>NW_027362763.1:139600993-142175993 GCF_046119375.1 Phyllobates terribilis | reverse complement strand
GATTTGTTAAAGCTGTAGGCCCAAGGCCTGAGGCTGCACTCTGATTCTGATGACATGTTTTCTGTCAGGTGCAGTGTTGTTATGGAGGGGCCTCCTTGTTACTAGGGTCACGGCCTGAACATCTCGAGCTTTAATTTTGAAATATTATTAAGGATGACATCTGGAATTGTCTTGGAAAATATGGAGATCTACAGATCACCTTCACAACACTGCGGTTGAAAAAAATCCTGAGAGGAAATATTATCAGGACCTCTTAGTATGGCCGCCTCAGACTCCGGGCCTGTATCCCTCATAACATGATTGTTCTAGTAGATGCTGGTATTGCTCTGTAAATCCTCCTGGAAATGGTCAGCAATTTGTTACCCTTCCTCCTGTCGATAGGTTGCGTCCCTAAACAGTAAGGCTATGTGCACGCATTCAGGATTTGCAGCAAAAAATTCTGCTGCAAATCCTGATGTGTTGGCAGGAAAGACGCTGCAGAAAATACATGCTTTTATTTTTATGAAGATTTTTCCCCACTCATCAATATGGGTGAAATCTGCTGCAAATCTGTAAGGAAAAAATAAGCACCGTGTGCATGAGACTAAAGGGATCTCATTCACTTTGCTGCTATTAGGAAATCCTCCAGTTATATGACAAAACTAAGCGGAAAAAAATCATCAAAAACACAACATGTGCACATACCCTAATGGTCTAATGTTCTGTTTTTCTTTTTTATCCAGAAGATAAACGCTGACAATATGTCAGAAAAATGCACCTTAAAATAAGTGTTTTTGCTGAAAATTTCTGCACGTTTTTTTTGCTCATTTTTGCTGCTCAGTGACCTCCATACAGAAAAAAAAGCTGTAAAAAAAACAAAAAAAAAACGTACAATGTCTGAAGAACGCAGAATGTGAATGAGATTTTAGATATTCATTTTGCTTCTACTGTAAAACGCGTCATTTTTTAAAATGAAAAATATGGACAGTATCAGACTGTTTAGGCTTTGATCCAACAAAGCGATTGCGCGGCATTTTTTGCTGAAATTTTGGTAATGTCAGCTTTTAGTTTAGTCATATTTTTTCCGGGAGGAATAACAGAGGAACAGAACAGCAAACACGGGGCACGTTTTTTGTCGGACCATTAGTGATCATACATTTTCATCTTATTCTTTGGATAGGTGATTAATACAGATTGCCTCTTTGCTCAGCGCATTCAGTTTTGAGACAATTCCTTTAACCCCCATGTTGTTCTGCATGGCGCCATCTTTGGTTCATAGATTGGATCCAATGTATATTTTCTCCTCATTTCCTCCTTTGCTGGTTAGAGAGTATCTGTATATGTCAAATGGGAAAGTTTATATTGTGAGGCAAAAAGGGGACACAGACGACTTTAGCGCTGCAGAATATATTACGCTCCATAATAAGCAATGGGAAATGGCTGCCCTGATTGTAAAGTTGTGTAACCCCATTAAACCTTCCTCTTATATTCACAGCAATCCTATATGAAATGCATACCCGGCCTCTTAAGTGGCTTCCGACCACAGAGTTAATTGAAAGTGTCTTATTGATTATCTTTCTGCACTTAACGCAATTTATGGTCTATAATTATCCTGCTGACCAAAGCATCTCTCACTAGCGGATACATTAAAGTATATCGGGCGCCCATTCTGACATATCGACTTCCATGTTTTGTCACAGGCCCTGGATGTTGATCGCACAATTCTCTACAAGATGAAGAAGTCCGTAAAAGCCATTAACACATCTGGGCTGGGTATGTATGCCTCTTCTGCCTGACTTCATGGTGTCGTACGTGTCGATGGGTTTTACTTTATGATTTTTAGTGCTAAGTCTGAAGCTTTTCACACTTTTTTCTCGGCAGGTCTTCAAGTAGATCCAAATACATAGGATCTGATTCATTGATTGTGAACATGATTTACCGCACTTTAATGGTATAAACTTGGCCAGAAATGTACTTGGGGTGACATTTCTGGTCAGTTGTAAAGAGCCCTTAATTCATTACGTTGCAGGCACTTCTTAATGGAATAGGTACCCCTTACTCCAGAAGTCTGAGTCATTATAACTGCTTTGCAAAACTTCAGTCTTAAAGGGTTTATCCAGGACTTTGTTTTATGCCCATAGTAAAAAAACAAAAACATGCCAGTAGTATCTACCTACCTGCCTGTTGTGTCCAGCGCCAATCTCTGTCTGTACAGAGCAGTCTCAGACCGGCAATTCAGAGGAGTCCGCTGACGTCACAGTGACAGAGCAGTGGCTTCTCTTCCGCTCTGCTCTGTTGACTGGGTGTGACTGCGAACTTCATGCTGATAGACAGCCGGCTCCCCGCTATCAAACTGCGGGGAACCAGCTGTCAATCATCATGATGTCGGCAGTCACGCCTCCTCAAGAGCAGCCCTGAAGAGGAAGAGTTGCTCTGTTGACGTTGAGCAGCCGAATAACCTCTTGTTGCCGGGTAGTTTTGTTAGTTTTTAGGCCCAGATTAAACAAAATTAAAAATAGTCCAGGATAACTCCTTTTAATGAATTGGGATCTGGCAGCATGAATCTGATGACCAAGTTTCCTTTAATTTGTATTACAATAAAAAGGCACTAACTGAATGGTGAATCAGGCCAAAATCTTTTAGGTATATATTTCAACCACTTAATTTATGCACAATTTGCACCCAAAAAAAGTGATGTATATACCTTGCACCACATTTATTAGACATATTTTACTTTTCACCGGGGGGATGGTCTAGCAAGAAGAGGACCTGAGTTAGTGTGCAAAGGCCATAGCTTGAGATATAATACCGTAGGGCCAATTCGTCAAAGTAGTTATGCTAGAAAACTTTTGAAAAGTTGGAAAACTTTTGCACAATATGGAGTTGCGGCAAAATTTTGTGTAGTTTGGCAGTCTATACCTGGAGCAGCATTTCTGACGGGACGCACGGAGGCGCACACCACAGAGGAGATGCGCCATATTCAGTAAGTGACGTGGGCTCCTTTTTAATGAATTTTCCACATTGTACTTCAGCGAGCCTTAAATTAAGATTGGTAAGCGCAACACCAGTCATAAGGAATAGGGCCACTGTGTACCAAAACCAGGTAAAACGATAAACGTAGGTGGTATTAAGTTAGATCAAAGTATCTAAAAATGCTCCCTTATCATCCAGCATGACCCAGTGTGATAAATATGGCATATTTTTAACCTGTCCAAAACTATTAGTAAATCTTCCCCGTTATGCTAGCAATAAGCTATGGCCCCTTTTTTTTATGAAGACTGGTGATTTTCTCCACTGTCTTGATGTGGGTGCATGTTGGAGTCAGACATCCCTGATTCATTAAGGGGTGAATACCTCTTCACGTATCAGTAGCATCTGACTAGTCCTTGACTGGAGTGAGATTTCTGCCGTAGTGAACACCACAGCAAGTAATGAATTAGATAAGTTGTGGCCTCAAGCCCTCATTCTGACCCCATTTCCTCCCATTTTAATGGAGCTGGGAGCAGTTGTCGTGAAAAGTCACAAAAAATTTTGTGTAAATTTGAGTTATGCAAAAGCTTTGGAACTTTTCAAAGCAATTTATGAAATTGCTTTGTTGAATCAGGGCCAGTGGAGCACATTTCTGTAATAATACGTCACTTTCAGGTCATAAATTATGAGGAATTTCCCAGCTGTACTCAGCCAAGCTCTCTCCAACCTCTTTTCAGAAAGTCCAGGACTTTCATAAACGCAATATTTTTGTGCAATTTAGAATTGTGCAAAAATTTTGTGACATTTTCAAATTGTTTTACCCCAGAATTCTGGCAAAAACTGATGAATTGAGGCCGGTTTATGTCTCATGATCAATCTTTGCTGTGATTCTTCTCCCTTTATGAAGCCGTATTGAGCTCGAATGAAGGAGTCCCCCGGCTGTGACACATGTTCCTAGTGTCACCCACATGCTAAATATCTATTTGGCTTCTACCAGAAAATTGTAGCACGAGTCTGTGGTGATTTCGGAAGGAGAACAGATTGTGGTTTACCACATATATATAGTAGAGGTTAACAGGATCATAAAATATAATGACTAACCACCGATGAATGTAAAACTGGTTTCCACAAAGACCACTTTATTCATTTCTGGGTGGATTGCCATGTTGACAGCACTACTTTATATTTCAGGAAACCTGTCCAATAATTTCTATTTTCCATGGAATTATATGATGGTATTGTATGCTATGATGTTCACCGTTCAGGAGTTTCTTAAAGAGGTTGCCCACCTTCTAGCGGCAATTTTTTTTCCCCTTAATTAATTGTATTTTTTGCGGAAAATAATTTCTGTAATTTAGTTTCATTAAAAAATTTGCACAGTTTGCCTTCTATAGCCTCAGTATTGCACTGCCTATTGCTGGCTGCAGAATGAGCTAACTGAGAATCTGTCGGTAAACTCATTCTGATGGTCCAGTGGGAGAATTTCTAGTTCTTTTATCTTTTTTGTTGCCTTTGTATGGACTGGAAAGCTGCAGTAACCATTGCAGGATAAGATCCTGTAATAAGTATATAATAGTCAGTGCCACAAAATCATGTCCCCAACACATCTGTTAAAATATAGATAATGTCGCCGACCCCCGTTACCCAATTCTGGAGCCAGCAATAGATCGTGTAATACAGAGTATTTAGGAGGCAAAAAGTGCAACATTTTTAATGAAACCTAATTGTGAAAAATTATTTTTTAGCTCCAATTGCAAGAAAAAATTGTCCACCCCTTTAAATAGTTTTCCCACAACTTAGATCGAATAGGTCATCAATAGCAGATCATGGGGGTCTGACACCGCTAGCGATCAGCTGATCGCGGCAGCCGGATCTACATAATGACCAGAGCTGGAACAGCGCAGCTCCGCTCACTGTCTTGTGGCCATTCTATGGTACTGCAGCTTGGCTCCTATTGAATGGAATAGCAGCAGAGCTGCAGTATCGGAGGGCGACCGTTACATGCTGTTCTAGCTGATCACTCGGGACATTTCATCTGATTTGCAGGAATATATGGACTTTCTACAGAAACTGCTACATAAAAGTTTTACCAGCTTGAGATCCTTCAATGACACACAAACACAGAATTCTTCTTTCCCAGTAAAACGAGCGGCGACGTGTTATTATAAGGTAACACTTCAGCGGGAAGGCATCAAAGCTTTAGCTCTTTTTTTCTTCCCTTGACGAGCCCTTCACATCTCTCACTAATTTGGAATTTAGATCAGCGCTCCGTTTGCTCGCAGCTATTCACCCCCTTTTTATTTTGCCCAATGTGATCTCCGGGGACAATTTACATATGTATCAGGGTCATTTACATACCTAATGCCTAATCTTCATGCACAAGCGGTCGGTCCCTGCATGCACAATGTGTCTGTATGAATGAAAGTGACCTATTTGCTTGTTTTTAGCTCCAAACCCTCTTGTCCTTTCCAATCGGTGCCATATTAAACAGTGTTCCCAATTTATTAAAGGGCTTCTCTAGGTTGAGCAATTGGTGGTTATCTTGCTGATATACACTTCCAAAATGTGCTCCTTGAACTGCCAGCGATGTCTGTTTCTCTGTGTCCATGTGTGCCCACGTGGGCGAGATGCGTAGAGTAAATGTATCTTTTAATTTATATTGATCGTTTTGTTTCTGATCCGTGGTATGATTTGTGATCTATTACTATAGGAACATTAAGGTTAAAAAAAAAAAAAACACTTAAGCCATCATACAAGACTGCACAAATCCCAGGAGCGAGGTCACCAATGTGTTCAGAAAGTTTCCACGAAAAGTTGTTTTCTGGAATTTTTTGTTATTACCCGACTCTTAAACTGTTAAAGGTGTCTTCTACCTTTGCGGACAATTTTTTTTACTTAAAGGTGTTGTCCAGGCTTAATGAATTGGGGCCAAAGGCTATAGAAGGTGAGAGGTAAAAACTCCATTTCAAAAATAATTTTTAGCCCCCAATACATGCGTTTAAAAGGGGTTCTCCACGTTTGTTCAGAAACTTTGCATCCAAAGTTGATTTCTCTACAGGTTTCTAGAATTATTACCCAACTCCTAAACTGTTCTCCATTTTTGGGGCCAATTTTTATTCTTGAGGGGCTGGCCACACTTGGGGCTCAAATCTGCAGTCACTCTATATGACTGCAGACTTGTAAATCCTCACAACGCACGCTGTCAGGTTTCTCCTGTGCTGGCAGCAGGATGCCATATGAGCACAAGTAAGCAATTTGCATACTTCTGGCCACATTCTGACTAGACGTGTGCTGCCTCACTCCATGCAGGTGAATTGAGCGAGGCCGGACACGTCTAGTCAGAATGTGGCCAGACGTATGCAAATTGCTTACTTGTGCTCATATGGCTGCCGGCATCAGAGAATCCTGATTGTGTGCGCTGTGAGGATTCATAAGTCTGCAGTCAAATGGAGTGACTGCAGACTTGAACCCAAAACTTGGACAATCCCTTAAGAATAAAAATTGTACACAAAGGTGAAGGACATTTTAGCAGTCGGACAATAAAAAAAAATTCTAGAAACCTGTGGACAAAACAACTTTGGATGTAAACTTTCTGAAAAGTGTGGAAAACCCCTTTAAAAAGGGGGTAAAAATCATTTTTGCAGTTGGGTTTCAGAAACTTTTCACTGTTCACCTTCTATAGCCTTTTGCCCTGATTTATTAAGACTTGTGTTTCTAATACCTGTTTTAATGAAGGGCGTTCAAGAATAAAATGTCCTGGATTCATTAAGCGGCGCACGCCACCTAATGAATTTTGTGCATCTCTTCAATGTTTTGCGCCTCATAAGAAATATTACTTTAGTGTTGGGAACTGGAGTAACATTTCTGGCATAGGAAATGCCGCCTCTTTCTATGAATTTGACAGGCAGGCTTAGTCGCATCCCGGATCCTCCACATATTTTGCCGAGCTGCTTGAAACTGTTGTGCAAAAATTGTGCGACTTTTGGCGTTTTCACAACTCCTAGTTGCCTAAACATTTTGAGACTTATTCAAAGTGTTTTAAGCCATTATTTTGGTGTAAACCGTTTTATGTATCGGTCCCTACGTCACTGTCTATCGCTGGCTTCAGAATACGTTAAATGAGAATTTGAGCTGATTTATGACCACAGACCACATCAAAGTTGAATGTTGCGGGAAACAAAGAGCCTGTAAAAGCCAAACGGTGCAATATTTTAAAAGAAACCCAATTGGAAAATGATTTTTAGCCCAAAATGCGTGTATTTTAAGTAAAAAAATAAAAATATTGTCCCCAAATGTGGAATATGTCCATCCTAATTAGTGCTTAAAGGATTATTCCTGTTGTGTAAAGTGATAAAATATCAATATAGCCAACACCTCTATAAGAGCCTAACTGATCCTGGGAATGAAGGAGCCATAGCACTGGTTTAGCGTTGCGTCCCCTTTTATCTTTACTTTACTTTTTCCCGCAGCTCAGCTCTGGTTTTAGAAACTAAAGCAAGGCACTATTCATGGCTTCCTGCTAGGTGACTGAGAGCACTGCGGCATTTTTCTAATGATTAATGGGGGACTCAGAGATTGGATCCCCCCAAAGTTCATAACGTGAAGTTTTTTTTTAATAACAGAATAACTTTTTAAAGTAGCTAACTCCATACAATTAAATGATACTAGGAGAGCATCACACCCTGTTGGTTTCACTTCACGTTGGCTTTTTGGATGGTCATCTATAATATACTTACCTTGTAATGTCTTCACATCCTGTTCCGTCCAGATCCCAGAATTCCAAGCGGTGGAAGTTCCTCGACTGCCATATTGGGACACCCAAGTGATGGGTGTCTCAGTATGGAAACCGCTGGTGGTACCAGCCTCTTGCGCGGTACCACCAGCGGAACACCGTCGCGAACACACCGTACACGCCGGGATCAGTCAAATGATTCACTGACTACTGCCATCTTTGTACAGGAGGAGCGCATGCTTAGTTGTAATGTGACCTCCGCTATCTGCCTGTACAAAGATGGCGGCGGTCTGATTTACTGCGTGGAGACAGCTCAAACGAGAGAACACATGAGGGAAGTAGACAGAACAGGGGTGGAGAGAGAGAGCAGACAAGGGGGAGAGCACATGGGGTACACAAGGCAAAAGAGATCACATGAGAGGAGAAGACAGCACAGGGGTGGGGAGAGACAGCACAGGGGGGAAGAAGATAGAACAGGGGTGGAGAGAGAGAGCAGACAAGGGGGAGAGCACATGGGGTACACAAGGCAAAAGAGATCACATGAGAGGAGAAGACAGCACAGGGTGGGGAAAGACAGCACAGGGGGGAAGAAGATAGCACAGGAAGGAGAGAGACAGCAGACAAGGGGGAGAGCACCTGTGGTAGACAGGTCAAAGAAGAGAGCACAGACGGGAGAAGACGGCACATGGGGGAAAGAGAGTGGATAGGTGGGTGAGCACATGGGGGGGGGGGTATTCTCAACGCTGCAAAGCCTGCCCCCATCGTGACATTACCGCCCTCCCGATGCCATAGCATCGGGCCTCCATCTAGTTATTTAATATGTGTCAACCATGCAACCCCTTGGAAAATATGAGCCATGCAGACAGGAGATGAAGTTGCATGGTACCTTGGTGGAGACAACAGTGGTCTGCACCAGACCAATCAGCCGTTTTTGGCATAACCTGGCTATACGTCATCAATATTTTGAGGCCGTCGCCCCTTTAGCCCTCTTTGTAATTCTTCCCTGGGTATGTGTTACATAGGAAGTTTAGGGACAAGGGTTAGCTCCGAGGTCAATCAAGTAGTCTGTCATAACTGGAGACTCTACATGTTAAAAAGGTTCTCCGCTTTGGATAATCCTACTTTATAGAAGGATCTCACTCCCTGCAGAGACCCTCACAGATGCGCTATATTCTGTGGGGAAACCAGGCTGCTTGCGTATAACTTCAATGTAGCTTCACCTCGCGAGAAAGTAAGTATTAGGATTCCCTCACATCTGCATATAAATCCGTCGAGTGCAATGCGAGAATTAATCGCATCGCTCAGTGTTATTCAGAGTGAGGCAGGGTTCATCTGCAAGTGTTTCCTCAGCTGGAATTGGGCTGAGGAAAAAAGGAAAAAATAGCATCGTGCGTACGGCCGCGTAGAATGGCTGAGACTCGCCAATGTAGTCATTGGGTGCGAGAAGAAAATTGCATGGCACGGACCATGCGTGTGCCATCTGATTTTTACGCACCCATCTGAAAGGAAGCCCGACATTTCATCAGACAAGTACAGTAAATTCACAGCAGAACCGTCAGATTAGAATCAATAGAAAGATGTCAGGAATATATTTAATCAGTGCTTTGCTTATGTAGTTTTCTGTAATTGCTTTTAGCTAATAAATACTGTACAGACCAAAAGTTTGGACACACCTTCTCATTTAAAGATTTTTTTTGTATTTTCATGACTATGAAAATTGTACATTCACACTGAAGGCATCAAAACTATGAATTAACACATGTGGAATTGTATACTTAACAAAAAAGTGTGAAACAACTGAAAATATGTCTTATATTCTAGGTTCTTCAAAGTAGCCACCTTTTGCTTTGATGACTGCTTTGCACACTCTTGGCATTCTCTTGATGAGCTTCAAGAGGTAGTCACCGGAAATGGTCTTCCAACAATCTTGAAGGAGTTCCCAGAGATGCTTAGCACTTGTTGGCCCTTTTGCCTTCACTCTGCGGTTCAGCTCACCCCAAACCATCTCGATTGGGTTCAGGTCTGGTGACTGTGGAGGCCAGGTCATTTGGCGTAGCACCCCATCACTCTCCTTCTTGGTCAAATAGCCCTTACACAGCCTGGAGGTGTGTTTGGGGTCATTGTCCCGTTGAAGAATAAATGATGGTCCAACTAAACGCAAACCGGATGGAATAGCATGCCGCTGTGGAAGCCGTTCTGGTTCAGTATGCCTTCAATTTTGAATAAATCCCCAACAGTGTCACCAGCAAAGCACCCCCACACCATCACACCTCCTCCTCCATGCTTCACGGTGGGAACCAGGCATGTAGAGTCCATCCGTTCACCTTTTCTGCGTCGCGCAAAGACACGGTGGTTGGAACCAAAGATCTCAAATTTGGACTCATCAGACCAAAGCACAGATTTCCACTGGTCTAATGTCCATTCCTTGTGTTCTTTAGCCCAAACAAGTCTCTTCTGCTTGTTGCCTGTCCTTAGCAGTTGTTTCCTAGCAGCTATTTTACCATGAAGGCCTGCTGCACAAAGTTTCCTCTTAACAGTTGTTGAAGAGATGTGTCTGCTGCTAGAACTCTGTGTGGCATTGACCTGGTCTCTAATCTGAGCTGCTCTTAACCTGCAATTTCTGATGCTGGTGACTCGGATAAACTTATCCTCAGAAGCAGAGGTGACTCTTGGTCTTCCTTTCCTGGGGCGGTCCTCATGTGAGCCAGTTTCTTTGTAGCGCTTGATGGTTTTTGCAACTGCACTTGGGGACACTTTCAAAGTTTTCAAAGTTTGCCCAATTTTTCGCACTAACTGACCTTCATTTCTTAAAGTAATGATGGCCACTCGTTTTTCTTTACTTAGCTGCTTTTTTCTTGCCATAATACAAATTCTAACAGTCTATTCAGTAGGACTATCAGCTGTGTATCCACCAGACTTCTGCACAACACAACTGATGGTCCCAACCCCATTTATAAGGCAAGAAATCCCACTTAATAAACCTGACAGGGCACACCTGTGAAGTGAAAACCATTTCCGGTGACTACCTCTTGAAGCTCATCAAGAGAATGCCAAGAGTGTGCAAAGCAGTCATCAAAGCAAAAGGTGGCTACTTTGAAGAACCTAGAATATAAGACATATTTTCAGTTGTTTCACACTTTTTTGTTAAGTATATAATTCCACATGTGTTAATTCATAGTTTTGATGCCTTCAGTGTGAATGTACAATTTTCATAGTCATGAAAATACTGAAAAATCTTTAAATGAGGTGTGTCCAAACTTTTGATCTGTACTGTATATAAATGTAAAAAATGTCATGGGGTCCCCCTTAATTTTAATAACCAGCTAAAGGAAAGCAGACAGCTGTGAGCTGGTCTTATTAGTCTAGGAAGGGGCCAATAAACATGGAGCTTCCCAGCCTATTAATATCACATCACAGCTGTCTGCTTAGCCTTTACTGGTTATTAAAAAGGGAGGAACCCCCAAAAAATGCGTTGTGTCCCCCGCTATTTTTAATAACCAGCAAAGGCAAAGCAGACAACTGCGGGCTGATATCAATAGGCTGGGAAGGTCCATGGATATTGGTCCCTACCCAGACTAAGAGCAGCCCTCAGCCACCCCAGAAATGGCACATCTAATAGATGCTCCATTTCTGGCCCTTAGCCTTGGCTCTTCTCGATTCCCCTGGTGCGGTGGCAGTCTGGGTAATGATTTTGGGGGTGATCTCAGCTGTGTAATGTAGATTGGTGGGGGTCCAACTGCTGGAACCCGAACCTATCTCGAGACAAGGGCTCTGAAATACTCCGCTCTGCATTTCTTTCCAACTGTTTAATAGAGCATGAATGCAGCATTTCATAGTCCCGTTCTCCAGATCAGAACTTGTATGCCGTGTTCATACACAGCGAAAATGCTGCTTTTTTTCTGCTGCTTTCTAGATGCATGCTTTTTGCAGGTGTCCACACAAAAATAAGCAGTAACGATCTTCTCTGAATATTGCATTATTGCTGCTTTTTTTATGCTTTTTCTTCTTTATTTGATGCATTTTTTAATGTAATTTTTTTAGCACATTAAAGATTTGATTCTGCCCTTAAAAATTTTAATTGCATTATTTACATGCCATTTGCAGGCTCCACATAAAGAAAAAAATAGCCTTACTGTGATATATATATATTTTTTGAGTAGGTCATATGCCCACGATGCAGAAATGCTCCGGATTTTTTCCTGAGCTTTTCTGCATCTCCCTGGCAGAAAAAACACTTTCGGATTGTACATGCGGATTGTACATGCGGATTGTACATGTGTTTTCCTGCCAGGGACATGCGGATGTGAAGCGTTCTTCACTTGCATTTCCGCATGGGAGTTGACAAGCGCTTTCCAAGCAATTTTAGCATCACTTGGAAAGTGCTAGTCAACTTGGTCACACTATATAAATCCATGTAACTGCCATGGATTTATATAGTGTGACCGAAAGAATGGTAAAAAATAAATCTATTCTTACCTTCTGACGGCCCCCGGAGTCTTGCTTCGCTCCGTCCTGGCTTGCTGGCAGCTCACGGTACACTACACTGAAGGACCTGCCGATTTCAGCATCGCGTGACCCGTCACATGACTGTGACGTCACCGCAGGTCCTTGAGTCCATCGCGATCTGCTGGCAAGCGAAGACAAGCACACCGGGGGCGATCAGAAGGTAAATATATTTATTTTTTATTTTATTTTTTTTACAGGTTCTATGGTACCCGGGTCCGGAGGAGAGTCTCCTGTCCTCTAGACCTGGGTACCATCCGCACATTGAAACGCTTGGATTTCGCATCTACAGATGCAGTGATGCGGATGTCATACGTTCCAATGCAAGTCAATGGCGGCGAAAACGCAGCGCTTCCGCAAAATAATTGGTAGTGCTGCGTTTTTTTTCCCGCAATGATAACCCACAGTGGAAATTTCCGCAGCATGTGCAGAGCACATGCTTATTATCATTGGGGAACATGGCAGGCCTTCTACCAAGCATTTTTTAAGCGTTTCTGCAGCGGAATTGCCGCTGCAAAGACGCTTAAAAAAGCGCATCGTGGGCACACAGCCTTAAGGCTGTGTGCCCACTATGCGTTTTTCAAGCGTTTTTGATGCGGAATTTCCGCAACGTAAACGCTTGCAAAACGCTTGGTAATTGGTGCCCCATAATCCCCAATGAAAATCTGCATGTTCTGTGCTCATGTTGCGGAATTTTCTGCAGCCGATTTTCTGTAGCGGAAAAATCCACAGCATGTCCATTATTTGTGCGTTTCCGCATGCGGATTTGAGGTCCCAATGCATTTGAAAAACGCAAGTCAAATCCGCATGTAAAAACGCTGCAAAAATGCGTGTAAAATCCGCAAGCGTTTTTGACTGCCAAGAACATGGAGAAACACTGCAGAAATTTTCTGCTTCATTTCTGCATCGTGGGCAACATAGCCTAAATGCACAGTGGGCGGGAGTTTTCATCTCATCAAATCCCCTTTTTTTGGACAGTTAAACGCAGCAGATTTTCTGCACAAAAACACAACGGGAAAAGAAACGCACTTTTATTTATGCTACGTGTGAACATTGCCAAAATAACTATTTAAGATGTTTGTTTTTTTTCAAAAGTGGACACCCCCTTTAAGCCTACTTGGAAAAAAAAGTTGAACTTCGGATTCCTTTGATTACCCTTTTTTTATGCTTCTTAGTGCCTAGCAAACCAAAGCGCTAAACTAGCAGATCTACTATTTTCCAGTTCGAAGGATGAATAATGCACAAATGTGTCACACGTAGGATTGTTCATGGCATCTGTAACCTGGGGTGCTAGTGGAAGACGCCTTCAGGAATAATGTGACACCTTGTTAGCGGCTGGATCCATTAGCGCAGCCCCCTGATTTGCTGGAGTGCTGCCACTTGTATGGATCCTCTTATCCGGGGTGGACAAGCCACTTGGCCTCTTTAATGCTGGAGCAGAGATTGCTTTGGCGTCATCCTTCACAATTACACAGCTCCGCTCGCTGATTACATGGAGACTGCCAGTGAACGAGGTGTAAATCCAGTGTTTAGGACGGATTTATAGTCTGAGCATCTACAATTACTGAAGTATCAGATACACTTACATGTTAGTTAAATGGATTCTGGATTCCTATTATAACCCCGGGGCAGGGCCGGACGCTCTAATATTGCAGTTCCTATTGGTACAAGCTGCGCTGCATTTATGTGATTTGTAGGAGCGTGCTTTGTCAGATTCCACTTAGGGTCCTATTAGTGACAAAGAAAGTGACAGTAACTAAACCTGTAAAACTACTTCTACATGTAGGAATCATTACTGTATCACATTGCAAGTTGTAAAAAATGGCTAATTTCTTAGTTTTTTTGCAGTTTTATGTAGTCCTAGCATATGCCGAAAACAAGCAGGACTGCGGGTAGTCCACCTGCAGGGACTTTTTTTTTTTTTTTTTTAATCTTGCTTAAATACATGTATTTTTGGCTAACAATCATTTTTGTAATTGAATTTCATTAAACATTTTGCACTCTTTTTATAGTCTGTGTTGCACTGTCTTTGCTGACTGCAGAATTGGTTAACTGAGGATCCATCAGTGAGCTCGTTCTGACGGCTCAATGAGAATCTATCAGGAAGCTATTAAATTTATTTATTTTTTTCTTCTATCATGGTATTCCAAGAGCAGTGGCTTAGCGCTAATAGCGGCAGACCACATAGCTGCTATTGGGTCGGGGGTGGGGGAGGGCCATCCAGCCTGGCATCACACTTTCAACTGTATTTGCATACTAGATGCAGATATAGTTTAAAGCTGTGATGGAACAGGGAGCCGTCAGCTCACTCCTCCATCATTCTCCCTCTGCATCTTGGCGCAGCTGTCACAATGACCTCACTGCATCGTGCCCACAGTGCAGATCTTCAAACCACACGCTGCATAGACCATAGCAGCAGGGGAGTGGGGTGTGTGTGTGTGTGTGTGTGTGTGTGTGTGTGTGTGTATATATATATATATATATATATATATATATATATATATATATATATATATATATATATATATATATATATATATATATATATATATATATATATATATATATATATATATATATATATATATATATATATATATATATATATATATATATATATATATGTGTATGTATATATTATATTATATATACATATATCTTGTAGACTGTGAGCCCTCGCGGGCAGGGTCCTCTCTCCTCCTGTACCAGTCGCCGTCACTTTTTGTTTATTATTATTGTAATTGTTCTTGTATATATACTCCTTTATCACATGTAAAGCGCCATAGAATAAATGGCGCTATAACAATAAATAATATAATTATATTCTGTTTGGAGCTCTATTTGGGGGCCATTATACTTTCTAAACGGCTAGGTAGGGGGCCATTATACTGTGTAGAAGGCTAGGTGGGGGCCATTATACTGTGTAGAAGGCTAGGTGGGGGCCATTATACTGTGTAGAGGGCTAGGTGGGGGCCATTATACTGTGTAGAGGGCTAGGTGGGGGCCATTATACTGTGTAGAGGGCTAGGTGGGGGCCATTATACTGTGTAGAAGGCTAGGTGGGGGCCATTATACTGTGTGGAAGGCTAGGTGGGGGGAGCTTCATCTACTGTCTGTGAACCATTATACAGTGTGCAAGATTGGGTCTGTGCCATCATACTGTATGGAGGGGGAGGGTCATCATACTATATGGAGGGCTGTGTGCAGGCCACCATATTGTGTGGAGAACTGTGGAGGGGGTCATACTGTGTGCAAGGTCATCCTACTGTGTGGGCCATCTTACTGTGTTGGGGTCACTGTGGGTGTATCAAACTTTGCAAGGGGGGTGAGCACTATAAGGTCATCATACTGTGCGTGTGGAGGAATTCACTGTGGGGGTATTATACTGTGTTTGGGGGGCCTTTTTGTTGGTCATCATAGTTTATGGGGGCCATGAAAGAGGTATCTTATTGTGTGGAATACTAAGGGGCTTCAGTAACAACATTACTTTGTAAGGGCTGCAAAGTTGTTAGATATGCTCTTCTGTGACCCCGCCGAATATTTTTTTTTTTGGGGGGGGACTTCTACTATGGAACCCCATGATTTCAATGTATGCCCCTATTCAAGAGACTGCTTTTTTTAACTGATAATTGCATTTCTTTGAGGGCTGCCGCCCTCGATCTAGCCCCCTAGTTGCTTCTGTCCCCCTATTGTCCGCAGCATCTTTGTGGCTAAACACCACCCGGCTCCTGTAATGATCCCAAAGGCACAGCTTCAGTGTGATCACTATGACCTTACTATTCGGCAAATCATGCTAGCTACGTCTGCACCAGGATAAACACCCATATAGACTGGCCAATAATTGAGGATAAATTAAATGAAATGAGGCAGGAAAAATTGAGTGGGTTAGTACAACTACACTTCTGAAAGCAATGCTTTGCATAATCCTCTTTATTCCATGTTGATCATTTCATCCTTTTCTGGAAATCTCGCATAAATGGAGGAAATACGTTTTCTAGACCACCTATAGATGAGCGTAATCTATAGCTCTGAGCTTTGGCACCTGGGAGTTGTCTGGCCCTAATGTAGCGGTAGAGCTACTGTAATCCGTACAAAAGGAGACCCCCTTAAGTTAATTTGTCCATCTGTGCTGTATCAATCAATGCCATTTACTGATTGCCTACGATGAGAGCGGCAGCTCGTTAGTAGCCCAGTACTGTGCACCTCCTGCCTATGTCTTGTAATTGAGACTTCTGCATCCATCCACTGTGCTCTTTTCCTATTAATATTTTCTACCGTTATTAAAACCCTACGGGACCCTCGAGATCCATTGTATTAATATCATTCAACTTAATTGGGGGGGGTTAACAGTGCAGTTCAGCCAGTTTTCTTGCATAATTGCAGTAACTGTGAAGACACTTTTATCACCCCCTTTATGGTTGTAAAAAGGGGTTGTAAAGGGAAAAAAAACACGGCATTTGCTAATATTTTGTACAACACAATTTGACCTTCTTAAAGGAGTGGTCATGAATGACAAAAATGGCAGTATATTCTTTTCCCTACCAACCCTACATGAAACAACACCCCCATTTTTTTCCCACCACTTTCTCTCCCTTTGTACTATCTTGAAAGCAGTATCTAGAGGTTCCAACATGTTTGTGCATTACACAGGCTGTCCATTGGTTGCACTGATTCGTGTGTAATGCTTCATTTCCCCTCTAGAGGCTCTGTGGGGAAAATGAGTGTCTGCTGTCTGATTCTTCTACAGCTGATCACTGGTGTCCCTGCATCAGGACCACTTGTAATCGGCTTATTGTTGTGTGTTCCTAACAAAGTTTCCAGAAATCACTTTGAGACAGCTACCAAAAATTGCAGTGATTCTCTAAAAGGATAGGTACAATATAAATGGGATATAAGAGGATTGATAATTTGTCGCAGGATTCTGGAGCGGAACTTTAACAACATTCCGTAATTGATTCTTAGTTCCACCAATTCAGTGGAATCTTTAGGAATGAGGCGTCTCTTCTTGGGGTGGCCACAGTCCCATTTTCTCCACTTCTAAAGTAGGTGGTCTTTTGTTTTTTTCTTTCCTTTCCATTAGCAACCAACACTTTGGTTGGACATCCTAAGCCATCACCCTTATTGTCAGGTTCTTCTTGTGGATCACTTTGTAAGTGCGTGGTGTATTGTGTTTCTAAGCTATATATGAAGATCATGCTTCCGGCCACAGCTATCTGTGCTTATACTTATACCTTTTACTTTTACGTTAAAGGAGTTTCTCAACCCTATTTAAAAAAAAAAAAAAAAAATGGATATATGAATGAAGGACTTCATGGTCGGAAGAATAGAAGGAACAAGGCGAAGAGGAAGACCAACAACCCGATGGCTTGGTACAGTCAAGATAACAGCAAAGTCCCTGGTGGACCTATCTAGACTTGCACAAGATCGATCTTCCTACAAGAGTGTTCATCCACCAAATTGCTATGGCTTGAGATCGAGCTGAAGACCATTAATAATTAAAATAATAACAAAAAACCTAAAAGAAATTTGTAGGAGAATCTAAAATAAAAAACGAAACAAAAATCAGGCTTTCTTTGCCATTCCTCTGCCATTTCCCCACCACTCCTCTCTTCCATCACTGTCCCATTCTTTGTGCATGTGACCCCCACACATTTAATTGGGCCAGTAATTGTCTGCAGCGGTCTTTAGTCCATACTGCCAGAGCAGGATGTATAGAGACTCGGTGGTCATTTGTCATATGGCTGTGTGGGGAAACTTGCAGTGCAGTGCAGGTCAGTGCAGCACCAGCAGAGAGGTGATGGGGGAATACTGAGATGAGTGTGATTTTATTTTAATTTTTTTTATATATTTTTTTATATACTAACCTCCTGCATGATTTTTATGTTTTCCACCCCAGTAAATGCTGTGAAATGGTGCTTTTGAAGGCTCCTCAGACATACCACGGTATAGGCATGCACCAGAGATACATAATCGGGTCCCTATAACTTTTCCCCATACTAGTTTCAAGTTTTATATTTCAATATCCGTTTTCTGTGATTTTAGATTTTTTTTCTATTAATTATATTTTATCTATATTCCACTCCTCTCTCTCTGCAGCAAAGTACAGTATGTCTGGAAATGATTATTTAAGAGTTGGCACCTGGAAGCTTGGGGAGCCCTGCTCTGTTATTGCTATCTGTTAGCACTTGGCAATTTAATCAGATTATGATATATATTTCAGTATAAAATGCATTCATAGATGGGAGACATGGGGTACTCCCCCCCTCGCTGTCTAGACGGTTCACTCCTAATCTGTCATTATCCGCGGCTGCAGGCATGGCTGTGCCCGAACTGCTCCTCTCCCAACCCCATTCAGTAATGCTCATTTAACTCTAATGAACACGCTTCAGCTCCAAGATGTCTTCTAACATTATCCATCTTACAGGTGCACTCTCCAGACAGAATCCTCATGCCATTTCATAGCATTGACATTCGCACATTTTACTGCCAGCGCTTACTCCCCTTTTCCTTTTGTACCCTCATGCCAAGCCTCGTCAGCTGCCCCGGGTAATTGTCTCATTAAAATGCCTACTTTCCTGCCTGCCTGCTATTACTGCACGCCATCAACAATGTGCCCCTCGCATATTAACATACTAAACCACTGGGCCCTGCAACTGCAGCTCGATTTCTTATCAGAATAGTGTTTTGTTTTGTTTTTTTTTTTACTTATTAGGCTTATTAAAACTGTCAAAAATTGCAGATGGTGATGCATCCTAATTGGTAAAAGTGTTGCCGGTAACATAAATATGAATGTCATGGTCGGGAATGGGATGCAGGAGAAGCGCATTAGCTCGGCACGGTACACTATAATCAGGATTTATAGCGTATTATACTTCGGAATTCTCCTTTTCTTCTGAATACGTTTCAGCATAAGGCCAAGCGCTAATGAGCTTCATTTTAAAGTCCAACTTCCTTTTCGAACTTATTTCTTAATATATCATTAAAGTTTTTTGAGAACCAGAGTTCCGGTTCCAATGTGCTATTTTTTTTTTTTTTTGTGCCCGCATCCTCCACCATTTTTAAACCTTTTTCTTTTGAGAGGGGATTAGCTGATTCTGTAATATTGTTATACATACAGTAGAAACCATATGCAGTAAGCTCTGTCTAGTGATATCTGAAGCTAGGTAGAACTTTAGCTGTGCCTATGCATGGGACTTGGAGCTCTGGATCAGCAGTAAGGATATATTATGAAATAAATCAGATCAAGTAATTTCTCAGTCTAGGGTGAAATTACATATTTAAAAAATGTTTAGTGTCTGTAAAGTCGGATAACAAACCTCCAAAGGCCCTTTCGATGGCATACATTTCTCTCTCCAAGTGGAAGACAAGGAACCTAAAAAGATTTGTGATGTTCTCCTAACATTTTTGGATTGTTTCTGGCTAATTTCAAACAAAAACAAATAAAAATCCTGGCCTTTGGTTAGATCCTACTTGTCAAACTCCGGCCTGTGGGCCAAATATTGCCCGCAGGGTGGTTATATTTGGCCCGTGAAATCAGAACAGTAAGCCCTATGTGGGGCCATTCTACTGTATGGAGGACTATGTGAGACCCATTATACTGTATGGAGGACTATGTAAGACCCATTATACTGTATGGAGGACTATGTAAGACCCATTATACTGTATGGAGGACTATGTAAGACCCATTATACTGTATGGAGGACTATGTGAGGCACATTATTCTATATGGAGGACTATGTGACGCCTATTATTTTGTATGGAGCACTATGTGAGGCTATTATACCATATGGAGGATTATGTGGGACCATTATTCTGTATAGAGGACTATGTGAGGCCCATTATTCTGTATACTGGTTGGTCCACGCCTTTGTCTAAGTTTTTCATTTTGGCCCTCTGTGTGTTTAAAGGGGTTGTCCACTGCTTTTACATTGATGCTCCATCCTTTGGATAGGGCATCAATGTATGATCACCTGGGGTCCCGCATGCGGCACCCCTGCCGATCAGCTGTTATCGATGGCAGCCGCCGCCCGGAAGTGCTCACCTGCGGGGCTCCACCGTCAAGTGGTAGTGGCCGCTGCGGTGTACTGCACATCTACCTTCTATTCAATTGAATGGGAGGCGGATGTGCAGTACACCGCGGCGGCTACTACCACTTGACAGCGGAGCCCCGCAGGTGAGCGCTTCCGGCTGGCCGCCGGCATTGACAACAGTTGATCGGCGGGGGTGCCGCATGCCGATCATACGGATAGGGCATCAATGGAAAAGTAGTGGACAACTTCTTTAAGTTTGACATCCCTGGGTTAGATAGATAGATTACTAAGGACTGTTTTAGGCTGCTGTATCTCACGATATGTATATGGACCGCAATGACCAGGGGGTTCTTCAGACCTAAACTGTAAGTTTGAGTCAGGAGACTTGTGGCAATTCTGGTCATTGTGGTCCATATTCTGGCCATAAACATGGCCATCTGAAACAGAGTCATTTTGGGTTGCGTATGATGTAAGTGATACACAAATATGTGCTCTATTTAAAAGGGCTTTTCTCAAGTTTGAAAGTTATCCCATATCCACTAGATGGGGAATAACTTCCCAATCGCTGGAGGTCTGACTGCTTGGGCTCCTTCTGAACCTGAAGAGCCCCGTGTGAATTGAGCTGAGGTCGATCATGCGCCCTGCCGCTCCATTCATTCTTATGGGAGTGGTGAAGACCATTGAAAACAAGCCCTCATTCTGTTGTGTCATATGGAAAAATTAGTTATGGCCCTTGGAAGGAGAGGAAAAAAATAAACAGAGCAAAAGCGCAAAAATGAAAAAATCGCCCAATCCTTAAGAGGTTAATAGATGTATTTTTTTTTTATTAATTATATTTTCCATGTCGAAATAAAGCAAAAACGAACGCTGGAGGTAGGCATGAGTAGGCCAACGAACGGATAGACCATTAATCGGACACATCTACAACTAGGCAATATCCAACAAACACCCAACCAGCCTGCTAAAAATAAGGATTCATTTTGTATTTTATTTTATTTTTTAATAGAATTGTGTCTGTTATTGGCTTAAATGGATGTGGCTAACAATTGGTTGAAATTAATAGTTTTGGATATCTTTATCTCAGGTCTGTGGCCAGTTCTATTTTTTTTTTTCTGGTTTACTTCTTTGCGTTCATCTTTATTCAGCTTTTTCCACTGCTATTTTCCATATTGCGGTTTCTATCAAATTTCCGAGACTTTTTGAGAAATCTTGTTTTGCTGCTTATTCATATTATAATATATTGCTACCTCCGAAATTCTATTCATTTATGCGAGTACTTACATGTGTCGGGAATATGTCGATATCAGATGAGCTGCTTGAGTAAAGTACTTGCATTAATTAGTCATATTTAGCATGGATGATTTATGATCTGCGACACCACACAGGGCTGCGCCGCTTTCTTTAAATATTAAAGGGAACCTGTCCGTATGACTTCAGATTTCGGCATCCTGAGTACGTCTTATCAAAGCTGGATTAGTCTGTACAACAGCACATTACAATAATGTAGTTGCGTTAAATTGCTGCGGGGGTTCACAGAAGGGTGAGACACATGTGGAAAGTCTGACAGGCAGTTTTGGAAGCACGATTGCCGTTTTTAGCTTGGCATTATTAGAAGGGTTGTTAGAAAGAAGGGTCTGCGTTTGTTTACCCCCCAGAAGTGATGTTCCTCTTGTTCATGAACTGTGCATAGCATTGCAACTTACCTGCATGCAGATCTGTAAGGTTAAGCTGCAATACCAGACACAGCTCAGTGACCGGAGTGGCGCTGTGTCTGGGGGATAAAACAGGACCCTTCTTTCTGATCTAGGACAGTCCCTTAAAGTCTTTATTGATTGCTTGTTTTTACTTGGGAGTTTTTCTATCTCGTGAAGCCATGGTTAGAACTTTTATGAGTTTGTGATCAGTTTGGGTCCAACCGCTGGGACCCCCAACAATCCTGAAAATGGAGAGGGTGCAGCACTGGAGCAGCTCTTATTTAAGGATACCATGTCGATGTAAAGCGAGAACTGGTTTAGATCCGTTGGAAATTTACAGTAGAGATTGCAAGTAGATGGCTTACCAGAGCTGTGGAGTAAGCCAAACCTCTGACTCCTCAATTTCCATGACACCGACTACAACTCCGACTCCCTCATACACGGCTCATGTTTAAGTGATAAATTTACTGTAGGACACATTTTTCTCAGCTAAAAGTCTAGACCCTTAGATCAGGAATAGGACAGACATTTATAGGACATTTCATAACTTTCCCAAATTCTTATGAAAAAATATTCCCCACAAACTGCATTGAACTACTGTACCCAATTTATTGTATATTTTAGGAGTTCAAGTCGGTCCATTTTATACCGACTCCGATTCCGACTCCACCAAAATGGGCTCCGACTCCACGACTTCGACTCCACAGCCCTGTGGCTTACTTGACAATTACTGATTTGAATTTCATAATGGTGAATTAATTGGAGTCTATTGGCCCAAAATGACTGTTCAAACTAAGCACAGGCGCTCGGTGCACACCTGGCATGGCCAACCACTTCAGTGCACTTGTTTAGTCTACTTGAAAACATGTCTTATTCACAGTCTAGTTGTTTTCCATTGATCTCTGTCCTTCACAGACAGAAGTTATCAACCGCCAAGGGTGCACATGTGCACTAAGCTGTTTGGCCATGCCAAGGTTGTACCAAACTGTTTGGTTACACCAAGAAAGCATCGGACCGTTTGACCACACTAGGGGTGCACCAAACTGTTTGGTTATGCCAAGTGTGCATCAGCCTGTTTGGCCAAGCTAAGGGTGCACCAATCTGTTTGGATACACCAAAGCGGCATTGTACTGTTTTGGCCATACTAAGGGTACACCGGACTGTTTGGCACGCCCTTAGGCTGATGCACCCTTGGGATTACCAAACAGTCCGGTGCACCCTTTTGATGGTCTAACAGTCTGCCCCTTTGGTGTAACCAAAGAGTTTAATACACCCTTAGCGTGGTTAAACAATCCGATGCGCACTTGGTATAACCAAACTGTTTGGTTACAACAAGGATGCATTGGACCTTTTGGCCATGCTAACGGTGTACAGACCTATTTGGTTATGCCAAGGGTGCATCGGACTGTTTGGCTAGTGCCATAAAGTGCCCAAATAACAAAGTATATAGCATTATTAATGTAGCACTGTAGAGCACTAAATGGTGGCACAGTAAGACCATTTTAGGCCATGGTGGTGGAGTACTTGCGGTTCAAATGCTTTATTCTGTTTCCTCTTATTACCTAATATAATATGAAAAAACATGTGAAGGACTTGATAACTTTTAACACGAAGCTAATAACCTCTTTCCTCAAGTATAAAATATCCTCTATGAAAATGTATTCATTTTTGCCTCCAGGGAGATGAAAGTTGTTTTTCACTCTCTCTGATCTCAAGAGCTTAGATTTGATTGAAGATCCGAGTGGGTTTTTTTTTCCTCTCTCTCGTTCAGTTGAGTGATTTTTCTGTCTGCAATAAATTGCAAATGATGGTTAGTGTGTCAGTGTGTCAGTATGATATAGAGACGTTATTGCAACTCTGATGGAGGTGCCAGCTTTCATCATATTCCCCATCCTAATTTTCTTTAAAGGAAATCTGTCAGCATGGTCAACCTTCCTTAGCAGTCTATATGGGCACACAGGTCATAGAAAGTTGAATAAAATGATATCTTGATATCTGCGATCTGATGTATTATTCTAGAGAAATCCAAGTTTTTCTTGATCTGTAAATGAGCTGTTAAGATCTATGGGCCAGTCATAAATCTCCCTGAGAATCTGCCTCCAAAGATTATTATAAAGGAAAGGGGGTGTTACCAATGTGAGATATGTAATGACTGACAGACAGTCTACTCTCCTGATCTACAGGTCTCACACTGGTAACTCCCCCTTTCATTTTATATTAATCTCTGGAGGCAGGTTCTTAGGGAGATCTATGTCCGGTCCATAGATCTTAACAGCTCATTTACATATTAAGAAAAACATGGATTTCTCTGTAATAAGACATCACAGATATCAAGGTATCATTTTATTCAGCATCCTGTGGCCTACATGCTCATAGGAGAGTTGATCCTACTGACAGATTCCCTTTAATGAGTCATACAGTATACTTACTATTCTGCTGCATTATGTTTTTGATGCTCCTTTAAATATTAACCCCTGTTACCCAGGTTTGATTCCTGGGATATCAGATGATAAAATGTATTTTTATTTTATTTTTTTCTATAAGGGACCAGGGCTGTGGAGTCGGTAAGCCAAACCCCCGACTCCTCAATTTCCAAGACTCTGACTCCCTCATACATGGCTCATGTTTAAGTGATGAATTTATTGTAGCACAGATTAATCTCAGCTAAAAGTCTAGACCCTTAGATCAGGAATAGGACAGACATTTATAGGACATTTCATAACTTTCCCAAATTCCTATGAAAAAATATTCCCCACAAACTGCATTGAACTACTGTACCCAATTTATTATATATTTTAGGAGTTGGAGTCGGTCCATTTTATACCGACTCCACCAAAATGGGCTCGGACTCCACAGCCCTGTAAGGGACACTGAACCTAATCTTGTATAAATTTAGTAAAAATTGTCAAACGTAATCTGCTTCTCTCCAAGATTATCTACAGCAGCAAAGGTGGTCAGGGCTGTGTCATATAGTTTGCAGGTTCTCTTTGACTGGTCGAGGGTTTGAGACAAATCTTGACCAAAGTTTATCAGATAGTTTTCTAAATCCTTTTCAAATACTCTAGTACACCTTTTAGAATGGTATATGTTAAAGGTTTTTTCGGTGTTGAAAAACCTTTTGTTCCTCAGCTTTAAAAAAAGAAAGAAAAGCGCTTTATTCACCCTCCCCAGGTCCGATATTGGACAGCGCACCAATCAGCGAGCTGCTATGCTTCGTCATTGGCTGCAGCGCTATATATAATATATATATATGTCTTATTTTGAACGTACATGTGTATTATGGATGTTTTTTTATTTCCATATGACATCCAATTTTTGCAAATGCTATTTAAAAAAAATAATAAAAAAATGCTAAATTCAGTTTCCTATCTAATCGTTGCAATGGATCTGTAAAAAAAACAAAACCGTTTTTGTTCATTTCCTTGCATTGGTCCATGTGGTATCCATTTTGCAAATGGGCCAAGACCATAGTCTTCAGGACCCCTTTTGGGTTGTGTGCGCCATTCTTGATTACTTCATCTCTAACTCTATTCACTGATAATGATTGTTTTTTTCCCTCTTTAAAGCCCATGTAGAGAATGAGGAGCAGTATACCCAAGCACTGGAAAAATTTGGAAGTAGCTGTGTATGTAGAGATGACCCGGATTTAGGAACGGCTTTCCTGAAATTCTCCGTATTCACAAAGGAACTCACTGCACTTTTTAAGAATTTGGTAAGGGATCTGTTTATTAAATCTAATATATTTTATTCTGATAAATTTAATTCTAGAATATCATTGAACATGTTGACCCGTCATCTGTATGAGATCGCACAGAGACTTTTTTTATCACGTCATGAACATTCATTTCTCTGTACATAATTTTGACATAGTGTAAAATTAGCACGAGAATAAGCATAAAGATGAAGATCAACACCAAAATCTGCATACAAATCAGCGTGTTACAAGCAGATTTTGTCGCTAATTGCTATGCAGATTTTGGTAAAGAATTTCGAACTTTTTCAACAAATATTTTTTTCACTGTCATTTGTCTCTGGACTTTTAAAAAATAGTGTAAGTATATTATTAACAGCCAGTTAGATTTTCATGTATTTATTTTTTTCATTATATTTCTAACGTATCTTCTACTATAAATTTCAAGCCTATGCGTAGTCATTGAGCAGCTGTGTGGGTGCATGCATTATACATACAGACGTCTGCTGCCGGATTCCTGCCAGTACGGAGGACACGTCCCACCACTTACTCTTTACACACACAGTAATAAAGCCGAGGGATGCTGTTTACAGTAATGGCTGCGGACGGCCTGGCTCTCTTTCACTTGACATGTGCTCTGCTTTCTAAATGTGTAGACTGGCGCTCGGCAGGGTTTACTGGAATAACACGGCATGTGAGCGCTCGACTGCTGCGTCCCTTCATCCTATTCAGCTTGTAAAGCATCCACCAATATAAGGAATGGCTGGAAGTGCGGGATTTCATTTCATCTGCGGAAAGTGCTAAAGGAAACCGAGCTGAAGAATTGCTAGAATGTGAGCGCCGGCGTGTCATTGTCTATAATTTTATGGTGTGATGTATGTGTGAATAATGTATAATACGAATACATTATATGGAGAAAAGTATTGGGACACACGTCTTATTCACGGAATTCGGTCCCTATGCCTGCAGTGTATAACTCCCGGCCCCCATATTGCCGTCTGAATTTACTACGTGACAGAATGGCTGGTGGTGCAGAGCTCACTGATACCCGGTGGTGCAGAGCTCACTGATACCCGGTGGTGCAGAGCTCACTGATACCCGGTGGTGCAGAGCTCACTGATACCCGGTGGTGCAGAGCTCACTGATACCCGGTGGTGCAGAGCTCACTGATACCAGTGCACTCCTGTAATAGGAACCACTGTGGTAACAAGTCCGTTGTTGACATTTTTTTCCCTCCTAAATCTTCCCCCATCACCTGTGAGTGATATTATTGAGAAGTGGAAGGAACCGCAGCAACTCAGCCACGAAGTGGAGACCCCATAACATTACAGAGCTGGGGGCCAAGTGCTGAGGAGCAGAGAGCGGAAAAGCCACTAACGTTCTGCTGACTCCAGAAGAGTTCAGACCTCTTCTGGGATTAACATTAGCACAAACACTGCGCCCCCACCTGGAGCTTCATGGCCGAGCAGCTGCATGCAGCCTGACATCACCAAGCACAAAGGCGAGCATCGGATGGAGTGGTGTAAAACAGCCACCACTGGACTCTGGAGAAGACGTGTTCAGTGACAGATCACACCTCTCTATCTGATGTCTGATGGATGAACCTGGGTTTGGTGAATGCCAGGAGAACATTACCTGCCTGTCGTCAGTGTGCCGGCCATTTTGCATAATTGCAGTTCCTAACTTTGTGGGAACAGTTTGGGGAAGGTCCATAAAGCCATGGTGGGGATTGTTTGGTGTGGAAGAACATGACCACACAGAGTCCCAACCTCAGCCCCATCCAACAGCTTTGGGATTAACTAGAGCAGAGTTTGTTAACCTGCTGCTCAATCGTGTGAGAACTTGTGGTCAATCCTCAAAAAGCGGGAGGACAAACAAAACCACAGAAATTGTGATAAACTCCAAGCACTGATTAACAAGAATTGGTTGTCATCAGTCAGAATTGAGTCCAAAGGCTGATATCCAGCTGTCAGGGAGAAGGGCAGAAGCCTTTAAAAATAAGGCTGGGTTCACATAGTGTTTGCCACTACATTCAGTGGCTCCATCGGGGCTTGTGGCCAAACCCCCCTCAAAACAGGATTCGGGCGTATGCGCCGACATGGCCATTTACTATAGTGTTGCAGATGGAGTCACCATGTGCACTGTCATGCATCATTTTTTACTGTATACACCTTTTTGAGGCGGGCAACTAGACGTAATTGACCGCATCTTGCTGTCCGACCCCATTAGGCGTATATGACAGCGCGCGCGGTGACACCATCTGCATCACAATAGTGAATGGCCCCGTCGGCGCATCCGCCCCAATCCTGTTTTGCAGGGGTTCAGACGTAAGCCCTGACGGAGCCACTGAATGTAAAGACAAACGCTATGCGACTCAGGCCTGAGGGTCAACGCTGTAAATATCGAGTCTTTGCATAAACTTGATGCATTTGTCAAAAAAAATTGTAAAACGTATGAAACACTTACAATCGTTCTTCAGTAACCGGAGAAACATCTGACTAAAAGATCTAGAAACACTGAGGCCGCAAACGGTTTGAAAAGCAAAAATTTGTGTCGGTCTCCAAACTTTTGGTCACGAATATAGAAAAAAAAAGTTTTGTGTTTAGTTACTTTAAAAAGAATGCAGCGCTGAAGCCCCAAACCCCAAAATAAGATTCCATGCAGCGTATAACTTTTTCCATTCCGATTCTAGTTAATTGACACGTATTGTTTTTGTGTGAGAACTCGCCTGTGTTAATCCCTCACTACACGGTTAATGTTACGGAGACCTGTCTGTGTAGTTGTAGCTCCGGCCAACTGACTGCTTCCAGGCTATAAAGCCCTGGTCCCTGTGGTTTTGATCCCCGGCCTCTCTTGTTTGGTTTGTTGTAATTGGCAAGCAGGGTAGTCACTGACAGGTGCAAACTGTAATTTACATCGGATTGAGTGCCCAGCGCTGGATTCCTGCGGTGAAGCAGACGGGAGGGAGGTGGGCGCTTATTGAAATATGTCTGAAACCTATTTGATGTTGTGAAGTGCATTTGTCGATGTTAAAAGCTACAGATTTACCTGAGTAAGCAAGATGTGGAGTGTGCGAGGCCGAGGACAGCTGTAAAAAGGGGTTGGAAAGAACTGTTAATAACTTAATGTAAGACGACTTGAGGACCGGAACTAACAGATGTTTGTTTTTAGGTATTTTATGTAGGAATATTCTGCAAAAAGTCCGTGAAAGATTAATGTAAAGCCAGGCAGTACCTACAAAGTTGTGTTCACATTTGCATCAGGTTTTCTGTCATAAAAACATGGTGACTTCTGATGAACCTTATTGACTTAACATGGGTGCAGTGGGTTTTGCTTCCATGTCCGCCAATTCAACAGATATTGCTGTCAAGAAAAGCGCAATCCTATGATGGATTTCCTACAAAGGAACCAATGATTCCACTTCGATTCAGTTCACGTAGCTTAAAGGGTTTCTCCTTTGCCACTCAAGTCCACGTCAAGGTGAACGGCACTGATGATGAAGCAGTGACTGGTGCCTGCCGGGATGTGTGCGTGGTCATCCAAGTACCTGTCCCATTCATTGTAATAGGACGCATGAACAATACCTGCCAACCATGTGCGTACAGTCCTGCTCTTCGTTATTGGCACTCTTGAGGTTTAAGTACATAATTTGGAATATCTCCTGAAAAAAATTAGTATAAGGTCATCTCCAAAGACCTTGGTATCCCAGTTTCAAGAGTGCGCAATGGTATTAAGAAGTTTGCCAAGCTTGGAACCGTCGAGCTTCCCTGGACGTGGATTGGTGGGGTGAGAGGAAAATTGACAAAAGATGCCATCGAAGGTTGGTGCGAATGGTGGAAAAAAACACCACGTCAAACATCTGAAGGCCAACCTGCAACAGTCTGGGGTCATGGTGTCAAGTACCATACACAACACACTAAACCAAGCATAGATTTATAGGCGAAGGCCAAGGAAGAAAGCATTCCCGAAGAAAAGATTTAAAAAAAAGGAAGAACTGATCTTTGCCAAAGAGTACCTTGACAAACCACAATCCTTCTGAGAAAATGTTCTGTGCACAGATGAAACAAAAATAGAGCTTTTTGACAATGCAAAGCAACAGTTTGTTTACCGACGGCGCAATGAAGCTTCTAAGGAAAAGAACACCTCACTAACAGTTAAGCATGGTGGAGGATCCATAATGCTGTGGGGTTGCTTTGCTGCGTCTGGTACTGGAGGCTTTGATCGTATTCCAGAAATTATGAAATCAGAGAATTATCAAGAGATTTTAGAGCAAAATGTCTTACCTAGTTTTGAAAACTTGGTTTCAGTCGGAGATCATGGGTCCTCCAGCAAGACAATGACCCAAAGCACACATTCAAAAATACACAGGAATGGTTGAAAAAGAAAAAATGTGCTGTTTTAAAATGGCCAGCAATGAGTCCTGACCTCAATCCCATTGAAAATCTTTGGGGTGAGCTGAAATCTGCAATTGGGACAAAATGCAAAGGAAGAGTGAGAAAATTCCAGCTGAGGAGTGCAAGAAATCTTTGGAGGTTATTAGCATTGCTAACGGGTGTGCAACAAAGTATTAATTAGGGGCGCCCTTATTGCTGCACATGCTGTTTATTCTGTTTCTTCTTTGAAATTGCAAATAAAACTTGAAAAACAATGTTTTATTGTTGTATTACTTTAAACCACTAATTAAAAATCTGGATGATATAACTTTGGTACATTTCCATTTATTTCTGAAGATATTGTACAGTCTATGAAAAAAATGAAAGGGTGCCAATAATGGTGAGCAGCATTGTATCCTGGAGCAGGAGTGAGCGACACCACAAAACCCTATTAAGGGTATTCCCTTTTTAGTAGGTCTTCACCTATACACAGGATATGTGATAACTTGCTAATATAAGACACTCATACACATTAGCGTAAAGTCAGTCGAACCCTCTGATATCAGGAGATTGGCTGACAGTCTGTTGTGTTTGGGGTCCTCCAGACAGTTGATGTTATGGAAGAGAAATATTGGAATTCCAACAGGCGATCCTTCTCCTCTCCCTTCTTCCCAGTGGTGGAAGTAGAGTCCGTTGGGCCCTTGTGCATAATTTGGGCCTGAGCCCTCACGTGCGTGTTGGTCAGATGTATGGGCCCTTGAAGCATTCTAGATCCTATAAAGACATATGTGTTCACCCTCCATGTTCCCATCCTTGCACCTTCCTGTAATACTATTCCCCATCCTGGTATAATGTCCCCCATCCACGTATAATGTAATATATTATAATAGAATATATTGTCCTCCACCCTTGGGCTCCTTCCTGGTATAATGTCCCCCATACTGGACCACTTCCTTGTATAATGTCCCCCATCCTTGGATACACATCCAGCTGAAATAGGCGCTTGCGTCGGTGAGTGTAACATACCTGGCGGCGTCCTTGCATAGTGGTCCATCTCCCACTGTGCAGGAGCGCGCATTTGGGGGCCGCATACCCAGACTCGCTCCTGTATTTGTTGTAGTACTGTTCCTGTCTGAACGGTCTCCTAGCTTCCTACCTGTTTTATCTTTGTCCGTTTGTTTCCTTTTTCTGCAGTGTCTGAACCAGCACTTGGCTTTACCTAGGCTCGTTCTTGCATTTTGTTGCAGTAACTGTTCCTGTCTGAACTGTCTCCTAGCTTCTTACCTGTTTTGTCTTTATGTCCGTTTGTTCCCTTTTTCTGTAGAGTCTGAACCTGCACCTAACTTCTACTCGTTGTCATTGTACTTCCGTTTGTGAGTTGGAGTCCTTTCGCTACTTCTTTGCAAGTACCTTGTGTGTATCTGGTTCTGCCTTTTTTTTCCAGTCTGTTCCGTGTGAACAGAGCCCTGTCCCCTTTGCTTTGTCTTTGTTTACCGCTTCGGCGATTTATCTCTGTCCAGTCTTACTTACCGCTTCGGCGGTTCCTGCCTGCTCAGCCTTGTCCACCGCGTCTACGGTTTCGCTCTGCTCAGCCTTGTCCACCGCGTCTACGGTTTCGCTCTGCTCAGCCTTGTCTACCTCGTCTGCGGTTTCACTCTGCTCAGCCTTGTCTACCGCGTCTGCGGTTTCGCTCTGCTCGGCCTTGTCCACCGTGTCTGCGGTTTCGCTCTGCTCAGCCTTGTCCACCGCGTCTGCGGTTTTGCTCTGCCGGCCTTGTCCACCGCGTCTGCGGTTTCGCTTTGCTCTGATTGATTACCGCATCTGCGGCTCTGAACCCGTCTCCCAGTCTGTACTAGACCCTACCCAGCCTGCACTCTAGCCTGCCTGTTCCTGTATTCCCCGGTGTGGGTCAACAGCCGTGTCCGGAGTCTGACCTGGAGTAGACCCTGGTCCCACTGCTCGGTTCCTCCCTGGTGCACTGGCGTCGTATGCCGTCGTGCGACCTTGGTCGGATCGAGCAGATACTTGGTTACGCCCCTCCAGGCACTCTCCGGTTCATAGCACAGTGGAAACACTAAACACGCACATGCCAGTCAGTCCGGGCGTGTGCATTACAGCATGCTCAGGCCATGGTTCCCGTTGAGCCCCACGGCCTTCGCTCTCTGAGACGTTTTTCAACGAATACGTGCATCTATAAGAAATTTATTTATTTATTTTTTTGCTACCAGCTGAGTTCCAGGCAAATTACGCACCCATCCAGATGGATCTATCAGCACTCGTTCCTGCGGATCTGCCACGGTACTATGGGGATCCAAGACTGAGTCGTGCATTTGTGGAGCAATGCATGCTACACTTCAAGTTCTACCCTCCTTTATTTTCCCACCGATCGGGTTAAGGTGGGATTCATGATGTCTTACCTAGCGGGTGATGCCTTTGAAATGGATCACCCCCCTATGGGACGCACAGGATCCTATCGTCCTGGACCTGCAGGCCTTCCTGGTGGCCTTTCTAATGGTCTTTGATGACCCTAACCCAGAAGCCCCTGCTGAAGCTTCACTTCCCAATATCCCAGAGCAGCCCCGATGGGTAATGTGTGTGGGTAGCGCACTAGTCCTCCTGCCCGAAGAGACTACTGCCCACCCAGTATCCACACAGGATGACTACGCTCTCCGGAATACTTCTTCCAACCTCAAGAGGCAGTCCAGACGTGCTAGGCGTAGAGGCAAGCCGTCACGCCAGGGTCTGTCCTCCCAAAGACCTCCTGACCCCAACCTTGAAGTCCCTGCTGAAGCTTCACTTCCCAGTATCCCGGAGCAGCCCCGACGGGTAATGTGCGTGGGTAGCGCACCAGTTCTCCTGCCCGAAGAGACTGCTGCCCACCCAGAATCCACACAGGAGGACTTCCTGCACCCGGTACCTGATACCTCGCTCGCTTCGTCCGGTGAGTCCGACCTAGTTTACTCGGAAGCAGAGGTTACCCCCGAGTCTCTACACCCCTCCGACCAGGCGGAGGACCTCCAGTTGCCTCCTGAACCCTTCCGGGTGCTACCTGGTAGCGAATGGACAGAGACTTTCCTATACTCTGTACCTGATACCTCGCCCGCTTCGTCCAGTGAGTCTGACCTAGTGTACTCTGAAGCAGAGGTTACCCCTGAGTCTCTGCACCCCTCCAACCCGGCGGAGGACTTCCAGTTGTCTCCTGAACCCTCTGGGGTGCTACCTGATAATGAGTGGAGAGAGACTTCCTTGTGTGCTATTCCTGGTACTCCACCCTTTTCGTCTGGTGCTGAGGATGGCTGGATAGGAGGTAGCATCCTAGCTACCCAGATGAGACCAGTTTTGTCTCTTCCTGTGGACAGTAGAAGTAATCTCCTTGAAGAGAAGGATTGGCCCTCAAATTCCCTGCGGAAGATTCTGGCAGGCCTGAAGAAGAGGGGGCGTAAGGGGGGGGGGGGTACTGTAACATACCTGGCGGCGTCCTTGCATAGTGGTCCATCTCCCACTGTGCAGGAGCGCGCATTTGATCTCCAGTCCAGACTGCCACTTTGGCTTCTTTTCATGTTGTCTGCTTTGCTTTGCTCTTGCTGTTTAGGGCGACGCCCGCCGAACTTCCTGATTCTTGTAGCTGCTGCAGACACACCCCTAATGCGTCCACAGCCTATTGCTGTCTGTCACCTGGTATTTAAACCAGCTGCTTCTTGGAATCCATGCCTGAGCATCTTGTTCTGTCAGTTGGCTTCTGGTCGCTGACATGCCAGGTCCTGTCTATGTTTCCTGCCTTACGGTATCAGTTCCCGTGTCTGAACTGTGTCCTGTCTGTGCACTCTAGCCAGCTGTCTCTCTGCCTTCCTGGAGGCTGTATTTCCAGGCCTGTCTGAACACGCTCCTAGCCTGTTCGTCTCGCCCTCTGGGGGCCGCATACCCAGACTCGCTCCTGTATTTGTTGTAATACTGTTCCTGTCTGAACTATCTCCTAGCTTCCTACCTGTTTTATCTTTATGTCCGTTTGTTTCCTTTTTCTGCAGTGTCTGAACCAGCACTTGGCTTTACCTAGGCTCGTTCTTGCATTTTGTTGCAGTAACTGTTCTTGTCTGAACTGTCTCCTAGTTTCTTATCTGTTTTGTCTTTATGTCCGTTTGCTCCCTTTTTCTGCAGTGTCTGAACCAGCACTTGGCTTTACCTAGGCTCGTTCTTGCATTTTGTTGCAGTAACTGTTCTTGTCTGAACTGTCTCCTAGCTTCTTACCTGTTTTGTCTTTATGTCCGTTTGTTCTCTTTTTCTGTAGAGTCTGAACCTGCACCTAACTTCTACTCATTGTCATTGTACTTCCGTTTGTGAGTTGGAGTCCTTTCGCTACTTCTTTGCATGTACCTTGTGTGTATCTGGTTCTGCCTTTCTTTTCCAGTCTGTTCCGTGTGAACAGAGCCCTGTCCCCTTTGCTTTGTCTTTGTTTACTGCTTCGGCGATTTATCTCTGTCCAGTCTTACTTACCGCTTCGGCAGTTCCTGCCTGCTCAGCCTTGTCCACCGCGTCTGCGGTTTCGCTCTGCTCAGCCTTGTCCACCGCGTCTGCGGTTTCGCTCTGCTCAGCCTTGTCCACCGCGTCTGCGGTTTCGCTCTGCTCAGCCTTGTCCACCGCGTCTGCGGTTTCGCTCTGCTCAGCCTTGTCCACCGCGTCTGCGGTTTCGCTCTGCTCAGCCTTGTCCACCGCGTCTGCGGTTTCGCTCTGCTCAGCCTTGTCCACCGCGTCTGCGGTTTCGCTCTGCTCAGCCTTGTCCACCGCGTCTGCGGTTTCGCTCTGCTCAGCCTTGTCCACCGCGTCTGCGGTTTCGCTCTGCTCAGCCTTGTCCACCGCGTCTGCGGTTTCGCTCTGCTCAGCCTTGTCCACCGCGTCTGCGGTTTCGCTCTGCTCTGCCCTGTCCACCGCGTCTGCGGTTTCGCTCTGCTCAGCCTTGTCTACCGCGTCTGCTGTTTTGCTCTGCTCGGCCTTGTCCACCGCGTCTGCGGTTTCGCTTTGCTCTGCTTGATTACCGCATCTGCGGCTCTGAACCCGTCTCCCAGTCTGTACTGGACCCTACCCAGCCTGCACTCTAGCCTGCCTGTTCCTGTATTCCCCGGTGTGGGTCAACAGCCTTGTCCGGAGTCTGACCTGGAGTAGACCCTGGTCCCTCTACTCGGTTCCTCCCTGGTGCACTGGCGTCGTATGCCGTCGTGCACTCTCCGGTTCATGGCACAGTGGAACCACTAAACACGCACACGCCAGTCAGCCCGGGCGTGTGCATTACAGTGGGTCCCTACTTCTACCTCATAGGAGGCTCTCAGGCGATAGCATTCCTGGTCACGGGGGGGGGGGGGTGTCGGGAGAGATGACTGTCATCCAAATGACTACCTAATTTGTGTGGGGACCTTAACCCTATAATTTAAGAGCCTCCACAAGTCCACCTCCTTAGACTGTCAACCAACGGCTCACTTCTCACAGTGAATTTTGCATGCGGTTCACTTGCCATGGGCTTCAGTGCAGGTCTTATGCAACTGTGACTCATGTGGCTGAAAAAATCGTAGCATTAAAATAGTTGGGCATGATTTGGGATGGAGATGGGGGTGGGGTAAAGTCTCTGCCAGGTTCCTTTTTAAGCGTTGCACTTTTAGGTTGTGTCTAGAACAAGCCAGGATTATATTCATGCCTTGCTGTAACGTTGAGATCAAGGACAGACACAAACCACTGCGGAAGTCGACTTGCTGTTTTGGTTTCACCCGCGGACTCTATGAGAAAACAGCTGTTCAGAGACGTTCCTCTGCTGTTCAGGGTATTCAGCCCACATCACTATTGGTGGTGCAGGAAAGGCCAGTGGCTTCTTTCTGAGATTGCCAATTATCAGTCATTTTGTGGTTGCGGGAAGCATCTCTCCAAATCCCTTTGAAAGCTGCACATGAGAAATGAGATCATCTAAAGACTTCAGTTTTGAAATCCTTTCTGCTTGGTTAAACATCTGTGCAGATCTCTGGTAAACAAGGCCATATGTCTGCAGAAAGCCGGCGAGCCAGAGCCCCCGTAATGTGGTGAACCTCCGAGATCTTGTACAGCCGGACCGCTGGGGAATGAAGTGTCAAGATTTAATTAATCCAACGGCCTCATCCGTGTAGATCCAGCAGAAGCATACAATTTATGTAAAAAAACAAGACAAATGGTGCAGAGCATACATGACACCAGACCCACCACCCCTATGCGGGGCCATTATACTGCATGGAGGGCTGTGTGGGGCCCATTATACTGTATACCGGTTGTCCCGCAACTTTGTCCAAGTTTTTCATTTTGGCCCTCTGTGTATTTGAGTTTGACATCCCTGGGTTAGAGAGTATCATCATTCTCATTCATTCTCTCCAGATCTGTGCTTCTTATCATTGAACTAACTGGAGTTAAGCTCAATGATTGTCAAGACCTGATCCGCCACCGCGTCTGTACTCCAAGTCAGCTGCAGCGGAGTCCTGCAAACTTCCTACTACTTGCCGGCATCCTGGGAGCCTCTTCTAATATTGATGTCCTATGACATCATGACGAAGTTATGATACCGCTGTGGTCGACTAATCAGAAGAACAGCCAAGATGCCGGCAAGTAATAGGAAGTTTGCAGGGCTCTGCTGCGGCTGCCTTGGAGTACAGACGTGGTGCCAGATCCAGGGTCTTGCCCAGGGTTAACAACCTAATTTTTTTTTCTGAACAGCTGATCAAAAAATCATGGATAGACAATATTGTGTATGGACATATTTGAAAACCATAATAAATCATTATGATTATATGTGATCCATGTCTACAGCCCATAATTCTGATAAGAAGACATCAGCTGCATTCACTGTAAACTCTGGTATTATGGTATTAACATCTGGACAAAACTGAGCTCGATGGCTGAATAAATAGCAATAGTAAATTTGTGATACTCAGAAATACTCTTAGGCTTTGTGCCAACGATGCGTTTTTTTAAGTGTTTCCGCAGCGGCAAAAACGTTGCAGAAACGCTTAAACGCTTGGTAGAAGGCCTGCCATATTCCCCAATGATAATCCTCATCTGCCGTGCACATGCTGTGGAAATTTCCGCTGCAGATTATCATTGCGGAAAAATCCGCAGGACTACCAATTATTTTGCGGAAGCGCGGCGTTTTCGCCGCCATTGACTTGCATTGGAACGCATGCATTCTGCTTCACTGGATCTGTACATGTGGAAACCATGCGTTTCAATGTGCGGATGGTACCCAGGTGTGGAGGAGAGGAGACTCTCCTCTGGACTCGGGTACCATAGAACCTGTAAAAAAAAGAATAAAATAAGTATTATACTTACCTTCTGATGGCACCCAGTGCGCTCGTCTTCACTTGCCGGCAGCTCGCGGTGGACTGAAGGACCTGCGCTGACAACATAGTCATGTGACTGCAGGTCCTTCAGTGTACCGCGAGCTGCCGGCAAGCCAGGACAGAGCGAAGCAAGACTCCGGGGGCCAACGGAAGGTAAGTATAGATTTATTTTTTTTATTTTTTACCTTTCTTTAAGGTCACACTGTTATGCACACGCCCGGGCTAAGCGGCGTGTGCGTGGGATTGGTAGTGATTCCACTGGACCGTGCCGGAGAGTGAATGCCTGGAGGGGCGTGACTAAGTATTCACCCGATCCGACCAGGGTCGCACGACGGCATACGACGCCAGTGCACCAAGGAGGAACCGAGCAGAGGGACCAGGTGCTACTCCAGGACAGACCCCGGACACGGCTGTTGACCCACACAGGGGAATACAGGAACAGGCTGGTAGGCTGGCACACAGACTGGAGGGTATAGGCAGGCACGACTGGTATGCAGGCAGGCGGGTATGCAGGCAGGGGGGTAAAGGCAAGCACAGCTAGAGTGCAGACAGGGAGGCACTAGCAGGTAGGAACACAGGCGGGATAGGACCCAGTACACACCGGGACTCAGGAACAATACAGGCAGAGGGTTACAGGCAAGCACAGCTAGAGTGCCGACAAGGCTGAGCAGAGAGGACAGGGCTCTGTTCACACGGAACAGACAGGAAGGGAAAGACAGAGCCAGATACTCACACAGTACTTGCAGAGACAACAAGCAGGAGTTAGGTACGAGTTCAGACTCTGCAGAAAAAGGAAGGGAACGGACATAGAGGCAAAACAGGTAAAGGACAGGAGAGAGTTCAGACTGGAACTGAGTGTACGGAGGAGACCGACACTGCAGAGGGATACAGGAGCGGGTCTGGGAATACGGCCCCCAGAGAGGCGGAACGAACAGGCAAGGAGCGTGTTCAGACAGGACAGACCAGACACAGGAGCGGGTCTAGGAAATCGGCCACTAGAAGGCGGAACGAACAGGCAAGGAGCGTGTTCAGACAGGACAGACCAGACACAGGAGCGGGTCTAGGAAATCGGCCACTAAAAGGCGAGAGGAACAGGCTAGGAGCGTGTTCAGACAGGTCAGACAAGATACAGTAACGGGTCTAGGTAATCGGCCCCTAGAAGGCAGGAGGAACAGGCTAGGAGCGTGTTCAGACAGGACAGACAAGAGAACACAGAAAGGACTCAGTTCAGACAGGCCTGGAAATACAGCCTCCAGGAAAGGCAGACAAGGAAACAAAGAACGGGACCTGGCACCTTCAGAGTGCAAGCACACACTGAAGGAAACACTATGCTCAGGCAGGGATAGAAGGGAGCTGCTGAGCTATATACCAAGTGACAGACAGCAATAGGCTGAGGACGCACAAGGGGTGTGACCCACAGCAGGTACAAAAGGCAGGAAGTGATCGGGCGCCGCCCTTAAGCAGCAGAAACAGACACAAACAGACAGCATGGAGGGAAGCCAGAGAGACATTCTGGACAGGAGATCAAGTGCGCCCTCTTGCACAGTGGGAGATGGACCACCATGCAAGGACGCCGCCAGGTATGTTACACACACTATATAAATCCATGTCGGTTGCATGGATTTATATAGTGTGGCCAAGTTGTCAAGCACTTTTTCAAGTGATGCTAAAATCGCTTGGAAAGCGCTTGTCAACCCGCAAGCGGAAATGCATGTGAATAACGCTTCACATCCGCATGTCCCTGGCAGGAAAAACACATGTACAATCCGCATGCGTTTTTTCTGCCAGGGAGATGCAGAAACGCTCAGGAAAAAATCCGGAGCATTTCTGCATCGTGGGCACATAGCCTTATAAGTATCGATTCCCACCATTCAGTATGTACAAAGCAAGGGGGTATAAGAAAAATATATAAAAAATAACCTTTATTTATATTTAAAATGTAAATTGCAATGAAAGTAAAACGATGTCTCCTGGTTGAAGTGCCCCCGACAGCAGACCCCTAAAGTTAAGGGTGGGCCATTTATATGGATACACCTAAATAAAATGGGAATGGTTGGTGATATCAACTTCCTGTTTGTGGCACATTAGTATATGGGAAGGGGAAAACTTTTCCAGATGTGTGGTTACCATGGCGGCCATTTTGGATTCAACTTTATTTTTTTCAATGGGAAGAGGGTCATGTGACACATCAAACTTATTGAGAATTTCATAAGAAAAACAATAGTGTGCTTGTTTTTAACGTAACTTTATTCTTTTATGAGTTATTTACAAGTTTATGACCACTTATAAAATGTGCTCAAAGTGCTGCCCATTGTGTTGGATTGTCAATGCAACCCTCTTCTCCCACTCTTGACACACTGATAGCAACACCGCAGAAGAAATGCTAGCACAGGCTTCCAGTATCCGTTGTTTCAGATGCTGCGCATCTTGTATCTTCACAGCATAGACAATTGCCTTCAGATGACCCCAAAGATAAAAGTCTAAGGGGGTCAGATCGGGAGACCTTGGTGGCCATTCAACTGGCCCACGATGACCAATCCACTTTCCAGGAAACTGTTCATGTAGGAATGCTCGGACCTGACACCCATAATGTGGTGGTGCACCATCTTGTTGGAAAAATTCAGGGAGCGTGACCATCTTCAGTGCATAAAGAGGGCAGCACATCATCATGTAGAAAATTCAGATATCCTGTGGCATTGAGGTTTCCATGGATGAAGAATGACCCCACTATCTTTGTACCCCATATACCACACCATACCATCAATTTCTTGTATTCCAACAGTCTTGGAGGGATGTATCCACTGTGGGTTAGTGTCAGACCAATAGCGGTGGTTTTGTTTGTTAACTTCACCATTCACAAAAAAAGTTTGCCTCATCACTGAACATAATGTTCTGTGTAAACTGAGGGTCCTGTTCCAATTTTTGTTTTGCCCATTCTGCAAATTCAGTGCGCCGATCTGGGTCATCCTCGTTGAGATGCTGCAGCAGCTGGATTTTGTAAGGGTGCGATTTGTGAGTAGCTAATATCCGCCAAAGGGATGTTCGACTTATGTCACTATCCAGTGACATGCGGCGAGTTCTACACTGTGGGCTCTTGCTGAATGAAGCTAGGACAGCCACTGATGTTTCTTCATTAGTGACAGTTTTCTTGCGTCCACATTTTGGCAAATCCAACACTGAACCTGTTTCACGAAATTTGGCAGGTAGTTTGCTAACTGTAGCATGGGAGATGGGTGGTCTCGTAGGGTGTCTTGCATTGAAATCTGCTGCAATGACCCGGGTACTGCGTTCACCAGACATCTACACAATTTCTATCTTCTCCTCACCTCTGCAACATGCCAATGGCTGTAAACAAAGAGAAACTTGTAAATAACTCATGAAAGAATAAAGTTACGTTAAAACCAAGCACACCGTTGTTTTTCTTATGAAATTCTTATTAAGTTTGATGTGTCACATGACCATCTTCCCATTGAAAAAAATAAAGTTGGATCCAAAATGGCCGCTATGGTCCCCACCCATCTGGAAAAGTTTTCCCCCTCCCATATACTAATGTGCCACAAACAGGAAGTTGATATCGCCAACCATTCCCATTTAATTTAGGTGTATCCATATAAATGGCCCACCCTGTATAATAGTGTGTAGACTGCAATTAACACCTATGAAATCATGCCGTCTCGGTTCCCAAGGTGTGTAGGGAACAATTGGAGGTACTAAAAGCACCAGGTAGGTATACAGTGTGTGACAATAGATCATAGTAACCCACAGTGGTCAGATCAGATCTCAAATAAATACCACGATTAGTCCACACTTAAAACATATATAACCAACTGAATAGGAAGAGAAGGAAGTTGGCAGTGGCGAAACATTTTCTATTAACCCATTCAATATAAGGTGCAATATATGCCCAATTTTTCCATCTCTGTGTGTGGCTCCACCATTAATCCCCAGCAACAAGCCCGATGTCTCGGGGGGCATACTTGATTTAGATCTTTCTTTCTCTCCCCACATCCAATCACTCGCCCGCTCATGTCATCTACACCTCAAAAACAGTTCTAGAATTCGACCTTTTCTTACCTTTGACTCTGAAATAGCTTTTACTGTCGCTCTGATTCATTATCGTGTGGACTACTGCAACTCTCTATTAATCGGTCTCCCTCTTACTAAACGTTCCCCTCTCCAATCTATGCCAACTGCTACACCGATGCCTCCACACTGTGCCAGTCGTTGCACTGGTTACCCATCCGCTACAGAGTTCAATATAAACTCATCACCTTCACCCACAAAGCTCTCCATGCTTCAGCACCCCTCTACATCTCCTCCCTCATCTGTTTACCACCCTACCCGTGCCTCCCATTCGGTTAATGACCTAAGATTAACATCCTCATTCCGACCCTCCTGCTCCCTTTTTCAAAACTTCTTACGTGCTGCGCCAATTTTTTGGAACGCACTACTTGGGACTCTTCGATGAATCCCTAATACCTACAGTTTTAAGCGTGCCCTAAAAATGCATTTCTTTAGACTTTGGGTATGGGGAGGACACAGTTGTCTTATTCTGTAGCTCATGGACCTGAGATGGACCAGCCACTCTAGCCAGATAGCTTTGTCTCATGGTTTATTGTATACAGTGAATAACACATGAAATACTCAACCTATTGCACTTGCACAGTACCCTGCTGAGTAGTTCCCATTGTTCTGTCCTTTGGTTACTTTCTTTCGAGGGGATATGCAGAACACATCTTATCTTTTCAGCCTTGTGATTTATCTTTTTTCCCTACTAATGACCTAATGGTCCCCCTTTTTTTCTATGAGCGCTGCTTTGATTAATTCATCTTATTGCTATTTATGGGATTATACTGTGTTTCCAACCCCTTTTTTTGGAGGTTTATTTCCCTGTCTATTTTATTATGTTTTTACTTTTCAATATAAATAAAATGTATATTTTTATTATTTGTCAGAATCTCTTCTTATTTGGCGGTCATATGTGGCTGTAGATTTGTTGTCTTGCATTTCGTTAGACTGGCCTATCGTCTCACCTCACTTATCTAACTATCCCTGTTTTTATTCCCATACAAAATTTCCTTCCAAATCCGGACCCTCGTATCATCTGTTCACACCCCCCCATGTACTTTAATAGCCTTCTGTGTCTGTACTTGCTCACGTACGGGTTGTTGACTGGTTCATTTAGCATTATGTGATTACCCTATTTATTACATTGTTGGTTGGACCTTACAATACAAGCAGTTGTTACCATCCACCTTTCGTGTCTCCCCCATTTCCTCATAGATTGTAAGCTTGCGAGCAGGGTCCTCTCTCCTGGTATCTGTTGATTTATGGGATTATTGTTATTCTGTAATGTCTCTTACTGTCTGTACAAGTCCGCTCTAAAATGTAAAGTGCTGCAGAATATGTTGGCGCTCTAGAAATAAAGAAATATTATTATTATTATTTATATAAGATGAGTGATCTCACCCATTTAGCCCAGGTTACTCGATCCTTTCATCGGGGGTGTAGTCCCTGGCCTATTGGATCTACCAAAGAGTTATGTGTGATGGAAGTCTACATGGGAATTCCCTCTTTGGACATTTCTGGAACATCCAAATGATATGCCATAGATTCTAGATTATTGGAAATAATAATAAAATCTAAAAATATATCCTGCGTTTTTTTTTATTAAATAGAAATTCTTTATATTCGATCTCTCTGGGTACAGTCCTTCCTTCTACCATCTATCCGCACATTAGGGTCCGGTTCTGTGGACACTTTATTAACGTTGTGTAATGTTGCATATCTCACTTTAGGTGGCTGTTTGCATTGACGGCACCAGTCGTGCACCGCTCGGAGTCATTTATCAGTAAAGCTGTTGCTTTTTCATGTAAATGTAACTTTCATTCTACTGTAGATGTAGAGAGAAAGTCATTTGGCTTTTATTGCTTCCTTGGAGCAGATAAACTCCTGCGGAGGTTACAAGCGACAGGCGCTCTCTCAAAATATTCTCATTTTCTGCTAACATTTTTTTTTGTCAAAGTCGCAGAATGTAGAATTCAATGGGGAGTGTAATAAATGGGACAATTTACATCTTGTGCTTGTAATGTAACATGCTGTTTCCATTATGGACTGTCTATCAGAAATTAATCATAAAGTTTTGCAATATGGATTAGATTAGATTAGTAGAGGTCTGACTCCCATCACTGTCTCCAAATAGGAGGACTCACTGAGCACTGCTTTCCACTTGCATAAAAGGTGTATTTATTAAGTTAGGGCAGTAGTCCTATTGCCCGGCGCTCATATACATAGTCACAGAGGAAGAAAGCGAACACACTGGGAATGTATTGTTTGTATTTCCTGGATTATTACCGTAAATTTCCAATTCATTGAGTTTTATTATGTAATCTGGCACGTTCAGCGTGTTAACACTGGAAAGTCCCATAACTCACATATGTAATGAGAGGCATTCAGCCAATGGTTTTGTGCTAGACTTGTCCAGTAATCTATCAGTAGTATTAATGGGTTGTCACTGTATTTTTATTATTTTTATATAGCAATATAGCATGGATTGATAAAAAAATAATAAAGGCATTATTTTTTTACTCGCTTATGTAGCGCCATTAATTCCACAGCATTTTACAAATATTTTAATCACTTTTCCCATTCAGGCTCCCCATTCCCCAGCATATCCAGTTCAAACTGCTAACAATGACCTACAAAGCCATCCCTAACATTTCTCCTCCATACATCTCCGAACTAATCTCCCGATATCTTCCCTCACGTAATCTCCGTTCCTCCCAAGACCTCGTTCTCTCCTCCACACTTTTTTTTTGTTCCTCACCCAATCGCTTCCATGACTTCTCCTGAAAATCCCCCATCCTCTGGAAATCTGTGCCCCAGCACATCCAATTATCTGCCCCATTTGGATCCTTCAGACAGAACCTGATAACCCATCTCTTCAAGAAAGCTTACAGCCTGCAATGACCGAGCTGGCGCCTCACCATCGCCGGAGCTGGCGCCTCACCATCGCCGGAGCTGGCGCCTCACCATCGCCGGAGCTGCCGCAACCCCCTGACCTACTGTCTCCTTCCCCACCATCTGTAGATGGTGGGGAAGGTCCGAGTTAGTCCTCTCCCATCTGTACCATTCTATCATTGTTAGTTTGCTTCCTGTAAGTGATATCTGTATTCTGTATGTAACCCCTTCTCATGTACAGCACCATGGAATCAATGGAGCTATAGAAATAAATAAATAAATAATGATAATATATATATAGATCACATATCACCATTTTACAGCGTTTGATTAGATTGTAACCTAAGCGAGGTTTTTATCTTTCTATTTTTCTAAGGGTATGTTCACACTGAGTTTCTCTTAAGGAGTTTTTGTAGCAGAAGCTTTCCAAATCTTTCTCAAAATTTCCGCTCCAAAAACTTGACAAAAAGTGTAGACGTACCCAAAGGCTCAGACATCTAGAAATCGAATGATTCGTACTACACACTCCTATTCTTAATATTGAATTTCATAGGAGATCTCCCCAGTGTGATTAAAAATTCAGTAGCCTGAGAGGCTTTACATCCGAGCTCAGACACAGAGGCACGAGTATCACTGGGCAGCAATTCTGCCTATAGGCAACCGTCGCCTTCAGCTATGCTGCAGGTCTGATATATTTTTGGGTAGTCCGCTCCGAGTTGGTGTATGGACAATATTGGGGCATGGAGCGCTTCTTTATTTTCAGGTTTAGCTCCTCTTCCATCCTGTTATGTATCCAAAGGATAGGTGATAATTTATTAACCGGTGGAGGTCCGACCACACCGATCGGCAAAACGAGGCACTTTTATCCTGATAGAATGGAGCCTCAGTGCGCATTTGCAGCCACCACTCCAGTCATTCTCTATGGGGTTTCTGAGCTCTGCGCTGGGCTTTTTAAAGCAGCCCATTAAAGAATAGATAGAGCATTCAACCTGCTGGTCCATTTTGTAAAGGAGATAATTATACCTGTTGGGGATAAAAAGTCCCCGTCTTGCAGATCGATGCAGGACCCCCGTAGTCAGACTCACCAATCGGTATGTTATCACCTATTCTGTTGACTTTGGACTAGATTCCTGAGAATCGCCTCCTACTTCCCGATATCCATGGCATTTCTTTTGATAAGCCGGTTTGGCTCAATGCCACATGTTCGTCATGCCGCAATAATAACATTGCACCAGGTAGGCTAATCAACAGCTGCAGATGCTGGGACATAAAAGGCGGTCCATCAGCAACAGATTTCTGGCATGGCTTGATGTCCTGGGTCCTGCAAATCGATTAGCATCAACTATATTACCCTCTTCATCTCCCAGCATTTTAATTTAGGCACATAAGAGGCTGTCCACTGGGCATGTGTGGAACAAACATTGTGTTTGATCTGCACATGCTCAGTCTGAGCATGATCAATTTTGGGAACCCTTGATGGTATTGTATGATTGTTGCCGAGCTTATCGATACCACTAATTCCACTCTGGCCACTGGCTGGGCTATTCCAAAACTTTTATCTTCTCCTGAATTCATTCTTTTCTTTATTTGGAGGTATGCTTTTGGTCATTACTGAAAGGTGAAATTAATCTTCATCTTGAGCTTTTTAGCACGAGCATGAAGGTTTTGTTGGAAAATTGACTGATATTTGGAATTGTCCATAATTTTCTCCACCTTGACTAAAGCCACAGTTCCAGCCGCGTAATGCTGCCTCCACCATGCCTCACTGTGGGTATGGTGGGTGATCTTTTTGGTGATGCGCAGTTTTTACTTTGTGTCTAGCATACCATTTGGAATTATATCGAAAAAGGTCAACCTTGATCTCATCAGCTCATCACATGTAGGTTTTGGCTTAACATAGCCAGGCTTTGTGCTACACTATCTCACAGGCCAGAGATCTGAAGAATACTGGACATTGTTGTCACATATAGTACACAACAGTACTTGCCAGAAATTCCTGCGTCTTTTAATATTGCTGTAGGCACTCGTGGAAGTATCCCGGACCAATTTTCTTGTTTTTTCAGCAATTTTTGAGAGAAATCCAGCTCTAGGTAATGTCAGTGTTGTGACAAAGTTAAGCCACTTCTTTATGACAGTGTTCAGTGTTTCATGGTTTATCTTATGCCTTTGAAATATTTTTTATATTCTTCTCCTGACTAATCATTTTCAGCAATGAGATCCCTTTGCTATGTTATAAGCTGTTTACGGACCATGGCTTTTAGTGTAAAATGCAATAATAAAAATGGCAGGAAAATCTTCCTAGAACACTGTTCACATTTATGCATCCACATTATTTTATTTTTTTTATCTGTATTTTCCGTCTAAAATGATTTAATTTTATTTTTCAATGGATTATGAGTGACATTAAAAGTGGAAAAAGTACTGAAATTCATATTCTTGTTGTAAAAAAAATATTTTTTTATGGCAAAAACCTGGCCGTCTATAAAGGGTGTGTAGACTTTATATCCACTGTGTGTAGAAGAATCGCTGTTTTATTTTTTGCATGATATATGAAGGTAACTTGCGTGTGAAAAATAAATTTTTTCAATTGTAATTGATTACAGATGTTTGTATGTAATCATGGCAGTTTTTTCAGGAGGGAGCTCATATTGATAAATTCCTTCATATAGGTTATTTGCTTTATAATTCACACTATATACTGTATAAGTTATGAAATTTACTTTTTACATAGATTTAGAGAACCTGCCACAAACATGTAATTTTTCACCTGGTCAAAAAATGTTGCTGTTCTGAATCCGGCGCTGTTTTTCTTTTTGTTCCTGCGCCTCTCCGTTTCTTGATTATGTTGCTCACCATGGACAAAGGAACTTCAAAATCTCCGGAGATGGACTTATAACCTTGAGATTGTGATATTTTTCAACAATTTTTGTTCTCGAGTCCTCAGACAGTTCTCGAGTCCTCTTTCTGTTCTCCATGCTTAGTGTGGCCTACACAGACACACAATGCAAACATTGAGTCATTGCCCACACCTGTTACTTGCCACAGGCGAGTTTGAACGAGCATCACATGCTTGAAACAAAGTTGTTTACCCACAATTTTGAAAAGGTGCCAACAATTTTGTCTGTTGCATTTTTGAGTTTTTGTGTGAAATTCTGTTCAATTTGCCTTTTTTTTTCCCCTGTTTTTTTTTTTTTGTGTTCCAATACACACACAAGAAATAAACATGTATAACAAAACATGTGTAATTGCAATAATTTTATGGGAGAAATACTTGATTTTCTGGAACCATTTCAAGGATGCCAACACTTTTGGCCATGACACTATATTTATATTTATGGCAAATCATAGGTCCTCTTTTAAAAAGAAGAAATTAATTCTATATTGTCTCGATCTCTTCCTTTTATGACCTCTTTAAATATTTATTATAAAAAAAATAATAGGATAGTGTCTAAACCCTTGCAATCGCTGCTGATCTGGTGCCAAGCGCTCATTCAGACAACAGCTATTTGTTCTGACTTCCCCAATACACGTTCACAATGAGATGAGACTGTATGAGGTCGGGTCAATAGATGGACATATGATGCATCATCATTGGGATAATATGAATAACATTCACAGTTCTGTCTCATTTTTCTTTTGTAGGTTCAGAATATGAACAACATTATTACATTCCCTCTTGATAGTTTACTGAAAGGAGATTTGAAAGGAGTTAAAGGGGTAAGTCCAATTTTCTTCTTTATGTGTGTGTGTGTGTGTGTGTGTATGTGTATATATATATATATATATATATGTATGTATGTATGTGTGTATATGTATGTATGTGTGTGTGTATATATATATACAGTGCCTACAAGTAGTATTCAACCCCCTGCAGATTTAGCTGGTTGACACATGCAGAATTAACTTGGCATTGTGACATTTGTACTGTAGATCAGCCTGGAAGTGGGAAATGCACTGCAGCTAATTTTGGTTTTGTTTTGTTTTTTTTGTTTTTTTTAAAACGTTAAAAGTAAATTCAGAGTGTCATTTATTATTCAACCCCTCAAACCACAAGAATTCTGTTTGGTCCCCCTAAAGTATTAAGAAGTAGTTCAGGCACCAAGAATAATGAGCTTCACATGTGTGGATTAAAGATCTCTTTTGCCAGCCTTTTCTGACTATTTAAGACCCTCTCCAAACTTGTGAACAGCACTCAGACATGGTCAACATGGGAAAGACAAAGGAGCATTCCAAGGCCATCAGAGACAAGATCGTGGAGGGTCACAAGGCTGGCAAGGGGTACAAAACCCTTTCCAAGGAGTTGGGCCTACCTGTCTCCACTGTTGGGAGCATCATCCGTAAGTGGAAGGCTTATGGAACTACTGTTAGCCTTCCACGGCCAGGACAGCCTTTGAAAGTGTCCTCCCGTGCCGAGGCCAGGCTTGTCCGAAGAGTCAAGGCTAACCCAAGGACAACAAGGAAGGAGCTCCGGGAAGATCTCATGGCAGTGGGGACATTGGTTTCAGTCAATACCATAAGTAACGTACTCCACTGCAATGGTCTCCGTTCCAGACGAGCCCGTAAGGTACCTTTACTTTCAAAGCGTCATGTCAAGGCTCGTCTACAGTTTGCTCATGATCACTTGGAGGACTCTGAGACAGACTGGTTCAAGGTTCTATGGTCTGATGAGACCAAGATCGAGATCTTTGGTGCCAACCACACACGTGACGTTTGGAGACTGGATGGCACTGCATATGACCCCAAGAATACCATCCCTACAGTCAAGCATGGTGGTGGCAGCATCATGCTGTGGGGCTGTTACTCTGCCAAGGGGCCTGGCCATCTGGTCCGCATCCATGGGAAGATGGATAGCACGGCCTACCTGGAGATTTTGGCCAAGAACCTCCGCTCCTCCATCAAGGATCTTAAGATGGGTCGTAATTTCATCTTCCAACAAGACAACGACCCAAAGCACACAACCAAGAAAACCAAGACCTGGTTCAAGAGGGAAAAAGTCAAGGTGTTGGAGTGGCCTAGTCAGTCTCCTGACCTTAACCCAATTGAAAACTTGTGGAAGGAGCTCACGAATAAAGTCCACATGAGACACCCAAAGAACCTAGATAACTTGGAGAAGATCTGCATGGAGGAGTGGGCCAAGATAACTCCACAGACCTGTGCCGGCCTGATCAGGTCTTATAAAAGACGATTATTAGCTGTAATTGCAAACAAGGGTTATTCCACAAAATATTAAACATAGGGGTTGTATAATAATTGACCCACACTTTTATGTTTAAAATTTAATAAAATTCAACTGAGCAACATAACTTTTTGGTTTGTAAGATTTATGCTTCTGTTCATAAAACCTACTCTCGTTTGCAGTTTGAAGGCTCTAACTTATTTGCATCTTATCAAACCAGCTAAATCTGCAGGGGGTTGAATACTACTTGTAGGCACTATATATATATACATATATATATGTGTGTGTGTGTGTGGTATATGTGTGTGTATATATACAGTTATATGAAAAAGTTTGGGCACCCCTATTAATCTTAAGCTTAATGTTTTATAAAAATTGGTGTTTTTGCAACAGCTATTTCAGTTTGATATATGTAATAACTGTTGGACACAGTAATGTTTCTGCCTTGAATGAGGTTTATTGTACTAACAGAAAATGTGCAATCTGCATTCAAACAAAATTTAACAGGTGCATCAGTATGGGCACCTCACCAGAAAAGTGACATTAATATTTAGTAGATCCTCCTTTTGCAAAAGTAACAGCCTCTAGTCGCTTCCTGTAGCTTTTAATGAGTTCCTGGATCCTGGAGCATGGACAGCCCTCTTCAAATGATCCCACAGATGTTCAATGATATTCAGGTCTGGGGACTGGGATGGCCATTCCAGAACATTGTAATTGTTCCTCTGCATGAATGCCTGAGTAGATTTGGAGTGGTGTTTTGGATCATTGTCTTGCTGAAAGATCCATCCCCTGCATAACTTCAACTTTATCACTGATTCTTGAACATTATTGTCAAGAATCTGCTGATACTGAGTGGAATCCATGCGTCCCTCAACTTTAACAAGATTCCCGGTGCCGGCATTGGCCACACAGCCCCAAAGCATGATGGAACCTCCACCAAATTTTACTGTGGGTAGCAAGTGTTTTTCTTGGAATGCTGTGTTTTTTTGACGCCATGCATAACGCCTTTTTGTATGACCAAACAACTCAATCTTGGTTTCATCAGTCCACAGGACCTTCTTCCAAAAAGAAATTGGCTTCTCCAAATGTGCTTTTGCATACCTCAGCCGACTCTGTTTGTGGCGTGCTTGCAGAAACGGCTTCTTTTGCATCACTCTCCCATACAGCTTCTCCTTGTGCACAGTGCGTTGTATAGTTGACCGATGCACAGTGACACCATCTGCAGCAAGTTGATGCTGCAGCTCTCTGGAGGTGGTCTGAGGATTGTCCTTGACTGATCTCACCATTCTTCTTCTCTGCCTTTCTGATGTTTTTCTTGGCCTGCCACTTCTGGCCTTAACAAGAGCTGTCCCTGTGTTCTTCCACTTCCTTACTATGTTCCTCACAGTGGAAACTGACAGGTTAAATCTCTGAGACAGCTTTTTGTATCCTTCCCCTGAACAACTATGTTGAATAATCTTTGTTTTCAGATCATTTGACAGTTGTTTTGAGGAGCCCATGATGCCACTCTTCAGAGGAGATTCAAACAGGAGAACAACTTGCAAGTGGCCACTTTAAGTAGCTTTTCTCATGATTGCATACACCTGGCTATGAAGTTCAAAGCTCAATGAGGTTACAAAACCAAAAAAAGTGCTTTAGTAAGTCAGTAAAAAGTAGGTAGGAGTATTTAAAACAAGAAAATGATAAGGGTGCCCATACTTATGCACCTGTCAAATTTTGTTTGAATGCAGATTGCACATTTTCTGTTAGTACAATAAACCTCATTTCAAGGCGGAAACATTACTGTGTCCAACAGTTATTACATATATCAAACTGAAATAGCTGTTGCAAAAACACCAATTTTAAGAAAACATTAAGCTTAAGATTAATAGAGGTGCCCAAACTTTTTCATATAACTGTATGTATATATATATATATGTGTGTGTGTATGTACATACATGCATGCATGCACTACCTTTCAAAAGTTTGGGGTCACCCAGACAATTTTGTGTTTTCCATGAAAACTAATACTTTTATTTATCAAATGAGTTGCAGAATGATTAGAAAATATAGTCCAGACATTGACAAGGTTAGAAATAATGATTTTTATTAGAAAGAATAATTTTCTCCTTCAAACTTTGCTTTCATCAAAGAATGCTCCCTTTGCAGCAATTTCAGCATTGCCGACCTTTGGCATTCTAGCAGTTAATTTGCTGAGGTTATCTTGAGAAATTTCCCCCCATGCTTCCTGAAGCCCCTCCCACAAGTTGGATTGGCTTGATGGGCACTTTTTGCGTACCATATGGTCAAGCTGCTCCCACAACAGCTCAATGGGTTTGAGATCTGGTGACTGCGTTTGCCACTCCATTACTGATAGAATACCAGCGGCCTGCTTCTTCCCTAAAATAGTTCATGCATAATTTGGAGGTGTGCTTTGGGTCATTGTCCTGTTGTAGGATGAAATTGGCTTCAATCAAGCGCTGTCCACAGGGTATGGCATGGTGTTTCAAAATGGAGTGATAGCCTTCCTTATTCAAAATCCCATTTACCTTGTACAAATCTCCCACTTTACCAGCACCAAAGCAACCCCAGACCATCACATTACCTCCACCATGCTTGACAGATGGCGTCAGGCACTCTTCCAGCATCTTTTCAGTTCTGCGTCTCACAAATGTTCTTCTGTGTGATCCAAACACCTCAAACTTTGATTCGTCTGTCCATAAAACTTTTTCCAATCTTCCTCTGTCGAATGTCTGTGTTCTTTTGCCCATATTAATCTTTTCCTTTTATTAGCCAGTCTCAGATATGGCTTTTTCTTTGCCACTTTGCCCTGAAGGCCAGCATCCCGGAGTTGCCTCTTCACTGTAGACGTTGACACTGGCGTTTTGCGTGTACTATTTAATGAAGCTGCCAGTTGAGGAGCTGTGAGGCGTCGATTTCTCAAACTAGAGACTGTAATGTCCTTGTCTTGTTGCTCAGTTGTGCAGCGGGGCCTCCCACTTCTCTTTCTACTCTGGTTAGAGCCTGTTTGTCCTCTCCTCTGAAGGGAGTAGTACACACCGTTGTAGGAAATCTTCAGTTTCTTGGCAATTTCTCACATGGAATAGCCTTCATTTCTAAGAACAAGAATAGACTGTCGAGTTTCACATGAAAGTTCTCTTTTTCTGGCCATTTTGAGAGTTTCATAGAACAAACAAATGTAATGCTCCAGATTCTCAACTAGCTCAAAGGAAGGTCAATTTTATAGCTTCTCAAATCAGCCAAACCATTTTCAGCTGTGCTAACATACTTGTGCAAGGGTTTTCTAGGGTTTTCTAAACATCCATTAGCCTTCTTACACAGTTAGCAAACACAATGTACCATTAAAACACTGGAGTGGTGGTCATTGGAAATGGGCCGATATACACCTATGTAGATATTGCAATAAAAACAAGATGTTTGCAGCTAGAATTGTTAATGTGGTGAATGACTATGTATAGAGTGTATTTCTGATTCATTTAATGTTAGCTTCATTGAAAAAAATTTGCTTTTCTTTCAAAAATAATGAAATTTCTAAATGACTCCAAACTTTTGAGCGGTAGTGTAATATATTTTCTGTTATTAATAATGGTTCATTCATTTATTAACTTGTATTGGAATTTAGACCAGTTTAAAACTGTTATTATAAATATATTTTTAAAGAGTCTTTTTAAGTTTTATTTCATGAATCAATATTACGGTGGAAAATAAGTAACTTTGTAATATGTGTTATCAGAGAAATTTTCTTCTTTCTTCTCCTGGACTGACAATTCATTCTCAAAATTCTCAATGCACGGGTAAAATCTGTGTTCAGTGAAGACAGAATGTTACATTACTGAGATAGGAGATGGCAGCTGGTGCCGATAAGATTCTATGTACAAGGGAAAGGGAGGAGGGAGGAGCTTCGCCTCCAGCTCCTCCTTAGGGTGCTTTCACATTGCGTTTTGTGTCCCCATTGGGGCATATGTCCGAAATCCCCTGCAAAATGAGGTCCGGACGAATGTGTTGGCGGGACCATAGACTGTAGTGGTGACAGCAGAGCGAACGTGTGCTCTGACATACACCATTTTCGGGACTGTACGTCTACAGGAGGCAGACACCCAGATGCAGTCTACTACATCTGAGTATCCGCCTCCTGTAGGCGTACAGTCCCGAAAATCGTGAATGTCAGAGCACACGTTCGCTCTGCCATCACCATTACAGTTTATGGCCCTATCGCCGCATGCGTCTGGACCTTATTTTGTGGGGGATTTCGGACGTGGACACAGAACCTCAATGTGAAAACACCCTAAGGAGGAGCTGGAGGCGAAGCTCCTCCCTTCTCCCTTTCCTTTGTACATAGAATCTTATCGGCACCAGCTGCCATCTCCTCTCTCAGTAATGTAACATTCTGTCTTCACTGAACACATTTTACTTGTGAACTGAGAATTTTGAGAATGAACGATCAGTCCAGAAGATAAGATATTTTTTACAAAGTTTCTTATTTTCATGCATACTATTGATTTATGAAATAAAAATTAAAATGACTATTACACGTTAAGTTCTAGGATTTTCTAAAACAAATAACCACTATTACAATGATATCACCATTTTACTGCAATGATTTGTTGTTACTAATTATTAGTCATTTATGAAGAAGGTAGAGCTGGAGTTGAAATTGTGGCTTACCAACTGTGCAGCCCGTCCTGAATGCTGCAGCGGTGCTCATGTGCGGCCTGCACTCCATTCACTGTCTATGGAGCTGTTGGAAATAGCCAAGCACAGCGCTCTGCTGCCCAATAGACAATGAATGAAGTGGAGTCCAAGCATGCGCACCTCTGCTTCACTTAGGACGGGGTCCCAGAGCTCCATTCTAGATATGATCGTGGTCCCAGCGATCAACCAGTTCTACCCTATCCTATAGATAGGGGACAAGTTCACTTTTTTTTTAGTAATATCCCTTTAATATCAAAGCTTCCTTTTTTAAATTAAACCATAATGAGCTAAGGAAAAACATTCTTTATTGCACAGAATCCATATTATGCTCCATTTTAATATCCCTTACCAGCAATTTGGCAGGACAGGGGGGGCGTCTATTTAGTGGTATATTAATATTGAGGGAGGAGATTAAATAATAAATTCAAATAGTTTTAGCTCTTGAAGTAATAATCCTTAGTGCGGAGATTACAGAATTATTATTTTTATGACTGACTTTGGAGGATTTACCCGTAGTCTAGTCTTCAAGTCCTTAGGAATTATTGGAATCCTTGACTAAATCCTGGATTTTCTGCCTTCCCAATCAGAGAGATATCCAATTTCAGATTCCTCTCCGGATATAACCTATAGCTGTGTATATGGATTACGCCTTTCACCTCCTGACTCTTTATGACTCGGTTCTATCACATTGTTTTGCAGGACTTGAAGAAGCCTTTCGATAAAGCCTGGAAAGACTACGAAACAAAAGTGTAAGTTATTAACTAACTGTATCGAACTGGTAATATGTCCATTCATCTTCCTCTTTATCTCTGTGTTGTCTTCTGTTGTGTGTCCATGGATTATATCTATATTCTGGCACTAGGTTAAAAACAATTCGTTCCTCGCAAACTTTCATCCTGGTAGGGTCTGCAGGCTTTGTAGCTGTAGAGTACTGTAGAAAAGTCACCATTTGTAATTGCTGGATTCTCGGGTGACGATCTCGCAGACACTGTACAATCTCCGGGTCTTCCCTATCGCTTACATGATTACATGTTTGAACTCTAGGATAAGTCAGGGGTGGACAAATTTTAAGGTGCCCATACATATTTAAAAAAAAAAAAAAAGTCAGATCTCATCTCATGGCAGTCGGAGTTGGGGGAGGGCGAGAGCTGACATAACTTTGAGTTGAGATCTGGAAGGGTTTGCAATGATACATAACTGCAACTCGATGCATATATTATTACAAACACTTCCAGATCTCATTTCACAGTGCTGTCATTCTCCCCACACACTGACTGCCGTGAGAGGAGATCTGGAAGTGTTTGTAATGATACATAACTCAGGTCTGCTGCATCACTACACAGTAGCTACAGAGATCAATAAGGAGAGGAGGGCATGTTCTTTTCTCCCCTGCATGACTCCCAGAATGAGCTTACTGACAGACTCTCGGAGAGTTAAAGGGATTGTTGTCTTTCAATTAGGTTTCTATCCCAACTGCAGTTGTTCTATGAAAAATCAAATCACACTGAACTCCTTTACCCTGGGTCCACCAGTGAGTATCCGCTGCTTTTCCCGGTGCCTGGCATTTGCTACGGCATTTGCGCGGCAGTCAATCAGTGAGCTCAGTGGCTCTGAAGGGGGCGTTCTGTCTACACTGGCAGAGCTGCTGATATCCCTTATTTGCTGCCTCGCTGTCAAGGTGAAGTCAGTGCTGCAGCCAATGCCAGACATCAGGAGGCGCGGCGGAGACTAGCAGGTGGACCCGGGGAAGGTGAATGCAGCGCGCTTTGTTATTTTAGAACAAACTAAGCCTGGAGAGAAACTTAATTGAAAGGGAACAACCCGTTCAACTCATTCTGCAGCAAGTAATGTGCAGTGAAACTAAAAAATCTTCATTTTGTATTTATTGTATGTAAATGTGCATATTTAATGTTTCATAATTGGGATGTAATTTCTATTTTGGCCAGACCTTCTTGTCACTGTCCATTAAATTCTTCATAATCAGGAGCCCATCCTCATCCTATATTAGCCTTATAAATCTAGAACCATGTGGCTTTTGTTTTAGGAAGTCAGCAGGTCGCAGGGTGTTTCATAATTACATTGTGCTTTATGTACAAGCGTCCATCAGCGAAACCAGCCAATATTGTATTTTTCAGGCAAAAAACGCCCATGACCAACATATGACCCTATTTTTATTCACTAGGGACCAGTTAACATCACAGCTCACTAGACACATGTAATGGGTCAGAAATTGGCCACTAACCCTTTTAATTCCATTATCTGCTCTGTTTTTTTTTTTTTTTTTTGTGAGTTTAGAATATTTTGCCTAAAAGTGTGAAAGAACTAATCAGGATGGAATATAAATGGACAAAAAAATGTGCGAACTGTTATTACCGAGCATAAAAGAAAATTGCAAATAATGCAAATCCCAAACTCGCAGTTAATTGCATGTAAAATCCTATAATTCTCTATTGGGTTCTTGGAGATTTACTAATATTTAACACTTTTTTTTTTACCAAATATGAGATAGCAAATCAAGAGGAAGAGAAAGGCAGTAATTGTCATCTAATGTCCGTGCTCCTTCTCTGCTGTCAGATCAGGGTGATCTGAGAATTATCAGACAGAATGATCACTAGGGAAGTGCTGAATGGACTCCAGTTACGAAATGTGTCCCAGCAGCTGGCCGGTCACACACAATAGGTGTTATGTGGCCATGATAATTGGTGGAAATTGTTCCATTCAGTGTTAAGGACGGTCCTTGGAGAGTGAGGGAACAATCTTGGTTGGCCCCATTCCCTTTGTTAGAGGTTGGAGAGAACTGAGCAGGACCTATCTGTGAGGGGGAACTGTATCGTTAGCAAACAACCTATTGGGAACTGATCCTAGGGTCTTGAAAGGAACATGGAAGAGTAAACACTAGGGGTTGTAGAACCAGGTACAATAATGGGGAACCCATATTACTCTTTGTTATGAGGTCCCCCTCTCTTCCCTATATGTAGATATGACCGATATCTTCCATTGGTCCTTTGAAGGGACCTACAGCTCAAAGGATGAAGTTTTAAAATAGCATGTGCAATATATTAAAGGCGTAACTAGAGTCTGAAGGGCAGGGTGCAAAATTTGGACCTGGGCCCCCACACAACGTTGGTCAGCTGTATGCGTTCTAGAACCTATAAAAACATGCATATTTGCGCCCCATGTAATAATGTCCCCCATTCTTGTGTCCTTCCTGTAATAATGTCCCCCATTCTTGTGTCCTTCCTGTAATAATTTTCCCTGTCCTGGGCCCCTTCCTGTAATATCCCCCATCCTGGCCTCTACCAGTAATAATGTTCACTTCCTGGGCCCTTCCTGTAATAATGCTCCCCTTCATCCTGCACAATGTCCCTCATCCTGAGCCTTTTCCTAGTATAATGTCCCCCATCCTGGGCCTCTTCCAGCAATAATGTCTCTCATTCTCCTCCATCACATTTTAAAAATAAACAAACGATTATACTTGCCTTCCCTTGCTCCCACGACGCACGCCATCTTCTTCTATAGCCAGCGCCGAAGCCCACAGCTGACTTGAACATGCCGGCACGGGCCGCGCATGACATCCCTGCCATGTTCTTCCCACGACATGTTGCTGGCTTCTGATTGGTTGGTGGAATGCATTGCCATGTAGGGATTTGACTGGTCTCTGCACCGCAATACATTTCAGCTTAATGTGCATCTGAGGATGCACATCTACGTAGGTGCTGGCGTTGGCGGATCGCCCTACCACACAGGCCCAGGTGCAGAGGGTTCGGCATGTCAGCGCCAAGTCTCCCTAGGTTCGCTTGACATCATGTCATGTTGGTCCTGCAGCCCCTAATTGACTGTTTCACTCTCTTTTCCATCTGACATGATTGACATCCAGAGGTGGTCAGGGAGCCGCAGCATTCTCTCACTTTTTCCGGATGTGTGTTTCATCCGAAGGGAGTGACGGTAAGGCTGAAGCTAACTGGTTGGCTGCAGGACTTGCGTGACATAATGTCACGTCAGCCCGGGGAGACCCAACATCACAGGTACGGCATCGGCGGTGAGTCCAGTTTGTTTTTATTTTACATGGGGGGGGGGGTGGATGTAGCAAATAAGAAGGGGTTGACCGAGTAGTGGACAACTTCAAGTATCCAATCCATGACTTGGCTGCTGAACCAGGTCCTGCGAATCGTTTTGCTAATTTCTACTTTAAGTTTACCACAAAGCAAAAAACATCATTACTGAAATGCTGCTCACCAAGAATGGTAGCGAAGGAGCTGTCATCAAGCAGAACCTATAAAATCCACTAAGGAGAAGTTCACAGAAAGAAAAATAAACAGTTTCTGCCTAAAGGGAACCTGGTATACTGAGCATGATGTCCGACCTATGCGTAACATGGGTCAACGGGCTGAGCAGACTGATACAAAGACTACTGCGTTTTCATTGAAAGCCTAGTTTGAAGATCGGGTCAGGGACTGTAGAGAGAGACGAGACTAGTCCTGCGCAGCCTCCAGCCGGCTTCTCCCCGCCCCACTCCAGGTGATTGACAGGTTTCTCCTTATGTGCAAGTATAAAAAGAGCAAGAATTTTGCCCTTTCCCTGTATGTGTCTTACATGTATATCACTTGTCGGGTACTTGGTTATGGAGATGCCATCAGAGACAGGATTACAATGATGGCCAACACCTCTATACACAGCTGTTAACACAGGATCCACCAGTCACAAAAGGCGATGTCACAGCACCCCTGCTCCTCCTCCCTTCACAATCCCCTTTGCACACGCTCATTAGTCACTTCAAGAGAAAAAAAACGGTATATTGCCAGAATTGTACTGATCTGAAGAATCGCTCTGACAGTTAATAATTTAATGTTCTTAGAAAAGTATTCAAGTTATTGCTCTTGGAAGAAGAGAAAACAAAAATTAAAGTGCAAAAATGAAAATTGACTCCGACAAGATAAAAAAATAAAGTGCAACTTACACTGGATCTTTTGCCATAAAACTTCATATCAATTTGCTCTGCTCCTCCATGCGATCGGAAGATCAGACACCGGTTCCTTTTAAGGATGATGATGTTGATGATACGTATGGAGGTACCGCAGCAAAGAGTCTGGGTTTTTTCATGTTATTGTTACTAGTGCTTTCATTCCACAGAACGCTCCGCCAGGTTTTGATCTTCTGTATCACTGATGGCGACTGTTGTGTAAAAGCCTTTATGTAACACAAAGGATTCCATGTTCATACCAAAGTGAGTCACGCTAGGAAAACACAGCGCAGAGCACTCACTCACTCATCGGCCATTGTTCCTTTTCTCTTTTACTTGGTAGTAAACCTTTAATGCGTCTGTCCCGGTACATTCTCCTATATTCTCATGTAGACTACAATGGCGGAGATCAGGCCACTTCAAAGTTTTCGTGTTCTGAAATTTGTGGTCGTGAGGTTGTTGCTTCTTTAAGTTTTTTTTTTTTAATTCTCTTACTAGGACTAAAATAGAAAAAGAAAAAAAGGAGCATGCAAAGTTACACGGGATGATTCGCACCGAGATCAGTGGTGCTGAAATAGCCGAGGAGATGGAAAAAGAGCGACGCTTCTTTCAGCTGCAGATGTGCGAGGTAACATGACTTGTCATGGAGGTCTCCTGTATGACTTTCTCATCACTTTCTGTAACAATAAAGTAGTCACGTGGCTCATATTTTGTGTTCTGACTGCTATTACAGAGATATTATGTTTGGTAGTTTGACATTTGGACAACCCCTTCTTAGATGCCCGATTAAAACAAGAAAAGCTTATGCTTGACTCTTGTATTTGAGTCGTTCCTGGAATGTCTGCTCTGTAGTTCCCAATACTTGCGTGACATTGTCATGTAAGCACTGCTGTCAATCATTTTGTGACCGGTTATTCACATCTTAGCAAGTTAGCATCTATCTACTGGTAATCTGACAAATGAGACCTCCATTAATCCCAAGAGCGAGGCTCTTTTAGTGGAGCGATGAGTGTGACCACTCTATTCATTGTCTATAGGACTACTGGAGATCGCTGAACTCTGTAGTCTCCAGCAATTCTATAAACTGTGAATGTGCATGCATGACCATGGCTCTATTGAAACTGGTCCCTTCAGAGGAGCTCCTTCATCGGGAGCATTGGGAAGCCTATCGGTGGGATCTCGAGCAATTAGCATGTTATCTTGCCAAGATGAAGATAACCTTTTAATGCCTTGAGATTCAGTGACTTTTTTTCCTTATTTCATAAGTTTGGTTGCGCCGTTCCCTGTTGTCTTGGAGTTTAGCACCTTAGTCCCTGGTATCCAGTAGCTGAGCGTACCCCAAGTCTTGGAGTCCAGAAGTTCAATGCCAAAATCCTCGTCTAGTATTTCAGCTCCTTAAAGGCTGTCAGTCAAGCAGGAGGAGGCGATGCTAGGTGGGAAATAGAGCTGGAGTGACAGAGGCTTCAGATCTACCATAGCTCTTCAGCCTCATTTGAATATCAATTAAAATGAGGCTTCAGACCTACCATAGCTCTTCAGCCTCATTTGAATATCAATTAAAACTCTGATTGCTCAGTAACAGAGGAGCTGACTGGCCATGTAAAGGTATTGCTGGACCTGTCTTTAAAAGGGCTACATACGCATATAATTTAGGTGGTGAAATCCTGCTGATAGATTTCCTTTAAAGTGCACCTGTTAGCAGGATTGTGCTCAGTAAACCACATACACTGTCAGGTGGGTGACATTACACTGATTAATATGATACCTGCAGTGATGAAATCCGTCCTGTGGTTCTTGTGTAATCAGTTTGGAGATAATGATATGCTCGTGCTTCAGGGCTTCCTGTGGGGGCACGCTCTCTGGTTCTCTGCTTACATAATCATCTGTATGCTCCAACAACAGCTCACTGTGCTGTCACTGACCTGCCTCCTATTTTACCTAGCCCCTCACTACTTGATGCATTATATAAAATAGGAGGCAGGTGAGTGAAGGCACAGTGAGCTTTCATAAGAGCATACAGATGAATATGTAAGCAGAGCAGCAGATAGTTCCCCCCCACAGGCCGCCCCGGAGCACGAGCATATCATTATCTCCAAACTGAAAGTAAAGATTACACAAGAACCACAGGACGGATTTCATCCACCAAGGTATCATATTAATCAGTGTAATGTCGCCCACCTGACAGTGTATGTAGTTTACTGAGCACATGGTGTGCTTTAAATGCATATATTGGGGCTAAAAATCATTTTTGCCATTGGGTTTCGAAAAAAAAAAAAAAAATACACCTCTTTGGCTTTTACATGTTTTGTTTCCCTACACATTCTACTTTGATGTGGTCTGCGGTTATAAATCAGCTGATAGGAGCTATTAAAAAAAAAAAAAAAAAAAAAAATACAAATAAGAGTTACAAACTCCCTTATCAGATCGTGATAGTGAGCTCACTGACGGATCCACAGTTATCTCATTCTGCAGCCAGAAATATACCTTGCAATACGGAGGCTGTAGAAAGCAAATGGTTTAAAATTTCTAATAAAACCCAATTGCAAAAATGATTTTTAGCCTCAAATACATGCATTTAAGTAAAAAAAAAAAAAAAAAAAAAAAATGTCTCAAAGTTGGACAACCCCTTTAAGAATAACATTATAAGGTGAATTTCTTCTAGATCTTTTTAATACTAAAGGGGTCTATTTGGTGAATAGAAAGAGGCAGGATTTAGGGGTCTAAAGCTGGAACATTATGCACCAGCAATTATTAATACTGAATTTCCTTTTGAACTTCCAACAAAAGTGTATGAACTTTTTTTTTAAAAAAGAAATGGATGGAAAATGTTCTATTTTTTTTTTCTGGTGTCTTGGCTTTGTGCTGTACTTTAGCATAATAATGTCCTTTTGTGTGGTGCATTTCCTCTTTTATTTGCCCAGCGGTTGCCCAGGTAATAAGGAGAGCTGTCTAGCGTTGTCACTTTATAACAATATTGCACATCCATGCGTGTAACAATAGGTCCCCAGATCTCCTGCTTGTCGCTTGTGATCATCCTTTCGGGGGTTGATGAAATGTAACGAGAATTTCTTGTGTTGCAAAAAAAAAACAAAAAAACCTTGAGTTAAAATGTTCTTTCATGTTTCCCGTCTGACAGTACCTGCTGAAAGTCAACGAAATAAAGATCAAGAAAGGAGTGGATCTGCTGCAGAATTTAATTAAGTACTTCCATGCCCAGTGCAAGTAAGTGGCGCTTTCCTCACCTCCTTCCTGGACTGGCGCTTATTCGGTTCATTCAATTCCTAAAGAGAAGGTTTGTCCAGATTTCATCCCTGGTAGAAAGCTGCACGTGAGAAATGGCAGTAGGATGACCGAAATGCGTCATGTTCTCCAAGCCAAATTTGCTCTTCATTTCTTTCCAGGATTAGAAAAAATGTATTGCTGCAATACTAGACACAGGCCAGGCACTATAGAGGTCATTTTTGTAACCTGCTTCTAATTATATTAATATGACTTAAAGATCTTTCCTTGTATATGTTCCCAATAAAAAAGTGTTCTAATGAATGATAATAGTCAAATCAAATCGGTGCTAATAGATACACCCAGTTGTCATTTTTACTTAGACACTTCCAGGAAGAATAACAGAGTAACAGATTACCTGGAATTTTGATTCTTGGGGAAGTCAAGTATTTAAAATGAAAACGTTTGTTATAGTAACGGACAAGGAAAAGGGGATAGTTGGCTGTAGATTTCTCCTTGTCCAAAATATGCTTATAAGGGCTCATTCACACATCCACTTTTTCCAAGAAAAACGGGCCGATTTATTCTGATCAGAATTTGATCAGAGTTTAATAAGGGTTTGGTCCGAGTGTCATAAAAAAAAAAAAAAAGTTTCTCCACCATCCTGACCGTCCTCAAAAATCATATCACCCTCGGATGCCGTCCCAGTGCGGCACGATTTTTTTTCACGGACACAGTGACTTGCGTTTCCGATTTTGATCCGATCCTCGGATAGCACTCATACGTGAAAATTGGAAGTCTTAATGAGCCCTAAATGAACATTTTGTTACTTTGTCACAGACAGACACACATTCACATTGTTATTCTACGATAAACCTCAAAATCCACGTATAAGTATAGAAGTTGAGAAAAAAAACTATCACTGGAGGTATGTTTTATTCATGGAGCAAACTTTGGAGCAATTGTGTTTTACTAGCAAAGAATGTAATTCCCCCAGCCTGGTCCGCCCAAGATTGGGACGATTACAGATATTGATTGCGCTGGTTAAGCTGTACAAACTTGTAGGGGGAAACTTACCAGTGTGAATTTTGGATGTCATAGTCTGTACTTCCACCCAAAAAATTACATTGATTTTCAGAACATATTATTGAGGCTGAATTTTGAGTGCGTGTACAAGACATGGCCTTCTAATTAGAGTAAGATACCCAAAAGGGGTTGTCCATATCTGGGGCATTTTTGGCATATTTCGACAGAATAATCCTAAATGTCTGATAGATGGGGGGGTCCAAGTTCATAGACACGCCCCTAGTGCACTTTCAGCCTGATTTGCATATGGCTTCTACTCTTGATTTCTCAGGACTGGCACATCGGATCTCTGCAAAATAAAGTATCATTTTTATAAGGGACAAGCACCTATATTGTCATACCTCTCTCTTATCCGCTCAGTCGAGTACGACAGTCGGTCATTCTATTGATCATCGCTCTCCAGGAAGTTCTATTCCATGTTGGTTCTTTCTGTTCACCAATGGACATTCCCATGTTGCTCTTGATGGTGTCTATCCAGCGTATTCTTGGATTTCCTCTTCTTGTGCCACTTACCGATCCAAGCATGATTTCTTTTTCCAAGACAATGTGGTCAAAATAATCTAATTTTTGTTTGGTTATCTTGGCTTCCAGTGACCGTTTTGGCTTGACTTGGTCCAAGATGTCTCTGTTGGTGATCCATGCTGTCCATGGAATCCGTTGAAGTCTCCTCTAGTTCAAATACGTCAATTTTCTTCCTGTCGACCTTGAGTGTCCAGGTTTCACATCCGAATGTTGCTATTGTGAAGACAATTGCATTGACCAATCTGCATTTGGTAGTGAGGGCGATGTCTCTGCTCTTCCAGACCTTGTTCATGCCAACCATTACTTCCCATCCAAGTGCCATGTGTCGTTTGACTTCAGGTGTGCAGTCACCATCGCAGTTGATCTTGGAACCAAGGAATATGTAATTGTCAACCACTTCTATCTCCTGATTGTTGACCGTTTGCGCTATTGTCATGATCTTTGTTGTCATGACTTTCAGATAGAACCCGAATTTCTCATTCTCTTCTTTTAACCTGCAAAATAAGTTTTTCCAAATCCTTCTTGTATAGCCTTACCACTGCTTCACTAAACTTAAGTAAAGTAATACTTGGTGTAAACTTAATCTAGACTGTCTGTCTAAAGATGCTTCAAATTTACCGCTCGAGTCTATTTGATTAAATATGGAGCATTTTAAGGCTATACAGTTTTAGTAAATCAGTCCCATGTTTTCAATTTCTGGTGTTTTTTTTTTTGTTGCTATTTTTCACTTGTTTATCCACATAAAAAAGCTCTCACAAGTCCTTTTTTGTTTTCTACTGTTCACTTTTCAGCTTTACTGTGTAGACTGGGACAGAGTCTGCAGATGCCTGGGGAAGGGGATTGTCGTCACCTTCCCGAATTTACTCATTCGTTGCAGCTGCCATAAAGCACATACTACCTACTGTATGTGTATACAGAGTATGCAGGTAGTGTCTCTCCAAAATATGCTGCCCCCCCCCCAGGGAGGATGAAAAATACATTATTTCTAGGTTTAGTTCAGTAGATAAAATGTTGATGCTAAAAATGTGGTGTACGGAGTCACTGTCTCTATAACGAGCAGAGAAGAAATGCGGGCCAAGTCATTACACCGGAAACCTGTTGTGAAGGTCAGGGGGAGCCGATAGTGCGAGGCGGCCGTATCCCGCAGACTCCGATTATATAACGGCTGCTGTTATTTCTGCTCATGTGAGAAATCGTCAGATATGTGACTATTTCACCTGTGTGAAGACAAGTATAAAAATACCCTGGTGTGAATGTATTAATAGTGCAGGGAAATATCACATATATAACAGCATTTCCTTGTCTTCCTGTGTCAAAGCCTTAAATCAACCACTACGGTCTGATAAGGGATTTTTGTGTCAATTTCTCAAATTTCTTTCTTTTTTTATTTTTAAACGATTTTACTAGTAAGGCTAATACTTTGGATAATGGTCTTTAAGGGGTTGTTCGGTGAAAACAAGTTATCTTGATAACTTGTTGATTAGTGGTGGGTCCGACCACTAGGATCTGCACCAATTGGCAGGCAGAATGGGGACCATTTATCCCCTTTAAAAAAAATGGAGCGGTAGTGTGCATGCTCAACCGGCACTCAGTTCATTCCCTATGGAACTGACGAGTGCTGCGCTCTGCTTTTTTCGGCAGGCCCATAGAGAGTGAATGGAGCGGCGTTCGAGCATCCGAGCTGCCTCTCCCATTTTGTAGTGGGGCTCTCTTGATCGGCACAGGTTCCAATCCAGCTTTACATTAACATGGTCAGTCCATTCTGCCATTACTGAGAAATCAGCTTTTGAATTGATATGCAAATGAGGCTGAAGAGCTATGGTAGATCTGAAGCCTCTGGCACTCCAGCTCTATTCCCCGCCTAGTGCCACCACCTCCTGCTTGACTGACAGCCTCTATTCTCTGTCCATCAGTCATGCAAAAGGAGGCACCTTTGCGGTGAATAGAGCTGGAGTGACAGAGGCTTCAGATCTACCATAGCACTTGAGCATCATTTGAATATGAATATTAAATCTGGCTTTAAAGGAATGCTGTGTGATAAATAACGCAGCATGTGAGTAATGTTTACATGATGGACATTCTCATTCTTAGCTCATTGTGAAGAGCATAGGGGGCAGAACCCAATGGTTACCACTGCAGCCGAGGGCCTGCTGAAGACCCCCATTGCAGTCATCTTGGTTCTCCTGTGAAGACGCAGGCTTGAGTTTCATAGGAGACCATGATATACTGGAATGATCTTCTATCGTAAAAGCCTTGTATATAGTGAGAGCTTGAAAGGATTAAAAAATGGAAAAAAATAAATAAATCAAAAGCTGTTAAAAATGTAAAAATTTTAATCAACACCCCACCCCACATTAAAATCAAAGCAAATAATATATATGTTTGATATTGCTGCATCCATAAAACTCAAAGCATAAAATCCCATTGAGTAAAAGTCATAAAGAGAAAGAAAATTGAAACGCCAAAAGTATAGTTCTTCAGACACCACTACTCCCTAAAAAATGCAGTGATGCATTGTATGTATCGCAAATTGGTATCAATAAAACAATCTGCTGGCCACACAAAACACAGCCCAGCAAGGGAAGCATAAAGCATTACAGGTCTCAGAAAATGGCAACGCAAACTTTTTTTTTTTCTAAACTTCTAAATTTATTTTCGCCACTTAAATACAAAGAAAATCATACAAGTTTGGTATTAATGTAATCAATACTGACTTGAAGAATCGTCATGCCAGGTTATTTTGATCATAAAATGAACAACGTAAAATCAAAACGCCAAAAAACAATGTTGGCATTGCATTTTTATTTCATCCCACTTACAATTTTTTTCCCCTCAATTATCAGTATGTTTGGTCATATGTAATTCAAATCTACAATTAGTCCCACAAAAAAGCAAGCCCCATTTTTTCTATGGTGAATAAAAATTAAGAACAATTATGGCTCTTAAAAGTAGGCAAGGAAAAAAAGACTAAAGCACAAAAATGAGAAATTGTTGAAGGCGTTAAGGTCAGTGATTTGCTGTCCCCTGATATTTCTTTTATGTTCTGCTCACAGCTCCATCATTCACATTGTCAGGGATTTCAGTGTTTTTTAAATGGCACAATCAAAAATCCCAGATACCTGAAAAACCTAATTATAAAGCATTGGGATTTGGCAGGAGCCATTGAAAAAGTTCTGGAATGAATAGAGGCTAGGCTTTGACACACTGGCCAACATTACGGTTGGAATTATAGGGCTGTTTTAAGGCTCCCTCTGGAACACCCTTAACCCCACCCAGGAACATCCTAAATCGAATGAGAGCACACACTATTGGGTGAAGTTTAAAGGGGCTGACCAGTGAAACAAGTTATCACCTATCCATCAAATAGGTAATAACTTACTGACCGGCCACTGCAGGTCAGGCACCCGACGGCTGCTGCATTCTTTCCCTATGGGGCTGCACTCATCATTTTCCAACACCCATAGGGAATGAATGGAGCGGCGGTCATTAATGCACACAGCCGCTCCATTTAAATGGAGATAAATGTGCACCGTTCTTCCGATCGGTGCAGGTCCCAGCAGTCGCGCTCCCATACACGTTGCGGATAGGTGTTAGCTTGTTTTCTCTGGATAACACATTTAAATAAAGGATTCCCATTTTCCACTCAGGACAACCCTAAATTTGCCAGGATTGTATCTGAAAAGTCGGGACACTCTTGGCATATTTGGGATTTTTGGTAAGTGTGTTATGATGGTAATGAGCCCAATAATCTTGGAAAATAGATTGTATTTATATCAAATCCATGGTGGATTAAGAACAGGCTGCTTAGTAGTTCTACGCCGGCTCTGGAAGTGATGTCAACAAGTCCGCTGAAGTCCGGTAATTAGAAGAGCGCTTCTCCAATGTTGTTTTTTTTGTGATTTGCTCTTCTGATCACTTCACCCTTCTTGTAGTCGTAGCCTCCGGAGCTTGCGCCACTCTTTCAAGCAGGCTGTGCCGGATCCTTGAATGTGATAAAAGGGGAGTATGCTTCCACCTTAAAAACCATCCATGCCTAGAAAATAAGTTTATATATTTTTTTAAGCATACGTCAACCTCTTTAATGGGGTAATCCCATTTCCACATAGAGTATTGAGTGGCATCACATCTACAGATATTCACCGGATTGCATGTGCAAACGGTAGAAATCGTGTGCATGTCCTATTGTGATGAAGCTACAGAAGCAAGGACTTGGGGGAACTATATGCAGATGGGTAAGGAATTGGCTAAAAGATGGGAAACAAAGAATCGTCATAAATGGTACGCTCTCTAAATGGGACCTAGTCAGCAGTGGGGGGCCGCACAGGGACCTGTGCTGGGACCGATTATTCTTAACCTCTTTATTAATGACCTTGGGGATGGGATTGAGAGTAAAGTGTCAGTCTTTGCTGATGACACCTAACTATGTAGGATATTAAAATCTGATCTTGACATTACGATATTGCAGAATGATCTGGATAAGATGACTGAATGGGCAAACACTTGGCAGATGAGGTTTAATGTAGATAAATGTAGAGTAATGCACCTAGGAAGGAGTAATCCTATTGCTGCATACACATTAAATGGGAGTATACTCGGGACTACAGAACAGGAGAAGGACTTGGGTATTCTAGTTACTAGTAAGCTGAGCAGCAATACTCAATGTCAGGCAGCAGCCGCAAAAGCAAACAAGATTTTAGGATGTATAAAAAGAGAGAGAAAATCCCACAATCCCAACATATTGTATAAGTGGAGACGTATATACCTGTGGAGACGTGACACTTTATATATGATCAGAATCTTCTCAGTCACCAAAAAAATCCATCTCATGTAAAACATAAAATACAAGAGGAGGGGAGGAGGGGGATGCAGCTGCAGGTTGAAGACTTCTGATTGGCTTACCACATACAACACGAGTGTCACATGACCAGAGACATTTAATGTGGCTTTTTTTTTTTTGGAGTTGTAGGTATAGAGGTGAATGGAGAACAACTCTCAAAGGCGTCATATGGTGCCAAAAGTCCATATCTGGAGTTACTTAATCCATCTGAATGCTATGCAGTGTACGGCACTTGAGATGTTTTATTAAAGGAACCCTAGACTTAGAAATGAATGATCAAAGTAAACTTGAAATGTAGTTGACCTCACTCCAATATTTTCTACATGATCTGGAAACTTTCTTGTAGAAATCCTGTAGACAACACAAGGGTTAATCTACTGGTCTCTTCCATCTTTAGTTAGTGACCGACTCAGGGAATGTGGCTTAAAGGGGTTTTCCAATTTCGGAAAACTCTTCTTACCTGGCTGTAGTTTGTTAAAAAAAACAAAACACAAATAAACTGTTCTTTACTCATCCTTACCGGGTCCGGCACGGAGTCTTCACCACTGCTCTTTGTCTGTAATTGGCTGCAGCGCTGACCACCTCATGTGGCTGCTGCACTGTCAAATCAGTGAGCTCGGGCAGAGCTGCTGAGCTCATTGATTGGCTGCAGCGCTGTCGAAGGGACACCAGTTCTGCAGACCATAACAGGTACAGGAACTAGCGGCAGTGACTCAGCGCTGGACCTGGAGAGGGTGAGTAAAGCACAGTTTTTGTTTCCACCAAAAAATCCCTTGAGCTGTCTGTGTGTCCAACTACAGAGAGGATGGAGGGGGAGGCTCCTGGTTGCTCTCCATTACCAACCATGTGATAACAAGATTTAAAACTCTTCCGTGATCTTAAACCCTTAGACGACTGATTATAGTTAATAATGCATAATGGCGCAAACACAATGAGCTGCCTTTATTGCGACTGCCTCAATTATCGATTTAATAATAGCCTTACCAGGACTTGGAACGGTTCCTTAAAACTTGGAATGTCTTCTGGTTTCTTCTTCTAGTCTCTGTTACATAAATAATTTCGGAGCTGCCGCAGACTTAATTTTTTTTTTCTGTCTGAATGAGTTTTCCAGTAAAGGTCCCCATTCACCAGGTTGGTGCTCTGCTACATATATACATCGCAAGGCCATTGTGGCTAGTGAAGTCTCTGGTTTCTAGTTTGAAAGGGCGTTCTCAGGTTTGCATGCCTGGCTTTTTTTTTTAGAGGTCCCAACACGTACTTGTGAATCGGTCGACAGGTGTAGGGGTACTCGGATACCGGGATGGATGGGTTACTTCTGTGGGGATCACGGTTGGTCGGTTCCCGGTTCCGTTCCCTGGACCGTCAGTAAAGGGATGGGGGTCAGGATGATGGGAGTATTGTGTCCTGACGCCTCATGTGGTAACTGGTAAAATCGGTTACCAGCGCTGTGTATGGTTGCTGAGGTGATCGGCATACGGCTTGTACGAATGCTATAGGCCGTAATGTCAAAGTAGGCACACACACACATTAAGTCTTTGTTTCAGTACCTTTCTTTCACTGATATCCGGTAACAGGTACAGTTCAGGAGGGTAACCAGGTTTTCGGTGCAGGTAGAGATATTCACTCTGGGGATTTGTGAGGCCTCCTCTAACACTGTGTGCATTGTTTGGGATCAGTCCTGCCTTAAGCTGAACCTGCCACCTTTTACTTTCTTTGGGGTCCTTCTCCACAACTGACAATGAGGACCTTTCCTTGGGGCTACCAATTCTTTTTCTGGGCCCCTGGTCCTATACTTGGTCAAGTTTGGCAACTCTTTCCCCTTCTTCTTCAGGGGGAGTAGATCCTCCTGATCTGTCCGGGTTTTCTATGCTATTCCTGAATTAATAGCAATCTCGGACTCCGGTGTCCGGGTGAGCTAAAGGGATTATAGTTTTATCTTTTTCTTTTTCCTTCTAGCCTCCGTCCATCTCTCTAGGGCGCGTTCACAACACAGACCTGTTTCCTAGTTCAGGGCTTAACTGGTCCTCAGCCAACAGCTCTCTGTCTCTCTCCTCCTTCAACCGTCTCTAGACTAACTGCCGCTTTGCTGTCTCCCTGGAAACTGACTCCTCCCCTCAGACCTGGGGTGGAAGGTGTTGTGTGTCCGCAAGTGTACATCTCCCCCTGCACCTATGGATCCTGTGGTAATCCCTCGCAGGGGTGCCACATTCCCCCCTAGTTAACTTCAGTCCTCCGGGACTGAAACATTTTTTTTTTTTAACAAAGATAACATAACATTAACATTTATATTTGTAATTTGAACAGAGTCTCAAAAATAAAATTTACAAAAACCAGGGATAATGGGAAAGATGGATAACCAGTCCATACTACGCTAGTCGATTTGCTGCAAGCTGTTAAAGGGAAAGTGTTTTTGCCACCACCAATCCTGTGGCTTCGGTCCATTCTTAAAAAATTTTCAAAAAGTTTCAGACGTCCAAACAGGTAAAGTCTCTTTAGGCTTAAAGATTCAAATAGACTTAATAATTCACAATACACAACAAAACATTTACTACGTGTGCCTCGGCGCAAGGGTCCTAGGTACTGCAGGGGCCTCTCCCGGTCATAAGCACTGTAGGCCCTTTGGCCCTGGGGTCATCTATTGGCCAAGATTTTGCTCTCCCTAGACAGCTTCTTACGCCAACTCTACTCACCCCTTATTTTAAATTGGGTACCTGGTGTAACCTGTTTTGGTCTACTTGTCACCCTTCTATATACTGACTTTAACTACATATTTACATTTTTGAACCTATTTACATTTCCCACTTGTTATGGTTTACTCCCTGTATCTGAGTGGTGGGTGTCCAAAATTAATACGTGATGACCTCCGTAAAACTGGTATCCCACTGGTGCGTAAGCCTGGTGTGGAGCGAACACTACTTACTGACTCATGTGTTGGTCTACGTAGCACAGGTATGCCGGAGTGTCTTCCCACTCCCCTAGTGGGAATGGCAGGTACACCGATTGCAGGATTCCCTAGCTCGACTGCAGCAGGTGGTTCTTCTTCTCTTGATCCTTCTACTGGTTGTGGGAATGTCAACATGGGAATTAAGTATGCTCCTTCTATTTGGGGCCAATCTGCGGGTAACTGTCCTAAGATTGTCTTTGGCATCTCTTCTAGTATGGGACAAGGGATATATTCTTTTTGTTGTAAGGGTTGAGGACACTTCTTTAAGTGGTCTCGGGACACTGTTGCTGTTGTTTTTCCGTTATCCCTGCTGATTAGACAACTTTTCTGGTTGTCAAAATTGGATGGTAATACAGTGTATGGTTCTTCTTCCCATTGATTATCTAGCTTATGAAGTCTCTTTTTCCTTTTCAAAACCAATTCTCCGGGGGTTAACGGGATTCCTTGTACATTTTTATTGAAATTGGTTTCTTGTCTTTCTCTGGATTTTTCTAGACTTTTCTCAACACACTCCTGTATTTTCTTGTATTCTGTTCTTCTAGTATCCCAATCTGCACTTGAGTGGTCTTCCTCAGGAACTACAATGCCAATTTCAAAGTCCACTGGCAATTTTCCTGGTCTCGCTCTCAAGTATGCCGGGGTACAATTAGTTGAGCTTACTGGGATGTTGTTATAGATGTCAATCAGATCTGGTAATTTATCTGGCCATCTGTTTGTCTTCCAAGGGTAGAGTCTCCAGCAATTCTATTACCACGTCATTCATTTTTTCGCACATTCCGTTAGTTTGGGGATGGTAAGGCGTGGTACGAATTTTCTTGCATCCATACAAGCTACAGAACTCTTGAAATATTTCCGCTTCAAAGGCAGGACCCTGATCTGTGAATACCTGTTCTGGATATCCATGTGGCCTGCAGAAATAAGCTTGAAAGATTCTTGCTGCTGTCTGAGCTGTCAAATCCTTCACATGAGCTACCACTAGGAATCTGGAATAGTGGTCCACCATGGTAAGAGCATAAGTATAGCCTGATCTACTGGGTGTGAGTTTGACATGATCCAAGGCTACTAGTTCCAAGGGCTGTTTTGTTATGATAGGCTGGAGTGGTGCTTTCTGGTTGTTACAATCTCCTCTTCTTAATGAGCATGGGCCACAATTTTTCCACCATTTTTCTATGGAAGACCTCATGCCAATACAATAAAACCTCTCACGTAACAGTATTTCCAGTTTTCTCCATCTAAAGTGTCCTGCTCCATTATGGTACGCTTCTAATACCATTTGGACGTCTCTCTTTGGAACCACAACTTGCCAGACCATTTCATGTGTCCTTGGATTGATATACCGTCTGCACAATTGGTTTTTATAGATAAATAACCTGCTTCTTTCTTTCCACAGGTATTGGGCCTCTGGGTGAGCATTCTTCTCAATTTTGGAATCCGGTTGGGTTTCCAGCCTCTTCACTAGGCTCACTGCCGGATCGCTGTCTTGGGTTTCTTTCCATCCATAATGAGGCAGCGGGTTTAGTGCAACATCCTGACGTTTCTGGTAGATATGGGTTTCTGTCATTTTCCATTTTCTACTTTTATGGAAAGCTGGAAGTTCTATTTCCTCCAAGTCATCTGTTTCTTCTTCAAGCCCTTGCACATGTACTTGAGGGTTTCTGGAGAGGGCCTCAGCATTTGCATTTTCACGGCCTGCTCGGTACTTGATGGTAAAGTCGTAATTCGATAGCCGGGCCATCCAGCGCTGCTCCAATGCACCAAGTTTTGCAGTATCCAAGGGTGTTAGCGGATTGTTGTCCGTAAAGATGGTAAATTTTGAAGCTGCTAAGTAATGCTTGAACCTCTCCGTGACTGCCCAGACCAAGGCCAGGAACTCCAACTTAAAGGAACTGTAATTTTCCGCGTTCCTCTCGGTAGGTCGAAGTCTTCTACTGGCATAGGCAATTACTCTTTCCTTGCCTTCTTGTATTCGGGACAGTACTGCTCCCAGGCCTACATTACTTGCATCCGTGTAGAGGACAAATGGTAGGTTATAATCTGGGTGCGCCAAGATTTCCTCACTGGTCAGGGCCTGTTTCATTTGTTGGAAGGAGTCTTCTTGTTTCTTTCCCCATTCCAACGGCGGCTCTGAAGACCTTGTCTTCTTAGCTTGGCCTACCAGAAGATCTTGTAGGGGCGCTGCCATCTTCGTGTAGCCCTTAATAAATCTTCTGTAATACCCAACCAAACCGAAGAACTGACGTACCTCTCTGACGGTGGTCGGCCTCTGCAAGTCCTGGATAGCTGTCACTTTTACCGGATCTGGTGCTACGCCATTCGCGCTGACCACATGCCCTAAGTATTGGACTTTTGGCTTCAGCAGGTAACATTTAGATGGTTTGAGCTTCATTCCATACTTTATTAGAGCTATAATTACCTCCACTAGGTGTTACAGATGTTCTTCATAGGTTTTGGAATACACTATGACGTCATCCAGGTATAAAAGTACAGTCTCAAAATTCCGGTGTCCCAGGCAGCACTCCATGAGTCTCTGAAACGTCCCCGGTGCATTGCATAACCCAAATGGCATGCTATTGAAGTCGCATAGGCCCATTGGTGTTGTGAATGCTGTTTTCTCCCGGTCTTCTTCTGCAACGGAGACCTGCCAATACCCACTAGTGAGATCTAATGTGGAGAAATACTTAGCAGTCTTTAATGCAGCAAGAGACTCCTCTATCCGGGGTAACGGGTAAGCATCTTTGTGAGTGATCTTATTGACCTCCCTGTAATCCACACACATCCTCATAGTGCCATCCTTCTTTCTGACTAAGACTAAGGGGGCCGCCCAGGGACTACAGCTATCTCTTATAACCCCGGCCTCCTTCATGTTCTGCAGCATCTCTTTAGCACACTGCTAGTGGTTTGGTGGGATGGGTCTATGTCTCACTTTAATCGGGGGATGATTTCCTGTGGGTATGTGATGGTGTACCCCTTTTATCCTCCCAAAATCTAATGGATGCTTACTGAATACTTGGCTAAACTTTTGTACTACCCGGTAAACTCCTTGCTTCTGGTGGTCGGGAGTGGCATCAGTCCCTATGTGCAACTGCTGACACCACTCCTCCAGCTGTCCCTTGGGGTTGTTTTCCTCCGCCTGACTTGATGGGGGCAAGGGCTCTAATGTCTGTATGTTGTTATTACTGAAAGTGTACAGCTTTGCTACAGTAGCATACCGGGGTAGTTTCACTTCTTCCCCACCACAATTCAACACACGGATTGGTACTCTTCCCCTGCGTACATCCACCACCCTTCTAGCTGTCAGCAGTGTAGGTCTATGCTCTGAATATACTGGTTCTACAATTGCCTGGTATTCCTTTCTTCTGAAACCCATAGCTGCTCGACACCATATCACCATTTCACTGTTTGGTGGTAATACAATGTGAAACGGGTCTGTTACCCGCGCACTGAGAATCCCCCCCCAGACAGATTTACCTGTTGCTTGTGAATTAAGGCACGGATTTCTCTTTGAAGGACTCTCCTCCGCCCAATGCCAGCAGTCTCTGTAATCTGTTGGAGTAAAAACAGCACTTCTTCATGGCAGTTTTCAATCACATTAGTACCAAGCACCATGTAAGGACATTTGTTATTGGGGTCATCTTCTACCACACACAACCCTTGGCCTCTCAACTCCACCCTCCCTAGCTTTATTGTCACCTCTCTAAACCCCACCTGATTCAGTGGATGACCATTGTGACGGGAGCTAGTTACCCCCATCCACAGATGTCCAATCTTCTTCTGTAGGCCCCTGACATGAAAAGGCTTTTCTTACACGGGAATATATAAAATATGACTATCGCACATTGTCTCCAAGATGAACTTAACTTTTATTCTCACATGCAGGTTTTATAGAGAATCACACAGGCTATTTTTAGCACCCATTGTTCTCACCAGATAATACCCACAGTAGGCTCCCAGACAGCAGTTATGCAACAACCCATTAATCAGCACATTGTCTGTTTGCCACTGCTAAGTGAGCACAGGAAGGTGGGGGCCAGGAGTGCTTCGGTCACATCACCAAATGTCCAACAATATGTGATCCACAATATTCACCCCACTTTATAACATTATGTCCCAATAGCTGCATAGGCGCTACGACAACCCCAATGTGGCAAAATCTTGGAGTACGGGGTTGATCCGTCACAAAGGGGAGTTGTCTCAGGGGGGTCTGATCTTGTGTCTCAACTTTGTGTTGTGCAAGTCGGGTGAACCCCGGTCTCTCTGAGAATATCCTCTGCCGCTGCCTCAGCAATGTCTCGGCCTGCTCTCTCTCCCGGGCCCCTAGGTTTTCTCCTAAGTGTACCTGGTCCCAGGTTTTCGACTGAGTCCTCTCACCTAAGACATCAGGCAAGGGGAGTCCGGCTAAATCCTCTGCTTCGGGTGCGAAGATGGCAGCTACCTCTTCAGGGCTCTCCCAGTAGGGCTTCAGCATATTCACGTGGAACATGCTTATAACCCTGGAGTCGTCACAATCGGCGACATTGTAGGTGGTGTCGGCTATTTTCCCCACTACCCGGTAAGGCCCCTGCCATGCGGCCTGGAATTTGTTCTGCCTAACCGGTTTTAGTACCAGGACCTTCTGTCCTATCTCGAAGGTGCGTTCCCTAGCCCTCTGATCGTACCATACACGCTGGCGCCGTTGGGCCGCCTGCATGTTCACACGCACAGCCTGAGTCAACTCCTGCAGGCGGTCCCGGAGTTCCAGCTCGAAGGGATCGAGGGGGGTTCCTGCTATGGTTTCCTCCCCTTCCCAGAGCTCTCGCACAAAGTCTAGGGGCCCCCTCACCCGCCTCCCATATAACAGTTCAAATGGGTAGAACCCCGTAGATTTTTGGGGCACCTCCCGATAGGCGAACAGGAGGTGCTGCAAGAATTTCTCGCAGTCCCTGTAGGTCCGGGTGAACGTCGCAATGAGTTGTTTTAATGCTCCGTTAAAGCTCTCACACAACCCGTTGGTTTGCGGGTGGTATGGGGCGCTTCTAATGGACTTTACACCACACAGTCTCCACAGTTGGCTGGTCACCTGTGCCGTAAATTGGGTGCCCTGATCCGAGATGATCTCCCGGGGAAATCCAACCCGTGAGAAAACCTGGAGCAGGGCAGCCGCCACAGTCTCTGCCAGTATGTTAGGTAAGGCATCCGCCTCTGGATACCGCGTGGTGTAATCTATCACTGTCAATATATACCTTTTCCCTGACTGACTGGGTTTGGCTAACGGCCCTATCAGATCGACCGCTACTCTGCTAATTGGCTCCTCCATAATGGGAAAGGGGTGTAATTTGGCCTTGCAGCGATCTCCCCTCTTGCCAATGCGCTGGCAACTGTCACAGGTCTGGCAGTACAGACGAACATCATGGGATACCCCTGGCCAAAAGAAGTTTTTTGTCAGACGATGCCTGGTGCGGCGGACTCCGAGGTGTCCCGCCAAGGGTATGTCATGAGAGATTCGCAGCAACTCCTGCCTATACTTTTTGGGAACTATCAGCTGTCGTTTTACCGTGGGGCTCGTCCCTGAGTGAGTTTGCTCTGTAACCCTGTAGAGGAGTCCCTGATGCCATATAAACTGTTCACCTTCCAGTACCCCTCTCCCCTCTTGTGCCTCCCTGCGATACCCCTGCAATGAAGGATCCTCTAGTATCTCCCTCCTAAATTCTGCTGGGGTGTCCCATGAAATGTGTCTGGCTATGGGAATAAGCGAAGGGCTGTAGTGTCTTACCGGGCTCTCCTCCGAGTGTGATTCCGCCTCCGCAGCTCGAGCTTCTCTCCGGGTAGTCACAGGATATGTCTCAGCCAGGGGGGCGACCAAAAAGGAAGACAACATGGGCCCCAAGTCATTTCCCAGCAGGACGTCTGCAGGCAAATCCTTCATCATGCCGACCTTGACAAGGCCATCCCCGACCCCCCCAGTTCAGGTGAATCTTGGCCGTGGGCAGTCGATGTATGGCTCCCCCTGCTACACGGACCGCCAATGTCCGACCCGTCTTTTGTTCTTGGGCAAGATGCGACTTCACAAGGGTCAGAGTAGCTCCGGAATCTCTTAATCCCTGCAGCCGTTTCCCATTAATCCACACCGACTGTCGATGTTGTTGTCGATTATCCACCTGGGCTGCCTGCACAGGGTCCATCCCATAATTAGCCATAGCCACCGATGCCGGGTCGGCTTCGCCTTGGTAGCAGTGTACAGCGGCCCGGTTGAAGGTAGCCGGTTTCCGGTTTTGGCCACTGGGTGCGCTGGGTCCGGTTGGGACAGTGTCTCTGCAGGTGACCCAGCTGATGGCAGGTGTGGCATCGCACCCCAGGAGGACTCTGGTAGGCCGGGGTATTGGTGGGTCCCCTGCCAAGCTTCTGTGGTTTAAGGGCCTCCAGACCCATGGGAGGGCCCCTTGAGACAGTTTTGGACCCTGATAATTGGGCCCTCCTGGCATCATAATGTTCATCGGTCAGCCGTGCGGCCTCCTCAAGAGTAGTCGGTCATCGGTCCCGAAGCCATTCTTGCGTCTCGGGAGTTAACCCAGTAAAGAATCGCTCTAACGCGATGAGCTGTAGGACGTCCTCCTTCGTGTCTGCTTTGCTACCTTGTACCCACTGTAGCAGTGACCGCCATAGTTTACAGGCCCATTCAGCGTGGGTATCCGTTTCCCGTTTTGTGGTTTTTCGGAACTTTTGACAGTATGTTTCTGGTGTTAGTGCATACCGGGCCAAGATCACTTCTTTGACTTGCTTATAGTCCATACAGTCCTTATCCGATACAGTGCGATAGGCATCCGATGCCCTTCCTGTCAACTGGCTGGCCAGAATCTGGACCCAATCCTCCGGTTCCACTTTATGAAGGGTACACTGCCGCTCAAAGTCCTGCAGAAAGCCATCAATGTCTTCCTCTGCCTCCCCCAACTGTCGGAAGGCATTGTATTGGATCTTTTTGTGGCTTACCCCTGCTGGTACCGGGGAGGAAGCCAGGGCTCCCCCTGCTCGCTGTATCTCCTCTCTCCGCTCCCCCATCTCCATCTTGGCTAGCTCTATCTTGGTCCACTCTGCCATCTCCATCCTGGCTAGCTCCATCCGCTCTGCCCTCTCCATCTCCATCTTTTTATCTCGATCAGTACGCACATAAGCCTTCACCTTATCTATGATCTGTACTGCCGGGTTGGGAGCATAAAGTGCCAGTCTGCTCTTTACCTCCCTCTGGAATTCAGTCTCTTCCACGTTCCCACTGGAGGTTGTTGCGTTGTCGAGCTCCATAATGGCTGCTATCAAATCCGCTTTTGTTTTGTTCCTGGCGGTTAACCCTCGAGCTTCCACAAGGTCCTTCAACGTATTCCTCTTTAGCTTCTGGTAGATGTCTTCCATTCAGTCCTTGGTTCCTGAAGAAGATGGGCCAAATCCCACTGCTGCCACCAGTGTGACCGGAGCTAGTTACCCCATCCGCAGATGTCCAATCTTCTTCTGTAGGCCCCTGACATGGAAAGGCTTTTCTTACACTGGGATATATAAAATATGACTATCGTACAGTGTCTCCAAGATGAACTTAACTTTTATTCTCACAAGCAGGTTTTATAAAGAATCACACAGGCTATTTTTAGCACCCATTGTTCTCACCAGATAATACCCACAGTAGGCTCCCAGACAGCAGTTATGCAACAACCCATTAATCAGCACATTGTCTGTTTGCCACTGCTAAGTGAGCACAGGAAGGTGGGGGCCAGGAGTGCTTCGGTCACATCACCAAATGTCCAACAATATGTGATCCACAATATTCACCCCACTTTATAACATTATGTCCCATTAGCTGCATAGGCGCTACGACAACCCCCATGTGGCAAAATCTTGGAGTACGGGGTTGATCCGTCACAACCATTAGCTGCTAAAATGACAAGACTAGAGTCTGGGGGGCTAAGAGCATCAGACCAAAATTGCTTGTAAAGGATATGTGGGATGGTGGTGACTTGTGACCCAGTGTCCAAGAGGGCCGATGTGGGGATTCCTTCTAGCGTAATGTTGAGGTACGGGCGGCCTCCCACATACCGACTACGCCAGTCATATGGGCCCTGCCGTTTTATTCCTGGGGGTTGGCCCTGGGACCCAGGAATCTCGGGTTTAAACGACATCTTCTTGCAAAGTGGCCCGGTTTGTTGCAACGAAGGCAAACTGGTTGTCCTGAAGAATCTGTGTGGTTGGTGGCTCTGCGTCGTAATGGTGCTTTGGTCCCCTGAACGGGCGACTTGTTGATCCCCTCCACGGGCGACATGGCTCTGCGTTGGAATGGTGCATTGGTCCCCTGCACAGGCAACATGAGCTTTCTCCTCATCCACGGAACATCCTCAGGGGATTCAGCTAACTGGATTTTGCTTGGTGGTTGTGCCTCCGGTCTGGCTTGCAAGAGTTTTAGCACGTAGTCCATGTTTTTGGTTAGTTGTAACACTTGATTACGTAGGTCATCAGCAGATTCGGGTACGACAGCTTGTCCTTCCGCTTTTACAGAGTCTTCAGGGGTAGGCTCTAAGTTCATGTGAGAGGTATTAACCTGCCAGGATGGGATTGCAGGTTTTGCAGGTAATGGGTCTCGTAGTACAGTTATAGCATGGTCCTTTAAGGTATTAAAATCCACATCTGGATGATCTAGGACCCACGTGCACCTGCTGACGGTGAAAGTCTGATCTCAACCCATTCATAAACTGTTCTGCAAGCAATTTATCTTCATCTTGCACACTTTGTGGATCTACCTGTTTTATGGACCGGAGTGCCGCTTGTAAACGTAGGGCAAAGTCTCTGATGGTATCTTGCGGTCTCTGCTTGCATTGGTAGAATAGAATCCTTAGTTCAGACTGTGTGCGTTTTTCAAAAGCAGTTTTGAGCTTATCAAACACATTTTCTATAGAGTCTCCATCAGCATCGCTCAAAGTCTCAGCTTCTAGCTCCGCTGCACCTATTAATTATCCCTGCACAACGGAGGCTCTCTGCTTTCCTGTCATTGCATACATGTCCAGCACCGCACACATTTTACGTTTGAAAGCTGCTAAGGTACCGGGTTTACCGTCATACGTCTGTAACGATTTGGCCCCCGGTACATACGGCAAGGCAATTGGCATTATCAGCGCCATCGCTCCAGATGCTGCGGCTCCTTCACCAGCTGAGGAACTGGCTGCTGCTGCGTCTTGGGCATCCCCTCCCTCAAGGTCTCGGACATCATCTGTTTCACTCATGATGGTGCCCCCCTAGTTAACCGTTGCCAGCCGCTACGGTTAACTCCTTCAGTAACCGGTGACTCTAAAAAAAAAAAAAAAACGACGGGGCTATCCTCGCTCTCCTTTAGCCGCGCCCCCGCGACTCTCTCCGCTCTGTGACGCAGTTTAATTTCTCTATGACGCAGTAATGACGGCCCGTTTTACAGTACACAAACTTTCAATAAAGTCCAATTTAAGCACACAGTACCCGGTTCTACCGGGCCCGGTATCCTGTTTGTGACGCCAAACTGAATCGGTTGACAGGGGTAGGGGTACTTGGATACCGGGATGGATGGGTTACTTCTGTGGGGATCACGGTTGGTCGGTTCCCGATTCCGTGCCCTGGACCGTCAGTAAAGGGATGGGGGTGAGGATGATGGGAGTATTGTGTCCTGACGCCTCCTGTGGTAACTGGTAAAATCGGTTACCAGCGCTGTGTATGGTTGCGGAGGTGATCGGCATACGGTTTGTACGAATGCTATAGGCCGTAATGTCAAAGTAGGCACACACACACATTTAAGTCTTTGTTTCAGTACCTTTCTTTTACTGATGTCCGGTAACAGGTACAGTTCAGGAGGGTAACCAGGTTTTCGGTGCAGGTAGAGATATTCACTCTGGGGATTTGTGAGGCCTCCTCTAACACTGTGTGCATTGTTTGGGATCAGTCCTGCCTTAAGCTGAACCTGCCACCTTCACTTTCTTTGGGGTCCTTCTCCACAACTGACAATGAGGACCTTTCCTTGGGGCTACCAATTCTCTTTCTGGGCCCCTGGTCCTATACTTGGTCAAGTTTGGCAACTCTTTCCCCTTCTTCTTCAGGGGGAGTAGATCCTCCTGATCTGTCCGGGTTTTCTATGCTATTCCTGAATTAATAGCAATCTCGGACTCCGGTGCCCGGGTGATAATAGTTTTATCTCTTTCTTTCTCCTTCTAGCCTCCGTCCCTCTCTAGGGCGCGTTCACAACACAGACCTGTTTCTAGTTCAGGGCTTAACTGGTCCTCAGCCAACAGCTCTCTGTCTCTCTCCTCCTTCACCCGTCTCTAGACTAACTGCTGCTTTGCTGTCTCCCTGGAAACTGACTCCTCCCCTCAGACCTGGGGTGGAAGGTGTTGTGTGTCCGCAAGTGTACATCTCTCCCTGCACCTATGGATCCTGTGGTAATCCCCCGCAGGGGTGCCACACTTGCATCACCCATTGATTTTCATTAACATAATGTAATGCATCATTTCTCCTGTGGAGGCACTGCATGGAAATTGTACACTTACTGCTGGGTCCTCCTGCAGATTTCTGACCTGACAATGTGAACTGAGGTCTAAGATGGCAGACATACAAGAAACAGAGGCATGTTCACACTAGCAAAAAAGAAGCAAGACAAAAATATATCTCATACCCTACCATAATTATATATAAATGTAAAGCAAAATTGCATAATAAATATAGGGTACTTAGTGAACTATTTTTGATCAAAAAAAGTATACAAGCCGTCCCACCAGCGGCAAGGTGACCCTAAATTGGGACGGTACCTATACTGCCTATATTAAAAACCTTACTGTATATCAAAGTTGAAGTAATGCATATAAAAGGGTAGACAAATAGGACCGGGTCCCAACTCCAGACCACCTAGGCCCGTGGTAAGCTACATATATACCAATCAGCTCAACAAAGGGCATGCCACACCCTTAAATTGCACAGAATGCAAACAAGTCAAAAAACCAGACAATGTGAACTGAGGTCTAAGATGGCAGACATACAAGAAACAGAGGCATGTTCACACTAGCAAAAAAGAAGCAAGACAAAAATATATCTCATACCCTACCATAATTATATATAAATGTAAAGCAAAATTGCATAATAAATATAGGGTACTTAGTGAACTATTTTTGATCAAAAAAAGTATACAAGCCGTCCCACCAGCGGCAAGGTGACCCTAAATTGGGACGGTACCTATACTGCCTATATTAAAAACCTTACTGTATATCAAAGTTGAAGTAATGCATATAAAAGGGTAGACAAATAGGACCGGGTCCCAACTCCAGACCACCTAGGCCCGTGGTAAGCTACATATATACCAATCAGCTCAACAAAGGGCATGCCACACCCTTAAATTGCACAGAATGCAAACAAGTCAAAAAACCAGACAATGTGAACTGAGGTCTAAGATGGCAGACATACAAGAAACAGAGGCATGTTCACACTAGCAAAAAAGAAGCAAGACAAAAATATATCTCATACCCTACCATAATTATATATAAATGTAAAGCAAAATTGCATAATAAATATAGGGTACTTAGTGAACTATTTTTGATCAAAAAAAGTATACAAGCCGTCCCACCAGCGGCAAGGTGACCCTAAATTGGGACGGTACCTATACTGCCTATATTAAAAACCTTACTGTATATCAAAGTTGAAGTAATGCATATAAAAGGGTAGACAAATAGGACCGGGTCCCAACTCCAGACCACCTAGGCCCGTGGTAAGCTACATATATACCAATCAGCTCAACAAAGGGCATGCCACACCCTTAAATTGCACAGAATGCAAACAAGTCAAAAAACCAGACAATGTGAACTGAGGTCTAAGATGGCAGACATACAAGAAACAGAGGCATGTTCACACTAGCAAAAAAGAAGCAAGACAAAAATATATCTCATACCCTACCATAATTATATATAAATGTAAAGCAAAATTGCATAATAAATATAGGGTACTTAGTGAACTATTTTTGATCAAAAAAAGTATACAAGCCGTCCCACCAGCGGCAAGGTGACCCTAAATTGGGACGGTACCTATACTGCCTATATTAAAAACCTTACTGTATATCAAAGTTGAAGTAATGCATATAAAAGGGTAGACAAATAGGACCGGGTCCCAACTCCAGACCACCTAGGCCCGTGGTAAGCTACATATATACCAATCAGCTCAACAAAGGGCATGCCACACCCTTAAATTGCACAGAATGCAAACAAGTCAAAAAACCAGACAATGTGAACTGAGGTCTAAGATGGCAGACATACAAGAAACAGAGGCATGTTCACACTAGCAAAAAAGAAGCAAGACAAAAATATATCTCATACCCTACCATAATTATATATAAATGTAAAGCAAAATTGCATAATAAATATAGGGTACTTAGTGAACTATTTTTGATCAAAAAAAGTATACAAGCCGTCCCACCAGCGGCAAGGTGACCCTAAATTGGGACGGTACCTATACTGCCTATATTAAAAACCTTACTGTATATCAAAGTTGAAGTAATGCATATAAAAGGGTAGACAAATAGGACCGGGTCCCAACTCCAGACCACCTAGGCCCGTGGTAAGCTACATATATACCAATCAGCTCAACAAAGGGCATGCCACACCCTTAAATTGCACAGAATGCAAACAAGTCAAAAAACCAGACAATGTGAACTGAGGTCTAAGATGGCAGACATACAAGAAACAGAGGCATGTTCACACTAGCAAAAAAGAAGCAAGACAAAAATATATCTCATACCCTACCATAATTATATATAAATGTAAAGCAAAATTGCATAATAAATATAGGGTACTTAGTGAACTATTTTTGATCAAAAAAAGTATACAAGCCGTCCCACCAGCGGCAAGGTGACCCTAAATTGGGACGGTACCTATACTGCCTATATTAAAAACCTTACTGTATATCAAAGTTGAAGTAATGCATATAAAAGGGTAGACAAATAGGACCGGGTCCCAACTCCAGACCACCTAGGCCCGTGGTAAGCTACATATATACCAATCAGCTCAACAAAGGGCATGCCACACCCTTAAATTGCACAGAATGCAAACAAGTCAAAAAACCAGACAATGTGAACTGAGGTCTAAGATGGCAGACATACAAGAAACAGAGGCATGTTCACACTAGCAAAAAAGAAGCAAGACAAAAATATATCTCATACCCTACCATAATTATATATAAATGTAAAGCAAAATTGCATAATAAATATAGGGTACTTAGTGAACTATTTTTGATCAAAAAAAGTATACAAGCCGTCCCACCAGCGGCAAGGTGACCCTAAATTGGGACGGTACCTATACTGCCTATATTAAAAACCTTACTGTATATCAAAGTTGAAGTAATGCATATAAAAGGGTAGACAAATAGGACCGGGTCCCAACTCCAGACCACCTAGGCCCGTGGTAAGCTACATATATACCAATCAGCTCAACAAAGGGCATGCCACACCCTTAAATTGCACAGAATGCAAACAAGTCAAAAAACCAGACAATGTGAACTGAGGTCTAAGATGGCAGACATACAAGAAACAGAGGCATGTTCACACTAGCAAAAAAGAAGCAAGACAAAAATATATCTCATACCCTACCATAATTATATATAAATGTAAAGCAAAATTGCATAATAAATATAGGGTACTTAGTGAACTATTTTTGATCAAAAAAGTATACAAGCCGTCCCACCAGCGGCAAGGTGACCCTAAATTGGGACGGTACCTATACTGCCTATATTAAAAACCTTACTGTATATCAAAGTTGAAGTAATGCATATAAAAGGGTAGACAAATAGGACCGGGTCCCAACTCCAGACCACCTAGGCCCGTGGTAAGCTACATATATACCAATCAGCTCAACAAAGGGCATGCCACACCCTTAAATTGCACAGAATGCAAACAAGTCAAAAAACCAGACAATGAACTGAGGTCTAAGATGGCAGACATACAAGAAACAGAGGCATGTTCACACTAGCAAAAAAGAAGCAAGACAAAAATATATCTCATACCCTACCATAATTATATATAAATGTAAAGCAAAATTGCATAATAAATATAGGGTACTTAGTGAACTATTTTTGATCAAAAAAAGTATACAAGCCGTCCCACCAGCGGCAAGGTGACCCTAAATTGGGACGGTACCTATACTGCCTATATTAAAAACCTTACTGTATATCAAAGTTGAAGTAATGCATATAAAAGGGTAGACAAATAGGACCGGGTCCCAACTCCAGACCACCTAGGCCCGTGGTAAGCTACATATATACCAATCAGCTCAACAAAGGGCATGCCACACCCTTAAATTGCACAGAATGCAAACAAGTCAAAAAACCAGACAATGTGAACTGAGGTCTAAGATGGCAGACATACAAGAAACAGAGGCATGTTCACACTAGCAAAAAAGAAGCAAGACAAAAATATATCTCATACCCTACCATAATTATATATAAATGTAAAGCAAAATTGCATAATAAATATAGGGTACTTAGTGAACTATTTTTGATCAAAAAAAGTATACAAGCCGTCCCACCAGCGGCAAGGTGACCCTAAATTGGGACGGTACCTATACTGCCTATATTAAAAACCTTACTGTATATCAAAGTTGAAGTAATGCATATAAAAGGGTAGACAAATAGGACCGGGTCCCAACTCCAGACCACCTAGGCCCGTGGTAAGCTACATATATACCAATCAGCTCAACAAAGGGCATGCCACACCCTTAAATTGCACAGAATGCAAACAAGTCAAAAAACCAGACAATGTGAACTGAGGTCTAAGATGGCAGACATACAAGAAACAGAGGCATGTTCACACTAGCAAAAAAGAAGCAAGACAAAAATATATCTCATACCCTACCATAATTATATATAAATGTAAAGCAAAATTGCATAATAAATATAGGGTACTTAGTGAACTATTTTTGATCAAAAAAAGTATACAAGCCGTCCCACCAGCGGCAAGGTGACCCTAAATTGGGACGGTACCTATACTGCCTATATTAAAAACCTTACTGTATATCAAAGTTGAAGTAATGCATATAAAAGGGTAGACAAATAGGACCGGGTCCCAACTCCAGACCACCTAGGCCCGTGGTAAGCTACATATATACCAATCAGCTCAACAAAGGGCATGCCACACCCTTAAATTGCACAGAATGCAAACAAGTCAAAAAACCAGACAATGTGAACTGAGGTCTAAGATGGCAGACATACAAGAAACAGAGGCATGTTCACACTAGCAAAAAAGAAGCAAGACAAAAATATATCTCATACCCTACCATAATTATATATAAATGTAAAGCAAAATTGCATAATAAATATAGGGTACTTAGTGAACTATTTTTGATCAAAAAAAGTATACAAGCCGTCCCACCAGCGGCAAGGTGACCCTAAATTGGGACGGTACCTATACTGCCTATATTAAAAACCTTACTGTATATCAAAGTTGAAGTAATGCATATAAAAGGGTAGACAAATAGGACCGGGTCCCAACTCCAGACCACCTAGGCCCGTGGTAAGCTACATATATACCAATCAGCTCAACAAAGGGCATGCCACACCCTTAAATTGCACAGAATGCAAACAAGTCAAAAAACCAGACAATGTGAACTGAGGTCTAAGATGGCAGACATACAAGAAACAGAGGCATGTTCACACTAGCAAAAAAGAAGCAAGACAAAAATATATCTCATACCCTACCATAATTATATATAAATGTAAAGCAAAATTGCATAATAAATATAGGGTACTTAGTGAACTATTTTTGATCAAAAAAAGTATACAAGCCGTCCCACCAGCGGCAAGGTGACCCTAAATTGGGACGGTACCTATACTGCCTATATTAAAAACCTTACTGTATATCAAAGTTGAAGTAATGCATATAAAAGGGTAGACAAATAGGACCGGGTCCCAACTCCAGACCACCTAGGCCCGTGGTAAGCTACATATATACCAATCAGCTCAACAAAGGGCATGCCACACCCTTAAATTGCACAGAATGCAAACAAGTCAAAAAACCAGACAATGTGAACTGAGGTCTAAGATGGCAGACATACAAGAAACAGAGGCATGTTCACACTAGCAAAAAAGAAGCAAGACAAAAATATATCTCATACCCTACCATAATTATATATAAATGTAAAGCAAAATTGCATAATAAATATAGGGTACTTAGTGAACTATTTTTGATCAAAAAAAGTATACAAGCCGTCCCACCAGCGGCAAGGTGACCCTAAATTGGGACGGTACCTATACTGCCTATATTAAAAACCTTACTGTATATCAAAGTTGAAGTAATGCATATAAAAGGGTAGACAAATAGGACCGGGTCCCAACTCCAGACCACCTAGGCCCGTGGTAAGCTACATATATACCAATCAGCTCAACAAAGGGCATGCCACACCCTTAAATTGCACAGAATGCAAACAAGTCAAAAAACCAGACAATGTGAACTGAGGTCTAAGATGGCAGACATACAAGAAACAGAGGCATGTTCACACTAGCAAAAAAGAAGCAAGACAAAAATATATCTCATACCCTACCATAATTATATATAAATGTAAAGCAAAATTGCATAATAAATATAGGGTACTTAGTGAACTATTTTTGATCAAAAAAAGTATACAAGCCGTCCCACCAGCGGCAAGGTGACCCTAAATTGGGACGGTACCTATACTGCCTATATTAAAAACCTTACTGTATATCAAAGTTGAAGTAATGCATATAAAAGGGTAGACAAATAGGACCGGGTCCCAACTCCAGACCACCTAGGCCCGTGGTAAGCTACATATATACCAATCAGCTCAACAAAGGGCATGCCACACCCTTAAATTGCACAGAATGCAAACAAGTCAAAAAACCAGACAATGTGAACTGAGGTCTAAGATGGCAGACATACAAGAAACAGAGGCATGTATATATGTAGCTTACCACGGGCCTAGGTGGTCTGGAGTTGGGACCCGGTCCTATTTGTCTACCCTTTTATATGCATTACTTCAACTTTGATATACAGTAAGGTTTTTAATATAGGCAGTATAGGTACCGTCCCAATTTAGGGTCACCTTGCCGCTGGTGGGACGGCTTGTATACTTTTTTTGATCAAAAATAGTTCACTAAGTACCCTATATTTATTATGCAATTTTGCTTTACATTTATATATAATTATGGTAGGGTATGAGATATATTTTTGTCTTGCTTCTTTTTTGCTAGATTTCTGACCTGGTAGAGGATTACAGCCATGGCATCCTATTAACTCATTTTTACACTGTGTGCCGAATTATTAGGCTAGTTGTATTTTAGAGGATTATTTTTATTATTGATCAACAACTATGTTCTCAATCAACCCAAAAGACTCATAAATATCCAAGCTTAATATTTTTGGAAGTTGGAGTGTTTTTTTTTTTTTTAGATTTGGCTATCTTAAGGCCCCGTCACACTTAGCGACGCTGCAACGATCCCGACAACGATACGACCTGTCAGGGATCGTTGCTGCGTCACTATGTGGTTTCTGGTGAGCTGTCAAACAGGCAGGCTCACCAACGATCAGGGGAGCAGCGACATCGTGGAATGAATCTTTCCACGATGTCCTGCTCCTGGTTACGAGCCTGCTGAAGCAGGAGCAGGCTGGTAACTATGGTAAACATCGGGTTACTAGGGGCACACGCGCTCCTAGTAACCCGTTTATCATGGTTACCACTCTGCTACAGTGAGCTGGAGGTTACCGCTCACTTTAGCAGGCTCGTAACCTTGATAAACAACGGGTTACTAGGTGCGCGTGTGCCCCTAGTAACCCGATGTTTACCATAGTTACCAGCCTGATCGCTGCTCCCGCTGGTCACACACAGCGATGTGTGCTGACCAGCGGGAGAGCAACGACCAAAAAATGGTCCTGGACACTTTGCAGCGATCAGCGACCTCACAGCAGGGGCCTGATCGTTGCAAAGTGTCACACATAGCGACATCGCTGGTGAGGTCGCTGTTGCGTCACCAAAACCGTGACACAGCAGCGATCTCGCTATGTGAGACGGGGGCTTTAGGATGATATCTGTTTGTGCAGGTAACTATTACTGTGCCGAATTATTAGGCAACTTAATAAAAACCAAATATAATCCCATCTCACTTGTTTATTTTCACCAGGTAAACCAATATCAGTGCACAAAATTTAGAAATAAACATTTCTGATATGTAAAAAAAAAAAAAAATAATAATTAGTGATCAATATAGCCACCTTTCTTTATGATGACACTCAACTGCCTTCCATCCATAGATTCTCTCAGTTGCTTGATCTGTTTTCGATCAACACGCTGTGGAGTAGTTGGATGCATGTGATGGAGCATTGTCCTGCATGAAAATCATGCTTTTCTTGAACGATACTTACCTCTTCCTGTACCACTGCTTGAAGAAGTTGTCTTCCAGAAACTGGCAGTAGGTCTGGGAGTTGAGCTTCACTCCATCCTCAACCTGAAAAGGTCCCACAAGTTCATCTTTGATGATACCAGCCCATACCAGTACCCCACCTCCACCTTGCTGGCGTCTGAGTCGGAGTGGAGCTCTCTGCCCTTTACTGATCCAGCCTCTGGCCCATCCATCTGGCCCATCAAGAGTCACGCTCATTTCATCAGTCCATAAAACCTTTGAAAAATCAGTCTTAAGATATTTCTTGACCCATTCTTGACGTTTTATCTTATGTTTCTTGTTCAAAGGTGGTCGTTTTTCAGCCTTCCTTACCTTGGCCATGTCCCTGAGTATCGCACACCTTGTGCTTTTTGATACTCCAGTAACGTTGCAGCTCTGAAATATAGCAAAACTGGTGGTGAATGGCATCTTGGCAGCTTCACGCTTGATTTTCCTCAATTCATGGACAGGTATTTTGCGCCTTTTTTGGCCAACACGCTTCTTGCGACCCTGTTAGCTATTTGCCATGAAACGCTTGATTGTTTGGTGATCACGCTTCAAAAGTTTGGAAATTTCAAGACTGCTGCATCCCTCTGCAAGACATCTCACAATTTTGGACTTTTCAGAGCCCGTCAAATCTCTCTTCTGACCCATTTTGCCAAAGGAAAGGAAGTTGCCTAATAATTAAGCACACCTTATATAGGGTGTTGATGTCATTAGTCAACACCCCTCCTCATTACAGAGATGCACATCACCAGATTTACTTAATTGGTAGTTGGCTCTCAAGCCTATGCAGCTTGGAGTAGGACAACATGTATAAAAAGTATCAAAGTGATCAAAATACGCATTTGCCTAATAATTCGGCACACAGTGTAGAGGTTCTTTGAAAAAATTGGTATTGTTCAAATTGAACTTGACATCTGATACAGGCTGCCTGATACACGGGCAGCATGTGTCAGGCACTGGCTGTATAACATCAGCCAGGTATGTTTGACTCTGAAACGCTGCTGCCCTTCAGACAAAAGCATACTTTAAAAGCCACCGGGGACGAACTGCACACAAGACTAGTTGGACATGTGGATTTCTGGTAAGTTGTGTAACTAGTCTGATGGGCCCATAGTATAATGCACAGCCCATTGTCCTCCATAAAATATAATACACGGCCCATAGTCATCCATAATAGTATAATGCACGGCCCATAGTAGTATAATGCAAGGACCATAGTCATCCATAGTAGTATGGCCACCTTCCATGCCCTTCCCCACCGCACGGCCTCCGGTCACATGTATTCCTATGTGGGCTGATGGCCTCTGATTGGCCGGCATTGTGTATTGCGGCACACGGACCTGATGGGTCTGTGTGGTGCAAAACACTTCAGCTGGATGTACGTCCGTGGATGAACATCCAGTTAAAGGCTCTGCTGGTGTCGGCAGGTCCCTGACCCGCCGGATCCGTTTGCAGCGGCGACCGCGGTAGTTACGCCACTGTTCCCGGTGGCTTCTCACGGCTCACTTCACCTGCAGGCTTATATAGGGAGAGACCTATCCATTCAGGGCAGTGGATGGGGAGAAGCCACCGGGTGCCAGCCTGTCTGACTAGTCTCCTGCACAGCTTAGTCCCCAGTATCTCCTAATATACCTTGCTGAAATCATGCCGCCACTAATGCATGCTGCCTACGGATCGGGCAGCCTGTATCAGCTGTCAGGTTCCCTTTAAAACAAATAACCCCTTTTTGATAGAACTACCCAGAAATGTTATGAAATGCCATTGACATGGACATCATTTGTATCGTAGTGTCTAATGAGTGTGTGCAAATGTCATAGTTAAGAGAGGAGTAGCTGTGGCATCACCTACTGTGATTAGTAGATCCTGCATTATCAGCTGTATACAGACGTGTTACCTGTCATTGTATTCCTGCCTCTGATGATAATGAGCCTGCTGAAAACTCTCCCTGAAACAAACAAAAAAAGTTCCAGTGGACAGTGTGAAAATTTGAAGATTGCAAATTTTATTTTTTAATAAAGAGTCAGTGTGTGCCATATATCCTTAAATTGTGTTAGTGAGGAATTATTTTTGCAGTTTGATAGTAAAAATATGCAAAAAATATGATCCATCAGGTTGGATTTTTTGGGTTGCCTCTGTGCCATTTTGTGCAGACTTATTCTGTTGGTTTATATTTTTTCTTGTCTGATTAGTTTGGCATGTTTGTGGTGGAATGATCGTAAAATCCATCATCCTCTTCATCTGTAGGTCCAGCCTTCCTGCTTTCACACTGATTACACAATCCACATTCCTGAGAATTATACATATGATATAATGGGCACCATATTGGCGTTTCTTATTCCAACTCCCCCACTTTTTTTATTACATTTTATGCCATTTTCTAATTTTGTCAGGCAGATTGTAAGTCTTGTGATCACATATTATCCAAGAATTGTTAAACACAAAAGTCACAGCCCAGGGCTCCAATTTAGTTAATTATCTGTCAGAATGAAACAGAATCCTACTGTGACAACATGAGTATAAATCATAAACACATGTAATTATTTTTTTGTTTTAATGCCATTAAAATAATGGCATTCTCTTTGTGAAATGTGTGCTGATATTTGTGGCCATTCATTATTAGAAAGGCTTATTTTTTTGCGGATCTACTATATTCAGTTTATGAAAATGCTGATTAAGGGTATATTCACACATAGGTTTTTTTTTTCTGCATGAAAATCACAGCCTGTGGGCAAAATCTGCAGTAGAAATTATGTACGTTTTTAGTTTATTTTTTATGTTTTTTTTTGTTGCCAGGCTGGTTAATTAAAAGAAGAGGTGGGAGACCGTTCTCAAAGCTCTTGTCCATTTTCCACTGATTAATTATACGGTCCATATAATCAGTGCTATGCAGTGGTATTAGAGGGACTGTCCCCTATAAAATGCTGTTGTACCACAAGGTTGCAGAGGTGTAAAGTTAGAATCCGAGCTGTTGTTCGCCCTTCCTGGTCCCAGCACTGTCTCCGCAGCTGATCCAGTCTCGGTTGATCACTGGGTTAAATGGCTCCTGCCGTCTGCATCTACAGAGCCATTGAGCCCATTGATCGGCTGCAGTGGTTAAGAGCGATGTAGAAGTGACATCACTGACGAAACTGATCAACAGAGACTCAAACAGTGGCGGAGACGAAGCGCTGGACCCAGAGTGCATGAGTAACGGCAGAGACCCTGATTCCAGCAATGTGTCATACAGGGCTTGTTTTGTGCAGTTTTGATAGAAACCCTGTTTTCTCTGCTGTAGATGTAGCAGTGCTGTGAATTCTGAGCTGTCAAAAAACCCAGCACACTCCACTAATTAACCGTTTTCCGTGTACATTCCATATTGTCAGCAAGCTGCCAACCTCAGTTGGGGACGGCGGATTACACAGATCTGGACTTTCTTTCACATGACACCTAGTCCACAAGTGATGATCTCCTGCTGAGAAAACACTGATTGTATTGAAACTACCGCGAGATTCTGAGCTAGTGACGCATCCCTGGAGGCGGTGTCTCTGCCCTTACATTATGCTGCTCTCAGCTTCCCCGCTTGCACCCTGGCACTGGAAGAGTCCAGTGGTTGCTCTTTATGTAAGCTTGGACACACACTGGGTGCGGGCACTCTCTGATCTCAGGTTCTCCTTTTGAAGCTGCTCGCTAGATACACTTCCGGGTACATTGAGTGGCGGGCACAGACTGGCAGGACCCAGAGATCAGAGCCACACTGCATCGGACGGAGTGTGCCCGCACCGACACAGTGAGTGCACCGCTGGGCTACTGGACACTGCCGGAGATGGAAATCGGAGGGCATAACAGTGCACTGAGACAATGACTGTGCCTAGGAGTTCGGGGGTGACAAGCGACCTTTACTAAACCTTCCCCTATGAGCGTCACAGCACGTGCCTTTATTGCGTTACTGAGACTCTGCCCAAAAGCAGAGTAGTGTAAAAATTAATTTGCAGGGAACTTGTCTGCCTCTGCCCGAAGTGGAAAGATGGAAAGAAGATGACTTTTGTGACAAGCTCAACAATTAATCTAATGGTCACCGCCACCTGTGTTTTAATTACAGAACATGCACATTATGGCAATCCTACACACAAGGCCGATACTGCAGGTTGTAACGTCTGCGTCTAATAAGGTAGATCACAGTGTGAGCAACGCCCGATGACTGTGGCGCCTGACTTCAGGGTATTGCTCCACATTTGTCACAGTCCTCTCTAATTAAATGTCCACATGTAATGGCAGAAGAGATGTGACTGTACGGTATTATGTAGAGAAAAAGCAAGTTCTCCATAGTGGGAACCTGTCGGCACCAAATGACTTATCAAACCAAGCGCAGGCACTCGGTGCACCCTTGGTGTGGCCAAACAGTGCAGTGCACCTTCAGACCTACTTGTTTTCCATCGATCTCTGCCCTCCCTTTCTTTGATTGATAGCTTAGGCTTTACTGCTAGGGTGCACCAAACGGCTACGGCGGGGGTGCAACAAACGGCTGCAGCGGGGGTGCACCAAGCACCTGTGCTTGGTTTGAACAGTCGTTTTGTGCTGACAGTACTTTTGAGCAACTTTGTGCTGCAATTTCAATGTTGCAGAGTATTCAGTATATACTATAATATATTCTCTCCATATGAATTTACATTTTTAAACCTACCTCCATTTACCCCCATTCCCTTTTACCTGATGAGCTTGGTTATGCCACTGTGGTTTTGCACTATAGAAACCCTCTCATTATTTTAGGGTAGCTCTATAAATGTTTTGCCTGCTTGACTGCTGATAGTAATTGATTGGCCCATTTTGTGCCCCCCCGGGCAGCTCTGAGTAGCCTGACCACCGCTCATCAATATACTGTAATTCTGTCAATTCTGATCTAATGTCTGGCACCTACCGGCATCCTCTGCCCTGAACACTTAGTGTTTGCTCTTAAAGTGATTCGATTTTTTTTCTCTCCTTTCCCCCCAGCTTCAATTATTATTTGCTTTTAGTAAATCCAATTCCGTTGCTGCAGTTCTAAACTGAAAATCTAATCACGTAAATGGATCTGATAATCGGATTATCTTTGATTTACGAGCGTGCCGCCGTTACCGCCGGAGGTATCGGTGGAGAGATCTCATTTGGTAAATGATTTTGGAATAGGTTGCATTGCACGACTGTATTACAGTCATCATGGGATAGCCCAGAATCCAGCAGCTGTAGCCTCTCCTCTGCTTATGTCAGAAGCCTCCCGCCATGAGCTTAACTCTTTTATCAGCCAGCTGGCTTCACCTCTACGATATTGTATCCCAAGGTCAAAAACGGCGCTCTACCAGAAATCATATCATTTACCTTTAAACCTTTCCAAGAGGAATAACAGAGGAGCATTTCAGTGCTTGGTTCTAATACATGAGGCTCCAGAATGGTTATTTTACTGGGAATGCAAGTATTCATCAAATTCAGCTCTGCCTTTGTGTAGTATTATTTCTGCGATCTCACCGGAAGAAAAGTTTCCTATTCGCTTGACCATGAAACCACAAAGTCTTATCACTATTGTTACTGGACAGTTCTGTTTCCTGAAGTTGTCGTTGTCTGTTAGTATCACAGTGTGAGATCACATCCCATACATAATGATGTACACATTTTATATGACTTCCAGATTTCTCATTAGAAACGGCATAAAGGTTGAATAGAGCTCTTAGATCTGATGAGGCTGGTCTATTAACTTTGATAATCCTTTTTCAGTATGGCTGTATAACCTTTGGTAAAAGTTTATTCCAATCTCCGCCCACTAGCCTATTTGACACCTCCTCAGTGTCCCTCCTCCCTGCTAACATCTCTCATTGCTCAATACCAGCTGCGGCTGTCACTTAATAGCAGGATTCATAAGAGACTCATCTTAATATCAGGATTATGCAGCCATTCTGATGTGGATTTTCAAAATAAGTACATCAGTATTGGGTCTGAAAGGGCTGTTTAATAATGTTTGAATTGTGAATCTTGGTGAGAGATCCATTTGAAATGGTTATTCTCATTTTAAAAACCTTAAAAACAGTAGTTTTGTTTGCTTTGTAAAATGGGTCTTAGCCGACCCAGATCACCTGTTCAGTGGACATTAGGAGGCCGTATACTCCCCTGTAACTGGGCCTAATATGTCAGCACTAGTTAAATATGAAATAGCTACATATACAGTGCATTGTGAAAGTATTTGGCCTCCTTGAACTTCTCTACCTTTTGCCACATTTCTGGCTTCAAACATAAAGATATAAAATTCAAATTTTTGGGGGAAGAATCAACAAGTGGGACGAAATTTATTGGATATTTTAAACTTTAACAAATTAAAAACTGAAAAGTTGGGCTTGCAATATTATTCGGTCACCTTTTGCTGCGATTACAGCTGTAAGTCGCTTGGGGTATGTCTTTATCAGTTTTGCACATCGAAAGGCTGAAATTCTTGCCCATTCTTCCTTGCAAAACAGCTCAAGCTCATTGAGGTTGGATGGAGGGCATTTGTCAACAGCAGTTTTCAGCTCTTTCCACAGATTCTCGATTGGATTCAGGTCTGGACTTTGACTTGGCCATTCTAACACCTGGATACGTTTATTTTTGAACCATTCCATTGTAGATTTTGCTTTGTTTGGGATCATTGTCTTCTTGGAAGATAAATCTCCGTCCCAGTCTCGGGTCTTTTGCAGACTCCAGAATGGTCCTGTATTTGGCTCCGTCCATCTTCCCATCAATTTTAACCATCTTCCCTGTTCCTGCTGAAGAAAAGCAGGCCCAAACCATGATGCTGCCACCACCATGTTTGACAGTGAGGATGGTGTTTTGAGGGTGATGAGCTGTGTTGCTTTTATGAACTTTGTACAGAACAAAGAATTCAATGAGAAAATTTCATTCATTCAGATCTAGGATGTGTTATTTGAGTGTTCGCTTTATTTTTTTGACCAGTGTATATATATTATATATGTATGTATGTACAGTATGTATATGTATAATATATATACACACTCACACACTACCGTTCAAAAGTTTTGGGTCATCCAGACAATTTTGTGTTTTCCATGAAAACTCATACTTTTATTTATCAAATGAGTTACAAAATGATTAGAAAATATAGTCCAGACACTGACAAGGTTAGAAATAATGATTTTTATTTGACTGAATAATTTTCTCCTTCAAACTTTGCTTTCGTCAAAGAATGCCCCCTTTGCAGCAATTACAGCATTGCAGACCTGACTATATATATATATATATATATATATATATATATATATATATATATATATATATATATATATATAGTATTTTATGTACAATACAGACCAAAAGTTTGGACACACCCTTCTCATTTAAAGATTTTACTGTATTTTCATGACTATGAAAATTGTACATTCACACTGAAGGCATCAAAACTATGAATTAACACATGTGGAATTATATACTTAACAAAAAAGTGTGAAACAACTGAAAATATGTCTTATATTCTAGGTTCTTCAAAGTAGCCACCTTTTGCTTTGATGACTGCTTTGCACACTCTTGGCATTCTCTTGATGAGCTTCAAGAGGTAGTCACCGGAAATGGTTTTCACTTCACAGGTGTGCCCTGTCAGTTTAATAAGCTGGATTTCTTGCCTTATAAATGGGGTTGGGACCATCAGTTGTGTTGTGCAGAAGTCTGGTGGATACACAGCTGATAGTCCTACTGAATAGACTGCTAGCTGCTTTGTTCTTGCCATAATACAAATTCTAAGGTAAAGAAAAACGAGTGGCCATCATTAGAAGGTCAGTCAGTCCGAAAAATTGGGAAAACTTTGAAAGTGTCCCCAAGTGCAGTTGCAAAAACCATCAAGCGCTACAAAGAAACTGGCTCACATGAGGACCGCCCCAGGAAAAGAAGACCAAGAGTCACCTCTGCTTCTGAGGATAAGTTTATCCGAGTCACCAGCCTCAGAAATCGCAGGTTAACAGCAGCTCAGATTAGAGACCAGGTCAATGCCACACAGAGTTCTAGCAGCAGACACATCTCTACAACAACTGTTAAGGAGACTTTGTGCAGCAGGCCTTCATGGTAAAATAGCTGCTAGGAAACCACTGCTAAGGACAGGCAACAAGCAGAAGAGACTTGTTTGGGCTAAAGAACACAAGGAATGGACATTAGACCAGTGGAAATCTGTGCTTTGGTCTGATGAGTCCAAATTTGAGATCTTTGGTTCCAACCACCGTGTCTTAGTGTGACGCAGAAAAGGTGAACGGATGGACTCTACATGCCTGGTTCCCACCGTGAAGCATGGAGGAGGAGGTGTGATGGTGTGGGGGTGCTTTGCTGGTGACACTGTTGGGGATTTATTCAAAATTGAAGGCATACTGAACCAGCATGGCTACCACAGCATCTTGCAGCGGCATGCTATTCCATCCGGTTTGCGTTTAGTTGGACCATCATTTATTTTTCAACAGGACAATGACCCCAAACACACCTCCAGGCTGTGTAAGGGCTATTTGACCATTAAGGAGAGTGATGGGGTGCTACGCCAGATGACCTGGCCTCCATAGTCACCAGACCTGAACCCAATCGAGATGGTTTGGGGTGAGCTGGACCGCAGAGTGAAGACAAAAGGGCCAACAAGTGCTAAGCATCTCTGGGAACTCCTTCAAGATTGTTGGAAGACCATTTCCGGTGACTACCTCTTGAAGCTCATCAAGAGAATGCCAAGAGTGTGCAAAGCAGTCATCAAAGCAAAAGGTGGCTACTTTGAAGAACCTAGAATATAAGACATATTTTCAGTTGTTTCACACTTTTTTAAGTATATAATTCCACATATGTTAATTCATAGTTTTGATGCCTTCAGTGTGAATGTACAATTTTCATAGTCAAGAAAATACTGAAAAATCTTCAAATGAGAAGGTGTGTCCAAACTTTTGGTCTGTACTGTGTGTGTAATATATATATATATATATATATATATATATATATATATATATATATATATATATATATATATATATATATATATATATATATATATATATATATATATAATATGAATGCAGCGTTATTGTGTTCCCCATGAAAGATCTTGCATGATAATAAATAAATTTAAAAAGTAAAATAAAAAAAAAATAAAAAATTCTAAAATATAAATAAAACACATATAAGTCCACGGATGGCTTAAACAATCTAATGTATTTCCAATCTAAAAATGGTAGTAATGAAAAGAGGACAACGTTTATTGTGCTTTTAAAAAATGTGGAAAACAATTATTTTTGTTGTATTTATTAATTTCATATTTTCACAAAAAAAAATGCATGTCTAAAAATGACATGAAGGTAAAGCCCAATGTATCACTGAAAGAAATAAAGAAAAGATGCAAAATTGTTTGAATAACCAAACAAAAAAAAATGATTAATATCTTTCAAGACTGCATGTACTAAAACCCAAAAATATCTGAACAGGGATAATAAGCCTGCCTTTTAATAGAATTAATTTAGTCATTATGATCTTTTTTTAGGTTTTGCTTTTTGTTACAACTAAACAATTTTTCATTCCTTGATGTAAAAAAAATCTTAAGTGTACGCCTGACCTCCGCTATCCCTTATGTGTACACTATTACGTTCCAGTAGTCGTCTCCAATATTTCACGTTAATGTTAAGTGCAGGTCAAGAGATCAGATCTATCGGTGACCCTCATCCTGTTACTGTCGTGCTATGGACATCATATGGGGAATGGAAAGAGCTTTACATCAGTGGAAAATTCTTATATTCCGGATCATCCGTACAGATGCTTTCCTCTGATGTAAGGGTGACAACGATGTTCGGCATGAACTAATAAAGCCGCAGCTCTGTAATTGCTTTTTTAGGATAATTCATCTTATTGTTTAATACTGCTTGCTCCATCATTGATGCCTTCCAGATACCGTCAGCCTGGCGGATTCTGACCTCTGCTCACAGATCTCGTTTTTTTTTTACTTTTCAGCTTTTTTCAAGATGGACTGAAAGCTGTCGAAAACCTCAAACCTTCCATTGAGAAGCTATCAACAGATCTGCATACGGTAATTGCAGTGATTTTTTTTTTTATATATACAACGTTGTTCTGTTAGTGGATAATTGCTCTTTTTGTGCTCATGGTTCTTTGGAATTTATAATAGCAAATCGACCCTTCTCCTGGATGTGAATGTGCAAAGAACTATCTGTTGTGCTTGAATTCACATGTTCAGTTTTCACAAATTTTGCCTTTTCAGTGTTTTTAGATCTTTTAGTTAGATGTTTCTATGGTTACTGAAGTACAGTTATAAGCGTTTTACCCGTTTATTGACAAATACATCAATGTCAAAGATCGCAGCCAGGGTGGGGGTCATACTGAACCCACCATGTTATCTTTTTGTGACGAACAGCCGTCTGCTGCACCCTATTGTCAGGACAATCACGCAATTGACCGACTGTTATGGAGGAGGCTGCTGCTGTTTCCACTAAGGTCGGTTAATGGGAAACTAACAGTGAGCGTATCTTATATACACCACCGATTCCAACGTATATAATGTGTATATACCCCCTGTACGGTCACACTTAATCTGTCTTGGGGTATTGTGGAGTTATTAGCTGCCACCGCCAATTGTTTATACAGGCCGATTGGACGCCTGGTTTCAGTTAGAGTATGGCTTTCAGGAGTGTGGTTTACAGAACAGAAAGAACAGAACTATTCAATTTTATATTTACCATATTTTTCGGACTATAATTTTCACCGGATTATAAGACGCACCTCGGTTTTAGAGGAGGAAAATAGAAAAAAATTAAAGGAAAGTATATAGTCATGATGCACTGTTATGGGGGAGGGGGTCTGCTGCTGACACTGGTATAGGGGTAATGTCCCCAATTCTGTACTAATAGCCCCCATCCTGGTATTTATATACCCCCATCCCCATCTTGGTTTGCATGGCACCCCCATCCCGGTAAGCATGGCACCCCCATCCCGGTAAGCATGGCACCCCCCATCCCGGTAAGCATGGCACCCCCCATCCTGGTATGCATGGCTCCCTCATCTCCATCACGCTGCACACATAAAAAAAAAATGATTCTTCTCCCCTTCCATCCCTCTGTTCCAGCGCTGCGTCCTGTTCTGCTGCCAGCAGCTGATCTCACCGTGTAAGCAGCACATGACATCACTGCCATGTGCCCCCACACGCTGAGATCAGCTACTGAAAGATTCACTGCTCCCACGGTCGGACTATGGGCATGGGGAGTAGTGAATATTCATTCTCCTTAAGGCTGTGTGCCCACGATGCGTTTTTAATGCGTTTCTGCAGCGTTTTTGCAGCTGCAGAAATGCATTAAAAATGCATGGTAGAAGGGCAGCAATGCTCCCCAATGATAATTCCGCATTTTGCGGAAGTGCTGCGTCTTCGCCGCCATTGACTTGCATTAGACCGCATGGATTACGCATCACTGTATATGTAGATGTGTAATCCAAGCGTTCTAATGTGCGGATGGTACCCGGATGAGAGGAGAGTCTCATCCACACCCAGGTACCATTAAAAAATCTGTAAAAAAAAGTATAAAATGTAAAAAAAAAAATGTATATTTACCTTCTGGCGGCCCGCGCAGCGCTCCTCCTTGCTTCCCGGCACTTTGCAGTGGACTGAAGGACCTGCGCTGACGTCGGCAGGTCTTTCAATCCACCCATGCCGGGAGAACCGAGTGTAAAGCAGGACACCGGGGGCCATTGGAGGGTAAAGTATACATTTATTTTTTTTATTTTTACCACTCTCTCGGTCACACTATATAAATCCATGCTGTTTGCATGGATTTATATAGTATGACCTAGTTGTCACAAGCACTTTCCAAGTGATGCTAATCGCTTGGAAAGTGCTTGTCAATCCGCATGCGGAAATGTCAGTGATAACGCTCCATTTCCGCTTGTCCCTGGCAGGAAAACGCATGTACAATCCGCATGCGTTTTTTTCTGCCAGGGAGATGCAGAAACGCTCAGGACAAAATCCTGAGCATTTCTGCATCGTGGGCACGTAGCCTAGTAGCGCGCACAGTATCAGCTGCAGCTGCCGCACCTGCAGCTGCCGGGCGATCACGTGTGCTAAAGAGAATGAATATTCACTGCTCCCCACACCCATTGGAGTGGTGAGTAGTGAACAGTTATTCTCTTTAATAATGGACACACTCTTAGCCACAGCTGCTGCAGGAGTCAGCGGCTGTGACTGACACTGTGTGCGCTATTAAGGTGAATGAATATTCAGTGCTCCACATGCCCATGGGCTTAGGGTGCAGTGAATAATTTTCCTTTAACAGCAGGCACAGTGTTAGCCAAAGCAGGTGGCTCCTGCACCGTGCCCCACTCCTCCGCCGCTGCCCCTCCCTCCATCCACAGCAGGAGCGTACATCCAGACTATAAGACGCACTCCCCACTTTTCTCCCAAAATTTTGGAGGAAAAAAAGTGCTTCTTATACTCCAAATAATACGTTAATTCAAAACGAAAGGCATGGTTTATAAAGACTATACAAAAGATTTTACAAAGGAGACTAAAAACAATATAGTGTATACAGTTACATAAAATAAAATGGATTAACCCCTTAAGGACCGTGAGTTTTCCGTTTTTGCATTTTTGTTTTTTGCTCCCCTTCTTCCAAGAGCCATAACTTTTTTATTTTTCTGCCAATATGGCCATGTGTTAGCTTGTTTTTTTGCGGGACGAGTTGTACTTTTGAACGACACCATTGGTTTTTATAATGTAGTGGAAAATGGGAAAAAAAATTCCAAGTGCCGTGAAATTGCAAAAAAAATGCAATTCCACAATAGTTTTTTGGAGTTTTTTTGTTCAGTAAATGCTAAAACTGCTATTATGATTCTCCAGGTCATTACAAGTTTGTAGATACCAAACATGTATAAGTTCTTTTTCATTTAAAGGGAACCTGTCACGCACTAGCTACTATCTACACTGCCCTCATAGCTTTGTTAGTGATGCAATGTGCATCACTAGCAAGCTTTTTTTTCATTAAAATCGGTGGTAGTATAATGGTTTTATAACCTTATGTATACTTTGTCCTACCTGCTCACATTAAGTCATAGGGGTGTGATTCTCACATTCAGTCATGGGCGGGCGCCGCATACAGTTTATGCTGGCGCCGCCCACGTATTTGAAATTTGCTCCCGGAAAGCGCGGATATTGTGGGGCGCATGCGCACTTGTAGATGTCCGCCTGCGCATTGAGGCTGTGTGATTAACAGCTTCACTGCGCACACGCTATGACGCGCAATGTTCCCCGCGCATGTGCAATTAAGCTGTGTAGTGCCCCCAGCCCTCCAAAATGTCCATGTACCTTACTAGATGCTGTTATATAAATAACTACAATAACAAACCATATAGTGGATATAGAGTGTAAATGAGCGCCTTAGAATTACCTTTAGCTATAATATATGCGGACCGCAAGAAACGCCTCGACGCGCGTTTCACCATCAGGAGGTTAAATGGAATCTGTCACTAAGATTAACCCTCCTAAGCCATCTGTATGGGCACACGGGACATAGGAAGCTGAATAATATGATACCTTGATATCTGCGATCTGATGACTGTTTCCCATGAAATCCACATATGCAAAAGATCTGAAAGGATCTCTGTGCCGGAGTAATCCGATGGCGCCGAGCCTCTTTACTTCATTTGCATATAAGAAAAGGAGGATTTCTTGGTAACCATTCATCTGATCACAGATATCACGGTATCATTTCATTCAGCTTCCTATGGCCTGCATGCCCATATAGACTGCTTAGCAGGGTTGATCCTACTGACTGATGCCATTTAACTGATGCCTATTTGACCAATACACCTTTATGGACACATTCAGTGCACAAGCCAGATGCCCTTTAAATGTATATGTCATGAAAAGCTGATGAATTATACTATTAAATTTATGCCTAACTAACCTACAGCTCTATTGGCATGCGTTTAACATTCATGTCATAATTAAACCGCTAATATGGTAGTTTAAGGCGATATGCCGGGAGCCTCCACCTGGGTATATAGGTAACAGAGACATAACTTGGTTCGGACGCATGCGGCAGCGGGGCCATAGACTGTAATGGTGACGGCAGAGCTAACTTGTGCTCTGACGTGCACCATTTTCGGGACTGTATGTCCACAGAAGTAAGACACTTAGAGGTAGTAGACCATGTCTGGGTGTCCGCCTCCTGTAAATGGTGCATGTCAGAGCACACGTTTGCTCTGCCATCACCATTACAGTCTGTGGTCCTGTCGGCGCATTCGTCCGAATACCGTTTTGCGGGGGGGAAGGTTCGGACGTATGCCCCGACGGGAACCACGAACGCAATGTGAAAGCCCCCTTACTGCTTCCATAGGAATTAAGAGATGCTGCTAGTCAAATGACCTTGACTCCTTGTTCGTCAGCAGTATTGACCACCTCTATAGACAGCATTCTTGAGGATGTTCATGCAATATCAAGAGGGAAAACATCAGCAATACCCATGCGGTTTCTACAGATTCGAAGAACTGTACATATTGATCCATTCTGTACTATGAGTGAAATTAGATGTCAGATACAAAGCCTATGCTTTCAAACCGTGTCTACAGAAACCATCAGAAGGTGTTTGCGCGACATTGGGCTACAAGCCTGACGTGGCTACAGGTCCCCTGACCTCATACCACCACTCTTAAAGGCCATCTTTCTGCAGAGCACGGCTGCAATGGAGGCCTATACTCTTCAGCGATGAGTCCCACTTTTGTCTTGGATGCAATGATGGTGAGATTGGTCTGGAGACCACATAGGCAACACCATGAAGAGGCCTTGACTAAGGAAATTCAAAGTTTCCCATGAGCCATTTGTCATTACTACAACCCCAGGCCGCAAACCTCAGGCAGCATACATACCAGCCTGCTTTAACGATTACAGTCTCTAAAACGTTGTGGTGTTTCAGAGAAAACATGAGTTTGAAGAGCCGGCCAGGGATCATAGGGGGTCCAGACTAGATCGGCATGGCTTCCGACCATCTTCTACTGCTTAACGCTAGTTGATTGACTGTTCTTTCCCATGTGTGTACATTGGAGAGATCTGTCAATCAAGTAGAGCGGTGCAGGGAGATGTCAGCTTGGGGTGGCGCCAGACTCGTCTAGTCTCCCTATACTAGCCAGATCTTTTAAAATTACATACCTAGCTGTAATCATGGCCTAGGCTCTGATTCATTTGGGGTAAATCCAACACAAATTTGCCACAATTTGGTGTGCATTTTGTTACTGTGGTAAAATGAGTTATTCCCAACATAACTAGGACAGAGAATAACTTCCTGTTCGTGAGAACCGGGCTCTGGAACCCTGAAAATAGCCCATCCTGAATGGAGCACAGGTGCGCATACCTGGCCTCTGCTCCATTCATTGTATATGGGACTGTCGGAGAAAGCAGAGTACAGCGCTTGGCTGTTTGTGGCAGTTCCATAGACAAAGAATGGAGCAGAGGAAGATCATGCGCTCCTCTGCTCCATATAAGATGGTCAGGTCCGTTCTCGGGGTTCCAGAGCTCTGATCTTTGGGATCTCTGAGATTCCCATCTATCAGCAAGTGATCTGCTACCATATAGGATATAACTTGTTATTTTGGAAATAACCCTTTTAAAAGCACATATGGATATACCAGCAGCAGATAATCTATTTTGACTAATCTGTAGCCGATATCACCACAATACCACTCCAGATTTTGTTGTGGGTTTTCAGCAGATGTCACCATTTTCTTTGCGATGCCCGAAATCCATGATAAATCCCGCACGCAGAATTTTTATGCCGCGGATTTCAAAATTTGCGCTGCATGTCAATTTCTGTTCAGAAAGTTTTCCACAGTGTGTTGTTGAGATTATTAAAATCTTGGCTGGTACTGTATTACATTGCAGATTCTCCACATGCAGATACTCAGGATGTACGCGGTGTTTATTTCTCTTTAAAGAGCCTGGGGCTCTTATATACATAAAGCCCAAAGCAGTCACACCGAAAAGAAGCTGTGACAGGTTTTACCTCTGTTGCTGTGTCTTCGAGCCGTCTCCTCTCCCTGCTGCTCCATAATACACAGGAATCCATCTTGCATTGCATCATATATCGCTACAAGTCCGAATTCCATACTCTGTCCAAATGAGTGAATCTGGAAAACTACTACAACTGTTGCGGATATTGGCCATACAACCAGCCCACTGGGTTATACAGGGTGCCAGGCCAGTGTGCGGTCTTGGGCTATACAGCTCCTGCTTTTTGGTCTCTGGTCCTTTTTTCTTTAACTGTGCAATACGATATGTGATACTTAATTATAACAAGTCGAGCTCCTGTATGTGTGCTCCACTGCGGAGAGCTGGATCTTAAGGGACTTCATTAGGATCTGAAGATGGTAATTAGGAGCAGAACGCAACATCGGCTTCTAAAAAATAATTTATATGATCATTTTGTATTAGAGAATTCTTTTAATAAATGATTACAGGGAAGATGTTCTAACAAGTATTAACATCTGTAGAATGTCGAAGTTTGTAGAAGTCTGCGCTGGATTTTAGCGTCTTGTTGTAAAACATGAATGTTTCTGTTGAATCAAAACGAGCAGCAAAGTGTATCGGAAATGTGCATAACTTTTCATTATATAGGTTTTATTTGTGCTAGATTCACTGCGCTCTTAGGCCTAAAAGAGAGCTTGTTGCTTCTGAGAAAAAGATAAAAAAACATTTTTCTCTAATAACCCCCCACGACAGCACACAGGAGGTTGTAACCCCACCCTAATAGGGACAGGAAATACGAAGAGGTTTAAATAGCCCCTCCCACATCCTCCCTCCAGTGTTTTTCCTGTCCCTATCAGGGATGAAGAGGTTATCCCCGGTGTGTTAGGCCGGCGACAGGCACTGGGGGAAAGCTACTAGCCGGGCAGCGGTGGATCGAGCAGTCTTTACCTCTCCTCATCAGGGCGCTGCTCCCGTCTCCTCCGGATTCGGGACCCCCTCCTGCAGTCTGCCCTCTCGGGCAAGGTCTGCAGGATCTTCTGACCGGAGGCCTCTCTGAGCTCTCCGGTCCATCCCCTCCTCGTCTCCCCCGCTGGATGTGCCAGCGATGCCAGCTCCAGGATGTGGAGCGCACGCCGTGGCGCCGGAAGTGACGTCAGACGCCAGGCGGTGGATGATGACGTCACTTCCGGCAGCTTTGCTTTCCACTGTGGACCGCATCAAAAAGCTATGGGGGAAAAAGAGCGATAATGCGGCCGGTGATCATAAATCTTCACCTGGGAAGGAGCCCTCTAAACAGAGGGAGGTGCTGGTCCGGTCGCCCATAAAAGGAGCCCTGGCAGGAAGCCATCTACAGGTAGGACAAAACCATGTCTGTTGAAGCTTCTCGCTCTGCATCTGTGGAGCCCAGCGCCTGTCCAGTCCCAGTAAGTATGGCACTGTTAGTCCATCTCCCAGATGCAGGAAATAGATAGTGATTATAGCTCCCCTCCCCTTCTCCCCCTCTCCCCCTCTCTTGTAGGCGGACAAGGAACCTGCATCTGGAGAAAAAGTTAAACTGCCACGCAGATGTCCCATCTGTACAAAAAAACTATCGTCCTTCCATAGAAAGCCCCTATGCAAGGACTGTATGTAGACAGCAACAACCTTCCTTAATGGAGGACATAAAGGGGATTGTACATCAGGAGATCAAATCCTCCTTAGCCTCGGTCACTCTCCCTACGCCCTCACCTAGTCAGGGTTTTACATCTACTCCCTCAGCAGCCAAAAAGAGGAAGATTAGCCCGCCAGAGGGAGGGGAGGAAGACTCTCAAGAGGAGATATATATCTCGGAAGATCTTCCAGAGGAAGTTGAATTAAGTCCAACCCCTGATAACTTCCAACGACAGAGATATTACTTTCCATCAGATAGCTTGGAGGAACTCCTCATGGCAGTAAGGAGAACTATGGAGGTCGAGGAAGAAAAAGTTCCCCAAACAGTACAGGATCAGATGTTTGGAGGGCTAGGTTCCAGGAAAAAATTGGTGTTTCCTATACACCAGAGTATTAGGGACTTAGTCTTAGAGAAGTGGGAATGTCCAGAAAAGAGATTAAATACCCCTACGGAGTTAAGGCATAGATTTCCTGTAGACAATGAGATGGCAGAATGCTGGTTTGAAGTTCCAAGAGTGGATATCCAAATTGCACAAGTAGCAAAGAAAACTACACTACCCCTTGGAACGCAAAATGGAAGGACTACTCAGAAATCCTGGGAGACCTCAGCAACACTATTAAGCACCAAAGCAGTCTCTACAGGCGTAGCTCGATCAATGGCTCGTTGGCTAGAGCAACTGGAGGAACACCTAGTTTCGGGCACCCCCAGAGAAGACATCTTGGCATCCCTACCGCTTCTACAGAAAGCTACGGGGTTTTTAGCAAACTCCTCTGCAGAATCCGTAAGAGTGGCGGCAAGAGCATCTGGGCTATCAATCTCTGTAAGAAGGGCCCTATGGTTGAAATCCTGGAACGGCGACGTGGCATCTAAAATGAAGTTGTGTTCCATCCCCTTTAAGGGGAAATACATGTTCGGGCCAGCCCTAGATGATCTTCTAGAGAAGGCCTCAGACAAGAAGAAGGCCCTCCCGGAACCTAGGAATGTGAGGAAAAGGCCTTTTCGTCCCTCCCAAGAGCAGACCCCTCAATATAGGGGTAAAGGGAAAACAGGATGACGGAGCTACCCAAAAGGTAGAGGAGGCAAAAATCTTTCTCTCCCAAAATCAACATCCAAACAGACCATGACTTCAGGACAGTCGGGGGCCGCATCTCGAATTTTCTCCCTCGGTGGAAAGAAATTTGCTCAGACCCATGGGTCCTGAGGATTGTTGGGTTCGGAGTAAAAATAAATTTATCCTCCTATCCTCCAGAGAGGATAAAGTTAACACAGCTCGCTTCTCAGAGTCGTCAGGCCACCCTGATGTCCGGTCTTACAGACCTATTGTCCTCAGGGGTGATATCCCTGGTTCCTACAAGAGAGATAGGCACAGGACATTATTCAAGAGTCTTCCTAATAGAAAAAACAAATGGCTCTCAGAGTTATAATCAATCTAAGGCCACTGAATCAGTATATCCACTAACAACGATTCAAGATGGAATCCATCAGGTCGTCGGTCCCCCTGATAGGACAGGACCATGTCATGGCCACAATCGACCTCCAGGATGCATATTACCACATCCCTATACATGCACTTCACAGGAGGTTCCGAAGATTCGCAGTGGCTCACGGGGAACCAATAGTCCACTATCAATTCAATGTTCTCCCATTTGGAATTTCACTAGCCCCGTGAATATTTACAGAAGTCATGGCAGAAGTCATGGCAGAAGTCATGGCAGAAGTCATGGCAGAAGTCATGGCAGAAGTCATGGCAGAAGTCATGGCAGAAGTCATGGCTTATATCAGGGGTCAGAACATTTCAATAGTACCATACCTCGACGACCTGTTATTAATCGGGCCCTCAGTACCAGTACTCCGAGAACATCTACAATGGACCACTCAGATCCTATCGTCTCTGGGCTGGTTAGTGAACCACAAAAAATTGGATATGGTTCCCTCCATGACAAAAACATTTCTAGGAGTACTATTGAATTCCCACAGCCAGATGTCATTCCTGCCCAAACAAAAACAGGTTATGATGAAAGCAAAGATCAATGTCCTAAGGAGCAGAAGATCAGTATCATTAAGAGATGCCATGTCGGTCCTCGGGTCTCTGACATCCTGTATTCAGATGGTAGCCTTGGCTCAGGCACATACCTGAACATTAAAGACCCACATCCTTACGAATTGGGACGGATCCCCACGGTCTCTGAACAGGAGAATCCCTATACCTCCGCTGGTAAGGACCTCTCTATTCTGCTGGCTGAACGTAAAGAATCTGAACAGAGGAGTACCATGGATCCACAATCCTCTGGTAACCATAAAGGTGGATGCCAGCGAGAAGGGATGGGGAGCCATAGTCTCCCAAGAGTTATTTCAGGGGGTATATGGACCAAAGAGGTGAGTCAACGCTCATCAAATTTCAGAGAACTAAAAGCCGTAGAGGAAGTCCTCAGAGCAGCAGAGCCTCTGGTCCAGAAATCTCACGTTCAGATATTTTCAGACAATATCACCACGGTAGCCCACCTTCGTCATCAAGGGGCACAAGATACAAAAGCTTAAAAGCAATCTCGGCGAGAATATTTTCCTGGGCCAAAGAACATCTTCTATCCCTGTCGGCTCTTCATATCAAAGGTTCAGTCAATGTCCAGGCCGACTTCTTAAGCAGAACAAAGATTCATCCAGGGGAGTGGAGCCTAAACCCAGACGTTTCCAGATGTTGGTCGAGAGATGGGGCTATCCAGAGGTAGATCTCTTCGCCGGACACCAGAACGCGAAAGTACCTCAGTATTTCTCCCTGGATCCAAACGGCCCTTGCTTGGGGGTGGACGCATTCGCTTACAAATGGGAATTCAAACTAGCGTATGCCTTTCCCCCACTGCCTATCCTTTCAAAAACCTTACAGAAGATAAGGACCGAAGGGACCAGAGTAATCCTAGTGGCCCCTCGCTGGCCAAAAAGAAGTTGGTCCGGAACGTTAACCAGTCTGTGTGTGGAGAGCCCTCTAATACTTCCTCCCATCAAAGATCTCCTTCTCCAGGGACCGATTCACCATCCGTATCCCAAGAGACTACACCAAACTGCCTGGCTTCTGATTTCCTGATATTAAAAACAAGAGGCCTCTCAGAGAATGTCATCAAAACTCTCAGAGGAGCAGGAAACCTGTAACGAACACCATTTACCATAAGATCTGGAAAACCTTCCTAAGGTGGTGTGCACCCACTCGCCCAGACCCTCATAGAGCAGATGTGGCTCAGATTCTAGATTTTTAACAAGAAGGTCTGGACAAAGGTCTCAGACCTAGTACTCTTAAGGTCCAGGTAGCGGCGTTAAGTTCATACTTCGATCAAAGATTAGCGGAACATCAGTGGGTGAGAAGATTTATGACAGCAGCCACCCACATCCACCCTAGAGCAACAGACTTGGTTCCCCCCTGGGACCTTAACATTGTTTTGAAAGGATTAACCCTTCCACCCTTTGAGCACTTATCAGCCATAAGACTGGACAGGCTGACCTGGAAAATGGCTTTCCTGGTGTCAATAACTACAGCCAGAAGAGTGTGTGAAGTACAGGCCCTTTCGGTCAACGAACCCTACCTGAGAATCCTGGAAGATCGTCTAATTTTCCAACTTCAGCCTTCATTTCTACCTAAGGTGGTCTCAAATTTCCACAGATCTCAGGAGATAATCCTTCCATCATTTTGTGACAACCCAAAAGACAAAAAAGAAATGGAATTCCACACTTTGGACGTTCGGAGAATAGTACTGCACTATCTTCAGGAAACAGAAGAAGGAAGGAAAGACAAGAACCTATTTGTCCATACACAAGGTCCAAACAGAAGAAAGAAAGCCGCAAAATCCACAATAGCCAACTGGATTAAGAGGGCGATTACGGACGCTTGCTAGATCCAGGATCTACCTCCTCCAGCAAAGCTCAAGGCCCTTTCTACAAGGGCGATATCTGTCTCCTGGGTTGAAAAAGCCAGCGCATCCATCGAACAGATTTGCAGAGCTGCTACTTGGTCCTCAATTCATACTTTCTCCAAACACTACAGACTAGACCTAATGTCTGTTGGAGATTTAGCCTTCGGAAGGAAGGTCCTTCAGGCTATTGTCCCTCCCTAGTATATCTTTGGTATACCTCCTGTGTGCTGTCTGGGGGGTTATTAGAGAAAATAGAATTAGACTTACCGGTAATTCGGTTTCTAATAACCCACCACGACAGCACGAGTAATTCCCTCCCCCTCGCTTATTGTTTCTACGACAGCTTGATCAGTAGAAATAAAAAATATTTTGAAGCATCTATACTCTTGTGGTCCTTTGTAATAACACTGGAGGGAGGATGTGGGAGGGGCTATTTAAACCTCTTCGTATTTCCTGTCCCTATTAGGGTGGGGTTACATCCTCCTGTGTGCTGTCGTGGTGGGTTATTAGAAACCGAATTACCGGTAAGTCTAATTCTATTTTTTCACATGCATATCATTTGCAAATCAGATGACTTCCCACAGTATTACAGGGACATAGGTTTTACTTTACTTTTACCAGTGAGTGCAGAATATGGCAAGATTCAGCATAAAGGGAGCTTTGTGCTCAGATCAGGGTTTTGCATTTTGATGCTGTTCTATACAATACAGTAGGATGGATTCACCTATTTTTCTCGTAGATTTACCAAAATTTGAAGTACAAATGGAGCAGTTTCACCACCATATACATAAAGTCCAAAGTAGTCTCACTGAAAAGGAGCTGTGACATGTTACCTCTGTTGCTGTGTCTTCGAGTCGCCTCCTCTCCCTGCTGCTCCATAATACACAGGAATCCATCTTCCATTGCATCATATATCGCTACATCCAGCATGAAGTAAGATAGCAGCACAGATCTCCTCTGTGTTTCCTTGCTGCCACAGTCTCCCCTCCCTTTACTGTGCTATCTCCAAGCTCAGAAGCAAGAAGTCTCACAAAGATAGTGACGCAGTGTACTTCAGCCTCGCTCTCCTAAAAGAACAGAGCTGTTCTTAGTAAATTGGAAAGTAAATTTCCTCCTTTTCCTTATGATATATTTTTGATAAGTGCTTTTATATATTTTGGTCTCCTTTTACCTTAAGTTTTCCAGAAGGTGATCGGTCCTCTTTAAGGTGTAACCGGTAAAAGTATATACCGATTATAGGATCTAATCAATTTTTCAACAAGCACTTTAGTTAGTGGATGAGCACTTCTGTATGGATTGGAGTTGTCACCTGCCAATCTTTACAAGCACTGTTGATATGGACTGGTGACTTACTTCTTACAATAACTCGCCCAGTAATTACTTTGGTAAGATAACCATGGACCATATGGAAGACAGGGTCTTGAAGAAAGGGATGTCTGCTGACATTTGTGGCCTAAATTTTTATTTATTAACGGCCTTCGGCTCTATCTCAAGCCATGGCAACTTGATGGATGAACGAGCTGTAGGAAGATCAATCTTTTGCAAGCCTAGATAGGTCCACCAAGGTCTTCTCCGCTGTTAGCTTGAATTGTATTAAGTTATCGGGTTGCTAGTCTTCCTCTTCTCCTTGTTCCTTCTATTCTTCCGACGATGATGTCCTTCTCCAGTGATTGCTCTCTTTGTATGATGGGTCCAAAGTAGGCAAGTCTTAGCTTGGTGATCCTTTGCTTTGAGTGACGACATGGCTGACTTGATTTGTTTAAAAATAGATTTTTGTTCTTCTTGTCATCCATGGTATCGATAACGCCCTTCTCCAGCACCACATTTCGAAGGCGTTGATTCTTTTTCTGTCTTATTTTTATCCTTTCCCCAAAACCTTTTTCTCATGATCTGGCAAACATGTCTTGCGAAATAAGGACTCAATGAAATGATTCCCTTCCTGTCACAAATAGTATATGTCTTGGGGGAGAAATACTTAGTCAGCATGGCTTCATACTTCATGCGATGTTTTCTCCGTCCTGTGGTACAAGCGTATGTTTATAGAAAAAACAGACCCAGTCCTCTAGGAGCAGCTGTGAAAACCGTGTTACTTGCTGATGTCACCACTTCATTCCTTCTCGTTTCTGTAGGTTGGGTGATAATTAGACATTCATGCAAGGTCAGGCTTATGATTTTACAAAGCGAAGGATTTTACTAAAATATCCTTTACTCTGTGGCATTTTTTCAGGAACCTTTTGTCAGCATTCCCATTAATACTGCTTCATGCATTTGTCCGCGTCTGGTGCCCTGGCTTTACTTACCTTGGCAGAATTTACACTTGGAGATGAAAGTGGATATAAAATCCGCGCTGCCGAGGATCCAATATACAATAGGAAATCAGATGCGGAATGGATTCGGGTTTATTTGTCAACGCCTTTCGAGGTGATCCTACCTCTTCATCAGGACAAACGACAATGTCCTGATGAAGAGGTACGATCACCTCGAAACGTGTTGACAAAACCGCATCTGGTTTCCTATTGTATATTGGATCCTCGGCAGCGTGGGTTTTATATTCACTTTCATCTCCAAGTTTACTTACTATCTGTTTGGTGGATCTGCAGCAGCAATCTTTGCTTACAAGCCAACAAAGGAGTTGTGACTTTCACATCCCCCAGGTGAGCAAATCCCATTTTACTCTTTTCTTTGTAATCCGAATAAGACCCTATTGCGCTTATAGTCATTCCAGTTTTTATGTAAACACTTGGCAGAATTTATGAGTGTGTCATTACGCCTATTACTTAGTGTTTCATCAACCACCATCTTAAAGGGGCTGTCTAGACCATTGAAATTGTTTACAACCAATACACATTCCACTTGTACAAATCAAGGCTGAAAAAATCCAAAGCCCCCTACAGGGTTTTTGGAAGTATACGAGCGTTCAGTAGTTGGTTGAAGCGACTCAGTCCAGCAGTCGTATATTATAGTCGAAACTGGAAATTTTTTTTCAACTTTGATCTGTTGTGTATGGACTCCTTAAGCATTGGCCATCTAAAGGGAAACCATGCGATTCGATGGGTTGAAATCCATATCGGGAAATGGCCTGTTTCTTACCAAACATCTGCAGCATCTGTGGGCATAAATCTCAGCTTCATGATGAGGCTAAATGCATATTCCCACCCAGGAGTATCTAATTTTCCATCTTATATAAGTTTTCTGATTAAAACAATGGACAGTATTCACACTAGTGGTCACCACCAATTTGTATAACTATTAGAAACTGGGAGGGGTATCAAGAGAAAAAAGGTGTGTGAATAAAATTTAACTTTTATTAATACAATTAAAAGATTTATTAAAATTTTTTTTAGTTAAATTGATGATCATACATCAAAAGATCTATATTGGGCCGCTGCTATTGTGAATTCTAAACGGTGTTGGCCCACAAGATCCTGATTTCAATAGGATAGCACTGATAATTTATATCCACAACCAGTGTCCCTACAATTATTTGGTTGGGTATTATGAATTAATTGTCCCAGCTACCATCACTGTACCTATCAAATTATTTTTGTAGTGTATAAGCCATATATTAAAGTACCATCTCGATATGAGAGATGGTCATTGCAATCACCCTTATACAGCCTCCTATTAGCCTCTCAGTTGTATACAGTCATGGCCAAAAGTATTGAGAATGAGACAAATAGTAATTTTTCCAAAGTTTACTGCTTCATTTTTTGTAATGGCAATTTGCATATACTCCTGAATGTCAAAGAGTGATCAGCTTAACAGCAATTACTGTACTTGCAAAGTCAATATTTGCCCAGAAAATGAACTTTAACCCCCAAAACACATATCAACATCATTGCAGTCCTGCCTTAAAAGGAGCAGCTAACATCGTTTTAGTGATTGATCCATTAACACAGGTGTGGGTGTTTATGAGGACAGGGCTGGCGATCAATCAGTCATGATTAAGTAAGAATGACATCACTGGACACTTTAAAAGGAGGCTGGTTCTTGGTATCATTGTTTCTCTTCAGTTAACCATGGTTATCTCTAAAGAAACACGTGCAGCCATCATTGCACTGCACAAAAATGGCCTAACAGGGAAGAGTATCGCAGCTACAAAGATTGCACCTCAGTCAACAATCTATCGCATCATCAAGAACTTCAAGGAGAGAGCTTCCATTGTTGTCAAAAAGGCTCCAGGGCGCCCAAGAAAGACCAGCAAGCGCCAGGACCGTATCTTAAAACTGTTTCAGCTGCGGGATCGGACTACCAGCAGTGCCGAGCTTGCTCAGGAATGGCAGCAGGCTGGTGTGACTGCTTCTGCACGCACTGTGAGGCGGAGACTCTTTGAGCAAGGGCTGGTTTCAAGGAGGGCAGCAAAGAAGCCACTTCTCTCCAGAAAAAACATCAGGGACCGACTGATATTCTGCAAAAGGTATAGGGAGTGGACTGCTGAGGACTGGGACAAAGTCATTTTCTCTGATGAATCCCCTTTTCGATTGTTTGGGACATCTGGAAAACAGCTTATTCGGAGAAGAAGAGGTGAGCGCTACCACCAATCGTGTCTCATGCCAACTGTAAAGCATCCTGAAACCATTCATGTGTGGGGTTGCTTCTCAGCCAAGGGAATCGGCTCACTCACAGTCTTGCCTAAAAACACAGCCATGAATAAAGAATGGTACCAGAATGTCCTCCAAGAGCAACTTCTCCCAACCGTCCAAGAGCAGTTTGGCGCCCAACAATGCCTTTTCCAGCATGATGGAGCACCTTGCCATAAAGCAAAGGTGATAACTAAATGGCTCATGGAACAAAACATAGAGGTTTTGGGTCCATGGCCTGGAAACTCCCCAGATCTTAATCCCATTGAGAACTTGTGGTCAATCATCAAGAGACGGGTGGACAAACAAAAACCAACAAATTCTGGCAAAATGCAAGCATTGATTATGCAAGAATGGACTGCTATCAGTCAGGATTTGGTCCAAAAGTTGATTGAGAGCATGCCAGGGAGAATTACAGAGGTCTTGAAGAAGAAGGGGCAACACTGCAAATATTGACTTGCTGCATTAACTCATTCTAACTGTCAATATAACCTATTGGTACTTATAATATGATTGCAATTATATTTCTGTATGTGATATAAACATCAGACAAACACTAATAAAAACCAGAGGCCAGCAGATCATGTGAAAATATAATTTTGGTGTCATTCTCAAAACTTTTGGCCATGACTGTATATGTGGCTGGTAAGTCAATGGCAATATTGTGGAGAGACATCTGTTATTATAATTGTGTGATCCTATAGCGGGGAGTTGTCATACAAGCAGCAATAGAATCAGCTTGAGCAACTGATATCCCCTCTCAAATAAGACCCATACACTGATTTCATATAGATAGTACACACACGGTCAATGCCGCTAGTATAACCAACAGAATCGATCTCGTGGAGATCAAATTACCCTGTCTCTCCCGCAGCGTGCTCACTCAAGTGCCGCTTGTTGTATTTAGCTGACAAAGTGTAATTTGCAGCAAGGTAGTGACAATACATGGCAAGGCCAGAAGATAGCATGGGATGCTTTAGTGTGCTAGCATATTGAAAATATCAGGATGATCGTCCCTGACGCGCGTTTTGCCGGGGTTACCGGCTTTTTCTAAGGGCTGATTCTATTGCTGCTTGTATGACAACTCCCCGGTATAGGCTCGCACAATTATAATAACAGATGTCTCTCCATAATATTGCCATTGACTTACCAGCTTACCAGTACTTATGGTACTTTAATATATGGCTTATACACTACAAAAATAATTTGATAGGTACAGTGATGGTAGCTGGGACAATTAATTCATAATACCCAACCAAATAATTGTAGGGACACTGGTTGTGGATAATTTATATCAGTGCTATCCTATTGAAATCAGGATCTTGTGGGCCAACACCGCTTAGAATTCACAATAGCAGCGGCCCAATATACATCTTTTGATGTATGATAATCAATTTAACAAAAAAAATTTTTAATAAATCTTTTAATTGTATTAATAAAAGTTAAATTTTATTCACACACCTTTTTTCTCTTGATACCCCTCCCAGTTTCTAATTCTAATTTTCCATCTAAGTGTTGAATATTTTCTCTTTCAGTAGATTATGCTGGAAGAAATGGGATTTATCGAAAGTAGGGACATCAATGCCTCAAAGTAAGAAAACTGGTGTTGAGCAAAAAGATCGGTAGTCCGTGGTGGCCAGACCAAACCCTACAAACTTCTTCCACCTACCGGCATCCTTTGCGCCTCTTGCAATTAGTAGGTTTACCATGACGTCATTGTTGCGACACACGCATGACATGCTACTAATCAGAAGATGCCGGAAGATAGGAGTAGGTTCCCAGGGCTCTTTTCTGACAGCCACAGATTGCCAACATGGCAGCGGGACCAGGGTTTGCTCAACTCTAAATAAAACCTAAGTTGTTCCAACATTAATCAAGAACGTCCAAGCTAACATCAAGAAAATCGCATTAATCTGAGCTCTTACAACTCGAGCTTTCCTTGTGATGCGGTTTTAGATGGTTTGGTTGTTTTTCTCAGGCTGGATTATGGTTTACATTTATTTCCTCTCAGGTTTATTTCCTAATGTATGGTTACAGAGAGACACTGAGATCTTACACACACACATGGGGACCGGACCTGTGCTTTTGGTCATTAGGATTTACTTGGATCAGGTCATAGCTAAGGCAGTCTTAGAGCTCTAATCTTACGTAGTAAATAGGATCTTGTTCTTGAAAGAGCTGCGGCTAGACTGGATTAACGATTCCTAACAAAGTCTGTTTATCTGTGGCTTTTTCCTCGTCTTAATCTTGGATAATTTGTTACTTGCAGCTGCTAATGGAAGGGGTCTGACTGCAGTGACTATTTCCATGCTTAAATATGGAGTCACGATGTCCGCCCTGCCTCTTGCCCTTTAGGGTTTTTATTTTATTTCTTTCTTAGAGTTAATTGAAGTTTTCTCTTAAAACTTGTATTTGACGTGTCCTGTTATTTTCTTTTTAGATGAAACAAGTCCAGGATGAAGAAAGAAAACAACTGAGCCAACTAAGAGACATCCTAAAGACTGCGCTGCAAGTGGAGCAGAAGGAGGTGAGCTTGTGAGCCTGGATGTTGTATTACAGATGGTAGAGTATCTTCTAGGTAACTTGTTGCTTTATGGATTAGTAAATCATAGACTCTTTCTAAAGAAAACAGCGCCAGTCCTGTCTGCAGTTTGTATATAGTACAGCTCAGTCCTTTGGCTTCAATGGATCTTGGCTGCAATACTATTAACAACCTGTAGACAAGGGTGGCACTGTTTTGGGAAATTGATTTAGAGATTTTTTTTACTTTTGCTCTAGTAAGTGATGATCTAGGATTGGTGGAGAACCAAGTGCTCAGATCGCCACCACACCTCAGTCAAGTGGCCGTAGTGTTAGCTGGCCACCTGCTGTACAGAAAATTGCAACACAGTCACATTCACTTAAAGAGAATGTATCACAAAAAAATTTATTTATGAAAAGTGCAACTATTTTTATACTGCAGAAAATATGATAAATTAAATTCGGATTTTTTCCCTATTCTCCGCTATTGGGTACTAAAGGGAGCAGCTTCCTACATTTGCCCACATGAGCAACGGCAAACTAGCTGCAAAGTTGGGCAAGAGCTGATCCCAGTGGTGTGATGTCACTGATCCCTCCTCCTGTGTGCAAAAGTAGGGGCGGAGCATAATATTTAGTATCACTGTGCAGCCCCATTTTTTTAAGGGACTTCATGCATGTGGCAAATCTCCCTATGGTCCATGGATAGTTGTTCTCTGAGTGCATACGATAATTTGACTATGCGCACCCAAATAAGTCTATGGCTGCATGTAAAACATCGAACTGCACTCTGATGATGTCCGAGTGCAGACTGATTTATGCCGATACAGACCAGGGAGAAGATGAAGAATTAAGTTCTCAGTCTTTGCACCTGTGATACGATTCTCTCATGTAAGACAATCGGATCACCGTAAACTGACTCTCTGATCAGAGTTTGAGCCGAGTGTCATTACCATAACGATCTGATTTTATTAGAAGACAAACTCATTGCTTATATAAGCGAGCTCTAAATGTTTCTATAAATTTTCAGATTTTTAATCCATTTTGGGAAAGAAGAAATCTGGATGCAGATCCGACAGACAATTGTATAGTCACAATTCATGTCAGTGATGGAGGGTCACTATGGGTGGGATGGGAACCAAGTGATGCAGAGAAGCTATCAGGGGGCTTTAGCCTTTTTGTACTCCGGGTTGGAAAAGCCCCACTAGTCAACCCCCACCAATCATAACGTGGCTGCGTAGTCTACCTAATTCTTAAGTAACCTCATCTGTCACCTTTAAAGGGTTTTTTCACAACAGTATTAAAAATAGATAAATAAAACTTTTAGCAGGATGTAAAAAAAAAAGTAAAAATCCAATAATTATCGCCATCTTACTAACCTCCCCACCCGCTCCTGCTGCGATAGCCTGCTGCATCTTACAAGAACTTTATGAATCATTGATAACCACTGACGGAAAAACCATCTCTGTCTTCGAGGGGGAAGCAGTGAAAACCTTTGACCCCATTGATTTATTGATTCCAACTTATAGCGCTATAAAGTCCCCCATAACTTTCTCAGAACCACAAAGTGGTCTAAGGCCATGTTCCCACATAGAGTAAACATTGCCTATTGTGCTCAGAAAATCTGTTCAAGCAAAGTGGATGTGATTTTGTAAAAAGTCCGGTCCACTGTGCGTATAAACAGGCTGCTAACTGCATTTTTTCTTGCAGTTTTTTTTCCTGTAGGCTTTTATGAAGAGCTTGAAAAAGTTAATGTAAAAAAACTCAATTGCATTTTTGAGTGCTGAATCCTTGTGTTTCTGCAGTGACAGATGCATAAAAAGTGTCAAATCTGCAACAAAAATGCATTAAAAAAGGGAAAATGCTTTTTAAAAAAAAACAGAAAAATGCAGTAATCTGAGCAGAATGCTATTGCGTATTTTGGTGCAAATAATATGCAGTAGTTATGTCAAAAATGCTGTTTTTTTTAATTTATTATTTTTATGTGTATTGTACTGGCATCCTATAATCGGTGGGTAATTCCTCGGTGTCTTCCTGCTCTGTTACTCATGAATGTGTTTTCTCTTTCTCTCACAAATGCTCTAACCTGTTGTGACCGAAGTCTAGAAGAGTAAGTGTGTTACTACCATTGATTTCCTGCAGTGCATGTGTCACCCCTGAGCGCATTTATCTGCATGTTTTATCCCTGCACATTTTTCTAGAGGTGAATCGCAGCTTGTGGGTTCTGTATCTGGGAGGAGAAATGATGGTCGTTAGCAGGAGAAATGATATAAAGGGATTTTATGGGAATATAACATCGATGATCGATACTTCTGATAAGCCATTGGTGTTTATCAGGTGGACTGACCTCCATCAATCTCACACTTGAAAGAGACTAGATGCAGTTTCAGGCTCACCTGCCATTGTCTGCTCCTATTTAGAGAATGAAGGTGATATGGCCCTCATACTATACCTCCTTCCTCAGACCATTTCTATAGAGACTCAGAAAAGATTTTTCTCATAGTCACATGTAACATGTGAGAGATAAATGGAGCCATATTCCATCGCGTGCCATATGATAAATGCTTCAAAATTGACAGCGACATCTATGGGGGTAAAGCTGCTGTGATCTGAGCTCTCTCTGGTTGCAGCAGTTAGCTGTTAGACGCAGGCTGTGTGGCTCAGGTCCTGAGCCTGCTCCATACATGCTGTGCGCTCAGGGCTGAGTGGGCCCTGGCCCCAGTCCTGCTTCTAGGTGTGAACATGATCTTGTACGGATGCGTCATATGGCAGCGCACAGTTTTTCAATATCCATTGTCTGTACAATACACACACAAGCATTCTGTATAGGAATACATTGATGATTATCTCCACACATAGGAAATAGTAGGCCTCACTTGTTGTCCATGGCAACCAATCAGAACTTCACTTTTATCTCCTAAACTGCCTTAGAGAATTGAAAGCTACACTCTGATTGGCTGCAATGGGTAACAAGGTCAGTATTTCTGTTAGACAGTTTTTGGTAATGACGCCCACTGTTTTATAGTTGTGTGCACCCGTAGCTTTTAATGAATTGCATCGAGTTATACAACTTGTCATTTTGTAATGTGATTGTATTGAAATTATAGTTTTTTTTCCCCATAACTTGGCAGTCAGTTGGTGGCCGATGGTGGCTGGCTTCTGTCATAGGGGTTGTCAGGGCACAGGGTTTTGATGATCTACTTGCTCCACCGAAAACAGCTGACCGGTGGCGGTGCCGGGTGTCCAAACTCACACAGATTGGCTGTTGATAACTTATCTCACAGGTCTTCCTGCCTGCGAGGAGCTCCTGATTGACAGTTTAGGCCAGCAGCATTGTTGCTCTACTTTCCCGTACTGTGCATTCTCCTCGCGATGGGCATGGTCTGTGCTGCCGAGCCTCGCGATGGGCATGGTCTGTGCTGCCGAGCCTCGCGATGGGCATGGTCTGTGCTGCCGAGCCTCGCGATGGGCATGGTCTGTGCTGCCGAGCCTCGCCATGGGCATGGTCTGTGCTGCCGAGCCTCGCGATGGGCATGGTCTGTGCTGCCGAGCCTCGCGATGGGCATGGTCTGTGCTGCCGAGCCTCGCCATGGGCATGGTCTGTGCTGCCGAGCCTCGCCATGGGCATGGTCTGTGCTGCCGAGCCTCGCCATGGGCATGGTCTGTGCTGCCGAGCCTCGCCATGGGCATGGTCTGTGCTGCCGAGCCTCGCCATGGGCATGGTCTGTGCTGCCGAGCCTCGCCATGGGCATGGTCTGTGCTGCCGAGCCTCGCCATGGGCATGGTCTGTGCTGCCGAGCCTCGCCATGGGCATGGTCTGTGCTGCCGAGCCTCGCCATGGGCATGGTCTGTGCTGCCGAGCCTCGCCATGGGCATGGTCTGTGCTGCCGAGCCTCGCCATGGGCATGGTCTGTGCTGCCGAGCCTCGCCATGGGCATGGTCTGTGCTGCCGAGCCTCGCCATGGGCATGGTCTGTGCTGCCGAGCCTCGCCATGGGCATGGTCTGTGCTGCCGAGCCTCGCCATGGGCATGGTCTGTGCTGCCGAGCCTCGCCATGGGCATGGTCTGTGCTGCCGAGCCTCGCCATGGGCATGGTCTGTGCTGCCGAGCCTCGCCATGGGCATGGTCTGTGCTGCCGAGCCTCGCCATGGGCATGGTCTGTGCTGCCGAGCCTCGCCATGGGCATGGTCTGTGCTGCCGAGCCTCGCCATGGGCATGGTCTGTGCTGCCGAGCCTCGCCATGGGCATGGTCTGTGCTGCCGAGCCTCGCCATGGGCATGGTCTGTGCTGCCGAGCCTCGCCATGGGCATGGTCTGTGCTGCCGAGCCTCGCCATGGGCATGGTCTGTGCTGCCGAGCCTCGCCATGGGCATGGTCTGTGCTGCCGAGCCTCGCCATGGGCATGGTCTGTGCTGCCGAGCCTCGCCATGGGCATGGTCTGTGCTGCCGAGCCTCGCCATGGGCATGGTCTGTGCTGCCGAGCCTCGCCATGGGCATGGTCTGTGCTGCCGAGCCTCGCCATGGGCATGGTCTGTGCTGCCGAGCCTCGCCATGGGCATGGTCTGTGCTGCCGAGCCTCGCCATGGGCATGGTCTGTGCTGCCGAGCCTCGCCATGGGCATGGTCTGTGCTGCCGGGCCTCGCCATGGGCATGGCCTGTGCTGCCGGGCCTCGCCATGGGCATGGCCTGTGCTGCCGGGCCTCGCCATGGGCATGGCCTGTGCTGCCGGGCCTCGCCATGGGCATGGCCTGTGCTGCAGAGCCTCGCGATGGGCATGGCCTGTGCTGCAGAACCTCGCGATGGGCATGGCCTGTGCTGCAGAACCTCGCGATGGGCATGGCCTGTGCTGCAGAGCCTCGCGATGGGCATGGTCTGTGCTGCCGAACCATGTCGCTTGTTATAAATCATTTAAATTCTCTCCCAAAACTTCGATTATGCATATAATTTGTATAATACCATTACCATTACCTTTGAATGGACATATATCACAGAGTTGCATAATTAACATTACCAGCTGGTCTACGGCAGGTGCCCTTCTTTAAAATATTAAAGAGCACAGAGATCCCACGATGGCTGTCTGAGATCAGTTATTTGGTCTGCTGACATGAATCAAGGTTTCGCACAGGAAGCGAGTAAGTGTGGGTTAACCACATAAAATGTGAGGTCTCTCAGAAGCCGATTTTGGATTATATTACACTGAGGTTTTCATACGCAGGCGAACAGATGTGAAGTAAAGCCCGGGGGAAAATAGCGACTTCACGCTGGAAATGCAGAGGAAGTGTAAGGCTCATGGGAAGAAACAGGTTCCCGTTGAGACTGGATGTACAGGTCTGATCTGCATGAGCCGTCATCTCCTCATCTGTCTTCTAAACAACCTGCAGATTTACTGACCGTAACAGTGGTCCTGATTTCTTGTGTAATTGGTCATTATAAGGACACCAGACATCTGATATAGGATGCATGGTTTCTTAAAGAGCATTTCACTATTATAAGAATAGCCTAAAAATCTGTGTCTCGGGGTACGTCTACACAGGACTGAAGTTCTGCAGATTACTCATGTAGATTTGTGAAAGGAAAATCCACAGTGGAATATTGTACCAGCACCAGATGCAATTTTAATAACCCATCCCCATGCTTCAGAAAGCGCCTGCACTGATATTGAGCTGCGGTGCTGATAGTAAAGCAGACCAGTCGCTTTCCATAAATAGGACAATTTTTTCAGGGTGGAAATGCCGTTGTTCTCCTGAATCTGACGTTTTTTTTCTTTTTCCTTCCCGTTCCTGAGCTATGTCCTCTTCTTCCATGTATATAAATCTAGTCTTGTAAGCCAAGTGGGTGTGATCCTCAGCTTTTCTCTGTGGGTGTGTTCTTGAGGAACTGTCACAGGGATGCCGCGACAGAGAGGGGTCAGAAGATCGCAGCGTCTGGCTGCACGTGCAACTGCACTGGATGGATCTGCTTTGTCTTCCAGTTAGCTGTGCAGATTTCCCTTGCTCTGTTGTTGCATGGGTAAAGCAGTTCTGTTTGTCTCCTAGAGCTCTCCGTCCTGAGTTCTCAGCGGTTCTGAGTTCTCCACTCCCCTCTCCAATAAAGGCTCGCCTCTTAGCTTGAGTAGTTGCCATTGATAGCTTGCTATAACCTGGTTTGGAGCTGGAGGTGTGAGCCTTGTGAAGACAGGTCATCTCTGGAGATATGTTTGGAACTTTGTTTGAGTGTCTTCCTTTACTTGGTTTGCTCTGCCCTACCTTTACACCTTTTATGTAGTCTGGGTGCGCGTTGAGTGAATGTTGTTTCTTTTACCCTTGTCTGTTTCCCTTTTGTGTCTTTATCTTTGACAAGGACTAGTGTTCCTGCTGCCCTACGCACTAGCCAGGGCCGTGCCTATGGAAAGACAGGGATAGGGACGCATGCTCCGCATGGGAAGTCAGGGAGCTCAGGACTGCGCAGGGAAAGTTTCAGGGGTTGCCCTTCCTATCTTTCCCTAGTGGCAGTGCTTCCCTTCCTGCCTGTCTTGCTGTGCGCTATCTGACTTGTAGTTGGAGCATGACAGGAACACACCCACTTGTCTAACCACTAGATTTATATGCATAGATGAAGGGGCCATATTTCAAGAATGTACCAGCAGCATTCACGCCACATATAATAAAGTACATATTTATGGCAATTAACTGGTCCTCTGCAAATTTTGGGGATTTGCTGCAAATTTTTCTGCTGTATCTGCACAAAAAATGCAAGAAGCCATTAAACTAGAGAGCAGATCAGAATTTCATATAGACTGGACCTGTGACAACACCTGTATAATTATAGACACACCGGATAAAAGGTGCTTAAATACTATGACAGCTCTGTTTTCTCAGTTCTGCATCGGAGGATTATTATGATCTGCAAGTGAGATCCTTACACATCTGAAATTGTCCTTGACAAGCTAACCACATGCTACAGGATCAGGCAGTGTATGCATTGAATTTGGGCACCACATGAATACATATTAGCTCTCCGGCTGGATGAAAACTGTTTGGTGCCACCTGTAGGTGACTAGCTTGTAAGTCAGTGTCAGGGGTAGACAACTATAGAGGCGCTTTAACATTGTTAGGATATCTTCACGTGTAGTGGATATGCTACGGATTGTTTAGTTATTTAAATAAAGGCCAAATTTTGCCAAATCTTATCCAGACACTGAAAAAATAAACCAAACAACTGAAATTGAGATTTGGAACGTCTACTTGTGCAATGCATGGCAAATCCACAGCCAGTCCTTATGAAACACATGCAGATGTTGATGTGGATTCACTATGGACAAGCGGCCACATAGTCCTCCATACACTATAGTGGACCCCACATAGTCCTCCATACACTATAATCGACCCCACATAGTCCTCCATACACTATAATGGACCCCACATAGTCCTCCATACAGAATAATGAGACCCACATAGTCCTCCATGCAGAATAATGAGACCCACATAGTCCTCTATACAGAATAATGAGACCCACATAGTCCTCCATACAGAATAGTGGGCCCCACATAGTGCTCTATTCAGAATAGTGGGCCCCACATAGTCCTCCATACAGTATAATGGGCCCCATATAGTCCTCCATACAGTATAATGGCCCCACATAGTCCTCCATACTGTATAATGGGCCCCACATAGTCCCCCATACAGAATAGTGGGCCCCACATAGTCCTCCATACAGTATAATGGGCCCCACATAGTCCTCCATACAGTATAATGGGCCCCATATAGTCCTCCATACAGTATAATGGCCCCACATAGTCCTCCATACTGTATAATGGGCCCCACATAGTCCTCCATACAGAATAGTGGGCCCCACATAGTGCTCCATACAGAATAGTGGGCCCCACATAGTCCCCGGCGTCCTGAGCCGAGTATAATCACCCAGAGGGCCAGATTTGACCCACGGTCCAGAGTTTCATGTGTGTGCTGTAGAGCAAATGATTGTTCGGCCGACATCTATCTCTCGAACAAAGCCTTGATAAGCGAAATGTAAGCAGAATCCGTGTCCACTGTAAGAATCCGTCAAGTCTTATGGATTAACCAAGAAACCACGGAAATGTGGGACGTCTGTCCTCTTGCTCATAGAGAAGTGTCCCATGTAAAGGACCCTGCTCTGTGAAGTACAGGTCACAAAATGCACAATATATTTTCCGACATTATAATTGATTTAGTGTTCTGTACAGATGTCACTGCTGCACCCCATTATGTTGGGGTTCTTGGCTAAATATCAATGCGAGCCTGCACTGATCTGCTGGTCTTCCATTGCAGGATTCCCAATTCCGGCAGAGCACTGCCTACAGCCTGCACCAACCTCAAGGAAACAAGGAGCACGGCACGGAGAGGAATGGCTACCTGTCCAAGAAGAGCGATGGGTCAGTGCTGGTTGATAGACAATGTGCTCACGGCATTCTGATATTACATTGATGTCCAGACAGATGTAATAGAAAATTATCACTTATTATTATTTTTTTTTTTAGAATAAGGAAAGTTTGGCAAAAGAGGAAATGCTCCGTGAAAAATGGTTTTCTCACGATAGCCCATGGCACTGTACGTGAAAGTTTCTTTCTTATATACTGTAGTTATTGTGGTGTATGCAACATGGATTTTAAGAAAGTGAAGACCATCATCTTCATCTGCGTCATTTTCCACACTTATTTTTTTCTCTACCAGCCCAACATACCTCCTGCAAAGCTGAACCTACTGACCTGCCAAGTGAAAACCAACACCGAAGAAAAGAAATTTTTTGACCTCATCTCTCGTAAGTTGCTCTCGGATTCTTCTGATTAGCCACTGAATGGCTTCAGGCGAGCAGTAGATTAAACAAAGTAATACATGCCATTTAAGCCCCATGAACATGGCATGTTCTGCAAATTTATAATACAGTATTATATGCCCATACTTAAAGGGGTCTTTCCCATCTCTGAAGTTTGCAGCATATCCGCAGGCTAAATATCTGATTAATGTGGATCTAAGCGAGCTCACATCTTTGGAGCTCCAAAACGGAGTTCAGAATGGAAGTAAATTGAAAATATTACATGCACATCAACCTTTCTATTCACAGTGGCAAGAAACCCCATTCTGAAAGGTTTTGTTAAATAGTGGGAAAAGTGAGCGGGGGCCGGCGTGATCCCGACCTTTTCTATTAAGTTACTAATAATAAAGGCAAAAAAACTGTAGAACAAAGCAAAATTTACTTCATCGCTGCTCTCAGATTACATAACAAAAACCTGCTGACAGATTCCCTTTTACAGGCATGTAAATCTGTGTTTTGTGCCTTTAAAACTGTTCCTTACATCCTTATACATGGCTCTTGTTGGATAGTGCATGGTACAAACAAGCATTTTTGCAATTTACTGCTTATAAAAATTTACATTCGATATTGGCATATTAACGCTTTTCTTTTGTGTACAATTCTTTGCCTAACGCACGGACCACCGTTGCTAGATAGCTTGTAAGCACTTCTGTAAAGCTTCCAAACAGTGCTTACAAGCTCAATAGAAAAGAGCAAGTAAGTACTTCTCATGTTCTGCTGTCTAGCAGAGGTGGACGGTCTCCAAGGCAATGAGCTGTAAACAATAGAAAAGTGTTAGTATCTCATGAACGGCTGAAAATTTTAATAAGCAGTAAATTGCAAACTTTCTTGTATTTACAAACCCTATCCGACAGTACCCCATTTATGAAGGTGGGAAGAACACTTTAAATCTGTAATAAGAACTTGTAGCCGCTCCATCTGTTGTCGTACAGATTTAATACTTAAGTCTTATTCTAGAAATAGGCCCAGTCGAGTTATATGCATGTGTTTCTTTGTACTGTATTGTTATTCACAAAGATTTCTCTTGACAGATGATCGGACATATCATTTTCAAGCTGAAGATGAACAAGAGTGCCAAATGTGAGTGTGCCATGTTTACATGTTCACACCAGTGTCTGTGATGACTTTAAAGGGTTTGTCCAGCCTTAGGCTAAAAGTATGACTGTGACTCTATATGACTGCAGTGTGACTGTGACTCTGTGACTGCAGACTTCCAAATCCTCACAATGCGCGCTGTGAAGATCATCTGGTGCTGGGAGTGGCAGGAGCGTGACAGCAAGTATGCAATTTGCATATCTGTGGTCACATGTCGACTAGACATGTGCGGCTTCTCTCAATACAAGTGTATTGAGTGAGGCCTGACACGTCTAGTCTGAATGTAGCCGGAAGTATGCAAATTGCCCACTCCCGGCATCTGAGAATCCTTACAGTGCGCGTGATGTGAGCATTCATAGGTCTGTAGTCACTCTAAGGCCGGACAACTCTTTTAAGTATTTCCAGATGTCTGATGACCAGGACCTACAGTGCAGGGTATTCTGATTGCAAAATGGTCGGAGGTGTCTTTTAGCCCAGGGCTCCTCAAAACTCAAGGTGCTTGCTTCATTAAGTGACCTTTTAGGTAGTAAAATCACAATATTACAACAAAAACAAAAAAAGTGAAGGTTAATTCAGAATTGTTGAAAGAAGCACACTGCAAATGATTTTTAACCCTATAGGCACCTGCTAAATGTGACCTATAGTTTGTATTGTCTATTTTATCTTGTTCCGTGATGTCAGGTGAACATTCCTAACAAAATTCTAATACAAGTCTTGAGAGGAATGGTATTTCACTGATGCTACCCAACCTGTTTTGTACAAGGAGAATAGCAGTTGAATTAGTTATTTAGGTGACAAGTGGAAAGTCTAAACTGATAATCCATTTTAATGGTGGTTTTCACAAATTTTACACTATTTTTGTCACCATATTTATGACATCTTGGTCCATATTTTGGATGCCGGGGCGTCAAGATCTCTTTAAAATCAGATAACCACAGCCTAGTTTTCGTGAGATATGACAAGACCATTAGTATTCATGTGACCAACAAGCACTATTTTCCAAAATTTCTACAGTTCACTTATTGGCTCTAATATGATGTGAATAAATAATGCAGAACTAATCAGCATATTAACTAAAATATAAATAACAATAATAAAACTTTATACACACATATACATATATATATATATATGTGTGTAATCTAGGTGCATTCCCCTTTCCCATACATTACTCAAAATGATATACAGAGTTGCCAACCTATTTAACACACAGAATTATGTAATCAGAAGATGACCTATTGTTTAAATTATATTTTATTTCCATATCACAGTCTGTATTGAAAATAACAATTAGAAGACTTACAGACCTTTTTAGATTCTAACTTCCTTTAGTTTCCAGGAAATAGCACATGTACTTTAGCCACAATAGTCAGACTCGGACTCTTTTAAACTTGAAGCTTCTAATGAGCATGTGCAAAGGTCATTGTGAAGGAAGAAGGAGCTGTGACTCCATCTATTGTGATTGGTGGATCCTGTGATGTCAGCTGGATATAGTGGTGTTGCCTGTTATTGTAATCCTGCCTCTGATGATAATTAAACAGCTGAAAAATCTTTCTGGAAGGACAGCAAATATGAGTCTAAAATAGTTCTAATGGGCAGTGTAAAATTAGTAGGATAATTCTTTTTTTTTTTTTTTTTCAATAAAAATCATGATGGGAAAAAATTAGCCTAACTTTTGTTTTGTAATTTTTGCCATGTGCCCACGATGCAGAAATTTCCTTAGCATTTCTGCATCTCCTTGGCAGAAAAAACGCAAATGCAAATTTTACATGCGTTTTTTTCTGCCAGGGATAAGTATTTTTTAAGCGTCTTTGCATGCATTTCCGCATGCGTTTTTTTCAAGCGCTTTTCCAAGCGATTTTGAGCATCACTTGGAAAAGTGCTTGACAAGTTGGTAACACAATATAAATCCATGCAACCGGCATATTGTGTGACCAGCTTATGCTGCTTTAAATGCAGCATCAATAGTAAAAAAAAAAAAAAAGAATTAAAACGTAAAAAATAAAAAACATTATACTTACCTCTCCGGCGGCCCCCGGTCTCCTCCTCCTGGTAGCGTGCTCAGTCCTCAGCGTCCCGCGGTGTTCAGAAAGGACCCACGCTGACATCATTTAGTCAGCTGACAGGTCACGCGACCGCCAACGTCAGCGGTCGCGTGACCATCACATGGTGGATGTTATGCGGTTCAATGCAAGGCAATGGCGGCACGATTACGCACAAGAAATGGTTGTGCTGTGGATTTTTCCGCAATGATAATCCACAGCACAGGCGGATTATCATTGGGAAACATGGCAGACAACGTAAGATGCGTTTTGATGTGTTTTTGCAGCAGAAATGGCGCCACGGAAACTCATTAAATCCGCATCGTGGGCGCACAGCCTTGCTCAAAAACACGATTTAATCAATAGATCATTTTCTGATGGCACCTTCAATTTATAGTGCCCTTACATCTTACACCTTTTATCTTTTCCTATTCTCGTACACCTAAACTCTTGGCCAGAGACACTGACCAGTGTTTCAGCCCCTGATGATGCTAATGCAGCGAAACCACCTCTTTCAAGCTTTTTGTTAATTAAGCAAACCCTGCAAGGTCAATTCCCCCTTAACGATTACCGGTAGTTTTTTTCCTCCAAGTTAATACCTGCTATACCGCACAAGAGTCTCTTTTCTAGCCTGAACTGTGATTGAGTGTTATTTATATTCTCAGGGACATAATGCGTGTACCTCGTTGTTGGGCCTTTGTGTGCCAATGTCAATTCTTACTCCTGTAAGGATTTCTAGGTTCCCCCTGTCTGTAGTGTTTTGCATTGCATCTGTGTATTTTCAGCAAACAGCAATAAAAATGTAGTTTGGGAAAAAAAAAATGTTTAAAAAAAAAACAACAAAACATCTCCTTACATATAGATGGATGTCCGTGCTCCAGAACAGCAAAGAAGAAGCCTTAAACAACGCATTTAAAGGAGACCACTGCTCCGGAGAGAACAACATAGTCCAGGAGCTGACCAAGGAGATTATATCCGACATCCAGAAAATGCCAGGAAATGACGTCTGCTGTGACTGCGGAGCGTCAGGTACATTCCTGTGTGATTTACAAAGCTTCATTCACAGTAGCTTGATGTTTATATATCTGGGTACTCTATCATGAGATTACCGTCACAGATGCCCATGTAAGCTAGGCTACTGCTGATTATGCTCCTAATGATCAGGACTACCTCAAATTCTTGTTTTACCGTATATAGTCCATTCTGCTGCGTTACAAAAAAAAAAAAATCATAAATGTAATCTATATAATTACTCGCCTCCTTGCAAATAATCATGAACTTATGTTCTATATTTGTTTTTGTTTTTTTCAGAAAGTCCCCTTTTATTATAAATTTTTTGTAAAAAAAAGTAATATTTTCTAGTTTGTGTTAAAGGGACGCCAGTATTAGAGAGTGAACAGTAAGGTTAAAATAAAGAAACTAATACTAGAAAACAAAGAAATTCCTATTACTAGATTGATTACTAACATCACTTTCCATTATATCCTCCTCAGTATTGATTCTGGTCCAGCTATAGCGTAAGAGAGATAAGGAGTCCAAGTGTTGTCAGTCTCTGCCCACCCAGTCTGACTGACAGCTGCAGATTGCAGTATGATTTCTGTAGGGAAGAGGGACCCTAGGGAGCTGTCAGACTTAGTGGGTTGAGAATCAGCAGCAGGGAGGAGTTACACTGAGGAGCTGTCAGTCAGGGTTGGTGGGTGGAGATTCAGCAGCAGCTGGGAGGTGGTACACTGTGAAGCTGTCAGTATAGCTGGGCATGAACTCACCATCAGAGAGGAACCTTATGTTACCCCCTTGTAAAATAATAACACTTATACTTGCCTCCAGTGCTGGCACCGTTCCAGGCAATGGAGGCATTGGCTCTCCAGGGGATCGCGTGACATACTGTCCTGCTGCCAATCGTTGGCTACTTTACTTTCCCTATCTGCTAATAAATCCCATACATCTGGAGAAAATGAGAGCTACAGCTTTGATACGTCCAAATGCAGGGAGAGAGAAGTAGCTGATGATTGATCGCAAGGATCGCGTGATGTAATAATGTCACGCAATCCCCAGGAGAGCCATGCCGACACCGCTCGAACGGGAGCAGTACTGGACATACTGATATGGAATGTAGATTGCGAACCCCAATGGGAACTAGTGTTGAGCCACCCCCGTAGTGTTCAGGTTTGGTTCGGTTCGTCGGACACCAGCATGTTCGCCGAACGGTTCGTCGAACACCATTAAAACCAATGGCAGGCAAACAAAAACCCATACAAAACACATAGGAAACACCTTCAAAGGTGTCCAAAAGCTGACAAACTGCTCGGAAGACCCAACTAACATATGGGAAAGTGACAAGTACATATAGTTATGCGAAAAGAGGTGGAGGAGTAAAAGGAGGGGGAGACACAGATATAGGCATGTCATGCCCTCTAAAATCAAGAAAGGCTGGAGTAAAAATCTAAAATCAGCCTACCAATATCCAGACGTCGTGACAAGAAAATTAAAAAAAAAAAAATATCTTTAGGTAGAATTGCGGTTCCATTCAGAACACTTTCCTTACAAGACGTAGGGGTATCCCCGTTGGGAGTCGTGCCAAAAACGGAACCCAATACATTCGAACTAATCCACCATTTGTCATATCCAAGGGGCAGGTCAGTGAACGACAACATCGACGCGGAACCAAGTAGAGTAGTATATACTGTACCTCCTTTGACAAGGCAATCAGGCGGGTCAAGAAGTTGGGAAGGGTCACCCTAATGGCCAAAACAGACATTGAGGGGGCGTTCCGGTTACTTACTACCTGTTCCTCCGAATAGTGTCCGCCTATTGGGCTGCTTCTGGGAAGGACCATACTACACTTTGTTCCAAATTATTATGCAAATAATATTTTCTCAGATTTTCCCAAATTACCTATATGAATTGCAGTCATTGTAATTTTCCAGTCAAATAACTATTAGAGTACAATTGAAAGGTTTTTGTACAAACTGCCTATGATAACAGTATATTTTTAAAAAAATAAAACACTCAAACTGCATTCAAAATGCATGTTCCAAATTATTATGCACAGCAGAGATTTCAACCTTTTCATTTTAATAAAGACCAAAAAAATGGTCATTTTTGAAATTATAAGCATTAGCAGGTTATTACAAACTGAAATCAAACAGTTTTCAACTCAAAACTTTATTCTAGGTGATGTTACATTTGCACATAGGACCCCTTGTTCGAAAGGAGCTTCTGAACTCTCTCGTCCATTGAATTTGTCAGGTTTTGGATGGTTTCTGCTTTAATTGTTTTGCATGAGTACAGAATACCCTCCCAGAGCTGTTGCTTAGATGTGAACTGCCTCCCGCCATCATAGACACTCCTTTTGATGATGCTCCAGAGGTTCTCAATGGGGTTGAGGTCAGGGGAGCATGGGTGCCACACCATAAGTTTGTCCCCCTTTATGCCCATAGCATCCAGAGATGCAGATGTGTTATGTGCAGCATAAGACGGGGCATTATCATGCATGAAAATGATCTTGCTGCGGAATGCACGGTTCTTCTTCTTGAACCATGGAAGGAAGTGCTGTTTGAGAAACTCAACATACATTATGGAGTTCATCTTTACCCCTTCAGGGATCCTAAAGGGGCCGACAATCTCTCTCCCCATGATTCCAGCCCAAAACATTACTCCACCTCCTCCTTGTTGGCACCGTAGCCGTGTTTGCATGGGGTGTCCATCAACTAGCCATCCTCCACTCCATCCATCTGGACCATCGAGCGTTGCACGGCACTCATCGGTGAACAAAACAGTTTTGAAGTCAGTCTTCATGTATTGTTTGGCCCACTGGCTTACGCACAGCTGCAAACCTCTGAAGGACCCTGCATCTTGTTGTTCGGGGGACGTTGGAGGCACCAGCAGCTTCAAAAACTTGTCTGCTGCTATGACGAGGCTTTTTTGCCGCTGCTCTTTTAACCTGACGTAATTGCCTGTAGGAAAGAGTCCTCAATTTTCCCTTATCAGCACGCACACGTGTGTACTGTGAATCAGCTACATACGTCTTGATTGTGCGATGATCAGGATGAAGTGTCTTGGCAATGTTGATTGTAGTCATGCCTTGACCTAAACACTCCACAATTTGTTGCTTCTCAGCAGCCGACACATCCTTTTTCTTTCCCATTTTGGCAGAAAATGTAGGCTGCTTAATAATGTGGGACAGCCTTCTTAAGTAGTCTTGCCTTTCATTGGACACACCTGCCAAACTAATTAGCACAGGTGTCTGCAATTGCTTACAGTGATATAAAGAGCCCTGACACACATCACCATCAATGAGTTTAACTGACAAACAAACAAATTCTTACCTTATCACTCCTAAACACTTTTTGCATAATAATTTGGAACACAGTGTATATATATCGCTGTTTGCCCATGGGGTGCTCCATATCCTGCTCACTATTTGAGGCGTTTAGTTGCTTCCTCGAATGGGTCGTCATGGACGTTTCTAAGGGGGCACATATTATCCATTACCTCGACGACTTCTTATGCCTGGGCCCAAAAGATTCGCCACAGTGTGAATACACGCGGTAGTCCACCTGTGAGAAGGAGAGAGCTGGAGGGAGAGCGGACACCACAGATCCGAGGAGTTAGATGGAGAACCGAAGAAGGAAAGAGGGCGAGGGAGGTAAGGGAGTACGGTGGAGGGCCGACCTGAGCTCCCCCACGTTCCTGCTGGGCGGGGAACAGCCCTGGGAAGAAAAGCCGCTTGCGCATCCCTTTGAGGTTACGGGCGCGAGCGGGCAGAGTGACTACGCTGGAGTGCGAAGCCGACACTGCCAGGCCGTTCCTGCCCGTGCGACCTCCGTGTCGCCGGGTTTGTGCCAGAGCCGCGGTGGACCCTGACGGCCAGCCCTCCTCTCCCAATACTGGTGCCTGTCCGCTGGTGGGTCGAGACCCCCCGCGGTGGAGGCAGGTCTAAGCTCTGTAATTTAAATTGTCTCTGTAATTTGAATGAGTACACTTTAAATCCTTTTACAAGGATCTTTTGGAGGGCAAGTCTGGTGCCAGCAGCCGCGGTAATTCCAGCTCCAGTAGCGTCCACTAAAGCTGCCTCAGTTAAAAAGCTTTTATAAGGATCGAGCTTGGCGGTCCGCCGCAAGGCGTGCTACCGCCAGTCCCAGCCCCTTTGCCTTGGGGTGCCTCCCCGATGCTCTTGACTGAGTGTCCCGGGGGCCCGAAGCGTTTCCTTTGAAAAAATTAAGTGACCAAAGCACAGGTGGTGTAGCTTGCTTAACAGCTGGGCTACTCCACCGACTAGCAGACACTGCTACTAGGCCCAAAGTATTGCCTGGGCTAGATGCAGTAAAAAATTAGAATTAGATACACAGGCGGTGTAGCTTCCTTCACAGGTGGGCTACTCCACTGACTACGAGACACTGCTACTATGCCCAAAAGGATTTACTGGGTTAGATGCCGTAAAATAATGTTATTGGATACACAGGTGGTGTAGCTTGCTTCAGATGGGCTACTCCGCTGACTACCAGACACTGCTGCTAGGCCCAAAAGGATTGGCTGAGCTACATTTCGCCAAATGCTGTGAAAAACACTTGCACAGCACTGGCACAGACCTGCCTGGCAAAAAGTGCTAGGAACTGCTGTAACCTAGCCCTCAAAAGGGCTGCAATTAGAACTAGTCCCTACTCCCTAAACCTATCCCTCTATGTAACTGGAAGTTCGCTTGCAATTCACACAGTTATACTGTATAGCGCCCACAGCAGCAGCGGTGCTGTCTAACACGCAGCTGCAGCAGTGAGAAAATGGTGGCGACGGGGAAAATGGCTTGGTCTTATAGGACAAGGACATGTGACCTACACAGCCAATGACACATGCCCTTGCTTGTGTGAAAAAAAGCAGTTCGCTCCGTGTGTGCGCTGCTGATAGGCTGACAGATTGCACCTCCCCACTGTAAATGCGGGAAAGAGAAAAAAAAATGGAGATCTTCATTATTCCTGCAGAGATCCATCCCCTGCCCCTCCCCCCGCCCACTCTACACTGAAACTGTCTATTAACTAGTGTTGAGCCACCCCCGTAGTGTTCGAGTTCGGTTCGGTTCGTCGAACACCCGTGTGTTCGCCGAACTGTTCGTCGAACACCGTTAAAACCAATGGCAGGCAAACAAAAACACATAGAAACACATAGAAAACACCTTCAAAGGTGTCCAAAAGCTGACAAACTGCTCAGAAGACACAACTAACACATGGAAAAGTGACAAGTACATATAGTCATGCGAAAAGAAAAGAGGTGGAGGAGTAAAAGGAGGGGGAGACACAGATATAGGCATGTCATGCCCTTCTAAAATCCAAAAAGTGAGAAGCCGACACGTTCAGTCCGCTCCTGCCCGTGCCACCTCCGTGTCGCCGGGTTTGTGCCAGAGCCGCGGTGAACCCTGACGGCCAGCCCCCCTCTCCCAATACTCGTGCCTGTCCGCTGGTGGGTCGAGCGAGCCCCGCTGTGGTGGAGGCAGCTCTAAGCTTTTTAATTTAAATTGTCCCTCTAATTTGAATGAATACACTTTAAATCCATTTACAAGGATCTATTGGAGGGCAAGTCTCATGCCAGCAGCCGCGTAATTCCAGCTCCAGTAGCGTCCACTAAAGCTGCTGCAGTTAAAAAGCTTTTATAAGGATCGAGCTCGGCTGTCCACCGCAAGGCATCCTACCGCCAGTCCCAGCCCCTATGCCTTGGGGTGCCTCCTGATGCTCTTCACTGAGTATCCCCTGGTCCCGAAGCATTTCCTTTGAAAAAATTAAGTGTCCAAACTACAGGTGGTTTCCTGGGCTAGATGCAGTTAAAAATTTGTAATTAGATACTCTCGTTGGATGCTGAGAAAGCATTCCATAGAGTCTCCTGGCACGCCATATATAATTCTCTTAAAAAGCTTGGGGTAGGGGTCTAGGGGACCCTTTTATAGCCAAAATCACGGCCCTGTATCACAATACGTCACCTAGGCTGAAGATAAATGGAACTGTAGCACCCTGAGGGCTCGTTTGCTACAGAGGTATTGCACCTCACCCAGAGGTGTGATATCTCACTCTCAGGTAAGGATGGAGTGTGGATCAGGACCCCGACACCTGCATGCATTACACCACATTGCCGTGGGGCAGGGCGACCAATATGCCCCTGAGATGGGCACGACAGTCACTGACCCTGGCTGGAGTGGGGGGAGGGAACACTGAGGAAGGGGAACCCTGTAGTGCAGGAGCAGGGAGGAAGCAGTTCCTGGGTGCATTGATAAGGGAGTATAAAAGGTGGGCACCATATTAGTTCAGTGCAGAGAAGTCTGAGCAGAAGTGACAGGGAGCAGGGGCTCTGCATGAGCTCTGCTCCGGAGGCGGGCCTAGTAACACAGGCCCAGGCCTGGAAGAGGGAGAAGGAAGGAAGAGGAGCGGAGAAGGCTCCAGGAACGAGGAACGAAGGGATCCCAGGGTTGCGGACGGGCGAGTCGCCACCGCACGCCCGAATCCACCTGCGTAGAGGGGTCAGGCCAAAGGGGGAGACCGGTCCCTGAAACTAGTGGAGGCGGGAAACGACCCTCAGCTAGAAACCGGAGGCTGTGACATTTTATGTGGCGCAGCCCCTCGCTACACCCGCTAGGAAGGCACCACATAGGGTCAGGGAAACTGGTGCCAAGTTTACCAAGAGGAGGCCCGAGGCAGCCGGACAGAAGCGTTGGTAAGAAAGGCCAGACAAAGGACACACAAAGGGGGTCCTGTGAAGCTCTCCAAAGTTATCTGGGAGTTGTCTGAGCCCCTCACCTGGTGAGCACAGTACGACGTGGGCAGCCGTTACCTGCAGACGTGGTCTGGATAATAAGAACTGTGAGTAAAGGCCCTGGACTGCATCACTGACTCCGTGTCGTTACTGCTGCTGCCCTGCACCATCACCCCCATCCTCCGCATACACTGCCCTGAGGCTATACTCCTCCCGTGGGGAGTTATGCTACGCTCTGCTGCACCCACAACACCAGCCTCAGCGGTCTGCCCTGCAGCGGCAGTTCACTCTGACCGCAATCCACGGGTGGCGTAGTCGGACATTTAAACATCAAAACCACATAAATAGTTCCGCCACTGGTTTGACCGCCCTGAGCCACGGAACCGGGTCGCCGCCACGAAGACTACAACCACCAGCATCCACCAAAAAGGGTCCGGCTCCGGGTGTCCCAAGGCCCAGGGGGTGCGTCAGAACATTTTCATCACCTTTCACAATCACCAATGGGACAAGGCAGGGATGTCCTCTGTCCCCTCTCTTATACATCCTAGTGACGGAGCACCTGCTCTCATCAATTCGCCATAACCCCAATATTAGGTGGATTGAGGTGGGAGGCACCGAGTACAAATGCTCTCTATTTGCTGATGATGTCCTAGTATATATCACTCAATCACATATATCCATCCATGCTGTTATGGCTGAAATAGATCACTTTGTTACATGGTCAAATTTTAAAATCAATGCAGCGAAGTCTGAGGCCCTCGATGTCTCCCTCCCCAAATCCATATAGGATTCCATCCAGTCCAACTTTCCCTTTGCCTGGCCCTCACAGGGTATCAAATACTTAGGAATTCCTATTCATAGAGACATCTCCCATCTGTTATCTTAATTTTGGGCCCTTTATTGAACAACTCCATACAGACCACGGTTGGCAAGTTAGAACTGTAAGATTCACTACGTGAACCACTGGTGTTTTGTGTAAAAGCACATGTACACTGTGTTCCAAATTATTATGCAAAAAGTGTTTAGGAGTGATAAGGGAATCATAGAATGGTAGAGTTGGAAGGGACCTCCTGGGTCATCTGGTCCAACCCCCTGCTCAAAGCAGGATTCACTAGATCATCTCAGACAGATGTCTGTCCAGCCTCTGTTTGAAGACGTCCATTGAAGGGGAACTCACCACCTCTCGTGGCAGCCTGTTCCACTCATTAATCACCCTAACTGTCAAAAAGTTTTTTCTAATATCTAATCTGTGTCTCCTCCCATTGCTTCTAGTCTTTCCTTGTGCAAATGAGAATAAAGATGATCCTTCTACAATGTGACAGCCCTTGACATATTTGTAGACAGCTATTAAGTCTCCTCTCAGTCTTCTTTTTTGCAAGCTAAACATTCCCAAATCCTGCAACCGTTCCTCATAGGACATGGTTTGCAGACCAGTCACCATTCTGGTCGCTCTTCTCTGAACTTGCTCCAGTTTGTCTATGTCTTTTTTAAAATGTGGTGCCCAAAACTGTACACAGTATTCCAGATGAGGTCTGACCAAAGAGGAGTAAAGACCGATAATGACTTCACGTGATCTAGACTGTATGCTTCTGTTAATACATCCCAGAATTGTATTTGCCTTTTTTGCTGCTGCATCACACTGTTGACTCATGTTCAGTCTATGATCTATTAGTATACCTAAGTCTTTTTCACATGTACTGTTGCTTAGCTCTATTCCTCCCATTCTGTATATGCTTTTTTCATTTTTATTGCCCAGATGTAGTACTTTGCATTTTTCCCTGTTAAAAACCATTCTGTTGGTTGCTGCCCACTGCTCCAGTTTATTTAGGTCTTTTTGAATCCTCTCTCTCTCTTCTCTAGTATTAGCTATCCCTCCTAGCTTTGTGTCATCAGCAAATTTAATCAGTTTACCCTCAATTCCTTCATCTAAATCATTGATAAAGATGTTGAACAATACAGGTCCCAGGACGGAGCCCTGTGGTACCCCACTTGAGACATTCACCCAGCTGGATGTGAAGCCATTTACAACCACCCTTTGAGTCCGATCACTAAGCCAGTTATGAATCCACCTAACAGTTGCCTGGTCTATTGCATACTTGGTCATTTTTTCAATAAGGATGGTGTGAGATAGTTTGTCAAATGCTTTGCTGAAGTCAAGATATACTATATCTACAGCATTTCCCTGATCCACCCAGTCAGTGATTCTGTCATAGAAGGAAATTAAGTTAGTCTGACATGACTTGTTAGTTACAAACCCATGCTGGCTCTGGTTAATCACTTCATTCTTATCCATGTACTTACATACATGTTGTTTAATAATTTGTTCAAAGATCTTTCCTGGTATAGAAGTCAGACTCACTGGCCTATAGTTCCCTGGGTCCACCTTCTTCCCCTTTTTGAAGATAGGAACAACATTTGCTCTTCTCCAGTCTTCTGGGACTTCTCCTGTTCTCCAAGAATTTTCAAAGATTATGGAGAGTGGTTCTAAAATTTCTTCTACGATCTCCTTCAGTACTCTGGGGTGTAATTCATCTGGACCTGGTGACTTGAACTCATTTATGTTAGCTAAATATTCCCTCACAATCTTTCTGTTTACAGATAACTTGGATTCCTCTATTCCTTTAAAAGGACAGTGAAGATCAGTTGATGTTACATTTTCTTTCTGAGAGAAAACAGATGCAAAATAGGAATTAAAAAGTTCGGCCTTCTCAACATCCTCTCTTACCATTTCTTCATTTTCATCCTGTAAAAATCCTATAGCATCTTTGACTTTTCTTTTACTTTTGACATACCCCCAAAATCCTTTTTTATTGCTTTTGACATCTCTTGCAAGCCTTAATTCATTGTCAGCTTTAGCTAACCTGATACGTGCCCTGCAGGATCTGCAGACTGCATTATAATCTTCTTTAGATATGCCTCCCTCTTTCCATTTAATAAACATTTCTTTCTTTCTTTTTAGCATGTGTTTAAGTTCTGTGTTCATCCATCCTGGTTTCCTTAAATGCTTCCCATTCTTCCTACTTTTCGGGATTGTTAACGATTGTGCTTTGAGAATCTCATTTTTAAAAATTTCCCATCCTTCCTGGACATTTTTGTCCTTAAGGACATCCAGCCATTGGATCCCTCCTATTCTCTTTCTGAGTCTCTTAAAATCTGCCTTTCTAAAATCTAACCTTGAAGTTTGAGTCTTCACATGTCTTCCTCCTCTAGTTATCCAAAATTCTATAATGGCATGATCGCTGCCTCCTAGGGTCCCAGCCACCTTTACTTCCTCAACCATTTCCTCCCTGTTTATAAGGATTAGATCCAAAGTAGCAGATCCCCTTGTTTTCTCCCCTACCTTTTGGAAGATAAAGTTGTCAGCAAGAGAGGATAAGAATTTGCTTGACCTGTTAGTTTTACTTGAGAGAGATTCCCAACAAATGTCTGGATAGTTGAAATCTCCCATGACCACTACGTCATATTTTTTGGAGAACTTGGTCATTTGATACATAAAGAGTTCATCCATATCTTCAGCTTGCCCAGGTGGCCTGTAGTAAATGCCTACAATGGTGTCCTTTCCGTTGTTCTCTCCTTGTATTCTTACCCAAACAGTTTCCACAGAACTCCCAGTCTCTGAAGCTTCAATCTCTGTGCAGATATACGCTTTTCTAACATACAATGCAACACCTCCTCCTCTTTTATCAAGTCTGTTTCTTGCAAATAAGTTGTATCCTTTTAGCCTTTTATTCCAATCATGTGTATCGTCCCACCAAGTTTCAGTGATTCCAATGACATCATATTCCTTTTCCTGCATTAGTAGTTCCAATTCTCCTTGTTTGTTGCCCATGCTTTGTGCATTTGTATAAAAACATTTTAGTTTGTGATTGGTTTCTCTTCCTCCCATATTTTTATTATTTAAATTGTTTTGTCTTTGTTCTTCCTTTCCACTTCCAGTAGCAGAGATCTCAATAGTATTTGTCAGCTGTATGGCTTTTTCTGGCCTTTTGCTTCCCTTCCCACATTGTTCTAGTTTAAAGCTCTCCTGATGAGTGTAGCAAGGCGACTTCCAAATACATGTTTTCCAGTCTTCGTAAGGTGCACCCCATCTCTAGCAAGTAGTCCATCGTATAGGTAATTCATTCCGTGATCCAGAAATCCAAATACTTGTTGACGGCACCATCGACGTAGCCAGTTGTTCACCTGTAGAATCTTATTCCACCTCATTGTTCCATGGCCATCCATTGGGAGGATGGATGAGAAGACCACCTGCGCTCCCAATTCTTTCACTTTCTTGCCTAAGTCTTCAAAGTCACTGCAGATGGTTTCCAGGTCCTTTCTTGCGGTGTCATTTGTCCCCACATGTATTAGCAGGAATGGGTAGTGATCTGTAGGTCTGAAGAGTCTTGATATCCTGTCAGACACATCTTTAATTTTTGCTCCTGGAAGACAGCACATTTCTCTTGAGGTTATGTCTGGTCTGCAGATAGCAGCCTCTGTTCCTCTTAACAGGGAATCCCCCATGACCACCACTCTCCGTTTTTTCTTCACAACATTCTTCTTTCTCCATCCAGGAGGATTCTGAGTGCTTACAAGGTTATTCATTGCTGGCAAAGTCTTATCTTGCTGTATTTCTTCATGGTGCTCCTGCGAGAGAGCCTGGTACTGGTTCCTGAGCAGTATGGGTGCTGACTGCCTCTCGATCCTCCTGCTTCGGTGGGTCACATGCTTCCATTCCTCTGTTTCGTCAGGTGCAGTTCGAATTTCTTCTCTTTCTGAATCATGAAGAGATAATTCTGCTCTGTCTAAGAACTCTTCACCTTCCTTAATGATTTTCAAGGTAGTTAACCTCTCTTCTAGATTTCGCAACTTTTCCTCCAACAGGGACACAAGCTTGCATTTCTGGCATGTGAAGTTTGGCTTTTCCACTGGCAAGTCTGTGAACATGTAGCAGGATATGCAGCTCACCAAATGGCTCCTGGACTCTTCCATATTCTTATTGTTAATGTTCTGAAAACAGTGAAAAAAGCTTAAAAAAAAAGCTTCAAAATGCGCGCGCCTTCCGGCGCGCGGTTTACCGATGTCCTCTTTTCAGCTCCAACAGCCAAAATCCAGTGTTCTTTGAGCTCGCGGAGACTCTTCACTTACCCCAAAATGCAGTGGGAATATGCAAATTATCTCCTCAGGACTCCTCCCCTGGTTTACCGATGTCCTCTTTTCAGCTCCAACAGCCAAAATCCAGTGTTCTTTGAGCTCGCGGAGACTCTTCACTTACCCCAAAATGCAGTGGGAATATGCAAATTATCTCCTCAGGACTCCTCCCCTGGAAGAATTTGTTTGTTTGTCAGTTAAACTCATTGATGGTGATGTGTGTCAGGGCTCTTTATATCACTGTAAGCAATTGCAGACACCTGTGCTAATTAGTTTGGCAGGTGTGTCCAATGAAAGGCAAGACTACTTAAGAAGGCTGTCTCACATTATTAAGCAGCCTACATTTTCTGCCAAAATGGGAAAGAAAAAGGATGTGTCGGCTGCTGAGAAGCAACAACTTGTGGAGTGTTTAGGTCAAGGCATGACTACAATCAACATTGTGCGATGATCAGGATGAAGTGTCTTGGCAATCAAGAAGTATGTAGCTGATTCACAGTACACACGTGTGCGTGCTGATGAGGGCAAATTGAGGACTCTTTCCTACAGGCAATTACGTCAGGTTGAAAGAGCAGCGGCAAAAAAGCCTTGTCATAGCAGCAGACAAGTTTTTGAAGCTGCTGGTGCCTCCAACGTCCCCCGAACAACAAGATGCAGGGTCCTTCAGAGGTTTGCAGCTGTGCATACTCCATCCTGTCGACCTCCTCTATCCACTTCACTCAAGCAGAAACGGCTCCAGTGGGCCAAACATTACATGAAGACTGATTTCAAAACTGTTTTGTTCACGGATGAGTGCCGTGCAGCGCTCGATGGTCCAGATGGATGGAGTGGAGGATGGCTGGTTGATGGACACCCCACGCAAACACGGCTACAGCGCCAACAAGGAGGAGGTGGAGTAATGTTTTGGGCTGGAATCATGGGGAGAGAGATTGTCGGCCCCTTTAGGATCCCTGAAGGCGCTAAAGATGAACTCCATAATGTGTGTGGATTTTCTCAAACAGCACTTCCTGCCATGGTTCAAGAAGAAGAACCGTGTATTTCACAGCAAGATCATTTTTTTGCATGATAATGCACCATCTCATGCTGGACATAAAACATCTGCATCTCTGGCTGATATGGGCACAAAAGGGGACAAACTTATGGTGTGACCCCCATGCTCCCCTGACCTCTACCCCATTCAGAACCTCTGGAGCATCATCAAAAGGAGTGTCTATGATGGCGGGAGGCAGTTCACATCTAAGCAACAGCTCTGGGAGGGTATTCTGTCCTCATGCAAAACAATTGAAGCAGAAACCATCCAAAACCTGACAAATTCAATGGACGAGAGAGTTCAGAAGCTCCTTTCGAACAAGGGGTCCTATGTGCAAATGTAACATCACCTAGAATAAAGTTTTGAGTTGAAAACTGTTTGATTTCAGTTTCTAATAACCTGCTAATGCTTATAATTTCAAAAATGACCATTTTTTTGGTCTTTATTAAAATGAAAAGGTTGATCGAAAAGTTTGGGGGATCTAAGAGTGTGGCAACCCAGTAGTCATGATTACTTCGAATTCTGACAATATGAGGGTCATGTTGCAGGTAGTGCAGCAAGAAGGCACTTATGTGTCTTGCGCATCTCGGAGCCCCAAAATTATTTTCCGGGCTAGATGCAGCTAAAAATTATTATTAATTTTAAATCTGGTGGAGCTTAGTATAGATGGCCTAATAGGATCAGTGCTGCACACTGCTACAAAGCCCAAATTATTTTCCAGTCAAGATACAGATAAACATGATTAGTAATTTTAAATCTGGTGGAGCTTATTATAGATGGCCTAATAGAATCAGTGCTGCACACTGCTACAAAGCCCAAATTATTTTCCAGCCAAGATACAGATAAACATGATTAGTAATTTGAAAGCTTAAAACGGTTGGTAGGGTGATTTTAACCAATCATCAAGCTTTTACTCTCCCCAGGATGACACAGGGGTAGAAAAGTCGTTTCGGATCCATGATTTGTTCATCTTTATGAACGTGAGTCTGTCTACATTATCAGTGGAGAGCCGCGTGCGCTTATCTGTCAGCACACCACCAGCAGCACTGAACACACGTTCAGACAGAATGCTGGCTGCGGGGCATGACAAGATCTCCAAGGCGTAAGTGGCTAGCTCCGGCCATTTATCCAGATTGGAAGCCCAAAAAGAGCAAGGGTCCAGTGACACAGTCATGGCTTCAATGTTTACTTGGAGATACTCCTGTACCATCGTCTCTAGGCGTTGACTATGTGTCAGACTTCTTGTCTCCTGTGGCCTTGCAAAGGATGGGCTAAAAAAGTGGTGAAATGATTCCGCAAAATTGAGGTTACCAGCAAATACTGTGGTTCTGTTACGGTTTGAGTGCTGAACACTTGACGGTCCCACGGTTGGCAAGTTGGAACTGTGAGATTCACTACGTGCACCACTGGTGTTTTGTGGAAAAGCACATGTAAGATTCTGCAACAGTCTCTGCTGATACTCCTGCATGCGTGCATCCCTTTCTATGGCAGGAATAATTTCTGCAAATTTACTTTTGTACCGGGGATCTAACAGTGTGGCAACCCAGTAGTCAGGATTATTTCTAATTCTCACAATTCGAGGGTCATGTTGCAGGTAGTGCAGCAAGAAGGCACTCATGTGTGTTGCGCATCCAGGAGCACCAAGTCCCTGTTGTGTTGGTGGCGAGGTAACAATCATGCTTCCTTCCTCTGTCCTCTCCCCCCAACCTCGCACAACAGAAATGTGATCAAGGTCTCCCTCATCTGATGAGTCTTCCATCAGTTCGTCCTCCACTTCTTCCTGGTTTCCTGCACCTTCCTCACTAGTTTGGCTGCTACCATGCGCCCTGGTAAAACCATCTCCCCCACCCTCACATGCCTGCCGCCTTGGTGCTGCCGACCGTCTGGACCTTGCAGATGTTAGCCCTTCCGCATACAACTCCTCCTCCTCTACTTCCTCCACCTCCTCTTGTGCCACCACCTGACTCCGAATTCTGTTTAACATGTGCTCCAGCATGTAAATCACCGGAATAGTTATGCTGATAATGGCATCGTCAGCACTAAACATCTTCGTCGCCATTTCAAAACTGTGCAGAAGGGTGCATAGGTCCCTGATCTGAGACCACTCCTCCAGCGTGATTTGCCCCACCTCTGGATCTCGTTGGCCCAGGCTATACGTCAGAATGTATTGCACCAGGGCTTGCCGGTGCTGCCACAGTCGCTGCAACATGTGCAGAGTTGAATTCCACCGGGTAGGCACATCGCATTTTAGCCGGTGAAGTGGCAGGCCCAACGACTTCTGTAGAGATGTAAGTCGCTGAGCTGCGGGATGCGAACGGCGGAAGTGAGCACACAGCGACCGTGCCCTCTGCAGAAGGCCATCTAGTCTGGGATAGTGGGCTAAAAATTGCTGGACAACCAGGTTCAACACGTGAGCCATACAAGGCACGTGTGTGACATTGCCCCGGCGAAGGGCCGCACCCAGGTTTGCAGCATTGTCGCACACGGCCTTCCCTGGTTTCAGGTCCAGTGGAGACAACCATTCATGAAATTGGTTCTCCAGAGCTGACCACAACTCCTCAGCTGTGTGACTCACATTTCCCAGACATTTCAATGTAAAAACCGCCTGATGACGTTGAGCCCTACTGCCAGCATAGTAAGGAGGTGTGCAGGATCCCTTCTGCGCAGTTAGAAAGCTTGTGGCATGACCAGACAGGCTTTGGGTGCAGGTGGAAGACCGAGAGGAGGTTGAGGAGGCAGAAGCAGTGGAGGAACTTTGACATAAAGAGGATTGACGCACAACTCGTGGGGACGGCAAGACTTGGACAGCAGCCCCTTGTCCTGCTGTCACCATAGTTACCCAGTGCCCAGTCAGCGACATGTAACGCCCCTGTCCATGCCTACTCGTCCAAGTGTCTGTGGTGAAATGCATCCTGTCACACACAGAGTTTCTCAAAGAAGCGGTGATGTTGTGTGCGACATGCTGGTGGAGCGCAAGCACACCTTTCTTTGAGAAGTAGTGCCGACTGGGCATCTGGTACTGGGGCACTGCGACGGACATAAGGTCTCGAAAATCCTCTGTGTCCACCAGGCGGAAAGGCAGCATTTCTGTAGCCAAGAGCTTGCAGATGGTGAAATTCAACCTCTTAGCTTTCTCATGGCTAGGAGGAAATGGTCTTTTACTTGTCCACATCTGAGGGACCGAGGGCTGGCTATTGTGCTTAGACGGGGTTGATAAGGGTGTCCCCGGCAAACTGCCGGTCTGTGAGGAAGATGCAGGCGGACATGTTAGGTTGCCTTGATCCAAAGGTGGTGCTATCGATGTCGGACAGCGCTCAACACCAGCTGGTGTTACCACCTCCAAAGAAAATGATGACCTGCCAATCACGCTGGCTGTTGCGGGTAAAGAGGTGGCAGGTCTGCGCCCCAAAACAGGTGTGACTGCTGTCCCCCCAGTCACAGAGGATGAAGAGGCCGCGGATGCACAAGATATGGCAGACGGTGGTTGGCCCGGCCGGCTAGGCCGCATTGTAGCACACTGAGCTTCCCACTGCAACTTATGCTTCATGTCCATGTGCCGGTTCATGCATGAAGTACTCAAACTATGTATTTTTTGGCCTCTACTTAGCTTTTGCTGACAAATGTTACAGATAACACGAGTTGGGTCATCTTTATCGATCTGAAAAAATGCCCAGGCTATGCAAGGCTTAGCACCCATGCGACCTGAAGAGCCACCACGACTTGTGGTGAGAGGCAGAGTTGTGTTTGAGGATGCAGTTGTTGACGTGCTTCCAGTACTACGTCTCTGTCCAGGAAGGCGCAACCTGACCTCGTCGTCACTAGCATCTTCCTCCACCTCCTCTGCTGACCTCATCTCTTGGCTGACTGTGGGTTGACAGTAAGTGGGATCTCCAACCTCATCATCATCACCCTGTGCGTTATCACACCCGTCGTCCTCAGAGCCAATCTGTTCCTGCCCTGACAAAAAACTAAAGTTGTCGCTCCAATCAGGTATTTGAGTCTCATCATAGTCTTCCTGATTGTCTCCACCAACAGGAGTTACAGTTTGGGAATGAGGGTCTACATTATGGTCAGAACCTTCTGCGTCTGGTCCTGGATCCGACTCATAAAGATTCTGGGCATCAGTGCAGATCATTTCCTCGTCTGGATTCACAGAAACGCTGGAGTCGACCTCTGATTCCCAGCCTATAGTATGAGTAAACAGCTCTGCAGACTCAACCATCTGTTCTACCTCATACTCAGACGGGCAGCTGGAGATTTGGGAGCTGTGAGGAAGCAAGTGCGATTGGGGTGACACCTGTGAGGACTGGAGTATTTGTGATGTTGAAGTTGAGGTGGAGGAGAGCCCACTTAAAGGAGCACTTGATATCCGTTGAAGCACCTGCTGTTTTTGTGCCTCATCTGGAATTTGTAGCGATTGGCGTGGCCGTAAGAAAGGGATCTTATCACATTGTCCGCTAAAAGAAGTAGACATTTTAGTTTGGCTGGAAGATGGTCTTTCTTCTGCAGATGTTACTGTTGCTTTAACACCTACCCCACGGACACAACCTTTTTTCCCCTTCCCAACACGCCTATTCCCCTTTCCACCAGCAGCAGGCCTTTTTCCACTCATTTTGGTGGTTAACTAATTCACAACTCTGGAGTTGTTTGCACAAAAAAACAATGGATGGGAACCGAGCAGAGCTGAGTGGCCAAACTGTGGTATTAGGCCAAAACTATTGGCTGGGTTAGATGCAGAAAAAAATTATTTTTAATTTGCAACCTGATGGAGTTCAGTATAGATGGACTAATAGAACAAGTCCCACACACTGCTAGAAGCCCAAATATTTTTTCAGAGCTAGATGCAGATATAAATTATTTTTAATTTGCAACCTGATGGAGGTCAGTATAGATGGAGTAATAGAGAAAGTCCCACACACTGCTAGAAGCCCAAATATTTTTTCAGAGCTAGATGCAGAAAAAAATTATATTCAGTTTGCAACCTGATGGAGGTCAGTATAGATGGACTAATAGAACAAGTCCCACACACTGCTAGAAGGCCAAATATTTTTTCAGAGGTAGATGCAGATAAAAATTATTTTTAATTTGCAGCCTGATGGAGGTCAGTATAGATGAACTAATAGAGAAAGTCCCACACACTGCTAGAAGGCCAAATATTTTTTCAGAGGTAGATGCAGATAAAAATTATTTTTAATTTGCAGCCTGATGGAGGTCAGTATAGATGGACTAATAGAGAAAGTCCCACACACTGCTAGAAGGCCAAATATTTTTTCAGAGCTAGATGCAGACAAAAAATTATTTTGAATTTGCAACCTGCTGGAGGTCAGTATAGATGGACTAATAGAATGATGCTATGCCCAAAAGATTTTACTTCACTAGGTGCAGTAAAAAAATTGGTATTCTATACACAGGTGGTATATCTTGCAACACAGATAGGCTACTCCACTGACTAACACACTCTGCAATAGGCCAAAAAGGATTAGCTTTGCTAGATTCAGCCAAATGCTGTGAAAAAAACTTGCACAGCACTGCACAGACCTGCCTGGCAAAAACTGATAGGAACTGATGTAACCTAGTCCTGAAAAGGACTCCAATTACAATTAGTCTTTACTCCCACAATCTATCTATTTAAGAGCACAGACCTGCCTGATAAAAGTCGTAGGAAATGCTGTAACCTAGTCCTTAAAAGGACTGCAATCACAACTATTCCCTACTCCCAAGCTATCTGTAGATTTGTGCGAAAATTGCCTTGAAATTAACAAGGTATAGCGCACACAGCAACAGCGGTGCTGTCTAACACGCAGCTGCAGCAGTGAGAAAATGGTGGCGACGGGGAAAATGGCTGGGGCTTATAGGGCAAGGACATGTGACATACACTGCCAATGACACATGCCCTTGCTTGTGTGAAAAAAAGCACTTCGCTCCGTGTGTGCGCTGCTGATAGGCTGACAGATTGCACCTCCCCACTGCAAATGTGGGAAAGAGAAAAAAAAATGGAGATCTTCATTATTCCTGCAGAGATCCATCCCCTGCCCCTCCCCCCACCCCGCTGTACACTCAAACTGCATATTAACATTAATTTTCATCATTACTGAGAAAAAATCCAGTTATGATTTTGGTGCACGAACAGTTATCGAACATAACCTCGAACAGCCGAATTTTTCTCAAATTGTTCGTGTTCGCCGAACGGCTCGAACACCGCCCAAAACAGCTCGAATTTGAGATTGGCGAACAGTTCGAGTCGAACAATGCTCATCTCTACTATTAACATTGATTAACAGTATTACTGAGAAAAAATCCAGTTAAGCTTTTGGTGCACGAACAGTTATCGAACATAACCTCGAACAGCCGGATTTTTTGCAAATCGTTCGAGTTCGTCAAACGCCCAAAACAGCTCGAATTTGAGATTGGCGAACAGTTCGAGTTGAACACCGATCATCTCTAATGGGGACAGTGCCCATAATGTCTGTAAAGTGTCGGAATTGTAAAGCACTGCGGAATATGTTGGCGCTACATAAATAAAAAGATTATTATTTTGCAAGGGGGCAACATAAGGATTAAGAAGGGATTGTCTGAGTAGTGAGCAACTCCTTTAAGTGACATTTTATGAAGCCACTTTTAAGACATTGTCCCTTGTTATCAGGTGAGATTTCCTTTGTGGCAGATTCTTGCAAATTTATTGTCTTTGTGGTCATGTGAATAATGGTGACATATACTGAATTCACGTTGCGTCTATGTTGTGATATATTACCTTGTGTTAGTGTAATGTCATTGTATCTGTTTTATCTCTCAGATCCTACTTGGCTTTCTACAAACCTGGGAATATTGACGTGTATCGAATGTTCAGGGATTCACCGGGAGTTGGGGGTACATTACTCCAGAATACAGTCACTCACACTGGACGTCCTGGGAACATCTGAACTGCTGGTATGAAGACGTGCTAAATTGTAGAACACCCCATCTATACAGTACTTGTATGTTTATGCCATTAACGGGGTTTTCCACTACTAAACAAGTTAACCATAATGGGCCGAATTCACCACTTCTCTACACTCCACACTGTGGCCCCTGCGTGTTCTCTTGGCATCAGCATTTGGTGAGAGGTATCATGTGATCTTTGCAGCCAATCATCAGCTGCTGATCGGCTGCAGCTTTCACATTCCAATTAAACGAGAAGAACTGTTAAGACAGAATGTGAAGGCTGCAGCCGATCTGTGGTTGCTGATTTGCTGCAGCGGTTACAGTCTAGAGTGTGGAGGAGCGGTGCTGTTTCGGGAGGGTAGTATAGGTTGTTTTGTTATCTTACACTGCTCTGGGCCCATTAAGATTTACTTATCTAGGAGTAAAGAAGTCCTTCAATTCATCATCTGCAGAACTTGTATACACACTTCTATCCAAAACTTATCATATGGCTCGATTGCCCTATGATAATAAATAGAAGTAACACAGTTCTAAAAATAAAATATAATTTTTATTTATCATGATTAAAAAATAAATTAAAACAGGATAAGGTGCTAATAAATAGAAGACTTATTGGAGCCAGTTACAGAACGCCAGTATCAATATTTGTAATGACCAAATTAGCAAAAAGCATGTATAAAAGAGGAAAAATACATAATCATAACAATATTGTAACTTTATAAGGTGCATATGTGTCTTAGGATCCATCTCCATCAATAATAGTACCCTTTAAAGTCTATTATATTGTAATTATAAAGTGCATATGTGCACAAAAATACTAATGCAATGTCCTCTCTATCAAGACTCTCTATCAGAACTCAGCTAAGTGGTCTAAGGCAATATATATGTTACTGTTCTTGCTAATGAGATCAGCAAATAGTGGTGGAATATTACCTTGTAACAATAATACTGTGGCGTGGCTCCAGCTTCCAACCCCGACGCGCACGTTTCGCTATCTGCTTCTTCGGGGGATTGCCTCTGCTATCATAGGGCAGTCGAGCCATATAAGTTCTGGGTAAATTAATGTAATTATTGAAGTACTTGAACTTTATTTATACAAGGACATTTTTTGAAATACACTTCTATCCAAGCCTGGTGGTCAATACCAATGTAGCACCAGTTGTCTCCAGGGTCAGATCGTGGTGGTTGGAGGCTCCTGGACAAAAAAATTTGGGAGCACTCCATCCCACCTCTGGAACCTAGGCCAAATGACCACTTATAGCTGCCACTTTTAGGTGTCTATATATCACATGATGTGGGGTAAGATTGGGTATGTTAAATTTCAGCGTTCGATCCTTGATTCCATGGGAGGTAAGCGTCCACCAGAGGTGTCTGACGGCAGCCTACACCCCTCTCCTCATTTATAACACGTGCACACTACTGAACAAGCGTGCATGTGTGCGGGGAGGGCGGAAGAGATATTTAAGTAAACGAGTTTTTGGTCGATGGCTATCTGATGTGTACGGCCAGCTTTAGATATTGCTGCAATATACTCACACGTTATCACACTTTTCATAGAACCTTATGGTCACATAGAGAATGAGTTAAACTGCAGAAACAGTCCTAAATGTGCTCGCATTCTTCTTTTTTTTAGCTTGCGAAAAATATAGGAAACATTGCGTTTAACGATATTATGGAAGCCTGTCTGCCTGTTGATGATACAGTGAAGCCTGCGCCTAGCAGTGACATGTAAGTGATAGATTAACAGATACTGTTCTATATTCAACCATATGTGGTGCTGAACTTCAGGCGTGAGCTCTGGTCTCCTCCATGTGTTGTGAAACTAGCATTGCTATATGTGCGTCGACTTAGGGCTAAATCGTTATTGTTCCTTAAATAGGATATTTCTCCAATAACGTGCTCTTCTAGTCTCCTGACTGCTGCAGCCAGTGGCTTCTTCTGCCATAAGGTGTAATGAGCATCTCACCCCCTGGGACATATTTTGCTGCTACCGGAAGTGGAATTTGGCCGGTTCTTCAAACCGGTTGTTAAACTGACAGTCGGACTGGAGACACGAGGTAGAAGGCTGGTTATCCCTTGTCTGTATTAAATGTGTTCAGACATGAATATAATTGAAGAATTGAGTGTCGGCACAATGTGGGCAGAAGCAACATACAGATCACTTCATCATACTGCTGATATCACACCTGCGCTGTAGACAAGGCGAACACAGCAGGAAGGTAATTTATCAATGGTGCAGAAGATGGCCTCACTCTCCTGTCTACAACAATATTCACTGGTGTTAGTGTGAGGGCACAGTATGGGTGAGACAGTAAACAGGTGGGAGGGAAGGAGTGTCAGAGGGAGGACCGTATAAAGATGGGGGCAGTGTGGGGAGGAGACAGCATGGAGAGGGGCAGTGTAGAGTGGGGACAATGTCTACATGGGGACAGTGTGCAGAGGTGGCAGCGGTGGGGGACAGTGTGAAGGCACAGTGTGATGAAGGGACAACATGGAGGAATAGTGTGGAGATAGGAAGAGCATGAGGGGAAATATAGGAGAGGGGACAGTGTGAAGACGCTACAGAGTTGTGGCCATAGTTCATAAGAGATAAGTATGTGGGTAGTTATCATTCTAAGGGAGGACAGTGTGATGATTATCATTCATAAAGAAGGACAGTATCGCGGTTTCGTTCATAAGGGAGGACAGTATGGCAGTTATAGAACATAAGGGAGGAAAGTGTGGCGGTTATAGAATATAAGGGAGGACAGTGTGGCGGTTATAGAATATAAGGGAGGACAGTATGGCAGTTATAGAACATAAGGGAGGAAAGTGTGGCGGTTATAGAATATAAGGGAGGAAAGTGTGGCAGTTGTCACTCATAAGGGAGGACAGTGTGGGTTTTATCGTTCATAAAGGGGGGGCAGTGTGACTGTTATTCATAAGAGCAGTCTGTGTGGTGGTTATAGTTCATAAGGGGAACAGTGTGACTAATGTAGTTCATAAGAACAGACTGTTTGGCGGTTATCGTTCATAAGTGAGGCAGGTGTGGAGATTTTAGTTCTTTTAAAGATATACAGTGTGGGTGCAATAATATATTAGAGAGTACTTTGTAGAGCACACGTACCTTTTTAGAGTAAAAGCGTGAGGGACATTTATCTTTAAGATAGCAAAGTGAGGGGCAATTATTTATTCAGGGGCACAGCAAGGCAGATATTTTCATTCAGGGGGCATTATAATGACTGCTAATTTTAGGGCACCATGTTGAAATGTGCTACAGAAGGCTTGAAAAGAGAAAAGTCTGCTGAGACAAGTTGTGGCGGTGAGAAATCATCATGCCTTTATTCCATATGACGGTGAAGGGGATGAGAACTAATCCAATCAGAGAAGACCTCACCTTTAAGGCATCTGGGTGTAAATGTTTTTGTTTTTTTTATACTGATTGTCTCTACTCAATACTGTGGTTCCCGTGTGGTTCGAAGTCTGATGGATAGGAAGAACTCACAGCATCTCTTTACCATTATTTAGGACATACTGGGAGTTGTAGGGTCATGCGATACAAGTGTATATTGCAGAGGCTGATCCAACTTTGCAATTGATCACTGTAATTAGCTTGGTGATGCATACATGTACTGCTGATGGTTCTGGTGCTGTATTCATGTATTGATGGCGATTCTAGTACTCTATTCATGTACTTTTATTTGTTCACATCCTGTACACATCTAGCAACTGATAATGTGCTATGTGGTTTAGACAATAATGTATTTTTGTACTGATGATGGTTCTGGTATTCTATATATGTAATGACTGTGGATCTGTATTTATGTAGTGATGGTGGGTCTGCTGGTGTATTCATGCACTGGTGCTAATGCTGTGTTCCTATACTTTTATTCATTCTCACCCTGTATACATGTAGAAATCCATAATGTGCTACATGGCTATATTAAAGAAGTAGTGTGGCGGCTGACAAGTTAAAGATTACTACATTTATATTTGTTAGGAGCAGTAAACCTTTGTATTTGACGTCCCCCGTTTCAGCAATTTTGGCTCTACAAATGCTGAGCTTCACAAAAGACTGTGATTTCTTCTGCTTACTGTTACTGCAATATTGTGGTATTGCAGTTTTATACTCAAACTACATCAGACGATCGCAGGTTTAAATTCCCAAGGAGGACAAAGAATAAAGTAAAAAATAAAAAATTCAACCTCACCTCCTTGTTAAAAAAAAAATAAAAAATAAAATAAACATTTGTTTATCCGTAAAAATTCGGTCTATTAAAATGATTAAAATATAAAAGTAATCCTGTACAGTAAATAGAAAAAAAATGGCATGCTAGATTTGCAGGTGGGCTTTGGCACCTCATCTCATTTAAAAAAAAAAAAGCAAGCACCCCTGCAGAGAGGCTTTCACTGGATCCATAGGAGTGCTGAAAGGTGAATGTGGCTCCATTTATTATTTTTAATCAATCCATTAAAATTATACACACACATATACATACATTTTCTTTAATTTATTTTTATGGATTAATTAAAAATAATAAATGGAGCTATATATTATATATGAATTAAATTTCCCTGGTCACACACAGGCTTGATTTACTGCCTTGCCTGTTCTCAATCAAAATCACTTAAATAGGACCTGCCTGACAAAGTGAAGTAGACCAAAAGATCCTCAAAAGCTAAACATCATGCTGCGATCCAATGAAATTCAGAAACAAATGAGAAAAAGTAATTGCGATCTATCAGTCTGGAAAAGGATCTGAAACCATTTCGAAAGCTTTGGGACTCCAGCAAACCACACTGAGAGCCATTATCCACAAATGGGGAAAGCATGGAACAGGGGTGAACCTTCCCAGGAGTGGCCGGCCGACCAAAATAACCCCAAGAGGTCAGAAAAGACCCCACAACAACATCCAAAGAACTACAGGCTTCACTTGCCTCAGTTGAGGTCAGTGTTCATGACTCCACCATAAGAAAGAGACTGGGCAAAAATGGCATGCATGGCAGAGTTCCAAGACGAAAACCACTGCTGAGCAAAAAGAACATAAAGGCTGGTCTCACTTTTGCCAGAAAACATCTTGATGATCGCCAAGACTATTGGTAGAATACCCTGTGGACTGACGAGACGAAAGTTGAACTTTTTGGAAGATGTATGTCCCATTACATCTGGCGTAGAAGTAACACAGCATTTCAGAAAAGGAGCATCACACTAACAGTAAACTATGGCAGTGGTAGTGTTGATGGTCTGGAGCGGTTTTGCTGCTTCAGGACCTGGAAGACTTGTTGTGGTAAATGGAACCATGAATTCTGCTGCCTACCAAAAAATCCTGAAGGAGAATGTCCGACCATCTGTTCTTGACCTCCAGCTTAAGCGCACTTGGGTTATGCAGCAGGACAATGATCCAAAACACACCAGCAAGTCCACCTCTGAATGGTTTAAGAAAAACAAAATGAAGACTTTGGAGTGGCCTAGTCAAGTCCTGACCTTAATCCGATTGAGATGCTGTGGCATCACCTTAAAAAGGCTGTTCATGCTCGGAAACCCTCCAATGTGGCTGTATTACAACAATTTTGCAAAGATGAGTGGCCAAAAGTCCTCCAGAGCGCTGTAAAAGACTCATTGCCAGTTATCGCAAACACTTGATTGCAGTTGTTGCTGCTAAGGGCGGCCCAACCAGTTATTAGGTTCAGGGGGCAATTCCGTGCATATGCCTTATTGGAACACACTTGGTTGAGGTGAACTGTGTGTAGCTTTTCTACCTGTAACCTTTACTTTTTCCCTATCACTACAGGAATGCCAGAAAAGATTACATTACTGCAAAGTACATAGAAAAAAGGTATGCACGAAAGAAATATGTTGACAGCGCAACTAGAATGCACAGCCTGTGCGATGCCGTCAAGACCAGGGACATATATGCACTGGTACAGCTGCACGCAGATGGAGTAGACCTTACAGAAACCATTCCATTAGCAAACGGGCATGTGAGTGCACTCTCTCAATTAGTGACTGCATGTTATGTATATATATTTTTTACTAGATTCTTCATGTTTGCTCGTTGGCCCTTCAGTAAGGTGGCATCGCAGTGGCTCGTCTGCTCCTTTGCCGTACTGGGAGTCTTGGTTCAACATCTACTTTTAGTTTTATGTTCTCCCCATATTGTCTTGTGTTTCCTTACTACTTTTTCTATTTTGGACTCCTACTGATGCAGGGAACCGAAAGGGGCTGCGTCATCACAAAATGACCTAGGTTTTTATATTACATGTATTTTATTTTTATTTGGACCTATTCTAAAATCATAATCACTATTCTTTCAGGAAATCCAAATGTACATTAGCAGGAATAGACAGACTGTTGTATTGAGGCCTCTAATGAGCATTTGCAAAGGGCATTGTACAGGGAGGATGAGGAGGTGCGCTGTGAAGTCACCTATTGTGAATAGTGGATCCTAAGTTATCTACTTGTATAAGAAGGTGTTACAACCCTGCCTCTGATGATAATGAGACTTCTGAAAATTCTTTCTTCTTTGTATGAATATTGCAAAATTGTTTTGTTTAAATAGATAGTGATCGGAAAAGGAAAACATTGCTAAATTAAAAAAAAAATAATAATTTGCCATAAAAACCTGATTTGAACACTAGGTCATTTTCTGATGATACTTGATTCTATTTAATGGGGGGGGTTTATGTGGCCACTTTATCATTGGGACGTGAGTGGCACTGATGACGTTGCTTCTACACATACCAGCCAGCAATTGGTGGATATCCTGCATGTGTCTTATTTTAATGAATAGGACAGACGATGCATCAAAGTTGCATAAAAATATTGGTATTTTGGATCAGCTTTGTAGAAATAAGTGGAGCTTGAGAGGAGCTACGGCGTGGTTTCAGTTCATGAAAAGTCCAGGTGTTTTTTACACTAGAAATGCTACTCAAGTTCTTGACTACAGTAGCATTTCTGCCTCAGGGCACAGAGGTGCACGCCACTCGGAGTGTTGAATTCGGAGCCTCTTGTACTCCATCAAGACTGGTAGAGCGCAAGCGTGTGCTATTTTTTTTCTTTTTTTACCATGACAGTCATGAGGTTTGGCATTTATATAATAATTTTTGGCCTATACAATGAACATTTAGTCGTTATCAGCATCAAATTTTTATAGAAGTTGTAATAAAAAAATAAGGAAAAAAAACCAAAGCTTTGGAAATCCTTGACCATTTCTCATTTGTGCAGATTGCTTGCTGTGCAGTGATACTGTGCATCCTGCTCTCATGAGTCACATAACCTATGTGTCTTTATAATACAAGGTCACCCTGTATGCGTATGCGTGTGACCGTGACCCGGTGCATGCACCTTATATAATACTGTGCCTGACCCCGGCCGATCAGACCTGATCACCTGCCGTCTTCCTCTTTTCTATTATAGGAGAAAGGAGAAACTGCGCTGCATCTCGCTGTCCGATCAGTCGACCGCACCTCACTGCACATAGTTGATTTCCTGGTGCAAAACAGGTACCTGTAATATCCATCATTCTGGTATTGTATATGTAGTGTCCCAGGGGCACCGTTATCAAATAAAGAGCAAGAAAAGAAAGTGCTTTGGAAAATGCCATTCGTTACAAACTCCACTGCAGCTTTTTTCTTGCACTTATTATTCTTATTTTTTTAATTTGTATTCTTCTTATCAGTATAAATTTTTTTTGTTCACCACATAGATATTTTCAGCTGTGTATAGTAATATTATTTTATGAACACTGTATGGCGAGATTAATTGCATACTGCTTGATACCCCTTTTTATCATTTTAGTACTGCATGGTATATGATTCTAAATTGTAATATGTTGTCGCTGTAGAATTTTTTTACCATTCACTGTAACATTTATTGCGGAGCACAGTAAAAAAAATACATGTGTGTTTGTGTGTAAATATGATTTGTGTGTGTGTATGTATATATATAATATATATATATATATATATATATATATATATATATATATATATATATATACACACTGTGTGCAGAATTATTAGGCAAATGAGTATCTTGATGACATGATACTTTTTATACATGTTGTCAACATTAACAGAAATAAACACTTGAAATAGATCACTCTGTTTGTAATGACTCTATATAATGAGTTTCACTTTTTGTATTGAAGAACTGAAATGAATTAACTTTTTGATGATATTCTAATTTTGTGAGAAGCAGCTGTATATAGTGTGTGTGTGTGTGTGTGTGTGTGTGTGTGTATATAATATTATAACATTTTATTTTATAATTTGTGTTTTTGTTTTTTCTTGGCTCCGGCTCCTCTACAGATGTGAATCCATCACCGTCACAAAAGATATAAAATGGTGCACACGTTTGAAAGATTTGCGTTCCCTTTCTCTCGATGAATGTGCTCACTCACCCATTGTAAAATGCTCTTTTTATGACATTGATGATAACATGTTCTATGCCCTTGGTCTTATTTCCTCCATTTTCTTCAAGGAAAATTCCGAACGTTGACTTTGTTAGACGGTTTCCCTACGGGTGACTGTGGTCCCTAGCCTAGTGGAGGAGGATGCAGTAACAATGATAACTGCTACTCTGACTATACCTGTGCTCTGCATCGTTAACACTTTCCTCCCTGCAAGACTGGTCCCACCTAGCAAATGAAAGCCTGCAGCAGCTTTATTCCCCCATGAAAGCCGTTTTGGTGGAGATACTTTATAAAGGGTTCATTAAACGACTTTTTTTGGGGGGGTGGAGAATAAGGGTAATAGGACATGTGAAATATTGTTGAACCTGTAGTGGCCTCTCCTGGTGACGTGGTGTCTTGCAGACAGTTGTAGTATTTAGGATATTATATTTGTAGCTGTACCCAGTGTCCTTACATTTATAGGATCGACCTCTTCTACCACTGCACAGCTTTATGCATAACGTCCATCTTCCTGATCCTGTATCGTCGTCTCTCATAGTTTTCTAAACTCTTGTCTGCAGTGGTAATTTGGACAAACAGACTGTGAAAGGCAGCACCGCACTTCATTACTGCTGCTTAACGGACAATGCCGAGTGCCTTAAACTACTGCTGAGGGGGAAGGCCTCCATAGATATAGGTACGTACCTCCATTCCCCCAGTGCCTTCCATAGCTCTCAGTGATGGAAGCATTTTCTTTATGCATATTTATTATTGGAGTAGGAAATCATAGCTTGTATTGAGTGTAGTTTTGTATACTTGCCCTAAGAAGCCAGTTTTCCTCTCCAACTCAATAAAGGGTATATATCGATTTATCACTTCCTCTGCTGAACATGCAGACACAGCGTGAATAAACCATTAACTGAAAGTGTCTCTATATTACTAGGTGTCCAACAGATGCCAATATTGTCTGTATCGCATCCATCCTACACTACATGCTTGTGTTCATATGCACAGTGCATCAAAATCTATTGCTGATTGTATTAAAGAAAAAATTAATTAAGAAAAAATAAATTTTTATTTATGTACAGTAATATATATATACACACACACACACACACACACACACACACACACACACACACACACACACACACACACACACACGTAAATCTTCGCTGGGACTGGAGATCAGCCTAGACCCCCATATCTCAACGTCAGGTCAGATTATCCATTTCTGGATGATATTTCCTTTTGTTTGTACCAAGGGATAATCCAGTCTTCCTTCAGGCTGTGCCAGGATCTTTTATAGTCAGGAGCTGAGAAAAGAAATAACCGGATATGTTATATAGATAGCCTCTGATCTACAATATAATAATGTTTCAGGGAGGGGAGGACTGAATGGTCATAGTGTCTCAGGGAGGGGAGGACTGAACGGTCAGCAGCAGCAGAAAGAGTCAGGTAGACGGCCGCTCTGTATGTACTTGGTGTTCATATACTAACCTGGATATATAAATATTCATTTGTAAATCTGATATGCTTCTGGAGATGAGCCTAAGACCCCCATATCTCAAGGTCAGGCTCTGATTCTCCCTTTCTGGTTGATGTTTCCACCAGATTGTCCCTCAGGATTATCCATTCTTCTTTAGGCTTTTCCTAAATCTTATAGTTTGAAGCTGAGAAGGGAAATAAAAGAAGATATGTTGGATTAAATCAATATTTGGCATGACCACCATTTCCTTTAAAACATAAAGCATTAATTCTTCTGGGTACACTTGCACAAAGTCAGGGATTTTGTAGGAGTTTAGTCAGGTATATGAGTAACCAATTATACCAAACTTGGTGGTAATGATCATCATTTTCATATGTCGGTTTAAACAGTCATTAACGGAAACTGAAAATGCTGTGTGGGAGGCTTAAAACTGGGTGAGGAACAGCCAAACTCTGCTACAAAGGCGAGGTTGTGGAAGACCGTTTGATATCACAGGTCATACACCATAGCAAAAGTAAGCAAAGCAACAAGACAAGGTAGTTATAATGCATCAATAAGGTCTCTTCCAGGCAAAGATTACATAGCAAACTGGCTTTTCAAGATGTGCTGTTCAAGCTCTTTTGAAGAAGTACCAAGAAATGCACATCGTTGAGGACCGTAGATGCAGTGTTCGGCCAAGAAAACTTAATGCACCGGGTGAAAAACACATCTAGCTTACTTCCCTTCGAAATTGGAAGATGTGTAGCAGTGCCATCAGTTCAGAACTGGCAGAAACCAGTGGAAACTAGCTGCACCCATCTACTTTTCAGAGACATTTGTCCAGAAATATTCTTCTTGAAAGAATTGTGGCCAGAAAAAAAACATACTTTTGACATGAAAGCAAGGCCAGGTGACTCAACTGTGCACAAGAATATAGGTACAGGGGTACAGAAAAATGGCAGCAGATCCTCTGGACTGAAGAGTCAAAGTGTGAAATATTTGGCTATAACAGAAGGCAGTTAGTTTGCCAAAGGGCTGGAGAATGGTAAAATAATGAGTGTGTCTGCACGAACAGTGAAGCATGGTGGAGGATCCTTGCAGTCTGGGGCTGCATTTTAGCAAATGGAGTTGGGGATTTTATCATGATTAATGGTGTCCACAATGCTTATCCATCATGCAATACCATCCAGGAGGGGTCTGATTGGCTCCAAATTTATTCTGCAGCAGGACAATGACCCCAAACATATTTCATTAACCTATATCGTCAGCTTAAAAAAGTACAATGACTCCTGGAAGTGATAATACTGGTCCACAGAGCCAAGATCTCAACAACATCAGTTCTGCCTGGGATTACATGAAGAGAGAAGAATCTGTTCAAGCCTACATGTACAAAAGGTCTCTGGTTCTCCAAGATGCATGGAACAACCTCCCTGTTGAGTTCCTTGAGAAACTGATGAAAGCAATGGGTGGTCACACCAAATATTGATTTGATTTTAGGTTTCTCTTTTTAGTTGATAAAAATAAACTACTAACACTTATCAGTTTGGAAGCTTTCTTACATTGCAGCCTTTTTACCACACCTGCCTAAAACCTTTGCACAGTGCTGTACATAGTCACTGAGGATTGAGCAGTTGACCGCAGCAGAGAGGGTCAGGTAGCCGACACTTCTGTTAGGTGTCTGGATCTCATATACTGACCTGGATACATGTGTATACACATCTGTAAATCTGTTGGAATCAGGTTTGGACGGACCAACCGGAGAATCCTCTTGTGGACCCTTGCTTCTCCTTCAGGAGAGCTCATAGTGCAAACTTTGCCGCTGCTATGGGGCTCTTGAGCATGGGAGAAAGGTGGACCCTCAGAATCAAATCCTCTGGTGGGTCCAATGTTCTTCAGTCTGATACTAGTTGGGATGGAGACCAGCCTAGGACCCCAATATCTAAAGGTCGGGCTCTGAGTCTCGTTATCTAGGCAATGTTTCCTCTAGATCGTCCCTCTCTATAATCCAGTCTTCCTTGAGGCTTTTCCTGAATGTTATAGTCAGAAGCTGAGAAGAGATAGAATAGGACATGTTATACACAATCACTTAGTTACTGACATAAAAGAGCTTAATATAGATCTGGATCTTCTATACTGACCTGGAAATCCTGATACAGCAGCGTGTGACTTACGCAGGAGCCAAGTAATGCCAGCCATTCCAGAATGATTAATGTATTTTCAAGAGACTGAAAAAAGAGAGAAAAATACATTGAATATTGTCCTTTCTGTTCACCTTAGTTTCCATGTAGTAATGATTATTACTGGGGCCTCCAGGACTGTATATATTGTATTCTATGTATTCCATGCTTCTCAGAGAGTGACAACCAATATGGCCACCATCACTGCTCCCACAATGTTTGTCATCCAGGTGTTAAATCCACTTGATCTCTCTCTTCCACATTACTACATAGGTTTAGGTTCACCTAAAATGTAAGTAAACTAATACAATCCCTGCAATCGCTGATGCGTTCTTCAAGAGCCTCAGAATATGATAGATATAGAGTGTTTTGTGATAGTTTGTGAACCCTTCAGAATTCTTCATATTTCTGCATAAATCTGACCTATCACGTTGGATTTTTTCACAAGTCTTAAAAGTAGATGAAGAGAACCAAATAAAACAAATCAGTCAAAAATGTTTTAAATGAGTAAACTGATCTAATGTTACATGTATGTGAGTGGCAAAAGTATGTGAACCTTTGTCTTCAGTATCTGATTTGACCCCCTTTCCCTCCTAAATGTTTCTGTCAGTCCTGCAAATCAGCTCGGAGGAATTTTAGCCCATCCATCCATAGAAAACAGCTTCAGCTCCTATGTAGGTGGGTTTTCTCCCATGAACTGCTCACTTCAGGTTCCTCCACAATATTTCTATAGGATTAAGGTCAGGATTTTAACTTGACCATTCCAAAACGTTAACTATATTCTTCTTTAACACTTCTCTTGTAGAACAACTTGGATGATTCGGGTCATTGGCTTACTACAGGGCAGTTTTCTTGAGATTCAGCTCATGGACAAATCTCCTGACATTTCCCTTTTAGAATTTGCTGGTATAGTTCAGAATTCATTTCTCCATTAATGTTGGCAAAACATCCTGGACCAAATGCAGCAAAACATCCCCAACACATTACCACCACTGTGTTTCACAGATGGTATGAGTTTTTTATGTTGCAATTTAGTGTTTTTCTTTCTCCAAAAAAAACGGTTCTCATTTAAAGGGAATGTGTCCCCCCTGGGCGATATCAGACCTCTACTGTGGCCATACAGGTGATAGGAAAGTAAATCTATACTTACCTGTATGGCCCATAGTAGAGGTCTGATTGCAAAGAAATCTGGTTTTATAAAGTCTGTTTTCCAGAGGCTTGGCGTCCAGGGTACACCAAGCAAACCCCTCCTATCTGCTTACCATTCCCCTAAATCTGTGCTAAATTACAATATTCCCCCCCTCCCCTGCATGTTACAGGGCCCTGCTCTGCCTCCCCTCCTGCACATGTGCAAAGCGCCGCTCACATGGAGCACGTATTGTTTCCGTCCGGCCCCATTGGGCTGCGTACTGCGCCGCAGCCTTGTATTGCGCAAGCGATGGTGAGTCACTGAGACTTCTGCTCCGCTGGCAGTACACAGCCAAACGGGGCCGGAGGGAAGCAAAGTGCGCTCCATGGGAGCGTCACTTTGCACATACGCGGGAGGGGAGGCAGAACACGGCACGTCACAGGACTTGTGACGTGGGGGGGGGGGGGGAATATGGTAATTTTAGCACAGAGGCTGCAATTTAGTAGAGTAGTAAGCAGATAGAAGGGGTTTGCTTGGCGTTTCAAGCCCCTGGAAAACAGACTTTATAAAACCAGATTTCTCTGCTATCAGACCTCTACTATGGGCCATACAGGTAAGTATAGATTTACTTTTCTATCACCTGTATGGCCATAGTGGAGGTCTGATATCGCCCAGGGGGGTGACACATTCCCTTTAAGGCAAAAAAGCTCTATTTTGGACTCATCCATCTACAAAACATTATTACAATATACTTCTTTCTTGTCCAGGTGTTTGATAGCAAACGACAGAAAGGGAAGCTATGATCTTTCTGAATAGCAGTGGCTTTTTTTCTTGCAATCCTGCCTTGAGCAAAATTGGCGTTCAGTGAAGTCATGAAAATTAATATTCGTTCATGTTATAGAGGCCTTTAGTTGCTTAGAGGTTACCTTGGGTTCCTTTGTGACCACACAAACAATTACAGTATACTCCTTGCTTTTGGAGTGATCTTTACCACTCCTGAGGAGGTTAATAATGGTCTTGAATTTCCCATATTTATACATAATTTATCTGTCAGTGGTGGAGTCCAAACTCTTTAGAGATGGCTTTGTAACCTTTTCCAGCCTAATCAGCATCAGCTGTTCTTCTTTTGAGATTTTTGGAAATCGCCTTTTTTGTTGTGAAGACCAGATTTTGATAAATCCTTGTACTTTAAATAAGACTGGTCGCTCACTCACATCCGAGCGTCAGGCCATGAATAGAAAACACCAGACTGTAATTTCACCTTCAAATTCTCTGCTAATCCTAAAGGTTCAGATTTTTTTTGCCACTTACAGAAATGTGATATTGGATCATATTCCTTATTTAAAAAAAACGTCAGTCTGATATTTTGGACTCATTTTTTTTTTTTATTTGGTTTTCTGTACCAACTTTTAGGACTTGTGTGTAAATCTGATGTAGCTTTAGGTCAAATTTATGAAGAAATATGGAATATTCTGAAGGATTCACAAAATTTCAAGCACCACTGTGTGCGTATATCTAGATATAGCTATAGATATAGATCTGTATATTGGGATATATAGATATATCTATATATGTATAGATATATCTATATCATGTGTTATGATTGATATGGACTTACAGTAGGTAAGGCATACATACCTGCAGGCACTGGTGACTGTTACAGTTGATAATTGCAGCAGCTTTACAGGCTAACCCTGAAAGGAGGATCTATATAGGAAAATAACCGCAGACCTGTAGAATGGGCTTTACAATGTGCAGAATTATTAGGCAAGTGAGTATTTTGACCATATCCTCATTTCTCGGCCGCTTCATTGGGGGACACAGAGAACCATGGGATAGACTGCTGCCACCTGGAGGCTGACTTTATTATTACATTCTAAATTAAAATTGTCTCCTCCCCAGCAGACTATACCTCGTCTGCTAGCCTCAGGATCCCTCCGTTCAGTGAGAAAGCAGTAGGAGAAGCAAAAAAAAAACAAACAAAACATTTGGAAAAATAATTCAGTTACACCCCGAGAGAGGAAAACAACCTAAATGCTCGCCCAACTGGACAACTAAGGGTGGGTGCTGTGTCCCCCACTGAAGATTACCAGGAAACATATTGTCTACAGTACATGTTTAATAAAGTTAGTTTTATTCACCAAAGAAAGTTCAAAAGCACAGCGCAAACCTATGGAAAACTCCTTTGCTATCTAAAACTAAAAAAAAAAAAATCAACATTCCTCCCCCTTCCCCAGGTCCAGCAATGCCTCGCTGCTGCTGATCTAGTCTTTGTTGAAGGCATCACTGGACCTGGAGAGGGTCATTAAAGATGATTTTATTATTTTTATGGAGAGCATTCCTATGGGCAGATAAAGGTCAAATGGAAGATTCCCTTTAACACAGAAAAAAGGAGCAATGCATATCACCGGAATCTGTGCCCGTTCTATCTCGCTGAATTTCTCTGCCAGACAGGATGCAATGACGTCCTGACCCTGCAGCCACACTGTGGCCTTAGTGGTCAGATAACTGGGGTGCTTGGGATCTCAGGACTTCCGGTCCAGTAGGAGCGCTGGAGTTGAGGGTGGAAACTGGTGGTAAGCAGGGCTTCTTTTATTTTTATAAGCATGTTCTATTTAGTAGCACAGCTTAAAGAAAACCTGACATTGGGGTTTAAAATCCTGAACTCAAAGCATGTATGTAAAGGGGCTTTAATACTTAGTAAATCCTTGTGTTTCTTGTAGAAATCCATTTTTGCTAAAATTGTTTCTAATGAGTTGCAAGTGGAGAAGGTGGCTGCTTTTCTGCTTTTTCCCCGCCATCTGCCTTCCTCCTATCTGTGACTGGCAGTGAGCGGGGGATATTGAGAGAGGCAGGAGCGCTGTAAGTGCACTGCCCGCCCACTGCACTTGCAACTCATTAGCATATAAATTCTCCTATGGATTTCTCTAAAATAGCAAAATGGATTTCTACAAGAAAGAAAAGTATTTACTCAGCATTAAAGTACGTAAGCACCTTTTATATACACATGCCATCAGTTTGGGGTATGAAATCCTAATGATAGGTTTTCTTCAAACCCCTCTAATGGGAAATGTTATGTAATATTATCCTATCTGTCAAAGATCGCAGCCAGGGGGGTGTCGTCAGAAATGTAAGTATGGGAGCATGCACAGCCGCAATAAATTGGTCTGCTGAGGCTTTGTAGGAAAACATGTGCTCGTAAGCACTGCTAATCCTCATTGCTATACACACAAATGCTGGGCTGGCTGCAATTGGAGGTGATATAAAACGAGGATTGACTGCTACATTTGTCACTCTCAGCCTTGTGTTTGATATACACGCCATTGATTAGTCAGGAATGCTGATCTCGCTATGGAAACTTTTTACATTTCCAGTATAGTATATTTAATGTCATTATCCATGAACCCCTGAGGACACCAGCAGCATGGCGAAACATTTGAAAGGAGAACCATTAGTTATTTTAATAGTGATTGTCTCCAGCATATCACATTTCTGTCCGTGAAGTGCAGTCTCAGCCAATCTTTGAGTCTTACTTGCTGAACACATCTAGTATAATTGTAACAGCTTTTATACTTCCAATACTTGGAAGACAATTGAGGAGGTTAGGGAATTTATGATGACTGGTGTTTAATATAACAGTATTAAACATATAACGTGCTGTAAAAGGGTGCCACAAATTTATTACAAGATGCGTAATAAAGAAGTATGCAGAGAAAACGGATCACCTATAACAGTTCATATTTGTTAAACATATAAGGCAAATCAAAATACATGAAAAACACTTAAAAAAACAATAAGGATAACACTAGTACTAACCAGACTAAAACCTGTAATAGATCTGGAGTCTGCCCCATCTGATGTGATAAACTGGTTCCTATAGCAAATGTAATGACCTGTATGTATCTGAGAGCTATAAAGTCCAGTCCTGGAATCAAAAGTGAAAAGGGATACTAATAATGTCAGCCTGAATTAGAAAACATCACATAAAAAATAATGACAAAGGACAGTAGATAATAGACTAAGATCTTAGTAAATAAATACCTAATCAGATTAATAACCAAGTCCGTATAAACCATGTAAAAATAACAAAAAAATGCAACAAAGTCCAACAAATCAGGTCAGAACATGCTATGGAAACCTTTACTCAGAAAAGTGCCAGATGGGGGAGGATTAACCCCACTCGTATCACCACTAATAGTGTGGCTTCTTCAGGGGGGGGATAAACCCCACTCTTATCACCACTAATAGTGTGGCTTCTTCAAGGGAAAGTGTTTTTAATGTACTTTGTTTTGGCTTATATGTTTAATAAATAGTGACTTTTATGGGTGATCCCTTCTCTCTGCATACTTCTTTTTTTCACTTCACTGCAGTTTTTTGGTATGCTGTAGGTCGATCCCCTTTTATACGGTGGTTCCCTCTTTTTCTCCATTGCGTCTGATTAAATTTTCTACATTTTTTGGGCTGTCCAAAATTGTACTCTAAATTTTTGACAAACATTATAGTAAATATGCTGTGCTGGTGTAGGCCATGCTGCCTTTTGCTAAGCACTACTTACTTTATTAGGCAAAAGAGAAAAAAGTTACTACATTTTGCACATATAATTTTGCTCCTAGGTACATGAGATTATAGTAGAGCAGAAATTAAGGCTTTTTTTTTGGGGGGGGGGGGGGGGCGGTAAATGACAATAAAGGCATAGAATAAGGCAATGCAGCATTGTCAGCCGCTTCCTACTGTGCTGGAAAGATGCAATACAATATGAAGTTGAAACTTTCTGATTTGGAAAGGATACTGCTGATGAAAATGAAGGAATTGAATACAGAGAGCACGAGCTTGGTGTGCCGCAGATATCGGCTGCTTTTGGATATTCTGTACAGGGGTGCTGCCATGCAGAGGTTATAGAAGCCTGCACATAGGAGTGCTGTCGTGTCAATGTAATGGCACAAATAGGAAACCTGGAAGGAAACATGCACAGAGCATTATATCATCACTTTACACACATCATGCCATGTATTAGATCCTACACCACATGCACAAACCTGCAAATGGGTGGCTATTAAATACCCCACACAGGACGTCCATCCCAGCACCAGCCGAAGCTTCCAGTAGATGGTTCTACAGATTCCTTTGTCAGGCGCTCTGATTTCCATGAATATGTACATTACGTACATGACGGCAGCCACTGAAATACAAAATCAGACATCAGTCCATGGATATTACACACAGCACCCACAGTAATGACACATTATATATGGGCCGGAGATGCATTACTGTTTAATCAGCCATCTAGGAGTTTAGGAAAGTCGGGGAACAACTCCGCTGAGGCCGTCATAGTGGCCGTGTATGTGGTTACTCCGCTATACAGATGCAACCAAAATTATTCATCCCCCCTATATCTTTGCAAATTAGGTTTATTGGTAAAATGTACAAACTTTCTGCTCTTTGCCATAAACCAATCAAACAAGAACTATTTAAATAGCTGTGGTTTATCCAAATGCAACACAAAATGACACTTTCACTGACTACTGCAGTCTATTAGATTTAGAGCCCCCCTGGCTGTTATAACATGCTACAAATGTCAATCATAGCTGGACACAAGCTTCTGGCAGCGTTCCTGAGGAATCTTAGCTTATTCCTCATGGGCAGTTAACTATTATTCTTGGGTTGTCAAGGGATTCTTCCAAGAATTTAAGAGATCATTGCCTTACAGAGCAAGGAAAAAGATACGAAGGCATTGGATGTTCCTAGAGATACAGCTGGAAGCTAAGTTAGTAGTGTTTCCTTAAAGGGGTTTCCCCAATAACAAAGTTAATTTTAATCAATATAGATGTTGGAATAAAATAACCTATAATTGGATGTGATTAAAAAAATTGTTCCTGTGCTGAGATAATCTTATAAATGTGCCCCTGCTGTGTACTGTGTAATGGCTGTGTCTGACCGTGCAGGAACATGGTCTGATCATACCACAGCTCCTGGGCAGGGGAGGACGCAAAAGAGTATACAGACATTACAGCAGGGGATCACAGCTGATTCCTTCTTTGAGGTAAAACATTGCTTAGAAACTGGCAGGGAAATGTATTACCTTTATAAAAAGAATCAGCTGCGACCCCATGCTTTCCTGTCTGTATAATCTTCTGCATCCTCCCCTGCCCAGGAGCTGTGGTATGATCAGACCATGTCCCTGCACAGTCACACAGCCATTACACAGTACACAGCAGGGGCACACTTATAAGATTATCTCAGCACAGGGACATTAATTTTAATCACATCCAATTGTAGAACTAATTTTTATTCCAAGATCTATTAATTAAAATCAACTTTGTGCATGGGAAAACCCTTTTTTTTTTCTTTGTACAAGGCAATGATTTCTTCTTTGAACTTTTGAAACCAATATATTGACAACCCAAGAATATTAATGATCTGGAGGCCATTGCTTATAAGGAATGGGCTGAGGAATGCTGCATGAAGCTGTCTGGCTATGAATCACTTGCAGCAGGTCATAACAGCCAGAGATGCTCTTCTAAGTACTAAATGCTTGCCATGAAAGGGGTGAATAATTCTGAGCCTGCAGTATGTCAGCAAAATTGGCATTTTGTAATTAATTTGGAGAAAACACTTTTTGTATTAGTTGAGTTTGAACAATTTACATTGTTTGGTTTATTGCAAGCAGCAGAAAGTTTGTAAATGTTGCTAATAACCCTAACAATGGGGGATAAATAATGTTGATTCCCACTGTATTACATCATGTCTGATTTATATTGCTATGTGCAGTAGATGGTTAATGTGCTAGTTACACAGAAATACATGTCGGGGTGTGGGACCGTTGGGTAACAACTCTGCTGGAGCCGTCACAGCGGCCATGTTTGATGACTGATAGAACTAAGAAATGGATAGATTTATGGGTGTGTATTCAGCTCTATCCCAGGTACAGATATAAGGCACTTACTGAGTAGATGAGAAATGGTGGACCCTGTAGCCAGCACTATGGACTCTGGGTATCTCGATCCAGTGTCTCTGAGAAAAGATAAAAATCCATATGTGACACCAGTAAATCTCCAAGTAACACAAGATCATATATGCTATTTAAATTCCTCAATAATAATAATAATTGTAAAGCAAAAATTAATAATTTCCCAACAATTCAGTGTTTTTAACAAAGATGAGACTCCTGTGGATGATTATTATGGGGATACTCTTTAATAGAATTTCATCCCTTAAAGTGGTTGTCCGTTACTTGTACATTGATGACCTATCTATAGGATAGGTCATCAATGTCTGACAGGTGGGGGTTAACACCCGGCTGTCCTGCCAATCAGCTGTTCCCAGTGCCGGTGGTTGCCGGAAGTGCTCAGATACAGAGCTGCTCCATCTACCGATATTGGCTGCGGCCGGGTACTGCCCTATTTAAATCAATAGAGGGCGGATGTGCAGTACCTGGCCACGGCTACTAGGAGCTCCGTATCTGAGCACCTCTGGCAGCCACCGTCCCTGACAACAGCTGATCGGCGGGGGTGCTAGGTTTTGCACCCCCACTGGTCAGACATTGATGACCTATCCTAAGGATGCTCAGTAAAACAACAGCTCTCTCCTATTTAGAGAAATTGAATACATGTCCCATCTCCTGCCCTCATGTCATCAGGGTTCCAGCTGATGATGTCACAATGGGACTTGACTTTGACCACTACTGTATTAAATACTGGATAAGAAAGCCTCTCCTGCGTCCTCACCATAATATTCAGCATCAGAAGTATGCAAAAAAAATATCTAAATAAGCCTGATGCATTTTGGAAACAAGTCCTGTGGACCGATGAGGTTAAAATAGAACTCTTTGGCCACAATGATCAAAGGTATGTGTGGAGAAAAAATGGAGGCAGAATTTCAGTAAAAGAATATTTTGCCAACCGTTTAGCATGGGGTGGATCAATCATTCTTTGTGAATGTACAATTTTCATAGTCATGAAAATACGGAAAAATCTTTAAATGAGAAGGTGTGTCCAAACTTTTGGCCTGTACATATATATATATATAATGTATGTATGTGTGTATATATATATATATATATATATGTATGTATGTATGTATGTATGTATATATATATATATAATATATATATATGTATGTATGTCTAAAAAACTGACCAGCACATCCCAAATGTGAACAGGTGCAAGCTGCAGAAACTGCATAAGATATATAAAAAGAAAGCGCAGCAGCACTCCATTATGGCCAAGATACATAAAGACAATAAAACCATTTAATTTAAACTGTGTTATTACTCAATAAGCTTTACTTACAAAAAATGGAGGTTCTTAGCGCATAAATTGGCCAATTCATGTGTGCCCATCAACCGCTGCAAGGTGACCTCCCATCTGATGGGTACTACTCTGCCTACATGCCTCTCTTGGGCTACAAGCCTATAACTCTGGACAGAACATGTCACTTCTGGGCTAAAACACCTACAATTTAAATGGGCTGTTTTTTTGTAAGTAAAGCTTATTGAGTAATAACACAGTTTAAATTAAATGTTTTTATTGTCTTTATGTATCTTGGCCATAATGGAGTGCTGCTGCTCTTTCTTTTTTTATATCTTATGCAGTTTCTGCAGCTTGCACCTGTTCACATTTGGGATGTGCTGGTCAGTTTTTTTGACATATTACTATAGGAGGTGGGAACTGCCTCCTGTTTGACCTTGCACTCCCCCCATTTAACCAGCAGGTGATGTATATTCTACTCTACCAGCCCATTTAAATTGTAGGTGTTTTAGCCCAGAAGTGACATGTTCTGTCCAGAGTTATAGGCTTGTAGCACAAGAGAGACATGTAGGCAGAGTAGTACCCATCAGATGGGAGGTCACCTTGCCGCGGTTGATGGGCACACATGAATTGGCCAATTTATGCGCCAAGAACCTCCATTTTTTGTAAGTAAAGCTTATTGAGTAATAACACAGTTTAAATTAAATGGTTTTATTGTCTTTATGTATCTTGGCCATAATGGAGTGCTGCTGCGCTTATATATATATATATATATATATATATATATATATATATATATATATATATATATATATATATATATATATATATATATATATATATATATATATATATATATATATATATATATATATATACCCATAAGTTTACATACACTATATAAAAAGACACATCTGCATGTTTTTTTCAATATCTGACATGAAATCAGAATAAACCTTTCCCTTTTTTAGGTCAATTAGGATTACCATAATTTGGTCATAATTTCTGTGCGGAAATGGGTGTTAAGTGTTGTAAAATAGTCTTTTTAGATGTTCTTACCTGATGCTGATCAGCGGTGTCTTGTAATGACCTTCAGCCATGGTCATGGTGTAGGTGGTAATGACAAATATGAAGGTCCATGCTGCCCACAGACATGGCAGTACAGCCAGGCCTGGGCTCTTCATGTTCCCTTGCTGGTATATATAATACTCAGTAATGCAGTATATATGATGCTCGGGAGCTTTCTCTTACTGTCCAAATTCAGAAAAAGTGACCAGTTGGCTGATTTCATTCCATTTTATAACCCCCCCCCTTCTATGAGGTCATCGTCTGATGATGTCACAATGAAACCACCTAGGATCAGTCGCTGGGGGCCGGGCCAGAGATATTCCTGTTATATCCTTGCAGAATTGCTTGAATGGATTGTCTAGTCTTAAAGAATTAGTGCTTTATCCCAAACACAGCGCCACATCTTTGTACAGGTTGTGTCTGGTATTGCTGCTCAATTTCCATTTAGCGCTCACAATTTATAGGGAGGAGTCCTGCTGTGTTTGGGAAAGGGCAACCATGTTATCAACCCCTTTAATTCTTATACTCATAGTTGTATTCACTTACTATTGACGTGGGGGCATAGTCACCCCGAAGATTGGATAAGGCGTCTTCCCGTGTGGACACCTCCCTCACTATGTAGTAGCGGAAGCTTTCTGGTCATACAAACATCAGTGATTAGGATATTTCTGAAACATGGGCCGACTGCAGAGCCTAGACGCAGAGATGTCAAACACACACACAAAATCAAAAACTTGGACAAAGTCGCGGGCCAACCTTGATATCTATTAAAAATGTCTACAATTGAGGAAGTTTTTCCTTCTCATCAAATATAACAAAAAACCTTTCAAACTAGTACATTTTAATTAATAGATGTTACCATAGTGGAATATGATGTTATGTAAGACCAATGAAAGCATATGGCACGATGGCCTTATTTTGTATATGTAATAAAGGATAAAAACCTTGAGTAATGCAGATAATACAGTATGATGCAAACAAAAGTGTAACCAAAACTCAATAAGACACCCCCCACAGTGAATTCCTCCACAGTACCCTCCACATGCATGGTATGATGACCCTACTGTACCTCTCCCCCGAACCCACCCATCACAGTATGATTCCCCAACAGTACTCCCCACACAGCCCTCCATACACTATAATGGTCCATATAGTCCTCCATACAGTATAATGGGCCCACATAGTCCTCCATATAGAATAATGACCCCACATAGTCCTCCATATAGAATAATGACCCCACATAGTCCTCCATACAGTATAATTGGCCCACATAGTCCTCCATACAGTATAATGGGCCCACATAGTCCTCCGTACAGTATAATGGGCCCCACATAGTCCTCCATACAGAATAATGAGCCCCACATAGTCCTCCATACAGAATAATGGGCTCCACATAGTCCTCCATACAGTATAATGGGCCCCACATAGTCCTCCATACAGAATAATGGGCCCCACATAGTCCTCCATACAGTATAATGGCCCCACATAGTCCTCCATACAGAATAATGGGCCACACATAGTCCTCCATACAGAATAGTGGGCCCCACATAGTCCTCCATACAGAATAATGGGCCACACATAGTCCTCCATACAGAATAGTGGGCCCCACATAGTCCTCCATACAGTATAATGGGCCCCACATAGTCCTCCATACAGAATAGTGGGCCCCACATAGTCCTCCATACAGTATAATGGGCCCCACATAGTCCTTCATATAGAATGACCCAGCCTGGCGTCGCGGGCCTAGAGTCATATTGTCCGCAGTCCCCTAATCCCTATAAACTGAGACAGTCCCGATAGACTGTGGCCATCAATGATTAGCACCAGAAAGAAAGAGTGAAGCCATAAAGAGGCGCCATAAACAGTTGCAGCTGCAGGAGAGGACCCTCTTACAGAGCGCTGGGCTGCCAAAATCTAAATTATTAAAAAAAATAAAAATAAAATAAAGAATGAACAATAACTGATATTGCTGTCAAAATATGGCAACCGGAAACCTTTTTTTAAATGTATTTATTGTTTTAATTTAGGAATAAATTTGGTCTCCCCGTAATCCTACTGACCTGCAAAATAAAGTGAATATGTAACTTTTACCGCACAGTAATCGCCGTGTAATGAAACTCAAACTACCGCAGAATGGTTTTCATTTTTTATTTCTCTCTAAAACCATTCTTTTTTCATCCTTTTTAGAGCACTTTATACTGCCATTACAAAATACAACTCCTTACAGAAAAAACAAGCACACGGCCATGTTGGCGCTCTTTCTGAGAACGTACAGTACTAATTACTGCTTAATTTATATATTTTTGTAGTGATTTTTTTTTTTATTTTTTTTTTACAATTTTCAATACCCAGCAATATTTTATTCTTAATCCAATATTACTACATTGTAGGATAAGGTCACTTGAAGGGATATTCCGGTAACAAAAAATTTAGCTATTCACAAGATAGGTAATGGCAGTCAGACCTCCACCGTTCTGTTAGTCAAGACCCCAGTGATCTCGAGAATGGAGTACTTGTCCCCATCTGGAGTTGCACGTTGCTCCACTGTCACTCCAGGTATTCTCTACGGGACTGATGAAGGACGCTGAGGACAGCGCTCAGCTTTCTCCTGTACATTTGGGCTGACAGCAGCGGAAAGAAAGTGTCTATGTATATTGGGTTCATGGTTTTTCTCTGTTTTGGTTTGCAGCCAATGAAGCAGGAGAAACTCCTCTGGACATAGCGAAGAGGCTGAAGCACACGCAGTGCGAGGACTTGGTATGTCCTGCTCATTGTTACTATACCTGCACCTCATCTTACGAGGCGTAAGGGTGAGACCGCACGGAGTGGCTGACCAGACACCACCCAAACTTCACCCACTGCATGGCCGATGGCCGTCACATTTTTCAGATGGGTGGATGGAGATTTGGAAGTTGCCTCCTGAGATCTCACAATTCATTCTGTAGCCCATTTAATAAATCAGGGTTTGTGAAGTGTGGACCTTTTAATGTTTGAGCTGTTAATTAGAATGGGCATGTGGGAGCAGGTGACGTTATAACACATGCCACAAGTACTTCTGCTCCCATCGCTGGCGGGGGAAACACCGCTGATTCCTTGCTTGAGGCCTGTTATAGAGGAGAAAACATGTCATAGATGGGTTTCCCTGCTTGATATCCCCTTTTAAAGCCACGATGGAGAGATATATAAAAGTGGCCTATCCATGTATTACATGAATGGTAACGTAATAAATGTAGTTATTTGTGTGCAGGATATGGAGTATCCCCCCTTTCAGGGTAATTGAGAGGAGATTCATGGAGGAGTGGATGACCTGGGCTTCACCGTACAGGTCTATATTAAAAGGGGTCGTCCTAAACTTTACAGTCTGATCATAGATGGTCCAGTGAGTGATTGTCAGACAGATATTTCTTCTCATTCCCTGACCGCTGTCACTTTTTCTGGTCTATCAGTTGATACAGGCTTTATCTGGACGCTTCAATTCTCATGTCCATGTGGAATATGAATGGAGGTTGCATCACGTGGACTTGGATGAAAGTGATGATGACGTGGATGAGAAAATTCAGGTTGGTTTCGGCTCTTTCCTTATTGCGAAGCACAAACACATACAGTACATTGACGTAGAAGGGTCCTGCTTTAATTTATATTTACCATGGTGATTTGGTAGCAATTGGCCAGTGTCACTAAATCCGAGGCAAAGAGTGGGTATCACTGGAAACAAAGGAAAAAGTCGAGTTGGCGCTCGAGTAATGCGTGGCGCACGTCTCCAGGGAATGGCATCCCAAATACATCCACAGTAGAAAAGACCAACACTTCAAAGAAACAATAGAAACTTTAAGGTATTGGCATCATGTTTCATGATGCGTTTCGGCTCAAAGTTTGAAAAAGACTCTTGTTGAGTTGTACCAGGCTACAAACGGGGCCCCCAGTATCAGAGATTGATATAGATCCTACCACTGGGTTCCGCACCTATCAGACACTTATGGCATAAATGTCTTTAGGGAGACCTCTTTAATCTATATAAAGGGTACTTCACGGTGGTTGCATGGTTTCTCGGATCTCAGCATGGAGGCTGATTTTTGGAAAATACACCTATTAAAAGTTTCATCAGTTAATAATTTAGTAATCTGCAACCTGTGATTTTTCAGCTCTTACAAAACTACAACTTCTTGTATGCAGGAGCATGTTTGGTGTAGCAGATGACCACAACTGAATGTAAATGCAGGAGAACCTCATGTCCTATTTGTGTTTACACAAGCTTTGTACTTAGTTTTTTGCAGTTTGTATACATTTTCTACTTTTGTTTTCTCTAAACAATTGGTCTAATTGTTCTCTAAACTTTTTCTTTGTGATTTTGTAGCAACCAAGTCCCATCCGCCGGGAGGAGAGACCTGTCAGTTTTTACCAAATTGGAGCTAATTCAATGCCATCCAGTGTTGCCTCCCTGGCCAGAGATGCAGCCAACATTGCCAAGGACAAACAGAGAAATTTCCTGCCAAATATCATCCAGAATGAAACTTATGGTGCAGTGCTGAATAACAGCAGCGTTCCTGGCGGTACGGCTGGCACCGCTCCTGCCCCTCCTTTACCCCCAAGGAACGTTGCGAAAGGTAACAAAGCAATGTATTCATAGTATGTCTCAGATTGCGACGTGTGACGTTACAACACAGTTCTGAGACTGAAAAGTTTTCTGCTTCAGTTGTAGTGGAAATTTGAATCAACACTAGATTGTTCTGAAGAGTGATCAGATGAATTGCAAAGTCATTCCTTACCATGAAATTTAATGTAGTCACAAAAGCTACATTTCCACTTAGGTTCAGCCCTGCTATAAAATTAGATAGCGGATTACATATATTTTAGTAATCTTTTCGTTAGCTCAGGAGGAAGTGTTAACAAGAACAAGGCAGCTGATATTCATTCAGCATGATAGAGAGATAAGAGTGCTGGTGCTTGCAATTATTGTCTTCTGTTAACCATGGTTGTGTCCAAGGAAACGTGCAGTCATCATTACTTTGCATCCAAAGGGCTTTACAGGCCAGGACATTGTAGCTTGTAAGATTGCCCCTAAATTAACCATTTATCGGATTTTCAAGAACTTCAAAGAAAGAGATTCAGTTGCTGTGAAGTGGACTTCTTGGCACCCAAGAAAGTCTAGGATTTGCCAGAACTATCTTCTCAAGTGGTATCAGCTTCATTATTAGTTCAACACCAGTGCAAAGCTTGCTCAGGAATGGCAGCAGGCAGGTGCTAGTACAACTGCATGCACAGTGAGGTGAACACTTTTGGAGCCTTGCCTGGTGTCAAGAAGGGCAGTAAAGAAAAACATCAAGGACTGACATTCTGCAGGAACTGCAGTGATTGATCTGCAGAGGACTGGGGTAAAGTTATTTTATCTGATGAAGCCTCCTTCAGACTGTTTTGGACATCGGGAAGAATGATTGTCCGGAGAAGTAAAGGTGATTGCTATCATGAGTCTTGTGTCATGCCAACAATAAAGCATCCTGAGACTATTCATGTGTGGAGTTACTTTCATCCATGGAGGGGCTCACTCACAATTTTGCATAAAACACTGCCATGAATATAGAATGGGATCTAATCCTCCTACAAGAGAATCTTCTCCCAACCAACCAGGAGCAATTTGGTGATGAACGATGCTTTTTTTCATCATGATAGAGACCACATCACAAGACAAAATGGTAACTAAGTGGCTCGGCGAACAAAACATTTAAATTTTGGGTCCATGGCCAGGAAACTCGCTGTATCTCAATCCTATTGAACACCTTTGGTCAATCCTCAAACTGGTGGACACAAAAAAACACAGAAATTGTGATAAACTCAAAGCACTGATGAGACAAGAATTGGTGGTCATCAGTCAGGATTTGGCCCAGAATCTGATATCCAGCTGCCAGGGCGAAAGGCAGAAGTCTTGAAAAATAAGGGTCAACAATGTAAATATTAGTCTTTCAATAAACTTGATGTATTTGACAATAAGTACAAGAACTCTTGGAATGCTGATAATTGTAATTCAATAACCAGAGAAACATACAACTAAAAGATCTAAAAACAATGAAGCAGCAAACTTTGTGAAAGCCAAAACTTGTCAGTCTCAAAACTGTTGGCTAAGGCTGCATTAGAGCTTTCTGACCGTAAGCTAAATCTGAACAGATGAATGTAAGGTCAGAGAAGGAAAGGACTTTGCCTCAAAAGTGATCTGCGTGATCAGAGGAAAGAATCTCCAGAGCCTAAAGCTTCCCATCCCCCATAAACTTTAGATGGCTGTTGGCCAAATAATGTTTTGGCTGATTTTTCGGCTGGAAGCTAAGGCTGGCCATACACATTACATGGCTGCCGGCCAAGAGATCGTTTGGTTGACCGCTATCTCAGCCCGCTCTCCTTTACACAAACGCTCATTTGGTCGAGCGATCCTGTGTCCTCTATGTGAAAGTCCCTGACTGACATATCAGCCAGTGACTTCTCAGGGTGAACAATGTGATCGGCAGTCTGAAATTAGACTTGCCTGATTGACATCTCTCCTGACCATCAGTCAGCTGGTGACCCCATACATAGTGGACCGTTGGCTAAATGCGTTAATATTGGCGGGTTCGGCAGACATAAGTCTAATGTGTATGGCCAGCTTAATTTGGCCAACTTTCCCACACAGGAGCGCTGCGTTCGGCTGGTCTTTGACACTCCCACTAAGAACAAATGGAGTGGAGGGTCACATGTCCGACCTATCCTCCATTCAGACCCAGGTCTTCAGAGCTCCGTTCTCGGGATCGGTCTGGTTGCAGCGGTCAGATTACAGCAATTGGAAAGTCCATTGTAAATAGGGGATAACTTTCAAACTTGGTAAAACTACATCAACTTTTTACATTGTGAAAAAAAGAAAAACTAGACCAGCTGTAGTAGGGAATTACATGGCAGTGGTGTGTAATGTGACCAAACCAGACCCCTCCTCAGAGTCCAATGAATTTCTTGCCTACAAAACTTGCTAGTTCACAATTCTTTTCTGTCTGCTTTTAATCTTCCATCCTGTGAGTGTTAGACTGGTCATTCACATAGGACAGCAGTCACACAGCTTGACCTCCTGCATGCACAGATTGGCTATGTGTGCATTATACGGAGACGTGGCAGATGTCTGTTGCCGCTCATGTCAAGGACAACAAGGAATGGGGCATGTGGAAATCCATCATGCCTGACCATTCTTTTGCACAATTCTTGGAATATCTGTAAAGATGTAAACTTCTCCAGGCCTCTAGCCACATCTATGTTCACATACACAACTACTTACAGCAAAGACCTGGAGATCACAAGGGACTATTACTCCCATTATTACACCAGTTTCCTATAGGAATATTTCTTTAGTCCAGTATTTATGGTCTCTGGTGAACGATGGTCATGAATGGCTCCAGAAGTGATCTACAATCCCTTATTTGCCAGATGACATTAGCAGCTCTTTGCTCCCGGTCAGTCAGAGATTTGTCTTCTGCCTTGTACGATCCACGACGAGAGTCAACTATCCAGCGGAAATTATAATGAGGCTTTGGATGTGAATGGAGCAATAGGACATGATAGACGTCAGCACAAAAAGTAAACCAGTTACATGTCCTACGTAAAAGTAACTATGTCCTACTACAAAAAGATGGTGGAAAATCATATAGAAATGCTGTTATACTGGATAAGACGCATGAGCTATTGCATGCCGCTGTGTTTGTGTGTGATATATGGAAATATCTCCTCCACCCTCTTGATTTTTGTCCCCTCTAGTACAGTCGACAATATTTGGCAGTAGTATACACAACACCCCTTCAAATACCCCAGCGTGGAAATCTCATCCACTAGGACATGAGAGTGGCAGCAGACAGAGGTCGTCATCTGACCCACCAGCTATTCATCCCCCTGTGCCACCAATGCGTGTCACCTCTACCGCCACAAGTACGTGACCTCACCAGCACCGTGCCAAATGCATTGCTTGCTATCTACTTGTGTGTGAGAGCCACGTTGTTAGCATTTCATCCACCGTATCGTACTGTAACGTCTCCCTGTATCTAACTGTGTGAGCGTCACTCCTTCCATGTGATTATTGGCTTGGTAGCAGGGTATGGCGGGTTTTTATGATCTCTGATGGCTTACAATACAGAACAGTGGGTACTCCCTCCATATCTCCTCCTTTAGTACCTGACTCCTGCCAGATGACCGCTAACTAGTTGATCTTCTGTTTTCTAAAGTTGCACAGTGCCATGATCTGTTAACAGAAGTATGGTTAAGTATGGCGGCTGTCTCCATTAGCCTCATATAGTCTACTCCAAGGTCCTAGGAGGTGGGGCAGTAATATGGTACAGTAAAGGGAACCCACATCCAGGGATCACCATTAGGCCCATGACAATCCCCCACTCAACTTGGTTTCCTTTTGTCATGCTTCCCTCGTTCATTACATTTTTTTACACCTGAATGGAGCTTGGTCAAAAATCTGCTTGTATCGTCTAGACTTGGTGCAAATTGATTTGTGCTGCCTGGTCCATGGGCCATAATCTGTGACCGGAGTCTCTTACCTGATGGCATCTCCAGCTCATCTCTTGATTAGCCGGCTTGATACCACTTCAGGTCAGGTAATAATATTAAAAGAAAAAAAGCTGCTGATGCCGTCAGGTAAGAGGAGGTTCCCACTGCTCCCGTCCAGCGTGACCGATAGACGTGGCACTGCCAATTGATTTTCACCAACTCTAGTACGGTCCTATTAACATCCATGTTGCCCGAGCCTTCGGAGCATTGTATTCTCTGTGTGGCGTTTTATGTATCGCACAATCTATAAATTATTCTGCTTTTTCTCTAGACCCCCCTCCACCACCTGTGACAAAAACACCCAGTGTTCTAGAAGCCTTGAGCCAGCACACCAAACCGGTCCAGCCGCCTCCGGTACCCCAGAACAAACCAGCACCCCCTCCAGTCCCACCACAGCCTCCCAACAGGCTGCAGCAGAAGAAGCTGGCTCCAGGGTGAGTATTACGTTTGTCATTTGACCATTCCAGGAGACAAGTTTTGTTTTTTTTTGTGGGTTGCTTGGTTTTTATGGTCAAACCAAAAAGCTAGATTCCAGTAGCAGATTTGTCGGCCAGTCTTGCACCTTAGATGAGGTGGATGAACATTGGTTTGGCCTCCAGCTAATCCCTTCTGCCTCCTCTATAAACATGAGTGTAACCTCGGCCGAGTGTTCCTTTTTCCATGACATCTGCCTTTAAGGGACACTCTGGTAGTCCATATCCACGCTGATCATGGACCAGATCGTCTGAATTCTTTTCTGCATTAAGTTGCTTGAAATTTTTGGGAAAATCATTAAGTTAATTGGAAGTCATTCTACCTTATACCATACTTTGTGCTTAGGTTCTCAGTATTATCCCACTGGGCCATTCGACTATTAAATTGAACTATATTTTATGTAATATATCACAAGATCAGTTTTGGGTGCTTTACCTCGATAATGTTTTCTTAGGGTGCACAGAAATCTAAAGCTTGGAAACCTAGTTATCCTGTCTTAGTGGGGTCTTCTATACTGTGATCTTCTGTTCTGCTGATTCTCTAGATCTCCCTACAGTAATTACATAAACACAATCATATGTCAGAGGAATATTTGATAGGGTCATATTATGACAGGCTTTCCACATCGTGATCTATTGGATCTAATTTAATATGTGTTTGTGATGAATTTTCTCAGGATCGAGAAGCCTGCGCCACCGGGTAAGATCCAGCCTGCAACCACAACATCATTACCGAATCCTGGTGAGTTCCCGACACTCATGTCTCTAAATGTAGCGTCACCGTCCCAACACAGATGTGGCCATAAAAACTTCTACATTTAGGCCACGGCCCCACTATCAGTATGTAAAAAAAATACTTCTTTCTGTATATTTTTCTAATTAGGTCTTTTCAAAGTATCAATATCACGATATTCTTATAAAAATGTATCGATTTATTCTAGGGTTGTCCATTAATAGGAATGATTGCAGAAGGTACATACAAAAATTAGTTACAAAGTGATTGTCCATTTGTCCATAATTAGCTTAATAGTTGAGATTCACCCATCTTTCCCTGGGATCCTGGATGGTAGATTACATCTGTCTGTCTCCAGCACGTGTGTCAGGATGACACCCTGTGTTCCTTGGGCCTACATCAGCAGCTGGTTTACACACAGACCCTCGTCCTGTGTCCTGTGGAATGGCAAGAGAGACCCGCCTGTCTCTAACATGGGATTTTATAGGCCAAATAGCGCATGTCAGCTAAAAACCCTAACACGCTGGCTGATGCAATCTGTATGGTACAGAATTCAGAATTAAGAATAAAATGAATATCCATAATTAATATTTAACACAGTATTTGGTCAGTATTCGGTCAGTATTTTTTCTCAGGAGTGGGAGCCAAAACCAGGAGAGGAGCAATCCGAGAAAAGGTATAACAGAAACAAGTCACCAATTCTGCATTTATTCCCCCACTTTTGGTTTTGGCTCTCACTCCTGAGAAAAAATACTGACCGAATACTGACCAAATACTGATAGTGGGACCATGGCCTTAATGATTTTTCTGTACATATATTTAATAAGCATCTCTGACAGTGATTTTACATTCACACATACTACATTCGTACTAAAGACTTAAGCTGGCCATACACATTAGACTTATGACGGACGACAACACCGATATCGACTGGTTCGACGTATAGTCTAATGTGTATGGGGGCGCCGGCCATATGATGGTTGGGGAAAATGTCAATCAGGCATGTTTGATTTCAGACTGGCGATTGCATTGTTCACCCTGAGATAGTATATCCATCTTGCATTCGGTCTGGCTACATCCAGTATTAACGTGTTCGGCTCTGATCTGGTCAGATATGATGGATCTGCTTTCTTATTTTACAGATAGATTACATTTACATAGATTAATCACATAATTATTAACTATTTTTGTTTACTATGCAGCTGTTGGAGATGCATTGTCTGATGCCCCTTCTCACCCTGGACCTAAGCCTGGTACCACAGTGCCTGTACAGCCGCCTGCACCAATGCCACGCAAATCTCAACTGGCAAGTAACATAAATGACAGAAGAGTAAATCCTTGGCCTATTTATTAATGAGCCCACTCCATAATCAACAGACACCAGCTGGGTTATTCAGCTCCTGCCACAAGCAGAAGTGACTGGAGCTTGCTCTGATTGCTGCTGTTCAATCATTTAAATGTGGCTACTAATCTCTGACAGCAGTATATAAACGGAATGAATGCCTGGAGCAATTGTACCAGTGCCCTTCGTACCCTGCGCAATGGTTCCAGTGCCCTTCATCCCCCGTGCAATGGTTCCAGTGCCCTTCATCCCCCGTGCAATGGTTCCAGTGCCCTTCATCCCCCGCGCAATGGTTCCAGTGCCCTTTGTCCCCTGTTTTCCCCATGGTCTACTAAATGCCACCATCTCTACCATCTTGATGCTCCTATAAAGCCCAGTCTGTGGCTGGGCTTCATAGATGATCAGTGATTGTACTATATATTGCAATATATAGTACAAGCAACCCAACAATCTCAGGTTCCCTAAAGAAATACAGTAAAAATTAATTAAAAAAATGTTGGAAAAAATATATAAAAGTAAATCACCACCCCCCCCCCCCCTCTATTTTTAACTGAAAAAATGAAATACATTTAGAAAGTAAAAAATAAATCCAGAAAATGTGAAAATGTTTGCTCTATCAAAATATAAAATTGTTTAAGCAAAAAAAAAACCACAACTCCAGAATTACATTTTTTTCTGTCTCTGCTCTTTTTTGTTTTTTAATAAAAAATACAATGAAAAGTGATCAAAGCATAGTGTGTAATCCGAAATGTTTTCAGTAAGGCTATGTGTGCACGATCAGTATTTGCTTGGAGAAATTTCTGCAAGGTTCTGCACCTCTTGGCAGCAAAAAACACTGCGGAAATTTCATGCGTTTTTATTCGCTTTTGCCTGTGTATTTGCCATGTGGTTTTCCAATGCATTCTGTCAGGAAAATTCCTGATCATGTGCACAGATCTTCCAAATTCTCATAGGAAATGCTGGGATAAGGATTACAATGGTCCATTTCTGCACGGAAAAAATGCACAAAAAACACACCAAAAACGCACTGTGTGCAAATAGCCTAAAAGGCAAAGCTCAGCATGGAAAAAATATAAACCCTTACTCAGGTCATTCGATGAAAAAATAATAAAAAAAGAAAGCTACAGGTCTCAGAAAAAGGTGAGACAACAACATTTTTTTACAAAGTTTTTAAACCACTTAAATATTAAAAGAAACTATACAAGTTTGTTATCGTCACAATTGCACTGCCATTCAAATCTCCAACTCATCGTGCAAAAAAAATACAAGCCCTCAGATGGCTATATTGCTGGAAATGTAAAATAAAAGCGCATAAAAAAAAAACACGCTAATTAGGAAGGGGTTAAAGAAAAAAGAGAGGCTTATGTTGTAGTTTCATCCTCCTCCTTTGTCACATCTATCACGGATCACAGAATTCCCTTGCCAAACATGAAGTCGCCGAAATATATAAATGCATAGAATTGAGTAATTTCGTTTCTTCTTGGGTTATCGGCGCTAGTTATAATTTCATATTCTCTCTATCTATAGGCGAAGGTAAAGCCGAAGAGGGTGAAAGCAATATATAACTGTTCCGCTGACAACCCGGATGAACTGACATTTACAGAGGGAGAGATCATTGTGGTGGATGGAGAAGAGGACCATGAGTGGTGGGTAAGTGGTCACGTCTGTCACCACAGCTATATGGTGGATGCCTGAGATGTGGGAGACTAGGGCTGGACTGGTAATAATGATTGGTATGTGAAAGACTTGGTATAAATTTATCTGCCCCATCAGTCATCGCCATAATCAGTGTGGACAATTAGCTGCTTAACGGTAGACAAAATTGTATTAATGCAGTCGGAGAAAGAAGTTCTGATCAAAGAGGTCTTCTCCTGTTCCTTAGGGCTCCTTCACACAAAAAACAGTACTGGAGATATCCATGGCCGTTTGTTTCATACCTGTGGCAACCATGTGCCGCTTCAGTATGAAGCCCGCTGGGGGCTGATATTAATAGCCAGGGAAAAAAGCCATTAGCCCAAAATGATCCCTGGCTATTAATAACAGCTCACAGCTGTATGTTAGCCTTTACTGGCTATAAATTCTAACCAGCAAAGGCTAAACAGACAGCTGTGGGTTGATGTTAGTAGCCAGGGAAGGGGCCATGAATATTGCCCCCCCCCCCTCCCAGGCTAATAACATCAGCCGTCAGCTGCCCCAGAAATGGCGCATCAATAAGATGCACCAATTCTTGCGCTCAGCCTCGCTTTTCCCACTTGTCCTGGTGTAGTGGCAAGTTGGGTAATAGGGCTAGGGTTGATGTCAGCTTTGTATTGCCAGCTGACATCAAGCCCAGGGGTTAGTAATGGAGAGGCGTCTATAAGAGTATTATTATTATTATTATTTATTATTATAGCGCCATTTATTCCATGACGCTTTACATGTGAAAAAGGGGTATACATACAAGAACAATTACAATAATCTTGAACAAAACGTGACGGCGACTGGTACAGGAGAAGCGAGGACCCTGCCCGCGAGGGCTCACAGTCTACAAGGAATGGGTGAGGATACAGTAGTTGTAGGCAGAGCTGGTCATGCAGCGGTATGGTGGAGCGAGGGTTACTGCAGGTTGTAGGCTTGTCGGAAGAGGTGGGTCTTCAGGTTCCCTTTGAATGTTTCCATGGTAGGCGAGAGCCTGATATGTTGAGGGTAGGGCGTTCCAGAGTAGGTTGAATGCATGGGAGAAATCTTATATACGATTGTGGGAAGAGGAGATAAGAGGGGAGTATAGAAGGAGACCTTGTGAGGATCGGAGGTTGCGTGTAGGTATGTACCGGGAGACTAGGTCACAGATATATGGAGGAGACAGTTTGTGGATAGCTTTGTATGCCATGGTTAGAGTCTTGAACTGGAGTCTCTGGGCAATGGGGACCCAGTGAAGGGATTGACAGAGAGGAACGGTCGGGGAATAGCGGGTTGACAGGTGGATTAGTTGGGCTGCAGAGTTTAGGATAGATTTGAGGGGTGCAAGAGTGTTGGAAGGGAGGCCACAGAGCAGGAGGTTGCAGTAGTTGAGGCGGGAGATGATGGGGGCGTGCACTAGTGGTTTTGCCGATTCGTGGTTGAGGGATGTGCTTATCCGGGAGATATTTTTGAGTTGGAGTCAGCAGGACGTGGAAAGGGCTTGGATATGTGGTTTGAAGGAGAAATCCGAGTCCAGGGTTACCCCAAGGCAGCGAGCTTGCGGGAATGGGGACAGTGAACTGCCATTGACGTTGATAGATAGGGTGGGTGGGGGGAATGAATGAGATGGTGGAAAGATGATGAATTCTGTTTTGTCCATGTTAAGTTTTAGAAATGTAGCAGAGAAGAAGGATGAAATAGCGGACAGACATTGTGGGATTTTGGTTAGTAGGGAGGAGATGTCGGGTCCGGAGAGGTAGATCTGTGTGTCATCAGCATAGAGGTGATACTGAAAGCCGAGAGACTATGAGCTGTCCCAGGCCAAAGGTGTAGATGGAGAAGAGGAGGGGCCCTAGAACTGAACCTTGGGGAACATCAACAGATAGGGGGCGAGATGAGGAGGTGGTGTGTGAGTGGGAGACACTGAATGTCCGGTCTGTTAGATATGAGGAGATCCAATATAGGGCCAAGTCTGTGATGCCGAGAGATGAGAGTCTGTACTAAGAGGGAATGGTCCACTGTGTCGAAGGCAGATGACAGGTCTAGGAGGAGGAGGAGAGAGTAGTGTCGCTTGGATTTGGCGGTTAGTAGGTCGTTGGTGACTTTAGTCAGGGCTGTTTCAGTAGAATGGTGCAGTTGGAAGCCAGATTGGAGGCTGTCAAAGAGAGAGCAGGAGGAGAGGTGGGAGGACAGTTCAAAGTGGACATGTTGTTCCAGTAGTTTTGAGGCATAGGGGAGAAATGATATGGGGCGATAGCTAGACAGAGAGGATGGGTCAAGGGAGGGCTTATTGAGGATGGGTGTGATCGAGGCATGTTTCAAGCATGAGGGGAAGACATCAGTTGTTAGTGACAGGTTGAAAAGGTGGGTTAGGGTTGGGATGAAAATAGTGGTAAGGTTGAGGATGAGGTGGGATGGGATTGGGTCAAGTTCACAGGTGGTGAGGTGTGATTTGGAGAGTAAAGAGGAAAGTTGGTCTTCTGTAATGGTGGAGAAGCTGGTTTTGGAGGAGGAAGATTGAGTAGGTGTGAGGAGGGTCTGGGGGGACTTTAGGCAAAAACTTTGTCTTATGGTGTCAATCTTCTGCTTGAAGAATGAGGCAAAGTCTTCAGCTGAAAGGAGAGGGAGGAGGTGCTGGGGGGCGGAGGAGAGAATTGAAGGTGTTGAATAGTAGTTTGGGGTTGTGAGACAGGGAGAATATGAGAGATGAGAAGTATGTTTGTTTTGCTGTAGTGAGTGTGGACTTGAAGGTAGTGAGGGACTGTTTGAATGCAATGAAGTGCTCAATGGAGTGGGACCTTTTCCATCTACGCTCAGCAACCCTGGAGGCACGTCAGTTCCTTGGTTAGGCTGGTGTGCTAGGGTTGCCTGTTGATTGTACAAGCTTTGGTATGTGTGTGGGGGGGGGGGCGACCAAATTGAGAGCTGCAGTTGTTGTGGTGTTATATAATGTGGCAGCAGCATCTGCGTCATGTAAGGAACTGATGTCTATAAGAGGGAGGAGGGATTCAGAGAGCGAGTGTAGGTCAAGGTGTTTAAGATTTCTGCGAGGGTATGCAAGTTTGTGGAGTGGGGATTGTTGCCCTAGAGAGGAGAGGGTGGAGAATGTAAGTGGGTTGTGGTCAGAAACCGGGAGGGGTGAGTTAGAGAGATTAGACCGGGAACAGAGGCGGGTGAAGATGAAGTCCAGAGTGTGGCCATCTTTGTGAGTGGTTACGGAAGACCATTGAGTAAGGCCGAAGGAGGAAGTGAGGGATAGAAGCTTAGAGGCAGCTAAGAGAGAAGTGTCAATGGGGATGTTGAAGTCACCCATGATGACAGTGGGGATGTCAGCGGAAAGGAAATTCAGTAGCCAGGTGGTGAAATGGTTTAGGAAGGTGGTGGCTGATCCTGGGGGGTGGTAAATGACAACCAGTTGGAGGTTGCAGGGGGGAGTAGATGCGCACACAGTGCACTTCAAAAGAGGGGATAGTAATGGAGGGTGGCATCGGGATTTGGGTGAAGGAGCAGTTTTCTGGCAGGAGAAAGCCAACTCCTCCACCATGCTTGCCAATGGGGTGGGGGGTGTGGGAAAGGTGGAATCCACCATATGAAAGTGCAGCTGGAGAGGCTGTCAGAAGGGCTGAGCCAGGTTTCGGTGATGTCGAGGAAGGAAAGTTTGTTAGTTATGAAGAGATCATGGATGTAGGAAAGTTGGTTGCAGACGAAGCGAGCGTTCCAGAGTGGGACTGAGGAAGCTGGGGCTGGACGGATGAGTATGAGATTAGAAGGGTTGTGAGAGTTTGGGATAGATCGTGGATAGGAGGTAGAAGTGACTGTGAGAACATGGTGATGAGGGCCAGGATTTTGGGAGATATTGCCAGCAGTGAGAAAGAGTAGAGAAAGTGTAAGTAGGTGGGAGCAGGAGAGAGCGTGAGGTGGCAGTCTGTGCTTGGAGACACATGAGTGAATATTGAGGAATAGTTCTGAGGAGGAGGTGAGATGAATGGGGAGGATGGAGGGAGAGGTGAAGAGTTCATTGCTAGGTGTAGGGATTAGGGGTGGTTGTAAGAAGTGAAGGATTAAGGGGGTGAGAGTGAAAACAAACATTGTTTACAGTGTCCAAGTATCCAGTTCCCTTCATTTCCCTTCAGGTTCAATTCAGGTATAATTCATATCTCAACCTTAAGCAATGGGACACTTAAGGCGATGGACACAGACTGAAGTCTATAGCAGACGCCTTTCTCTTAATATATGATAAGATGCCCCTATTGAAATAATGACACAGACTCCTTTATTGCAATAAACACTCCCCAGCCCTATTTTTCCCATTTATTAGGGTAAAATTATAAAACAACCATATTCCTCACCTGTCTGATGAGGAGATGATCCATAAGAGAAACCCTATATCCCATGTTGTAATCCATCTCTGCGACATCTGGATTTCACAGCTAAGCGGTGTCATGAAGCGACCGCTCAGTCATGAATCCAGGAGACGCTGAGCTGCACTTGATACACAGCTTCCGTGACCTGCGGTGACGTAATTGAGGTTACTGAAGGTCATTGAAGCTGTGATTCCCTGCGGTGACCTCAATGACATCACCACTGTCACCGTGAGAAATTTCTAAGGATAGGTCATCAATGAAAAAGTAGTTGACAACCTCTTTAATGATGGCTGAGCATGCTCGGCCACCTAGAGACAGTAAAATACACCCAACTACAGTTCAGGCATTACTAGATTACTAGTAACTCAGGGCATCAGCTTTAAGATAAAACATTGATATCTTTATAACCAGGCATTATTTTTTAATAGAAGTAAATTGAAAAAAATAAAACAAACCATTTTTTTCATACATGTATTCTGATGGTGGCACAACCCCTTTATGGCTGTACATTATATTTGTGTGCTTCAGGTTTTCTTCCCAATAGTATCAAGGCTTCTGTTTCTAATAGATCTGTTTGTTTTTTATTGAAATGGAGCGTTAGATCACACAGATCACACCTACTGAAATGATGATCAAAAAGGAAAAATATTAGTTTCTGCACCTCCATGGAGATATACTAATAATTTTTATTTCTATAGCTCCAACATATTCCGCAGCACTTTACATTTTAGAGGGGACTTGTACAGACAATAAAGACTTTACAGAATAAGCATAACAGATACTAAGAGGAGTGAGGGCCCTGCTCACAATTTATGAGATATACAGTATTTATGTAAAAAAAACATATAAGGAATGTAAAGTAACCAATCAGCTTGTTTACTCATTCTAAAGGGCCTCTGAAACATTAGTGCTGGGATCTGAGTGGTTCTCACTGCTCCACTTTTTCTTTGCACCAGTTTTGATAAATCTACCCCAAAAGATATATCACAAACCATGGCTTTATTTCAGTGAAAATTGAGCTAAGTTTAGTGGACTGGCCCTTCCCTTTCTCCTAATGCTGGAAAACGCTCAGTAACGTACATTTTTTTTCCCCCATTTATGATTTTTATCCATTTTGCCAATATTGTCACCATGAGAAATCACGTGCTATGTACATTATGGACTAATATCTCCATTATTGTTGCCTCGCTGACAGATTGGACACATAGACGGCGAGCCGTCCCGCAGAGGAGCCTTTCCTGTGTCTTTCGTGCACTTCTTTGCTGAATAAGCCATCCAGTGCTGCGGGCGTATCTGTGCCCAGCAGAAAGCCTTCCCGGAGGAGCCACGGACACCCCCACACCAGAGCCTGTGACCAGCCACCACTGCGAATACTCCTATGCACTGACTTACGCTGGGACTCTCCCATCCAATGTATATTTATTCTTCCTTTTGAGGAAATATGTTGCCAATCAGATGTAGATATTCCTGTTAAACACTAGAGATTTCCGCCGTCTTCTCCCTCTCATACGCCGTCTCTTTTGTACCATCCCAGCTTTATATGACCAGTGGTTTATAAAAGCTGTCTCTCCTCCTAGATCCTCCTCTCGTTACAGAGGAACTGACTTACATTGCAGGGCAATGCACTGTACACTCACCTGCAGCTAAATGGTTAATGACTCATAGGAATACATTTTTGTTTTTCTACGTACTGTAATTAACTTTTACTTTTTTTATGGAACTAATCGTTTAGCTCTATGTGATTTGCTAATAAATAACCAGACCAATCCAATAAATCTCTATACTGCCTACCTGGAAGTTAGTTTGTACATTGCAGTTTCTTTATCGGCGGCACCATTCATTGTGGTCATGTCTGACCTCCTCAAGGGACTCGACACAAACACGTGCTTCTTAGAAATCCGTCTTCGTGGAAGGCTGAATGGAAACCACTGAATGGGTTTTTTTTGCATAGATTGACCATTTTGTGATTGCATGACCCAAATTTATTAGAGCCTGCGAAGCAATTTACAGTCAAAAATTGCACAAGAAAGTCTATCTATGCAATAAAATAAGAAACTGCATGCTGTGAAGGGTTGTCCACCTTTTGGGGACTTTTTTTTTTTTACTTGAATACATGTATTTGGGTCTAAAAGTCACTTTTGGGTTTCATGAAAAATGTTGCACCGTTTTGGCTTTTACAGGTTCTTTGTTTCCCTACACATTCAACTATGATGTGATTCGGCCATGAATCAGCTGAGAGGAGCTCAGATATTGTCTATAAACCACATGCTTTTTGACCAGATCATGACTCAGCCTGCCTGGCCTGATGCCGACTTCATCACGTCAGGGTGTTTTTGTGAATGTTTCATCAGTATCTGTAAACCATCTGTACAATGCATTCCTCCGATGCGTGGAGAGTAAGCAGCGTAGTACTGCAGCTGAAAGGTGTACATGCAAGAAAGAAGTTTTCAGCCACCAGGCTACTCAGCGCTTGTAAAGATCCTATACCTCCATATTGTATGACATCAGTAATGCCAGGTTGATGGTGGTGCTCTGCTTTGATCCAGGAAAATCAATGTGTAGCAGAAAGAAGAAAAGCGGCACTCACCAAATCCTTTTGTTAAAAGTCCTTTAATCCATCATGTGGGACGTTATTGCTGTGCGCAGGGGGTGTATACGGGGGAGAGAGGACCATGGATCCGTAGAAGCAACGTGAAGACACGAAACTGCCGTGATGGATTAAAGGACTTTTAAGAAAAGGATTTGGTGGGTGCTGCTTTTCTTCTTTCTGCTACACATTGATATAGCTAAAAGGTGTATCTTCAAGGAGGCAGTCTTATAAAATGTGAGAACTTGTCATGATTTATGTATGAAGAAGTGGTAAGACGTCTAATAGGTGATGTATTGTTAAGGGCCCCCATACTCCTCAGACTAACATTAGCCAATAATGGCAGGAATGGCCGACAGTCTTAATGTACCTGGGGGCCTCCTTACTCTCCCCTACAGATGATGTCAGGGGTGGCGAGAAGAGTCCAGTATGGCCGATTTCACACTGCTGATCGTCTTGTTCTTTTAGAGAAAAGCGTCTCTCTTATAGAGAACACAGGAGCGCTCGGCTGAGCCATTTATTCCTGTGCAAGGTACAGTCAGGAGAGAGGGCTGTCCACTGATCCATTGTGTAGACAAAAGGATCAAAAAATGCACCAATCGTATCGTCCCGCATGAGCCGCTATAATAAATCTGCTGCATTTTCAGGCCGTCAGCGCTAAGTTCACTTGTCGGGATTAGTAACTGCCCCAGCTGTTTTGCCTCATGCATGATACAGGGGTCTTTGTCCCTCTAAGCAAAATGTCTAACTAAATTTGCTCCTACAGTAAATATATTCTTTCTTATTAAAGCAGCATACTTGTCCTTCACGATCTCCTGTATTTTTTAATTTCTTATGATTTTTATTTTTTCTATTATAACATTAAAAAAATTCCTTTTTTATTCCAGTTGGGTTTGTATTTTAAAAAGTTGCTCTTCCCCCTTTACTAAATAAATGTGAAAACATTTTTCATCCATTTCATAATAATGGTTTTTCCACATTTTACCCCACTTGGTAATGTAATTATACTGTACAGACCAAAAGTTTGGACACACCTCATTTAAAGATTTTTCTGTATTTTCATGACTATGAAAATTGTACATTCACACTGAAGGCATCAAAACTATGAATTAACACATGTGGAATTATATACTTAACAAACAAGTGTGAAACAACTGAAAATGTCTTATATTCTAGGTTCTTCAAAGGAGCCACCTTTTGCTTTGATGACTGCTTTGCACACTCTTGGCATTCTCTTGATGAGCTTCAAGAGGTAGTCACCGGAAATGGTTTTCACTTCACAGGTGTGCCCTGTCAGGTTTATTAAGTGGGATTTCTTGCCTTATAAATAGGTTTGGGACCATCAGTTGTGTTGTGCAGTAGTCTAGTGGATACACAGTTCATAGTCCTACTGAATAGACTGTTAGCTGCTTTTTTCTTGCAATAATACAAATTCTAAGTAAAGAAAAACGAGTGGCCATCATTACTTTAAGAAATGAAGGTCAGTCAGTCCGAAAAATTGGGAAAACTTTGAAAGTGTCCCCAAGTGCAGTTGCAAAAACCATCAAGCGCTACAAAGAAACTGGCTCACATGAGGACCGCCCCAGAAAAGGAAGACCAAGAGTCACCTCTGCTTCTGAGGATGAGTTTATCCGAGTCACCAGCCTCAGAAATCGCAGGTTAACAGCAGCTCAGATGAGAGACCAGGTCAATGCCACACAGAGTTCTAGCAGCAGACACATCTCTACAACAACTGTTAAGAGGAGACTTTGTGCAGCTGGCCTTCATGGTAAAATAGCTGCTAGGAAACCACTGCTAAGGACAGGTTACAAGCAGAAGAGACTTGTTTGGGCTAAAGAACACAAGGAATGGACATTAGACCAGTGGAAATCTGTGCTTTGGTCTGATGAGTCCAAATTTGAGATCTTTGGTTCCACCCACCGTGTCTTTGTGCGACGCAGAAAAGGTGAACGGATGGACTCTACATGCCTGGTTCCCACCGTGAAGCATGGAGGAGGAGGTGTGATGGTGTGGGGGTGCTTTGCTGGTGACACTGTTGGGGATTTATTCAAAATTGAAGGCATACTGAACCAGCATGGCTACCACAGCATCTTGCAGCGGCATGCTATTCCATCCGGTTTGCGTTTAGTTGGACCATCATTTATTTTTCAACAGGATAATGACCCCAAACACACCTCCAGGCTGTGTAAGGGCTATTTGACCAAGAAAGAGAGTGATGGGGTGCTACGCCAGATGACCTGGCCTCCACAGTCACCAGACCTGAACCCAATCGAGATGGTTTGGGGTGAGCTGGACCGGAGAGTGAAGGCAAAAGGGCCAACAAGCGCTAAGCATCTCTGGGAACTCCTTCAAGATTGTTGGAAGACCATTTCTGATGACTACCACTTGAAGCTCATCAAGAGTGTGCAAAGCAGTCATCAAAGCAAAAGGTGGCTACTTTGAAGAACCTAGAATATAAGACATATTTTCAGTTGTTTCACACTTTTTTGTTAAGTATATAATTCCACATGTGTTAATTCATAGTTTTGATGTCTTCAGTGTGAATGTACAATTTTCATAGTCATGAAAATACAGAAAAATCTTTAAATGAGAAGGTGTGTCCAAACTTTTGGTCTGTACTGTATATTTGGTAGTATTTGTGCCATTACTAAACTACTGATTAATCTAAGAAGAGGAAAAAAAAAATTTTCTTGTTCTGACACATGGGCAGCATAGTAACTGCACTTTATATACACTGCTCAAAAAAATAAAGGGAACACTCAAATAACACATCCTAGATCTGAATGAATGAAATATTCTCATTGAATACTTCGTTCTGTACAAAGTTGAATGTGCTGACAACAAAATCACACAAAAATCATCAATGGAAATCAAATTTATTAACCAATGGAGGCCTGGATTTGGAGTCACCCCCAAAATTAAAGTGGAAAAACACACTACAGGCTGATCCAACTTTGATGTAATGTCCTAAAAACAAGTCAAAATGAGGCTCAGTATTGTGTGTGGCCTCCACCTGCCTGTATGACCTCCCTACAACGCCTGGGCATGCTCCTGATGAGGTTGCGGATGGTCTCCTGTGGGATCTCCTCCCAGACCTGGACTAAAACATCCGCCAACTCCTGGACAGTCTGTGGTGCAATGTGATGTTGGTGGATGGAGCGAGACATGATGTCCCAGATGTGCTCAATCGGATTCAGGTCTGGGGAACGGGCGGGCCAGTCCATAGCTTCAATGCCTTCATCTTGCAGGAACTGCTGACACACTCCAGCCACATGAGGTCTGGCATTGTCCTGCATTAGGAGGAACCCAGGGCCAACCGCACCAGCATATGGTCTCACAAGGGGTTTGAGGATCTCATCTCGGTACCTAATGGCAGTCAGGCTACCTCTGGCAACCACATGGAGGGTTGTGCGGCCCTCCAAAGAAATGCCACCCCACACCATTACTGACCCACTGCCAAACCGGTCATGCTGAAGGATGTTGCAGGCAGCAGATCGCTCTCCAGACTCTGTCACGTCTGTGACATGTGCTCAGTGTGAACCTGCTTTCATCTGTGAAGAGCACAGGGCGCCATTGGCGACTTTGCCAATCCTGGTGTTCTGTGGCAAATGTCAAGCGTCCTGCATGGTGTTGGGCTGTGAGCACAACCCCCATCTGTGGACGTTGGGCCCTCATACCACCCTAATGGAGTTGGTTTCTAACCATTTGTGCAGACACATGCACATTTGTGGCCTGCTGAAGGTCATTTTGCAGGGCTCTGGCAGTGCTCCTCCTGTTCCTCCTTGCACAAAGGAGGAGGTAACGGTTCTGCTGCTGGGTTGTTGCCCTCCTATGGCTCCCTCCACATCTCCTGGTATCTGCTCCATGTTCTGGACACTGTGCTGACAGACGCTGCTCCCCTTCTTGCCACAGCTCGCATTGATGTGCCATCCTGGATGAACTGCACTACCTGAGCAACTTCTGTGGGTTTTACTGTAGACACCGCCTCATGCTACTGTACCTCTAGGGGTGAGAGCAATGGCAAAATGAAAAAGTGACCAAAACAGCCAAAAAGGATGAGAACAGAGAAATGGTCTGTGGTCACCACCTGCAGAACCACTCCTTTATAGGGGGTATCTTGCTAATTGCCTATCATTCCTACCAGTTGCCTGTTCCATTTGCACAACAGCAGGAGAAATTGCTTCACAATCAGTGTTGCTTCATAACTGGACAGGTAGATTTCACAGTAGTGTTATTGACTTGGAGTTACATTGTGTTGTTTAAGTGTTCCCTTTATTTTTTGAGCAGTGTATTTCCCTTAAATATAGTATTACCTCCTTCTTCTTGTCTCCACTAAAAGTTTTATTTATTATTCTTAGTTCCTTATTTTCACTTCCCACTGCATTTAAAGGGAATCTGTCAGCAGGTTTTTGCTATGTAATCTGAAGACAGCAGGAGATAGAGGCTGAAATACAGAATTCAGGGATGTGTCACTTGTCAAAGTGCGTGCTGTTGTGTACTAACTGTGAAGGATTTATTACTAGTGTTGAGCGAACACTAAAATGCTCGGGTGCACGAAGCTCGGGCCGAGCTCACTGTGATACTCGGGTGCTCGACCCGAGCAACGAGCCCAATGTTAGTCTATGGGAGACTCGAGCATTTTTCAGCAGCAGATGGAAGGAAGGGAGACACAGTTATTACTAGTGGGTAGGCGGAGCCCACATAGGATAGAACACCTCAGATTAAAAAAGAGTGTTGTCCGGCCCCTCCAGCTTGGGCTCCTCCTACTCCAGCTCTCCAGTCTAAAATTTGAGGTCACAGAGGATGGTCGCTGCTGGAAGCAGCTCCTCAGAAAATTTTTTTATTTTTATCGGACAGAGACTTGGACCCCCGTGGTCTTGAGGTCTCAGCGCTGCTGGACCCCCACCCCTCCCTTGGCGGATCTGCATTACCCTTTGAGAGAGGTCCCTGCAGAACCCTGCCGGCCCCGGGGGATGAGGGATGCTTCCCTGGAGGGGACGCAAACCGCGCATCTGGGGTCACTGCGCTCTCCACCCTGGGGGGAAGCTTGGGCACAGCGCCACAAATCCCTGGGGGTCCCTGTGGCGCTCAGCTGGGTGAGTACTCAGCATGTTAATGTGTTTTGAGTGCTTCAGCGGCTGCTGCGGCAGCCGCTGCTACATGTATTCAGGTGGTGACTTGTGTTTTTTTGTCCGCAGGTGGATGCCTGCAGGACATGGAAGCGGGGCAGGAGCGGAGAGCGGAGGAGTCGTGCGCGCTTTTTTTGAAGCCGGCGGGGGGCGTGGCTTCGCGCCTTCCCGGTCTTTCGCGGGCAGGAAGCGCTCTGAGCGCGCGCTTTCTCCTGCCCCTCCTCTTCCGGCTTCTCTCTCCTCACAGCGCGGCGGCCATTACTGAACGGCTTCCATCGGGCTCCTCACTCTCCTCTCCTCCCGACAGACCGAAGGAACACTGCACCGCGGCCAGCTGGGTGAGTCGCTTCTGCCTGTCAGGGCAGAAGCTTAACCCCTCACCCCCTCAGCGCAGGGCACCTTTCTGAGGCACAATAAGGTGGCAGACTGTGCTGTCCTGCAGCTATTACCTCATGTAGAGGTTCCTTTTTTTTTGTCTGGGGCTCGCACATCCTTTTCATTTCACAGAGGTTGTGGGGAGTCTGCAACATTAACCCCTTATTAGGCGGTTATCCCTTAATTGGGGGTCAGCTGGGGTAGCTCTCTCTTTAAGAGCTTTAACCCTTCAGCTTTCTTTTAAGAAACCACACTGTCCTACTTACTGACAGGTTTAACCTGCCATATACTGTGTGAGGGCATGTCAGATCAGGGTCCAGGAGGTGCGGACCGTCTCCCAGGTCCGCTACAGGATCAGTCTCGCGTGTCTGACACGCAGGAGTCCTCGACTGCGTCAAGCGCAGCGGTCGGGGGTTTCGGTGATGGGGCAGTGGTCAAAATGGAGGCCCTTACTCGTTCTAGTGATGGCCTGTCTGACCTTCTAGGTTATTGGGTGTCAGCTAGATCCTCTCATGGCAGGAAGCGCCACAGGCCGGTACTGCCCTCCCCGCGCAGCGACTCGGAGATCTCTGTTATGGAGGGTTCCCCTTCAAGCTCAGATGGGGAGATGTCCGATTCGGATAAGGAGGATCGGCAGGGGCACTCTGCCTCTTTGGGCCGTGCAGAGGCTTTTATTGGAGCCATGAGGGAGGCGTTACAGTTTCCGGAGGAGGTAACTAGACGTCCTGGTAAGTCGGCCCGGATGTTTCAGGAGTCGCATAGGTCGCACTTGGCATTACCATCTCTGGATGAGCTTAATGGGGCAGTGGAGAAGGAACGCCTGTGTCCAGATAAACGTTTTCAGGGGACACGGTTTTTTGAGGCACTGTATCCGTGTTCCACGGAGTTGATTGATAATTGGATTCCTTCTCCTGAAGTGGATGTCCCTTTATCCCAGCTGAGCAAATCCTCATTACTGCCTGTTAAAGGGAAGGCGAGTCTGCAGGATCCGCTGGACAGAAAAACGGAGATGGCGGCGAAATCCATCTACGAGGCCGCGGGTCATGGATTCAGAGCGGTGCTAGGATCGATGTGTGCTTGTAAAGCTTCCCTAAGCTGGTTGGACCGTCTACGGACGGCGTGGCAGGATGGATCCCCGCTATCCGAGGTAGATGGGCTTTTCAAGTTGTTGGAGGATGCGGCCCGATATGGCAGTGATGCAGGTTTGGATACCGCGTCACTGCTGTCCAGGGCGCAATCCTCGGCGGTCACAGTCAGAAGAGCACTGTGGCTCAGACAGTGGACCGGGGACGCGGTTTCCAAGCAAGGTTTGCTATCTTTAGCTTACAAGGGTGGTCAGTTATTTGGATCTGACCTCACGGAGCTGATTGTCAAGGCAAAGGCAAAAGAAGCAGCCTTACCACAGCGAAGAACTGTGGCTTCTGTGTCGGGCAGGCCTAGTGCCGGTAGTAGTCGGCGGCCCTTTCGGTCCAGGGGACAGTCCGGTCAGCCCTCTTGGGGATCGGGTCGTCCCTCTTTTTCAGGAAAAAAGGCTTCTCAGAAATCCCGCACTCCCTGGAAACAGAGCTTCCGTCAAGACAAGCAGGAAGCTGACAAAAAGCCCGCTAAGGCGGACTGATGCCAGGTTTTCTCTCGAGGGCTCTCGAGTGGGGGGGTCGCCTGCTCCAATTCGAATCGACTTGGGCGTCCCGCGTTTCGGACGCCTGGGTGACGCGGGTTGTGTCAGCAGGCTACTTCATAGAGTTTCTTTCTCGACCCCCGGACAGGTTTTGCCGATCTCGCATTCCGTCAGAGCCCGAGCTAGTTGCCGCTCTACGGCAGGAGGTCGATTCCCTTCTGCAGAAGGGTGTGGTGGTACCGGTTCCGCCGGAGGACCGGGGAAGAGGGTTTTATTCAAACCTCTTTGTGGTCCCCAAAAAGGAGGACAAATTTCGCCCCATTCTGGATCTCAAAAGATTGAATCGGCATGTCCGCACCCGGAAATTCCGCATGGAGTCGCTTCGCTCGGTTGTGGCGGCCCTGTCGCAGAACGACTTTTTGGTGTCAATCGACATTCGCGACGCTTATTTGCATGTTCCCGTCGGAAGGGCCCACCAACGCTTCCTTCGTTTTGCCATAGGTCAGGACCATTTCCAGCTTGTGGCCCTACCATTCGGGTTGGCCTCGGCGCCCAGAGTTTTTACAAAAATTCTGGCACCTCTCATGGCGATCCTTCGAAGACAGGGGGTTACAGTTCTTCCCTACCTGGACGACCTTTTGATTGTGGCGTCCTCAAAGGAGGAGGCGGTGACGGCTCGCAATCTATCCCTTCAGCTCCTGGAGGACTTCGGGTGGCTGGTCAATTGGAAGAAGTCGTCTCTGGAACCGTCGCAGTCAATCCTGTTTTTGGGGATGCATTTCGACACGGTACGAGCAGTGGTGTCCCTGCCTCCAGACAAGCAAGCAAGTCTTCTTCGACATGTACAGGTTATGAAGTCTTCGACAGCAATGTCCCTTCGAAGGTGTATGCGCCTTTTGGGTTTGATGGTGGCGTCAATGGAGGCACTTCCGTTTGCCCAATTTCATTCCAGGACTCTCCAAATGCTCATTCTGAACCGTTGGGATCGATCACAGGCTTCGCTGGATCGCAGTGTCATCATCTCCCACAGGGTGCGAGAGTCTCTAGAATGGTGGTTACGTCCGGAAGCGTTATCCCTGGGGAAGTCCTTCCTCCTTCCGAGGTGGTCGGTCATAACCACCGATGCCAGCCTGTCAGGCTGGGGGGGTGTCTGGAACGATCTCTGGATTCAGGGAGTATGGTCGTCGGAAGAGTCTGTCCTGCCGATCAACATCCTGGAATTGAGGGCGATTTTCCTTTGCCTCCAACACTGGACGGTCCCTTTAAACGGTCTGCCAGTCCGAGTGCAGACAGACAACGCGACGGCGGTCGCGTATATCAACCATCAAGGTGGAACGAGGAGCTCCAGGCTCATGATGGAAGTGTCTCGGATCCTGGTATGGGCCGAGGCCAAGGTGCCAGCCATCTCTGCGATTCACATTCCGGGAGTTCAGAATATCACGGCAGACTTCCTCAGTCGCGAGAAGGTGGATCCCGGAGAATGGAGTCTTCACCCAGAAATTTTTGCACAGCTGTGCTCCCGTTGGGGAACTCCTCAAGTGGATTTGATGGCATCAAGGTTCAACACCAAGTTACCGACGTTCATGTCCAGGTACAAGGACCCGAAGGCTGTGGCGGTGGATGCTCTGGTGGCTCCGTGGGACCAATTCGAGCTAATCTATGTGTTCCCGCCGATATCCTTACTTCCTCTGGTGTTGCGTCGGATCAGACTGGAAAGAGTCCCGGCTATGTTAGTAGCCCCAGACTGGAAAAAACTTCCATATATTGTTGCTTCCAAAGATAAAGATATATGTCATATAAGCATATTATATCTCTGACACAACCAAGGGAAAAATGGCAATAAGAAAAAATGGAGCCTGCGGTACACTATACCAACTGGTTGTGCCTCAAATATGTGAGAACATGGAAACGTTAGCCCTATCAATGGTGACCATTTAACCTTACTATATATAGAAATGGAACATCCTCACCAGTTTTGATATCCGTTCACGCTCTCAGACTTCAGAGTAGCTCCATATGATGGGGGCAGACCAAAACTCATAAGGTCACCAGCCCATCACAAAATACCGCTCCCGACGCGTTTCTTAGCCTTAGCTCGTCATCAGGGGAAAAGGAGAGAAGACATGCGGTATGCACGCTGCCCAAAATCGCGCAGCTCATTCACCAGACAGCGCCATCTGACACTTTGATAAGTCCTCTTTTAAATCCTGGTCGCGCTATGTTCGCGATCGTGTCACTTCCGGTTCCGGTCAACTGACATCCGGTATGTGGAACGCAGATGCCGGCTGTGACACGCAAGCGTCACTTCCGGTGTGCGCATCACATACAAGGAAGAAACCGCACACTACGGAGCGACGATTAAGGGGCACACAAGGTAGCCAACTGACATCTTGTGTTGGATGGTGCCAAGAAGCCCTCCCATCCACAAATACCCCAAACCAGGGCGAGTATCCAGACCATACAGTAGCTGACACTCATCCAGGAACATACCATATATGCGGCGGTATATACTAACCGCGTCTGTTCTGCCCCAGTGGTTCAGGAGCTGGAGATACTTCATAGGTCAAAACCGCACAGTGGGTGCCACGGCCGAAGTTTTTTGGCTATTGTATATCACAGACAGTTCATCTGTGTGTTTTTATGTCCTTGTATTTTGCACATATTTTATTCTATGGTATTAAATGTTAAGTTTTAAGTTTCTATAACACTACACCTGCTTGCATCTAGCCCCAGACTGGCCAAGGAGGACGTGGTTCTCGACGCTGGTGTCGCTTCTGGCTGCGCCTCCACTTCCTCTCCCTCTTCGCCCGGACTTGTTAACCCAAGGGCCCGTTCGTCATCCGGACCTGAAGTCTCTGCGTTTGACGGCGTGGCTCTTGAGACAGAAATCTTGACTCGTCAAGGTTTTTCAGCCGAAGTCATTGCCACTCTGCGAGCTGCCAGGGGTCCTGCCACTACTAGGATCTATCACAAGACTTGGGAGGCCTTCTTTTCATGGTGTTCGGGTTCTTCAAGGAACCCGAGGATTTTTTCCATTCCCAATTTGTTGGCCTTTTTGCAGTATGGCCTGGACAAGGGTTTGGCAGTTAGCACTCTGAGGGGTCAGGTTTCTGCTTTGTCCTTGCTGTTTCGGAAGGCTATCGCCTCGCGTAGGGACGTTCGTTCCTTTTTTCGCGGGGTAACCCGTCAGTTTCCGCCGCGGAAGGCGCTTGTGTCCCCTTGGCGGCTCAATCTGGTCTTGGAGGCTCTTCAACATAGGCTAACGGAGTCCATAGGCTCAAAAGGCCCTTCTTTGCTTTCTTGGAAGGTTGCCTTTTTAGTGGCAGTCACCTCTTTGAGAAGGGTTTCTGAACTGGCGGCTCTTTCTTGCTCGCCTCCTTTTCTGGAGTTTCTCCCGGATCGCGTGGTGCTTCGCACACGGGGCGACTTTCTACCTAAGGTGGTGTCACAATTTCATGTTAACCAGGATATTGTGTTGCCCTCGCTCTGTCCGGAACCGAGGAATGCGAAGGAACGGGCCTTGCACTCATTGGATTTAGTGCAGGCTTTGAAGTTCTATTTGTCTATTACTCAAGGTTTTCGGAAATCGGACTCTCTGTTTGTGATTCCAGCAGGTCGTCGGCGTGGTCAACGAGCTTCCAAGGACACTATAGCTCGATGGATTCGGTCGGCCATTTTAGAGGCTTACCGACTCAAGGGCGAATCTTGTCCAATTAGGATTCGAGCTCACTCCACGAGAGCTGTGGGTTCATCGTGGGCTTTTCATCAAGGGGCCTCGGCAGCTCAACTCTGCCGGGCGGCTACCTGGCGCTCCGTCCACACTTTTACAAAGTTTTATAAGGTGGACGTCAGTGCTTCCGCTGATGCAGCCTTAGGACGTAGGGTCCTGCAGGCGGCTGTAGTTTAAGTTATCGTTAACTTGTATTTAGCGCTAGTTGCGCATTTTTCTAGGTTGTTGGGATTCTGCCTCTGTTGGTTTTTTCCCACCCTTAATTTTTGGACTGCTTTGGGACGTCCCACTAGTAATGACTGTGTCTCCCTTCCTTCCATCTGCTGCTGAAAGACGGATTTTGGTAAGACCTTACCTGTAAAATCCTTTTCAGCGAGGGAAGGAAGGGAGACACAGCTCCCTCCCATGGCAGAAGTGTGTTGTTGTGTTTTCAGATGCAGCGTGACCCTTCTCTGATAGCGATTATCTGGGCTGAGGTCGGCGCGCTAAGGCTCTGTTCCAGCATTGCCAGCTCATCGCAGTGGTCAGGTCCAGTGAGTAGTACCTGGGACTGTGTGGTTTTTCTGTTATATGCATAACCTGTCTCTTGTTTTTTCTCTGAAGTTCTTCAGAAGGGGTTATGTTGCTCCGCTGGTGATATTTGCTCTTCCTTAGCTTGTGTACGGACTGGAGAGCTGGAGTAGGAGGAGCCCAAGCTGGAGGGGCCGGACAACACTCTTTTTTAATCTGAGGTGTTCTATCCTATGTGGGCTCCGCCTACCCACTAGTAATGACTGTGTCTCCCTTCCTTCCCTCGCTGAAAAGGATTTTACAGGTAAGGTCTTACCAAAATCCGTCTTTGCGGTGGCACCCCCGGCAGTCTTTTAAAAGCCTAACAAGTGCCCAAAACGATAGTGACAGTGCTCAAATGACACGGGGACAGCATGGGGATCGCACCAGGAAGCATTTCTGACCCCCAGGTCACTGCTGTCAACAACGTGGTCAGAGGTATTAAGCCACTTTTACAGGCTCACAATAAAACGTTCAAAAACTAAAGTGAAACTTTTTCCTGTGAAATATGTTAAGGAACATCCTTTCCAGGGTAAAGACTTCTGTATAAGTTAAAATAAATGACCAAAAACAAAAATACTCCTCCACACCTTCGGCTATGTTCACAAGTAGCATTTTTTATGCGTTTTTGCACTTTTGCATTGCTTTCAACTATGACAAATGCATTCACTGTGAAATGTCATTTTAACATTTTACAACCTTATCTGGCCATGTGCTGTGTGACACATGCATAAAGTGCTGAAAAGACAAGGGAACAGCATGGGGAAGACCCCTGGAAGCATCTCTGACTCCCAGGTCACTGTCTAAAAGTGTGCCCATCAGAAGTGATCCTTACCGCATCAGATAATGCAGACTTGCAACTATCCCCATGCAAGTTCTAGTCCCAGGGCAGTGTTCAGTTGTACCTCCCCCATTCCTTGCAATACAAGCTCAAGTATGCAGCCAACCACCCACCCACCCCCAGGCTGCAATACCATACTGCTTGCTTGCTTGAACTTGAAATTGGGCCTTTTAGGCATGTGGAGGCGGAATCTGGCCACCACGTCATGGCTGTGTTGGCGGCCTGGAATCCATACTCAGTCCCCAGCCGCCCGGCGGCCGGGTGTCCATACTCGGTCCCCAGCCGCCTGGGGGCAGCCGGGTGTCCATAAACGGTCCCCAGCCGCCCCTATTTCTCCTTGGAACATCCCCCCACACACTTTTCTTAGCCCGGCCTGCTTTAGGCAGCATTGGACGAGCCCACCAGAGAACCAGACTCCTCCGGTGGGCCCTGACTTCTCCATCGGTGGAGTTGAGAGTGCCAAGGTGAGGAGCATGATGATGATGACAGAAGTTAGCATCTGCTATGTTTTCTTTTAATGCAAGTGTAAGTGTGCAGCCTGCCACCCACCCACCCCCAGACTGCAATGCCATACTGCTAGCTTGCACTTGAAATGGGGCCTTTTAGTTTGGAGGAGGCCGAAGCTGGCCACTACCTCATGGCTGCTTCGGCAGCTAGGTATCCATACTCAGTCCCCAGCCGCCCATATTTGTCCTGGTGTGCCTTATACATAAGATTAAGCGCGTATACCAAAACATTACCTGTGCCCTCCCCAGTGCATTTAGTGGGAAGGAGAGCCTATTCCGCTGTAGTGTGTGCATGCCAAACCCCTGTTCATGGTACATGCGAAGATGCCTCCCACCTTGCACCTGTCGTTGCACACTTGCAACTATCCCCATTCAAGTCCTTGTCCCAGGGCAGTGTTCAATTGTACCTCTCCCATTCCTTGCAATGCAAGCGCAAGTATGCAGCCTGCCACCCACGCACCCCCAGGCTGCAATACCATACTGCTTGCTTGCTTGCACTTTAAATTGGGCCGTTTAGGCATGTGGAGGCGGAATCTGGCCACCACGCCATGGCTGTGTCGGCGGCCTGGTATCCATACTCAGTCCCCAGCCACCTGGTGGCCGGGTGTCCCCACTTGCTCCCCAGCCTCCAGGGGGTGGCCGGGTGTCCATACTCTGTCCCCAGCCACCCCTATTTGTCCCGGTAACCTTTCCCACACTTTTCTTAGCCTGGCCTGCTTTAGGGCAGCATTGGCCGAGCCCACCGGACTATCAGACTCCTCCGGTGGGCCCTGGCTTCTCCATCAGGGGAGTGCCAAGGTGAGGAGCATGATGAGGATGATAGAAGTTAGCATCTGCTTTGTTTTGTTGTAATGCAAGCGCATGTATGTAGTAGCGGCTAGGCCTGAGGTGGTCAGCGTTTTGGCGCATATCCTACCTCCTCCGAGGATTGCTGGATGTTTTCCTGCTACTATCCAAGTTCTATGGCTCCCGTTAAAACAAAGCTTCAGGTGATAAATGATGGATGAGGTAGTGGCAAAGGAGAAAGAGCCGGAGGAACAGGGACCATTCACATCAATATCAGGCCAGTCAACCAGATATGTCTTGTAGGATATGTTTCTGTAACAAAAGGAGCGGTTCGGCTACAAAGTTATAGGGCATACAGTGAGTGCAATGCCTACCAAAAATTTCGAGCCACTCGAATGCCCCTTGGAAATGACATGGAGGTCAGAGGGTGTTAACTAAACCTTTTTTTCCATTTATAGCAACTGGGTCTCCCGTGCACTGTTGGCCTAAGCAGTGAATGGAAGGCTTTCCAAAAATTATGAGGAACTGCAATGCCCCTTACAAGAGCCATGTGTGGCACCCCAGGGGTCTGGTCACCACAGTAATAGATGTAACATACCTGGCGGCGTCCTTGCATGGTGGTCCATCTCCCACTGTGCAAGAGCACGCACTTGATCTCCAGTCCAGAATGTCTCTCTGGCTTCCCTCCATGCTGTCTGTTTGTGTCTGTTTCTGCTGCTTAAGGGCGGCGCCCGATCACTTCCTGCTTTTTGTACCTGCTGTGGGTCACACCCCTTGTGCGTCCTCAGCCTATTGCTGTCTGTCACCTGGTATATAGCTCAGCTGCTCCCATCTATTCCTGCCTGAGCATAGTGTTTCATTCAGTGTGTGCTTGCACTCTGAAGGTGCCAGGTCCCGTTCTGTGTTCTCTTGTCTGCCTATCCTGGAGGCTGTATTTCCAGGCCTGTCTGAACACGCTCCTAGCCTGTTCCTTCTGCCTTCTAGGGGCCGATTACCTAGACCCGTTCCTGTATCTTGTCTGACCTGTCTGAACACGCTCCTAGCCTGTTCCTCCCGCCTTCTAGGGGCTGATTACCTAGACCCGCTCCTGTATCTTGTCTGTCCTGTCTGAACACGCTCCTTGCCTGTTCGTCCTGCCTCTCTGGGGGCCGTATTCCCAGACCCGCTCCTGTATTCCGCTGCAGTGTCGGTCTCCTCCGTACACTCAGTTCCAGTCTGAACTCTCTCCTATCCTTTACCTGTTTTGCCTCTATGTCCGTTCCCTTCCTTTTTCTGCAGAGTCTGAACTCGTACCTAACTCCTGCTTGTTGTCTCTGTACTCCCGTTTGTGAGTTTGTGGTCCACTCGCTACTTCTCTGCTAGTACCCTGTGGGTGTCTGGCTCTGCCTTTCCCTTCCTGTCTGTTCCGTGTGAACAGAGCCCTGTCCCCCCTACTCAGCCTAGCCTGCTCTGACTCCTTTGCTCACCGCTCCGGCGGTTCTAGCCTGCTCTGACTCCTTTGCTCACCGCTCCGGCGGTTCTAGCCTGCTCTGACTCCTTTGCTCACCGCTCCGGCGGTTCTAGTCTGCTCTGACTCCTTTGCTTACCGCTCCGGCGGTTCTAGCCTGCTCTGACTCCTTGCTCACTGCTCCGCAGCCTTGCTCCGCTCTGACCCTTTTGCTCACTGCTCCGGCAGCCTTGCTCCGCTCTGACCCTTTTGCCCGCTGCTCCGGCAGTCCTGTCCTGCCCTGCTTCTGCCCGCTGCTCCGGCAGTCCTGTCCTGCCCTGCTTCTGCCCGCTGCTCCGGCAGTCCTGTCCTGCCCTGCTTCTGCCCGCTGCTCCGGCAGTCCTGTCCTGCCCTGCTTCTGCCCGCTGCTCCGGCAGTCCTGTCCTGCCCTGCTTGTGCTCGCTGCTCCTGCAGCCCCGTCCTGCTCTGTTCTTGCCCACCGCTTCGGGCGTTCCCTCTCTGCTGTGGTTGTCTACCGCATCTGCGGTTCTTTGACCCAGTTTGTACTGGGTCTTAACCTTTCTGTGCTCCAGCCCGTCCTTTCGGCCAGTACCTCCCTGCCTGCATACTCGCCTGTATCCACCCATCTGCATACCTGCCGTGTTTGCTTACATCCACCAGTCTGTGCCAGCCTAACCTGCCTGTTCCTGAGTCCCAGTGTGTACTGGGTCCTATCCCGCCTGTGTTCCTACCTGCTAGTGCCTCCCTGTCTGCACTCTAGCTGTGCTTGCCTGTACCCCTCTGCCTGTATTGTTCCTGAGTCCCAGTGTGTACTGGGTCCTATCCCGCCTGTGTTCCTACCTGCTAGTGCCTCCCCGTCTGCACTCTAGCTGCGCTTGCCTTTACCCGCCTGCCTGCATACCAGTCGTGCCTGCCTATACCCTCCAGTCTGTGCGCCAGCCTAACCAGCCTGTTCCAGTAATCCCTGTGTGGGTCAACCCCCGTGTCCGGAGTTTGACCTGGAGTAGCACCTGGTCCCTCTGCCCGGTTTCTCCCTGGTGCACTGGCGTCGTATGCCGTCGCGCCATCTTGGTCGGATCGGCCAGATACTTAGTCACGCCCCTCCAGGCACTCTCCGGTTCATGGTCCAGTGGAACCACAACACCCGCACACGCCAGTCAGTCCGGGCGTGTGCATAACAGCATGCTCAGGCCATGGTTCCCGTTGAGCCCCACGGCCTTCGCTCTCTGAGAAGTTTTCCAACGAATACATGCATTAAAAATAAATAAATAAAATTTTTTTTTTTTTTTTCTCAGCTGAGTTCCAGGCGAATTACGCACCCGTCCAGATGGATCTATCTGCTCTCGTTCCTGCGGATCCGCCACGTTACTATGGGGATCCAAGACAAAGTCGTGCATTTGTGGAGCAATGCATGCTACACTTCAAGTTCTACCCTCTATGTTTTCCCACCGATCGGGTTAAGGTGGCATTCATTATGTCTTACCTGGCGGGTGATGCCTTGGAATGGATCAACCCCCTATATGAAACACAGGATCCGATCCTCCTGGACCTAATGGCCTTCCTGGTGGCCTTTCTAATGGTCTTCGATGATCCTAACCCGGAGGCTCCTGCTGAAGCTTCACCTCCCAATATCCCGGAGCAGCCCCGATGGGTAATGTGTGTGGGTAGCGCAATAGTCCTCCAGCCCAATGAGACTACTGTCCACCCAGAATCTTCACAGGGTGACTACGCTTTCCGGAATACATCTCCCAACCTCAAGAGGCAGTCCAGACGTGCTAGACGTAGAGGCAAGCCGTCACGCCAGGGTCTGTCCTCCCTGAGACCTCCTGACCCCAACCTTGAAGTCCCTACTGAAGCTTCATCTCCCTGTATCCCGGAGAAGCCCCAACGGGTAATGTGCGTGGGTAGTGCTCCGGTTCTCCTGCCCGAAGAGACTTCTGCCCATCCAGACTCCACACAGGAGAACTTCCTGCACCCGGCATCAGATGCTTCACCCACTTTAACCGGTGTGCATGTCCAAGGATGCTCCAAAGCTGTGGTTACCTCTGAGTCTGTGCACCTCTACTACCTGGCGGAGGACCCCCTGTTGCCTCCTGAATCCTCCGGGATACCACTCGATGACAAATGGAGAGAGACTTCTCTACACTCGGTACTCGATACTTTGTCCGCTTCGTCCTGTGAGCCTGACAATCGGTACCCCAAAGTGGTAGTTACCCCCGAGTCTCTACACCCCTCCGACCAGGCGGAGGACCTCCAGTTGTCTCCAGAACCCTTCGGGGTGCTACCTGGTAGCGAAAGGACAGAGACTCTCCTATACTCTGTACCTGATACCTCGCTCGCTTCGTCCAGTGAGTCCAACCTAGTGTACTCCGAAGCAGAGGTTACTCCCGAGTCTCTACACCCCTCCGACCAGGCGGAGGACCTCCAGTTGTCTCCAGAACCCTTCGGGGTGCTACCTGGTAGCGAAAGGACAGAGACTCTCCTTTACTCTGTACCTGATACCTCGCTCGCTTCGTCCAGTGAGTCCAACCTAGTGTACTCTGAAGCAGAGGTTACCCGTGAGTCTCTACACCCTTCTGACCAGGCGGAGGACCGCCAGTTGTCTCCAGAACCCTTCGGGGTGCCACCTGGTGGTGAATGGACAGAGACTTTCCTATACTCGGTACCCGATACCTCGCCTGCTTCGTCCAGTGAGTCCGACCTAGTGTACTCTGAAGCAGATGTTTTCTCTGAGCCTCTGCACTCTTCTGACCCGGCGGAGGACCTCCAGTTGTTTCCTGAATCCTCCGGGGTACCACCAGATAACAAAGAGACAGTGACTTTTCCTCATTATGTACCTGATAACCCGTCTATTTCTTCCTGTGAGCTTGACAAGATGTACCTCGAAGCAGAGATTACCCCCAAGTCTCTGTCCCCCTCCAACCCGGTGAAGGACTTCCAGTTGTCTCCTGTACCCTCTGGGGTGCCACCTGAAAATATGTGGAGAGAGACTTCCTTGTGTGCTGTTCCTGGTACTCCACCCGTTTCGTCTGTTGCTGAGGATGGCTGGATAGGAGGTAGCATCCTAGCTAACCAGATGAGATCAGTTTTTCATGTGGACAGTGGAAGTGATCTCCTTGAAGTGAACGACTGGTCCTCGAATTCCCTGCGGAAGATTCTGGCAGGCCTGAAGAAGAGGGGGCGTAAGGGGGGGGGGTACTGTAACATACCTGGCGGCGTCCTTGCATGGTGGTCCATCTCCCACTGTGCAAGAGCGCGCACTTGATCTCTAGTCCAGAATGTCTCTCTGGCTTCCCTCCATGCTGTCTGTTTGTGTCTGTTTCTGCTGCTTAAGGGCGGCGCCCGATCACTTCCTGCTTTTTGTACCTGCTGTGGGTCACACCCCTTGTGCGTCCTCAGCCTATTGCTGTCTGTCACCTGGTATATAGCTCAGCTGCTCCCATCTATTCCTGCCTGAGCATAGTGTTTCATTCAGTGTGTGCTTGCACTCTGAAGGTGCCAGGTCCCGTTCTGTGTTCTCTTGTCTGCCTATCCTGGAGGCTGTATTTCCAGGCCTGTCTGAACACGCTCCTAGCCTGTTCCTCCTGCCTTCTAGGGGCCGATTACCTAGACCCGTTCCTGTATCTTGTCTGACCTGTCTGAACACGCTCCTAGCCTGTTCCTCCCGCCTTCTAGGGGCTGATTACCTAGACCCGCTCCTGTATCTTGTCTGTCCTGTCTGAACACGCTCCTTGCCTGTTCGTCCTGCCTCTCTGGGGGCCGTATTCCCAGACCCGCTCCTGTATTCCGCTGCAGTGTCGGTCTCCTCCGTACACTCAGTTCCAGTCTGAACTCTCTCCTATCCTTTACCTGTTTTGCCTCTATGTCCGTTCCCTTCCTTTTTCTGCAGAGTCTGAACTCGTACCTAACTCCTGCTTGTTGTCTCTGTACTCCCGTTTGTGAGTTTGTGGTCCACTCGCTACTTCTCTGCTAGTACCCTGTGGGTGTCTGGCTCTGCCTTTCCCTTCCTGTCTGTTCCGTGTGAACAGAGCCCTGGCCCCCCTACTCAGCCTAGCCTGCTCTGACTCCTTTGCTCACCGCTCCGGCGGTTCTAGCCTGCTCTGACTCCTTTGCTCACCGCTCCGGCGGTTCTAGCCTGCTCTGACTCCTTTGCTCACCGCTCCGGCGGTTCTAGCCTGCTCTGACTCCTTTGCTCACCGCTCCGGCGGTTCTAGCCTGCTCTGACTCCTTTGCTCACCGCTCCGGCGGTTCTAGCCTGCTCTGACTCCTTTGCTCACCGCTCCGGCGGTTCTAGTCTGCTCTGACTCCTTTGCTTACCGCTCCGGCGGTTCTAGCCTGCTCTGACTCCTTGCTCACCGCTCCGGCGGTTCTAGTCTGCTCTGACTCCTTTGCTTACCGCTCCGGCGGTTCTAGCCTGCTCTGACTCCTTGCTCACTGCTCCGCAGCCTTGCTCCGCTCTGACCCTTTTGCTCACTGCTCCGGCAGCCTTGAACAGAGCCCTGGCCCCCCTACTCAGCCTAGCCTGCTCTGACTCCTTTGCTCACCGCTCCGGCGGTTCTAGTCTGCTCTGACTCCTTGCTCACTGCTCCGCAGCCTTGCTCCGCTCTGACCCTTTTGCTCACTGCTCCGGCAGCCTTGCTCCGCTCTGTCCCTTTTGCTCACTGCTCCGGCAGTCCTGTCCTGCCCTGCTTCTGCCCGCTGCTCCGGCAGTCCTGTCCTGCCCTGCTTCTGCCCGCTGCTCCGGCAGTCCTGTCCTGCCCTGCTTGTGCTCGCTGCTCCGGCAGCCCCGTCCTGCTCTGTTCTTGCCCACCGCTTCGGGCGTTCCCTCTCTGCTGTGGTTGTCTACCGCATCTGCGGTTCTGTGACCCAGTCTGTACTGGGTCTTAACCTTTCTGTGCTCCAGCCCGTCCTTTCGGCCAGTACCTCCCTGCCTGCATACTCGCCTGTATCCACCCATCTGCATACCTGCCGTGTTTGCTTACATCCACCAGTCTGTGCCAGCCTAACCTGCCTGTTCCTGAGTCCCAGTGTGTACTGGGTCCTATCCTGCCTGTGTTCCTACCTGCTAGTGCCTCCCTGTCTGCACTCTAGCTGTGCTTGCCTGTACCCCTCTGCCTGTATTGTTCCTGAGTCCCAGTGTGTACTGGGTCCTATCCCGCCTGTGTTCCTACCTGCTAGTGCCTCCCCGTCTGCACTCTAGCTGCGCTTGCCTTTACCCGCCTGCCTGCATACCAGTCGTGCCTGCCTATACCCTCCAGTCTGTGCGCCAGCCTAACCAGCCTGTTCCAGTAATCCCTGTGTGGGTCAACCCCCGTGTCCGGAGTTTGACCTGGAGTAGCACCTGGTCCCTCTGCCCGGTTTCTCCCTGGTGCACTGGCGTCGTATGCCGTCGTGCCATCTTGGTCGGATCGGCCAGATACTTAGTCACGCCCCTCCAGGCACTCTCCGGTTCATGGTCCAGTGGAACCACAACACCCGCACACGCCAGTCAGTCCGGGCGTGTGCATAACAATAGAGATATTACGTCGGAGAGCAAGTGGGAGGTTTCCTGGTCAGGATCCCTTAAACATGCAACATCCTCCTGCCCCAATCCTGGGAGGGGAGAATTCTGCCCTTATAAACTGGATCTGGGGCGGGGTTGAGTGAGTCAGGGAACAGTCCGAGTCAGAGTGAGAGCAAGGGAAAGTAACAGCAAGGAGCTCTGTAGGAGCTAAAGACCAGGGGCTGGAAGCTGAGCAGAGCTCGCCCTGCCAGAAGACGATAGGAACCGGACACAGGAGTCCGAAGCTGTGAGGACTTATATATAGAGCAGCAGAAACCAGCCGGCAGGGGATTTCAGGTCCTCTGGCCATAGAAGCCCGGAGGCTCAGTCACAAGCAAGGGACCAGCACCGCCGTCGTGGAGCGGAGGCTAACAGAAGGCCCCAAGTCACCAGCCATACGGGTGAGCACTACACGGTACACTCAGGGACGTGGGCTACTTCTACCCGCTTACAGCAAGGTAGCCAGGAAGAGTGCAGACAGACGGGGAGGCCTACAACACCACCTGGCCAGGGGAACTCCTGCTTGCTCACAGACTGACCAGGCCTCTTATGCTAGCCAGTACTCCCGGGAGGGTCTACCTTATAATCATCAGTAAAGACCCTGAACTGCACTGCAAAGACTCTGAGTCATTCCTGCTGCGCTCGTGCACCATCACCCCCATCATCCACACTCACTGCCCTGAGGCTATACTCCTCCCGAGGGGAGTTATCCCATTCTATGCTGCGCACACAACACCAGCCTCAGCGGTCTGCCTCGCAGCGGTGGTACTGCCTGACCGCAATCCACGGGTGGCGCAGTCAGACCATTAACCTCAAAACCTAAGAAAGACTGCCACTGGTTTGACCAGCCTGAGCCACGGGACCGGGTCACCGCCACAGAGACTACATACCCCAGAGACTCGGCACCGGGTATCCCACACACGTGTACACACGGCCCAGGGGGCGCGTCACATGCAGTACAGCATATTACAAACATAAGTCCCATTATTGGGGAGTGGGTGTCCCAGGGTATTTGCTTATGCTTTCCAAGCAAAAGCTGCCAAAAATTAGGACGGAGCAACTTGCAATGCCCCTTACAAGAGCCATGCAGTACAGCATATTACAAACATAAGTCCCATTATTGGGGAGTGGGTGTCCCATAGTATTTGCTTATGCTTTCCAAGCAAAAGCTGCCAAAAATTAGGACGGAGCAACTTGCAATGCCCCTTACAAGAGCCATGCAGTACAGCATATTACAAACATAAGTCCCATTATTGGGGAGTGGGTGTCCCATAGTATTTGCTTATGCTTTCCCAACAAAAGCTGCCAAAAATTAGGACGGAGCAACTTGTAATGCCCCTTACAAGAGCCATGCAGTACAGCATATTACAAACATAAGTCCCATTATTGGGGAGTGGGTGTCCCATAGTATTTGCTTATGCTTTCCAAGCAAAAGCTGCCAAAAATTAGGACGGAGCAACTTGCAATGCCCCTTACAAGAGCCATGCAGTACAGCATATTACAAACATAAGTCCCATTATTGGGGAGTGGGTGTCCCATAGTATTTGCTTATGCTTTCCCAGCAAAAGCTGCCAAAAATTAGGACGGAGCAACTTGCAATGCCCCTTACAAGAGCCATGCAGTACAGCATATTACAAACATAAGTCCCATTATTGGGGAGTGGGTGTCCCATGGTATTTGCTTATGCTTTCCCAGCAAAAGCTGACAAAAATTAGGACCGAGCAACTTGCAATGCCCCTTACAAGAGCCATGCAGTACAGCATATTACAAACATAAGTCCCATTATTGGGGAGTGGGTGTCCCATAGTATTTGCTTATGCTTTCCCAACAAAAGCTGCCAAAAATTAGGACGGAGCAACTTACAATGCCCCTTACAAGAGCCATGCAGTACAGCATATTACAAACATAAGTCCCATTATTGGGGAGTGGGTGTCCCATAGTATTTGCTTATGCTTTCCCAGCAAAAGCTGCCAAAAATTAGGACCGAGCAACTTGCAATGCCCCTTACAAGAGCCATGCAGTACAGCATATTACAAACATAAGTCCCATTATTGGGGAGTGGGTGTCCCATAGTATTTGCTTATGCTTTCCCAGCAAAAGCTGCCAAAAATTAGGACGGAGCAACTTGCATTGCCCCTTACAAGAGCCATGCAGTACAGCATATTACAAACATAAGTCCCATTATTGGGGAGTGGGTGTCCCATAGTATTTGCTTATGCTTTCCCAACAAAAGCTGCCATAAATTAGGACGGAGCAACTTGTAATGCCCCTTACAAGAGTCATGCAGTACAGCATATTACAAACATAAGTCCCATTATTGGGGAGTGGGTGTCCCATAGTATTTGCTTATGCTTTCCCAGCAAAAGCTGCCAAAAATTAGGACCGAGCAACTTGCAATGCCCCTTACAAGAGCCATGCAGTACAGCATATTACAAACATAAGTCCCATTATTGGGGAGTGGGTGTCCCATAGTATTTGCTTATGCTTTCCCAGCAAAAGCTGCCAAAAATTAGGACGGAGCAACTTGCATTGCCCCTTACAAGAGCCATGCAGTACAGCATATTACAAACATAAGTCCCATTATTGGGGAGTGGATGTCCCATAGTATTTGCTTATGCCTTGCAAGCAAAAGCTGTCAAAAATAAGGACGGAGGAACTTGCAATGCTGGCACCCTGGTGGTATAGTGGTGGTGGAGGCTGAGGATAAGGAGAAGAAGATTAAACAGCCGAAACGAGGAAGCGTATACCCATGTGTGGGTGTGAAGCGGTGCATGTGAATACACCTCCCGAAATAACACAGTGGATTTGACTTTATGTTACTCTGCTGTCATTTGGTGGTGATGAGAAGTCTGGCCCAATCCAGCCCTTGTTCATTTTGATAAGGGTCAGCTTGTCAGCATTGTCAGTTGACAGGCGAGTGCGCTTATCAGTTATAATTCCCCCAGCGGCACTAAAAACACGCTCAGATAACACGCTAGCGGCAGGGCAGGCCAGGACCTCCAAGTCGTACAGAGCGAGTTCATTCCAAGTGTCCAGCTTGGATACCCAATAATTAAAAGGCACAGAGGAATCACAGAGGACGCTGGTACGATCGGCAAGGTACTCCCTCACCATCTTTTGAAACTTTCCACTCCTTGTGAGAGTACCCCGCGCCTCAGGGCCTGTAAGCTGGGCGGGTGTCAGAAAACTGTCCCAGAACGTTGACAGTGTTCCCCTGCCTCTGCTGGATTGGAATACAAAACAAAAAAAGAGAAAAAAAGACGAAACCAGAGCCTCAAATTATAAACATATTAAATTCATAAGTTTATTATAAATATGCATACAACAGACAAGGGGGTAATGTGTGCAAAATATGCGAAGTATAAAATATCCCACCCCACATGACACAACTTAACGACAGATCCTCAATTGCGCAATTTAAAACGCAACATATCCATATTCATTAATAATTCGGCTAAATGATTGCACCTATTAGTGACTACTGCCCTTTACTACCTCCAATTCCAATCTCTAATCATTCATAGTATGGTAGTGATGTACATACCAAAGGTCACTAGGCAGTCACAGGGAAAGATAAGGGTCCGTCCAAGGAGTGTACACGTGGGGCAGGAAAAGCCCCGACGCGCGTTTCGGTCTTCCCTTCGTCAGGGGGCGTATAGTAGAAACTTTGTGTTAGAATTTATAGGTGCCGGGCGGCACTAAAGACCGGAAGTGACGCATGCGTCACCATGGGAATCAAGACGCCGGCCGGCGTCCGCGTCACATGACATCCGGAGGCGGGGCAACGAGCCCCGGCGCCGAACGCCAATACAGACACGGAGAGCCGGAGAGCGCCGAGACCCACATAATGCGCATGCGTGCCAGGTCTAAGTAATAGAAATACCATTAAGACTACGTGCATAGTACCAGGACGAGTGATATAACTATAGGGTCAATCGCAAATGGAATTATTAGTCTCAACATATCACATCAATATATATGGGGTCACCAGCAGGTCAACCTACATCAAAATCAGAGAGAATCCCTATTTAGGTCTGAATATGAAAATATAAATATCTAGATAGTCAACAATATTCACATGGACCAATACAACCACATTCCTTTACGCAGACATAGATATATATACTTATTTAATTATATGCCATCTATGTCATTTAACTCAACGTTATACAATGGAACAGTTATACAGAAAGGTTATGAGTGTATACGCCACATAAAGCATTGGTGTATATGTTACTATCTTGTCCGTATTCATCCATAATGTATGCTCTCTCATAGTCACATCCGGACATGAAGACTTGATGAAAAGAAGGCGACGATCCCGGCAAAGAACCACAATACTAACAGAAGAAAAGAGGTCCTACATAATGCAGAAAAAGATAATAGGTAAGTAAAAATAGAACACAAATAAAAATTAAAAAATTAAAAACAAAACCTCAAGCATATTGGGCCAGTTATCAGTGTAAAGTACCAAAAACATACACATCAATACATGCACATGCAAATATATCATGCATCCATGAGTATATAAGTTGACTACAGAAAGGAGGAGTAACTAATACTTTCATTTAATCCATTGGGATGCAAGGTATCAAGAGTCCAGATCCAACGAGACTCCATTTGGGCAAGTCTAAGTCCCATTCTACCACCTCGTATATTGGGCATAATACAATCTATACCCCTAACTTTAAATCCAGAGGCATCACAATTATGATGGGTCCTGAAATGACGGGGTATGGTCTTTAAGGTGGACGTGTCCGTCTGGTCGGCCGCAGCCATAATTCCCAAAACATGTTCACGAACACGAACCTTAAACTGACGGGTGGTCATGCCCACATATATCAGTCCACAAGGGCAGGTAGCAAAATATATCACATGCTTTGTGGTGCAGGTTATTGATCTGTTGATATTATAGATTTTAGACCCGTCAGATTTGAAGAAAGTGTCGCATTTAACAATGTTCGGGCATGCTACGCACCGACCACAAGGAGCACATCCACTTTTTTTAGTCTGCCCATCCAAAAAGGTAAAAACCTTTGGACCCTCATAGTGTGAATGTACCAGGTAATCACGTAGATTCCTAGAACGCCTAATCGAAATAGATGGTCTATCTGGAATACATCTTGATAAAATATTATCAGCTTTAAGGATATGCCATGAACGGGCCAAGATCTTCCTCATACGTGAAAATTGGGAGTGGAAATTGGTTACAAACCTCACCTTCTCATTGCCATCCCTTATATTTTTACTGCCATATATTAATTCATGTCGAGAAGCAGATTTAGCTCTATTATAAGCCTCAGGGCCTGTAAGCTGGGCGGGTCTCAAAAAACTGTCCCAGAACGTTGACAGTGTTCCCCTGCCTCTGCTGGATTGGAGTTGCATCTCTCTCGCCTGTACGCCTTGGTTTGGCAACGAACTGTGACCTCTGCCGCTAGCGTGTTCAGATGGGAATTTTTTTAAGAGTTCTGCAGCAAGGGCCTTCTGGTATTGCCCCATTTTTGTAGACCTCTCCACCTCAGGAATAAGAGAGTGAAAGTTCTCCTTGTAGCGGGGGTCTACAAGTGTCACCAACCAGTAATGACTGTCACCCAACATTTTGACAACGCGAGGGTCACGGTTAAGGCAGCGTAACATAAAGTCAGCCATGCGTGCCAGACTGGTGACGGGAAGATTTCCGTGTCCTCACCAAGATGACGACTGACCATGCTCTCCTCCTCCTCCCCCCTGTCCTCAGGCCACCCACGCTGAACCGACGGTATGACACTTGTACAGGTACTACCGTCTACAACGCATGATATCAGCTCCTGTTCTTCCTCCTCCTCCTCCGCCTCCTCCTCTCCCTCATTGTCCCCCAATGCACGTTGGGATGAGATGAGGCTGGGCTGTGTGTAATCGCCCGCTACGGCTTCTTGATCCATCTCATCATACTCTGGCTGCAATGCCTCCTCTTTAATTCTCTGCAGAGAGCGTTGCAAAAGACAGACAAGTGGGATGCTGACACTAATGATGGCGTCATCGCCACTCACCATCTTTGTGGCCTCCTCAAAGTTTGTCAGGATGGTACATATGTCAGACATCCAGGTCCACTCCGGAGGTCTTATGTGTGGAGTCTGACCTGAATATCGACGGCCTTGTTGCAGCTGGTACTCCACAACTGCTCTCTTCTGCTCACAAATCCTTTGCAACATGTGGAGGGTAGAGTTCCAACGTGTGGGGACATCACACACCAGTCGGTGTGACGGAAGCTGCAAACGCTGCTGCAACACAGCAAGGGCGGCGGAAGCTGTAGCCGACTTGCGAAAATGAGCTGACAGGCGGCGTACTTTCACGAGCAGATCTGGCAACTCGGGGTACGATTTAAGAAACTGCTGAACCACGAGGTTAAGCACATGAGCCAGGCATGGTACGTGTGTGATCTCACCTCGCCTCAGAGCCGCCACCAGGTTACGGCCATTGTCACACACGACCATGCCGGGATGTAGGTTCAGCGGTCTCAGCCACAGATCTGCCTGCTCTTTCACAGCTGTCCACAACTCACAAGCAGTGTGAGGTTTATCACCTAAGCTTATGAGTTTCAGCACAGCCTGTTGCCGCTTGGCGGAGGCAGTACTGCAATGCTTCCAGCTTGTAACTGATGTGGTGATATCTGAGATGGAGGAGGAGGAGGATGCGCAGGAGCTGTACACTGTGGGGGCAACTCTGACTGACATAGGGCCCGCAATCCTCGGTGTGGGGTGGATGTGTTCCGTCCCAAGGTCCGACTGGGTCCCGGCTTCCACTATGTTTACCCAGTGTGCCGTCAGAGAGATGTACCGTCCCTGGCCACAAGCACTTGTCCACGTGTCCGATGTCAGGTGGACTCTCCCAGTAACTGCGTTGTTGAGGGCACGGCAGATGCTTTGGGACACGTGCTTGTGTAGTGCGGGGATGGCACACCGGGCAAAATAGTGTCGGCTGGGGACCGAGTACCGACGGACGGCCACTGCCATAAGATTGCGGTAGGATTCCTTCTCCACCAGCCTAAAAGGCAGCATTTCCAATGCAAGCAGTCGTGAAATGTGCGAATTTAGGACTGTGGCCTGTGGGGCGTTAGCTGCGAATTTCCGCTTTCGTTCAAAGGTCTGGGATATGGACAATTGAACGCTGCGGTGGGACGTGGACGTGGACGTTGATGCTGTTTCTTGAGAAACTGCCATAACAAGTGAAGACTGAGAGGAGGGGGCATCTTTACATGCAGTATGGACAGGGGATTGCCTTGCACACACAACAGGGGGTTCTATTGCACGCACAACAGTGGAAGAAGCAGTGGTGACACCCGCTGACACTGGTCGTGGACCCTGAGTTTCGCCCCACAAAGTCGGGTGCTTTGCTGCCATGTGCCTGATCATGCTGGTGGTGGTCAGGCTGGTAGTTTTGTCACCCCTGCTAATGCTGGCATGGCAGGTGGAACATATGGCCTTTTTGGGGTTATCAGCAGAGTCTTTAAAAAAATTCCAGACTCTGGAAGACCTACCGCCTGTACTGGCAACGTCCCTCGTGTTGGTGTTACGGGGAACGGTTGCCTGCCTTCTGTCTGCGGCCACCACACTGCTTCTTCCTGCCTGTTGGGGTACTCTGCCTCCCTCCCCCTGTGTGCTGCTGGCCTCACTCTGCATGTCCTCCTTCCACGTTGGGTCAATTACTAGATCATCCACCACCCCCTCCTCTTCCACTTGCGCACCACGATCCTCCTCCTCACTTCCTGGCAATTGTGTCTCGTCATCGTCCACCTCTTGTGACAGATTGCCAACATCGACTTCCTGTGGCCGTGGCTGTTCAAATATTTGGGCATCGCAACATGGGATCTCCTCTTCCACCACTTCAAGCGTATCAGGTGAGGGGCCCAAATATGGAAATGGACCAGTGAACAGCTCTTCAGAGTGTCCAAGTGTGGGATCACTTGCTGTCTGACGACACTCGGCATGGTGGGAGGAAGGAGCATCAGGGTGAGGAGGAGTATGCGGTCGAGACTCACGGCTACTAAGAGTTGACCGTGTGGAAGACAGACCGGAGGTGGTGGTGCCCAGGTAACTGGAAGTATTATCTGCTATCCAATTAATAACCTGTTCACACTGATCAGTTCTCAATACTGGTGTTGTTCTGTGCTTCCCTAGTAATTCGGTCAAGAAGTGGGAGCGAGAAGATGTGGCTGTTGGTTGTGGCACATTTTCACCTTGGCCACGGCCCCGTCCTCTGCACGAACCATCACCAGAACGTCCACTTCCACGTCCCTTGCCACGCGCCTTGCCCATTGTAAATGAAGTAAAATAGCTTACACTTGCACTATCAATGGAAAAAGGGTAATAAAGAGTAGATTAGAACCGTGGAAGAGGAAAAGCACAGTTATTGTTTACTGGGGTATACCACACTTTTTTAAATAGAGATATTTGCGGCTGAACAGTGAGCGACACACTCAAACTGCTTTTTTTTTTTTGATACCAAAGGCCCAAAACTGGATAGTACAGCGATTTGACCCGTGGAACTGCGAAACCACACTGGGATGTCGGGCCTACACAAGACTATTTTCAACAGATATATTTTTGTGTCACAACAGTCAGGAGACACTACTGTTTTTCTTTACGGAAAAAACTACCAAAAGCTGAATAATAGAGATTTTTTACAGTGGGATGGCAAAACCACAGTTATTGTTTACTCGGGTATACCACACTTTTTCAAATAGAGATATTTGCGGCTGAACAGTGAGCGACACACTCAAACTGCTTTTTTTTTAGATACCAAAGGCCCAAAACTGGATAGTACAGCGATTTGACCCGTGGAACTGCGAAACCACACTGGGATGTCGGGCCTACACAAGACTATTTTCAACAGATATATTTTTGTGTCACAACAGTTAGGAGACACTACTGTTTTTCTTTACGGAAAAAAATACCAAAAGCTGAATAATAGAGATTTTTTACCGTGGGATGGCAAAACCACAGTTATTGTTTACTGGGGTATACCACACTTTTTTAAATAGAGATATTTGCGGCTGAACAGTGAGCGACACACTCAAACTGCTTTTTTTTTTAGATACCAAAGGCCCAAAACTGGATAGTACAGCGATTTGACCCGTGGAACTGCGAAACCACACTGGGATGTCGGGCCTACACAAGACTATTTTCAACAGATATATTTTTGTGTCACAACAGTCAGGAGACACTACTGTTTTTCTTTACGGAAAAAACTACCAAAAGCTGAATAATAGAGATTTTTTACCGTGGGATGGCAAAACCACAGTTATTGTTTACTGGGGTATACCACACTTTTTTAAATAGAGATATTTGCGGCTGAACAGTGAGCGACACACTCAAACTGCTTTTTTTTTAAGATACAAATGGCCCAAAATGGATAATACAGAGGTTTGAACCGTGGAAGTGCAAAACAACACTTCTGTTTCTCTAGCCTACACCAGACTATTTTCAACAGTTATATTTGTGTCTGAAAAATCAGAGACACGCTTTTTTTTTGGGGGGGGGGGGGGGGACACACCAAAAGGTTAATAAGACGGGTATTTGTACAGTGTGAAGGAGGAGAAAAAAAGGAGGATTTAGATGAAAAAAAAAGGATTTTTCCTGGCCCCCGACACCTGGTGCTAAGTCCAGCAATTTCAGCAACAGGAGCACACAGGACTGTAATGCAGCGTTTGCTGGTATAACCACTGTGTCTCCTATACCAGGGTTCCCCAACTCCAGTCCTCAAGGCCCACCAACAGGTCATGTTTTCAGGATTTCCTTAGTATTGCACAGGTGATGTAACTATTGCCTGTGCTGATGATGGAATTATCACCTGTGCAATACTAAGGAAATCCTGAAAACATGACCTGTTGGTGGGCCTTGAGGACTGGAGTTGGGGAACCCTGTCCTATACAGCCTGCCTGCCTGATATCTGGGATGGATATTAGTCCTGAAAAGGACTGTTTGTTTGTTCTGGCAGCCTTTACAGACCCTACACTAACTATTTTGCAGTTTATATCTCTCCCTAAATCAGCAGCGCTGTCCCTACACTGTCTAATCCGGAGCGACTGTGTCCAAGATGGCGGCGCCCCGTTTTAAATACTCGAGGTGACGCTGTGCGGCCAGCCAATCACTGTAATGCCCACAACCAACATGGCTGCAGCATTACAGTGACTGGCTGGCAATCCCTGCATGTTCATTGGCTCTGTAAAGAGCGCCAAACATGCAGGGCGGAGACCCGAGCTCCCGCCCGAGTAACCCGGAAATGCTCGGTGCTCGCCGAACATCCCGAGTAGCGTGATGCTCGGGCGAGTACCGAGCAGTGTCGAGCATGTTCGCTCAACACTACTTATTACTAAAAGATTAACATTGCTGGAGAGTCTGGCGTGGGCGGGGTTAGCTTTCTCAGCTCTGTTTCACTCTACATCTAAAAGATCTGTTTGTGTCAGAACGGCAGCACCCAGTAATCTAAGTGATTCAGCTTTTCTTTACCTACATTATGCTGCTCTGACATGAGGTAACATAGTATCATAGTAACATAGTTTGTAAAGCCGAATAAAGACTTGCGTCCATCAAGTTCAACCTGTTAGTTCTGTAATTGCTAAAGTTGATCCAGAGGAGGGCAAAAACCCCAAATGATTTAGCCAATCTTCACCTGAGGAAAAATTCCCTCCCGACTCTGAAACCAGCAGTCAGAATAAATCCCTGTATCAACCTACTATTTTATTCTATTTTTAAGTATATGCAGAAATCTGCCTGGTATCTAGAAATGCATCCAGTCCCCGCTTGAACTGGTGTAGTGAATCCGACATTACCGTCTCCTCACTCAGTGAATTCCATATTCTCACTGCTCTTACCGTAAAGAACCCCTTCCTATGCTGGTGCTGAAACCTTTTCTCTTCCAGTCTTAGTGAATGCCCTCTTGTTACCGTAATATTCCTCCTTTTGAACAAATCCCGGGCAAGGTCTCTATACTGTCCCCTAACATATTTGTACACATTTATTATGTCCCCCCTCAACCTTCTCTTTTCCAGGCTGAATAGTCCTAGTTTTGCCAACCTCTCTGGGTATTGCAGTCCCTCCATTCCCCTTATTAATTTTGTTGCCCTCCTTTGTACCTTTTCAAGCTCATTTATATCCTTTCTATATATTGGGGCCCATAACTGAGCACAGTATTCCAAGTGTGGTCTGACCAGTGCTTTGTACAGTGGAAGAACAATGTTCTCATCCTTTGCAGCTTTACCTCTTCTGATACATCCCATTACCCTGTTTGCCCTTACAGCAGCGGCCTGACTTTGGGCACTCCAATTTAGTTTGCTATCAATCAAGATGCCCAAGTCCTTCTCCATCTCTGAATTCCCCAATGATTTCCCATTCAGTGAGTACTGGTGACTTCCATTTTTCCTTCCCATATGTATGACCTTACATTTCTCCTCGTTAAACCTCATTTTCCATTTAATGCTCCACCTACCCAGCTTATCCAAATCCCTCTGTAGGTCTGCACTGTCCTCTTTTGTATTAATTGTTTTACATAACTTTGTGTCATCTGCAAATATTGATATTTTACTATTTATCCCGTTGACTATGTCGTTAATAAAGATGTTAAATAACATTGGGCCTAGTACAGACCCCTGTGGTACCCCACTAGTGACACTTACCCAATCTGAGTATATTCCATTTATAACCACCCTCTGCCTTCTATCCTTTAGCCAGTTAGCTACCCACTTGCAGACATTTTCCCCCAGCCCCATCATTCTCATTTTGTATACCAACCTATTATGTGGCACGCTATCGAACGCTTTTGAGAAGTCGAGATACACGACATCCACTGGTTCCCCCTGATCTACTCGAGAGCTAACCTCCTCGTAGAAGTCAATCAGGTTTGTTTGGCAGGAGCGATTCCTCATGAATCCATGTTGGTTCGGGATTAAAAGATTATTAGCATCAAGATGCTCCGTAATTGCCTCTTTAATAAAGCCTTCAAAAATTTTGCTCACAACGGACGTCAGACTCACCGGCCGATAGTTTCCGGCGTCACTTTTCGCTCCCTTTTTGAATATTGGCACTACATTCGCCTGTCGCCAATCAAGTGGCACAGACCCAGTCTCAACAGAGTCCTTAAATATAAGATATAACGGTCTGTCTATCACATTACTTAGTTCCCTTAGTACCCGTGGGTGTATGCCATCAGGTCCTGGTGATTTGTTTATTTTAATGTTACTGAGGCGTTTCTGTACCCCAACTTGGGTTAGATTTGTCATACTTAGTGGAGGATTAAGCTTGTCACCTCTCATTTCTCCTGTTACTTCGATTTCCTTTGTGAAAGTTGTTGAAAAAAAATTATTTAATAGATTAGCTTTATCCTCATCTTTCTCTATGATTTTGCCTTCCTCACTTTTTATCGGTCCAATATTATCTGATTTAATCCTTTTACTATTTATATACGTAAAGAACAGTTTGGGATTTGATCTACTTTCCCTAGCAATACGTTTCTCTGTTTCCTCCTTCGCTATTTTTATTTGTTTTTTTACAGGTTCTCGTTTTTTCCTTGTAACACATTAGTGCCTCCTTACTGTTTTCCTGTTTTAATCTCTTGAATGCCTCTTTTTTGCTATTTAACGCCCCTTTTACGTTCTTGTTCAACCATATTGGTTTCCTCTTATTTCTGGCCCTTTTATTCCCATACGGTATATACCTCTCGCACTGAGTATTCAGAATTCTTTTGAAGGTTTCCCATTTACTATTCGTATTCCCTTGATTAAGTACTTTGTCCCAGTCAATAAGTTGAAGGTTTTCTATCAGCTGATCAAACTTCGCCCTCCTAAAGTTTAATGTTTTTGTTGTTCCCTTATTGATAACCCTACTGAAGGGCATTTTGAAGTCGATAATATTATGGTCGCTATTACCTAGGTGCCCCCCTATCTGTACCTCAGTTATTCTATCAGGCCTATTAGTCAATATTAAGTCCAACACGGCCTTCCCTCTCGTTGGTTCCTGCACTAGTTGGGAGAGATAATTATCCTTAATATTTGTCAAGAACCTTTTTCCTTTCTGAGATCTACAGGTTTCTGTTTCCCAGTCAATATCCAGGTAGTTGAAATCCCCCATTACAATCACTTCATTATGTTTTGCTACTTTGTCTATTTGTCCTAATAGCAGATTCTCATTCTCCTCTGTTATATTTGGTGGCTTATAGCAGACCCCCAGTAATATTTTATTATTATTTTTTGCCCCCTCTATCTCTACCCACATGGACTCGACCCCCTCTTCTCCCTCTCCTATATCTTCCCTTAGTCTGGGTTTTAGACATGACTTTACATATAAGCAGACTCCTCCGCCTTTCCCCTGTTTCCGGTCCCTTCTAAATAAACTATAATCTAATAAATTTACCGCCCAGTCGTAGCTATCGTCTAGCCAAGTCTCTGTTATACCTACGATGTCATACCTCTCCTCCGATATAAGCGCCTGCAGCTCATCCGCCTTATTGGTCAGGCTTCTTGCGTTGGTCAGCATGCAAGATAAAACTTTGGGGTTATTTAGCATCCTATTCTTCTCTAACGATCTAACTGTACTATCCCCACCCCCCTCTCCACCCTCATTATATTCACTTCTCCCCTTCCCCCTTGCTTGCCTCACATCCCACCTATTTCCTTGGTTTCCCCCCCCCCGTCTCTAGTTTAAAAACTCCTCCAACCTATTAGCCATCTTCTTCCCCAGCACCGCTGCACCCTCCCCATTGAGGTGCAGCCCGTCCCTACGGTAGAGCCTGTAGCCGACCGCGAAGTCGGCCCAGTTCTCCATGAACCCAAACCCTTCTGCCTTGCACCAACTCTTTAGCCACTTATTCACCTCCCTAACTTCCCGTTGGCGCTCCTGTGTGGCTCACGGGATTGGTAGTATTTCTGAGAAAACTACCTTGGAGGTCCTTGCCCTAAGCTTCCTACCTAGGTCCCTGAAATCATTTTTAAGGACCCTCCATCTACCACTCACTATGTCATTGGTGCCGATGTGGACCATGACCGCTGGGTCTTCGCCAGCCCCACCCAGTAACCTGTCAACCCGATCCGCGATGTGCCGGACTCGAGCGCCAGGGAGGCAGCACACCGTTCGGCGATCCCGGTCTTTGTGACAGATTGCCCTGTCTGTCCCCCTAATAATAGAGTCACCCACTACCAGAACCTGTCTTGCCTGCCCTACACTTCCCCCCTCCCCCTCATTACTGGAGCATACACTCCCCCGGCGGTCAGAGGATCTGTCGTGCTCCAATAATGCCGGTTCTGAACCAGTCTTCCTATACTTCTTCCCTCTATCCCTCCTAACTGTTATCCAGCTCCCTGCCTGTTCAGCCTGCACTTCCCCTCTATGCTCCACCCCCAGTATTGACCCATTGAGTGTCTGCTCGGTGAGCAGCAAACTCCGTTCCATGTTGTCGATGCTCCTCAGTATCGCTATCTGAGCACTTAGATCCAGAATTTGGGCTTCCAAGTGCACGATATGCTCACATCTCTCGCAGCAGTATGGATCCTCGAGCGGTTGCTCACGGAATGCATACATTGCGCAAGATGTACACTGCACGGCTCCGGCCAACATGGACGTCATTCTAAATATGGGGATACAGTCAGTATATATATACACAAGTACAAAACACAATTATTTATATATAGGTGTATGGACGGGGATCAATTAGGGATGTGCAAGTGTATCAATTAGATATCGGCGGGGGATCAGTTAAGTATGGACGGGGGATCAATTAAGTATCAAGTATGGACGGGGGAATCAGATAAGTAGGTCAGGTGGATTAATTAAGTAAAAAGTAAAGAAAGAATGAAATACAGTCAGCAATTCAGTCCTAAGTCCTCCCTTCCAAACTCCCTGAATACAAAGTCACTGAAAAACAAGTCACACACTTACTTTCGTTCGCACTTACGCTCCGGACACACGCAGCTCGTTCACACTCGCAAACTAAGAGATTTAAAGAGGTTTTTTTTCTTTTTTTTTTCCTTTTCCAGCAATGTACCCTTCACCTCAATTCACTTCCAAAGGTAGCAAAAACTTGGTAATCTATCACACCCCTCTCCACCTTTCCACACACAATCACTATCTCTGCACACACTGGCATCTGGTACGCCAGCATTTATATACTTCAGTGGCTTCAGAACAACTCTGACCATTCTTGACTGGCCAGCCAGAGCCCTGACCTAAACCCAATTGAGCATCTCTGGAGAGACCTGAAAAGGGCCGTCCACCAACGTTCACTATCCAACCTGACGAAACTGGAGAGGATCTGCAAGGAAGAATGGCAGAGGTTCCCCAAGTCCAGGTGTGATAAACTTGTTGCATCATTCCCAAGAAGACTCATGGCTTTACTAGCTCAAAAGGGGGCTTCTACACAATACTGAGCAAAGGGTCTGAATACTTATGACCATGTGATATTTCTGGTTTTCTTTTTGAATAAATTTGCAAAAATTTGTACATTTATGGTTTATTTCAATCAAGATGGGGTGCAGAGTGTACTTTAATGAGAAAAAAAATGACATTTTTAGAATTTACCAAATGGCTGCAACGAAACAGAGTGAAAAATTTAAAGGGGTCTGAATACTTTCTGTACCTACTGTATCTACCTACTTCACTATTTCTGTACCTGTTTGTAGGTTTCTATCTTTATTATGTAAGCCATGTGTATGACTTCATGTCAGAATCTATTAGTATCATTTTTATTTAATTATAATATCCTGTGAGCTCACATTTTCCCCATGTTTGTATTTTAAATGTAACTGCTTTGCACAGGAAGCCAAATGAGTTTGGCCTCTGTTGATTTTTTTTTTTTTGCTCATTCCACTCTGTATATCATAGAATCATAGAATCATAGAATGGTAGAGTTGGAGGGGACCTCCTGGGTCATCTGGTCCAACCCCCTGCTCAAAGCAGGATTCACTAAACCATCTCAGACAGATGTCTGTCCAGCCTCTGTGTGAAGACTTCCATTGAAGGAGAACTCACCACCTCTCGTGGCAGCCTGTTCCACTCATTGATCACCCTCACTGTCAAAAGTTTTTTTCTAATATCTAATCTGTGTCTCCTCCCATTTAGTTTCATCCCATTGCTTCTAGTCTTTCCTTGTGCAAATGAGAATAAAGATGATCCTTCTACAATGTGACAGCCCTTGACATATTTGTAGACAGCTATTAAGTCTCCTCTCAGTCTTCTTTTTTTCAAGCTAAACATTCCCAAATCCTGTAACCGTTCCTCATAGGACATGGTTTGCAGACCGGTCACCATTCTGGTCGCTCTTCTCTGAACTTGCTCCAGTTTGTCGATGTCTTTTTTAAAATGTGGTGCCCAAAACTGTACACAGTATTCCAGATGAGGTCTGACCAAAGAGGAGTAAAGTGCGATAATGACTTCACGTGATCTAGACTGTATGCTTCTGTTAATACATCCCAGAATTGTATTTGCCTTTTTTGCTGCTGCATCACACTGTTGACTCATGTTCAGTCTATGATCTATTAGTATACCTAAGTCTTTTTCACATGTACTGTTGCTTAGCTCTATTCCTCCCATTTTGTATATGCTTTTTGCATTTTTATTGCCCAGATGTAGTACTTTGCATTTTTCCCTGTTAAAAACCATTCTGTTGGTTGCTGCCCACTGCTCCAGTTTATTTAGGTCTTTTTGAATCCTCTCTCTCTCTTCTCTAGTGTTAGCTGTCCCTCCTAGCTTTGTGTCATCAGCAAATTTAATCAGTTTACCCTCAATTCCTTCATCTAAATCATTGATAAAGATGTTGAACAATACAGGTCCCAGGACAGAGCCCTGTGGTACCCCACTTGAGACATTCATCCAACTGGATGTGAAGCCATTTACGACCACTCTTGGAGTCTGATCACTAAGCCAGTTATGAATCCACCTAACAGTTGCCTTGTCCATTCCATACTTGGTAATTTTTTCAATAAGGATGGTGTGAGATACGTTGTCAAATGCTTTGCTGAAGTCAAGATATACTATATCTACAACATTTCCATGATCCACCCAGTCAGTGATTCAGTCATAGAAGGAAATTAGGTTAGTCTGACATGACTTGTTAGTTTCAAACCCATGCTGACTCTGGTTAATCACTTCATTCTTATCCATGTACTTACATACATGTTGTTTAATAATTTGTTCAAAGATCTTTCCTGGTATAGAAGTCAGACTCACCGGCCTATAGTTCCCTGGGTCCACCTTCTTCCCCTTTTTGAAGATAGGAACAACATTTGCTCTTCTCCAGTCTTCTGGGACTTCTCCTGTTCTCCAAGAATTTTCAAAGATTATGGAGAGTGGTTTTAAATTTCTTCTACAATCTCCTTCAGTACTCTGGGGTGTAATTCATCTGGACCTGGAGACTTGAACTCATTTATGTTAGCTAAATATTCCCTCACAATCTCTATGTTTACAGATAACTTGGATTCTTCTATTCCTTTAATAGGACAGTGAAGATCAGTTGATGTTACATTTTCTTTCTGAGAGAAAACAGATGCAAAATAGGAATTAAAAAGTTTGGCCTTCTCAACATCCTTTCTTACCATTTCACCATTTTCATCCTGTAAAAATCCTATAGCATCTTTGACTTTTCTTTTACTTTTGACATAGCCTCAAAATCCTTTTTTATTGCTTTTGACATCTCTTGCAAGCCTTAATTCATTGTCAGCTTTAGCTAACCTGATACGTGCCTTACAGGATCTGCAGACTGCATTATAATCTTCTTTAGATATGCCTTCCTCTTTCCATTTGATAAACATTTCTTTCTTTCTTTTTAGCATGTGTTTAAGTTCTGTGTTCATCCATCCTGGTTTCCTTAAATGCTTCCCATTCTTCCTACTTTTCGGGATTGTTAACGATTGTGCTTTGAGAATCTCATTTTTAAAAATTTCCCATCCTTCCTGGACATTTTTGTCCTTAAGGACATCCAGCCATTGGATCCCTCCTATTCTCTTTCTGAGTCGCTTAAAATCTGCCTTTCTGAAATCTAACCTAGAAGTTTGAGTCTTCACAAACATATCGGAGCATTACCATGTGGTCAGTATTGGCTATATACCTGAGGAAGTGGACAGGACATCCACGAAACGCGTATTTTTAGCCTTGAAGTAAATATGGACTTTAATTGAACCTCTGAGTCCTTATCCATGTGTGGAGGAGCACGGATTTAATTGGCACTATTTCTATCCTCTCTGTACTTCACTATTCCGCAATATTAACTTTGGTTCTATTCTTAATTTGTTCTGTCTTTTCACTAAACTAAATCAACCCCCAAATTATTTTCAAACTAAATAAAACTTTTCCTCCTACTGGCCTTTCGACACATTAACCGGCAATGTCACATTGACCCATGTACCTTCCTCATCACCATATTCATTATCTTGCCTACCCTTCTGCTTTATCCCACTGCTCCCTTTCTACACAATTCATAAGGTATTATTTTCACAAAAAAATCGTTCATTTTCACTTATTTCTATCATTCCATCTAATGGCTTTCATTTTTGGACACTTACTATTAAATACACTATTAGCATCTTCAATTTATTAATCTCTTCTTTTTCTGTGTTCTCGTTATTTTACTCTTATTTGAATAATTTCCCCCATTTCCACAGAATCACTTTGCCTTTACGTAATGTGATATTCCCAGATTCACATCACACTCCTATATTCTATCTCCAGGGTGTCCATAAAGTCTGGACGCATAGGCAAAAATACATATTTTTAAGAAATGAAATGTATTAACATTTTATTAAATGGGAATATTAAATTAATGTGATTTCCATCATTTGCGATTCAAAAGTTGATGTGCGCTGCAAAATTCTATTATAGTTAATGAGAATTCCTGTGTCCAGACTTTAGGGACACCCTGTATATCATCTCCCAATTTCTAATATATACAGTACAGGCCAAAAGTTTGGACACACCTTCTCATTTAAAGATTTTTCTGTATTTTCATGACTATGAAAATTGTACATTCACACTGAAGGCATCAAAACTATGAATTAACACATGTGGAATTATATACTTAACAAAAGAGTGTGAAACAACTGAAAATATGTCTTATATTCTAGGTTCTTCAAAGTAGCCACCTTTTGCTTTGATGACTGCTTTGCACACTCTTGGCATTCTCTTGATGAGCTTCAAGAGATAGTCACCGGCAATGGTCTTCCAACAATCTTGAAGGAGTTCCCAGAGATGCTTAGCACTTGTTGGCCCTTTTGCCTTCACTCTGCGGTCCTGCTCACCCCAAACCATCTCGATTGGGTTCTGGTCTGGTGACTGTGGAGGCCAGGTCATCTAGCATAGCACCCCATCACTCTCCCGCTTAGTCAAATAGCCCTTACACAGCCTGGAGGTGTGTTTGGGGTCATTGTCCTGTTGAAAAATAAATGATGGTTCAACTAAATGCAAACCGGATGGAATAGCATGCCGCTGCAAGATGCTGTGGTAGCCATGCTGGTTCAGTATACCTTCAATTTTGAATAAATCCCCAACAGTGTCACCAGCAAAGCACCCCCACACCATCACACCTCCTCCCCCATGCTTCACGGTGGGAACCAGGCATGTAGAGTCTATCCGCTCACCTTTTCTGCGTCGCACAAAGACACGGTGGTTGGAACCAAAGATCTCAAATTTGGACTCATCAGACCAAAGCACAGATTTCCACTGGTCTAATGTCCATTCCTTGTGTTCTTTAGCCCAAACAAGTCTCTTCTGCTTGTAACCTGTCCTTAGCAGTGGTTTCCTAGCAGCTATTTTACCATGAAGGCCTGCTTCACAAAGTCTCCTCTTAACAGTTGTTGTAGAGATGTCTGCTGCTAGAACTCTGTGTGGCATTAACCTGGTCTCTAATCTGAGCTGCTGTTAACCTGCGATTTCTGAGGCTGGTGACTCGGATAAACTTATCCTCAGAAGCAGAGGTGACTCTTGGTCTTCCTTTCCTGGGGCGGTCCTCATGTGAGCCAGTTTCTTTGTAGCGCTTGATGGTTTTTGCAACTGCACTTGAGGACACTTTCAAAGTTTGCCCAATTTTTCAGACTGACTGACCTTCATTTCTTAAAGTAATGATGGCCACTCGTTTTTCTTTACTTGGCTGCTTTTTTCTTGCCATAATACAAATTCTAACAATCTATTCAGTAGGACTATCAGCTGTGTATCCACCAGACTTCTGCACAACACAACTGATGGTCCCAACCCCATTTATAAGGCAAGAAATCCCACTTATTAAACCTGACAGGGCACACCTGTGAAGTGAAAACCATTTCCGGTGACTACCTCTTGAAGCTCATCAAGAGACTGCCAAGAGTGTGCAAAGCAGTCATCAAAGCAAAAGGTGGCTACTTTGAAGAACCTAGAATAGAAGACATATTTTCAGTTGTTTCACACTTTTTTGTTAAGTATATAATTCCACATGTGTTAATTCATAGTTTTGATGTCTTCAGTGTGAATGTACAATTTTCATAGTCATGAAAATACAGAAAAATCTTTAAATGAGAAGGTGTGTCCAAACTTTTGGTCTGTACTGTACTTACACATTTTCTTTCCACAATCCTATATTTAATCTTATTTATTTTCCCCTCCTACACACTTCTAACAGCCTTTGCTGTCGGTCTCCACACTGAGACCTACAATTCACAAGCGGGAGAACTCTCGTCTCATCATAGGTTCAAGCCTACAGGAACTTCACACTATTTAAGACTGTTCCTTATGCTGCCATGTACAATCTCTGTGGTTCTCCTGAAGAAGTTGGAATACTTCAAAACGCGTAGGAAATAAACCGTACTGCCAATACTTTTGCCTGATTCTGACTCCTAGATCGGATAGCAGGTCACCCATTATCTCCAAACTACCCGCATATAAGACACCGCTGTTGTCTAGCATAACTTAGCATTAGCATAAGAAATCAAACTCCAGCAGAATGCATCCAAACATCTAAGAGAACTAACCACAGATCTTCTGTGTATCCTCATGGCTTCCACAAATCCTTCTGTCACTTTAAATATTTTATAACAAGTGTTTTCCACACAAACGATTTTAGGAGCATCTCCAAGGACCTCAACTGTGATCCCATAAACCGCAAACAATCATAAAAGTGGATGTATGTTAAACTGATACTAATGACTCTTCTTTAGGAAGGGGCATCAATATCAGATCAATGGGGGTCCAACACCTGGTACTGCCACCAATCAGCTGTTATGAAGGATAGGTCATCAGTATCAAATGCCTAGAGAACCCTTTTACTGATGATCCTAAAAGTCAATATCGACCCTTTAACGAGCCTTCCAATGTGACTCAGGATAATAGCCAAACCAGAATCTGAACTTGCAGACAGGGTTTCGGGGTGTTGCCCCTCCTCAGTGCAAAGTATGACATCTGATTTGGCAAGGTGATATGCTCTGGACTGAGGTCCAAGGGGTAAGGTTTCTCCTTGTGGAGAGTGACAAGCCAAGCCTCACTGAAGAGACAATTTGAACAATTTCCCAGAGGAGCATGCATGGCTTATAAGTCTCCTCACTCTGACATTTCCATTAGGAAATGAGCTCCATTATTGACAATGCTATCCAGTGTACATCTTGCCACATGTATGCAATCCTTGAACAGCCGGTCGTGGGTGCATACTGCTGTGCGAGATGTGTGCACGTTGAGCGTTTGGAAGCCCAGGTACTGGATCTAAATGAGCAGCTGGCAACACTGAGATCCATTGACAATATGGAAAGGAGTCTGCTGCTGCTCACTGGGGTAGACGTGGGGAGGGTGGTAGTAGGGAGCTTCAGGACAGTGAGGCAGCTAGCTGGGTGACAGTTAGAAGGGGGGGTAGAGGGAAGAGTGCCAGGGAGGCTAGTCCTGATCTGGCACACCCCAATAAGTTTGCAAAGTTGGCAGATGAGGGGGGTGTCGGTACAGGGATAGCACTGCTGCAGCAAGGCATGTCCTCTGAAAGCCGGAGGAGTGTCAGTTCCAGTAAGAAGGGAAATAGGAGAGCAGGGCAGGCCAGGCAGATGCTGGTAGTGGGGGACTCAATTACTAGGGGAACAGATAGGGCAATCTGTCACAAAGACAGGGATCTTCGAACAGTGTGCTGCCTACCTGGCGCTCGAGTCCGGCACATCGCTGATCGGGTTGACAGGTTACTGGGAGGGGCTGGTGAAGACCCAGCGATCATGGTGCACATTGGCACAAATGACAAAGAGGTAGGTGGAAGGTCCTTAAAGATGACTTCAGGGAATTAGGCTGCAAGCTTAAAGCAAGGATCTCCAAGGTGGTATTCTCTGAAATACTGCCTACATCATGTGCCACGCTAGAGAGGCAACGGGAGATTAGGGAGATAAATAAGTGTCTCAGGAACTGGTGTAGGTAGGAGGGGTTTGGGTTCCTGGAGAACTGGGCCGACTTCTCAGTTGGCTACAGATTCTACGCTAGGGACGGACTGCACCTCAAAGGGGAGGGTGCAGCTGTGCTGGGGGAGAAAATGGCTAGAAGGTTGGAGGAGTGTTTAAACTAGGGATTGGGGGGGGGGGGGGTATTCATTTTATACAACCCCTGGCAAAAATTATGGAATCACCGGGCTCGGAGGATGTTCATTCAGTTGTTTAATGTTGTTGAAAAAAAGCAGATCACAGACATGGCACAAAACTAAAGTCATTTAAAATGGCAACTTTAGGGCTTTAAGAAACACTAAAAGAAATCAAGATTAAAAACGTGGTACTAAGTAAGGGTAATTTTTTTCAGACCAAGCAAAGGGAAAAAATTATGGAATCACTCAATTCTGAGGAAAAAATTATGGAATCACCCTGTAAATTTTCATTTCCAAAACTAACACCTGCATCAAATTAGTTCTGCTCGTTAGTCTGCATCTAAAAAGGAGTGACCACACCTTGGAGAGCTGTTGCACCAAGTGGACTGACATGAATCATGGCTCCAACACGAGAGATATCAATTGAAACAAAGGAGAGGATTATCAAACTCTTAAAAGAAGGTAAATCACGCAATTTTGCAAAAGATGGTGGTTGTTCACAGTCAGCTGTGTCTAAAATCTGGACCAAATACAAACAACATGGGAAGTTTGTTAAAGGCAAACATACTGGTAGACCAAGGAAGACATCAAAGAGTCAAGAACGGAGACTTAAAGCAATATGTCTCCAAATCAGGAAATGCACAACAAAACAAATGAGGAACGAATGGGAGGAAACTGGAGTCAATGTCTGTGACCGAACTGTAAGAAACCGCCTAAAGGAAATGGGATTTACATACAGAAAAGCTAAACATAAGCCATCATTAACACCTAAACAGAAAAAAACAAGGTTACAATGGGCTAAGGAAAAGCAATCGTGGACTGTGGATGACTGGATGAAAGTCATATTCAGTGATGAATCGCGAATCTGCATTGGGCAAGGTGATGATGCTGGAACTTTTGTTTGGTGCCGTTCCAATGAGATTTATAAAGATGACTGCATGAAGAGAACATGTAAATTTCCACAGTCATTGATGATATGGGGCTGCATGTCAGGTAAAGGCACTGGGGAGATGGCTGTCATTACATCTTCAATAAATGCCCAAGTTTACATTGATATTTTGGACACTTTTCTTATCCCATCAATTGAAAGGATGTTGGGGATGATGACATCATTTTTCAAGATGATAATGCATCCTGCCATAGAGCAAAAACTGTGAAAACATTCCTTGAAAGAAGACACATAAGGTCAATGTCATGGCCTGCAAATAGTCCGGATCTCAATCTAATTGAAAATCTTTGGTGGAAGTTGAAGAAAATGGTCCATGACAAGGCTCCAACCTGCAAAGCTGATCTGGCAACAGCAATCAGAGAAAGTTGGAGCCAGATTGATGAAGAGTACTGTTTGTCACTCATTAAGTCCATGCCTCAGAGACTGCAAGCTGTTATTAAAGCCAGAGGTGGCTAGTGCTGGTGATGTATTGGAGTGTTCTTTTGTGTTTGTTTTTCACGATTCCATAATTTTGTCCTCAGAATTGAGTGATTCCATAATTTTTTCCCTCTATTTGGTCTGAAAAAAAATTACCCTTACTGAGTACCACATTTTTAATCTTGATTTCTTTTAGTGTTTCTTAAAGCCCTAAAGTTGCCATTTTAAATGACTTTAGTTTTGTGCCATGTCTGTGATCTGCTTTTTTTCAACAACATTAAATGACTGAATGAACATCCTCCGAGCCCGGTGATTCCATAATTTTTGCCAGGGGTTGTAGGTGAGGAAGACTGTGCCCAGGTCACTATCTGCACTAATAAAGAAATTGGGGGTGGGGTTAGAACAGTCAATATAGTAAGATGGAATAGAGGTACAGAGAGATACATGTACATGCATGTACACTAATGCCAGAAGCCTCACCAACAAAATGGAAGAATTAGAATTCATTTTGTTGGAAAATGATTATGACATGGTAGGGATATCTGAGACGTGGCTGGACGAGACCCATGACTGGGCAGTTAATTTACAGGGCTATAGTCTGTTCAGAAATGACCGTACAAACAAGCGAGGGGGGGGGGGTGTTTATATGTAAAATCATCCTTAAAACCTGTCTTGCGTGAGAATATATGCGAATCTAATGTAAATGTAGAGTCCCTGTGGGTGGAGATAAGGGGAGGGGGAAAAAATAATAAATTACTGATAGGGGTTTGTTATAAGTCTCCAAAAATAATGGAAGCAGCGGAGAATATCCTCATAACACAAATAGATGAAGCAGCGACTCAAGGAGAAGTCATTATTATGGGGGACCTCAACTACCCTGAAATACATTGGGGAACAGAAACCTGTAGTTCAAGCAAAGGTAATAGGTTTTTGACAACTATGAGAGACAATTACCTTTCACAACTGGTTCAGGACCCAACAAGAAGGGGGGCACTGCTAGACTTAATATTAACCAACAGGCCAGATAGCATATCAAATATACGAGTTGGGGGTCACTTAGGTAATAGTGATCACAAAATAATAAGCTTTCATGTATCCTTTAATAAGATGTGTAGCAGAAGGGTTACAAGGGCACTAAACTTCAGGAAGGCAAATTTCCAATGGTTGAGAGATGATCTTAGTGCAATAAACTGGGACGATATCCTGAGACATAAAGCTACACAAAGCAAATGGGAGACATTTATTATCATCCTGAATAGGACCTGTGCACAATATATACTCTATGGGAATAAACATGCTAGAAATAGGAGGAAACCACTATGGTTAAATAGAGCTGTAAGGAGTGCAATTAGTGACAAAAAAAAAGCATTTAGAGAACTAAAGCAAGTAGGTAGTGATGAGGCATTAAATAAACACAGAAAATTAAAGAAATTCTGTAAAAACCAAAATCAAGGCAGAAAAGATTGAGGCAGAGAGAATCATTGCCAGAGAAAGTAAAAATAATCCCAAAATATTCTTTAACTACATAAATAGTAAAAATTTAAAAATGATAGTATTGGCCCCCTTAAAAATAGTCTGGGTGAAATGGTGGATGAGGATGAGGAAAAAGCCAATATGCTAAATGATTTTTTTTTCAACCGTATTTACACAAGAAAATCGCATGACAGAAAACATGATCAGTGATAACAAAAATTCTCCATTAAATGCCACTTGCTTAACCCAGCAGGAAGTACGGCGGTGTCTAAAAATCACTAAAGTTGACAAATCCCCGGGCCCGAATGGGATACACCCGCGAGTACTGCAGGAATTAAGTAACGTCATAGATAGACCATTATTTTTAATCTTTAAAGATTCCATATAACAGGGTCTGTACCACAGGACTGGCGTATAGCAAATGTGGGGCCAATATTCAAAAAGGGGACAAAAACCGAACTTGGAAATTATAGGCCGGTAAGCTTAACCTCTACTGTGGGTAAAATCCTGGAGGGTTTCCTAAGAGATGCCATACTAGAGTATCTGAAGAATAACCTCATGACCCAATATCAACATGGGTTTACGAGGGACCGTTCCTGTCAAACTAATCTGATCAGTTTTTCTGAGGAGGCAAGTTCTGGACTGGACCAAGGAAATGCAGTGGATGTTGTGTATATGGATTTTTCAAAAGCTTTTGATACGGTTCCACACAAAAGGTTGACACATAAAATGAGAACAATGGGGAGAGGGGAAAATATATGTATGTGGGTTAAGAACTGGCTCAGTGATAGGAAACAAAGGGTGGTTATTAACCCCTTTACCCCCGAGGGTGGTTTGCACGTTAATGACCAGGCCAATTTTTACAATTCTGACCACTGTTACTTTATGAGGTAATTACTCTAGAACGCTTCAACGGATCCCCCTGATTTTGAGACTGTTTTTTCGTGACATATTGTACTTCATGATTGTGGTAAAATTTCTTCGATATCACTTGCGTTTATTTGTGAAAAAAATGGAAATTTGGCGAAAATTTGGAAAATTTCGCAATTTTCAAAATTTGAATTTTTATGCCCTTAAATCAGAGAGATATGTCACGCAAAAGAGTTAATAAATAACATTTACCACATGTCTACTTTACGTCTGCACAATTTTGGAGCCAAATTTTTTTTTGTGAGGGAGCTATAAGGGTTAAAAGTTGACCAGCGATTTCTCATTTTTCCAACAAAATTTACAAAACCATTTTTTTAGGGACCACATCACATTTGAAGTCACTTTGAGGGGTCTTTATGACAGAAAATACCCAAAAGTGACACCATTCTAAAAACTGCACCCCTCAAGGTGCTCAAAACCACATTCAAGAACTTTATTAACCCTTCAGGTGCTTCACAGGAATTTTTGGAATGTGGAAGAAAAAAATGAACATTTAACTTTTTTCACAAAAATGTTACTTTAGACCCAATTTTTTTTATTTTCGCAGGGGTAACAGGAAAAAATGGACCCCAAAATTTGTTGTGCGATTTCCCCTGGGCACGCAGATACCCCATATGTGGGGAAAAAACACTGTTTGGGCGCACGGCAGGGCTCGGAAGGGAAGGAGCACCATTTGACTTTTTGATTGTAAAATTTGCTTGAATAATTAGCGGATGCCATGTTGCGTTTGGAGAGCCCCTGATGTGCCTAAACAGTGGAAACCCCCCACAAGTGACCCCATTTTGGACCCCCCAAGGCACCTATCTAGATGCATAGTGAGAACTTGGAACCCCTAGGTGCTTCACAAATTGATTCGTAAAAATGAAAACGTTTTTTTTTTTTTTCCACTTTTTCATTTTTACGAATCAATTTGTGAAGCACCTGAGAGTTCCAAGTGCTCACTATGCATCTAGATTGGTGCCTTGGGGGGTCTAGTTTCCAAAATGGGGTCACTTGTGGGGGAGCTATACTGTTTAGGCACATCAGGGGCTCTCCAAACGCGACATGGTGTCCGCTAACAAATTGAATGGAAAATCGGCTCAAATTGTTAGCGGACACCATGTTGCGTTTGGAGAGCCCCTGATGTGCCTAAACAGTGGAAACCCCCCACAAGTGACCCCATTTTGGAAACTAGACCCCCCAAGGAACCTATCTAGATGCATAGTGAGAACTTGGATCCCTCAGGTGCTTCACAAATTGATTCGTAAAAATGAAAAAGTGGAAAAAAAAAACACTTTTTCATTTTTACGAATCAATTTGTGAAGCACTTGGGTGTTCCAAGTGCTCACTACACTGTGTTCCAAATTATTATGCAAATAATATTTTCTCAGATTTTCCCAAATTACCTATATGAATTGCAGTCATTGTAATTTTCCAGTCAAATAACTATTAGAGTACAATTGAAAGGTTTTTGTACAAACTGCCTATGATAACAGTATATTTAAAAAAAAATAAAAAACTCAAACTGCACTCAAAATGCATGTTCCAGATTATTATGCACAGCAGAGTTTTCAACCTTTTCATTTTAATAAAGAACAAAAAAATGGTCATTTTTGAAATTATAAGCATTAGCAGGTTATTACAAACTGAAATCAAACAGTTTTCAACTCAAAACTTTATTCTAGGTGATGTTACATTTGCACATAGGAACCCTTGTTCGAAAGGAGCTTCTGAACTCTCTCATCCATTGAATTTGTCAGGTTTTGGATAGTTTCTGCTTCAATTGTTTTGCATGAGGACAGAATACCCTCCCAGAGCTGTTGCTTAGATGTGAACTGCCTCCCGCCATCATAGACACTGCTTTTGATGATGCTCCAGAGGTTCTCAATGGGGTAGAGGTCAGGGGAGCATGGGGGTCACACCATAAGTTTGTCCCCTTTTATGCCCATAGCAGCCAGAGATGCAGATGTGTTATGTGCAGCAGCACTACGCATGTCCAAACAATCTTCCTGCTGTCTGGTGACCCGGATGTTGTCATGACGACATCGGGTCGTCATGGCAACACCCGGGAAGCCGCGGCACACAGCGCTGTAGGCCGGAAGAGGAGGTGAGTATCTGCAATCACCTCCCCTTGCCTCCGCAATGCTGCGATCGCAGCATTGCGGGGGTTAATGTGCTGGGAACGGTGAGGGACCGCTCCCTGCACATAGTACCGGGTGTCAAGTGTGACAATCAGCTGACACCCGGCGGCGATCGCGCCCGCACAGCCTCTGTGCGCGCGCGATCGCGATGACGTACTAATACGGGTCAGACTCTTAAAGCCCAGGGCACTGACGCGTATTAGTATGTCATGGGCTTTAAAGGGGTTAATGGAAAACACTCAGACTGGGTCTCAGTTAACAGTGGGGTACCACAGGGGTCAGTATTGGGCCCCCTTCTTTTTAACACATTAATGACCTTGTAGGGGGCATACAGAGTAGTATTTCAATATTTGCAGATGACACTAAACTCTGCAGGGTAATCAATACAGAGGAGGACAATTTTATATTACAGGAGGATCTATGTAAACTAGAAGCTTGGGCTGATAAATGGCAAATGAGCTTTAATGGGGATAAATGTAAGGTAATGCAATTGGGCAGAGGAAATAAAATGTATAATTATATGCTTAATTGTAAAACACAGGGCAAAACTGTCACTGAAAAAGACCTGGGTGTATTGGTGGACGACAAGCTCATGTTTAGTGGCCAGTGTCAGGCTGCTGCTGCAAAGGCAAATAGAATAATGGGATGCATTAAAAGAGGCATAGATGCTCATGAGGAGAACATAATTTTACCTCTATACAAGTCATTAGTGCGACCACACTTAGAATACTGTGCACAGTTCTGGTCTCCGGTGTATAAGAAAGACATAGCTGAACTAGAGAGGGTGCAGAGAAGAGCGACCAAGGTTATTAGAGGACTGGGGGGTCTGCAATACCAAGACAGGTTATTACACTTGGGGTTATTTACTGTGGAAAAAAGAAGGCTTAGGGGTGATCTTATTACTATGTACAAGTATATGAGGGGACAGTACAAAGACCTTTCTACTGATCTTTTTACTCTGAGGCCAGAGACGGGGACAAGGGGGCATCTTCTACGTCTGGAGGAAAGAAGGTTTAATCATAATCACAGACGCGGATTCTTTACTGTAAGAGCAGCGAGACTATGGAACTCTCTGCCGCATGATGTTGTAATGAGTGATTCACTGTTAAAATTTAAGAAGGGCATGGATGCCTTTCTTGAAAAGTATAATATTACAGGTTATATATACTAGATTCCTTGATAGGGCGTTGATCCAGGGAACTAGTCTGATTGTCGTATGGAGTCGGGAAGGAATTTTTTTCCCCAATGTGGAGCTTAGTGTTTGCCACATGGTTTTTTTTTGCCTTCCTCTGGATCAACATGTTAGGCTATGGGTTGAACTAGATGGACTTAGTCTTCCTTCAACCTTAAAAACTATGTTACTATGCCAGGCCTGGCTTGTCACCCTCCATAAGGAGAAAAGGACCCCACTGAGTTATAATGGGGTCCATCGGGTTTTGTATTTGATGGCAGAGATAGAATTGCAGGTTGCTCTATGCTTCTTTATGACAGAATCTGCGACCAGGGCTCAACACAGATGAGAATAGGGCCTAACAAGTTCTCCTGAACTCCATAAATGAGCCCTTTTACAACAGTGTATCCTCAGCTACAGACCGGGCTCCATATACAGATCTTCCCTCCTCACATCATGTCTCTTCTTAGTCACAGTCCTACTAGACGGACAGATCCTCTCCTGGGTGATGACCGGGCAGCCGTGTGTATGGGGAACCCCTGATGGAGATTTCTGCAACCAAAACCCAATGCTGCACTGAACGGGAAAGGAAAAGGTTGATGGCGATACGAGCATTAAACATGGGACTCTATACACAAGCAAAAAGTTTTTTTTTTTTATAAGTTTATTAAAGTGCAGAATAAGTATTAATGACCTTTTCTAACAGACATAAAGCAATTACATAAAAGTAACAGCAAAAAATCAGATAAATAAGAAGTACCACAATGTGAAATGCAGCATTAAGATGTACAGTACATGCCTAAATCACATCACTATGGAGGCGAAGACGCCCTGTAATATGGGAATGCCATGTGGTAGTCTGCCAGCGTGGCCATCCTATACGTGGCTGCAGTGTGGTCAGTAGCCAGAAGCCTCCACACTGCGAGTCCGAGCGCTTGTTGTGGCATGACAGAAATAACCTGATTATCTTAGCGGAGATCCTATAAGACACATCTTGCATTGCAGACTAGGAAATGTAGTTTACTCATCTGCAACACTACAACTCCCACCGTGCACGCTCAGTGCAGCATTCGACTAACAAACTACTGTGCAAAAGGGCTTGTCAGCGCGGAGCGTTTTTTTGCTACATGTTTTATAGGGCAGAAAAAAAAATGCAGTATTTTACAGTAGGAGCAAAATTAATATGACTACAATGTCATTCACATGTTGCTTTTATTTCCCGGGTGCGTTTTTGTTTTATTATAAATGCAGCCTGTCGCTTTACTGTTTTTACTGCATCTTTTCCCATCAAAATCAATGAAGCTGAGCGGCAAAAAAACGCATCAAAACCGCACACTTTAATGCTGGATTACGACTGTCTGGCTTTCTCCTGACTTACATTGAGAGCTGGTGACCATTACCTCTGACTTCCGGTCAGTCACAAGTCACGGTCACAATATGGCGGCGCAGGACCGGAGACGCACTGGGAACAGCTGAAGATGGCGGCTTCTAAGTAGAAGACCAGGGTCAGGGTACTTAGAAGTGGGCGGCACGGTGGCTCAGTGGTTAGCATTGCAGCGCTGGGGTCCTGGGTTCAAGTCCCACCAAGGACAACATCTGCAAGGAGTCTGTATGTTCTCCCCGTGTTTGTGTGGGTTTCCTCCGGGTTCTCCGGTTTCCTCCCACACTCCAAAGACAGACTGATAGGGAATCTAGATTGTGAGCCCCGATGGGGACAGCGACGATAATGTATGTAAAGCACTGCGGAATATGTTAGCGCTATATAAAAATAAAGATTATTATTATTATTATTATTATTATTATTATTATTATTATTATTATTAGTAGCACCACTCCAGTGCCTAAATAAATTAAAAAAACACTGGCTTGGTGCTTTCAGGAAACTTGAGGGTTTTAGTCCTTAGACGTCTTATGTATTTTGTTTGTTTCCTGAGTGTTTTTCCAACTGTTTTGGCTGCTGGTGTTTTTTTGCAGGGGTTTCCCACTATTTTTATGAAGGCTTTTTTGCTGTAGTTTTGTTCACTCCACTGAATAATGGTGAAACCACTATTGTTTTTCTTTTAAGCAAAAACAATGGCAACGCGCCATCGTCCTTTGAGCTTTCCCATTGACTGGTACTGTAAAGTACAGAGCATCTTCCAAGTGGTAAATGGCAAAAGAATGGGCAGGTCACTTGCTTGGCGTTTTTAGAAACCTGAAGTGGTTAGAAGACGTTCAAGAGCCTGAACATCTGCGCAGCAAGTTATTTTTTTTACATAGCCAATCAAAAGAATGAACTTTTTGCATTTCTATGTGCGGAAACCACCTGAAAAACCTAAGGATGAACATGTTACTTCTTTTAACCGCTTTAAAGGGGTATTCCCATCTCCAAGATCCTATCCCAATATGTAGTAGCTGTAATAGTAATATTAGCAAATATCTCCAATTAGAAATGTAGTATAGTTCTTCTGATTCGCTTTGTCTCTTTCCTCATGTGCAGGCATTGTAGGACCTTAGGTAACATTGGTTGCGACCACTAACAACTAGCTGTCACTATATCAGCAGTTGTAACCATGGATACCCAAGGTCCTGCAATGCCTGCACAAGAGGAAAGATACAGAGCGAATCAGAAGAACTATACTACATTTCTAATTGGAGATATTTGCTATTATTATTATTACACCTACTACATATTGCAATAGGATCTTGGAAATGGGAATACTCCTTTAAGTTTTATTTTAAAAAAAGTGGCATAAACCAAAAGGAACATGCACAGGAACGTTGTTTTGACATTGCTGTGCATTATGTTCGTTTTATGGTACTCTTTTTCAGACAGATTCCAGATTGAAATCCGTCTGATAAAGTGTGCACACACCCTACTACATGTTTATCTCTTGCGTATTTCAATATGGAGAGGAGGATAAGCAGCTGCCAGAGACCTCACACAGCGCTGATTTCACAAGAAATCTAATATGCCCTCTATAGACTATACACATGTACCTGGAGCAGTATCCTTGGCAGAAGCTGGTGTTTTGGGGTATTGCCCCCTCATCAGTGCAAAGTATGAGATCTGATTTGGCTTGGTGAAAGGCTAAGTCTGGGATCTAAGGGGTAAGGTTTCTCCTTGTGGAGAGGGACATGCCAGTATGATGAGACTTAAATGCCTTGCATGCTCTTCTGGGAAATTAAATATGCAAATTGTCAACTTTGTACTGATGAGGAGCAATACCAAGAAACACTGTTTACAAATTGAGATTCTGGTTTGGCTTTTATCCTAAGTCATATTTCAAGGCTCGTTAAAGAGTCGATAATGACTTGTAGGATTGTTACTTCCAATAGGTGGCGCTAGAGTTCAAGTCCTCTTCCTCTCTGAAGAGACAATATGCATATTTAATTTCTCAGAGGAGCATCCAAACCTTATAAGTCTCCTCATACTGGCATGCCAGGCCTGGAATGCCACTCCCCACAAAGAAAAACCTTACCCCTTATTTTTCATAGGCACTTTGGAAATAGGTTGCCAAGAATAACTGCTTCATTTCTCTTTTACATCGGTTTTGACCAATCTTCCCATGGTGTGCATACAGGATAAAAGCTAACCTGCAAAAATATTCAATGATGGGGGCAGCACCGGAGATGGATTTTATCCCACAAGGGCCATGAAAGTACCCTGGAAATTTCGATATTGGATACTGCAACTGTTCATTAACACCGAATTTTACTAAACTCAGGACAGGAACAAAGCATTAAACATCGGGTACAGATAACTTTTAGCAGCACTGCGATATTAGTGCAGGATGGGAGAACCCACCATTGTTTTGTGACTACAAAAGTGGCTGCCATCCTGTAACGAGAAGCTGGCTCTTGGTTGCTCTGAGACTTGTAGTCTTCTCACAGCTGGAGAGGCCGAATTAAGTTACTCATGGGGTTCAATGAGCTTCTGCCATATGTCACCTTGTAGCCCCGGCTCAGAGTCCGCACTTGTACAGGTAAGTCTATACACACTGATAAATATTGTACCGTGGCTCCTCCACCCGTGTAATAAGGGGACGGAGCTTCATACCTGAACCTCAAAGATATCACAGGATTGTAACGGCAGCAATGGGTGCATATAAAATATAGTTCCATCGTCCTGACAAATCCTGGACTGCGACTTCTACTGCATAAGACATTCCGGAATAATCCTGGTCGGGTCGTCTGTGTCCCGGCAGGTGGTCCTGGTCGGGTCATCTGTGTCCCGGCAGGTGGTCCTGGTCGGGTCATCTGTGTCCCAGCAGGTGGTCATTCTGTAGGCACTCGTGTCTTCTCAGTGAGAACAGAGTCGAATGCTGTGGATAGGACCTTACAGATGGACTGCGCATGTTCCTGTATGAAGAATGTAGCACACGGATAAGTACTGGAAACTTCCATTAATGTAACTGCACACTATATACAGTGGGTACGGAAAGTATTCAGACCCCTTTACATTTTTCACTCTTTGCTTCATTGCAGCCATTTGGTAATTCCTATCAGTTTAATTAAACACAGCTGGACTCCAATCCAAGGAGGATCACAAGGAAATGGACAGCATGTGACTTAAATATGAGTGTCTGAGCAAAGGGTCTGAATACTTATGACCATGTGATATTTCAGTTTTTCTTTTTTAATAAATTTGCTAAAATTTCTACATTTCTGTTTTCTTTCAGTAAAGATGGGGTGCTGAGTGCACTTTAATGAGAAAAAAAATGAACTTTTTAGAATTTACCAAATGGCTGCAATGAAACAAAGAGTGAAAAATGTAAAGGGGTCTGAATACTTTCCGTACCCAGTGTATAATTCCTAAAAACAAACATCTGTTAGTTCCGGTCCTCAAGTCGTCTTATATTAAGTTATTAACAGTTCTTTCCAACCCCTTTTTACAGCTGTCCTCGGCCTCGCACACTCCACATCTTGCTTACTCAGGTAAATCTGTAGCTTTTAGCATCGACAAATGCACTTCACAACATCAAATAGGTTTCAGACATATTTCAATAAGCGCTAATAATACTTTCTGTACCCACTGTATATAATTCTCCAGGCTGTCTCTTCATCCGACAGGTTGGCACCTATTTAAATTGCGCTTGGAGCCTTCTTTTAGAAGGGACAACACCAGACATACCTCAGAGGATGCAAAATATCTGCCAATATAACCTCCAGCCCTACACAGAGTGCGGACATTACCTACACAGCAGCTGGTCCCATGGTCCGCACTCTGACGGGCCGATTCATTCAAAGTGGCCTAGAGGTTCACGCCAAGGCAGTCTTGCTAAAGTACAAGGTGCTGAATTCACTAAATCGCACACGACAATCCACTTAAAGGGAATCTGTCACCCCCCTGGGTAATATCAGACCTCCACTATGGCCATACAGGTGATAGAAAAGTAAATCTATACAAGCCTGTATGGCCCATAGTAGAGGTCTGATTGCAGAGAAATCTTCTTTAATTAAATCCGCCAAGCCAACCCCTCCTATCTGCTTATTGTACACGTAATTTGCCGCCTCTTTTGGAAATTACCCCCCCCCTGTCACGTCACAGGGCGCTGTGACAGGCCCTGTGACGTTCCCTGCGCTGACACCCATCCCGCGCTCTCTTGGAGCCGCGCTTTCTTTCCATCCGGCCCTGTTTGGCTGCACACTTGTGTGACGCTGATGCAGCCTCGCATTGTCACACAAGGGCGCAGCCAAACAGGGTCGGAGCCGCGCTTTGCGCATGCGCCGAATGGGTGTCAGGGCAGGGAACGTCACAGGGCCTGTCACAGCGCCCTGTGACGTGACGGGGGGGGGGGGGGGTAATTTCCAAAAGAGGAGGCAAATTACGTGTACAATAAGTAGATAGGAGGGGTTGGCTTGGCGGATTTAATTAAAGAAGATTTCTCTGCAATCAGACCTCTACTATGGGCCATACAGGTATGTATAAATTTACTTTTCTATACCCTGTATGGCCATAGTAGTGGTCTGATATCACTCAGGGGGGTGACAGATTCCCTTTAATGAATTCGTTGCATCTTATAAGTGGCGTTCACCCCGCCATAAATTTGATGAATGTGACAGGCAGGAGTTGCCATGCCCTGTACCCAGCTCCGGCAATTTCAGCAGAGCCGAGAAAAACTGGCATGAAAACGCCAAAAGTCAAAGAAACTGCAAAAATTTTGCAACTTTTCAAAGCTTTTGCGCCACTTTTCTAGAATAAAGCTCTGATGAATCGGCCCTCTTATGTTTACCACGCCGGACAGTCATGTACTCTGTCATCATAGAAAAGCAGGTGTATGGCGGCACAGCCATGACATCAGTGTACAGACGTTCAACACTATTAACCCTTCTGTAGCTGCTGGTTCGGCATATCCAGGCCTGTTCCTTCCTGAAAGCCGGACCCTGTATGCATTGGAGAATGTAAAATAATAGAAGCCATCATGCCTCGCTAAAGCATGAGGAAAAATAGGAGATTTATGTGTATTCCCCACTAGTCTTGCCAATGGACACAGAATCCAAGCTGACAGTGTTAATGCTGTAAATCCCTTCAATGGTGATCCCAGGAGGCTGCAGGTCATGGCTGCGCACGCAGGGTCAGGGATCTGCACGCAGGGTCAAGGGTCAGGGCTGCGCACGCAGGGTCAGGGCAGCGTACGCAGGGTCAGAGCGGGACACAGAAAAGCTCGCTGGCACTCCTGAAGGTACAGTGTTATCCGTAACTCACAGGCTAAATGTAATGCAGAACAGTGCTGTGACACCTTAGATTTATCACAAAGCTGAAGAAATGAAGAGATTGTATGGATCTGACTCTATGGAAAAAAGCTGCACTCACCAGATTGGCACACTGATAAACCCAAAGGCTACACTGGTCCTCACTGGCATCCTTGGTCTTCAGAGCTAGCAAACTCTTTCCAGGCAGCAGCCCGTCATCGTAGCACACCATGGAGACGACGAGATAGAGGGGGTGCCGGTGCAACACATCCTGAGACCACAGGGAACAGGTGAATACACATTACGGCTTCCAACATTTATTGAGGGCTGAGCCGTCTACATGCCTGAACTTAATGATTTAAAAGGTGCATGAAAAACACCTTTGAACCCTTTACCTAATAGTGATCAATTGAAAATCAAGATGTAAAACAGAAACTTACTAAGAAGAGGCTGCAAACATCAATTATACAGGGAAAACCATGTCTGGGTATAGGATTCACCCACTGAACAGCAAAAGTTCCCTGGGAACAGTAACGGAGCGGAGGTGCTCAGCAGTGTGATAACGGGGTATTCTTGGCATTGGTGTATCCAAAGGATAGGCCATCATTGTGTAATCAATGGGGTCTTTCACCTGGGACCCTCAACTGCAGCAGAGCCCAACACATCTCAGCTTTTTGCTGCTCAGCCCCATTCAGTTTCATCGTGGTGAGATGCAAAAGGAAACCTGGACGCCGCTGTGTTGGGCACACAGATCATACAATAAGCCTAAGGGCATCAAAGTTGTATGCATCGTGGAGGTGATTTGACACCGGGCACGGGGGTACTCGCAGGGTAGTACAGTTGACAAGGCCACTTTGATGCCTAGCTAATATCATGCCCGGGTCTCATTAATTAGAATAGGATCCATGCACATTACTCTCTGGCGGCTGGAGAATTGTACCGCCCAGCGTGCAGTGGCATCTCTCCACATCTGATGCCAGATCGGATAGAAGAGCATGCCTGCAAAACACTTACTTCCTGCAAACCCCTTGTTTATCTGCCATAGAATTATTAAAGAGGTTTCTTCTTTTAAAAAAAGTGGAGCCCATCTGATCAGATAGTAATAAACAAAAACAAATAAAGACAGTAGAAAATAATTTTGGTGAGTCCCAAAAATAATTAAAATCCTCAATTTATTACAAAATAATTTAAAAGATCATACAGGTTGGAAATACATCTCAATTCACTGAGATAAAGACAGTACTCGCCCTCCCTCGGTCCATCGCTGGCTCCTGACGCTGCTCCGGTGTCTGTGTTTTAACTGTCACAGTGACTTCACAACTACAATAGAAATCATTGTGGCTCGAGCTGTCAACAACAACTTAAAGACTGACTGCAGCGGTGATGTGCGCTGTAGTCTTGATGTCGCTCCTGGAGCCAAAACACAGACAGGGGGAGCCAACGCTGGACAGAGGGAGGGTGAGTACTCTTTTTTTTTTTTTCTACTAGTGGAAAACTCCTTTACAATTGTGTCTTTCCACCATCGCAGTGATCTCCGGGATGTGGGATTTTATAGCTGGCATCATAAGGAAGATACAAGACATCTACGATTACTCACATACTGATCCAAGGTGGTCACTTTGATGCCATATTTTGAAACGACCATAATGAAATCTTCATCCGAAGGCACGAAAGGAAGTTTTCCATCTTGCTAAAATAGAAAATTAAATGATGAATTCTAAATCATTGTATAGGTGCAAGTGCTAACGTGCTCTTATAAAAGCATGCTGTAACTATGATGCTATTCCTGAAGATGGCGCTGTAGGTCAATAAGGCAGCAATGTGCAATGAGAGCCCAGACACAACGGAAAACACAGATCTTTGTGATTGTGGCAATCTGACATGTCTGGTAATACACTGTTTAGGACATACACAGATTTTGGCACCAGTGAGGCGGCGCAGTGTATAGAGCTGGAGAAAAGTGCTATATGGTAGGACACTATGCGCTTACAGATCCCAGATATGTCTGACAGGGCTGCACATGGCTCTGTCATCGGCATGAGCCCTTATATACATGAATCTCATTATTAACAATAAATATATTTATGTTATACGTCTGATTGCTATAACCATTACCTGCGCAACATCAATGTAGTTGATTAGGTCCAGCGATCCTTGCAATGTTTTGCTTTCCTCCGGCTTCACTCTTTCAATGGATCCAACATATTTCACCTTGAACTCGGCACAAGGCTCTGAATTACTTGAGGCTTGTCCTGTCGGGAGCAGAGATAAAGATGTTAATATACAGATGTACATATAAGCCTCACCCGCGCCGACAGTGCCCGATTACTTCTCCTGTGCGCCCTGGTGTCCTGCTGCATGGTGGCTCGGAGCGATCTCTGCAGCGGGGAGAGGAAGCGCACTTCCTGTGAGCTTGTGTCATGCAATCGTCTTGTTAAAGGAGAAGCTCACATTTACCACTGTGCAGAGCATAGTATGGGCCAGACAGCGGAGGCAAATCCCCTGCTAACTGGTATAATAAAAAACTATGAAGATGCAAAACACAAAACAAAGGGAACTGAGTAGGGTAAGGTTTTTTTTTCTTTTTTATTCTCCACCAATGCTTTATATACCCCACAGGAGAACCAAAAAGTCTTGCTTTAATTAAGCAAGACTTTTTTGTGTTTTAGGATAGGTCAATTATGTGTAATCTGTGATTGTTGTACCCTGGTGAACCAGCGCTGGTGACCAGGAACCGGCGCTGATGTCCAGGAACCGGCGCTGGAGACCAGGAATCAAATGGAGAAGAAAAAAAACACTGAAATTCCGAAATTGTTTTTTTTAAGTTTGATTTTTACAGCGTTCATTAAGAGGTAACAAAAACCTGGCAAGATGATTTGTTAGGACGGTACAATCACGGCGATACCAAACTTGTAATATTTTGTTTTAGTGATGGGAAAAAAAAATGTTTGATTTGTGTTGCCATTTTCTGAGTCCTGTACCTTTGCTATGTTTCCATCGTTGGAGCTGAGTGCAGGTTCATTTCCTACGTAACGAGCTGTAGTTTTTATTGACACCATTTTGGGGTACATAACGACTTTGTTGTATTTTTTGTGAGGAGGTTTGGCAACTAAAAAATACAATTTTGGAGTTTCTTTGTTTTTTCTAAATGCAACTATTTTTTAATATCCTTATTTTAATGGGGGAACTAGGGAAGGATTTGAAACTATATATTTTTTTTTTTATATTTTTTACAATTCTTTTTAAATTTACCTTTTACAGTTTTTTTTATTCACTTGCACACGACATCTTCTAGAGGTTGAATCTGCCTGAAAAGGCGCCGCAAGAAATGAACATAGTGCACAGCAGTATCAAAACGACATTGTTGTGCGCATGTTTCATCCTATGTCACGTCTTTTAACCGATTCAGAATTTGGAAAACTTTGAAGTGGTTAAAAGAAGTGACATGTTCATTCTCCGGGTGGCTTCTTTTGGAAGCCACCCGCACTATGCACTTGACATTATAGAACAAAGATGCAGGCGGCAGAGCCACGGCAAAAGACGATGGCAGAGCCGATTCAGGAAAAAGACCGCTGGCTGTTCCACTGACATCTTAAAGATGCGTTGGGAACATACCCTAAGGCCACGTTCACACGTTCAGTATTTGGTCACTATTTTACATCAGTATTTGTAAGCCAAAACCAGGAGTGGGTGATAAATACAGAAGTGGTGACGTGTTTCTATTATACTTTTCCTCTGATTGTTCCACTCCTGGTTTTGGCTTACAAATACTGATGTAAAATACTGACCGAATATTGAACATGTGAACATAACACAGATGAGCTCATAACAGGTCTTCAGAAGGACCTGGAGGTGCAGCTCGATCGCCCTTGAAGGGCTCAGAAAGTAACTTACCAAAGCTTTTAGTAGAGTCTGTATCCAGGCTAGCCACGGTGCTGGATCTGGAGAGGCCGCCCAGGCTGGAATCTACAGACTAAGAAACCAGAGTTACCAGTCAAAAACCACAAACCCTGCAAATAAATCCTTTCCCCTCATTATAGACACCGTGACTTTCATGCAAAACTCTGGCCATATAAACACATCAGAGCAGCTGCTGAACCATCGACTAAAATATTTTCCAAGTGAATAGAGCTGCATTGTAATTCCTGACATAACCTGTGGATCAGAGTGGAGCTGTTTATTGCACCAGCTAGAGTATAATAGTGGAGGGGACTACTGCTTCTTCTTGCAGAGACTAGGAGCTGGTCTCTTACAGGACAGGCAATGGTTCCTGGGGAAATAAGTTCTCCTCCAGAAGGAAGAAAGCTGTTTTTCTTGAGCCACTGATGAAGGCAGCAACCCGATACATAAATATATAAATCTTTAACAAGCCTTGCAACTTGACTAAAGTTATTAGCCCAACCAGAGAACTGTGTAATGCTTAAAGAAGATAACTCCCAACTACATAGACTATTACAGTCATAGAGTAGAGCCCATCACTCAGGACCTTCCTGTGTGAGTTACTTCATAAAAGGGGCTCCAGATTTGGCGAGCTGTTGTGCGCCACATAATACTACATTTTCCCTGCAGTGGTAGAGGAGATCAGAGCTGTAGCATTACATCTCACACACTGACAACTCTGCCCTAAGCTATGGTGGGGGTGTGTTATTTTTCTGCTGTTTTGCTGCCTGCTTTTGATTGGTCGGCATCATACAGGGAGAAATACACGCCCCCAGTGAAAACTATCTGATAACACCCACATGGACTTAACAAAAGTTAATTCATTAGGTGCAAAATACTTTAATTATTAATATCCTCACAACAGAGAGGCAAAATTTTAAAAAGAAAATCGTTTATTTAGCTTTGCAGCCATTATTACAATGTGTGTCCAGTTTTTCTTCTTTATTCAACAATTGATTAAAAAAAATCAATTTTAAAATAATATTCTACATGAAGAACAGACTGATACGTTTCTGGCCTCTACAGCGCCTCGTTTACTTTTACATCTGTGTAAAATGAACCAATTTTTCTTATCTGTCATCCATATTACCTCAGTGTTGAACCTAGTTTTTTTCTCATCTGTTTCTTTTTTTCACTGAGGCAGGTGGACTGACTGAGCTTTTTACCGATGGACTCCTAATGATGTATCAGTTAAAAATGAATGAAACTCGGATGTAAAACTCAAGTACAAAATCTGTCTTCTGTGCTTCATCCAGACTTTAATGGCTGAGCCTGAGCCGCAAAACAGATGAGAATAGGACTCGGATTAATTTTTAAAACTGATGTGTGTATGGATCAATGAAACTCTATGGGTCCAAGTGCTGTCTGAGAAAAAAAATTGGACAGCACGCGGATGTGTGAATGTAACCTTAGGGCTCGCTCACACTAGTGTATAAATCGGAACAATGCAATGCAAAAAAAAAGGGATTGCACTTGCACCAATGTTATTCAATGAGGCAGTATTTTATCTCAGCTGTATTAGATATCAGAAAAAAAATCTCAACATGCTGCAATTTCACTCCGAAATCGGATGAGTGCGAGAGAAAAATTGCATGCCATACGGACCATCAGTATGGCATCCGATTATTAAGGATACATTACAATTCTGTAACATAGGAAACTATAAATGGTCCTGTACAAGATTAATAGCTGCTGAGTAAAAAAAAAAATGGATTATAAACAGATGTCAAGTGAGGAAAAATTGTCCCACTCTCCTGGATGAGAATGGGACTGATTTGTTATCGTGTGAGCGAACCCTTAATCATAGGCTGAGCCTATGACTTAACGTCTCTGTGGATGCCAGAAATGCGTCAATCTGTTCTGCAAGCAGAATATTTTTTAAGATATTTTTTATACTGTATCCTCACCCATCCCTTATGGACTGTGAGCCCTCGCGAGCAGGGTCCTCTCTCCTCCTTTACCAGTCAGCGACTTCTATGGTGTACGATTATTGTACTTGTTTTTATAATGTATACCCCTTCTCATATGTAAAGAGCCATGGAATAAATGGCGCTATAATAATAAATAATAATAATAATAATAACATGGATTTTTTTTTTAATCGGCTAAAGAAAAAAAAGGTTTAAAAAAAATAAACAGAAGAAGTAGCGGAAGTCCTCTGTTTAGCTGTAGCTAACACGGCACCGAATCCTTCTTCTATTGTGCAGCCTGACACACAAGGAAGCTTCTGATACGGAGCACAGACCTTACTCTTGGTGCTGATCTCGCTGCTCTGGGAGCTGCTGCTGCTGTGCCTCTTTTTCCCCTTGCGGAACATTCTCTTATCTCAGGTCCATCCGGAAGTCCTGTGGGGAAAAGACATTTGGATTGTGAATATCCCTGCGCTCAGCAGTGTATACACTGAATATACGGTATTTATTATGTATTATCTGTTTGCAATCCCTGTAAATAGTTCCAGATCTTTTCTTGTATATATATATATTTTTTTTCTGCTGCATAACTTTGTGTCTTAAATATTGTTCTATTTCGACCACTTTAATGGGCTTTAACTTGGGTTACTTTTAAAGGAAAAAGTGTACATGTTTTTTTGTTTCTCTCCTTTTTTCATGCTACCTTTTGCAAACACCCTCATTGTAAAAGGGTTTGTCACTGGCATATGCCATCACCATCTAATAGTTGAGGGTCTGAATGCCAGGACCCTCATGACTGTCATAATAAAGGATTTTACATCAGAACTTTCAGGGAAAAAAAAGGATTTTACCAGCACATCAGTCTGTGTCGGGAGACACAACACAATGCTAAAACAAACTGGGATTATTGCAATTTCCTGCCTATGGGCAGCTCTCTTTGGTCCATATGAATCCAATTCTGTTAGACCCGTGATAGTTGGGGGCCCTGTTGGGAGATTGGGAATCGGGGCCACACCCCTCCTCAAATATTGCAGGAATACTTAAAATATTAAAATCTGAGAGGATTATTCTTCCTCCCGCTCTTCACAAACATTCCCGGACCCGTGCTCTTGAACGCAACTCACCAGCTAGTGTACCAGGCCTTTCTCATAAATAGGGCATTGATTACCCAGAGCAACCAATAGGATCACTTCTTTCATGTTTTACCCTGCGTTACAAAGAAAAGAGCTGCAATTTGATTGGTTTCTATGGGTAAAGGCCATCAGGACCAATAGGATCACTTCTTTCATGTTCTACCCTATGCTGCAAAGAAAAGAGCTGCAATCTGAATGTGGCTGTAACTGTTCTCGGGACCAATAGGATCACTTCTTTCATGTTCTAATCTGCGCTGCAAAGATAAGAGCCGCAACCTGATTGGTCGCTATGGCTACCTGCCCAGCATTCAGCACTTTACCTTCCCCCACCGCTCGCCTACCGAGCCTCTCCTGCCCCTCACTCTAGCGTAGAACGGGCATATCCTCGTCTCCGCGCCGGGGAGTAAAAAGAATGTGGAACCTTACAGTGAAGAAGACTGTTCACCGGAAGTGGCGGAGGATATTCAGACACGGACTGATCGAGGGAAAGGAGAACAACCGGAAGTCGGGCTGACTAGCTGGAAATGAGGCTGATGTAAAGATGTCTGTGAAAAGGAAAGCGGAGAGTGTGATCCCGGCGGAGGAGAGCGACCAGCTGCTGATCAGACCGCTGTGAGTGCGGCCTCTATGGCTGTGTGACTACAAGTCTCAGCATGTCTGCCTCATGATTCAGCTATGGCCAATCCTCAGCTTTTCCCCCAAAAATTAAATAGAGCCACTTATGTCTGATTCAGATTTTTTTTTCTCAGCTGTGACAAAAATCCACCCAGAAAAATTCTGATTGCTCTTAAATTGGGTTTCAGGACCGCGGGTCGCCGGCGTTGGAGCAGATTGTCTTGGGATTTGTCCCAGATGCATAATCAGTGTCTATTCCGCGCAGTGTGAACTTACTCCTATATGTTCCCTGTTACACGGACATTTACCTCCAGAATTGACCTATCAGGTCACCGGCCTGTAAATCGCTCATTTCTGTCCATCTTGCTGATGTCCATTCCGCGGCGTCTCACTGATTGTAGTTCTCCAGATTTCTGATTACACATATATAAAGAGTGACCGTCACTTTAATTTTTATTTCATAAATCATTAATACACATGAATATAAGCAACTTTGTAATATATCTTATCAGAGAAATCTGCTTCTTTCTCCTCCTGGACTGATCACTCACTTTTAATTCACAGATAAACTCTAACTTAAGTGAAGACAGATTTTTCCCATCACTGAGATGAGAGGTGACTGTTGGTGCTCATAAGATTCTATGGAGAGGCGCTCACAGACCTTCTGCTGCAGGTTCTCCTTCAATGACAGTTGCACTCTAATGGCTTTTCTGTGTGTTTTTCTAGTGGGGCTGGTCAGGAGGTCGGCAGATCATGTATCATCTTAGAATTCAAAGGAAGAAAGATCATGGTGAGTGACTACCTCCGGCATCAGGAACTTTCTTATTTTTATTGTGATTTAGTTGTTAATTTTGTCCCCGGAGATTAAAGGGGTTGTCCGGTACTTTTATATTGATGACCTATTCTAACGGCTTGATCAGACTTCAGTGTTTTCCACGTGCGAGAAAAAGTGGTCTGATTATTCTGCTCGCTGTGATGATTCTCCGATGCCGGGAATGACGGTCATGTGACTGAAAATGTGTGATATGCATGTTCCCAGCCATGTTCCTACTGGACTGTATCCGGCCTCGCTCAGTACGCTTGCATTGAGCAAGGCCAGACACGTCTAGTCAGATTGTGGCTGGGAATATGCTTATCACACACTTGCAGTTACATGACCGCCATTCCTGGCACTGGAGAATCCTCACAGCGCGCTGTGGTGAGGATTCACAAGTCTGCAGTCACATAGAGTGACTGCAGACTTGGAGTTTTAGACCGGACAACCCCTTTAAGGCTATCGCTGAGTATTCATGAATGTTTGAATACACATCTTCCTGCCCAGCCTGTGGAACAGAAGAAACTTGCACTGTCTGATTTTATACCTTATCATTACTGACCATCCTTTTTTTTTTTTTTTTTTCTTCACGTTAGCTGGACTGTGGCATTCACCCCGGGCTGGAAGGAATGGACGCCCTTCCTTATATTGATTTGATTGATCCTGCAGAGATTGATCTCCTTCTGATAAGTCAGTAAGTAAAGTCCATACTGATGAACCCATTAAAGGGGATCTTTCACAGGTTTTTACTACGTCATCAGAGAGCAGTATGATGTAGGGATAGAGACCCTGATTCCTGCCATGTAACTTACTGATCTGGTTTGATCTAGCAGTTTTCTGAATGCTGAGCTCTGTGTAACCCCATCCTCACCACTGATTGGCTGCTTTGTGTGTACACTGTGCATAGGCTGAAAGAAGCAATCTGTGTTGGGGGTGGGTTTATACAGAGCTCATGAATATGGAGGACTACATGTGGGCAAGTTTTACAAGTCCTGTAGTGATAATCTCCTTTTGATAAAACTTTTATGTTATTAAAATTACATCAACAGCCCAGTAAGTGACACATTCCTGGAATCAGGGTCTCTGTCCTTACTTCACACTGCTCTCATCTTACATATCAAAAACCTGCTGACAGATTCCCTTTAAGCAAATTGTTCATATCACACCATAAACACATTCAGCAGAGAATACAGCTAAGATATTGAGCTGCCTTTTTAGGTATAAGTAATGTGTACAGTATGGAGTCCTACAATTACTATGTTGTGTGGTTAGTATTTCATCATCTGTGGACTTACCACCAGGGCTGTGGAGTCGGAGTCGATATAAAATGGACTGACTCCAACTCCTAAAATATATAATAAATTAGGTACAGTAGTTCAATGCAGTTTGTAGGGAATATTTTTTCATAAGAATTTGGGAAAGTTATGAAATGTCCTATAAATGTCTGTCCTATTCCTGATCTAAGGATCTAGACTTTTAGCTGAGATGAATCTGTGCTACAGTAAATTTATCACTTAAACATGAGCCATGTATGAGGGAGTCGGAGTCGTGGAAATTGAGGAGTCGGAGGTTTGGCTTACTGACTCCACAGCCCTGCAGACCACACGTGTCAGTAAAACAATTCCAAAACCTTTGAAATCTGCTTCCAGAACCCACGGGCACTAGTTGATACGATCAGTATTTGTATCACAAAAATGGCAGAATTCCCACCACCTGCTAAATATAATTTGGAAATTTCTTTTTTTAACACTGGCATAACGTGGAGTGGTGCACCATTGTGTATTGTAAATGCCCCTTGTTTTATTTCTCAACAGCGCAGACCGTATTAATGAATATGGCACCGCTGCTGAGCTGTGACAGGTTTGCCTGTTTGATGACTGGGTCTTTCCTTTCATTACTCGCAGACATTTTTTAGGACAAGAAAGTGATGTTGCCAATAAGACGCACTGCATGAAAACTTACAGCCTTGCCCCATTATTTTCTGACACTTTGCAAGCATCTGATGAAAGGGTTCACTGCTTAAATGTCAACCACATTTCCTTTGAGTGCAACAGCTCCAGAAAACTGTCCCAATTGCATTATTAAAAGGACTCTGTCAGTATAGGATGACTGATCAAACCAAGCACAGGCTCTTGGTGCACCCTTGGTGTGGCCAAACAGTTAAGGGCACCTTCCTTCCTACTTGTTTTCCCCTCTGTTTCCACACCCTTTTTCTTTGATTGGCAGCTCTGACTTTATAGAGCAAGAAAGGGGCGGCAATAGAGGGAAAACAACTAAGTGGCAAGGTGCACAGAACCTTTTGGCCACACCAAGGGTGTACCGACCACCTGCGCTTGGTTTGAACAGTCATTCTGCGCTGACAGACTCCCTTTAATGTGTTATACAGGTTGTGTTTTCTCTCTGGTGCTTTGCTCTATGCTCCAGCCCTGCCCCTCTTCCATTGTCCCAAGCTTTGTTGACATGGCTGACGTCATGATTACAACATATAACTGCTGCAACCAATTGCTGAGCTTAGTGGTCTCATGCCATCTACATCAGCAAGATCACTAAGCCTATTTATTGGCTGCTGCAGTCACATGCTATATTAATAAAGAACAGAGGCAGGGGTGGGGGTGAGTAAGGTTTTTTTTTATTATTTTTACATAGGGCAAGCCTAAAGAGTAAAAAAAAAAAAAAATTAAAATGTTGGAAAGCCCCTTTTAAATATGCTGGAGTGTTACTACATTCACTTTTTTGGGGGGATTTAATACACCAGTTTGATCTGTTTCGGTCGTTCTTCGCTGCTGTATGAGAAAGTCAGCGAGATCATAAGCAAGTTATTTTTATTCCGTAGTCGTCCATTTTTAATTCACTATTTTCTTTTCCCCACTTCAGCTTTCACTTAGATCACTGCGGGGCGCTGCCGTGGTTTCTTCAGAAGACGAGCTTTAAAGGCAGGACGTTTATGACACACGCTACCAAGGCAATTTACAGATGGCTGCTGTCGGATTATGTCAAAGTCAGGTAATCTAGATCACACACGACTTAGAAGGCAGTTAGATAAGGTCCTACATTCAGCAATTTTTTTCTATGTGTTGTAGCTATGGGAATTGCTGTCATACTATAATCGAAAAGATTTGGATGACTATCGCGGTGGATGACACACACTTGTTAGAAAAGTAACCACCAATTCTCATTGTTTATAGTCTTAAAATATGACTGCAGCTGAACACACAAGAGATCATGTTGCCGATCATTAATTCATCTGTCCCAGGCTTGAATGAACTGAATTTTTAGAGCCAAGAACATGACCTGATCCTGTCTGAGACATCAAAAAAGAATCTCTCCTGATTTAGTAGGATAGGATCCAATCTCGTTGTATATCGTGCTCATGTGCGTGAGCCCTTAAAGGAGTTTTCTGGTTGACATAAATTACAACATGAATACAAAAAAGCGTCGGAGGACAAGGCTGCGTAAGGATACACAGAGATGCTGATAGTAAGGGTGAAAATCTGTAAGTAAATCAGAACATGCAACCGTATGAGTATAGTACCGAAAAGAAAAAAGGGTGTCAATTCAATTGGGGCCGGAGCTAGCAGCACCTGAAAGTTTTGCTGGTGGAGTGTCGTCAGTGGAATATGAGGTGACTGTAAACGCCAGTACTGGTGTCTCCATAGTCCACAAAGCCTCCAACTCTGCTTTCCTTAGTCAAGGACTAGTGAAGGATAGTAGATGCCCCCTCCTTATGGGGAATTGGATGGACTCTCAATTGGACATTTGTCACTATTAAGAAAGAGACTCACTTTTAACAGAGCACGCTCACGTGGCTTGCCGAGTATCTTCAGCGTGCTCATATATTCTCTTCAAGTCCCTGCTTCTGCATAATTTGCGGCTGTTAGACAGTCTCAACACGTGAGGATTCCCTAACAAAAAGGCAATGCCTTCATGTGTTGAGGCTGACTAACAGCCATAACTCATGCAGACACAGGGACTCCAACATAATATACGAGCATGCCGAAGATACTCGGTAAGCACCCGAGCGTGCTCGGTTAACCCCTTATCCAAGCACGTTCGCTCATCACTACCACTAACCCAATTTTCAGGTTAATATTGACTCTGGCCCCAGTATAATTGACTCTCCTCTGTCTTTTCGAGTACTACTCATATGGTCACATGTTCTGACTGCATTTATTGTGATCTACTTACAGACGTTTACCTTTACTATCTTTTATCTATTAGCTTCTATATTTATCCTTCCACAGTCTCCTCCTCAGAGCGCTGACTCTGCTTTTTAGTATTTCTGCGTGTCTGTGACTGGGCACCTGAGCTTCTTGCTGCACTTTGCTTTTGAACTGTAGGACTCTGTTTCTCTATCGCTTCATTGGGGGACACCGGAAACCATGGGGCTCTGTTTTCATGCTAGGCCTTGTGACGCTTGAGTGGAGTGATTTATTTTTCCTATAAATGATAACACATCCACTGGATCGGTAATATCTGTCGGCTCAGACCCTCGCAGTTGTGGCCAGGCTCTTCCCAGCACCTTGCTACATTACTCCCAAGTCATTGGCACTGGCAGACAATGGAGTCCAGCACTGCCCTCTGCTCATTTCGTATATTTAGTGCCATAGTCTTAGGATGGCATGGCCGCCTGCGTGCTCACTAGCTGCTTTATTTATTTTGCTTGCGTCCAGGGGTGAGAGTGGAGACAGAAGTCTTCTGATTCTGGCGATCAGGAGCCCGGGACCTTCTAATGTGACCTCATCATATTTTTGGGGTAATAATTTATGTACTCCCGAATGCTTTTTCAACCCTTTCACGACCAATGACGTATACTTACGTCATTGGCCATGTCCCTGCCTTAACCCGCATCTTTCCCAGCACATGACTGCTGAGTTAATCAGCCATCAAGTGCCTCTAACAGCTGTGGCTCTTAAGTTAAATGTAGCTGTCAATCACTGACAGCAATATTTAACACGCGCCGGCTGGAAGTGCGTCCCATTGGAGCGCCTATCGGTTGTCATGACAGCCGGGGGTCTGCAGAAGACCCCTGTGCCTATCATGATCCTCCTGTGAACGCCAGCCCATGGCCACTGCTGAAGCCCTGCTATGTATAGCGAAAGCGATCGGTCGACCGCAGCTTCAAGTCCCCTAATGGGACTATTAAATAAAATGGAAAAAAAAACCCACAATAGTTCAATTCACCCCTCTTTTTGCCCCATTAAAAATAAAACAATTTAAAAAAAATACATATATTTGGTATCGCTGCATTCATAAAATGTCTGATCCATCAAAATATAAAGTAAATTAATCCAATCAGTAAAGCGGTGTAACAAGAAAAAAAAAAAAAAAACGCCAGAAATGTTTTTTCTCTATCGCTTCATTGGGGGACACAGGACCATGGGTGTATGCTGCTGTCGCTAGGAGGTTGACACTAGGCAGAAAAAGAAAAATAGCTCCTCCTCTGCAGTATGCACCCTCCTACAGGCATCAAGCTCACCAGTTTAAGCTTAGTGTCTGTAGGAGGTAGACTGGATCCTATCAGATGCAACCCTGTTGTGTTTTATTAATGTTTGTTTTTTCTCTTTCAGATACAGCTCTTCAGGCTAACAAGGAACACTGCGTACCCTGTTAACCCACAAGCGACCGAGAGAGCAATGTGGCTACCCCCACATCGCCCACTCTCGGACCCGCTGGGCAGGACTTATCCCCTAAATTAAACACCTAGACAAAATATCACATGAGGGGCCTAATAAATAGAGACAACCAGCAGACCCACAGCCCCCCTAAAAAATAACTTTTATTAATAATCTCTAAAAAGGACCTAAAAGTCCATAGACAAACAACAATAATACTCTAAATGATAGGACATATAGAATCAGGTAATACACCGACCGGGAGGGAATACAAATTAAAGCTGTCCCTGTTATGTCCCTAAATCCTGTCCCTACCTGACAGCGGAGGTTGGCACCCTAATTTGTACTTCGTGGCGCCCCCGCTCAACGTCGGTATCCCTAATGTCCCTACAAGGACCCTTGTCTTAAATTAAAAAAAAACACAATAGTGAGAAAGGGTAGAAAAAGTGAACGTATAAGTACAGAAGCCGATAATAAGTCAATGATTATAGATGGCCAAATTCATTTGGTCGGGTAAACATAAATGCTCTAGGGTAGAGGAGCACAGTGCTTGTTTTTCCATAGCCAAATCAAATCAAATAGCAGCCAGAGCAGTCAAATATGAACACATGCTCCACTTTGATAATCCAGCTATATACCTCAAAGGGGGCTCCAAAAACAGAATCCCACCCAGGTAAATGTCTCCCCATACATCAAATGGGATTTAAGTATTGGTATTTGAAAAAGCATAATATCTATATCAGAGTATCGGGTCCAAACTCTATCTGTCATAGATGTACATAATAGTAGACAGAAAGAAAGACACTTATCATTATTAGTCCCTATACCTTTTCAAATAACTAGAAAGTAGTAATCAGAATATAAATATCCATTAGTAAGTAAACAATAGCACTTAGCCTTGATGGTCCCTAGTCCCAAAAGTCAAATAATAGATTATCGAAAGAGAGACACTCATCATTGTTAGTCCCTATTCAAAAGACTAGAAAATGGCAATCAGAATATACATTTTCATTAATAAATAAACAGTAACACTAAACCTAAATGGTCCCCAATTCCAGCAGGTCAGAAAGTAGATATCATTAATAAGTAAAAAAATGACACTTATCCTTAGTAGTCTACTTAGGGACTACTAAGGATAAGTGTCTACTTAGGGACTACTAAGGATAAGTGTCATTTTTTTACTTATTAATGATATCTACTTTCTGACCTGCTGGAATTGGGGACCATTTAGGTTTAGTGTTACTGTTTATTTATTAATGAAAATGTATATTCTGATTGCCATTTTCTAGTCTTTTGAATAGGGACTAACAATGATGAGTGTCTCTCTTTCGATAATCTATTATTTGACTTTTGGGACTAGGGACCATCAAGGCTAAGTGCTATTGTTTACTTACTAATGGATATTTATATTCTGATTACTACTTTCTAGTTATTTGAAAAGGTATAGGGACTAATAATGATAAGTGTCTTTCTTTCTGTCTACTATTATGTACATCTATGACAGATAGAGTTTGGACCCGATACTCTGATATAGATATTATGCTTTTTCAAATACCAATACTTAAATCCCATTTGATGTATGGGGAGACATTTACCTGGGTGGGATTCTGTTTTTGGAGCCCCCTTTGAGGTATATAGCTGGATTATCAAAGTGGAGCATGTGTTCATATTTGACTGCTCTGGCTGCTATTTGATTTGATTTGGCTATGGAAAAACAAGCACTGTGCTCCTCTACCCTAGAGCATTTATGTTTACCCGACCAAATGAATTTGGCCATCTATAATCATTGACTTATTATCGGCTTCTGTACTTATACGTTCACTTTTTCTACCCTTTCTCACTATTGTGTTTTTTTTTAATTTAAGACAAGGGTCCTTGTAGGGACATTAGGGATACCGACGTTGAGCGGGGGCGCCACGAAGTACAAATTAGGGTGCCAACCTCCGCTGTCAGGTAGGGACAGGATTTAGGGACATAACAGGGACAGCTTTAATTTGTATTCCCTCCCGGTCGGTGTATTACCTGATTCTATATGTCCTATCATTTAGAGTATTCTTGTTGTTTGTCTATGGACTTTTAGGTCCTTTTTAGAGATTATTAATAAAAGTTATTTTTTAGGGGGGCTGTGGGTCTGCTGGTTGTCTCCAGGACTTATCCCCTGTCACCTTAGGGTGTCTCAGGGCGATCTCGGTGGCCAGTCCTAGCCTGTTTCCCACCCCAGCCCCCTCCTTGGAGCGTCCTGGGAGGGAGACGGTGGTCCCTGCAGGTGACCTTCCCCCCCAGTTGTCTGGGGTTGACACCGTCTCCTGCACTGTCCAGGAGGAAAAGCCAGGATCCCCTCCTATCCAGGAAGGCATCCTGAGACCATCCTCAGGAGGTGAAGGAACGGACGATTACCGGACTCACTACTGCCTTTCCAGCTGCAGGTACCAGCCCCCCCGGTCCCCCCCCCCCCCCAACACTGCACTTAACAGCGCTTCCCTGGGCCACTTCCTCCTCCTTTTCCCTTACGCGCGGCAAATCTGCCGCACTTTTTCTCTGACGGGGGGCGTGTCCTGTGGACGGTCCTACTCCGACGCCCATACGCCCCCTCCTATCTGACCAATCAGGACCGAGGGGCATAGTGACGCTTCCGTCACGCCCTCGTGCCTTTCCGCGGACCTATCATCGGGGGGCCTCTCAAGCCCGCCCCCCTTCCCATCTTCCTATCGGAGCCTCGCGCGCTCCATCATCAACGAGCGTCCTCTGCACCGGCGCCATCGCTCTGCCGCACGCAGCTCCCTATTCCTACGGCACCTACTGTGACCAGCTCCAATTTCACTTTCGGAGCCTTCAGGGGGACACGGGACCGCTTCTCTGCAGAATCGGGTAGGCTCTGTCCTGACACAAGCCCCCCATCCCTCCCTGCTCACAGATCTCCCCTCTGCAGTATCCCTGGTCAGGCACATATGCCCAAACCCAGGGAGCCCTCAGTCCGTCCCTCTCACATTGTCACATACTACGCCTGTGCTCTTTGCAGTACTAAGTGGCCCGCGGGTCTCACTACGGCCTTCTGCTCGACCTGCAAACCTCCCGCCATGCTGGCACCCCAAGACCCCCCTGCCGCTCAGGACGTGGTAACCCCCTCCCCTCCGGAGTGGGCTGTTGCTATGTCACAGTCTGTCTCTGACCTCACCAAGGTTTCTCAATCTCTGGTGCAGGTCTTAGAACACTTGTCAGAACGTTTGCCTATGTTATCCACGGCCACCAGTGCTCCGAACGTCTCCACAGACGATTCGCAGGCACCCCTGCCCCCTCCTCACAGGGGCAGACTGACGGCACGTTCTCAGAAACGGATCCACGCAAGCTCATCCTCCAGCTCTCCAGACTCCAAGATGCTCCCTGCGTCTCACACCTCTTCCCCGGAGGTCGCCCCGGGATCTAACTCTGCTTCAGATTCAGACTCTGGTTCTGACTCTGACCAGCATTCCAAGGTCCAGGACATGATAGACAGCCTTATAACGGCTGTCAATCAGACTCTGCATGTTACAGAAGACGAGAGCCCGTCCCGGGACTACTCAGTTTCCTTCAAAAATATTAAGCGTCCCGCAAGCACTTTTTCTAACCATACAGAATTTGACAGCGTTTTTCAAAAGCAGTGGGAGCATCCAGAAAAGCGCTTTACAGGAAAGAAACAGTTAAACGTCCTATACCCTTTTAACAACGACCATGTCAGCAAATGGACGGAGTCACCATCTGTGGATCCCCACGTCTCTCGCCTTTCCGCCAAGACGGTACTGTCTCTTCCGGATGGTTCCTCCCTTAAGGATACCACGGATAGACAAGTTGAGGCCCCCTCTAAGTCAGCCTTTGAAGCTGCGGGCACCTCTCTTTGCCCTTCCTTCGCCTCAACTTGGGTATCAAAAGCGGTGTCCGCATGGGCCAAACAGCTCAGACAGGGCATCCTAGCAGGGGCCTCCCCGGACGATCAGGCCGACTTAGCTGATCAAATCGGCCACGCCGGGAAATATCTGCTTACGGCGTCCCTCGACTCTGCTGCATGCTCAGCCCGGGTTTCCAGTAATCTCGTTGCCTTACGTAGAATTCTTTGGCTCAAAGCCTGGAACGCCGACCCGGCTTCCAAAAGATCTCTAACTAATCTTCCTTTTCAAGGTTCCAGGCTGTTTGGCTCCAAGCTAGACCAGATCATCTCTGATGCTACTGAGGGTAAGGAGACGCCCCCTTCAGTTCCGGTCCTTTCGTCAGTTCGCTCAACTGAACCCCTCCTCTCAACAGTTCCGTACTCCAGCACAGCGGGACAGTCGTAAACCCTCCTTTAGGCCCACACCTAACTGGCGCCCAAAGAGTCGCTCCTCCAAGTCCTCTGGATCACAATCACGATCCAACAGGTTTTCTTCAACATGACGGATCACTCCCACCTGGGACTTCTCCCAGGGTGGGCGGCCGTCTCCTTCTGTTCACAGATTCTTGGCTCCCGGTAATAGAGGATGCCTGGGTCAAAGAAATTGTGACTTCCGGCTACAAAATAGAGTTCGATTCCAGCCCACAATCACGTTTTCTCAGGTCCCGCCCCCCACAACCATCTCTGCTTCCCGGTTTCCTCCAAGCCATCACTTCTCTTCTACGCTCAGGAGTCATAGTCCCGGTTCCCGTTCAGGAAAGGTTTTCCGGTTTTTACTCAAATCTCTTCGTCGTCCCAAAAAAGGACGCCTCACTACGTCCGATTCTGGACCTCAAACAGCTAAACCGACATGTACGCATCCGACAGTTCAGGATGGAGTCCCTCAGGTCGGTAATCGCCTCGGGGCCGGGGAATATCTATGTTCAGTGAACATTCAGGATGCGTACCTTCACATCCCAATCTGCGCGTCACATCAGAGGTTCCTTCGCTTTTTCTTCAGGAGCGCACATTACCAGTTTACTGCCCTCCCCTTCGGCCTTGCCACAGCCCCGAGGGTTTTCACGAAGGTGATGGCTACAGTGATGGCCCTTCTTCGAACAAGGGGAATTGTAATCATCTCCTACCTCGACGACCTGTTAATCAAAGGCCCCACGTTCAGGGACTGTCTCCACAGTCTCCAGATCACCTTGAACATTCTCTCCCGGTTAGGCTGGCTGATCAACACGGACAAATCCTCCCTGGTCCCATCCCAACGCTTAACCTTCCTAGGGATGCAGTTCGACACGACCCGTGCTCGGGTCCTCCTTCCAAGGGAAAAGATGAACTCCCTACGGCAAGGAATCCACATCCTCTCCGACCCAGGTCCACACTCCCTTCGCCTATGCATGAGTGTCCTGGGAAAGATGGTAGCACCCATGGAGGCAGTTCCTTTTGCCCAGTTCCATACCCGGTCCCTTCAGCTAGCCCTTCTCTCAGCTTGGGACAAGAATCCGTCATCTCTAGATCGACACATCAAGTTGCCTCGCCAAGTAAGAGGGTCGCTAACCTGGTGGTCCCGCCCTTCTTCCTTCAGACCCGGGAGGTCATTCCTTCCGCTTCGCTGGCAGGTGGTCACGACCTATGCCAGTCTCATCGGTTGGGGGGCAGTCTTTCTGCAGCACACGGTCCAAGGCCGGTGGAGCCCCCACGAAGTCTCTCTCCCCATCAAGATTCAGGAGATGAGGGCGATTTACCTGGCGTTGCGTCACTGGCAGAAGATCCTGGCAGGGTCCCCAGTCTGTGTACAATCGGACAATGCCACGGCTGTGGCATACATAAACCATCAGGGAGGAACGCGCAGCAAGCCCGTCCTAAAAGAGGTGGCAAGAGTGCTACTTTGGGCCGAGAAGATGGTCCCGGCAATCTCAGCAGTCCACATCCCAGGGGTCGACAACTGGGCGGCCGACTTTCTCAGTCGGCAGGGCCTCGCCTCAGGAGAATGGTCTCTCCATCCCAAGGTGTTTCACCAAATCTGCTTGCGGTGGGGCACGCCAGACGTCGACCTCATGGCGTCCCGGTTAAACCACAAGGTTACGGCCTTTGTAGCTCGGTCCCGCGATCCGCTAGCAATCGCTCAGGACGCGCTAGTCATATCATGGTCACAGTTCCAACTGCCCTATCTCTTTCCACCTCTACCTTTTGATCCCTCGAGTCATCAAGAACGTCAAGACAGAAGGAGTACCAGTTCTTCTAGTGGCCCCAGATTGGCCCAGACGAGTCTGGTATGCAGATCTGGTAAATATGCTTGTCGACTCCCCCTGGAGACTACCAGACCGTCCGGACCTCCTCTCTCAGGGTCCTATTCTTCATCAGAATTCTCGTTCTCTGAATTTAATGGTATGGCCGTTGAGGTCGCGGTGTTGAAGACGGCGGGCTTTACTGACAATGTCATTCAAACCCTAATTAACGCCAGAAAACCCGCTACCTCACACATATACCACAGAACTTGGAGAGCCTTTTTTCGTCACTGCGAACAGGATCAGCTATCTCCTATGTCCTTTTCTTTGCCAGTCATTTTGGCCTTTCTTCAGTCTGGCCTAGAGGCGGGACTATCTCTCAGTACTCTCAAGGGCCAAGTTTCGGCCTTGTCCATTCTATTCCAACGTAACTTAGCTAGCTGTCCTCAGGTCAGGACCTTTCTACAAGGGGTGGCCCACCTGGCGCCCCCCTATCGCCCTCCAGTGGAACCATGGGACCTTAATATGGTCCTAAGCGTCCTACAACAGCCTCCGTTTGAACCCATTCATGACATTCCAACCTCTCTTCTTTCCTGGAAGGTGGCTTTTCTGGTGGCTGTTACCGCTATTAGAAGGGTCGCAGAACTCGCAGCCCTCTCTTGTCGGTCACCTTTTCTGGTATTCCATCAAGACAAAGTAGTGCTCAGGCTGGTGCCTTCTTTTTTTCCAAAGGTGGTTTCTGCTTTTCACAATAATGAGGACATCGTTTTGCCTTCCTTTTGCCCTGCTCCAGTGCACCCACGGGAGAAGTCCCTGCACAAACTGGACCTGGTCAGAGCTCTACGTGTGTACCTTTCCAGAACGGCCTCCCTTCGGCGCTCTGATGCCCTTTTTGTCATCCCTGATGACGATCGACCATCTTGGAGGCACATCATATCTCGGGCAAATCTCCCCCTCCCGGAGTAAGGGCTCACTCCACAAGGGTGGTGGGGGCCTCTTGGGCGGTCCGCCATCAGGCTTCGGCCTCTCAAATCTGCAAGGCCGCAACATGGTCTTCTCTTCACACCTTTTCAAGGTTTTACAAGGTCCAGACTTATTCTTCGGCCGACGCCAGTCTTGGACGGAAGGTCCTGCAGGCGGCAGTTGCCGAGATCTGACCTAGTCTTTGACTATCTTCTGTTCTCCCACCCAAGGGACTGCTTTGGGACGTCCCATGGTCCTGTGTCCCCCAATGAAGCGATAGAGAAAGAGGGATTTTTGGTACTCACCGTAAAATCTCTTTCTTGGAGCCTTCATTGGGGGACACAGCACCCTCCCTGTGTTTGGACATATGTCCTGTTGGCCCTGTTGAGCATCTAATTTAGTTTTTCACGGTTGTGCCCCATTGGGCATTACATAGTTGGTTATTTTGTACTTCTCCTACTGCTCTAGCCACTAACTGGTGAGCTTGGTGCCTGTAGGAGGGTGTATACTGCGGAGGAGGAGCTTTATTTCTTTTTTTGCCTAGTGTCAGCCTCCTAGTGACAGCAGCATACACCCATGGTCCTGTGTCCCCCAATGAAGGCTCCAAGAAAGAGATTTTACGGTGAGTGCCAAAAATCCCTCTTTTGGCTGCAGCAAAATTGCTATACAAGGCGATCAAAACATCAGATCTACTTCAAAATGGTATCAATAAAATGTCTATGCGGCATGCAAAAAATAAGCCCTCATCCAGCCCCAGATCCCAAAAAATGAGAACGCTTCAGGTCTCAGAAAATGGTGACAAACTCAAAAATGTTTTTTCATATAAATTTCTGAAATATTTTTCACCACTTAAATAAAAAAGAAATCATACATGTTTGGTATCTGCTTACTCGTACTGACCTGGAGAATCATATTACCAGGTCATTTTTACCATATAATGAACATGGTGTAAAAGAAAAAAAAAAAAAAACTGTTGCTCAATTGCACTTTTTTTTTTTTTGCAATTTCACTGCACTTGGATTTTTGTTTCCGTTTTCCAGTATACTATGTGGTATAATCGTGTCATTCAAAGTACAACTCGTCCTGCAAAAAAACAAACAATTATACGGCTATACTGACGGGAAAATAAAAAAGTTATGACAAACCAGTTTGTCAGTGCCAACCTTATCTTTACAGTCTGCCTTTCCACCATCAGATTGTGCCCCTTGATAGTAATTTTCAATTTTACTGGGTTATAAAATGGTCAGGTACTTTGCAGATGTATAATGCTGGTTCCTGCATCTCGGCCGGTTCTGTAGTAGTTGTCAGAAGCTATTGTGGTGTGTTCCCTGAGCTGGAGTGACGAATATAATGGCATAATTATACTCTGTGGAAAGCTGGGTCTCGGCCCCCAGGGACCATTGTGATCATAGATTGATCTCCTAATCTGTGAAATGTCCGACTTCGAATAATTAAATTGCAGCTTTTTTTTTCCAAACACCGACATCGCTTGTAACATACTTTTGTTTCTTTTCCTCTTGCCCTCAGTAACATCTCTGCAGATGACATGCTCTACACAGAGACAGACTTAGAAGAAAGCATGGACAAAATTGAGACCATCAACTTCCATGAAGTGAAAGAAGTAGCAGGAATCAAGTTTTGGTGTTACCATGCTGGACATGTCTTGGGAGCTGCCATGTTTATGATCGAGATCGCAGGTGTCAAAGTGCGTACCCGTTGTCTTAAACATTTAATGCTTAATCCCATGTAGTAAAAGGGACTCTGACAGCACAGAATGACTGTACAAACCAAGCACAGGCGCTCAGTGCACTGTGGCATGGCCAAACACTAAGTGCATCTTATCAACTCCTTGTCTTCCATCTATCTCTGCTCCTCTCTGGCTCTATAATCCAGAGCTGTCAATCAAATAAGAGGTGGGGGTGGAGATAGATGGAAAACAAGTAGGTGAGAAGGTGCAGTTAAATGTTTCTCCCTGCCTTGATGTAGCGAGCACCTGTGCTTGGTTTGAGAAGTCCTTCTCCTTTTAAAGGAGTCTTGTACTTACTAATATGAAAATCTGCTAGAATAATTTGCCGACCCAAATTCTTATTCCTTATGTTGTGGTGTTGACCTCTGCTCCAATGAACATGTTATAGAACAGGCACTTTTTCTGGGGCTACGGCACAGTATAAAGGTGGGTGCTATATAGCCCCTCTACAAGTCCTGATCTCTGCGCGCGAACAGGATCTTGATGGTTTATGCAATGCAAAATCCAAGCACAAGTCTTCTTTCAGCAATACTGGTGGTGTTTGTGACCCTACAATTCTTTGTTTTACAGTTGCTGTACACTGGTGATTTCTCCAGACAGGAGGACAGACATCTCATGGCGGCAGAAATTCCAAACATTAAGCCAGATATTCTTATTATTGTAAGTTTCATTTCTATGACAATATAACAAACCGGGAAATTCAATATTCAGGTTAGGTTTAATGACAAACAAAGACTGATCTATAGAGACCCTTATAGTGGCCTTATGCCTAGGATTTGTCTCTGCTGCTTGAATATTGAGGTACAGATTCATTTCTGTTGATTTTGAGGGCGTAAATCCCATCTGGTCCGGGTGAACTACCATAGTGACCACTGTACTCGTGACCATATTTTCATGTCTGACGTCGGCAGAGAAATACTTCTATAAGAATCTGCTAACTCCTTGTCTTTACCTTCTTTTGGCAAAACCACAATTGCCTCGTACATAGATTTGGGTAACTCCTCGGACTCACATGCTTCATTTATCATATCTGAATAATGTTGCTTTAGTTCTCCCTCAAACAGTTTAAAGATTTCTATTGGATGGCCGTCCGATCCTGGCGCTTTATCGTTTGTCACTTTTCCCAACGCCTGTTGGATTTCCTCTGTGATTGGTCTTCCCACCTTGAGTAACAAGGACTGGGAAATTCTAGAAAGACCAATCTCGAATAAGTACTCTCCCCTGAGAGTAATCCACCCTAGAAGAGTAAAGGCTCATATACAATCCATATAGGATTTGCAAGATTTTAGAATTTTGAGTAGACACCTTACCCTCCTTGTCTTTTTAACTGGGTGCATTTATATATCTCGTTGTGACTGAGGTTGTTGGCCAAACTTGCAATCAGTAGTTTCCCCCTCCTCATAGAACTGTTTTAAGAACATGCATTCATTGTCCGCCTGCTCCAATGTATGCTCTTAATCTTTGTTGAGCCCCCTTCCATCAAGGCCTATTATCTAAACTATTCTCGTTCAGTCATCCTAACCTTATTCTCTATTTCCTCCCCCTTTTTACTTGAGTTAAGAGACCCCCTATAGTGAGACCCTTTCCCAAAGCATAACATAGACCTGTGCTTACGCATTGGTGAATTGCATATACTTCCTCATTCTGCGTTTATCAGCAGTTTTGCTCCCTTGTATGGGTCAAAGTTTGCCGATTGTGGCCTAAAGCCCAAGTTTTTTCCTCTCTATCATCCCTTTAAGATGTAAATAGCCCAGCCTGTATTCTGCTGACTGTATCGCAGGGGAATTATAACATTGCTGTGAGATTCTAGTCCCTGCTTGCATCTGATTGTAAACACATACATGAGGGAATTGCTATATATCCTGTTTTCTACTATACGCAGTTAGTTTCACCAAGAAGGTTCGGTGAATCTACACTTTATCCTGTACGACTGGTTTAGAGAAATGGGCTAGGCAGCGTCTCGAATAAAATATTAACACGTTGGAAACTATGATGCCGTTGTGATTTTTTGCCTTGGTCGTGTCTACACTTTAAAACCTTTGTTTTTGCTCTCCATCTTCTATAGGAGTCTACATACGGAACGCACATACACGAGAAGCGGGAGGAAAGAGAAGCCCGGTTCTGTAACACCGTGCATGACATTGTGAACCGAGGAGGACGGGGGCTCATCCCGGTGTTTGCTCTTGGACGAGCGCAAGAACTTCTGTTAATCTTGGGTAAAAAAAAATCTTCACAAAATAATATTGATTCACTCCCAGCCTGTATACTGGTGCAATGGAAGTTCTTTGCCCCCTTTTGCAAATTCAATTTATTAACAAAATTTACAAACTTTCTGCTGTTTGTTCTCGTGTCATTGGTTTATTGCAACCTAAATAGATCAACACAAGTGGTTTCTCCAAATTCAGCACAAAATGACACTTATAAAAGTTAGTCTGTCACACACCAAGCATGTAAGGGACTTGGCCCCTATAAAAATTATACCAGCAGGATACAGTTTGGTGACTGAGAAATCGACTTTTATTTCACATGTAAGTGGGAGATCTTCGGTGCACACTCGGCGTGGCCCTTTTCATTGCCTCACTTTGCACTGATCCTTATTGATGGTTCTCGCTTTCTGACAGCGCTTCATGGAACCAAACTGCAGACCCTGAAGGAGCCGGGTGGCACTCACACTGGATGAGCATAGATGCTGCGCATAGTGTGGGTGCTGACCCGTTCTCTTACCTGGTGTCACGGGTATTTCAAATGTGACAGACAGTAACCCCACAGTTGTTTGCAGGAGATCTCTTTGTTTGGAATTACAGACACTTTCTTAGATCTGTCTCACTCTAGGACCCAGCAGCTACATTCCTCTTGCTAATTAACACCCTGGCCTGGTTGTATAAATACCTTCACTTTGCAATAGGGAGGTGCCGGTGATATTCACATGACTCCTTGTGAAGGCTTGGAGCAAGTGCAGTTCTTACTTCCTCTCTGGTGCTAAGAGACGTGTGTGCAATCTCTCTGAAGTCGACTCAAGCTAAGCTACTTCCCCCGTGTCTGTCTCCCCTTGCTGTCTTTAGTGTTAGTGGGGACTGACTAGCGCTCATTCCCCCCCCCTGGCCCCTAGCCAGACCCTAGCTCTAGGGAGAGACAGGGTTTTAGGTTCCTGCTCAGCGATTGGTGACGGTAGAGAAGGACAGGGTGATATCAGATCAGCCTAGGAGGTCTCCACCCCCTCTGTCCTTAGTGTCTGGGCTCCCTTACCCTCATTCCTTCGTGTTGCACTTTGTCTTTCCTACACCTTGCATGACAATTGTCTCCAGTCTATGGCTGCTATTCGCTACTCTGATACTGCAAGTGCTGTGAACGTTGGCTGCAGACAAGAGCCAGGTATGAGAGCGTGCCGGCACCAACACTGTGCTCGGCATCTATGCTGACCCTGTGTGAACGTCCCTGGGCTCTGTCAGTGTAATCTGGATTACGTTCATGCAGTGCTCGCTGTAGGAAAGTGAGCGTTATCAGTCAGGATCGGCCAAATCGTGGGATCGTAACTGTGCATGAAGTCCTTGGCCACGGCCAAATATAGAAATGTACACTGCTAGTATTATTTTTAAGAAGTCTCCTATATAACTGTTTAAGTAGTTTATTCGGCATTTTGGGGGTGACAGACTCCCTTTAATGATCGCTGGAGTCTCAGAATGATTCATCTCCTTCATGTCGAGCATCAAGTACTTGGTCTATATGCAGTTGGGATGTATAGTCGGACACCATCTTCTGGCAGCGTTCCTGATGACTCTACTTTACTGCAAACAGCAGAAAGTTTATAAATGTTATTAATCTATTTTGCAATAATTTTGTACTTGTATGTAAGGAGACCAATCCCTTCAGCCAGTCTTCCACCTCGCTCACAACTCCTGGTGGAGTGTCGTCGGCACAACTTTCCTCATACCTGTATGCGGAGAGGTTGTGTGCCAACCTCTAATGATGGACTGATCCTAATCTTCCCTACAGATGAATACTGGCAGAACCACCCAGAGCTGCACGACATCCCCATATACTATGCGTCATCGCTGGCTAAGAAATGTATGGCCGTCTACCAGACCTACGTCAACGCCATGAATGACAAAATCCGCAAGCAGATCAACATCAATAACCCCTTTGTGTTCAAGCACATCAGCAACCTGAAGGTCTGATCTTATATTGTGTGCTATGTAGACATCGTATAAATACAGTAAGTACTTTATATTCACAAGAGGAGCACGTCCCATCTTATTTCAGAGCATGGATCACTTTGACGACATTGGCCCCAGCGTGGTGATGGCTTCCCCGGGTATGATGCAGAGCGGTCTGTCCAGAGAGCTGTTCGAGAGCTGGTGCACCGATAAGAGGAACGGAGTGATCATCGCTGGGTATTGTGTGGAGGGAACGCTAGCCAAGGTAAGGGGCCACCCCACCTCTAGCTGTGCCGAACTCTCTACAAGTGCAATTATGGGATAGTGAAATCTAAGACTTGTCCCTCTGTAGCATATGTGCATAATAGACGTGTATGTTTCCTCCTTAGAATCCCCCATAACCAGAGCTGAAACACCCCACAAAGTACAACTCTCAGTCTAGAGCATACATGTCAAACTCTGGCCCGCAGGGTGATTATATTTGGCTCACGACACCAGAACCACCACCGCTATGTGGGGTCCATTATTCTGTATGGAGGACTATGTGGGACCCGTTATTCTGTGTGGAGGACTATGTGGGGCCCGTTATTCTGTGTGGAGGACTATGTGGGGCCATTATTCTGTATGGAGGGCTATGTGGGACCCGTTATACTGTATGGAGGACTATGTGGGGCCATTATTCTGTATGGAGGGCTATGTGGGGCCCATTATACTGTGTGGAGGACTATGTGGGGCCCGTTATACTGTATGGAGGACTATGTGGGGCCATTATTCTGTATGGAGGACTATGTGGGGCTCATTATTCTGTATAGAGGACTATGTAGGGCCAGTTATTCTGTGTGGAGGACTATGTGGGGCCATTATTCTGTATGGAGGACTATGTGGGACCCGTTATACTGTGTGGAGGACTATGTGGGGCCCGTTATTCTGTGTGGAGGACTATGTGGGGCCCGCTATTCTGTGTGGAGGACTATGTGGGGCCCGTTATTCTGTGTGGAGGACTATGTGGGGCCCGTTATTCTGTGTGGAGGACTATGTGGGGCCATTATTCTGTATGGAGGACTATGTGGGGGCCATTATTCTGTATGGAGGACTATGTGGGACCCGTTATACTGTATGGAGGACTTTGTGGGGCCCGTTATTCTGTGTGGAGGACTATGTGGGGCCCGTTATTCTGTGTGGAGGACTATGTGGGGCCATTATTCTGTATGGAGGGCTATGTGGGACCCGTTATACTGTATGGAGGACTATGTGGGGCCATTATTCTGTGTGGAGGACTATGTGGGGCCCATTATACTGTATGGAGGACTATGTGGGGCTCATTATTCTGTGTGGAGGACTATGTGGGACCCGTTATTCTGTGTGGAGGACTATGTGGGGCCCATTATACTGTATGGAGGCCTATGTGGGGCCCGTTATTCTGTATGGAGGCCTATGTGGGGCCCGTTATTCTGTATGGAGGCCTATGTGGGGCCCGTTATTCTGTATGGAGGACTATGTGGGGCCATTATTCTGTGTGGAGGACTATGTGGGGCCCGTTATTCTGTATGGAGGACTATGTGGGGCCATTATTCTGTATGGAGGGCTATGTGGGACCCGTTATACTGTATGGAAGACTATGTGGGGCCATTATACTGTATGTAGGACTATGTGGGGCTCATTATTCTGTATGGAGGACTATGTGGGACCCGTTATACTGTGTGGAGGACTATGTGGGGCTCATTATTCTGTATGGAGGACTATGTGGGACCCGTTATACTGTGTGGAGGACTATGTGGGGCCATTATTCTGTGTGGAGGACTATGTGGGGCCATTATTCTGTATGGAGGACTATGTGGGGCTCATTATTCTGTATGGAGGACTATGTGGGACCCGTTATTCTGTGTGGAGGACTATGTGGGGGCCATTATACTGTATGGAGGACTATGTGGGGCCATTATTCTGTATGGAGGACTATGTGGGGCTCATTATTCTGTATGGAGGACTATGTGGGACCCGTTATTCTGTGTGGAGGACTATGTGGGGGCCATTATACTGTATGGAGGACTATGTGGGACCCGTTATACTGTGTGGAGGACTATGTGGGGCTCATTATTCTGTATGGAGGACTATGTGGGACCCGTTATTCTGTATGGAGGACTATGTGGGGCCCGTTATACTGTATACTGTTTGGCCCGTGACTTTGTCCATGTTTTTAATATTGGCCCTCTGTGTGTTTGAGTTTGGTATCCCTGCTGTAGAGGGCTTACTAGACATTCATTACTCAGTAGATCGTTCTTTCAATGCCATGTACTATTATTTGTGAAAGGCGCGCTTGTCCTGATGAAGAAGTCTGTAGCACTTCAAAACGCATTGACTAAATAAAGAAAAACCGCATGTACTTTCGGTCTGGAGTTAGATTTATTATATGGGATACCAGCAGTGCAGATTATCCGCAAACTCTTCTTATCTGTAATACACTATTTGGACATAGCAACTGGATGCATGTTTTAACCCCTTTCACGCCAGAGCCTGTTTTCTCCTTCATGACCAGGCCAATTTTTTTTTACTTCTGACCACTGTCACTTTATGGGGTAATAACTCTGAAACGCTTCAACGGATCCCCCTGATTCTGAGAGAGTTTTTTGTGACATACAGTACTTCATGATAGTGGAAAAATTTGTTCAATATGACTTGTGTTTATTTCTGAAAATATCGGAAATTTGGCAAAATTTCTCTATTTTCAAATTTTAACTTTTATGCCCCTAACAGCCACCGATACACCTTTTCACGGCGGTTGTTAAGGGTACTTATTCCTCAGCGCTGCTCTTTCACCATTTTTCTCTATCGCTTCATTGGAGGACACAGGACCATGGGTGTATGCTGCTGTCACTAGGAGGTTGACACTAGGCAGAAAAAGAAATAAAGCTCCTCCTCCGCAGTATACACCCTCCTACAGGCAGCAAGCTCACCAGTTTAAGCTTAGTGTCTGTAGGAGGTAGACCTGGATCCTATCAGATGCAACCCTGTTGTGTTTATTAACTTTTGTTTTCTTTCTCTTTCTGATACAGCTCTTCAGGCTAACAAGGAACACTGCGTACCCTGTTAACCCACAAGCGACCGAGAGAGCAATGTGGCTACCCCCACATCGCCCACTTTCGGACCCGCTGGGCAGGACTTATCCCCTGTCACCTTAGGGTGTCTCAGGGTGATTTCGGTGGCCAGTCCTAGCCTGTTCCCCACCCCAGCCCCCTCCTCGGAGCGGCCTGGGAGGGAGGCGGTGGTCCCTGCGGGTGACCTTCCCCCAGTTTTCTGGGGTTGACACCGTCTCCTGCACTGTCCAGGACCGGAGAGTGCGGGAAGGAGGAAAAGCCAGGTTCCCCCCCCTATGCAGGAGAGCATCCTGAGACCATCTTCAGAAGGAGAGCGGAAGAGACGACAGCCGGACCCGCTAAGAGAGGTATTTCCCCTGTCTCTCAGCTGTAGGTCCCAGTCCCCCGGCGTTACCTGCCCCCCCCTCCTCCTCTCACCAAACATGGCGCTTCCCTGGGCCACTTCCTCCTTCTTCTCCCATTATGCGCGGCAGATGTGCCGCGCTTTTTCTCCGTCCGGTGGGCGGTCCCCCTCCGATGGCTTTACGCCCCCTGCTATTTCACCAACCAGGGCCGAGGAGCATAGTGACGCTTCCGTCACGCCCTCGAGCCATCCGCGGACCTATCAACAACGGGTCTTTCAAGCCTGCCCTCCCCTTTCCATCCGCCTATCGGAGCCTCGACGTGCCCCGTCATCAGGGCAGCGTCCTCTGCTCCTTCCCCTCCACCGACGTCATCACTCTGCGCACACAGCTCCCTACTCCGTCGGCACCTGACTGTGACCCGCTCCAGCCTCACCTTCAGAGCCTTTCAGGGGGACACGGGACCGCTTCTCTGCAGGATCGGGTAGGCTCTGTCCTGACACAACCCACACCCTTTCCTGACCACAGGCGTCCTCCCTCTGTGTTATCCCTAGCCTGGCACATATGCCCAAACCCAGGGAGCTCTCAGTCCGTCCCTCTCACATTGTCACATACTACGCCTGTACTCTTTGCGGTACTGAGTGGCCCGCGGGTCTCACTACAGCCTTCGGCTCGACCTGCAAACCTCCCGCCATGCTGGCACCCCAGGATCGGTGGACTCCCCACGAAGCCCCCGCCTCCCAGGACAAAGGAACTCCCTTCCCTCCGGAGTGGGCTGTTGCTATGTCCCAGTCTGTCTCTGACCTCACCAAGGTTTCTCAATCTCTGGTGCAGCTCTTAGAACGCTTGCCCGAACGCTTGCCTATGTTATCCACGGCCACCAGTGCTCCGAACGTCTCCACAGACGATTCGCAAGCACCCCTGCCCCCTCCTCACAGGGGCAGACTGAAGGAACGTTCTCAGAAACGGACTCACACAAGCTCATCCTCCAGCTCTCCAGACTCCAAGATACTCCCTGCATCTCACACCTCTTCCCCGGAGGTCGCCCTGGGATCTAATCCGGCATCGGATTCAGACTCTGGTTCCGTCTCAGACCAGTATTCAGGGACCCAGGACATGATTGACTGCCTTATTACGGCCGTCAATCAGACTCTGCATGTTACAGAAGACGAGACCCCTTCTCAGGACTACTCAGTTCCACGCACTTTTTCTAACCATGCAGAATTTGACAGCGTTTTTCAGAAGCAGTGGGAGCATCCAGAAAAGCGCTTTACAGGAAAGAAACAGTTAAACATCCTATACCCTTTATCCGTGACCTTGTCAGCAAATGGACTTAGTCCCCATCTGTGGATCCTCCCGTCTCTCGCCTTTCGGCCAAGACGGTACTGTCTTTTCCGGACAGTTCCTCCCTTAAGGATACCACGGATAGACAGGTTGAGGCCCTCACTAAGTCAGCCTTTGAGGCTGCGGGCACCTCCCTTTGCCCTTCCTTTGCCTCAACTTGGGTATCAAAAGCGGTGTCCGCATGGGCCAAACAGCTCAGACAGGGCATCCTAGCAGGGGCCTCCGCGGACGATCTGGCCGACTTAGCAGATCAAATCGGCCACGCAGGGAAATATCTGCTTACGGCGTCCCTCAACTCCGCTGCATGCTCAGCCCGGGTTTCCAGCAATCTCGTTGCCTTACGTAGAATTCTTTGGTTTAAGGCTTGCAGTGCCGACCTGGCTTCCATGAGATCTCTAACTAATCTTCCTTTTCAAGGCTCCAGGCTGTTTGGATCCAAGTTAGACCAGAACATCTCTGATGCTACTGGGGGTAAGAGCACCTCTCTCCCCCAGCCCAGATCCAAACGCCCTTTTCCTAGGAGACGCCCCCTTCAGTTCCGGTCCTTTCGTCAGTTCGCTCAACCGAACCCCTCCTCTCAACAGGACCGTACTCCAGCACGGAGGGACAGTCGTAAGCCCTCCTTTAGGCCCACACCTAACTGGCGCCCAAAGGATCGCTCCTCCAAGTCCTCTGGATCACGATCACGATCCAACAGGTTTTCCTCAGCATGACGGGTCACTCCTACCTGGAGCCACTCCCAGGGGGGGCGGCCGTCTTCTTCTGTTCCGAGATTCTTGGCTCTTGGAAATAGAGGCTGCCTGGGATCGAGTTCAACTCCAGCCCACGATCGCGTTTTCTCAGGTCCCGCCCCCCCAGCCATCTCTGCTTCCCGGTTTCCTTCAAGCCATCGCCTCCCCTCTGCGCTCAGGAGTCATAGTCCCGGTTCCCTTTCAGGAAAAGTTTTTTCCGTTTTTTTTATTTATTTTTTTTTATACTCAATCCTCTTCGTCGTCCCAAAAGAGGACGGCTCACTACGTCCGATTCTGGACCTCGAACAGCTAAACAGACATGTACGCATCCGACAGTTCAGGATGGAGTCCCTCAGGTCGGTAATAGCCTCGATGGAAACCGAGGAATATCTATGTTCAGTGGACTTTCAGGATGCGTACCGTCACATCCCAATTTGCGCATCACAAGGCTGGCTGATCAACACAGACCCCTGGTCCCATCCCAACGCTCTAGGGATGCAGTTCGACACGACTCGTGCCCGGGTCCTCCTTCCGAGGGAAAATATAAACTCTCCACGGCAGGGGATCCACATCCTCTCCGACCCAAGTCCACACTCCCTTCGCCTATGCATGAGTGTCCTAGGAAAAATGGTAGCAGCCATGAAGGCAGTTCCGTTTGCCCAGTTCCATACCCGGCCCCTTCAACTAGCCCTTCTCTCAGCTTGGGACAAGAATCCGTCATCTCTAGATCGACGCTTCAGGTTACCTCGTCAAGTAAGACGGTCGCTAATCTGGTGGTCCCGCCCTCTTTCCCTCAAACCCGGGAGGTCATTCCTTCCGCTTCGCTGGCAGGTGGTCACGACTGATGTCAGTCTCATCGGTTGGGGGGCAGTTTTTTTCTGCAACACACGGTCCAGGGCTGGTGGACTCCACACGAAGTCTTCCTACCCATCAACATTCTGGAGATAAGGGAGATTTACCTGGCGTTGCGTCACTGGCGGAGGATCCTGACAGGGTTCCCAGTCCGTGTACAATCGGACAATGCCACGGCCGTGGCATACATAAACCATCAGGGAGGAACGCGCAGCAAGCCCATTTTAAAAGAGGTGGCAAGAGTGCTACTTTGGGCCGAGATGACTGTTCCAGTAATCTCAGCAGTCCACATTCCAGGGGTCGACCATTGGGCGGCCGACTTCCTCAGTCGGCAGGGCCTCGCCTCAGGAGAATGGTCTCTACATCCTGAGGTGTTTCACCAAATTTGCTTACGGTGGGGCACGCCGGACGTCGACCTCGGTTAAACCACAGGGTTCCGTCCTTTGTAGCTCGGTCCCGCGATCCGCTAGCAATCGCCCAGGACGCGCTAGTTATATCATGGTCACAGTTCCAACTGCCCTATCTCTTTCCACCTCTATCTTTGATCCCTCGAGTCATCAAAAAGATCAAGACAGAGGGAGTACCAGTTCTTCTAGTAGCCCCAGATTGGCCCAGACGCGTCTGGTACGCAGATCTGGTAAATCTGCTCGTTGACTCCCCTTGGAGACTACCAGACCGTCCAGATCTCCTCTCTCAGGGTCCTATTCTTCATCAGAGTTCTCGTTCTCTGAATTTAATGGTATGGCCGTTGAGGCCGCGGTGTTGAAGATGGCAGGCTTTACTGACAATGTCATTCAGCCCCTAATTAACTCCAGAAATCCCGCTACCTCGCGCATATACCACAGAACTTGGAGAGCCTTTTTTCGTCACTGCGAACAGGATCAGCTAGCTCCTATGTCTTTTTCTTTGCCAGTTATTTTAGCTTTTCTTCAGTCTAGCCTAGAGGCGGGACTCTCTCTCAGCACTCTTAAAGGCCAAGTTTCGGCCTTGTCCATTCTATTCCAACGTAACTTAGCTAGCCGCCCTCCAGTGCAACCATGGGACCTTAATATGGTCCTAAGCGTCCTACAACAGTCTCCATTTGAACCCATTCAGGACATTACAGCCTCTCTTCTTTCCTGGAAGGAGGTTTTTCTGGTGGCTGTTACCTCTATTAGAAGGGTTGCAGAACTCGCGGCCCTCTCTTGCCGGTCGCCTTTTCTGGTATTCCATCAAGACAAAGTAGTGCTCAGGCCGGTGCCTTCCTTTTTGCCAAAGGTGGTTTCCGCTTTTCTCATTAATGAGGACATTGTTTTGCCTTCCTTTTGCCCGACTCCAGTGCATCCACGGGAGAAGTCCCTGCACAAACTGGACCTGGTCACAGCTCTACGTGTGTACCTTTCTAGAACGGCCTCCCTTCAGCGCTCGGATGCCCTTTTTGTCATCCCTGAGGGCCATCGCAAGGGTCTTCCTGCTTCCAAGTCAACCATCGCCCGTTGGATACGTTCGACCATTTTGGAGGCTTATCGCATCTCGGACAAACCTCCCCCTCCCGGAGTAAGGGCTCACTCCACCAGGGCGGTGGAGGCCTCTTGGGCGGTCCGCCATCAGGCTTCGGCCTCTCAAATCTGTAAAGCCGCAACGTGGTCTTCACTCCACACCTTTTCAAGGTTTTACAAGGTCCACACTTCTTCGGCTGATGCCAGTCTTGGACAGAAGGTACTGCAGGCGGCAGTTGCCGAAGTCTGACCTAGTCTGTGACTATCTTCTGTTCTCCCACCCAGGGGACTGCTTTGGGACGTCCCATGGTCCTGTGTCCCCCAATGAAGCGATAAAGAGGGATTTTTGGTACTCATCGTAAAATCTCTTTCTTGGAGCCTTCATTGGGGGACACAGCACCCTCCCTGATTTTGGGCATATGTCCAGTTGGCCCTGTTGGGCATCTCATTCAGTTTTCACGGTTGTGCCCCGTTTGGGCATTGCATAGTTGTTTGCTTTATGCTTCTCCTACTGCTTTAGCCACTAACTGGTGAGCTTGATGCCTGTAGGCGGGTGTATACTGCGGAGGAGGAGCTATTTTCCTTTTTTTTTGCCTAGTGTCAACCTCCTAACGACAGCAGCATACACCCATGGTCCTGTGTCTCCCAATGAAGGCTCCAAGAAAGAGATTTTACGGTGAGTACCAAAAATCCCTCTTTTTAGGGTCCACATCACATTTGAAGTAACTTTGATGGGTCTATATGACAGAAAATGTCCAAAAGTGACATCATTCTAAAAACTGCACCTAACGTGCTCAAGACCACATTCAAGAAGTTTAATAACCCTCCAGGTGCTTCACAGGAATTAATGGAATGTGGAAGAAAAAAATGAAAGGTTTTTTTTTTTTTTAAACACAAAAATGTTACTTTAGCCCCAAATTTTTCATATTTCATTTTCACAAGGTTAACAGGGGAAAATGCGCCATAAAATTTGTTGTGCAATTTCTTCTGAGTACGGCTCAGAAGGGAAGGAGTGCCATTTGAGCTTTGGAATGTGTGTCAGAACAGTGGAAACCCACCACAAGTGACCCCATTTTGGAAACTATACCCATTAAAGAGTTTATCTAGATGTATGTTGAGCACCTTGAACCCTCAGGGGCTACATAGAATTTTATAATGTTGAGCCGTGAAAATTAAAAAAAATATATATATATATATATATATATTTTCCACAAAAATGTTGTTTCAGCCCCAATTTTTTTTTTTTCACAAGGGTAACAGAGAAAATGGAAGCCAAAATTTGTTTTAGCCCCAGATTTTACATTTTCACACAGGGCAATGGGTAAAAATGGTGCCAAAATGTGTCACACAATTTCTGCTGAACGTGGCAATACCCTATATGTGGCTGTACAGTCCTGCTTAGCCACACGGCGAGGCTTGGGAGGGAAAAAAATATATTTGACTCTTGGGAGAACAAATTATGGTAGAATAGTATGAAGACTCCATATACAGAGCTCGTAAGTGCTAAAAGAGCAGAATCCCCCCTCAAGTGACCCCATTTTGGAAATTACACCCCTTTGGGAACTTATCTACTGGTGTACTGATTATTTTGACTTCATGGGTGTTTTCCAGAAAAAAGCAGCAGTGGATGTTGCGGAGTGAAAATTGCAAACTGCTGCTGTAGTGACCAGTACGCTGTAGTGACCAGTACGCTGTAGTGACCAGTACGTTATGCCCAGCTCATCTGGAGACATGCACCCATAAATTAGGTGGTCTCTCATCGCTACAGGACTTCCAAACATGTGCACTCTAAATGTGGTTTAGGCACACTGTGGGGGATTTGGCAGCTCAGAATTCATTGAATTTCTTTTGGGGGCGAGGAGCCTTTGCGCTTTTCCAGAGCCTTTGTGCTACCAGTTATGTGGAAGTCCCTATATGTCCGTTAACAGATGATGGACCTGAGTGGGGACTTTTTTTGTGGATTGAGTTGAAGCTTTTGTTGGGAACATTTTACATAACATTTTGGATCACATTTATCCTGTGCTCTACTCTGAGCATTTACATCCGGGTTTCCATCTAAATCTTTGAGTGACATGATTCAGATGAAACCCCTGAGGGATCCATTCACTATAATGAGGCAGCAGAGTTACTCTAGACTCCATCCAGCCTCTGCTCAGTGCTGTCCTCTTTTTCCAGTGGTGCACAAAACTGTGGCCGACTGCTATTTTATGTACGCCTAAAATGACAGACACCGTCGGATCACAGGCCAGACGGCGTCAACAGTGCCTCCATCTGCCTCACTATAGGGAATCTTCCTCCAGGGGTTCTGTCTGAATCAAGTATTTCAAAGATTTACACGGAAACCCCGGTGTAAACGCAGAAAACAGGATAAACGTGAGCCGAGCCTTACCACGATCTTTGGGAGGCAGAATAAACAAATCATCAGCAGGTGAAGAATTATTTATTTTTTACGTCTTTCTTTGTGCGATATAAGTGATTAGACGACTTTATTCTTCGGGTCGGTGCGATTACAGCGATACCAGATTTATATCGGGTTTTTATGTTTAGCTGCTGTCACACACTAAAAGATGCTTTTTTGTTTACAAAACTAGTTTTGCATCGCCATATTTTGAGAGCTATAATTTTTCTATATCTCTGCCGACAGAGTCATATGATGGCTTGTTTTTTGCGGGACGAATTAATTTTTTTATTGGTACCGTTTTCGGGCATGTGACATTTTTTGATCGCTTTCTATTCCGATTTTTGGGAGGCAGAGTAAACAAAAAACAGCTATTCAGGAATTGTATTTTGGGGGTATTTTTTTATGCTGTTCCGCATGTGGTAAAATTGATAAGGTAGCTTTATTCTTCGGGTCAGTACGTTTACGGCGGTACCTCATTTATATAATTTTTTTGTGTTTTGACGCTTTTACACAATAAAAACTATTGTTTTTGTAATTGTTTTTTGCTTTGTTCTGAGAACTATAACTTTTTTATTTTCTGCTGATGGAGCTGTATGGCGGCTTGTTTTTTTTGCAGGTCAAGATGAAGTTTTCAGCAGTACCATTTTTATGTTCATTTTACTTTTTGATCTCCTTTTATTCCACTTTTTGTTCGGCTGCATGTTGTAAAAGCTTTTTTTCAGATGTTTTTTTTTTAATGGTGTGCAAAGAAGGGGTTAACTAGTATGCCAGTTTTATAGATCGGGTTTTTCCGGACCCAGCGATACCAAGTATGTGTACTTTTTCTGTTTTTAAATAAATATACGTATTTATTGGTTTAAATTTTTTTTAATAGTTTTCTAAAAATTTTTTAAAGATATGTATGTATTGCATTGCATGAGACCTGTCAGTTTTACACTGGCAGTTCGCTTGTTAGACTCAGCTCCTGGCTGAGCATAACAGGCCACCATAGCTGGCAGACCCGGAGGTCATCATGTGACCTCCGGCTGCCATGACAATGCTTGGAACCCCCGTGATGTGTTCAGATCAAATCACGGGGGCGTCTTGAGAGGTGAGTGAAGACCCCTCTCACTTTCTTCTAAATGCCACGATCGCTATTGATCGCGGCATCTAGGAGATGGCAACCGGTTAATATGATTGGGACCTGATCCAATCAGGTCCCGATGATGTCACCTGTCAGCTGTTGCTCTGCTCTGGAATCGCAGCGCTTGCAAGACCCTGGGGGTCCTGAGCACTGCAAGACCGCCGAACGTAGACAAACGTCAGCGCTTCACAGAGCCCTGCAAGCCACGACGTTTGTCTACAGTGGGCGGTCGGGAAGTGGATAATCTGTGATTTCAGGTTTATCATTCAGGTCCCCTGGCCCCCTGCCTCCCGGTGCATGATACCCGGTGTATGTGACTTTTTTTTTTCCAAGAAGTATTGGAAAGCAATACTTTTGTGTACTGTAAGAGGAGGAAAAGAGCATGGGTAAATAACCATTACTACTCATGGCTGATTCATACCAGTTACCATATGGCCCCCTCTCTTCCCAGCACATCATGTCGGAGCCTGAGGAGATCACCACCATGTCTGGCCAGAAGCTGCCTCTGAAGATGTCTGTGGATTACATTTCTTTCTCTGCGCATACGGATTACCAGCAAACCAGCGAGTTTATCCGAGCTTTAAAGCCGCCTCATGTGGTAAGGCATTCAGATTTAAGTTTCACACCATTTTCTTATACTGAGGTCATGTCCCATTGATTGCCTCATCCCCCGTGTCGTCTGCATGGTGGCCGCTGATGGAGGGTCATCTCCTCTGTTGACACACCCTGTGCACAGGTAACTAGCGCAGGTGCTGGGGGGGTGAGGCTGCATGACCATTAAGGTCACATGCTCACCGATTGCCATCTTATTCACTTATCACTATACAGACAGCACAGAGAGCTGGGCTATCAAGGTGTCATGGGTTCAGTGATAAAAAAAATTACACAGAACTGCAAGAAATTATATATTATTAGTAAATTGCACACTTTTGAACATTAATGCAATGAATGAAGCATAACGATGTACATCTGCGGTGACATCCAGATACTGGTGCATGGTGAGCAGAATGAGATGGCACGTCTTAAAGCTGCTCTTATCCGCGAATATGAAGACAACGATGAGGTCGATATTGAGGTTCACAATCCCAGGAATACAGAAGCTGTGACCCTGAACTTCAGAGGAGAAAAGCTTGCTAAGGTAAGAAGCCTCAATTCATCGATGCAACGTGATACTGGGGCTTACACCAGTGCTGCATGTTAACGGCAGTCTTGTGAGCCCCAGTGTATGGGATATGCTTGTCTGTGCCTTAAAGGGGGCTTTGTCTTAAGGTGTTCGGTACCCCAACCTCCTGACTCCCTGATTATGTGACTGTTCATGCCTGTGACGTCCTTGCCTTGCCGGCCTGTGCGCGCCCAGATGACGTTATATTAGGCAGCTTCACGTCTGCACTGTCCGACGCTAAGAGGGGCTGAAGCTGCCGGGGATCGAGATCTGACTGCTCTCCAGCAAGCCCAGCCAGCCTCTGTGCAGTACTTACAAGCCCTAACAGAAAGAGCTTGCTAGCATTGCACGTGTTTGGCCAGCGCTCTTGGACCTCAGTGGTACTTTGCTTACCTTGCTTTGAGCGGTAAAAAAAATAAAATGCGGCCTGTGGGAGAACGGGAAAAATATGATTGGTTTTACAACCACTTTGAAATTATGCTGTACCCATTTTGCTTGGGTAGCACCCCTTTAAGATTTCTCTTTATTCCTCACAGGTGATGGGTTTGCTTGCTGATAAGAAGCCAGAACAAAGTCAGAGAGTCTCGGGGATCCTCGTAAAAAGAAACTTCAACTACCATATCCTTTCTCCAAGTGACCTCTCCAGTGAGTGCTCCGTATATAACATACTTTATAATTCTCATGTAGAAGCTGTTTCTATATTGAGCAACATTGCAGAGGACTCTGCCTAACACTGCGCTGTTCATGTCTCTGCTTTCCTGTAGGTTACACAGACCTGGCGATGAGCACTGTGACCCAGACACAAGCCATCCCTTACACCGGCCCTTTCAACCTGTTATCTTACCACTTACAGCAGCTCACAGGTCTGTGATCCCTCCTCTGCACTCTTGTTTGTATGGGACTGCACAATCCCCTCTGAAGCTGTATTCTGGTAGCAGGTTTTTTTATACTCTGTAGTCTCCAACAAGGAGAAGTTTTATCTTAAGTATATGAAAATAAAAAAAACTACAAATGCCCGTTCTTCTCCTTGTAATGACCTAAATTAATATATATTTTTTATTCATATATTTTTTTACTTAAAATAATTTTTGCAATATGTTTTCTCTATAACTCAACGGTTTAGCTTCTACAGCCTCCATGTATCACTGTACATAGCAGACTGCAGAATTCCTTAAAAGGTTTGTCACTTTAACATTAGGAGGCGAACTGTGCGCTGATGCTGCGTCTACACATATATGCCAGGACGTGTGCCTAATACCTGCCGATTGTGCACGAATTTTGGTTTACAGTGATAACCCCTCAAACACCAATCTTTGCCCTTAGTGGTGACGTACCGCACTTACTGGTGTATCCAATTGGTGAGGTCAGCGGCTCGCCGCGTGACGGATCACGGTCAGCGTCTCGCCGCGTACCTGATCACGGTCAGTGTCTCGCCGCGTGCCGAATCAGCTTGTGAACAAAAATCAACTTGGTTCCATCCGCACATATGCACTGTGTTAGTAGGGGGGTTAAAGAAGTTAGTACTAGTTTTTTTTTTTTTTTTTTTTTCAAAAAATGAACAATCCCTTTAAATGTGCTTTTCCTCTTTTAGGTGAAGTGGCAGAAATTGAAGTAAATGAAAAGGAGTGTCTGAGGGTCTTCAAAGCAGTCACCGTGGTAAAGGAGCAAAGCATGGTCATACTGGAGGTGAGCAGAAGCTTCTGACTTTCGGGCATTTTCTGTACAACACAGACTATGAAAGCACAAGTGTCTGCACAGATGAAGCATTCTTGATATCTGTTGGTCTGCAGTGAAGTTTTGCACATGGTAATGTAATGATGGCTTCACTCAGTGACTTCCATAGGACATAAATGAATTGTTAATGCAGAAGTGACGTAAGCAGTGAGTAGGGCAGCACGGTGGTTAGTACTGCTGCCTTACCTTGGTGTAGCTATTAGTCTTCTGGTGGAAGACGTGGTCACATATATTTGTACGTTTAGGACATAGGGGTTATTTGGTTATCGGATTTACTATCCACCTGTTTATTCTGGAGACATATTTTCTTTTTCCTTCCAGTGGGTGGCAAACCCTTCCAATGATATGTATGCGGACACCGTGGCCACAGTGGTCCTGGAGCTGCAATCAAATCCTCGCATCCAGAAAGGTAGGAAGGCCGGGATATCCTGGTCCTAGTTCTAGCCGAACTTTTTTTTTTTTTTTCTCAGTCAAATGATTTTTATTGAAATTTTTCAAACTAGAGACATTACAGAATAAAATAATACAATCTCCCCCCAACACAAGAGAAAGTCGTATCAAAATACAAAAAGTGAAGCTGTGGTTCAGTAAGCGGACAAATAACTTATTTAGTTAATTGTATTCACTTTGTCAAAGTTCTCAATGAATTCAGACAATTGTCAGTATATTGAGAAGGTCGTGTAAGATGTGAGACCCTAAGCACTATTGTAATACACGAAGTTAGAAGAAACCTAGACGGTATCTCTGCAATTCCCGTGATGCCAAACCTGATCCATGAGGTCCAAAGCTTTTCATATTTAGTAATGGCGTTTCTTTATAAATAAATGCCTCATTTCCAAGTTCAATAACTAAATGATCTTGGGAATTGTGGGGATCTAATCTGTTATCCAGTATTGCATTATTAATTACCTGGCCAAATACAACATACCATCAAAGAAGAAACTCTCTCCCAGAGCGGCCACGCTGAGTTTTGTTGGATGGAGCAGGGAATTTGCAGATTGCGTAGCTGACGCTTTCCATCCAGAAATTGCGCTCTCCGTTTTGAGACTTCAATTGAATAATCTGGGAAAAAGGATATGTTATGGCCTTTAAGGGATGTATCCTTTGTTGCAGGCAGCTCTGAGGATAGCATAACTTGATTAGGACCGGACCATAGCTCTCCCGCTGTGTGGCCGCTCACATGTCCGGCCAAGCCACATATATAATATTTATACCACCGTGCACCTTTTTATGTAACACACCCCATAGCTTTACACTATTACAGTATGAGCAGTTGTCTGTGTTATGTTGGGGCTACACAGACACATTACTTACCCAAAGATCACAGTTTGGCGATGCTACACTGCACCGTAAGGAAAAGAACACACTTCTTGGAAAAAGTCCAGCAGGTTTGGATTTCTGGTGAGTTGTGAGGCCAAAGCCTTATTTTACAAAGAGCTTTTTAAAAGTGGAGTCATCAAACGGCAATCTCTCCCCTTCCCTATCATCCAGCCACTATTATCGCACTGATGGAAGGATCAGTCAGTAATTGCTTTAGAGCTTGCTGACAGTATCCAATTATGTGCTGCTTTTGCAAATTGTTATCAGATGTTCGGCCTTAGCGATTGTATTATAGACAAGTTTTGTCACCTTGCTGCCGCTGCCAGTGATCACTCGCCATCTCCCGCCTCTAATCTTAAGGAAGGTACTCTGGATAGAAAGATCAGGTGCCAGCAATAGTATCAGAGAGTCATGGTTCTCTAGTTTCTCGAGGACTCTGATGTCTCCTGCATGTTCTAGAACTACGGAAATATTACTTGGTGCCTGGTTTGTGCAATGACTCCATGTCTGTATTTTTTTTTTCCCCCAGCGGTGAGCCATGGAGCCAGTAAAGTGGACATGGAAGCGTACAAGAAGAGACTGGAGATTATGCTGCAGTAAGTATGGCAGGTTACAGAGATTTTCTCTGAGGTTCTGGGAATTCGACTCCTGTGCCTTGCTATAATTTATGAACGCTCCTCGAACTACCGCACCATTTCCTCCAACTGATGCATTAAGATGTCTTTTATCTAGCATGTAAGGGAGTCTGTCTTCTGGTTTTTGCAATGTAATTTGAAAGAAGCATGATGTAGGGGCTGAGACCCTGATTCCAGCGATGTATCACTTACTGGGCTGTGTTTCTGTTTCAATAAAATCAGTGTTTTATCAGCAGGAGATTATCACTACAGGACTAGGGGTTTCGTGCCTCCTGGTCCAGCCCTGCCCTCATCACTGATTGGCTGCTTTCTGCCAGTGCACACAGAAAGCTGCCAATCAGTGATGTGGGTGGGGTTATACAGAGCTCAGCATTCTGAGTTCTGCTAGATCTGCGGCAGAGAAAACAGGGATTGTATCAAAATGACAGCAATCAGCCCAACGCGTGACACATCACTGTTATCAGAATCACATCATGCTACTCTGACAGATTCCCTTCAATGTGGACCTGATTCCAGATTATCAAATCTTCTGGATTATTGGGTGGATGTAGAAAAACCCCAAAATATCAAAAACAGGCTATGTCTTACATGCTCCTCTTCCTACAGGGACATGTTTGGCGAGGAGTGTGTGAGCAATGACAGCGACACCACTATCACAGTCACCGTGGACGGGAAGTCGGCCAACTTGTCTTTGGAAACTCGGGTATGTGAGATACTGGTATAAAAACCTTTGCCATAAACCCATATACGCCAGCACAGATGATATAGGGGCTTTTTCGAAAAGGACCTCAGCCACCCAGGCTCCTTAAGCCTTTCCCAACCCCAAGACTAGGATTGAAAATATTTAAAGGGGTTTTCTATCTCAGCCACTTATGGCCGGTAGGTTCATGTCCGACCTCGGGGACCCGGGAGATCTGGGACCTAATTTCCAGCTGGCGTATTCTCCTTATTCATTATAGTGAGGAGGTGGCCATGCTGTTTGCTTGTTTTTTTTTGCAAATTATATCAACGTCAATGGAGGGGGCTGCATGCAGGACTAGTTTGTGAAGATTGGGTCACAACCAATATGGCGGCCATTTCCGGTCATGGGGAATGGAGGGGGTCCTGTGTTTGCATTTGACAATCACACGAGTGTGCTTTATCGATGACTTCAGTTTTCCTTACAATAATCTCCTTTATTTTCCCCCTCAGACGGTGGAGTGTGAGGAAGGGTTGGATGAAGACGAGTCCCTGCGGGAACTGGTGCAGTCAGCGGCTCAAAGGCTGTACGACGCCCTCAGCCCTGCCTGTCTGTAACTTGTCACTCCGCTGTGTTTTATTTGTTTTTCCTAGTTTTTTTTTTTTTTTTTTTTAAATGTTCCTACCGCTTGCTTGTGATTGCGCTCACGATTCCTTTCAAGAGGTGATTTCCGAAATCTCGTCCCAAGATGTAAATAGGTGAAATCGCTGATAACCGGCTCTGTGAATAAGAACAATAAATATTTTATAAATGGTCTCTTATTCCTGTGCATCTTGTTCCATATCCAATAACCAAAAAACGTGCTCTCCACTTGGATGTATGTAGAGGAGCGAAGATAATAATGGTCAGTAAATCACAAGAACAATATCTGCAAACATGGCAGATCATTGTAATAATGTGCAAAAATAAATTGCAATTAACCGATTCTATTTCTACACTCTGTCTGTGCCTCTTGAATGCCATAGGGGAAATTGTGTGTTCTGCAGGGAAACTTACAAGCTGCGTCTCACGCGATAGGATTACTATTCGCTGCACTCGTTTCCAGGGTTAATTCTTCTCATTGTATGATGAACGTTCCTCAGCTATTGTTCTCAATGGTCGTTGTTTGCCGTCCAGGTCGATCTCGTCCTGCGGATGCAGGTTACAGGTCAGCGAGGGTAGGAGGAGCGTGGTTATGCTGTAGAGCGGGGCGGTCGTACTGGAGCAGAACTCCCATCATCCTGATATGATAACCTGCAAAGGAATCCACATTTTCAGGCTGAGCCTATCTGGGGGTGAGAAGACTCTGTTGGGCTGAAAAGAGACGGCTCCGGTCTGAAAACTTCCACCTCGCTACCTGCCAAGGGGAAGACGACAGCCATCTTGAGGTCTGGACCTAGTGCTTGAAGGCGAGGGGCGCTAAGTGGAGGAGGGGGGTTTTTGAGAAGTCACTCCACTGTTACCCACCTGCATCATCGTGAATCCGTTGGTTCTGCAGTCTCTGATACCGTGGTACAGTACAGACCAATAGTTTGGACACACCTTCTCATTTAAAGATTTTTCTGTATTTTCTTGACTATGAAAATTGTACATTCACACTGAAGGCATCAAAACTATGAATTAACACATGTGGAATTATATACTTAACAAAAAAGTGTGAAACAACTGAAAATATGTCTTATATTCTAGGTTCTTCAAAGTAGCCACCTTTTGCTTTGATGACTGCTTTGCACACTCTTGGCATTCTCTTGATGAGCTTCAAGAGGTAGTCACCGGAAATGGTCTTCCAACAATCTTGAAGGAGTTCCCAGAGATGCTTAGCACTTGTTGGCCCTTTTGCCTTCACTCTGCTTTCCAGCTCACCCCAAACCATCTCGATTGGGTTCAGGTCTGGTGACTGTGGAGGCCAGGTCATCTGGCGTAGCACCCCATCACTCTCCTGCTTGGTCAAATAGCCCTTACACAGCCTGGAGGTGTGTTTGGGGTCATTGTCATGTTGAAAAATAAATGATGGTCCAACTAAACGCAAACCGGATGGAATAGCATGCCGCTGCAAGATGCTGTGGTAGCCATGCTGGTTCAGTATACCTTCAATTTTGAATAAATCCCCAACAGTGTCACCAGCAAAGCACCCCCACACCATCACACCTCCTCCTCCATGCTTCACGGTGGGAACCAGGCATGTAGAGTCCATCCGTTCAGCTTTTCTGCGTCGCACAAAGACACGGTGGTTGGAACCAAAGATCTCAAATTTGGACTCATCAGACCAAAGCACAGATTTCCACTGGTCTAATGTCCATTCCTTGTGTTCTTTAGCCCAAACAAGTCTCTTCTGCTTGTTGCCTGTCCTTAGCAGTGGTTTCCTAGCAGCTATTTTACCATGAAGGCCTGCTGCACAAAGTCTCCTCTTAACAGTTGTTGTAGAGATGTATCTGCTGCTAGAACTCTGTGTGGCATTGACCTGGTCTCTAAATTGAGCTGCTGTTAACCTGCGATTTCTGAGGCTGGTGACTCGGATAAACTTATCCTCAGAAGCAGAGGTGACTCTTGGTCTTCCTTTCCTGGGGCAGTCCTCATGTGAGCCAGTTTCTTTGTGGCGCTTGATGGTTTTTGCAACTGCATTTGGGGACACTTTCAAAGTTTGCCCAATTTTTCAGACTGACTGACCTTCATTTCTTAAAGTAATGATGGCCACTCGTTTTTCTTTACTTAGCTGCTTTTTTCTTGCCATAATACTAATTCTAACAGTCTATTCAGTAGGACTATCAGCTGTGTATCCACCTGACTTCTGCACAACACAACTGATGGTCCTAACCCCATTTATAAGGCAAGAAATCCCACTTATTAAACCTGACAGGGCACACCTGTGAAGTGAAAACCATTTCCGGTGACTACCTCTTGAAGCTCATCAAGAGAATGCCAAGAGTGTGCAAAGCAGTCATCAAAGCAAAAGGTGGCTACTTTGAAGAACCTAGAATATAAGACATATTTTCAGTTGTTTCACACTTTTTTGTTAAGTATATAATTCCACATGTGTTAATTCATAGTTTTGATGCCTTCAGTGTGAATGTACAAATTTCATAGTCATGAAAATACAGAAAAATCTTTAAATGAGAAGGTGTGTCCAAACATTTGGTCTGTACTGTATATCTTCTCAGCGGGCGGGAGAAAGAAGCGCCGCTGGGTCGGGTCCTAGAACTGCCGAAGTACATAAAGTTAATAGTCAGTGTGCTGATCGCAGGCAAGGCAGGTGCTTGGGTACGGGGGACCTCGTCTGCAACGTAACAAGGGTGACTCTGCTGGTGAAGCCTTCCAAAGGAGAGGGTGAGTGTGTGGTGGTCACTCTCCACTTGGTGCCATTTCCGGACATGCACTGCTTTTCCTGTCCCCAGCTTCTGGCAATATCCCTACTGTGAGAGAGGATGGCCTTCTGTTAAGGGGTCTTTGGCCGGAGGGACGGCAAAATGATACGCAGTAAATGATCTGTCAGGGAGGCAGCCGCAGTGCAGCCCTAATCTCCGGAAGACGTCCATACACCTGGTGCGAGGAGATGGCGAGACATCAGTGGAGGTGGAGGCCAGATTGGAGCAGTTTGCTCAAAGGGCACAAAACACAACTCTAAGAAGCCAAAAGCCGGGAGGAAGCACTCAGAGGTCCTAAAATAAGTCAACAGGGTGTAGGTATGCGGCCCTAGAAATGGTGGAGGATGGGCCTTAGTGGCCTTTTAGGGATCTCTGAGGGGCCCGGGACAACCATGCCCCTCTAACTCTACTTTATAATTACCTTTTGCAGAGATCAGACTTCTTTTCGGCATCCTACTTTTGTAAATTGTGCACTATGTATCAGATACAAGGGAGCGGACAGTAATTCATACAGATGAAGCTCATTTTGTGGCATTTTGCAAGTTAGAGCAGAATTTTTGTTTCTTTTTATTAAAAAATAAAAAGGTAAAATGTGCTGATAAAAAGATGCTGATAAAAATGTGCAAAAGGAGATGTGACAACAGGAGGCAGCATTTACCTATAATCGTGGCCAGTCTGCACGCAGTACCCAGTAACAGACACTAGATGTCGCTGTTCTGACTGAAAACTTGGAGGAAGAAGCTGAGTGGAGGAGGCGTGGCCTGTGTGCAGAGCTGGTCATGTGACACGTCCTCTCCCGGAGCCGGGACCGACATTTGTGCGTGGATCTGTGAGTGCACAGCACCAAGTGAGGTGTGATCAGCGCCTGCACTGCGGACAGCGGAAAGCTCTGACCGGCGCCATCTGCAGAATGGAGCAAACACGTGGTCTATGGGCACCGAACGGGGAAAACTCCCCTCCACTTCCTCCTGTGACCGGGCCCTGCGCCCCCTGTCTGCAGCACACTGCTATAGTCCGAATATAATGAACTTTCTTGTGCCTAGATATCAAACTACAACTCCCAGCATGCCATGTAAGCCACAGGAGGCTGGGGCATGCTGGGAGTTGTAGTTGTAGGGTGAGTGCATACCTCCCACCTCGGGATATACTCGGCAGCGCCTCATGACACAATATTTAATTTACGCTAAACTCCTCCTAAACCTCACCCCACAGAAACATTACTGCTAACGAGCCCCCGGGGTTATGTGTCCCCCCCCCCCTCCATTGTGCGTCACCCCCTCTCTGTTATACGTCACACCCCCCCCCCCGCTCCATTGTACGTCACCCCCTCTCTGTTATACATCACCCCCCCGCTCCATTGTGCGTCACCCCCTCTCTGTTATACATCACCCCCCCGCTCCATTGTACGTCACCCCCTCTCTGTTATACATCACCCCCCCGCTCCATTGTACGTCACCCCCTCTCTGTTATACATCACCCCCCCGCTCCATTGTGCGTCACCCCCTCTCTGTTATACATCACCCCCCCGCTCAATTGTACGTCACCCCCTCTCTGTTATACATCACACCCCCCCGCTCCATTGTACGTCACCCCCTCTCTGTTATACATCACCCCCCCGCTCAATTGTACGTCACCCCCTCTCTGTTATACATCACACCCCCCCGCTCCATTGTACGTCACCCCCTCTCTGTTATACATCACCCCCCCGCTCCATTGTACGTCACCCCCTCTCTGTTATACATCACACCCCCCCGCTCCATTGTGCGTCACCCCCTCTCTGTTATACATCACCCCCCCGCTCCATTGTGCGTCACCCCCTCTCTGTTATACGTCACACCCCCCCCCCCGCTCCATTGTACGTCACCCCCTCTCTGTTATACATCACCCCCCCGCTCCATTGTACGTCACCCCCTCTCTGTTATACATCACACCCCCCCGCTCCATTGTGCGTCACCCCCTCTCTGTTATACATCACCCCCCCCGCTCCATTGTGCGTCACCCCCTCTCTGTTATACGTCACACCCCCCCCCGCTCCATTGTACGTCACCCCCTCTCTGTTATACATCACCCCCCCGCTCCATTGTACGTCACCCCCTCTCTGTTATACATCACCCCCCCGCTCCATTGTGCGTCACCCCCTCTCTGTTATACATCACCCCCCCGCTCCATTGTACGTCACCCCCTCTCTGTTATACATCACCCCCCCCGCTCCATTGTGCGTCACCCCCTCTCTGTTATACATCACCCCCCCGCTCCATTGTGCGTCACCCCCTCTCTGTTATACATCACCCCCCCGCTCCATTGTGCGTCACCCCCTCTCTGTTATACATCACCCCCCCGCTCCATTGTACGTCACCCCCTCTCTGTTATACATCACCCCCCCGCTCCATTGTACGTCACCCCCTCTCTGTTATACGTCACCCCCCCCGCTCCATTGTACGTCACCCCCTCTCTGTTATATGTCACCCCCCCCGCTCCATTGTACGTCACCCCCTCTCTGTTATACATCACCCCCCTGATCCATTGTGCATCACCCCCTCTCTGTTATACATCACCCCCCCGCTCCATTGTACGTCACCCCCTCTCTGTTATACATCACCCCCCCGCTCCATTGTACATTACCCCCTCTCTGTTATACATCACCCCCCCGCTCCATTGTACATCACCCCCTCTCTGTTATACATCACCCCCCCGCTCCATTGTACGTCACCCCCTCTCTGTTATACATCACCCCCCCTGCTCCATTGTGCGTCACCCCCTCTCTGTTATACATCACCCCCCCGCTCCATTGTGCGTCACCCCCTCTCTGTTATACATCACCCCCCCGCTCCATTGTACGTCACCCCCTCTCTGTTATACATCACCCCCCCTGCTCCATTGTACGTCACCCCCTCTCTGTTATACATCACCCCCCCGCTCCATTGTACGTCACCCCCTCTCTGTTATACATCACCCCCCCGATCCATTGTGCGTCACCCCCTCTCTGTTATACATCACCCCCCCCGCTCCATTGTACGTCACCCCCTCTCTGTTATACATCACCCCCCCCGCTCCATTGTACGTCACCCCCTCTCTGTTATACATCACCCCCCCGCTCCATTGTGCGTCACCCCCTCTCTGTTATACATCACCCCCCCGATCCATTGTGCATCACCCCCTCTCTGTTATACATCACCCCCCCGCTCCATTGTACGTCACCCCCTCTCTGTTATACATCACCCCCCCGCTCCATTGTACGTCACCCCCTCTTTGTTATACATCACCTCCCCGCTCCATTGTACGTCACCCCCTCTCTGTTATACATCACCCCCCCGCTCCATTGTACGTCACCCCCTCTCTGTTATACATCACACCCCCCCGCTCCATTGTACGTCACCCCCTCTCTGTTATACATCACCCCCCCGCTCCATTGTACGTCACCCCCTCTCTGTTATACATCACCCCCCTGCTCCATTGTGCGTCACCCCCTCTGTTATACATCACCCCCCCGCTCCATTGTGCGTCACCCCCTCTCTGTTATACATCACCCCCTCTCCATTGTACGTCACCCCCTCTCTGTTATACATCACCCCCCCGCTCCATTGTGCGTCACCCCCTCTCTGTTATACATCACCCCCCCGCTCCATTGTACGTCACCCCCTCTCTGTTATACATCACCCCCCCTGCTCCATTGTACGTCACCCCCTCTCTGTTATACATCACCCCCCCGCTCCATTGTACGTCACCCCCTCTCTGTTATACATCACCCCCCCCGCTCCATTGTGCGTCACCCCCTCTCTGTTATACATCACCCCCCCGCTCCATTGTACGTCACCCCCTCTCTGTTATACATCACACCCCCCCGCTCCATTGTACGTCACCCCCTCTCTGTTATACATCACCCCCCCGCTCCATTGTACGTCACCCCCTCTCTGTTATACATCACCCCCCCGCTCCATTGTGCGTCACCCCCTCTCTGTTATACATCACCCCCCCGCTCCATTGTACGTCACCCCCTCTCTGTTATACATCACACCCCCCCGCTCCATTGTACGTCACCCCCTCTCTGTTATACATCACCCCCCCGCTCCATTGTGCGTCACCCCCTCTCTGTTATACATCACACCCCCCCGCTCCATTGTACGTCACCCCCTCTCTGTTATACATCACCCCCCCGCTCCATTGTGCGTCACCCCCTCTCTGTTATACATCACCCCCCCGCTCCATTGTGCGTCACCCCCTCTCTGTTATACATCACACCCCCCCGCTCCATTGTACGTCACCCCCTCTCTGTTATACATCACCCCCCCGCTCCATTGTGCGTCACCCCCTCTCTGTTATACATCACACCCCCCCGCTCCATTGTGCGTCACCCCCTCTCTGTTATACATCACCCCCCCGCTCCATTGTACGTCACCCCCTCTCTGTTATACATCACCCCCCCGCTCCATTGTACGTCACCCCCTCTCTGTTATACATCACCCCCCCGCTCCATTGTACGTCACCCCCTCTCTGTTATACATCACCCCCCCGCTCCATTGTACGTCACCCCCTCTCTGTTATACATCACCCCCCTCTCCCCCCGCTCCATTGTACGTCACCCCCTCTCTGTTATACATCACCCCCCCGCTCCATTGTACGTCACCCCCTCTCTGTTATACATCACACACCCCCGCTCCATTGTACGTCACCCCCTCTCTGTTATACATCACCCCCCCGCTCCATTGTACGTCACCCCCTCTCTGTTATACATCACCCCCCGCTCCATTGTACGTCACCCCCTTTCCATTATACGTTACCCCGACTCCGTTATATATGTGACCCACCTCTCCGTTATACTCTTCACTCCCCCTCCATTATACGTCACAGGGCTGTGAAGTAGGAATCAGTATAAAATGGACCCACTCCGACTCCTAAAATATATAATAAATTGGGTACAGTAGTTCAATGCAGTTTGTGGGGAATATTTTTTCATAAGAATTTGGGAAAGTTATGAAATGTCCTATAAATGTCTGTCCTATTCCTGATCTAAGGGTCTAGATCAGGGGTCCTCAAACTACGGCCCGGGGGCCACATGCGGCCCGCGGAGGACTTTTATCCGGCCCGCCGGGCTGTGGGCAGAGAAGAGCGGTGTCAGTGCCCGCCCTTCTCCGCCGCTTGCTCAGAGCCCCGGCAGCCCGGTACTTACCTCTCCCCGTGCCTTCGCAGATCCACTGTCTTCCTGGTGCGCGCTCCCTGTGACGTCTCAGGTCAGAGGGTGTGGTGACGTCTTTACACCGCGCCCTCCCGAGTGCCGTCACAGGCAGCGCAGAGAGGGACAACGCCGGAGACGCTGGAGTCCAGACCTGAGCAGCGGCAGCAGGTGAGGAGGGAGGTGAGTATTGGATTTTTTTTTTTTTAATGTATGGAGGCATGGGACATAATATTAGGGGTGACATCCTGCATGTGGCATTATATGGGGGGGGGGGTGACATCCTGAATGGAGCATTATATGGGGGGGTGACATGCTGCATGGGGCATTATATGGGGGGTGACATCCAGCATGGGGCATTATGTGGGGGGGTGACATCCTGAATGGGGCATTATATGGGGGGGGTGACATGCTGCATGTGGCATTATATGGGGGGTGACATCCAGCATGGGGCATTATATGGGGGGGTGACATCCTGAATGGGGCATTATATGGGGGGGGTGACATGCTGCATGTGGCATTATATGGGGGGAGAAAGGGAAATCCTGCATGGGGCATAATAAGGAGGGAAATCCTGCATGGGGCATTATAAGGGGGAAACAGCCTGCCTATTGAGGACCTATGCTGCCTATTGGGAACATTTACCTGCCTATTGAGGACCTATGCTGCCTATTGGGGACATTTACCTGCCTATTGAGGACCTATGCTGCCTATTGAGGACCTATGCTGCCTATTGGGTACATTTACCTGCCTATTGAGGACCTATGCTGCCTATTGGGAACATTTACATGCCTATTGGGGATATTTACCTGCCTATTGAGGACCTATGCTGCCTATTGGGGACATTTACCTGCCTATTGGGGACATTTACCTGCCTATTGAGGACCTATGCTGCCTATTGGGTACATTTACCTGCCTATTGGGGACATTTACCTGCCTATTGGGAACATTTACCTACCTATTGAGGACCTATGCTGCCTATTGGGGACATTTACCTGCCTATTGAGGACCTATGCTGCCTATTGGGGACATTTACCTGCCTATTGGGGATATTTACCTGCCTATTGAGGACCTATGCTGCCTATTGGGAACATTTACATGCCTATTGGGGATATTTACCTGCCTATTGAGGACCTATGCTGCCTATTGGGGACATTTACCTGCCTATTGGGGACATTTACCTGCCTATTGAGGACCTATGCTGCCTATTGGGTACATTTACCTGCCTATTGGGGACATTTACCTGCCTATTGGGAACATTTACCTACCTATTGAGGACCTATGCTGCCTATTGGGGACATTTACCTGCCTATTGGGGACATTTACCTGCCTATTGGGAACATTTACCTACCTATTGAGGACCTATGCTGCCTATTGGGAACATTTACCTACCTATTGAGGACCTATGCTGCCTATTGGGGACATTTACCTGCCTATTGGGGATATTTACCTGCCTATTGGGGACCTATGCTGCCTATTGGGGACATTTACCTGCCTATTGGGTACAGTTACCTACCTATTGAAATACCGGTTGATTTAACTTTACTTGTTCTTCATTTTAAATATTGTGTTTGTTCCTGTATTGTTTTTTTTACTACAAAATAAGATATGTGCAGTGTGCATAGGAATTTGTTCATAGTTTTTTTTAAAAACTATATTCCGGCCCTCCAATGGTCTGAGGGACCGTGAACTGGCCCCCTGTTTAAAAAGTTTGAGGACCCCTGGTCTAGACTTTTAGCTGAGATGAATCTGTGCTACAGTAAATTTCTCTCTTCTCTTACACATGAGCCATGTATGAGGGAGTCGGAGTCGTGGAAATTGAGGAGTCGGAGGTTTGGCTTACCAGCTCCACAGCCCTGACACGTCACCCCCAACTCCTTTATACATCACCCCCCAGTCCTTTATACGTCACCCCGGCTCCGTTATACGCCATCCTCTGCTCCGTTATACGTCACCCCCCACTCCTTTTTACATCACCACCAAACTTTGTAATCTTATCAGATAAATCCGCTTCTGTCTCCTCCTTGATTAATGTTTCTATTTCAATTCAGGGGTAAAATGTGTATTTGGTGAAGAAAGATTTCCCCATTACTAAGATAGGAGATGACAGTTGGTGCTTTTACAATTCTATGGAGGGGGAGGAGCTAGCAGAACACAGACATTCTGCTGGAAGTTCCATAGAACCTTATGAGCACCAACTGATTTTTTTTCCCTATATATGTAATTGTAAAGTTTGTATTCACCGAAGACTGAGTTTACTCATGAATTGAGAATTTTGGGAATGAAAGTCCAAATCCCCCATACACATTCTTTTATTGGGTAGCAGTGGGTCACATGGGGTTTTCCTAAACCAATGACCCACTGTTACCAAGGTAGAAATTTGGGTTTGCTCACCTGGAACAGCAGCCTCAACCCCATCACTGCCTTTTGCTACCCAAACTTAACCCTTTGCAACGGGCACCCCATGGGTCAGCCGTCACTAACCCCACACTGTCCAGCAACTAAGAGAAGCCCAGACTGTTCTTGGCTGGAAAATCTCCTTAAAGTGATAGTCTGAATTACATTTTTTTTTTCCGAAAAAGCAGAGCATGTAATATATATGAAGTAATACGGATCTGCTCTTACCCCAGATGCCCCAGCGGAGCAAAGACATTCGGTTCTTCAGTCACGTGATCTATCAGGGCTGCGATTGGCTGCAGTTGTCAGGTGCCTAGAAGGGATTGTCCTTGGAAAATGTCTTGTCCCATCCCCGTCTCTCCGGTGATCTGCACTGGTCCAGGGGGGATAACGTCCAGTTCTTTGGATGCGACACTGACGACAAAACCTCCCAGTTACCAGACTGCAGTAAATCTCAGGCCTCAGCTATTAAGACATCATCAGGCCTGGTGGAGACCACCATAGCGGCCTGTGCTGAGACCACGTGGGTTAGACGCAGTGATTGTACCTTCTTTCATTATTAGATAACCTTTCTTGCTTATTTCTTTGTAAGTCGGAGAACCCCTTTAACACACAAAGTCCCTAACTACATGTAACAAGTACCAAACAGGTCAGCTAGTGTGCACCGTCATAAATTGGTGCATTAGTGAATGTCGGGCGATGTCGCCCTGCAGCATCGAGGAGTCAGAGAATCTATTTCAGGGTTTGGATGAGGATGCGGGGTCTTCACATGACCCCCTTGTGAGGTGCCCGGTGTCACCCCTTCATTATGACTTATTCTGCTCGCCGGTCTTTTGCATGGAAGATTTCTGGGAATATGTGGTACACTGATAACGCTGCAGACCCGCCAGCGGCCGTTATTAATCTCCATCCTCTGCGTCTTGTAGAATTCAACCCTGAACATCGAGATGACTTCTTGGCCACTCATCCTCCTCTTCGGAGATTCAATCACCCAGGTAAGGAGATTTTCCGCTTGCTTGCATCCGCAGTCTTCATACTGAACGTGATTTGCAGTCGCTGTAAGTGGGAGAAAGTGCTGAGATGTCGCTTCAATGTATAAACCCCGTCCTGTCCGGAGAGCGTCATTTATAATCATTACCGCTCTGCAGCCTCAACGTGTCACTATAAAGACATCGCTGGCGGATTATCTGAGCTCCCGCAGTGCACCTCTCCCTGGCAATGAAAATCTACCGCCACAGCTCTGACTTTAAACACAGACGCCCCCTTTCTATATGTCTTTGGGCCCTACTATTAGCCGGAGTAGAAAGTTTCCATTTCATTGTCTTCACACCACGGGACCCCCATTCTGTAAATCTGTGGGGTTCCCAGTGCTCAGATCCACAAAGATCTAACAGTTATCTATCCCATCGATAGGTGCCCACAACGATCTAACAGTTATCATCTATCCCGTTGATAGGTGCCCACAACGATCTAACAGTTATCATCTATCCTATTGCTAAGTGCTCACAACGATCTAACAGTTATCATCTATCCCGTTGATAGGTGCCCAGAACGATCTAACAGTTATCATCTATCCCGTTGATAGGTGCCCAGAACGATCTAACAGTTATCATCTATCCCGTTGATAGGTGCCCAGAACGATCTAACAGTTATCATCTATCCCGTTGATAGGTGCCCACAACGATCTAACAGTTATCATCTATCCCGTTGATAGGTGCCCACAACGATCTAACAGTTATCATCTATCCTATTGCTAAGTGCCCACAACGATCTAACAGTTATCATCTATCCTATTGCTAAGTGCCCACAACGATCTAACAGTTATCATCTATCCTATTGCTAAGTGCCCACAACGATCTAACAGTTATCATCTATCCTATTGCTAAGTGCCCACAACGATCTAACAGTTATCATCTATCCTATTGCTAAGTGCCCACAATGATCTAACAGTTATCATCTATCCTATTGATAGGTGCCCACAAAGATCTTAACAGTTATCATCTATCCCATTGATAGGTGCTAATACCCGATGTTTGGCAACTACAGTAGAACGGTGTGGGCAGCCGCGGTCTTCCTCCACTGGTCACAGGGGGCTTCCTAGTATGAGTTTTTACAGAGCAACTGACTGGCATACTTCACTTATGCAGATTTCTTGTTTTATATTTGTTGTACAGAAGTGCAAAATTTGCAATTCGATTTTATTAAAAAAAATTGCTCCATTTGGCTTTGACAGGCTCTTTGTTTTCCTGCACATTGCTGGCTGCTGAATGAGTTATCTGAGAATCCGTTAGTGAGCTTATTCTGATGGGAAGTTCATTTCTGATCTCTTTTGTACTGATTTATGACAATATCAAAGCAGAGCAGAACTTTAATGTGGTCATAGATCAGTCGAGAGGAGCTCAAAAAAGATAGAAGAGTTAGGGCTCATTCACATGTTTGATTTTTCCATGTACGAGAGAAATGGACTGATTATTCTGATCAGACTTTGATCAGAGTGTGGTCATCAGTTTTTCTCATATGCGGAGGAATAAAAAAAAAAAGTTTCTCCATTCTGACGGTTGTGATAATCGGACAACACTCGGATGTCATCTGAGTGTGGTCAAATTTGCTCCTGGACCCATTGACTTGCATGGCTGATTTTGATGTGAAAATGAAAAGTCGCAGACATGTGAATGGCCCCATAGACTATCACAGGTACGAGTGCTTTCTGTGAAAACCACAGATAGCACTCGTACATGAAAATCGAACATCGGAATGAGCCTTTACAAACATTCATCAGAGCTTACTGACAGATTCTTAGTTAACTCATTCTGTCTGCAGCAAAATAAAGCTTATAAAATACAAACAATGCAAAAGTCTTATTAAAACCCAATTGCAAAAAATATTTTTTTGCCCAAAATTCATGCGTTTTACCAAAAAAATTGCCTCTGGGGGTGTTCATATGTTTTAGGATTGAACCCTCAGGCAATATTAATACATTGACGTAGTCCCATAAAATTGTGCAGTCCCAGCTGTATGAAGCATATTGTCTCTTTGTTTGCAGGATATCTAAGCTATTAACACGAATCTGTAATATTCTCCTTTTTTATTTGTAGTTTGCCTTTGAAACAAATGGCTGGGGAGCAACACTGGCTAATAAGCTTGTAAGGTGAGTACAGGTTACCTAGGACATAAAGAGGGCGACTTATTCTCATGGCAGCCTATTTACCGTGCTTTCCTCTCCTGCAGCATTTACCGTATGCATCAGTTGTGCCGTTCTGAAGCCCTGTCCTCATTTTATCAAACCGGCGCAATTGATGGAAAAAGCTCAATAAATGCGACAATTTGTGACCTCATCCATATGCTGGACGGGTATATAATGCGGTTTCTCTCTTTTTGCAGAAAGTGTGATGTCCTCAACCGTGGTCTGTCGGGCTACAACACCAGGTGGGCTAAACACATCCTGCCCAAACTCATCCCTAATAGTTCCCATGCTGAGAACATTGCAGCCGTTACCATTTTCTTCGGCGCCAATGACGGTTCTGTAAAAGGTAAGTTCACTTTATGTGACATCATTGTATATGGCTTCTTATATAGGGCGCAGGCTGGGATCACGGGCTGTCGTACTGTGCCATGTGGCCGACTACCATACAGCAAAACAACAATTGTTTTGCAATGCTGGTATCGACTATTTAGTTTCTGCTAGTGAAACCCCCATTTTTATTTTTTTTTTTAAAGATACTGCATCGGTGCCCCAGCGGTGTCTACTGATTGCTGAACCCCTGTTCTAATGGCCAAGATCGGGGAAATCTCTTATCCCAGCCATTTAATTCTTTGCTCAAGAGTGACCACAGCATGATCAAAGGGGGTCTCTGGCGTTTCTTCAGGTCACCGGGTTTCCCAATAACTCGATTAGGGACTGGGGCATCTATATACCCTCACCAACTGGGGACTGTCTGTATAAGGGTATACAAACATACTGCTTTTTTTAGCTTTTTATTCCGCATGAAAAACTGAGTGTTAGCAGGAAAAATTCTGCGTACATTGCATGCGTTTTTCATTTTTTTTTATGCGATTATTTTAAGCATTCGGGTGATTTTGCTGCTACTGTAAAACTCTGCGTTTGTTCTGAATGAAAAAATGCAGTAATAACGCTACGCGTGGATAAACCTTAACTGTTAATCTAATACCACCCTGTCTCACAATGACACTAATTATAATCTAGAGCACAAAATATGGTAATACCTGATGCGATGTATTTACGGATTCTACATAATCCGTGATCAAAGATGAAATATAATAATAGTATAAAAAAAAAAACGCAAAAAGTATAAAATAACTTTTTCCCCAATCATTACATAAAAAAGCCCCAAAATCCTGAACTTAGGTAGGTGTCTATATGACCGTAATAACCTATAGAATTATTTTGAAGTGTTGATCTCCTCATCTCTCATCAGGAGCACGCTGCTCCCCAGCCTCTACTTCCTGCCTGCCGGGGCGCGCCGTGCTCCTGATGATTGACAGTTCAGACCAGTGGCAGGGTCATACTGCTGACCCAAAATGTGTGATTGCTGATTCTGCAACCAATGGCAGCATTGGAAGAGCGCAGAGAAACGGAACCTGGCCAGATCCATCAGCAAGCGCAAGCTCCTTGCTTAGAAGACGGGCCACCTCTCATAGGCTGCAGCAGTGGCCGGTAACTTAGGTAGCAAATTAAATACCCATGTGTCTGGTTCTCCCTATTTGCTTCAAGGAGAGTTACTCAAATATCCAAAAATGATTAGTGCGGGAATGGTCAACCTCCACCATTGTCCAATGTTTTCACATTATGCGTCCAATTTTGTCCGACTTTACTGATAATCCCCAAAAATGTCTCTTCTGTTCTGCTCCATTCTCCTCTACTCTCTGTTATTCATCTCTCCAGACTCTGCCTGCAAAACGTCCTTCACAAGTAATGAGGACGCCCCTTGCTGGGAACATCGCTCCACCGCTCAGCGCCATGCCGGCAATAATACACAATTACTTTTCATTTTCTTTTCTTTTACTTCCATTTACTTAGAAGAAAACCCTCAGCAGCATGTCCCTCTAGAAGAATACACCGAGAATCTGAGAAGCATGATCCAGTATTTGATGAGCGTCAGTATCAAGCAGGAGAAGATCGTTTTGATTACGCCGCCACCTATTCATGAACCGTCTTGGGAGAAGCAGTGCTTCGCGAAAGGTACTAGCGTCAAGATGAGACCGCTGAGCGCCATCAATCCTCCTTCACGCTTCTTAAAGTAGGCTCTCCATCTAATTTACATGGCAGCCTGATTGCTGCCATGCTGCTTCCCCGGCTCCGTTAGTCACATAGGAAAAGATGCAAGCAGCCGTGTATGTATCGCAGAGGTTCCAAACTTTTGGGACAGTTGCAAAGTTATGGCTGAGTTCACATGTGCATATAAAAAAAATCCACCAATTTTCATCCAGAAAAAAAAAATGGATGATTTTTCATGGGTTTGTTCTTATACATCAGCTGTGATTAAAATTTACAACCTCAATGTAATTAATGGAAACGTAGCCGTAAAAATCATTCTACATGGATGATCCTTAGGGATCCAATTTTTTTGTGCACCCGTAGATTTGAATGGGCGCATCTGATCCAAACTACCAAAGAGAATGGCGCATTTTAGCGCAGAATAGCTGACATTTTTCGGTTTGTGTGCAAAAACTGTCATCTGAGCAGCCCTATAGAAGAACGTTGGTCTCACCCTAACCCTAATACCAGATGCGTACAGGTTACATAGATTTACCCTCGCTGATATCTCTGTCCATTCATTAATTTTAAAGGTTCCAAGCTAAATCGTCTGAACTCTGTGACCGGGGCCTATGCCAAGGCCTGTGCTCAAGTTGGCAATGAATACGGGGCAGATGTTGTGGATTTGTGGACACTGATGCAGGATGGGGGCTCGGTAAGAGGAATCGGGACCTTATTAATATCGCATGTGACAATATTATAATTAATAATTATAAATATATAGAAAATAAATATTATATTTATAAATATTATATTATAATGTTATAACATTATATTTATAAATAAATAAATATTAAATAAATTAAAAAAATATATATTGTAATACTATACATATATAATAAGATTATATATACACACACTACAGTACTATAATATACACACACATATACAGTATTTTTCGGACTATAAGACGCACCGGACCATAAGACACACTCCAAATTTTGGGGTGGAATATGGGAAAAAATATATTTTTTATAAGATGGGGGTCCGTCTTATAGTCTGAATAGGTATCTTACCTGGGGGGCGGTGGAGCGAGGGTCACAGGAGGCAGGGTCCTTCAGGAAGCCGGTGTTCCAACAGCAAGGAGTTGCGGTGGTGGTGGAGCAGGATGACAGGGCCCTCCGTTCCCACCCTCAGGAACCTGGCGGCTGCAGCAAAGGAGGTGAGATGGCTGAGGCCCAGTGTCTGGCTGGGGGCCGGTGAGTGGCGCGGCAGAGCGGCGTGCGCGGCCATCTTCCTGAAGCTGTGATCTACAGTAAAGTGGCCACCCGAGCTACCAGTCTGCGCATTTGCCGCCATTTTCCTGTAGATCACAGCTTCAGGAAGATGGCCGCGCACGCCGCTCTGCCACGCCGCTCACTGGCCCCCAGCCAGACACCAGCCCGCAGCATGTCACCTCTTCTGCCGCCGCTGGGTTCCTGAAGGAGGGAGGGAACGGAGGGCCCTGTGATCCCGCTGCACCACCACCGCAACTATCAGGTAAGCTCTGCGTTCGGACCAAAAGACGCACCCCCCATTTTGCTCCCAAATTTGGAGGGAAAAAAGTGCGTCTTATGGTCCGAAAAATACGATATATATATATACATACATATACATACAGTACAGACCAAAAGTTTGGACACACCTCATTTAAAGATTTTTCTGACTATGAAAATTGTACATTCACACTGAAGGCATCAAAACTATGAATTAACACATGTGGAATTATATACTTAACAAAAGAGTGTGAAACAACTGAAAATATGTCTTATATTCTAGGATCTTCAAAGTAGCCACCTTTTGCTTTGATGACTGCTTTGCACACTCTTGGCATTCTCTTGATGTGCTTCAAGAGGTAGTCACCGGAAATGGTTTTCACTTCACAGGTGTGCCCTGTCAGGTTTAATAAGTGGGATTTCTTGCCTTATAAATGGGGTTGGGACCATCAGTTGTGTTTTGCTGAAGTCAGGTGGATACACAGCTGATAGTCCTACTGAATAGACTGTTAGAATTATAGAATTTTCTTGTATTATGGCAAGAAAAAAGCAGCTACGTAAAAAAAAAACGAGTGGCCATGATTACTTTAAGAAATGAAGGTCAGTCAGTGCGAAAAATTGGGAAAACTTTGAAAGTGTCCCCAAGTGCAGTTGCAAAAACCATCAAGCGCTACAAAGAAACTGGCTCACATGAGGACCGCCCCTGGAAAGGAAGACCAAGAGTCACCTCTGCTTCTGAGGATAAGTTTATCCGAGTCACCAGCCTCAGAAATTGTAGGTTAACAGCAGCTCAGATTAGAGACCAGGTCAATGCCACACAGAGTTCTAGCAGCAGACACATCTCTACAACAACTGTTAAGAGGAGACTTTGTGCAGCAGGCCTTCATGGTAAAATAGCTGCTAGGAAACCACTGCTAAGGACAGGCAACAAGCAGAAGAGACTTGTTTGGGCTAAAGAACACAAGGAATGGACATTAGACCAGTGGAAATCTGTGCTTTGGTCTGATGAGTCCAAATTTGAGATCTTTGGTTCCAACCCCCATGTCTTTGTGCGACGCAGAAAAGGTGAACGGATGGACTCTACATGCCTGGAGGAGGAGGTGTGATGGTGTGGGGGTGCTTTGCTGGTGACACTGTTGGGGATTTATTCAAAATTGAAGGAATACTGAACCAGCATGGCTACCACAGCATCTTGCAGCGGCATGCTATTCCATCCGGTTTGCGTTTAGTTGGACCATCATTTATTTTTCAACAGGATAATGACCCCAAACACACCTCCAGGCTGTGTAAGGGCTATTTGACCAAGAAGGAGAGTGATGGGGTGCTACGCCAGATGACCTGGCCTCCACAGTCACCAGACCTGAACCCAATCGAGATGGTTTGGGGTGAGCTGGACCGCAGAGTGAAGGCAAAAGGGCCAACAAGTGCTAAGCATCGCTGGGAACTCCTTCAAGATTGTTGGAAGACCATTTCCGGTGACTACCTCTTGAAGCTCATCAAGAGAATGCCAAGAGTGTGCAAAGCAGTCATCAAAGCAAAAGGTGGCTACTTTGAAGAACCTAGAATATAAGACATATTTTCAGTTGTTTCACACTTTTTTGTTAAGTATATAATTCCACATGTGTTAATTCATAGTTTTGATGCCTTCAGTGTGAATGTACAATTTTCATAGTCATGAAAATACAGAAAAATCTTTAAATGAGAAGGTGTGTCCAAACTTTTGGTCTGTACTGTATATATAGATATAGATATATATCAAAAGAATGCAGCAGCACTCCATATGGCCAAGATGCCTCTTAACAATGAAAATATTAGATCTATACTGTTTTGCTCAGCAACAAGTACTTACAAAAAACGAAGGTTTTTAGCGCATAAATTGACCAATTCATGTGTGCCCATTAACCACGACGAGGTAACCTCCCCCTGATGGGTAACTACTCTGCCTTCCATGCCACTTTTGGGCAACAAGCCTACAACTAAAAGGCACATGCTGGCTGTATAACACAGGCGGCACCCGTCCTGTATGAAGCGAGCGCAGTCAGACACATACACCTACATGAGGCAGATGCCATACATATACAGTGCTTGTTGGAAAAGGGTTAATGAGAATTCAAAGATTATACCACCATCTAGTGGCTGAAAAACAGTAACGCATTAGGGTGAATTCATGTGGCCGCTGTATCAGGCTCCTGCGAATCGTTTTCCTCAACTCTAATGTTGAGTTTTATATAAAATAAATGTTAATTAAATGGGAATCTGAAGATTTGTGAAACCCAACAGGACATTCTTATCATCTGGCAGCAGAACGGAAGGTTTTCTCATTATACAACTATAAGAAGGGGTTTATATGGACTTTGATTTCTGGGGTAGCCGACGTGAAATCCTCGTACATATCTGTCACTTGTAGCCTGTTTATTCTGTTGTGTTGATTTCAGGATTACACGCTGTACCTGTCTGATGGGCTCCATTTATCAGATGAAGGCAACCAGTTCCTGGAGTCCAAATTATGGCCCCTCTTGGAGAAGAAGCTGGGGGCCCTTCCTTTTATATTCCCTTATTGGAACGACGTAGACAACAGTAATCCAGAATCCTCGCTTTTTCCAAAGCTGTGCTGAAAAGAAAGAATAATGATCCACTGCTCTAGGTTATACCCTAAAATCAGGAATATGGGGTTGCCCAACATAAGTGTCGACAGGATCCCCCCATATGACTTTGCACCTTTCTTCTCCAGATCTCTTAGGTTACATTGCTGCTCCTGTATCTGATCCCATTACCCTGCAAGGAGCGGAGGGACAATCCATAGTGACTGACAGGCGGAGGCTTAGAGAAAGAAAACAATAAATCCGACACCTTAATGCCTGAAGGTTCTGTGTAATATATATCTATAGCTCAGGCCTCATGCAGACCTGTCCGTTTTTCACATCAGTGTTTTTCATGGATACGACATGTGGCCATTATAATCTATGAAACTGTTTACATGTCTGTATTTTTTTTGGCGACGGTCAATAGTACAAATAAAAAATGGACAAAGTCAATGGGTCCATGAAAATCACAGCCCGCATCTTTTCAAGCATATGACAGCTGATCTGATCAGCTGATCAGCGCCTCTAACAGCCCTGGGTGGAATCGCTATTGAAGCAATTAAAAATTTTTTTTAAAAAAAATATATAAAAGTTCAAATCACCCCCATTTTGCCCAAATCAGAATAAAACAACAACAAAAAAATACACATATTTGGAATCGCCCAATGAAATGCAATAACGGGCGATCAAAACATTGTATCTACTGGTATCATATTAAAATGGTATCAATAAAAACATCAGATCAGCGCGCAAGAAATAAGCCCTCACCCGGCCCTAGATCCCGAAGTATAGAGACACTACGGGTCTCGAAACATGGCGCCATTTTTTTTTTTTTTTTTTTATTTATTTATTTTTTTTTTTAAACTTTGATTTTTTTTTCACCACTTAAATAAAAAGAACTTATACATGTTTGGTATCTAAGAACTCGTAATGACCTGGAGAATCATAATGGCAGATCAGTTTTAGCATTTAGTGAACATGGTAAAAAAAACCAATTGTGGAATTGCACTTTTTTTTGCAATTTCACTGCACTTGGAATTTTTTCCCCCGTTTTCCAGTACAAACTTCACGGAGTATGAATACTTTCAGCATTACCATGTAATCTGAGAGCAGTGTGATGTCGGGTCAGAGACTGTGATTCCAGTGATGTTCACTTGCTGGTCTGCATGCTGTAATTTTGATAAAATCACAGTTTTCTCTGCTGCGGATCTAGCAGAGCCCTGTATAACCCCGCCCACACCAATGATTGGCTTCTTTCTGTGAACACTGCATACGTAAAAAGCTTCTAATCAGTGATGGGGGCAGGGTTACACCGAGCAGTTGACCAGGAGGCACAAGACACCTAGTCCTGTAGTAATAATCTCCTGCTGATAAATCACTGATTGTATTGAAACAGCAACACACAGCCTAGTGAGTGACACATTGCTGGATTCAAGGTCTCAGCCTCTTTATTATGCTGCTCTCAGATTACATAACAAAAACTCTAAAGTGCTCTACTGGTTTCCCTCTAATTTGATTTTCTGTAATCAATTTAATCCAAACTGGATTCAATTTTCAGCCTAAGGGGAATGTAAACTTAAAGAAGCTATATGAAGTGTAAAATAAGTGACCTAGGAAGATATTCCATTTTAGTAATAAGTTAGATTAGGGGTTTAGAACAAGGCATCATATCTATTCCTGACAGGGACAGAAAAGTGGCTGAGGTGCACAACTAACATCGCGTTTCGGGAGCTTGTTTTCTCCAGACATCTACAAAACCTCTCTCATGTATCAAACGGCTAAATGGCGTATAAACCTCCCCCATCAGTCCACACTTTAATCTGGAATTTTATCCACCTGTTTATCAATGACATTATTAAAACTACCCATAAAGTATTAACCGTCGGCAATCCAGCATGATTTTTCGGAACCTAGTATTTTGAAATAAGAATAAGGAGAAGGCACATAGATCACAATTATAGACGCAAAGTGCGCTAGTGTACAACGCACCCCAACACAACAACACTCACAATCCCTGAAAGTCAAATGGAAAGGAATATGTCTATGGATAAAGAGACTCGCCCCTCTAGAGTAGCCGAAATAATATGAGTGGAAAGCCACGTCTCTTGAACTAGATAAAGTGATTCCTGGGTTAAGTGTGGCTTCTGGAGACTTATCACCCGTGGAATTTATTTTTTAAGGTACTCAAAAATAGCATGCCATTTGGTGATCTCCCCAACTCCCAGACAAAAACTTCACCAGAGTCCCCTTAGCTTCTAGTTTATCATAAATTGATCACTTAGAGGCCCCCTCCACCAATGAACATCACTCCCCAAAATGAGTTGCATAACTCTCCCTCGCCCTCAACACCACCCACAACTTTGTAACCCAACAGAAGAACATCAATAAACTTTTCATTATACGCAAAGGGGCCCTGACCAAAGTCTTTCTGTGGACCAGCTGGGACAATGAAAGGTATCTTCAAGGGGTAGACTCGGATATAAGAGGGCCCCTGTGCAAGAAAGGATTATGGTTTGCTGCTTTGAAGGTATAAGTGGCCTCCTTACCTCTTGGGCCCCGTGGGTATTACCAGATAAGCCCCTCTGAGAATGTTCATGTGACAAAGAGGCCCACCACAAAATAACAGTGTCAATGAATTCTGGTGTATCCGTTATACTCCTCCTCTCCCCATCATCCCCAAACAAGTATAATACAGTGAAGAGATAAAGGCTACGAGAAACATTGCGCCACAAAGGCAAGAATTGGCTTGATGGGTGACTCACATGGGAGTTGCCACCGCTTGTCAAAGTTGCTGGTCATACCAATCCAACCACCTAAGTGCCTTGGGGGTCTCGAAGAATGAAGGGGACACCAGTGCCACCACTCTGAGTTAGGCAAGATAAATAATTGAGTACTGAACACCACTTGCTCCCAGCCTTTTATGTCCAGAAATAGGGACTGCTTACGTTGGACTTCTCTGAGTAATCTGGGAAGAATATACGTTGCCCATTTAGCATGATATTTTGGCATTCTTCACCTTTCTCAAAATGTCTTGCGGGTTGTCCCACTGGTTAAGGCCTCATAGTGACGCTATGTGCTCGGTCTACAGGGAATAATGGGGTAAGAACTTCTTTCCAAAACAGGTGAATCAGCCAAGAGGTGACCTCTTTCGATCCTTTCAGGCTCTCCGACCAGACTGATATCATTCAGTCTGTTTTAGCTCATAGTGTCCTTACTGCTTGCGATTGCGCCTGTACATCTCTGGGTATTGGAGGAATGTTGCCCCCTAACTCGATTTCTCTGTCCTCCACCGCACTGTAGTGCGTTCTGCCACCTTTTGTAAATCTTACCGTCTATTGGATATAGACTCCTGTACATGACCAACATGGCCAGTCAGAGTAAGGCTATGTGCCCACGTTGCAGAAATGAAGCAGAAAATTTCTGCTTCATTTCTGCATGTCCTTCCCCGGAAAAACGCTTGCGTAATTTGACAAGCGTTTTTCACGCGTTTATGATGCGTTTGGGACATGCGGAATTGCCTTGCGTTTTTTATTGCATTGACAAGGCAATTCCGCATGCGTAAACGCAAAATTAATGGACATGCTGCGGATTTTTGAGCGCATCAAAAGCGCTGCGGAAAAATCTGCAGCATGGGCATTGAAATTGTGGATTCTCATTGGGGACCATGGGGGACGGATTACCAAGCATTTCACAAGCATTTACGCTGCGGAAATTCCGCAGCATATACGCTTGTAAAACTCTACGTGGGCACATACCCTAACTAGGGGGGGAATTGCACATGTTCACTGCTGACGGGATATTGTTGCATGTCCTCTCACCTGCTAGGGCCGGTGTCATCAGTGGCGGATGGGACTCTCTCTCCTCCTCTCCCTCCTGGCTCAGGATCCACTTAGCGAGTCTTTCTGACCGCGGGAGAACCCGCTGCCGAGAGACAAGCGACGTCCGTAGTTTGTGGCAAATTGTCTCAGCGTCACCGCCAGGGCTGTGGAGTCGGAGTTGGTGCTCATTTTGGTGAAGTTGGAGTCGGTATAAAATGGACCGACTCGGACTCCTAAAATATATAATAAATTGGGTACAGTAGTTCAATGCAGAATGTGCTGAATATTTTTTCATAGGAATTTGGGAAAGAAATGTCCTATAAATGGCTGTTCTATTCCTGATCTAAGGCTACATTCACACACAGCGTTTTTGCTGCGTTTTTTGATGATACGTTTTTCAGCTGCAAAAGCAGATTAGCTTTTTAAAAAACCGCATCACCTGAAAGGTTTTTGAGCTTATAGATAATGTTTTCAATAGCAAAAGCAAATTAGAAAAATGCCGCACAAACTGACATGCTCATTCTTTGTGAGGATCCGTTTTTGAGCCAGGTAGCACACAGACTAACAGTCCTTTTTTTTAGCACCAGTCAGGTATACCTCATAGCTGCCCAAAAGGACGCCCAGGACAGGCATTGCTCGTCTTCAGTAACACATCAACATCAATTGATAGTTGGAATAAATAGACTACATTCACCAAATCTTGTTAAGGTGCAGGCTTTATTTTCAAGTGTAGGGGTGTGCAGTATGAGGTTCTGCAGCAGCTGAGGTGTGCAGTATGAGGTTCTGCAGAACAGTATGAGGTTCTGCCCCCCCTAGTTTTGATCCTGGTTACGCCCATGGTGTGAATGTAGCCTGAAGATCTAGGCTTTGTCTTAGCTAAGTCAGTGCTGCACTCCAGCACCAGTGAAGCTCCTCCTCTACAGCCAAGGGTAAAGAGTAAACACTCAGAAAGAAGGAAGGCCTGCACTCATCTCAGAAGAATTGCTAGAGTGAACAGGATAACAAGAATAAGGTAATTACTTCTTAAAGCATATTTAAACTTTCAATAAACAAGTATTTGGACGACATGGAGCAGGCAAAGCGTTGCCACAAGGAAAAAGATTTCACTCCGCCTCCTATAGCAAGCAGATTGACCATATTTCAGCAAAATGTTTCACTTGCTCTCAAAGAAATAGAAAAATTCAACCGTTCATCAAAAATGACTGTGCATGAGGCAATTCCTTTATACCCGGAAATTGTTAGAGATGTTGCCCATGTGGTTACGGCTTTGCCGCCACCCCAGTTAGTGTAGAGAGGTTGTTCTCCAGCCTTAAAATTATTAGGTCAGATATGAGGTCATCTATGAAGGAGGATCTGATGGAGGCAATTCTATTTCTTAGAAAAAATTCATAGACTGCACAAATGTTATTTAGTATGTTTTTGTTGAAAACTGTTTTTGCCACTTACATAGTTTATTACATAGTATACACAATATATATATATGTAATCGATATTACATTGTGTATTACATATTTACAATTTATTAGTTTTTTGTGTTCTAAAGTTGTATTCCAATAAATACATATTATGTTCTATCTAAATATCTTGATTATTGTATCATAAAAATGATTAAATGTCTGATGTTCACATTGTACTACAATAATTTTTTCACTTAAATATAAGCAATTTAGGTGGGAGTCGTGGAGTCGGTGTAAGGGAAATTGAGGCGTCGGAGTCGCAGGTTTGGCTTACCGACTCCACAGCCTTGGTCACCACAGTGTCTCTTCTGACTTCCTGTTGCCTCATTTATCTTCCAACCATGCAGTCGCCATCTTAGAATTCTTCTCCCTCTGTGTGTTCTGGTTTTTCCTCTGCGTTTCATGATTGAATGAGATTACCCCTTTCGCCTCTCCACTGTTTAGGGACTTCAGCCCACACACCTTTGGCTCAGTAAGCAATTATCACCAGAATAACTATACTTTCAGCATTAGGTTAGGACTACAAGCCAACATTGACCAAAACAGTCTGCGGGCGAACGAAGCTTGCTCGGGGTCACTGCCACATCACGGCGTTATAGAAGTGAAGGGCATCGCATTGCAACAGCTGCACCAAGTCACAAAAAATCCAAGAGTCTGAAAGATTCTCTTTAAACTAAGAGCAGCAGAAGTAGACATACAGTGGTGGCCAAAAGTATTGGCACCCCTGCAATTCTGTCAGATAATACTCAGTTTCTTCCTGAAAATGATTGCATTCACAAATTCTTTGGTATTATTATCTTCATTTAATTTGTCTTCAATGAAAAAACACAAAAAGAATTGTCCTAAAGCCAAATTGGATATAATTCCACACCAAACCTAAAAAAGGGGGTGGACAAAAGTATTGGCACTGTTTAAAAAATCATGTGATGCTTCTCTAATTCGTGTAATTAACAGCACCTGTAACTTACCTGTGGCTCCTAACAGGTGTTGGCAATAACTAAATCACACTTGCAGCCAGTTAACATGGATTAAAGTTGACTCAACCTCTGTCCTGTGTCCTTGTGTGTACCACATTGAGCATGGAGAAAAGAAAGAAGACCAAAGAACGGTCTGAGGACTTGAGAAACCAAATTGTGAGGAAGCATGAGCAATCTCAAGGCTACAAGTCCATCTCCAAAGACCTGAATGTTCCTGTGTCTTCCGTGCGCAGTGTCATCAAGAAGTTTACAGCCCATGGCACTGTGGCTAACCTCCCTAGATGTGGACGGAAAAGAAAAATTGACGAGAGATTTCAACGCAAGATTGTGCGGATGGTGGATAAAGAACCTCGACTAACATCCAAACAAGTTCAAGCTGCCCTGCAGTCCGAGGGTACAACAGTGTCAACCCGTACTATCCGTCTGTGTCTGAATGAAAAGGGACTGTATGGTAGGATACCCAGTAAGACCCCACTTCTTACCCTGAGACATAAAAAAGCCAGGCTGGAGTTTACCAAAACTTACCTGAGAAAGCCTAAAACGTTTTGGAAGAATGTTTTCTGGTCAGTTGAGACAAAAGTAGAGCTTTTTGGGAAAAAGCATCAACATAGAGTGTACAGGAAAAAAAAAGAGGCATTCAAAGAAAAGAACACGGTCCCTACAGTCAAACATGGCGGAGGTTCCCTGATGTTTTGGGGTTGCTTTGCAGCCTCTGGCACTGGACTGCTTGACCGTGTGCATTGCATTATGAAGTCTGAAGACTACCAACAAATTTTGCAGCATAATGTAGGGCCCAGTATGAGAAAGCTGGGTCTCCCTCAGAGGTCATGGGTCTTCCAACAGGACAATGACCCAAAACACACTTCCAAAAGCACTATAAAATGGTTTGAGAGAAAGCACTGGAGACTTCTAAGGTGGCCAGCAATGAGTCCAGACCTGAATCCCATAGAACACCTGTGGAGAGATTTCAAAATGGCAGTTTGGAGAAGGCACCCTTCAAATATCAGGGACCTGGAGCAGTTTGACAAAGAAGAATGGTCTACAATTCCAGCAGAGCATTGTAAGAAACTCATTGATGGTTACCGGAAGCGGTTGTTCGCAGTTATTTTGGCTAAAGGTTGTGCAACCCAGTGTTAGGCTGAGGGAGCCAATACTTTTGTCTGGCCCTTTTTTGGAGTTTTGTGTGAAATGATCAATGATTTGATTTTTGCTTCATTCTTTTGTGTTTTTTCCTTGCAAGCAAATTAAATGAAGATAATAATACCAAAGAATTTGTGTATGCAATCATTTTCAGGAAGAAACTGAGTATTATCTGACAGAATTGCAGGGGTGCCAATACTTTTGGCCACCACTGTATATAATAGATTCCTCATCAGACCAAAACGAGCTCACTGACAGAGCCTTCAATAACTCGTTCTGTATCCAGATAAAAGCCTGTAAAACACTACAAGATACTGAATCAAACCCAAGTGCAAAATGATTTTAGCTCAAAATACAAATGCATTTAAGTAGAAATAAAAAAAAAATCCTCCAAATGTATCCATATCCTTGAAAGGGATCTTTGAGACTGGAAAAATCATTATTATTATTCATGATTGTTTTCTATCAGAATCAGCCCCACTCTTTTTGATTTTATAGTCAATGCGACTGAACCAGGGCTCGACCTGCAATACCACAAGTTATACCCAGTACAGAGCCCGAAAGGAGGAATCCAGCACTAGACACAACACAGTAGATACATTTTCCTGATGTGTTCCTTTAACTTTTAGGAATGGATTTTTATTACCTTGGTTATGAAAACAGGAATTCATATTCTTCTTTATCATCAAGGAATATTGAAGAACACACAACTTGTAAAAATACTTGAACGTATTAACCTGTGAATGGTACGTCAGTGACGTCTCAGTGTTTCCAATTACCGTATATTCCGGCGTATAAGACGACTTTTGAAGACTGAAAAATCTTCTGTCTAGTCTGGGGTCGTCTTATACGCCAGTAATGCTTTTGAACTTTCAGAAATTGACATGCGGGGATACTCTGGGGGTGTTAATAAGCTGCCGTGGCCGTATCCCTGCCATGTCGGAGTTCATATAAGGTGGAGGGAGTTAAAATACGGCGGCGGTAGGTCCAGACAGTCAGCGCTTCTGTGCTGAAACTGACACATCGCTGCGTATTCCCAGCTCCGGACACAGCGCAGGACTTCTGTGCCGACAGCTTTCACTTGTCACAGAAGCGCTGCGCTGTGTCCGGAGCAGGGAAGTTCGCATCGCTTCTGTGACAATATATGAAAAGCCGGCAATTCAGCAGCGGCATAAGCCGGCACCCGACAATTTAGAATAGAAAGAATAGAGCATCACACATAGATTAGATAGATAGAAACATGTCAGTCACATATATATGAAGTACAGTGACAGTATTGCTTACTGTACTTGTCATTTAGTGTAAAGGATTTATTAAAACAAATATTAGTGTTTTAATGCACTGTCTCTTTAAAAAAGCCGGCCGGCAATTCAGCAGCGGTACCCGACAATTTATAACAGACAGAATAGAGCTTCACACATAGATTAGATAGATAGAAACATGTCAGTCACATATATATGAAGTACAGTGACAGTGCTGGTTACTGTACTTGTCATCTAGTGTTAAAATAACGGATTTATTTAAAAAAAAATTGGCGTGGGGTTCCCCGTAATTTTAGTCTCTAGCGGAGGTTAAGCAGACGGCTGGGGCAGAGGTTTGAAGCCTGGGAAGGGGGTAATACCCACGGAGCTTCCCAGGCTACTAATATCAGCCCCCAGCTGAATACATAGCCTTTACTAGCTATTAAAATGGGGGATCCCAAAAAAATGACATGGGGTCCCCCCTATTTTAATAGCTAGCAAAGGCTAGGCAGACAGCTGGAGGCTGATATTAATAGCCCAGGAAGGGTGCCATGAATATTGGCCCCCTCCCAGGCTAGAAACACCAGCCGTCAGCCACCCCAGAAATGGCGCATCCTTAGGATGCGCCAATTCTGGCACTTAGCCTCGCTCTTCCCACTGCCCTGTAGCGGTGGCAGTGGGGTAATAGGGTTGGGGTTGATGTCAGCTTATAATGCCAGCTGACATCAAGCCCAGGTTAGTAATGGAGAGGCGTCTATAAGACGCCCCCATTACTAACCCCATAGTCAAAGTTAAAAGAAAACACAAACACCCAGAATAAAGTCCTTTAATTGAAATAAACACACAATTCTTTATTGTTCTAAATTAAACCATACTTACCATCACGCCCATTCCAGCTGAAGCCAACGATCTCCTGCAATAAAAGTAAAATAATAAAGCAACCTCATCCTTACCTCTCCATGGTTCCCAGGACAGCTTCAGCTCTGCTACATCGACATGACAAGCGGGACCGCAGCAGAACGCTGCCATCCAGCCTGTCATCCCGCAGACACTGAGAAGCGCAGGCATGCTTGCGCTCTGCAGTGTCTGGCTGTGACGGCATCCAGATGAGCCGACAATGAACTCAGCTCACCTCCTGGACGTCCGTCACTGACAGCGTGGGAAACTTCTACTGCGCATGCGGGAAGCAGGAGAATTTTCCCACGCTGTCAGTGACGTGCATGAGGTGAGCTGAGTTCATTGGACATGATCTCGGCTCATCTGGATGCCGTCACAGTCAGACACTGAGGAGCACAAGCATGCCTGCGCTTCTCAGTGTCTGCGGGATGACAGGCTGGATGGCAGCGTTCTGCTGCGGTCCAGCCTGTCATCTCGATGTAGCAGAGCTGGACCGGTCCTGGGAACCATGGAGAGGTAAGGATGAGGTTGCTTTATTATTTTACTTTTATTGCAGGAGATCGTTGGCTTCAGCTGGAATGGGCGTGATGGTAAGTATGGTTTAATTTAGAACATTAAAAAATTGTGTCTTTATTTCAATTAAAGGACTTTATTCTGGGTGTTGTGGTTTTTTTAATTACTTTACTAGAAATTCATGGCGGTCATGTCTAATATTGGCGTGACCCCATGAATTTCAGGCTTAGGGCCAGCTGATAATGCCAAGCTGGCCCTAACCCCTTTATTACCCAGTGAGCCACCGCACCAGGGCCCTGGATGAGTTGGGTACAGCGCCAGAAGATGGCGCTTCTATGAACGCGCCATTTTCTGGGGTGGCTGCGGACTGCAATTTGCAGCGGGGGGGGGGACCCAGAAAGCTTGGGCCTCCCTGCGCTGCGGATTCCAGCCCCCAGCTGCCTAGTTGTACCTGGCTGGACACAAAAATAGGGCGAAGCCCCACGTCTTTTTTTTTAAATTATTTAATGAAATAATTAAAAAAAAAAGGGCTTCCCTATATTGTTGTGTCCGGCCAGGTACAAATAGGCAGCTGGTGGTTGGGGGCAGCCCGTTCCTGCCTGCTGTACCTGGCTGGACACAAAAATATGGCGAAGCCCACGTCAACATTTTTGGGAAAAATTAATTACAAAATTAATAATAATTTAGGGACTGCATCTTTATTAACCCCTCAATTGTCATTTAGTGTTAAAATAAAGGATTTTTTAAAAAGAAAATTGGCGTGGGATCCCCCATCATTATAGTCTCTAGCGGAGGTTAAGCAGACGGCTGGGGCAGATGTTTGAAGCCTGGGAAGGGGGTAATACCCACGGAGCTTCCCAGGCTACTAATATCAGCCCCCAGCTGAATACCTAGCCTTTACTAGCTATTAGAATGGGGGACCCCCCCAAAAAATGACGTGGGGTCCCCCCTATTTTAATATGTTTATGAGTGACAGTTTTCCTGCTATATACCTGCATGTCATAAGAATTTAAATTAAAAAAGGACCATGTTAAATTCAAATCTGTTTTTTTTTAATTTTTACCGGTGTTTGGTATGCGTTGGAAAAGGGGTAGTCTTATACGGTGAATATATCCTAAACTCGATATTTTAACAGGAAAGTAGGGGGGTCGTCTTATACACCAGGTCGTCTTATACGCCGGAATATACGGTACTTGTATAACATATCTTGCGGCACTGTACGGATGGCAGTAATGACGATAATTTCTTACCCATGGCATTATCTGCTTGGCTTTGGTCACCCGCTGTATGATCCACTCTAAATCACAGCATTTTAGTCACTTTCTCGGTATTTCTTGATTTGACTCTTGTAGTAATGCAGAGACTGAATGATTCAGCGGAGAGCAGATAATTCAGAAATAAATCCGTCAGTAATGCATATCATACGGTATGTGCCATCACACAGGACTTCTGTACTCTCTTATTTTGTGCTGACAGATTTCCTTTATTTTTTATGTAACAAAAGCATTAATTACCCTATCATACCTAAATGTCTATGAAACGACTCAAACAAATTAATGGCCATTATGCTAAAGAAATGTTCTCTTCAATATGCAACCCGCTCCCATGGAGGAATCTATGAGCAGCATGACGGTCAGCCACTGTTCACAGGTTATTAAATTAAAATTCCTTATGGTTCATGGAGGCTTTGGGATGAATTCTTATACCTAAACTTTTTGTGTATCTTATAGTCTGAAAAATATTTAAATAGTTGCTGTAATTTCATTGGGTGATTGGCAGCCTGTTTACCTGCAAAATAATCCAAGCGACTCCCTATTAACATGCAATTCACCGTCTGAAACAAAATAAAGGAAGTGAGGGGCGGGTCTTTTGCCTCTGCAGGAAGTGAGGGCGGGTCTTTTGCCTCTCTACAGGAAATGGGAGCAGGTCTTTTTCCTCTGTACAGTAAGCTGGGGCAGCTCTTTTGCCTTTACAGGAAGTGGGGACAGGTATTTTGCCTCTACAGGAAGTGGGGGCGGGTCTTTTGCCTCTCCAGGAAGTGGGGGCGGGTGTTTTGCCTCTCCACAGGAAGTGGGGGCGGGTCTTTTGCCTCTACAGAAAGTGGGGGCGGGTCTTTTGCCTCTGTACAGTAAGTTGGGGCAGGTCTTTTGCCTCTACAGGAAGTGGGGGGGAGGGTCTTTTGACTCTTCACAGGAAGTGAGGGTGGGTCTTTTGCCTCTGCAGGAAGTGGGGGCAGGTCTTTTGCTTCTCTACAGGAAGAGAAAGAAGTGGGAGCTTGTCTTTTGCCTCTGCAGGAAGTGGAGGCAGGTCTTTTGCCTCTGCAGGAAGTGGGGGCAGGTCTTTTGCCTCTGCAGGAAGTGGGGGCAGGTCTTTTGCCTCTGCAGGAAGTGGGGGCAGGTCTTTTGCCTCTGCAGGAAGTGGGGGCAGGTCTTTTGCCTCTGCAGGAAGTGGGGGCAGGTCTTTTGCCTCTGCAGGAAGTGGGGGCAGGTCTTTTGCCTCTGCAGGAAGTGGGGGGGAGGGTCTTTTGACTCTTCACAGGAAGTGAGGGTGGGTCTTTTGCCTCTGCAGGAAGTGGGGGCGGGTCTTTTGCTTCTCTACAGGAAGCGAAAGAAGTGGGAGCTTGTCTTTTGCCTCTGCAGGAAGTGGAGGCAGGTCTTTTGCCTCTGCAGGAAGTGGGGGGGCAGGTCTTTTGTCTCTACAGGAAGTGGGGGGGGGGTCTTTTGACTCTTCACAGGAAGTGAGGGTGGGTCTTTTGCCTTTACAGGAAGTGGGGGCTGATCTCTTGCCTCTACAGGAAGTGGGGGCGGGTCTTTTGTTTCTCTACAGGAAGCGAAAGAAGTGGGAGCTTGTCTTTTGCCTCTGCAGGAAGTGGAGGCAGGTCTTTTGCCTCTGCAGGAAGTGGGGGCAGGTCTTTTGCCTCTGCAGGAAGTGGGGGCAGGTCTTTTGCCTCTCTACAGGAAATGGGAGCAGGTCTTTTTCCTCTGTACAGTAAGCTGGGGCAGCTCTTTTGCCTTTACAGGAAGTGGGGACAGGTATTTTGCCTCTACAGGAAGTGGGGGCGGGCTTTTGCCTCTCCAGGAAGTGGGGGCGGGTCTTTTGCCTCTGCAGGAAGTGGGGGCAGGTCTTTTGCCTCTGCAGGAAGTGGGGGGGAGGGTCTTTTGACTCTTCACAGGAAGTGAGGGTGGGTCTTTTGCCTCTGCAGGAAGTGGGGGCGGGTCTTTTGCTTCTCTACAGGAAGCGAAAGAAGTGGGAGCTTGTCTTTTGCCTCTGCAGGAAGTGGAGGCAGGTCTTTTGCCTCTGCAGGAAGTGGGGGCAGGTCTTTTGCCTCTGCTGGAAGTGAGGGCGGGTCTTTTGCCTCTCTACAGGAAATGGGAGCAGGTCTTTTTCCTCTGTACAGTAAGCTGGGGCAGCTCTTTTGCCTTTACAGGAAGTGGGGACAGGTATTTTGCCTCTACAGTAAGCTGGGGCAGCTCTTTTGCCTCTGCAGGAAGTGGGGGCAGGTCTTTTGCCTCTGCAGGAAGTGGGGGCAGGTCTTTTGCCTCTGCAGGAAGTGGGGGGGAGGGTCTTTTGACTCTGCAGGAAGTGAGGGTGGGTCTTTTGCCTCTGCAGGAAGTGGGGGCGGGTCTTTTGCTTCTCTACAGGAAGCGAAAGAAGTGGGAGCTTGTCTTTTGCCTCTGCAGGAAGTGGAGGCAGGTCTTTTGCCTCTGCAGGAAGTGGGGGCAGGTCTTTTGCCTCTGCAGGAAGTGGGGGCAGGTCTTTTGCCTCTGCAGGAAGTGGGGGCAGGTCTTTTGCCTCTGCAGGAAGTGGGGGGGCAGGTCTTTTGTCTCTACAGGAAGTGGGGGGGGGGTCTTTTGACTCTTCACAGGAAGTGAGGGTGGGTCTTTTGCCTCTGCAGGAAGTGGGGGCGGGTCTTTTGCTTCTCTACAGGAAGCGAAAGAAGTGGGAGCTTGTCTTTTGCCTCTGCAGGAAGTGGAGGCAGGTCTTTTGCCTCTGCAGGAAGTGGGGGCAGGTCTTTTGCCTCTGCAGGAAGTGGGGGCAGGTCTTTTGCCTCTGCAGGAAGTGGGGGCAGGTCTTTTGCCTCTGCAGGAAGTGGGGGGCAGGTCTTTTGCCTCTGCAGGAAGTGGGGGGCAGGTCTTTTGTCTCTACAGGAAGTGAGGGTGGGTCTTTTGCCTCTGCAGGAAGTGGGGGCGGGTCTTTTGCTTCTCTACAGGAAGCGAAAGAAGTGGGAGCTTGTCTTTTGCCTCTGCAGGAAGTGGAGGCAGGTCTTTTGCCTCTGCAGGAAGTGGGGGCAGGTCTTTTGCCTCTGCAGGAAGTGGGGGCAGGTCTTTTGCCTCTGCAGTAAGTGGGGGGGCAGGTCTTTTGTCTCTACAGGAAGTGGGGGGGGGGTCTTTTGACTCTTCACAGGAAGTGAGGGTGGGTCTTTTGCCTTTACAGGAAGTGGGGGCTGATCTCTTGCCTCTACAGGAAGTGGGGGCGGGTCTTTTGCTTCTCTACAGGAAGCGAAAGAAGTGGGAGCTTGTCTTTTGCCTCTGCAGGAAGTGGAGGCAGGTCTTTTGCCTCTGCAGGAAGTGGGGGCAGGTCTTTTGCCTCTGCAGGAAGTGGGGGCAGGTCTTTTGCCTCTGCAGGAAGTGGGGGCAGGTCTTTTGCCTCTGTACAGTAAGTTGGGGCAGGTCTTTTGTCTCTACAGCAAGTGGGTGGGCGGGTCTTTTGTCTCTGCAGGAAGTGGGGGCGGGTCTTTTGCCTCTGCAGGAAGTGGGGGCGGGTCTTTTGCCTCGCTACAGGAAATGGGAACAGGTCTTTTTCCTCTGTACAGTAAGCTGGGGCAGCTCTTTTGCCTTTACAGGAAGTGGGGACAGGTATTTTGCCTCTACAGGAAGTGGGGGGAGGGTCTTTTGCCTCTCACAGGAAGTGGGGGCGGGTCTTTTGCCTGTCCACAGGAAGTGAGGGTGGGTCTTTTGCCTTTACAGGAAGTGGGGGCTGATCTCTTGCCTCTACAGGAAGTGGGGGCGGGTCTTTTGCTTCTCTACAGGAAGCGAAAGAAGTGGGAGCTTGTCTTTTGCCTCTGCAGGAAGTGGGGGCAGGTCTTTTGCCTCTGCAGGAAGTGGGGGCAGGTCTTTTGCCTCTGCAGGAAGTGGGGGCAGGTCTTTTGCCTCTGCAGGAAGTGGGGGCAGGTCTTTTGCCTCTGCAGGAAGTGGGGGCAGGTCTTTTGCCTCTGCAGGAAGTGGGGGCAGGTCTTTTGCCTCTGCAGGAAGTGGGGGCAGGTCTTTTGCCTCTGCAGGAAGTGGGGGCAGGTCTTTTGCCTCTGCAGGAAGTGGGGGCAGGTCTTTTGCCTCTGCAGGAAGTGGGGGCAGGTCTTTTGCCTCTGTACAGTAAGTTGGGGCAGGTCTTTTGCCTCTACAGGAAGTGGGGGGAGAGTCTTTTGCCTCTTCACAGGAAGGGGGGGCAGGTCTTTTGCCTCTGTGCAGGAAGTGGGGGCGTCTTTTTCCTCTGTACAGTAAGCGGGGCAGGTCTTTTTCCTCTGTACAGTAAGCTGGGGCAGGTCTTTTTCCTTTGTACAGTAAGCTGGGGCAGATCTTTTGCCTCTGCAGGAAGTGGGGGTGTCTTTTTCCTCTGTACAGTAAGCGGGGCAGGTCTTTTTCCTTTGTACAGTAAGCTGGGGCAGATCTTTTGCCTCTGCAGGAAGTGGGGGCGTCTTTTTCCTCTGTACAGTAAGCGGGGCAGGTCTTTTTCCTCTGTACAGTAAGCGGGGCAGGTCTTTTTCCTCTGTACAGTAAGCGGAGCAGGTCTTTTTCCTCTGTACAGTAAGCTGGGGCAGGTCTTTTTCCTTTGTACAGTAAGCTGGGGCAGATCTTTTGCCTCTGCAGGAAGTGGGGGTGGGTCTTTTTACTCTGTACAGTAAGTTGGGGTGGGTCTTTGGCTCTCTAATCCTACTCTGTCTGTCAACCTACAAACAGGCCTAACAGAGGTGGCTTTCAGTTTGGAGCAAGCAAGCTATTTGATAAAGACAGGAGTAATGCACACTGATAAGTAAGGGAAAGCTCCAGCTCCAACAGTGCTGACAGATACACTTAATTAGCAAACGGGCCACTGAAAAAGAATGAAAGGCAAGTTACAGACCATGAGAATTGGGACAGTTATGGACAAATCAAAGTGCTGTGTGTATAAAAAGCAGTTTTACTTAGTGGTGGAGGATGAGCACTCCATGTCCATGTTTTCACTCCGGTTTTGGGTGAAATGACAGATACACTGGTGTAACAGCCTCTGATAGTGACGCGCCTTCAGCACAGGTTGACTTCAGCGTGGCCGGATGACCAAGAACTAAAATCTAAACCACAGTGAGGTTATGTCTAGCAATAAAAGGAATATTTTGCAATCACCCCAGTACAAAAGCAGTGTGAAGCGGTTTAATCATAAATAGACTTCCTTTTAAGAATATGTGTTAGGGTGTACAAAACAACACTTGGCAGAACATATTAAATATATACAACATCTGGCAACTTCAGAAAACAGTGCACATTGCAGGGACTTCTTGTGGATTGTCTGCAGCCATGCACGTGATTGTCGTGGCTGAGCACCGGGGGTATCAGCACGCCGTCTCCTTGCTGTCCACTCTTCCTTGCCGCTGGAGCTTAAATGAAGAAGCCTTCTCGCTCCTGGTGACCGGGTGGTCGGTCAGGTCCTCAAAAGACTTGGCAGGAGAGCCACTGTTAGGGAAGGGGTCATCGTCAAACTGGTCTTCGAGGTGCGAGTCTGTGCTGGGGTCTTCCTGGATGGTATCCATCCTCTGATGGTCGGCCTTAGCGGAGCTGGGGGCTACTGGCACTTGCTGCAAGGACTGGAACCGAGTGTTGGGTTGGGAGGATGGGAAAGGTTTGACAATGCGTACGGGGGCTGAGTCCATACTGCTCAGCATTTCCACGTTCTGTCAGGAAAAGAACCAAAATCTAACGTGAAGAAAACATCATATTGCCCATTGTGTTCCCCATGACAAAAGTGAAATCCGATTGGTCTGCGACTGTAAGGCAACTGGCGGCAGCAGGAGCCTCCCCCTAAATTGCAGGTTTTATGAATAAGGAGAAAATCCTGACGCTTCTGGTTATTTTTATCACTCATTTTAGGTTTACTGTTCTTTTTATAACTATAAGATTATTAACCCCTTAAAGACTGGGCGATTTATCATTTTAGCCTTTCGGATTTTCCTTTCCTCCAAGCGTCAGTTTGCTTGTGCCGCCATTTTCCGTGACTTGTAGCATTTTCATTTTTAGGTTGATGGAGCTGTGAGAGGGCTTCTTGTTTTTTTTTGCATGGTGGCATAATGTTTTTATTAACTACACCAAATTGGTATTAAGACATTTTGATGGCTTTTTATTGCAATTTTTGTGAAGTTGTTGCATTTTGATTTTTTTTCTTTTTTCCAGGTTTGACCAATCGAATTTTATATTTTGAAAGATCAGACTTTTCTGAATGCAGCGATTCCACTTATATTTTTTTTAAATCTTTTTTTTTTTTTTTTACTTTAACTTTTTAGTCCCTGCAATCATCTGATTGCTTATACTATACAGAGCAATACTACTGTATTACTGAATAACACAGCCATTATCTGCCGGGAATGATGCGGGCTCAGCTCCTGAGCTCGCTCCACTCATCCGCTCCCGACGAGTACCTTACATGTACGGCACTAGTTGTTAAGGGGTTAAACAAGGTGATACATGATAAGCTTCATTCATTCAGACGTCCATTTTTCATGTAGCTGGTAGAGAGATGAGGGAATAAATTTGCAGGACCCAGGTTCAGAGGCCAGGTCAGTATTCCTTGGTAGCCTTGCCTTATATGTAAACTTCTGGTTTCAACTGTACATATATACAGACAGCACATAGACGCCATTATGTTTTACTATCCTAAAAGTAAGAGTTTGGAATTATTTTTTTTTTGCATGAGAAAAACAGATAATTTATATTAAAAAACTTGCAATTTTTACACAGCCCAATCAGATTTCTACTTCCTGTTCTTCACATCGGCATTATCAGCAATAGACTGACTCTGACCTCAATTGTTTGTATATAAGCGTGAGCATGATCTAACCTGGGTAACAGTCATTGTTAAGGGAGTGGGAGGAGGTGAGCTTTGACATTGTCTAATGTGAATGGTGGATCCTCTATTAGCTGTGAATAGAGGTGTTACCTGTCAATCCTACCTGTGTTGATAACAAAACTGCTGAAAAGTCTTCTGTAAAGAACAGGAGGTATGAGGCTAGTAACAAATCTAGTGGCTAGAATGAAATTTGCAAGATTTCTGATTTTTTTATATATAGACCATGATATAATAGGATAGGGGATAACTGCCTGACCTCTAACACCTCCACCAATCTTGTAAACCAGGGATTTGAAGAGCCCCGTATAACTGGATTGGTAATCGATCATGCGCACTGCCGCTCCCCACTCGGCTCTTATTCACACTTAAAGACATATGGTAAGGTTTTAATACTAGAGGTTAGGACCGTCCCGAAAAGGGTCACCGTGACGTGGTTAGATGGCTTCTACATTTTTTTGATCAAAATTATGTTAACCAAGTACCCTATATTATTTTCACGCACTGTTGCTATTTATTTATTTACTGCAGGGTATTTGCTCATTTTGTTTTATCTGTTTAGTGGCCAGTGTGAACATGCGCCTAACACGCTGCATGCACTCCAACTTATATTCCAGTAATTTTCCAGAGACGGCTTTACTGTCGTTCTTGCGGCACAGCATCTCTTACCCTATACGTGTAGTACAGGGAGCGGGGATGACGCCCAAAGAATGAGCAGGACACTTCTTGAAACCGTTTCAAGGTTTCCGAACCCTAAAGTGCTTAAAAGAAGTGACCTAAGACAGGACATGTGCACAGCAATGTTGTTTTTACATTGCTGTGCACCATGTTCATTTTATGGGGCGCTTTTGCGGCACCTATTCATATGGATTCGGGTCGGCTACCACCTGAAAAAGACGGCGTGTGCACATCCCCTCAAAGAGACTCTCCAACGTCACTTTTTGCCACAACAAAAGGTCAGAGATGCTGATGTTTAGTCGACATGTGCCTTCCAGGACGCTTCTATAATACCTGACCGAAACATCATCATTATTGTCATCACCTCCCACCTTCTGATGCAGGAGTGAGGTGCCGGAAAATCCCTTTAATGTGTATGTCCATATTTAGTATCGGTAATTTTATTGCAGCCACACAGAAGATAAGAGCCTGTAAATCTAATAAAGAAGCAGACGATTGTAGGATGAACACTTACACTTGGCAAGAACAAGGATTTGGCATTTTCTTCATACTGCTTGTCCAGCTTCTTATCCTAGAAAAGTGGAGAAAACGCAGGAGGTTACGTGTCACACATCACTGAATTAGAACCATCCAGGGTGATCGGCCGGTGCGAGCTGTGACTTATCTGCGATGGAGACTGTCCAACTGGATATACTATGTAAACCTGCTGTGTTGCATTGTTTTTCTATGCTTGAAAAAGACCTGTGATGGGTTAAAAAGTCATGTGTGTATGGCAGAATAAAGAGGTTTGGAACTTCATCACTTGCTGGATGCTGTCTATTATTATTTTCCTGTTCCAGGTCACTCATGACAATTTTTTTTACCTTTGATCATTCATAATGTGAAGGTGTGTCAATAGGGGCTAAATACTCTTCCTCACTGGCTAAGTTGGTTATGTAATTTTGGGAGAAGTAATTTTTCTAATTCACTTCCAATCAGTTTTCGTCACACCTTATATGGTATGGCAGATACGTAGACGACCTTCTATTCATCTAGGGGGGCTATGTATCCGCCATACCCGATTTTATCGAATACATCAACAGCAATAATTATAATCTTAAATTCACTTCTTAACTGGAGCTGGAATCTACCTATTTTTTCTGAATATTTCCACGTTTTGTCAGGGCGAACTTCCGTGCTCCTATTATACTGAACAGCAACAGGTGAGCTGGCATCCCTCCAACTTTAAAGGAACTTGTTACTTGTACAGATTGGGTCCTGGTACCATCGGTATAAGCCCAACTTGTTTAGCAGCTCTCTGCCAATGACCTAATATCTACAGGTTTGGCTCGTAGTGAAGCCGCTGGCAGTAACACGTTTCTGCCGGGGAAATATAGCTTACTATTTTGGATAATAGAGGGGGGGGGTGAGGGGCGACGAGTGTGGAACCCTTAGTATAATCACTTTAAGAATAGGAAATTGCTGATGCACTCACCACACAGTGGACAAGAATACTTAGAGGAATCCAGAAGAGCAAAGAAAAGACGATGACCGATCCGACAATGTTGTCTGCCAGGAACTTGCCTGAAAGAAAGAGACAGAAAATAAATGACAGACAAATAGAGAAAACTTTATAAAACCACCGCACACAGGATCTCCGATAGTGAAAGTCCATGAGCATGACAGCCTAGAACCGGTTCTTCTTCGGTCAAGAATCCAGCGAGTTCAACCTGCACACGTTCTCTCTGACAGGCCACAGCACATGGCAGCTTTGGTTCCTGTCGCTCCTGCTTTACTTTGGAGAGCTTGAAGGGCCACCATTCTCAGGATACAGAAGTGTGCCTTGCATCTGCCCCAGAATTGTGTTTGCCTTTTTTGCTGCTGCATCACGCTATTGACTCATGTTCAGTCTGTGATTTTGGGTATACTAATAGATCACAGATTGAACATGAGTCAACAGTGAGATGCAGCAGCAAAAAAGGCAAACACAATTCTGGGATGTATTAACAGAAGCATAAAGTCTAGATCACGTGAAGTCATTATCGGTCTTTACTCCTCTTTGGTCAGACCTCATCTGGAATACTGTGTCCAGTTTTGGGCACCACATTTTAAAAAAGACAAAGAAACTGGAGCAAGTTCAGAGAAGAGCGACCAGAATGGTGACCAGTCTGCAAACCATGTCCTATGAGGAACGGTTACAGGATTTGGGAATGTTTAGCTTGCAAAAAAGAAGACTGAGAGAAGACTTAATAGCTGTCTACAAATATATGAAGGGCTATCACACTGTAGAGTGATCAGCTTTATTCTCATTTGCACAAAGAAAGACTAGAAGCAATGGGATGAAACTGAATGGGAGGAGACACAGATTAGATATTAGAAAAAACTTTGACAGTGAGGATGATCAATGAGTGGAACAGGCTGCCACCAGAGGTGGTGAGTTCTCCTTCAATGGAAGACTTCAAAACAGAGGCTGGACAGATATCTGCCCGAGATGATTTAGTGAATCCTGCATATGCAAATTGCTTCGTCAGAGAGGAAGAGGATTAGAACTCTAGCGCCACCTATTGGAAGTAGCAATCCTAAAAGTCAATATCGACCCTTTAACGAGCCTTGTCACATGACTTAGGATAAAAGCCAAACCAGATACTATATTTGCAGACACGTGTTTCAGAGTGTTTGGCCCTCATCTGTGGAAAGAAAGAGATCTGATTTTCTGATTTGACTGTATGAGAAGCCTCTTATTGTGGTCTAAGGGGTAAAATCTTTCATTGTGAAGAGTGACATGCCTGGCATGCCAGTGTAAGACGACTTATAGGCCATGCAATGCTCCACTAGGAAATTAAATATGCAAATTGGCTCTTCAGAGAGGAGGAGGACTTGGACTCTATCGCAATCTGTTGGAAGCAGCGATCCTAAAAAGTCAATATCGACCCTTTAACGAGCCTTACCATATGACTTGGTATAAGTTTGGGGTTTTTTGTAAGTCACTTTTCTTTTTAGTCTTGTTGTGTTAATTGCTGTCTTATGCGTGAAAGTCTTCGTAATGGCGCACGCGGTTCATCAATGTTGTGCAAAGTCAAAAATCAACTTCATTTTTGTTATTAAACTTTTTATTTTTGGCGACCATTTAGCACAAAATTTATTTGAATAGTAACTACACAAGCGCGCCCCTAAATATATAGACAGCAATACTAATCTGCTAGATGCTGGAGATATTATACGGATCTGCGCACCCCGTACTAGTAGAATATTCACCAATATAAAACATACAGAAAAATCTCTGCAATATCTGTAGGTCAATGGCAACTGCTTAAAAGGCAATGCCTCGCATAAAGGACAACGCCTAGAAGGGAAACTAACAGACAAGTGCAAAAAGATCAACTAATAAAAAAAAAAAAAAAGACAACTGACAAAACGTCAAACACCAGAGATGACAGTTTATAGGCCAAGATCTCGCACATGGTTTTCAATAGTTCTCAGTATAAAACATAGAGAAAATAAATGGCATAATATAAGAATACAACATATTGTGGAACACGCCCTAAAATGAGAGTAAAAAATAATAGTAGTAATCATCTCTGGTGTTTGACACTTTGGCATTGCCTTTTTTTTTTTATTAGTGGATCTTTTAGCAATTGTGTATTGTTAGCAGCTTTTAGGAGTTGTCTTTTATACGAGGCATTGCCTTTTAAGCAGGTGCCATTGACATATTATATTTAGAGCAAAATGTTCGTTCAGTATCGTAAAAATTGTGCGAGTACATAAAATCATTCTAGAAGGGGGGGATGAAAGACATTTGCAACAATTTTTGAAAAGTCACAAATGGATCGAGCGAAAACAAAATAAGCTAAAATAGACTCTAAAAAAGGCATAAATTTTAAAAAAGAATTAGGCAAAAAATGAAAAAATAGATGAAAAGCACAAAAAGGGGTGCAAATGCAATAACGAATGGGCCCCAATCCACAGGCTGAATTGAGTCCAGCCTAGGCAATGGGTAAGCCTGGTCTAAGATAAAGCAGCTGCACAGATATCACTCACCCAACATATTGATGCTCAGTTTGTCTATGAAGTCCCAGATTCTCTCGATCACATCTTGCACTTGTTTCTCACATTTTCCCTATAAGAAAAAGCACAGAAAGAAATAAAGCAGATTACTAATAGTCTAAAAGGACATTGCACGTAACCCTGCAGAGGATAATGGGTGCAGTCATAGCTATTCACCAGGAACAAAGGCAAATTTCAGGAGCCGGGCGACACTTGTGCATCGGCCCCTACTGTATACACACTGAACGCTCTGCATGGTGAATCCGAGAATCCAAGATCAATGTCTAAACATCTTAAGGAGGCTTTCAAATACGGACAGGTGACCACTTACATTGCCATCACAAAAGCCCACGGTGCACGGCTTTCCTTTCCGTAGCAAGCGGTTCTGCTTGGAGGCGTCGGTGTAAGGGCTGCAGGTCCCATCACTGTTCCGGCAGCAGACCTTACATGAATGCTCAGTTTCTGAAAGAACAAGACAAATTATATTCTAGATAACTGGGCAATTTGAGCCAAAATAAATGTATAATAAATCTGGCATTACGGAATAGTCTCCAATTCCTCTTTAAAGTGGTAGATTTCCATTCAATGCATCTTCCACTAGGGGGCGCTTACTACAAATTTCTGCAGCTCCCATTAAGCTCAATAGTAAACCAGTGAAGTAACCCCCTAGTGGCAGATACAGGCAGCAAAGTTAAATTGTTTAAAAGGAAGCGTTATCAGAAAATGATGCATTGTCCAATATACCGCAATCTGTATTCTTAAAAAAAAGTCTTGCCATTTCAAACTTTTCACCAGGCCTAAATAGAGCACAACTGTTATGCGATTAGCGGAGGGACCCAGTATGACTGGCACCAAACCAGCGCAGCCATAGACGCACTTGGCACAAGCTGCCCAGCTAGGCGAGCCCTTGAGGGCCGGAAATACTCTTCACCCAGCTCCCAGTAAATGGAAGGAGAATTTTGGCAGAGCCCTTCCCAGGTCCACTGTCGCCAGACAGCTGACATCTGGAGACGCTGCTGGTGCCTAGTCGAGGACCAGGTGAGTACCTCTGCAAAATCCCCAGGAAGTGAAACCAGAAGAGAAAAATGAGAAAACCCCTGAAAAGATAGCAAAACCTAAACTAGCACCACTCACCACCAAGCACATTAGGAACTGCAATAAACAGCAAAGGACTGAGCAGTATTATATAGCACGTGCCTAATGATCAGGTGTTGATTATCTCCCAATCATCCCCAGACAGCCACTCCCTGCTAGCGTCAACAGCAGACTGCACAAAATCCCACCATTTCTTAGTACCAGACAAAACAGCATCCGGTGTTGCATGGCAACCGAGGAAGACAGCTCAGCTTCCCATCTTTACCAGGGAGAAAAATCAGTGAGAGACACGGCATCCTGAGTCCTCACACAACATCAAAACGCGACGCTCCACAAGACAGGGACAGTTTCCCTGCACATGTGGTAACTCCGCCTCCAGGGTCAGGACAATGGCGGTGTTTGTAACCAGAGTAGCGTAGCACCGGACCTGCTCCATTCCCAGGTGGGAGAACAGAACCACGATTCGTAACAGTATCCCTCTCCCTAGGAGAGAACTCCGGGATCTCACCACCCACCGTGTCAGGAAACCCCTTATGGAACTCAGTGATTAGATGATTGGCATGTCTATTACCTCTCGAGACCTAGGATCTCTCCACAGGACCGTACCCCTTCCAATTAATAAAATACTGAATGGAGTTCCGAGGATCCTGGGTCACAATCGGAGTAACCACCTTCTTAAATAATGTCTTGTCAAAAACATTGGGAACCCGCATAGAGGAAGGCAGTCCTACCCGAAAAGCCACCTTTTTGACAACCTTGGTAATGGGGAATGGTCCTATATACTTGGATGCAAGTTTAGGAGGAGGTACCTTAATCTTGAGATTCTTAGTAGACTCTCAAACTCGGTCCCCCACTCTGAGTTTGCAACCTTGCTGACGACGCTCATCGGCCTGCCTCTTCATGCTCTCCCCTGCTTTCTTGAGATGGATACGGGCTTCCCCCCAAACCTTCCAGAGGCAGTGGATAGTAGCAGAGACCGCTGGAAGGAAAAAGTCCCCTCCCTCAAAACAAGGGGACCTAGGATGGAATCCTAGATTACAGAAGAAGGGAGACATCCCCAAGCCCTCATGGTGTCTCTTGTTTAGGGCAAACTCTGCCAAGGCTAAGCATGATCCCCAATCATGCAGAGTATGAGAGCAAAAACATCTTAGATAGGACTAAAGACACTGGTTGTTTCGCTCCGTTTGCCCATTAGTTTGAGGATGGTATGCAGATGAAAATTAGTTCAGAACTGAGGCGTTTACAGAAAGCCCTCCAGAATTTGGAGATAAACTGGGACCCACGATCGGAGACAATATTCATAGGGATCCCATGTAATCTTACCACCTGAACAAGGAAAAAATCTACCAAGTCCTGCGCACTGGGCAACTGAGCCAAAGGAACCAAATGGCATTGTTTAGAAAATTGGTCCACAATAACCCACACCGTACTCATACCCTTGGAGTCAGGGAGATCCGTAATGAAGTCCATGGATATGCGAGACCAAGGACGTACAGGAATGGGCAAAGGGAGAAGTTTCCCTGCCGGGGCGACGCAAAGCACCCTGCTCCTGGCACAGATCTCACATGCCTTTACATAAGCTTCAACATCCTTACGCAAGGACAGCCACCAATACTTTCTGCTCAACAGGCGACAGATGCCCAGATGGCCTGCTGTGACCGAGTCATGACACTCTGAGTAAGCCCACCCGTAACTTCACCGGAACGAATAATTTATCATGAGGTGTGCTGGACGGAGTCATCCCGAGCCTTAACCACCTCCCAAGCTAAATCGCCAAATGAAATAAAGAGCAAAGGACTGAGCAGGGAGCAGGATTATATGTAGCCCACCTAATGATCAGGTGTTGATTACCTCCCAATCACCCCCAAACAGCCACTCCCTGCTAGCATCAACAGCAGACTGGAAAAAATCCCACCATTTCTTAGTACCAGACAAAACAGCGTCCTGTGTTGCCTGGAAACCGGGGAAGACCGAGTCCCATCTTCCCCGGGCATAGAAATCAGTGAGAGATGCTCATCCCACACCAAAATGCGACGCTCCACAAGACTGGGACAGTTTCCCTGCACGTGTGGTAACTCCACCTCCGGGGTCAGGACAATGGCAGCGCTTGCGACCGGAGTAGCGTAGCACCGGACCTGCTCCATTCCCAGGTGGGAGCACAGAACCAACTTCGTAACAACTTCATATTCTTCACATGGACATAAGAAACAAAAGACTGACTATGACCCTATTGCTTTGGAAAGAAGGGTTGTCAATGCATGGTCATTGTGCAGAGAAGAGGTGAGCTGTGAAATTACCCAATGTGAACGGTGGATCATGTGTTATCTACTGTATATAGAAGTTAACTGTCATTATCACCCTGTCTGTGATGATAATGAGACTGCTGAAAAGTCATCTGACCAGGACAGGAAGTGTGAGCCTAATATTAGGCTTACTGGTCAGAGAGAAAATTTGCAAAATAGCAGGCGAGGGGAGAGAGAGGGAAGGGCGAAAAGAGCGAGAAGAGAGCGAGGGAAGGGCGAAAAGAGAGCGAGGGAAGGGCGAAAAGAGAGCGAGGGAAGGGCGAAAAGAGAGCGAGGGAAGGGCGAAAAGAGAGCGAGGGAAGGGCTAAAAGAGAGCGAGGGAAGGGCTAAAAGAGAGCGAGGGAAGGGCGAAAAGAGAGCGAGGGAAGGGCTAAAAGAGAGCGAGGGAAGGGCTAAAAGAGAGCGAGGGAAGGGCGAAAAGAGAGCGAGGGAAGGGCGAAAAGAGAGCGAGGGAAGGGCGAAAAGAGAGCGAGGGAAGGGCGAAAAGAGAGCGAGGGAAGGGCGAAAAGAGAGCGAGGGGGGAGGGCGAAAAGAGAGCGAGGGGGGGAGGGCGAAAAGAGAGCGAGGGGGGGAGGGCGAAAAGAGAGCGAGGGGGGAGGGCGAAAAGAGAGCGAGGGGGGAGGGCGAAAAGAGAGCGAGGGGGGAGGGCGAAAAGAGAGCGAGGGGGGAGGGCGAAAAGAGAGCGAGGGGGGAGGGCGAAAAGAGAGCGAGGGGGGAGGGCGAAAAGAGAGCGAGGGGGGAGGGCGAAAAGAGAGCGAGGGGGGAGGGCGAAAAGAGAGCGAGGGGGGAGGGCGAAAAGAGAGCGAGGGGGAGGGCGAAAAGAGAGCGAGGGGGGAGGGCGAAAAGAGAGCGAGGGGGGAGGGCGAAAAGAGAGCGAGGGGGGAGGGCGAAAAGAGAGCGAGGGGGGAGGGCGAAAAGAGAGCGAGGGGGGAGGGCGAAAAGAGAGCGAGGGGGGAGGGCGAAAAGAGAGCGAGGGGGGAGGGCGAAAAGAGAGCGAGGGGGGAGGGCGAAAAGAGAGCGAGGGGGGAGGGCGAAAAGAGAGCGAGGGGGGAGGGCGAAAAGAGAGCGAGGGGGGAGGGCGAAAAGAGAGCGAGGGGGGAGGGCGAAAAGAGAGCGAGGGGGGAGGGCGAAAAGAGAGCGAGGGGGGAGGGCGAAAAGAGAGCGAGGGGGGAGGGCGAAAAGAGAGCGAGGGGGGAGGGCGAAAAGAGAGCGAGGGGGGAGGGCGAAAAGAGAGCGAGGGGGGAGGGCGAAAAGAGAGCGAGGGGGGAGGGCGAAAAGAGAGCGAGGGGGGAGGGCGAAGAGAGAGCGAGGGGGGAGGGCGAGGAGAGAGCGAGGGGGGAGGGCGAGGAGAGAGCGAGGGGGGAGGGCGAGGAGAGAGCGAGGGGGGAGGGCGAGGAGAGAGCGAGGGGGGAGGGCGAGGAGAGAGCGAGGGGGGAGGGCGAGGAGAGAGCGAGGGGGGAGGGCGAGGAGAGAGCGAGGGGGGAGGGCGAGGAGAGAGCGAGGGGGGAGGGCGAGGAGAGAGCGAGGGGGGAGGGCGAGGAGAGAGCGAGGGGGGAGGGCGAGGAGAGAGCGAGGGGGGAGGGCGAGGAGAGAGCGAGGGGGGAGGGCGAGGAGAGAGCGAGGGGGGAGGGCGAGGAGAGAGCGAGGGGGGAGGGCGAGGAGAGAGCGAGGGGGAGGGCGAGGAGAGAGCGAGGGCGAGGAGAGAGCGAGGGCGAGGAGAGAGCGAGGGCGAGGAGAGAGCGAGGGCGAGGAGAGAGCGAGGGCGAGGAGAGAGCGAGGGCGAGGAGAGAGCGAGGGCGAGGAGAGAGCGAGGGCGAGGAGAGAGCGAGGGCGAGGAGAGAGCGAGGGCGAGGAGAGAGCGAGGGGGGAGGGCGAGGAGAGAGCGAGGGGGGAGGGCGAGGAGAGAGCGAGGGGGGAGGGCGAGGAGAGAGCGAGGGGGGAGGGCGAGGAGAGAGCGAGGGGGGGAGGGCGAGGAGAGAGCGAGGGGGGAGGGCGAGGAGAGAGCGAGGGGGGGAGGGTGAGGAGAGAGCGAGGGGGGGAGGGCGAGGAGAGAGCGAGGGGGGGAGGGCGAGGAGAGAGCGAGGGGGGGAGGGCGAGGAGAGAGCGAGGGGGGGAGGGCGAGGAGAGAGCGAGGGGGGAGGGCGAGGAGAGAGCGAGGGGGGGAGGGCGAGGAGAGAGCGAGGGGGGGAGGGCGAGGAGAGAGCGAGGGGGGGAGGGCGAGGAGAGAGCGAGGGGGGGAGGGCGAGGAGAGAGCGAGGGGGGGAGGGCGAGGAGAGAGCGAGGGGGGGAGGGCGAGGAGAGAGCGAGGGGGGGAGGGCGAGGAGAGAGCGAGGGGGGGAGGGCGAGGAGAGAGCGAGGGGGGGAGGGCGAGGAGAGAGCGAGGGGGTGGAGGGCGAGGAGAGAGGGCGAGGAGAGAGCGAGGGGGGAGGGCGAGGAGAGAGCGAGGGGGGAGGGCGAGGAGAGAGCGAGGGGGGAGGGCGAGGAGAGAGCGAGGGGGGAGGGCGAGGAGAGAGCGAGGGGGGAGGGCGAGGAGAGAGCGAGGGGGGAGGGCGAGGGCGAGGAGAGCGCGAGGGGGAGAGCGAGGGAAGGGCGAAAAGAGAGCGAGGGAAGGGCGAAAAGAGCGAGGGGGGAGGGCGAAAAGAGAGCGAGGGGGGAGGGCGAAAAGAGAGCGAGGGGGGGGAGGGCGAAAAGAGAGCGAGGGGGGGGAGGGCGAAAAGAGAGCGAGGGGGGGAGGGCGAAAAGAGAGCGAGGGGGGGGAGGGCGAAAAGAGAGCGAGGGGGGAGGGCGAAAAGAGAGCGAGGGGGGAGGGCGAAAAGAGAGCGAGGGGGGAGGGCGAAAAGAGAGCGAGGGCGAAAAGAGAGCGAGGGGGGAGGGCGAAAAGAGAGCGAGGGGGGAGGGCGAAAAGAGAGCGAGGGGGGAGGGCGAAAAGAGAGCGAGGGGGGAGGGCGAAAAGAGAGCGAGGGGGAGGGCGAAAAGAGAGCGAGGGGGGGAGGGCGAAAAGAGAGCGAGGGGGGAGGGCGAAAAGAGAGCGAGGGCGAAAAGAGAGCGAGGGGGGAGGGCGAAAAGAGAGCGAGGGGGGGGAGGGCGAGAAGAGAGCGAGGGCGAGAAGAGAGCGAGGGCGAGAAGAGAGCGAGGGCGAGAAGAGAGCGAGGGGGGAGGGCGAGAAGAGAGCGAGGGCGAGAAGAGAGCGAGGGGGGAGGGCGAGAAGAGAGCGAGGGCGAGAAGAGAGCGAGGGGGGAGGGCGAGAAGAGAGCGAGGGCGAGAAGAGAGCGAGGGGGGAGGGCGAGAAGAGAGCGAGGGCGAAAAGAGAGCGAGGGGGGAGGGCGAAAAGAGAGCGAGGGGGGAGGGCGAAAAGAGGGCGAGTTGAGAGCGAGGGGGGAGGGCGAGAAGAGAGCGAGGGCGAGTTGAGAGCGAGGGGGGAGGGCGAGAAGAGAGCGAGGGCGAGAAGAGAGCGAGGGGGGAGGGCGAGAAGAGAGCGAGGGCGAGAAGAGAGCGAGGGGGGAGGGCGAGAAGAGAGCGAGGGCGAGAAGAGAGCGAGGGGGGAGGGCGAGAAGAGAGCGAGGGCGAGAAGAGAGCGAGGGGGGAGGGCGAGAAGAGAGCGAGGGCGAGAAGAGAGCGAGGGGGGAGGGCGAGAAGAGAGCGAGGGCGAGAAGAGAGCGAGGGGGGAGGGCGAGAAGAGAGCGAGGGCGAGAAGAGAGCGAGGGGGGAGGGCGAGAAGAGAGCGAGGGCGAGAAGAGAGCGAGGGGGGAGGGCGAGAAGAGAGCGAGGGGGGAGGGCGAGAAGAGAGCGAGAAGAGAGCGAGGGGGGAGGGCGAGAAGAGAGCGAGGGCGAGAAGAGAGCGAGGGGGGAGGGCGAGAAGAGAGCGAGGGCGAGAAGAGAGCGAGGGGGGAGGGCGAGAAGAGAGCGAGGGGGGAGGGCGAGAAGAGAGCGAGGGCGAGAAGAGAGCGAGGGGGGAGGGCGAGAAAAGAGCGAGGGCGAGAAGAGAGCGAGGGCGAGAAGAGAGCGAGGGGGGAGGGCGAGAAGAGAGCGAGGGGGGAGGGCGAGAAGAGAGCGAGGGCGAGAAGAGAGCGAGGGCGAGAAGAGAGCGAGGGGGGAGGGCGAGAAGAGAGTGAGGGCGAGAAGAGAGCGAGGGGGGAGGGCGAGAAGAGAGCGAGGGGGGAGGGCGAGAAGAGAGCGAGGGGGGAGGGCGAGAAGAGAGCGAGGGGGGAGGGCGAGAAGAGAGCGAGGGGGGAGGGCGAGAAGAGAGCGAGGGGGGAGGGCGAGAAAAGAGCGAGGGGGGAGGGCGAGAAAAGAGCGAGGGGGGAGGGCGAGAAAAGAGCGAGGGCGAGAAGAGAGCGAGGGGGGAGGGCGAGAAGAGAGCGAGGGGGGAGGGCGAGAAGAGAGCGAGGGCGAGAAGAGAGCGAGGGGGGAGGGCGAGAAGAGAGCGAGGGGGGAGGGCGAGAAAAGAGCGAGGGCGAGAAGAGAGCGAGGGGGGAGGGCGAGAAGAGAGCGAGGGCGAGAAGAGAGCGAGGGGGGAGGGCGAGAAGAGAGCGAGGGCGAGAAGAGAGCGAGGGGGGAGGGTGAGAAGAGAGCGAGGGGGGAGGGCGAGAAGAGAGCGAGGGCGAGAAGAGAGCGAGGGGGGAGGGCGAGAAGAGAGCGAGGGGGGAGGGCGAGAAGAGAGCGAGGGGGAGGGCGAGAAGAGAGCGAGGGGGGGGTGAGAAGAGAGCGAGGGGGGAGGGCGAGAAGAGAGCGAGGGGGGAGGGCGAGAAGAGAGCGAGGGGGGAGGGCGAGAAGAGAGCGAGGGGGGAGGGCGAGAAGAGAGCGAGGGGGGAGGGCGAGAAGAGAGCGAGGGGAGAGGGCGAGAAGAGAGCGAGGGGGGAGGGCGAGAAGAGAGCGAGGGGGGAGGGCGAGAAGAGAGCGAGGGGGGAGGGCGAGAAGAGAGCGAGGGGGGAGGGCGAGAAGAGAGCGAGGGGAGGGCGAGAAGAGCGAGGGGAGGGCGAGAAGAGCGAGGGGAGGGCGAGAAGAGCGAGGGGAGGGCGAGAAGAGCGAGGGGAGGGCGAGAAGGGCGAGGGGAGGGCGAGGGGAGAGAGCGAGGGGAGAGCGAGGGGAGAGGGCGAGGAGAGGACGAGGAGAGGGCGAGGGCAAGGAAAGAGCGAGGGGAGGGAGAGGAGAGAGAATGGGGAGGGAGAGGAGAGAGAATGGGGAAGGCGAGGAGAGAGAATGGGGAGGGCGAGGAGAGAGCGAGAAGAGGGCGAGGGGAGACATAGTGATGTTGCCACTCTCTTATTTTTCAATATGCAATCAATTTTCCATATTATACAAAAGTATATGACATGAATCCCTGATTTAATACGTCATTTTCTGATGATATATTCATGAACTTTGAATCTATTGAGTGAAGAGAAAAAAACTGACTCCTTTAAATATATAAAAATATATTGCGGAATTAATTTGATACAAGATTTTGGAATTAGAAAAAAAACAAAAAAACTGATGTCTACTGTCTGGAGTGACACTTATGGCCAGTTACAAATCAACAGTTAAAAAAGTAGTAGGTGAGATGATTAGTAGTAGTAATCCTCGAGGCTGAGCACTGTACAGTACGTCGGTGTGACGCTGTATGCCGTAATATGTACAGTACGGCTGGGTGTGACGCTGTATGCTGGGACACGTATAGTAAGGCCGGGCGTGCCGCTGTATACCGGGATATGTACAGTACGGCCGGGCGTGCCGCTGTATACCGGAATACGTACAGTACGCCCGGGCGTGCCGCTCTATACCGGGATACGTACAGTACGGCCGGGCGTGCCGCTGTATACCGGGATACGTACAGTACGGCCGGGCGTGCCGCTGTATACCGGGATACGTACAGTACGGCCGGGCGTGCCGCTGTATTCTGTGAAATGTACAGTACAGCCGGGTGTGCCGCTGTATACCTGGTTATGTACAGTACGGCTGGGCGTGCCGCTGTATACCTGGATAAGTACAGTACAGCTGGGCGTGCCGCTGTATACCTGGTTATGCATAGTACGGCTGGGCGTGCCACTGTATTCTGTGAAATGTACAGTACGGCTGGGCGTGCCGCTGTATTCTGTGAAATGTACAGTAAGGCTGGGTGTGCAGCTGTATACCTGGTTATGCACAGTACGGCTGGGCGTGCCGCTGTATACCTGGTTATGCACAGTACGGCTGGGCGTGCCACTGTATACCTGGTTATGCACAGTACAGCTGTGTGTGCCGCTGTATACCTGGTTATGTACAGTAAGGCTGGGTGTGCCGCTGTATACCTGGTTATGTACAGTACGGCTGTGCGTGCCGCTGTATACCTGGTTATGTACAGTACGGCTGGGCGTGCCGCTGTATACCTGGTTATGTATAGTAAGGCTGGGTGTGCAGCTGTATACCTGGTTATGCACAGTACGGCTGTGCGTGCCGCTGTATACCGGGTTATGTACAGTAAGGCTGGGTGTGCAGCTGTATACCTGGTTATGCACAGTACGGCTGGGCGTGCCGCTGTATACCTGGTTATGCACAGTACGGCTGGGCGTGCCGCTGTATACCTGGTTATGCACAGTACGGCTGGGCGTGCCGCTGTATACCTGGTTATGCACAGTACGGCTGTGCGTGCCGCTGTATACCGGGTTATGTACAGTAAGGCTGGGTGTGCAGCTGTATACCTGGTTATGCACAGTACGGCTGTGCGTGCCGCTGTATACCGGGTTATGTACAGTAAGGCTGGGCGTGCCGCTGTACACCTGGATATGTACAGTAAGGCTGGGTGTGCAGCTGTATACCTGGTTATGCACAGTACGGCTGTGCGTGCCGCTGTATACCGGGTTATGTACAGTAAGGCTGGGTGTGCAGCTGTATACCTGGTTATGCACAGTACGGCTGTGCGTGCCGCTGTATACCGGGTTATGTACAGTAAGGCTGGGTGTGCAGCTGTATACCTGGTTATGCACAGTACGGCTGGGCGTGCCGCTGTATACCTGGTTATGCACAGTACGGCTGGGCGTGCCGCTGTATACCTGGTTATGCACAGTACGGCTGTGCGTGCCGCTGTATACCGGGTTATGTACAGTAAGGCTGGGCGTGCCGCTGTACACCTGGATATGTACAGTAAGGCTGGGTGTGCAGCTGTATACCTGGTTATGCACAGTACGGCTGTGCGTGCCGCTGTATACCGGGTTATGTACAGTAAGGCTGGGGGTGCAGCTGTATACCTGGTTATGCACAGTACGGCTGTGCGTGCCGCTGTATACCGGGTTATGTACAGTAAGGCTGGGGGTGCAGCTGTATACAGGGTTATGCACAGTACGGCTGGGCGTGCAGCTGTATACCTGGTTATGCACAGTATGGCTGGGTGTGCCGCTGTATACCTGGTTATGTACAGTACGGCTGTGCGTGCCGCTGTATACCTGGTTATGTACAGTACGGCTGTGCGTGCCGCTGTATACCTGGTTATGTACAGTACGGCTGGGCGTGCCGCTGTATACCTGGTTATGTACAGTAAGGCTGGGTGTGCAGCTGTATACCTGGTTATGCACAGTACGGCTGTGCGTGCCGCTGTATACCGGGTTATGTACAGTAAGGCTGGGTGTGCAGCTGTATACCTGGTTATGCACAGTACGGCTGTGCGTGCCGCTGTATACCGGGTTATGTACAGTAAGGCTGGGTGTGCAGCTGTATACCTGGTTATGCACAGTACGGCTGTGCGTGCCGCTGTATACCGGGTTATGTACAGTAAGGCTGGGTGTGCAGCTGTATACCTGGTTATGCACAGTACGGCTGGGCGTGCCGCTGTATACCTGGTTATGCACAGTACGGCTGGGCGTGCCGCTGTATACCTGGTTATGCACAGTACGGCTGTGCGTGCCGCTGTATACCGGGTTATGTACAGTAAGGCTGGGCGTGCCGCTGTATACCGGGTTATGTACAGTAAGGCTGGGCGTGCCGCTGTATACCTGGATATGTACAGTAAGGCTGGGTGTGCAGCTGTATACCTGGTTATGCACAGTACGGCTGTGCGTGCCGCTGTATACCGGGTTATGTACAGTACGGCTGTGCGTGCCGCTGTATACCGGGTTATGTACAGTAAGGCTGGGTGTGCAGCTGTATACCTGGTTATGCACAGTACGGCTGTGCGTGCCGCTGTATACCTGGTTATGCACAGTACGGCTGGGTGTGCAGCTGTATACCTGGTTATGCACAGTACGGCTGTGCGTGCCGCTGTATACCTGGTTATGCACAGTATGGCTGGGTGTGCCGCTGTATACCTGGTTATGTACAGTACGGCTGTGCGTGCCGCTGTATACCGGGTTATGTACAGTAAGGCTGGGTGTGCCGCTGTATACCTGGTTATGCACAGTACGGCTGGGTGTGCAGCTGTATACCTGGTTATGCACAGTACGGCTGGGCGTGCCGCTGTATACAGGGTTATGCACAGTAAGGCTGGGTGTGCCGCTGTATACCTGGATATGTACAGTAAGGCTGGGTGTGACGCTATATACTGGTATATATATAGTACGGCTGGGTGTGACGCTGTATACTGGTATATATACAGTACGGCTGGGTGTGACGCTGTATACTGGTATATATACAGTACGGCTGGGTGTGACGCTGTATACTGGTATATATACAGTACGGCTGGGTGTGACGCTGTATACTGGTATATATATTGTACGGCTGGGTGTGCCGCTGTATACCGGGTTATGTACGCACATTTTGGACAAGCTTTTTTCTGCGAGTCATTTTCTACGTAAGCTAAAGAGCAATTACATAACATGAAATCATAAGTGATTACTGATAAGAACTAATCCAGCAAAACCGGCATTAATGGCCCTGCAGCTGGCTGGGGTTATTTCCTCCAGCACTTGGCTCAGTGTAATATACCTGGTTATGCACAGTACGGCTGGGCGTGCCGCTGTATACCTGGTTATGCACAGTACGGCTGGGCGTGCCGCTGTATACCTGGTTATGCACAGTACGGCTGTGCGTGCCGCTGTATACCGGGTTATGTACAGTAAGGCTGGGCGTGCCGCTGTACACCTGGATATGTACAGTAAGGCTGGGTGTGCAGCTGTATACCTGGTTATGCACAGTACGGCTGTGCGTGCCGCTGTATACCGGGTTATGTACAGTAAGGCTGGGTGTGCAGCTGTATACAGGGTTATGCACAGTACGGCTGGGCGTGCAGCTGTATACCTGGTTATGCACAGTATGGCTGGGTGTGCCGCTGTATACCTGGTTATGTACAGTACGGCTGTGCGTGCCGCTGTATACCGGGTTATGTACAGTAAGGCTGGGTGTGCAGCTGTATACCTGGTTATGCACAGTACGGCTGTGCGTGCCGCTGTATACCTGGTTATGCACAGTACGGCTGGGTGTGCAGCTGTATACCTGGTTATGCACAGTACGGCTGTGCGTGCCGCTGTATACCTGGTTATGCACAGTACGGCTGGGTGTGCCGCTGTATACCTGGTTATGTACAGTACGGCTGTGCGTGCCGCTGTATACCGGGTTATGTACAGTAAGGCTGGGTGTGCCGCTGTATACCTGGTTATGTACAGTACGGCTGTGCGTGCCGCTGTATACCTGGTTATGCACAGTACGGCTGGGTGTGCAGCTGTATACCTGGTTATGCACAGTACGGCTGGGCGTGCCGCTGTATACAGGGTTATGCACAGTAAGGCTGGGTGTGCCGCTGTATACCTGGATATGTACAGTAAGGCTGGGTGTGACGCTATATACTGGTATATATATAGTACGGCTGGGTGTGACGCTGTATACTGGTATATATACAGTACGGCTGGGTGTGACGCTGTATACTGGTATATATACAGTACGGCTGGGTGTGACGCTGTATACTGGTATATATACAGTACGGCTGGGTGTGACGCTGTATACTGGTATATATATTGTACGGCTGGGTGTGCCGCTGTATACCGGGTTATGTACGCACATTTTGGTCAAGCTTTTTTCTGCGAGTCATTTTCTACGTAAGCTAAAGAGCAATTACATAACATGAAATCATAAGTGATTACTGATAAGAACTAATCCAGCAAAACCGGCATTAATGGCCCTGCAGCTGGCTGGGGTTATTTCCTCCAGTACTTGGCTCAGTGTAATTTGCCTGGAGAAAAAAAAAAAGATGCAAAATGCATAGGAAAAATTACATCAATTACACAGTTCAATGGTCTGTCCAGAAATGTACAGATGTGCCGGGCTCCTGGGAGCGCGAGACCCGCTTGTTGCCAACCTCTAAAAGTAAAGGCCGGTATGGGGAAAGCCCCCCCCCCCCTTATTAACTCAAAATTCCCTAACAGAGTTTATTAATATCAGAGAACTCCTTTAGGTTCATGTGACTACATGAAATAGCGATGGTTCTGGATACAGCAGCCGATCGTATCCATTAGGCTGCCAGGGAAATGGGGGCAGAACAGGAGCTGGGATTATTATAGGTGGTCCAGGGGGCCGTGGTGTCTGTGCTGCACACCCTTACCATTGCAGGCACAAGACTTGAGGTTCATCTCTATCTCACAGAAGGGGCGACATTCACCATTCATGCATTTCCCCAGATCTACACAGACGGTGTCATCAGCTGCATTTCCAGGAGCAGGACACTCACTGCTGTTCCCTGTGGATAGGCAGAAAGTGAGATGGTTGGACTATGACTGAAAGAAACCGCATGAAATGTCCTGGACAGTTTATAATGGAGAGTGCTGCATATCGATCCACATGAGCAAATAAAGCAAAAAAATAAATATTATAAATATATATTAATAGAATAATAATAGAATATATATTTTAAAAGAAAAAAAATTATATATACACATACATTAGCAAGACAAGTTTATGTGCCCATGACAACACTTCCTGGCTTTGCACTCTGTTAGCCATGCTTATGTTAGCCTATAGCACTGATCATTTTTAATATTCTTATGTACACTAGAGAAATGGCAGGTGGACCAGTTTCGACAATGCGCAGTTCCAGAAGCCAAAAGAAAAATCTCTGATAACGTGACAAAGGTCGCCCACTTCTGAAGACATTTTTTTTTTTTTTTTTTTTTTTTTTTAATAATTTTTGCAATTTGGTTCCATTAAAAATTTGGCATCGTTTGGCTTTTATAGGTATGAACAATGCTGGTCTTGATGAAACCGGGTCATTGTCTATTGTAAAAACAGAACACTCCGGAGGATCTCGCAGTACATACCTGTGCAGTAGGACTCGCCCTTGCAGGTGGCATTAATGGCTTCCTGGCATTTCTTTTGTGCAGTTTCAAACTGGCAATTCTTGCAGCACGGACTGTTCCGATCACTGGAACATTGAAGGATTTATAAAAAATTATTTTTAAGATTTAATAACCTTCAATATGACTGCAGACCTGTGAATCCTTACAGCGTGCTCTGTCAAGATTCTCCGGCGGTCATGTGGCTGCAATTACGCGATATGCATACTTCCGTCCACAATCAGACTAGACGTGTCCAACCTCATTCAATTCACTTAAATTGAGCGAGACCACGCACGTCTAGTCGGCACGTGACGTCCCGTATGCAAATCATATACTTGCGGTCATGCGCCCCAGAGTATAATGACAGCGCGCACACTGTGCACAGTAAGGATTCACAAGTCTGCAGTCACAGATTGACAGCAGACTTGAACCCACAGCCTGGACTACCCCTTTAATGTTGGGATTAACCCTTTAAAAGAATAGAGCAGTTCTCTAGTAGGCAGTTTTTCAATTCACTCCTCAATGCAATTTTCTTCAAAGATTTACTGACCTGCATTTTGCATTGTTCTTAAATTTGCATTCGGAGGTACAGCAGGGGTCATTGTGCTGGTGCAGCAGGCCTGGGTCACAGTCTTCCCCCTCATCCACCCTGGAGTTGCCACAGACCTTGTTGTTGCGCTCCTTGAAGCAGATGGACGCCTTGTTCATCAGTGTGCGCAGGATTGACTCTCTGCTGCAAATGGAGAACATCTGATGGACAGAAGCAGACATGAGTTATATGATCGGAGAAAGTTGTCCTCTTCTTTCATCCTGATTTGCCCTATGCACACATATGTAGAGCAGAAAGCCAGAAAAAGAGAAAGGTGTTGGGCAAAGGTGTACAAACAATGGCGGAAAATCATGCAGCTAGGACACAAAGTGTCTTTTCACAAAAAACCTCTAAGAAAAAAAACAAAAAACACAGTCTTCCTGCCCCTCCTTTCCCGCAAGAAGGAAAAACTACTTCTGGTGTACATACCAGTCACATACGTACAAGAACGGTCCCAATTCTCATGCTCTCTAACTTGCTATCCACTCTTATTGAGTGGCCATTTCTTCATCAACAGCATTCTGTCAGCACTATGGGTGCTGGAACTTCATTTCTTTTACATGCATTGCTCCTGTCATTGCCCAATGTCTTGCCTGCCCTAAACTGAAAACTAGCCTTTGTGTTATGTCAGTATGCAGTATCTCAGACAGGAGCAGAGAGACAAAGACACTCCCCCACTAATTGTACAAAGTCAAAGACACTCCCCCACTAATTGTACAAAGTCAAAGACACGCCCCCACTTCCTGTACAAAGACAAAAACCCACCCCAGGGAGGATTATCGTTACCTTATTGTTTTGGTGGTCTCCGCTCACAGCTATAGGATACATCACAAATTTGCCCCCGCGGTCCTCACTGGGTGCACAGTCTTCCATGCTGTCGGGGTCGTGTTCAGAACCAAAGTTGTGACCCAGCTCATGAGTAGTTACCAGGTCGGCTTCCTGTCCGAGAGAAGACATAAAATCTATGTCACACATAACAGCTCATGCCTATGCAGAGCTCTGCCGTGAGCGGATCATCCTGGTATTCATCCATCGGTCTATGTACAATGCATCACTGGAGACCCAGGCACAATATGGAGCAGTCAGAGCACTGCTGTTCCAGGAAATGCCGGTGGTTTGCTGAGGTTACAAATGGAGGTAGAAAGGGGGGGGGATACTTAGGGGTGCAGCTAAAAAGTGAGCCCTATATAATGGATGAGCGATGCCTGCAGCCACTTACTTCAGTATGGAAAAAGCCACGAATGTCACCACTAGTCCCACTCAGCTTGTCAGCCATGCAAATGCTTCATAGGGCAAGAGGCATGATAAGAGAGGGGGGTATCTTACTCTGTCAGGCGATCCATGCTGAAACCGTGCTCCGTTGATTCTAGAAAATTTACTTTGAAGACAACAGCGCTGCTGCAGATGATTGACAGGTGTCTCCCTCGCTTGTACAAAGGAAAAGACCTGTCAATCACCTGCAGCAGCGCTAGGAAGAGTCGGCCAGGAACCATAGCTGGAGACAAGACTAGTCTGGTGACGTCCCTGGCAAGATCTTCAAATGATATGCTCTCGGAAATGCCGGAGCGTCTATCGGGCAATCGGGCGGCTAGACTGTGATTCACACTGCCTGCGATTTGGGCAGTATCAAATACTGACAGGTTCCCATTAAAAGGGATATCCGAGAGAGAGATCGATGAGCACAGTGTACAGAGCGGGGATTTTCTGGCTCTGTACGCTCCGTACTTCCTGGGGATGTAATAATAGTGGATAATGGAGCCGAATGTCAGACTCCCACTGATCTAGTATTGATAACCTATCCTAGTGGACGGCTATCTTGCCTAAGCAGCAGTTAACAGCATTCAGAGACTTGCTTTACAGCCGCTACATGGCCCATAGGAGTCTTTAGAAAAGAGATATTCAATGACTTGTATGGGAAATTGCTGTGGACATGATCTGTGGCTTGTGCAGAGGTCACTGCAGGGAGAGGGAGGAGGTGAGCTGTGAACACCATCTATAGTGAATGGTGGATCCTATATAGAGGTGTTAACTTTCATTGAAATCCTGTCTGTGAAGAGAAATAGACTACTGGAAAGTGACTTCTACAGAACAGGAAATATTGGTCTATCGTAAGGCCCGGTGCCCTGTGTGAAAAATGCAGGATTTAATTTATTTTGTAAAATATAAGGAAAAACATGGAACATAAAAAAAAAAACATTTTTATTAGTTTTAAAATAAAACCCAGTATAGATCATTTATAACCACCTAATGTGCAATATATATATTACACACACATACATAAAAGGCCACTATAAAAAAGTGTGTCTGCCTCTACCTTTGTGAGGATGGTTTTTCCATAGTTTTTTGTACTTGTCAAACCGGTGTTCAAGAAAATAGATTTCTGTGATGACTCACTTCTGTAAGCTGCGGGAATAAAGAGATGAAGTCATGTCAGACGAGACAGTCAGAGCCGAACGTAGAAGAAGAAAAGTCACCGGCATCAACTGTGTGTGAGACAAAGGACCGGAGGAGACGTCTCCAGCGAGGAGCGGAGAATAGCAATAAAAGCAGATCTGCTGCAGGATCGGGCTGCATGGATAACACATGTAACACTGCTAGGAATACGCTGCAGAGACACAGCGATGGCCAAGAAGACGGGCACTGGAAACAGACAGAATATGAAATGTGGGGATCAAGGTCATTTACACATTCAATGTTGGCCAATTTCAGCAGGACTGACTAATGTGTATGGAGGAGGACAGATTATCCCTAGAAGGATTGGACATGTTGAATTTCAATATGTCTGATCCACTGTCCAAAAATACAGGTCTGGCAGCTGCGTATTCACGTATTCACATGTACCGTAATGGTTTCCCCTCTATCACATGTACCGTAATGGTATACCCTGTACCACCTGTAATGTATAGTTCTCCCCTTGTACAGAAATGATTTCCCCCCCCTCTTGTACTACATGTACTGTAATGATCATCCTCTCTGTACTACATATACTGTAACAGTCTCCCCCTTGTACTTCATATACCGTAATGGTCTCCATCTGTACTATATATTCAGTAGTTGTTCTCACCTATACTACATGTACCGTCATGGTCTCTACCTGCACTACATGTACCGTAATGGTCTCCACCTGCACTACATGTACCGTCATGGTCTCCACCTGCACTACATGGACCGTCATGGTCTCCACCTGCACTACATGTACCGTAATGGTCTCCACCTGCACTACATGTACCGTAATGGTCTCCACCTGTACTACATGTACCGTAATGGTCTCCACCTGTACTATATGTACAGTAATGGTCTTCTCCTAAACCTCTAGCTGTACTCCATATATCATGCAGCTCTCCATCTGTACAGATAACTACATAGTGTGGAAGAAAGGAGAGACATGTTTTAGTCTTAGAGTTGTGTGGAAGGATTGAAGGAAGAGGATGGAGACTGTGGACTTGGAAGGATAAATGGATAAACATGTTACCATTATGGATTATGTCGTTTGGATTTACACTTTCTTAAAAGGACTGCTGCTACTGGATACCTGGGCTTTCATCGTTTTATCTGCCGTCTAGAGGATCATGGACTGTGGCTACAGACTATACTGGCTGGAGATACGAAATCTGTGGGCCAACCAAAAGTTGGGAGACAGTGAGTATGGCCTCATACAAAGCCAGTGGAACTACTGAACCCAGATTGGGAATTTGAGGACTGAGAGAACTGTTTTTTGGCCATTTACCTGGAATTGCTTTATTACCATGGCTGTGATCAATAAAATATTGTTGCATCGTTAACCTGCCTAGGTGATTACTTACAACCCACAACCTCAGATCTTTACAAGTGATGAGGAAGTATTTACTACATAATACATTTTATAGGATCTAGGATGACCAGGTATTTTACCCTCGGTTTGGACCGATCTTTAATTTAATGATGATCTGATCAATAAATCATATAATGGAGCCTTCCCTATACAGAGCAAACCTATACATAAATAACCATAAAGAACGGACTGTCACTCACCTTTAGGACAGATTCCACCGTGAGTGTTTGGCTTGTGGGAACCAACGTAGGCGAGTCCTAGAGTCCCCATGTCAAAGTCCTGATAGGTGAAGAGATGAGCCAGACAGACTGTGGAAGCCTTTTCTGATATGTCATGGCTGAATTGCTGCAAACAAAAAATTCACATGACCGACCGTACTAGATAACATATCATATATGTATTGGAGCCTGCTCACATCACATTCCCGGTTTACATTTAGCATGTACAACGTGAAACCTCCCAACATGCAAGAAAATCGTGTCCATAGGGTTTCATTAGTCAGACGGAGGCCATAGTTTGCTTTAACATGGAAGCCTATAGGTGACGGATGCCTCTAATGCTTCACTTTGGCATCATTTATCCATAGACTGTAATGGCATCTGCTATATGAATATGTCATAAAAAAAAAAAAACTATTGAAAAAGGTCCAATAAAGGGGTTTCCCCCACTTTAAATGTTATTGTAAATGGGCCCAGAGGGGGGTAATAAGAAGCAGCCACCTGATACAGAATGTGAAGGCTGCTGCTGATCAGAGAAGCTGATTGGCTGCAGCAGTCACGTGATGCCCCCTCAGGATGTCGATGGCCTGAGACTGGAGGGGTACACAGCAGATGGTGCGGAGGAGCGGCTCAGGGGCAAAAATAATTAGATTTTCTCTTGACCCACCCTGTGCTCATTGACAATAACTTTTGAAGTATGGGGGACCATGCCATTATAGCCTGTGGATAATTGGGAGGTTTTTCCAAAGTTTACAGTGCTGTGCACAGTGAGAATGGTTTAAAAAATATAAGTGTTAAAAGTTTATTTTTATGAAATAACAAAATACAAAGTGAATGGACAATAGAGAAATCTAAATCAAACCAATACTTGGTGTGAATATCAAAAGACTGACCGTCACTTCCAATCAGAAAACTGGTGGTGTGTACAGGTGCTTACTAAGAGTAGCCATCTTCATACATAACTAACAAATAAAGCTGCACTCTGTAATGCTATAGCATGTAAACACGAAATATATGATATTGGAATTGCATTACTGCTCTAGAAAATAGGAAAAAACAAAGATACTTAGTCCATAATTTGGCCAATTCATGCGTGCCCATCAGACATGGCAAGACGACCTTCATTGCTGGGAACCTAATCTAATGCGAATCCTCTCCTGGGATGAAGCCTACATTAGGATAGGTTCCCAGCAAAGAAGATCGCCTTCCTGTGGCTGCTAGGCATACATGAATTGGCCAAATTATGGACTAAGCATCTTCGTTTTTTCCTATTTTCTAGAGCAGTATTGCAATTCAAATTTCATATATTTTATGTTTACATGCTAGTGTTGCAGAGTGCTACTTTATTTGTTCAATATTTGGTGTGACCGCATCAATTTTCCTAGGTACATTTGAACAAAGTCAGTGACTGAGAGTCAGCGAGTAGGGGACTGGAGCAACTGGGGAAGATGGCGATTGGCAAGTATTTTATTGCACTTACATTACACAATGTATGTATTTAGAGAAGTTTAGCAAATAAAACATTTCTTGGGAGTTCTTCTTCAAGAACTATTTTCAGTGCAGGGAAGAACAAGGAGTCCTGGAAGTGATGAGTTGACCAACACAGAGCCCTGATCTGAACATCAATTTAGTCTGGGATTACATGAAGACAAAAGAATTTGCGCAAGCGACATCCACAGAAGATCTGTGGTTAGTTCTCCAAGATGTTTGGAAAAACCTCTATGCAGAATTTCTTCAAAACTGCTTGTAAGTTTACCTAGAAGAACTGATGCTGATGATTTTGATTTCTCTTTGCATTTTCTTAAACTAATAAAAATAAACTATTATTAACACTTTTAGTCCCGATAGTAGAAGTGTAGATGACGGCACTCACTACATCATGGGAAATTCTTTATAATCTCATAGCACGCAATATAAATCAGGTGGGGAGAGTGCAAGCAAACAGGGCAGGCTACGGCGGTTTTGGGTCTCCTGACACTTCTATAAGCTCCTATGTAATGACTGCTTGCTCGCTAAGCTACATGTCCTACGCATCCTGACATATTCTGTACTATGCTTTCCTCGTGCCGGTACAGCTTTCTTATGTGACACACTTTGAGGCAACCTCCATTATTTTGTGAACAACTGTTGGAGTGGACAGAGACCTGAAGTAGAAACTCCGGTCCATTGCCCTGGAAGCAAATTACCAGTCTCCAACAGATATTTTTGCTTCCATTCATCAGTATCAGTTATCTGCCCATTATGCTTCAGACTTCATTTTTTTATATATATTTTGGGTTGACATTTGCAGCCCTGGGAACCAATTACAAGTCTCTCATAGAGTTAGGGTCTCACATTAACAATGATCTTCAGAGAAAAAAAATCTATCTTATAACCTGGCGGGGGGCACTGTACAGCGTAGGACACTAAGGCCTCCTCTGATGAAGCATCTGTCCCCGCGCCCCCTCACCTCCAGCAGCTGCTTCACATCCCAGGCGTCTTTGTTCTCGTTCGGATAGTTCTTTGCCATGTTATAGTGCAGTTTGGAACCATTCACGTTCTCTGGTTCCTTGTGAACAATGATCTACAGAAATAAATAGGGATAATAAACCAAATTAAAATACAAAAATGCAGAAATTAATATGGCCCATACAGGCGCTTCTAATGGTAGTCTTATTGCAAAGTGTTCTGCAGCGCTCTCTCTCAGTACATACAGCAGATTGCTCAGCTCTCCCTCCCATCTTAATGTCTGCTCATCTTGCCTCTTCCTAGGAATATTGTCATTCGGTCGAGTCATGATCCCAGCCTTCTGCTCGGCAGCTCATTGTTTTGTGCCAACGACATCACCCGTTTCTGCTGCGCCATCTGCGCCCAGACTCCTCTGCTGCAGGCTCGGAATAAACACCGCATGGTGCAGCAGACAGTGATCGTCGTAAGCCATTAAGTCTGATCATCGCTCCACCGTTATCCCAACTGGCTATTATCACCCCTACATCACCCCTGGATCAACAATCGGTAAAGGAATGAAATAAAAGTACAACTGGAAAACTCTTACTGGGCCCAGACGCTTTATAAGCTGCAACAGGGCCATTTATTATACTGGGGACTCCCGGGCACCATGGCCGAACTCAGCTGCAACTCCAGCACCTGCTCTGTAGCCACTACCAGGCATGTGGGCTATATCTGAAATCACTGCCTTTAATAACATTTTTGGACTCTGCAGAATTTACAGTCCTACCCTTTTTTGCAATGAAAAGCAATCAACCGGCTAAGACCGCAGATGCTGCACTAAATGGCTATCTACACCTTCAGTTGCATTTTTATCTACTTAAATGCATGCCTTTTTGACTAAAAATATTTTGCAGGGACATCAAAAGCCTGTAAATGCTAAACAGTGCAAGATTTGTAATGAAACCCAATTGCATTAATTATTTTTAGCTCAAAATACATGCATTTAGATAAACAAAAATACAATATGTCTGTATCTGTGGACGTCGGGCCCTCATACCACCCTCATGGAGTTGGTTTCTAACCGTTTGTGCAGACACATGCACATTTGTGGCCTGCTGGAGGTCATTTTGCAGGGCTCTGGCAGTGCTCCTCCTGTTCCTCCTTGCACAAAGGCGGAGGTAGTGGTCCTGCTTCTGGGTCGTTGCCCTCCTACGGCCCCCTCCACATCTCCTGGTGTACTGGCCAGTCTCCTGGTAGCGCCTCCAGCCTCTGGACACTACGCTGACAGACACAGCAAACCTTCTTGCCACAGCTCGCATTGATGTGCCATCCTGGATGAGCTGCACTACCTGAGCAACTTCTGTGGGTTGTAGAGTCCGTCTCATGCTACCACGAGCGTGAAAGCACAACCAACAATCAAAACTGACCAAAACATCAGCCAGAAAGCAATGGTACTGAGATGTGGTCTGCGGTCCCCACCTGCAGAACCACTCCTTTATTGAGGGTGTCTTGATAATTGCCAATAATTTCCATCTATTGTCTATTCCATTTGCACAACAGCATGTGAAATTGATTGTCAATCAGTGTTGCTTCCTAAGTGGACAGTTTGATTTCACAGAAGTTTGATTTACTTGGAGTTATATTCTGTAGTTTGTGTTCCCTTTATTTTTTTGAGCAGTGTATACATATATTCACACACACCCTTATCCTGTTACGGTAGCATCTGCTCTTTAGGCAGGATTTATTCATTCTATTGACAAATTTGCATTGCAAAAAAAAGGGTAGAATTTTAAAATCCCTGGAGTCCTGTAACCATGTCTGCACAAAGGGAAGCGACTCCAAATATACCCAATACGCAGCGGAATAGCAGCTGAAGGAGGGAGCAGGGGAAACGGCTCAAACCGAGCTAAGGTGTCTGAACACAGTATAATAAATGACCTTGATGCAGTTTATTTTCTGGGGCCAGAAGCTTTAGGTTAGCTTTCAAAATAAAACCCCAATTCCAAAAAGGTTGGGCTGGTATGTAAAAATGTAAAGAAAACAATAATGCAATGATTTTGAAATATCTTATAGCCATAATTTATTTAAAATAGAGCATAGAACAGATCAGAAGGTGAATGTTAATTTTTTTCCAAATGAAATGGAAAAATGTCTAACTAAAAAAAGTTGGGCCCAGGCCATGTCTACCATTGTGTATCCCCTCTTCTTTTTACCACAGTTAGGAGAGCAATGTTGTTCTATTCTTGTCTGACGTAGGATTCTCGCTGTTCCCCCATTCGGGGTCTTATTTGCAGGATTTTTTGTTTAATAATTTGCCAAATGTTTTCTCTATTAATGAAAGGTCTGGACTGTAGCAGGCCAGTTCATCACCCGAACTCTTCCTCTGAGAAGCCATGCTGTTGTGTTGGATGCAGTATGTGGTTTACCATTGTCTTGCTGAACTACACAAGGTCTATATAATGCTCTGCATTGATGGGGCCTCTCATGTACAGTGGGTACGGAAAGTATTCAGACCCCTTTAAATTTTTCACTCTTTGTTTCATTGCAGCCATTTGGTAAATTCTAAAACGTTCATTTTTTTTCTCATTAAAGTGCACTCAGCACCCCATCTTGACTGAAAAAAAACAGAAATGTAGAAATTTTAGCAAATTTATTAAAAAAGAAAAACTGAAATATCACATGGTCATAAGTATTCAGACCCTTTGCTCAGTATTGAGTAGAAGCACCCTTTTGAGCTAGTACAGCCATGAGTCTTCTTGGGAATGATGTAACAAGTTTTTCACACCTGGATTTGGGGATCCTCTGCCATTCTTCCTTGCAGATCCTCTCCAGTTCCGTCAGGTTGGATGGTGAATGTTGGTGGACGGCCATTTTCAGGTCTCTCCAGAGATGCTCAATTGGGTTTAGGTCAGAGCTCTGGCTCGGCCAGTCAAGAATGGTCACAGAGTTGTTCTGAAGCCACTCCTTTGTTATTTTAGCTGTGTGCTTAGGGTCACTGTCTTGTTGGAAGGTGAACCTTCGGCCAAGTCTGAGGTCCAGAGCACCCTGGAAGAGGTTTTCATCCAGGATATCTCTGTACTTGGGCTCATTCATGTTTCCTTCAATTGCAACCAGTCACCCTGTCCCTGCAGCTGAAAAACACCCCCATAGCATAATGTTGCCACCACCATGTTTCACTGTTGGGATTGTATTGGGCAGGTGATGAGCAGCGCCTGTTTTTTTCCACACATACCGCTAAGAATTATCACCAAAAAGTTCTATCTTTGTCTCATCAGACCAGAGAATCTTATTTCTCATAGTCTGGGAGTCCTTCATGTGTTTTTGAGCAAACTCTATGCGGGCTTTCATATGTCTTGCACTGAGGAGAGGCTTTCGTCGGGCCACTCTGCCATATAGGCCCGACTTGTGGAGGGCTGCAGTGATAGTTGACTTTGTGGAACTTTCTCCCATCTCCCTACTGCATCTCTGGAGCTCAGCCACAGTGACCTTGGTGTTCTTCTTTACCTCGCTCACCAAGGCTCTACTCCCACGGTTGCTCAGTTTGGCTGGACGGCCAGGTCTAGGAAGACTTCTGGTGGTCCCAAACTTCTTCCATTTAAGGATTATGGAGGCCACTGTGCTCTTAGGAACCTTGAGTACTGCAGAAATTCTTTTGCAACCTTGGCCAGATCTGTGCCTTGCCACAATTCTGTCTCTGAGCTCCTTGGGCAGTTCCTTTGAGCTCATGATTCTCATTTGGTCTGACATGCACTGTTAGCTGTGAGGTCTTATATAGACAAGTGTGTGCCTTTCCAAATCAAGTCCTATCAGTTTAATTAAACACAGCTGGACTCCAATGAAGGAGTAGAACCATCTCAAGGAGGATCACAAGGAAATGGACAGCATGTGACTTAAATATGAGTGTCTGAGCAAAGGGTCTGAATACTTATGACCATGTGATATTTCAGTTTTTCTTTTTTAATAAATTTTCAAAAATGTATACATTTCTGGGGTTTTTTCCAGTCAAGATGGGGTGCAGAGTGTACATTAATGAGAAAAAAAATGAACTTTTTAGAATTTACCAAATGGCTGCAATGAAACAAAGAGTGAAAAATTTAAAGGGGTCTGAATACTTTCCGTACCCACTGTATAAGCTGCCTGTGCCATAGGCAATAATGCAGCCCCAACCATCATAGATAGAGGAACTGTGAGCAGATAAGCTGGATGGTCCCTCTCCTCTGTGGTTTCGTTTTGATTCATCCGACCACAGAACAATTTTCCTTTTAGCTTAAGTCCACTTTAAATGAGCTTTGTCCCAGAGAAGACGGCAGAGTTTCTGGATTGTGTTGATATTTGGATTCCTCAATTTCTATGACGCCCTCATACATGGCTCATGTTTAAGTGATAAATTTACTGTAGCACAGATTCATCTCAGCTAAAAGTCTAGACCCTTATATTAGGAATAGGACATTTCATAACTTTCCCAAATTCTTCTGAAAAAATATTCCCCACAAACTGCATTGAACTACTGTACCCAATTTATTACATATTTTAGGAGTTGGAGTCAGTCCATTTTATACCAACTTTGACTCCACCAAAATGGACACAGACTGACTCCACAGCCCTGGATTGCACTTCAAACTGTGTTAACAGACAATGATTTCTTGAAGTATTCCTGAGCCCATGCAGTGATTTGCTCAACCAAATAATGTCTGTTTTAATGCAGTTGTGCCTGAAGGCTCGTAGATTACAGGGCATCCAGTACTGACTGTTGGCCTTGTCCCTTGTACGGATGAATTTCTCGAGAATCTCTGAATCTTTTGACATTATGTACTGCAGCTTGTGAGATATTCAAAGTCTTTACAATTTTAGGTTGAGGAACATTTTTCTGAAGTTATTCCACAATTTTCAGACGCAGTTGTTCACAGATTTGTGAAACTCTGACCATCTTTGCTTCGGAGAGACTCTGCCTCTCTAACATGCTCTTATTATACAGTCATGTGACTTAGTGGAAAATTGATGCTCCCAGCTTTTTCATTAGTAACACTTACTTTTCCAGCCTTTTGTTAACCCTGTCCCAATTTTTTGAGATGTACAGCTTAGAAAAACGACGCTTCAGAGGAGATCTCATTTACATGTATAAATATATGTGTGGCCAGTACTAAGAACTAGCATAGGCTTATATCTCCAAAGACCATACTAAGGACCAGAGGGCACTCATTACGGGTGGAAGAAAGGCGATTCCGGCACCTAAACAAGAAAGGGTTCTTTGCAGTCGGAGCAGTCAGACTGTGGAATGCCGACCCCAAAAGGTAGTGATGGCTGACACTATAACAGCTTTCAAAAAAGGTCTGGACGATTTCCTTGATACACATAACATTGTGGGCTACAGTTAAATTAGACAAAATATTACACGTATAGTAGTACATTTAATACAATAATAGTAATTACATAACTAATATCATAATTAGGTTTGATCCAGGTTTCTAGAACTGATCGCCTTTTCAAGGGGTCAAGAAGGAATTTTTCCCTGTGATGCAAATTGGCTGAATGTGTCCTGGGGTTTTTGCTTTCTTCTGGATCAACACATTTAGGTATAGGGATTTTAGTAATACCATTATTAGAATCACAAGAGTAATACAAAATATAAAACTAATTAAAAAATTTTTTAATTTTTAATTGTAATAGTGCAACAATAATAAAAATGGTAATAATACATTTGTGAGGCCAAGTCCCAGTAAGTTAGTATGTACAGTACAGACCAAAAGTTTGGACACACCTTCTCATTTAAAGATTTTTCTGCATTTTCATGACTATGAAAATTGTACATTCACACTGAAGACATCAAAACTATGAATTAACACATGTGGAATTATATACTTAACAAAAAAGTGTGAAACAACTGAAAATATGTCTTATATTCTAGGTTCTTCAAAGTAGCCACCTTTTGCTTTGATGACTGCTTTGCACACTCTTGGCATTCTCTTGATGAGCTTCAAGAGGTAGTCACCGGAAATGGTTTTCACTTCACAGGTGTGCCCTGTCAGGTTTAATAAGTGGGATTTCTTGCCTTATAAATGGGGTTGGGACCATCAGTTGTGTTGTGCAGAAGTCTGGTGGATACACAGCTGATAGTCCTACTGAATAGACTGTGAGAATTTGTATTATGGAAAGAAAAAAGCAGCTCAGTAAAGAAAAACGAGTGCCCATCATTACTTTAAGAAATGAAGGTCAGTCAGTGCGAAAACTTTGAAAGTGTCCCCAAGTGCAGTTGCAAAAACCATTAAGTGCTACAAAGAAACTGGCTCACATGAGGACCGCCCCAGGAAAGGAAGACCAAGAGTCACCTCTGCTTCTGAGGATAAGATTATCAGAGTCACCAGCCTCAGAAATCGCAGGTTAACAGCAGCTCAGATTAGAGACCAGGTCAATGCCACACAGAGTTCTAGCAGCAGACACATCTCTACAACAACTGTTAAGAGGAGACTTTGTGCAGCAGGCCTTCATGGTAAAATAGCTGCTAGGAAACCACTGCTAAGGACAGGCAACAAGCAGAAGAGACTTGTTTGGGCTAAAGAACACAAGGAATGGACATTAGACCAGTGGAAATCTGTGCTTTGGTCTGATGAGTCCAAATTTGAGATCTTTGGTTCCAACCACTGTGTCTTTGTGTGACACAGAAAAGGTGAACGGATGGACTCTACATGCCTGGTTCCCACCGTGAAGCATGGAGGAAGAGGTGTGATGGTGTGGGGGTGCTTTGCTGGTGACACTGTTGGGGATTTATTCAAAATTGAAGGAATACTGAACCAGCATGGCTACCACAGCATCTTGCAGCGGCATGATATTCCATCCGGTTTGCGTTTAGTTGGACCATCATTTTCTTTTTCAACAGGACAATGACCCCCACACACACCTCCAGGCTGTGTAAGGGATATTTGACCAAGAAGGAGAGTGATGGGGTGCTACGCCAGATGACCTGGCCTCCACATTCACCAGACCTGAACCCAATCGAGATGGTTTGGGGTGAGCTGGACCGCAGAGTGAAGGCAAAAGGGCCAACAAGTGCAAAGCATCTCTGGGAATTCCTTCAAGATTGTTGGAAGACCATTTCCGGTGACTACCTCTTGAAGCTCATCAAGAGAATGCCAAGAGTGTGCAAAGCAGTCATCAAAGCAAAAGGTGGCTACTTTGAAGAACCTAGAATATAAGACATATTTTCAGTTGTTTCACACTTTTTTGTTAAGTATATAATTCCACATGCGTTAATTCATAGTTTTGATGCCTTCAGTGTGAATGTACAATTTTCATAGTCATGAAAATACAGAAAAATCTTTAAATGAGAAGGTGTGTCCAAACTTTTGGTCTGTACTGTACGTGTAGGGAGTACAATTAAGGGAGAAAGGTTGAACTGGATGGACCTAGGTCTTTATTCAACCTACGTTACTATGCTGCCATCCATTTCTAAAAGATTTATTTTTTTCAAATGAAATGGATGATACAGGGTCATCTGGTCCAACCCCCTGGTCAATGCAGGATTCACTAAACCATCTCAGACTGATGTCTGTCCAGCCTCTGTTCGAAGACTTCCATTGAAGGAAAACTCACCACCTCTCATGGCAGTCTGTTCCACTCATTGATCACCCGCACTGTCATTTTCCCATTCATTTTCATCCCATTGCTTCTAGTCTTTTTTGCTCAAATGAGAATAAGGGCAGAGACAGACTGCCGTATAACTCGTGCGATGATCGCATCACACTGAATGAACTTGGCCGGCACCTCTCCTAACCTGAGCATGACAGCATGATCGATTTCTATGCAGCTGTCAAGTCAGAAGAGCGATCCTCGCACGAGAAATATGGCAGTCTGTCCCTGCCCTAAAGCAGATCCCAACTACAGTGTGACAGCCCTTGAGATATTTGTAGACAGCTATTAAGTCTCCTCTCAGTCTTCTCTTTTGCAAGCTAAACATTCCCAGATCCTTTAACCGTTCCTCATAGGACATTGTTTGCAGACCAGTCACCATACTGGTCGCTCTTCTCTGAACTTGCTGCAGTTTTTCAACGGCTTTTTTTTTTTTTAATGTGGTGCCCAGAACTGGACACAGTATTCCAGATGAGGTCTGACCAAGGAGGAGTAGAGGGGAATAATTACTTCACGTGATCTAGACTTTATGCTTCTGTTAATACATCCCAGAATTGTATTTGCCTTTTTTGCTGCTGCATCACACTGTTGACTCATGTTCAATCTGTGATCTATTAGTATAGCCAAGATCACAGACTGAACATGAGTCAACAGTGTGATGCAGCAGCAAAAAAGGCAAATAATTCTGGGGCAGATGCAGGGCACACTTCTGTATAAATTGGACATGTGCATGGCCCCATAGAATAACATTGGTCCGAATGAGATCCGATGTTTGTCGGATTGCACTTGGATGGCAATTACGGTGGTGTTAGCAAGCCCTAATCCTGAGAATAGGGCTCTACAATATCGAGTAGATAGTCCCATATTAATCTACAAAAGACAAAAAATATATCACATACCCTACCATCATTATATATAAATGTAAAGCAAAGTTGCATATGAAATATAGGGTACTTAGTGAACTATTTTTGATCAAAAAAAGTATACAAGCCGTCCCACCAGCGACAAGGTGACCCTAATTGGGACGGTCCTACATTGTCTATATTAAAAACCTTACTGTATATCAAAGTTGAAGTAATGCATATAAAAGGGTAGACAAATAGAACCGGGTCAGTATATATGTAGCTTACCACGGGCTTAGGTGGTCTGATGTTGGGACCCGGTTCTATTTGTCTACCCTTTTATATGCATTACTTCAACTTTGATATACAGTAAGGTTTTTAATATAGACAGTGAAGGACCGTCCCAATTAGGGTCACCTTGTCGCTGGTGGGACGGCTTTGTATACTTTTTTTTATCAAAAATAGTTCACTAAGTACCCTATATTTCATATGCAACTTTGCTTTACATTTATATATAATGATGGTAGGGTATGTGATATATTTTTTGTCCTTTGTAGGTTTTGTATCTTTTTGCTAATGTGAACATGCTCTTATTTCTTGCATGTGTACCATCTTAGACCTCAGTTCACATTGCTTGTTTTTTAGTCCCATATTAATGTAGCTGTGGTTGACCATTCCAAAAGTGAATTACAGAGCCTCATTTTCATGCTGGGTGGAGGGTCCCCAATGGTCGGACCACCACGGATTGGCAATTAACCACTTATCCAGAGGATTGGTGATCACTAGTAATGATTGGAATAACCCTATATGACTGACGGGAAGGGTGTTGATCGCCTAAAGTTTAGAGAATAGCTAATTAGCAGCTCCATTTTTATCCGGAATTCCCTCTTTGTGTTGGAAACACACATGATGTTATTGATGCAATTTTTTCTACATTTTTTTTAAGCTAAAACTACGTCTGGATCCAGCATGAAGACGTACTTCAAGTCTTTCCTTTATATTTTGCGTTCATGCTGAATCCACCCTTGACTTTAATTAAAAAAATACATATATATATATATATGCATGGGTGATTCCAACTTTGCACACATGGGGTGGGTATAAGGAAGGGTTTTAATGATTTTACATCTAGAAACGCAAGTGTTTCGGTAAGAATACTGTCAATGATTGTCAATAACTATGTATATCAAAGAATGCAAAACTAAAACTAAATTCACGGCTGGGGCAGCATCTACAACTTTTTTTAAAAAAAAAAAAAAACACACATGAAAAAATACTGCATTAGATAAAAAAATATATATCCATCATTATCCTGTATTGTAAAAACATGAAGAATAACCTTTTCTTTGCACCGAGCATAAGATTCATCAGTTATCCATAAATTATTAAATAGGATTCCCAGCAACAAGAATCTCCAATGGATCACGAGACCCCTGTAATGGAGCGGTCAAACATGACAGCTGCTGTATGACTGCGGGTGACATCATGCCAAACAAGACCGAGTGTAAAAAGAAATCCCACAGGACATGGTGATTTTAGGTTGGAGCTACAGAGATCGTGTGGCCAAAGGTGCCGCTGCTACTTCGCAGCAGTTTGCAAGTGAGTTTGGATGCTTTGCGAGGGAAAAAGTCAGAAGCATTTGGATTTTTTGCAATTTGCTTGTTGCAGAATTTTACGGGTTGCAGTATGACCCCATTTACTTGCACTGATGTAGCTGCGGCATGTTGTGATCTTTAGCTGCACAGCCGTGTAGCCCCAGCGTGATTTTGAAAGGCCCCAAATACATGCAATTAAGTAAAAATAAATAAATAAATAACTGGTCCTCAAAGGAAAAGTTGCTGAGAGCAAGGCCACACAGAGGTTGATGAGGTTTGTACCCATCAGTAACTTGTGCATGAGAGTATTGTCCTTTCTGAGCACAGGTAGGCACCATGCGCACAGCACAGCCATATGCACAGACCCTGGATTGGGGCACATACGGCCCCTGCTGTGCTGTACTAGAGCTAGAGCTGTACACACTCTTAGTGCCCTATACTAGGGAGCAGTCAGACGGTCGTATAAATCAGAGCAAGTTGGGAATGCAGTGCACGGACTGGCCAGCGGCTCTACCGTCCCGAGCGTGAAAGCTGCATAGAAATAGATGTCAAGCTCGGGTCAGTAGAGTCGCTGGCCAGTCCATGCACTGCGTTCCGATCTCTCTACGATTTATATAGCCGTCTGACTGCGACCATACACAGATCATATTCTCCCCTATTTCTAGAGATGAATACCTTCCTAATTTGGAAACCAGATAAGCATGCCATCATGAAATCAGTGATGGTGGGGGGGGTCAATGGGAGCTATGCAGGCTGGTTGTTGGCTGTGCTGCCAAATCCCAAAATGGCAAGACCCTGCCACAATATAGTATATTGTGACCAGGTATTGCCATTTGGCGAATTAGCAGTGCAGCCAACAACCGGCCTGCATGGCTGCCATCAACTCCCACCACTATTTCACTTTTGAGGTTATTTACTGCCGCACTGGAGTCAGCAGCAGCCATAATTGGGGTGTTCTTAACACAATCCTTTCTGGTGAGCGCACCTCACCCCTCTTACATACCCGTCACCACCAATCTATCACAGTGGTACTCTGAGTGCTTTTTCCCTTGCTTTTCAGTCCATGCCTGCATAATGAAATCCTTGCCATCCAGAGACACCGTGAAGCTCCATACACTTCTACGAGAGCTGTATTATGGCGGATGTATAGATCCTTAGTAAATTAGTCTGTATGGGGATTTTTAATGCCGATTGTGCTATCCCATGCAGTCCATCCCCACTGGTATAGATGGCCAGAGACAACATACCTGTTCGATCTGGACCCCATATCCCTTCCACTGAGAATCCCACGACGTGTTCCGGTATATGTCGTCCACCCGGTCAATGAGCTCAATCTACAATAGTCAAGAAATAATCATGAATTAGGCTGGTAAAAACAGGAATACAGATCGGAGCATAGAAGCAATGTATGAAAATAATGCACTATCTTGGGGCTTAGCAGTTTGGAGAAAGCATTTTTTTACCCCGTTGCAATTTAAGGGACCTCCAAATAGTGAGGATCCAGAACAAAGAGTGTCTCTGAAGGACCTACTCTGTTCTGTATTATACGTATTTGAAGGGACACAGTGTAATACTTCATTTCCCCTGCGGTGGTGCTGCAGGCAAAATGAAAACTATACTCCAGGTTTTCCAACATATTTCTACTAAATCTCTGAGGGTCCCGACATGTAGACACTTTGGATTTCTGCTTATTGTCAAGAGACCCTTCTTATCAAATAGAGATTGTAAAAAGTGCTTTAACACAAGTGCATATTCTTACCAAATAATTGATGGTGGTGCTTTCTTCCTTCCGCCCCATATATTTGTAGAAGCGATGATCGGCCACCACCAGCATCTTACATGTGTTCTTATTAGGATCTGGAGGAGATTTTTGCCTTTTCTCCCGATGTAAATGTTCGGGATCTGAATACAATAGAAACAAATGCTCATTATTAAAGGCGGTGGTTTGGTAACGATTATTAAAGGGGTTTTAGAAAAAGATAGGCACCATATCGTGTACGGGAAAAAAATTCCAAGTGCGGTGAAATTGCAAAAAAAAGTGCAATACCACAGTTGTTTTTTATTTTTATTTTTTACCACGTTCACTGAATGCTAATACTGACCTGCCATTATTCTTCTCCAGGTCATTACGAGCTCATAGACACCAAACATGTATAGGTTCTTTTTTATTTAAGTGGTGAAAAAAAGAATATTATATATATATATATATATATATATATATATATATATATATATATATATATATATATATATATATATATATATATAGCGACATTTTCTAAGACCTGTAGCTTCTCCATTTTTCGGGATCTGGGGCTTATTTTTTGCGCACCGAGCTGAAGTTTTTATTGATAACATTTTGGGGTAGATCCGATGTTTTGATCGCCCATTATTGCATTTTATTGCAATTTTGCGGCGACCAAAAAACGTAATTCTGGCGTTTAGAATTTTTTTCTCGTTACGCCGTTTACCGATCGGATTAATTATTTTTTTATATTGATAGATCGGGTGATTCTGAACACGGCGATACCAAATATGTGTATGTAGGTTTTTTTTATTATTATTTTATTTTGAATGGTGCGAAAGGGGGGTGATTTAAACTTTTATATTTTTTAAATTTTTAAAAACTTTTTTTTTTCACTTTTTGCTTGCTTCTATAGTCTCCATAGGAGACTAGAAGCAGCACTTGTCTGATCGCCTCTGCTATATACACATGATCAGCAGATCACCTGTATGTAGCAGAAATGGTCCTGTGCTATAAGCGCCGACCACTAGGTGGCGCTCATAGCGACCCGCTCATGACAACCACTGGTATCTGCTGCAGACCCAGGGTTGTCATGACCACCCATCGGTGACCCGCGATCACGTGACGGGGTCACCGATGGGCGGGGTAAGTGATGCGCTTCCGGGGCGGCTCTGTTAACAGCCGCGGATGGATCGCGATTCCACCCGCGGCTGTTGCGGGCACATGTCAGCTGTAATAATCAGCTGACATGTGCCCGGTTCAGTGCGGGCTCAGCGCCGGAGCCCTCACTGAACTGGGGGATTACAGCCTGTGCGTACTAATACGGCACAGGCTGTAAAGGGGTTAAGAAACACTAAAATAAATCAAGATTAAAAATGTGGTACTCAGTAAGGGTAATTTTTTTCAGACCAAGCAAAGGAAAAAAAATTATGGAATCACTCAATTCTGAGGAAAAAATTATGGAATCATGAAAAACAAACACACAAAAGAACACTCCAATACATCACTAGTATTTTGTTGCACCACCTCTGGCTTTAATAACAGCTTGCAGTCTCTGAGGCATGGACTTCATGAGTGACAAACAGTACTCTTCATCAATCTGGCTCCAACTTTCTCTGATTGCTGTTGCCAGATCAGCTTTGCAGGTTGGAGCCTTGTCATGGACCATTTTCTTCAAGTTCCACCAAAGATTTTCAATTGGATTGAGATCCGGCCTATTAGCAGGCCATGACATTGACCTTATGTGTCTTCTTTCAAGGAATGTTTTCATAGTTTTTGCTCTATGGCAGGATGCATTATCATCTTGAAAAATGATGTCATCATCCCCAAACATCCTTTCAATTGATGGAATAAGAAAACTGTCCAAAATATCAATGTAAACTTGGGCATTTATTGAAGATGTAATGACAGCCATCTCCCCAGTGCCTTTACCTGACATGCAGCCCCATATCATCAATGACTGTGGAAATTTGCATGTTCTCTTCATGCAGTCATCTTTATAAATCTCATTGGAACGGCACCAAACAAAAGTTCCCGCAACATCACCTTGCCCAATGCAGATTCGCGATTCATCACTGAATATGACTTTCATCCAGTCATCCACAGTCCACGATTGCTTTTCCTTAGCCCATTGTAACCTTGTTTTTTTCTGTTTAGGTGTTAATGATGGCTTATGTTTAGCTTTTCTGTATGTAAATCTCATTTCCTTTAGGCGGTTTCTTACCGTTCGGTCACAGACATTGACTCCAGTTTCCTCCCATTCGTTCCTCATTTGTTTTGTTGTGCATTTCCTGTTTTGGAGACATATTGCTTTAAGTTTCCGGTCTTGATGCTTTGATGTCTTCCTTGGTCTACCAGTATGTTTGCCTTTAACAACCTTCCCATGTTATTTGTATTTGGTCCAGATTTTAGACACAGCTGACTGTGAGCAACCAACATCTTTTGCAACATTGCGTGATGATCTACCTTCTTTTAAGAGTTTGATAATCTTCTCCTTTGTTTCAATTGACATCTCTCGTGTTGTAGCCATGATTCATGTCAGTCCACTTGGTTCAACAGCTCTCCAAGGAGTGATCACTCCTTTTTAGTTGCAGACTAACGAGCAGATCTAATTTGATGCAGCTGTTAGTTTTGGAAATGAAAATTTACAGGGTGATTCCATAATTTTTTCCCCAGAATTGAGTGATTCCATAATTTTTTCCCTCTGCTTGGTCTGAAAAAAATTACCCTTACCGAGTAGCACATTTTTTATCTTGATTTCTTTTAGTGTTTCTTAAAGCCCTAAAGTTGCCATTTTAAATGACTTTAGTTTTGTGCCATGTCTGTGATCTGCTTTTTTTCAACAACATTAAACAACTGAATGAACATCCTCCGAGCCCGGTGATTCCATAATTTTTGCCAGGGGTTGTAAACACACAATACCAAATCCACGCAGATATCTCTTGTAAACTGCACCAAATGACGGCTACTAATTCTCCTTCACCACCAAACCAGGAAGTAGAACTATAGCTGGCAACTTCCAAGTGTATACCAGAGGGGAGTGGCCAACACAGAACAGCTGAGACAACTCAGGATGCAGAGCTCCAGGAGATCAAGTAAACTGATTAACCCTTGCAATGACAGAGCAAGGAAAACCTGCACTGTTTAATAGGATGGTTTATAGCAGTGCAGGAGTTCGTGTAACCAGAAACTGTGATCTTCTGGCCCCTCTCTGTCGCGGTATCCTTGTGACACATATTAGACCAATGTCAATATTGGCGGGTTCAGCCAACAGTCTGACATGCATAGGGGCCCCGGACAGATTACGACAGGGGAGAGAAGGTTCCGGCATAGTTGATTTCGGACTGTCAATCCTTTTGTTCGTTAAGACAAGAGCCGCAACAAGCGGCACTCTGGTAGAGAACACAGGAACGAGCTGTAGAGCGAGCGCTCCTGTGTATGGGAGTGTTGGGAGAGATAGCTGCCGGCTAAAGGATCAGCCAAACCATAGTTCGGCCAACAGCCGTCTAACGTGTACGGGGTGCTTTAGTGTTCCGCGTTCTGGCAGTAGTGCAATTTCAATTCTTCTCAGCTGGACCAGATAAACCCTCAAAACCTGATGAATACATGGGTAATTGCCCCCCAAAGTGTCTACCTGTATTACGCTGTGTTTGCTAAGGGTTCTTGCTAGTAGTCTCCAAGCTGTTGCCCTCCAGGTGTTGTAAACTAGAACTCCCAAAATGTTCCAGCACATGTACTTTTGCAACAGTTAAAAAGCAACATGTCAGGGTTGCGTTAGAAGACCCTTTTACACAGACCGATAATTGGCTAAACCCTAGGGCGGTATACACATGGCAGATATAAGAGCAAATACTCCTTCAGCATTTATTCCTTTGTTGGTAGCATATATCATATATCACTGTGTAAAAGAAATGTGCTGCTGACAAAATACAATCGGGGTCCATTTACACTGGCAGAATTGTGCCCAAAATTAGCACCGATAGGTGATATGCTAAGCCATTTGGCTGTTGTTTAATGAGGACCTGTGACTTGCTCAAAAAAATTGAGCAAAATACCTTTTAAAAATCCCTCAGCTCCTCTGATTCTGCTGCTCTTTTCCTTTTTGCGTTGCGTCGCTCCATGGCAGAGAAATTCACATTTGTATCTTTTGGAGCGCACTATGTGAAATCTCTGCTCGAAGACTAACCCAGCGATTCTTCAGAGTCTTCTCTGGGGTTATGCGCCTCCACCCTTCCCTCCCAAATGCTGCCAATCAGAGCTTAGCAGCATCTGAGATGGCTACATCTGCTTATAATTGTGATTGGCAGCGTCCAGGAGAGAGGAGTGAAAGAGCGCGCCCCCAGAGAAGACTCTGAAGAAACGCCCAGTTGCTCTACAAGCTGAAATGCCACATATTGCGCTCCAAAAGGAACATATCTCTGCAATGGAGAAACATAGATCTAAACAGAAAATAGCAGCAGAACCAGGGGAACTCAGGGTTTTTTATAATGCATTTTACTCAAGAGGGTTTTTGAGCTTGTACAGAGAATTATTTCCTATACAGATCCATAGCAGCTAAAGACAAGCAGAAGGAGCGATCTCTATTCCCTATACATGTCTGGTACAGCAGGCCAGAAATATAAATTTTAAGGAGCGGGGGTGGACATATTCCCTTTGTAGAAAAGCAGAACTTTCTATTTCTGTAAAATGGTGTATAAATTAAGACGTGAATATCACAGAGAGGCCTAACTCTTAGGATAACCCTCTATAACTCAGAAGGAATGGCCGCACTTAATTAGCAAATGCCTGCTGAATAAAATATTCATCAACTTCACATAATGGTGCACTAACCAAGGGACATACTACAACTGCCCCTCATTATGCCCTTTATATTGGAAAAACACCCTGCAGGAAGGAATGCCCCCCGCAGCCGACATCCATAAAGCTTTTGGCAATGGCAGGGAAAACTCGTGCTGCACTTTCTCGAGGATTTCCAGTAAATGGCCGACACTTAAGGCTTCAGCTATAAATGAATAATCAGGTAAATGGTATACATTACTCTGCATTACCTGCCACACATTTATAAGGGGAGCATTAGTGGAGCAGTGCATTACTATATCTCTCTGGCGCTAGTCCACAATACATATTCTTCGTAGATATCCGCACGCCCACAGACTATCTGTGAGGCTCACCGTCTGGCCCGCTTCATATTCTAAAAGACCATAGAATAAATCTCATGCTACAGATTATTCTCAGCATATAAACTAACAAATAAAGTAGCACTCTGCAACGCTAAGTATTTTAGAGTTGTAGATTGCTACTTTATTTGTTAGTTGTATATGGGAGGTAGCTGCTCCCAGTAAGCACCTGTACACACCCATTTCTTGTCTTGGATGTGCCGGTCATTTTTTTCTGTTCCCAGCATATAAAGTCTTGGCATATTTCTATTATGACACATTTTGATGGTGGAGGTCCGACTATAGGGACATGCGTGATCCTTACAATGAAGGGGTCATAATGATGGCTTAGCATACCCATTTAATACTACCATCTGGGCAGGGAACTGCACCATTTAACCCACACTTAAAAGATTAGTGGGGTCCCGGCAGGCAGATCCCCACCAATAGAGTTGGTCTAAATGATGTCTAGCTTTTGAGGATCTTTTGGTCTACTTCACTTTGTCAGGCATTAAAGTAATTTCTTGATTGAGAACAGGTGTGGCAGTAATCAGGCCAGTATGTGGCTAGGGAAATTGAACTCCGCTTTCCAAAGATGTGATAAACCACAATTTATTTATGTGTTAAGGAGGATGGGGGGCAATAACTTTTTCACACAGGGCCCTGTAGGTTTGGATTTCTTTTTCCCTTAATAATATAGACCTTCATAGAAAAACTGCATTTTGTGGTTACTTGTATTATCTTTGTCTAACATTTAAATTTGTTTTGTGACCTGAAAAATTTAAGTGTGAAAAACATGCAAAATAATAAGAAATCAGGAAGGGGGCAAACACTTTCACACCACTGTATATGACTATGCGACTGAAAGTTCAGGTTCGTAGTCGATACTCAGACCATAAAATGCGGACGTGTGAGGCCTATCCTTTCTCATATTGTTCATTAGGTCCGACACAGAAGAGTGATACCTGTGTCGACAAGTGACTAAAGCAGGCAGTGAAGGGGGCTGGCTAACTGGGGTTTCAATAGCCAAGCCAGTCTCTTATTCTGAAATATACAGGGAAAAGGGTTGGGTTTGCTATTAAAATTAGCAGTCAACTATTTATCTAGTCAACCATCAGCTTCACCTCTGGTTAGTGTTTGACTCAGACATTTGCCGACACAGGTATCCCTTTTTGTGTGTCAAACACAAACCAGAGGTAAGGCTGATGACTCGACTCGATAGGTGGTTGACTGCTAATTTTATAGCCAAGCCACCCCCCTTCTATGTCTATGTATCGGCTGTGACAAAATAGCTGGCTGGCTTAGCTATTGAAACTATAGTCAGTCCACTTGTTTCTCTGCCTTAGTAAAGTGACAATTGTGTGGGAACCTGACTAAGGCAGGGAGTGAATGGGGATGGCTGACTGTGGGATCAATAGCTAAGCTAGACGTTTATTCTGGGGGGCTGGCTTGGCTATTAAATTAGCAGTCAACCATCAGCTTCACCTTTGGTTTGTGTTTGACACAGTCCCTTTCTGACACCGGTATCCCTATTGTGTGTCAAAACCAGAGGTGAAGCTGGTGGTTGACTGCTAATTTTAACAGCAAAGCCAGCCCCTTTATTTATTTATTTTACTCACTTATATAGCACCATTAATTCCACTGCGCTTTACAGACATTATCATCACTGTCCCCATTGGGGCTCACAATCTATATTCCCTATAAGTATGTCTTTGGTGTGTGGGAGGAAACCGGAGAACCCGGAAGAAACCCATTCAAACACAGGGAGAACATACAAACTCCTTGCAGATGTTGTCTTTGGTGGGATTTGAGCCCAGGACCCCAACACTGCAAGGCTGCAGTGCTAACCACTGAGCCACCGTGCTGCCCCCTTCCCTGTCTATGTCAGAATAAGCAGCGGGCTTAGCTATTGAAACTGCAGTCAGTCAGCCCCCTTCACTCCCTGTCTTAAAAAAATAATACCTGTGTTGGCAATTGACTTCGGCAGGAATTGAAGGGGGTTTAGTGACTACTATTTCAATAGATAAGCCAGTTTCCTATTCTGTCACAGCCGATACATAGGCAGGGAAGGGGGCTGGCTTTGCTATTAAAATTAGCAGTCAACCACCTATTTCCTACTTCCTTTTCCTTGGCTTTACAGGAGCCAGACGAAGGGCAGAAAAAGATGGGGGAAAATAAAAAAAGTAGGTGGGATATGAACTGAACTACTCGTTCGGCCATGCCAAGGGCACACGGGGCACCTGAGCTTGGTTTGCACAGTCATTTCGAGCTGACAGACTCCTAATGAATGATGCTCTGGATCTACCAGACGTTGCATCCCAAAAATACAAACAAAATGTAGTAAGCGAAACGTGCATTTTTTTTCCGCAGGTGGGAAATGGTCTATTTTGGTCCCTACAGGAAGAAGTTGCGTTATGGCTGATATTACATAAGATGCTGAACGAGGAACACAATGGGGGAAATCACATATATCATACTCACTTCCCCCACTTCTGCTCTGCTAATAGTCGCCTCTCACCAAACTCCGCCGGTCCCTGAATCATGAGGGGATGGGGCGATACCACCTAGTCCTGCACTCTGCACTGTGCACATCTCCGGCTCACGACATCCACGTAACCTTCAGGATGGAAGTCCTTTAAGCTGGTAAGTAAAATGCGTGAAGGGTTGTAGACGGCGGCTGAGTGCTCTGCACATAATTGGCCGCCTGGCTATAGAGGAGATTGGAGGAGCGCGTGTTCCCTAACGAGCACCTTCCAACCAACGGTTTGGATGATTCATTTCTTCTGAGCATCACTGAGGAACCTGAGGGCATCCTGCCCGGAGCATCTTATACCGATGCAGAAGACCGTTTTTCTGGAAACTAATTGACCTTGACCGGATACTATATTTTCTGACTAGGTGGATTTTATGCTCCTACGATACGGAGAGTTTATCGGTAAAAAAAAAATGTAAGAACTAATAAGATTAACCCCGTCATGGCTGCTACTATGAAAACCGCAGCTTCTCCAAGTTAGACATTTCTAAACCTACAAACTTTCTATCACAGAGGGCCTCATACCTTACGTAGCCTGGTAGGTCATAATGGTTTAGGAGGGGACGGACTGTATTGTGGGGTAAATTACCACTTATCTACAGGATAGATGATAACTTGTAGATTGTTAAGAGTTCCCACCAGTCCAGAGAATGGGTCTCAAATGTCCCACACATACGCACCATAGCTGTATTTATCATCTATGAGACTTGAGCAGGCCTAATTTTTAGCGATCAGCAATTTATCACCTATCCTGTGGATAAGCAGTTAACTTTCCAAGTTGTGACCATATCTAAATATTCCAGCAAAAACATAAGACAGTAGAAATTAGATTTAAACTGTCAGGAAAGGGTTAAAAGGTGCCCAAATAACTTTAAAGGGGTTGTCCACTACTCAGACAACCCCTTCTGAGGTTTCCCCATTGTAAAATAATAAAACTTATACTCACTTCCGATACTTGCGTCGGCTTGTCACTGGCTCTCCCAGGGATCACATGACACATATCGCGCAAACCCTGTGTCCAATCAGAGCTGGCTCACTCTCCCCATCTTCGGACGTATCCACATACATCCAAAGGAAGCAAGATACCTGCAGCAAGTGTTTTCCATATGGAGAGGGAAATAAACCGCTGCCAGACACCTCTATCAGCAGCTAATTTCTTTTGGAAATAAAGGATTGGGCATGTTGAAATCCAACATGCCCCATACTACTTTTGTCACCGACATCAGATGGTCGACTTGTCCCGCAAAACTCAGTGAGTTCAAACCAAGTTTATCTAATGTTGAAAGGAAGTCATTTTTTCAAAACTTTTTTCTTTTAACAAATTTGTCCTATATGTGATGAATAAAATCAGATGGTACACTCCCTCTTCTGGTTCCACCATAGATTGCGTACAAGCTGCAGCAGAGATGTCACGTTAACAGCGCTGCAGGTGATCACTTATTGAATATGTCAATGTAGATAGCATAAACCGCGGAGCTTAGTGACTGGCTGCAGCCTGTGCGCAATCACCAGAGGTGCAGCGGAGACACAGCGCTGGGCCTGGGGAGGGCGAATACCAGCTGATTTTATTATCTTTATCATGGCCATGACGGACAGCATGGTGGCTCAGTGGTTAGCACTGTTGCTTTGCAGCGTTGGGGTCCTGGCTTCCAGGAATGATCACACTATGATGCTGCTTATGCTTCCTCAGGCGCATGAATTTGCTCTTCCAAAGCTCTGTCGATCATAAGTGATCTCTACAACCGGATCAAAAGATCTTTGGGAAATGTTCTCCTCCTACAAGAGGTCCAGCCGCTGGCTCTCACGTCAGTACTTTTGAGATGTAGGCGATTTCCGCTAAAATGTGCAGCCTTAAAAAGGCACGAAAAAAATAAAACAACGAATGAAATGATGGATGATAATAAACCACATTAGAGATTTCTGTGGTGTTTGATTTGGAAGAGAACAAACAAAAAGGTGAAGAAACGAAGATTTCAGTATTCAAAGAGAAGGCAGAAATGCAGGGCTGCAGCACTCGAGGTCCGAAAATGGTGAGAAGGGTTCGTGAAGAAGATGCTCAAGAAATAACATGGTCGTCATGAAATAGTGTACATTTTGCTGAAGCATGCATGCTCCAAATATTCCTCCGGATAGCTTCATGTTTAAAAGAATATAGACATCTTTGGAGGTTTTTTTTTCACTTAAAGAGTTATTTCTATCTTCAAAGATCAGTATGATTGCAAAGTGCTTGTAAAAATGAGCAACTTTACAATTTACTGTGTATTAAAATTTAACACCATTCTCCTGATATCACTAATTTGTTTTTTGCTTACAGCTCGTTGCCTAGGGGATCGGCCACTGCTGTGGTAGAGCAGTGATGGTCGAACAAACCACAGAGCTTACAAGCTCTTTTCTATTGAGCTTGTCAACACTGCATGAAAGCTGACCAGATCACTGTTAGCTCCAGATCCTAGCCAGCTTCAGTGCCGCCTCGTACAGCAGCATTGGGTGCACAAAGTTCGGGCTAGCCAGTAAGAGGTCATCCAAAATGTCAATCAATCAAGAACCTCCTGAAGACAGCAGATGAGACAACCCCCTTTAAATGCATATATTATTGCCTAAATAACATTTTTTTCCATAGGGTTAAATTAAAAGTTTTAAAGAGTTTGGCTTCTACAGCTTTTAAGTATCACTGTACATAGTAGGCTGCAGAATGAGTTACAAATTAATACATCAATGAACAGTAGTATCTCTCTTCTCCTGAACAATCTTCTAAACTGAACAATGACCACATCAAAGTTGTACAGAAAACCCTCTCGCTACAATACCTAAATGCCCTATAAGAAGGAGTTAGCAATTAATATATCAATGAATAGTAGGGGCCTGAGACTCTTATCTCTCTTCTCCTGAACGATCTCAGTTACATTGGCATTTTGCATGTGTGCAGTAGGAGGCAGTAATAAATTCTTTATTCTATAATTCTGTTTTCCTAAAAAAAAAAGGGCGATTAGCGCACAGCACATTTAGCACATTACAAATCTATGAATGTGATTAAAAATTAAAGCTAAATCTATGAAAAATGCACAAAGCAGAGCGATGTAGGATCTCGGTACATACATGATGCCACCTAATCTACCAGTGCCAAGAAGCATCACAGCGCTGTCACCCATTATCGCTCCTAGATTATCCCCCTATTTACTCTACGAGCCGCAGATGTACAGACAATATCCACCTCCCATAGAGCCGCATGTAATTGCAGATGATCGCACACAGAGAAGACGCTCCCCTGCCACTCTGTGCCAGGCTCTGGTACAAGATTCTCCCCACGCAGGAGCTGTTCTTCATTACCAGTGTGTGGGCAGCCGAGGCGGAGGGGGTGGAGGAGCGGCACTTACTGATAATTCCAAGCCTTTTCTTTTCACCTTCTAGGAGGATGATCATTACCGCTGTACGACGAGGAGGCAGACAATAAGAAACCTGTGCACGTCTGGAGGAGACTTTACAATGACTACAAAGCTGCCAACTGGAGTCAAATCTGTGTCGTCCGCAGCTGACAACAGACAGAAAACGCTTGTTATATTTAATGACCACACTTGAGAACGATAAATGGTACCAGAAGGACGACAATTAGATTTCTCCACCAATATGATTCTTTTTTTATGTCCGGCGGAGGATTCTCTCGCCTTCCGATAACTTAGAGGCCCCCAGCTTCACTTACCAATGATCTGTATATTCTTGGATGTTCTGGTGATCAGGCCCTATACACCTCCTGCCTTCCCATTAGCAAGGCATCTTAAAGACGCCATAAATTAAGGCGTCATCTTGTGAAAGATCGGCTGTAAATCAGAATGGTCGCTGAATGTAGCACTGCAGCATATATTCTTGCGGTATCTTATTTTTTTTTCAGCCCAGTTCAGAGATATATCCCACCACATTCTCATGAGAAGAAGTTGGGTCATGTGATCTTCAGTCTGACTACCACTCCTGCACAGGCGCTAAAGTGTAGACAGGAAGTCAGTCTCTTACTTCCTTATAAACTATGTAAACTTATAAACTATGTAAACTCTAGGATGACTTCACTTAAGAAATCCCTCCTGGCAGCTTCTTAGACCCCTTCCCTTGATACGCAGGTACAGGCTCTCAATTTTTATTCATATCCTTCCATGCAGCTAAAGAGATAAATTCTGCTATATATAAACAATAGGGGGGGAGTGACCAAAGACCAAAAGGGACGACACAAATGGTGATATTGTCACATTAAAGATGCTTTATTACACATGCATTGTATAGACAGGACATAATACAAAAATTGGGATACATATTATAAAAACACTCATAGCGGCCATCAAGGGTGGTGGTACATGGTATTTCATTTGTTATGCCCTACATACGTATAGGGAATAGATGTCAACTTGAGAAAGGCTAAGCGCCGAAACGCGCGTTGGGGACGGCCACAGCGTGGTGGTCAGGTATTGAACGCTCTGGGAGGTATGTTATAAGCCTAGTTGATATATGGTGCTATATATCTATACATGAGATATATTTTGCTTTAATCCTTTTTTGACATCTATTCCCTATACGTATGTAGGGCATAACAAATGAAATACCATGTACCACCACCCTTGATGGCCGCTATGAGTGTTTTTATAATATGTATCCCAATTTTTGCATTATGTCCTGTCTATACAATGCATGTGTAATAAAGCATTTTTAATGTGACAATATCACCATTTGTGTCGTCCCTTTTGGTCTTTGCCCACTCCCCCCTTATGTAATATATATGACGACTGGTGTACTATCAGTCCTCTCTTTTGAGCAGTAACCTACATGTAAATGCACTATCTATCAATGTATTACATTTTGTTGCTGTGGTGTTCTTGCAGTCATATTTTTATATATAAACAATATAGCGATACAGGCGAGTCCATAAAATGATTAGCAGAGGCGTTCTAAAACTACCAAATCACACTTACATCTCTGAGTGCAGTCATCAATGTACCTGAGAGCCAGTGACACACAACTCTGCCTCCTGCTTGTAAGAGCTGCATATATGGAGACTCTGCCATAAGCATCACATAGGAGACACAGAATTCTGTATATACATCACATAGGAGACACTGAGACTGCTGTATACCTTTTCTCTGGCCCCTCGGCAGATTCCCAGGGACCACAGTGCTTGGGCTGGCAGTTATATTTGGATGGCCACCGGCCCATTAACTTCTTCTTGCTCTGTGAGCACGCGTAGTACGCAGTATTCACTACTGAACGCTGAGGCGCATACAATGAAAGATTACGTCTTGACACCAGTGCCAGCGTTGGGATGTACTTTGTGGGCGGAGTTAGCATGTGATTTGCACGTATCCCAAAGGATGGTATAAATATCCAAATGGCCCTTGGCAGAAAAAAAAAAAAGATTCCCCACCCCTCTGCATTCATTAGGAAAGCGTGCGCTGAATGGTGGGCTGTGACGTGCGGTGAAACCCCGCCCACAGCCCATCAATCAAGGGGAGCGCGTCACTGGGTCACGCCCGGCTCCAGCCGGAACTTGACATGACATCAGCGGATGCCAGAGCCGGCTGCAGCCGGGGTTACAGGATACCTGATGAGCAGTCAGCGACAGAGCTGCTCACAGACAAGAATCACAACACAAGGTAACTACAAAAAATCTTATTTCCACCTTTTAAATCGATGGGGGCATTCTCTATAGTAGTGGACGACCTCTTTAAAATAGAACTCTTGGTCCACAATGATCAAAGGTATGTTTGGAGAGAAAAAGGCAAAGAATTTCAGGAAAAGAACATCTCGCCAACCATTAAGCATGGGGGTGGATCATGCTTTGGGGTTGTGTTGCAGCCAATGGCACTGGGAACATTTCACAGGTAGAGGGAAGAATGCATTCAATGAAATTTCACCAAATTCTTGATGCAAATATAACACCATCTGTAAAAAAGCTGAAGTTGAAAAGAGGATGACTTCTACAAATGGTTAATGATCCTAAACACATGTCAAAATCCACAATAGATGACCTCAAAAGGTGCAAGCTGAAGGTTTTACAATGACCCTAACAGTCCCCTGATCTGAACATCATTGAAAATCTGTGGTTAGACCTGAAAATAGAAGTGCATGCACGACGACCCAGGAATCTCATAGCGTTTACAACCTGTGATACTTTTCAAAAGGGGGCGCTATTAGGTACTAACCATGCAGGGTGACCAAACTTTTGCATCGCCCATTTTCCTTTTTGCAATTTTTAAAATGTAAAAGATGAAAATATGTATTTTTTGGTCTAAAATACAAAGGAAAAATGTCTTCTTTAACTTTAGGCCTTTTAGAGATCATTTCATCTTCAGCTTGCTTAACTGTTCACAATAACAGTAATTTTGACCAGGGGTGCCCAAACTTTTACATGCAACTGTATATACATCATATAGGAGACACCGAGACGGTTATACATTCAAGCCACATATCATTCACTGAGACTGCTGTATATACCATAGTGTCTCCAATGTGATGCATATACAACAGTCTGTGTCTCCAATGTGATGCATATACACTGTCTCCTATGTGATGTATGTACAGTAGTCTCAGTGTTTCCTATGTGATGTATATAAAGCAGTCTCAGTGTCTCTTATGTAAGGTGTCTCAGTGTCTCCTATGTGATGTATATTCAGCAGTCTCATTGTCTCCTATGTGATGTATATACACCTGTCTGTGTCTCCAGAGACTGCTGTATATACATCACATAGGATACACTGAGACTGCAGTATATAAATTACATAGGAGGAAGGGTACAGCAGCTATATGTGACTGATCTATCACTGCATCCCTTACACAGTATACAGAGCAGAGAATTTGCAAGGCGATGAGACTCTGTCCCCTATACAAAGTCAGAGACATCATAGGCAGATAATCTAGAAATGACATCAACTAACACAGGTATAAAAAGAGCTTACACAAGAGTGTCTACATTATTCTTTCACAATAGTTATGCTGTACAATAAAGACAAAAAGGTGTGCTGCTGTAAGTACAGGTCCACTATGTCACTGTGCCATGATAAGAGCTTTACTACCCAGTGATGACCTCCTCTGTGCTTGTGGGATAAACTAAAATAGCTGTCAATCCACACACAGGCAACAATTCCCTTACTAACGCAATAAGCTGCACAGGCAGGAATATTTGCACCAACAGATCTCTTTTAAAAGACTTCCCACCAGATCTGAGAACATACTACCGGCTTTGTATATATGTTATGGACAATGGTCAAAGATACTCTGTACCTGCTGTCTATTTATCCAAATTCACATATTAAAGAGAACCTGTCACCAGGTCAAAAGTGGCCAGTGTTTGCTCTGATTTTACTCCCACTGCTCCCATAGTATTCCGTTTTTTGTTCTTAAATCCGTCATACAGTTCACAAAATATGGGCTTTTTGATTTAGTGCTTTTTTATGTTTTTTTATCAAGGGGTACTGGTTGACCGGATCCTCTGGGGCGTGTCTTTAGGCTGTTGTGCAAAATTATCCTGTGAGCACCTCGCCCCCTTATAGAGACCATAAAAAGTGCTATACAATAAATAGGTCTCTATTTCTGTAACCAAATGGCGGATTAAAAAGAAATAAAAAACAGAATACTCAGGGACGCAGCAGGAATAAAACACCAAAAACAGGACACTTTTGACCTGGTGACAGGTATTCTTTAAAAGAGTTTTAAGCAGTACCTTTGTGAGTTTCTCTAGACTCCTGGTTTCTAAAGAGATCCTGTTCAGGACTGACATAACCACACACTTTGGAGGACTGGAGACGGGACACTTCTTTGATGTCTATGGATCGATAGACCAAAAGATTATCTTTCGAGGCATTCCTGGTAAACCTCCACAGCGGCTGAAAGAAAAGGATCTGAAATTAACAGGAGCCGTGGAAAACTGAAAAACTGTATTTGCAAATCCATATATCCTGGGTAGAAACAAGTGTGCCTAGGTAGAACTAGATTTTTCTAACAACCATAAATAAAAAGTTTGATCATTCTGCATCGTATTTGGTTCTGCAGACATGATGGCCTGGAAACCACAAAGAATGGGAGGGCTAGTCATTTTAAATGTAATTTTAGTAAATGATCTTGATACATTGGAAAATAGGGATTAAAAAGGACTTGTCGTCTGTCCTCATGTCTGTGTTTTACAAGTCTCAAGTCTAAAGCATGGGTTGTATTGTTCTTCTGTTATTCCCCCTACAAATAAACTGACAGCTGGGGGCGTGTCCCTGATACTGACCAATCAGTGTGGATAATGTCAGATTGTACAGACACACCCACAACTGTTTTTTAAAATTTGCAGGAGGAATAACAGAAGAAAATCAATGAGACTTAAAATAAAAAAACAGCAATGTTCCAGAAATGTAATGTTTACTAAAGCAGTCACATCAGAAGAACAAGTAACACAATGGAAGCTAGCATATGCAACTATTGGGAAGTCCTACCTCAATGTTAAATTCCTCGCCATCTGCTGAGATCCGTGCTGTAAAATCACCATCACCAATGTGTGCTATGACCTTTGAATTGTGCTCTCCTAAAAAAAAAAAAACACACATCAGTAATAAATTACAAAACAGTCAAGAAGGCCAAAATAATTGCAATAATAATGAGGATAGAAATACGTATATTATGAAAAACATAAAAAGGCTATAGGATTCTTCAAACTACTCACGACAAAGGGAATATCCTACATGCGAGTAGTCTCTGCTCAATTTGATATAATTTTTTTGCCCCCTTGATAGGCACTTAGTGGTTGCAGTAAGGTCGGACATGCCGCAGACGTGGCACTCACCAACCACATGTCCAGTGAAGAAGTCTGAGCGCTTTACGTGATACTCCTTTCCTTTGCCGTTCCCATCCAGTACAACAGCTTTCAGATTTTCAGAGAGATGATCGGCTTCCGAGGTTAGGTACAATTTAAAATGCCTAAAAGTACAAAAATATTTTAGAACTTTTGAAAACAAACCTTAACAACTTCTTAGTTATTTTCTAACCCTTTGCATGTCACTGGCAAGAAACAGGTATGAAGATGACTGATTAATTCAATTTGTGGTTGCGCACGGACATCAGGGGAACTAGCGCATGCGCAGGGTATTTTATTTTAGGAGTCTCGTCACATATCCCGCCATCTGTGGTCGTTTTTGGATGGGAGTGGCGTGCGAATGGAACAGTAGACTTGGCAGGATGCATGGCTTAGGACAGTGAACAAAAAGTGCAAGACCTAAACTACAATTTATGGTATTTTCACGCACATTTTGCAACTAAACCGATAACAGGAGTCGGTCAGGCCCAAGATGTTTTAAACTAACCATATAGGAAACTTGGCCTAAGCAGTAAACATACCTTTAGCTTATTAACTGTTACCTCCATTCTGATGAAATTCCTATCTAAAATGTAAATTAAGGCACTTGTTCCACATGCACACAGCCCTCCTCTCCTCTCTCTGACACGGCTCCGCTGCACTTCAGGGTGTAGCTGTGCAGCAAGCGGCCGCAGCAGAGGAGAGGGCAGTGTGCACGTGCTTGCCCCAGATTTCTCTGCAAACAGCACTAAGTCAGGGCAATCTTGCGCTGTCCTCCAACATATACAGGTGGAATAGTGCACCAAGCTGCTTGGCCACACCAAGGGTGCACCAAATACCCTAATGAGCATGTTGGATTTAAGATAATTTCCAGGAGAACAGAGAGAGATTAACACACTAAAATATATGATTTTTATAGGCACCAGGTCCCCTATATGGCTATGCGGTTAGTTTAAAACATGCTTTGTGGCTGGCAGACTCCCTTTACAGAAGGCAAATTTAAGACCAGTAGTGGTCTCAAACCTTAAAGTCCATTTATTGGAAGAATGAAGGGGCACAATTCCTCACCCTAGCACAGTGCCGTACCGCTTCTCTGCAGTACCAGGAAACATGGAACCGATGAAGCCAAAAAAATCTAACAAGCGCCCACTTTCGTATACATTTCTATTTGCTGGAAGTAGCAAAGAGTTTCTCCCCCACTCCTATAGATCCAAATTCTATTGGGTCAGGCACAGACGTTGGACCCACCCTGGGATTACATGGCCTGATGTGGATTACCTGTGCAGGGCAGTGAAGTCCACCACTCTCTCCACCTGAGACTGCGGCTCCAGATCCCGTTTTCGGATGGAGTGCTGCTGGATGCCAGACAATGAGATAACGTCATACTCTGACAACATGGCGTCCAGGTTTGCTGAGGATAAAAAAAAGTTGCATATGAACGGGGAGGACTATAAAGCACAGACATTCTGCTGCAAGTTCTCCTGAAACAACAGTTACAGTTCTCCATAGAACTTTATGAGCACCAACTGTTATCTCCTATCTCAGCAAAGGGAAAGTTTGTTTTAACTGAAGACAGATTTTACCCATGAATTGAGAATTTTGAGAATGAATCATCAGTCCTGAAGGAGAAAGAAGCAGATTTCTCCGATAAGATACATTACAAAAAGTTTCTTTTTTTCAAATGCACTATTAATTTAGGGAGAAAAAAAATAAAAACGATGGTCACACTTTAAATATTGTGGCACATATTGAAGATCATGGTCTCCTAAAAATCACATTCTGAGGTTGGGCTTATCAGGGGTACCAAGATAGTGGGGAACCCATAACAATCTATGAGCACCTCTCGATTGCATTGTGGGGTACAGAGTTGGATGGGTGCTCCAATGGACGCACCACCAGGATCCCGCCATGAGATATAAGCCGCTTGTGTTAGCTCCCGCACTCGCGGTGATCACTAGTCGGTCTACATTTCGAGTGGGACATATATGCAGCTATTGTATAGAGTTACAGGACATGATGTTCACACCCTGGATAAGAACAATTTCATGAGCCAAATCTGGTGACGGCAACACAATATATAAATGGGGAATATTCCTCCTTTAATGCTTTGCCAGCGCTTCTTCTGTATATGGATTCCGATCAATCACCTCAGCCTCCGCAGAACGTCTGCCAAGATTCCCTTTCAGGCGGCCACTTGAGCTCTCGTGCCTTCTGTCAGTGGGAAGAGGTTTACGTTTCCTGCACTAAGAATTATGGCTCCCGCTAGTACCACCGAAACGCCTGGAAGAAAGCGATCCCTCAGCTTGTTAAATATATGGAGCGCTAGCTCTCCCGGCGGCCTCGTTATTTCCCGCACTTCATGTTAACCACAATATGCGGTAAACAATAAATCCTCCCCGAAAAAAATGGAACAACAACAATATACAGCGAACATTCATCCCAGTGATATTCCCGCTATAGCGCCAAGGCTGTTCCTCAAAAGAACAAAATGAATTACTAGAAGGATCATGTTTTGTAATAATCTCATAAATGTACATAAAGCCGTAATATAGAAAAAAAAAAAGGGAAAAACTGGTGCTCATTAACTACCGTAATTTTTGCTCCGTAATCTGTGCTTGCCGTTCACTGCCTAATTTTTGCTCCGTAATCTGTGCTTGCCGTTCACTACCTAATTTTTGCTCCGTAATCTGTGCTTGCCGTTCACTACCTAATTTTTGCTCCGTAATCTGTGATTGCCGTTCACTGCCTAATTTTTGCTCCGTAATCTGTGCTTGCCGTTCACTGCCTAATTTTTGCTCCGTAATCTGTGCTTGCCGTTCACTGCCTAATTTTTGCTCCATAATCTGTGCTTGCCGTTCACTGCCTAATTTTTGCTCCGTAATCTGTGCTTGCCGTTCACTGCCTAATTTTTGCTACATAATCTGTGCTTGCCATTCACTGCCTAATTTTTGCTCCATAATCTGTGCTTGCCGTTCACTGCCTAATTTTTGCTCCGAAATCTGGGCTTGCCGTTCACTGCCTAATTTTTTGCTCCATAATCCGTGCTTAGCATTCACTGCCTAATTTTTGCTACGTAGCCTGTGCTTGAAGCTCCAGCCCAAGTGCATGTAGTTCTCACTTGCGAGTCTCCATGACAAAAGCAGTGGTCTCTGCTTAAAATTTGTGTTGCCTCATTAAAGGAGCGCAGAATGGAGAATGGATTTAAATCATCTGCACCCTTATGGATTTGTATGAATAAATAGTGTGGATGGGGATTTGGATTTGCGATCATTTTCTGACCGGAGCGAACCAGCAAATCTCATTCGCATGATGCATAAAAATTTGGAATGACGTGCACTGAAGACTAAATCCTCAGTGCATCCCAGATTTTCACGCTTTGTAATGCTAATGTTAGATTTCGCTAGATAGATAGCATATGGACAAAAGTACTGGGACCTCTACATATTACACCTACAGGAGCTTGTATGACCTACCGTTCTACATCCATAGCTATATTTATATAGAGTTCATCCCCCTTTTGTAGCTAAAACACCTTTCTCTCTTCTGGGAAGGATTTCTACAAGATTTTGGAGGAGTCTTCGCAAATTTTTGGCCATTCATCCAGAAAAGTATTTGTGAGGTCAGACCCTGATGTTGGAGGAGAGACCGGGCTCACAGTCTCTGTTCTAGTTCATCCCAAAGTTGCTGGATGGGGCTGAAGTTGGGGCTCTTTGCAACCGGTCATGTTCTTCTACAACAAATTCCCCCCACCATGCCTTTATGGACCTTATTCACTGGGCACAGTCATGGGGAACTGAAATGGGCCTTCCCCAAACTGTTCCCACACAGTTGGAAGCTGCAATAGTCCAAAACATTTTGTTATGCTAAAGCATTATGTCACGCAAGGTGTGGGAAAGACTTAGTGCAACACAAAGGGAAGAGGGAAAGGGAGCCCAGACTCTAGGAAGAGGGGGGGGGGGAGTGGAGACCTCCTAGGTTGATCTAGCGTCACCCTGTCTCCCCTTACGTCCCTGTATTGGCTCTTCGCCAATCGCCGCACGCGTGCCTCACCCTGTCCTTCCCTGGCGTATAACTAAGGCTAGGGAAGGGAGGAGATGAGAACTAGTCGATCTCCACTAAACACTAAAGACAACAGGGGTGGACAAACAGGGGGAAATTGCTTAGCTTTAGGCGAACTCCAGACAAATGCACACACGTCCTCAAGCTCCAGAGAGGACGAAGTACTGCTCTTGCTAAAGCTTACACAGGTAGTAATGAATACTGCCGACACCTCATCTGAAACACAGCAGGTATTTATACACCCAGGCAGGGTGTTAATTAGCCAGAGGGAGGTAGCCGCTAGGTACAAGTGATAACCTCTAAGAGAAGATGTCTGCAATGCCAAACGTAGAGAACTCCTGCAACCAACTGCAGGGCGACTGTCTGTCACCTCTGACACACCCGTGACACATTAAAGGGGTTGTCCACTACTAGTACAACCCCTTTAAGATTTCCTTTCACTGGAACTCAAGGGTTCCCAGGCCAAACCTCGAAAAACAAGCTCATAATATTATCCCTCCTCCACCAAACTTAACACAATGCAATCAGGAAGGTAACGATCTCCTGGAATTCACCAAACCCAGACTCATCCAACAGACACCAGAGAGAGAAGTGTGACCCATCACTGCACAGAACGCTTTTCCACTGGTCCAAAGTTCTGTGATGGCGGCTTTACACCATTCCATCCGACATTCGGCATTGCGCTTGGTGATGTAAGGCTGCATGCAGCTGCTCGGCCATGGAAATCCATGTCATGAAGTTCCCATTGCAGTTATGGAGCCAGCAGATCGTTGGTGACTTTTCTACCCTCTGCTCTACAGCACTCGGCCCCCCGCTCTGTAACGTTACGTGGTCTCCTCTTCGTGGCTGAGTTGCTGCAGTTCCTTCTACTTCTCAATAATATCACTCACAGGTGACGGGGGAAGATTTAGGAGTAAGAAATGTCATGGATGGACATGTTACCCCGAAGGCTCCTATTATAGGACTGCGCTGGCATCAGTGAGCTCTGCACCACCGGCCATTGTGTCACACATTAGTAAAGGCAGCCGGCATGGCGGGGGGCTGGATTTAATACACTGGGGCAATGGGGCAGGACTTTATACACCAGGAGTAAGGGGACTGAAGGAAAAACCTGAATACAATTGTTTAAAAGTGTATCCTAATACCTTTATTCTGATAACCAGCATATTTTGGGCAATGAACAGCATGCATCTCTTCAACTGCATTGGTGAATGTAGGACACCGCCTGAATCCAGTGTCTTCAATCAAGATCCACTCTTCACCGCCATCAGGAATCTTATCACTTACAGAAATGTATCCACTTTATGGCTCATTATGTTCGTGCCGTATTTGATTCTGAGCAGAGTGATATCCTGGCAGGAATTAAATGAAGAATCTCACAATAAGCCCCTGCCATGTCAGTAGAGAAAGCAATGCTCAGATTAATAGAAGGCTGTTTTTCAGTTGCAGAGACAAAAGGAGAATATTCCTTGTAGGGCTATGTTCCCACGTACCTATTTACTGTAGACCTCTGGGAGTGGAGGTCCCACAGCAATACCCGCAGCAGCATATATCACTGCAGACATTACTGCAAAAAAAAAGTGCAAGCAAGCTGCACATTTCGCCGGTGAAGCTCGCACCTGTCTCGGTAGCATAAACTGACATGTTCAGGACCTGAAGTCCGCAGCTCCTCTCAGTTTACACTGCAGATATAATTTGCAGGACGTGCATAAGATTGATTAAAATCTCATACAATTTGCTGGCACTGTAAAACGCAGCAGATTTTCTGCAAGCAAATACGCATAGGAAAGTCGGCCATGTTTTTGCAGGCTCTGTCTTGCTGCATGTATCCAACACTCCACCCATCATGGTGCGCAGCATTTCAGACACATGCCGCAGTGAGTGCCATCACACTCAAGCATCACAGTATCACCCCATGCCAAGGAAACTTCAGGGGTATTGTCACGGGTGTGTGAGGTTTGACAGTCATACAGGTCCCAGCTGTAGAAGGTCGCTGCATTTGGCCTAGCAAACATCTTCCTGATCACTCTCTCTCTCTCTAGGACCCAGAAGTGATCCTCACCTTCTGCTCCTAATTAGCACACCCTTGCTATATCCTTAAATATACTCCGTTTCTCCAGAGAGTTGCTGGTGATAGAGTGTCTTATCTATTCAGGCCGGGAATTCTAGTAGTCGGCTAGAATTTTCTTGGAGTTCCTTCGTGGATTGTTGCCCTGTTTTTCCCGGTGTCATCTTTAAGGTAAGTGTATTCCCTTGTTTGTTTCCCTTGGGTGTATAAGTTTGCATTGGGGCTGACTAGTGCTCACCCCTCCTCCCTACATAGGGCCTAGCTTTAGGGTCAGCTAGGGCCAGGTTTCGTGCTCAGCGAAAGGAGCAGAACCTATATAGGGTTCATAGGGGAGTCAGGGTTTGTTGTTTGAGCTGTTCAGGGGTCTCCATTCCCCCTTTCCCCACTTGTAGGGCACCCTTCCCTTTTCTTATTGTTATATGCAGGGTTCTCCCCATACTTAGCGTGCCAGGTCTCAATCCCCAACTTTGGTGCCTAGTGACAACATGTGCACAGGAGAGGAACAGCAAGACTCCCAGAATGGAAATGACAATTCCTCCTTCCTTAACCTTTCCTTGCTGATTCTTCTCTAGTTTTGCATTGTGCTAGAGTCCTTGTCACCACTTGAAGCATGAGGAGATTCCTGCAGTCCACTTAGGTTTAACTGGTAGTCCAGCTCCTCCAGGATGGCACATCCATACATACGTGCCATTGCAAGGTTTGCCGAGTCTCTCAGCACAGGCTTGAGAGCACACTGTAGATACGAGGAGATGGGCCATTATACAGTAGGGTTCAAAATAACAGCAGTCCAATATGACTAACCAGATTTATCACTGGTTTTGGTATAAATTCTATTACCACATGTCAAACCATTTACCAGTTGGTGCAGTAGATTTTAAGAAAACCAACAGCCTCAGCATTCATGATCTGCAGGTTTTTGAGTCTGTGTATTTGAATAATTAATTGAAAGGGGGTTTGTTCAAAATAACATCAGTGCGCAGTTCAATTAGTGAGGTCAATCATTCTGTGAAGAAACAGGTGTGAATCAGGTGACCCTTATTTAAGGGTGAAGCCAGCACGTGTTGTACATGCATTTCTCCTTGAAAGCCTGAGAAATATCTGTCGTTCGAGACATTGTTCAGAAGAACAGCGAACTTTGATTAAAAAGTTGATTATAGAGGGCAAAATTTGTAAAGAAGTGCAGACAATGATATGCTGTTCAGCTAAAATGATCTTCAATGCTTTAAAACGGAAAGAAAAACCAGAGAGATGTGGAAGAAAATGGAAGACTACAATTCGAATGGATCGAAGAATAGCCAGAATGGCAAAGGCTCAGCCAATGAATCAGCTCCAGGATGATCAAAGACAGTTTCAAGTTACCAGTGAGTACTGTGACAGTTAGAAGATGCCTGTGTGAAGCTAATCTCTTAGCAAGAAGTCCCCGCAAAGTCCCATTGTTAAAAAAATACATGTACTGAAGCAGATACAATTTACCAAAGAGAACCTCAAATGGCCTAAAGAGAAATGGAGAAACATTTTGTGGACTGATGAAAGTAAAATTATTCTTTCTGGGTCAAGAGCCGCAGGCAGTTGGTCAGACGACCCTCAAACTCTGCATTCCAGCCACAGTACACTCTGAAGACAGTGAAGCATGGTGGTGCAAGCATCATGATATGGGCATGTTTCTCTTACTATGGTGCCGGACCTAGTTACTGCATACCAGGGATCATGGACCAGTTTGCATATATTAAAATACTTGAAGAGGTCATGTTGCCTTACGCTGAAGAGGATATGCCCTTGAAATGGATGTTTCAACAAGACAACAACCCTAAACACACCACTAAAAAAGCAAAATCTTGGTTCCAGTCCAACAAAATTGAGGTTATGGAGTGGCCAGTCTAATCCGTGGACCTTAATCCGATAGAACACTTCTAGGGTGACATCAAAAATGCCGTTTCTGTCTAAGGAAAAAGCCAACAAATGCCAAAAAATTGTGGGATGTAGTCAAAGCATCCTGGGCTGGAATAACAGTTGACCGATGCCAGAAGTTGGTTGACTCTATGCAAGATACAGCTCTGGCAAAAATTAAGAGACCACTGCACAGTTTTCTAAAAATCCCCATCTCTACATGTCTGACAGCCATTCCATTCCAATGTCAGTTGAATTCCAACCAAAGTCCACCTCATTCTACTTAATGTGCTTCTGATTAGGTGATCACCTGAACCAAATCTTATGTAACGAGGGAAAGTATAAAAAACACGGCTTGTGGTCTTCACAATCCTCTTGCAATAGGACAAGCTGGATGGCAAAACAAGTGCTAGGAGAAGCCCAAAAGTAATTTTAATGAAAAAAATAACTTTTAACCATGCCAAAAGGAGTTGAAAAGTCTTGAGTGAGGAAAAGAAGGGCTCAATTCTGGCTTTACTAGGGATACAGTGAGCGTCATGTTGACTCAATCCTTAAAATTTCGAAGATGGCAGTCCATTACAACAAGGTCAAGCAGCAGACATTGGGGACAACAAAGCTACAGACCGGCAGAGGGCGAAAGCGACTCTCCACTGACCGGGATGACCGTCATCTTATTCGAATGTCACTCAGCAACCGCAGGATGACATTAAGTAACCTACAAAAGGAAAGCCAGGCTGAAGTTTGCCAAAGACCATAAGGATTGGACCATAGAGGACTGGAGTAAGGTAACGTATGAATCAAGCCGTATACAAGGTTATCCTTGAAAAACAGTTGCTTCCTTCTGCTCAGGCAATGTTCCCCAACTCTGAGGACTGTTTTTTCCAGCAGGACAATGCCCCATGCCACACAGCTAGGTCAATCAATGTGTGGATGAAGGAGCACCACATCAAGACCCTGTCATGGCCAGCCCAATCTCCAGACCTGAACCCCATTGAAAACCTCTGGAATGTAATCAAGAAGAAGATGGATAGTCACAAGCCATCAAACAAAGAAGAACTGCTTACAATTTTGTGCCAGGAGTGGCATAAGGTCACCCAAAAGCAGTGTGATAAGCTGGTGGAAAGCATGCCAAGACGCATGAAAGCTGGAATTAAAAATCATGGTTATTCCACCAAATATTGATTTCTGAACTCTTCCTGAGATAAAACATGAGTATTGCTATTTCTAAGTGAATAAGAGCTTGTTTTCTTTGCATTATTTGAGGTCTGAAAGCACTGTTTCTTTATTATCTTGATGATTTCTCATTTGCTGCAAATAAATACAAAATTTTTAGCTTTGAATTTCGGAGACATGTTGTCAGTAGTTTATAGACTAAAACAACAATGTACATTTTACTCAAAAATATACCTATAAAGAGAAAAATCAGAGAAACTGAAAATTTTGCAGTGGTCTCTTCATTTTTGCCAGAGCTGTAGATGTGAAGAAGTTCTAAAAAAAACTGTGGTTATATAACTAAATATTAGGATTGTGATTCACAGGAATGCTAAATCCCCCCAAAAAAAGAGTACATATTGTGAGTTTGTAAAGACAAATGCAGACACTGCTATCTTTTAGAACAGCCCAATGTTCATTTTTTGTTATTTTCTGTAAAGTGGTTAAAAATTATATACATTTTTCTCCATGTTTTGAATCAGAAAACAGTGTGCAATGTTCCCAATGCATGGAAATAAAAACTAGTATAAAAATGTTGTGCTTAACTCGTGTTTTTGAGCACACTGCTATTATTTTGAACACTACTGTGCCAGGAGAGACGGACAGGTCTGTAGAAGAGCATCCACCCAGCAGCAGGACCGGTATCTGCTTTTTTTAAGTGCAATAATGAACAAGAGGAGCCAAAACCCAACAAATTGACCTCTAGTAGCTACTGGTGTGTATGTGCCTAAACCACAGGCTCCACAATGGAGGCATGAGAACTCGGCGACCTGTAGAGGGACATGAGCTCACTGCCCGGCACCATGCTGCTGGATTGGCATTTACTAGGGAACTACAGAAATGGCAGATCCACAACTGGTGGCTTGTTTAGATGAGAACAAGTTCACATTGAGCACATGTGACAGATGTGAAGGAGTCTGGAGACGCCGTTCAGCATAATCCTGCTTGGCCAGTCTCGCGGCTGGTCAGTGATGGCCAGAGGAGGCATATCCTTGGAAGGTCGTGCAAATCTCCATGTGACAGGCACTAGGATAAAATCCACAAAACCATGATCAGATCGTTGCTGGTGCTGTGGGTTCCTCATGGAGCAGGACAATACCCGGCCTCATGTGGCCAGAGCGTGTAGGCAGTTCCTGGATGATGAAGGCATCGATGCCACGTCCCCAAATCTGAATCCGACTACAAGTCTCTGGGACACTATTAATTAGTGCATCTGATGCTGCCAAATACTGTCACAGGCTGTCCAGGAGCTCACTGATCCCAAGATCCAGGACAGGGAGGAGATCCCTCAGGACATCACCCACCTTCTCATCAAGGTGCATGCCGGTGCGTAGGCGCCATACTGAGTCACGTGATGAAATTAAATCGCAGGTAGATTCCATTTTTTTACTTTGATTTTTGGGGGTGATTTGGAATCCAGTCCCCCACTTGGTTGGCGATTTGTGTTTCCATTGACCGTTCTCAACAAATTACACAATGTACAGTACAGACCAAAAGTTTGGACACACCTTCTCATTTAAAGATTTTTCTGTATTTTCATGACTATGAAAATTGTACAATCACACTGAAGGCATCAAAACTATGAATTAACACATGTGGAATTATATACTTAACAAAAAAGTGTGCATCTCTGGGAACTCCTTCAAGATTGTTGGAAGACCATTTCCGGTGACTACCTCTTGAAGCTCATCAAGAGAATGCCAAGAGTGTGCAAAGCAGTCATCAAAGCAAAAGGTGGCTACTTTGAAGAACCTAGAATATAAGACATATTTTCAGTTGTTTCACACTTTTTTGTTAAGTATATAATTCCACATGTGTTAATTCATAGTTCTGATGCCTTCAGTGTAAATGTACAATTTTCATAGTCATGAAAATACAGAAAAATCTTTAAATGAGAAGGTGTGTCCAAACTTTTGGTCAGTACTGTAGATCAATAAAGATTTTCAACTTAGATCACACATCAGATTTTGAGCAAAAGGTTTCCCCTAATGTTACACATAAAAAATGTTTAAATATATGTTTTTGTGCTCCTCAGAGGCTCCTTAACATCTTCTTGCTGACTTATCAGGATTGCAAAATAATAACTTAAGAAGGACTTTATACTGAATTAAAGAGTTATCAGCACTCACTGATCGTCAAACACTGTGCTCAACTAAATTCGGATGTCCCAAAGAAAGTGAAGGGAGCAGCTTCGCCAATGCTCGACCACCAAACCAACCATTCACACTGGGGGGATTCGGGACCAGTCATCAATTTTTACCTATCCAATGGTTACAGATGAAATTTGCTGACAGAGGATCCAGAGTTAAAAGGGTCCTTCCAAAATCATGCCGCTGCTGGAATCCCCTGGCAAACTACTGGCACAACATGGCAATATTTCAGATGAACAGCAATCCATGTAACGCATGTAAACTGGGAGCCGCTTGTACAGATATATAACATATATAAAAGAGCAGAACAATACCCTACTCTACATACATCACAGTCACCATTACTGTGCGGCCGGGGGGGAATTTACTACAGTTCATTACTGGGGAAATGAGTGTGAAATTAGGAAAATGATGTGTTGTAATACACAAGTGATAAAACTATGAAATCCTGTAATTTCCAAGGAAGTGTGAAACGAGTGACTTAGTTTTACAATTTGAAACTAATACATCAAAGGGGTTGTCTAGAATTATAAAAAAGTGGCAAAACAGCAAAAAATGTAATAAACTTAAAAAAAATAAAAAAAATCACATTTCCCCAGACAATTCTTCCATGAAGAACCTTCATATTCAGCATTTCCATTGAAAAGATATATAAACTACAAAGTAAAATTCCTTCCATCCAAAATATGATAATACAGAAGTCAAGTAGGTGTGGAACTGAAACAGTATGTAAAATTTTACCTTACATAAATAGAATATGGGTGTGTACCCATCAAAAAAGATGCGCAGTCCCAAAAAAATATATATATATAAATCAAATTATATGGACAATTTTTTTTTTTTTGTCGACCTCATGCCAAATAATTTCGGTACAAGGCAAATCCCATTTATGTGCACCAGCACAGACTAGATTTGGGCAAGGGTTTTTTCTTTTTTTTTTTTAATAAATAAAAGGGAATCTCTAACCTAAGTTTTCTTTTTCTTTCTAAATTAGATGAAAAATAACTAAAGCAGTAAATCAATGTCCTAAAAACATATCCTTTCTATCCCTAAAGGACCATTTACACTGCACGATGCGCATTGTTAAATGACTGCCAAAAGGGTAACATGCCTGCAGGTCGATGGTCATTTAATAACTGGTTTACACAAGCCGATCCGGCTTTACATGTGAACTGAATGATCAGTAATAGATCTGTAGACTCGAATCTGTATAATAAATGCTCATAGGCTGCCAAAGTACTAGGCAGCACGAATCCTGTTTACACAGGACAATGTGCTGCCGAGAAGGTTGATAATTTAGCTCAATGAACGAGCATGTAGCTTGTTCGCCGCGTGATCGACAGCCTGAATAAGTGGCAAGGTTATGGTGAAATTACCATTCCTAGTTCTTGATAATCGTGCACTGTAAATGGACCTGTTACTGTTTTCAAAATCTCCACTTGTTTGTTGATAAGGAATAATTTTATTCATACCTGGAGGCAGTATTCCAGAACAAAACAAATATTTTGCTGGCCAATTAGTCTCTTTACACCATCTCCATAAAAATTAAAAACTACCCCCTAAATCTCCATCATAGGCTTCTCACCCAGGCAACCAGTACTCTGCTCTGCACTGATGAGGAGCAAGAACCCCGACACAGCTGCCTGCAGACTGAAAGTCATGTGGCAGAGTTCATTAAAGGGATGGACATTGTATTATCAGAAAGTTACCTTCAATAAGAGTCACTAGAGAGACAGACAATTTGTATATCATCTTCCCAGAGAGCACTGCCTGGACTACAGACCTCCCCACGTAGGATGGTGGCCTTCAGAAGGTGAAACACAACCCTAATTTCTAGCAGCTAGGAATGGACCAGGCTGGATACATTGATAGCAATGTGCAGCAGCAGCACTTCCTTCTCCTATCCAGAAATTTGCTCCATTATTTTAGTGCAATTCCAACCTGTTTATCGCCAGATTTGGCAACAGGCATTCTCCGCTAATAGATAATCCCATAAGGTATCCTTCTTTATGGCGAATACAGACATCCGTGAAAAACGATCCATGTATGGACCGCCGCGGGTCTCCTGTCCCGAACTTATTAAACTGTTGAGTTGAGTTCGGCAGCCAGTCCATACACGGGGCGTATTTCACAGACATCTGACTTCGCCCCTACTCTTACATTTTCTGTGATGTACATAAAGCCCATGCATATAGATTATACATGACACACTACCCCGCAGCTCTTACCATGTTTTCCCGAGCTATCCTGCTGATGCCTCGTAGGTATCCGTTCACCATTTATTACTTCTGGTGATAAGAAGACCAATAAGGACAATAGTAAAAATAAATTGATGCAACCGTAGGACCCGACGGACTCCATCTTCTTTCCTCGCTTCCTTTCCTTGCTTCTGGGCTTCAGTGTACCAAATGTGAAAGCTCCACACAGTCACTGCCCCCGCGGTCCATTCACCATCCGCATGTGCTGGGCAGTAATCCACATGACAAGTGTAACGGAGTGGAAATACTTAGCGCTGTATAATGCTTCCTTCACCTCCAAGATGATGATAAAAAAGCCAACGTGGCAACCATAGTTATCGCACCGGTCTGGAAAGAGAAGAGAAGAACAAGGGGCGGTGAGGGAAATATCATGGCGGAGGACAAGTCATTGGTTTCACTTAGATATGCTGTTAATATAGCAATGGACCAAAGGTCCAGGACGCTCATCCATCCTCAGACGGAGGATGCCGAGCTTTCCCTGCACAATGACGAGCCCAGCTGAGTCCTCCATACATAGCATATGGACCAGAGGTCCAGGGCTCTCACCCATCCTCAGATGAAGGTGGCCCAGCTGAGTCCTCCATACATAGCATATGGACCAGAGATCCAGGGAACTCACCCATCCTCAGATGAAGGTGGCCCAGCTGAGTTCTCCATACATAGCATATGGGCCAGAGGTCCAGGGCACGCACTCATCCTCAGATGAAGGTGGCCCAGCTGAGTCCTCCATACATAGCATATGGACCAGAGTTCCAGGGCACTCACCCATCCTGAGATAAAGGTGGCCCAGCTGAGTCCTCCGTACATAGCATATGGACCAGAGGTCAGGGGCACTCACCCATCCTCAGATGAAGGTGGCCCAGCTGAGTCCTCCATACATAGCATATGGACCAGAGATCCAGGGAACTCACTCATCCTCAGATGAAGGTGGCCCAGCTGAGTCCTCCATACATAGCATATGGACCAGAGATCCAGGGAACTCACCCATCCTCAGATGAAGGTGGCCCAGCTGAGTTCTCCATACATAGCATATGGGCCAGAGGTCCAGGGCACGCACTCATCCTCAGATGAAGGTGGCCCAGCTGAGTCTTCCATACATAGCATATGGACCAGAGTTCCAGGGCACTCACCCATCCTGAGATAAAGGTGGCCCAGCTGAGTCCTCCGTACATAGCATATGGACCAGAGGTCAGGGGCACTCACCCATCCTCAGATGAAGGTGGCCCAGCTGAGTCCTCCATACATAGCATATGGACCAGAGATCCAGGGAACTCACTCATCCTCAGATGAAGGTGGCCCAGCTGAGTCCTCCATACATAGCATATGGGCCAGAGGTCCAGGGCACTCACTCATCCTCAGATGAAGGTGGCCCAGCTGAGTCCTCCATACATAGCATATGGACCAGAGGTCCAGGGAACTCATCCATCCTCAGATGAAGGTGGCCCAGCTGAGTCCTCCATACATAGCATATGGGCCAGAGGTCCAGGGCACTCACCCATCCTCAAATGAAGTTGCCCCAGCCGAGTCCTCCATACATAGCATATGGACCAGAGGTCCAGGGAACTCACCCATCCTCAGATGAAGGTGGCCCAGCTGAGTCCTCCATACATAGCATATGGACCAGAGGTCCAGGGCACTCACCCATCCTCAAATGAAGTTGCCCCAGCTGAGTCCTCCATACATAGCATATGGACCAGAGGTCCAGGGCACTCACCCATCCTCAGATGAAGGTGGCCCAGCTGAGTCCTCCTCCATACATAGCATATGGACCAGAGGTCTAGGGCACTCACCCATCCTCAGATGAAGGTGGCCCAGCTTTCCCTGCAGAATGGTGGTCCCCACGGAGTACTCCATACATAACATAGGTCCTCAATAATGAGAGGAGTTAAGCCAGAGTCAGACATCTGCCATCGAGGAAGAGTAAGGACACCCTCATACACATGATGAGATGATTGGCAATCAGAAGGTTTAGATAAAATTCAGGCTTTTGATATTGCAGTCACGTAGTGACTTGTGAGTCCTCACATCGTATAGTCAGGATTTCAGTGTCAGGGACAGGAGCGTGCATTCATGCGACCGCAGATATTACATTTCTATATTCCTGGCCACATTCCAACTAGATGTGTCCAGTCTTGCTCAATTCACTTGCACTTATCGAGGCCATGCACGTCTAGTTGGTATATGACTGCATCTAAGCAAATCGCATACTTGCGCTCCCGGCATTAGAAATCTCAACAGTGTGCACTGCGCTCACTGTATGGATTCAAAAGTCTCTGCAGTCACATAGACAGCCTACAGACTTGTTCCGCAAGGCCGGACAACCCCTTTAAGGCTATGTGCACACATTGACTATTTGCAGCAGATTTTTCGGCACCAGAGTATTAGCAGGAGAAATGCAATATAAATTGTGTGTTTTTGATGCGTCTTTTCCCCATTCATTAGAAGAGGTGAAAAATTCTGCAAAGCCGATGAAAAAAAAAAAAATTACATTCTGCAGATAAGAAACGGCTTCATATCTGCAAGGAAAAAAAATAATTTCAAAAATCTGATTTGTTGGTGCAGTAAAATGCAGAGTTTGTTTTTTTTACCCATGAAAACTAAACGGGTGGGGAAAAAAAGTAGTGTGTGAACAAACCTTCAAGGGGGTCATCCGGCTCCACTTGCTTTGGTTTTGGGTGGTAAAGTGTTTTGGGTGGTAAAGTGGGGTCAGTGACTCACGTCTACAGATATGCGCCACCTGGTGGGCACAGCAGGTATTGTACACCCATCATGCTCAAAATTAAAGGGGTAATCCAGCCCCACTCCCTTTTGCTTCGGGTAGCGGGTGGGGGGCCGGACTACCCCTTTATCTTAGGAACAAATTTAACTGTTGCATATCAAAAAGTTGCTGTCAGTGAATAGAAACACTCATTACTATCACTAACATGGGATTTTATCAGCACTTTCTATGGATTTTGATGGTTCTGCATCCCCTCCATGGCTGCGCCCCCATAACAAGCCACAGTCATGTGACACTTCCATTGACTTCTATAAGAAACAAGACTGGCACAGAAGTGGCATCATGTGACATAGGCTCGGCCATTACTACCCCCTTAAAAAGTCCGAAGCAAAACATTAGGAGGAAACCAGGCTTTTTTTTCCAGTAAAGAGGAAGCGAAGGGAAAGACACATAATACTGGGTGCTCTACGGTATAGAGAAGCGCCATAACACAGGACAGCTGTAGTAATAAAAACTCTCATACGTTACGTACCTGCTCGTCGTGAATCCGGATGCGGGGGACGCAGCGCACGGATACACACAATTCTCGGTAACGAATGAAGCACAATCAATGCAACAAGTCTCTTCCTACACACTGGGCCGGAACTTCTTAGTTATTCCACAGGATATCCTTGCGCTCATGGGTGCATGTGATCAGCCTGGCGTAAACTACGTGATAGGCGTACGTAGTTTACGTAAAAGAGCTCTTGTAGCACTTCTGGTTTCTGCAGTGACTGATTGCGCTGCCATTGCGCATGCGCGAGGCGTAGCGGCTATGTGAATTGGTCACACAGTTGTCTGAGGAGTTTTTGGGCGTAAATCTGCTGCAAAATTCCCCTGAAAAAAATACATATATTTTGTGCAGTTTTTTGAGGGGTTTTGGAAGGGAAACTGAGCACAAACTCTCCAAATGTTAAAACTCCTCAAATACTTAAAATTTTTGTTAAGTTGCTGCTCCGAAAACCCTGTTTGACCTCGTCCACACATCCTGATTTTATCTCTAGTGGACAAAACTTTACTGGTGTTGTGTGGTCTGTGTGACACATACTGGAATAGCATGCTGAATATAAATTACAGATGTTTAAGTGTTAAAAATGTTCAAAGATAGAGATTGATGATAGCTAGATATCCGTCAGATATAATTTATGCCTTGCGAGTGTAGTTTTTGTACATGTATTAACCTAATAAATATTAAAAAAATAATGTGGGGTCCCTCCTATTTTTGATAACCAGTCAAGGTAAAGCAGACAGCTATGAGCTTATATTATCCGGCAGGGAAGCTCCATGGTTATTGGCCCCTTCCCAGCCTAAAAATACCAGCCTGCAGCCCCCCAGAAATGGTGCATAACATTCTGGCGCTTTGCCTGGTTCTTCCCGATTGCCCTGGTGCGGTGGCAATTGGGGTAATGGTAGTTGGGTTTGATGACAGCTATGATTTGTCAAAAATCCCAGCTGCCATCAAGCCCTGTGGTTAGTAATGGAGAGGTGGCTATCAGACACCCCCATTACTAACCCGGTAATAAAAAATAAAAACACACAGAAAAAAAAACTTTATTTGAATAAAGACTCCCCCACGCTTTCCCTCATTCACCAATTTATTGAAGAAAATTTAAAAAAAATTCCATGCAGGTCCACCGTAATCCCAAAAATCCGATGTAGTTCAAAAAAGTATACCTCTAAAACATAAAAAGGCAGAAATAAAAAAAAAGAGTCAGTCCCTCATTCACCGATTTATTAGGAAATTGTTCCCACAAAGCTACAATGTAGTCCACGATCCCCAAATTTGGCAACTGTGAATAGCAGTAAAGTGACTGCTATTCACAGGTACCGGGTAGTGATGACAATGCTCATTAGCATCCCCCCTACTCTGGAACTCTCTACCCCAACATATCAGACTCTCGCCTACCGTGGAAACCTTCAAAAGGAACCTGAAGACTCACCTCTTCCGACAAGCCTACTACCTGCAGCAACCACCGCTCCACCATACTGCTGCACGACCAGCTCTACCCTCACCTACTATATCATCACCCATCCCTTGTAGATTGTGAGCCCTCGGGCAGGGTCCTCTCTCCTCCTGTACCTGTTGCCGACTCGTTTTTGTTCAAATTATTGTACTCGTTGTTTGCTATGTATACCACTTTTAACCCCTTAAGGACCGAGCCACTTTGTACGTTAATGACAGGGCCAATTTTTTCAATTCTGACCACTGCCACTTTGTGCGGTAATACCTCTGGAACGCTTCAACGTATTCCCCTGATTCTGAGAATGTTTTTTCGTGACATATTGTACTTCATGATAGTGGTAAAATTTATTTGATATGACTTGTGTTTATTTGTAAAATAAACAGAAATTTGTCGAAAATGTTTAAAATTTTGCAAGTTTCAAACTTTGAATTGTTATGCCCTGAAATCAGAGCGATATGTCACACAAAATAGTTAATAAATAACATTTCCCACATGTTTACTTTACATCAACACAATTTTGGAACCAAAATTTTTTTTTGTTATGGAGCTATAAGGGTTAAAAGTTGACCAGCAATTTCTAATTTTTCCAACAAAATTTACAAAACCATTTTTTTAGGGACCACATCACATTTGAAGTCACTTTGAGCAGGGCCGTATTTGCCCTTAGGCACTTGTAGGCACGTGCCTAGGGCGCCGGAATTCGGGGAGGGCGGTGCCTAAGCCTGTTTTTTTTTGGGGGGGGGGTTGGCTTCGTGCCCCGAGCCGGCCGGGTGGCTCCACCCTCCCTCCTCCCCCAGCAGCGGCGCACGGACGCTGCTTCTTCTCCGGCCGGGCCAGCACTGCAGCAGTTAACTTCCCTGTGCTGGCCCGGCCGCGTCACTGCTAGGAGACACGGCCCTGTGCGCGGCCGTGTCTACTAGCTGTGACGCGGCCGGGCCAACACAGGGAAGTTAACTGCTGCAGTGCTGGCCCGGCCGGAGAAGTAGCAGCGTCCATGCGCCCGGCCTGCAGTGCTGCAGCGGAGAGGAGCAGCAAGAGGACTGGAGCGGAGCCGGGGGAAGGTGAGTCTGTGTATGTCTGTGTGTGTGTGTGTGTGTCTGTGTCTGTGTGTGTGTCTGTGTGTGAGAGTGTGTGTGTGTGAGAGAGTGTGTGTGTGACAGAGTGTGTGTGTGAGAGTGTGTGCGTGTGAGAGAGTGTGTATGTGTGAGAGTGAGTGAGTGTGTGTGTGTGTGTGTGTGTGTGTGCAGGCAGATATCATTGTGTGATGTTTGTTTATATGTATTTTTGTGTTTCAAATGTGTTTATGCGTGTATGTATATATCTGTATATGTTTGTGTGTGCGTGACTGCGTGCAGCCTCCCTCTGTCTCTGGGTGGGTCGCCGTGCGGCCTCCCGCTGTGTATAGATGGCTACGTACGGCCTCCTGCTGTGTATAGATGGCGCTGTGCGGCCTCCTGCTGTGTATAGATGGCTCCGTGCGGCCTTCTGCTGTGTATAGATGGCTATGTGCGGCCTCCTGCTGTGTATAGATGGCGCTGTGCGGCCTCCCGCTGTGTATAGATGGCTACGTGCGGCCTCCTGCTGTGTATAGATGGCGCTGTGCGGCCTCCCGCTGTGTATAGATGGCTACGTGCGGCCTTCCGCTGTGTATAGATGGCGCTGTGCGGCCTACTGCTGTGCGATGTCATCTCAGGTCCTGGAAGATAAGCGCTGCAGGGGCCGCCGGACAGGTGAATATTATTATTCTTTTTTTTACAGGTACAATGGTACCCAGGTCTCGATGAGAGTCTTCTCTCCTCCAGACCTGGGTACCATCCGCACATTGAAACGCATATAATCCGCGTGTACAAATGTACAGACACGGATTTTATGCGTCTCAATGCAAGTCAATGGCGGCAATTCCGCTGCGCTTCCGCAAAATTAATGAACATGCTGCGGATTTATGAGCGCTGCAGAAACGCTGCGGAAAAATCCGCAGCATGTGCATTGACATTGCGGAATGCCATTGGGGACCATGGGGTGCGGATTACCAAGCGTTTTTGATGCGTTTCCGCTGCGGAAATTCCGCAGTGGAAACGCATGAAAAACGCATCGTGGGCACGAAGTCTAAAACTATTTTTTTCTGAAAAAAAAAAGACACTTCAAAAATTCTCTTTGCAAAAGATTGTGAACAAGCCCTTACTAGTATTTTATGGATGCATGTTTCCAACAGAGAGGCGACAACACATGAAACATGCTGTGTATGACATAAAACCCCACCAGGGCTATAATAATAGAAAAAAAAAATCAATTGAATCTTTGTCTATTTTTTAATGTTTTTAGCCTGTTTATAATTTGCCCAAAGTATTTTTTAGCTCTTGGCTTTTTTATGTTAGCCATTGTGTGAGTGGTTTTTGTTTTCCATATGTTTTCATCAATAGCTTTTTTAAAAAGTCAGAAAATTTTAGCACAGGTATACTCCAATCCCCCTGGAGTGATTTTATGTATGCCTGAATTTTTTGAGCAAATTGCATTTTAAGGGAACATGAAACTTTTTGCTCTAAAAAGGCATGAAAAATGTAAAATGACAAAAATTATGGGCCCGATTTATCTTTTTTTTTTTGTGTTTTCTTCTTTTTTTTTTTAAGTCAGTTTTATTTTATTTTGTTTTTGTCAATTAGGATTTGTTGACATTTTTGTGCCAAATTCTTTAAAATCTCTCTCATGGGTCACAATTTTTTTGCAAAATAAAAAAATGCTAATTTATGTATTTTACCATTTATGCGCTTTTATAGAGCAAAATGATGCATGTTCCGCTAAAATGTTGCAAAATTTGAACTAAAATCACCCCTAGCGGGGACTAGAAGAGGTTTGCGCAAAAATGTTGTGACTTTTTCAAAAGCTGCAATTGATGAATCATCCCAAAACATCTGGAAACCGCAAGCCTAGCCCACGATGACAAACATAAAAAAAAAACAGGTGAACACATACAGTATAACTTTAGACTTTGAAAAAAAAAAAACAGGCAACTGAAAAAAAGGCAAAAACACCAAAAACTAGACAAAAAAAGTTGAAAAAGCAATAATGAATAATCCGAAAGAGCATTTTTGATTTTGCACAAAATTCATATTCCAAGAAGAGTTTGGTGCAAAAAGCTACCATAAAGGATGACTTGGATGGAGCAGGGTTGTATAACAGTAAATTCTACACTAAATTATGGCGCTCCTTCCTTTCTGAGCTTTCTACTGTGAAAAGTAGTTCCTGATTACATATACGGTCTTGACATACTCAGGAGAAATTGCACAACAACCTGTCTGGTCTATTTTTTCCTATTGGCCCTTATAAAAAATTTGGAGCTAAAACAACATTTTAGTGCTAAAAATGTAATTATTCTTTCTTTCTTCACCGCCCAATGGTATAAAATTCTATGAGGCACATGTGGTGTCAACATGCTCACTGCAACTGCACCCCTAGATGAATTCATTGGGGGGTGTAGTTTGTAAAATGGGGATGGTTAAGGAGGGTTTCTGCTGTTCTGACACCTCAGGGGCTCTGCCAATGTGACATGGCATGCTGAAACCATTCCAGAAAAATCTGAACTCCAATATGGCGCTTCTTCCCTTCTGAGTTTTGCACTATGCCTCAAAAGTCATTTTTGTCCACACATGGGGTATCTTTGTAGGAGAAAATGTGTAACAAATTGTACTTTTCATTTTCTCCTATTATTCTTTTTGAAAATTAAAAACTTGGGGCCAAAGCAACATTTTAGTGAAAAATTTCCATTTACTCAGCCCAATGTTATACAATTCTGTGAATCACCTGAGGGTTAAAAATGCTCACTACACCCCAAGAAGGTGTCGTTTCCAAAATTGGGCCACTTGTGGGGGTTTACAGAATACAATAGACACAGGATAGTCCAGATGGTGGATAAGCAGCCCCAATCAAGTTCCAAAGCAAGTAAAGCTGTCCTGCAGGCTCAGGGTGCATCAGTGTCAGCGAGAACTATCTGTCGACATTTGAATGAAATGAAAAGCTATGGCAGGAGACCCAGGAGGACTCCACTGCTGACAAAGGGACATAAAAAATCTAGACTGCAGTTTGCCAAAATGTACATAAGCCAAAATCCATCTGGGAAAGCATCTTCTGGATGGATGTGACCAAGATAGAGATTTTTGGTAAAGTACATCATTCTACTGTTTACCGAACACAGTACCTACAGTAAATTATGCTGGAGGTTCAAAGATGTTTTCGGGTTCTTTGCTGCCTCCGGCACTGGGTTGCTTGACTTTGTGCAAAGCATCATGAAACCTGAAAATTACCAAAGGAATTTAGGTCACAATGTAGCACCCAGGGTCAGAAAGCTGGGTTTGTGCCCTAGTTCATAGGTCTTCCTGCAGGACAATGACCCCAAACATACTTGAAGAAGCACCCAGAAATGGATGGAAACAAAGCGCTGGAGAGTTCTGAAGTGGCCAATAATGTGTCCGGTTCTAAATCCCATTAAACACCTGTGAAGAGATCTTAAAATTGCTGTTGGGAGAAGGCGCCTTCACATATGAGAGATCTGGAGCAGTTTGCAAAAGTAGAGTGGTCTAAAATTCCAGTTGAGAGGTGTAAGAAGCATGTTGATGGTTATAGGAAGCAATTGATTGCAGTTATTTATTCCAAAGGGTGTATAACCAAATGTTAAGCTGAGGGAGCCAGCAATTTTGTCTGGCCCATTTTTGGGGTTTTGTGTGAAAGTATGTCCAATTTGCCTTTTTTTTTAAAAAAAATTGTGTTGTTTCAATACTCACAAAGGAAATAAACGTGTATAACAAAGCATGTGTAACTGCAATGATTTTCTAGAACAATTTCATGGGTGCCAACTAGTGTTGTGCGATACCTTCCGATATCGAGAAATATCGGATCGGATTGGATCGGACCGATACCCAAAAAATATCCGATATCGCCGATTCCGATACCGGAAACCAATGCAAGTCAATGAGACACAAATATCGGAATGAAAATAAACCCTTTCTTTCCTTGTAGGTTAATTCTACATGAAGGAAAACAACTAAGAATAATGTAGAATGTATTGGGGGAGGTGGGGGAGACAATAAAGGCATAGAGGTTTAGCCCAATCAAATGGAATAGCAGGAATTAATATTTTTTTTTAAGACGTTCTGAGTTACGGAAATATTGACTATGTTAATTTTTTTTAGATTTTGTCAGATATTTATGTTTCACTACTTCCATGCTCTTCACCTTCTTTTTTACTTCTCCCACACTTTCTCCTTCATCATCCTCAGCATCAGCATCTTTTTCATCAACTTCTTCTTCACCTTCTTCATCTTCTTCTTCTTCACCTTCTTCATATTATTCTTTTTTTTTACATTCTTCATATTCTTCTTATTCAACTATTATTCTTCTTCATATTCTACTTCTTCATCTTCTTCATATTCTTCTTCTTCATCATATTCTTATTTGTGACAGGCATTCCTGTAGTTGTTATCTATAAAAGTTTGAACATTACACCTTTCGTTCTGCCCGTCACAAAAGATTTACAACAGGATTTGTCCGCGTTCAGTTTGGCCTGCAGCAGCAGGTCTTTTCCAGGGGCACCACGAGGAGGAACGGACTCACCCCCATACACTGCTTAGTCTTCTTCTGCTTATAATTTAGATAATATCTTTTGCTCTGATTTTTAGTCTTATGCTTAATGTTCTTCCGCTTTTTGTTCTGCAGCTTCTTGTTCTTCTGCTTCTTGGTCTTCAGTCTCTTGTTCTTCTGTATCTTGGTGGTTGTCTTCTTGTTCTTTGTAACGGGTCTGGGAGGTGGAACCTCTGTGCAACTATACAAGGGGGCAGTCCTTGTAAGGAAGCGGGTGGCTCCCAGGGAAGACGGGCAGGTAGTCACGGCAAGTGACAGGGACAGTCTCTGGGTAGAGGGGCAGGTAGTCACGGCAAGTGACAGGGACAGTCTCTGGGTAGAAGGGCAGGTAGTCACGGCAAGTGACAGGGACAGTCTCTGGGTAGAAGGGCAGTGGGCTGGTGGCTGGGGAGCGCTCCCAGGTGAGCGGGCGAGAGTCTCTGGACAGGCAGGTGGTCACGGCAAGTGATGGCAGAACCTCCAGGTAGACTAGCAGACAGGTAGCGGGTGGACGCTCCCAGGTGAGCGGGCAAGAGTTTCTGGACAGGCAGGTGGTCACGGCAAGTGACGGCAGAGCCTCCAGGTAGGCTAGCAGGCAGGTAGCAGGTGAGCGCTCCCAGGTGAGCGGGCAAGAGTCTCTGGACAGGCAGGTGGTCACGGCAAGTGACGGCAGAGCCTCCAGGTAGGCTAGCAGGCAAGTAACAGGTGAGCGCTCCCATGTGAGCGGGCAGGCTGGTCCATAGACAGACTGACAGGAGTCGGAGAGCAGACCGTCGGACCGCAGGCTTGCAAGCTGGTAAGCGGATATCAGGCAGGTATCAAGCAGGAATCTGGCAGATGACTGGCAGGTAACAGGCAGGAATCAGGCAGGTGACTGGCAGGTCACTGGCAACGGGACCTGAGGGCTGAAGCAGAGTGAAGGCTTTGCAACAACATTGCTCGGGCACCTCCATTTTGAAGGAGGTGCCTTATATATGGAGAGGTCCTCTGGTCATTGGCCGGGGACTCCTTAGGACGGCGCGCGCGGCCCCCTTAAGAGAGGGGGAGCGCGCGCGCGCCCTAAGCACAGAGGCCGGGAAGCAGCGCGCGCTGCCAGCAGAGCGGGAGGAGGACGCCGGGCACGGAGCGGAGAGGTGAGGGGAACAGCGTCCCTGCCTAGCAGGGGGCAGGGACGCCAACGCTACAGTACCCCCCCCCTTTAGGCCCCCCCTTTTTTAGGCCAGAGAGAAATTTAGCAAGGATGAGAGGGGCATGGATGTTCTCCCGGGGCTCCCATGTTCTCTCCTCAGGACCAAACCCCTTCCAATCTACCAAAAAAAAGGTCTTTCCTCTTACCCTCTTAGTGGCCAGAATACTCTCTCTCAAAGACGTCTTCAGCGGAAACCGGAGCAGGAGGAGTACCTGGATTGTTGGAAAAAGAGTTAAAGACAACGGGTTTGAGGAGAGATACGTGGAAGGAGTTGGGAATCCGTAAGGTGGCCGGGAGTTTTAATTTGTAGGCCACTGGATTAATTTGCCTGAGGATTTCGAAAGGACCGATGAAGCGAGGACCTAACTTGTAGGAGGGTATCTTGAGCCGTACATGTTTGGAAGAGAGCCAAACCTTGTCTCCCGGACGGAATTGAGGCGGATCCAGACGTCTCTTGTCAGCATAACGCTTCATCCGCTCGGAGGACTGAAGAAGTACAGACCTGGTACTCTCCCAAATGGAAGAAAACTCGCTGACAAGAGACTGCGCGGCAGGGCTGTCCACAGAGGCGGAGACGGGAAACGGAATCCGGGGATGCTGGCCATAGTCAATAAAGAACGGGGACTTGGAAGAGGATTCGCTCTCGTGGTTATTATAAGAGAACTCTGCCCAAGGAAGGAGGTCCACCCAATCAGAATGGTGGGCATTAACAAAGTGCCGGAGATAGCTGGTAAGGATTTGATTGATCCGCTCCACTTGACCATTGGACTGAGGGTGGTAAGCGGAGGAGAAGTCCAGGGTGACGTCCAACAGTTTACATGTGGCTCTCCAGAAGTGTGAGGTAAACTGAACCCCTCGATCCGACACGATGTGGAGGGGTAGGCCATGGAGACGGAAGATATGGCGAATAAAGTCCTTAGCCAGCTCAGGTGCAGACGGAAGACCAGGCAGGGGAATGAAGTGGGCCATTTTAGAGAAGCGGTCCGCGACCACCCAAATGACAGTACACCCGGCAGAGACAGGAAGATCGGTAATGAAGTCCATAGCGATGTGTTGCCACGGGGCAACAGGTATGGGAAGCGGCAGGAGATGACCAGCTGGTAAGTGTCTGGGAACTTTGTTGCGGCCACAAGATGAACAGGCAGAGACGAAGTCTACCACATCCTTACGCAGGGTAGACCACCAGTAATGCCGGGAAATGAGTAGGAAGGTCTTCTTTTGGCCGGCATGGCCAGCTAGTTTAGAAGAATGACCCCAGCGAAGAACCCTCTCACGGTCTGGAGGCGCCACGAACGTCTTGCCGGGTGGAAGACGAGTCAAATCCAAGGGGGCCACATTCATCACCTTAGAGGGGTCGATAATGTGCATAGGCTCCTCCTCTTGGTCGGAGGACAGGAAGGATCGGGACAAGGCATCAGCTTTGACATTTTTGTCCGCCGGGCGGAAATGAAGGATGAAATCGAAGCGGGCATTTTGGAGATATGCCAGGTTCTTGTGATCCGTATTGATGATCACCGGGTATAGAGCCCCTTCAAGCAGGTAACGCCACTCCTCTAGCGCCAATTTAACGGCAAGCAGTTCTCGGTCTCCTATGGAGTAATTGCGCTCAGAAGAGGAGAAGATTTTAGAGAAAAAGCCGCAGGTTACCATTCTCCCGGAGGAAGACTTCTGGGTGAGCACCGCTCCGGCTCCAGAGGATGAGGCATCAACCTCCAGGTAGAACTGCTTGTTGCAGTCCGGACGGTGCAGCACAGGGGCAGAGGAGAAGGCTTGTTTCAGGGAAAGGAAGGCCTCCTCAGCTTCGGATGACCATACCTTGGGATTTGCTCCCTTACGGGTGAGCACAGATATGGGCGCAGTCCGTGACGAGAAGTGAGGAATGAAGAGATGATAGTAATTAGCGAAGCCCAGGAATCGCTGTATCGCCTTCAAGCCCTCCGGACGGGGCCACTTTAGGACAGCAGAGAGCTTCTCGGGATCCATTCGCAAGCCTGTCTGGGAGATAACATAGCCCAGGAAAGGAAGAGAGGTCTGCCCAAAAAGGCACTTCTCCTATTTAGCATAGAGGTGGTTCTGCCTGAGCCTAAGCAGGACCTGACGAACATCCCTCCGGTGTGTGGGAAGATCCGGAGAGAAGACCAAGATGTCGTCCAGGTATACCACCACGCAGGAGTAAAGAAGGTCACGGAAGATGTCGTTGACCAGTTCTTGGAAGACGGCGGGAGCATTGCAGAGACCGAAGGGCATCACACGGTACTCATAGTGTCCGTCCCGGGTATTAAATGCTGTTTTCCACTCATCTCCCTGACGGATACGAACCAGGTTATACGCTCCACGTAGATCCAGCTTGGAGAAGATCCTGGCGCCTTTAAGACGATCAAATAACTCAGAGATGAGCGGAAGGGGGTATTTATTTTTAACCGTGATCTGATTGAGTCCTCTATAGTCAATACAGGGGCGTAGCGAGACGTCTTTCTTTTTGACAAAGAAGAATCCGGCTCCAGCCGGGGAGATAGATTTTCGGATAAATCCCCTAGCCAGATTCTCTTCAATGTACTCAGACATGGCCCGGGTCTCGGCTGCAGACAACGGGTAGATACGCCCACGGGGAGGAGTGGTGCCAGGTACCAGGTCGATCGGGCAGTCATATGGCCTATGGGGTGGCAACGTCTCTGCTTCCTTCTTACCGAAGACGTCCGCATAGGGCCACTAAGGAGCCGGGAGACCTGGTAAATTAGCTGGAGTTGGCGGAGGGCGAGCTGGGCGGACCGGAACCAGGCAGGTCCTATGGCAGTCTGGACCCCATCGGAGTACTTCACCGGATCGCCAGTTCAATACGGGTTCGTGTGTCTGGAGCCAAGGTAGACCTAGCAACAGGGAGTGAGAAAGTCCGGACAGCACATGGAATGAGATTTCCTCAGAGTGCAGCATTCCCACCTGCAGGGTTATGGGTTCAGTGACGAGCAGGATGGTCTCCAAGAGAAGTCTTCCATCCACGGAGGCGACTGATAATGGTTCAGCCAGGGACTTGGTGGGAATATGGTATCTCTCTACCAGAGACTGGGAGATGAGGTTTCCAGCAGCTCCAGAATCCAGGTGGGCGAGTTCAAAGTAACGGTTTTCTCCCCAAGCAATAGAGACCGGTAAAGTCAGAGACGGAGAGGGCTTACTTTTGTCTAGGACGACCTCTCCGAGCGGTCCTAGACACTGGCGTTTCCCGGCTTCTCCGGGCAGGAACGGATGAAGTGCTCCATACTGCCACAATAGAAAAAGCTTCCCTCGGCTCGGCGAGATTCTTGGCGAGATCTGACCATCTTGGTCTGGTCGATCTGCATAGGTTCAGGCGAGGGCGCCCGCGGAGTGACTGGTTGAGAGGCAGGTCTCAGGGAAGTAGGAGCAGAGCAAGAAAAGTCTCTCTCCCAGGTAGTCTCTTTGGCACGTTCTTGGAACCGGATGCCAAATCGGGTAGCTAGTGACACCAGGTCATCCAGAGTGGTAGGAATGTCCCGACCAGCTAACTCGTCCTTAATCCGACCGGAAAGACCCTCCCAGAAGACGGACACCAGAGCCTCATTTTCCCAGGCAAGCTCAGAAGCGAGGGTGCGGAACCGTATGGCATATTGGCCCACAGTGAGACTCCCTTGGCGGAGACGTAGCAGAGAGGAGGCAGAAGAGGTTTTCCGTCCAGGTTCATCGAAGACTCTCCGGAAAGCAGCGAGGAAAGACGGCAGGTCGGACACCAGGGGATCCTCTCTCTCCCACAGGGGATTTAGCCATGCCAGTGCCTCCCCAGTGAGATGGGACATGATGAAGGCCACCTTGGCCCGGTCGGAGATGAACTGGTATGCCAATAGCTCAAAGTGCAGGGTGCACTGGTTTATGAAACCCCGAGCTAAAGTAGGTTCGCCGGCAAAGCGTGGAGGTGCCAGAAGTCGAGGTCCATAGTCGGGTACCATGAAGGGACTGGATTGCGGTACCGCAGGAATGGGCACGGCTGGACCAGAGGTAGACATAGATGAGTCACACAATGCGCCTAGACGAGAGTTAATGGACCGTAGATAGGACAGTACCACCTCCTGCTGAGTTTTCTGACGTAAGACTTCCTGGTGCAGATCGGAGATCTGGGGGCCACCGGGTTCAATGGCCCGAGCAAACTGTAACGGGTCTGGGAGGTGGAACCTCTGTGCAACTATACAAGGGGGCAGTCCTTGTAAGGAAGCGGGTGGCTCCCAGGGAAGACGGGCAGGTAGTCACGGCAAGTGACAGGGACAGTCTCTGGGTAGAGGGGCAGGTAGTCACGGCAAGTGACAGGGACAGTCTCTGGGTAGAAGGGCAGGTAGTCACGGCAAGTGACAGGGACAGTCTCTGGGTAGAAGGGCAGCGGGCTGGTGGCTGGGGAGCGCTCCCAGGTGAGCGGGCGAGAGTCTCTGGACAGGCAGGTGGTCACGGCAAGTGACGGCAGAACCTCCAGGTAGACTAGCAGACAGGTAGCGGGTGGATGCTCCCAGGTGAGCGGGCAAGAGTCTCTGGACAGGCAGGTGGTCACGGCAAGTGACGGCAGAGCCTCCAGGTAGGCTAGCAGGCAAGTAACAGGTGAGCGCTCCCATGTGAGCGGGCAGGCTGGTCCATAGACAGACTGACAGGAGTCGGAGAGCAGACCGTCGGACCGCAGGCTTGCAAGCTGGTAAGCGGATATCAGGCAGGTATCAAGCAGGAATCTGGCAGATGACTGGCAGGTAACAGGCAGGAATCAGGCAGGTGACTGGCAGGTCACTGGCAACGGAACCTGAGGGCTGAAGCAGAGTGAAGGCTTTGCAACAACATTGCTCAGGCACCTCCATTTTGGAGGAGGTGCCTTATATATGGAGAGGTCCTCCGGCCATTGGCCGGGGACTCCTTAGAACGGCCCGCGCGGTCCCTTTAAGAGAGGGGGAGCGCGCACGCCCTAAGCACAGAGGCCGGGAAGCAGCGCGCGCTGCCAGCAGAGCGGGAGGAGGACGCCGGGCACGGAGCGGAGAGGTGAGGGGAACAGCGTCCCTGCCTAGCAGGGGGCAGGGACGCCGACGCTACATTCTTTGTCCTCTTGGTCATCTTCTTCAGGGTTATCTTCTTGGTCTTCTTCGGGGTGGTCTTCAGGGTCGTCGTCTTCAGGGTCGTCATCTTCGGGGTCCTCGTCTTCTTTGGGGTGGTCTTCAGGGTCGTCGTCTTCAGGGTCATCGTCTTCGGGGTCCTCGTCTTCTTCGAGGTGGTCTTCAGGGTCGTCGTCTTCAGGGTCGTCGTCTTCGGGGTCCTCGTCTTCTTCGGGGTGGTCTTCAGGGTCCTCGCCTTCAGGCTCCTCGTCTTCGGTGTCGTCGTCTTCGGAGTCCTCGTCTTCTTCGGGGTGGTCTTCAGGGTCCTCGTCTTCAGGATCGTTGTCTTCGGGGTCCTCGTCTTCCTCGGGGTGGTCTTCAGGGTCCTTGTCTTCAGGGTCGTCGTCAGGGAGATCCAGAGTGATTACCAAGAACCATTTCAAAAAGCTTGAACTTGGAAATGTAGTAGAAGGTACAAGAAGGCTGAGGAACTGCCGAGAACCAGCTGACGGTACTGGAACCCGGATGGGTAGCAGAAGGTACAAGAGCCAATGGAACTACCGAGGACCAGCTGACGGTACTGGAACTCGGTTACTAAGCAGGAGGTAACATAGTAACATAGTTTGTAAAGCCGAATAAAGACTTGCGTCCATCAAGTTCGACCTGTTAGTTCTGTAATTGCTAAAGTTGATCCAGAGGTACCTGTGCCAGAAAGCACTACCAAGGACCAGCAGACATTGGTGGAACTTGGATACCGAGAAGGAGGCACCTAAGCCAAAGGCACTGCCGAGAACCAGCTGACGGTACTGGAACTCGGATGGGTAGCAGAAGGTACCCATGAAAAAAAAGTTGCAAGGCCGCGAGCCGGCCGCAGTTACCGAAACCCACAGTCCTACAGGGGGTGCTTGTCCTATTGGCACTATGGAACCAGCCTTCATTGCCAGATCCCGCAGCCCACATAGGAGTCACCTAAACTGCAGGCACCATAGAGTCGGCTAACCCAACCACAACACGACAGGAGAACGTATTGGAGGCAAAGTGACGTTGACACTACCCGGAAACAGCTGGCATGCTGGAACCAGGCTGGGCAGGAGGGAGTACCCGAGCCAAAGACACTGCCGGGAAACAGCTGACGGTACTGGAACCCGGATGGGTAGCAGAAGGTACAAGAGCCAATGGAACTACCGAGGACCAGCTGACGGTACTGGAACCCGGTTACTAAGCAGGAGGTACCTGTGTCAGAAAGCACTACCAAGGACCAGCAGACGTTGGTGGAACTTGGATACCGAGAAGGAGGCACCTAAGCCAAAGGCACTGCCGAGAACCAGCTGACGGTACTGGAACCCCGATGGGTAGCAGAAGGTACAAGAGCCAATGGAACTACCGAGGACCAGCTGACGGTACTGGAACCCGGTTACTTAGCAGGAGGTACCTGTGCCAGAAAGCACTACCAAGGACCAGCAGACGTTGGTGGAACTTGGATACCGAGAAGGAGGCACCTAAGCCAAAGGCACTGCCGAGAACCAGCTGACAGTACTGGAACCTGGATGGGTAGCAGAAGGTATAAGAGCCAATGGAACTACCGAGGACCAGCTGACGGTACTGGAACTCGGTTACTAAGCAGGAGGTACCTGTGCCAGAAAGCACTACCAAGGACCAGCAGACGTTGGTGGAACTTGGATACCGAGAAGGAGGCACCCAAGCCAAAGGCACTGCCGAGAGCCAGCTGACGGTACTGGAACTAGGATGGGTAGCAGAAGGTACCCATGAAAAAAAAAGTTGCAAGGCCGCGAGCCGGCCGCAATTACCGAAACCCACAGTCCTACAGGGGGTGCTTGTTCTATTGGCACTATGGAAACAGCCTTCAGCATGCACCTGTGGTTTCCGGTAATGGTTACCGGCGCTGCTGCAAACCTCCGGGGGTGATGGGATGGCAGCTGGGATGTTCTTGCTCCCCACAGGCGGAGCGGGCCCCCGGGGGAATGTGTAGGTGCAATTGGTGGTGATGCTGGGGCTTTTAGTGCAGGCGAGATTGCGCAGCAGGTGTAACTGACAGAGACAGGGGATTCACTTCAGTACCTTTACTGGTGTGGATGTCAGGCACGGTCCAGGGTACTCGGTAGGAAGGGTGCACTTCAGGACTTCTCCCCAGTGAGCGGGTATAAGGCCTCCTGGTCCATGTCTCCCTCTCTCTACGCTCCTGGCCAGCCTGCAACTGGGCCTAGCTTCTGTGTAGTGCTGTTCCTTCACCTGTCGCTTGGTAGTAGGACCTTTTTCTGGCAACCACTATCCCTGGACGCCTGGGCCTTCATGGTTCCTAGTCCTGTCAAGGGTTTAGCTTCAGGTCGACCAGGGACTTGTAGTCCTCCTGGTATGCCGGTGATCCCTACTGGGTATAAAGGACCCTGTAGGCGCGGACCTGGTGTCCGGTTCGTGTCTTGGGGTGAGCCTATGATGCTCCTCTGCCCCCTCAACTCCTCTCTCCTCTCCTCCTTGCCTCCGGCCACACTCAGGCCCTCAATACAGCAGCAGACGTGCTGCGTCTTCACTGCTCTCAGTGGCAGCACACTCTCTGAACTCTAACTAACTTCTAACTAACAACCTGGCTCCACCCTCCATATATATATATATATATATATATATATATCCCTATCAGGGCTCCCTCTGGTGGTATGAGGTGGAAGGGTGGAGGTGTTTGTTTGTAGTGAGGGCCTCTTGTGGAGAAGTCCATCCATGCACCCTTTTGGGTCCTGTGGTACCTGTGAACAGCAGGGTGCCACAGTTGCACACCCTAATCATGTGTATAAGGGAACTTCAGCAGATGACCATGCTGTTACTGAAAATAAATCTCTACAAAGAATAAACCGATATTACAGCCATACGTGACCATATAGTGGTAGATTCCAGTCCTGCAGAACATATGAAGAGAATACAGTACAGTTATAGAAACTGGCTTACATTTGACGTTCTTTTTGTTGGAGTCGTTCACTTGTCTCGTCTTTTCCATCTGGCCCAGACCGACATGTCCCTTGCATTTGGAGGTAGAGAGCATCCTGAAAAAAGGAGCCTTCAAGACTAATTCTAATAGGACAGCGCAAAATCTTCTGGTGTTTTCATCAAGATGTGTCATAATCAACAGTTTCTCTCAAACCTTTTTCACGTGTGATAGATGCGTATAGGCTGTTGACATCCCAAGACACCAGTATGGCGATGGGAGGTATGGGACCCAGTGTTGTGATAAGGCTCAAAAACGCATTGCTGTCCACTCCAGTAAGAACAAATGTGTATTTTTGACCAGTGGTGTGAAGATACGTTCCAAGAGTATGGCTAGGGAAGATAGAATGGAATCTGTTGATGACACGATAGGCCTCCCTGGTGTTTTTTTAAGCCTTTTGTGTATTTTTGGGAGGATGTAAAATACGGGTGTAATTGGATTTTGTTTGGTCAGGTAGTCTGTAAACTTTTAATCTATAGTAGATGGTGATCTAGAACAGCCATGATTTCTAAGGTAATGGAAGGTGTGGTGTTGTATGGTAGAATTTTATAAAACTGAGTGTTGCTAAGTTGATTGTGGATTTCCTCCACATATTCTACATGGTCCATTATCACTATGGTGCCTCCCTTATCTGCTGGTTTGATCACTAAATTGGGGGAGCCCAAAAGTCAGAGAGATTCCTCAGTAGAATTGTAAATACAGATATATAACATGTATCCCAATAGAAAAGGGGAGGAAAATGTATTTCCACTAATGATGTGTGAACCAATATATATCACATGTATTGTTAATAGCAAAACAATACTTGATGTCAAGTTATTGGTAAGGGAAATACCAAATGTGAACAATGTCTGTAACCCATGGTAAACATAATGAGATACCTGGTTACATCAAAAAATAAATGCAAATTCATATAATAGGCAGCCGAAACATCAGAGTAAGACCCACTAGGGGAAGAAGCACTGAGCATGATGGTTACTCCAAAGCCATTTTTATTTTGATTGGGGGTTCATCAGGGGAAAGTTTTCATTAGGCTGTCTGCCCACGATGCGTTTTTTAAGCGTTTCCGCAGCGGCAAAAACGCTGCAGAAACGCTTGAAAAACGCATGGTAGAAGGCCTGCCACGTTCCCCAATGATAATCCGCATGTGCTGTGTACATGCTGCAGAAACATTCCGCTGCGGATTATCATTGCGGAAAAAAACGCAGCACTACCAATTATTTTGCGGAAGTGCTGCATTTTCACCGCCATTGACTTGCATTAGAACGCATGGATTATTCATCACTGCATCTGTAGATGCGCATTCCATGCGTTCCAATGTGCGGATGGTACCCAGGTCTAGAGGAGAAGAGACTCTCCTCCGGACCCGGGTACCATAGAAACTGTGAAAAAAAGAATAAAATAAAAAATAAATGTTATATTTACCGCCTGACGGCCCGCGATGTCCTTGTCTCTGCTTGCCGGCAGATCGCGATGGACTGAATGACCTGCGCTGACGTCATAGTCATGTGACGGGTCACGCAACGCTGACGTCGGCAGGTCCTTCAGTCTACCGCGATCTGCCGGCAGTCAGGACCGAGCGAAGCAAGACACCGGGGGCCATCGGAAGGTAAGTCTAGATTTATTTTTTATTTTTTTACCATTCTTTACGGTCACACTATATAAATCCATGCTGTTTGCATGGATATATAGTGTGACCAAGTTAACAAGCACTTTCCAAGTGATGCTAAAATCACATCCGCATGTCCCTGGCAGTAAAAACGCATGTACAATCCGCATGTACAATCCGCATGCGTTTTTTCTGCCAGGGAGATGCAGAAACGCTCAGGAAAAATCTGTAGCATTTCTGCATCGTGGGCACATAGACTAATAGGGAATTCAGGGATTTGCTCCCCAGGCCACAAACATAAAATTAAACGTTGCGTGCGTTCCACTGCGAGTTACCCCATTTCAAATAGTGACTAAGGAGCAAGGCGCCTCCTTCTTATGTCACCGGTGGGGCGTCTATGAGCATTGGAAGGCAAAAATGTTTTCCAGCGATGAGACCTGATGGGCCGTCAGTGCGTATTGAAACGCGCTCTGCGCTCCAGCGAGATGTTTCCTCCTCATACAGATACCGGAAGGTCCATGCTTGAAACGCACAGTGCGCTCCAATAGGGGGCGCTATTGGATGGTTCTCATCAATTATTTATCACATCATAGGTCCAGATTGGTTCCCATAATGGCTGAGCAAGGGATAGGGAACAAGACAACAGGGATTTGAGCCGACAATTTGTTAGCGAATATCATGTTGCATTTGGAGAGTCCCTGTGTGCCCAAACATTGGAGCTCCCCCACAAGTGACCCCATTTTGGAAACTAGACCCCCCAAGGCACCTATCTAGATTCACAGTGAGCACTTGGAACCCCAGGTGCTTCACAAATTGATTCATAAAAATGAAAAAGTGTTTTTTTTTTCACTTTTTCATTATTACGAATCAATTTGTGAAGCACCTGGGGGTTCCAAGTGCTCACTATGCATCTAGAAAGGTGCCTTGGGGGGTCTAGTTTCCAAAATGGGGTCACTTGTGGGGGAGCTCCAAAGTTTGGGCACAGAGGGGCTCTCCAAACGCAATGTGGTGTCCGCTAACAATTTGAGCCGATTTTCCATTCAATTTGTTAGCGGATACCATGTTGCATTTAGAGAGTTCCTGTGTGCCCAAACATTGGAGCTCCCCCACAAGTGACCCCATTTTGGAAACTAGACCCCAACCCTAACCCTAGCACAACCCTAGCCCTAGCACAACCCTAGCCCCAGCACAACCCTAGCCCCAGCACAACCCTAGCCCCAGCACAACCCTAGCCCCAAACCCAGCCCTAACCCTAGCCCAATCCTAACCCAAGAGTTTATTTTTGACGCCGTTCCTTGTGCGGTATAAGTGATTAGACGACTTTATTCTTCGGGTCGGTGTGATTACAGCAATGCCAGAATCATATGGGGTTTTTATGACTGACAGCTGTCACACACTAAAAGACGCATTTTTTGTAAAATCTAGTTTTTGCATCGCCATATTTTGAGAGCTATAATTTTTCCAGATTTTGGCAGACAGTCATGTGACGGCTCGTTTTTTGCGGGATGACTTGACGTTGTTATTGGTGCCATTTTCAGGCACGTGACATTTTTTGATCGCTTTCTATTCCGATTTTTGGGAGGCAGAATAAACAAAAACCAACAATTCAGGAATTGTTTTTTTTTTTTTTTATTATTCTGTTCCGCGTGTGGTAAAATTGATGAGGTAGCTTTATTTTTCGGGTCAGTACCTTTACAGCGGTACCACATTTGTATCATTTTTCTATGTTTGGCGCTTATACACAATAAAAGCTATTTTATAGAAAAAAATATTTTTTAGTATCGCTTTATTCTGAGAGCTATAACTTTTTTATTTTTCGGCTGATGGAGCTGTGTGGCGGCTTGTTTTTTGCGGGACGAGATGAAGTTTTCAGCGGTATCATTTTTATTTATATGCGTCTTTTTGATCGCGTGTTATTCAACTTTTTGTTTGCCGGTATGGTGATAAAGCATTGTTTTTTGCTTCGTTTTTTTTTTTTTTTTTTTTTACCGTGTTCACTGAAGGGGTTAACTAGTGGGACAGTTTAATAGGTCAGGTTGTTCCGGACGTGGCGATACCAAATATGTGTACTTTTATTGTTTTTTTTTTATTTTTTTTATAATAATATTTATTGATGGGTACATTATATTTTTATTTTTGGTGTATTATTTTTTTTATTTTTTTATAATATTTTTGCACTTTTTTTTTTTTTTTTTTTCCACTTTCACACAGTTTATACACTTTATTACTTTGTCCCACTCTGGGACTTTCACTTTTTTTTTTCTGATCGCCTGCATGGCACAGGAATGGAGCACCATCCCTATGCCATGAAGGCTGTCAGAAGTGCACAGTGTGAAGATTGCTTGGAGATGCACTGCGCATGTCCAAGCAATCTTCCTGCTCTCTGGTGACCCGGATGTTGTCATGACGACATCGGGTCGTCATGGCAACACCCGGGAAGCCTTTGCAGACTGCGCTGGAAGCCGGAAGAGGAGGTGAGTATCGCTGATCACCTCCCCTTGCCCCCGCAATGCCGCGATCGACTTCGATCGACTTCGATCGCAGCATCGCGGGAGTTAATGTGCTGGGAGCGGTGCAGGACCGCTCCCTGCACATAGTACCGGGTGTCAGCTGTGACAATCAGCTGACACCCGGCGGCGATCGCGCCCGCACAGCCTGTGTGCGCGCGCGCGCGATCGCGATGACGTACTAATACGGGTCTGGCTCTTAAGTCCCAGGGCACAGACGCGTATTAGTACGTCAGATGTTATTAAGGGGTTAATACAAAACACTGTAATTTTTATTGTGTAGAACAGATATAAATAATTTATCTAACAACATAATAATACTCTAACTGCTCAGAAGAGTAAAGCATCCATAGCTCTATCATCCATGTCTGCATATGGTACTGCTGCTCAGCCTATATTGTTGCCTCCTTAAGGGGTGCTAGGCAACTTCCTTATAAGGTAAGTTGCCCGTTTAAGCGTAGAACACAAGATTCCATTATGACATCACAATTAGCCATCACCACTTCTACAAGTGTTTATAAGTGTGATAAGCTATATAGCTAGTCATATACAGACTGCGCTTGGATTTACTGGAAATGTCTGGAATTCCTCCAGACAGACTTCAGGTGTTAGCACTACTCAAGGGGATTCTTACCACCTATGACCCTGACTTTGTGCTACCACTACCCGATGGCGTCCTCAGCTTCACTTACCGGCTGGTAATTGAACTAGTGAGAGATTGCCTGACCAAATACAAACGAGGTCATATAAGCTCAGAATATCTTGAGCATTTACAGAAGAACATATGGACATTAGTACAACAGGTAAATAGCGGACAATCTGCACAAATTATATAGTAATAATGGAAAATAATAATGGAATATAAGTTTAACCTGTACCAAATGCCCAGATAAGAATAGCCGGGGAGCCGAAATAGGGCATACAGGCTACATGACAAGGGAGCGGGTGAGATCTACAGGGTTAATTGAATTAAGGGTGGGAGGGTTGTGGAGGTAGGGGAGAATTGGATTGGTTAACCACTTATGGACCACAGAGTTTTCAGTTGTTACGCCCTCATTTTTTCCTCACTTTCTTACAAGAGCCATAAATTTGTTATTTTTCCATTGACATAGACATGTGAGGGCTTCATTCTTTTGCAGGACACGTTGTAGCTTTCAATGGCTCCATTCTATTTATCATACATTGTACTGAAACAAGGGAAAAAAATTCCAAGTGAGATGAAATTGTTCTTTGTGTCGCTATATTCAGGGACCCATAACATTTTAGTTTTCTGTTGATTGGGATGAGTGAATATTTGATTTTTGCGCAGTAAACTCACGGTTTTATTGATACCAACTTTGTGTACATAGGGTGTTTTGATTGTTTATTACTAATGTTTTTAAGCTCAATGAGAAGACCCGCAAATCTAGATTTTTTTTTCTCTTTTCGGTGTGTATTGATCGTATTAATTAATTCCCTATCTTAATAGATCAGACTTTAACAAACACTGCTATATCAAATATGTTCATTAATTTGTTTTCCTTTCTTTATTTTAAATGGTGAAAAGAGGAGTGATTTGAACTTTTATATTTTTACTAATTTTTTAAACCTTTTATTTTTTAATTTTTAAAAAATTTTTTAGTTTCCTTAGGGGACTTAATCCTGCAAATCACTCATACTACAAAACTGCAATACTACAGTATTGCAGTATATAGTGAAAATCTCGATCTCCTATGGTGCTCAGCCTATAGCTAAGCTTCACAAGGAGGACCATGGTTTCAGCGATTGGAGTCTTCAAAAGGCCCAGTTGTCCTAGAAATCCATCAGGCCCCCATAATCGCGTTGTGGAGGGCCGATGAAAGCAAGTGCATTTGGGCATCGGTGCATGCACAATTTAAATGCTGCGGTCACAGATTGACAGCTTTATTTAAATGGTTAACAGAAGAACTCTGCGTTGTCCACGGCTATTAGGGACAGATGCTGGCTATTTCATATACGCATGTTTGGGGAGCTCAGTTCCTGAGCCCCCTCCACATGTGAGGACCCTTCCAGGACGTGAATAACCTGTACATTTGAGGGAAGGAGTTGAGGAGCTGGGTTGCAGGGGGACAATCAAAGTAAGAAGGTAGGAGTTTCACGTTCTAGCATCCAACCAGCCCTTATAAAGAGATGGGAGGAAAATTTGAAGGCCGGCACTTGATAAGTAGAGGTTTTGGGACGGTCACAGCGGTGGGGGATAGGTTTCGGTCAGAGTCTTGATAAATGTGATGTCCTTTGGATGTAGGTTACTGTTGGGGGAATAGTGACTTTGGTTACATCTCAATATAACTAGTGGACTTCGGTCCTGTGAGGATAGGGGTATTAATGTGACATATTAATGCCTTACCCCTTGTGCCGGTGTGGTGCGGCTAGGGTCTAACTCTTAATTAGGTGTTGTTTTTCGTCTGGTTTAAAGCCTATTAGATATCTACTGTAGTGGGGTCGTCATTGTTGCAGTTACCCCGTGTTTTGAGTTGAAGTCTGCTGTGGCCATTTTACACAGGTCACAAGCAGCCATGTGTCTTATTTACATACATTGGGTATGGAGGGAGGACGTGGGGATTTAAAGGTTTACAAGCGACCGGATCCCTCGTCAGCTGTCATGTAGTACTTGTAGTGTAGATAGCATAAGTAACATGGTGATATAAATGGCCTCCTCCATTTTGCTTTTTCTCTCATGATTTTCCTTTCATCTTTGTTTTCATCTCTATAGGCTGAAGAAAAATCCCAAAGTGGAGAATTGGCCTTTATTAAACAACTGGCCCAAAATGTCCTGCTTGTACTGGAGTATCCGGCCTACTCAGTGGAGCGCCTGGTAAGGATCCATCATCTTCTATATCTCATATCCTTGTTGTCTGATCTTCTCCAGATCACCAGTCATATAGCAGAAGCTCAGATTTATGATGGTGGAAGCCTCCCTGTCCTCTCCAGGCAGACACAGGTCTACATCTCATGTCCTTGTTGTCTGATCTTCTCCAGATTACCACTCATATAGCAGAAGGTCAGATTTATGATGGTGGAGGCCTCCATGTCCACTCCAGGCAGACACAGGTCTACACTCATGTCCTTGTTGTCTGATCTTCTCCAGATTACCATTCATATAGCAGAAGGTCAGATTTATGATGGTGGAGGCCTCCATGTCCACTCCAGGCAGACACAGGTCTACACTCATGTCCTTGTTGTCTGATCTTCTCCAGATTACCACTCATATAGCAGAAGCTCAGATTTATGATGGTGGAGGTCTTCCTGTCCGCTTCAGGCAGACACAGGGTATTTTATAGCCACCTGTCTCTGTGGCTCCATCCTCTGTGGTGACAGTCTGTACTCAGTGGTGCGGAGTTTGTATTTCCGCCTCTGTCTCGCTTGATCATCACAATCTTCCTTCCTTTAAATGCTGCAGTTCTGATAGAAGTTATTAGAGAACAGTTGTAGATACAAGTCCCTTGTATATTAATGTGAATTTACTGGAGGGAGCGGCCGTGTATAGTCCGTCCAATACTGAAATTATCCAATAAATACAGGTTTAGTCCTTCCTGCCTTATATATACGGTAATTTAGTATTTGTGAAATGTTATATTAATTGTATTATTATATCCATCAGGAAACATCAGAAGGTGACTCCGAAGAGGGGCAAAACATAAATATTGCTGTCCCTAATACCAGTCAGCTGAACCCTGATCAGATGGAAGGTAAGCTGATCATCGAATATTTTACATTAAAATATCAAGTTATAGAGAATGGCAGAGAATATGGAGATTTACTCTTTATCCACTGTATGAGGCCGGTGACGGCTTCTGCACCCCCTATAGACTATAATGGAGGGGGCGCAGGTAATTCTGCTTCTCTCCTCTGGGCTCTTCTCAGCTCATAAATGTACAAAGAGGCTCATAGGAACCTGATCATGTAATTGTTGGCGATTCGATTAGATTCTGAGCAATCACACATTTATGGTAGAGATTCTGTATGGATGTACCAGTGTGTGCAGAATACCCAGTATTATTCCATGTACAGAGGTGTTGTCATTTCCTTCCTTATATGGTTGTATTATACTGTATAATAAGTGCTGATATAAGGCCGAAATTATAGGAGCGTTTCAAAAGATAGAATACCCAAAAGAAAAGGAAGCAAAAAAGCCAAATATCAAAAAAAGGAACCAGTTTTATTGATCAATCAGAAAAATTTATGATTAAAGTATAAAAAGAGAATATAAGACACAGAGAATGTTCTCCCCTCTCAAACTAAGAACAGGTAATCAAAATCACAAAAAATGACATAACATATTCAAAATCATATTTATGAATGTAGAAGGTACAATACCAATCTGTATGCCTCTAATTAAATAAGTAAGAGAAATCTGCACGGTCTGGGAGGGTGGGGAGCAGGACCCCCACCCATGTTTCATGTAGGTTTCTTCCACACCACCAGGAAAAAGTCTACACAAAACTTCTTCCTCAACCCCTGGAAGATTCCAAGGCAAAACTTCTTCTACACCCCCTGGAAAAATCTTACGCGAAACGCGCGTCGGGATCTTGCTCCCGCCCTACCAGACCTTGCGGGTTCCTCTTAATTGTCATACAGCATGGTACTGTACCTTCTACATTCTAAACTGACACAAACTATTATAAATACTATTTTGAATATGTTTTTAAGTGATTTAATTACCTGTGCTTGGTTTGAGAGGGGAGAACATTCTCTGTGTCTTACATTCTCTATGCTTTGGATTGTTCTGATTAATCAATAACATTTCTTATGTTTTTTGTTATTTTACTTTTTTTGCTTTCTTTTCTTTTGGATATTAAATGATGATATAGACTAATACATGGCGTCTCTTCATTATTTTGTCACTATTTTAGGTATAACTGTGACGGCAAATGCAGATTGTGGAATATGTGAGACATCAGAGATCATCCACGAATCTACCAGTGTAAGTATCAGAGGAGACATCTGTATATCGTCAGATGACTGGGTAACAATTACACATACCATATTATACCCCATATGACATTGAGATATCTCTGTTCCTCATATAAATCGGATCTATTATGTATGATGATGGCATTATTATTCCTTCCTCCTCTGTTTGATGTCCTTATCCTTCCCTGTATTAATGATTTATTTGTATAAGGGGGATATCTCCTATAATATAATAGTGTCTGTGCAGGGTCCGGCTTGTATCACGTCCCCTACATCTGCTGCAGTGTTATCATCATGGACATAATATAGAATAGAGATGTTCCTGCATCTGCAGCTTTTATCTCCCTGCAGTTTCTATGTCTTAATGTCATTTCTTATTCCTTTTTAGGCCGCGATCGGATCATTGAACCTGGGGAGAAATCCTTGTAAGAGCGACTATAAACCGATCAAACTGATCAGCAGTGGCACCTTTGGGTGAGCTTTACTTTGGTATTATATATATTTCCCAGGGCTCCTTATGACGATGTCTCTGCGTCCTTCCCATGTTATGTTCCCATGGACAAATTATGAGTTCACATCACTGTCCACATCTATCTGTCACTATTCAGGTCAGTTAGGATGTGACGTGGATGAGGACCTCCCATTGGTGATCATTTGTGGAGTGTTATTTTATGCATTTCTAGACATGGTTTTCTAGTGATGGCCCCACATTAATCATTAGTACTGGAGATCATTTGATGAGATCTATAGATAGATTGTTAATAAGAATTCATAATAAATCATGGTTTTTGCTCCTCTCCAGGGCCGTCCACTTAGTTCGCCATAAAGACACAAACCAAGTCTGCGCTATGAAGAAAATGGACAAGGAGAACCTGAAAAATCAAAAGAGCCTTGAATGGGCCTTTCTGGAGAGGGACATCTCAGCATTCGCTGATTGTCCCTTTGTGGTCTCCACGTTCTGCTCCTTTCCTACTAAACTTCATCTATGTATGGTCATGGAGTATGTACCAGGTAGGACACATCCATTGTATCTATATCCAGCCCACGTGTGCTTAATCCTAGCACCTATATATGACCACAATGTGCCCACATGGACGGTTACATGTCCTCTTTCCAATTATTATGAGTCATCTGTTACCAAGATGCGGGAAAAACCATTGATCTCTGTGAAAGTCCCCAGTATGTCCTCGCTGAGCACAGCAGCAATTTCCACTATGGGTAAAAGGAAGATTTGTCTTTTTGAACAGTTTTTATAGATGAGAACGTTCACAGAGAAAAAAATTAGAGGCTCGTAGATGAGGCCCCCTCTGTCTCTATGTATAGGGTCTATCTGCAGTATACAGTATACGCACTACATTATACAGTATATATAGACCATCCTGTCCCAATGTCTCCGCCTTTTTCACATTCCCACTCATCATGTGTAATTTACATTGTAACAAACCCTCACTTCTCATATTTGCTTTCTAATGTAGGAGGTGACTGTGGTACCCTTCTAAAGCACAGGGGTCCTTTACCAGTCCTCTTGGCCCGTATGTACATTGCGGAAACGGTCCTTGCTGTGGAATACCTGCACAGCTATGGTGTGGTGCACAAAGATCTGAAGCCTGAGAAGTAAGTGACCCCTCTAGCATATTAGAGGGGAAGAGAGTTAGAGTTTCTTATACAGTCTGTGGGTTATTACTTTGTGCTGACACCATCTTTTCTTTCACAGCCTCCTGATAACATCAACAGGACATATTAAGGTCACTGATTTTGGTGTTTCAAAACTCGGCCTCATGAGACCAAACTCAGACATCTACAAGACTCCAACTAAGGACATCACCAAAGAGTTCCTTGATAAAGAGGTAGGCTTTACTTACAGGGTCTTGTACTTTACAGATCTCATCTCTTTCTCCTTCTCTGATTTATAATTTCTCTAGAAAAACATTTCCACTGATGTTATGTGTCGCAATTATATTTATTGATCATCATCTCCTTTTTCTGTTGGTTTCCAGACTGCTGGCACCCCTACTTACATGGCCCCAGAAGTTATCCTAAAGATAGGCTATGGAAGGCCTGTTGACTGGTGGTCAATAGGGATCATCCTATATAAATTTCTATTTGGATATCCACCATTTAAAGGGGCTTGCAGAAGGAATATTTTACACAGTGTCCTCCAGGGTAAGTAAAATAATCTGAATGCTTGTGATGTCACTGTTATTTGACTTGTATAGTTCTGTAGATGTTTTTAGCTTTCTTAAGGAATTTTTTTTTATGAAAACAAATCAAGAGGTTTTATTTCCTATAATATTTGCTTTTTATATAACAGATGATATACCTTGGAGATGTAATTACTTTCCTCCAACTAATGCTCGAGGCATCATCACTCAACTGCTCAGAAAAATTCCAGCACTGAGACTTGGGACAGGTAATATTAATAGTATTATCAATGAATTATTACTCCGTGACCAGACAAATTATTGGTTCCATGAGGATCAGCACTGAGGTTCTGTACTCTACCTACTTGTCTATTACCCATTCTTCATGCTATAATGTTCAATATATTTCCTTTATGTCGGCTCTGTTACATCTTCAGTTCAGATTAACATAAACTCTACAGATATGGAGCAGTTTCTCTGACAATGACTGTATCACTTTCTTTCTTGTCTTCCTTTTCCAGGAGGCGCAAATGAGATCAAAATTCACCCATTTATGCGTGACTTAGACTTTGACAACCTTTTAAGTCAGAAGCCCCTGTTCATTCCTGACCTAAAGTCAGACGAGGACACCCGCTACTTTATCAGTAAGTAAAATGAGACGTCAGTTGCAGAAAACTGCTGTGTGTCTTGTCTTTCATTTTATGTCAAAATCAGTTCCCATCATTATTACTGATTACATGGTGACTGTCTGGTTATTATACTAATAATCTCTAATAACACTTGTATTTTTTAGCTCGAAGTAGCAGATACAAACATATGAATTCAGATGAAGGGGACACAAGTGAGGACAATGACTGGCCAGAAATCAAAAACTTTGTATCAACTTATCAAAGGTCTTCTAAAGTAAGTATGTGGCTAATAAAATGTATGAAACCTATAATTACAAAAAAAAATAATATATATCTATTTTATATTTCTTTATCTGTTTTAGCTATATATCACCAATACTGGGATGATGACCAATATAGAGCCTATGTCACCTCCACAGTGTTCCCAAGAGAACAGTGATGGAGGCAATGAAGAGCCTATGTCACCTCCACAGTGTTCCCAAGAGAACAGTGATGAAGGCAATGAAGAGCCTATGTCACCTCCAGGGTGTTCCCCAGAAATCAATGAAAAACGCTCAGAAATGTGAGTAGATTATTATTATTATTATTATTATGAGATTTAGTCCTGATATATGTTGGAACCAAATACAAGATACGAGTAACACAAATCTAAATCCAGCATCCACCACCCCATGACTGCGCAATCTCTGTGGGTCTTACTTGTGATAACTTCAATAACAGCTGATTGTTGCGACCAACCGTTCATTTCCAGCTCATTACAGGCCAATATTACTAAGTAGACTCCATTCTTGCTGGTAAAATGTAGTCTTGAGCAGGATCTCCTCTATGTTGTCCTAACTGACCTTACAGACAGGTGTTATTCCCTTATTCTATTGTTTTTTCCTTGTAATTTACGTGTCTTTTTTCTACCAACAGGCAGAAAGAATCTTCCCCTTCCAAAACTGTTGGAGACAATCAGTGTTTTACTGCTAAAAACAGTGAGTCATCCTCGCCCTCATTGTCAGGTATGTACAGGTCTATAGGCCATCCAATTATAGCCTATGATCCAAAATTTAAATATTAAGGCTCTAAAATTACTTCCTTTATTCCTTCTGCTCCCTTGAGTATACAATTTTTTTTTTTGTTAAAATCCCCCATACGGTTCCAGAGTTATGGGCCTTTGTAATTAGTGCTAATTTTTATTCTTTACAAAGGGGCGGTGCTCACAGGATCCTCTGGGGTGTGCCCTTAGGTAGCCACGCCCACATGATAAAGACCATAATAATTAGCACTAAATAAAAAGTTCCATATCTCTACAACCGTACAGTGGATTTTAGGAAAACAAATATCAGAATACTCAGGGGAGAAGCCGACATAAAATAAGAGCGAATCTTGGACACTTTTGACCTGGTGATGGGTCTTCTTTAAAGTTACAATGAAGTTTTATCTAACTGATTATATAACACTGTGGCTTGCTGAAAGTAATGTCATATTAATATGGGGACATGGTTCTTTGAGGAGACACCACCGGAACACAGAAAAGCTACAGGTTCATATTTATCAGTTGCATAACTCTATAAAGATACAAAGCTAATCTTTTAGGAGTTTATAATCAACATTTTTTCTGGCTTTTTGATTAGAATCTCCAGTTCAGAAGAGAAGAAAATATTTTCTAACACTGAGAAAACAACTAAAAACAGAGAAAGTTGAAGAGGGGGAAAGTAGGCGAGGTAAGTGTGACGATAATCTCCATGTTGTATGACGTCAGTGAGAAGAAGTCATGTGGAGCAGATGTTATCCGTCAGTGGTGGGATTGTCACATGTACGAGGGGCGATCCAAAAGTAATGATAATCAATACTAAACACAATGAATATAGTAAAAAAAAAATTTATTTTTCTACATAGTCTCCTAACAAGTCTATACATTTAGTCCATCTCTTTTCTAAACTTAGAATTCCCTTCGAAAAAAAATTCTTGATCTTGACCCTCAAAAAAATCTCCAACAGCGGTTATCACGTCGCTATTGTCGTCAAATTTCTTGCCCCGGAGGTGTTCCTTGAGCCGAGGAAAGAGAAAGAAGTCACTGGGGGCTAGATCTGGCGAATAGGGGGGGGGTGTTCCACCAGTTCAAAGCCCGCTTCTTGAATGGTAGTCTGCTTGGAACTTTTCGAGATTTGCTATTGAAATGTCAACTCGTTTCTTCTTTTGCTCGCCGGTTAACATTTTTGGCACCCAACGCGCCGAGACCTTTCTCATATGCAATTCTTTTGCAAGGATTCTTTGAATACTGCCATATGAGATCCTTGTGAACTCAGCTACATGCCTGATAGTCACTCTTCGATCGGCCAATACAACTTCTTCAACTTTTTTCACGTTTTCTTCATTGAGGGACGTGGATGGGCGTCCTTCACGATGTTCATCTTCCGTCGATGTTCTTCCCAGCTTAAATTCCTTAGCCCAGCATGCAACTGTGGAATATGGAGGAGAAGAGTCCCCCAATGTTTCCACCAAGTCGCTGTGTATGTCTTTGGTAGTCATTTTTTTCAAGCAGAGGTATTTGATGACAGCTCTGAGCTCGTTTTTTTCCATTTTGATGTTCACTCCTCGGCAGTTCCTATTCAAATGAATGTAGCTCCCGGGAATCGTGGCCTATTTAAGTGATTTTTTTTTCCTGGACTAGTGGGTACCTAAGAGAGAAGAAAACATTTTATTTTAATTTCTGTGTGCAATAGAAATAACCGATTATCATTACTTTTGGATCGCCCCTCGTATGATGGCTGACAATGATTCTGCTCCTCTATATGATGAGATTCCTCTAACGTCATGTTACAGTGACACCACAGTAGTGTCCTCTAATATGGAGTCCCATTACTTACATCAGTTTTACATTTTTTCTCATAGGTTCTATCTTCCGCCGGATGATATCATCCTGCCGGCGTGGATTATCCAGGGCTGCTCGTGCTGTCAGAGGAAGCTGCATTTTTGGCTGCTGCTACCAGCGCACCATTGACATCTCGAGGATAGAAAACCCCCAAATCTAGCACCCTGAAGAAACTGCAGCACATCCACCATTAATGCTGTACCAGTATGGAAGCAGTTGTACCATCTACCTGTGGCCTCCTGACCAGCAAGAGACACGTGCAAAAGTTGAAGGCTCCTCCAAAAACTTGTCTTCATCCTTCCATGCAATTTTAATTCAAATAAATAAAAAATTAAAATTGTTTAATGTCTTTTTGCATTTAATTGATTATTACTGACTTTTATTGTATATTAATACTATACATCATATATAGTATGTCTGAAGGGTTAGATCCCAAACTGGAGAATAGCGGTTCTGTCTCCCATTAATCCTCTAAACTCTGGCCAAAAATGGAGGAGATGACCAGAGATTCTGTTATTCCTAAGGGTACGTACACATAGCACCTTATAGACGCCAGCATACCCACTGATTATTTTTTTTATAAGAAGACACTTAGGGAAAACATCAGTGTTTTTGTTAACTACATATAAAATAGTGAGCGGCTTCCAAACAGAAGCCACCAGCAGAATGAACAGATCACTTTCTTTAACCACTTCATAATTTTCAAAGCTGGAAGTGGATAAAAGAAGCTGAAAAAGACTGAAAAATACAAAATGCACAGCAAGTTGTTTTTATATTGCAGTGCATATGTTCAATCATTTACATTTTTATCTAGTGCTTTTCATGAGGGATCCAGGCGGAATCCACCTGAAGAAGACATTGTTTGCACATTACGAAGAGTGGCAACTAGTGTTGAGTGAGCACTAAAATGCTCAGGTGCTCGAAGATCGGGCCGAACTCACCGTGATACTCGGGTGCTCGACCCAAGCAACGAGCCCAATGTTAGTCTATGGGAGACCCGAGCATTTTTGCGGCGGCACCCCCGGCAGTCTGTAGAAAGCCTAAAAAGTGCCCAAAACGATAGTGATAGTGCTCAAATGACATGGAGACAGCATGGGGATCGCACCAGGAAGCATTTCTGACCCCCAGGTCACTGCTGTCAACAGCGCTGGACTGGGGCGTCTGGGGCCCACCAGGGACATTGACTCCAGGGGCCCACCCACCCTTCAGCTATTTGCAAATACCTGTTAGCCGTTATACCCATTATATTGGCAGCTCCTGCCCATCACTGTGCGCTCACCAGAAATTCGATGTACAATTACTGTAGTTTGCATTAAAGGGTTTTTATTGGTGAAAACAAGTTATCAGCGATGCACAGGTTGGGAAGGTGATCACTTATTTATTGGTGGAATCCGCACTGTCAGAAGATTGTGGCACTTTGAGTATTTGGTGAGATTTTTACCTCTGTATTTATAAGACAAAACCAGGAGTGGAGCAATCCGAGGTAATGTTTTATGAATTTCTCACCCACTCCTGGTTTTGTCTTATAAATACAGAGGTGAAAATCTCACCAAATGCCAACTTGCTTTCTCTGGTGAACCTCTGTAACTGCATCTCTGCTGCTGTGTAATAGTCACAGGGCAGGGAGGGGTTAAACATCCAAGTATTTAATATGTATTGGAAATAAAGAAGTTTCCCCTTGATATCAGATAAAACAAATGACCAACCACAATCCACTCTACCAAGACCAATATTACCAGACAGAAGGCAGAAATACCACCACACCGTGACCAGATCACATATTACCACCACATAGTGCCCAAATAATGCCACATACAAGGCACAAATACCGCCACACCATGACCAAAGCACATAATACCACCACATAGTGATCAAATGCTACCAGATACAAGGTATAAATATTGACACACCATGAGACCACATATTACCACCACATAGTGACTGAATAATACCACATACAAGGGACAAATATCATCATGTCATGACCAAAGCACATAATGCCACCACATAGTGACAAATAATGCTAAAATAATAAAAATGTAAAAAAGCTCTGTATGTTGGGTCAGTGTACAGGTTATACAGTGATCACCAGTGACATTATACACAGGAGCTCGGTATATAGTGTACAGGTTATACAGTCATCACCAGTGACATTATACACAGAAGCTCTGTATATAGTGTCAGACTATGTGCCCACGATGCAGAAATGAAGCGGAAAATTTCTGCAGCATTTCTGCATCTCCCTGGCAGAAAAAACGCATGCAGATTGTGCATGCGTTTTTCCTGCAGAATACATGCGGAATACATGCGGATTCACATGCATATCCACATGCGTTAACGCAGGTGTTTCCGCATGTGGACTGACAAGCGCTTTCCAGGCGATAGCATCACTTGGAAAGTGCTTGACAACTAGGTCACACTGTATAAATTCATGCAAACGGCATGGATTTATACAGTGTGACCGTAAAAATAAAAAAATAAAGCTATACTTACCTCCGATGCCGCCGCGTGAGCTGTCGTGCTCCTTCCTGGTTCCTTCCTGGCTTGCCGGCATCTCGCAAGACAGCCTGCGGTCACATGACCGCGACATCATCTCAGGTCCTGGAAGGAGAAGCGCTGCAGGGGCCGCCGGACAGGTGAATATAAACTTTATTTGTTATTTTATTCTTTTTTTACAGGTACAATGGTACCCAGGTCTGGATGAGAGTCTTCTCTTCTCCAGAACTGGGTACCATCCGCACATTGAAACGCATATTATCTGCTTGTACAAATGTACAGACACGGATTATATGCGTCTCAATGCAAGTCAATGGTGGCGCTTCCGCTGCGCTCCTGCAAAATTAATGAACATGCTGCAGATTTATGAGCGCTGCAGAAACGCTGTGGGAAAATCCGCCATTGGGGACCATGGGGTGCGGATTACCATGCGTTTTTGATGCGTTTCCGCTGCGGAAATTCCGTAGCGGAAACGCATGAAAAACGCATTGTGTGCACGCAGCCTCAGTGTACACGTAATGCAATGATCACCATTGATATTATACACAGGAGCTCTATATATAGTGTCAGTGTGTGTGTATAGGTAATACATATACTCAACATAGGTAATACACATACTCACCAGTGATGTCTCTAGGTGAAGTTCTTTATCTGCCGCAGACCGATATATCACATCTTCTATGCAGGACTTATCTCTGCAGAAAATAACATAGTTAGCTATAACTGATCACTTCCAGAGCACAATCTACACTTTTCCCAAGATTTCTACACTGCATGAAATGACAAAAAAGCAACATAGTGCCGCACTACACAGTAACAGTGCTCCAGTGTCATTCTGTGCCGGCTCATCTGTCAGCAGACATATTTGTCTGATGGCAAAGATGTAGCAGAGCTGAAGAAAGAAGACCCATGGATTACGTTGGAGCGAGGATTTTTTTTTATTAAAGATAGAGTCCCTTAGGCTACGTTCCTGCTTTTATGCGGCGCTTTAGAGCGCTCGCGTAAAAGCAGTGCCAAAGAAAGCTGGAAACGCCTTCCAGCAAAAGCTATGGCTTTTGCTGAAATGCGTTCAGATGCCGCGTTTTGCCACGTATTTTTGCGCGGGCGCTTTCACTGCAAAAGCAGTGGCCTCGGGAAAAGCACGGTGAGAAAAGCTGAACGTCGGCATGCAGTAGAGATTTTTTGCGCCGCGTATGAACGTAGCCTAAATGTGTTTTGTGTTTTATTTTTAATTAAAAAAAAATTTCTGTGTATTTTTTCTGTTTACTAGAAATTCATGGTGGCCATGTCTAATTTGGCATGACAACATGCATTTCGGGCTTAGTACCAGCTGATAAAACAAAGCTGGCCTGGTACTAACCCTTTAATTACCCAGCGTGCCACTCACCACCAGGGCCGCTGAAAGAGCCAGGTAAAGCGCCTGGATATTTTTTAGGGGTGGCTGCAGGCTGCGATTTTCAGCGTGGGGGGCCAAGAATACTTGGGCCTTACCATGCTGAGAATCCCAGCCCCCAGCTGCCTTGTTTTATCTGGCTGGCGATCAACATATGGCGGGAGCACACACCTTTTTCTAAAAAAAATATTTTAAATATGTTTAAAACAAATATTCGGCTTCTCTGTCTTTTGATCGCCAGCCAAGGTAAAGCCAGGCAGCTGGGGGTGGCAGGCTGTAGCTGTCCGCTTTATCTGTCGTGAGAATCAAAAATTCTGCAGAGCGCTACGTCATGTTTTTAAAAATGGTTTATTTTCACACATCTATATGTCAGAGACCCAACAGCCAATCACAGATGCTGTCAAAGAGGATGGGCGTCTGTGATTGGCTGTTCGAGTAATCTACAATCAGCCCATACATTCTAGTATGGTACTATGTATGGGCTGCTTTCAGGTTACTCAAGCAGCCAATCACAGACGCCCATTTTCTGTGTCAGCGTCTGTGATTAGCTGTTGGGACTGTCACATATAGAAGTGTGAAAATAAATAAATAATAAAACAAAAATGACATAGAGCTCCGCAGAATTTTTGATTCTCAGCGCAGATAAAGCAGACAGCTACGGGCTGCCACCTCTAGCTCCTGGCTTTATCTTGGCTGGCAATCAAAAGTCAGGAAAGCCCAATGTTTTCTTTTTAATTATTTAAAAAAAAATAATAATAAAAAAAAAAAAAAAAAAGCGTGGGCTCCCGCCATATTTTGATTGCCAGCCAGGTAAAAACCAGGCAGCTGGGGGCTGGGATTCTCAGCATGGTAAGGCCCAAGCATTCTGGGTCCCCCACGCTGAAAACGGCAGCCCGCAGCCACACCTGGAATTGGCGCATTCATCGTAGCGCCATTTCCAGGCGCTTTATCCGGCTCTTCCAGCGGCCCTGGTGGGGGTGGCACGCTGGGTAATAATGGGGTTAGTACCAGCTTTGCATTATCAGCTGGTACTAAGCCTGAAATTCATGGCGTCACGCCAAACTAGACATGGCCACCATGAATTTCTAGTAAACAGAAAAAAAAACACAGAGAAAAAATTTTTTTTTAAGAAAAATAAAACACAAAATACATTTAGGGACTCCATCTTTAATAAAAAAAAAAAAATCATGAGAGATCAGAGATCATGGGGCCCAGTCAGGGATCGTACATAGAAATCATGTGGCCCAGTCAGGGGTGTATATAGAAATCAAGGGGCCCAGTCAGGGGCAGACATAAAGATCATGGGGCCAATCAGGTCAGGGGTGTACATAGTGATCATGGGGCCCAGTCAGCGGCGTACATAGAGATCATGGGGCCCCATCAGCGGCGTACATAGAGATCATGGGGCCCAGTCAGGGATCGTACATAGAGATCATGGGGCCCAGCCAGGGGCGTATATAGAAATCATGGGGCCCAGTCAGGGGCGTATATAGAAATTATGGGGCCCAGTCAGGGGCAGACATAAAGATCATGGGGCCAATCAGGTCAGGGATGTACATAGTGATCATGGGGCCCAGTCAGCGGCGTACATAGAGATCATGGGGCCCCATCAGCGGCGTACATAGAGATCATGGGGCCCAGTCAGCGGCGTACATAGAGATCATGGGGCCCCATCAGCGGCGTACATAGAGATCATGAGGCCCAGTCAGGGATCGTACATAGAGATCATGGGGCCCAGTCAGGGGCGGACTTAAAGATCATGGGGCCAATCAGGTCAGGGGTGTACATAGAGATCATGAGGCCCAGTCAGGGGCGTATATAGAAATCATGGGGCCAATCAGGTCATGGGTGTACACAGAGATCATGGGGCCCAGTCAGCGATTGTACATAGAGATCATGGGGCCCAGTCAGCGGCGTACATAGAGATCATGGGGCCCAGTCAGCGGCGTACATAGAGATCATGGGGCCCAGTCAGGGGCGGACATAAAGATCATGGGGCCAATCAGGTCAGGGGTGTACATAGAGATCATGGGGCCCAGTCAGCGATTGTACATAGAGATCATGGGGCCCAGTCAGCGGCATACATAGAGATCATGGGGCCCAGTCAGCGGCGTACATAGAGATCATGGGACCCAGTCAACGGCGTACATAGAGATCATGGGGCCCAGTCAGCGGCGTACATAGAGATCATGGGGCCCAGTCAGCAGCATACATAGAGATCATGGGGCCCCGTCAGCGGCATACATAGAGATCATGGGGCCCAGTCAGGGGCGGACATAAAGATCATGGGGCCCAGTCAGGGATCGTACATAGAGATCATGGGGCCCCATGAGGTGAGGCTCTCACCTCCCCAGTATGGTGCCCTCAGGGAGCTCCCACAGGGCATCACAGGCCTTAGTATGAAGCAATACTAGAAGACTTGTGGTATTGCTTCATACTAAGGCCTGTGATGCCCTGTGGGAGCTCCTGAGGGCACCATACTGGGGAGGTGAGATCCTCACTTGGCAGTAGTAGAAGCAGCATCTCCATAGTGTGGCATTCACATCACACTACATTCTGCACTGTACAGGACTCCCAGCCAGCAGCAGGACAGATGAGGAGGTAACTGTCTGGGACCAGCGCCGGACTGGGACCCACCAGCACCATGCAGTTACCGTATATAGGAATAACATAAGTCCACAAACTCTTTCAAAATTATTCAACTTTATTAACCAATAAATCTCTGCTGCTGTGTAGTAGTCACAACACAGGGAGATGTTAACCCCTTTACAACATAGGGCGTATTAATACGTATCTGTGCCCTGGGCCTTATGGACCAGATACGTATTAATACGCCCTATCTTTAATGCGACCGAAGTCGCGGTGATAGCATTAAAATTCCGGTGCCATCTTACCTTAGGGTAGATGGCGCCGGCATCTCGGGGGATGTCACCGCCCCTTCACCCCCACGATCGCAATCAGATTGCCGGAAACAGTGATGTGCAGCCTAGGATCGGTGCTCCTAAGAGCACCGATCCTAGGCTGTTGCCTAGTAACCCCAGCCCTCTCCCCAAACTGCTAGGATCAGTGCGATCGCCAATTAAATCGATCGCACCGATCACAGCGGGACCGCGCGGTAACAGGGCGGTCACCGGCTTGTGACCTGCCTGTCACCTCCCCATGACCCCCTGTGATGTAATAGAAGCCCCAGCCAGCTCTGATTGGAGTGATCGATGATGACATCGATCGCTCCAATCAGAGTACCTGAACTCAGGTGACAGGGCGGTCACAGGGCGGTGACCAGTTTGTGACCTGTCTGTCACCTCCCTGTGACCCCCAGTGATGCTGCCCAGGCCCCAGCTATCTCTGATTGGTGCGATCGATGTCATCAGAGTACCTGACCGGGAGGTGACTGGGTGGTGACCGGCCTGTGACCTGCCTGACACCACCCTGTCACCCCCCTGTGACCGCCCTGCAGATCCTCACACTTGGTGAGGATTCCTACAGAGCAGTCACGTCTGATCTGCGCTGTGCTGGGCCTTGTAGTGCCACAGAATCTTCTGTTACACTACAAGACCTTTCTCCTACCTGCTCCTGTCGCTGCTGCTGCTCCGGCATCCTGCTGCGGTCTCCAGGGTCCTGGATCTCCTGCTCCGGCATCCTGCTGCAGTCTCCAGGGTCCTGGATCTCCTGCTCCGGCGTCCTGCTGCTGTCTCCAGGGTCCTGGATCTCCTGCTCCGGCGTCCTGCTGCAGTCTCCAGGGTCCTGGGTCTCCTGCTCCGGCGTCCTGCTGCTGTCTCCAGGGTCCTGGATCTCCTGCTCTGGGGTCCTGCTGCTGTCTCCATGGTCCTGGATCTCCTGCTCCGGCGTCCTGCTGCTCTCTCCAGGGTCCTGAGTCTCCTGCTCCGGCGTCCTGCTGCTGTCTCCAGGGCCTGGATCTCCTGCTCCGGCGTCCTGCTGCTGTCTCCAGGGTCCTGGATCTCCTGCTCCGGCGTCCCGCTGCTGTCTCCAGGTTGCTGGGTCTCCAGCTCCTTATCCTGCTGCTGCGGATCCTGCTCCAGAGCCTCTTCCAGAACCTGCTGCTGATCCTGCTGAAAGAAAAACAGAGAAGACTTTGGTAAGTCCATCTCTGTTCTCCCCTCTGTTTTTCAAAGTCTTTTTCTCTGAGGATTTTATAAACCTCATGGTGGGCCAAACTAATTTGTATGCTCATCAATTTTTGAAACAAAACAGAGGTTTGGCAATACTGGAGTGTTGACGTTTTGTATAACACTCCAGTGTTCCGAATGGTCATGACCCGGACACGTTTTGAGGCCATCCGCAAGTTCTTGCATTACCAAGATAATGCAAGGTGTCCTGCATGCGATGACCCGAACTTTGATCGTCTTTTCAAAGTTCGGCCGGTCATCGAGCACTTCAACAACAAGTTGGGTGAAGTGTACGTGCCCCAAAGGGACATCTGCATGGATGAATCCTTAATTTCTTTTAAGGGGCGGCTTGGATTCCGGCAGTACCTGCCCAGTAAAAGGTCCAGGTACGGGATCAAGCTGTATAAACTTTGTGAGAGTACCTCAGGGTACACTCACAAGTTTAGAGTTTATGAAGGGAAGGACTCCCGGATTGAACCCCCTGAATGCCCCCTTGTTCTGGGAGTGAGTGGGAAAATTGTGTGGGACTTGGTGCACCCACTGCTGGATAAAGGTTATCACCTGTACGTGGATAGCTTTTATACAAGTATCCCGCTCTTCAAGTCCCTCTCTGCGTGACATACCGCAGCTTGCGGTACTGTCCGCAAAAATCAGAAAGGCCTCCCAAAGACGCTAATTGGGCAGCTGCTCTGAAGGGGTGAGAGCAGAGCCCAATGTAGCGACCACCTGTTGGAGGTCAAGTACAAGGACAAGAGGGATGTCCTTCTCTTGACCACCATACATGGTGATGGCAGCACCCTCAGCACTGTAAGAGGTTCCACTACACAGGTTGCCAAACCAGACTGCGTAGTGGGGTACAACAAGTACATGGGGGGAGTTGATCTCTCCGATCAAGTCCTCCAGCCGTACAGTGCTTTGAGAAAGGCCAAGGTATGGTATAAGAAGCTGGCCGTGCACATTGTTCAGATGGCAATGCACAACGCTTTCCTTCTGTCAAAATGTGCAGGCCAGACTTCTGCGTCATACCTTCACTTCCAGGAGACAGTTATCAAGGCCCTGATATTTGGCAGTGGTGGCGGAGCGGGCCCCACTACTTCTGGAACTGAAGGACCTCGAATTGTACCGGGCCAGTATTTCCCGGGGCAGATCCCTCACAGCGGAAAAAAAGGTAAGTCACAAAAGAAGTGCCGAGTGTGTTACCGAAGGGGAATACGCAAGGACACCATTTACCAATGTGAAACCTGCCCCGACAAACCTGGCCTCTGCATGAAAGACTGCTTCAAAAGGTACCATACTTCCATGGACTATTGAATTAATTTCTGACGTATGACAACCTGACGAACACTACACAGCTGACGTAGTGTTCGTCAGGTTGTCATACTTCAGGTGTGTAGTGTTTGTCAGGTTGTCCTACACAACTGGCGTATAACACTACATTATAAAATTGACAAATCAGGTATCCATTCCAAAAAGGGGGCACTTGTTGGGCATTACCACTGTTTAGGCACATCAGGGGCTCTGAGAACGTGAAATGACGCCCACAGACCATTCCATCAAAGTCTGCATTCCAAAGCGTCACTCCTTCCCTTCCGAGCCCTGACATGCGCCCAAACAGTAGTTTTCTCCAACACATGGGGTATCAGCGTACTCAGGAGAAATTGCACAACAACTTTTGGGGTCCAATTTCTCCTAGTACCCTCGTGAAAATAAAAATATTGCGGCTAAAAGAGCGTTTTTGTGGAAAAAAATGATTATTTTTTTTCACGGCTCTACGTAATAAACCTTTGCAAAACACTTGAGGGTTCAAAGTGCTCACCACACATCTAGATAAGTTCCCTGAGGGGTCTAGTTTCCAAAATGGGGTCACTTGTGGGGGAGCTCCAATGTTTAGGCACACAGGGGCTCTCCAAACATGACATGGTGTCCGCTAACAAATTGGAACCATGTCGCGTTTGGAGAGCCCCTGTGTGCCTAAACATTGGAGCTCCCCCACAAGTGACCCCATTTTGGAAACTAGACCCCAAAAGGCACCTATCTAGATGCATAGTGAGCGCTTGGAACCCCCAGGTGCTTCACAAATTAATCTGTAAAAATAAAAAAGTGTTTTTTTTCCACTTTTTCATTTTTACGAATCAATTTGTGAAGCACCTGGGGGTTCCAAGTGCTCACTATGCATCTAGATAGGAGCCTTGGGGGGTCTAGTTTCCAAAATGGGGTCACTTGTGGGGGAGCTCCAATGTTTAGGTACACAGGGGCTCTCCAAACGCAACATGGTGTCTGCTATCAATTTGAGCCGATTTTCCATTCAATTTGTTAGCGGACACCATGTCGCGTTTGGAGAGCCCCTGTGTGCCTAAACATTGGAGCTCCCCCACAAGTGACCCCATTTTGGAAACTAGACCCCCCAAGGCACCTATCTAGATGCATAGTGAGCACTTGGAACCCCCAGGTGCTTCACAAATTAATCCGTAAAAATAAAAAAGTGTTTTTTTTTCCACTTTTTCATTTTCACGAATCAATTTGTGAAGCACCTGGGGGTTCCAAGTGCTTACTATGCATCTAGATAGGTGCCTTGGGGGATCTAGTATCCAAAATAGGGTCACTTGTGGGGGAGCTCCAATGTTTAGGCACTGGTCATCCAACTTGTGGAGTCGCCTCTTCCTCTTTAGGACTTGCTCTCCAGGTGACAAGGGGGCAGCAGGTGCATGTTGATTGTAAGTCCTCTCTTGCCTTTCTCTTGCTTGAGATAGACTTCTTTCAATGCTTTCCTGCACCTTACGGTATTGCTGTTGCCGCTCAGTGTCCCAATCCGCATCCGGTGAGGCGTCCTTTCATGTCAGGACTCCCATATCCAGATCGATGGGCAGCTTACCAGGTCTCGCTCGCATCAGGTACGCTGGTGTGCAGTTGGTGGAATTCACTGGGATATGATTGTAGAGGTCCACCAGGTCTAGCAACTTTTCTGGCCACAGACTGCTTTCCTCCAGGGGCAACGTCTTCAGTAGGTCTATCACCACCTGATTCATCTTTTCACACATCCCGTTGGTCTGGGGGTGATAAGGCGTTGTCCTAATCTTCTTGCAGCCGTACAGGTTGCAGAACTCCTGGAATACCTCCGCTTCGAAGGCCGGACCTTGGTCAGTTAGTACACGTTCTGGGTAACCATGCGGGCGGCAGAAGTGCTGCTGGAAAGCTCTGGCTGCTGTCTGAGCCGTTTGGTCCTTGACGGGCACTACTACCAGGAACCAGGAGTAGTGGTCTACGATGGTGAGAGCATAGACATAGCCTGACCTACTCGGGGATAGCTTCACATGGTCCAGGGCTACCAGTTCGAGTGGCTGCTTGGTGATGATGGGCTGCAGGGGAGCCCTCTGGCTGGCACGGTCTTTCCTTTTCAGGTTGCACGGTCCACAGTCTCGACACCACCTCTCGATTGTTCTCATGCCAACCCAATAGAACCATTCACGCAGCAGGACTTCCAGCTTTTTCCATCCGAAGTGTCCTGCTCCATCGTGGTATGCTTCCAAGACCATAGGCGCGTCCCGCCTTGGGACCACCACCTGCCAGACCAGCTCGTGCATCCGGGAGTTGACAGTTCTTCAACACAGCTTCCCTTCATAGATGAACAGCTTACTCTTCTCTTTCCACAGCTGTTTGGCCTCCTCTGGAGCATCTGGGTCAGGGTATGAGTCGGCTCATGTCAGCAACTCTTTGACTAGGTGGACGGCCGGGTCACTGTCTTGTGTTTCTGCCCAGCCGTGGTGGGGCAAGGGATTGAACGTGGCCTCTTTGGTGGCAGAGTACCTGTCTTTCACACAGTAGGAGCACTGAGATATCCCATGATGGTGGAAAGCGGGGATTTCTATCTCTTCCAGTTCTTCTGGGTCTTCTCCCCCATCTGGCAAGTTAGGCATCCTGGATAGTGCATCTTCGTTGGCATTCTTGCACCCAGCCCAGTACTTGATGGTGAACTCATAATTGGAGAGTCGGGTCATCCATCTCTGCTCCATGGCACCAAATTTCGCAGTGTCCAGGTGTGTCAGCGGGTTGTTGTCTGTGAATACGGTGAACTTGGAAGAGGCGAGGTAATGCTTAAAGCGCTCCGTCACTGCCCATACGACTGCGAGGAACTCTACATAGCTTGAAGGAGCTGTAATTTTCAGGGTTCCTTTCTGTGGGCCGGAGCTTCCTGCTGGCATAAGCGATTACCAGCTCTCTGCCCTGCTGGATCTGGGACAGCACCGCTCCCAGTCCCACGTTGCTCGCGTCCGTGTGGAGGATGAAGGGCTGGCCATAATCAGGGTAAGCCAGGAACTCGTCCCCCGTGAGGGCCATTTTCAGCTGGTGGAAGGACTCATCTTCCAGCTTGTCCCATTTGAATGGCGGCTTCTGGTTTTTGGCCTTCCTGGACTGGCCTATCAGGAGGTCCTGTATGGGTGCCGCCATCTTGGTGAAGCCTGGAATGAATCTTCGATAGTAGCCTACCAACCCGAGGAACTGCCGCACTTCCTTTACGGTGGAGGTTCATGGCCAGTCCTTGATTACTGTGATTTTATCGGGGTCTGGAGCTACACCGTCAGCGCTCACCACGTGCCCAAGGTACTGTACATTGGGCTTCAGCAGATGACATTTTGAGGGCTTCACCTTTAGACAAAAGCCAGCCAGGGCGTCAAACACTTCCGCCAGGTGCTTCAGATGGTCCTCATACGTCTGGGAGTATACAATCACGTCATCCAGGTACAGCAGGACCGTGTCGAAATTCTTATGTCCCAGACAGCACTCTATCAACCGCTGGAAGGTTCCTGGGGCGTTGCAGAGCCCGAATGGCATGCAGTTGAACTCGCTGAGGCCCATCGGGGTGGTTAATGCGGTCTTCTCCTTATCCGCCTCTGCTACAGGAACCTGCCAATACCCACTAATAAGGTCCAAAGTAGAGAAATAGTTAGCAGATTTTAACTCAGCTAGTGACTCCTCTATCCTGGGTAGCGGGTATGCATCTTTGAGTGTTATGCGGTTGATTTTCCTGTAGTCTACACACATTCTCATAGTGCCATCCTTTTTCTTTACAAGAACTAATGGAGCTGCCCAGGGGCTACAACTGTCTCTTATTACCCCAGCCTCCTTCATTTCTTGCAACATCCCTTTGGCATTTTGGTAGTGTGCAGGGGGTACAGGCCGGTACCTTTCTTTAATGGGTGGATGGTCTCCCGTGGGGATATGGTGTTGAACCCCTTTTACCTGCCCGAAGTCAAGTGGATGTTTACTGAAGACCCTTTCGTATTCCTGCACCACCCGGTACACTCCTTGTTTTTGGTGTGGAGGGGTGGAGTCAGTGCCCACATGCAGCTTCTGACACCAGTCCTCCATTTGTCCCTTGGAGCCGTTATCCTCCGCCTGTTGGGATGGAGGCAAGGGTTCCACTGTCTTTATGGAATTCTGGTTGACAGTGAACAGTTTGGCTAGGGTGGCATACTGGGGCAAATGGACTTCTCTCTCCCCAATGTTTAGGATGCGGACGGGTACCCTCCCATGGCGGACATCAACCATATCATCATTTCACTTTTTGGGGGCATGGCGATTGGGAATGGGTCACTCATCCTAACACTACCTTTTCACCACCAGACAGTTCTACCTGTTGTCTTTTAATCAGGGCTTTGATCTCTCTTTGTAGAACCCGCTGCTGGCTGGAACTGGCGGTTTCCGCAACCTGCTGCAATAAGACAATTATCTCTGCAAGACAATTTTCAATGACATTAGTGCCTAAAGCTATCATAGGATGACTTTCTCGGCGATCGATGTCGACAATAATCAGTCCTTGTGCTGGCAGTTCGACTTTGCCAACCTTTATGGTCACTTCTTTGAACCCCACCTGAGGCACGGGTTGACCATTGCTGGCATAAATGCTCAAATGTTCGTCTGGACGGCGGGTAATGTCCGAATCAGTCCAGTACAGTTTGAAAAGAATGTAGGGGATGGTGGTCACCTGGGATCCAGTGTCCAGCAACGCACTCATTGGAAAGCCGTCCAGCACGACAGGTAGGACCGGTCGTCCTCCCACATATTTGTCTCGCCAGCTTGGTGGGCCTGGTGGTCTTATGCCTGGGGGTTGGCCCTCTGCCCCAGGTTTTGCCCGTTTAAATGACAGTACCTTGCATAATGTCCTGGCTGGTTGCAGCGGCGGCAGATGGGTTGTCCGTCCTGGTCGTAGCGGTCGCTGTTCCTCCCTCTCGATGGTGGAATCCTCTTCTGTCGGCGCCACGGGACGTCCTCCGGACTGGAAGCCAGCTGGATCCTTCCTTTGAGAGACACCTGCAAGGACTGCACAGTTTTGGTTAGTGCTGCTACACTTTTAGTTAGCTCTTGGACCTGATGGTGCAGGATCCTCCCCCTTTCTGGTCTGGAGCAGGAGGTGTTGCATGTTTTGCTCCCAGACACTGTGGCAACCAGACCCTCTGGGGTGCCACACAAGCGCAAGCCTGCCACCCACCCACCCCCAGGCTGCAATACCATACTGCTTGCTTGCTTGCACTTGAAATTGGGCCTTTTAGGCATGTGGAGGCGGAATCTGGCCACCACGTCATGGCTGCTTTGGCCTGGTATCCATACTCGGTCCCCAGCCGCCCTGCGGCTGGGTGGCCACACACGGACCCCAGCCGCCTGGGGGTGGCCGGGTGTCCATAAACGGTCCCCAGCCACCCCTATTTGTCCCGGTGCGCCTTATACACAAGCACGCATATCAAAACATTACCTGTGTCCTCCACAGTGCATTTAGTGGGAAGGACAGCCTAACCACAAACACGTGGACAAGTGAATGTGGCCGGGGATGGTCCATCTCACTGACGCCTTCACACTGGGTTAATATTGTGGAAGCTGGGACACAGTTGGACACTGGGATGCAACACGTCCTTCCGACATAGAGGATTGCGAGTCCTGGGTCAATCAGGCTTCAACACAAAGTTCAGAAGGTAGACAGCAGCAGTGGTCGGCCTCCTACACAACGAGTAAATTATTCATGATCATGAGGCCATCCATCTCCTTAGCTTTCTGTTCCTTGGAATGCAAGCGCATGTATGTAGTAGCGGCTAGGCCAGAGGTGGTCAGCGTTTTGGCGCTTATCCTACCTCCTCCGAGGATTGCTGGATGTTTTCCTGCTACTATCCCAGTTCTATGAATCCCGTTAAAACAAAGCTTCAGGTGATGAATGATGGATGAGGTGGTGGCAAAGGAAAAAGAGCAGGAGGAGCAGGGACCATTCACATCAATATCAGGCCAGTCAACCACACATGTCTTGTAGGATATGTTTCTGTACCAAAAGGAGCGGTTCGACTACACAGTTATAGGGCATACAGTGAGTGTAATGCCTACCAAAAATTTCAAGGCACTCCAATGCCCCTTGGAAGTAACATGGAGGTCAGAGGGCCTTAACTAAACCGTTTTTTCCATTTATAGCAACTGGGTCTCATGTACACTGTTGGCCTAAGCAGTGAATGGAAGGCTTTCCAAAAATTATGAGGAACTTCAATGCCCCTTGAAACAGACGTGGATTACAGCGTACTAAAAACCTTCTACCCATTATTGGGGAGTGGGTCTCCCATAGTGTTCGCCTATGCATTAAAAAGCAAAAGCTGACTAAAATTAGGAGGAAATATGCCCGTTGGAAGAGTCGTGGAGGTTAGAGGTAATTAAAAACAACATTTCAATGCCCCTTGGAAGAGCTGTTGAGTTCAGAGTGGTTTAACAAGACTTTTTTAATGTCCCTTGGAAGAGACGTGGAGGTCACAGTAGCTTAACAAGACAATTTTAATGCCCCTTACAAGAGCCATGCAGTACAGCATATTAAAAACATTATTCCCATTATTGGGGCGTGGGTCTCCCATAGTCTTTGCCTATGCCTTCCAAGCAAAAGCTGCCAAAAATTAGGATGCAGGAACTTGCAATGCCCCTTACAAGAGCCATGCAGTACAGCATATTAAAAACATTATTCCCATTATTGGGGAGTGGGTCTCCCATAGTCTTTGCATATGCCTTCCAAGCAAAAGCTGCCAAAAATTAGGACGGAGGAACTTGCAATGCTAGCAACACGGACCACGGTCACTCTGGTGGTATAGTGGTGGTGGAGGCTGAGGATAAGGAGAAGAGCAAAAAACAGCCGAAATCAGGAAGCGTATACCCATGTGTGGTTGTGAAGCGGTGCATGGGAATACACCTTCCGAAATAACACAGTGGATTTGACTTTATGTTACTCTGCTGTCATTTGGTGGTGATGAGAAGTCTGGCCCAATACAGCCCTTGTTCATTTTGATAAGTGTCAGCTTGTCAGCATTGTCAGTTGACAGGCGAGTGCGCTTATCAGTTATAATTCCCCCAGCGGCACTAAAAACACGATCTGAGCTAGCGGCAGGGCAGGCCAGGACCTCCAAGGCGTACAGAGCGAGTTCATTCCAAGTGTCCAGCTTGGATACCCAATAATTAAAAGGCACAGAGGAATCACGGAGGACACTGGCACGGTCGGCAAGGTACTCCCTCACCATCTTTTGAAACTTTCCATTCCTTGTGAGAGTACCCCGCGCCTCAGGGCCTGTAAGCTGGGCGGGTCTCAGAAAACTGTCCCAGAACGTTGACAGTGTTCCCCTGCCTCTGCTGGATTGGAGTTGCATCTCTCTTGCCTGTACGCCTTGGTTGGGCAACGAACTGTGACCTCTGCCGCTAGCGTGTTCAGATGGGAATTTTTTTAACAGTTCTGCAGCAAGGGCCTTCTGGTACTGCCCCATTTTTGTAGACCTCTCCACCTCAGGAATAAGAGAGTGAAAGTTCTCCTTGTAGCGGGGGTCAAAAAGTGTCACCAACCAGTAATGACTGTCACCCAACATTTTGACAACGCGAGGGTCACGGTTAAGGCAGCGTAACATAAAGTCAGCCATGCGTGCCAGACTGGTAACGGCAAGACTTCCATGTCCTCACCAAGATGACGACTGACCATGCTCTCCTCCTCCTCCTCCTCCCCCCCCCCCCCGTCCTCAGGCCACCCACGCTGAACCGACGGTATGACAGTTGTACAGGTACTACCGTCTACAGCGCATGATACCAGCTCCTGTTCCTCCTCCTCCTCCTCCTCTCCCTCATTGTCCCCCAATGCACGTTGGGATGAGATGAGGCTGGGCTGTGTGTAATCGCCCACTACAGCTTCTTGATCCATCTCATTGTGACGCCCAGCTGCGCTTGGTATCACAGATCCTGGAAGAGTGCATTGATGGATTCCTCCACAAGAGGCCCCCATAACCGTTCACACATCTCCACCTTCCACCTCAGACCAGCAGAGGAAGCCCATTAGGGAAATAAATAGGGAAGGTGGAGCTAGGTAGCGCAGTCTAGTCTGGAGTCAAGAGTCAGTCAGAGTCTAGTTGAGTCTGGTTTAGCAGTGAGTCCAGTACAGTCTGAGAAGAGTTACCTCAGAGGACAAAAGCCTGTTCCAGCTCCTGCAATTGCTATCCTGAAGTGGAGCTTATCCAGATCAAGACTCAGTGTAGCTCAGAGAAGTGAGCTTTAGGTGTGCCGGCGCCATAAGATCGGTGAAGTGCGGCAATCTGCCATTAGTGTGAGTGGCCTAGTGAGGGCCCGAGTAGGCCGAAGGTGAGTGGAGAGTTAGTACATAGGGGGCAGAGGAGCTAAACTTGCTCACCCCGAAGCTTTACCGGACACCGGGTCCGAAGCTTACCGGGATCTCTATGACCCAGTAAGGCAGAACCGGAATCCCTGGAGAACTACAGGTCCCAGGATCGCTAAAGTGCTGATACGTACCAGAGCCAGGAGACACATAGGCCCCGCAAGCTGAGGAGCGTGTACTCCAAGAAAAGGCCCTACCACAAGGTCAGCCAGCGCAGGACAGAGACAAAGTTAGGCCTAGCTCCAGGCAGATCAGAAACTTACTACGCAGAGGCACGAAACAGGAGGCCCTACACCCGCTCATTGGGGAGGATCCTGACATGCACCCTTCACCCTACAGTGCCCCGGGATGTGCCTGAATTTCCATCAGTTAAAGGTACTGAAGTGACTATCGTGTCTGTCCCTGTTCTTGCTCTGACCCGGCTGGGCCTCGCCTGTCCTGCATCCCCCTTTCCGTACGCTGCCCTGAGGCCTAGCTCCACCTGTGGGGAGCTATACCATCGAGCTGCCTTATCATCGGCCTCAGTGGACTGCGCAGCGCTGGTGATCCTCACCAGAAGCCACAGGTGGCGTCACAAACTTTTATAAAATTAACAACCATCAACAGCTTTTAAAGAGGGACCCCAGGGTACGGGCCAGGAAGCCGACCACCGCGACATCCCCAAGGCAAAGGCCCGGGTACCGAGTAATCCCCATCCCCCTGGGCTAGTCATCCTCATACTGACGCTAATGATGGCGTCATCGCCACTCACCATCTTGGTGGACTCCTCAAAGTTTGTCAGGATGGTACATATGTCAGACATCCAGGTCCACTCCTGAGGTCTTATGTGTGGAGTCTGACCAGAATATCGACGGCCTTGTTGCAGCTGGTACTCCACAACTGCTCTCTTCTGCTCACAAATCCTTTGCAACATGTGGAGGGTAGAGTTCCAATGTGTGGGGACATCACACACCAGTCGGTGTGCCGGAAGCTGCAAACGCTGGAGCAACACAGCAAGGGCGGCGGAAGCTGTTGCCGACTTCCGAAAATGAGCTGACAGGTGGCGTACTATGACGAGCAGATCTGGCAACTCGGGGTACGATTTAAGAAACTTCTGAACCATGAGGTTAAGCACATGAGCCAGGCATGGTACGTGTGTGATCTCGCCTCGCCTCAGAGCCGCCACCAGGTTATGGCCATTGTCACACACGACCATGCCTGGATGTAGGTTCAGCGGTCTCAGCCACAGATCTGCCTGCTCTTTCACAGCTGTCCACAACTCACAAGCAGTGTGAGGTTTATCACCTAAGCTTATGAGTTTCAGCACAGCCTGTTACCGCTTAACTGAGGCAGTACTGCAGTGCTTCCAGCTTGTAACTGATGTGGTGATATCTGAGATGGAGGCTGAACATGAGGCGGAGGATGATGCGCAGGAGCTGTACACTGTGGGGGCAACTCTGACTGACATAGGGCCCGCAATCCTCGGTGTGGGGCGAATGTGTTCCGTCCCAAGGTCCGACTGGGTCCCGGCTTCCACTATGTTTACCCAGTGTGCCGTCAGGGAGATGTACCGTCCTTGGCCACAAGCACTTGTCCACGTGTCCGTTGTCAGGTGGACTCTCCCAGTAACTGCGTTATTGAGGGCACGGTAGATGTTTTGCCTACGTGCTTGTGTAGTGCGGGGATGGCACACCGGGCAAAATAGTGTCGGCTAGGGACCGAGTATCGAGGGACGGCAACCGCCATGAGGTTGCGGAAGGATTCCGTCTCCACCAGCCTAAAAGGCAGCATTTCCAATGCAAGCAGTCGTGAAATGTGCGAATTCAGGACTGTGGCCTGTGGGGCGTTGGCTGCGAATTTGGGCTTTCGTTCAAAGGTCTGGGATATGGACAATTGAACGCTGAGGTGGGACGTGGACGTGAACGTTGATGCGGTTTCTTGAGAAACTGCCATAACAAGTGAAGACTAAGAGGAGGGGGCATCTTTGCATGCAGTATGGACAGGGGATTGCCTTGCATGCACAACAGGGGGTTCTCTTACACGCACAACAGTGGAAGAAGCAGTGGTGACACCCGCTGACACTGGTCGTGGACCCTGAGGTTTGTCCCACAAAGTCGGGTGCTTTGCTGACATGTGCCTGATCATGCTGGTGGTAGTCAGGCTGGTAGTTTTGTCACCCTTGCTGATGCTGGCCTGGCAGGTAGTACAAATGGCCTTTTTGGGGTTATCAGCAGAGTCTTCAAAAAAATTCCAGTCTCTGGAAGACCTACCGGTTGTACTGGCAACGTCCCTCGTGTTGGTGTTACTGGGAAAGGTTGCCCGCCTTCTGTCCTCGGCCACCACACAGCTTCTTCCTGCCTGTTGGGGTACTCTGCCTCCCTCCCCCTGTGTGCTGCTGGCCTCGCTCTGCGTGTCCTCCTGCCACGTTGGGTCAGTTACTAGATCATCCACCACCTCCTCTTCCACTTCCGCACCACGGTCCTCCTCCTCACTTTGTGGCAATTGTGTCTCATCATCGTCCACCTCTTGTGACAAAATGCCAGCGTTGCCTTCCTGTGGCCGTGGCTGTTCAAATATTTGGCCATCGCTACATGGGATCTCCTCTTCCACCACTTCAAGCGGAGCAGGCGAGGGGCCCAAATATGGAAATGGACCAGTGAACAGCTCTTCAGGGTTTCCAACTGTGGGATCAGTTGCTGTCTGACGACACTCGGCATGGTGGGAGGAAGGAGCATCAGGGTGAGGAGGAGTATGCGGTCGAGACTCACGGCTACTAACACTTGACCGTGTGGAAGACAGACCGGAGGTGGTGGTGCCCAAGTGACTGGAAGTATAATCTGCTATCCAATTAATAACCTGTACACACTGATCAGTTGGCAATAGTGGTGCTGTTGTGTGCTTCCCTAGTAATTCGGTCAAGAAATGGAAGCGAGAAGATGTGGCTGTTGGTTGTGGCACATTTTCACCTTGGCCACGGCACCATCACCAGAACGTCCAGTTCCACATCCCTTGCCATGCGCCTTGCCCATTGTAAATGAAGTAAAATAGCTTACACTCACACTATCAATGGCAAAAGAATAATAAAAAGGAGATTAGAACCGTGGAAGAGGAAAACCACAGTTATATTTCTCTGGCCTACACCAGAATATTTTAAACAAATATATTTGTGTCTGAACAGTCAGCGAGACACTCAAACTGTTTTTTTTTATGTAAAAAATGCAAAAAGGTGGATTACACCCAGATTTGAACCATGGAAGAGGAAAACTACAGTTCTAGTTCTCTGGCCTGCACCAGAAACTTTTAAACAGATATATTTGTGTCTGAACAGTCAGCGAGACACTCAAACTGTTTTTTTTTTTAATGTAAAAAAGGCAAAAAGGTGGATTACACCCAGATTTGAACTTTGGACGAGGAAAACCACAGTTCTATATCTCTGGCCTACACCAGAATCTTTTAAACAGATATATTTGTGTCTGAACAGTCAGCGAGACACTCAAACTGTTTTTTTTTATGTGAAAAAGGCAAAAAGGTGGATAACACCCAGATTTGAACCGTGGAAGTGGAAAACCACAGTTCTAGTTATCTGGCCTACCCCAGAATCTTTTAAACAGATATATTTTTGTCTGAACAGTCACCGAGACACTCAAACTGTTTTTTTTATGGAAAAAAGGCAAAAAGGTGGATAACACCCAGATTTGAACCGTGGAAGTGGAAAACCACAGTTCTAGTTATCTGGCCGAAATCAGACTCTTTTAAACAGATATATTTGTGTCTGAACACTCACAGACACACTCAATTTTTTTTTTGGGGGGGGGGGAATACCAAAAGGTTAATAAGACGGGTATTTGTACAGTCTGACTGAGGGGAAAAAAAAAAAGAAAAGAGGATTTAGATGAAAAAAAAAGGATTTTTCCTGGCCCCTGAGACCTGGGGCTAAGTCTAGCAATTTGAGCAGCAGCAGCACACAGGACTGTAATGCAGAGTTTGCTGGTATAACCCAGGGGTCTCAAACTCAGCTGGGCATATGACCCGCACACAGAAAAACATTTAATTTGGGGGGCCGCATTATTTGCATGACAAAGTGACATTTTTAGTGATACCATTTTATTTTCTATACACCTTTTGAACTGGTCCTCATCTTGTAGACATGGTCTCCCCTCCAGGTCCACCATATTGCAGACATGGTCTCCCCTCCAGGTCCCCCATATTGCAGACATGGTCTCCCCTCCAGGTCTCTCATATTGCAGACATGGTCTCCCCTCCAGGTCCCCCATATTGCAGACATGGTCTCCACTCCAGGTCCCCCATATTGCAGACATGGTCTCTACTCCAGGTCCCCCATATTGCAGACATGGTCTCCCCTCCAGGTCCCCCATATTGCAGACATGGTCTCACATCCAGATCCCCCATATTGCAGACATGGTCCCCCATCCAGGTCCCCCATATTGCAGACATGGTCTCCCATCCAGGTCCCCCATATTGCAGACTTGGTCCCCCATCCAGGTCCCCCATATTGCAGACATGGTCTCCCATCCAGGTCCCCCATATTGCAGACATGGTCCCCCATCCAGGTCCCCCATATTGCAGACATGGTCTTCATATTGCAGACATGGTCCCCATATTGCAGACATGGTCCCCATCCAGGTCCCCAATATTGCAGACATGGTCCCCCATCCAGGTCCCCCATATTGCAGACATGGTCCCCCATCCAGGTCCCCCATATTGCAGACATGGTCCCCCATATGGCAGACATGGTCCCCCATCCTGGTCCTTATGTTGCAGACATGTCCCCCATCATGGTCCCCATGTTGCAGACATGTCCACCATCCAGAACCCCCCCATATTGCGCACAGGGCCGCCCCCCACACTGCGCACAGGATCCCCGTCCCCCCCATACTGCGCTCAGGATCCCCACCCCCCCAAACTGCGCTCAGGGTCCCAGTCCCCCCCCATACTGCGCTCAGGGTCCCCCCCCCCATACTGCGCTCAGGGTCCCCGCCCCCCCCATAATGCGCTTAGGGTCCCCGTCCCCCCATACTGCGCTCAGGGTCCCCGTCCCCCCATACTGCGCTCAGGGTTTCTGTTCCTGTCCCTCCATACTGCACTCAGGCCACTGGTTGTGGGCATTACAGTGATTGGCTGGCCGCACAGCGTCACCTCGAGTATTTAAAACCGGGCGCCGCCATCTCCGGATCAGACAGTATAAGGAGAGTGCTGCTGAGCTAGGGAGAGATTTATACTGTGAAATAGGTAGTGTAGGGTCTCTAAAGCCTGCAAAATCAAACAAACAGTCCTTCTGAGGACTAATATCCATCCCAGATATCAGGCAGGCAGGCTGTATAGGAGACGCAGTGGTTATACCAGGGGTCTCAAACATGTGGCCCTCGGCCCGCATGCGGCTTCTTGCGGCCCGCAGGCACGGACCCCGTAACTATCGCAGCTCTCTCCAGCAGCCGCGGACATCAGCGCTGTAATGCAGTGTATTGCCGCGCAGAGACCGGCTCTCTGCACAGCAATACCAGTGTCAGCCGCCGGCCTATCAGAGGCCTGCAGCTGACATCTGCGCATGGCAGTGACGTCATACGCCGCTACGCTGGGACGCAGAGGTCAGCTGCTGGCCTCTGATAGGCCGGCGGCTGACACTGGTATTGCTGTGCAGAGAGCCGGAGGCCATAGGGGTGAACTTCCAAGGCTTTTACTCACTCAGAGATGACAGCGGGAACGCGACTCCCTGCTCCCCGCGGAGTCCTGCGGCCACCAGGGACGGCGGTCCGACTACCTCCGAGGAAGTCCAGTGTTCGGTAGCGACCCTACACCAGAGTGTTCCTGCACTACAGACTTCACCCTTTCCCGTCTGTGCGTGTGTGGATAGGCCAGGTCTCCCTCTGAGCTCCTCTCAGGACTAGGGCACGGGTGGCAATTCCTCTCCATCCGATGCCCGGTGGGATCCTCAGGGCCTAACCGGGCTTTCCCGTCCAGGACATAGAGTACAAGGTCGGGGGCCGGTACCCCTCTTGCAGCCGGGATCCCTCTGAATAGATCAGGTAGGCGAGGACAGGTGGCGTGCTCCGCTCCGTCTGCATCCTCCCCGGGACCCATTTGCTAGGGAGCCAAACTCTAAAGCTCCCGGGCCTTCTTGATCCTGGTCCTTGGCCGGGTTGAGACATTCCTTGTGTACAACCTACCTCTCATCCCAAGGCCAGGGTACGAGGGCTGTGTCCCTTGCCAGTGCAGGCCCACACAGGATCTGCACTCCCAGGCGGGAGTCACATTACACACCTTAATTGGACAGCACAGTGACAGCCAACAGACTAGCAAAGGCTAGACAGAAGAACGGACGGACCACGATGGACCAAAAAGACCAAGATCAAAGATGGCATTCTATTAAATATGAAATCTAAAGTGTAACTTACTGGGAAGTCCTCCACCCTCACCCACTAACTGGTTCCTACCACTTTGTGTTCCCCAGTCTCCCTGTAACCAGGGGAGCAGCACCTAGTGCATACTAGCTCCCTCTGGTGGAAAAGTGTGGTGGTGGATGCAAAAGGTTAGGTCACAACCATCACACTGGGCTTACCTCAGAGGAGGAACACCACACTCCATTAGAGAAGTGCAGCATTCCTGTGGCGGTCGAACCCTCAGGGGCGCCACATTCCCCCCTGGTAAAATACAGCATGTCCGCGGGCTGCAAAAGAAGTAACACCCAGGAAATTTTCTTTTTATAATAACACAATTATCTTCCCTTTATGGGAGGCACATTTCTTAAACATTGCATAACAGGTATAAAAATGCAAAAGTATAAAATTATAAAAGTGCTAGCATTTTTCCAGAGACATTAGTGCAAACAGACAAGTTAAGGTGCAAAGACGCAGAGTCAGTTGAGGTAGAAATATCCGCGGTTTTGTATAAAAACAATATTGAGTACCTAAAGAGATGCAAACTATATACATGGGGAAGGAGTCTGTCTGCTGCCAGTCCGCAGGGACACGTGTCTCTAGGAAAACCGGGCTAGAAATCAGGCATAATAGAAAAAGTCAACTTTTAAACTAGTAAACAAAACTGCAACAACAGCCGGGGGCTGCTTTAAACTTCGGGCTGCCTTCTTGGAAAGGGCTCATTCCTCCCGACAGAGGCTAGCCGGTCCCCTGAGGCTGAGCGCGGGGTGGCGTCGCTCCCGGACACCATGTATACGTCCAGGGCGCACCACCCACGCTCCCCCTGGTGGTGAGTGAAAGTCACTGTGTCGCCTGGGAAGAGGTTCCGACCGGGGTGTCCCTTCTTGAGGTGCTGCTCGACGTCCCGCCGGCTGACGAACACATCATCCTGGAACTGGGGACACCGGATGAACCCCCACCCCACCTCATGATGAAAACGGATGACTTGGCCTTCGTACCGGGGACTGGGACGGGTGGCCTCCTCCTGACGCACCCGAGTCTTTGCAGCAATGGTCCGGGCCTCGAGGCGCTCGCAGCGTTGCTCCCGTCAACGCTGTTCCCATGGAAGCTGGAATATCTGGTCGCTGCACCACTGGCTCCTCCTCCGCGCTTCAGCCCGGGTCTCCCGGGGGAAGCCCATTAGGTCGCCCCCCTGGTTTTCCCAGGCCCACTCCTCAGCCTCGGGCCAGGTTACTGCCGGTGCAGGTAGCGGGGTTAGAACGGGTTGCTGCGAGTCCTCTGTAGACGCGGACCAATCCGGGTTGGAGCTGGTAGTTTCCTCCGCAGCTTCAGGCACCTCCGTATCAGGGTTTGGGCGGCATCGCAGGTCCCCACCCATGGCTGCCGATTGCAGCTCTGGAGCCAACGCTTGCTCCCAGGTGACCCCGTGGGGAATCAGGTACTACAACATGAGGTCCAAGATAGTCACGGTAGGCTCTGCAGCCTGGGCAGGGGTTGCACACTCACCCGCCTCTGGGCCGCTCTCGACCTCTAACACCGAGTCGACTTGTCCTGGGCCTTCAACTCCTTGGCGGCGGTCCCGGATACGCAGCAGCATCTCCTCCCACCACGTAGCCGTCGCCGCCTCCTGGGCCTCTTTCTGCCTTCTTAGGAGTTCCGGAGCTTCCTGCTGGAGAAATGCAATATCTCCCGGGGTCAATATGCTGCCGCCTTGCTCTCTGTCGGGTGAAGGGCCTGAACCGGGTTCAGTAGACGCATGGTCTTGTTCCCCAGAGGCATCCATGTCTGCCTCCGTTCACTGCCAAGCTCCGACTGCAATGGCCGCACCTTGTTGCTTTGCTTCTTCCTCCTCTTTCGGGGCAGTTCCTGGGCGGAATGCTGACAGGCCCGCCTTCGTTCAGCCCATCCAGTTTGACGGGCATTACCCCGCGGACAGTCTCTGATGGAAGGGGCAGTCTACATTTTTGGCGCCAAGCGGGAGCCCAGCCCACGATGGGAGGCGTTCAAAGACAGTCTTTTTACAGCGTTATGGCATCTGTTCTTCTTGTGCGGGCGCCATTTTAAGTGTAAAACAACAGTTCAAGGTGTAAGGCACACAGTACCCGATAGCAATGGGCACTTCTTCCTTTGCTGCGGGCACGCGATCCTGCCGACTACGCCAGGTTGCGGGCACGCGGATCCTGCCGACTGTGCCAGGTTGTGACGCCTCTACTCGTAAAGCCCGTGTTTTACCCTGGGTGTTGGGGGACTCGGTGTCGGGCCCTGTTGGAGAGATGGGATGCAGCCGTGGTCCGGGCCCGACCCGTGCTCAGGGCTGTCACATTAGAAAGAGATGGTGTGGGCTTGTTCAGGTTGAGTGACTGCCTCGACGCACTGAGCTGCTTTGTAAAGCACTAGCAGTACTGCTCTCGGTTGGAATGGAGAACATGATGGAATGCACCAGTGAGTCTTGCTACTCCCGCATTTTACGCTCCCGGTTCAACGGTGTTATGAGGCTTTGTAAGTTGTCCCGGTAGAAAGGATCTAGGAGGGTGGACACCCAATAATCAGCCGTGTTGAGAATGTGGGCGATGCGGCGGTCGTTTCTCAGGCACTGCAGCATGAAATCAACCATGTGCTGCAGACTGCCAACTGGCCAAGAAACGCTGTCCCCTGCTTGAGGCGTGATCTCTGCCTGCTCTGCATCACCCCACCCTCGCTGTAGATACTGACTACTAGAGCATTGTGTACCTCCCTCCTCTGGACAGATGTCTTCCTCCTCCATTGACTCCTCCTCATCCTCCTCACAAAGTGTCCCCTGCCTAGGCCTTTGTGAGGAACCACGTTGCGCAGGCTATACAGAAGCAGATAGCATTTGTGACTCCTCATCCTCCACCTCTTCCAAAACCTCCTCCCTTAGTGCTTGCAGTGTTTTTCAAGCAGGCAGATAAGGGGGATAGTCATGCTGACTAGTGCATCATCTGCACTCGCCATCCGCGTGGAATAATCGAAGGCACGCAAAACGTGGCAAATGTCCTTCATAGAGGCCCACTCAGTGGTGGTGAAGTGTGAACGGCGCTCACTGCGACTTGTTTGCGCCTGCTGCAGCTGGTACTCGATTACTGCTGCCTGCTGCTCACACAACCTCTCCAACATATGTAATGTTGAATTCCACCTGGTGGGTAGGTCACATATGATGCGATATTCCGGAAGACGTAATCGGCGCTGCAGAGCTGCAATGCGCGATCTTGCATTGCTGGAACACCGCAAGTGAGCGCACTCTATGCGGACCTTGTGCAGCAGTGCATCAATGTAGCATCGGCGTCTCTGCCCTGTACTAGGCAGAGACGCCGTCCCTCTCACCTCCCCGCTCCTGGCGCGGCGTCCTCCAGCGCTTCTCTCCCCGCTGCTTCCGGCACGCGCTCCTTCCCCGGCAGTGTGCTTAGGGCGCGCGCGCTCCCCCTCTCTTAAAGGGACCGCGCGCGCCGTCCTAAGAAGTCCCCGGCCAATTACCGGAGGACCTCCCATATATAAAGCACCTCCTCCAAAATGGAGGTGCCCGAGCAATGTTGTTGCAAAGCCTTCACTCTGCTTCAGCCCTCAGGTCCCGTTACCAGTTACCTGCCAGTCACCTGCCAGATTCCTGCTTGTTACCTGCCAGTCACCTGCCAGATTCCTGCCTGTTTCCTGCCAGTCACCTGCCAGATTCCTGCTTGATACCTGCCTGATATCCGCTTACCTGCTTGCAAGCCTGCGGTCCGACGGTCTGCCTTCCGACACCTGTCAGTCTGTCTATGGACCAGCCTGCCCGCTCACCTGGGAGCGCTCACCTACTACCTGTCTGCTAGCCTACCTGGAGGCTCCGCCGTCACGTGCTGTGACCACCTGCCTGTCCAGAGACTCTTGCCCGCTCACCTGGGAGCGTCCACCTGCTACCTGCCTGCTAGCCTACCTGGAGGCTCCGCCGTCACGTGCTGTGACCACCTGCCTGTCCAGAGACTCTTGCCCGCTCACCTGGGAGCGTCCACCTGCTACCTGCCTGCTAGCCTACCTGGAGGCTCTGCCGTCACTTGCCGTGACCACCCGCCTGTCAAGAGACTGTCCCCGTCACTTGCCGTGACCTCCTGCCCTTCTACCCAGAGACTGTCCCCGTCACTAGCCGTGACTACCTGCCCGCCTTCCTTGGGAGCCACCCGCTTCCTTACAAGGACTGTCCCCTTGTATAGTTGCTCAGAGGCTCCACCTCCCAGACCCGTTACAATCAAGATCCGGATAGTCCCTCAAAAAACTCTGCACGACCAAGTTGAGCACATGTGCCAGACATGGGATCTGAGTGAGGTTGCCTAGGCCCAGAGCTGCCACCAGATTTCGGCCATTGTCACACTCTACCATACCTGGCTGGAGATTCGCTGGCACAAACCACACGTCGCTCTGCTGCTTGATGGCATTCCAGAGCTCCTGCGCTGTGTGGCTTCGATTCCCCAAAGAAATTAATTTTAATACGGCCTGTTGACGTTTGGTCACGGCTGTGCTCATATCGGTTATCATAACAGGTAACCGTTCACGAATCGATGTGGAGGTAGACCGTGACGGCTCCTGCAGCGCTGATTCAGAGGAACTGGAGTATGAGGAGGAGTCAAGGTGTACAGACTGGATTCCTGCAATCCTTGGAGTTGGCAGAACACGTACAGCGCCACTCTCAAGATCTGTACCCGGCTCCACAACATTTACCCAATGGGCAGTGAGGGAAAGGTATCGTCCCTGTCCATGCTTAGTGGTCCACGCATCGGTGGTCAGGTGGACCTTGCTACTGACGGCGTTTTGTAGCGCATGTTTAATTTTTCCCTCCACATGCTGTTGCAGGGCAGGGACGGCTTGCCTGCTGAAATAAAAGCGGCTGGGCACGCTGTATTGTGGGACTGCCAATGTCATAAAGTTACGGAAGGTGTCAGTCTCCACCAGCCTGAATGATAGCATTTCAAGGGCCAGTAGTTTTGCAATGCCAGCATTCAGAGCCTGTGCTCGGGGGTGGTTTGCCGAGTATGGGCGCCTTTTCTCCCATGCCTGTGCTACTGATGGCTGTAGACTGGCCTGGGAGTGTGAGGATGACAGGGAACATGGTGCTGTGGGTGGAATTACACTGTGTCTCTGTACAACAGTGCCAGAGGTTCTTCCATGGCGATCCTGTGAGGAAGCCGAACCAGCGGTGTGTGAGCTGGAGGAAGAGGCTACAACACGAGCTGAAGAGGTGGTAGGTGGCGCTGTAGGTTGGCCTAGGTCTTCAGTGTGTTTTTGTAACTCCACCACGTGCTTGGTCCGCACATGTTTCCACATATTTGTGGTATTGAGGTTGCTGACACTTTTCCCTCTTTTCACCTTCTGATTACACAGCTTGCATTTGACAAAGCAAATGTCATCTGCAACTGTGTCAAAAAAGGACCAGGCACTGCAAGTCTTGGGAGCTCCCGCTTTGGATTTTGGAAGAGCCATGCTCCTAATGGGTGCCGAAGTGGAGGCTACAGGCAACCAAGTCTGCCCCCTCCCTCTCCCTCATTTTTGGGCCGTTCGGGGAATCTCTTCCTCAGAGCTGCTCCCACCACCTTCCTGTCCCTCACGCCATGATGGGTCAAGGACCTCATCATCTACACCACCCTCTTCAAACAACTGCTTCTCCTGGGTAGTCTCGACAGCACAGTACGCACCAGAAAGTGGCACCTGAGTCTCATCATCAGATGCGTACTGAGGTGTGCTGCTGACCATAGGCACTGGCCCACCCGCCTCTTCAGATTCAGAGAGACAAAACGGTTGCGCATCACTGCATACTACCTCTTCTTCAAATTCTCGAATTCTGCTTGGCTGGCCCCCTCTTTCCAAGCCAAGAGATTCAGAGGACAGAAGTAGAGATGGCTCCTGTCCAGGGCTCTCTGACTGCCTGGGCAATTTGGCAGGTGGTGAAGAGACAGATGGGTGCTCTTCAGTGCTCAGGACCTGAGAGGATCTGGAACTAATTGAAGTCGATGCATTAGCTGACATCCATCCGACAACGGCTTCAATTTGGTCCTCCTGCAGCAGTGGGGTACGGCTAGCTCCTACAAAGCTGCGCATAAAGGACTGTTCCCTGGTAAAACTGGGGGATTCTGAGTCACTGGTGCCTGCAGCAGGCACAGAATCCCCACGTACTCTCCCTGCAGGCACAGAATCCTTGCGTCCTCTCCCTGCAGAAACTCCACGCCCACGCCCACGCCCACGACCACATGCCTTACTCCCTGCCTTCTTCATCTTGGTAGACTGATAAAGATAGGCAGAAAAGTACTAAGGGCTTAGTGTGCTTATTCCCGAACAGCTGCTAACAGGTATAAGAAACACTAATTTTATAAAGTGTGGACTAGACTTTAATATGAGCTAATGTGGCCTACACAACTGTAAAGTGGAGTGTTTGGTGAACTTTATTTAGTTTTTTTTTGTCACAAAAAGACACTGGATGTGCCCAAAGATGTAAAACCGATAGTATCACAAACTTTTTGTAGCTATTACAATGCAGGAAGGTAACCTACAATGCAATAGATGAGGCTACAAAAAATAGGCTAATACTAATCTGTCTGGGGCTGCAGGGCACAATGCTGCAGAAAGACTCCTCTATCTACTCCTATATAGTGTGTTTGCAAGCAATCTAGCTGGATACGGATGGAACCACACTAATAGGAGAAATCAGGAAAAATGAGCAGCACTAATGCAAAAAAGGACAATGTATGAGGCAGTGACGCACGCTGAGCGGACTACAACCGGACGTGGCTGCAGAACACACTGCGTGAGCTGCACTCACACACAGACCTCGCAGACAGCCGTGAACAGTGCAGAGAACTGTGCACTAGCGCTGCAAGGCAAAAGAAATCTTCTCTATCTACTCCTATATAGTGTGTTTGGAACCAATGTAGCTGAATACGGATGGAACCACCACACTAATAGGAGAAATCAGGAAAAATGATCAATTAGCAAAAAAGGACAATGTATGAGGCAGTGACGCACGCTGAGCGCACTACAACCAGACTTGGCTGAAGCACACACTACAGCGTGAGCTGCACTCACACACAGAGACCTCGCAGACAGCCGTGAACAGTACAAAGAACTGTGCACTAGCGCTGCAAGGCACAGCGATTTATAAAGTAGCTTGGGTAAAGCAGAATAGAGCAAATAGGTAGCTAAAACTGTCCCTCAGAGCAACAGCGTCCTATCCCTAACTGAATTCACAGCAGAGTGAGCTCAAAATGGCGGCGGCGGCTTTTATAGTGCATCATGACATCATTTCAGCAGCCAATCACAGCCATGCCATTAGTTAAGATGCCTACATGCCTAACAGGATGTGCCCACACTTCTTAGGATCCTCATTGGCTGAATAAAATTAAACTGGCTCATTGCATTATGGGAACTTCCGATTCCGGTATCCGATATTCTAAAAGTATCGGAATTAAGTATCGGAATTCCGATACCGCGAATATCGGCCGATACCTGATATTTCAGTATCGGAATGCTCAACACTAGTGCCAAGACTATATGCTATGACTGTATATAGGCATTGTAGGCTTTACGTGCACCATATTAGACCATTTGTAAGAGCACGGTGTGGCATTATAAATTACTATTGTTTTGGGGGATTTCACCATTTATCTGGTTACCTTATTGTAGTCCAAATCTGGGCACTGTGTGGCACTATTAACTGGAGAGCACTGCCACGCAACAGCGTCCAAATGTGAACAAGTATAGTTTTGTATGTCTGGCCTATGAATTCAGGGGAATTACTCGGGAAGTATATGCGTCTCCTGACAGTGGGACTTAATTTGGACAAAAAATTATTTTTAAGACATCCTTACACATTAGATTAAAATTGATAAAAAAATGAAACAATTGTTCGCTGAGTACAAACTTAAAGGGATATCCCCATTTACAAGATCCTATCCCAGTATGCAGTAGGTGTAATAATATCAGCAAATACCACAAATTAGAAATGCAGTACAAGTTCTTCTGATTCACTGTGTCGCTTACCCCATGTGTATGGCATTGCGGGAGCTTAGATCAGAGGCGTATCTAGAGTGGGGCAGCCGGCAGGGGGGCGCAGTCAGGCCGCCTAATGTATTCTGCCACCCCCCCACACTGGGATTCGGCCGTTCTCTGAGCCGGCTGTCAAGCTGACAGTCGGCTCACAGAACGTGCAGCGCCGGCTCTCAGTGATTGTACTTGCGTCTTTCAATTGAAACTCTGACCGCCGGGTCAGAGCGACCCCATCAGCGTGATCAGGTCATGTGATCACACTGCTTACGTCACTCGTTGGCACTGCAGACAGGGGAGCGCATTGGTGGTAAGTGCTCCACACTGGAGCTGAAGACACCGAAGACTTAGTGTAACGTGAGGGGATTCAATGTGTGTGTGTGTGTGGGGGGGGAGAATTTGTGGTGGGGGTGGGGTATTCAATGTGCATGGGGGGTTTTATGATTGGGGTATTCAATGTGCTTGTGGGTGATTTAGGAGGTGGGCATTTAGGGTGTGGGAGGAGATTTGGGATGGAGATATTTTATATGTGTGGGGGTTATTTAGTGTGTGGGGGGAGATTTAGGATGGGGGTATTCTATGCGTGTGGGGGTTATTTAGTGTGTGGTCGGTTATTTGGGATGGGGTATTTAGTGTATGGGGGTGATTTAGTGTAACAGGGTAAGGGTTGGGGAGATTTGGTATAACGGGAGGGAGATTTAAGGACACTAGTTTGGGGTGCAAGGAAGGGAAAGGTGCAGACTAGTGATGAGCGAGCACTAAAATGCTCGTGTACTCGTTGGTTGGGTCGAGCAAATTGGAATGCTTGAGTGCTCGGTCCGATGTAAGTCTATGGGAAACTCGAGCATTTTTCCGCCGGCTCCTCCGGCGGTCTGCAGAGAGCCTAAAAATTGCCCAAATCGATGGGGTCAGTGCTCAAATAACTTGGGAACAGCATGGGGAAGACCCTTGGAAGCATTTCTGACTCCCAGGTCACTGCTGTCAACAACGTTGTCAGAGGTATTACACCACTTTTACGGACTCACAATAAAACATGCAAAAACTAAACCAAAATGGATTTTCCTGGAAAATATGTTAAAGAACATCCTTTCCAGGGTAATGACTTGTAAATAAAGCAAAATAAATAACCAAAAACAAAAATACTCCTCCACACCTTGGGCTATGTTCACACGTAGCGTTTTTGATGTGTTTTTGCACTTTTGCATTGCTTTCAACCAAGACAAATGCATTCCTTATCTGGCCATGTGGTGTGTGAGACATCATCAGACACATCCTGTTTCATTTATGATGGAGGGACTCTGAAAGTCACAAACCTATTTTTATAGGGCCATCAGATGGCCCTTACAATTCTTAAAGGGCCAGCAGTCGGCCCTCGCTATTGTTAGAGAGCCACCAGCCGGCTATTCTTTGTTGTTCCCATTATTAACGAGTGAAACTCCTTTACTGTTATTGCGTTTGCAGTGACTGCAAGGGCTGCCAAAAATTTGGAGGCACTCCAATGCCCCTTTCAAGAGACGTACAGATCAGAGAGCCTCCTAAAAACAATGTTCCCATTATTAGGAAATGGGTCTCCCATAGGGTTTTCCTATGCAGTGAAGCAATGGCTGCCAAAAATTTGGAGGAACTCTAATGCCCCCAAGGACAATTGAACGCTGCGCTTGGACAAGGATGTGGACGTGCTTGCTGATGGTGCTAGTTGAGAGTGTTCAACGACAGGTGCAGGGCAGTAGGCATCTTGGCATGCGCCATGGACAGGGGATTGGCGTGCACGCACAACAGCGGAACAAGCAGTGGTGTCACCCGCAGACACTGTTGCTGGACCCTGGGGTTTGGCCCACTTAGTCGGGTGCTTTGCTGCCATGTGCCTGATCATGTGGGGGTGGTCAGGCTGCTAGTTTTGCTACCCCTGCTGATGCTGACCTGGCAGGTGGTGAAAATGGGCTTTTTGGGGTTTTCGGAAGAGTGTTTAAAAAACAACCAGACTCGGGAAGACCTAACAGTTGTACTGTCAACTTCCGTCGTGTTGATGTTACAGGGAACAGTTGCCGGCCTTCTGTCTGCAGCCACCACACTGCTTGTTCTTGCCTGTTGTGGTGCTACGCCTCCCTCCCCCTGTGTGCTGCTGTCCTCGCTCTGCATGTCCTCCTGCCAGGTTGGGTCAGTTACTATATGATCCACCACCTCGTCTTCCACTTCTGCACCCTGGTCCTCCTGACTTTCTGGCAATTGTGTCTCATCATCATCCACCTCTTGTGACAGTTTCCCACCGTCGCCTTCGTGTGACCGTGGCTGCTCAAATATTTGGGCATCGCTACATGCAATCTCCTCTTGCCCCGCTTCAAGTGGACAGGGCGAGAGGCCCAAATCTATAAATGGAAAAGTGAACAGCTCTTTGGAGTGTCCAAGTGTTGGATCAGTTGTCTCCGGGCACTCGGCATGGTGGGAGTAAGCAGGATCAGGGTGAGGAATATGCGGTCCAGACTCACAGCTACAGAGACTTGACCACGTGGAAGACAGGGTGGTGGTGGTGGCTAAGTGACTGGAAGCATTATCTGCTATCCAACCAATAACCTTTTGACACTGCTCTGGGTTCAATAGTGGTGTTCTGTGGTCCCCCTATTAATTGGGACAGGAAGGTCGAGCAAAAAGATGTGGGTGTTTGTTGTGGCACAAATTCAGCTTGCCCACGGCCTCGGCATGCATCATCATCATCACCATCAAATCCACTTCCCCGTCCCTTGCCACATGCCTTGCCCATTTTAAATGGAAGACAATATTCTCCACATTCACTACAAATGGCTGAATTTGAACCACAGTGATATGTGATACGTGTGACTGAAAACCACAGCTTTAAATATCTGGCCTGTAGGTAACTATTTTTCACGGCGACCTTGTGTCAATAACTTCACTGACACACTGCAACAAAATTTAAATGGAAGCCTGAAATGCCTGAATTTGGAGCACACTTATATGTGATATGTAGGTTACTATTTTTCACAGCGACCTCATGTCAATAATTTCACTGACACAATGAAACAAAATTTAAATAGAGGCAAATATTTTCCACTTTCACTACAAATTTCTGGATTTTTATCGCTGTAATATGGAAAGAATCTGGCTGTATTCCGCTTTGGCAACAAGCAAATGTAGGAGAAAAACGGTGTTCTCTGGATTGCTTTTTAACCAAATAACCAGGATTAACATAAAACATAATTATCCGGGGGCCCCTGATACCTGGGGCTATTTGTAAAAATAACTGTAACAGAAGCAGCAGACAGACCTGGAATGGACCCTCTTGTGATGTATTATACACTGCAGTCTGCCACATACACTGCAGTCTGCCTAGCTATCTCTGATATATATATATATATATATATATATATATATATATATGTATATGTATATATGTATATATACAGTACAGACCAAAAGTTTGGACACACCTGCTCATTTGAAGGTTTTTCTGTATTTTCATGACTATGAAAATTGTACATTCACACTGAAGGCATCAAAACTATGAATTAACACATGTGGAATTATATACTTAACAAAAAAGTGTGAAACAACTGAAAATATGTCTTATATTCTAGGTTATTCAAAGTAGCCACCTTTTGCTTTGATGACTGCTTTGCACACTCTTGGCATTCTCTTGATGAGCTTCAAGAGGTAGTCACCGGAAATGGTCTTCCAACAATCTTGAAGGAGTTCCCAGAGATGCTTAGCACTTGTTGGCCCTTTTGCCTTCACTCTGCGGTCCAGCTCACCCCAAACCATCTCGATTGGGTTCAGGTCTGGTGACTGTGGAGGCCAGGTCATCTGGCATAGCACCCCATCACTCTCCTTCTTGGTCAAATAGCCCTTACACAGCCTGGAGGTGTGTTTGGGGTCATTGTCCTGTTGAAAAATAAATTATGGTCCAACTAAACGCAAACCGGATGGAATAGCATGCCGCTGCAAGATGCTGTGGTAGTCATGCTGGTTCAATATGCCTTCAATTTTGAATAAATCCCCAACAGTGTCACCAGCAAAGCACCCCCACACCATCATACCTCCTCCTCCATGCTTCACGGTGTGAACAAGGCATGTAGAGTCCATCCGTTCACCTTTTCTGCGTCGCACAAAGACACGGTGGTTGGAACCAAAGATCTCAAATTTGGACTAATCAGACCAAAGCACAGATTTCCACTGGTCTAATGTCCATTCCTTGTGTTCTTTAGCCCAAACAAGTCTCTTCTGCTTGTTGCCTGTCCTTAGTAGTGGTTTCCTAGCAGCTATTTTACCATGAAGGCCTGCTGCACAAAGTCTCCTCTTAACAGTTGTTGAAAAGATGTGTCTGCTGCTAGAACTCTGTGTGGCATTGACCTGGTCTCTAATCTGAGCTGTTGTTAATCTGCGATTTCTGAGGCTGGTGACTCGGATAAACTTATCCTCAGAAGAAGAGGTGACTCTTGGTCTTCCTTTCCTGGGGCGGTCCTCATGTGAGCCAGCTTCTTTGTAGCGCTTGATGGTTTTTGCAACTGCACTTGGGGACACTTTAAAAGTTTTCCCAATTTTTCGCACTGACTGACCTTTATTTCTTAAAGTAATGATGGCCACTCGTTTTTCTTTACTTAGCTGCTTTTTTCTTGCCATAATACAAAATCTAACAGTCTATTCAGTAGGACAATCAGCTGTGTATCCACCAGACTTCTGCACAACACAACTGATGGTCCCAACCCCATTTATAAGGCAAGAAATCCCACTTATTAAACCTGACAGGGCACACCTGTGAAGTGAAAACCATTTCCGGTGACTACCTCTTGAAGCTCATCAAGAGAATGCCAAGAGTGTGCAAAGCAGTCATCAAAGCAAAAGGTGGCTACTTTGAAGAACCTAGAATATAAGACATATTTTCAGTTGTTTCACACTTTTTTGTTAAGTATATAATTCCACATGTGTTAATTCATAGTTTTGATGCCTTCAGTGTGAATGTACAATTTTCATAGTCATGAAAATACAGAAAAATCTTTAAATAAGAAGGTGTGTCCAAACTTTTGGTCTGTACTGTATATACACGTTGTGGAAGTTCAATGGATCCTCTTGCTATATGCACTGCAGTCTGCCTACTTCCTGCTATCACCAATGATTGTATGCAGCTGGATTAGTCCTTAGAAGGACTGTTAGTTCAGATGGAGAGATAGATAGATAGATATATATATATATATATATATATATATATATATATATACACAGTTATATGAAAAAGTTTGGGCACCCCTATTAATCTTAAGCTTAATGTTTTATAAAAATTGGTGTTTTTGCAACAGCTATTTCAGTTTGATATATGTAATAACTGTTGGACACAGTAATGTTTCTGCCTTGAAATGAGGTTTATTGTACTAACAGAAAATGTGCAATCTGCATTCAAACAAAATTTGACAGGTGCATAAGTATGGGCACCCTTATCATTTTCTTGTTTTAAATACTCCTACCTACTTTTTACTGACTTACTAAAGCACTTTTTTTGGCTTTGTAACCTCATTGAGCTATGAACTTCATAGCCAGGAGTATGCAATCATGAGAAAAGCTACTTAAAGTGGCCACTTGCAAGTTGTTCTCCTGTTTGAATCTCCTCTGAAGAGTGGCATCATGGGCTCCTCAAAACAACTGTCAAATGATCTGAAAACAAAGATTATTACATAGTTGTTCAGGGGAAGGCTACAAAAAGCTGTCTCAGAGATTTAACCTTTCAGTTTCCACTGTGAGGAACATAGTAAGGAAATGGAAGAACACAGGGACAGTTCTTGTTAAGGCCAGAAGTGGTAGGCCAAGAAAAACATCAGAAAGGCAGAGAAGAAGAATGGTGAGATCAGTCAAGGACAATCCTCAGACCACCTCCAGAGAGCTGCAGCATCAACTTGCTGCAGATGGTGTCACTGTGCATCGGTCAACTATACAACGCACTTTGCACAAGGAGAAGCTGTATGGGAGAGTGATGCGAAAGAAGCCGTTTCTGCAAGCACACCACAAACAGAGTCGGCTGAGGTATGCAAAAGCACATTTGGAGAAGCCAATTTCTTTTTGGAAGAAGGTCCTGTGGACTGATGAAACCAAGATTGAGTTGTTTGGTCATACAAAAAGGCGTTATGCATGGCGGCAAAAAACCACAGCATTCCAAGAAAAACACTTGCTTCCCACAGTAAAATTTGGTGGAGGTTCCATCATGCTTTGGGGCTGTGTGGCCAATGCCGGCACCGGGAATCTTGTTAAAGTTGAGGGACGCATGGATTCCACTCAGTATCAGCAGCTTCTTGACAATAATGTTCAAGAATCAGTGACAAAGTTGAAGTTACGCAGGGGATGGATCTTTCAGCAAGACAATGATCCAAAACACCGCTCCAAATCTACTCAGGCATTCATGCAGAGGAACAATTACAATGTTCTGGAATGACCATCCCAGTCCCCAGACCTAAATATCATTGAACATCTGTGGGATCATTTGAAGAGGGCTGTCCATGCTCGGCGACCATCAAACTTAACTGAACTGGAATTGTTTTGTAAAGAGGAATGGTCAAAAATACCTTCATCCAGGATCCAGGAAATCATTAAAAGCTACAGGAAGCGACTAGAGGCTGTTATTTTTGCAAAAGGAGGATCTACTAAATATTAATGTCACTTTTCTGGTGAGGTGCCCATACTTATGCACCTGTCAAATTTTGTTTGAATGCAGATTGCACATTTTCTGTTAGTACAATAAACCTCATTTCAAGGCAGAAACATTACTGTGTCCAACAGTTATTACATATATCAAACTGAAATAGCTGTTGCAAAAACACCAATTTTTATAAAACATTAAGCTTAAGATTAATAGGGGTGCACAAACTTTTTCATATAACTGTATGTTGTGGAATACCTATACTAACTCTAAACAAGCAAATCTCTCCCTGACACAGCAGCAGCTCTCCCTACTCTGCCTGATTCCGGAGTGACTGTGACGAGCACAGCGGCGCCAGGTCTGATATAGACCTGATGATGCTGTGCGGCCAGCCAATCACTGAAATGCCACAACCACCATGGCTACGGCATTACAGTGGGTGGCAGGCGATCCCTGCATGTTCATTGGCTCTCTAAAGAGGGAGGGAACCCGAGCAACCAGGTAATAATCGCAGAGCGCCGAACATCTCCAGCAGTGAGATGCTCGGGCGAGTACCAAGCAGTGGCGAGCACGTTCGCTCATCATTAGTGCAGACACAATATGGGGAGCAGGAGAAATTCGAAGACACTGTATGAAAAGCAAATGGGTAAGATGGGGGGCATGTATGAGGAAACAGTATGGGGGAATGGGTGCAGACACAGTATGGTGAGTGGGGGGTGCGGACACAGTATGAGGAGTGAGGGGGGGAAGATATGAGGGGAGGATGGGTGCAGACACAGTATGGTGAGTGGGTGGATTGATGCGGACACAGAATGGGGAGGATGGGTGCGAATGCAGTATAGGGAGTTAAGGGGGAATGTATGTGGACACAGTATAGGGAGCGAGTGGGGGAATGGGTGCAGTCACAGTATGGGGAGCGAGGGTGATGGGATGTGTGCAGACACAGTATGGGAAGCGAGGGTGATTGGATGTGTACGGACACAGAATCGGGAGTCGGAGGGATGTGTGACGACGCAGTATGGAGATCAAGGGGATAAATATGAGGAGACAGTATCGTTAGCAGGGGGAACGTGAGAGGAGACAGTATGAGGAGGGAGGGGGAATAGTGTGAGGAGACAGTATGGGGCGAAAAAAGTGAGTGGGCCCAGAATAGAGGCGCAGTAGTTTGGAGAGGGGGTAGCATGTGGGGACAGTGTAAGGGCACAGCCAGGAGGGGACAGTAAGCCAAGGAGGGGGGAGTGTGGTGAGGGGGCACAGTATAGAGACTGGGCCCTATAGGGGGGCATAGTGTAAAAGGACAGTGTGAAGAGGGGGCCCAGTATGGAAAGCAGAGGGCAGTGTGGAGAGCATGTACCATAAGAGGTACAGTGTGGAGGTCATATTTTGTGCAGGGAATATAGTGAGGGGCAATTATTTATTCAGGGGTTCGCCGTAGTGCAGTATTTTTTTATTCAGGAGCATTATAATAACTCTGCTATCTTTACGGGCACCGTGTGGGGATGTGCTGCAGAAGATGGGGGTGTGCTGCAGAAGACCGGAGAAGATGGAAGTCTGTAGAGACGAGGCGTGGATGGGAAAAATCATCATGGCATCTGGACACGATGAAGAAGAAAAGAAAGAGGACGACTCCAGAGACATCGTCATCTATCAGGTACCTGGATGTAAATGTTATTTGTGATACTGACTAATTCTCATGCTTTTATTTGTTAGGAGCATTAAAGGGGTTGTCCAAGATTGTGATGAGTCTGCAGTCATTCTATGTGACTACAGACTTCTCACAGTGCACACTGCACGCTCTCAGGATTCTCTCGTGCCGGCGATTTGTATACATGCAGTCACGTGCTGACTAGACATGTGTGGCCTCACTCAATGAAAATGAATTGAGCGAGGCAGGACCCGTCTAGTCGGAATGTGTCCAGAAGTATACAAATTGCATACTTGTGATGACATGACCATCCACTCTTGCCTCGGCAAGGGAGAATCCTAAAAGTGTGCAGTGTATGCGCTGTGAGAATTCAGAAGCCTGCAGTCACAGAGTGACTGCAGACTTTCTTCTCAAATCTGGACAAGCCCTTTATTTTATAGTTAACCTCTTAAGGACCCTGGGATTTTCCGCTTTTTGCATTTTCTTTTTTTGCTCCCCTTGTTCCCAGAGCCATAGAGTTTTTATTTTTTGGTCAATGTGGCCATGTGAGGGCTTATTTTTTGAGGGACGACATTACTGGTTTTACCATATCGTGTACGGGAAAACGGGAAGAAAAAATTCCAAGTGCGGTGAAATTACAAAAAAAAGTGCAATACCACAGATGTTTTTTTTGTTTTGTTCTTTACCACGTTCACTGAATGCTAAAACTGACCTGCCATTCTTATTCCCCAGGTCATTACGAGTTTGTAGACACAAACATGTATAGGTTCTTTTTTAAGTAGTGAAAAAAAATCCAAAGTTTGCTAAAAAAAAAAAAAAAAAAAAAGAAGGATTTTTGGTACTCATCGTAAAATCTCTTTCTTGGAGCCTTCATTGGGGGACACAGGACCATGGGTGTATGCTGCCGTCGCTAGGTTGACACTAGGCAAAAAAGAAAAAAGCTCCTCCTAAGCAGCATACACCTGCCTACAGGCACCAAGCTCACCAGTTAGTGGCTAAAGCAGTAGGAGGAACCTAAAACAATTAACTATGCAATGCCCAATGGGGCACAACTGTGAAAAGTAAATGAGATGCCCAACAAGGCCAACTGGACATATCCCAAAATCAGGAAGGGTCCTGTGTCCCCCAATGAAGGCTCCAAGAAAGAGATTTTACGGTGAGTACCAAAAATCCTTCTTTCTTTATCGCCGCCTGCAGGACCTTCCGTCCAAGACTGGCATCAGCCGAAGAATAAGTGTGGACCTTGTAAAACCTTGAAAAGGTGTGGAGTGAAGACCACGTTGCGGCCTTACAGATTTGAGAAGCCGAAGCCTGATGACAAACCGCTCAAGAAGCCCCCACCGTCCGGGTGGAGTGAGCCCTTACTCCTGGAGGAGATTTGTCTGAGACTCGATATGCCTCCAAAATGGTCGAACGTATCCAACGGGCAATGCTTGACTGGGAAGCAGGAAGACCCTTGCGACGCCCCTCAGGGATGACAAACAGGGCATCCGAACACCGAAGGGAAGCCGTTCTAGAAAGGTACACACGTAGAGCACTTACCAGATCCATATTATGCAGGGATTTCTCCTGTGGATGCACTGGAGCCGGGCAGAAAGAAGGCAAAACAATGTCCTCATTGATGTGGAAAGAGGAGACTACTTTCGGCAAAAAGGAAGGCTCCAGCCTGAGCACTACCTTGTCTTGATGGAAGACCAGAAAGGGAGACAGACATGAGAGGGCTGCGAGCTCTGCAACCCTCCTAATTGAGGTAACAGCCATCAAACAAAGCCACCTTCCAGGAGAGAAGAGAGGCTGAGATGCATAGGCGGATTATAATGAGGGCAATCCGGGCTACCGCCCGGAGCCTCGGTTCTCCAGGGGGCCCGGGGCTCCGGGGGGGCTATGGCCGGATTGCCCTCATTATATGTGTGGCCGCGCGGCACATACCGGCAGACAGTGGCGGGGGGGCCCCGGACCACTCCCCCAGCAGCGGTGCACGGCCGCTACTTCTTCTTCGGCCGGGCCAGCACTGCAGCAGTTAACTTCCTTGTGTGCTGGCCCGGCCGCGTCACTGCTAGGAGACACGGCCCTGTGCGCGGCCGTGTCTCCTAGCTGTGACGTCACACCGTGCGCGCCCGGCCTGGACTGCTACTTACCACCGGAGAGAAGCAGGAGCCAGGAGGACTGGAGCCGGGGGATGGTGAGTGTGTGTGTGTATGTGTATGCATGTATAGGCAGATATCATTATGTGATGTCTGATTATATGTATTTTTGTGTTTCAAATGTGTTTTGTGCGTGTATGTATATGTTTGTGTGCCTGACTGCGTGCGGCCTCCTGCTGAGTATAGATGGCGCCGTGCGGCCTCCTGCTGTCTCTGGAGGGGGGGGCCGTGCGGCCTCCCGCTGTGTCTAGATGGCTCCGTGCGGCCTCCCGCTGTGTCTAGATGGCTCCGTGCGGCCTCCCGCTGTGTCTAGATGGCTCCGTGCGGCCTCCCGCTGTGTCTAGATGGCTCCGTGCGGCCTCCCGCTGTGTCTAGATGGCTCCGTGAGGCCTCCCGCTGTGTCTAGATGGCTCCGTGAGGCCTCCCGCTGTGTCTAGATGGCTCCGTGCGGCCTCCCGCTGTGTCTAGATGGCTCCGTGCGGCCTCCCGCTGTGTCTAGATGGCTCCGTGTGGCCTCCCGCTGTGTCTAGATGGCTCCGTGCGGCCTCCCGCTGTGTCTAGATGGCTCCGGGTGCTCAATATTGAGTCATACAATTAATGTAAGGCTATGTGCCCACGATGCAGAAATGCTCCGGATTTTTTTTTGAGAGTTTCTGCATCTCCCTGGCAGAAAAAACGCATGCGGATTGTACATGCGGATTGTACATGCGGATTGTACATGCGTTTTTCCTGCCAGGGACATGCCTATGTGAAGCGTTCTTCACATGCATTTCCGCATGCGGGTTGACAAGCGCTTTCCAAGCGATTTTAGCATCACTTGGAAAGTGCATGACAACTCGGTCACACTATATAAATCCATGCAACCACCTTCTGATGGCCTGCCGACGTCAGCGGTCGCGTGACCCATCACATGACTAAATGACATCATGGCAGGTCCTTTTCAGACCATTGCGAGCTGCCTGCAAGCCAGGACGCATCGGATAAAGACACCGGGGGCCATCAGAAGGTAAGTATAATATTTATTTTATTCTTTTTTTTACAGGTTCTATGGTACCCGCGTCCGGAGGAGAGTCTCCTCTTCTCCAAACCCGGGTACCATCCGCACATTGAAACGCATGGATTCTGCATGTACAGATGCAGTGATGCGGATTACATGCGTTCCAATGCAAGTCAATGGCGGCGAAAGTGCCGCGCTTCTGCAAAATAATTGTTAGTGCTGCGGATTTTTCCGCAATGATAATCCGCAGCGGAAATTTCCGCAGCATGTGCACAGCACATGCGGATTATCATTGGGGAACATGGCAGACCTTCTACCAAGCATTTTTTAAGCGTTTCTGCAGCGGAATTGCCGCTGCGGAAACGCTTAAAAAACGCGTAGTGGGCACACAGCCTAAAAAAAATTATTATAATTAATATTGTGCCAAATTAATTTCACGTGAACTATCACATGATCTATCACAGGGGATCATGTGACATGTCACGTGATACATCAGGTGTGTGTGGGGTGGGGGGCCCGTGCCTTCTAAACTGCCCGGGGCCCTTACTACTCTTAATCCACCCCTGCTGAGATGTCCTGAATGGGTTCAAACGGGGGCTGTTGGAGAATGCTTAGGTCCATATTAAGGTCCTATGGGTCCACAGGAGGGCGATAAGGCGGCGCCAGGTGAGCCACCCCTTGCAGAATCATCTTGACCTGAGGATGGCCAGCCAAGTTACGTTGGAACAGAATGGACAAGGCCGAAACTTGGCCTTTGAGAGTGCTTAGAGAGAGTCCTGCCTCCAGGCCGGACTGAAGAAAGGCCAAAATGACCGGTAACGAAAAGGATATGGGAGCTAGCTGATCTTGCTTGCAGTGACGAAAAAAGGCTCTCCAGGTTCTGTGGTATATGTGCGAGGTAGCGGGTTTTCTGGCGTTAATTAGGGTCTGAATGACGTTGTCAGCAAAACCCACCTTCCTCAACACTGCGGCCTCAACGGTCATGCCATTAAATTCAAAAAACAAGAACTCTGATGAAGAATAGGTCCTTGAGAGAGGAGATCTGGACGGTCTGGTAGTCTCCAGGGGGAGTCGACGAGCAGGTTTACTAGATCTGCGTACCAGACGCGTCTGGGCCAATCCGCGGCTACTAGAATAACCGGTACTCCTTCTGTCTTGATCTTTTTGATGACTCAAGGGATCAAAAGTAGAGGGGGAAAGAGATAGGGCAGCAGGAACTGAGACCATGGTATGACTAGCGCGTCTTGAGCGATCGCTAGCGGATCGCAGGACCGAGCTACAAAGGATGGGACCTTGTGTTTTAACCGAGACGCCATGAGGTCGACGTCCGGTGTGTCCCGCCGTAAGCAAATCTGATGAAACACCTCGGGATGGAGAGACCATTCTCCTGAGGCAAGGCCCTGCCGACTGAGGAAGTCGGCCGCCCAATTGTCGACCCCCGGAATGTGGACTGCTGAGATTTTCCGGAACTGTCTTCTCGGCTCAAACTAGCACTCTTGCCACCTCTTTCAAGACGGGCTTGCTGCGCGTTCCTCCCTGATGGATTATGTATGCCACGGCCGTGGCATTGTCCAATTGTACGCGGACTGGGAACCCTGCTAGAATCTCCTTCCAGTGACGCAATGCCAGGTAAATTGCCCTTATCTCCAAGATGTTGATCGGTAGGGAGACTTCGTGGGGACTCCACCGACCCTGCACCATGTGGTGAAGGAAGACTGCCCCCCCAACCGATGAGGCTGGCATCAGTCGTGACCATCTGCCAGCGAAGCGGTAGGAATGACCTCCCGGGTCTGAAGGAAGAGGGGCGGGTCCCCCAGGTTAGAGACCTTCTCACTTGAAGAGGTAACCTGATGAGTCGATCTAGAGATGACGGGTTCTTGTCCCAAGCAGACAGAAGGGCCAGTTGAAGAGGCAGGGTATGGAACTGGGCAAACAGCACTGCTTCCATAGCTGCCACCATTTTTCCCAGGACACTCATGCCTAGACGAAGGGAGTGTGGACTTGGGTCGGAGAGAAGGTGGATTCCCTGATGGAGAGAGTTTATCTTTTCCCTCGGAAGAAGGACCCGGGCACGGGTCGTGTCGAACTGCATCCCTAGAAAGGTTACCCGTTGAGATGGGACCAGGGAGGATTTGTCTGTGTTGATCAGCCAGCCTGAGAGTGTGTTCAAGGTGATCTGGGGGCTGTGGAGACAGTCCCTGAACGTGGGGCCTTTGATTAACAGGTCGTTGAGGTAGGGGATAATTACAATCCCCCTGGCTCGTAGAATGGCCATGACCGTTGCCATTACCTTTGTGAAAACCCTCGGGGCGGAGGCGAGGCTGAAGGAGAGGGAAATGAACTGGTAATGTGCGTTCTGGAAGGGAAAGCGAAGGAACTTCTGATATGATGCGCAGATTGGGATGTGAAGATACACGTCCTGAATGTCCACTGAACATAGATATTCCTTGGCTTCCATCAAGGCGATTACCGACCTGAGGGACTCCATTCTGAAGTGCCGGGTGCGTACTTGTCGGTTTAGCTGTTTGAGATCCAGGATCGGACGTAGTGAGCCGTCCTTTTTTGGAACAACGAAAAGATTGGAGTAAAAACCGGAAAACCTTTCCTGAAAGGGGACGGGAACTATGAATCCTGAGCGCAGAAGGGAAGCAATGGCCTGAGGAAAGCCGGTAAGCAGAGATGGTTGTGGGGGGGTGGGACCCGAGAACTCGTGTTCCTGGCCTGGCGTTGAATTCGATTTTGTAGCCGGAGGTCAAAATCTCCTTGACCCAGGTGTCTTCTATTGCCGAGACCCAAGAGTCTCGGAACAGAAGCAGACGGCCGCCCATCCTGTGAGACGTCCCAGGTGGGAGTGACCCGTCATGCTGAGGAAAATCGGTTGGATTGTGATAGGGATCCAGAGACCTTGGAGGAGCGACCCTTTGCGCGCCAGTTGGGAGTGGGCCTGAAGGAAGGCTTACGTCTCTCTCGCTGTGCTGGGGTAGGGTCCTGTTGAGAGGAGGGGCCCGGTTGAGCAAACTGACGAAAGGACCGGAACTGAAGGGAACGTCTCCTAGGAAAGGGACGTTTAGGTCTGGGCTGGGGAAGGCTATGTGAGAGGGACAGACAGAGAGCTGTGCCTGATCAGGGATGTTGCAGAATGAGGGAGCCTGTGGGCAAGAAAGGGTCTGGGTCGGTGCCAGGGGAGAGCCTACCCGATCCTGAAGTAACCACGGTCCCGTGTCCCCCGTTGGAACTCCGGAGCTGAGGATGGAGTAGGCCAGGCAGAGTGGTGCTGCCGTAGTCAGGAGCAGAGCTCCGGTGATGAAGCAGCTAGTAAGAGTGATCGCTTCGGCGTAGAGGGGCGGGCAGGAGCAGAGCGTGCTGCCCTGATGACGAGGGGCGCCAAGGCTGATAGGAGGAAGGAAAGGGGGCGGGTTTAGAGGACCCAGCCGCTGATAGGTCCGCGGGAGGGCTTGTGGGCATGGCGGAAGCATCACAATGCTTCTCGGCCCTGATTGGTCGATTTCCGGAGGGGGCATATACCCGCCAGTAAGAGGAACGGCCCACCAGAGACTCCCCCCTGACGGAGAAAGCGCGGGCAGTTTTGCCCTGCAAAATGGGGAAGAAGGAGGTGGGAATGAGCGACGCTGAAGATGTGAGGAGAGGGGGCGTGGCCCGGGAAGTGCTGAAGTAAGCGCCATGTTTGATGAGAGGGGGTCGGGGCATGGCAGGCCTGGTACCTGCTGTGAAACAGCAGGCGATGTACCTTTCTGTCCTTTTTTAGGGTCCCAATACCTCCTCTTTTTTCTCTCCTTCTGAGAATGGTCACAGGAGGTGGATAGGGGGGATCCTGGCTCTTCCTCTTTCCCACACTGACCGTACTGGAAAGTGCAAGAGACAGTGTCAACCCCAGAATCTGGGGGAAGGTCACCGCAGGGACCACCGTCTCCCTCCCAGGCCACTCCGAGGAGGGGGCTGGGGTGGGGAGGGGAATAGGCAAGGATTGACCACCAGGAATCACCCTGAGACACCTGGAGGTGACATGGGATAGGTCCTGCCCAGCGGGTCCGAGAGTGAATGATGTGGGGGTAGCCACATTGCTCTCTCGGTCGCTTGTGGGTTAACAGGGGACGCAGTGTTACCTGTTAACCCTGAAGAGCTGTATCTGAAAGAGAAAAAACAAGGATTAATAAACACAACAGGGTTGCATCTGATAGGATCCAGTCTACCTCCTACAGACACTAAGCTTAAACTGGTGAGCTTGCTGCCTGTAGGAGGGTGTATACTGCGGAGGAGGAGCTATTTTCTTTTTCTGCCTAGTGTCAACCTCCTAGCGACAACAGCATACACCCATGGTCCTGTGTCCTCCAATGAAGCAATAAAGAAAAAATGGCGCCATTTTCCGAGACCCGTAGCGTCTCCAGTTTTTGAGATCTGGGGCCGGGTGAGAGCTTATTTTTTGCGCGCCAAGCTGACATTTTTATTGATACCATTTTGGGGTAGATCCGATGTTTTGATCACCCGTTATTGCATTTTATTGCAATGTTGCGGCGACCAAAAAACATAATTCTGGCGTTTAGAAGTTTCTCCTCGTCACGCAGTTTACCACTCGGATTAATTATTTTTTTATATTGATAGATCGGGCGATTCTGAACGCGGCGATACCAAATGTATATTTTTTTATTTTTTTTTGAATGGGGCAAAAGGGGGGTGATTTAAACTTTTTTTTTTTTTTTTTAAACACTTTTTGCATGTTTCTATAGTCTCCATAGGAGACTAGAAGCAGCAACTGTCCGATCGCCTCTGCTACATAGATGTGATGAACAGATCACCTCTATGTAGCAGAAATGCTCCTGTGCTATGAGCGCTGACTACTTAGTAGCGATCATTACATGACAAACCACAGGGTTGTCATGCCCACCCATCAGCGGCCCGCGATCACGTGATGGGGTCACCGATGGGCAAGCAGCTCGTCAGCACGGGACTAAGTGTACAAATTGCATATGTGCTTGGATTCTTGCCCCAGGTGCCAGAAAACAGATACACCTCTGGCTTTGATATCCACAGTTACGACCACTAACAAGTAACGGTCACTATAGGAGTGGTTGTGACCATGGATACTTGAAGTTACTGCAATGCCCTGCACAGGGGGTAACTGACACAGCTAATCAGAAGAACTATACTACATTTCTAACTGGAGGTATTTGCAATTATTACTCCACCTACTATATATTGGGATAGGATCTTGGAGATGAGTTACCCCTTTAAGAATGATTGTTTTAGCTGATAAATTGCAGATGGGGAAGAAATTTAACCAAACTCACCCTCTCTCCCTCCATATATAGGAACAATCTTTCATTGGAAGAATATTCCCAGAAAGATTGTTAAGTCACCCAACATGTGTAGCCAGGTTCAACAATTACCAGGCAACAGCATTACAAATGATCTTTGCATGCAGCTGCATGTGTATGGGGGCCTTTATTCTGTCCATCCCATGGCTGTCAGAGGCAGATGGCCGCTCCTCTTCGGTAATTCTTCATCCGTGCCGTCTGCATCAGACACCAGTAACCTCCTGCCTCCCTCCTCTGGAGACATCACCGAGCTGTGCAGGAACAGATTGGTGAAGTGACCATGATGAACGTTGCTGGGAGAAAAATCTTAGTAAGACTCTGTAAGGGCTATATGGTGACACCAGTCTCAACTATTTTAGTGCTGTGATTTGGCAACAGTCAGACCCTCATTGTCTTAACCCGAGTGCTATAGATAAGTGATGCTCAACTGAGAAGGTGATGCTCAGAAGTAGGACAAAGTCACAGATACAAATAATCATTTTGGCACTCAAAATTGCAAGTAAAAGGAAAATTTATAAGTAATCTTGTGTCACGTATTTAGAACAAGCTAACGTTTCGGCCAATCGTTGGCCTTTATCAAGGTACATCTGTAAAGGGTTGGAATAGAGCGTCAGTATTCAGCCTCTCAACTGCATAATGGGAGTCTAAATACCAACTATCAAGTTAAATCTGTGAAGGGTTGGAAGTCGGTATTTAGACTCCCATTATGCAGTTGAGAGGCTGAATACTGATGCTCTATTCCAACCCTTTACAGATGTACCTTGATAAAGGCCACCTATTGGCCAAAACGTTAGCTTGTTCTAAATACGTGACAAGATTCCTTATATAAATTTTCCTGATCCCAAGTTCTATCATGCTCTGTATGCCTTAAAGGAACCGTCAGCTCAGGATGACTGTTCAAACCAATTTGTTTTGATTGACAGCACCGGCTTCATAGACAGTGAATGGTGAAGACAGATTGAAACCAAGCAGGTGATGTGTATATAAATGATCAGCCCTGCCATGATGCACCAAGCGCCTGTACTTTGTCTGAACAGTCCTTCTGTGACAACAGTCCCTTTAAAGGGCAAGCACAGAATCCTAAAAAGCTTTTAAACACATTTTATTCAAGATGTAAATTTAAAGGCCATGTTCACATGTTGCATTTTTTGCAGCATTTTCCGCAGTCAAAACCTTCTCTGGCCAGTAAAGAAGCGGCTTATAGAAAACAGGTTTTGTTGTGTCTGTCAGATAAATTGTCTCTTGTGCATGCTGATAAAGTTTAGTACAAAAAAAAAAACAAAACATGCAACTCTGGTTTTTGCACCAAAACCTGATACCTGCGGGTTTTTTTGCACTAACCCATTACTTTCTATGGGTGAACAAAATGATGCATTTTGCAAAAGCAGTTTTTCAGGAGAAAGAAAAAAAAAAAAAAGTGCATCAGATTTCTGAAATCTCATGCTGGTAGTGCAAGATGCAGCTTAAATTTGCATAAAATGCAGCAAAAACTAGGTGTGAACATAGCACAGGTTGCAATTGTGTAAACTAAAGTAAATGGTCCAAAAAAAAAAAAGTTGGGCCAGCGATTTTTTTCCCCCTTTCAGGCTTTAATGTAAGATAATTTTAATATATTTTAAGAACACCAGGACAACAATAGGAGTGTAATGAAGGTTTATTGGAGTAGGCAGGTTTGTCAACTGAACAGCAGCAAAAAGTTAAGAAAAAAACCTATATATAATTGGACATTAGAAACAATCCTTGTCCGCAGCCCCTGATGCATTGGGCTTTGATCATACAGTGCAGTTTTTAATGGGCTTTATTTACAACTAAAACCAAGACCGGTTTTGTCCAAGGAGGGAAAAAAAAAGAAAAAACCCTAAAAAGGTAAATGTCACACAATCATATTGTAGCTGTAATTTCTCATCTGTAATATGGCCAGAAATGCCAGCCGACCTCCGGTCTCGTGTCCCAACCATAGGAATATACCAGGGTTAGCTCGAGCCACAAGACAAAGGTCGGCCTGGGATTTGTGCCTGCAATACACTCATGTGAACATTCCCTAAAGCAGCACTGTGTGAACAAAGCCATGACCAGATGTTTGCTAGGTAGAAAACTAAATACCCAGGCAGCAGCAGTTATTTTGGCTTTTAGGAAAGTGGGCAGGAAGAGGGGGTGGTAGAATATCTAAATATTCATGAACCAAGTTACCCCACCAAAAAAAAAAAAAAAAAAAAAAAAAAAAAAGGAAAAATTATATTTAATCAAAACTGGGTTTGGGTGCAGGAGTTAACTAAATTTCTTACATATTACAATATAATACACAAAAAGTCAGTTGAAGAAACTGGTGGTTCCAATTTTTCTCTTTTTTTATTTAAATATTAGAAAGGCTTAGATAGTCCTTACCACAAGTGTCTGGTAGTTAACGTGCATTTCCACATTTTTTTAATATCTTTTTTAATTTTCTTACATGAAGTGAAACTGTTAATACTTTTCTACAGCAGTAACCGCACACCAAAACAAAAAACCTTGTAAAAAAAAAAAAGTAAAATAAAAAAAATAGAGGGGGGAAAGATTAAAAAAAAAAAAAAAAAAAAAAAAAAAAAGGAATGGAGTTCTCCAGAAGCTGCAGTGTGAACAGACTATAAACTTTATTTCCGTTACACATGGATGGACTCTTGCTATAAGGAAATCCACGTGGAGCAATTAGGAATGGAGATGTGTAAAAAGGGTTGATCAGGATCAGATGGCGGCACAAGTTTAGTTGTTTTCTCCTGCCTGTTCTCCAGCATCGTTGTCGTCTCCTGCAGCATCAGATGTCCATAACTAAAGGGTGGGAAATAAAGTCACTTATTTTTAAAGTTTCAAGAACTCCATTAGTAACTTTTCAACCTCTACTATTAACACTCAGCTTTATAGCAGCAGGTTTTTCTTCACAAGGACTGAGTGCATGTGACAGTGGTGGATGCTCTTGTCAGATAATTATGACAATCCTTTTACTTTAGGGGTTTATATGTCAGGCATAAAATGTTTACTATGTAGGGGCTCACATCAGGAGAATGGGCTTCCCTGAAAACCGTTCCGATTTCCTTTGGCATACTCTGAAGTTGTGGGAGTGCATGTAGGTTGGGCCAGCCATTAAATACTAAGTGAGTAGCAGGTGTATGATGAAAGGGGAGATTGGTTGTTAAATCAAAAATTTGATATCCAGCCTTGAAATCCATGTTTATGGTTAAAATGTGTAATCTGGGTTTTTACTTCTGCATTGGGAGACGAGCAGACCGGCAGTGTGACAGCTGCAGGTATCCGCCAGGCTGCGTACCTGAGCAGCAGGGATCGTGCCCAGAAGAATAGGACTGATGTGCTATACCTGTCACTTCCACATGACCTGGGAGATATTTGTAAATTGACACAGTTTGCTAAATTTTGCATCAGGTGGTGAGTGAAGGCCTGAGGTGTCCTGAAAAAAAATAATAATGCCAATCGGACACTTACTGTTAGGTTGTCTCTAAGCAACTGCATGATAAGTGTGCTGTCTTTGTAGGAGTCTTCATTAAGGGTGTCGAGTTCTGCAATGGCTTCATCGAATGCCTGCAAGATTAAAAGATATATCAGTATAGATTAAGATTCCAATCATATATGGAAAACCTCTAGGAGGGAAAAAATATAAATAAAGCCCATGGAAAACAGCAGAAAAGTGTCTGGAACATGAGAATGGATCTAGGCAGTAATGCTCCACTTTTCCATTGCACATCTCACCCAATGTGATTAGCAATAATACATCTAATATTCTATGAAGAGTTCAGCTGTCACACTAAGGAAACCCTGCACCGGTATAAAGAAAACCTGGAGTACTCACAGTCTTGGCCAGCTGGCAGGCCTTTTCTGGGCTATTGAGAATTTCATAGAAGAATACAGAGAAGTTCAGGGCCAGGCCCAGGCGGATGGGATGTGTTGGTTGCATTTTCTGTTTGCTGATATCAAATGCTTCTTGATAAGCTTCTTGTGAGTCTTGGATTGTGCCTGTCAAGCGAAGAAGTAGAATGGCCATTAGATGCCAGCGGCATTGATGTTGCTCAAGCAGTTAAGCAATTTTATGTTTTTTTGCTCTTAAAATGGAATGTGGTGCAATTTTTGTAATAATTATATAATTAAATAAAAATGAAATGTGTTTTAACATTACAATTTTTACCAGCCACTGGGGGCTGCATAGTAGTGATCACCGCTACAGTGTGCGGAGTACTCTCAGCTCTGCTTTGTCAGTAAATCTCATTCACACATCCCTATATTACAGAAATCTGAAGGAGGCTTTACCCCGAGAGCCGAGCCCAATATCAGCACATGATATCCAGCATGTATCTAATCCCAGTGCGTGATACAGCGAGCAGCACTAACAGGACCAGCACTGCCGGCCGTCCTCCAACACTGTCCACATCTCTATCAATTGCAGTCACCAACAAAATGTCTCTGCACTGTGATCCTAAACTTCATTCTTATCCTTTTGCAAGCACCCAGAAGGGAAGGAGTGACAGATGTGAGCAGACCACGCCCACATTTACAGCAGTCGTAATGCGAGCTAGTAGTACACTAGGTTTTCAAGGCAAATTTCAGCAGTTGCTCCCTTTGTTTAAAAGTGGAATATATCAAAACAAACTTAGTATAAAATATGAAGAGTTTAGAAAAACACATTAAATTTCTTTATTATTTTTTTTTTACATTCTTTCCTCCAGATGCCACCTTTCCTTTAACGTGAAAAAGCATCAGAATCATTTCACCTGAAGGGGTTCTTCCTAAACCAAGAACATGGATTTTTTTCAAGCCCAACTCAAATCAATAGGGCAGTCAGATAAATGTCTGCAACAAGAGAATACAATCGTAATCTGGGCGTTCTGAGACGCTCACCATTCAGGGTTGGTCTAGGAAGGTTGTCGTTGTGGACGACATTGCCATAGATTATATAACAATTTGCTGTGATCTGTGGCCTGGTCTCCGCTTTCAATGATTAGGATTAAAAAAAATTACCACTGCAAATCTTTTTAAACAGTTATCTACCATCTGTCATGCTCATAGGTGTCATGAAAAGGCACCAATAGTCAGCAGGAAAGTCTCCAGATGTCTCAACCCTACATATCTGCCAAGACGAGCGCACGATCGGCAGGAATCATGCACAAGTCTCAGCAGGTGTGTGGGGGTTGTAACATCGGCACCCCAAGAAGCAAAAGTGAGAAACGAAGGACGGCTCCTTTAAGTGCAAGTTTGGTTTTTATGACCATTTCTAGCCCTTCTGCTCTTCAATTAAAAAGAAATAATGCAGCATCCGGACCAGTTTTAGTTGGTGGAACCATGACACTTCGTGTTGTTAAATTAAGTCAATGTCCTATGTATGCGTGTGCTTTTTTTCAGCCAGCCATTCAAGTCTATGGAGCCACCATTAAAAATAATGTATGGAAAGTTTAACAGATTTGCTTTTTTCTTTGCAGACACAAATCTTAAAAAAAATAAAAATAGGAGGGGCGTTCATAGAGCTTTAAGGGCTCATCATGACCTGAATGAAACTGTACATCTAAGGACACTCACGGGCTCGGTCTTCTCCGGTGGCCACCTCTGCAAGGTATCGGTAGTAGTCTCCTTTCATCTTCAGGTAGAAGACCTGGCTCTCTGCCTGGGTGGATTTGGCGATTAGAAATTTATCAAGCAGGGTCTAGATGGGAAAGAAAAGAATAAAACATCAGCTGCAACAGCTTACAATACAAAAAAAAAAAAAAAAGACTGATCATTACATACCCTTATGGGCATCAGATACCTGGTGTACTTAGGCTTTTCTAGGAATATACTTTTTTTTTTTGGGGTATGGACAGTCAGTTAGACTACAGAGGGAATGAATTAAGTGTTAATATGGCAGATTTAAAGAACTTAAAAATGCGGTAATTTTTTTAAATTCATTCACATACCACAATCTGTATTCAAAATCAGAAAATAACCTTGCAGTTTTTACACTGGCCACTAGTGTTTTTTCTAATGGAGTGTGTGCAACGGTCATTGTGAAGAGAGGGAGAGCAGGAGAGCTGTGACAGGTGGACCCTGTGTTATAAGCAGTGTTTAGAGGTTACCCGTCATTGTAATCTTGTCTAAAAGAACCCCAGTGGGCAAAAAAAAACAAAAACCAAAAGACTGATTTAAATAGGCAATTGACGATCCCCTTTGAAGGGAACCTGACAGCTGATTCAGGCTGCCCATGGGTTGGTGTTTTAGGAAAGAATTTATTATTTTTTTTTTTTAAAGCCTCCAGGGACCGACCCACGTGGGATACAGGTTAGACAGATTGTGTCCCCAGCAGCCTCTGCCCGTCCGCTCCCTTTGAGTGTCAGGTCTCTTCCTATGTGTGTATGGGGAAAGACCAGTCGTTTCAAGGCAGCGGGCAGGCAGAAGTTGCCAGGAACCGGCCTTTCAGACGAGTCTTCGGAGGCTCGGTCATCGGCAGCTTAGTTTCTTTTTCTCTGAAATGCCGCAGGCTTTCCGAGTGAAACATACGTGGCTGAAATTATGCAGGCGGTGTTTGATACATGCTGTCTGATTCACAGACAGAATGCATCAGCAGTCAGGTTCCCTTTAGAGGGAACCTGTTAGATTGGATAATGCCATTAACCTGCAGGTTGATTGTGGTGGGAAGGTGCCCAGCTGTATTATTAAAAGTGCCGCACCCAGGAGAAAATTAGCTTTATTCCTCCCGGAAACCGCCAGCTTTTAGCTGCAGTGCTTTCAGTTGCAGCTCAAGGCTGTGAGTGTGCCTCTATGAACAAGCCGGCGAAACCAAGGAGGAATAAAGCTCATTTTCTCCTTTTAGTAGTACAGCTGGGCACCTTCCTAACCTGCAAATTAATCCTATAGCGGCAGGTTTATTAGCAATAACAGGTTCCTTAAGTATTAAGTCACTGATGCGCTGGGTATATTCATTTTTCTTCAATTGAAGCCTTTTTGTTTAGGTTACATTACTTGGTGAAGACTTCCAGTAAAGGAACAGCCTCTGACAGCAGGGAAGGGTAGCTTTACCATTGTGCCCAGCTCTAGTCCCAGTCACCTGCCCATCCCATGTCAGGTTTTACTCTACTGGTAGTGATACAAATAAGTGTAGATGGGGCAGTGCATGGACAAATTTAGAGACATCATACAAGGGCACTATACCGATCATTGGCCCTATAGGCCATCATGGGAATACACAGGATTGGACTTAATATTCTAAAGATGGAAGTTACCACCAGCTATGTACTAACGTCTTTGCAGATCTTCCCTTTTCTAAGCACTTTATAAAATATCCTATATAAGCAGAGTTGATGAGAGGTGGCACTTGGCCGCCATATTATCCAAGTATTATGGAGCACAGCAGCACTAGTGCTCATTAAATCACTAGAGGCTCGAATTAAACTGACCACCGTCACACACAGCATGAACCAGTGTCTGCACGTGACCCCATTATAACCAGGTTATTCCCCACCTGAAGTGGCCTGACCCAATTTTTCTTTCCAGCAGGCAATCTCTGCTGCTTATTTTGTTTTTCCCCTTTACCATTGATGGCAAGGATACATTACAACTGCCGCAAAGGGGAAATGTATCGATTACGTGACCAAAACCAGTAGGTTTTCTGCAGAACTACCACCTGCTCTTCAATGTTCACATACCGATCCAGAGGACAGGTTGACCATCCGGCATTATTTCACCTTGCTGCACTCAACCTTTAACCCACATTGGTTAAATACAGTTCTTTTCATAAAAACATTTAAAAGCTTGTTCACATGCTGCAATTTTTCCAACGGGTAAAAAAAAAAAAAAGCTGCACTTTAAAAGTATCAGCAAAGTGAATGAGATTTTTCTAAAAATCCCATGCAGCAACTTGGTTACAGCAAAGTGTATTTCTATGCAGCGAAAATACGCAGGGTCAAGAACTCATAATGGGAACTTAGCCGCCGTACACAAATGTTTGCAGCAGCTTTTTCTGCACCAAAAACGAAGGTATGTGCACATACCCTTATGCTAGAGTTGGAGATGAACAGAGCTTGTATTAGGAGCAGCTGTGAATGCGTCTGCCTCCTACACTGCTGACTGTCAGTGAATTCTGGAGCATCACAAAGCAGAGCTGGTAGCCGGATCTGCGCTGTAGCAGCAGGGCACAGATGTTTTGCATGACATATGGACTTTGCAGAAGTAACAAAACAGGAGCCCGATTTCCATAACACAACGGGTCATAAGTCATACAATGAACAGTAACTAGTAGGCTTTATGGGAAAGGCCACAGGAAAGCACATGCAGTCTTTGTATGAAGGCGCAGTCTGCTGCACGGTCCATTACTGCTGAAAGATATGCAGATGTATTAGACCCAATGGATGTATATTTGAGCTTTGTTTAAAATGGTACACATGAAGCACATAAGTGCATATTTCACAATGGCCATAAATCAGAAAAACCTACAAGAAGCAAAATGAAAATAAACCCTGCTGTAAATAAAAAGCAAGTGCATTTAAATAAAATAGGGTTCTTAGTAACACTGTTTTTGATCAAAAATAGTAAGGAAGTTATCCCACCAGCGAGGTAGGTTGTAGGTTTTACTTGTTTTCCCAAGTAGGTGCACCAAGCTGCTCAGCTCTGGCAAGGGTAAACCGAGCAGAACGCTTGTGCTTGATTTGAAGTCATTTTGTGCTGACAAGAGTCCCATTAATAAAGTCTTTGATGCACACACAAATATGGACACCAGAGGGCGCACCTCCAACATGTTTGCTGGCTTTTCCTTTTGTCCAAAGGCCTTGAGATCTGGGCAACTATAAATCAGAGGAGCCGAATGTGAGGGGGTAAGAAAAGACCCCTTTGCTCTCTTCTGATGGGCGATCAAATGTTTACAGGAGGCTGATTTGTTGAAGACGTTTCAGTAGCATAAATCCCATACACATGAATGGAGATTTTTCTGCTGCATGTGTGTTTTCACAAACCCCTTTCCATCAAAGTCCAGAAGATAAGGGAATCAAGAGATCTAGATCTATATCTCCAGTGTAGTCACTAGATTGCGAGTCTACACAAGTTCCACTGACCATCCGGAGATACTGGGGGAGAGGGGGCAAACAGTCCTTACAAGATTCAGCAAAAGAGACCAGAGAGACAGTCTGGCAAGAGGAAACCCATGCACAAATCAAAGTACAACCATATCAAAAGATACAGCCCTCTCTCTACTGGCAGGTTTGGGGGATGTCCTAGCAACAGCAGCAAACTGTTTTTCCAGTAAGAAAAGAACAAGTCAATAGCAAAAAGGATGATTTACAGGCGACACATCTGATAGTACACCCACAAACCTAGTTGCCCCCTTTCAAGGGTAAACCTTCAACTTGTGCTATAAAACACATTGTGAAAGGTGAAATTCCAGCTTAAGACCACCTAGATATTAGGCAGCACCATCTACAGTGCACCAAACATGCCAGATAAAGTTATCCATACATTACTTCCTGCAGATCTTGGATAAGTGTCCGAAACAATATATATCTGCAAAAGTAATGTCCATTGCCTTTTTATCAGGTTGTAGAGGGATCAGTAAGTCCTCGGTTGAGGTCAGACTCCCATAACTTATGAGAAGACCTGAAGTGACAAATTACTTCTCCTAAAAAGTAGACAAAACAGATTACCTCCACTAACAAACCAGTTAAAGGGTTACATTTCTGGTATATTGTCCTATTTGACAAAGAAATGTATTAAAAGCTAGAAACCCCAATGATTACATGAAGAAAGCCATTGCTTTCAGATTCAACAGTGAAACTAAACTTCAGCAACATTTTTTTTCTTTTTTAAATCAAAGTGCTGCATAAACGCTACATAGATTTCATCCTTCTCCCGAGCAGCCGACGCTGCGCTGCTACATTAGTGTCTGCTGACGTTCTCTGCAGCGCTGGTTACTGCAGTGCTACAGGCAGGAGGATTTATATGGCTTCGATGATTATTGATCCAGCGGAGCGAGATAGCGCCACACCTGCACCGCTGACATAAGTGCAGGCAATGCAGCAAAATCACTGGAGTGAAAAGCATGCTGCAGCTCATTCACACACGATACTACGGGCTCAGCAAAGCAGGGAAGTCCACACGTGGCAATAATGGAAGGCGTTTAAAGCCCTAGCCATGTGTCTAAGAGGCTGTTCACATTACTGTCAACTATAACACATTCATGCAAGTTTGTTATATTTGGACAATCGATGAAAGAGCCGCCACCATCTTTGGTCCCTCTGGTCAAAAGGTGCAAGCCAATTGCCACCACGTCTACAGGGAAGGAATGGAGTGGGGGAGACGTGCACAGTTCCCCACTCACGTGAGCTTTAATACGAGACGGAAGCCACAACAGGCTACTGACTATGTAGTGTTACACCACAGCAAAAAGTCTGCTTATGACAAGAGGATCAATATGGATTTTCATTGCCAGCACATTTTTTTTTTGTCTTGTACATATCTGTAGCCACAAGCAAACTGGTTCTGGAGTCTTCACATTTCAGAGAAATGAGAAACCTGTAATGCCGGCTGCCCTCTACATTAATGCATAATACAGACATCTAGAAATGCACAATTACATCATGTACAACCTACATATTAAGCTAAAACATGCAACCTCTCTTCTGAAGACAGTAGTATACAGTTTGGGAATCTTAAAACTTCAAAGGAAAAAAACAAAACAAAAAAAAAACAACTTATAAAATCAGTAGTACATGTGAAAGTTATCCTAGAAATCTGCTTTTTTCCCACCTGGACCAATTCTCAACTCAGTCTTTGGAGATGACAGACTTTCCCATTATGGAGATAGAGGACAGTTAGAGCTCATAAAATTCTATGGAGAAATGTAACAGTTTCAGAAGCGTGTCTCTAGCTCCTCCTTTACTCCATTGAATTCTAAAGGCACCAACTGTCACCTCCTATGTCAGTAGCAAAAAATCTTCACTGACTACACAGTTTAGACATGAATTGAGTTAATGATCAGTCCAGGGGGAGAAAACAGGATGTCTCAAGATGTTTTACAAAAGTTGATAATTTTTGTGTACTATTGATTTATGAAATTAAAATGATGGTTACTCTTCAAGAAGCCCACTGACATGCATTCAAAGTGACATAGGGAAAGGTGCATTTCTCCTAAGTTTTCTAGAACAGGTAACACTAGACCAAGTTGACATAAAAAGTCAGTGAACAGAATACTGCTCCTCCCAGTAACCAAGTTTATAAAAGCCGGCGACAAGAAAACGTCCCGACTCGTTAAATATGACTAGGATTAAGCAACATTGATATAGAAGGCATCAGGAACGTGCACGGGCAGGGAGGAACAAGACTAATACTTGGACGAAGCCAATAAAAGAAAAAAAAAAGTAGTAGAAGTTTAGTAATTTCACATTGCTTGCAATAAAAGATTAGAAATTCACAATAAGGATGAGGTACAGGTCACAAACTGACCGTGCCAATGGAACATCGCTCCCAGAAATTTGCTACTAGCAGCACAACAATTTTCTTCTCCTACTCGTTCCTATGGAAGTTCTCATTGATCGACTAAAACTTCCAGTAATTTGGTGCACTTTTATCAATACTGTGCCAACTACTAATATGCTTAAAAAGCATCAGATTTATCCCTGAAGTTCATGTAGTATGACTAGAGACTAAAGATCTCCAGGATTATCTTTCATTACACCACCTATTAAATGGCTTACTCTGTCAGGCATAGGCAACAAAAGTTTGACTAATTTTTTGAGTCACAGGGTCACATGCTGCTGCACCCTCTCGTCAGACAAGGTGGAGAAAAGGACAGTTTTTTGGAGCAAATTGCACCAGAAATCTGGCATATTTAGTGTCATAAGTCACCCCCACTGTGACTACTATAAGATATACAGCTGACATTGTTAGAGATACAAGGCATCAAGAAAATGGATTGAGAGGCATCAAGAAGGAAAAGAAAGTAAGAATTTCACATTTTGGCTTAAAGGGAATCTGTCACCAGGATTTCACCCCCCAAACTATTTATATGCACATAGCTGTTTCGGACAAAGGTCCAGCAATACCTTTACATGGCCAGTCCGTTCATCCGCTACTGAGAAATCAGACTTGATATGCAAATGAGGCTGATGGCCCATGGTAGATCTAAAGCCTCTGTCACTCCAGCTCTATTCCCCATCTCTTTCTGCATCACCGACAGCCTCTATGACTTCAGGCAAAGGAGCATTCAGTCAAGCAGTAGGAGGCAGTACTACATGGGAATAGAGCTGGAGTGACAGAGGCTTCAAATCTACCATAATCCTTCAGACATTCTCAGGAATGGAGGAACTGACTGGCCATGTAAAGGTATTGCTGGACTTTTCTTTGAAAGGGCTACATGGGCGTATTAATTGTTCGGGGGAGGGGGGGGTTGTAAAATACTGCTGACACATTCAATTTAAAGTCTACGTATGTTAAGGAAATAGCTCAGTGCAATGGGATTTAGTTCTCCCAACAGATAAGTGTTCTTACTAAGCAAACATTCATCACATATTCCATTGACTGGACAATGACTGGTAAACCACATCAAAAAAAGTTTTCAGCTTTCAGAAAAGTGGAGTCTGAATGCTCTAAAATACCTGAACAAGCAACGGGTACTCACCATCCCTGGGACCAAGCATTTTGGCTGCAGCAGTGACATCACGTCAACAGCATGCACCACTGCTGTAGTCAAATCGCTGAGCTCAGTGGTCAGAGCAGCTTACTCCATGACTGTCTGCAGTGGTGGTGTGCACAGTCAACGTGAGGACATCACGACAGCCAAAACAGACTGGTGCAGAGGCGAACAAGACTATGGACCCAGGGAAGGAGAGTAACTGTTCTCTTCCCAGTCAGGTTTACTTTACACACTAGTGCCCAGATCAACGCTGGGCAGAGGTACAAGTGAATGGGTCAAGCTATAAGAGTTGCTTTGCAGGCAAAACGGTCAGTGTTCCAGAAGTTCATTCTCAAATCTGTTGAGGGTCATAGAGGACAACCTTGCTAGGATGGACCACCTCCTTATGACAGGTAAGGGGTTCAGTACTACACCGTTAGTAGGCATGTGTGACTTTTCCATAGTTGTCATCTGCAAGTCACCAACTTACCAACACAGTATCGCATATAGATTTAAGTTCTCCCTCCACTTTCTCCCTGTACTCCTTCACCATCTGCATCTTCTTGTCCGCACTATCAGTCTTCTGCTCGATGCTGGAGATGACCCTCCACGCTGACCTCCGTGCCCCAACCACGTTCTTGTAAGCCACAGAAAGAAGGTTCCTTTCTTCGTTGGACAGCTCGTCCCCACACTCCGTCACAGCCTTCATGTTAGCCGCCATATCATCGTAGCGCTCTGCTTGTTCTGCCAGCTTGGCCCTCTGGATCAGCTCGGTTCTGTCTGCCATGGCTTGAGTGTGATTTGGTACAGAGCAGAGTGAAACAGCCCGAAGAAAAAAAAAAAAAAAAAGTCGAGAAAGTTGAGTGAGGAGTTCTAGCTAGACTTGAAGCTGGAGCAGGCAGCCAAACCTACAAAAGGACACAAGGAAAAAAAGTTAAAATAATGGACTAAATGTATAGAAGCACAATTATGTCCCTTATTTACCCCATGTATCTGTATGGGGAAAAAAGTGGCAAATAAGATGATACCTTAGGAAGCATCAAGATGCAGGTCTACCACCGCTTCATGAAGTATACAAGAACCTCCATTGTAGACCTGAGATTATATCCAAATATTGGGCAAATTGCATTTGACCACGTGAGCAATGAAATAATCAATTTATATGCCCAACAGAGTGGGCAAGTCCCCATAGACATTAGATTATCAGCCAATCCCATTAATATCAGCTGGCTTGCCCAACTTATCAAATATGCATGAGGGCTTTTGATTAAATATTAAAGAAAACGGCTGTCTGGACAATCCAGAAAAATCAACTAATCGCGCCACATTTGCACCAATGTTAAAGCACCACTCTAGCTGCCGTCCTCTGCTCTACGCAGCACTGCTCCGGTCCTGATCTCTTGTGACCGGAAGTCAGAGGTAACAGTCACAAGCTCTCAATGCATGTACATGAGACCCTCGTTTTGTCTCTCAGACTTACAATGAGTTGTGACTTCCGGCTTGCCCAGCAAACAATGGAGAGATCCAGTGCGGCACTGGGAACATCTGAAAACGGCAGCTTGTAAGTATTAGACTAAAGGGCAAGGAACTTACATTAGCGGCACCACTCCAGCACTGCAATTAAAATGCTGGAGTTGTGCTTTAAATGGGACTGGATTTAAAAAAAAAAAAAAAAAAAAAAAAAGGTAGGCAATGGCCAAACTAAAACAAGTTAATACATCAAATTGAGAATAAGGATTAGAGAGGGGTGGGGGGGGTCACCTAATATGCAAGAAACTGCAGTGCATAGTGAATAGGGTCCACCACACATCAGGCATAGTCATCAGGTGACAACAGTGCAGTGAAAAATTAGAAAGGACTGCAGCACTAAACTGCTGCCATCCCCATCACTAAGTATAATCCCACAGGTCATTTACAAGTCAATTAAAACTAATGCTGAATTCTACCAAAATGCCATCATTTTAAAAAGACGGGAACCCTTAACACTCAATGCATTTAAAAAAAAAAAATAAAAAAAAGTGTGCATTTGTCACAAAGCACAGCCACATCCTCTCCATTCATAAGTCATGCGGGAAATTCCAGATCGCATGTCAAATCCAAGGAGGAAGCACACAACCAGTAACTATACTGTAGACAGCTCTCTTCACTGATCCTCAGCTCTGAGAGGAAAAAAAATGCATGGCGGCAGGAAGGAAAAAAAACCATCAAGACACCCTAAAGATTTGCAAGGGCACGCTTCCTTGCAAAACGAGTTAACACATGAGTCAGTAACAGGAGGCGCTGGGTGATGGAAATCATACTAAGGGAGGAGGAAAGAAGCTGCCTGCCCTGCCTTTTGTCTCCAGGCTCCATGGATCATCCCCGCCCTGCCTGCCTCTCCCTCCACTACTCCCACCCCTCAGGCTTCCCAATCATATACTACCACCAGTACTACAGAACAGGCAAGACTGGGAAGCAGAAGGAGCGGGTTTGACAGCGTGAGATAGTATCTGGCATCTTACAATAAAAACCTGTTCAAAAGAGGGGAGTAAACCTGCTAGATTGTCAATAGTTGCAAAAAAAATAAAACTCCAGGCAGTTGTATGCAGTCCTGCATCAACTGGGGAGACACTGAAGATCAAAAAACAAAAAAAAAAACCCCACACAAAACCCCCCAGCATCTTGAAAAGTATATAACATACTATGAAATAACTACAATCAACCAGACACCAAGTTATATTAGAGAGCCATCTACCACCAATAGACTGGAATATTCCAAGAAATTAATAGACAGCAGAGGATGGGAATCTCCCTCCTCCCACCACCGGGGCAGCTAATCCAGAGGTGGAGATCCCCACGTTACATCCATCCGCACCTGCATTATAGACAGCTGCCCAGAGGCAGGAAATACAAGAGCGGCAGAAAAAAAAAAAGATATAATGCAATATATTTCTCATTAATTTGATATATTAGGGGTATGCTTTCTATATAGCAAGATATACATTTTATCTTCTCATAAGGAGGGTGGATTTTCCCTACATGTGAAAATGCAATAAGTTGGGTATTATATTGGGGGGGAGCGAGGGATATGGCAGATGTAGCCCCTTATATAATGAGCCCATATACTGCACTCTTCCTATATAGAAGGCATAGACACCCAATATTTTATATATATATATATATATATATATATATATATATATATATATATATATATATATATATACACACATACACTACATTTGCCATGCTGTCAGCCTATATCCCCACCCATGGACTAGTCCTATCGCCATTCAGCCTCACTATCGCGATATCCTCGGCAATAGCAGCCCTGCTGTTACAATGACGCCAGTCCCGACTAAATGACCCACTAGCACAGATAGTAATGGCGGCCGGGCGTGTAGCAGACCACACCAGCCCGGCGGCAGCAGAGCCGTGACATTGCAGACAGTGACAGGATCATGGCGTGTGCCGCGGTGCAGACAGAAAGGCGGGCGGGAAAGAAGGGAGAGGCTCAGCCCCGGCCACAGGCAGCCGGGACTCCGGGAGCCGCGCGCACACTCACCTGGCGCTCCTCACGGTGTGAGCCGCTGGCCGGCGGAGAAAGGAGAGGGAGAACAAGAGAAAACCCAGAGACTGAATGCAGGCGTACAAGAAACCCTCTAGGCTCAACCTAACCCAATTACCAGGCGTTGGCAAAAAAGGGAGTGGTCAGTAGAAGCCAGCCAATCGCTACCTCGGGGAAAAAAGCCGCCAATTCCGCGTTCGCCTAGGCGTAGGAGCCAATCAGAAGCTAGCGCGGGAGCTAAAGGCGGGGCTTATGGGGTGGGGAGAACGGGAGGATGGGTTAGGTTGAACGACAGGCTGCGGCTTGGGCCACGGGGTTTCCTCCAATGAGATGCAGGGTAAAATAACGTCATTGTTGCTGTGGCAACCTGGTTGCTGCTTACATCTCTCTGTTCACGCTGTGCAGCCTGGGCGTGGTGGCGGCGGCGGCTTCCTGCAGCAGAGGTGCTGCAACACGGGCCGGGCGGCCGCCACCACACTACACCCCATGGCTGAGTGCTGCTACACCCGAGCCGCGGCTGGCCGCCAATGGCCCCTGTATACATATATATATATACACACGTGCAGCAACGGCCCCCTCTTTACATATGTATATATATCCAGCTATGGCCCCTGTCAACACACGTATATAGAGGTATATATATATATATATATATATCCAGCAATGGCCCCCTATATACAATGGCTCCTATATCCATATGTGTATATAGCCAACAATGGCTCCATATATACAGCAATGTCCCCTGTATACATATGTATATATATCCAGCAATGGCCCCTGTATGTGTTTATGTATATATATATATATATATATATATATATATATATATATATATATATATATATATACACTGCTCAAAAAAATAAAGGGAACACTCAAATAACACATCCTAGATCTGAATGAATGAAATATTCTCATTGAATACTTTGTTCTGTACAAAGTTGAATGTGCTGACAACAAAATCACACAAAACTCATCAATGGAAATCAAATTTATTAACCAATGGAGGCCTGGATTTGGAGTCACCACCAAAATTAAAGTGGAAAAACACACTACAGGCTGATCCAACTTTGATGTAATGTCCTTAAAACAAGTCAAAATGAGGCTCAGTATTGTGTGTGGCCTCCACGTGCCTGTATGACTTCCCTACAACGCCTGGGCATGCCCCTGATGAGGTTGCGGATGGTCTCCTGTGGTATCTCCTCCCAGACCTGGACTAAAGCATCCTCCAACTCCTGGACAGTCTGTGGTGCAACGTGACGTTGGTGGATGGAGCGAGACATGATGTCCCAGATGTGCTCAATCGGATTCAGGTCTGGGGAACGGGCGGGCCAGTCCATAGCTTCAATGCCTTCATCTTGCAGGAACTGCTGACAAACTCTAGCCACATGAGGTCTGGCATTGTCCTGCATTAGGAGGAACCCAGGGCCAACCGCACCAGCATATGGTCTCACAAGGGGTCTGAGGATCTCATCTCGGCACCTAATGGCAGTCAGGCTACCTCTGAAGAGCACATGGAGGGCTGTGCGGCCCTCCAAAGAAATGCCTCCCCACACCATTACTGACCCACTGCCAAACCGGTCATGCTGAAGGATGTTGCAGGCAGCAGATTGCTCTTCACGGCGTCTCCAGACTCTGTCACGTCTGTCAAATGTGCTCAGTGTGAACCTGCTTTCATCTGTGAAGAGCACAGGGCGCCAGTGGTGACTTTGCCAATCCTGGTGTTCTGTGGCATTTCTTTGGAGGGCCGCACAGCCCTCCATGTGCTCACCAGAGGTAGCCTGACTGCCATTAGGTATCGAGATGAGCTCCTCAGACCCCTTGTGAGACCATATGCTGGTGAGGTTGGCCCTGGGTTCCTCCTAATGCAGGACAATGCCAGACCTCATGTGGCTGGAGTTTGTCAGCAGTTCCTGCAAGATGACGGCATTGAAGCTATGTACTGGCCCGCCCGTTCCCCAGACCTGAATCCGATTGAGCACATCTGGGACATCATGTCTCGCTCCATCCACCAACATCACGTTGCACCACAGACTGTCCAGGAGTTGGCGGATGCTTTAGTCCAGGTCTGGGAGGAGATCCCACAGGAGACCATCCATAACCTCATCAGGAGCATGCCCAGGCGTTGTAGGGAGGTCATACAGGCACGTGGAGGCCACACACAATACAGATACTCATTTTGACTTGTTTTAAGGACATTACATCAAAGTTTGATCAGCCTGTAGTGTGTTTTTCCACTTTAGTTTTGGGGGTGACTCCAAATCCAGGCCTCCATTGGTTAATAAATTTGATTTCCATTGATGATTTTTGTGTGATTTTGTTGTCAGCACATTCAACTTTGTACAGAACAAAGTATTCAATGAGAATATTTCATTCATTCAGATCTAGGATGTGTTATTTGAGTGTTCCCTTTATTTTTTTGAGCAGTGTATACACACACACACACACACACACACACATACATATATACATACGCACAGACATACATATATACACATATACAGTACAGACCAAAAGTTTGGACACACCTCATTTAAAGATTTTTCTGTATTTTCATGACTATGAAAATTGTACATTCACACTAAAGGCATCAAAACTATGAATTAACACATGTGGAATTATATACTTAACAAAAAAGTGTGCATCTCTGGGAACTCCTTCAAGATTGTTGGAAGACCATTTCCGGTGACTACCTCTTGAAGCTCATCAAGAGAATGCCAAGAGTGTGCAAAGCAGTCATCAAAGCAAAAGGTGGCTACTTTGAAGAACCTAGAATATAAGACATATTTTCAGTTGTTTCACACTTTTTTGTTAAGTATATAATTCCACATGTGTTAATTCATAGTTTTGATGCCTTCAGTGTGAATGTACAATTTTCAAAGTCATGAAAATACAGAAAAATATTTAAATGAGAAGGTGTGTCCAACCTTTTGGTCTGTACTGTACACACAGACATACATATATACACACACACACACACACACACACACACACACACACACACACACACACACACACACACACACACACACACACACACACACACACACACACACACACACACACACACACACACACATTTATACACACACATATACATACACATACTTATACACACACACATACATACATATATACACACACATACATATATATACACACACACACACACACACACATATACACACACACACATATGCACACACACACATATACACACACACATATATATATATATATACACACACATATATATACACACACATACATATACACACACATACATACACATACATATAAAAAAACAAAAATAGGAAACAGCACAAAAAATATTTTGGTGCAAAAAAGCCCCCCCCCCCCCCCCAGGTACATACCAGTCCTTTAAGTATCCATGTAAAAATGTGGAGGCAGCACACAGAATAGGATGAAGAGATAAGATTTAATAGCCCATGTGGCAACGTTTCGGTCCAAGATTGTGGACCTTTCTCAAGCTTTAGAAATCTTATCACTTCATTCTATTCTGTGTGCTGCCTCCATATTTTTACATGGATACTTAAAGGACTGGTATGTACCTGGGTGTTTTTTTGCACCAAAACGTATATATATATATATATATATATATATATATATATATATATATATATACAGTGCCTACAAGTAGTATTCAACCCCCTGCAGATTTAGCTGGTTTGATAAGATGCAAATAAGTTAGAGCCTTCAAACTGCAAACGAGAGTAGGTTTTATGAACAGAAGCATAAATCTTACAAACCAAAAAGTTATGTTGCTCAGTTGAATTTTATTAAATTTTAAACATAAAAGTGTGGGTCAATTATTATACATCCCCTATGTTTAATATTTTGTGGAATAACCCTTGTTTGCAATTACAGCTAATAATCGTCTTTTATAAGACCTGATCAGGCCGGCACAGGTCTGTGGAGTTATCTTGGCCCACTCCTCCATGCAGATCTTCTCCAAGTTATCTAGGTTCTTTGGGTGTCTCATGTGGACTTTATTCTTGAGCTCCTTCCACAAGTTTTCAATTGGGTTAAGGTCAGGAGACTGACTAGGCCACTCCAACACCTTGACTTTTTCCCTCTTGAACCAGGCCTTGGTTTTCTTGGCTGTGTGCTTTGGGTCGTTGTCTTGTTAGAAGATGAAATTACGACCCATCTTAAGATCCTTGATGGAGGAGCGGAGGTTCTTGGCCAAAATCTCCAGGTAGGCCGTGCTATCCATCTTCCCATGGATGCGGACCAGATGGCCAGGCCCCTTGGCTGAGAAACAGCCCCACAGCATGATGCTGCCACCACCATGCTTGACTGTAGGGATGGTATTCTTGGGGTCGTATGCAGTGCCATCCAGTCTCCAAACGTCACGTGTGTGGTTGGCACCAAAGATCTCGATCTTGGTCTCATCAGACCATAGAACCTTGAACCAGTCTGTCTCAGAGTCCTCCAAGTGATCATGAGCAAACTGTAGACGAGCCTTGACATGATGCTTTGAAAGTAAAGGTACCTTACGGGCTCGTCTGGAACGGAGACCATTGCGGTGGAGTACGTTACTTATGGTATTGACTGAAACCAATGTCCCCACTGCCATGAGATCTTCCCGGAGTTCCTTCCTTGTTGTCCTTGGGTTAGCCTTGACTCTTCGGACAAGCCTGGCCTCGGCACGGGAGGACACTTTCAAAGGCTGTCCAGGCCGTGTAAGGCTAACAGTAGTTCCATAAGCCTTCCACTTACGGATGATGCTCCCAACAGTGGAGACAGGTAGGCCCAACTCCTTGGAAAGGGTTTTGTACCCCTTGCCAGCTTTGTGACCCTCCACGATCTTGTCTCTGATGGCCTTGGAATGCTCCTTTGTCTTTCCCATGTTGACCATGTCTGAGTGCTGTTCACAAGTTTGGGGAGGGTCTTAAATAGTCAGAAAAGGCTGGCAAAAGAGATCTTTAATCCACACATGTGAAGCTCATTATTCTTGGTGCCTGAACTACTTCTTAATACTTTAGGGGGACCAAACAGAATTCTTGTGGTTTGAGGGGTTGAATAATAAATGACACTCTGAATTAACTTTTAACGTTTTTTTAAAAAAAAAAAAAAAAAAAAAAAAAAAAAATTTGCTGCAGTGCATTTCCCACTTCCAGGCTGATCTACAGTACAAATGTCACAATGCCAAGTTAATTCCGCATGTGTCAACCAGCTAAATCTGCAAGGGGTTGAATACTACTTGTAGGCACTGTATATATATAGGCAGTTGCTGGCTATATATATATATATATATATATATATATATATATATATATATATACACTGCTCAAAAAAATCCATATTTTTACAAGGATATATATACATATATATACCCAGCAATGGCCCCTGTATACATATATGTATCCAGCAATTTCCCCTATATATACAGTCATGACTGAAAGTGTTGCCACCCTTGAAATTGTTTCAGAAAATCAAGTATTTCTCCCAGAAAATTATTGCAATTACACACGTTTTGTTCTACACATGTTTATTTCCTTTGTGTGAACTGAAACAACACAAAAAAACAGAGAAAATAAGGAAAATTGGATATAATTTCATACAAAACCCCCAAAATGGGACGGACAAAAATGTTGGCACCCTCAGCTTAATATTTTGTTGCACACCCTTTGGAATAAATAACTGCAATCAATCTCTTCCTATAACCATTGTAAGGTGGCTGCCGGACATATAGTTGTTGGGAGATATACAGTACAGACCAAAAGTTTGGACACATCTTCTCATTTAAAGATTTTTCTGTATTTTCATGACTATGAAAATTGTACATTCACACTGAAGGCATCAAAACTATGAATTAACACATGTGGAATTATATACTTAACAAAAAAGTGTGAAACAACTGAAAATATGTCTTATATTCTAGGTTCTTCAAAGTAGCCACCTTTTGCTTTGATGACTGCTTTGCACACTCTTGGCATTCTCTTGATGAGCTTCAAGAGGTAGTCACCGGAAAAAGTTTTCACTTCACAGGTGTGCCCTGTCAGGTTTAATAAGTGGGATTTCTTACCTTATAAATGGGGCAACCATCAGTTGTGTTGTGCAGAAGTCTGGTGGATACACAGCTGATAGTCCTACTGAATAGACTGTTAGAATATGTATTATGGCAAGAAAAAAGCAGATAAGTAAAGAAAAACGAGTGGCCATCATTACTTTAAGAAATGAAGGTCAGTCAGTGCGAAAAATTGGGCAAACTTTGAAAGTGTCCCCAAGTGCAGTTGCAAAAACCATCAAGCGCTACAAAGAAACTGGCTCACATGAGGACCGCCCCAGAAAAGGAAGACCAAGAGTCACCTCTGCTTCTGAGGATAAGTTTATCCCAGTCACCAGCCTCAGAAATCGCAAGATAACAGCAGCTCAGATTAGAGACCAGGTCAATGCCACACAGAGTTCTAGCAACAGACACATCTCTTCAACAACTGTTAAGAGGAGACTTTGTGCAGCAGGCCTTCATGGTAAAATAGCTGCTAGGAAACCACTGCTAAGGACAGGCAACAAGCAGAAGAGACTTGTTTGGGCTAAAGAACACAAGGAATGGACATTAGACCAGTGGAAATCTGTGCTTTGGTCTGATGAGTCCAAATTTGAGATCTTTGGTTCCAACCACCATGTCTTTGTGCGACACAGAAAAGGTGAACGGATGGGCTCTACATGCCTGGTTCCCACCGTGAAGCATGGAGGAGGAGGTGTGATGGTGCGGGGGAGCTTTGCTGGTGACACTGTTGGGGATTTATTCAAAATTGAAGGCATACTGAACCAGCATGGCTACCACAGCATCTTGCAGCGGCATACTATTCCATCCGGTTTGCATTTAGTTGGACCATCATTTATTTTTCAACAGGACAATGACCCCAAACACACCGCCAGGCTGTGTAAGGGCTATTTGACCAAGGAGGAGAGTGATGGGGTGCTACGCCAGATGACCTGGCCTCCACAGTCACCAGACCTGAACCCAATCAAGATGGTTTGGGGTGAGCTGGACCGCAGAGTGAAGGCAAAAGGGCCAACAAGTGCTAAGCATCTCTGGGAACTCCTTCACGATTGTTGGAAGACCATTTCCGGTGACTACCTCTTGAAGCTCATCAAGAGAATGCCAAGAGTGTGCAAAGCAGTCATCAAAGCAAAAGGTGGCTACTTTGAAGAACCTAGAATATAAGACATATTTTCAGTTGTTTCACACTTTTTTGCTAAGTATATAATTCCACATGTGTTAATTCATAGTTTTGATGCCTTTAGTGTGAATGTACAATGTTCATAGTCATGAAAATACAGAAAAATCTTTAAATGAGAAGGTGTGTCCAAACTTTTGGTCTGTACTGTATATCACGGAGGTGGTTGTCCTCTGTGATGTAAACCTGGAGTATTGCTCTAGTTCACACTGTAACATCCCTGGCGGCTTGCTGGCATGGCTTACCACCTCCCACCATGCAAGACCGCCATCTTACCTATCAGTCCAGGCTGCACACTTTGCTCCAGTACCTGCTGTGTGCATGACTCTTGTCTGATTGCTTAGGGCGGCGGCACGGTTACTGCCTGATTCTTATAGTTACTGTGTGCGCACTCCTAATGCGTCCCCAGCCTATTGCTGGGAGTCACTGGATACTTAAACCCCCTCCACCCAGTAGGAGGTGCCTGAGCAACACTTTCCTTCAGTGTGTTCTGTGCAACTGAGTTGCCAGGTCCTGTCCTGTATCTTGTCTGTTTCCGCCACCCTGGGGGCTGTATACCCAGGCCTGTTTCCTGTATCTGTGACTTCTAGTCTGTTTCCGCCACCCTGGGGGCTGAGTTCCCAGGCTCGTTCCCGTATCTTGTTCCTGGTTCAGTTCCTGTCTGAACAGTGTCCTAGCCCGTTACTTGTTTGTCTCTATATCCGTATCTTCCCTTTTCCTGCAGTGTCTGAACCTGCACCTAACTCCAACTTATTGTCTCTGTACTTCTGTTTGTGAGTTTAGTGTCCACTCGCCACTTCATTGCAAGTACCTTGTGTGCTCTGCTTGTCTGCCGCACCTGAGGTTTTGCTCTGCTCTGCTTGTCCACCCCACCTGCGGGTTTTGCTCTGCTCTGCTTGTCTACCGCACCTGCGGGTTTTGCTCTGCTCTGCTTGTCTACTGCACCTGCGGGTTTTGCTCTGCTCTGCTTGTCTACCGCACCTGCGGGTTTTGCTCTGCTCATCTACCGCACCTGCGGGTTTTGCTCTGCTCGTCTACCGCACCTGTGGGTTTTGCTCTGCTCTGCTCGTCTACCGCACTATTGGGTTTTGCTCTGCTCTACTCGTCTACCGCACCTGCAGGTTTTGCTCTGCTCTGCTTGTCTGCCGCACCTATGGGTTTTGCTCTGCTCGTCTTCCGCACCTGTGGCTCTGTTCCTGTACTGGTCCCTATCCTGCCTACGTTCCTACCTGCCAGTACCCACCTGTCTGCATACCAGCCGTGCCTGCCAGTACCCACCTGTCTGCATACCAGCCGTGCCTGCTAGTACCCACCTGTCTGTATGCCAGCCTAACTTGCCTGTTCCTGCATTCCCCAGTGTGGGTCAACAGCTGTGACCGGGGTCTGACCTGGAGTAGCACTTGGTCCCTCTGCTCAGTTCCTCCCTGGTTCACGGAGTCGACTGAGCCGCCGTGCGACCTTGGTCGGACCGAGTTGATACTTAGTCATGCCCCTCCAGGCACTCCTCGGTTCATGGTCCAGTGGGATCACTAACCACGCTCACGCCAGTCAGTCCGGGCGTGTGCATAACACACTGTTACGGATCCGGGTGGTGGAACCTCTGTGCCGCGGTTCAAGGAGGGACCCAGAGGGGCGTAACTAAGTATCAACTCAGACCGACCCTGGTCGTACGGCGGCTAACGACTCCGTGACCAGGGAGGGACCTGGCAGAGGGACCAGGTGCTACTCTGGGGACGACTTTGTAAGAGAGCAGGTGGCTCCCACGGGTCAGCAGACTGGGACTGACCGGTATAGCGGATGGGCACAACAAGCAGGCAGCAGTCTCTGGGTTAGTTGACGGGTGGTCACGACACATGACGGCAGAGCAGGCAGAAGTCTCTAGGTACCAGACGGGTGGTCACAGCACGTGACGGCAGAGCAGGCAGAAGTTTCTAGGTTAGCAGGTAACAGGCAGGTGACAGGCGAGTGTTCCCAGTGAGCGGGCTAGCAGGCACGGCAGGTAGCAGGCAGGTAACTGGCAGGTGCTTCCTGGTAAGCGGGCGGACTTGCCCATAGACAGACTGGCGGGTTGAACGGAAGACAGACTGTCGGGCTGGAGAGTAGTCAGGCAGGCGGACTGGAACAGTAGTCAGGCTGGCAACTGGACCTGAGGGCTGAAGCTGAGGTAAGTATACTTGTGCATCAACTTTGCTCGGGCACCTCCAATTTGGAGGAGGTGCCTTATATATGGGAGGTCCTCCGGCAATTGGCCGGGGACTCCTTAGGATGGCGCGCGCGGCCCCTTTAAGAGAGAGGGAGCGCGCGCGCGCCCTAAGCACAGTGCCAGGGAAGCTGCGCGCGCCAGCAGCAGCAGGAAGAGGAGCGCAGGAGGACGCCGCGCGGGGAGCGGGGAGGTGAGAGGGACAGCGTCTCTGCCTGGCAGGGGGCAGAGACGCCGATGCTACACACACATAGCACTAAGAGGCTTTATTGTGCATCTGGGCCAGGTTTACGGGTAGCCTGAGAGATGCGCCGGTCTGGCTGCCCACATACCCCACCCATGGGTGTAGTTCACATCGTAAAATGGAGTCCGTTTGACACATGGTCTTTGAGTGGAGGTAAGAAGACCTCCTGTGTGATGTCTCCAGACTGAGCCGGTATACTGGATGCTATCCAGCCTGTGTGTCCTGGACTGTCTCTAAAGTGGCTTTGTTAGAACTGTTTACTTTGTTTTGCCTACACTGAAAGTCCGTTTGTTTTCCTTTGCGTGTGGCATGGTTTATGAAGCACCAATAAACCAGCCTGGACATTTAAACAGAAATGATTCCTGTGTTACCTTACCACGCACCCAAGTGAGTAGCATCGCCACACCCTCAACAAGCTTCTTACTCCTCTTAACTGAAATTTTGGACCTCTCTTCTTTTGCAAACTCCTCCTGGTCTCTCATATGTGAAGGGCATCTTCTCCCAACAGCAATTTTAAGATCTCTCCACAGGTGTTCAATGGGATTTAGATCCGGACCCATTGCTGGCCACTTCAAAACTCTCTAGCGCTTTGTTTCCATCCATTTCTGGGTGCTTCTTGAAGTATATTTGGGGTCATTGTCCTGCTGGAAGACCCATGACCTTGGATGCAAATCCAGCTTTCTCATACTGGCCACTACATCGTGACCCAGAATTCTTTGGTAATCTTCAGATTTCAGGATGCCTTGTACCAGGGCTGTGGAGTCAGAGACAATTTTGGTGGAGTCGGAATCGGTATAAAATGTAGCGACTCCAACTCCTAAAATATATAATAAATTGGGTACAGTAGTTCAATGTAGTTTGTGGGGAATATTTTTTCATAAAAATTTGGGAAAGTTATGAAAGTCCTATAAATGTCTGTCCTATTCTTGATCTAAGGGTCTAGACTTTTAGCTGAAATTAATCTGTGCTACAGTAAATTTATCACTTAAACATGAGCCATGTATGAGGGAGTCGGAGTCGTGGAATCGGAGTCGGTGTCATGGAAATTGAGGAGTCGGAGGTTTGACTTACCGACTCCACAGCCCTGCCTTGTACATAGTCAAGGCACCCAGTGCCAGAGGCAGCAAAACACCCACAAAACATCTTTGAACCTCCACTATATTTAACTGTAGGTACAGTGTTCTTTTCTTTGTAGGCCGCATTCAGTTTTATGTAAACTGTAGAATGATGTGCTTTACCAAAAAGCTCTATCTTGGTCTCATCTGTCCACAAGACACTTTCCCAGAAGGATTTTGGCTTACTCATGTACATTTTGGCAAACTGCAGTCTAGCTTTTTATGTCTCTGTGTCAGCAGTGGGGTTCTCCTGGGTCTCTTGCCATAGCGTTTCATTTTATTCAAATATCGACAGATAGTTTCCCCTGACACTGATGCACCCTGAGCCTGCAGGACTGCTTGAATTTCTTTGGAACATAATTGGGGCTGCTTACCACCCATCCAGACTATCCTGTATTGCAACCTTTCATCAATTTTTCTCTGCTGTCCACGTCCAGGGAGATTAGCTACAGTTTCATGGGTTGCAAACTTCTTGATTATGGTGCGCACCATGGACAAAGGAACATCAAGATCTCTGGAGATAGACTTGTAACCTTGAGATTGTTGATATTGTTCAAGAATTTTGGTTCTCTAGTCCTCAGACAGTTCTCTTCTCCTCTTTCTGTTCTCCATGCCGAGTGTGGCACACACAGACACACAATGCAAAGATTGAGTCAACTTCACTTTTTATATGGTTTCAGGTGTGATTTAGATATTGCCTACACCTGTTACTTGCCATAGGTGAGTTTGAACGAGCATCACATGCTTGAAACAAATTTGTTCACCCACAATTTTGGAAAGGTGCCAATAATTTTGTCGGACCCATTTTTTTTATTTTGTGTGAAATTATGTCCAATTTGCCTTTTTTCTCAGGCTTTTTTTTGTGTTGTTCCTATACACACAAAGGAAATAAATGTGTATAACAAAACGTGTAATTGCAATAATTTTCTGGGAGAAATACTTCATTTTCTGTAACAATTTCAAGGTTGCCAACTGCCAACACTTTCGGCCGTGACTGTATATACCCAGCAATGTCTCCTGTATAGAGAAGGAAGTGCAGAGAATTGTTACTACTACAGCCATAAGAATCAGTGACACATATAATAAAACTGAAGACTAAAAGTTATTTTTTATCTTTGTATATTGGGCATGATGCCCATGTATAAAGGATGGGACGAGAGCCCCCATTCTGTGCCTGAAGGAAAGATGGATTTAAAGTGACTCTTCTCCCCCTAAATCTGTGGTTGCTGAATGGGAACCCTGAGAGTTGCCTCCTACTTGATAACATCCGTGGCTCTTCTTTTGATTAGCTGGACTGGTTCAATGTCAACAATGCTACAATAACGACGTTGCACAATACCAACTAATGAAAAGAAGAGCCGCAGATGCCTGGATGTTTGAGGCGGCTCAGGGCTGCCGTCCAGCGGCCACAGATCACTGACATTGTCGATGGACCAAGTCCTGCGAATTGATTGCCACCAACTCTAATTTCTCATATATAGTCAATATTCCTAGAGTCCTTCATTCTGCGGCTGCTGTCCCCACCTCTGGGACTGATGCCCTGTCTTCAACTCCAAAGTGTCCACTGCAGAGACGTGGGGAGTGCTGTGGAAAGTCTGAACCATGCCTTCTCAGTCTGCCCTTTGCTTCCGGTGGTCGGTCTCACAGATGGAGGTAGAGTGGTTGTCAGACCGCCCATGAAGTACCAAATTTATTAAAGGGAACTTATCAGCTGATTCATGCTGCACAAACCGTGGGCAGCATGAACTGCAGCAAGGCTTTGGCGTTTTGGTGAAACAAAATTAATCCTGAGCTGCCCCCAGCCGGCTCTTCCCAGTGCTGCTAGAGGTGATGGACAGGTTTCTCCCAAGTTTTCATGTGACGCTAAGTCACTTCTCATGGACAAGCCGTGAGTCGCGATAGTCAAGGTGTCTAAGGTCAAAATTTAGGAAGGTACGTCTTAAACAGAGGGAAAAGACAGGTAACAGTCCAAGGTCAAAATAACAGGAGGATAGCGGATCAGAACAAAGGGATTAAACAGACGGAGCGTCAGAACAAGGTGCAAGGTCAGGCAGCGAAAGATCATCAAGCAAAACACTAGTTACAGAGAAAACCAAACACACTTAGCTGAAGCAACGTCTGGCACAGGTCTGGAACTGACAGCCCAGCTAAGCAGCAGAGCAATCACATGTGACAGGGAACATCTGAAGACAGCCAGCACCTCACTATCCCAGATTTGAAAGGCCAAGCTGTCAATCAAAACACTGACAGCTCAGTACGTCCCTGCACCAGACTGGACGAATGAGCTGTCAATCAAAGTACTGACGGCTTCTGCACGCCCCTGCACCAGATTGGACGGCTAAGCCATCAATAACTGCATCCCAGATACACTGGAGAATCGTGACAGTGCACATAGGGAAAGACCCGTCAATCACCTCTAGCAGCACTGGGAGTAGCCGGATGTTTAAAGTATATTCCTGGATGCAGTTCTGCAGCCAGGCTCTAATTCATTCTGCCCCTGGTTTTGGTAGCGTGCATCAGCTGACAGGTTCCCTTTAAGGGGCGTGCTTCCGCTATGCAGTTTGATCCTGGCCCAAGAAATTCCTGTTATAATTATTTGCCCCAGCAGATCTTCAAAGGTTGGAGATGGCCAGCTTTGAGGACACTATTAAACCTGAGCAAATCCCCAACTTCCATTTGTTGAAATGCAGCCCCAAACTTACATAGATCCTTCGCTATGCTTGACTGTTGACTGCAGACCTCATTACTGTACCAATCTCCAGCCTTTCGACAAACGAATCGTCTTCTGTTTCAACCACAAATTTTTCACATTAGTCCAAAGTATGTGCTGACATTTTTCTGCACTTTGACTTAGATTTCTCTTTTGTTCATATACAGTACAGACCAAAAGTTTGGACACACCTGTCACGGGTGTGTTGCCACGAAGATCGTCACGAGTACACAGCCTGACTTCTCGCAGCTGACTTGTTGGTGCTTTGTGTTTCTCGGCAGTGAGGGAGTTAATTCTCTCTCTCTCTCTGGGCTAGATGAGGTCCAGCCTCGCCCAGCTGCAATCAATACTTCTGTAGTGAGACTCCTTCATATACCTGCTGGTCTGTTTGGGAGGTGTCGGTGAAAGCATTTCATTCAGACTGACAGAGCGGATCGTGGTGTTTGGAGTTGCTGAGATAAGTGTATTTGGAAGTGTTTTTTCCCTTTCCTCGCTTTATCATTTATCTCCTTTCCCGTTGGTTTTCCCTCTGTTGTAGTTGAGAAGTTGTTTGTATGCAAGGTGGTTTTGGTTTTTCCCTTGTACTGTCTCGTTCGTCTAAATACTGTGTTTGAGCATATTATTTCTTGTTCCCTTTGGTTGTGATCGGGGTCCTTCTCAGGACTAGATTACTGAGGTGCAGGGATCTTCAGGAGGTAGGGGTTATGCTGGCGGCCTGGACCTCTGTACCTTTAACAGTACCTCCAGGTTGAGGGATTAGTCAGGGCCCCAGCTTAGGGTCAGCTTAGGCCCCCTACCTCCAGTATACAGAGACAGCGTGACATTTTCACCGACCCACTTAGTTTTTCTCCAGCTACTATGGATCCAGTAGCCGGTCTAGCTCGGCAATTGCAGAGTTTGTCCATGGAGCTGGCGGACGTTAGGTCCAAGGTTTGGCATCCTCTGGAGCAAGCCGGACCAGAACCTAAAGTAGCTCTCCCTGATAGGTTCACTGGGGGGCGGGACAAGTTTTTTGTTTTCCGGGAGGCATGTAAATTGTACTTTCGGCTGCGGCCTCGGTCATCGGGGAGTGAAGAACAAAGGGTGGGAATTGTCATCTCGCTCCTACAAGGGGACCCACAATCTTGGGCGTTCTCTCTTCCCCCGGGTTCCCCGGCTCTCCAGTCAGTGGATAGGTTTTTCGCTGCCCTGGGACTCGTATATGATGACCCAGATCGGATCTCCCTTGCTGAGTCTAAGTTACGTAGGATCCAGCAGGGAGATCGTCCGGCGGAGGAATTCTGTTCGGAGTTCCGTAGGTGGGCCACGGACACCCAGTGGAATGACCCGGCTCTTAGTAGCCAGTTTTGTCATGGTTTATCCGACAAATTACAGGATGTGTTGGCACAGTATGACTCTCCCGTGTCTCTGGAAGCCGCTATGGCCCTCGCTATTCGCGTGGACAGACGGCTTCGGGAGAGGTGCGGGATAACTCTACCCCCTGTGATGACTCCACCTCCTACAAGGTCCCCTCATATGGTGGTTCCCCTGGTCAGTCCAGAGGAGCCTATGCAATTAGGAGGGACATCATTTCGGGGGAGGGGACCGGTGGTGCGCCATAAGGCAGGAAGGTGTTTCTTCTGCGGGAGAAAGGGACATTTTATTGGGGGGTGTCCATCCCGTCCCTTGCAGAGTGAAGAGTCGTCGGAAAACTGTTGATCCCAGGTTGTGTGGTGGACGGCAATCTGGGAGTAGGTATTTCGTCCCTAGGTTCGTCTCAGTTTCTCGTACCGGCGGAGGTGGTGGTGGGTACGAGAACTGAGAGGATATCTGTTCTTCTGGATAGTGGGGCCGGGGCTAATCTGGTTGATGCTCGGTTTGCCCGGGTTCAAGGTATGCGGTTGAGTGAGTTGGCTAAACCCATCCCCATATTCTCGATCGATGCCAGGCCTCTCGGGCAGGGAAGTTTTTTGCAAGTTGTGCATGATGTAAAACTTCAAGTGGGGGCAATACATAAAGAACTGTTGTCTTGCTACGTGTTGGAGGGTCTTCCCACTCCTATTGTGTTGGGCCTTCCTTGGTTAGCTAAGCATAACCCGGTTATTAATTGGCAAACCAGGGAGATAAGCCAATGGAGTAAATTCTGTAATAAAAACTGCATGAACACGGTCATTGGTGCGGTTACTCCTTGGGTCTTACCTCCATTTCTGGCGGACTTTGAGGATGTATTCTCGGAGAAAGGGTGTCAGGAACTACCTCCTCATCGCGAGTATGACTGTTCTGTAAAACTGCTCCCTGAGGCCAAGTTACCTAAAGCTAGGTTGTATAACCTTTCTGGTCCTGAGAGGCAGGCCATGAAGGATTATATTTCAGAAAGTCTGGCTAAGGGGCATATTAGACCTTCATCTTCACCGGTGGCTGCGGGGTTCTTCTTTGTTAAGAAGAAAGATGGAGGCCTACGCCCTTGCCTGGATTTCCGTGAACTTAATCGGATTACGGTCCGAGATCCGTATCCGCTCCCACTTATTCCCGATCTCTTTAATCAGATCGTGGGCGCCAAATGGTTTTCTAAGTTGGATCTCAGGGGGGCGTACAATCTGATTAGGATGAAGGAGGGGGATGAGTGGAAGACGGCGTTTAACACTCCGGAGGGGCATTATGAGAACCTTGTCATGCCATTCGGTCTGACTAATGCCCCGGCGGTGTTCCAACACTTTGTTAATGACATTTTTCGCCGCTTGGTGGGACAGTTTGTTGTCATATATCTGGATGATATCCTAATTTACTCGCCGGATCTGGTGTCTCATCAGGAGCACGTTAGGCAGGTGTTACAGATCTTGCGGGATAATAAACTGTATGCCAAGTGGGAAAAGTGTGTGTTCGCCGTACAGGAACTCCAGTTTTTAGGCTTCCTGGTTTCAGCGTCCGGTTTTCGTATGGACCCTGGGAAAGTGCGGGCAGTTCTTGAGTGGGATCGGCCAGAGAATCTTAAGGCACTACAACGTTTCCTGGGGTTTGCTAATTATTACCGAAAGTTCATTCGTAATTTCTCGTCCATGGTTAAGCCTCTCACTGACATGACTAAAAAGGGGACGGATTTTTCTAGGTGGTCTGACAAGGCTTGTCAAGCATTCTCCTCTTTGAAAAAATGTTTTGCCTCGGCGCCCATACTCATTCAACCTGATGCGTCTCAGCCATTCATTGTAGAGGTAGACGCTTCTGAGGTAGGGGTGGGAGCAGTATTGTCACAGGGTTCGTCCCCTGGTAAGTGGCATCTGTGCGCCTTTTTCTCTAAAAAATTGTCGTCCGCTGAGAGGAATTACGATGTCGGCAATAGGGAACTCTTGGCCATTAAGTTAGCTTTTGAGGAGTGGCGCCATTTTCTGGAGGGGGCAGTTCATCCGGTCACCGTCATCACCGATCACAAGAACCTGCTATATCTGGAGTCCGCGAAACGTCTGAATCCCAGACAAGCTAGGTGGTCATTGTTTTTTACCAGGTTTAATTTTGTCGTTACATATCGTCCTGGGTCAAAAAATGTAAAGGCGGATGCCTTATCTCGTAGTTTCCCGGGGGCCGGGAATACGGACGACCCGATTCCTATCCTTCAGGAGGGGGTGGTGGTTTCGGCAGTATGCTCTGAGCTGGAGGAGGAGGTATTGGAGGCTCAGGGGGACGCCCCTGTTGGACCTCCAGGGAGATTGTTTGTTCCAGATCAGTTGCGACAAAAGGTGATCGAGGCACACCATAACTCAGTTTTTGCAGGACACCCGGGAAGTAAAGCAACTGTGGATCTCCTCTCGCGTCGGTTTTGGTGGCCTAATTTACATAAGGAGGTGGTAACTTTTGTCGCGTCCTGTGGGGTTTGTGCGCGCTCTAAGACCTCACATACCCGTCCGTCTGGGGCCCTCTTACCTTTGAAGATCCCGGAGCGTCCTTGGACTCATCTGTCTATGGACTTTATTACGGACCTCCCTCCGTCTTCGGGTAAAACGGTCATACTCGTTGTAGTGGACAGGTTCAGCAAGATGGCACATTTTATCGCTCTTCCGGCTCTCCCTAATGCTAAAACTCTTGCGCAGGTGTTCATTGGGGAGATTGTGAGGCTTCACGGGGTACCCTCCGAGGTGGTGTCTGATCGGGGATCTCAGTTTGTGTCTAAGTTCTGGAAGGCGTTTTGTGCACGGCGGGGGATGCAGTTGTCATTCTCATCGGCTTTTCATCCTCAGACCAATGGTCAGACGGAACGTATGAACCAGAGCTTGGAGACATATCTCCGGTGTTTTGTGTCAGAGAACCAGGAGGACTGGGCTTCTTTCTTACCTCTGGCAGAGTTTGCTCTTAATAATAGGCGGAGCGAGTCCACTGGTAAGTACCCGTTTTTTGGGGCATATGGTTTTCACCCCCAGTTTTGTACTTTCAGTGGGGGGGGCTCTTCGGGGGTTCCTGAGGAGGAACGATTTTCCTCATCACTCGCTTCAGTATGGAGAGGGGTGCTGAAGAATCTGAATACTATGGGGAACCGATACAAACGTATGGCTGATAGGAGGAGAGTGTCTGGTCCGGACCTAAGTGTGAACGATCGGGTATGGTTGTCTACCAGGAATATAAAACTTAAGGTTCCCTCCTGGAAACTGGGTCTCAGGTTCATCGGGCCGTACAGAATCAGTTCTATTATTAATCCGGTGGCATTCCGTCTTGACCTCCCCCCTACGTTTAAAATTCACAACGTATTTCACAGATCATTGCTTAAGAGGTATGTGGCGCCGGTGGTACCGTCACTTTTACCTCCCCCTCCAGTGGTTGTCAATGGTAACTTGGAGTTCCAGGTATCGAGGGTCATTGATTCACGCTTTAATCGCCGGTCCCTTCAGTACCTGGTTCATTGGAAGGGGTATGGTCCTGAGGAGAGGATGTGGGTTCCTGCGTCGGATATTAACGCAGACCGATTAGTTCGGGCCTTCCACACGACTCACCCGGATAAACCTGGCCCTGAGGGTCCGGAGGCCCCTCGTAGAAGGGGGGGTACTGTCACGGGTGTGTTGCCACGAAGATCGTCACGAGTACACAGCCTGACTTCTCGCAGCTGACTTGTTGGTGCTTTGTGTTTCTCGGCAGTGAGGGAGTTAATTCTCTCTCTCTCTCTGGGCTAGATGAGGTCCAGCCTCGCCCAGCTGCAATCAATACTTCTGTAGTGAGACTCCTTCATATACCTGCTGGTCTGTTTGGGAGGTGTCGGTGAAAGCATTTCATTCAGACTGACAGAGCGGATCGTGGTGTTTGGAGTTGCTGAGATAAGTGTATTTGGAAGTGTTTTTTCCCTTTCCTCGCTTTATCATTTATCTCCTTTCCCGTTGGTTTTCCCTCTGTTGTAGTTGAGAAGTTGTTTGTATGCAAGGTGGTTTTGGTTTTTCCCTTGTACTGTCTCGTTCGTCTAAATACTGTGTTTGAGCATATTATTTCTTGTTCCCTTTGGTTGTGATCGGGGTCCTTCTCAGGACTAGATTACTGAGGTGCAGGGATCTTCAGGAGGTAGGGGTTACGCTGGCGGCCTGGACCTCTGTACCTTTAACAGTACCTCCAGGTTGAGGGATTAGTCAGGGCCCCAGCTTAGGCCCCCTACCTCCAGTATACAGAGACAGCGTGACAACACCTTCTCATTTAAAGATATTTCTGCATTTTCATGCCTATGAAAATTGTACATTCACACTGAAGGCATCAAAACTATGAATTAACACATGTGGAATTATATACTTAACAAACAAGTGTGAAACAACTGAAAATATGTCTTATATTCTAGGTTCTTCAAACTAGCCACCTTTTGCTTTGATGACTGCTTTGCACACTCTTGGCATTCTCTTGAATGTATGAAAATACAGAAAAATCTTTAAATGAGAAGGTGTGTCCAAACTTTTGGTCTGTACTGTACATCCCATCTTGTTAGTTTTTTTTAACTCATTCTTAATTTTCAGCATTTTTTCAACACCTGCCTAAAACTTTTGTATGTGAAGCTGTTGAGTACCAGTAAGGAGATGCTTGGCTGTTTCAGACATCACGGTCTGTACAAGGGCCTTGAGTGTTGGATGTGTGACACCACCGATTATCAGGATATGCATCTTTTTCTGTCTTGAACACAAGACCATGGTCAGGAACAGTTGAGCCATTCCATTCCTCTCCTCCTGACCATGGGAAAGTAAGGGATGCAGGCTCACCTTTTTCGGTGATGGTCCCAGGAATATAACCCACAAGGGTGTAACAAATAGAATCTGTCCCTGGATAGGTGATACTTTTGGAAACTGGAATGAGAGGTGTGAAGAATGGCACCAGAGAGATCCTGCAGAATCCCACCGCTGCCACCACTTGTGAAGGATCCACACCTCGCCACCTGCCTGACATCACAATTATGTCAGACGGAACACATAATACGGATCTGTTCTTTGCACCAGCGTGAAGTCCCGCACCCCCTCGAGGGCGCATAAGGTCAGATTGGTACAGTTCTACACAGACACCCCCTGTCCACACGGGTACAGGAAGGCAGCGGGAGTGAGAAGAGGTGGCCCACTCAGTCACTGACGTGGCACCACACTCGATCACACCCCTAACAGGCTGAGAGGCAACTTCACTAGCTCTAGTGAAGCAGAACCTTGTCGGCCTGGTAGAGCTGCCACCAGTTTCTATTAGATATAAGTCACCGGTCCATTAACGGGAATTATATCGGGCTAGAAACCCGTCACAGTAGCATGAAGATTAACGTCGAACAACGGACGTGTGGGTTCGTGGATCAAGATAAAAGAGGAGCCCAAGGTTAAATTATATATTTATTCACCTTAAGGGCACACTAGACAATACACTAGATGCATAAGGGTTATGCACACATAATAGTCAGAGATGCAAACACAATAGTAGTGGTACAAAAGATAAAAGCAGTTATTAAGAGTCAGCTACCAGTCAGATGGAAGGCCTCGCTTGCAGGGGGAGGAGCTGCCACATGGGAGGCTTGTGGTCCCCCTTGTTGCAGGACTTCTCCCACACAGCGTGTCAACACGACCTCCAGGAAAAAAAGACACTGAGCTATTGCTGCTGGAGCTCTTAACTCGCCTGGGTCACTCCCCTTCCTGCTCCCCTGGTTGGACCTAAAGCTCCACCCTGGTCTCTCTCAGCTAAAAACTCCAAAAACTAAAATGGGCTATACTTCCTTAATGGACGGTCCTAGGGAGCCGGTTCTGGTGTCATCGGATTCAGCCGGGCCCCTGCTACTCGTGGAGACCAAATACAGTGGCCCTAGAGGTTTCTGAAAGGCTGTGCCGTGTATCTCCCTATCCCTATGCTCTAGACTGTGCTGGAAGCCAGGGTGACATTCCCTATTCTCTTGGGATCTCGAAAATCTAGATTATGAATAACTGGGACATATAGTATTCCCATAACTCTGTATTGAATTATAATTGTCTGACACAAAGGGATGGACGCATGTCTGGGATCTCCAGGGGGTCTTCCTGTAGCAGCTCCACAGCTGCTGGTGGGGGGTTTTGTCACTCACTGTCCCTTAGTCCCCTACCTTCTGCTTGCTGCAAAAGTGTCTGGTTACAGCTGTACACTGTAGATCTGTATAATCCTCCGCCAAACAGGGCAGAATGATAGACATGGGATTATATCTTCATTATTCTTCACAAGAGGGATTGGTCATAGTGCACATGCAATTAAATCCAAGTGTACAGTGATAGATGTGTCAAAGTATTGTGTCCACCATATACAGTTTTGTTTAGTTGTGATGGAGTCCAGATGTATACATACAATTTTAGGTGTATAGTTGCCCTTCTTTTACTATAACATGCAAAAATATTAAATCTTTCTCATATTATAACCAAATACTTCCCCTGCACTGAAATTATGGGTACTCAACCTATATCCAAGAGCTAGGGGCCACTTCTACCTCCAAAGCAGCAATCAGCTTCTGTCATAGACACATAAAAGGCTGCATTATGAACTGCAAAGGGCCCATATGCGTTTTTCTTACTTGTTAACATTCATTTTATGACCAAAACCCCTAAATAGTGAATTGCATTTTTAATAGCTGTTTGATGCAAAACTTCATTATAAAACGGTTTTATAATCAGACATTACAGAATGTAATCTCCGGATCTCAACAATTAGTTCCTTTGATCTCCGCAATAAAAACAGTTCAATGGACTGGGTGTCAGTGGACGGATAACTTTATATGATTCTAGTTTTGCTTGGAAACAATCACAATTCTTTGAAGGGTTGAATATAATGGTATGCAGTGGATGTGTGTGGATGCATACAATAACTGTAGATATTCCAACTGAGTTCTCTATGAATCTAACAACAAAGAGACGAAGAAGAGTTCTTCCGTATTGTAATTGGCTTGCTAGGAGTCTCCGCCGGTCTTTAGCTCCCCATGTGCCGTCATCTCGATCTCATGCTCTATCCACTTTGTCAGGGCTGGGGTGAAAATGGTATAAAAACACAAAAAGTCGCATTGGACAAAAAAGTTAAGATTTTTCAAATCTTTTTACACCACTTTTCTGGCGTAAAAACTTTGATGAATCAGAGCCAAAGTGTTGGTCCCCAGCACTCCCTATCCACTGGGGGACTGTGGTCCTCTTGCATGAGTGACGGATCAAGACAGCGGCATCATTGTGCTGCTCACCTCAGCTGTGTTTTACCTACCGATGATGCTGTATGAGGCAGCTTTGCTTCTGCAGCATTGGAAGCGCAATGGGACTGAAGCTAGCCGGGATCAGGATAAAACATTTTACTCCAGTGCTCCAGCCCAGACTCACTGCAGCACTTGTAAACACTGCACATGTTCGTCCACCGCTGCTACACTGCAGCGGTGGCCAGTCTTCTTAGCAATAGGTAGTAGATAAGATAAAATAAAAAACGAGAGGGAGAAAAGGAGAATCATGGGGCAGAGAGATGTAGTAAGTAAATGTTAAACTTACTTAATTGCTCCCTGTCTAACCTTGAGGGTTCGCTCACACCGGCGTATAACACGGCCGAGTGCTATCTGATGTTTCATTGGATAGCACGCGGCCCAATGTTATACTATGGGAAAGTGCAGATCTGCGATTTTCTTCATGAGAAAACAATCACAGCATGCTGTGGATGCCTCAGATAATCGGATCATAAGCACCCAAACAAGTCATCGGACTGCACTTGGATGTCATTCGATGTACGCGCACAGAGACAATGGAGAAGATGGAGAAATTAAGTTCTCCATCTTCTCTGCACCTGTGATACAATTCTCTCATGTGACAGAATCAGATCACACTCAGATGACACTTGGATCAAAGTCTGACAGAGTTTGAGCCGAGTGTCATTAGCATAATCGGCCACGATTCTATCATATGAGAGAATATACGGCAGTGAGAGCGAGCCCTAAAAAGGGAATCTGTCACCAAGTTTTTGCCACCTATACTGAGAGCAGCATGATGTAGAGACAGAGACCCTGCTTCCAGCAATGTGTCACTTACTGGGCTGCTTGCTGTAGTTTTATCAGCAAGAGATTATCACTAGAGGACTTATAAACCTGCTGCCATGTAGTCCTCCATATGCATGAGCTCTGTACAACCCCGCCCCCACCACTGATTGGCAGCTTTCTGCCAATGTACACAAAAAGCAGTGAATCAGTGGTGTGGGCGGGGTTATACAGAGCTCAGCATTCAGAGAACTGCTAGATCTGCAGCAGATAAAACTGTGATTTTATCAAAACTACAACAAGCAGTCCAGTATGTGACACATCACTGGAATCAGGATCTCTGTCCCTACATCATGCTGATCTCAGATAGGGCAGTAAAAACCTTGTGACAGATTCCTTTTAATATACATTTAGTGATGGCTAACGGTGATGATGTGTAAAATTGAATGTAGCCCCTTTTAAGCTCTGTTTGCGGATGTGACAGGCTCCGTGTACAGTCCCGTGTGTTGGTCAGCATATATTTTGAAAATTTTGTTTCCATTTGTTTAATCATTTGCATATTATTAACATGTCTATCCATCCCATGATTTCCATAACTCAATGACTTTTCCTTCTTGATGTTGCAGTTTCAATTTTGAGCAATGTATTTTTTGTCCCTTCGGGGCTTGAACCTGCAATCTTTTGTTCGCCTATACAATACACTGCAATACTGTACTCTCTGATGAAGCCCAACCATGGGTAGAGCAACTAATCCCCCTCCATGCAGTGATGGAGCCCTTCCACTGTACAGATACAACGGCAGTCGCCAATGAGTCAAATAAGCTTCCTGTTGAATTAAAGGGTGAAACGCTCCTAGTGTACATGGCGCTGTTTTTCCTACGTATTTTTTACAGCTTGTGAAAAAGCATCAGGTCTATTCTTGAGGAGTTTCTGTTTGAAAAAAAGCTCTAAATTTGACAACTAAAATCAATAGAAGAACAAATAAAGCAGTTTAGGCATTTTTTGCAAATAGATTTTTCAAAAAGATTTCACTTCAAATTCCTCTGTGTGAACATACCCTTAAATGGCTCTTTTTGGAGGTGCATAAAAGTTCATTAGGGTGCTTTCACATTGCGTTCAGGCACCCGTACGGTGGCCTCATCGGGGCTTACGTCCAAACCCCCCGCAAAACGGGACTATAATGATGTCGGCAGAGCAAACGTGCGCTCTGACGTGCATCATTTTCAGTGCCATACACCTACTGGAGATGGCATCTGTGTGTCCGCCTCCAGTAGTCGTATACACCTGAAAATGTAGCACGTATAATCTATGGCCCTGTCGGCGCATACGTCCAAATCCCGTTTTGCAGGGGAGTTCGCCCCGACGGGCCACCGAACAGGTGCCTGAATGCAATGCGAAAGCTCCCTTATGGATATTTTACATACTATGTCACAATTTCTGCTCAGGTTGGACGGGGATGCCATGAGTGGGGCTAGGGTGTCGCCCGTGGGAGCTTGGTTGCCTAGGCAGGCTGCTTTACAGGAGGCTGGGAGTGAGTCGAGTGGGACAGCGGTGGTTTCGGAGGGAGTATCTTCGGGGGTTTCTGTTTAGACAGAAAAAGAAAAAGGTGACGCTGTAAAACTTGACGACAGGGCAAAGTTGAGGTTTATGTGTGCTTTGAAGGACCGTTGGGGGCACATCTGAAGAAGGAAGTGAAGGAAAAAATTTGGCGGGATGAGTATGTGGAAATTTTTTCTCTCTTCCCCTTGGAGAAGTTCAATTTGGACAAAGGGAAGAAGGATGACAGTAAAAAAGAGGAGGAAAAGCGTAGGTGGCTTCTTATTCCCCAGACGTTTGTCAATTGGTTACAAGCGTTTGCGATATTGGCTAGTGTCATTGGTGAGAAGTCGCCTGAGAATTGCTCGGGTTTATTTTGCTATTTGGATTCTATAGGGGAAGCACATCGTACATACGGGGGTCAGACATGGTTACGGTATGATGAGAAAGTTAGGCAGAGAAAAGCGGTGAGGTCGGAGATAAAATGGGATCAGAAGGACATAGGTCTCTGGCTAAAGGTTATGGCACCGGCTAGATACGGGCAGTCCTTTCACGGGAGTGGAGGCGCTGGGAGTCAGTCATCAGGACATGGGGGGAGCAGTCAATTGGCACAAGGTGGGAAGGAAAAAACTGGAACGTGTTGGCAATTTAATGACGGACAATGTACATACGGCAACAGCTGTAAGTTTGAACACGTGTGTTCCCACTGTAACGGGACCTCCCATGGGGCCGCAAAGTGCTTTAAGAAAGGAAAAGGGAAGTCTTCAGTGGGTACCGGTCAAGGGGGTGACCCAGGTGAAACTTCTCGGGATGGCCCCCTTTCTAAGTAGAAATCCAGATAGGGAAAAGGCAAAGGTTATTTGGAATGTTTTTTTCGGAGGGTTTCAGGATCCCGCGACCCACTCATAGTGTTCCGTTTTCAATTAAGAATTTGAGGTCAGCTACAATGCATCCAGATGTGTTGAGCAAAAAATTGGCTAATGAGGTGGAGTTAGGTCGTATGGCGGGTCCTTTTAAGAGTTTGCCGGACGAGCGCGTGATTATTTTGCCATTGTGGGTGGTGCCAAAGAAAGAGCCGAATAAATTTTGGTTAATCCAGCATTTGTCATACCCAAAGGGTCGGACAGTAAATGACGGTATCGATCAGGAATTATGTTCCGTGGAGTATACATCATTTGATGCTGCAGTGCAATGGGTGCGCAGGTACGGACCCGGGTCGTTGTTAGCGAAAACAGATATTGAATCGGTGTTCAGATTGCTTCCGGTGCATCCGGATAGCATCCCGTTGTCGGGTTGTTTTTGGAATGAAGGATTCTTCCTGGATATATGCTTGCCTATGGGTTGTGCAATTTCTTGTTCGTTGTTTGAAACTTTTAGCACTTTTTTGGAATGGGCGGTGCGGGATGTTGCAGGTGTGCAGTCGGCAATTCATTATTTGGATGATTTTTTGTTTATAGGACCTCCAGATTCTTTGGTGTGCGGGAACTTGTTAGCATTCATGGTGTGGGTGGCTGAGTGTTTTGGTGTCCTGTTGGCACAGGAAAAAACCAAGGGACCTTGTACTGTTCTAAGTTTTTTAGGTATTTTGATTAATTCTGATAGGATGGAGTGTCTCTTACCAGAGGATAAATTGTTTTTGCTCAGTTTTTGGTTAAGCAGGCTCTAAGGGGTCTTAGAAGAGGCGGGAGGACTAATGATAAACGAAGACCGGTGTCGTTCAGCATGTTGGAAAGGTTGGGCATTGTTTTGGAAAAGCTCTGCCGTTCCAGTTTCGAGTTGACATTGTTTAAAGTGGCCTTTTCTTTAGTTTTTTTTCGGGGCAATGAGAGTATGTGAATTGGTGGCCCCAAGTAAGGTAAGGGCAGGTGGTTTGCTAGCCAAAGATGTGGGATATTGGGTTGGGGGCATTGATTTTTGGATTAGGCGTGCAAAGACGGATTAAGTTGGCAGAGGCAGGCGAGTGGTATTAAGGAGAGTGGTCGGGACCTTGATATGCCCGCAAAAATGTTTGGAGGCATATTGGCAAGTATGGTCGGGGCGTGTTGGACCGCTTTTGTGTCACGAGGACGGTACATTTTTGTCCCGTTTTCAGTTTATAACATTGCTTAAGAAGGGGATACGGGAACTGGGCCTTAGCCCTGAGGTATTTGGTTCGCACTCCTTTAGGATCGGTACTGTATCAGAGGCGGATAGTTATGGTCTGGGGGCTGAAGTGATAAAGCGTATTGGCAGGTGGCCTTCCGATCAATACTGAACGTACGTGCGGCATTAGTGGTGACAGGAGACTGTTTTTTTATTGAGTAGTGTAATATGTTTGTTATTGTTCTTTTCAGGTGGTGTTCCATTGTTTGAATGGATTTTCGGACATTCGTTCGTGCACTTGGGGGTGCTGCGCGCCGATGTAAGGCCGGACGGTAGGCAATTGGGTTTCATGAGAGAGCAGGTCGTGGTCCAGTGGCTGGGCTTTAGAGGGATGGTGTGGAGTCATGTTTTGTCTGAATTTCACAAAGCGGCTCGTTTAGATAGATCACCTGATATTTTGGTTATGCATATGGGTGGGAACGATCTGGGGTCAAGGCCCGTTAGAGAGTTAATTCGGGATATTCGTTTTGACTTCTTGAGGTTGTGGACATCTTATCCGGGTTTGCTGACTGTGTTGTCAGACGTCGAACCTAGGCAGAAGTGGAGAGCGGCGAGATCGGTGAAAGGGATTAATAGGGCAAGAGTAAAATTGAATAGGGCTATATCAAGCTTTGTATTCAGGAATGGGGGCGTTAGCATTAGGCACTTTGAATTAGAATCTGGAGAGGGCAATTTTTGGTTTTAGGATGGCGTTCATTTGAACGCTATTGGAATTGATTTATGGGCCATAGCGATACAGGAAAGTATCGAAAGGGCCTTGGTGGTTTTGGGGCACTCACGAGTCTGAGGTATCAAAACTGTTCGTGTTTGGCGGGGGGTAGGGTTACTGGATTTGGTACTGAATTGTCGGTGGAAGGAATTTCTGAGAATTCTAGGCAGTTTAAAAATTAATGGGGGTGATCTGGCTTTTTGGTTTGGGGCTTTGGATGGGGTTTTACCCCGGGAGCTTTTAGTTGGTTAAGTCTTTCACATACTGTGGAAGTATGGTGCCCTCGAGCTGGTGGTGCATGGCTGAGGGTAACATGGCAGTTGATTTTTATTTAGTGTATTTTAAGCCAGGTCTATTAGCTCCAAGATAACAGGCAGCACGGTCGCTCAGTGGTTAGCACTGCAGCCTTGCAGCTATGGGGTTCTGGGTTCAAATCTCACCAAGGACAACATCTGCTAGGAGTTTGTATGTTCTCCCTGTGTTTGCGTGGGTTTCCTTCGGGTTCTCCGGTTTCCTCCCACACTCCAAAGACATACTGATAGGGAATTTAGATTGTGAGCCCCAATGGAGATAGTGCCCATAATGTCTGTAAAGCGCTGTGGAATTACACTGTGTTCCAAATTATTATGCAAATAATATTTTCTCAGATTTTCCCAAATTACCTATATGAATTGCAGTCGTTGTAATTTTCCAGTCAAATAACTATTAGAGTACAATTGAAAGGTTTTTGTACAAACTGCCTATGATAACAGTATATTTAAAAAAAAATAAAAAACTCAAACTGCACTCAAAATGCATGTTCCAAATTATTATGCACAGCAGAGTTTTCAACCTTTTCATTTTAATAAAGAACAAAAAAATGGTCATTTTTGAAATTATAAGCATTAGCAGGTTATTACAAACTGAAATCAAACAGTTTTCAACTCAAAACTTTATTCTAGGTGATGTAACATTTGCACATAGGACCCGTTGTTCGAAAGGAGCTTCTGAACTCTCTCGTCCATTGAATTTGTCAGGTTTTGGATGGTTTCTGCTTTAATTGTTTTGCATGAGGACAGAATACCCTCCCAGAGCTGTTGCTTAGATGTGAACTGCCTCCCGCCATCATAGACACTCCTTTTGATGATGCTCCAGAGGTTCTCAATGGGGTTGAGGTCAGGGGAGCATGGGTGTCACACCATAAGTTTGTCCCCTTTTATGCCCATAGCAGCCAGAGATGCAGATGTGTTATGTGCAGCATGAGACAGGGCATTATCATGCATGAAATGATCTCGATGGTCCAGATGGATGGAGTGGAGGATGGCTGGTTGATGGACACCCCATGCAAACACGGCTACGGCGCTAACAAGGAGGAGGTGGAGTAATGTTTTGGGCTGGAATCATGGGGAGAGAGATTGTCGGCCCTTTTAGGATCCCTGAAGGGGTAAAGATGAACTCCATAATGTATGTTGAGTTTCTCAAACAGCACTTCCTTCCATGGTTCAAGAAGAAGAACCGTGCATTCCGCAGCAAGATCATTTTCATGCATGATAATGCCCCGTCTCATGCTGCACATAACACATCTGCATCTCTGGCTGCTATGGGCATAAAAGGGGACAAACTTATGGTGTGGCACCCATGCTCCCCTGACCTCAACCCCATTGAGAACCTTTGGAGCATCATCAAAAGGAGTGTCTATGATGGTCAGGAGGCAGTTCACATCTAAGCAACAGCTCTGGGAGGGTATTCTGTCCTCATGCAAAACAATTAAAGCAGAAACCATCCAAAACCTGACAAATTCAATGGGCGAGAGAGTTCAGAAGCTCCTTTCGAACAAGGGGTCCTATGTGCAAATGTAACATCACCTAGAATAAAGTTTTGAGTTGAAAACTGTTTGATTTCAGTTTGTAATAACCTGCTAATGCTTAGAATTTCAAAAATGACCATTTTTTTGTTCTTTACTAAAATGAAAAGGTTGAAAACTCTGCTGTGCATAATAATTTGGAACATGCATTTTGAGTGCAGTTTGAGTATTTTATTTTTTAAAAAATATACTGTTATCATAGGCAGTTTGTACAAAAACCTTTCAATTGTACTCTAATAGTTATTTGACTGGAAAATTACAATGACTGCAATTCATATAGGTAATTTGGGAAAATCTGAGAAAATATTATTTGCATAATAATTTGGAACACAGTGTAATGGCGCTATAAAAGTGAGTAAAATAATAATAATAACCCTCCCCTCATATGTTTATTTTTGGCACTTGGGTAATATGTTAATGTTTGTTTGTTAATAAAAATGGCCGCTGTTGCCAAAATTTATCCAAAGAATACAGGTTGAAGTGTCTTTATTTGGGGGAGGAAGGCGGATGCCTGGAAGGCGGTTTTGAGGTAATAAATAAGGAAGAAGCTATGTTGGCTGTACCCGGTCAAAGAGGGGGCAGGAGTCGTGCCCAGCTAGTGAAAAGCCCCCCCATGATCGGGATTGGCCAGGAGGCTTCAATTGAAAGGATTCATGGAGTATGGATTTGTGGGATGTATTTAGGGGTGGGCATTAAGGGGAGGTGAGGGGTGTAGATAGAGGAAAAGTGCAGGAAAACTCCCATTTGTGGTACAAGGAGCAAGCTGAAGAGACCCACCCACCCTCCCTTCTTACTTTTTCATTGTTATGTATATAACTATATATATATAAAAAATGGGGTGGGGAGCAGAAAGCAGGGTAGATGCGGGAAAAAGGGAGGATGATGGGACAATTTGATGGTTGCTTGTCACAGTGGCTGTCTTTGCTGGGGGTAGGGTTCTTGGAGTTGGTACTGAATTGTCAGTGGAAGGAATTTCTGAGAATTCCAGGCAGTTTAAAACTTAATGGGGTGATCTGGCTTTTTGGTTCGGGGCTCTGGATTGGGTTTTACCTCAGGAGCTTTTAGTTGGTTAAGTCTTTCACGTACTGTGGAAGTATGGTGCTCTTGAGCTGGTGGTGCACAGCTGAGGGTAACATGGCGGTTGGTTTTTATTTAGTGTACTTTAAGCCAGGTCTATTAGCTCCAAGAACCCTCCCCTCATATGTTTATTTTTGTATCTTGGTTAATATGTTAATGTTTGTTTGTTAATAAAAATGGCCGCTGTGGCCAAAATTTATCCAAAGAATACAGGTTGCAGTGTCTTTATTTGGGGGAGGAAGGCCGATGCCTGGAAGGTGGTTTTGAGGTAATAAATAAGGAAGAAGCTGTGTTGGCCGTACCCGGCCATGCTCCAGTTAGAAGAGCCTTGGCCAGTCCATGGACTGCGGTTCGTGATCGGATCGAGATCTTCGGACGTCTGCATAAGCCCTAAGACAAGTGCATGACTATCACAATAGCTGTGCCGGTCCCATTCTGTATCTTTGCTGCGACTACGAAATTGAAAGTAAATTTTTTTTATGAGTTTGGCTTCATCGTTTGCAGTACAGTTTTACGTTTGTATGGCTTACAATAAAAGTACAGTGTTTGCGATTATTGATCGACCTTTCAGCTGTCTTGGATTCCATGGGGAGCAAACCCTTTAGGTTTACCCAATCTGCCTTCCTATTGAGTTTTGGGACCCTGTCCAGGGATTTCCCTTTTCGATTCGGTTTGTCTCTTCTCTACAGTCTCTTGCTGATTTGTAACGCTCGTTTGTTTTCTTGCTTCTTTGTTAACCTGACCTGCCTAATCCTCAGTATTACCCCTGACACATCCAAACATCAACAGACGCATGACGTTGGTGTGGCGCCCCTGAGGGTTCGACCGCCACAGGGATGCTGCACCTCTTTAATGGGGTGTAGTGTTTCTCCTCTGAGGTAAGAACAGTGCGATGGTCAGGACCCTTCCTTCACATCCAACACCACGCTTCTCCCACCAGAGGGGGCTAATAGGTGCTGCCCCTACTGGAAGTTGGGAGACTGGGGAACCAAGAGATAGGGGAACCAACTAGTGGGTGAGGGTGGAGGACTCACATTTTAGTGACACTTTAAATTTAATATTTAATACACAGCCATTTTGGTTCTGTGTCTTTTGATCGTGATCTCCCTCCCTGAGCGTGGAAGACAGTCTCCTAGCACTTCCTATCGTGGGCCAGGCTCCGACATGGCACCAAAAGTGCGGACCGCCCCTTCCATCAAAGACTGTCCGCTGGGTAATGCCCGTCAAAATGGATGGGCTGAACGAAGGCGTGCCTGTCAGCCTACCGCCCTGGAGCCGCCCCAAAAAGAGGAGAGAGTGGAAAAACAACAAGGTGCGGCCATAGCAGTTGGAGTTTGGCGACCTTCAGGAGCGGACATGGACGCTGCTGGAGCACCACAAACGGAACCTTCTGAACCCGGCCCAGGTTCTTCTCCCGGCAGGGAGCGAGGCGGCACAACCCTTACCGCGGGAGAAATTAAATTTCTCCAACAGGAAGCCCCGGGTCTTGCACGGAGACTGGATGAGGCCCAGAAGGCGGCGTCTGCTGCGTGGCGGGAGGAAATGCTGCTGCGCATCGGGACCCGCCGCCAAGGAGCCGAAGCTCAAGAAGAAGTGGTGACAGAGGTCGCGAGCAGCCCAGAGGCGGGTGAGTGTGCTACCCCTGCCCCGGCTGCTGAGCCTACCGTGCCCGTACTGGACCTCATGGCCGAGTATCTCCTGCCTGGCGCGGTCACCTGGGAGCAGGTCTTTGCCCCGGAGCTTCGAGCTTCTGCTATTGGTGGAGACCTGCACTGCCGCCCAACTCCCGACTCGGAAGAACCTGAGTCTGCTGGGGTATCCACCGACCCCAACCCGGACTGGTCCGCACTTGCAGAGGACCCACAGCAGCCCCTGATGACACTGCTACCCACCGGCGGCTGAGGAGTGGGCCTGGGACAACCAGGGGGGGGGCCTGATGGGCTTCCCCCGGGAGACTCGGGCTGAAGCGCATAGGAGGAGCGAGCTGTGCCGCCAGCAGAGCCTCCAACTCGACTGGGAGCAACGCCAGAGGGAGGTTCGCTGCGAGAGCCTCGAGGTGCACGCCAAGGCTGCAAAATCCCGAGCCCGCCAGGAGGAGGCGACCCGTCCAAGCCCCCGTGTGGAAGGGCAAGTTGTCCGCTTCCACCATGAGGCGGGATGGGGATTCATACGGAGTTCCCAGCATGAGGACGATGTCTTCGTCAGCCGACGGGACGTCGAGCTGCAGCTGAAAAAGGGACACCCTGGCCGGAACCTCTTCCCGGGTGACATAGGCACGTACACCCGCCACCACGGGGTGCGGGGGTGGTACGCCCTGGAAGTCCACAAGGTGTCCGGGAGCGATGCCCCCTCGCGCTCACCCCTAGAGGACCGGTCAGCTTCCGTCGGGAGGAATGAGCCTTTTCCCCGGAGGGGACCCGAGAATTAAGCAGCCCCTGCGGCTGGAACTTGTTTAAAGTTGTAATGTTTATGTTTATGTTTAATTTACTCTCCCCAGTTTCTAGAGACATTTGTCCCTGCGGACTTGCAGCAGACCGACTCCTTACCTGTAAATAGTTTGCATCTCTTTAGGTGCTCCTTATTGGTTTTATGTAAAACCGCCGCTACTTCTACCTCAGACCTCAGAAGAAAAACCTGTCGGGAGTGGCTCTCCTGGAGGTCCAACTCGGGATCTTCATGCCCTGCAGCCACCCCAGGGCCTACGTTGGGGGTTTGGGACAGGTCCCTCACGCTTCTGAACTAACTCTCATCCTTGCACTTTAACCCGTCTGTCTGTGCATAAATGTCTCTGTGTTACGGGTCCGGGTGGTGGAACCTCTGTGCCGAGGTGCAAGGAGGGACCCAGAGGGGCGTGACTAAGTATCAATCCGAACCGACCCTGGTCGGACGGCGGCTAACGACTCCATGACCAGGGAGGATCCGGGCAGAGGGACCAGGTGCTACTCTGGGGACGACCTTGTAAGAGAGCAGGTGGCTCCCACGGGTCAGATGGCTGGGAATGACCGGTATAACGGGTGGACACGGCAAGCAGGCAGAAGTCTCTGGTTAGCTGACGGGTGGTCACGGTACGTGACAGCAGAGCGAGTAGTAGTCTCTAGGTTTACCAGGCAGGTGGTCACAGCAAGTGACGGCAGAGTCTCCAGGCAGGCTGGCAGGAAACAGGCGGGTGCTCCCAGGTGAGCGGGCAGACAGACAAGGCTGGTAACAAGCAGGTAACAGGTGGGCGCTCCCAGGTGAGCGGGCTGACGGACACAGCAGGTAACAGGCGGGCGCTCCCAGGTGAGCGGGCTGTTGGACACAACAAGTAACAGGAGGGTGCTCCCAGGTGAGCGGACTGACAGCCAAGGCAGGTAACAGGCAGGTAACAGGTGAGCGCTCCAGGTGAGCAGGCTGGCAGGCTCGGCAGGTAACGGGCAGATAACAGGCTGGCTGGCAGGACGAGAAGTCAGGCTAGCAGCGGGACCTGAGGGCTGAAGCAGAGATAAGAAACTGTGCAACAACTTTGCTCGAGCACCTCCATTTTGGAGGAGGTGCCCTATATATGGGAGGACTCCCTCGGCAATTGGCCGGGGACTCCTTAGGACGGCGCGCGCGGCCTCTTTAAGAGGGGGGAGCGCGCGCGCCCTAAGCACAGTGCCCGGGGGACTGCGCGCGCCGACAGCAGCCTGAGAAGGAGAGCGGGGAGCGAGGAGAGAGAGGAGGTGAGAGCGACGGCGTCTCTGCCGGGCAGGAGGCAGAGACGCCAAAGCTACAGGACTGCGCGCGCCGACAGCAGGCTGGGAAGGAGAGCGGGGAGCGATGAGGTGAGAGGGACGGCGTCTCTGCCTGGAAGGAGGCAGAGACGCCGAGGCTACACTCTGGATGATTATTGTACTTTTATATTTTTGTACTTTTATATTATATGCTGTTTGAAACGTTAAAGAAGTGCCTCCCATAAAGGGAAGATTGTTTATTGTTGTCAAAATATAAAAAAACTGTACCAGGTATTGCTCTTTTGCAGCCCACGGACGTGCTGTGTTTCACCAGGGGGGAATGTGGCGCCCCTGAGGGTTCGACCGCCACAGGGATGCTGCACCTCTTTAATGGGGTATAGTGTTCCTCCTCTGAGGTAAGAACAGTGCGATGGTCAGGACCCTTCCTTCACATCCAACACCACACTTCTCCCACCAGAGGGGGCTAATAGGCACTAGGTGCTGCCCCTACTGGAAGTTGGGAGACTGGGGAACCAAGAGATAGGGGAACCAACTAGTGGGTGAGGGTGGAGGACTCACATTTTAGTGACACTTTAAATTTCATATTTAATACACAGCCATTTTGGTTCTGTGTCTTTTGATCGTGATCTCCCTCCCTGAGCGTGGATCCTGTGTGGACCTGCAGAGGATGGAGACACGGCCCTCGTACCCTGGCCTTGGGTCGAGGGGCAGGTTGCAGATAACATACGTCTCAGCCCGGTCAAGGACCATGACCAAGAAGGCCCGGAGCTCAGGAGTGTAGCTCCACCCCAAATGGATCCCAGGGGGATGCAGACGGAGCGGTATACGCCACTTGTCCTCGCTATTCTGGCCTAGTCAGAGGGATTCCGGCTGCAAGAGGGGTACCGGCCCCCGACACCTGATCTTGCTACTCTACGTCCTGGTTAGGGAAGCCCGGTAGGCCCAGAGGATCCCACCGGGTAACGGAAGGAGCGGAGCTGCCACCCGTACCCTTTTGCTGAGTGAAGTTCAGAGGGAGACCCGGCCTATCTACACACACGCAGACAAGAAAGGACCCGGTCTGAAGTCTAGGAACACTCTGGTGCGGGGTCCTGATTGAACACTGGACTTACTCGGAGGTTGTCGGACCCCCTCCTCGTCTCTGATGACCGCAGAACTCCGCGAGGAGCAGGGAGACGCCTTTCTACTGCAATCTCCACCGTGAGAAAAAGCCCTGGAAGTTAACCCCTATGGCCTCCGGACTCTTTATTCTGCATTGCACCGCACTACGCAGCACCAGACCTCTTAGACTACTACCCCCTCCATCCTGTCTCTCTCTGCCCTGAGGCCCTGCTCTGCCTGTGGGGAGTAGTATTAACGACGGCTGCCATAACACCCTGCCTCAGTGGACTGCAGCAGCGCTGGTGGCCTTCACCAGGTGCCACAGGTGGCGTAGTCGAGATCAGCCACTCAACCCAGATAAGCCCGTACCATCATTTTTAATGTGACGGCCCTGGGCACGGAGCGGGTCCAGGCCACGGCTGCACCCCCATCGACAACATAGGACCCGGCTCCGAGTCCCCCATCTCCCAAGGTAGGGCTTTTGAGCGTCACACATTGGTATCGTCAATTCAAGGTGGGTTGGCCCCCCGCTCCCTTGCCCCTTTAACTCTATCCCCAAAAACGACAGACACTATGGCTTGAATGTAATTGGCCATACTGGCCTTTTATTAACGCAATAATAATACTTGTTGTATTTCTATATATGTATACATGAAGACGCGTTAAGGTCATTGAAGCTAAGAAGGGTCTGGTGATCCCACTGACACAACTCCACCAACTCCCAGCCGCATACCTCAAGCTCGGGAGCACCACGAAACCCTCTAACGGGGGGTTCAAAAGCGGTTTCAAACAGCCACACCCGGAACTCAACATTCCTGTTCCGTGAGTCCCACAAATCACCAGACCCAAATACCACACATATAACCGATGGATCCGTGTCCTGTGGACACTCCCATACCAATTTATAACCAACTTCAAGGACCCTAAGCACGCATGCACTCGCCAGGGGCCGCCCGGGCAAACCTTTGACTCACAAGAAGTCGTCCTACAGCGCTCAGGAGAGGAAAAACCCCGTGGGGGAAACCTCCAGGGAACCATGGCTGACGGACTGCCCTTCCCCTGGGCTTAGAAGGATGCTGATCTTAGTGATTTTGGGCGTTGCACAGTTAAACCAGACACCGTGTACACAGTGATTGATTAGCATATACATAGTACAGCATCCCTCACATTCAGGTTATGTCTGCCTATCGTTCCTTAATTGCCACTATGACCCGTAAAGTTTACCAAGGACAGGGAGGGCGGTCGAGACTTGTATTGTCCCCTAAAAATGGTGAAAGAGACCAGGCCACCCCCCGTGGCCTTATAAGCAGCCCTCACCTGACCCCACCCCTCACTATACCTGTCCCCACCTATGCCGCACCCCCGTCATGGTGGCTTCTGCCCCACTGCCCTAGGCTGTTTCTCCAGCCTTTTCTCATGCATACACCTACAGCTAGTACAATTGATGTGATGAAAAATGCAAAAAAAATAAATAATATTTTGATGTTGGTTCTTCCACAACTCAAATACACCTCCACTTAGACTTTTCCCCAAAGAGAGAAATTATAATGTAATGTAACACGTTCTAATATCGCCTTCCCCAAAAAATGGCCAGTCTCTACAGACCTCTTTTTTTTTATTTTTCAACAACAAAAAGATATTGATCATTACCTGCAGTGAATTTTCGGTCCTCTGAGCCCATCTCCAAGTCTCGTCCCTTGCAGCCAGAATCAATATCATATACTGATGTGGCCTAATAAGGCTGAAACAGCAATTCACAATGTTCATCTAGTCCCAATGAAGTGTAAATGCTTTTGTTACTGACATTTTATCTACACGGACAATGATAACACTATGTATTGTGACAAGTCACTGGCAAAGTAATGGAGGGGAGATACCTGTATGTAACACTGAGATGCTAAAGCTCCCGTCTCACATAGCGAGATCGCTAGCGAGATCGCTGCTGTGTCACGGTTTTGGTGACACAACAGCGACCTCACCAGCGATGTCGCTATGTGTGACACTTTGCAGCGATCAGGCCCCTGCTGTGAGGTCGCTGATCGCTGCAGAATGTCCTGGACCATTTTGTGGTCGCTGCCCTCCTGCTGGTCAGCACACATCGCTGTGTGTGACCAGCGGGTCCAGCGATCAGGCTGGTAACCATGATAAACAGCGGGTTACTAGGGGCACACGCGCACCTAGTAACCCGCTGTTTATCATGGTTACCACTCTGCTATGGTGAGCGGGAGGTTACGCTCACCGTACCAGAGTGGTAACCATGATAAACAGCGGGTTACTAAGTGCGCGTGTGCCCCTAGTAACCCGCTGTTTATCATGGTTACCAAGAAGCAGGCTGGTAACCAGGAGCAGGACATCGTGGAAAGATTCTTTCCACGATGTCGCTGCTCCCCTGATCGCTGGTGAGCCTGCCTGTTTGACAGCTCACCAGCGATCACTTAGCGACGCAGAAACGATCGTTGACAGGTCGTATCGTTGTCGGGATCGCTGTAGCGTCGCTAAGTGTGACGGGGCCTTTAAGGAGTGCCCACGATGTAGAAATGCTGCAGATTTTTTCCGCATCTCCCTGGCAGGAAAAACGCATGCGGATTTTACATGCTTTTTTCCTGCTAGATAGAAGTGTTTGTCAAGCATTTTTGCATGCATTTCTGCAAGCGGGTTATCAAGTGCTTTTCCAAACGATTTTAGCATCACTTGGAAAAGTGCTTGACAACTTGGTCACACTATATAAATCCATGCAACCGTCATGGATTTATAGTAGTGTGACCAAGTTAATAGTTAAAAAAAAAAAGAATAAAAATGGTAAAAAATAAAAAATAAACATTATACTCACCTTCCGATGTCCCCCGGTCGCCTTAGCGATGCGTCCGATCTCTTGTACGGCTCGCGGTGGTGTAAAAGGACCTTTCATGACGTCATTTAGTCATGTGACAGGTCACGCGACCGCCAACGTCAGCGGTCGCGTGACCTGTCACATGACTAAATGACGTCATGGAAGGTCCTTTTAGACCATCACGAGCCGCCAGGGAGCCAGGACGCATCGCTAAGGAGACCGGGGGACATCGGAAGGTGAGTATAATGTTTATTTTTTATTTGAAATTCTTTTTTTTACAGGTACTATCGTAGCCGGGTCTGGACGAGAGTCTCCTCTTCTCCAGACCCCGGTACCATCCGCACATTGAATCTCTTAATATCCGCATGTGCACATGTAGTCATGTGGATATTAAGTGATTCAATGCAAGTGAATGGCAGCAATTACGCTGCGTGTCTGCAAAATTAATGGACATTCTGCAGATTTTTCCGCAATGATAATCCGCAGTGGAAATTTCCGCAGCATGTGCACAGCACATGCGGATTATCATTGGGGACCATGGGGCACGTATTACCAATTTTTTAAGTGTTTTTGCTGTTGTTGTCAGCTCCAGTAATATAAACATAGAAAAATGTTCCAGCACACGAAGTATAGAGAGGGGTTAATCAGCCATGTTTAGTGCTAGGGTGATTAAACACCTGTAGAAAGGGAGGAGGTTAGAGGATAAATTCCCAGCCTTTTGTCATATACAGGGAACTTGTTCTAAGCCGACAGAAGCCAATAACAGGGATGATGAGTGTCAGGTTCGGTAAAAAGTATAATCTGAGCTCGCAGGTTTGTAAAAAAGTAATGACCAGGACCGGGCTGCATCTCCACCGTATCTGCAATGGCAGACAATGATAACGACTATTAGTAACTTGGAAACAAAGTGGGGTCTTCGTCAAAAACGATTGTGCTTTGTAGGTAACATCAACACACTAATCAAATGTAACCTTTAATTCTTATATTTTTTAAGACTGTCTATTATATTTTAGATTAAAATGGGCCCCATGGGATTACGAAAAACAAAGAAGCTGCATACTCACCTACCAGACCCCCTCTCACCACACCGTTGCCAGCGTCCCTGGCCTGTCTATTAATTTCTTCTTCTGCCCATGGGGACTTCACATGACCGCTGCAGCCAATCAGTGGATGTAACTCTAATATTGTGTCTGAGGTAGAAGAAATAATATCTCTTCCAGTTCGGATGGAATGTGAAGGCTGCAGTCAATCATTGGCCGCAGTAGTCAGGAAACCGGCGGAGAACATAGGCAGCAGTACAGCGGAATGGGGAAGGGGGTCCGCTTAGATGAGTATATGTTCTTCTTTGTTTTAATTACCCCATGGGCTAATGTTTTTTATAAAATGTTATGGACAATGCCTTTAGAATCCATATTATTTTTCAAAGTGAACTTATCTACATGTTTTATGAACACAGGCAAATGCGTGTTTGAGGGAATGGTCAGGCGTATTCGATATGTCTAAGTACACGCCGGCCAATTAACCCAAAAATTAAGCCAACATTAGATTGCATTTTTAAAACATGGTTTTAAAGGTCCACTATGAAAAATAATATATACACTCCACAACATTGAAATTGTAACATCAAGAAGGAAAAGTCGTGGAATTATGGAAATTGCAGGATGAATAGACATTTTACTGATATGCAAATGATGAAAAAGTGGAAACTACATTTTTAAAACTTCTTGATTTATTCAGTATCAAGTATGAGCCACATGCAGAAATCCCCGCACTTACAGCCTTGGCTACTATCATTGAGGTTAGTAGCAAAACAGCGGCCCTCAACATAATAATCAGGTCACGGAACAAGTCAAAAATGACAGGACCGTGGACTGAAGCAATGCCTACTCATACAAAACAGATTGAAACAAGAGAGACACTAGAGTATGCTGGCATAAGAAACAATTTTTATTAAGATATATTAATACACAATCATCAGGTATTTAATCATAATACATATAATGGGCTATAAGGTCTAGTGTGCCAAACAAAACAATGCCACAGGGAGCAGGAGGAGGCAATTAAAATTCATATCAGGATAATAGTAGGAGAAAAGGGAGAGCAGTCAACATGTTCAGTAACAAATATACAACGGAGTCCCACGAACCATAGTGGGTTAATGTAATAGGACTCAGATAGGCACTGACAAGTTACATGCTCACCAAAATGAAGTGGAGGACCTCAGGCTCAAAGAGCGTCGCAGAGACAGGGTGGGTGTATGAAGGAGCGTGCCCCGACGTGCGTTTCGCGGGTTCTTTATCAAGAGGCGCATAAGGCTGCACCAACAGGACCTTCCTAAATACCTCCCCAGTACGGTCATGTGGCCACACTTCAGGAGGTATCCATAAATCAGCTTGGAGGCATATCGGCGCATGTGCTGGGAACCCCGCCCCCCGCCGCGCGCACCCTGGCCGTCACGTCATCGGCGCGTGTCTGGGAACACGCCACAAGTGACGCACCCGGAGACGCGCCGAGGGCCTATCTGAGTCCTATTACATGATGCTTAAATACCTGATGATTGTGTCTTAATACGTCTTAATAAAAATTGTTTCTATGCCAGCATACTCTAGTATCATTGAGGTTATTAATGGTTGTCTGAGGGATGTTCTACCACACTGAATGCACTTGGGCAAATCGTCAAGATCCTCTGTTCGCAGCTCCTTTGCAATAGAAGACCAGTGACGTCCCAAATGTTCTCAATGGAAGACAAGTCTGGAGATGCTGCAGGCCATGGTAGCATGTTTAGGCTACCTCATAGTAGCATGTTTAGACTACCTCAGGCTGCTCACAGTAGCAGGAACAACGTGCAGCAACGTGCAACGTACAACTTGCAGCATGTGTTGTCGTGTTGAAAAATGGCTCCTGAAACACTTTGGAGAAATGGATGTATATTGTTGTCTCTAGCTCTGTTATGTTTTGCATGTTACAAAGCAGGAAGCCCAATTTATGAGCAACAATTGTACATGACGCACAAGCAATAACCCTGTCAGAATTTATGAAACATCAGAGATGACAAGAATCCCCTGAGCATCTGCCTCTTTCTGCAATCTTCTATTTAGACTACTGAAGCGGTGTCCCTCCAGACTTTACCCAGCACTGTCATGTCACTTTTCTGAACATATTTTGAGATAACTTAGTCCGGTAACCCCTGAAAGACCTGAATTATACAATATATCCGAGGAACTATCTATGGCAACTTCTGGCCTTCCACTGGAGAAAAAATAAGTGAAGATCTTTGAATCATCATGTCAACTTTGAAAATGCTATTCAGACATGTCTTAGTGAGATCTGTTCCTGAGAAAGCAGACTTGCAAATATAATGTCTGCCGTTACAGTTCTTCGAGACTGTGCAATGGCAAATATACCTGCGAGATGATTAATAGAGTCTGACATTTTTAGACTGTGGACCACATAAGTAGAGGGATATAGAAAATTGTAAAATGTAATTCTATCTCGACAAAGTAAAGCTGTGTTCAAATTTCTGTTTATATTTCCGTGTTTTTAATCTGTTTCAGGAGGTTGTCAATTCCGACGTATGCTGAGTAACAGCGCCCTTGTCATGCATTAAGCAGAGGCCATCCCCACCCTAAAAGTGGCGTCTGTTTTGGGGACAGAGCTGGTCTCTGCTTTTTCTGCTCGCTGGGTTCTCTCCTTGCAATGTGTACTGACAGTGCGCTCTCTTGCCAACTTGTTACTACTCACCAGAGTCGGCTTTGGAGCACACTGTCAATGTGAACTGTAGAAGGGAGCTTGTACTGAGCATATGTTGGAATTGACAACCAACGCATGACCAGTAGAGCAAGGACTAGCCCAGCCCCTGAAATGGGTGTCCCTGATGAGGCATTGTTTCAGGGTTTGGACAGAGGCTGCGGCAGTGAGTTGAGTATCTGAGCAAGCACTGGGGATTCTCAAACAAAGCATCATCAAAAGGTAAGTAGGTAAAAAAAGCAGTTAAAGAGAGTAGAGAGGAAATGATAAAGTATATTAGGAAAGAGATTAGATTACTACAATAGATAGACATTTAGGATTAAAATCAATGTTAAAATTCAAAGAAAGTCTAAAGTACCAGGCGTTCTCCTCCAAGGAATCTCTTTATTGGTTACTGCATACAAAAGGTAAAAAATGCAAGCAATGTTTCAGCCACATAAGGCCTTTTCCAAGCCAAATATAGTAAGAGGTGTACATAAAGTCAAACGTATTGTTAGGCTCACCTTGTGAGGTGAAGAATCATCTAAACCCCAGGTTCAGGTGGGCACATGGATCCCGGGAATTGATGCAGCAGCAGGAAGGCACGTGTGGAGTGAGGACTTGGAATACTGGAGGCCACAGGCAGACACATACCCTTTAAAGGGAACTTGTCACGTTATTCATTCTTCTCAAACCATGGGCAGCGTGATTCAGAGTCTGGGCTGCACGATTACAGCCAGGTATATTTTTCTCTGAAGCGTCCATTTAAAGATCTGGCAACGAGACCATAGGGAGAAACTGAATTAGACCGGCGTCACCCCCCGCCGACCTCTCGCTCCATCTCTTTAGTTGATGGCCATGTCTTTTCAGATGTACACATACAGTATGGGAGAGACCTGCCAATCAACTAGAGTGTTGTGGGACAAATTCGACTGAGGGTGGTGCCGGACTACTTTAGTCTCCCTACAGTCCCTAGCCGGATCTTCAAACCGTATTTTCTCTAACATGCCGGAGCTTTTCAGAGAAAAACATATCTTTCTGCAATTTTGCTGAACATGGTATGGGCAACATGAATTGACTGAATGTATCTCCAATAGAATTTTTTATTTTTTTCAAGATGGCAACATCATGATTGATTATGACCATTTTGCCAGTCGGCAATCAGTTCTCAATGTCTGAGGAATATTGACTCTTTGCTTTCCTGCTTGGTGCTATGGTCTGTTCGCAAGAGCTGACGGCTGCTATCAAGAGTAGCTCCTGCTCTTAAGTTGTAACTGCACTTTAAGGTAACTTTTCATATGTGTAAGCCGTCATTATATCACTTCTATCCTGCATTTTTTGCAGTTTTCCCCTATGCATTCTTTAGTTGCTAGAACCAGCAGCATTTCACTTTGTCTCTTCCTGCCTGTACCCCTCTGGCTTCTCCCCTCTCTATAGACTTTTATAGGCAGCAGGTGAAATTTAATCCCCCTTTGAAGATAGATCTATAAACAGATTTGAGTAGTTTTTGACAGCAAAAAACCAGTGCGCATACAGAAGTGACTGATAAATGAGGAAAGAGACATTTATCCCCAGTTAGGATATATTACAAAGTTTCTTATTTTTTTGCTTAAATGGTTGTTCTCATCTCCTTTTCTTCAGAAGCGCATGAAAAGCATGCTTTTCTTGTCCCGATGAAGAAGTTTGTAGTACTTCGAAACCCGTTGACTAAATAAAGAAAAACCACATGTATTTTCGGTCTGGAGTTCAATTTATTACATGGGATACCAGCTGCAGATTCTTCTTATCTTTGTTTTCCCGGTCTGATGACCCGTTGGACCTGCAGCAGCTGGATTTATAAGTGATTAAAATGTTGTGTTTACACAACTAAATCAGGTTAGCCTAACCTTATTTAAACACCTTTATCTCCCTTGGATAAAATCCAATTGCGCTGTCTTTTTCCTCCTAGTTTTAAGTCCAGGAAGTGACAGTCGGTGTGAGTTAGAGAAGTGACAAGAAGCAGACTCAGGTTGGGGGCTGCCAGGGACAACATGGGCCTAAAATCCCGGGCAGTGGATTGCCAGAGAACCCCATCGCACAAGTCCCCTCTGCCGGCCTGGGAACTTTCAGATAGACGTCGGGGCCTGGGGGCACATTTGGTCTGCGAAGCTGCAGAAGATATTGGACTCGAACTCTTAGTGGCAGACTGAGATGGGATACAGGAATACTGCCAGAGGTGGAGACGAATCCCTAGGGCTAGAGAAGTTAGCAGAAGGGATGCTCTACCTAGAATGGGAACCAGGGCTGAAGTTGTATCTGTATCTGGTAACTGTGGGAAAGATGACAACCCGTTGGCTTTATCCTTTACACCTGTCTGTAAATGCCTTAAATACTGCCAGTCACCAAGTAAAGTTCTGGTTGTTTTTATAAACCTTGTGTCCCCTGGAGTCATTGTTGCCCTGGTTCCAGAAAAGGATTCCTGAAGTCAGAATAGGCCTGTGGGCCAGAAGTAAGTGGGAGACACCACATATACAGCAGCACACAAGGACGGGGACATACTTTGTAGGATGCCAAAGCGAGCAAGGGCAGCATCTCGCCCACGACTACCTCGCTGGGGCACATTACACATATAGCCTTCAAGCAGTGGCATAACTAGAGTTCGATGGGCCCCGGGGCAAGATTTGGACTGGGGCTCTCTCATCCTTTATATATATATATATATATATATATATATATATATATATATATATATTTGTCCTCCATCCTGGTATATATATCCCTTATACTGGGCCCCATCCTGCTATATATATCTTACACTGCCTGGGCCCCATCCTGGTATATATATTCTCCATCCTGGTATATATTTCTCTTATCCTGGGCTCCATCCTGGTATATATTTCCCTTATACAATGTGATTTTCAGTTTTTTTATTTTTAGATTCTCTCTCTCACAGTTTAAGTGTGCCTACGATAAAACTTACAGACTTCACCATTCTTTGTAGGTGGGAAAACTTGCAAAATTGGCAGAGTATCAAATACTTATTTTCCTCACTGTATATCGCCCATCCTGGTTTATGTACCTTATATGTCTCACACTTAAATGTTTCAGATCACAAAAATCACAAAACAAAATTTAAATATTAAACAAAGATAACACAAGTAAAACACAAAATGCAGTTTTTAAATGAAGGTCTTTATTATTAAGGGAAAACGAAATCCAAACCTAGAGGGCCCTGTGTGGAAAAGTGATTGCCCCCCCATTCCCCTTAAAATATAAATTACCTGTGGTTTATCACATCTTTGGGAAACTGAGTTTCCCTAGCCGCACACAGGCCTGATTACTGCCACACCTGTTCTCAATCAAGAAATCACTTAAGTAGGACTTGCCTGACAAAGTGAAGTAGACCAAAAGATCCTCAAAAGCTAGACATCATGCTGTGATCCAAGGAAATTCAGGAACAAAGTAATTGAGACCTATCGGTCTGGAAAAGGTTATAAAGCTTTGTGACTCCAGTGATGGTAAAACAAACATACGGATGATAAAAAAACGGACACACAGATGGTAAAACGGACACACGGAAGACACACTGATCCTAAAAACTGACACACTGATGGTAAAAATGGACACGCAGATGGTAAAAACAGACACAAGGATGCACAACACTGATTGAACATGTTTAAACACGGATGTGTGAATGAGGCCTTGCATAGTCGCCCGGTCATTTGAAAAAATCTTGTAATAGGGACCAGCCCTTTATGTGTTTGGAAAATCAGAGATGGCAGCAGAGATTTCTAAAGTAGAACCAGAGGAGCTGAATCAGGTCGCTTCTTTCTTGAAAACCTTTAATATTTGACCTGTAGACTTTAAAACTTTCCACAACCCTGCTCCTTGTTTCAGCAACGCTGCTGAATATTTCATTCTGACATTTTTACATAATTAACATGTAGTTAGTCGCTGATTCATTAGGAATTTTGTTTTCCAATGGTGATTAAGTGGAAATTTAAATGTATTAAAAGAGAAATTACATTAGAATATTATATACGGGCAGAAAGAGCAGAGGGAGATATCTCCTGCAGAAAACCATTCTGTACTTGTGGATATCATTGCCGTACATGATCATTGTGGGTTTAGTGTCTGATATAACGGCTAATGTTGGGGCGAACCATCATTAATAACAAGACTATGGTAAAATTCGCACTTTTTATTGGGTTGATTATAACATACTGCATTATTAATTCCCCATTTTTGAGTTGCCGAAATTCTTTCATTTGTCAAAAATTGATATTTTAATGTCTGCCGACTTGGGTTTCTCCACTATGACCTTGGCTCTAACTTCACTTTATCTTGAAAATGAATTATTATATTATACCGAAGACGGAAGTTTTAGGAATAGAGGAGACCTGGTGGGTTCAGCGGGGGTTATATTTATAGACTAGTAAAACAAATACGGTCTAGAAGATATAGAAGATTAGCCGCATTGGTTGTATTCCTTGTAAAATAGCTGTAGTCTTAGGTCATAGGTATGTGTGAAATCTTAATTTACCAGAAGAGCTGTGTCGAGAAATGCCTGCGACATATTTGTAGCCCATGTAATAGGTCATTTTGAGAGTTCATGACAAGTTTACGTTGAGTCTTCTTTCTAACCAGAGCCATTTATACCAATGGTGGCACTGCCGAGACAGATAACACACGTATGGTCCCAAAAGTGTAAAGTAAGTTTCTTGGCTTTCAGTTCCAAAAATCTGTTGCAGCCATCTGTCAGATGTACTTTATATACATACGGGCATCATTAAGATTTTTCTACTAAAATAGAATATTTATATGCATTTGTGTTTTAGAGGAAACGTGCCTCTTTATACCATAGGGTACTTGGCCTTATAGAGCTCAAAATGACATCTCTATTGTGTATACATGGGCAGGTATCACCCCAAAATTGCAAAAAAATAAATTTTACAAATCGGATTCTAGCTTGTTTTTATAGCAGGCAGAAGAGGATAGCAGAGAAACCTGGCTGCACAGTCACAGATTACACAGGCTAGTCCATAAACCTGGAGATTTATAGCAACTCATAGGAGCTTTATACATAATTCATTTTTATTTAAAGGGAACCTGTCTAGTTGAAAATGGTATCTGATCTGCAGGAAGGATGATATAGAGCAGGAGGAAATGACCATTTTTGTGAGAATGAAAGAATTTTATTCATTGATATCCTTGGTGTTTGTGGTCATGAATCCAGTGGGCGGTCCTATTCAGTGATTGACAGTTCTCCCTATATGAGAAGCAGTCCACATACAGAGGTTGATCCAGCACTTCAATAAAATATAAGGCTTTTATTTCTTTATTTTAAAAACATGTGTCACAAAAACATTTGGACATCATCAGTATATTGGCAAAAACATTCAAGGGAAAAGTCCCTATACTATAGTTTCAGGTTGACGCGTTTCAAAGTGATACTTCTCACTCATATGTATTGAAGCGCTGGATCAATTTCTGTTTGTTGACTGCTTCTGCTTTGAAATTGGGATCCTGTGCACTTGTCGATAGGTGAGTCGATCATATTTTCTATTTTTCCAGTTCTCCCTATATAACCGTGCTTGCAGAGATAACTGTCAATCACTAAGTAGGACCGCCCACTGGACTCATATACATACAAACACCAGGGATTTCAATGGAAAAATACAAGTTACACTGAATCTTTTCCAACAAATCTATATATCATTCTGCTCAGATTCTCCTTCTCTATAGCATGCTGTCCACAGATCGGACTGTATGTACAACATGAGAGGTTCCCTTTAAGGCAATTAGTTTAGTTGATTCTATTCTTATTTTAGGTGCATAAGAGTAAGAAAAAAAGCTTTTCCTAACAATTGGTCAATTATGCAACAAAGTAGTGGAAAAAAAGTTGGTAAATCTGCGCTGCTGGTATAGTATCCACAATAAGGATCCAACTGCATGTCAATGCAGTTTTAATCTCAATGCGTTTTTGAAGTTAGCAAACTTCTTCCTCAGGAGGCCACAATCTGGTTGCAGTTCTCCTGAGGAAGAAGTATACTAATTTTGAAACCACATTGACATCTCTATACTGTCTTTGGATCCTTATTGTGGATAGTATATTAGCAGCGCAGATTTACCAACTTTTTCCCACTACTCTGTTGCCAAATTAGAGTCTCCAACCTGTTGGTGTTGCAGCAGCTGAAATAATTGCGTCTAATGCTTAAAACCTCTGTTGTGGGTCGCACAACCTCACAAGGTGAGTGTAGCGTCGGCGTCCCTGCCTCCTGCTAGGCAGGGACGCTGTTCCCCTCACCTCTCTGCTTCGTGCCCGGCGGCTTCCTCCCGCTCTGCCTGTAGCGCCCGCTCTCCCCCGGTCACTGTGCTTAGGGCGCGCGCGCTCTCCCCCTCTCTTAAAGGGGCCGCGCGCGTCGCCCTAAGGAGTCCCCGGCCAATGGCCGGAGGATCCCTCCATATATAAGGCACCTCCTCCAAAATGGAGGTGCCCGAGCAATGTTGTTGCACTGTTCACTACTCTGCTTCAGCCCTCAGGTCCCGTTGCCAGTTACCTGCCAGTTACCTGCCAGTTACCTACCAGTCTCCTGCCAGTCTCCTGCCAGTTTGCTGCCTGATTCCTGCCTGTCATCCGCTTTCCTGCTTGCTAGCCTGAGGTCCGACGGTCTGCCTTCCGACACCTGTCAGTCTGTCTATGGACCAGCTTGCCCGCTCACCTGGGAGCGCTCACCTGCTACCTGCCTGATAGCCTACCTGGAGGCTCCGCCGTCACGTGCTGTGACCACCTGCCAGTCCAGAGACTCTTGCCCGCTCACCTGGGAGCGCTCACCTGCTACCTGCCTGATAGCCTACCTGGAGGCTCCGCCGTCACGTGCTGTGACCACCTGCCAGTCCAGGGACTCTTGCCCGCTCACCTGGGAGCGCTCATCTGCTACCTGCCTGTTAGCCTACCTAGAGGCTCCGCCGTCACGTGCTGTGACCACCTGCCAGTCCAGAGACTCTTGTCCGCTCACCTGGGAGCGCTCATCTGCTACCTGCCTGTTAGCCTACCTGGAGGCTCCGCCGTCACATGCTGTGACCACCTGCTTATCCTGAGACTCTCGCCTGCTCACCTGGGAGCACTCATCTGCCATCTGCCTGCTAGCCTACCTGGAGGCTCAGCCGTCACAGGTCGTACCTGCCCGTTTACCCAGAGACTGCCCCGGTCACTTGAAGTGACCTCCTGCCCATTTACCCAGAGACTGCCCCGGTCACTTGCCGTGACCTCCTGCCCATTTACCCAGAGACTGCCCCGGTCACTTGCCGTGACCTCCTGCCCGTTTACCCAGAGACTGTCCCGGTCACTTGCCGTGACCTCCTGCCCGTTTACCCAGAGACTGTCCCGGTCACTTGCTGTGACCTCCTGCCCGTTTACCCAGAGACTGTCCCGGTCACTTGCCGTGACCTCCTGCCCGTTTGCCCAGAGACTGCTGTGACCGCCTGCCTGTCTTCCCTGGTCGCCACCCGCTTCCTTACAAGGACTGCCCCTTGTATAAGTTGCTCAGAGGTTCCGCCTCCCAGACCCGTTACAGTTTGCTCGGGCCATGGAACCCGGTGGCACCCAAGCTCCCTCGCTCTCGGACCTTTGTCATGAACTGTCCCGACAGAGGTCCCAACAGGAGTCCATCCTGGGTCACCTGCGGAATGTCAATACTCGCCTGGACACTTTGACTGCCCCACCAGCAACCACCGCTAGTGTCATGACTCGCAGCCCGGCTGCTCCGCTGCCCACCAATACCATAGTATCCTGCTCTGGAATCCGGCTTTCTGCACCTCCTCGCTTCGGAGGCGACGCCGCTCAAGCTCGGGGCTTCATTAACCAGTGCACCCTGCACTTTGAACACCAGTCCCACCAGTTTAATTCCGACCGGGCCAAAGTAGCCTTCATCATGTCCCATCTCACGGGAGAGGCACTGGCTTGGCTAAATCCTCTATGGGAGAGAGGAGACCCTCTGGTGTCCGACCTGCCAGCCTTTCTCACGGCTTTCCGGAAGGTCTTCGACGAACCCGGACGGAAGACCTCATCCGCCTCATCTCTGCTACGCCTCCGTCAAGGGAGTCTCACCGTGGGCCAATATGCCATACGGTTCCGTACCCTTGCTTCGGAGCTGGCCTGGGATAACGACGCCCTGGTGTCCGTCTTCTGGGAGGGTCTGTCCGGCCGTATTAAAGATGAACTCGCCGGTCAGGACATTCCTACCACTCTCGACGACTTGATTACACTTGCCACCCGGATTGACATCCGGTTCCAGGAGCGCGCTAGGGAGGTCACCCGTGAGAGGAGGATTCCACGTCTAGTCCCTACCTTCCAGAGACCCGTCACTCCCCCTGTTACTCCCCAGGCACACTCACCTGAGCCTATGCAGGTCGACCAGACCAAGATGGTCAAGACCCGTCAAGACTTACGTCGTGCCGAGGGGAGCTGTTTCTACTGTGGCAGTAAGGAGCACCGGATCCGTTCCTGCCCTGAGAGGTCGGGAAACGCCTGTGTCTAGGATCGCTCAAAGAGGTCGCCCTAGACAAAAGTAAACCCTCTCCATCCCTGATGCTGTCTGTTTCTATCCTCTGCGGAGAGAACCGCTATTTTGAACTGGCTCAACTTGACTCTGGAGCTGCTGGAAATCTCATCTCTCAATCCCTGGTAGAAAAATACCACATTCCCACCAAACCTCTGGCCGTACCTATATCTGTCACCGCCGTGGATGGGGGCCTCTTACCACATCCCATCCAAATCATCACCGAATCTCTGACTCTACAGGTGGGAATGCTGCATTCCGAGAGCATCTCCTTTCATGTTCTGCCTGGACTCTCACGCACTATTGCTTGGCCTGCCTTGGCTCCAGAGACATGCACCCGTGCTTGACTGGCAGACCGGAGAGGTCCTTCGCTGGGGACAGGACTGCCATAAGACTTGTCTAGTTCCCATTCATCCTGCCCGTCCTTCTCCTACCCCAGCCAATCTGCCCGGTCTTCCGGTTCCCTATTGGTCTTATGCGGATGTCTTCAATAAAAAAGAGGCAGAGACTTTACCTCCTCATAGACCATACGACTGCCCAATCGACCTGATGCCCGGCTCTACTCCTCCCCGTGGGCGAATCTACCCTTTGTCCGCTGCTGAAACCCGGTCCATGTCTGAATATATTGAGGAGAACCTGGCCCGGGGATTTATCCGGAAATCTACCTCCCCGGCGGGAGCAGGCTTCTTCTTTGTCAAAAAGAAGGACGGCTCACTCCGTCCATGTATAGACTATAGAGGCCTAAACCAGATTACTGTGAAGAATAAATACCCCCTTCCGCTTATTCCTGAATTATTTGACCGTCTGAGGGGGGCTAGAATCTTCACCAAACTGGATCTCCGTGGGGCATATAACCTGGTCCGTATCCGTCAGGGGGATGAGTGGAAGACGGCATTCAATACCCGGGACGGCCACTATGAGTACCTTGTGATGCCCTTCGGTCTCTGTAACGCTCCTGCCGTCTTTCAAGAGTTGGTCAATGACATCTTCCGTGATCTTCTCTACTCCTGCGTGGTGGTGTACCTGGACGATATCTTGGTCTTCTCTCCGGATCTTCCTACTCACCGGAGGGACGTTCATCAGGTCCTGCTCAGGCTCAGGCAGAACCACCTCTACGCTAAATATGAGAAGTGCATCTTTGAGCAGACCTCTCTTCCATTTCTGGGCTACATAATCTCTCAGACTGGTCTACAAATGGATCCTGAGAAACTGTCTGCCATCCAGAAGTGGCCCCGACCAGAGGGGTTGAAGGCTATTCAGCGATTCCTGGGCTTCGCCAACTATTACCGCCTGTTCATACCGCACTTCTCTTCCCGGACCGCCCCTATCTCTGCTCTCACCCGTAAAAGGTACGAACCCCAGAGAATGGCCGCCCGAAGCAGAGGAGGCATTTCTTTCCTTAAAACAGGCCTTCCTCTCTGCCTCGGTGCTGCATCGTCCGGACGGCAACAAACAATTCTTCCTAGAAGTTGACGCATCCTCCTCCGGAGCTGGGGTGGTACTTACCCAAAAATCTTCTTCCGGAAGAAAGGTAACCTGCGGCTTTTTCTCCAAACTTTTCTCCTCTTCTGAGCGCAATTATTCTATAGGAGACCGAGAATTGTTGGCCATTAAGATGGCACTGGAGGAGTGGCGTTACCTGCTCGAGGGGGCTCTCCACCCGGTAATAATTTACACTGACCACAAGAACTTGGCATATCATCAGAGCGCCCAGAGACTTAACCCGCGCCAAGCCCGGTGGTCTTTGTTTTTTGCCCGCTTTGATTTCATTCTTCATTTTCGTCCGGCTGACAAAAACATCAAAGCTGACGCCCTGTCCCGATCCTTTCTGGTGTCTGATCTTGAGGAGGAGCCTAAACACATCATCGATCCCGCCAGAGTAATGCAGGTAGCCCCCGTGGGCCTAAATCGTCTCCCTCCCGGTAAGACGTTCGTAACTGTGTCCAATCGGGAGAAGATTCTACACTGGGGTCACTCGTCTAAGCTAGCTGGGCACGCCGGTCAGAAAAAGACCCTCCAGCTTATTACCCGGCACTACTGGTGGCCTACCCTGCACAAGGATGTAATTGACTTTGTTTCTGCCTGTGTGTCCTGCGCCCGCAACAAAGTTCCGAGACACCTGCCTGCCGGCCGCCTTCTTCCTCTGCCTGTGCCTGCTGCCCCGTGGCAACATATAGCTATGGACTTCATAACAGATCTCCCCGTCTCTGCCGGTTGTACGGTCATTTGGGTGGTCGCTGACCACTTTTCCAAAATGGCTCATTTTATTCCCCTGCCAGGCCTCCCGTCTGCTCCCGAGCTAGCTAAGGACTTTATCCGCCACATCTTCCGTCTCCATTGTCTGCCTCTCCACATCGTGTCGGATCGTGGGGTTCAGTTCACCTCACGCTTCTGGAGAGCCACATGTAAACTGCTCGACGTCACCCTGGACTTCTCCTCCGCTTACCACCCACAGTCCAATGGTCAAGTGGAGCGGATCAATCAGAATTTGACCAGTTACCTCCGGCACTTCGTTAATGTCCACCATTCAGACTGGGTGGATCTCCTACCATGGGCCGAGTTCTCTTACAACAATCACGAGAGCGAATCTTCTTCTAAATCCCCGTTTTTTGTAGTCTTCGGTCAGCATCCTCGGATCCCTTTTCCTGTCTCCACCTCTGTGGACAACCCGGCCACGGAATCTCTCGTTAGCAAATTTTCCTCCATTTGGGAGAGCACCCGATCCGCACTCCTTCAGTCATCCGAGCGGATGAAGAGACACGCCGACAAAAAACGCCTGGATTCCCCACAATTTCGTCCCGGAGATAAAGTCTGGCTCTCATCCAAATATGTCCGGCTCAAGATTCCTTCCTATAAGTTAGGGCCTCGGTTCATCGGCCCACTGGAGGTTATCAAACAGATCAACCCGGTGGCCTATAAATTGAAACTCCGGGCCAACTTACGGATCCCTAACTCCTTCCATGTATCTCTTCTCAAACCCGTGGTACTTAACTCCTTTTCCAAGTCTACAGGTACGCCTCCTGCTCCGGTTTCTGCTGAAGACGAGTTTGAGGTAGAGAACATTCTGGCCACCAAAAGGGTAAGAGGAAAGACCTTTTTTCTAGTGGATTGGAAGGGGTTTGGTCCTGAGGAGAGAACATGGGAGCCCCGGGAGAACATCCATGCCCCTCTCATCCTTGCTAAATTTCTGTCTGGCCTAAAAAAAGGGGGGCCTAAAGGGGGGGGGTACTGTAGCGTCGGCGTCCCTGCCTCCTGCTAGGCAGGGACGCTGTTCCCCTCACCTCTCTGCTCCGTGCCCGGCGGCTTCCTCCCGCTCTGCCTGTAGCGCCCGCTCTCCCCCGGTCACTGTGCTTAGGGCGCGCGCGCTCCCCCTCTCTTAAAGGGGCCGCGCGCGTCGCCCTAAGGAGTCCCCGGCCAATGGCCGGAGGATCCCTCCATATATAAGGCACCTCCTCCAAAATGGAGGTGCCCGAGCAATGTTGTTGCACTGTTCACTACTCTGCTTCAGCATCAGGTCCCGTTGCCAGTTACCTGCCAGTTACCTGCCAGTCTCCTGCCAGTTTGCTGCCTGATTCCTGCCTGTCATCCGCTTTCCTGCTTGCTAGCCTGAGGTCCGACGGTCTGCCTTCCGACACCTGTCAGTCTGTTTATGGACCAGCTTGCCCGCTCACCTGGGAGCGCTCACCTGCTACCTGCCTGATAGCCTACCTGGAGGCTCCGCCGTCACATGCTGTGACCACCTGCCAGTCCAGAGACTCTTGCCCGCTCACCTGGGAGCGCTCATCTGCTACCTGCCTGTTAGCCTACCTGGAGGCTCCGCCGTCACGTGCTGTGACCACCTGCCAGTCCAGAGACTCTTGTCCGCTCACCTGGGAGCGCTCATCTGCTACCTGCCTGTTAGCCTACCTGGAGGCTCCGCCGTCACATGCTGTGACCACCTGCTTATCCTGAGACTCTCGCCTGCTCCCCTGGGAGCACTCATCTGCCATCTGCCTGCTAGCCTACCTGGAGGCTCAGCCGTCACAGGTCGTACCTGCCCGTTTACCCAGAGACTGCCCCGGTCACTTGCCGTGACCTCCTGCCCGTTTACCCAGAGACTGCCCCGGTCACTTGCCGTGACCTCCTGCCCGTTTACCCAGAGACTGCCCCGGTCACTTGCCGTGACCTCCTGCCCGTTTACCCAGAGACTGCCCCGGTCACTTGCCGTGACCTCCTGCCCGTTTACCCAGAGACTGTCCCGGTCACTTGCTGTGACCTCCTGCCCGTTTACCCAGAGACTGTCCCGGTCACTTGCCGTGACCTCCTGCCCGTTTGCCCAGAGACTGTCCCGGTCACCTGCTGTGACCGCCTGCCTGTCTTCCCTGGTCGCCACCCGCTTCCTTACAAGGACTGCCCCTTGTATAAGTTGCTCAGAGGTTCCGCCTCCCAGACCCGTTACAGTGAGCAGTTACCGTATCCCTTCTTCCTATACCAGTTTATCAGCTAAGAGCCTATTGTGCTTGTATTGTCCTCCCAGTCTTCCCATTGGTCAATTATAGCACATTTATTGCAGCCTATTAGATTAGTTGCAGCTTAGAATTATTTTGAACAATTTTGACAAAGGGAAATTTTGATTGTTGCAAATTATTGTTGTGTTAAAGGGAATCTATCAGCAGGATTTCACTCTCCCCAAACTATGTATATGTCCATGCAGCTCTTTCAAAGAAAAAAGATGAAATAATAATAAAAAAAACAACGTTTTATTCTGCTCTAGATCCATTTTTTAAAAATTTGCTGAAAGGTCCTCTTTAAGATCTATTTGTAGATCTGAATTCTCTGTCACTCCAGCTCTATTCCCCGCCCAGCGCTGCTTCCTCCTGCTTTACTGTCAGCATCTATGCTGTGTGACTTCAAGCAAAGCAGCTGTCAGTGAAGTAGGAGGAGGCAGTGTTGGGCAGGGAATAGAGCTGGAGTGACAGAGGCTTCAGATCTACCATAGATCTTAAGCTTCACTTGCATTACAATTAAATCACCAATTTCTCAGTAATGGAGTAACAGACTATCCATGTAAAGGTATTGCTGGACTTGTCTTTGAAGGAGCTATATGTCCATATACATTGTTTTTTTGGGGGGGGAGAAGGGGGTGAAATTCTGCTTACAGATTCCCTTTAATCTGGTTATAAAATGAAAATTTCTGACATCGGAACAATTGTCTCATCTGGGCAAGCCTCTGTGTCTATGAGAAGTGTAGCACTGAGACATTAAGGAAGCTCTCATCAGTCCCATAAGTGACGCTGTCAAATCTTGTAGTGTTTATATTGAGGTCTGGAGGGGATAAGAAGGTAACTTTTCAGAACTTTTCTTAGGATATTTACTAATCATTTTCATGTAACACCAGGTTTTCTTCCTTTGTAAAATCATAAATAATTGACTATTGTATATGAGTCATGTCTTAATCTTGCCTGGCTTCAGATATGTGTCAGTTTTTCTGGTGCCAGCTGCATTCAGGTTGGCGGGCTTCTTTATAGATCTTATTTCCTTTGTAAATGTTTGTTATGTTAAGCTCCTTTGTAGGTTATTTTATTCTGATCCACAAGACATTCCTATATTAAATATAGCTCTTTTTATCAAATATTTAGGGCCTATAAGGTAAATGGGGGCATACACATTTAAAGGGGCATACACACTTGAGTGGGGTGCCAAATAAATGCCCCGGACAACTTGTAATTGCACTTACATTACATTGTCCACTGACTTTCACGCAATTAGGTTTTTTCGTTTTTGATGTATTACTTGCATTAAAAGCAGTTTTTCAATACAGTTAAAAACAGAATACCAACATAAAGTCTATGTGTGACCAGGGTTGGGCTGGCCCACCAGAGAACTGGAGAATCCTTCGGTGGGTCCTGGCTTCTCCTTCAGGAGAGTTCATAGTGCAAACCTTGCCGCTGATATGGGACTCTTGAGTGGGGGAGAAAGGTGGTCCCTCAGAATCAAATCCTCTGGTAGGCCCAATGTTCTTCAGTCTGACACTGTGTGTGACCATATGTAGGATGGAGTCTATTGGCATATGAGTGTATGTGTCGAGAATTGCTCTTAAGGGGTTACATGTTGCTCCTGGGTGGCAGTACGAAATCTAGAAGTCCATTGGCAGAATGAGAAATTTTGTATCCCCTTTAATCCCCGACAACAGAGACCGGTCAGATGCCTGACTGCCACTGCATTAATTCTTTATTGGGCTGCCAGAAAAAGCTGGGCACTGCTCCCGGCAGCCCCACAGGGGATGAATAGAGCGGTAGGTCGAACACACACACTGCCCCTTCTAACAGGGATAAAAGTGCAACATTATGCTTGGGTGCTCACCGAGTATTTTCGGCGTGCTCGGCATCTATGTTTCAGCCGCCGCTGCTGCATGTGTCGCGGCTTTTAGACAGCTGTGACACATGCAGGGATTGCATGTTTGTTAGGCAATCCCTGCATGTGTCACAGCTGTCTAACCGCCGCGACACATGCAGCAGCAGCAGCAGCAGCGGCTCAAACATAGATGCCGAGCACACCGAAAATACTCAGCGAGCACCCAAGCGTGCTCGTTTAAAGGGTTAAATGAGCACACTAATAGGCGGATTATAATGAGGGCAATCCGGGCGACCGCCCGGGGCCCCGAGCCTGCAGGGGGCCCGCGGCTCTGGGCGGGGTGTCTAATGCCGGATTGCCCTCATTATATGTGCGGGCCGCCGCGGCACATACCGGTAGCAGTGGCGGGAGGGGAAGCCCCGGACCGCTCCCCCAGCAGCGGCACACGGCCGCTACTTCCTAATCGGCCGGGCCAGCACTGCATCAGTTAACTTCCCTGTGCTGGCCCGGCCGCGTCACTGCTAGGAGACACGGCCCTGTGCGCGGCCGTGTCTCCTAGCTTTGACGTCACGCAGTGCGCGTCCTGGACTGCTGCAACGGAGAGGTCAGAGCAGGCAGGAGGAATGGAGCCGGGGGATGGTGAGTCTGTGTGTGTGTGTGTGTGTGTGTGTGTGTGTGTGTGTGTGTGTGTGTGACTGTGTATGTGTGTGTATGTATGTGTGTATAGGCAGATATCATTGTGTGATGTCTGTTTATATGTATTTTTGTGTTTCAAATGTGTTTATGTGTGTATGTATATGTCTGTATATGTTTGTGTGTGTGCGTGACTCCTGCTGAGTATAGTTGGCGCCGTGCAGCCTCCTGCTGTCTCTGGGGGGGGGCGCCGTGCGGCCTCCCACTATGTATAGATGGCGCCGTGCGGCCTCCCGCTGTGTATAGATGGTGCCGTGCGGCCCCCTGCTGTGTATAGATGGCGCCGTGCGGCCTCCTGCTGTGTATAGATGGCGCTGTGCGGCCTCCTGCTGTGTATAGATGGCGCCGTGCGGCCTCCTGCTGTGTATAGATGGCGCCGTGCGGCCTCCTGCTGTGTATAGATGGCGCCGTGCGGCCTCCCGCTGTGTATAGATGGCTACGTGTGCTCAATATTGAGTCATACAATTAATGTAAGGCTCTGTGCCCACGATACAGAAATGTTCCGGATTTTTTTTTGAGCGTTTCTGCATCTCCCTGGCAGAAAAAATGCATGCGGATTGTACATGCGGATTTTACATGCGGATTGTACATTCGTTTTTCCTGCCAGGGACATGCGGAAGTGAAGCGTTCTTCACATGCATTTCCGCATGCGGGTTGACAAGCGCTTTCCAAGCGATTTTAGCATCACTTGGAAAGTGCTTGACAACTTGGTCACACTATATAAATCCATGCAACCAGCATGGATTTATATAGTGTGACCGTAAAAGAATGGTAAAAAATAAAAAATATATCCTTACCTTCTGATGGCCTGCTGACGTCAGCGGTCGCGTGACCCGTCACATGACTAAATGACGTCACGGCAGGTCCTTTTCAGACCATCGCGAGCTGCCGGCAAGCCAGGACGCATCGGATAAAGACACCGGGGGCCATCAGAAGGTAAGTATAATATTTATTTTTTATTTTATTCTTTTTTTACAGGTTCTATGGTACCCGGGTCCGGAGGAGAGTCTCCTGTACTCCACACCCGGGTACCATCCGCACATTGAAACGCATGGATTTCGCATCTACAGATGCAGTGATGCGGATTCAATGTGTTCTAATGCAAGTCAATGGCGGCGAAAACGCCACGCTTCCACAAAATAATTGGTAATGCTGCGGATTTTTCCGCAATGATAATCTGCAGCGGAAATTTCAGCGGCATGTGCACATCACATGTGGATTATCATTGGGGAACATGTCCGACCTTCTACCAAGCGTTTTTTAAGCGTTTCTGCAGCGGAATTGCCGCTGCGGAAACGTTTAAAAACGCATAGTGGGCACACAGCCTAAAAAAAAATATTATAATTAATATTGTGCCAAATTAATTTCACGTGAACTATCACATGTTCTATCACAGGGGATCATGTGACATGTCACGTGATAAATCAGGTGTGTGTGTGTGTGTGGGGGGGGGGGGCCGCGCCTTCTAAACTGCCCGGGGCCCTTGCTACTTAATCCACCCCTGAGCACACTCGCTCAACACTAATCCACACCATTAATTTGAAGGTGAACCCTAAATCCACAGGTTAAACCGCTGGTTTGGCATTGTTCTGTTATGCATTTTTAGTGGATTCCCATAGCAAAAAAACCCACAAAAATGTGTATAAATAAGGGCAGCAAATATGTGCAGAATTAGATTCAGAACTGCTGCTGATTTCAGCGTAAGGCCATGTTCACACATTCAGTATTTGGTCAGTATTTAACATCAGTATTTGTAAGCCAAAATCAGGAGTGTAACAATCAGAGGAAAAGTATAATAGAAACACGTCACCACTTCTGTATTTTTCGCCCGCTCTTGTATTTTGACTTACAAATACTGATGTAATGTAATGTGGCGCAGGACGGTACGTTACCGGCACGTTAAATGAAAGTGGGGGTCCTGGCTGGGTGTGTGGACCTGTGCTGTGAGGGCGCTACGCCCATGCAGGCCGTACGTGACCGATGCTGCTGATTTGCTAGGACTGGTTGTTGCCCAGTTCAATGAGGAAGACCACCAGTCAAAAATAAAGTTTTTACTGAATGGGAACTTGGTAGGGAATATATACAAGAGATAGCGGGTGCAAAGTCTTATGAACATTTCCGTTACAACTCGAAGCATTTTCCACACAGTTTCCTCCCTTCTTTTCTCTCTTGTTCTCTACTTTCACCTTTCCTCTTTACCCTCTCTACTTGTCCTCTGTTTCCACTGTTTATCATTACTTCACCACAACCCAACTTGATACTACAGTCCTGCTCAGCAAGAGTCATTTACTCGACCCGTGGTTCCTTGTCTGCTTTCTCCTTAAGTACCAGCCATACTGGCACCCTATCTTCTTCAATGCTGACTCTCTGGAACTCTCGCCCGGCGCAATTTACTCATCTCACATTCTCAGTCCTGTTCAGGCCTTTAGCTTTAAGAGTTATACACTGGGCCTTCCCGCTAGGCCTCTTCTCTCAGGACCTGTCTCCGGAAGATCACTCTGTCTCTTATTGACTTCTGCTCCCGATCTCACTTTATCTTCCTTTAGGGCTCCTCTAACCTCAGGGACACCCCAGAATGTGGCACTGCTCACAATGGACCTTAGGTTCTCTTTCTATGCACCCTAGGCCCTACCTCCCTTACTGACATGAAAACCGTCACTTTCCCTTCAACTTAACCCCTCTCACTCTGTACTAGTACCAACTCTTACTGTCCCTGTCAGCTACCTGTTGTTGGGCAGACAGAATACAGCATCATCACTAATAATGCAAATCATTACCCATACAAACATTATTAACCCATAACACTATTCACATTACACAGCACAACACCATATAATATTACACTTGTTTCTTCAAGGGGGGACATGGGCAGTATGTCCATCTCCTTACAGTAACATACTGGCCAAATACTGACCGTGTGAATAAGGCCGAATTCACACATAGATTCTCAGCCTAAGGCTATGTGCCCAAGATGCAGAAATGCTCCCGATTTTTCCTGAGCGTTTCTGCATCTCCCTGGCAGAAAAAACGCATGCGGATTGTACATGCGGATTGTACATGCGTTTTTCCTGCCAGGGACAAGCGGATGTGAAGCGGTCTTCACATGCATTTCCGCATGCGGGTTGTCAAGTGCTTTCCAAGTGATTTAACATTACTTGGAAAGTGCTTGACAACTTGGTCACACTATATAAATCCATGCAACCGGCATGGATTTATATAGTGTGACCGAAAGAATGGTAAAAAATAAAAAATAAATATATACTTGCCTTCTGATGGCCCCCCGGTGTCTTTATCCAATGAGTCCTGGCTTGCCAGCAGTGCGCGGTAGACTAAAGGACCTGCCGACGTCAGCGGTCGCGTGACCCGTCACATGACTAAATGACATCATGGCAGGTCCTTAAGACCATCGCGAGCTGCTGGCAAGCCAGGACGCATCGGATAAAGACACAGGGGGCCATCGGAAGGTAAGTATATATTTATTTTTTATTTTATTCTTTTTTTTTTTTACAGGTACTATGGTACCCGGGTCCGGAGGAGAGTCTGCTCTTCTCCAGACCCGGGTACCATCCGCACATTGAAACGCATGGAATCCGCATGTGCAGATGCAGTGATGCGTAATCCATGCGTTCCAATGCAAGTCAATGGCGGCGAAAACGCAGCGCTCCCGCAAAATAATTGGTAGTGCTGCGTATTTTTCCTCAATGATTTCCGCAGCGGAAATTTCCGCAGCATGTGCACAGCACATGTGGATTATCATTGGGGAACATGGCAGACCAAGGTTTAAGCGTTTCTGCAGCGGAATTGCTGTCTAGTACGCAAGACCCTTTTTTATGAGACTGTAGGAGGGTCATGGACAGTGTCTCCTGTGGGACAGTTCCTTTAATTCCATTTTAAGCTCTGTACAAACAGCTATCAGAGAAGATAAAGAGGCTGATGAGAAACAATCACTATCACACAATAAAAAGCAGCAGAAACTCTCCTCTAAGGGGGTTTTTCCTGAAATTCCTGATTTAAGGAATGTTTTTGAACTGTAGAAAATCCTGAAGAACTATGGAAGGTTTTTTTTCTCAATGGTATTCTGCCCTTTTTCCCCATTGTACAACAAAAGTGCTAATACTACAGCAAAATGTGATAAAAAAACAAAAAATACATAAATCAGCACCATAGACAGATACAGACAGCACTGACCTGCCAAAGCACTTTCTATGGAGTCCAATGTAGAAAGATCTAAATTTTTGCCCAGAATACGAAACATCGTAAAGTTGCGGTCACACATCAGTATTTGGTCAGTATTTTACATTAGTATTTGAAAGCCAAAATCAGGAGTGGAACAATCAGAGGAAAAGTATAATAGAAACACGTCACCACTTCTGCATTTATCACCCACTCCTGGCTTTGGCTTATAAATACTGATGTAAAATACTGAACGTGTGAACGTGGCCGTATTCTGCCTTTTACCAGGTTGAACCGTGTCCTTGGTTGGGACCCACACACCTTGTCAGTAATGATAGTCTGATAGTGCCAGCACTAATTGGATCTGGTCAGTGTGTAAGGACAAGCTTCATTGTCGACTGATTTATTAACCCATTCTCTGCGATTTTTCGTTTTTGCTCTTTTTAAATTATTCTGTCTGCATAGCCATATGAAGATTTATTTTTGCAGGACGAGTTGTAGTTTTGAATGATACTATTTATTTTACTATATAATGTACTAAAAAGTGGGAAAACTTCCAAGTGGGATGAAATGGTGAAAAAATAAACCCATTCTGCCATTATTTTTCTGGATTTCTTATTTACTATGTTCACTGTTCTGCAAAAGTGACCTGGCAACATGATTCTTTACATCAGAACAATTTTTGGGTACTTAAGCTGTCATTTTTTGATCACTTGTCTTGTATTCTGAAAAATGACAGTATGGCAATAGATAGTGAAAATGATGGTCTCCTATGAAGCCCAGCTTGTGGCTGGGCTTCACATGAGTACTACGATGGCTACAATGGGAATCTTCAGTAGGCCCCTGACTGGTATGGCAACCTAATGGCACCCTACAACCTTTTTGTGGGAGAATGGGCGATGGTGCGTCTATGTGATCATCCCACTTAAACGCCAGCCTCAAAAACGGCGGCATTTAAAAGGTTAAACATCAGAGATGGAAACAAGCTGCTGTTAGAGGCAGATACTGGCTGTACAACACAGCTGGCATCTACCATGTGTAGAGCAGGCTCAGCTCCAGTGCTGTCCGTGGAGAAACCTGACATCACACGGACAGCACTGGGACCAATGTTATAGCTGGGCTGCTCAGAAGAGCGTTTGTTTTTTTATCGTAGACCAAATCTGAGTGTGAGAAAAATCACAGCATGCACTATTTTCTTCAGTATTTTGGATGAAACTCGACTTTTCAAGTCTATGGGTGCACCAAAAAAAAAGGATCTCATTCAGATCATCTGTAGAACATCTTATTTTTACGGATACATTGCAATTCTTTAACATAAACTATATGTGTATTTCTGAATGATACATAGGGGATTGGATTGGATTGAGAATAGTGTATGCTGCAATTTATTTTTTACACAGACAGCCGGTTACTATGGAAAAAACTGTCATCTGAACAGCCCTATTTTTTTCACGGACAACACTTGGACCGAAAATACGGTTTCTGAGAGCGTGGACTCAAGATGATTGGAGTGGGCAGGTTTAACTGGTTATGTCACATACAACAAGTGTCTACCTCCCCCTCAATCTGATACCAAGATCTGGGGAATCTAGTAATGGAGGACTTTGTTTGCCCACAGTGGGGGTCACAATCAGACAGCATGTGCTAGTTTCTTCTGTATTTCAGATGCGACTCACCCATTCAGGTGTACAGGTGCGCAAAAAAAAAAAAAAATTGGATCCTTTATGGATCATCAGCATACCAGCAGATTTGTGTATAAATTCTTGTTAATAACCTAGGAAACTGTATGTGATCATGAACGTTTTAAAATGTTGATGTATAAATATGGACGTCATGCAGATGTAAAAAACGGACGTGTGGGTGGCACACAGATGGAATATGGATGACAATATGCATGAAAATTATCCGAATTTTCTGGATAAAAATCAGACGATTTTCCATATACTCTTCGGAACTTGGCCTATTAGATAACTATTGCATAAAATGAAAATAAATTAATCACTCTAAGACTGGTAGGAAAAGGATCAGATTCAGGCACAATTAATCTATTATTATTATTATTATTAACGGCCTTCAGCTCAAATCAAGCCATGGCGACTTGATGGATGAACGATCTGTAGGAAGATCGTTCTTGTGCAAGCCTAGAGAGGTCCACCTAGGTAGGTCGTTAACTTGATAGTATCAAGGCATCGGGTTGCTGGTCTTCCTCTTCTCCTGACCATGATGTCCTTCTCCAGTGATTGCTCTCGTCGTATGATGTGTTCAAAGTAGGCAAGTCGTAGCTTGGTGAACCTTGCTGCGAGTGACATGTCTGTCTTGATTTGTTCCAAAATTGATTTGTTTGTCCTTCTTGCCATCCATGGTATCGATAACATCCTTCTACAGCACCACATTTCGAAGACGTTGATTCTTCCTCTGTCTTGTTTCTTTATCGCCCAGGTTTGACATTCATATGTTACTACAGAAAAGACCAAACTATGTACGAGCCGTGTCTTAGTCACCGATGGAATGTTCCTCGATTTGAAGACCTTGTCCGGTGACTTCACTAAAATTATGCCAAAATTAGCAGTTTGAGGCCTATTGAAGTGTAAGTTTTTATGTTGTAAAGATTGGTGTAAACCTTTACTGATTATATATTGATGACCTATTCATTAGTTAAGGACAATGCCTTTAAAGGGAACCTGCCATGCCCTCCTTTGAGTAAAAGACCAAGCCTGCTGGTGAGAATGAAGTTCATTTCCTACCGGCAGTGGGGCTTTCAGTGCGGCAGCCGCATGGTGTCAGAGCACTATTAACCGGCAAATTTAGGTTCATAGCGTTATTTTACATGACAGGTTCCCTTTAAGCTGTTCACACACAATAGTGACTGTCAAAATTAGTGTTGTCTAAAAGCTGTCACCAATGAACACCCCATAAACCTTCCTAATTGGCGCATATGTTATTTCAATAGAAGTAATTGATGAGTTGCTGTCGTATTCACCTGAAACTGTTCATTATTAGATTGACCATTGTTTTAATTTCTATTTCATAAATCAATGGTACACACGAATATAACAAACTTTGTAATATATCTTATCAGAGAGATCCGCTTCTTTCTCCTCTTGAGCTGATCAGTCATTCTCAAGAGTCTCAGTTGGGAAATAGGAGATGACAGTTGTAGAACTTGCAGTAGAATGTCCGCGTTCCGTTAGCTCCTCCCCTTTTCATAGAATTGTAAAAGCACCAACTGCCATCTCCCATCTCAGTAATGGGAAAATCTGTCTTCACTGAATATTTACCCATGAATTGAGAATAAATGATTATTCAAGGAGGAGAAAGAAGCAGATATCTCTGATAAGATATGTCACAAAGCCTCTTATTTTCAAGTGCCCTATTGATTTATGAAATAAAAATTCAAACGACGATGACTTTTTAAGTGAATCGCAGGATTAGGGTTCGTTCACATGACCATATTTTTGGTCCGAGTGCTGTTCAGGAAAAAAAACGGACAGCACTCGGAGTAATGTTATTCAGTAGGGCAGTGCTGATGAGCTGTTTTTTCTTTTTCATGGAACCGAATCAGCGTGTGAAAATAATCGCAGCATGCAGTAGTTACTTCCATAAATCGGATGAGACTCTCCCATTCAAGTCTATGGGTGCGCAAAAAAAATCAGATGCCATAGAAAGACACAGTATAGCGTCCGATTTTTACGGATACATTGCAATTCTGTACCATAGAAAAAGGTAAATGGTCCTGTAAATGATTAATAGCTGCTGCTGTAAAAAAAATAATGGATTGTACATTGATGACAAGTGAGAAAAAAAGCATCCGAGTTTTCTGGATGAAATTTTTTTTATGCTAGTGTGAATGAGCCCTCACAGGGTAAATCTAACCTGTTCCTCCATTGTGTGTCTCAGTGGACCTTACTGAACATGGCGACAAATGTGTAAGAGCAACTTTACTCATTTACTCTGCAGCTCAGACACAATGTGACTTGTATGTGACAATGGATTATGCTCCTCGGGAAAAGATCAAATGTCTGATGAGTCATAGCCAGTTATTAACATTACAAAGTTCATGATCGACTCTTTGCCCAGACATACCAGGTCTACCATCTGTGATATGGACGGGAGGCATTATCATATATCTGGTTATAAAAACGCTTTGCTGGAGTCACTATTATCCAGAAAATGTCAACCTGTTACCAAATTTCACAACACAAACTACTTACATTATTTAAATAGATCTTTTAGACCCAGCGAGACTTGTGTATTTACTCTGAAAATCCATGTCAGAATGGCAGTATAATCTTTTTTGAAACTCACCTAGCCTGATTGACAGCTCCTCAGTGTTCCTCTGAACACTGTCAGTCAGGCTGGGTGAACAGGGACTGAATACACTTGGACTCAGCAGCTTACTCATTCTTTAGGTGGACATGGATTTTAACAGCAAGTACACCAGCATTACCAGGTCTAAGAGCTCTCTTTAATATAGTATGCAGCTTGTATTGTGAATCCTGGTAACAGATCTGCTTTAAGATACAGATTTGACATTGTTGGTGTGTTGCTTATCACACATTGAGTAGAGAAAAGACAACACACTCATTAAATTCCTAGAGTCTGACTTTCCAACAGTCTGGCACATTTCACTTTGGTGGTGTTGGGAATTTCTCCTCCAGTGCCAACCTGTAGAGCAGAAAGAAATTGCATCAGGAGGACCTCCTACATATTAATCAGTCGCCTGTTCCCATCAAAAATAGCAGTTTGGGTTAACAAAAATCTTCTATATATGTGGCCAGCTTATAAAGGGGTATTCTCAAGTCTGTCACTGGGGGTCCGACCACTGGAATGCTCACCGATTCTCAAAACTGGGTGGAATGGAGCACTGGTTGATCATGGACACTGCTGTACCATCGTCTCTTAATAGGACCGGCAGATATGGACGAATACATCACTTGGTTGATCTCTGGTGGTCCCATAACAATAAATAGAGCGTCAGTGCGAATGATCAACCACCGCTCCATTCATACAGGATTCTTCAAAGCCCCTCTTCTCGGGATTGGTGGGTGTCTCTGCGGTCAGACCCCACGGGATTTGGTGTCATACCTGACTCTAGGTAACATTGTGGTTGGTAAGGGCCATTCTGGATGAAAGTGGAGGCATTTTGGGTAAATTTTAGTAGAACTCCTTGGCTGGGACGGTATCGCAGACAGATCGTAGCTGGTGGACACACTGTGACTAGCACTTTTTGAGGCACCTGCACTTCATGGAGGGCACACTGTGACTGGCACTTTTTGAGGCACCTGCACTTCATGGAGGTCACATTGTGACTGGCATCGTAATACAAGTCTTTGTAGCTATGATGAACACTCATAATTACGAAGAAGTGGTTATGTAGAGGTTCTTCTGCAGTTGAGTTGTCCATAAAATTGGTTGTCCAGGATCAGAAAAACATGCAATTTTTTTTTCAACAACAGCACCACACCTGTCTACAGGTCTTGTGTGGTATTGCAGCTCACTCAACCCCACTCACCTCAATGATCCCGAGCTACAATACCAGACACAACCTACAGACAGGTGTGGTGCTGTTTCTGGTAGAAAGCAGCCATATTTTCCTAATCCTGGACAATCCCTTTAAGTCTTTCAGGAATTATGTTTTTTAAGATGTAACCCCAAAGTCCTGTATAAAAGCATTTAGTGAACTTCTTAGGGGCTCCTAATAATCTTACAATTTGCAATACATCGCCATATATTTATTAATCCACGTTTGAAGGATTTTCATTTCATTTGGCTTTAAAACCTGATATGTGTCCTCTCTCTGACAATGACTTGACGTGGAGTGGCTGTGACAGTATGAGTCAGCCGCTCCGAGAAAGGGACGAAGCTGATCCGCTGCTCATATCGCAGGGCGTTCCTTGGGAATGGGGGAGACGTTTCCCAGCCTTACCCAGAGAAGGTTCTGCAGGCCGCTACAGATCCAGGCACAGCTGTTGACATAGGTGTGTTATGGCACGCCCCATTTTTTAAATTCTTCCTGGCTTTGTATCACACTGTAAGGGCTGAAAATCATTCCTAGCCTTCATGCCTGAAGGCATTGGGGGAATCTGACAGTCCCCACCCTGCTGATGTGTCACATTACTGGATCCAGGTACTCAGGACCATTTTCACGTAGCAGAAGTTCTGGAATAAGCAGCACTTTGGCCATAGATAAGTGCTACCCTTCCTCTACACGTCGATATCCCATAGGTCTACATCATGTTTAATGGAGCTTTTCTGAAAAGCATTTCTAAACATTCCTATACAGAAATGACCATACACAGTGGGTTGTCAGCGCTTGGGGCAAGGCAAATATTGCATCCCTAAGAACAAATAATGCCACTTTAGTGCCCCTTTTAGAAAGTATCAATTTTCCCTTAGTTCCCCTTGAAAAGTAATAATGCCTCCCAATTGCCCCCTTAAAGAGAAGCCATCACGTGAAAAAACGCAGACATGGGGTCAATCTGCAGGTTAATAGCATTCTTAACCTGCCTGGCGCTTGCACTGAGAGCCCCACTGCCAGGAGTAAATTAACTTTATTCCCCCCGGCAATGTTCGGCTTCCAGTCATGGGGGCAGCACGGGTTCAGTCACCGCTCTGTGTATAGAGAACAGCAGCTGTAACTGCACCCCCGGCACTGACTGCCAGCAGGTTCAGCATTAGAGCTGGCTGTCAGTCAGTCCCAGTGGCGCAGTTACAGCCGCTACTCACTATACACAAAGCGGTGACTGAACCCGCACTGTCCTCACCTCTGAGATTGGAAGCTGAAAGCTGCCAGCGGAATAAAGTTAATATCCTCCTTGCAGCGGGGGTCTAAGTGCCGGAGCCGGACAGGTTCAGAAGTCTAATAACCTGCAGATTTACCCCATATCTGCAGGTTAATAACATTGTTTTCACATGACAGGTTCCCTTTAAAATAGAAAAATGCCCCCTTAGAAAATATCAATGCACCTTTAAAAAGAGGTGATGCCCACTGATTATCCCCTCCACAAGGAATTATGCCACCTGTGCACCACCCCCAGCAAAAAAGAAGTTTATACTCACTTAATCCAAGCAACCAAGTCCTCTTCTCCCCCATGGGCAGGCACACACAACGCAATGCAGTGACGTCACTTCAATCTCAGGAACAGCAGGACGGATGAAGTGGAACACAGCAGAGATGAATGCAAGCACAAACACAAAAAGCACAGATGGTGGTGCACACCAAACATGGGACTAGAGTCTCAATCCCAAGACACAGGTGTGTGTCTAAATGGGTCTTAAATAGGTCTAGGGAGATCATATCATTGATCCATGCAAAACCCGACATGGAGCACAATAGAGGACGCCGGACTGAGGGGAAGGAAACAGAGTTTGGGATACCTGGGACAGGTGTGTAACACGCTCCCTGCCTCTCCTCGATGACTGGAATTGAGTGGCAGCAGGGAGAACATATCTTCATTTTTCCCTGTAGCTGCTGCTCCAGTAAGCCTGATAAACAGGACTTACATGCTATTGACCTACAATATAACCCCATATCTGTAAGCAAATAAACAGCGCTTCTGGACTTGACAAGTTCCTTTTAGGCTGTGTGCCCACTATGCGTTTAAGCGTTTCCGCAGTGGCAATTCCGCTGCAGAAACGCTTAAAAACGCTTGGTAGAAGGCCTGCCATGTTCCCCAATGATAATCCGCATGTGCTGTGCACATGCTGCGGAAATTTCTGCTACGGATTATCATTGCGGAAAAATACGCAGCACTATTAATTATTTTGCGTAAATGCGGCATTTTCGCCACCATTGACTTGCATTGAATCGCTTAATATCCGCATGACTACATGTGCACAAGCGGATATTAAGCGATTCAATGTGCGGATGGTACCCGGGTCTGGAGAAGAGGAGACTCTCAACCAGACCCAAGTATCCTTGTTAACTGTAAAAAAAAAAAAAGAATTAAAATAAAAAAATACATTATACTCACCTTCTGATGGCCCCCGCTCTTTTCTCCACTGCGTCCAGTCTCTTCTACGGCTCGCGATGGTCTAAGAGGACCTGCCATGACGTCATTTAGTCATGTCACAGGTCACGCGACCGCTGACGTCAGCAGTCGCGTGACCTGTCACATGACTAAATGACGTCATGGCAGGTCCTTTCAGACATTAAGTGTAATTATTTTTTTTTACCATTTTTAATCTTTTTTTCAAATATTAACTGGGTCACACTATAAAAATCCATGCCGGTTGCATGGATTTATATAGTGTGACCAAGTTGTCAAGCACTTTCCAAGTGATGCTAAAATCGCTTGGAAAGCGCTTGTCAACCCGTATGCGAAATCGCATGATCAGAACGCTTCACATCCGCATGTCCCTGGCAGGAAAAACGCATGTACAATCCGCATGTACAATCCGCATGTACAATCCACATGTACAATCCGCATGCATTTTTTCTGCCAGGGAGATGCAGAAACGCTCAGGAAAAATCCAGAACATTTCTTCATCGTGGGCACTTAGCCTTAAGAAGACCACCAAGCTCGTGTAGAGAGACGTATTGTCATGTGATGCCCCCTGAAACAAAAATATCCTCTTAACAGAGAAATAGAAGCATTGTGAGGTGTTGATTTCTGCAAAGTTCATTCAGATTTCTGTACCTTTCATTCAGATTGTGACAGTCGCAGAAATTTTTAAGATATAGTGCAGATTGTGCAATTGTAATTGCTTTACAGTTTAACAACTGGATGAAACAATGCCCAGATACTAAAATGTTATCTTTTGTTTCAAAGTAACCACTCGGCTTCCTGACCCATTTTAGACCTCATTACTATGCTTGGTGTGATAGCAGAAAAGTTACAGATAAGTCACTCAGGATGTATACCAAGTCTTTCAGACAGACAGCTGAGTCACCCGATGGGTGTGAGCCATCAACTTTTCTGGCTAAAAGCCATTTACAGAAACTTGAAAACCACATAGGACTACATGGTCTAATTAGATGTGTGTGTGATGTACACCATCTTCTGCCATCAAAAGGAGGACAAAAATGTGTTAGGAGTGTGGATCATAGAAAATTCTTTCTAGAAAAGACACAAAGCAGTAAAACCTATCTGTACTAAAGTCAATCAGCCTAGTTTTTAGAATAGGGTATAGATTAGATACCGCCTATTCATGAGGTCAGGGACAGGAAAAGGTCTCATTTCGCCCCAAGCAATTCCTCCTATGTAAACGTAGTCAACCCAAAATCTGCTCTGGCCGTGGCCGGTTATACGTACGGAGCAGAACACAGCAGCCCCATACATTGCTAATGACCGCTGGCGAGCAGTGCATTGTATCTTCCATTCCACCTAGAAGAGATTTCAACTGATCTGTTGTGGTGTCAGGTATCGGACCCCCACCGATCATTACAGTTTGGTGATTTATCAAATAACTCAGGGCCTCGAGTATGGAAGGCTCATCTGGTGAGGTGGAACCTCTAAGCCTCAGGTCTGAGTGGGCACATGGACCACGGGCGTTGGTGCGGTGATCAGGAAAGCATGTGGGCTGAGAGGACGTGACACACATAGGATTCTTGGGAGCAGCAGGACGGCTGAAGTGGAACCCAGCAGGGACTGAAGCCAGTTAAAGCATAGCAGGTGGAGCACATCAAACTAAAGCCTTGAGTCTCACTCCCAAGACACAGGTGTGTGTCTAAATGGGCCTTAAATAGGTCTAGGGAGATGTTTTGGATCCAGTCCGGCCACCTGCAAAACCTGATGTGTAGCACAGCAGAGGGCTGCGGACCAAGGGGAAGGAAATGCAGCTCCAGATACCCAGGACAGGTGTCAACAGCAGGAACCCTAACAGTGAGAAACAGTCTGTACTGGTGTGTAAGAGAATTTATTCTGTCTAAAAACTTAAAACAGTATTCTTTACATGCATAATGTACTGGTATGTACAAATAAATCTCTTTATCTTAGTACATTATAGTTAAAAAAATTGAAAGCCAAAGATTATTTCCACCAAATTGTACTAAAAAATAATGTTGCAATATTCACATTTTTATACTACACATTTTTAAATAAACACAAAGCTGTAAATAACATGGACGTATATGGTATCTTTGTAATCGTAATAACCTGGTCTACACAGTGAACACATTATGGATAGGTCATCAGTTATTAATTCCTGGAGAGCCATTTAAAAGTGGTGGTGGTCCAGTGTGTGAAATATGTAGTGACAGGTGACATTGAACAATTGTTAGTATATCAGTCATTCCTGTACGTGTTTATGTGACATCCCAGTGACTTTCAGGGGTACGTGAAGACTAAAGTTGAAAAATACTGCCATCAAGTTTTGGGATTGTGCTATAGCTGAGAATACATTGGATTTGCCTGTGAACTCCCTGTTCCGTGTCCCGATTGTCCCTGCTTGGGGTTCTTGCAGATGACCGTAGTTTTGGTCCGAGTGCAATCCGTCAAGACATCAGATCGCACTCGGACAAGGCACATGTCTGATTTTTTAATTAGTTCTCTTTGAAAAACTAGTAAGGTTGTGCCATAATCTTCTATCTTCTGGACCAGAACACAATTTTACCTTGGATTGGACATTTGCAAATATATGTCCATCTCTTATTTTTTAGTAAGTACTGGTGTTCCGTTAATATCCTGAAACACAATTTTTTAGCACTCTGCATCGTACTGTTCCTCTGTTGTTTCTCCCAGGAATGTATGAATTATTTGTCCGCCTCTTGTGGAGGTGTGTACTTACACAATCCAAGGGCTCGTGCAGACGACCATTTTAATTGGACGAGTGCTATCCGCGGTTTGGACGGATGCACTCATACTCATGTTATTCTATGGGGCCGTGCACATGTCCAATTTTTTTCCTCGGACTGAGTGTTCTGAGGAAAAATATTTCAGCATGCATGATTCGCCTCCTAGAATCAGATGGCACTCGCCCGTTCACGTCTACGGGTCCGTGAAAAAAATTAGACCAAACTCGGATGACGGACAAGTGTGATCCGATTTTCACAGACTGACAGAATGGAGAAGGTGGAGAAAACTTTATTTCTTCACCTCCGAGAAAATAGGATCCAACTCTGATCAGAGTGTGATTAGCATAATTGGACTAATTTTCTCAGATTGCGAGAAAACGGTCGTCAGCTGCTCCTGCCCCAACACTGTCCACTCAGTGATTGCAGTTTGAGGACACGTCCCTTTGACACAGATTGTCAATTCTTACGTTTTCAGGAGGAATGTGTCACGGGTGTGTCGCCACGAAGATCGTCACGATTACACAGCCTGACTTCTCGCAGCTGACTTTTTGGTGCTTTGTGTTTTCGGCAGTGAGGGAGTTAATTCTCTCTCTCTCTGTGCTAGACGAGGTCCAGCCTCGCCCAGCTGCAATCAATGCTGCTGTAGTGAGTCTCCTTCAAATGCCTGCTGGTCTGTTTGGGAAGTGTCGGTGAAAGCATTTCATACAGACTTACAGAGCGGATCGTGGTATTTGGAGTTTCTGAGATAAGTGTATTTGGAGTGTTTTTTCCCTTCTTCGCTTTATCATTTATCTCCTTTCCCGTTGGTGTTCCCTCTGTTGTAGTTGTGTAGTTTTTGTATGCAAGGTGGTTTTGGTTTTTCCCTTGTACTGTCTCGTTCGTCTAAGTACTGTGTGTGGGCATATTATTACTTGTCCTCTTTTGTTGTGATCGGGGTCCTTCTCAGGACTAGATTACTTAGGTGCAGGGATCCTCAGGAGGTAGGGGTTACGCTGGCGGCCTGGACCTCTGTACCTTTAACAGTACCTCCAGGTTGAGGGATTAGTCAGGGCCCCAGCTTAGGGTCAGCTTAGGCCCCCTACCTCCAGTATACAGAGACAGCGTGACATTTTCACCGACCCACTTAGTTTTTCTCCAGCTACCATGGATCCAGTAGCCGGTCTAGCTCGGCAGTTGCAGAGTTTGTCCATGGAGCTGGCGGACGTTAGGTCCAAGGTTTTGCATCCTCAGGAGCAAGCCGGACCAGAACCTAAAGTAGCTCTCCCTGACAGGTTCACTGGGGGGCGGGACAAGTTTTTTGTTGTCCGGGAGGCATGCAAATTGTACTTTCGGCTGCGGCCTCGGTCATCGGGGAGTGAAGAACAAAGGGTGGGAATTGTCATCTCGCTCCTACAAGGGGACCCACAATCTTGGGCGTTCTCTCTTCCCCCGGGCTCCCCGGCTCTCCAGTCAGTGGATAGGTTTTTCGCTGCTCTGGGACTCGTATATGATGACCCAGATCGGATCTCCCTTGCTGAGTCTAAGTTACGTAGGATCCAGCAGGGAGATCGTCCGGCGGAGGAATTCTGTTCGGAGTTCCGTAGGTGGGCCACGGACACCCAGTGGAATGACCCGGCTCTTAGGAGCCAGTTTTGTCAAGGTTTATCCGACAAATTACAGGATGTGTTGGCACAGTATGACTCTCCCGCGTCACTGGAAGCCGCTATGGCCCTGGCTATTCGCGTTGACAGACGGCTTCGGGAGAGGTGCGGGATAACTCGACCCCCTGTGATGACTCCACCTCCTACAAGGTCCCCTCATATGGTGGTTCCCCTGGTCAGTCCAGAGGAGCCTATGCAATTAGGAGGGACATCATTTCGGGGGAGGGGACCGGTGGTGTGCCATAAGACAGGAAGGTGTTTCTTCTGCGGGAGAAAGGGACATTTTATTGGGGGGTGTCCATCCCGTCCCTTGCAGAGTGAAGAGTCGTCGGAAAACTGTTGATCCCAGGTTGTGTGGTGGACGGCAATCTGGGAGTAGGTATTTCGTCCCTAGGTTCGTCTCAGTTTCTCGTACCGGCGGAGGTGGTGGTGGGTACGAGAACTGAGAGGATATCTGTTCTTCTGGATAGTGGGGCCGGGGCTAATCTGGTTGATGCTCGGTTTGCCCGGGTTCAAGGTATGCGATTGAGTGAGTTGGCTAAACCCATCCCCATATTCTCGATCGATGCCAGGCCTCTCGGTCAGGGAAGTTTTTTGCAAGCTGTGCATGACGTAAAACTTCAAGTGGGGGCGATACATAAAGAACTGTTGTCTTGCTACGTGTTGGAGGGTCTTCCCACTCCTATAGTGTTGGGCCTTCCTTGGTTAACTAAGCATAACCCGGTTATTAATTGGCAAACCAGAGAGATAAGCCAATGGAGTAAATTCTGTAATAAAAACTGCATGAACACGGTCATCGGTGCGGTTACTCCTTGGGTCTTACCTCCATTTCTGGCGGACTTTGAGGATGTATTCTCGGAGAAAGGGTGTCAGGAACTACCTCCTCATCGCGAGTATGACTGTTCTGTAAAACTGCTCCCTGAGGCCAAGTTACCTAAAGCTAGGTTGTATAACCTTTCTGGTCCTGAGAGGCAGGCCATGAAGGATTATATTTCAGAAAGTCTGGCTAAGGGGCATATTAGACCTTCATCTTCACCGGTGGCTGCGGGGTTCTTCTTTGTTAAGAAGAAAGATGGAGGCCTACGCCCTTGCCTGGATTTCCGTGAACTTAATCGGATTACGGTCCGAGATCCGTATCCACTCCCACTTATTCCCGATCTCTTTAATCAGATCGTGGGCGCCAAATGGTTCTCTAAGTTGGATCTCAGGGGGGCGTACAATCTGATTAGGATGAAGGAGGGGGATGAGTGGAAGACGGCGTTTAACACTCCGGAGGGGCATTATGAGAACCTTGTCATGCCATTCGGTCTGACTAATGCCCCGGCGGTGTTCCAACACTTTGTTAATGACATTTTTCGCTGCCTGGTGGGACAGTTTGTTGTCATATATCTGGATGATATCTTAATTTACTCGCCGGATCTGGTGTCTCATCAGGAGCACGTTAGGCAGGTGTTACAGATCTTGCGGGATAATAAACTGTATGCCAAATGGGAAAAGTGTGTGTTCGCCGTACAGGAACTCCAGTTTTTAGGCTTCCTGGTTTCAGCGTCCGGTTTTCGTATGGACCCTGGGAAAGTGCGGGCAGTTCTTGAGTGGGATCGGCCAGAGAATCTTAAGGCACTACAACGTTTCCTGGGGTTTGCTAATTATTACCGGAAGTTCATTCGTAATTTCTCGTCCATGGTTAAGCCTCTCACAGACATGACTAAAAAGGGGACGGATTTTTCTAGGTGGTCTGACAAGGCTTGTCAAGCATTCTCCTGCTTGAAAAAATGTTTTGCCTCGGCACCCATACTCATTCAACCTGATGCGTCACAGCCATTCATTGTAGAGGTAGACGCTTCCGAGGTAGGGGTGGGAGCAGTATTGTCACAAGGTTCGTCCCCTGGTAAGTGGCATCCGTGCGCCTTTTTCTCTAAAAAATTGTCGTCCGCTGAGAGGAATTACGATGTCGGCAATGGGGAACTCTTGGCCATTAAGTTAGCTTTTGAGGAGTGGCGCCATTTTTTGGAGGGGGCAGTCCATCCGGTCACCGTCATCACCAATCACAAGAACCTGCTATATCTGGAGTCCGCGAAACGTCTGAATCCCAGACAAGCTAGGTGGTCATTGTTTTTTACCAGGTTTAATTTTGTCGTTACATATCGTCCTGGGTCAAAAAATGTAAAGGCGGATGCCTTATCTCGCAGTTTCCCTGGGGCGGGAATACGGACGACCCGATTCCTATCCTTCAGGAGGGGGTGGTGGTTTCGGCAGTATGCTCTGAGCTGGAGGAGGAGGTATTGGAGGCTCAGGGGGACGCCCCTGTTGGACCTCCGGGGAGACTGTTTGTTCCAGATCAGTTGCGACAAAAGGTGATCGAGGCACACCATAACTCAGTTTTGGCAGGACACCCGGGGAGTAAAGCAACTGTGGATCTCCTCTCGCGTCGGTTTTGGTGGCCTAACTTACATAAGGAGGTGGTAACTTTTGTCGCGTCCTGTGGGGTTTGTGCGCGCTCTAAGACCTCACATACCCGTCCGTCTGGGGCCCTCTTACCTTTGAAGATCCCGGAGCGTCCTTGGACTCATCTGTCTATGGACTTTATTACGGACCTCTCTCCGTCTTCGGGTAAAACGGTCATACTCGTTGTAGTGGACAGGTTCAGCAAGATGGCACATTTTATCGCTCTTCCGGCTCTCCCTAATGCTAAAACTCTTGCGCAGGTGTTCATTGGGGAGATTGTGAGGCTTCACGGGGTACCCTCCGATGTGGTGTCTGATCGGGGGTCTCAGTTTGTGTCCAAGTTCTGGAAGGCGTTTTGTGCACGGCGGGGGATGCATTTGTCATTCTCATCGGCTTTTCATCCTCAGACCAATGGTCAGACGGAACGAATGAACCAGAGCTTGGAGACATATCTCCGGTGTTTTGTGTCAGAGAACCAGGAGGACTGGGCTTCTTTCTTACCTCTGGCAGAGTTTGCTCTTAATAATAGGCGGAGCGAGTCCACTGGTAAGTCCCCGTTTTTTGGGGCATATGGTTTTCACCCCCAGTTTTGTACTTTCAGTAGGGGGGGCTCTTCGGGGGTTCCTGAGGAGGAACGATTTTCCTCATCACTCGCTTCAGTATGGAGAGGGGTGCTGAAGAATCTGAATACTATGGGGAACCGATACAAACGTATGGCTGATAGGAGGAGAGTGTCTGGTCCGGACCTAAGTGTGAACGATCGGGTATGGTTGTCTACCAGGAATATAAAACTTAAGGTTCCCTCCTGGAAACTGGGTCCCAGGTTCATCGGGCCGTACAGAATCAGTTCTATTATTAATCCGGTGGCATTCCGTCTTGACCTCCCCCCTACGTTTAAAATTCACAACGTGTTCCACAGATCTTTGCTTAAGAGGTATGTGGCGCCGGTGGTACCGTCACCTTTACCTCCCCCTCCAGTGGTGGTCAATGGTAACTTGGAGTTCCAGGTATCAAGGGTCATCGATTCACGTTTTAATCGCCGGTCCCTTCAGTACCTGGTTCATTGGAAAGGGTATGGTCCTGAGGAGAGGATGTGGGTTCCTGCGTCGGATATTAACGCAGACCGATTAGTTCGGGCCTTCCACACGACTCACCCGGATAAACCTGGCCCTGAGGGTTCGGAGGCCCCTCGTAGAAGGGGGGGTACTGTCACGGGTGTGTCGCCACGAAGATCGTCACGATTACACAGCCTGACTTCTCGCAGCTGACTTTTTGGTGCTTTGTGTTTTCGGCAGTGAGGGAGTTAATTCTCTCTCTCTCTGTGCTAGACGAGGTCCAGCCTCGCCCAGCTGCAATCAATGCTGCTGTAGTGAGTCTCCTTCAAATGCCTGCTGGTCTGTTTGGGAAGTGTCGGTGAAAGCATTTCATACAGACTTACAGAGCGGATCGTGGTATTTGGAGTTTCTGAGATAAGTGTATTTGGAGTGTTTTTTCCCTTCTTCGCTTTATCATTTATCTCCTTTCCCGTTGGTGTTCCCTCTGTTGTAGTTGTGTAGTTTTTGTATGCAAGGTGGTTTTGGTTTTTCCCTTGTACTGTCTCGTTCGTCTAAGTACTGTGTGTGGGCATATTATTACTTGTCCTCTTTTGTTGTGATCGGGGTCCTTCTCAGGACTAGATTACTTAGGTGCAGGGATCCTCAGGAGGTAGGGGTTACGCTGGCGGCCTGGACCTCTGTACCTTTAACAGTACCTCCAGGTTGAGGGATTAGTCAGGGCCCCAGCTTAGGGTCAGCTTAGGCCCCCTACCTCCAGTATACAGAGACAGCGTGACAGAATATCACAGCACAGTTCTTAAAAAAAATGTTCCAGAATTGTTACATTGTGAGGAAAACAATTATTTACTACAACTGACATGATAGGAGAGATAACCAGGGGAGGAGTCCTGAGGAGACAATTTGCATATTCTCACTGCATTTTGGGATAAGTGAAGAGTCTCCGCGAGCTCAAAAAAACACTGGATTTTGGCCGTTGGAGCTGAAAGGAGGACATCGGTGGGTTGGAGGGTTTTTCACTGTTTTCATAACATATCAACAATAACAACATGGAAGAGTCCAGGAGCCATTTGGTGAGCTGCATATCCTGCTACATGTTCACAGACTTGCCAGTGGAAAAGCCAAACTTCATATGCCAGAAATGCAAGCTTGTGTCCCTCTTGGAGGAAAAGTTGTGAAATCTAGAAGAGAGGTTGACTACCTTGAAAATCATTAAGGAAGGTGAAGAGTTCTTAGAGCAGAATTATCTCTTCATGATTCAGAAAGAGAAGAAATTCGAACTGCACCCGACGAAACAGAAGAATGGAAGCATGTGACCCAGAGAAGCAGGAGGATCGAGAGGCAGTCAGCACCCATACTGCTCAGGAACCAGTACCAGGCTCTCACGCAGGAGAACCATGAAGAAATACAGCAAGATAAGACTTTGCCAGCAATGAATAACCTTGTAAGCCCTCAGAATCCTCCTGGATGGAGAAAGAAAAATGTTGTGAAGAAAAAATGGAGAGTGGTGGTCATGGGGGATTCCCTGTTGAAAGGAACAGAGGCCGCTATCTGAAGACCAGACATAACCTCAAGAGAAATGTGCTGTCTTCCAGGAGCAAAAATTAAAGATGTGTCTGACAGGATATCAAGACTCTTCAGACCTACAGATCACTACCCATTCCTGCTAATACATGTGGGGACAAATGACACCACAAGAAAGGACCTGGAAGCCATCTGCAGTGACTTTGAAGACTTAGGCAAGAAAGTGAAAGAATTGGGAGCGCAGGTGGTCTTCTTATCCATCCTCCCAGTGGATGGCCATGGAACAAAGAGGTGGAATAAGATTCTACAGGTGAACAACTGGCTACGTCGATGGTGCCGTCAACAAGGATTTGGATTTCTGGATCACGGAATGAATTACCTATATGATGGACTATTTGCTAGAGATGGGCTGCACCTTACGAAGACTGGAAAACATGTATTTGGAAGTCGCCTTGCTACACTCATCAGAAGAGCTTTAAACTAGAACAATGTGGGAAGGGAAGCAAAAGGCCAGAAAAAGCCATACAGCTGACAAATACTATTGAGATCTCTGCTACTGGAAGTGGAAAGGAAGAACAAAGACAAAACAATTTAAATAATAAAAATATGGGAGGAAGAGAAACCAATCACAAACTAAAATGTTTTTATACAAATGCACAAAGCATGGGCAACAAACAAGGAGAATTGGAACTACTAATGCAGGAAAAGAAATATGATGTCATTGGAATCACTGAAACTTGGTGGGACGATACACATGATTGGAATAAAAGGCTAAAAGAATACAACTTATTTGCAAGAAACAGACTTGATAAACGAGGAGGAGGTGTCGCATTGTATGTTAGAAAAGCGTATATCTGCACAGAGATTGAAGCTTCAGAGACTGGGAGTTCTGTGGAAACTGTTTGGGTAAGAATACAAGGAGAGAACAACGGAAAGGACACCATTGTAGGCATTTACTACAGGCCACCTGGGCAAGCTGAAGATATGGATGAACTCTTTATGTATCAAATGACCAAATTCTCCAAAAAATATGACGTAGTGGTCATGGGAGATTTCAACTATCCAGACATTTGTTGGGAATCTCTCTCAAGTAAAGCTAACAGGTCAAGCAAATTCTTATCCTCTCTTGCTGACAACTTTATCTTCCAAAAGGTAGGGGAGAAAACAAGGGGATCTGCTACTTTGGATCTAATCCTTATAAACAGGGAGGAAATGGTTGAGGAGGTAAAGGTGGCTGGGACCCTAGGAAGCAGCGATTATGCTATTATAGAATTTTGGATAACTAGAGGAGGAAGACATGTAAAGACTCAAACTTCAAGGTTAGATTTCAGAAAGGCAGATTTTAAGCGACTCAGAAAGAGAATAGGAGGGATCCAATGGCTGGATGTCCTTAAGGACAAAAATGTCTAGGAAGGATGGGAAATGTTTAAAAATGAGATTCTCAAAGCACAATCGTTAACAATTCCGAAAAGTAGGAGGAATGGGAAGCATTTAAGGAAACCAAGATGGATGAACACAGAACTTAAACACATGCTAAAAAGAAAGAAAGAAATGTTTATCAAATGGAAAGAGGGAGGCATATCTAAAGAAGATTATAATGCAGTCTGCAGATCCTGCAGGGCACGTATCAGGTCAGCTAAAGCTGACAATGAATTAAGGCTTGCAAGAGATGGCAAAAGCAATAACAAAAGGATTTTGGGGGTATGTCAAAAGTAAAAGAAAAGTCAAAGATGCTATAGGATTTTTACAGGATGAAAATGGTGAAATGGTAAGAAAGGATGTTGAGAAGGCCGAACTTTTTAATTCCTATTTTTCATCTGTTTTCTCTCAGAAAGAAAATGTAACATCAACTGATCTTCACTGTCCTATTAAAGGAATAGAAGAATCCAAGTTATCTGTAAACAGAGAGATTGTGAGGGAATATTTAGCTAACATAAATGAGTTCAAGTCTCCAGGTCCAGATGAATTACACCCCAGAGTACTGAAGGAGATCGTAGAATAAATTTTAGAACCACTCTCCATAATCTTTGAAAATTCTTGGAGAACAGGAGAAGTCCCAAAAGACTGGAGAAGAACAAATGTTGTTCCTATCTTCAAAAAGGGGAAGAAGGTGGACCCAGGGAACTATAGGCCGGTGAGTCTGACTTCTATACCAGGAAAGATCTTTGAACAAATTATTAAAAAACATGTATGTAAGTACCTGGATAAGAATGAAGTGATTAACCAGAGTCAGCATGGGTTTGTAACTAACAAGTCATGTCAGACTAACTTAATTTCCTTCTATGACAGAATCACTGACTGGGTGGATCATGGAAATGCTGTAGATATAGTATATCTTGACTTCAGCAAAGCATTTGACAAAGTATCTCACACCATCCTTATTGAAAAAATTACCAAGTATGGAATGGACAAGGCAACTGTTAGGTGGATTCATAACTGGCTTAGTGATCGGACTCAAAGAGTGGTCTTAAATGGCTTCACATCCAGTTGGATGAATGTCTCAAGTGGGGTACCACAGGGCTCTGTCCTGGGACCTGTATTGTTCAACATCTTTATCAATGATTTAGATGAAGGAATTGAGGGTAAACTGATTAAATTTGCTGATGACACAAAGCTAGGAGGGATAGCTAATACTAGAGAAGAGAGAGAGAGGATTCAAAAAGACCTAAATAAACTGGAGCAGTGGGCAGTAACTAACAGAATGTTTTTTAACAGGGAAAAATGCAAAGTACTACATCTGGGCAATAAAAATGAAAAAAGCATATACAGAATGGGAGTAATAGAGCTAAGCAACAGTACATGTGAAAAAGACTTAGGTATACTAATAGATCATAGACTGAACATGAGTCAACAGTGTGATGCAGCAGCAAAAAAGGCAAATACAATTCTGGCATGTATTAACAGAAGCATACAGATCACGTGAAGTCATTATCGGACTTTACTCCTCTTTGGTCAGACCTCATCTGGAATACTGTGTACAGTTTTGGGCACCACATTTTAAAAAAGACATCGACAAACTGGAGCAAGTTCAGAGAAGAGCGACCAGAATGGTGACCGGTCTGCAAACCATGTCCTATGAGGAACGGTTACAGGATTTGGGAATGTTTAGCTTGAAAAAAATAAGACTGAGAGGAGACTTAATAGCTGTCTACAAATATCTCAAGGGCTGTCACATTGTAGAAGGATCATCTTTATTCTCATTTGCACAAGGAAAGACTAGAAGCAATGGGATGAAACTGAATGGGAGGAGACACAGATTAGATATTAGAAAAAACTTTTTGACAGTGAGGGTGATCAATGAGTGGAACAGGCTGCCACGAGAGGTGGTGAGTTCTCCTTCAATGGACATCTTCAAACAGAGATTGGACAGATATCTGTTTGAGATGGTTTAGTGAATCCTGTTTTGAGCAGGGGGTTGGACCAGATGACCCAGGAGGTCCCCTCCAACTCTACCATTCTATGATTCTATGATTCTATGATAACATGACTGGCGCACTTTCCAAATGTCCTTGAGACTAGGGCCTGATTCATTGTTGCCTTTACTCCTGTTTATTGTCTAATTTTGTGTGTTTTGTGCCTTTTGTTTGTTTGTACCTTTTTATTTAAGTCTTTTTTTATACATGCTGACCTGTTAGTTGTTTTCCGCTTTGTGGACAGAGTTTAGTGTTTCCAGATGTTTTCGGCTGATTCTTTTTGTGCGCCTTTTTTAAAAAGATGTCAATTTTGACACAATGTCAGTCTAGTATTGCAGTATTCCTCAATAGTGATTTCCTAAGCATCAAGCAAAAAGTCAAATTTTTTGTGACTTTTTCTGCTCCTTGCGCTCCATTTTAAATGGGTTGTCCTGTCTTAAGCTACAAGTGAATCCTCACATCACGCGCACTCTAATGAGGAACCTCTGGTGCCAGGAGCGGACGGTCATGTGACCCCAAGTATACAGTTTGCATACTTCCGGTCACATTTCGACTAGACTGTATCTGGCCTCACTCAATACACTCGCAAGTCTAGTTGGGAGGTGACCACATGTATGCGAATCAGATACTTGTTGCACTGCTCTTGGACAATCCTGACAGCGTGCAGTGTGCGCGATGTGAAAATTCACAAGTCTGCAGTCACGTAGAGTGACTGCAGACTTGTACCTTAAGACAGGACAACCCCTTTAATGAATTGACGCAATAAACGTAAGCGAATACTTCAAGACAAAAAAGTGACTTAAATAAAGAAGCAAATGATGAATTGTGGCCTCTATCAGGGGCGTAACGATCGCGGTCACAGAGATCGCGACTAGGCTCGTGCGAGTGAGCGATCCACCAACGGCAGACCAAACATCAAATGAATGAAGTGTATTGCGACACATAGACCTTTCGGGTCCGTGCGTGGAAATACACGCTGCCAGCCAATCAGAGGCCGGCAGCTGACATCGGCATGCATGTGACTGGGGTTGCATGGCAGTGACATCATGCTCTCCCGTCACTTGCATGGTAAAGTCAGCTGCTGGCTTCAAAAGAGAATGACGCGCGGCGGGGGAGCAGAGAGAAGGTGAGTATAATTGTTTACTTTTTTCTATGCATTAAAGAACTGCGGCAGACAGGATCACAGGACGGGGCCCAGGATATATATATATATATATATATATATATATATATATATACATACACATATACTGCTCAAAAAAATAAAGGGAACACTCAAATAACACATCCTAGATTTGAATGAATGAAATATTCTCATTGAATACTTTGTTCTGTACAAAGTTGAATGTGCTGACAACAAAATCACACAGAAATCATCAATGGAAATCAAATTTATTAACCAATGGAGGCCTGGATTTGGAGTCACCCCCAAAATTAAAGTGGAAAAACACACTACAGGCTGATCCAACTTTGATGTAATGTCCTTAAAACAAGTCAAAGTGAGGCTCAGTATTGTGTGTGGCCTCCATGTGCCTGTATGACCTCCCTACAACGCCTGGGCATGCTCCTGATGAGGTTGCAGATGGTCTCATCAAGTTTTTGCTCTATGGCAGTATGCATTATCATCTTGAAAAATGATGTCATCATCCCCAAACATCCTTTCAATTGATGGCATAAGAAAACTGTCCAAAATATCATAGAATCATAGAATCATAGAATGGTAGAGTTGGAAGGGACCTCCTGGGTCATCTGGTCCAACCCCCTGCTCAAAGCAGGATTCACTAAATCATCTCAGACAGATGTCTGTCCAGCCTCTGTTTGAAGACGTCCATTGAAGGGGAACTCACCTCCTCTCGTGGCAGCCTGTTCCACTCATTAATCACCCTAACTGTCAAAAAGTTTTTTCTAATATCTAATCTGTGTCTCCTCCCATTTAGTTTCATCCCATTGCTTCTAGTCTTTCCTTGTGCAAATGAGAATAAAGATGATCCTTCTACAATGTGACAGCCCTTGACATATTTGTATACAGCTATTAAGTTTCCTCTCAGTCTTCTTTTTTGCAAGCTAAACATTCCCAAATCCTGCAACCGTTCCTCATAGGACATGGTTTGCAGACCAGTCACCATTCTGGTCGCTCTTCTCTGAACTTGCTCCAGTTTGTCTATGTCTTTTTTAAAATGTGGTGCCCAAAACTGTACACAGTATTCCAGATGAGGTCTGACTAAAGAGGAGTAAAGACCGATAATGACTTCACGTGATCTAGACTGTATGCTTCTGTTAATACATCCCAGAATTGTATTTGCCTTTTTTGCTGCTGCATCACACTGTTGACTCATGTTCAGTCTATGATCTATTAGTATACCTAAGTCTTTTTCACATGTACTGTTGCTTAGCTCTATTCCTCCCATTCTGTATATGCTTTTTTCATTTTTATTGCCCAGATGTAGTACTTTGCATTTTTCCCTGTTAAAAACCATTCTGTTGGTTGCTGCCCACTGCTCCAGTTTATTTAGGTCTTTTTGAATCCTCTCTCTCTCTTCTCTAGTATTAGCTATCCCTCCTAGCATTGTGTCATCAGCAAATTTAATCAGTTTACCCTCAATTCCTTCATCTAAATCATTGATAAAGATGTTGATCAATACAGTTCCCAGGACGGAGCCCTGTGGTACCCCACTTGAGACATTCATCCAGCTGGATGTGAAGCCATTTACAACCACCCTTTGAGTCCGATCACTAAGCCAGTTATGAATCCACCTAGCAGTTGCCTGGTCCATTGCATACTTGGTCATTTTTGTTAGAACCTTGCTCTTAGTTTTTTTTCCTTTGCTGGTCACATGACCTTGTTGGCCTATTTAATCCTGCTCCGCCCTTCTGGCTTTGCTGGACTTCATTGTATATCTACTTTCTAGCTAGCCTGTGCTCTGTGTCTTGCTCTGTTAGTTTGCTTGGTCTACTGACCTCTATGTTCTATATATTTTGTTTGTTCGTCTGTCTGCTACTATTTCTGTTAGGAGGTGTCCCATATTCCTCCCAGTCCTTAGTACTTGTAGGGATTCCTTCCTCACATCTATAGGTCTCCGTACAGACTAGCTTAGGACTTTAGCAGGTCTGATCGCAGGATCAGGTTCCCTGTTACATCGTAGGGATTAAGCTGAGTTCTATCGTAGGGATAGATCTCCTCTCTTTCCTTAGCTCTGGTAGCAGAACATAACAGTAAGTCCAGCCAGCAAATTCTCTAAGGAAAGATTTTTCTGTTCCATCATGGTGTCGGTTCAGGATTTGGTTCATCGCCTGCAGGGACTCTCTCTGGAGGTGGCCGAGCTCCGTCAGCACGTGAGTAACTGTCCTGGAGCACATTTCTTGGAGCCTAAGGTATGTTTGCCGGATTTATTTTTTGGTGAACACCGAGAATTTTTTTCATTCAAAAATGCTTGCTTATTGTATTTTCGTTTGAGACCTAAGTCCTCTGGGGATGAATCCCAGCGCGTAGGGTTCATAATGTCACTTTTGCTCAAAGAGCCTCAGGAGTGGGCCTTTTCTTTGCAACCTAGTGATACTGACGCGCCCCCTGGGCCAGTGTTGTTTGGGGGATACCCGGATCCGGATCAGATGGGGGTTGGGTTGTAGTCTCCGAGTGGCGGTGACCCGGTCCGTGCCCAGGGTGTCAAGCTCAGTGTGTGGCAGTCCTTATAGATGTTACTAGATGTTCTTTTATGTCGACTACGCCACCCGTTGAATTGCGGTCAATACGGCCGCCGCTGCAGCAGGGTCCGCTGAGGCTGGTGATGTGTGTGCAGCTCAGGTAGTATAACCCCCAACGGGAGGGGTATAGCCTCAGGGGGTCAGGTGTGGAGGATGGTGGTTGTGGAGGTGCAGTGAGGATGGTAATGAGACTCAGAGTCGGGCTGTGCAGTTCAGGGTCTTTACTTACTGCTGTTATGCTGGTCACTCCGGCCTTGAGTGACCGCCCGAGCCGTGCTGCGTCCACCAGGTCCTGGACTCGGCCAACTCCCAAGTAATTCTGGAGCGTGATCCTGAGCTCCCTTTCTGACGTTCCTTCTCTCTGGCCTTCCCCACCAGGGATCCACCTAAGTCCGGCTCCCTCGGGCCTCTTGTTGGTAAACCCTTGTCTCTGGGTTCCCTGACCCTATTCTTGGTTTGCCTTCCGGGTGGATTTAGTGGGTGGTCGTGGCAGATCCTGCCCACGACCTCCGGTCTCTGGCTAAGGATTAGGGCCCTCCACCAGCTTGGGATCCGGTACCCTTGTGCCAACTCTTCACCCGCTGATCTAATCTTGGGTTCTTGGAGTTCTCTCTTCTCCCCCCTCTGGGTCCTTCTTTCTCCTCTCTCTCTCTCTCTGGGCCTTGGAGCTGCTCTTCTCCTCTGCTCTCTTCCTCTGACTCACTCTACAAAAGACTGACAGACTGACTGACTGACTGACTGACCCTGATCTAAGATGGTTCCCACCTTATATACTCCCTCTATGTGTGAGCTCAGGTGACCAGCACCCAATGAGCTCCTAGCACTACCCAGACTGCTCCCCCTATCTGCCCCTACACTACTGGGATGTTCCACCCCCCTCCCACTCCAGCCAGGGACAGACACTGTCGTACCTGCACATTTCTCTAGTGGGAGTACCATTGGTCTGTCCCCCGGAAATGGGATGTGTGTAGTGCATGCAGCCTACTGAGCTCAGTTCCACACTCCATCCTTACCCGGGAGTGGAATACCACACCTCTGGCTTGAGGTGTAATACCCCTGTAGCAGCCGAATCCTCAGGGTGCTACATTCCCCCCTGGTAAATCACAGCACGTCCTCGGGCTGTTAAAGATAAAAACATCCAAAACATACAATTATTTTTCATAAACATCAACATATAAACATATAAAACATCATATATATATCAGCAATAAAACGTTTTCATAAATAACATTCTTGTAAACATTCCTGTCGCTGGTTCCTCCGGTCACGGTGCAACTTGTGACCGGGTAAAGTGCGACAGTCTCTTGAAGAAAAATGGTTTTCCCATAAAACCAGTAGGGGGCGCTTTAGGAAGCGCAACTATATACAAAGGGGATATGGCCGCTCTCAGTCCTCGGCCAGCTATTAGGAACTAGGGACACACGGGCATCAGTTCACACTTTGTCCCAACGGGGAACATATTCTAAATAAGTAACAGTTCTTGGTACCCCGACGGGCAACTTTATACAGTCTCTCTCTACCGTACTTCAACGACGGCGTCCTCCTGTTCTTTCTTGTTGGTTGGTTTCAGTTTCAGACCCGTCCGGGCCCTCTTGCTCCTCCTCACACCGCAGCTCCTCCTCCGTCAGGCGATGCATATGGAGGGCGTAGGGTCTTTTGGCACACTTGTGCCGGGTGAAGGTGACCTCGTCCCCTACATACAGGTCACGACCTCTGTGTCCCTCCGGCAGATGGCTTTCTACGTCTCTGCGGGTCACAAAGACGTCGCCGGGGGTATGATGGTCTCTAATGAAGCCCCACCCATGCTGCATGTTGAATTTAATCACAGTCCCGGTGGTACGGGGACCATGAGCTGCACGGGGGTTCCTCCTGGTCCGGCTCTTCTGCTCCGCGCTCCTTATCTGTGCTTGCTGTTCCCGGACCCGTCTCTCTCTCCGCTCCCTCTCGAAGACTTCGAGCTGCTGCCGGCAGCACTCTGCACGCTCCGCTGCGGCCGCCCGAGTCTCCTGAGTGAACCCCATGAGGTCTTCTCCGGTGGGGTCCCACTCAAACTGTGCCTCCTCCAGCGGGGGTGAGGTCCTCTTTACAGGCTTCGGAGCCGGAATCAGGGGCTCGCACATGGGCCTTGCTCTCTGGAGTTCCAGCTGAATGTACTCCTGGGGCCATACAAAGGGCTGCCCATCCGGGCACGTATGCTGGGCAAATAGATTTTCACCCAGGTGCGGCACTCTAGATGTTGAGGGCGCGTTGATGGTAGCGGCGCCCGGGTTGACCAGGCCTTGCGACCAGGCTTGGGGCACCCTAAAGGCAAAGGGCACCGTAAGAACGGCGGCGCCCTGGGTTACTCGGCCCTGTGACCAGGCCGGTGGCTCCGCAGAGGTAGGGGGCGCTGTTGGAATTGCGGCGCCCGGGGGTACTAGGCCTTGCGACCAGGCTGATGGTATTTCCTGCTTGGCCACGCTCGAGGTCGAGGCGTGTGACGTCACAGGGGTCGCGGCCGCGGTTTCCGGTTGAGGCCTAGTCGGCGGCGGTGACGATGCAGCGACGGGCACGGCAGGGGGAACTTCGGGCTCTGCGACGGGGAGCTGGGGCAGGCACGCGGTTTCCCGGCTCGGGGTAGAGACGTCCCCTTTACCTGCCTCCGTCCGTTCAGCTCCCTTCTCGGCGCCGTCTCCGGCCTTCAGTCCTCCTGCACCATCCTCAGAGGCGGTCTGTCTCCTCGTCTCGGGTGGCGTGCTCCGCTGTCGGGTTTCGGTCTGCTGGGCCATCTCTCGGCTCCACTCCGCCAACGTCTCTCGCTGTACCCGGGCCATCCTCCGTGCGAGGCTCTCCAGCGCAGTCTGTGCACACTCCCGGTCTCGGGGGAGCTGTGCCAGGACCTCCACTAAGCCTAGTGGGGTCGTTGCTTGCAGCAGGCTCCTGACCACTGGGTCGGTGCTGCTTGACTCTCCCTCCATCTCTGGGTAGGCTTTCTCTGGACTCCCCTCCAGACTTCTTGTCTCCGGGTGCGCTCTCTCCAGACTGCTCCAGGCGACACCCATCTTTGCTCTCTTGTTCTGTCTCCGCCCACATTGAGGGTGGTCCCGGGGCAACTTTGTGATTGTCAGTTCCAGGGGCAGTTCTCTCACGCTGATGGACACTTCCAGCATCACAGTCTCTGTTGGTGGGCGCGGTTTCCGCTTTTGGCGCCATTCTTCGACCTGGCTCACGATGGGAGGTGGCCTTTTGCCACCCTCTGGCACGCCCATAATGGCGTCCGCTCTTCCAAGGCGGGAAATCTTTGGAAATGGCGGGAAAAAGCTGCAAATGGCGGACAACCGGCGGGAAACGACCTGTGATGGGGTCCGTTGGCGGGGACCCTCCAGAACCGGCGGGAGACTTCTTTTTGAGGTAACGGTGAACTTTTCTTCAGGCACGCAGTACCCGGTTGTTGCGGGCACGTAATCCTGCCGACTACGCCAAAGTTGACGCGCCCCCTGGGCCAGTGTTGTTTGGGGGATACCCGGATCCGGATCAGATGGGGGTTGGGTTGTAGTCTCCGAGTGGCGGTGACCCGGTCCGTGCCCAGGGTGTCAAGCTCAGTGTGTGGCAGTCCTTATAGATGTTACTAGATGTTCTTTTATGTCGACTACGCCACCGGTTGAATTGCGGTCAATACGGCCGCCGCTGCAGCAGGGTCCGCTGAGGCTGGTGATGTGTGTGCAGCTCAGGTAGTATAACCCCCAACGGGAGGGGTATAGCCTCAGGGGGTCAGGTGTAGAGGATGGTGGTTGTGGAGGTGCAGTGAGGATGGTAATGAGACTCAGAGTCGGGCTGTGCAGTTCAGGGTCTTTACTTACTGCTGTTATGCTGGTCACTCCGGCCTTGAGTGACCGCCCGAGCCGTGCTGCGTCCACCAGGTCCTGGACTCGGCCAACTCCCAAGTAATTCTGGAGCGTGATCCTGAGCTCCCTTTCTGACGTTCCTTCTCTCTGGCCTTCCCCACCAGGGATCCACCTAAGTCCGGCTCCCTCGGGCCTCTTGTTGGTAAACCCTTGTCTCTGGGTTCCCTGACCCTATTCTTGGTTTGCCTTCCGGGTGGATTTAGTGGGTGGTCGTGGCAGATCCTGCCCACGACCTCCGGTCTCTGGCTAAGGATTAGGGCCCTCCACCAGCTTGGGATCCGGTACCCTTGTGCCAACTCTTCACCCGCTGATCTAATCTTGGGTTCTTGGAGTTCTCTCTTCTCCCCCCTCTGGGTCCTTCTTTCTCCTCTCTCTCTCTCTGGGCCTTGGAGCTGCTCTTCTCCTCTGCTCTCTTCCTCTGACTCACTCTACAAAAGACTGACAGACTGACTGACTGACTGACTGACCCTGATCTAAGATGGTTCCCACCTTATATACTCCCTCTATGTGTGAGCTCAGGTGACCAGCACCCAATGAGCTCCTAGCACTACCCAGACTGCTCCCCCTATCTGCCCCTACACTACTGGGATGTTCCACCCCCCTCCCACTCCAGCCAGGGACAGACACTGTCGTACCTGCACATTTCTCTAGTGGGAGTACCATTGGTCTGTCCCCCGGAAATGGGATGTGTGTAGTGCATGCAGCCTACTGAGCTCAGTTCCACACTCCATCCTTACCCGGGAGTGGAATACCACACCTCTGGCTTGAGGTGTAATACCCCTGTAGCAGCCGAATCCTCAAGGTGCTACAATACATGCTTCAGATCAGTGGATAGTTTTTTTGCTGCTTTGGGACTATTATATGATGATCCTGACCGTGTCGCATCAGCTGAGACTGAGTTGAGACGTTTAAAACAAGGATCAGGTAATGTGGAAAAATATTGTACTCATTTCCGTCGTTGGTCTACTCAAACAGGGTGGAACGATTCTGCTCTGAAAAGTCTATTTCTTGCTGGGCTCAGTGAAAGGGTTAAAGACCTGCTAATTGCTTATCCTACACCTGAAGATTTGCAACAGGCTATGCAATTAGCTATACGGGTGGATATGTAGCACCCTGAGGACTCGGCTGCTACAGGTGTATTACACCTCAAGCCAGAGGTGTGGTATTCCACTCTCGGGTAAGGATGGAGTGTGGAACTGAGCTCAGATAGCTGCATACACTACATACATCCCATTTCCGGGGGACAGATCGACGGTACTCCCACCAATATATGTGCAGGTACGATAGTGTCTGTCCCTGGCTGGAGTGGGAGGGGGGTGGAACATCCCAGTAGTGTAGGGGCAGATAGGGGGAGCAGTCTGGGTAATGCTAGGAGCTCATTGGGTGCTGGTCACCTGAGCTCACACATAGAGGGAGTATATAAGGTGGGCACCATCTTAGGACAGGGTCTTTTGTAGAGTGAATCAGTCCTGAGGAGCAGAGCAGAGAAGCTCAGCCAGAAGGGCTGACAGGGAGTTGTGGTTCCGGCTGGGCCCAGCTCCAAGGCCAAGTCTGAGAGAGAGAGAGAGGAGTCAGAAGGACCCAGAGAGAAGAAGAAGGAACCCCAAGACCCCAGAATACAAACAGCAGGGTGAAGGGTTGGCACCCAGGGTACCGGATCCCAAGCTGGTGGAGGCCACTAATCCTCAGCCAGAGACCGGAGGTTGTGGGCAGGATCTGCCACGACCCTCACTAAATCCACTAGGAAGGCATACCAAGTATAGTGTCAGGGAACCCAGAAGAGGTGTACCCACCAAGAGACCCGAGGGAGCCGGACATAAGTGGATCCCTGGTGAGAACGGCCAGAAGAGAGGGAAAGTCAGACAGGAGCTCAGGACCACGCTCCAGAATTGCTTGGGGGGTTGGCCGAGTCCAGGACCTGGTGGACGCAGCACGGCTCGGGTGGTCGCTTCAGGCCAGAGTGACCATAAGAACACCCGTAAGTAAAAACCCCTGAACTGCACAGCCCGACTCTGAGTCTTCTTGCTTGATCATCCTGCACCTTCACAACCACCATCCTCTACATCTGACCCCCTGAGGCTATACCCCTCCCGTTGGGGGTTATACTACCACAGCTGCACACATACCACCAGCCTCAGCGGACCCTTCTGCAGCGGCGGCCTTTTGACCGCAAATCAACGGGTGGCGTAGTCGACACTAAGAACATTTAACAACATCTGTAAAGACTGCCACACACTGAGTTTGACACCCTGGGCACGGACCGGGTCGCCGCCACTCGGAGACTGCAACCCCCATCTGATCCGGCTCCGGGTAATCCCCAAACAGCACTGGCCCAGGGGGCGTGTCAACTTTGGCGTAGTCGGCAGGATTTCGTGCCCGCAACCACCGGGTACTGCGTGCCTGAAGAAAAGTTCAAATTTACCTCAAGAAGAAGTCTCCCGCCGGTTCCAGAGGGTCCCCGCCATGGGACGCCATCACGGATCGTTTCCCGCCGGTTGCCCGCCATCTGCAGCTTTTTCCCGCCATCCACGGAGTTTCCCGCCACTGGGAGACGATTCCCGCCATTTCCAGAAGATTTCCCGCCTTGGAAGAGCGGACGCCATTATGGGCGTGCCAGAGGGTGGCAAGAGGTCACCTCCCATCGTGGGCCAGGTCAAGGAATGGCGCCAAAAGCGGAAACCGCCCCCACCAACGGAGACTGTGATGCTGGAGATGTCCATCAGCGTGAGAGAACTGCCCCTGGAACTGACAATCACAAAGTTGCCCCGGGACCACCTTCAATGTGGGCGGAGACAGAACAAAACAGAGAAGATGGGTGCAGCCTGGGGGAGTCTGGAGAGAGCGCACCCGGAGACAAGAAGTCTGGAGAGGACTCCGGAGAAGCCGAACCCGGAGATGGAGGGAGAGGCAGGCAGCACCGACCCAGTGGTCAGGAGCCTGTTGCAAGCGACAACCCCAGAAGGCCTGGTGGAGATCCTGGCACAGCTCCCCCGAGACTGGGAGCGTGCACAGACCGCACTGGAGGGCTTGGCTCAGAGGATGGCCCGAGTGCAGCGGGACGTACTGGCCGCATGGAGCAGAGAGATGGCCCAGCAGGCTGGAGCCTGCCAGCGAAGCATGCCACCCGCAGCGAGGAGCAAGTCCACCTCTGAGGACGGCGAAGGAGGGACGACGGCCGGACACGACGCCGAGGAAGGAGCTAAAGAAACGGAGGCAGGTAAAGGGGACGTCACTACCCCGAGCCGAGAAACCGCGTGCCTGCCCCAGCTCCCCGTCGCAGAGCCCGAAATTCCCCCTGCCGTGCCCGTCGCTGCATCGTCACCGCTCCAGACAAGGCCTCAAGCAGAAGCCGCGGCCGCGACCCCTGTGACGTCACGCGCCTCAACCCTGAGCGCGGCAAAGCAGGGAACACCACCGGCCTGGTCGCAAGGTCTAGTACCCCCGGGCGCCGCAGTACCAACAGCGCCCTCTACCTCCACTGAGCCACCGGCCTGGTCGCTGGGCCAAGTAACCCCGGGCGCCGCCGTCTTCACGGTGCCCTTTACGTTCAGGGTACCCCAGGCCTGGTCGCAAGGCCTGGCGAACCCGGGCACCGCTACCACCACCGCGCCCTTAACATCCACAGCGCCAAACCTGGGTGAAAACCTATTTGCCCAGCATATGTGCCCGGATGGGCAGCCCTTTATATGGCCACCGGAGTACTACCAACTGGAACTCCAAAAAGCAAGGCCCCTGTGCGAGCCCCTGATTCCGGCTCCGAAGCCCGTTAAGAGGACCCCGCTCCCGCTGGAAAAAGCGCAGTTCGAGTGGGACCACACCGGAGGAGACCTCATGGGGTTCACTCAGGAAACTCGGGCAGCCGCAGCGGAGCGTGCGGAGTGCTGCCGCCAGCAGTTGGCAGTCTTCGAGCAAGAACGGAGAGAGAGGCGGGTCCGTGAGCAGCGGCTGCAGGAACAGAGCGCAGGGCAGAAGAGCAGGACCAGGAGAGACCCCCGTGCAGCTCATGGTCCCCGTACCACCGGGACTGTGATTAAGTTTCAATTGCAGCACGGGTGGGGCTTCATAAGAGATCACCACACCCCCGGCGACGTCTTCGTGACCAGAAGAGACGTGGAGTCCCATCTGCCGGAGGGACACAGAGGTCGTGACCTATATGTAGGGGACGAGGTCACGTTCACCCGGCACAAGTGTGCCAAAGGACCCTACGCCCTCCTAGTACACCGGCTGACGGAGGAGGAGCTACGGTGTGAAGAGGAGCAAGAGGATCCGGACGGGTCTGAAGGAGGAGCAGGAGTACGCCGTCATTAAAGTACGGTAAAGAGACTGTATATAGTTACCCGTCAGGGTATAAGAACTGTTACTGCTGCTAGTTAAAATATAGTCCCCGTTGGGACCAGCAAATTGAACTGTAACCCGTGTGTCCCTATTCCCACTGACCGAGGACTGAGAGCGGTCATTCCTTTCCTGATACCTGGCCGAGGACTGAGAGCGGCCATACCTCCCCTTGTATATAGTTGCGCTTTCTAAGGCGCCCCCTACCGGTTTTATGGGAAACTGTTGTTTTTTTACTACAAGAGACTTGCACTTTACCCGGTCACAAGTTGCACCGTGGCCGGAGGAACAAGAATGTTTACTATGAAAAGTTTGATATGAAAAGTTTTATGATATATATAGTGTTTATTATGTTTATGATGTTTTGAAAAAAAAAATTGTATGTTTGTGGATGTTTTTATTCTTTTACAGCCCGAGGACGTGCTGTGATTTACCAGGGGGGAATGTAGCACCCTGAGGACTCGGCTGCTACAGGGGTATTACACCTCAAGCCAGAGGTGTGGTATTCCACTCTCGGGTAAGGATGGAGTGTGGAACTGAGCTCAGATAGCTGCATACACTACATACATCCCATTTCCGGGGGACAGATCGACGGTACTCCCACCAATATATGTGCAGGTACGATAGTGTCTGTCCCTGGCTGGAGTGGGAGGGGGGTGGAACATCCCAGTAGTGTAGGGGCAGATAGGGGGAGCAGTCTGGGTAATGCTAGGAGCTCATTGGGTGCTGGTCACCTGAGCTCACACATAGAGGGAGTATATAAGGTGGGCACCATCTTAGGACAGGGTCTTTTGTAGAGTGAATCAGTCCTGAGGAGCAGAGCAGAGAAGCTCAGCCAGAAGGGCTGACAGGGAGTTGTGGTTCCGGCTGGGCCCAGCTCCAAGGCCAAGTCTGAGAGAGAGAGAGAGGAGTCAGAAGGACCCAGAGAGAAGAAGAAGGAACCCCAAGACCCCAGAATACAAACAGCAGGGTGAAGGGTTGGCACCCAGGGTACCGGATCCCAAGCTGGTGGAGGCCACTAATCCTCAGCCAGAGACCGGAGGTTGTGGGCAGGATCTGCCACGACCCTCACTAAATCCACTAGGAAGGCATACCAAGTATAGTGTCAGGGAACCCAGAAGAGGTGTACCCACCAAGAGACCCGAGGGAGCCGGACATAAGTGGATCCCTGGTGAGAACGGCCAGAAGAGAGGGAAAGTCAGACAGGAGCTCAGGACCACGCTCCAGAATTGTTTGGGGGGTTGGCCGAGTCCAGGACCTGGTGGACGCAGCACGGCTCGGGTGGTCGCTTCAGGCCAGAGTGACCATAAGAACACCCGTAAGTAAAAACCCCTGAACTGCACAGCCCGACTCTGAGTCTTCTTGCTTGATCATCCTGCACCTTCACAACCACCATCCTCTACATCTGACCCCCTGAGGCTATACCCCTCCCGTTGGGGGTTATACTACCACAGCTGCACACATACCACCAGCCTCAGCGGACCCTTCTGCAGCGGCGGCCTTTTGACCGCAAATCAACGGGTGGCGTAGTCGACACTAAGAACATTTAACAACATCTGTAAAGACTGCCACACACTGAGTTTGACACCCTGGGCACGGACCGGGTCGCCGCCACTCGGAGACTACAACCCCCATCTGATCCGGCTCCGGGTAATCCCCAAACAGCACTGGCCCAGGGGGCGCGTCAGATAGAAGACTGCGTGCAAGGGTTAATGAGAGCAAATCCTCTGCTATGTCAGTTTCTGGTTATGAGAATGTGTGTACTAACAGTGGTGAACCGATGGAGATTGGATCGGTGGCACCTCGCTCTCAAGAAAAAGACCGTCGATTTTTTGAAGGCTTGTGTTTCTATTGCGGAAAATCTGGTCATTTGATTAAAGGCTGTGAGCTTCGTATGAAGAAAGAAAAAAAAATGGTCAGTCATGCCCGTATTGCCTGTTTAAATTCCAAGGGTGTATTTTTAGCTGCTTCCACGATTGCTCAGGAAAAATTAATGGAATTTCGGGTGTTTGTTGATTGTGGGTCTACTCTGAATGTAATTGATGGGGGATTCGTGGAAAGACTCAATTTAAAACCTGAACCTTTATCATCCCCCATTGCTGTGGTTTCTGTGGATGGTTCCCCTTTGAAGAATATTACTCTCAAGGTCTGTGAATTTCCTCTCACTATTAATGGTGTTCACCATGAGAAATTGGATTTGGTAGTGTTGAATAACTTGCCTTCTCCAGTAATATTGGGATTGCCCTGGTTAAAATTTCACAATCCTGTACTGGATTGGTCTACCAGTGAAATTAAATCCTGGAGCCATAAATGTTATGACAAGTGTTGTAATGGGCGTATTGCAGCTTTGGATAGGGGAGAATTGCCTGTTCCTATTCAGGATTTTTGGAGAGTTTTTTCTGAGAAGGAATCGCAGGTTTTGCCTCCCCATAGAGACTATGATTGTTCTATTGAATTTGTCCCTGGAGCGACTCTTCCTAAAAGTCGTTTATTTAACCTTACTATTCCTGAGAGGAAGGCTTTGGAGGAGTACATACAGACAAGTTTGGCCGCTGGTCACATTAGGCCCTCTAAGTCTCCTGTGGCGGTTGGATTTTTTTTTGTAAAAAAAAAGGACGGCGGTTTACGTCCTTGTCTGGATTTTCGTGAGATTAACAAAATTACTGTACGCAATCCTTACCCACTGCCATTGATTCCTGATCTGTTTAACCAGTTATTGGGGGCCAAGTGGTTCTCTAAAATTGACCTTAAGGGGGCATACAATCTGTTGCGCATGAAGGAGGGTGATGAATGGAAGACTGCTTTTAACACTCCTGTGGGTCATTTTGAGAATCTGGTTATGCCTTTTGGTCTTACTAATGCTCCTGCATTTTTTCAGAATCTGATTAATGACATCCTTAGACCTTTGATCGGTAAAAATGTGGTTGTGTATTTGGATGACATTTTGATTTATTCGCCGGATCTGGAGTCTCATTGGCGGAGCGTGCGTGAGGTATTACAGTTATTAATGGACAATTCGCTTTTTGCTAAGCTGGAGAAATGTGAGTTCGCTGTACAGAGAATTAGTTTTTTGGGCTACATTATCTCCAGCAAAGGTTTTGAGATGGATCCGGTTAAGGTTCAGGCTGTGCAGGAATGGCCTAGGCCTATTGGTTTGAAATCGATACAGAGGTTTTTGGGTTTCGCCAATTACTATAGAAAATTCATAAAAATTTTTTCTAGTATTGTCAAACCTCTGACTGATCTCACCAGGAAAGGTGCTGATGCGGTTCAGTGGTCTTCTGAGGCCATTGAAGCTTTTGTGTATCTGAAGGAGAGGTTCACCTCTGCTCCCATCCTTATGCAGCCTGATGTTACTAGGCCGTTTTTGGTTGAGGTTGATGCTTCCTCTGTGGGGGTTGGCGCAGTATTGTCTCAGGATAACGGGGATGGATTACATCCCTGTGCCTTTTTTTCAAAAAATTTTTCGGAGACTGAACTGAATTACGATATTGGTAATCGGGAATTATTGGCTATTAAACTCGCATTTGAACACTGGCGCCACTTCTTGGAAGGTGCGGAATTTCCCGTTCAGGTTCTTACGGATCATAAAAATCTGATATATCTTGATGCTGCCAAGCGCCTGAATGCCCGTCAGGCTAGGTGGGCACTGTTTTTCTCGCGGTTTAATTTCTCCGTTACTTACATCCCTGGTACTAAGAATGTTAAGGCGGATGCCTTGTCTCGCAGTTTTTCTCCCATAGTCGGTGCTGAGAAAGAGGAGAACATTTTACAAGAAGGTGTTGTGATAGCTGCTTTGGACTCCGTTTTGGAAAATGAGATTCTTAAAGCACAGGAGAATGCCCCTTCTAACACTCCTCATGGGAGGTTGTTTGTGCCTGGGACCTTTAGGAGAGATTTGTTTGTTGAGTGTCACGAATCTCGGTTGGCAGGTCATCCCGGAATCTCTGAGACCAAGAGACTGGTGGGTCGCAGTTTTTGGTGGCCTGGATGGCAGAAGGAAGTCATTAAGTGGGTGCGTCAATGTACTATATGTGCTAGATCTAAGTCCTCACATACTCCTGCTGCGGGGTTGCTTTGTCCTTTGGAGGTTCCCAGTGCTCCTTGGACACATTTGGCTATGGACTTTATAACTGACCTTCCCCCCTCTGAGGGTTTTACTGTCATCTGGGTGGTCGTGGACCGTTTTAGCAAGATGTGTCACTTGGTTCCTTTCGTCAAACTGCCCTGCGCTAAAACTCTCGCTAAGGCCTTTGTCAAGGAAATTGTCAGACTTCATGGCATTCCTACTGACATTGTTTCTGATAGGGGTCCTCAGTTCGTGGCTCGTTTTTGGCGTGCCTTTTGTGATAGGTTGGGAGTTCATTTGTCGTTCTCGTCCGGATATCATCCTGAATCTAATGGCCAGACAGAAAGGAAAAACCAGGATGTTGAGCAGTTCTTGCGTTGTTTTGTGGCAGACAATCAAGAGGGGTGGTCTGAGTTTCTGCCACTTGCTGAATTTGCTCTGAACAATCATACATATTCTTCTGCTGGTTGTTCGCCTTTTTTTTGTTGTTCTGGGAGACATCCGTCGTTTGGGTCGTTCTCCAAGTTGGGATCTGCCGTGCCTGAGGAGGAGAATTTTTCCGGTGATTTGGAGAGAGTTTGGACGGATGTGCGTGGTAATCTTCAGGAGGCCAACAGAAAATCTAAAGACTACTTTGATAGGAAACGACAGGAGGTTTTGTTCGCTGTTGGTGACATGGTTTGGTTGTCCTCTAGGAATCTGCGGTTGAGGATTCCTTCAAAGAAATTGGGTCCCAAGTTTGTAGGGCCCTTTAAGGTGCTTCAGGTTGTCAACCAATCTGCTGTTAGGTTGGAGGTTCCTACCTCCTGGAGAATTAATCCGGTATTTCATGTCTCTCTGTTGAAAAAAGCTGTTGTATCGGATTGTGACGCCTCTGCCTCTGTTCCTCCGGTGGTGGAGGACGGGGAATATGAAATTTCTCGCATCCTTAACTCTAGACGGTATAGAGGTAGTTTGCAGTATCTTGTGGCCTGGAAAGGTTTCGGTCCCGAGGATAACTCTTGGGTGAGGTCGGATGATGTTTCCGCGTCCAGACTTATCAGAGCGTTTCACAGGAGATTTCCTGATAAGCCTGGTCCTAGGGGATCCGGAGGATCCTCTTAGAAGGGGGGGTACTGTTAGAACCTTGCTCTTAGTTTTTTTTCCTTTGCTGGTCACATGACCTTGTTGGCCTATTTAATCCTGCTCCGCCCTTCTGGCTTTGCTGGACTTCATTGTATATCTACTTTCTAGCTAGCCTGTGCTCTGTGTCTTGCTCTGTTAGTTTGCTTGGTCTACTGACCTCTATGTTCTATATATTTTGTTTGTTCGTCTGTCTGCTACTATTTCTGTTAGGAGGTGTCCCATATTCCTCCCAGTCCTTAGTACTTGTAGGGATTCCTTCCTCACATCTATAGGTCTCCGTACAGACTAGCTTAGGACTTTAGCAGGTCTGATCGCAGGATCAGGTTCCCTGTTACATCGTAGGGATTAAGCTGAGTTCTATCATAGGGACAGATCTCCTCTCTTTCCTTAGCTCTGGTAGCAGAACATAACAATTTTTTCAATAAGGATGGTGTGAGATACTTTGTCAAATGCTTTGCTGAAGTCAAGATATACTATATCAACAGCATTTCCCTGATCCACCCAGTCAGTGATTCTGTCATAGAAGAAAATTAAGTAGTTAGTCTGACATGACTTGTTAGTTACAAACCCATGCTGACTCTGGTTAATCACTTCATTCTTATCCAGGTACTTACATACATGTTGTTTAATAATTTGTTCAAAGATCTTTCCTGGTATAGAAGTCAGACTCACCGGCCTATAGTTCCCTGGGTCCACCTTCTTCCCCTTTTTGAAGATAGGAACAACATTTGCTCTTCTCCAGTCTTCTGGGACTTCTCCTGTTCTCCAAGAATTTTCAAAGATTATGGAGAGTGGTTCTAAAATTTCTTCCACGATCTCCTTCAGTACTCTGGGGTGTAAATCATCTGGACCTGGAGACTTGAACTCATTTATGTTAGCTAAATATTCCCTCACAATCTTTCTGTTTACAGATAACTTGGATTCCTCTATTCCTTTAAAAGGACAGTGAAGATCAGTTGATGTTACATTTTCTTTCTGAGAGAAAACAGATGCAAAATAGGAATTAAAAAGTTCAGCCTTCTCAACATCCTCTCTTACCATTTCTCCATTTTCATCCTGTAAAAATCCTATAGCATCTTTGACTTTTCTTTTACTTTTGACATACCCCCAAAATCCTTTTTTATTGCTTTTGACATCTCTTGCAAGCCTTAATTCATTGTCAGCTTTAGCTAACCTGATACGTGCCCTGCAGGATCTGCAGACTGCATTATAATCTTCTTTAGATATGCCTCCCTCTTTCCATTTAATAAACATTTATTTCTTTCTTTTTAGCATGTGTTTAAGTTCTGTGTTCATCCATCCTGGTTTCCTTAAATGCTTCCCATTCTTCCTACTTTTCGGGATTGTTAATGATTGTGCTTTGAGAATCTCATTTTTAAAAATTTCCCATCCTTCCTGGACATTTTTGTCCTTAAGGACATCCAGCCATTGGATCCCTCCTATTCTCTTTCTGAGTCTCTTAAAATCTGCCTTTCTAAAATCTAACCTTGAAGTTTGAGTCTTCACATGTCTTCCTCCTCTAGTTATCCAAAATTCTATAATAGCATGATCGCTGCCTCCTAGGGTCCCAGCCACCTTTACCTCCTCAACCATTTCCTCCCTGTTTATAAGGATTAGATCCAAAGTAGCAGATCCCCTTGTTTTCTCCCCTACCTTTTGGAAGATAAAGTTGTCAGCAAGAGAGGATAAGAATTTGCTTGACCTGTTAGTTTTACTTGAGAGAGATTCCCAACAAATGTCTGGATAGTTGAAATCTCCCATGACCACTACGTCATATTTTTTGGAGAACTTGGTCATTTGATACATAAAGAGTTCATCCATATCTTCAGCTTGCCCAGGTGGCCTGTAGTAAATGCCTACAATGATGTCCTTTCCGTTGTTCTCTCCTTGTATTCTTACCCAAACAGTTTCCACAGAACTCCCAGTCTCTGAAGCTTCAATCTCTGTGCAGATATACGCTTTTCTAACATACAATGTTATCAATGTAAACTTGGGCATTTATTGAAGATATAATGACAGCCATCTCCCCAGCGCCTTTACCTGACATGCAGCCCCATATCATCAATGACTGTGGAAATTTGCATGTTCTCTTCATGCAGTCATCTTTATGAATCTCATTGGAACGGCACCAAACAAAAGTTCCAGCATCATCACCTTGCCCAATGCAGATTCGCGATTCATCACTGAATATGACTTTCATCCAGTCATCCACAGTCCACAATTGCTTTTCCTTAGCCCATTGTAACCTTGTTTTTTTCTGTTTAGGTGTTAATGATGGCTTATGAATAGCTTTTCTGTATGTAAATCCCATTTCCTTTAGGCGGTTTCTTATAGTTCGGTCACAGACATTGACTCCAGTTTCCTCTCATTTGTTCCTCATTTGTTTTGTTGTGCATTTCCTGTTTTGGAGACATATTGCTTTAAGTTTCCGGTCTTGACGCTTTGATGTCTTCCTTGGTCTACCAGTATGTTTGCCTTTAATAACCTTCCCATGTTGTTTGTATTTGGTCCAGATTTTAGACACAGCTTACTGAACAACCAACATCTTTTGCAACATTGCGTGATGATTTACCTTCTTTTAAGAGTTTGATGATCCTCTCCTTTGTTTCAATTAACATCTTTCGTGTTGGAGCCATGATTCATGTCAGTCCACTTGGTGCAACAGCTCTCCAAGGTGTGATCTCTCCTTTTTAGATGTAGATTAACGAGCAGATCTAATTTGATGCAGGTGTTAGTTTTGGAAATGAAAATTTACAGGGTGATTCCATAATCTTTTCCTCAGAATTGAGTGATTCCATAATTTTTTCCCTCTGCTTGGTCTGAAAAAAATTACCTTTACTGAGTACCACATTTTTTATCTTGATTTCTTTCAGTGTTTCTTAAAGCCCTAAAGTTGCCATTTGAAATGACTTTAGTTTTGTGCCATGTCTGTGATCTGCTTTTTTTCAACATTAAACTGAATGAACATCCTCCGAGCCCGGTGATTCCATAATTTTTGCCAGGGGTTGTATATGTCATCTGCATGTTTATTTTCTGCTCATATAGGAATCTACGGTCAGTATTGGGAAGCAGGAAACATTTTTTTCTCTGTTGATGATCTTTACCCCGTTTTGTACAGTTGTGAATAACAGCAATCTGCGGGTGCATCCATCCGTCACACAGTATTTACCCTAGTAGATGAAGTGATAACTGCCTGAATACAATGGATTACTAGAGAAAACGACACGCTTTCCAGAACTTCAGATTCAGTTACAATGTGGCACATGACAACGATTATGATTGAGATCAACGATAAATATGGAAATGGTCGGCAGACATGGAGGGGATTATTGCAGTGTTGTAAGTGCGGCAGTGAGAAATGCACCAATTCACCTGTTGTCAGGTCCAGGGATGAAGCCGATCTGTAGTGATACTTTGATATTAGTTTCTCTATATACAGTACTGGTCCATAATAAATGCACTGGATGCCCTGTGTTTTCTCAAAATTTGTTAGGAAATTCTCCTCCGTTTTTTTTGCATTTTTTTTCCTCCCCTTCTTCCCAGAGCCATAACTTTTATTTTCTATTTTTTTCTTTTTCTTTTTGTATTTCTCTTTTCTTTTAATATTTTTCCACAAAGACATATGAGGGCTTGTTTTTTTGCAGGATGAGTTGTACTTTTGAATGACGTTATTCATTTTACCACATGGTGTACTGGAAAACGGGAAAAAAATTCCAAGTGGGGAGAAATTGTGAAGAAAAATGCATTTCTGACATTGTTTTTTGGGAATTGTTTTTATGATGTACATTTTGTGGTAAAAAGGACCTTGTAATATGATTATGCTCATCAGCACGATTACGGCGATACCAAACATGTCCAGCTTATTTTGTTATTTTAGTGGTGAAAAAAAAAAAATCAGAAATGTAAAAAAAAATTGGGGGTTGTGTCCCCTTTTTCCGAGATCCGTAATGTTTTTATTTTTCGGTCAATGGAGCAATGTGAGGGATTTTTTTTCTGTTTTGCGGAACGAGACAACGTTTTTACTGATACTATTTTGGGACAGATGTGATGTTTAGATCACTCGTTACAGCATTTTGTGTAGAATTGCCGCGACCTAAAAAACGTAATTTTGGCGTTCTTGAACTTTTTACAGCGTTTATCGATCAGGTAAATTATTTTTATATTTTGATAGATCTGACTTTTTTGAAAGCGGCGATACCATTTGTGTATTTTTTTTAATCTTTATTTTTAGTAGGGGAAAAGGTTAATTTGAACATTTTTTTAAAAATATTTTTTAAAACTTTTTTTTAACTTTTCACTGTTTTTATTTGTCTCCTTAGGGTACTTGGAGCTGCAATAGTCTGATTTCTTGTGCTATATAGAGAGATGTCGCAGTATCGCTGTATATAGCAGAAATAACGGTCTCCTTTGAAGCCCGGCCACAGGCAGGGTTTCAAAGGAGCTCCGTAATAACATGCTTGGGGTCTTCAGCAGACTCCTGGCTGTCATAGAAACCCATCGGCCAGGCCCAGATTGGCAATTTGCCAAGGCGGGCATATGCCCGGTGGGCCGGCGGCTCTGAGCTGTAATGTGGGCCGCTTGCCCTTTAAAACTTTTGAATAAGCCCCTGTGTGCGCGCTTTCTCCCCCATACATGCACTGACAAGGCCGCTGTGCGCTCTGCGACAGCCCTTGTCAGCGCTTGTGTGACCTGCGGCGGCCCTTCTCAGCACGTGCAGCGGAGAGAGCGCGCGCACACAGGACTCTCACAGGGCTCTCTGACGCTGGCCTGTGCCAGCATCAGAACTTTTTTTGGGGGGTGACGTTCACGCTCTGCTCCCTGGCTCCAGGGATCTGCTTATCTGCAGGCCTGATGCTGGACACGCTGCAGCTCTGCATCCTCCCCCATCATAGGGATCTGAGTGAGTCCCAATATAGAACATCTATGTATATACAGCATATATATATATATATATATATATATATATATATATATATATATATATATATATATATATATATATACACAGTACAGACTAAAAGTTTGGACACACCTTCTCATTTAAAGATTTTTCTGTATTTTCATAACTATGAAAATTGTACATTCACGCTGAAGGCATAAAAACGATGAATTAACACATGTGGAATTATATACTTAACAAAAAAGTGTGAGACAACTGAAAATATGTCTTATATTCTAGGTTCTTCAAAGTAGCCGCCTTTTGCTTTGATGACTGCTTTGCACACTCTTGGCATTCTCTTGATGAGCTTCAAGGAGGTTGTCAGCGGAAATGGTCTTCCAACAATCTTGAAGGAGTTCCCAGAGATGCTTAGCACTTGTTGGCCCTTTTGCCTTCACTCTGCGGTCCAGCTCACCCCAAACCATCTCGATTGGGTTCAGGTCTGGTGACTGTGGAGGCCAGGTCATCTGGCGTAGCACCCCATCACTCTCCTTCTTGGTCAAATAGCCCTTACACAGCCTGGAGGTGTGTTTGGTGTCATTGTCCTGTTGAAAAATAAATGATCCAACTAAACGCAAACCGGATGGAATAGCATGCCGCTGCAAGATGCTGTGGTAGCCATGCTGGTTCAGTATGCCTTCAATTTTGAATAAATCCCCAATAGTGTCACCAGCAAAGCACCCGCACACCATCACACCTCCTCCTCCATGCTTCACGGTGGGAACCAGGCATGTAGAGTCCATCCGTTCACCTTTTCTGCGTCGCACAAAGACACGGTGGTTGGAACCAAAGATCTCAAATTTGGACTCATCAGACCTAAGCACAGATTTCCACTGGTCTAATGTCCATTCCTTGTGTTCTTTAGCCCAAACAAGTCTCTTCTGCTATTTGCCTGTCCTTAGCAGTGGTTTCCTAGCAGCTATTTTACCATGAAGGCCGGCTGAACAAAGTCTCCTCTTAACAGTTGTTGAAGAGATGTGTCTGCTGCTAGAACTCTGTGTGGCATTGACCTGGTCTCTAATCTGAGCTGCTGTTAACCTGCGATTTCTGAGGCTGGTGACTCGGAGAAACTTATCCTCAGAAGCAAAGGTGACTCTTGGTCTTCCTTTCCTGGGGCGGTCCTCATGTGAGCCAGTTTCTTTGTAGCGCTTTGTAACATCACTGGCGGCGTGCTTGCATAGTGCACCACCTCCCACTATGCAAGACTGCAATTTTACCTGTCAGTCCAGCCTGTAAACCGTGCTCCAGTTCATGCTGTGTGCATGTCTCTTGACTGACTGTTTAGGGCGGCGGCCCGGTTACTTCCTGATTGTTATAGCTGCTGTGGACGCACCCCTAATGCGTCTCCAGCCTATTGATGGTAGTCACTGGATATTTAAACCCCCTCCACCCAGTAGGAGGTGCCTGAGCAACACTAACATTCAGTGTGCTCCTTGACTCTGAAGTTGCCAGATCCAGTTCTGCTTCTGTCTGTTCCTGCCATCTCTGGGGGCTGCATACCCAGACCTGTTATCTGTGACTTCTTGTCCGTTTCCGCCATCTCTGCGGGCTGTATACCCAGGCCTGTTATCTCTCACTTCTAGTCTGTCCGCCATTCTGGGGGCTGTATATCCAGGCTCGTTCTTGTATCTCATTGCAGTAGCAGTTCCTGTCTGAACTCTACCCTAGCCTGTTACCTGTTTTGTCTCTATGTCCGTACCCTCCCTTTTCCTGCATTGTCTGAACCTGCACCTAGCTCCAACTAGTTGTCTCTGTACTTCTGTTTGTGAGTTTTGTGTCCACTCGCTACTTCATTGTAAGTACCTTGTGTGTATCTGGTTCTGCTTGTCTCTTTTCCCTTCCTCCGTATCTACCTTCTGTGTTCTAGCCATTTTTCTGTATTTTCCTATCTGTTCCATGTGAACAGAGCCCTGTCCTTTCTGCTTGCACTTTCAGCCCTGTTCTGCTCTATCTTGTCCACCGCGCCTGCGGTTCTGCTCCGCTCTGTCTGTTCACCGCGCTTGCGGTTTTGCTCCGCTCTGCTTGTTCTCCACACCTGCGGTTTTGCTTCGCTCTGCTTGTTCACCGTGATTGCGGTTTTGCTCCGCTCTGCTTGTTCTCCACACCTGCGGTTATGCTCTGCTCTGCTTGTCTACCGCGTCTGCGGGTTTTGCTCTGCTCTGCTTGTCTACCGCATCTGCAGATTTTGCTCTGCTCAGCTTGTCTACCGCATCTGTGGGTTTTGCTCTGCTCAGCTTGTCTACCGCATCTGCGGGTTTTGCTCTGCTCAGCTTGTCTACCGCATTTGCGGATTTTGCTCTGCTCAAGCTTGTCTACCGCATCTGCGGGTTTTGCTCTGCTTAGCTTGTCTACCGCATCTGCGGGTTTTGCTCTGCTTAGCTTGTCTACCGCATCTGGCACTCTTGCTTTGCCCTGCCTTGTCCACCGCACCTGCGGTTTCGTTCTGCTCTGTCTTGTCCACTGCTCCGGCGGTTTCGCTCTGCTCTGCCTTGTTCACCGCTCCGGCGGTTTTGCTTTACTTCCTGTCTACTTGCTCTGTTCCTGTCTCCTAGTCTGTACTGGACCCTATTCAGCCTGCGCTCCAACCTGCTAGTATCTCCCTTTCTGCATACCAGACGTGTTTGCCAGTACCCACCTGTCTGTACTCCAGCCGTGTTCGCCAGTGCCCACCTGTCTGCATACCAGCCGTGCCTACCAGTGCCCACCTGTTTGCATGCCAGCCGTGCTTGCCAATACCCACCTGTCTGTATGCCAGTCTAACCTGCCTTTTCCTGCATTCCCCGGTGTGGGTCAATAGCTGTGACTGGGGTCTGACCTGGAGTGGCACCTGGTCCCTCTGCTCGGTTCCTCCTTGGTTCACGGAGTCGTTAGCCGCCGTGCGACCTTGGTCAGATCGGGTAGATACTTAGTTAGGCCCCTCCAGGCACCCCTCGGTTCATGGTACAGTGGGATCACTAATCACGCTCACGCCAGTCAGTCCGGGCGCGAGGGTAACAGTTTGCTCAGGCCATGGTTCCCGTTGAGCCCCACGGCCTTTCGCTCTCAGAGACATTTTGAATCCTTGTCTGACGAATACGTGCACGAAGAATTTTTTTTTTTTTTTCTCTCAAGCTATGGCCCAGGCGATTTATGCACCAGCCCAAATGGATCTATCAGCACTTGTTCCTGCGGATCCACCACGGTACTATGGGGATCCAAAACAAAGCCGTGCATTTGTGGAGCAATGCATGCTGCATTTCAAGTTCTATGCTCACTATTTTCCTACTGATCAGGTTAAAGTAGCATTTATGATGTCCTACCTAGCGGGTGATGCCTTGAAATGGATCACCCCCCTATGGGAAGCATGGGATCCTATCATCTTTGACCTGCAGGCCTTCCTGGTAGCCTAATGGTCTTCGATGACCCTAACCCTGAAGCCTCTGCTAAAGCTTCCCTTCCCAATATCCCGGAGCAGCCCCGATGGGTGATGTGTGTAGGTAGCCTACCAGTCCTCCAGCCTGAGAGATTGTTGCCCACCCAGAATCCACACAGGATGACTATGCTCCACAGAATACTTCTCTTCCCAACCTCAAGAGGCAGTCCAGACGTGCAAGGCGTAGAGGTAAACCGTCACGCCAGGTTCTGTCCTCCCAAAGATCTACTGTTCCCCAGCCTGTAGAGGCAGCTTTCCACACAGAATCCATGAAGGATGACTATGTTCCTCGGGCAAAGCAGAAGCCAGAACTCAGTCACAAAATCGGATTGCGGTCCCGCTGCTGTGGTCTGGGACCCCCTGACGGTCTTTGTCCAGAGAAGGTAGGAGAATCCCAAGACATTAGGCCTGTAGGAGAGGCTGCCCTTGGCGTTGATGTTTCCTCTCTACAGATGACCATGACTGTCTCCGTGGCAAGTGAAGGCCTCGGATTAACCGGAAGTTTCGGGCTTAAAGCCTTGAAGAGTCGGTTTCTGATTCCCGTCCGATAACTCCAGAAGCTGGTTTGGGCATTGTCAGTAGAAGGATGAGCCCTACTCAGAAACAGTCAAAATATATCTGTACAAATTAAGCTCCAGATTGCAGCATTACATATGAAAAAGTTCACATTCCAGGTGCTGACTGGCTTACCCACAGGTTGTCCAGAGCCGAGAGATCTAGTGCCCGCTCAGGTCTGGAGATCCTGCATGGTGTATCCTGGGGGACTGCTAAGGTACAAGGGGTGTCCAGTCCCCACATCTTCAGGACAGTCAGCAGTTTCTTCTTTTTCACCAGATCTGCTAGTCGCTGACTCGCTGTGCGCTGAAGTCTCCGAAGAAAGAGAAACGGAGGCGATGTCCCCGCACAGTCTCGACGATTGTACCAATGATCTGGCCTCAGGTACCGTCCCGCCCTACAGACATGTCATCTCTGAAACCAGTCTGAAGATGGTCCTAAAGCAAGGACCCTCCGTCTCTAATAAATCTGGTCTTACGTCCATCAAGGCGGTGTTTACCCCCGAGTCTTTGCACCCCTCCAACCAGGCGGAGGACCTCCAGTTGTCTCCTAAATCCTCCAGGGTGCTACCTGATAACAAAGGGAGAGAGACTTTCCTACACCTTGTACCTGGTACTTCGCCCACTTCATCCTGTAAGCTTGGCAAAGTGTACTTCGAAGCAGTGATTACCCCCAAGTCTCTGCACCCCTCCAACCAGGCGGAGGACCTCCTGTTGTCTCCTGAATCCTCCGGGGTGCTACCTGATAACAAATGGAGAGAGACTTTCCTACACCCTGTACCTGGTACTTCGCCCACTTCATCCAGTAAGTCTGGCAAAGTGTACTTCGAAGCAGTGAGTATCCCCGAGTCTCTGCACCCCTCCAACCAAGTGGAGGACCTCCAGTTGCCTCCTGAATTCCCCGGGGTGCTACCTGTTAAACGGAGAGAGACTTTTCTACACCCGGTACCTGGTACACCGCCCACTTCATCCAGTAAGCTTGGCAAAGTGTACGTCAAGGCGGTGGTTACCCCCGAGTCTCTGCACCCCTCCAACCAGGCGGAGGACCTCCAGTTGTCTCCTGAATCCACCAGGTTGCTACTTGATAATAAATAGAGAGAGACTTTCCCGTGTGCTGTTCCTGGTACTTCACCCACTTCATCTGTTGCTGAGGATGGCTTGATAGGAGGAAGCATCCTAGTCACCAAGATGATGAGATCAGTTTGTTTCCTCTAATGTACAGAAGAGGTAATCCTCTTGAAGAGAAGGATTGGCCTCCAAATTCTCTGCAGAAGACCCTTGCAGGCTGGAAGAAGAGTGGGCGTAAGGGGGGGGAGGGTACTGTAACATCCCTGGCGGCGTGCTTGCATAGTGCACCACCTCCCACTATGCAAGACCGCAATTTTACCTGTCAGTCCAGCCTGTAAACCGTGCTCCAGTTCATGCTGTGTGCATGTCTCTTGACTGACTGTTTAGGGCGGCGGCCCGGTTACTTCCTGATTCCTATAGCTGCTGTGGACGCACCCCTAATGCGTCTCCAGCCTATTGCTGATAGTCACTGAATATTTAAACCCCCTCCACCCAGTAGGAGGTGCCTGAGCAACACTAACATTCAGTGTGCTCCTTGACTCTGAAGTTTCCAGGTCCAGTTCTGCTTCTGTCTGTTCCCGCCATCTCTGGGGGCTGCATACCCAGACCTGTTATCTGTGACTTCTTGTCCGTTTCCGCCATCTCTGGGGGCTGTATACCCAGGCCTGTTATCTCTCACTTCTAGTCTGTCCGCCATTCTGGGGGCTGTATACCTAGGCTCGTTCTTGTATCTCATTGCAGTAGCAGTTCCTGTCTGAACTGTACCCTAGCCTGTTACCTGTTTTGTCTCTATGTCTGTACCCTCCCTTTTCCTGCATTGTCTGAACCTGCACCTAGCTCCAACTCGTTGTCTCTGTACTTCTGTTTGTGAGTTTTGTGTCCACTCGCTACTTCATTACAAGTACCTTGTGTGCACTTTCAGCACTGTTCTGCTCTATCTTGTCCACCGCGCCTGCAGTTCTGCTCCGCTCTGTCTGTTTACCACGCTTGCGGTTCTGCTCCACGCTGCTTGTTCACCGCGCTTGCGGTTTTGCTCCGCTCTGCTTGTTCTCCGCACCTGCGGTTTTGCTCTGCTCTGCTTGTCTACCGCATCTACGGGTTTTGCTCTGCTCAGCTTGTCTACCGCATCTGCAGATTTCGCTCTGCTCAGCTTGTCTACCGCATCTGCGGGTTTTGCTCTGCTCAGCTTGTCTATCACATCTGCAGGTTTTGCTCTGCTCAAGCTTGTCTACTGCATCTGCGGGTTTTGCTCTGCTCAGCTTGTCTACCGCATCTGGCGGTCTTTCTCTACTCTGCCTTGTCCACCGCACCTGCGGTTTCATTCTGCTCAGTCTTGTCCACCGCTCCGGCGGTTTCGCTCTGCTCTGCCTTGTTCACCGTTCCAGCGGTTTTGCTTTACTCTGCTTGTCTACCGCATCTGCAGCTCTGTTCCTGTCTCCTAGTCTGTACTGGACCCTATCCAGCCTGTGGTCCAACCTGCTAGTATCTCCCTGTCTGCATACCAGCCATGTTTGCCAGTACCCACCTGTTTGCATGCCAGCCGTGCCTGCCAATACCCACCTGTCTATATGCCAGTCTAACCTGCCTGTTCCTGCATTCCCCGGTGTGGGTCAACAGCTGTGACCGGGGTCTGACCTGGAGTGGCACCTGGTCCCTCTGCTCGGTTCCTCCTTGGTTCACGGAGTCGTTAGCCGCCGTGCGACCTTGGTTGGATCGGGTAGATACTTAGTTACACCCCTCCAGGCACTCCTCGGTTCATTGTACAGTGAGATCACTAATCACGCCAGTCAGTCCGGGCGCGAGCGTAACACGCTTGATGGTTTTTGCAACTGCACTTGGGGACACTTTCAAAGTTTTCCAAATTTTTCGCACTGACTGACCTTCATTTCTTAAAGTAATGATGGCCACTCGTTTTTCTTTACTTAGCTGCTTTTTTCTTGCCATAACACAAATTCTAACAGTCTATTCAGTAGGACTATCAGCTGTGTATCCACCTGACTTCTGCACAACACAACTGATGGTCCCAACCCCAATTATAAGGCAAGAAATCCCGCTTATTAAACCTGACAGGGCACACCTGTGAAGTGAAAACCATTTCCGGTGACTACCTCTTGAAGCTCATCAAGAGAATGCCCAGAGTGTGCAAAGCAGTCATCAAAGCAAAAGGTGGCTACTTTGAAGAACCTAGAATATAAGACACATTTTCAGTTGTTTCACACTTTTTTGTTAAGTATATAATTCCACATGTGTTAATTCATAGTTTTGATGCCTTCAGTGTGAATGTACAATTTTCATAGTCAGGAAAATACAAAATCTTTAATGAGAAGGTGTGCCCAAACTTTTGGTCTGTACTGTATATATATATATATATATATATATATATATATATATATATATATACACAGTACAGACCAAAAGTTTGGACACACCTTCTCATTTAAAGATTTTTCTGTATTTTCATGACTATGAAAAATGTACATTCACACTGAAGGCATCAAAACTATGAATTAACACATGTGGAATTATATACGTAACAAAAAAGTGTGAAACAACTGAAAATATGTCTTATATTCTAGGTTCTTCAAAGTAGCCACCTTTTGCTTTGATGACTGCTTTGCACACTCTTGGCATTCTCTTGATGAGCTTCAAGAGGTAGTCACCATAAATGGTCTTTCAACAATCTTGAAGGAGTTCCCAGAGATGCTTAGCACTTGTTGGCCCTTTTGCCTTCACTCTGCGGTCCAGCTCACCCCAAACCATCTCAATCGGGTTCAGGTCTGGTGACTGTGGAGGTCAGGTCATCTGGCGTAGCACCACATCACTCTCCTTCTTGGTCAAATAGCCCTTACACATCCTGGAGGTGTGTTTGGGGTCATTGTCCTGTTGAAAAATAAATGATGGTCCAACTAAACGCAAACCGGATGGAATAGCTTACCGCTGCAAGATGCTGCGGTAGCCATGCTGGTTCAGTATGCCTTCAATTTTGAATAAATCCCCAACAGAGTCACCAGCAAAGCACCCCCACACCATCACACCTCCTACTCCATGCTTCACGGTGGGAACCAGGCATGTAGAGTCCATCCGTTCACCTTTTCTGCGTCGCACAAAGACACGGTGGTTGTAACCAAAGATCTCAAATTTGGACTCATCAGACCAAAGCACAGATTTCCACTGGTCTAATGTCCATTCCTTGTGTTCTTTAGCCCAAACAAGTCTCTTCTGCTTGTTCCCTGTCCTTAGCAGTGGTTTCCTAGCAGCTATTTTACCATGAAGGCCGGCTGCACAAAGTCTCCTCTTAACAGTTGTTGTAGAGATGTGTCTGCTGCTAGAACTCTGTGTGGCATTGACCTGGTCTCTAATCTGAGCTGCTGTTTACCTGCGATTTCAGAGGCTGGTGACTCGGATAAACTTATCCTCAGAAGCAGAGGTGACTCTTGGTCTTCCTTTCCTGGGGCGGTCCTCATGTGAGCCAGTTTCTTTGTAGCGCTTGATGGTTTTTGCAACTGCACTTTGGGACACTTTCAAAGTTTTCCCAACTTTTCGGACTGACTGACCTTCATTTCTTAAAGTAATGATGGCCACTCGTTTTTCTTTACTTAGCTGCTTTTTTCTTGCCATAATACAAATTCTAATAGTCTATTCAGTAGGACTATCAGCTGTGTATCCACCTGACTTCTGCACAACACAACTGATGGTCAGAACCCCATTTATAAGACAAGAAATCCCACTTATTAAACCTGACAGGGCACACCTGTGAAGTGAAAACCATTTCCGGTGACTACCTCTTGAAGCTCATCAAGAGAATGCCAAGAGTGTGCAAAGCAGTCAAAGCAAAAGGTGGCTACTTTGAAAAACCTAGAATATAAGACATAATGTCTGTCGTTTCACACTTTTTTGTTAAGTATATAATTTCACATGTGTTAATTCATAGTTTTGATGCCTTTATTGTGAATGTACAATTTTCAAAGTCATGAAAATACAGTAAAATCTTTAACTGAGAAGGTGTGTCCAAACTTTTGGTCTATACTGTATATATATATATATATATATATATATATATATATATATATATATATATATATATAGTAAGGCGGCGGTGCTCACACCGTGCAGTAACTGAGGCAGTGACCCAAGCAAGTCCAACAAAAACAGCTTTTATTCAGCAACTCACGGGTAAACAGAAAGTCCTCCGGTTCGCAGCCGGGTTAACATGAGTCCATAAACAACGGTTGCCGGGGACAACGGCCGCGTCGGGCCGCTCAGAGCCTGACAGGTGCAAAGCTTTCCCAGGCGGTGGTTCAGCCACACTCAATCCTGCTGAGCTTCCCTGCTGTGCTCCTAGCAGGTTCCAACATAAAACAACACTAATCCTTAGTGCAGGGATTTTAAAGGACCTGTGGCAAGAGCCACTGGAAAACCCAGGTTGGAGGGAGGAGGCCGCCCCACTGCCTCCTGTGACCTTCTCCAAGAAATGAAGGCCCTGCCGGGTTTTACTTAATCAGCCTTAGCCAGATAGCCTGACCAGGTCAATGCTCACCTTCATTCCTGCATTGCAGCCGCAGCTGTGTCTGACTGCAATGCACTCCAATGGATTTAATAGGTCTCTGTGCACATTCTGGGAGATATATAACGTCCCTCGTATACGATCCCGGTCACTGCCTCACAATATACAGTGGTGGCCAAAAGTATTGGCACCCCTGCAATTCTGTCAGATAATACTCAGTTTCTTCCTGAAAATGATTGCAATCACAAATTCTTTGGTATTATTATCTTCATTTAATTTGCTTGCAAGGAAAAAACACAAAAGAGAATGAAGCAAAAATCAAATCATTGATTATTTCACAGAAAACTCCAAAAATGGGCCAGACAAAAGTATTGGCACCCTCAGCCTAATACTTGGTTGCACAACCTTTAGCCAAAATAACTGCGAACAACCGCTTCCGGTAACCATCAATGAGTTTCTTACAATGCTCTGCTGGAATTGTAGACCATTCTTCTTTGGCAAACTGCTCCAGGTCCCTGATATTTGAAGGGTGCCTTCTCCAAACTGCCATTTTGAGATCTCTCCACAGGTGTTCTATGGGATTCAGGTCTGGACTCATTGCTGGCCACCTTAGAAGTCTCCAGTGCTTTCTCTCAAACCATTTTATAGTGCTTTTGGAAGTGTGTTTTGGGTCATTGTCCTGCTGGAAGACCCATGACCTCTGAGGGAGACCCAGCTTTCTCACACTGGGCCCTACATTATGCTGCAAAATTTGTTGGTAGTCTTCAGACTTCATAATGCCATGCACACGATCAAGCAGTCCAGTGCCAGAGGCAGCAAAGCAACCCCAAAACATCAGGGAACCTCCGCCATGTTTGACTGTAGGGACCGTGTTCTTTTCTTTGAATGCCTCTTTTTTTTTCCTGTACACTCTATGTTGATGCTTTTTCCCAAAAAGCTCTACTTTTGTCTCATCTGACCAGAGAACATTCTTCCAAAACGTTTTAGGCTTTCTCAGGTAAGTTTTGGCAAACTCCAGCCTGGCTTTTTTATGTCTCGGGGTAAGAAGTGGAGTCTTCCTGGGTATCCTACCATACAGTCCCTTTTCATTCAGACGCCGACGGATAGTACGGGTTGACACTGTTGTACCCTCGGACTGCAGGGCAGCTTGAACTTGTTTGGATGTTAGTCGAGGTTCTTTATCCACCATCCGCACAATCTTGCGTTGAAATCTCTCGTCAATTTTTCTTTTCCGTCCACATCTAGGGAGGTTAGCCACAGTGCCATGGGCTTTAAACTTCTTGATGACACTGCGCACGGAAGACACAGGAACATTCAGGTCTTTGGAGATGGACTTGTAGCCTTGAGATTGCTCATGCTTCCTCACAATTTGGTTTCTCAAGTCCTCAGACAGTTCTTTGGTCTTCTTTCTTTTCTCCATGCTCAATGTGGTACACACAAGGACACAGGACAGAGGTTGAGTCAACTTTAATCCATGTTAACTGGCTGCAAGTGTGATTTAGTTATTGCCAACACCTGTTAGGTGCCACAGGTAAGTTACAGGTGCTGTTAATTATACGAATTAGAGAAGCATCACATGATTTTTCAAACAGTGCCAATACTTTTGTCCACCCCCTTTTTTAGGCTTAGTGTGGAATTGTATCCAATTTGGCTTTAGGACAATTCTTTTTGTGTTTTTTTCATTGAAGACAAATTAAATGAAGATAATAATACCAAAGAATTTGTGATTGCAATCATTTTCAGGAAGAAACTAAGTATTATCTGACAGAATTGCAGGGGTGCCAATACTTTTGGCCACCACTGTATATATATATATATATATATATATATATATATATATATACACACACACACACACACACACACACACGGTGGTCCAAAAGTTGGTGGACAGAAAGTGTAATAGAATGTTCCTGTGCTGAGATAATGTTATAAATGACCAATGTAATAAAAAACCAGGGGAGGAGTCCTGAGGAGATAATTTGCATATTCCCACTGCATTTTGGGGTAAGTGAAGAGTCTCCGCGAGCTCAAAGAACACTGGATTTTAGCTGTTGGAGCTGAAAAGAGGACATCGGTAAACCAGGGGAGGAGTCCTGAGGAGATAATTTGCATATTCCCACTGCATTTTGGGGTAAGTGAAGAGTCTCCGCGAGCTCAAAGAACACTGGATTTTGGCTGTTGGAGCTGAAAAGAGGACATCGGTAAACCAGGGGAGGAGTCCTGAGGAGATAATTTGCATATTCCCACTGCATTTTGGGGTAAGTGAAGAGTCTCCGCGAGCTCAAAGAACACTGGATTTTGGCTGTTGGAGCTGAAAAGAGGACATCGGTAAACCAGGGGAGGAGTCCTGAGGAGATAATTTGCATATTCCCACTGCATTTTGGGGTAAGTGAAGAGTCTCCGCGAGCTCAAAGAACACTGGATTTTGGCTGTTGGAGCTGAAAAGAGGACATCGGTAAACCGCGCGCCTATTGGCGCGCGCATTTTGAAGCTTTTTTTTAAGCTTTTTTCACTGTTTTCAGAACATTAACAATAAGAACATGGAAGAGTCCAGGAGCCATTTGGTGAGCTGCATATCCTGCTACATGTTCACAGACTTGCCAGTGGAAAAGCCAAACTTCACATGCCAGAAATGCAAGCTTGTGTCCCTGTTGGAGGAAAAGTTGCGAAATCTAGAAGAGAGGTTAACTACCTTGAAAATCATTAAGGAAGGTGAAGAGTTCTTAGACAGAGCAGAATTATCTCTTCATGATTCAGAAAGAGAAGAAATTCGAACTGCACCTGACGAAACAGAGGAATGGAAGCATGTGACCCACAGAAGCAGGAGGATCGAGAGGCAGTCAGCACCCATACTGCTCAGGAACCAGTACCAGGCTCTCACACAGGAGAACCATGAAGAAATACAGCAAAATAAGACTTTGCCAGCAATGAATAACCTTGTAAGCCCTCAGAATCCTCCTGGATGGAGAAAGAAGAATGTTGTGAAGAAAAAACGGAGAGTGGTGGTCATGGGGGATTCCCTGTTAAGAGGAACAGAGGCCGCTATCTGCAGACCAGACATAACCTCAAGAGAAATGTGCTGTCTTCCAGGAGCAAAAATTAAAGATGTGTCTGACAAGATATCAAGACTCTTCAGACCTACAGATCACTACCCATTCCTGCTAATACATGTGGGGACAAATGACACCACAAGAAAGGACCTGGAAACCATCTGCAGTGACTTTGAAGACTTAGGCAAGAAAGTGAAAGAATTGGGAGCGCAGGTGGTCTTCTCATCCATCCTCCCAGTGGATGGCCATGGAACAATGAGGTGGAATAAGATTCTACAGGTGAACAACTGGCTACGTCGATGGTGCCGTCAACAAGGATTTGGATTTCTGGATCACGGAATGAATTACCTATACGATGGACTACTTGCTAGAGATGGGGTGCACCTTATGAAGACTGGAAAACATGTATTTGGAAGTCGCCTTGCTACACTCATCAGGAGAGCTTTAAACTAGAACAATGTGGGAAGGGAAGCAAAAGGCCAGAAAAAGCCATACAGCTGACAAATACTATTGAGATCTCTGCTACTGGAAGTGGAAAGGAAGAACAAAGACAAAACAATTTAAATAATAAAAATATGGGAGGAAGAGAAACCAATCACAAACTAAAATGTTTTTATACAAATGCACAAAGCATGGGCAACAAACAAGGAGAATTGGAACTACTAATGCAGGAAAAGGAATATGATGTCATTGGAATCACTGAAACTTGGTGGGACGATACACATGATTGGAATAAAAGGCTAAAAGGATACAACTTATTTGCAAGAAACAGACTTGATAAACGAGGAGGAGGTGTTGCATTGTATGTTAGAAAAGCGTATATCTGCACAGAGATTGAAGCTTCAGAGACTGGGAGTTCTGTGGAAACTGTTTGGGTAAGAATACAAGGAGAGAACAACGGAAAGGACACCATTGTAGGCATTTACTACAGGCCACCTGGGCAAGCTGAAGATATGGATGAACTCTTTATGTATCAAATGACCAAGTTCTCCAAAAAATATGACGTAGTGGTCATGGGAGATTTCAACTATCCAGACATTTGTTGGGAATCTCTCTCAAGTAAAACTAACAGGTCAAGCAAATTCTTATCCTCTCTTGCTGACAACTTTATCTTCCAAAAGGTAGGGGAGAAAACAAGGGGATCTGCTACTTTGGATCTAATCCTTATAAACGGGGAGGAAATGGTTGAGGAGGTAAAGGTGGCTGGGACCCTAGGAGGCAGTGATCATGCTATTATAGAATTTTGGATAACTAGAGGAGGAAGACATGTGAAGACTCAAACTTCAAGGTTAGATTTTAGAAAGGCAGATTTTAAGAGACTCAGAAAGAGAATAGGAGGGATCCAATGGCTGGATGTCCTTAAGGACAAAAATGTCCAGGAAGGATGGGAAATTTTTAAAAATGAGATTCTCAAAGCACAATCGTTAACAATCCCGAAAAGTAGGAAGAATGGGAAGCATTTAAGGAAACCAGGATGGATGAACCCAGAACTTAAACACATGCTAAAAAGAAAGAAAGAAATGTTTATTAAATGGAAAGAGGGAGGCATATCTAAAGAAGATTATAATGCAGTCTGCAGATCCTGTAGGGCACGTATCAGGTTAGCTAAAGCTGACAATGAATTAAGGCTTGCAAGAGATGTCAAAAGCAATAAAAAAGGATTTTGGGGGTATGTCAAAAGTAAAAGAAAAGTCAAAGATGCTATAGGATTTTTACAGGATGAAAATGGAGACATGGTAAGAGAGGATGTTGAGAAGGCCGAACTTTTTAATTCCTATTTTGCATCTGTTTTCTCTCAGAAAGAAAATGTAACATCAACTGATCTTCACTGTCCTTTTAAAGGAATAGAGGAATCCAAGTTATCTGTAAACAGAAAGATTGTGAGGGAATATTTAGCTAACATAAATGAGTTCAAGTCTCCAGGTCCAGATGAATTACACCCCAGAGTACTGAAGGAGATCGTGGAAGAAATTTTAGAACCACTCTCCATAATCTTTGAAAATTTTTGGAGAACAGGAGAAGTCCCAGAAGACTGGAGAAGAGCAAATGTTGTTCCTATCTTCAAAAAGGGGAAGAAGGTGGACTCAGGGAACTATAGGCCGGTGAGTCTGACTTCTATACCAGGAAAGATCTTTGAACAAATTATTAAACAACATATATGTAAGTACATGGATAAGAATGAAGTGATTAACCAGAGTCAGCATGGGTTTGTAACTAACAAGTCATGTCAGACTAACTTAATTTCCTTCTATGACAGAATCACTGACTGGGTGGATCAGGGAAATGCTGTAGATATAGTATATCTTGACTTCAGCAAAGCATTTGACAAAGTATCTCACACCATCCTTATTGAAAAAATGACCAAGTATGCAATGGACCAGGCAACTGTTAGGTGGATTCATAACTGGCTTAGTGATCGGACTCAAAGGGTGGTTGTAAATGGCTTCACATCCAGCTGGATGAATGTCTCAAGTGGGGTACCACAGGGCTCCGTCCTGGGACCTGTATTGTTCAACATCTTTATCAATGATTTAGATGAAGGAATTGAGGGTAAACTGATTAAATTTGCTGATGACACAAAGCTAGGAGGGATAGCTAATACTAGAGAAGAGAGAGAGAGGATTCAAAAAGACCTAAATAAACTGGAGCAGTGGGCAGCAACCAACAGAATGGTTTTTAACAGGGAAAAATGCAAAGTACTACATCTGGGCAATAAAAAATAAAAAAAGCATATACAGAATGGGAGGAATAGAGCTAAGCAACAGTACATGTGAAAAAGACTTAGGTATACTAATAGATCATAGACTGAACATGAGTCAACAGTGTGATGCAGCAGCAAAAAAGGCAAATACAATTCTGGGATGTATTAACAGAAGCATACAGTCTAGATCACGTGAAGTCATTATCGGTCTTTACTCCTCTTTGGTCAGACCTCATCTGGAATACTGTGTACAGTTTTGGGCACCACATTTTAAAAAAGACATAGACAAACTGGAGCAAGTTCAGAGAAGAGCGACCAGAATGGTGACTGGTCTGCAAACCATGTCCTGTGAGGAACGGTTGCAGGATTTGGGAATGTTTAGCTTGCAAAAAAGAAGACTGAGAGGAGACTTAATAGCTGTCTACAAATATGTCAAGGGCTGTCACATTGTAGAAGGATCATCTTTATTCTCATTTGCACAAGGAAAGACTAGAAGCAATGGGATGAAACTGAATGGGAGGAGACACAGATTAGATATTAGAAAAAACTTTTTGACAGTTAGGGTGATTAATGAGTGGAACAGGCTGCCACGAGAGGTGGTGAGTTCCCCTTCAATGGACGTCTTCAAACAGAGGCTGGACAGACATCTGTCTGAGATGATCTAGTGAATCCTGCTTTGAGCAGGGGGTTGGACCAGGTGACCCAGGAGGTCCCTTCCAACTCTACCATTCTATGATTCTATGATTCTATGTTCCCCTGCTGTGTACTGTGTAATGGCTGTGTCTGACCGTACAGGGACATGGTCTGAGAATACCACATCTCCTGGGCAGGGGCGAGCAAAAGAGTATTCAGACATTACAGCAGGGGGAATCGCAGCTGATTCTTTTTGTGAGGTAAAACATTTCCCTACCTGTTTTTAAACAATGTTTTTCTTCAAAGAAAGAATCATTTGTGATCCCCTGCTGTAAGGTCTGTATAATCTTTTCTTCCTCCCCTGCCCAGGAGTTGTGGTATGATCAGACCATGTCCCTGCACGGTCAGACACAGCCATTACACAGTACACAGCAGGGGCACATTTATAAGATTATCTCAGCACAAGAACATTCTATTACACTTTCTGTCCACCTACTTTTGGACCACCCTGTATAATGTATAATTAATATGTATATATACAGTACAGACCAAAAGTTTGGACACACCTTCTCATTTAATGATTTTTCTGTATTTTCATGACTTTGAAAATTGTACATTCACACTGAAGGCATCAAAACTATGAATTAACACATGTGGAATTATATACTTAACAAAAAAGTGTGAAACAACTGAAAATATGTCTTATATTCTAGGTTGTTCAAAGTAGCCACCTTTTGCTTTGATGACTGCTTTGCACACTCTTGGCATTCTCTTGATGAGCTTCAAGAGGTAGTCACCGGAAATGGTCTTCCAACAATCTTGAAGGAGTTCCCAGAGATGCTTAGCACTTGTTGGCCCTTTTGCCTTCACTCTGCGGTCCAGCTCACCCCAAACCATCTCAAATGGGTTCAGGTCTGGTGACTGTGGAGGCCAGGTCATCTGGCATAGCACCCCATCACTCTCCTTCTTGGTCAAATAGCTCTTACACAGCCTGGAGGTGTGTTTGGGGTCATTGTCCTGTTGAAAAATAAATGATGGTCCAACTAAACGCAAACCGGATGGGATAGAATGCCGCTGCAAGATGCTGTGGTAGCCATGCTGGTTCAGTATGCCTTCAATTTTGAATAAATCCCCAACAGTGTCACCAGAAAAGCACCCCCACACCATCACACCTCCTCCTCCATGCTTCACGGTGGGAACCAGGCATGTAGAGTCCATCCGTTCACCTTTTCTGCGTCGCACAAAGACACGATGGTTGGAACCAAAGATCTCAAATTTGGACTCATCAGACCAAAGCAGATTTCCGCTGGTCTAATGTCCATTCCTTGTGTTCTTTAGCCCAAACAAGTCTCTTCTGCTTGTTGCCTGTCCTTAGTGTTAGAACCTTGCTGTTAGGTTTTTTTTCCTTTGCTGGTCACATGACCTTGTTGGCCTATTTAATCCTGCTCCGCCCTTCTGGCTTTGCTGGACTTCATTGTATATCTACTTTCTAGCTAGCCTGTGCTCTGTGTCTTGCTCTGTTAGTTTGCTTGGTCTACTGACCTCTATGTTCTATATATTTTGTTTGTTCGTCTGTCTGCTACTATTTCTGTTAGGAGGTGTCCCATATTCCTCCCAGTCCTTAGTACTTGTAGGGATTCCTCCCCCACATCTATAGGTCTTCGTACAGACTAGCTTAGGACTTTAGCAGGTCTGATCGCAGGATCAGGTTCCCTGTTACATCGTAGGGATTCAGCTGAGTTCTATCGTAGGGACAGATCTCCTCTCTTTCCTTAGCTCTGGTAGCAGAACATAACAGTAAGTCCAGCCAGCAAATTCTCTAAGGAAAGATTTTTTTTGTTCCATCATGGTGTCGGTTCAGGATTTGGCTAAACACCTGCAGGGACTCTCTCTGGAAGTGGCCGAGCTCCGTCAGCACGTGAGTAACTGTCCTGGAGCATATTTCTTGGAGCCTAAGGTATGTTTGCCGGATTTATTTTTTGGTGAACATCGAGAATTTTTTTCATTTAAAAATGCTTGCTTATTGTATTTTCGTTTGAGACCCAAGTCCTCTGGGGATGAATCCCAGCGCGTAGGGTTCATAATGTCACTTTTGCGCAAAGAGCCTCAGGAGTGGGCCTTTTCTTTGCAACCTAGTGATACATGCTTCAGATCAGTGGATAGTTTTTTTTCTGCTTTAGGACTATTATATGATGATCCTGACCGTGTCGCATCAGCTGAGACTGAGTTGAGACGTTTAAAACAAGGATCAGGTAATGTCGAAAAATATTGTACTCATTTTCGTCGTTGGTCTACTCAAATAGGGTGGAACGATTCTGCTCTGAAAAGTCTATTTCTTGCTGGGCTCAGTGAAAGGGTTAAAGACCTGCTAATTGCTTATCCTACACCTGAGGATTTGCAACAGGCTATGCAATTAGCTATACGGGTGGATAGAAGACTGCGTGCTAGGGTTAATGAGAGCAAATCCTCTGCTATGTCAGTTTCTGGTTATGATAATGTGTGTACTAACAGTGGTGAACCGATGGAGATTGGATCGGTGGCACCTCGCTCTCAAGAAAAAGACCGTCGTTTTTCGGAAGGCTTGTGTTTCTATTGCGGAAAATCTGGTCATTTGATTAAAGGCTGTGAGCTTCGTATGAAGAAAGAAAAAAAAATGGTCAGTCATGCCCGTATTGCCTGTTTAAATTCCAAGGGTATATTTTTAGCTGCTTCCACGATTGCTCAGGAAAAATTAATGGAATTTCGGGTGTTTGTTGATTGCGGGTCTACACTGAATGTAATTGATGGGGGATTCGTGGAAAAACTCAATTTAAAACCTGAACCTTTATCATCCCCCATTGCTGTGGTTTCTGTGGATGGTTCCCCTTTGAAGAATATTACTCTCAAGGTCTGTGAATTTCCTCTCACTATTAATGGTGTTCACCATGAGAAATTGGATTTGGTAGTGTTGAATAACTTGCCTTCTCCAGTAATATTGGGATTGCCCTGGTTAAAATTTCACAATCCTGTACTGGATTGGTCTACCAGTGAAATTAAATCCTGGAGCCATAAATGTTATGACAAGTGTTGTAACGGGCGTATTGCAGCTTTGGATAGGGGAGAATTGCCTGTTCCTATTCAGGATTTTTGGAGAGTTTTTTCTGAGAAAGAATCGCAGGTTTTGCCTCCCCATAGAGACTATGATTGTTCTATTGAATTTGTCCCTGGAGCGACTCTTCCTAAAAGTCGTTTATTTAACCTTACTATTCCTGAGAGGAAGGCTTTGGAGGAATACATACAGACAAGTTTGGCCGCCGGTCACATTAGGCCCTCTAAGTCTCCTGTGGCGGTTGGATTTTTTTTTGTAAAAAAAAAGGACGGCGGTTTACGTCCTTGTCTGGATTTTCGTGAGATTAACAAAATTACGGTACGCAATCCTTACCCACTGCCATTGATTCCTGATCTGTTTAACCAGTTATTGGGGGCCAAGTGGTTCTCTAAAATTGACCTTAAGGGGGCATACAATCTGTTGCGCATGAAGGCGGGTGATGAATGGAAGACTGCTTTTAACACTCCTGTGGGTCATTTTGAGAATCTGGTTATGCCTTTTGGTCTTACTAATGCTCCTGCATTTTTTCAGAATCTGATTAATGACATCCTTAGACCTTTGATCGGTAAAAATGTGGTTGTGTATTTGGATGACATTTTGATTTATTCGCCAGATCTGGAGTCTCATTGGCGGAGCGTGCGTGAGGTATTACAGTTATTAATGGACAATTCGCTTTTTGCTAAGCTGGAGAAATGTGAGTTCGCTGTACAGAGAATTAGTTTTTTGGGCTACATTATCTCCAGCAAAGGTTTTGAGATGGATCCGGTTAAGGTTCAGGCTGTGCAGGAATGGCCTAGGCCTATTGGTTTGAAATCGATACAGAGGTTTTTGGGTTTCGCCAATTACTATAGAAAATTCATAAAAAATTTTTCTAGTATTGTCAAACCTCTGACTGATCTCACCAGGAAAGGTGCTGATGCGGTTCAGTGGTCTTCTGAGGCCATTGAAGCTTTTGTGTATCTCAAGGAGAGGTTCACCTCTGCTCCCATCCTTATGCAGCCTGATGTTACTAGGCCGTTTTTGGTTGAGGTTGATGCTTCCTCTGTGGGGGTTGGCGCAGTATTGTCTCAGGATAACGGGGATGGATTACATCCCTGTGCCTTTTTTTCAAAAAAATTTTCGGAGACTGAATTGAATTACGATATTGGTAATCGGGAATTATTGGCTATTAAACTCGCATTTGAACACTGGCGCCACTTCTTGGAAGGTGCGGAATTTCCCGTTCAGGTTCTTACGGATCATAAAAATCTGATATATCTTGACGCTGCCAAGCGCCTGAATGCCCGTCAGGCTAGGTGGGCACTGTTTTTCTCGCGGTTTAATTTCTCCGTTACTTACATCCCTGGTACTAAGAATGTTAAGGCGGATGCCTTGTCTCGCAGTTTTTCTCCCATAGTCGGTGCTGAGAAAGAGGAAAACATTTTACAAGAAGGTGTTGTGATAGCTGCTTTAGACTCCGTTTTGGAAGATGAGATTCTTAAAGCTCAGGAGAATGCCCCATCTAACACTCCTCATGGGAGGTTGTTTGTGCCTGGGACCTTTAGGAGAGATTTGTTTGTTGAGTGTCACGAATCTCGGTTGGCAGGTCATCCCGGAATCTCTGAGACCAAGAGACTGGTGGGTCGCAGTTTTTGGTGGCCTGGATGGCAGAAGGAAGTCATTAAGTGGGTGCGCCAATGTACTGTTTGTGCTAGATCTAAGTCCTCACATACTCCTGCTGCGGGGTTGCTTTGTCCTTTGGAGGTCCCCAGTGCTCCTTGGACACATTTGGCTATGGACTTTATAACTGACCTTCCCCCCTCTGAGGGTTTTACTGTCATCTGGGTGGTCGTGGACCGTTTTAGCAAGATGTGTCACTTGGTTCCCTTCGTCAAACTGCCCTGCGCTAAAACTCTCGCTAAGGCCTTTGTCAAGGAAATTGTCAGACTTCATGGCGTTCCTACTGACATTGTTTCTGATAGGGGTCCTCAGTTCGTGGCTCGTTTTTGGCGTGCCTTTTGTGACAGGTTGGGAATTCATTTGTCGTTTTCGTCCGGATATCATCCTGAATCTAATGGCCAGACAGAAAGGAAAAACCAGGATGTTGAGCAGTTCTTGCGTTGTTTTGTGGCAGACAATCAAGAGGGGTGGTCTGAGTTTCTGCCACTTGCCGAATTTGCTCTGAACAATCATACATCTTCTTCTGCTGGTTGTTCGCCTTTTTTTTGTTGTTCTGGGAGACATCCGTCGTTTGGGTCGTTCTCCAAGTTGGGATCTGCCGTGCCTGAGGAGGAGAATTTTTCCGGTGATTTGGAAAGAGTTTGGACGGATGTGCGTGGTAATCTTCAGGAGGCCAACAGAAAATCTAAAGACTACTTTGATAGGAAACGACAGGAGGTTTTGTTCGCTGTTGGTGACATGGTTTGGTTGTCCTCTAGGAATCTGCGGTTGAGGATTCCTTCTAAGAAATTGGGTCCCAAGTTTGTAGGGCCCTTTAAGGTGCTTCAGGTTGTCAACCAATCTGCTGTTAGGTTGGAGGTTCCTACCTCCTGGAGAATTAATCCGGTCTTTCATGTCTCTCTGTTAAAAAAAGCTGTTGTGTCGGATGGTGACGCCTCTGCCTCTGTTCCTCCGGTGGTGGAGGACGGGGAAAATGAAATTTCTCGCATCCTTGACTCTAGACGGTATAGAGGTAGTTTGCAGTATCTTGTGGCCTGGAAAGGTTTCGGACCCGAGGATAACTCTTGGGTGAGGTCAGATGATGTTTCCGCGTCCAGACTTATCAGAGCGTTTCACAGGAGATTTCCTGATAAGCCTGGTCCTAGGGGATCCGGAGGATCCTCTTAGAAGGGGGGGTACTGTTAGAACCTTGCTGTTAGGTTTTTTTTCCTTTGCTGGTCACATGACCTTGTTGGCCTATTTAATCCTGCTCCGCCCTTCTGGCTTTGCTGGACTTCATTGTATATCTACTTTCTAGCTAGCCTGTGCTCTGTGTCTTGCTCTGTTAGTTTGCTTGGTCTACTGACCTCTATGTTCTATATATTTTGTTTGTTCGTCTGTCTGCTACTATTTCTGTTAGGAGGTGTCCCATATTCCTCCCAGTCCTTAGTACTTGTAGGGATTCCTCCCCCACATCTATAGGTCTTCGTACAGACTAGCTTAGGACTTTAGCAGGTCTGATCGCAGGATCAGGTTCCCTGTTACATCGTAGGGATTCAGCTGAGTTCTATCGTAGGGACAGATCTCCTCTCTTTCCTTAGCTCTGGTAGCAGAACATAACACTTAGCAGTGGTTTCCTAGCAGCTATTTTACCTGAAGACCTGCTGCACAAAGTCTCCTCTTAACAGTTGTTGAAGAGATGTGTCTGCTGCTAGAACTCTGTGTGGCATTGACCTGGTCTCTAATCTGAGCTGCTGTTAACCTGCGATTTCTGAGGCTGGTGACTCAGATAAACTTATCCTCAGAAGCAGAGGTGACTCTTGGTCTTCCTTTCCTGGGGCGCTCTTCATGTGAGCCAGTTTCTTTGTAGCGCTTGATGGTTTTTGCAACTGCACTTGGGGATACTTCCAAAGTTTGCCCAATTTTTCGGACTGACTGACCTTCATTTCTTAAAGTAATGATGGCCACTCGTTTTTCTTTACTTATCTGCTTTTTTCTTGCCATAATACAAATTCTAACAGTCTATTCAGTAGGACTATCAGCTGTGTATCCACCAGACTTCTGTACAACACAACTGATGGTCCCAACCCCATTTATAAGGCAAGAAATCCCACTTATTAAACCTGACAGGGCACACCTGTGAAGTGAAAACCATTTCCGGTGACTACCTCTTGAATCTCATCAAGAGAATGCCAAGAGTGTGCAAAGCAGTCATCAAAGCAAAAGGTGGCTACTTTGAAGAACCTAGAATATAAGACATATTTTCAGTTGTTTCACACTTTTTTGTTAAGTATATAATTCCACATGTGTCAATTCATAGTTTTGATGCCTTCAGTGTGAATGTACAATTTTCAAAGTCATGAAAATACAGAAAAATCTTTAAATGAGAAGGTGTGTCCAAACTTTTGGTCTGTACTGTATATACATATACACACACACACACACACACACACACACACATACACACACTGCTCAAAAAAATAAAGGGAACACTTAAACACCACAATGTAACTGCAAGTCAATAACACTTCTGTGAAATCTACCTGTCCAGTTATGAAGCAACACTGATTGTGAATCAATTTCTCCTGCTGTTGTGCAAATGGAACAGACAACTGGTAGAAATGATAGGCAATTAGCAAGATACCCCCTATAAAGGAGTCGTTCTGCAGGTGGTGACCACAGACCATTTCTCTGTTCTCATCCTTTTTGGCTGTTGTTTTGGTCACTTTCATTTTGCCATTGCTCTCACCCCTAGACGTACAGTAGCATGAGGCGGTGTGTACGGTACAACCCACAGAAGTTGCTCAGGTAGTGCAGTTCATCCAAGATGGCACATCAGTGCGAGCTGTGGCAAGAAGGGTAGCTGTGTCTGTCAGCACAGTATTCAGAGCATGAAGCAGATACCAGGAGATGTGGAGGGGGCCATAGGAGGGCAACAACCCAGCAGCAGAACCGTTACCTCCTCCTTTGTGCAAGGAGGAACAGGAGGAGCACTGCCAGAGTCCTGCAAAATGACCTCCAGCAGGCCACAAATATGCATGTGTCTGCACAAATGGTTAGAAACCCACTCCATAAGGGTGATATAAGGGCCCGACGTCCACAGATGAGGCTTATGCTCACAGCCCAACACCGTGCAGGACGCTTTGCATTTGCCACAGAACACCAGGATTTACAAAAGCGCCACTGGCGCCCTGTGCTCTTCACAGATGAAAGCAGGTTCACACTGAGCACATGTGACAGACGTGACAGAGTCTGGAGACGCCGTGGAGAGCGATCTGCTGCCTGCAACATCCTTCAGCATGACCGGTTTGGCAGTGGGTCAGTAATGGTGTGGGGTGGCATTTCTTTGGAGGGCCGCACAGCCCTCCATGTGCTTGCCAGAAGTAGCCTGACTGCCACTAGGTACCGAGATGAAATCCTCAGACCCCTTGTGAGACAATATGCTGGTGCGGTTGGCCTCGGTTCCTCCTAATGCAGGACAATGCCAGACCTCATGTGGCTGGAGTGTGTCAGCAGTTCCTGCAAGATGAAGGCATTGAAGCTATGGACTGGCCCGCCCGTTCTCCAGACCTGAATCCGATTGAGCACATCTGGGATATCATGTCTCGCTCCATCCACCAACATCACGTTGCTCCACAGACTGTCCAGGAGTTGGCGGATGCTTTAGTCCAGGTCTGGGAGGAGATCCCACAGGAGACCATCCGCAACCTCATCAGGAGCATGCCCAGGCGTTGTAGGGAGGTCATGCAGGCACGTGGAGGCCACACACAATACTGAGCCTCATTTTGACTTGTTTTAAAGGACATTACATCAAAGTTGGATCAGCCTGTAGTGTGTTTTCCACTTTAATTTTGGGGTGACTCCAAATCCAGGCCTCCATTGGTTAATAAATTTGATTTCCATTGATGATTTTTGTGTGATTTTGTTGTCAGCACATTCAACTTTGTACAGAACAAAGTATTCAATGAGAATATTTCATTCATTCAGATCTAGGATGTGTTATTTGAGTGTTCTCTTTATTCTTTTGAGCAGTGTATGTGTACATATAATATACACACACACACACACACGATATATATATATATACACATACACATACACACACACACATACACATACACATACATATATACTTACACACACACACCTGTTCAAAAGTTTGGGGTCATTTAGAAATTTCATAATTTTTGAAAGAAAGGCAAATTTTTTCAATGAAGCTAACATTAAATGAATTAGAAATACACTCTATACATTGTTAATGTGGTAAATGACTAGTCTAGCTGCAAACATCTTGTTTTTATTGCAATATATACATAGGTGTAGAGAGGCCCATTTCCAACAACCACAACTCCAGTGTTTTAACGGTACTTTGTGTTTGCTAACTTTGTAAGAAGGCTAATGTATGTTTAGAAAACCCTAGAAAACCCTTGCACACGTATTTTAGCCCAACTGAAAACGTTTTTCTGATTTGAGAAGCTGTAAAATTTACCTTCCTTTGAGCTAGTTGAGAATCTGAAGCATTACATTCTATTCTTGTTCTTAGAAATGAATGCTATTCCATGCGAGAAATTGCCAAGAAACTGAAGATTTCCTACAATGGTGTGTACTACTCCCTTCAGAGGAGAGGACAAACAGGCTCTAACCAGAGTAGAAAGAAGTGGGAGGCCCCGCTGCACAACTGAGCAACAAGACAAGTACATTTCAGTCTCTAGTTTGAGAAATCGATGCCTCACAGCTCCTCAACTGGCAGCTTCATTAAACACACAAAACGCCAGTGTCAACGTCTACAGTGAAGAGGTGACTCCGGGATGCTGGCCTTCAGGGCAAAGTGGCAAAGAAAAAGCCATATCTGAGACTGGCTAATAAAAGGAAAAGATTAATATGGGCAAAAGAACACAGAGGAAGATTGGAAAAAAAGTTTTATGGACAGACGAATCAAAGTTTGAGGTGTTTGGATCACAGAGAAGAACATTTGTGAGACGGAGGACAACTGAAAAGATGCTGGTAGAGTGCCTGACGCCATCTGTCAAGCATGGTGGAGGTAATGTGATGGTCTGGGGTTGCTTTGGTGCTGGTAAAGTGGGAGATTTGTACAAGGTAAATGGGATTTTGAATAAGGAAGGCTATCACTCCATTTTGCAACGCCATGCCATACCCTGTGGGCAGCGCTTGATTGGAGCCAATTTCATCCTACAACAGGACAATGACCCAAAGCACACCTCCAAATTATGCATGAACTATTTAGGGAAGAAGCAGGCAGCTGGTATTCTATCTGTAATGGAGTGGCCAGCGCAGTCACCAGATCTCAACCCCATTGAGCTGTTGTGGGAGCAGCTTGACCGTATGGTACCCAAAAAGTGCCCACCAAGCCAATCCAACTTGTGGGAGGGGCTTCAGGAAGCATGGGGGGAAATTACTCAAGATTACCTCAGCAAATTAACAGCTAGAATGCCAAAGGTCTGCAATGCTTTAATTGCTGCAAAGGGAGCATTCTTTGACGAAAGCAAAGTTTGAAGGAGAAAATTATTCTTTCTAATAATCATTATTTCTAACCTTGTCAATATCTGGACTATATTTTCTATTTATTTTGCAACTCATTTGATAAATAAAAGTATGAGTTTTCATGGAAAACACAAAATTGTTTATATATACTGTATATATGTATATATCTATATACAGTACAGACCAAAAGTTTGGACACACCTTCTCATTTAAAGATTTTTCTGTATTTTCATGACTTTGAAAATTGTACATTCACACTGAAGGCATCAAAACTATGAATTAACACATGTGGAATTATATACTTAAGAAAAAAGTGTGAAACAACTGAAAATATGTCTTATATTCTAGGTTCTTCAAAGTAGCCACCTTTTGCTTTGATGACTGTCTTCCAACAATCTTGAAGGAGTTCCCAGAGATGCTTAGCACTTGTTGGCCCTTTTGCCTTCACTCTGCGGTCCAGCTCACCTTTTGCTTTGATGACTGCTTTGCACACTCTTGGCATAGTCATGAAAATACAGAAAAATCTTTAAATGAGAAGGTGTGTCCACACTTTTGGTCTGTACTGTATATATATATATATATATCTCTATCAGGAGGAGGGGGGTACTGGACAGTGTGTATATATGTATATAGAGGACAGGAGGAGTGGTACTGGACAGTGTGTGTGTGTGTGTGTGTGTATATTAGTGACAAAATCACTGGTAAAGTGCTGGGGGTCGTGAACTAAAACCATTAAATTTCCTCCAGTATGTTATTTGTTGAGATGAGTTAAGTCCATTTGTAAAAGGGAGTGTTTTTTTGTGAATGGCCATTGTGAAGGACGGGAGGTCATTCACATATCTCCTCCTCAGGGTGTGGTCTGGGGGAGTTTAAAGCGCACCTGTCAGCAGGATTGTGCTTAGTAAACTACACACCCTGTCAGGTGGGCGCCATTACACTGAGTAAAACGATACCTTTGATGATGAAATCCATCCAGTGATTCTTCTGTAATCTTTATTTTCAGTTCTGCCATAATGATGTGCATGTGCTCTTGTGCTCTCATTATGTATTCACGTTTTACTATCTGTGCCTTATGACAGGTCACTGTGCTTTCAGTGACCTGCCTACTGTTTTAAATAATGCCTGTGTAATTTCTGTTCAAAACTGAAAGTTTACATCCCACAATATGGCAGCTGCGGCCCACGCATGCACAGTAGCGTCTTTTGGTTGCTGAGAAATGCTACTGCGCACGTGCGGGCGCCATTTTGCTTCAGGAAAAAGAATTTGGGTGCAGCAATATGGCGCCGCGCATGTGCAGAAGCATCTATCGGCGATCGAGAAATGCTACTGCGCAAGCGGGGGCCATACTGCTGCAGACAAATTTATTTTTCCTCTAACAAAATGGAGCCTGCGCGTGCGCAGTAGCATTTATCGCTTGCCGATGCTGGAGTGACTATGTCAGTGAGAGCCCAAAGGGTCCATCATTGGGCATATTGCGGTGATAAACACCCTTGCTTCTAAATGTTCGAGCTCCTCCATCTTGTACAGAAGTGTTTGCAGCCACAGTCCTCCACCCCAGCCCAGATGGTAGAATGGGTCATGATGGACAGATTTATTCACTCCCTACCTAGGCTGGTGCAGACCTGGGTTGTCCAGGGAGACCCCCAGAATGTGGATGACCTGGTCGGCCTCCTAGAAAGATACCAGGAGGTTGAGAGGTCCCAGGGGGTTGCTGAGGGTTTGCCAAATGCCTCTGGGAAAGACTTGATCTGCTGGAGGTGTCACAGTCCTGGACACATAGCCGCCCGTTGTCCTATGTCCTCTGAGCAGATGGACTGCAGTGTAGGAAGACACTGTTCATACTATGCCTACCCCGCCTGAGGTGTGGACTATCAGCCCTGTGAGGAGCCCTAGTCATGTCCCGTGACCATAAATGGAGTGTTACTGTCAGGACTTCTGGACTCAGGAAATTTGGTGACCCTGGTATAGGCCACACTCCCCCACCAGTTGATCCCAGGGAAGTATGTGGGCGTCCGCTGTATCCACGGGGACACAAAGGACTACCCTGTCGCCTGAGTGATAATAAAAACTGACTGTGGGGCTGAGTCTCATGAGGTCGGGGTGGTTGAGGGCCTGTAACACCCAGTAATAGGGCGGGACTTAAGCCTGTTCTGGAACTTATGGCGGAAAGCAAGCGTACCATGTGACGTAGATAAGAGACAATTCCGCCATGTTGAATCCTCAGCGCAGTCGGAGGCAAATGAATTCCCCCTGTTTGTCCTTGCCGGTGACCCTAGAGGCTGAGATTCCTGAGTTGGGAGTTTCTGGGGGAAATTTTGGGACTGCTCAAATGGAGGACCTTACATTAAAAGGGGCATGGGACAATGTGACTTTGATAAATGGAGTTGCTCAAGAGCCCGGGGCTGACACCATGTTTCCTTATTTTTCATTGAATGAGGATTTGCTATATCGGGTGACTAAACAGAGATGGGAAGTGTTAGAACAGCTCCACGGATGGGCTTATGGCTACGAAAAAATGAGCATATTGCTCTTTGGCTGACTCTGCCACTAAAAATATAGGTCCCATTATTATCAGAATTATGGAACTTACAATATTCCATATTTCGTACCGGTGCCGGCGACACTCTAGACTTCCTTTTGAAGCTCGGGAAGCAAGCTTCAACAGTTACACGTAAATTATTGCAAGCCTGCGTCTAATCACCCCCTGCATCTACCAAGGGGAAAGATGCTCGCATTTTAATTATTTTGTAGCTTTACAAGTCACTTCTACTGTAGGTGATAATTAACAGAGGGACAGATGCTGGATTGTCAGCTCACCTGTGACAAATGGGGAATATGAGAGGGGTGAGGGGGCTTCAGGGGAAGAAGGAAAGAATATATTCAATATTTCCCTGACATCCCCCCCTCTTTGTGGTGGCGTAGGGTCTGATTTACAGATCGCCCCTTTAAGCCCACCTCCTGGCCCACCCCTCCTGCTGATCCGATAAGCCGTGGACCCACCTCGCCCAGTACCCCGACTGACTGGGGATCCAGCTTTCCGATCACTGACCGGTTCGGGATACATTTTCCCCACAACTCTGACAGGCTATGGGTACCTTCCTCCCATACTCCTGACAGACAGGGGGACACACCTTCCTCTTACCTTGCCTGGTTGTGGGGCCTACCCTTTTTGCTATAATTTTTACCTTGTGAGCCATGCTCACTAGGGGGACCTACGACCGGCCTTGTCACAATCCGTCGTGACACCGGTCGGCGGCACGGGACCACTTTCCCTATGTTCCCCGTGTTTCTCCCCATTCCTGCTCATCACCTCTGGAGCCATGCTAGTCATGGGGCAGCTGCCATTGACCATGTCACTATCTGGCGTGACACTGGTCACCTGCATGGGACGAACTACTTCCTGGTGTCCATGCCTGCTCCCCTTGCTCATGGCACTTATGCTGGCTCGCTTTAGGAGATCCTCAGCAGCATCACCCCGTGTGGTGAGGTGGCTGAGTTCCCCTTTACCACAGCACACACTTTTATTACACAACACATTGACATTTTTTGACAGTGGCATTATATGACATATCAGATCTGGGAGGGTTGTCAGGAATGTATCGGGCAACCAACCATTCCAGATCAGTTCCCAATAGCACATTAGTTTGGAGATTCTCCAACACCCCCACTTCCTTTAACCCCCTTCCCGCACCCCAGTCCAGGAAAAGTCGGGCCATAGGTATGGGACGGCGAACGCCCCCAAACCCAGTGACAGTCAGGGTCTTCCTAGGAATGAGTTCCTGTGGTAACACAAACTCAGGGCGGATGAGGGTACGTTCTGCGCCAGTGTCCTGAAGGCCAACAGTAATGGTGTTGCCCACAGTAACTAGTTGTCAGTTCTCCCAGGCCCGACCAACTGCCCCACCCACAAAAAAAATGGCTGCAGTAGGCCTTGGGGCCTCAGGTGTGGTGTCCATCTTTTGCCTCTCCGGGCAAACAAGGCTGATGTGACCCGTTTGGTCACAAATATAGCACTTATGGGAGTCAAATTAGGTCCAGGTGTTGAAAGATGGGGCAGGTCCCGTTGAGGGCCGACTGGCTGGAACACTGGGGATGGTTGTAGGCTTAACCCCTTTCCAGCTGTCGGTGGCTAGCTTCCGGACCTCTGGTGTGCGGTTGGCATCATAGGCATCTGCGATCTGGGCTGCCTTGGCGGCCTTCCTTGGCTCCTGGCCTAGCACAAACTGTTTAACTTCCACTGGGCAAAGGCGAAGAATCTGGTCCTTCACCATCAGATCCTTCAGGACCTCGAAGGTGATGACTGACAGTCCTCGGATCCATTGCTCAAAATTGGTTCTGAGCCCATCCAACACATCACTATAGCTATCATGTGGTCCACGTTGGAGGGCTCTAAACTTTTTCCGGTAAACCTCCGGAGTCAGCTGGTGTTTTTTTTTTTATCAGGGCCTGCTTGACGGCCTCGTAGTCTCCATCTTGTTCTCGAGGGAGAGAAGCAAACACCTCCAGGGCTTTTCCTCTGAGTCCTGGAGTTAAGTACCTTGCCCACTGGTACGCGGGCAACTGGTACTGTCTGCAGGCCTTTTCAAAGCCTCGCAGAAATATATCCAAGTCCCCAATCCTTTTCCATTACAGGAAAATGCTCAGGATGGGGTTTAAAGCTACTGGTGCTGTTGGACTCACGGGTCTGCAGCTGGATTCGGGCTAACTCCAGCTGGTGCCGCTGCTCATCTTCCCACTTTCACTCAGCAGCCTCTCTGTCAGCTCGAGTCTGGCGCTCAGTAGCCTCTCGGTCAGCTTTGGCCTGTTGCTCTGCTCGCTCCTGGAACTACAGGATCAGCTGCAGTCATCCGTCACGATTGTCTGCGACAAGGCCATCTGCAGGTGATTACCCTGGCTGCTGGTCTGGCTGGCAATCACAGGTGGGACCCCTGCAGCAGCGCCATCCGGGCCTTGGCTGGCTGCCCCATCGTCAGGGCTCTGCTGTCGGACGGGCTCAGCAGCACCTTGCAACAGTTCAGCAATCATTTGGGCCCTGCTTTTGCCCGTGTCAATCTGCCTCAGCTCACAGAGGGCAGTAAGAATGGCCTTCGACTGCTGGGTATACCAGGACTCTTCACGTGTAGCCATCATTGCCAAATAAAAGATAGGACAGAAAAACAAGAGAAGGGAGAGGATGCAACTGTTAGACGTATAGCAATGTCCCAGATAAAAAATATTAAAACACTGAGTCTAATTTTTTATAACTCTGCACAGAATTCTCGCAAGAACCATGCAAGTTTTCAGTGACAGAAATGATTGCTCAATCCAGCCAACTGATGTTCTGTAATATCCCACCGCTGCCACCAATTTGTCAGGTATTCCACAGCGACGACACCGGGGAGATCGCGCAATACCTTGCTGTTGCCGTCACTCGGTCACGGATTTCGTCTGGAATCGTGAGCCCACGATCCAGACTACTCGCTTCTTAGGTATCGGTAAGTGACCAGTGAGCGTATGGAGTCACACCTCTGGATTCCAACGCATGGAATATGTGTTTACGCCCTCCGTACGGTCACTGTCAGCTTCATGATAGCCCAATTGTTATTATTCTCTACCACCATCTTCCAGATTTGAAATATAATACAGGCATGGGCGGACGCCTGAATTCTGGTAGCGTATATGGCTTTGGGGGAGGGAACGGTTACAGGACAAAAGAAACAGAACTATTAAATTTTATATTTAATCCAAAAGGGAGGCAGTGTTTAGGAAAAATATACAAGATTTTACAAAGGAGACATATAATACATAAGTAGTTACACAAAATAATAAGGATTAAAGAGGAAAACTTACTCTATACAGTTCACAGGGACGAATCAACATAGGTGGAGGAGGGGCTACCCAATTTGATCTGAACGTGACACATTGCTTATAGTATCTATACCCCCCTGGCAATGAGTACTGCTCCAACCTCAACAAACTATTTTATGCTTAAGGGAGAGACCTGTCCACACCCCCTTGTGCCGACATCACAGGGGCTGGGGTTCCACCCTTCATGTTTGTATTAAAAATCTTTTTTTTGGGATAACTTATCGCTGGCTGATCCCAAAAGCCCAAAAGTGGTACCAGATTTTCTATTATGATTTTACCTTTATTTAGAGACCACACAGCATGCCGTTTCTGTCTGCTATTCTGGGGCTTTGGTGCTACAGCTCCACGGATGGGTTTACGGCTACGAAAAAATGAGCATATCGCTCCTTGGCTGACCCAACCACTAAAAATATAGGTCCCATTATTATCGGAATTATGGAACTTACAATATTCCATATTCCGTATCGGTGCCGGCGAGACTATAGGCTTCCTTTAGAAACTTGGGAAGCAAGATTCGACAGTTACACGTAAATTATTGCAAGCCTGTGTCTAATCACCCCCTGCATCTGCCAGGGGGAAATATGCTTGCATTTTAATTAGGTTGTAGCTTTACAAGTCACTTCTACTGTAGGTGATAATTTGCAGAGGGACAGATGCTGGACTGTCAGCTCTCCTGTGACAAATGGGGAATAAGGGAGGGGTGAGGGCTTCAGGGGAAGAAGGAAAGAATATATTCAATATTTATCAATATTTCCCTGACACCTGGGTGTCACCGGGAGGTGGTCAACTATTGTTGGTCCTGTCCTACGTGTCAGTTAACTGCTCCCATGTCCTACTTCCGTAGTTCCCTGGTCCCGTTACCCATTATAGAGGTCCCATTTGACCGAATTGCTATGGACCTTGTAGGGCCCTTAGTTAAGTACACCAGGGGACACCAATACATCCTGGTGGTGCTGGACTACTCGACATGGTACCTGGAGGCGGTACCACCGAGAAACTCCTCTGCCTGGAGTATAGCGCGAGAACTGGTCCATATCCTCTCCCAAACAGGCCTGCCAAAGAAGATCCTGACAGACCAGGGAACTCAGTTCATGTCGAAGGTGATGAGGGAGTTGTGTAAGGCTCTCCAGATTACACAACTCAGGATGTCAGTGTACCATCCACAGACGGACGGCCTAGTGGAGAGGTTCAATAAGACCCTAAAGTCCATGCTTAAAAAGGTCATAGAGAAGGATGGCCGAGACTGGGATTGCCTACTCGCCCACATGCTATTCTCCATTAGAGAAGTCCCACAGGCCTCTACGGGGTTCTCACCCTTCGAGTTACTATACGGACGGCACCCTCGGGGACTTTTGGACATTGCGAAAGAGAGCTGGGAAGCCGAGACAACACCCCACCGAAGAGTCATCGAGCATGTGGCCTAAATGCAAGACTGGATTGCGAGGGTGATGCCAATTTTAAGGGAAAGCCTCATACATGCATAAGAGGCCAAGGCAAGGGTCTACAATCAATCGGCGAGACTGAGGCAGTTCTGCCCAGGAGACCGGGTGTTGGTGTTGATCCCAACGATGGAGAGTAAATTCCTGGCCAAGTGGCAAGGGCCATATAAGGTGGTCGAAAAGTTGAGCGACGTCAACTACAAGGTCCACCAACCAGGAAGAAGAAAGTCATATCAGGTATACCATGTTAACCTGCTCAAAGCTTGGCGAGACAGGTAGCCGATGGAAGCTACATGCCTGAGGGCCCATCCTGAAGCCCGAGTCGAGGATGTCACAGTGGCGGAGACACTATCACCGGCCCAGAAGCAAAAGTGCCAAGAGCTGCTTCAGCAGAACCGGGACCTGGTTTTAGAGCTGCCAGGTTGTACGCAGGTGGTCTAACATGAAATCTTGACAGAGCCGCATGTGAGGGTGAATCAAAGGCCGTGTTGGATTCCTGAAGCCCGCCGCAAGGTGATCTCCAAAGAGGTGAGAAGAATGTTGAGCCTGGGTGTCATTGAGGAGTCAAAGAGCGGTTGGTCCAGCCCCATTGTCCTGGTGCCGAAGCCAGACGGAGAATGGCGGTTCTGTAATGACTACAGGAATCTGAATGAGGTATCAAAGTTCGACGCGTATCCGATGCCCCGCGTGGATGAGCTTATTGAGAGGCTAGGGACAGCCAGATATATCACCACCCCGGTCCTAACGAAAGGGTACTGGCAGATTCTCCTGTCCCCAAGTGCCAAGGAGAAGATGGCTTTCTCTACTCCTGATGGATGCTTTCAGTACACCAGGATGCCGTTCGGTCTGCAGGGAGCCCCGGCTACCTTTCAGAGGGCCATGGACCGGATCCTAGTCTCTCATAAGGAGTACGCCACAGCTTACCTCGATGACATCGTAATATTTGGCCCGGATTGGGGAAGTCATTTACAGAAGGTCCAGGTGGTACTGGATGCACTAAGGAAAGCAGGGTTTACGATAAGCCCAAAGAAGTATGCCATCGGGAAGGAAGAAGCAAAATACTTGGGCTACATTGTCGGAAGTGGCGAAATAAAGTTGCAAGTAAAGAAGGTGGAGGCTATCCAAAAATGGCCGCAACCAAACTCCAAGAAGCAAGTTTGTGCGTTTCTGGGAATTGTGGAGTATTATCGGCGATTTATCCCAAATTTCGCCATGATAGCCGCCTCCCTGACTGATCTTCTTAAGGGCACGAAGACATCGATGGACAAGTGGTTCCCTGAATTGGAGATGGCATTCCAGGAGTTGAAGCTCCCCCTATGTAAGCAGCCAGTCTTAGTAGGGCCTGACTTCACTAAGGAGTTTGTGGTTCAGACTGACGTCTCCGAGATCGGTTTGGGAGCTGTGTTGTCCCATAAAATAGATGGGGTCATAAATCCAGTCGTATTCCTGAGTAGGAAACTCTCCTCCTGTGAAAAGAACTATGCCATCGTAGAGAAGGAGTGCCTGGCCATCAAATGGGCCATTGAGACCCTAAGATACTACCTGTTAGGCCGAAAGTTCAGGCTAGTGTCAGACCATGCACCCCTGAGATGGATGAGGGAAAGGAAGGGGAAGAATGCCTGGGTAACTAGGTGGTTTCTAGCACTCCAAGACTTTAATTTTCATGTAGAGCACAGGCCCAGGAAACTACATTGAAACGCAGATGCCTTGTCCAGACTTCCCTGTTTAGCTAGTGAAGGTGCCAAAACCCCCGGCTTTGGGAAGGGGAGCGGGATATGTGACAAAGTTACTTGTAAAGTGCTGGAGGGGAGATATGCCTCAGTGAACTAAAACCATTAAGTTTCCTCCAGCATGTTATTTGTTGAGAGGGGTTAAGTCTATTTGTAAAAGGGAGTGGTTTTTGTAAATGGCTATTGTGAATGGCGGGAGGTTATTCACTATATCTCCTCCTCAGGGTGCGGTCTGGGGGAGTTTAAATACTCGGCCAGCTGAGGCATTGGGAGTTCAATGTCTGGAGAAGTAAGCTCCAGAAGGGAGCTTGTGTTTGTTCCTGAACCATGGGAAGTTGCTGAACTCCCAGCAGGAGAATCCCCCCTGCTACTACAAGGACTGCATTCTTTATGTTACCATTTTTGCTTTGTTTTCCTGCTTTACCCAGCGGGCTGTGTTTATTTTCACGGACTAAAGGTTTATGCTATATTATACTAAATCAACTAAAGATTTAAAGGGACGGCGTACCTGTGTCTACCTCTGTGTGCAGCGAGTGAGCGATCTACCACAATATATATATACTGTATATATCTCTATCTATATACTGCCCAGTACCACTCCTCTTGTCCTGTATATAAATATATACTGCCCAGTACCACTTCTTCTGTCCTGTATACTGGGTGTAATTATATCGCTAGTAGGGTAGGGTCACATGACAGTAAAACAATCACTTGTCACCTGTGTGAGGTCAGTTTTATTTTCTCGGCAGCTATTAATCATCTACAGTTTCTGATGCTACAGAATTGATATCGGATGTGTACCGTGGCTCCATACTGTGGCTTCCAATTTTGTTTCTCGCACCCAGAGTCAGATCGCAGCGTGCTACTATTTTTTTCTCGCACCCAGAGTCAGATCGCAACGTGCTACTATTTTTTTCTCGCACCCAGAGTCAGATCGCAGCGTGCTACTATTTTTTTCTCGCACCCAGAGTCAGATCGCAGCGTGCTACTATTTTTTTCTCACACCCAATCAGTATGAGAAAAAAAATGTTTCTCTGCGCAGCCTCAATAACATTGGTCAGTGTGCGATCTGATAAAACATCGAGTAGCACACGCTGATTTATATGCTTGTTTGCACGAGCCCTTGGCAACATTAGTCTTCTGGATTGTTATTATTATTTATTATTTTCTACATTCCTATGGGCAAATAAAAATAAATCTTGAAAAGCCTGTTTAAATGGGTTATCCCAAGTTTCTTCTGAACAGGGGATGACTTACTGTTTGCTGTGGATTTGACCGCTGGGACCCCCACGATCCTGAGAAACGTAGCTCTGTAGAGCACCATGTAAATGCAGCTGTGGTTGATCATACGCACCGCGGCGCCATTCACATGTGGCTCATCAGATAACTCCTTTAAAGCGAACCTGTCAGCAGGATTTAGCCCTATAAACTAAAGGCATGGCCATATTGGCGCTGTGATGGTGATTAATCTGATACCTGATGTGAAGGGATCCGATCAGTGGTTGTTTAATACTCACCTTATGAAGTTTTCATGAAATGATGTCTTGTGTACTTCAGTATGCTTCGGGGTGGGACGTGGGGGCAGGGTCCTCTTCCCATTCTCCACCCCCCCACCAGCCTCCTGTGTTTCTTTTGCAGGTCATTGATTATTCAGTGACCTGCCTCCTTTTTAAAATTCAGCGCTGGACTTCAATAAAATGGCACCGGAGGCGGTGCATGCACAGATTGTCTCCGGCGCCATTTAGACCCTACCCCAGGTCCCGCCCAGAAGCACACAAGACATCATTTTCTGAAAACTTCATAAGGTGAATCAGATTATTCAGCAGCACAGCGCCATTATAGCCATGCCTTTCATTTATAGGGCTACATCCTGCTGACAGGTTCGCTTTAAGAGAGTGATGAGGGGCACGACAACATAAAAACAAAATTCACTTATCGAGGCTGATGGGTGTTATAGTATGTGGGCTGGTGGGGTTTGTGTGGCAGGGCTGCTTTTTTGTCCCAGTCGGGCCCTGCCATCGGTGACCTGCGATCACGTCACAGACACACTAATGGCCACATTGGATGTCATGCCCCCATGCAGACATGTGTTAAATGCCGCCATCAGAGTGTGACAGCGGCATTCAACAGGTTACCATTCATGGGCGGAGCTTTGGTCCACCTGTGATTATTAGAGGCAGGTACTGGCTGTATACTGGCTTGGCTAGTCCCTGCTGTACTGAGCATGCATCAATTGTCAATTCTGACTTATGCCCAGTAAGATCTTGTCACTGTGCAATATTATTTTTTAATGCACAGTGACAGTGCGCTCCCTTGCTGACTCTGATGAGAAGTGATAAGTCGGCAAGAGAGCGAGCGCATCACTGATTAGCAGCTTTATGCCAATATACATTGAACACAGAGAGCTGCCAATCAGTGATGTGTGCGGGGTTATACAGGGCTCAGCATTCTGAGCTCTGCTAGATCTGCAGCAGAAAATACTGTAATTTTATTAAAACTTCATCAGCAGACCAGTAAATGTCACATTGATGGAATCAGCATCTCTTCCTTACTATATGTTGCTCTCAGATTACATAGCAAAAACCTGGTGACAGATTCCCTTTAAATGGATCTCTTAGGCCTGATTAGGCAGGTGCAGTTACTTTGAAAACCTACAACAGAATAACTGCCTAATTCTGGTATATAAATGAATATTTTATGAGTCCAGCCTGAACTGCTAAAATCCTTGTTTTAATATTAGGGAGAGAAAAATAGGATTATACAGGTATATAGACATGGATCTTCCACATAATTACACCAACTTTGCCAGTCCTAAGATCTATTTAATAATGTATAGAGATTTTATTGTAAGATCAAGCGACAGGTCCACTTTAAGACTCCCCAGGAAGATAAATATCTCATTGTCCGTTTGCAAAATCAGCCATTGCCAGGTCATTGCCACAGGAAAATTAGTGTAAAAGCCGAATCAATGACAAGGAGGCGGGCGGCTGGTATAATACATTTACAAGCAGCAAAAACAATGGTCAGAAAACCCAGCACGACTGAGTTCAGCTGTTCTTTTGTTAAAATAATAGCACAGCTCCTCCAGTATTTATCTGTCTCGTTAAGTAAAGAGGAAGTGCCAACGTGGTATTGATTCCAATGTTATTGATTTACTACATGATCATTTGTGCTGGTAGGAATCATTTTGTGCTATGTAATATAGTATTTTATTCTTATTCGTGGGCACACCTGCGATGGCGGCACCTCTAGTGGTGAAAGGCCTGGGAGAGAATTGTGCCAACTGTCTACACATTTTTGATTTGGTAAAAGCGTATTGAGGCAACCCCGTTTTCTGCCTCTGTCTTGTTTTGCAAGGTCCACAGTTTTTGTAGCAAAAAATAAAGAAAACAGCAGGGAAATCCACAGCGGCAAATAAACATCTTTGATAATTTGCTGCAGATATTCTTGCAAATTTGCCATTGTGATTAGGCTAAAATAAAAAATGCAGTACAGTCACTTTCCCAATCTTCTGCCTCTACTGTAAGAGTTACCTGGTCTCCACCATTTTTTATATACTGGCTGCCAGCGATGACTTGCCAACATGTGTCCCCTTCGCCTGTCGACATGACATGTTGCGTCTGATGGTCAGTATACAGGGGCCAAGAGAGACCCAGCAATTGTTCATCTGGAGCAAGAAATGATTAATATTTTGGACCCTAAATGATTTTTCAGACTTGCATATTTTTTGGGGCGAAAAATTCTGCAGAAAAATCTGCAGCACAAGAATTTGAAGGTGGATTTTTACCTCCCCCATTGAAGTCATTAGGAAAAATATTCAACAAATCCATGCTCTTGCTGCAAAATATTTAAAAATCTGCACCGTATGCCAAATTTCATGTGGGAAATTACCATAACATGTGGATGGGATTTGTTAAAATTCTATCCACTTGTCTACCATTGTATTCTGGTGTGGATTTAATGTCCACAAATCTGCAGCATTTCCACCATCCTGTGAGTTCAATGGTTGGCTGAAGGCATGGAGGAAAAGACGAGCAGTCATTAATTTTAATATGGGACCCTGCCATCAATCAGTCAGTCAATCAGCTCTTGTATGTGAACTGGCAGATATCTGTAGACGTGATGTAACCGGTCCTGGTCGCCTCCTGAGGTGGAAGTGAGAGGGGCTGGATTACCTCTTTCCTATATATTATAGATAATTGACCTTGTACACAGCCCAATGCATGCTGTATGGGGACCAAACAGTTGTCAATATGATCATTAGGCCCCCATACAGTCTGCATATTTTCAACAGTACATCTCATTTACAAAGGAACATTTAGGGCCAACAAAGATGATGTTTAGACCCATATAAATGATCCGATCAGCTGGTAAACTAGCAATTTGCTTGTTCATCATATTGTTTACCCAGGGCAATAATTGAAAAAAAGTGCTCTTACAAGCACTCATTCCACCAATTATCTACCCATGCAATGGAGTTCCAAAGGGGTTTTCCATCATAGTGTAAGGGCGTGGAAAGCGGAAGAAGAAGTTAATCAACATTCCACAGCACTCACAACCAAATGCCAGCATCTGCTGGTTAAGATGAACAGACGGGAACTGAAAGATGGGGAGAGTAATTGTAGCGCCCCTAAGGGTTCGGTCGCCACAGAGGTACTGCATCTCACCCAGAGGTGTGGTATCTCACTCTCAGGTAAGGAAGGAGTACAGCTCAGGACCCTAACACCTGTATCCAACACACCACTCCAGGCCAGCAGGAGGGGCAAGATGCCTCCCTCGTACTTGCTGAGCCCCTTTCCTGGCTGGAGTGGGGGGAACCTAGCTGGTAAGGGGAACCACATAGTGGGTGTGGGTGGAGGAAGTAGTTAACGGGAGCACATAGAAGGAAGATATAAAATGGGAAGCCATCTTAGAAAGGCAAGCCAGTCTGAGGAAAGTGACAGGAGCAGAGGCTCTGTAGGAGCTCTGCTCCAGAGGGGGGCCTAGTCAGTGAGGCCCAGGACTGAAAGGAAGAAGAGAAGGAGAGGAGAGGGAGCAGGAATGCTCCAAGAACCAGAGGAAAGGACCCTAGGGGTACAAGCCGTGCAGAAGGCCACCCGTACACCCGCATCTACCGGGAGGTGGAGGGGTCAGGCTGCATACAGGGAACCGGGTCCCTGAGCTAGCGGAAGACTGTACGACTTAACTAGAAACTGGAGGCTGCAGTATTTCATGCCCTGTAGCCAACAGTCCATACCAGTCTCTCCAGGAAGGTAGCTATATAGGACCCAGGGGACGGAACAGACGTCGCCCACCAAGGCCCGCAGGTACCGGACTGGGACACTTGGTATGAGGTTCAGGGAGACAGCCAGAGAGAAGACACAGAAGGGGGTCCTGTTATGTAGTCCGGAGTTACCTGGGGGTGGACTGAGCCCCTCACTGAGTAAACGCAACACGGCACGGGAAGTTACTTTGACGTCTGTAACTTGGACTGCAATAACCGTGAGTAAAGACCCTGAGGACTGCACTTCCTTGTCTCTGTGTTTCTTGCTGCGCCATCAACCCCTGCATTACAACGCCCAGCACAACCTGCAACATCTACACTGCCCTGAAGCTAGCTCTTCCTGTGGAGAGCCACACCATCCCTGCTGCAGTAACATCAGCTTCAGAGGACTGGTCCGCAGCGGCGGCTCCCTTTAGCCGCATTCCACAGGTGGCATTGTGGCACCCCAGGCCTGGATGCCACAAATATTAAAGGCTGTGTCTGAGAGCAGGAGGGAGGTTCCCTGGTCAGGGACCATTAGCATGCAGCACCTCTGTCCCAGGCCAGTAGGGGGAGCAGGCTGCCCCTATAAAAGCTGGAACTGAGGGCAGGGTTAGAGAGACCAGGACCCACTTCTGAAGCATCCAGAAGGGTTCCTTAGAGGAAGGGACAGGTCAGCAGCAGCTGAGGAGTCCGTGAGGCAGAGGAGGAACAGCAAGCCAGGGACAGAGGCGACGAGAGCCAGTCCTGGCTGAGAGAGATCTACACAACCGGACACTGGGGTCCGAGGCTGTCAGGGTTGCAAGCCCGGCAGCAGATAACCAACCCGCAAGGGATTTCAGGTCCCTTGGCCTAAGAAGCCTGGAGGCTCCGCCACACAGAGGGACCGGTACAGCACAGAGAAGCAACAGGTACCTAAGGCCTGAGTCGCAAGCCATACAGGCGTAGTACACGGCCAGCTCAGGGATGTGGACTATCACACCACGAAAAGGGGGATAGTCAGCAAGGGCAGAGAGAGAACGGTAGGCCTTCACACTCACCCTGACCAGTGGGGCTCGCCCGAATGCTCTCAGACCCCCAGGCCCATTCCTACCCTGTACTCCTGTTGGGTCATTAGTACTAACTACAATAAAGACCCTGGACTGTTTGAAGCAGACTCTGAACCCTTATTATTGTGGCCTGCACCATCACCCCCAGCATCCTATTACACTGCCCTGAGGCTACACTCTTCCCGTGGGGAGTTATCCTATCCCTGTGCTGCGTACCAACATCAGCCTCAGCGGTCTGCCTTGCAGCGGCGGTCATCCCTGACCGCAATCCACGGGTGGCGTAGTCGGACATTCAGAACTCCACAAATAGACTGCCACACAATTTGGTCTGACCACCCTGAGCCACGGGATTGGGTCGCCACTACTACCCCCATCATCACACTGAAGCCCGGTTCCGGGTGCCCCAAGGCCCAGGGGGTGAGTCAGCGTCACAAACTCTATAAAAGCACTATAAATCCCCTATCCATATCCCCTTTTATTGACTGCCCTGGGTCACGGACCGGGTCACTGCCACTGTGACATTCCCCAGCATCCACCGGCCCGGCACCGGGTACCCCATGGCCCAGGGGGGCGCGTCATATAATCCCAAAGGGAAGAGCTTGAAGGGGATGCCGGGTCAGGTGATAGCAGTGGCGCAGTTGCAAAATATAAAATGCCGACATGGCGAAGCGGGAGTTCAGTTGGCCCCAAGACGTGAGATGGGGGAAGACGCATGAGCAGAGTAAAGAGCTTGTAGTCATCCCCAGAGTAGAGTCACCTGAGAACGACTGGATACCAGAGTCAGCGAGACATCGTTGATCAAGCACCAAAATCTAGACTTCGCCAGTCGTGACCCAATGTCCAGACTTCGGTGGTCAAGACGGATCGTCCATACTCTGCCGGTCAAGCATAGTAGGTTGGACGCTAATCTTTGGATGGGACGGAACGTCTGTCGTGCTGAGGAGAAGTCCTGGTTTAATTGGGCCATTACCGCTAGCATAGACGTATGGTACAGGGTGTGGGCCGGGGCCCTGCTTCAGGGAACGAAAGTGGTCAGTGCGATGAACGCACTGGGTACCAAGTGACTCACATATTGGGGACTTGGGGCCTAATGGGAAGTATCGGTGACCCCCATTAGGACCAGTGTAACAAACAGACACCTATACGGTGTGTACGTCATGCTGTTTTGGGAACAGCAAACAGCTAATCGGCGATGGTGCTGGATGAATAACCCCCACCAATCTGATATTAAAGAGATAGACCATCAATGTTAAAGTCATGGACAATCGTTAGGACAGGTCATCAATGTCTAATCAGTGGGAGTGCGACACCCGGCACCCCCTCCAATCAGCTGTTCTCGGTGTCGGCGGAGTACTGCACATCTGCCCCTTATTGATTTGTAAGGGGGCGGATGGGCAGTACTTGGCCGTGTCCACTATACAGTAGATGGCGCTGTGATGTACAGCTTCATAATTAGGCAGTTCCAGCCGACATAGAGAACAGCTCATCAGCGCGAATCAGACATTGATGACCTATTCTAAGGATACGTCATCAAAGGTAAAGTCATGGACAACCTCTACCCTTTACCGCTATGCATTTACTCTCCGATGAGAACCTGCGTGTATATCCAGTACATACTTAACATTTGATTAATGCAATTCTGTTTTCTATGAATTAGGACATTAATCCCTTTCCTCCCTTGAAATATTATGTGCAAGGAATGTGAACTCTGAGTAAGGAGTCGCCTGGGATAATGGCGGAGGAATTACCGAGCTGTTAATCGCTGGTACTAATTGATTTCCTATATCTTCTGTATTTTGTCTTTTCACAGCAATCTGTCTTTCCATGGCTTGTATTATTTTTTCCTTTTAGTTTCCTTATTATATATATGATTTTGTGCTGAAGCTTGGCTGTGTCTCTTTAACCTTGCTTGCTGGCCTTCACATATAATACATATTTAATGCAGCACAGAATATTACATGGAACGAAGGAAGCAGAGCGTGAGGTCGAGAATACAGATGCACCAATAAAGGGGGGACAGGTCTCCTGCCGATACTAGGAGTGTAAGCCGTGAGTCTTTATATAATCATACATATACACAGTCATCTAAATGACTACTCATAGAGTCAGGAGATGTTACAGGAAGGAGGCAAATAATCATCATCATGGAATTATGACATGGAGAGTGAAAGGGGTTACAAAATGTCATAGGTACAGTCATTATTCACAGTTATCCAGGTGCACAGCAGTAGGGTGTGAAATAACCGCAGTCCCTGGTGCCTGGGGGATGCCTAAATACATAAAAAAGAGGAAAGACAATGCACAAAGTAGTGCGCACAACTTACAGATAAAATTACATTAAATTTAATTAATTAGGAAGAAAATATTTTTACAGAGGGCAAAACATACTCCAATTTGCATAAAAAAAGGGAATTTGTCTGTAAGGTCAACTACCCCCTCCCCCAAACCACACATATGCGCATGTAGGTCTTTGAAATTTAAATTAATTGTCACCTTTATATCTTTTATCTGTTGCTGCATTCCCAAGTAAATAGCATTTTGATTCTTATGCAAATGAGGCATTAGGTGCTCTGCATGGTTACAGAGCACTTCCAGAGCCTCCGCCTCCCCAATTTGTTTCCCCACCCAGCACTAGCTTCTCTAGCTTGATTGGTAGCTATAAAACAGACATCTAAGGGAAGAAGATAGGCTATTTTCAGTTGGCGTACATTGTTTATTGACTTGCATTGTATGGCTCTTTACAGAAAATCGCTGCAAACAATGCTTTCCCTTACAGTAGAAAAAAAGTATTCCGATGCACACTAACCCAGCATAAGCCAGAAGTACATTCTCTTCCTTACCTTTGATCCTATTTTATCTCATACTGAGAATTATAAAAAGAAATCTTCTATGTATGACTCAGGAGGTCAGACATGTCAACTCCTCAGTCTCCTCCTCACTGTCTTGTGTCTGGCTGTAAGACAACTGCCTGCAGCAGAAGCCTCCTCCTCTGCCCTGTCTGCAACAGGGTACAAAAAAAATCTGCCCTTTTTGACTAAGATATAACTGAATATATAGCTCATCAGGAAGAGATAATTCCGGTGTTCTTTGCAGGTTTTCTAGAAGACCATTTTAGGATCATGCAGAAAATACCGCCGACTTACAAAACTATTTCTAGGGTTAGTGCTCCTTTAAATTGCATGCATTACAGTGATAGTGATGATGAGATTGTGATTGCCAGTTAATAATTTTTATTTAATTTAAAGAGGTTGTCACGAAATCACAGATTATAATGAAAGTGTATAGTATTTAACCAGTTTCACTGAAAAAAAATACACCTAAAATTTATGTTTATTACTATCATTAAAAATTCAATTGTAACTGACCCTCAAAAAAACAAACAAAAAACACCAAAAATGGTTCAAAGGCTGTAAAGTATTCTCAGCCCAAAAAGAGATCATAAAGTTGGGAAGGCGCAATGCCCTAAGATGACTCCTAATCTGTCCCTACCTCACAGAGGAGGTTGGCACCCTCTTGAACGCAAATGGCGCCCCTGCTCCTCGTTACCTCACCTTAAAGGACTTTATAAATCCCTGATTAGGTGACAGTGGTGGGAGCCAATTATCAGTGTAAGGGGACGCAAGAGGGTAATCACCATTCAATCCCCAAGACAAATGGGCCAACACCACTGTACAGGTGTGGTAAATCAAAAAAATAGGAAATTAATGGGTATTTGACTCGCCCAGGGGATGGGGACGACTCGGCGCCCGGGCCTTGTTGTTGCCTGATCTCGGGGGATGTCGCGGTGGCCGGCTCCCGGGCCCGTACCCTGGGGTCACTCCTAAAAGCAAGGGAAAGGGGGAAAAGGTGTATGGGAAAGGGAATGTTCGTGACGCCACCTGTGGTGTCTGGTGAGGATCACCAGCGCTGCGAGAGTCCTCTGAGGCCGGTGTTTTAGGCAGCTTAGTTGGTGCGGCTCCCCACAGGTGGAGCGGGGCCTCAGGGCAGGGTAGAGAGAGATGCAGAGTAGAGCTTTGGCGGGTGCAGAGCCGCGGAGGAAAGAACAGATAGAGGCAGTAGTAGAAGTCATCCAAGTCTTTTACTCACGGTAGTGTTTTCTCAGCTCAGAGCTTCTCTCTGCTGTCACAAGGCGAGCTGCGGCTGTCAGGGTGGGGTTCAGCACACTCCAGGTAGTTAAGCAGCGCTTGTCAGGACCCCCGCTCTAGTGTGTTCCTCTCCTGTTGAACTTCTCCCGCCTTGTGTCCCCCACTGAGTCCCGTACGGGTACTGCGATGTCCCTTGTGGGTAACGTGTAGTTCCCGGACCGACTGGGTGCCCTTTTTGGTGACTTGTGGTGAGAACGTGGCGTAAAGCCGGGTCCCTCTGGATAAACTCAGATTAGGGCATACAGGTGGCGACTCCGCTCCGTCCGTATCCCCCTGGGATCCACATAAGCCTCCGGACTTTTCCGACAGAGACGTGAAGTGCAAAGTCAGATAATCGGGGACCGGTACCCCCTCTTGCGGCAGGGTCTCTCTGGCTAGGCCAGAATAAGGTATGCAGGTGGCGACTCCGCTCCGTCCGCACCCCTGAGATCCTTTCGCCTGTGGAGCCTATCTCCTCTGCTCCCCTCCTGGGCCTTCTTGGTTGGACTCTGACCGGGGACAGAGCCGGTTATAACTCTGCCCCAATCCCCCGTCTCGAGGCCTGAGACCGGGAACCGTGGACCCTGAGCCGGCTGCAGCCTTGTGCTGACCTGCCGTCCCAAAGACCCACGACCAAAGACCCGGTTCTTAAAATGGCCTCCAGTTATCTGGAATGCGTTTTGAAAAATAACATGCATAAGCATGGCCGATCCACATGAAAAAAGCAGCCATAGAGTGTCCGGGAACCTTCCCCCACACTTTTCTTAGCCAGGGCTGCTTTTCGGCAGGGTTGGACGGGCCCTCCAGAGAACCGGAGACTCATCCGGTGGGTCCTGGCTTCTCCTTCAGGAGAGTTCATAGTGCCGAGGTGAGGCCATGATGATGATAGAGGCCACCAGCTGCTTAGTTTTCTGTTACTTGAAATGCAAGTGCAAGTATGCTGCCAGCCACCCACCCACCTACAGGCCGCAACACTAAACTGCCAGATTTCTGGGCAGCTCTTTGCACTTGAAATATGGCCTTTTAAGCTCATGAAGGCGGAAGCTTTTCACAACCTCATGCCGGCGGCGGCCGGGTGTCCATACTCTGTCCCCAGCCGCCACTATATTTCCCGGTATCGCCTCCGCCTTCCACAAGCACGGTTCCCACAACATTAACCGTGCCCTCCCCAGTGCACTTACTGGGAAGGACCGCCTAACCACAAACACGTGGACAGGTGAATGTGGCCAGGGACGGTACGGAGCCAGTCCACAACTTTTGTGGCTGAGAGTTGTATTTAGCTCGGTGAAAGGACTGGCATAGAGGGAAACCGTATCTAACCTGCGTGTCATTTCTCCCAGGAAGTCCTCTAAAGCTGCTTGCACTTGAAATGTGGCCTGAACATTACTGCTGGTACTTTTCTGTGGGAATTTGCTTGCCTCCTACCAGCCTGGAATATTTCCAGCAAACTATGGTACAACGCCATGGTGTTAGCACTGCCCCCAGTACCAGTAGCAAAGCCATCCCCAATTTCCTTCTCAGAAATTTTATTTGGTAGACTGAGTGGCTGCCCAAATACATTTTCTCACAAAGGAGCTGAAGATAGAGTGGCAGTAGGTGCAAGTTTCTCCAGCCTGTTAGATATTAGAGGGTGAACGGCAACACATTGGATCAGTGGTTAGCACTGAAGCCTTGCAGCGCTGGGATCCTGGGTTCAAATCCCAGCAAGGACAACATCTGCAAGGACTTTGTATGTTCTCCCCGTGTTTGCGTGTGCTTCCTCCTCAGTAAAAAAGCAGCCATAGAGTGTTCGGGAACCTTCCCACACACTTTTCTTAGCCAGAACTGCTTCTCAGGAGGGTTGGATGGTCCCACCAGAGAATCCTCTGGTGTGCCTTGGCTTCTACCTCAGGAGAGTTCATGATAGCGCTAACTTTGCAGCTGCTATGGGGCTCTTGAGTGGGTGAGGAAGGTTAGCCCTCAGAATCAAATCCTCTGGTGGGCACAATGTTTTTCAATCTGAAACAGCTTCTCAATGGGAGTTGTATTTCACCACAGCCATATTCTTTAGCTCGGTGAAAGGGCTGGCATAGAGGGAAACAGTATCTACCCCGGCTGTCATTTCTCCGTCGCCAGGTTCTGCCCATTGTCACACACGACCATGCCTGGCTGTATGTTCAGCGGTGAGAGCCATAGATCAGGCTGCTGTGTTACAGCTTTCAACAACTCTGCAGCGCTGGGCGGTTTGTCAATTAAGCATTAAGCATGTTATCTTTAGCACAGCCTGTTGCCGCTTGGCCAAGGCAGTGCTGCAGTGCTGTCAGCTTGGGACTGATGTAATCATTTCGGAGATGGAGGAGGAGGTGCATGAGCTGAACAATGTGATTACATTGAGGTTAAATTGGTGACGCTGTTTTTTATACTAAAGAAAGATCCTATTGTTTTGTTTTTTTTACGTTATTTTTTAAGACAAATGCATTCACCGGGAAATGTCATTTTAACATTTTACAACCTTATCTGGCAATGTGGTGTGTGACACATCATCAGACACATCCTTTTTTATTTATGATGGAGGAACTCTGAAAGTCATAAAGCCTATTTTTACAGGGACATCAGACGGCCCTTACTATTCTGAAAAGGCCAGCAGTCGGCCGTAGCTATTGTTAGAGAGCCATCAGCCGGTTATGGTTTGTTGTTCCCATTATTAACAAGTGGGTCTCTTATACTGTTATTGCGTATCCAGTGACTGCAAGGGCTGCTAAAAATTTGGATGCAACCCAATGAAGAGACATAGAGGAGGGTCTAAGTAAAAAAAAGTTCCCATTATAAAGGAGCGGGTCTCCTATAGTGGTAATGCATATGCTGTGACTGCAAGGGCTGCCAAAATTTGGGAAAAACCCCACTAAGAATTTAAAGACACACAGAGCAGGGCCACAGTAGCAAGGTACGACATGTTCCCATTAGAAAGGCGAGGGTCTGCTATACAGATATAGGGTATGCAGTGAGTCCAACAGCTGACCAATTTTAGGAAAAACCCCACTAAGAATTTAAAGACACATAGAGCAGTAACAAGGTACAACATGTTCTGTAAGGCAGCGCTAGTCATCATGCTGGGGGACACTCGATGCACCGGGTCAATTAAAGCACACCAGCCACGTTTTCCAGTATTTCACAATCCAGCAGTTTATTACATTTCACCACTGCTTATCACCGTGTCCAACTCAGTGGCTCGCCCACATATTACCCATATAATGTCCAAGAGCCTTTCCAGTGGCAAGCAGGCCCACTTGGCTCCAGTTGCAGCCTTCAGCAAAGTCACTTATATAAATGGCCACATCAAGCAATGTTTTACCTTTGCCGGGTCGTAGCTGCTTCAGTCAGATTTGTTCTGCCACCGCTGTGGCTTTACGGCTTCCCAGATGGGGGTCTCCAGCCCTCGTACCTTCAAAGGCTACTGGTATGTTTTCACACCTAACATCCAGCCTCTGCCTTCCAGGACTCTTGCCCTCCAAGGCTACTGGCATCGCTTACACATAAGGATCCAGCCTCTGCCTTTCAGGCTTCACCAGGCTTCGCTAGGCCTCACACTCTAACGGTGTCCCACACGGGAACAGGCCTCGCGCCTTTCACACCTGCCTCAAATCTACCAGGGTTTATATATCCTCTAGTGCACACACAGGACCTGTGCTGATGTCACAGTCATGTGATCAGACCTTCTGTGTGCACAGGACCTGTGCGATGTCACAGTCATGTGACCAGTCACCTGGGGGAGGTACATGGTCGGCCAAAACACACCCTGGACCATTACAGTAATGCCGCAAGCCGCTGCATTACAGTTCCCATAAGAAAGGAGAGGGTGTGCTATACAGTTATAGGGTATGCAGTGAGTCCAACGGCTGACCAATTTTAGGAAAAACCCCACTAAGAATTTAAAGACACGCAGAGCAGGGCCACAGTAAAAAACAAATTCCCATTAGAAAGGAGAGAGTCTCCCATAGTGTTGGCCTATGCAGTGAATGCAAGAGCTGACAAAAATATGGAGGCACTTCAATGGCCCTTGGAAGAGATGTGGAGGAGGGCCTCATAAAAAAATGTTCCCATTAGAAAGGAGCGGGCCTCCTATACTTGTAATGCCCATGCACTAAGTGTATGGGCTGACAAACATTTACCCCTGGGGGGTATACATGAACATACTGTATAAAAAAAATTTTTCACGGGCATCATAAACACCCTTTAAAAAAATTATGTGGATGTTGCATCTTGGCACACGGTCACCCTGGTGATATGGTGGTGGAGGATGAGGAGAAGGAGGAGGACAAGAGCAAATAGACAAAATCAGGAAGCGTATACCCATGTGTGGGTGTGAAAAGGTGCATGGGAATACACCTCCCAAGAAAAGACACTGGATTTGAGTTTATGTTACGCTGCTATCATTCAGTGGTGTTGAGAAGTCTGGCCCAATCCAGCCCTTGTTCATTTTTATGAGTCAACCTGTCAGCATTTTCAGTTGACAGGCGGATGCGCTTATCAGTTATAATTAAACCAGCGGCACTAAAAACCCGCTCTGATAAAACGCTGGCGGCAGGGCAGGCCAGGACCTCCAAGGCATAGAGAGCCAGTTCATTCCACGTATCCAGCTTGGATACCCAATAATTATAAGGCACAGAGGAATCATGGAGGACGTTGGTACGGTCGGCAAGGTACTCCCTCAGCATCTTCCCAAACTTTGCACTCCTTGTGAGAGTACCCCACGCCTCAGGGCCTGTGCGATGGGAGGGTCTGAGAAAATTCTCCCAGAACTTTGAAAGTGTTCCCCTGCCTCTGCTGGATTGAAGTTGTGTCTCTCTCGCCTGTACTCCTTGGTTGTCCAACGAAGTGTGCCCTCTGCCGCCAGCGTTTTCAGATGAGAATTTTTTTAATAAGTGCTTTCTGGTACTGCCCCATTTTTGTAGACCTGTCCGCCTCAGGAATAAGAGATATAAGTTCTCCTTGTAGCTTGGGTCTAGATGTGTCACCAACCAGTAATGACTGTCACCCAAAATTTTGAGAACGCGAGGGTCATGGGAAAGGCAGCGTAACATAAACTCAGCCATGCGTGCCAGACTACTAACAGGCAAGACTTCCATGTCCTCACCAAGAGGATGACTGACCATGCTCTCCTCCTCCTCCTCTCTGTCCTCTGGCCATTCACGCTGAACAGACGGTATGACAGCTGTGCAGGTAGTACCGTCTATAGTGCATGAAACTAGATCCTGTTCTTCCTCCTCCTCCTCCTCTTCCTCATTGTCACCCAATTCACGTTTCGATGAGATGAGGTTCGGCTGTGTGTAATCACCCTGTATGGTTCCTTGCTCCATCTCATCGTGCTCCGCCTGCATTGCATCCTCTTTGATTGTGAGCAGAGAGCGTTTCAGAAGACAGAGAAGCGGGATGGTGATGCTAATGATGGCGTCATCGCCACTCACCATCTTGGTGGAGTCCTCAAAGTTTTGGAAGATGGTACATATGTCTGACATCCATGTCCACTCCTGAGGTCTTATGTGTGGAGTCTGAACTGAATACCGACGGCCTTGTTGATGCTGGTACTCAACAACTGCTCTCTTCTGCTCACAAATGCTTCCCAACATCTGCAGTGTAGAGTTCCAACGCGTACGGACATCACACACCAGTCTGTGAGCCGGAAGCTGCAAATGCTGCTGAAACAATGCAAGGGCGGCGAAAGCTGTAGCTGACTTTCTAAAATGGGCACACAGGCGGCGTACTTTAACAAGCAGATCCGGCAGCTCCAGGTAGGATTTGAGAAACCACTGAACCACGAGGCTAAGCACATGGGCCAGGCATGGTATGTGTGTGAGCTCGCCTCGCCTCAGAGCCGCCACCAGGTTCCGGCTATTGTCACACACGACCATGCCTGGCTGTAGGTTCAGCGGTGTGAGCCACAGATCTGCCTGCTCTTTCAGAGCTGTCCACAACTCTTCAGCATTGTGCGGTTTTTCAGCTAAGCATATTAGCTTCAGCACAGCCTGTTGCAGTTTGGCTGAGGCAGTGCTGCAGTGCTTCCAGCTTGTGACTGATGTGGTCTTTTCGGAGATGGAGCTGAAGAGGAGGAGGAGGCTGAAGAGGATGAGGTGCAGGAGCTGTAGACCGTGGGGGCAACCCTGATTGACCTAGGGCCTGCAATCCTTGGCATCTGGAGGACGTGTTCTGTCCCAAGGTCCGACTGGGTCCCGGCTTCCACTATGTTAACCCAGTGTGCCGTCAGCGAGATGTACCGTCCCTGCCCAAAAACACTTGTCCACGTGTCCGTGGTTAGGTGGACTTTACCGGTAACTGCGTTGTTGAGAGGACGGCTAATGTTTTGGGACACATGCTTGTGTAATGCGGGGACGGTACACCGGGAGAAATAGTGGCGGCTGGGGACCGAGTACCGAGGGACGGCCACTGCCATCACGTTGCGGAATGCTTCCGTCTCCACAAGCTTAAAAGGCAACATTTCGAGCGCAAGCAGCCGTGAAATGTGAGAATTTAGTATTGTGGCCTGTGGGGCGTTGGCAGCATATTTGCGCTTGCGTTCCAAGGACTGGGGTATGGACAACTGAACGCTGCGCTGGGACAAGGACATGGACGTGCTTCCTGATGCTGCCACTTGAGAGTGTGCAACGACAGGTGCAGGGCAGGAGGCGTCTTCGCGTGGACCATGGACAGGGGATTGGCTTGCATGCACAACAGCGGAAGAAGCAATGGTGCCACCCGCAGACACTGTATCTGGACACTGGGGTTCGGCCCACAAAGTCGGGTGCTTTGCTGCCATGTGCCTGATCATGCTGGTGGTGTTCAGGCTGCTAGTTTTGCGACCCCTGCTGATGCTGACCTGGCTGGTAGTGCAAATGGCCTTTTTGGGGTTATCGGCAGAGTCTTTAAAAAACAACAGTTGTACTGGCAACTTCCTTAGTGTTGGTGTTACGGGGAACGGTTGCCTGCCTTCTGTCTGCGGCTACCATACTGCTTCTTCCTGCCTGTTGGGGTGCTCTGCCTCCCTCCTCCTGTGTGCTGCTCTCCTCGCTCTGCATGTCCTCCTGCCAGGTTGGGTTAGTTACTATATCATCCACCACCTCTTCTTCCACTTCCGCACCCTGGTCCTCCTCCTGACTTTCTGGCAATTGTGTCTCATCATCGTCCACCTCTTGTGACACTTTCCCACCGTCGCCTTCGTGTGACCGTGGCTGCTCAAATATTTGGGCATTGCTACACGCGATCTCCTCTTGCCCCGCTTCAAGTGGACCGGGTGAGAGGCCTGAATCTATAAATGGAACAGCTCTTCAGAGTGTCTAAGTGTGGGATCAGTTGTCTCTGGGTACTCAGCATGGTGGGAGGAAGGAGGATGAGGGTGAGGAATATGCGGTCCAGACTCACGGCTACTGAGACTTGACCGTGTGGAAGACAGGGTGGTGGTGGTGTTGGCTAAGTGACTGGAAGCATTATCCGCTATCCAACCAACAACCTTTTGACACTGCACTGGGTTCAATAGTGGTGTGCTGCGGTCCCCTAGAAATTGGGATAGGAAGGTCAGGCGTGAAGATAGCCTTGTCCTCTGCCTCTGCATGCATCATTACCATCACGTCCAGTTCCCTGTCCCTTGCCACTTGCCTTGCCCATTTTAAATGGAGGACAGTATCTTCCACGCTCACAGTATCTTCCACGCTCACTACAAATGACTGAGTTTGGAGCGAACTTATATGTGATCCGTGTGATAGAGAAAACAGAGTTTTAAATACCTGGCCTATAGGTAAGTAGTTTGAACAGCAAACTGCGGTGAATTGCTTCAATGACACGCTAAGGCTGTGTGCCCACGATGAGTTTTCTAAGCGTTTCCGCAGCGGCAAAAATGCTGCAGAAACGCTTAAAAAGCGCATAGTAGAAGGCCTGCCATGTCCCCCAATGATAATCCGCATGTGCTGTGTGTTAGAACTCTCCTGTTAGTTTTTTTCTATTTTGGTCACGTGAGCTGCTGCCTATTTATTCTAGCTCCGCCCTTCTGGCTTTGCTGGACTTCAGTGTTATTTGACTCTCTATCTAGCCAGGTGCTTTTGTACTTATCTCTCTAGTTCTTTTGGTCCTTTGGACCTCGAAGTACTTTTTGTCTGTTTGTCTTTTGCTCCGCTACAACATCTGCTAGGAGGTGTCCAATTTTGTCCCAGTCCTTAGTTCTTTTAGGGACCCGTCCCTTTATTCTATAGGTCTGCGTTCAGACTAGCTGAGGACGAAGGCGGGTCTGTTCACAAGGAACAGGTCGCCCGCTGCAACGTAGGGAATCAGCTTAGTCTTATTGTAGGGACAGATTCCCTTTCTGTCCTTAGTTCTTGTAGCAGATCATAACACTGTGCACATGCTGCGGAAATTTCCGCTGCGGATTATCATTGCGGAAAAAAACACAGCACTACCAATTATTTTGCGGAAGTGCTGCATTTTCACCGCCATTGACTTGCATTAGAACACACCAATTCCGCAAGACTGCATCTGTACTTGCGTAATTGGCGCGTTCTAATGTGCGGATGGTACCCGGGTGTAGAGGAGAGGAGAGTCTCATCCACACCCAGGTACCATTAAAAAAGCTGTAACAAAAGAATAATAAAAAATAAATATATATTTACCTTCTGGCGGCCCGCACTGCGCTCCTCCTTGCTTCCCGGCACTTCGCGATGGAATGAAGGACATGCGCTGACGTCAGAGTCATGTGACGGGTCACGCGACGCTGACGTCGGCAGGTCCTTCACTCTACCGCTGCCGGCAGCCGGGACGGTGAAGCAAGACAGCGCGAGCCATGGGAGGGTAAGTATATTTTTATTTTTTTATTTTTTGACATTCTCTCGGTCACACTATATAAATCCATGCCTTTTGCATGGATTTATATAGTGTGACCAAGTTGTGAAGCACTTTCTAAGTGATGCTAAAATCGCTTGGAAAGCGCTTGACAACCTGCATGTGGAAATGCATGTGAAGAATGCTTCACATCCGCATGTCCCTGGCAGGAAAACGCATGAAAAAATGGTGTTCTCTGGATTGCTTTTTAAGCAAATAATGAGGATTAAGAACCAAAGAATAGTATTCTTGGCCCCTGAGACCTGGGCCTTTGTATAGAAATATCGAACAGCAGCAGAAGGCAGAATTGGAATGGAGCCTCTTGTGCTATATGCACTGCAGTCTGCTATATACACTGCCTGCCTGCCTATACACCCTGCCTGCCTGATATCTCTGCAGATGGATTAGTTCTCAGAAGGACTGTTTGTTAAGATGGATATGTGTAATGTACGGTTTTTCTCCCTACACTACCTAATACACGATCAAATCTCTCCCTGACGCAGCAGCAGCTCTCCCTACACTGTCTGATCCGGAGTGACTGTGACGAGCATGGCGGCGCCAGGTCTGATATAGACCTGATGACACTGTGCGGCCAGCCAATCACTGTAATGCCCACAACCAACATGGCTATGGCATTACAATGCATGGCAGGCAATCCCTGCATGTTCATTGGCTCTCTAAAGAGCACAAAACATGCAGGGAGGGGACCCAAGTTCCTGCCAGAGCAACCCGGAAATACTCGGCGAGCGCCGAGCATCTTGAGCAGTGAGATGCTCGGGCAAGTACCGAGCAGTAGCGAGCATGCTCGCTCATCACTAATAAAGACCCATAGGATGTCCTATATAGGACCAACAAATACATCGCAAAACAAACATTAGAACTCTGTCTGTCCAATCAATGCAGCATTGAAGTATCAATAATGTAGATAGGCACATTATTTCTATAAATTGAGATGATCCAGTACTCAAATGCCCCATATTCGCCATACATATTGAAGTGAGTAAGTATATTTACCCTCTGTCTATTCAGCAGTATAATAGGGAGAATATGAGTATGGCATTTATACTAGACATCTTAAGTCAACCCGGTCCATAGCACAAGTAAGGACCCAGAATTATACCATGTGTCCCAAAAAGGAAATTATCCATATAAGACAGGAAGGGAAGGAATGCACCTATGTGTATTTAATGAGGGTAAGGAAAGAAAGGGGGAAGGGGAGGGAGGAAGGGGGAAAAAAGGGGGACGGTATTCCCCCTCACAACACCGTCCAAAAAATAAGGACGTATCGCTCTGTAACCAATACCCATCTGGGTTAATAGGCATAAAGGCAGGGACATTATCCGATATGGGTCAAAGACATAGGGCTGAATGGCACATCAAGAGGTGCATTCACACAGAGGTTGGAAGCTCAAATAAAGCAACCAAAACGCAGTTGATCATTCAAGCCCAGGCGTTTAATGCTATTCATCCTATAAATCCACTGGGCCTCCTTCTGGAGGATTTTCTGGTCCCAGTTACCACCTCTCCAGGATGGGATGACCACTTCCATTACACTGAGTGTAAAACGCTCCAGGCTACCCCCATGTTCTTCCCTCACATGTTTGGAGATGGGGGTGTCCCTGGCATTAAGAATATCCCCAATGTGGTCTCCCACCCTCCTCCTGAATTCCCATTTCGTCTTTCCCACGTAGTCGAGTGGGCAGAAGCATTTAAAAAGATATATTACACCAGAGGGGCGGCAATTGGCAAACTGGCAACATTGATAAGTAACTCCAGTTGTCATGCTCGTAAAAGAGCCAGAAATTTTGACATATTTGCAGAATTTACATTTACCGCACCTAAAGGTACCCTTGCTCCTGTTCTCTAACCATGTGGGCAATTTCTTGGGAGGGGTGTAACAACTGTGGGCCAGTTGATCTCTGATCGATCTCCCCCTGCTAAAGGTGATAGCTGGATGGACAGGTATTAGATCGATCAGTCCTCACCGGATAGCCCCTATCCACAAATCTCTTCCGGAGATCCATGGCTTGATCATAGAACCTCGGGAGTGATGAACAATTCTTCCTAATACGGAGATATTGGCCCTTGGGTATACCACGTTTGAGGGTCAAGGGATGGTTGCTGACCCATCTAAGGAGATCATTGGTACTAGTTGGTTTGTGAAACTTTTCAGTTGTTAAAATACACAAGTCATCCTTGCCTATTTGCAATTTGAAGAAATTAATTGTACAGGGGTCAATCTCAGAGGTAAACCTAAGCCCAATTGAATTGATATTTACAGTAGCTCTTCAACAAAGCTGCGAAAAGATGCAGTATCACCAGACCATAAAATAAGAATGTCGTCAATGTAGCAACCCCAGAAAAGTATCTGGGGGCACCACCATAACGACACTCCTTCCCCGAAAACGACAGTGTCCTCCCATCAGCCCAGGAGCAAATTCACATACATGAAGGAACATGGGTTCCCCATCGTGGTGCCCCTGAGCTGGTGGTAAAACTGACCGTCAAAAGCAAAGAAGTTATGCTTCAATGAAAAATTAAGCAGTCTGAGCATAAAATTATTATGGGCAGTGTAATGCAGCGACTTGCTGACATTACGGTAATGGTCCAGGATGTGTTTTACCTGACCATGTACCTTTCCCCCTCAGGTGACTGGTCACATGACTGTGACATAGCACAGGTCCTGCACGCACAGAATGTCTGTCTGATCACATGACTGTGGCATCAGCAAGGTCCTGTCAGTATGTGTGTGTGTGTGTGCACGGGATGCATATATAAACCCTGCTTGATGGGAGACAGGTGTGTTCTGTGAGAGAGGCATGAGGCCTGTTCCCGTGTGTGTGGGACACCGACCGTGTGAGGCCTAGTGAGGCCGAGTGAAGCCTGGTGCCTGAAAGGTCGAGACTGGATCCTGTGTGGATGCTAGTGGCCTTGGAAGGCAGAGGTTTGATTAAGAGTCCTGAAAGGCAGAGCCTGGATCCTGTGTGGATGTCAGTGGCCTTTGAGGGAATGACGGCTAGAGACCCCCACCTGGGAAGCCGCAAAGCCACAGTGGTGGCGGATTATTGGTGAAGAGTCCTGAAAGGCAGAGCCTGGATCCTGTGTGGATGTCAGTGGCCTTTGAGGGAACGACAGTTGGAGACCCCCACCTGGGAAGCCGCAAAGCCACAGGGGTGGCGGAGTAATGGACTGAGACAGCTAAACCCGGCAAAGGTAATACCCTGTGTTATATGGACATTAATATGGACATTGCTATGTTATTACCTTGCTGAAGGCTGTACCTGGAGCAAGTGGGCCGGTGTGTCACTTGGCTCGTGAATATTATATATTTGTGTGTCGGCGTGCCACTGAGTTGGACCCGGTGAACTGTGGTTTATGAAGTGCAATAAACTGCAGCATTGTGAAAACGGAAAGACATTGCACGTGTGCATTGATTGTCGCAGCGAAGCGAGTATCCCCCATTATGATGTCTAGTGCTGCCTTACATATGGTTCGAGAGTGCGGGCAGCTGCAGTCTGGTTGCTAGGGGCAGCTGTAGTCTGGTTGCTAGGGGCAACTGAAGTCCGGTTGCAGGACGACGAGTGTGGATAAAGCATCTTGCTGCAACTCGGTGGGGTTGCGAACATTGTCGTCGCACTCAAATCCGGTTGTTTGCTGCAACTCGGCGGGGTTGCGAAGATTTTCGTCGCACTCAAATCCGGTTGTTTGCTGCAACTCGGCGGGGTTGCGAAGGTTGTCGTCGCACTCAAATCCGGTTTTGCTGTAGCTCGGCGGGAGAGTGGTGTGTGAATAGTGTCCTGAGGAAATGCAGGAGCAGATAAAAATGGCTCTGAAAGGAGCAGCAACTGAGTCTGAAGCTATTGCGCTATTGCGCGATTAGAGTGATTAAAGTGCCTGTTAAAACCGGAGCAGGTATTTGAGAAACGTCTACTGGACATGAAACTGGACATGGTGCAGGAACCACAGGAGCGGTGGGCACCATATGGAATGGCGACAGTGGACCATTCTATGAACTCTCCGGGGGCGCCAGTGTTGTCCCAGAGTGCCCGGGGAGGTGGTAAGAGCTGTTGTGAACTGAGCCCTAAGACTATTATTGATTTTTCTTGTAAAAATTTCCCTGCCGGTGTGGTTGTAAAAAAAGGGGGCGGAGTCTAAAAAAGGGGCGGTTGTTCAAAACAGCGTGGAGGATAGAAAATCAAAAAAAATTACTGGTGGTGGGTTGGTACCTCCTAAAAATGACAATGTGACCGTTGATAACGGGGTAGCTCCAGTAGAAGGGGGTGACGTCAAAGTGGGAGGTGACCTGTTAGTCCACAACACCATGGGGAGTGACACAGACCCCGTAGCTGACGGTGACACTACGAAAGTAGAAGGAGAGGTCAGTCAGGAGGGGCTAGACGAGGTGAGAAAGTCCCCATCTCGTAGACGGCGCAAGGGCCACAAAAAGGCTGCTCCTGTAGACTTGGCTGAAAATAAAGAGAATGTAGTACTGTGTGCCTTTGCTTCAAGTGTGGATTCTCCATTAGAGGTAGAAGAGGAGGCGGCCAGTCGTGACCAAGAGCTGGAGCCTATCGGCCAGCAGGGTCAGAGTGACGTGCAGCAATTATGTGAAAACCTGGGGAACGTGTCCTCAGACCAGTTGATCCTGGAGTCTGAACAGCAGAAAATACACCAGCTTGTGAAGAACTTACAGCGAGATCTAAAGGGAAGCAACGAGGAAATTAACCAGTGGAAGGAAATGTTCTACGCAATTAAGGAGGACCGCCGCAAAATCAAGGAAGAGGTTTTGCAGTTGAAGCTTGAGAAGGAGGCGCGGCAGGATGGTGTTTCTGGATGCGAACAAATCCTAGAACGACTGCGCAAACAGCTCAACCAGGAGCTGTGTGACTCCAAGAAGGAGCGTGGTGAACGCAGTAGGGAACTGCAACAGAGTAAGAGAGATTATGAGGATCTCCTCAAGGTGAAGAAAAAACTAGAGAAGGATAAGGCGGGTGCAGAGCAAGTGCGCCAAGTGGTTGAGACCACTCTGCAAGACACCCGTGAGGAGAATGATGATCTCCGGGGAAAGACCCTAGATCTGGAAGCTCAGGTGAAGGAGCTACAGATGTCCTGTGATACTCTCCAGAAGGCGGAGACGTACCTTAAGGAAACAGTCAGCAAGATGGAAGCTGAGCGAGAGAGGATGGAGGAGTCCATCGGAAAAGCCACAGGCCAGGGCCAGGAGTTGACCGCTGGTGATGGGAGGTATGAAGCAGATACCTCCTCGAGTGATGTGGGCTCGGAGGGTTCGGTGGATGTCGGAGCCGAGATCAAGCAGCTCAAGGAGTTGCTACAAACCCAGTGGACGCAAGAGAAGCGTGAGAGACTGGCTATTGAGAGCCGAGTGGGCGCATTGGAGACGGAGAGGTCTGAGAGAGCTCTGCTGCTGGAAGAGCAGTTGAAGCAGGAAGAGCTTCAGAGACGGGGCCGCTGAGAGGCGAGTGGCGGAGCTAGAGGAAGAAGTTTCCGGGCTCAAAAGTCACCTGACAAAGTATCACTCAGTGAACGAGGCCTTCTTGGAGAAGGAAAAGGGCGAACACGTTGCACTCACTCCCTTATACCATGAGAAGGTGGACCTGAGGAGAGCTAAGAGAGTGTTAACCACAGATAAATATGAGATGGAAGTGGTCAAGACGAAAATTCGTGAATTTGTAGCTGTGAGTCAGCTCAGGGGAAGCATACAGGGTGAAGAAGCTGGAGGTCAGTTGCCCCTGAAACCTGAGCGGGTTGATCGTCTGGAAACCACTGGTGAGACCGAAACGTCTCGGCACAAGTGCCTTGTAGATGTACCCGAGGATTTGAGGGAAGAATGCACCAGTGAGTCCGTACATGAGGAGTTTAAGAAGGCCGTGGGAGCCTGTAAGGTGTACTTGACCTCAGAAGCTAAACAGCTGGTGGTCCTGTCCACGACCGAAGTCACAGTGAAGAGGGTGGCTATCCAAAGTGGTTTCTCCAGTTGAAGACGGAACAAGCCGTCAGACAACTGGAGTTGATGAGGAAAGCTCACAGTATGCGTGAAGAGGTCATCCGGGTGCCTCATGTTCTGGTGAGGAAGCTCGTTGGGAGAAATGGTCGAGCCATGCAGGTGATGGTCAAGAAGTCTGGTGTGGCGAAAGTAAGCAGTCCACGTGATCGTCAGGACTGGATACCAGACGAAGACGGCATGGTATCATTCTCCGCTGTAGGAACAGAAGAAAGCCTGGGATATATGCGCATGCTGTTGGAGTACCGGGTGATCTACCTGCGAGAGGTAGAACAGTTGAATCTCGCTAGACTGCGAGTGGATAGACAGCATCATCTGAGTAGCAGAAGATGGCAGCCGTGTAGAAATTATGAGACCAGACAGAGAAAGGACCCCCTAAATAACAGAACAGCTATAGCTGGAGTTAGGGACCTTTCAAGATGTCCTGAGAGTAGTGGGCGTGGGTTTAGAGGTAGTGAAACCTCCGGTAACTCAGGTTTGAGCAGCCCATACAAATGACCCAATAGAGGACGGGACATTACGGAGTCGAACCGGACCTTAGATACCAGGGCATGTGAGTCACACCGCTGTATGACTGACCGCTGGGAGCGGGGGAGACCTGACAAGGTTACGACTGATAGCTGGGAGCGGGGGAGGTCTGACAAGATCATGACTGACCGCTGGGAGCGGGGGAGACCTGACAAGGTTACAACTGACCGCTGGGAGCGGGGGAGCTCTGACACGGTTACGACCCGGAAAGGTGACCTGACGAAGTCAGTGACAGTGACAAATGGTAGGTCCCTAAGGAATGGGCTAATGTCGTTGACTAATGTTCCAGGGGCTGAATAGCACAATTGTAAAGTACATGGTCTCTATGTGAACTGGGGGTTATAATGTCATTGTGCATATTATGTGTTCAACCCCACAAGTTTGAACAGAGCTGGGGGTTATAGTGATTGTGTATATTATGTGTTCAACCCAACAAGTTTGAACAGAGGGGGGGATATGTAATGCAGCGACTTGCTGGCATTACGGTAATGGTCCATGATGTGTTTTACCTGACCATGTACCTTTCCCCCTCAGGTGACTGGTCACATGACTGTGACATAGCACAGGTCCTGCGCGCACAGAATGTCTGTCTGATCACATGACTGTGGCATCAGCAAGGTCCTGTCAGTATGTGTGTGTGTGTGTGTGTGTGTGTGTGTGTGTGTGCACGGGATGCATATATAAACCCTGCTTGATGGGAGACAGGTGTGTTCTGTGAGAGAGGCGTAAGGCCTGTTCCCGTGTGTGTGGGACACCGACCGTGTGAGGCCTAGTCAGGCCGAGTGAAGCCTGGTGCCTGAAAGGTCGAGACTGGATCCTGTGTGGATGCTAATGGCCTTGGAAGGCAGAGGTTTGATTAAGAGTCCTGAAAGGCAGAGCCTGGATCCTGTGTGGATGTCAGTGGCCTTTGAGGGAACGACGGCTGGAGACCCCCACCCCCATACTCATATTCTCCCTATTATACTGCTGAATAGGCAGAGGGTAAATATACTTACTCACTTCAATATGTACAGTACAGACCGAAAGTTTGGACACATCTTCTCATTTAAAGATTTTTCTGTATTTTCATCACTATGAAAATTGTACATTCACACTGAAGGCATCAAAACTATGAATTAACACCTGTGTAATTATATACTTAACAAAAAAGTGTGAAACAACTGAAAATATGTCTTATATTCTAGGTTCTTCAAAGAAGCCACCTTTTGCTTTCATGACTGCTTTGCACACTCTTGGCATTCTCTTGATGAGCTTCAAGAGGTAGTCACCGGAAATGGTCTTCCAACAATCGTGAAGGAGTTCCCAGAGATGCTTAGCACTTGTTGGCCCTTTTGCCTTCACTCTGCGGTCCAGCTCACCCCAAACCATCTTGATTGGGTTCAGGTCTGGTGACTGTGGAGGCCAGGTCATCTGGCGTAGCACCCCTTCACTCTCCCTCTTGGTCAAATAGCCCTTACACAGCCTGGAGGTGTGTTTGGGGTCATTGTCCTGTTGAAAAATAAATGATGGTCCAACTAAACGCAAACCGAATGGAATAGCATGCCGCGGCAAGATGCTGTGGTAGCCATGCTGGTTCAGTATGCCTTCAATTTTGAATAAATCCCCAACAGTGTCACCAGCAAAGCACCCCCACACCATCACACCTCCTCCTCCATGCATCCGTTCACCTTTTCTGCGTCGCACAAAGACACGGTGGTTGGAACCAAAGATCTCAAATTTGGACTCATCAGACCAAAGCACAGATTTCCACTGGTCTAATGTCCATTCCTTGTGTTCTTTAGCCCAAACAAGTCTCTTCTGCTTGTTGCCTGTCCTTAGCAGTGGTTTCCTAGCAGCTATTTTACCATGAAGGCCTGCTGCACAAAGTCTCCTCTTAACAGTTGTTGAAGAGATGTGTCTGCTGCTAGAACTCTGTGTGGCATTACCTGGTCTCTAATCTGAGCTGCTGTTAACCTGCGATTTCTGAGGCTGGTGACTCAGATAAACTTATCCTCAGAAGCAGAGGTGACTCTTGGTCTTTCTGTAGTGCCCCGAGGGTTCGGTCGCTACAGAGGTATTGCATCTCACCCAGAGGTGTGATATCTCACTTCCAGGTAAGGATGGAGTATGGCTCAGGACCCTAACGCCCACATGCACTACACCACATTTCCGGGGGACAGGGCGACAATGCTCCCGGGTGTGAGCACAACTGTCCCTGTCCCTGGCTGGAGTGGGGGGAGGGAACACCTAGAAAGGGGGAACCCGGTAGTGTGTGGGTGGGGAGAGTAGATCCCGGGTGCACTGTATAGAGGAGTATATATGGTGGGCACCATCTTAGAGTCAGGGAGTAGAGTAGAAAGTGAGAGAGAGCAGAGAGAGAAGGAGGCTGGGAGCAGGGGCTCTGCATGGGCTCTGCTCCGCAGGCAGGCCAAGTCTTAAGGCCTGGGCCTGAAGGAGAAGGAAGAAAGGGAGAAGAACGGAGGAAGCTCTAGGAGGAGACTGAAGGGACCCCAGGGGTGCGGACCGGCCTGCCGCCACGGCACGCCCGCCGCTACCAGAGTAGGGGGGTCTGGCCAAGAAAAGGGAACCGGATCCCTCATCTAGTGGAGGAGAGCAACTACCCTCAGCTAGTAATCGGAGGCCGTAGCATTGTACGTGCACGGCCCCTCACTACACCCATTAGGAAGGCACCACATAGGACCCAGGGAAACCGAACATACGTTTGCCCGCCAAGGCCCGAGGCAGCTGGACAGAAACGTGGTCAATTGTGGGGTACAACAGGCCAGAGAAAGGACACACGAAGGGGGTCCTGAAAAGCATTCCAAAGGTACCTGGGAGTTGGCCGAGTGCAGAAGTGTCTTGGAGTGTAAAACTGAGTAAAGACCCTGGACTGCATCACTGGACTCTGAGTCATTACTGTTGCTCCCACGCACCATCACCCCCATCATCTGCACTCACTGCCCTGAGGCTATACTCCTCCCGTGGGGAGTTATACTACCCTCTGCTGCGCACACTACATCAGCCTCAGCGGTCTGCCATGCAGCGACGGTTCTCAGTGACCGCAATCCACGGGTGGCGTAGTCGGACACTTAAACATTACAAAATCAAGTAAACAGATCTGCCACTGGTTTGACCACCCTGAGCCACGGGACCGGGTCGCCGCCACGGAGAGTACAACCCCCAGCGTTACACAGAGGCCCGGCTCTGGGTATTCACACACACACACATGGCCCAGGGGGCGCGTCATTTCTTTCCTGGGGCTGTCCTCATGTGAGTCAGTTTCTTTGTAGCGCTTGATGGTTTTTGCAACTGCACTTGGGGACACTTTCAAAGTTTTGCCCAATTTTTCGGACTGACTGACCTTCATTTCTTAAAGTAATGATGGCCACTCGTTTTTCTTTACTTAGCTGCTTTTTTCTTGCCATAATTCAAATTCTAACAGTCTATTCAGTAGGACTATCAGCTGTGTATCCACCAGACTTCTGCACAACACAACTGATGGTCCCAACCCCATTTATAAGGCAAGAAATCCCACTTATTAAACCTGACAGGGCACACCTGTGAAGTGAAAACCATTTCCGGTGACTACCTCTTGAAGCTCATCAAGAGAATGCCAAGAGTGTGCAAAGCAGCCATCAAAGTAAAAGGTGGCTACTTTGAAGAACCTAGAATATAAGACATATTTTCAGTTGTTTCACACTTTTTTGTTAAGTATATAATTCCACATGTGTTAATTCATAGTTTTGATGCCTTGAGTGTGAATGTACAATTTTCATTGTCATGAAAATACAGAAAGATCTTTAAATGAGAAGGTGTGTCCAAACTTTTGGTCTGTACGGTATAAGTATGAATATAGCTTTAAATGGGGCATTTGAGTACTGGACCATCTCAATTTATAGAAATAATGTGCCTATCTACATTTTTGATACTATGCTGCATTGATTGGACAGACAGAGTTCTAATGTTTGTTTTGCGATGTATTTGTTCCTATACAGAGATTGTGATGGTCCTATATAGGACATCCTATGGGTCTTTATTTAGATTGGTCTGTGTGCATTGGCTGGCCCTAGTCCCTGTATGGGTGATGTACATCTGCCCTGTCTGCTCACCAGGACTTGGGAGGCTTTTTTCGGCTGGCGTACCACCTGCCTTTAAATACGCGCACTTGCGTACCCGCCCTGCTCTATGCACTCCACTGACAGGCGTGTTCCTTGCAGGGAGCGCGTCAGTGGTGACATATGTGTCCGCGCTGCCAATGGGCGGGATGAGGTGGGCCACGGGAGACGCATGCGATATGGCTGACACGTACTTGTGCGTCAAGCCATTGTGAGTACAAGCGTGCAAGTGCACTGACAATGACACATGACTCCCTTTGCCCCGCGGTAGGCGCATGTGCTCTGGCTGACACGTATTTGCGCGTCACATCACTGCGAGCACAAGCATGCCGGCAATGACATATGACCCCCATTACCAATTACCACCAATAAGATGGGGTCTATTGGCATAGTATGATATGGCACACTCCCCCTGAAGGCATGCATCCCAGCCATCACCTGTTGTAAGGTAAATGCACATCAGAATGTCATCTGGGTTACTATATGGCGGTATTGTAGCCTTGGACCTGGTATCATGTGATCACATTTGGGCCTGGTATCATGTGATCACATTTGGGCCTGGTATCTTGTGACCACACAGGTGAACAATTGCCCACAGGATATATTATGAAGGGTGACCAGTTTGGCTCCTGATATACGTGCGGGTGGGGGTTAGTGCGAGTTGTTGCCATTTGGCACAAACCTCATGGGAATAGGGCATTATCCCCCCTGTTTGCACTGAGCACTTTCTCACTATCTGCACAGCCACATCTGCGGAGCAGTTTGCACGAGGCACCTTACTGAGAATACCAACAAGATTCAATTAAGCTAAGTCTCTCCTATTAAGCATTCATATTATATTATCTGAATTTATAGGGTATGTGGCTCCTGATGAGCCAATTAGCAGGAGAAATGCGCCCGCGACGAGCGATTCATACCTGCATCTGTATTTGAACTTAGCGGTGTAGTTGTGGGGTTGGTCTATTTGTATTTCTGATCTTGTCCCTATGAATAGGAGGGTCCAAGGACACCTCCATACTTTAGCTCTTGACTTTCTGGCTGACTAGTGAATCTTTTTATGCTTATTGTACTTGAAGATTGGTCTATTGTATATATTGGTATAAAGTGATATCTATTTTCTGGTTTGGTGAGGGATGCAGGAATATTCCCTGCAATCATTTTTGTTACTAATACACATATACTTGTTCTGTGTTTACAGCCAGATTGAGATCTATATACAGTGTTATTGATTGTTTGATGATTGATATCCTCTTGAGTATTAAGATAACTGACTGTTAGGAGATGAATACCCATAAATTTCCTATTTTTTGATTTACTGCACCTGTACACTGCAGGTACAGTAGTGGTGGCCCATTTGTCTTGGGGATTGAATGGTGATTATGACTCGCCCCCTGGGCCGTGGGGTACCCAGAACCGGGCTTCTATGCGATGCTGGGGGTAGTAGTGACAACCCGATCCCGTGGCTCAGGGTGGTCAGACCAAATTGTGGCAGTCTATTTATCAGTGTTTTGAATGTCCGACTACGCCACCCGTGGATTGCGGTCAGGGATAACCGCCGCTGCGAGGCAGACCGCTGAGGCTGGTGTTGGTGTGCAGCACAGGGGTAGGACAACTCCCCACGGGAAGAGTGTAGCCTCAGGGCAGTGTAGGTGAATGCTGGGGGTGATAGTGCAGGCCGCAATAGTAAGAGTTCAGAGTCCGCTTCAAACAGTCCAGGGTCTTTATTGCAGATGTTATTACTGACCCAACAGGAGTACCGGTTAGAAATGGGCCTGGGTATCTGAGAGCATTCGGGCGAGCCCCACTGGTCAGGGTGAGTGTGTAGGCCTACCGTTCTCTCTCTATGCTCTTGCTGACTATCCCCCTTTTCGTGGTGTAATAGCCCACGTCCCTGAGCTGGCCGTGTACTTTGCCTGTATGGCTTGCGACTTGGGCCTTGGGTACCTTTTGCTTCTCCTTGCTGTACTGGTCCCTCTGTGTGGCGGAGCCTCCAGGCTTCTTAGGCCACGGGACCTGAAATCCCTCGCGGGTTGGTTCTCTGCTGCTGGGCTTGCAACCCTGACAGCCTCAGACCCCAATGTCCGGTTGTGTACTTCTCTCAGCCAGGATCGGCTCTCGTCGCCTCTGTCCCTGGCTCTCAGTCTCTCCTCTGCCTCACGGACTCCTCAGCTGCTGCTGACCTGTCCCTCTTCTCTGAGAACCCTTCTGGACACTTCAGAAGTGGGTTCTGGTCTCTCTAACCCTGCCCCAGTTCCAGCTTTCATAGGGGCAGCCTGCTCCCCCTACTGGCCTGGGACAGGAGGTGCTGCATGCTAATGGTCCCTGACCAGGGAACCTCCCTCCTGCTCTCAGACACAGCCTTTAAGATTTGTGGCATCCAGGCCTGGGGTGACACATTCCCCCCTAGTAAAATTTAGTACTCCGGGACTAAGCCTTTTTGGCCAACAACAAACCGGGTATAAACAATAACATAACATATTTACAAGCACATTTTGTCCTTAAGGTCACGGCGCTACCGTGACCGGGTGTCCATATCACCCAACAAGGTGAAGTTTTCCACGGTGTGGGGACCTGTCTCCATAAACCCCAAGTTCCTGGCCTTGGGCGTAGCGACAAGGCCGAGCTAACTACTTTGGGCCACAAGGGAGCCACGCCGGACAGGTTTTTCTTCTGTGGCCATCTTCACAAGAGGGCACCACGTGCAACTATCTACAAGACAGTTCCGGCCATTCAGTGTCCATGACCTGTCAGTCCATTGAACTAGGAAAAACTGGAAAAACATTATTAATTATCAGCTAACAACCATAAAACATTAAATATTTACAGGTAAATGTAGACTTTGTACTTAGATCTTCCAGCGAGCTGGTACTTGACCCCTAGTGCTCCGGGTTGACCTGCGTAACCCACTGTCTGGTGGTGGTCTAACCTGGCTTTCCCCACTAGCATTTAGGGTACAGCTACTAGCTGGGTTTACAGGCAGGGCAGGCAGCTGTCTGCGGGTCTTTTGGCTTACCGCAGGCATGGCAGGCTCCCTGTCAGCAGAGGGTTGACTCTCCTGGGCTGCTGGCATGAGTTCTTCTGCCTCCAGGGCTGCTTGTTCCTCTTGTTCTTCCTGCTCTCCTGTTGGCTCTTGCTGGGTAGGCTGAAGGAAGTGTAGGACGGGTACCACTATGGCATTGTTTATCCGAGTCCAGGACCGGGGGAACTCTCCGAGAACGGTGCTGACCATTTCTTCCTTGTCCACTGCGGGCTCAAGGTCATCTTGATCTTCACTTGGACTCTGCAGTTGCTCGGGGCACCGTTTTAGGTGGTCTCTGGAGACAGTGCTAGTGGTTTCTCCTCCATCCCTGGTAATTACACATACCTTCGGGTTGTCATGGTTGGACGGCAGTACTGTGTACGGGTCGCTCTCCCACTGGTCATCTAGCTTGTGAAGCCTTCTCTTCCGCTTCAGGACCTGCTCACCAGGTTCCAGGGGACCAGCAGGGGCGTGTTGGTTGAAGAGCCTCTCTTGTTTTTCTCTCGCTAGAGCCAGACTCCTCTCCACACTCTCCTGTACCTTCTTGTACTGTAGCCGCCATTCCGTATCCCAGTCCGCATCTGGGGAGGTGTCCTCGGGTGTCAGGACTCCCATCTCCAGGTCCATAGGCAGCTTACCTGGTCTTGCTCGCATCAGGTAAGCCGGAGTGCAGTTGGTAGCATTCACCGGGATATGGTTGTACAAGTCTATCAGGTCTGGCAGCTTCTCCGGCCACAGGCTGCGTTCTTCCAGGGGCAATGTCTTGAGGAGATCAATGACGATATTATTCTTTTTCTCACACAACCCGTTGGTTTGCGGGTGGTAAGGCGTTGTCCGAATCTTCCCACAGCCGTAGAGGTTGCAGAACTCCTGGAAGACTTCCGCCTCAAACGCTGGACCTTGATCTGTCAAGACCTGTTCCGGATACCCGTGTGGACGGCAGAAGTGTTGTTGGAAGGCTCTGGCCGCTGTTTGGGCTGTCAAGTCTTTAACCGGGACCACCACCAAGAACCGGGAGTAATGGTCCACAATCGTGAGGGCATAGATGTAGCTGGACCGGCTTGGAGCCAACTTCACATGGTCCAGAGCTACCAGCTCAAGAGGCTGCCTGGTGACGATGGGCCTCAAGTGTGCCTTCTCGCTGGTACGGTCCTTCCTTCTGAGGTGACATGGGCCGCAGTCCCTGTACCACTTCTCGATGGCCCCTCTCATACCAATCCAGTAGAACCGCTCTCTCAGTAGGAACTCCAGTTTCTTCCACCCGAAGTGTCCCGCTCTGTCATGGTAGGCCTTCAGGACCATTGCTGCATCCCGTCTCAGGACCACTACCTGCCAGGTCAGCTCGTGCGTCCGGTGGTTGACAAGCCTTCTGCACAGCTTACCTTCGTAGAGGAATAGCCTGCTTTTCTCCTTCCATAACTGCTTGGCTTCCTCTGGAGCGTCCGGGCCAGGGCTAGCGTCTGCCTGGGTTAACAGGTCTTTCACCAGGCAAACTGCAGGGTCACTATCTTGCGTTTCAGCCCAGCCGTGGTGGGGTAAGGGGTTGAACATGACGGTGGTTAGGTCTTTGTCTCTTACCCAGTGAGAGCTCTACTTCCTCCAGCTCTTCCGAGTCTTCTTCTCCTTCGGGTAGGTGGGGCATTCTTGATAGGGCGTCTGCGTTGGCGTTGGTTCTGCCTGCCCGGTATTTGATTGTGAAGTCATAATTTGATAGCTGGGCCATCCACCGCTGTTCTAGGGCACCTAGTCTTGCGTTGTCCAAGTGTGTCAACGGGTTGTTGTCCGTGTACACAGTGAACTTTGCGGAGGCCAGGTAATGTTTAAACCGTTCTGTGACGGCCCACACCACTGCCAAGAATTCTAGCTTGAAGGAGCTGTAATTCTCCGGGTTCCTTTCAGTGGGCCTCAGCTTCCGGCTTGCGTACGCGATCACCCTTTCTCTGCCCTGTTGGTTTTGGGACAGTACGGCTCCTAGCCCCACATTACTGGCGTCTGTGTGGAGGATAAAAGGCTGGCCATAATCGGGGTAGGCCAGGATCTCATCCCCCGTGAGGGCCATCTTCAACTGGCGGAAGGACTCCTCTTCCGGCTTTTCCCACTTGAAGGGTGGCTTGTGACTTCTGGATTTAGACTGACCTATCAGGAGGTCCTGCATTGGAGCTGCCATCTTAGTGAACCCGGGGATGAACCTTCGGTAGTAGCCTACCAACCCGAGGAATTGCCTCACTTCTTTGATGTTAGAGGGACTTGGCCAGCTCTTGATGGCTGTAACCTTGTCGGGGTCGGGAGCTACTCCCTCAGCACTCACCACGTGCCCCAGGTACTGTACCTTCGGCTTTAACAGATGGCACTTGGAGGGTTTCACTTTCATGCCAAAGCCTGCCAGGGCCTCGAACACCTCGGCCAGGTGCTTTAGATAGTCCTTGTAAGTCTTTGAATAGACAATCACGTCGACCAGGTAAAGTAGGACCGTCTCAAAGTTTCAGTGCCCTAGACAGCATTCCATCAGCCTCTGGAAGGTCCCGGGTGCATTGCAGAGCCCGAATGGCATACAGTTGAATTCACTCAATCCCATCGGGGTGGTGAAGGCGGTCTTCTCCTTGTCAGCCTCTGCCACAGGAACCTGCCAGTACCCGCTAGTAACGCCAATTAGACGGGCCTGGTGACCTTATGCCTGGGGGTTGGCCCTCTGCCCCAGGTCGGACCCATTTAAAGTACAGTACCTGGCTACGTGTCCCGGCTTGCTGCAACGGCGGCAAATCGGCTGTCCATCCTCAGGGTAACGATCGGCGGGCCTCCCTCTGAACGACGGGATCCCCCTCCGTCGACGCCACGGGACATCCTCCGGACTGGAAGCCAGCTTGATTTGTCCTGACGGGTCCATCTGTAATGACTGTACGGTCCTGGTCAATGCAGCAACACTCTTTGTCAGTTCTTGGACCTGATGGTGCAGGTTTGCAGGCGGGGATGGGTTTAGGGCCTGCGCATCAGCCCCCACAAGGTCTGCAGGGTAGGGCGCTGCCTCCTGGTGGTAAGTGATGGCAGGGCGCCGGGAAACTACAGCGCCACCTGGTGCGGGTTCTCGGAGCACCCGGATGGCCCTATCTTTGAACTGTGCAAAAGTCAAATCGGGGTTCTGTAGGGCCATGAGGCGCAGCTGGGTTCTGTGGGCGCTGGACAGCAGACCTTCTATGAACTGATCAGTCAACAGTTTATCGGTATCCTGCACGCTGCCAGGGTCAGCTTGCTTAATTGCCCCCAAGGCTTCCTGTAAATTTAGGGCATAGTCTCTGATGCTATCTTGAGCTCGCTGCTTACATCCATAGAACCGCATTTTGATTTCTGCTGAGGTACGGGTATCAAAGGTGTCCCGTAGACGGGTCAGAACCCCCCTTACAGTCCTTTTCTCCTCAGCTGTCCAAGACTTTACCTGCCGCTGGGCCGCACCAGTTAACTGCCCTATCAGTATGCTTACTTTCTGTTCTTCTGTCAGGGGGTAAACTTTGAACAGGCTATACAGCCTTTCTTTTTAAAGTCGCCCAAGGTATGCGACTCGCCGGCATACTGTGGCAGCCAGGCCGCTCCGGGGATATAGGGCATGGAAAACGGCATCACAGCTGCAGCGGCTACGCTGGTGGTAGAGGGTCCCTCCGCGTCCGACATCTTCCTCCCCCCTAGTTAACCGTGACCTACCTTCCGGCGATCCTCTTCTGTAGGCCGCGGCTCTGCTCGCGATGCTCTGGTCGAGGACCTTGCGTCGCTCGGTGATGACGTCGGCGTCCGCTGGATCTCCTTCCAGGACCTTGCACAGCGTCTCAGCGTAGGGCGGGGCTTCTGGTCTCGCGTGTTTTTGACGTCCACGCCCCTCTTCTTCCCGCGCGGCGTCCCGAAGATGGCGCCCGATGGCGGGAAACGGCTCCGATTGGCGGGAAATGGCCCCGAATGGCGGGAAACTTCACTCAGGTAAGTATAAAGTCTTTTTCAGGCACGCAATACCCATTTGTGGCGGGTTGGTCACAATCCTGCCGACTACGCCAAAAGCTGACTCGCCCCCTGGGCCGTGGGGTACCCGGAACCGGGCTTCTATGCGATGCTGGGGGTAGTAGTGGCAACCCGATCCCGTGGCTCAGGGTGGTCAGACCAAATTGTGGCAGTCTATTTATAAGTGTTTTGAATGTCCGACTACGCCACCCGTGGATTGCGGTCAGAGATAACCGCTGCTGCGAGGCAGACCACTGAGGCTGGTGTTGGTGTGCAGCACAGGGGTAGGATAACTCCCCATGGGAAGAGTGTAGCCTCAGGGCAGTGTAGGTGAATGCAGGGGGTGATAGTGCAGGCCGCAATAGTAAGAGTTCAGAGTCCGCTTCAAACAGTCCAGGGTCTTTATTGCGGATGTTATTACTGACCCAACAGGAGTACTGGTTAGGAATGGGCCTGGGTATCTGAGAGCATTCGGGCGAGCCCCACTGGTCAGGGTGAGTGTGTAGGCCTACCGTTCTCTCTCTATGCTCTTGCTGACTATCCCCCTTTTTGTGGTGTAATAGCCCACGTCCCTGAGCTGGCCGTGTACTTTGCCTGTATGGCTTGCGACTCGGGCCTTGGGTACCTTTTGCTTCTCCTTGCTGTACTGGTCCCTCTGTGTGGCGGAGCCTCCAGGCTTCTTAGGCCAAGGGACCTGAAATCCCTCGCGGGTTGGTTCTCTGCTGCTAGGCTTGCAACCCTGACAGCCTCGGACCCCAATGTCCGGTTGTGTACTTCTCTCAGCCAGGACCGGCTGTCGTCGCCTCTGTCCCTGGCTCGCAGTCTCTCCTCTGCCTCACGGACTCCTCAGCTGCTGACCTGTCCCTCTTCTCTGAGAACCCTTCTGGACACTTCAGAAGTGGGTTCTGGTCTCTCTAACCCTGCCCCAGTTCCAGCTTTAATAGGGGCAGCCTGCTCCCCCTACTGGCCTGGGACAGGAGGTGCTGCATGCTAATGGTCCCTGACCAGGAAACCTCCCTCCTGCTCTCAGACACAGCCTTTAATATTTGTGGCATCCAGGCCTGGGGTGACACAATTACACTCTTGCGTCCCCTTACACTGATAATTGACTCCCACCACTCTCACCTAATCAGGGACTTATAGGGTCCTTTAGGGTGAGCTGACGAGGAGCGGGGGCGCCATTTGCGTTCAAGAGGGTGCCAACCTCCGCTGTATGGTAGGGACAGATTAGGGGTCATCTTAGGGCATTGCCCCTTCCCAACTTTATGATAATCTCTTTTTGGGCTGAGAATACTTTGAACCATTTTTGGTGTTTTTTGTTTGTTTTTTTGAGGGTCAGTTACAATTATCATTACAGTTAATGATAGTAATAAACATAAATTTTAGGTGTATTTTTTCAGTAAAAGGTTGTCCCCTTTCAGAAAAGATTTTCCTACAGTGGGGAAAATATTTGATACACTGACGATTTTGCAAGTTTTCTCACCTACAAAGAATGGAGATGTCTGTAATTTTTATCGTAGGCACACGTCACCTGTGAGACATAATCTAAAAAGAAAAAACAGAAAATCACATTGTATGATTTTTACATAATTAATTAGCATGTTAGTAAATAGTAAGTAAATAGTAATAGTAAATGTATATAAGAAAGGGTACTTAGTTAACACTATAGTGATCAAAAGAGAGTAAAAGCAATCCCACCGCAACAAGGTGAACCCAATTGGGATGGTCCTATCCTGCCTCTAGTATTAATACCTCAGCTTGTGTCAGCCGACCTCAATGTAGATAAGAGCAGAGCAGGACAGGGGCCCTGACTGGTCAAAGTACAAGAAACTACAGCAAAACCAAAGAAATGAGCCAGAGCATAAATTGGTATACATGCAATATGTAAGAACACCTTCACACAGTGGCCATTTCACAGACAAAACCGAAGAAAAAAACAAAACAAAATGATCATATACCCTGTTGTAAGTAAATAATCAGTAATAGTATATGTAAATAACATAGGGTAATTGGTTAATGCTATTTTGATCAAAAATAGAGTTTATTGGAAAAACTTTTCTGAAAGTTCTGTTTTATTTTTTTGTTTTCCTAGATATTTCTACTCCTAGCCATTACTGCAGAATGTATTTTAAAGAATAATAAAATAAAAAAGAATTACAAGCCAGCACCCCAGATCATATTTCAAGAATTACTACTACTACGTGATGGGACCCGTGCCAAATTCTGAGTCATCAGTCTACTCATTGCCTGGCGATAAAATCTCCTAGACTTGTCAACCTGAGCTCTTTCCAGAGGGTGACCCTACGGTAATATGTTCAGAATGTAGGTGTGGCTTAATTAAAATGGGCACGACATGTAAGAGGAATATATATATATATGTGTATGTGTATATATATATATACATATAGTGCTCAGCACAAATAAGTTCACCCCTTTTGAAAAGTAAGATTTTAGTCAATATCTCACTGAATTCAAGAACAATTTCCAAAATTTTGGCAAGACTGAGTTTCATAGAGCATTTATTTAATCAATGACATGAAAGTAAGGTTAATAGTATATTTTTCATTATAAAATCTTCAGTTTTTTCACATTAATTAATGCAAAAATGAATACACCAAACATCAAAAACTGCTACTTCTAGAATTTTATATGACCTCTGGCACAAATGTAATGGCTAATTAAGAACATCTCTTAAGAGGAGACATGTCATCCACATATTGAGGATAGAAGAATGGCTTCATTATAAATTGTAAATGAAACAAAAAGAGCTGACCTTCATTGTAAATGGAAAAAAAGAGGCCTGACCCTCTTTTGGACAGGTAATTGAAGTTGGTTATCTGATGGAGAGCAGACAAAAATTCTGTACAAGAGGCTGAGAGGTGAGACTTTTTCCCCCTATGTGGTTAAGTCTCCCTGACTTCAAAAGCAACACAGGGCAATGTTATCAGGTTTTTGTGACTGGTGTAGGTCTTATAGCTATGGGAGACATATATTCGGCATCATGACAGAATGGCGAACATAACGCATTTAGTTGCATCACTCCGCGCATCAGCTCCAAATTAATATTGGCCAGATGGACAAAGTTGGATATGGCTTGTCTTCTATCTATAGAAAGCTAATAATGATGAAAAATATATCATTACTATCTGCCGCCTGGGACTTCCAGGAGGGCAGATATCCTTAGGATTGGGGATTTCAGAATTTTTAGCACCTGAGATACATCACATATACCAGCCCCTATATGAGTGCACCAAGGGGAGTGGCTTGCACCTGCTAAAAGCAGATTCTAAATTATTGTCATTGTTCAATACTTGAGAGATACAGCTTACTGTTGTTACGGGTCCGGATGGTGGAACCACTGTGCAGTGAAACAAGAAGGGATCGGAGGGGCGTAATTATGGGCCTCACCCAGACCAGAGAGGGACCGAGAAGGTGGACCAGGTGCTACTCCGGGACCGACCTCGTGTGAGAGCAGGCTACTCCCACGGGACTGAAACAGACACTGACTGACATGGCAGATAGGCTGACAGATGAGCACGGCTGGTAGGTAGGCGGGCACGGCTGGTAGGCAGACAGGTGGGCACGGCTGTTAGGCTGGCGGGCACGGCAGATAGACAGGCTGGCGGGCACGGCAGATAGACAAGCTGGCGGGCACGGCTGATAGACAGGCTGGTGGGCACGGCTGATAGACAGGCTGGCGGTCAGCACTGGGACCTGAGGACTGGAGAGAGTGTTAGCACACAAACTACAACATTGCACAGGCACCTCCAAATTGGGGGAGGTGCCTTAAGTAGGAGATGTCCTGCGGCCATTAGCCGGGGACATCTTAGGACAGCTCGCGCGGCCCCTATAAGAAACAGACACGCCGAGCAGGCGTGGCGTGGGGGAACGTAGGGAAGCGGCACACCCAGGACCGGGGCCGTGGCGGTAAGGGGATTGGCGTCTCTGCCAGGGGAGGGAGGTAGACGGCAGAGACGCCGACACTACAACTGTAGGATTGTACCATTTTGAAACGGATAGCTCCCCTGCATAAAAATATGCCCCATTCCTGTGACCACAGGTCTACTAATTTTCATTTGTTTATCCATTTTATTTTATGTGATTGTATATACCAGTGGTGGCGAACCTATGGCACGCGTACCAGAGGGGGCACGCAGAGCCCTCCTAGTAGGCACAGACGCCATCCCCTCAGCTCTAGTGCCCGCACCACTCTCCTCATCCCACACATCATCTCCCTCATCACTAGCACTGCGGCCACTCTCATCTGCTCGTGCATACTTCCATCAGGCCGTTAGCCCTCCCATTAGACCACACACCCTCCCATCAGTCTGCGCACATGCTGAGGAGGGTAAGGGTGTTGGCGCTAGTGCTGAGGGGATGGCATGTGGGCCCACAGGTAGGACTGTGATATATGAAGAGACCAGATCAGGGTTGGAGCGGGCAAAGGTGAGTAGTTATTTTTTTTTTTTAAGTGTGGGGCCATTATACAGTATGGAGCATCATGTGGGGCCATTATACAGTATGGAGCATCATGTGGGGCCATTATACTGTATGGAGCATCAAGTGGGGCCATAATACAGTATGGAGCACCATGTGGGGCCATTATACAGTATAGAACATCATATAGGGCCATTATACTGTATGGAGCTTCAAGTGGGGCCATTATACAGTATGGAGCATCAAGTGGGAACATTATACAGTATAGAGCATCAAGTAGGGCCATTATACAGTATGGAGCACCATGTGGGTTCATCATACAATATGGAGCACCATGTGGGGCCATTACACAGTAAGGAGCACTATGTGGGGCCATTATACTATATGGAGGACTATGCGGGGCCATTATACATTATGGAGCACTATGTGGGGCCCATTACACTATAGGGAGTACAATGTGGGGCCCATTACACTATAGGTAGTACAATGTGGGGCCCATTACACTATATGGATCACTATGTGGGGCCCATTACACTATATGGAGAACTATGTGGGGCCATTATACTGTATGGAGTGATTTTTGTGCTGTGTATGGGGGGCTGTGTGGGAATTACAGTTGGAGAATCATACTTTGATGGGGTCACCATTCTTTGTTGGGGAGATGGAGGGAGGGGGGTGACGCGCCCCCTGGGCCTATGCTGTTGCTGCTGTGCAGGGGGATACCCGGAACCGGATCGCTGAGATGCTGGGGGTTGTAGTCTCCGTGTGGCGGTGACCCGGTCCGTGCCCAGGGTGGTCAAACCAGTGGCAGTCTATTTGTATTGTAATAAGTGTCCGACTACGCTACCCGTGGATTGCGGTCAGTGGGGACCGCCGCTGCGCTGCCGACCGCTGAGGCTGATGTTGGTTGCGCAGCCGAGTATGGGATAACTCCCCACGGGAGGAGTAATTGCCTCAGGGCAGCTAATGTGAGAGATGATGGGAGTGATGGTGTGAGGGTCCCAGTGCTGATGGTGCTGGTGCGACAAGGAATCACAGAGACGTGTGGTGCAGTTCAGGGTCTTTACTGATGGTACAAGGCAGACCCTCCCGGGAGTACTGGCTAGTATAAGGGGCCTGGTCAGTCTGCGAGCAAGCAGGAGTTCCCCTGGCCAGGTGGAGTTGTACGCCTCCCCGTTTATCTGCACTCTTCCTGGCTACCTTGCTGTCAGCGGTTACAAGTAGCCCACGTCCCTGAGTATACCGTGTGGTGCTCACCCGTATGGCTGGTGACTTGGGGCCTTCTGTTAGCCTCCGCTCCTGGATGGCGGCGCTGGTCCCTTCTTTGTGACTGAGCCTCCGGGCTTCTATGGCCAGAGGACCTGGAATCCCCTGCCGGCTGGTTTCTGCTGCTGGGTGTATATCAGTCCCCACAGCCTCGGACTCCTGTGTCTGGCTTTAGTATCTTCGTCCAGGGCGAACTCTGCTCAGCTCCAGCCCCTGGACTTCTGCTACTGCTCCTACAGAGCTCCTAGTTCTTCCTTTCCCTCTCCAGGCTCTGACTGCTCTAATCCCGCCCCAGACCCAGTTTAAAAGGGCAGATTCCTCCCCTCCCAGGTCTGGGCGGACCGTGTTGCATGCTTAGGGATCCTGACCAGAGAAACCTCCCACTTGCTCTCAGACATAATATCTCTATTACTGCGGCAACCAGACCCCTGGGGTGTCGCAGGGGTACAGTAGGGTCACCATACTGTGTCTGTGGAGGAATTCACTGTGGGGATATCATACTTTGTTTGGGGGCACTTTTGTTTGCAACATACAGTTAGGTCCATATATATTTGGACAGAGACAACATTTTTCTAATTTTGGTTATAGACATTACCACAATGAATTTAAAACAAAATAATTCAGATGCAGTTGAAGTTCAGACTTTCAGCTTTCATTTGAGGGTATCCACATTAAAATTGGATAAACGGTTTACGAATTTCAACTCCTTAATATGTGCCACCCTGTTTTTAAAGGGACCAAAAGTAATTGGACAGATTAAATAATTGTAAATAAAATTTTCATTTCTAGTACTTGGTTGAAAACCCCTTATTGGCAATGACTGCCTGAAGTCTTGAACTCATGGACATCACCAGACGCTGTGTTTCCTCCTTTTTGATGCTCTGCCAGGCCTTCACTGCGGTGGTTTTCAGTTGCTGTTTGTTTGTGGGCCTTTCTGTCTGAAATTTAGTCTTTAACAAGTGAAATGCATGCTCAATTGGGTTGAGATCAGGTGATTGACTTGGCCATTCAAGAATATTCCACTTCTTTGCTTTAATAAATTACTGGGTTGCTTTGGCTTTATGTTTTGGGTCATTGTCCATCTGTAGTATGAAACGAAGACCAATCAGTTTGGCTGCATTTGGCTGGATCTGAGCACACAGTATGGCTCTGAATACATCAGAATTCATTCGGCTGCTTCTGTCCTGTGTCACATCATCAATAAACACTAGTGACCCAGTGCCACTGGCAGCCATGCATGCCCAAGCCATCACACTGCCTCCGCCGTGTTTTACAGATGATGTGGTATGCTTTGGATCATGAGCTGTACCACGCCTTCGCAATACTTTTCTCTTTCCATCATTCTGGTAGAGGTTGATCTTGGTTTCATCTGTCCAAAGAATGTTCTTTCAGAACTGTGCTGGCTTTTTTAGATGTTTTTTAGCAAAGTCCAATCTAGCCTTTTTATTCTTGATGCTTATGAGTGGCTTGCACCATGCAGTGAACCCTCTGTATTTACTTTCATGCAGTCTTCTCTTTATGGTAGATTTGGATATTGATACACCTACCTCCTGGAGAGTGTTGTTCACTTGGTTGGCTGTTGTGAAGGGGTTTCTCTTCACCATGGAGATTATTCTTATATCATCCACCACTGTTGTCTTCCGTGGGCGCTCAGGTCTTTTTGCATTGATGAGTTCACCAGTGCTTTCTTTCTTTCTCAGGATGTACCAAACTGTAGATTTTGCCACTCCTAATATTGTAGCACTTTCTCGGATGGGTTTTTTCTGTTTTTGCAGCTTAAGGATGGCTTGTTTCACCTGCATGGAGAGCTCCTTTGACCGCATGTTTACTTCACAGCAAAACCATCCAAATGCAAGCACCACACCTCAAATCAACTCCAGGCCTTTTATCTGCTTAATTGAGAATGACATAACGAAGGGATTGCCCACACCTGTCCATAAAATAGCCTTGGAGTCAATTGTCCAATTACTTTTGGTCCCTTTAAAAACAGGGTGGCACATGTTAAGGAGCTGAAACTCCTAAACCCTTCATCCAATTTTAATGTGGATACCCTCAAATGAAAGCTGAAAGTCTGAACTTCAACTGCATCTGAATTGTTTTTTTTTTTAATTCATTGTAGTAATGTCTAGAACCAAAATTAGAAAAATGTTGTCTCTGTCCAAATATATATGGACCTAACTGTACTTTATTACCTTGTTTATTCAAGGTTTTTTTTTATCCTTTATTATATATTTAAATTAGGCCATTGGGACATATGCTTTTAACTGCTGTTATATAACATATTATATTATTCCACTATAATTCCAAAAGTTAATTGTTTTATTTGATAAGGAAAAACTTCCTCAATTGTAGACATTTTTTAACAAATATCAACGTTGGCCTGCGACTTTGTCCAAGCTTTTAACTTTGGCCCTTTGTGTATTTGAGTTTGACATCCCTGTCTTAAAGAGTTATTCTCATCATGATAAAGTAATTTTACTTTCGTTCTCAAGAACAGACCTCCTCGGCAATCGGTGGCAAGTATCTTGGGCTTGGAGTGCAGTGCTTACAAGCTCTTTGCTATAGACTCTATAGCACGCTAATGTACGAGATGTTTTTCTAAACTAAAACCTCCGAATTCAGGTTAAATTGGCGTGTTTGCACTTTGTGATAAATAAGTGGGTTTTGGATTGCAGTTTGCGCACTCGGTCTCTAAAAGGTTCGCCATCACTGGTATATACTGTATTGTTTTGTCCCCTTTGTAGTATCTTTTGTATATTTTTATAAACACTGCCTTTTTTTGGATTATATGTATAAAATTTAATAGCTTTGTTCCTCTTGATGTATAAACTGCATCCCTGAAGCTTCACGAGGCCATACGTTACCAGTAATGGGTGTTCCATCAGCCTGTATTAACGAGAGGTGGTGGCTGCAAGTTTTTATTGGGCTATTGTGGAGCCTGGCAGTGACTGTACTGGATTATGTATGTGTATATATATATATATACATATATATATATATATATATATATATATATATATATATATATATATATATATATATATATATATATATATATATTTTTATACAGACACACTTATGGGTTTGAATCGGATGTGTATATACTATATGTTCACTGAGAAGTGCCCGATAACTGGCCTAGTAAGGAAAGCAGCCGTGGCCCTGTCCATCAACCATCAGTCAATTGCATGATTGTCCTGATAGTCTATATAAGAAAAAAACAACTCCCCCCAAAAAAGGCCCTCCCAACGCATACTTATTGTGACCTGGCAGCACTCTGCATGGTTGCTTTTATGGGACTGCCATAGCAGCACATGGTATACATATTTTTGCGTGTAGTAGAAGGCCCTTGTGGTTCTTACTTGCCCGACAAATAGGTGGGCCTCTTGTCCTTTTCTGATGAATTATTATAGGTACACTCCCCTGATGAGACCTCACCATTGAGGCAAAAACGCGTTGAGAGGGCCTTTTTTTTTCCTATATAGACTACACTTGGGTACTGCTCTTGTTAGAGCGGGAGACTTACAGGGCACGACAGGGTACCTAGGGAATGAATTTCTGTACTCCTGCATTCCTATCCTTGTGTCTCCGTACCTAGGACCTATTTGAGGCATCAACGGTTGGGTGAGATTGTGATTTTTTAATGAGCACTGGCACTATGAGCACTTTTTTATGTATGTTACCCATGTTACCCATTGCATTACCCAGGACAGTTCGATTGATTCCCAATACCCACAGTTTCAAGCGGACCCTAAAAACCCATTTCTTTAGACTGGCGTATCGCCTCCACACACTATCTGTCCATCCCAGTTGTCCGTCCCAGTTTTCCCTCATATTAAAATCTTCTTCAATTTCAGGTTCATACCAACCATGCACATAATAGCCTCGGTCAGGACTGTACACATACTGGCTGGCGACCAGTCCATGTATTATTTATCCTATTTAGTATATCAAGGCTGCATTATACAATATATGTACATTCTACCTTTTGTGTCTCCTCCATTTCCTCATAGACTGTAAGCTTGCGAGCAGGGCCCTCACTCCTTTCGATATGAGTTATGTTTATTCTGTATTGTTTGTACAAGTCCCCCCTAAAATTTGTAAAGTGCTGCGGAATATGTTGGCGCTATAAAAATAAAAATTATTATTATTATTATTATGTTGTTTTATCATATTTAATTAAAGGTTAAGTTTTAGAGATACTTTAGCTATATATGAAAACTGCAGTTCTGATATAAAGCTGCATGATCCGGTCATCAGCCAGTACCTAAGTACAGTTACCGTGTGCTATTGGGTGCATGAAGGATATGGAGACAGATGAGTAGGAGGGAGCAGGTTCTGAGGACAATTTAGAAGGAGGGAACAGGGGAGAGTTAGATTAGTGAAGTGAGGTGATAGGCCTGTTTAAAACATGTGTTTTTAAAGCACGCTTAAAAATGTGGGGGCTTTGTATTAATCGGATTGTCCGGGGTAATGCATTCCAGAAAACGGGCGCAGCACAAGTGAAGACTTGGAGATGAAGGGGGCAGGTTTGTATTAAGGAGCATGTTAGATATAGGATGGTGCAGAACTGTGGAGAACTTTGTGGGTGAGAGAGATAAGTTTGTATTGTATTCTGTAGCAGATGAGTAACCAGTGCAATGACTGGCACAGGGTGGAGGCATCAATGTAGCGGCAGGACAGAAATTCGACCCTGGCTGCCATGTTCAGGACGGACTGGAGAGAAGAAAGTTTGGTAAGAGGGAGACCGATTTGTAGAGTTGCAGTAGTCCAGACAAGAATGAATAAGAGCGACAGTTTTTGCAGTTTCAAAGGGGAGAAAAGGTTGGATTCTGGAGATGTTTTCAAGATGCAGGTGACATGAGTGAGTGAGTAATTGGTAATAGGGAATAAAGGAAAGTTCTGGGTCAAATATGACCCCAAGATAGTGAGCGTGCTGCCCGCTGTAGTAATGTCTTGTTAACAGCACCTATACCAATAGGACATATATAACAGTGTCAATTCTAATAGGACCCCAAAGAATAAATATAATAGTATCTTTTATACCTGCACAGCACAGCACAGTGTCAGCTATAGCAGCACGTAGTAGTAGCGTCTATGGCTTGCAGCAAGCTTTGTGGTATGCAGTAAGATGACACCCTCTGACTTCAGCTTTATGGCTGTCTGGTCTGTCAAACCTGTCTATGGGAATTTCTGTGAAATGTGTATTTTCTACATTTCATGTAATTTCTTCCTACAGCAAGAAAGATATGGAATGCAAACATTTTCTAAATTAAATTTTTGCACACAGTTTTCTGTAATTTTATGTATTTCTTGAAAAACTTTACATTTATGGGGATTTCAACAAAGTCTTTGCCACATTATGTTAGGTTCTTCCTGTGTGTGTTCTACGGTGTATATGTTATACAAGTATTAGGAAAAAAATCCTAATTGTATTCTTATCGATATTTTGTGTCGTTATATGTCGGAGTGGACTCTAAAGACAGAACACTAATGACGCAAAAATAAAAAAAAAATGTTTTTAGAGTTATTGTCCACCTTCTTTTACATATTTTTGGTAGAATTAAACTATAAGAATAAAGAGAATGAATAGCAGTCAATCACTGAGAATAGCTCTAAAGCCATGTTCACACGTTCAGTATTTGGTCAGTATTGTACATCAGTATTTGTAAGCCAAAACCAGGAGTGAGTGAAAAATGCAGAAGTGGTGAGGTGTTTCTATTATACTTTTCCTCTGATTGTTCCTCTCCTGGTTTTGCTTACAAATATTGATGTAAAATACAGACCAAATACTGAATGTGTGAACATGGCCTTAGAGAAACTAAATAAGATTTCAGCTCTGAAGCTGACAGAATTGTATAAGCAACACTGAGTAATTAGCCTAATGGAATTATAATGTTACTGTCATTTTATACAACTTTTTAAATTTTAATGGCTCTGAACAGTGTTGCTGATTGGTGGGGGTCCAGGTCGTGAGACCTCCTTTGATCAGACAAAAACACCGCTCTGAAGTCTGCAATTCCTGCCTGAGTTGCTCGCAGAAGCTCAGCAGTGAGTCCACGGGTCTGTACTTTCACTCTCTCAGAGCTTTGTACGAACCTATAGACATACTATTGAGCCCGTATACCGTTCTTTGCAAAAAGCTCATGTACAAGCTGCTGTCTTCTGAGTAACCGATTAGTGGGGGTCTCAGGACCTGGATCCCCAAGGATCAGCAACACTATTCAGATTCTATAAAATCTAAAAAGTTTTAGAAAGTGACAGTTACACTTTAACAACTGTGATGTCACCAAAGGTTATCCTCAGAATAGAAACACTGGGGGCCCCTAAGAGAGTGAGGGCCATAGATAATTGCCCAGTTTGCCCCCCACCACCTGATGCCGGCCCTGATTGTAACTAGGGCTTATTTTTGAAGTAGGACTTCTATTTCAAGTATACTCCAAAAATCCTGTAAAATCATACTAGGGTTATTTTCTGGGTAGGTCTTATTTTCCAGGGAAACACGGTATCTACAGTGGGGTGTATCTTTCTTTTGAAGGAGACTCTAGTTGGCTAAATCGCTAGTAATGATTCATAGCTTTTTAATGGGTGTTTTGTTAATTTACAGAGTAGCAACCTATAGGTGGCGTTAGAGAGACAGTTTTGTCCCTATTGGAAGAGAGTTAATTTGCATACCCATTTCCCAGGGAGCATTGACAGATTGCTAGCTGGCTCTTTTTTTTAGCAAGGAGCAACAGAGCCCTCCGAGAGTTACATACTTTATTGGCAAATATCTTTATGAATTTCATGGGAGAGATAGAGATAAAGCCTTAATACTAGTTCATATTAAAATAGTCATAAAGGGATGAGGATTATTGCTTTCTCGTAAATATTAATTTGCAAATGATTCAGATTTTTTTTTGCAGATATTCTGGTCCTGCAGAAAACACGGAGGCTAGGTATAGATCCCTCCAAGGCTATGTTCACACATTGCGTTTTTTCAGCTTTTTTTTTTTTTTTCTGTAGCAAAACCTGATCTCTTGGCAGGAAAGAAGCTGCATCAAAAACTCAGGTTTTGGTGCGTTTTTTGGTGCGTTTTTCAGGATCCCAAAGTTCAATTTTGCTTCCATCCCATAAGCATGAACACAGGTCACCAATGCAAGACATATGTGAAACCATATTAACCAGAATTTCAAATGTAACAGTGGGGGCTCAACAGCTCCTGATGGCCCCCTATTGACTTGCAATTAATGGGATTGTGTGCGGTTCGTCACTTTGTCACCAAAAATAGTATTCCAACGTGCCCTATTTTTTATGTTGGATGGCACAGAACTGCTACCGGCAATATGAACAGGGCTTTACCCCAAATCTACACAGAAATTGTATCTGCAACTATACCTGCAAACTTAGTTTGTTGTATGGTCTGCACAGAGGGACACATGAGGAGACATTGGATAACCCTTCTCAGTGCACCGAAGAAACCGAAGAAACCTAGCGAGAGGTCATGGTCTATACCGCACTGTGACCTCCCGAACTGACAAAGTCAACGTGACTCTCTGCAGAGTGCAACTGTATATTTCAGGGGTTGTATAAGGTCAGGGCTACATGAGTCTGTATCCACATGTACCCCAACAAACTTCGCTGTTAAGGTAATTATCATCTGAATATTCTATATACCATACCATTAAAAGAAATGTATCATCAGGTTTTTGCTGCCCCATCTGAGAGCAGCATGATGTAGGGGAAGAGAACCTGATTCCAGCGATGTATCACTTACTGGGATGCTTGTTGTAGTTTTGATAAAATCACAGTTTTGTCTGTTGCAGATCTACCAGTTCTCTGAGTACTGAGTTCTGTATAACCCCACCCACACTGCTGATTGGCAGCTTTCTGTGTACACTGTGCATAGGCAGAAAGCTTCTGTGGCTTCAACTATAAAGAAGACAACATAGTCCGCTAGTGATAATTTCCTTCTGATAAAACGCTGATTTTATCAAAACTACGGCAAGCAACCCAGTAAGTGACACATCACTCGAATCAGTGTCTTTGTGTCTACATTATGCTGCTCTCAGGTTAGGTGGCAAAAAGCTGGTGACAGATTCCCTTTAACCTTCTGCTGCTGGAGAAAAGCATCCTCTTTCACTACAGCACAGGTATCTCTCGTCCTCCATACTGCATTCACTTACTTATACTGTAGATAAAGATAGATAACTAAGAAAACTGTACAGCAACTGCTCTGCAGCATGGGAAGCAAGAGCTAATATAAATGCATTATTCATGGCCATAGTTATGTCTGGAGAGGAAGATACTGTACATGTTTCTCCGGTTAAAAAGGCATTGAGATATTCTGCTTTTTACTGTCCTGGTGCTTAAAGGGAAATTGTCACCAGATTTTTGCTACCTGATCTGAGAGCAGCATGATGTAGGGGCAGAGACCATGATTCCAGCGATGTGTTACTTACTGCGTACTGCAGTTTTGATAAAATCTTTGTTTTCTCTGCTGCAGATCTACCAGTTCTTTGAATGCTGAGCTCTGCATAACCCCGCCCACACCACTGATTGGCTGATTTCTGCCTATGCCCAGTGTACACAGAAAGCTACCAATCAGTGGTAAGGGCAGCGTTGGCCTACATGGCAACAGGATTACTAGTCCTATAGTAATAATCTCCTGCTAAGAAAGAAAGCTATGATTTTATAAAAACTACAGCAAGCAGCCCAGTAAGTGACACATCGTTAGAATCAGGGTCTTTGTCTCTACATTATATTGCTCTCAGATTGGCAAAAAAAACTGATGGCAGATTCCACTAAAATATATGATTTAAGGCTGTGTTCACACGATGCGTATTTCATACGTTTCCGCGGCGTTTTTGCAGTTGCGTAAACGCCGCGGAAACGCATGAAAAACGCATGGTAGAAGGGAAGCAATGTTCCCCAATGGAAATCCGCATGTGCTGTGCCCATGATGCGGATTTTTCCGCAGCGTTAACGCTGCGGTCAAAAATCCGCAGCATGTCAATTAATTTTGCGGAAACGCGGCGATTTCGCCGCCATTGACTTGCATTAGAACGCGCCAATTCCGCAAGACAGCATTTGTACTTGCGTAATTGGTGCGTTCTAATGTGCGGATGGTACCCGGGTGTGGAGGAGAGGAGAGTCTCATCCACACCCAGGTACCATTAAAAAAGCTGTAAAAGAAGAATAAAATAAAAAATAAATGTATTCTTACCATCTGTCGGCCCGCGCAGCGCTCCCGCTTGGTTCCCGGCACTTGCAGTGAGTTGTAGGACCTGCAGTGACGTCAGAGTCATGTGACGGGTCACGTGACGCTGACGTCGGCAGGTCTTTCAATTCAAAGTTGCCGGCGAGGGAGAACAGATTGAGCAGGACAGCGCGGGCCATCGGAGGTAAGTATATACACTCTCTCGGTTCACACTGTATAAATCCATGCTGTTTGCATGGATTTATATAGTGTGACCTAGTTATCAAGCACTTTCCAGGTGATGCTAACATCGCCTGGAAAGCGCTTGTCAATCTGCATGCGGAAACGCATGTGAATCTGCATGTGGATCCGCATGTATTCTGCAGGAAAAACGCATGCACAATCTGCATGCGTTTTTTCTGCCAGGGAGATGCAGAAATGATGCAGAAATTTTCTGCTTCATTTCTGCATCGTGTGCACATACCCTAAATATAAAAGTTTGCTGCAGTAAGCTTCACTCCTGTCCACATGTTGTGTGTGGTGCTGCAGATGAGCGCTATTCACTTTTGAGCTGCAAAACTAGACACAGCCCATAAACAAGTGTGGCATTGTTTCTGAAAGATGGCAGTCATGTCTTTCTATTTCCAGACAACCATTTTAATGACAAGTCTCTTGACATAAAATGCCTACCTATGGTGGGCAGGCACGCACCCTGTAATGTGTCATTTCGTCATACTCTTTATTCTTTATTCTATGAAATATCCTTATTATGTCTTTCTATTCTTTCCCGTGGATGTGTAAATATGTTACACTTAATTGTGGGGGTTCTATGGTGTGTGCAGGTTTGGTTGAGGTGAACTTCACATGTGAAATGCACCAGTAAACTTAACTAGTGAGAGAGTTTAGGGGACAATTATGCCCTGCATTAAAAAGCCAGCAAGGTGGTCTGAATTTGTTAATGGTTCATATCGCCTGTTGTTAAAATAAAGAGAGTGTTCCTGTTAGGCTATGTGCACACGATGCGGATTTAATGCATTTTCACAGCGTTTTTTCGCCGCAAAAACGCCTTAAAATCGCTTGTAATAGGTCTGCCATGTACTGCAATGCAAATCCGCATATGCTGTGCACATCATGCGGAAATTTCCGCTGTGGATTCGAATTGCAGTAAAAACCGCAGCAAGACCAATTCTAGTGCGATTCCACTGCAAAATCACCGCCATTGACTTGCATTGGACCCCATGAGATCTTATGCGATTTAATGCGCCGATGGTACCCGGGTCTGGCGAAGAGGAGACTCTCATCCGACCCAGGTACCATTGTACCTACAAGTTAAAAAAGAATTATAAAGTTAAAAATAAAAAAAATAATCATACTCACCTCTCCGGCGGCCCCGTTCTCCTCCCGGTGTCCTCCCGGCGACGATGCACTCTCTTCGGCTCCCAGCGGTGATCTGCAAGGACCTTCGATGACGTAATTTGGTCAGCTGATGGTCACGCGACCATCACCTGACTGCTGACATCATGGAAGGTCATTTTACATTACCGGTACCCGCCACGGAGCCAGCAGCGACACCAGGAGCAGACCGAGGCCACCGGAAAGGTGAGTATAAGATTATTTTTTATTTTTTACGTTCTAATTCTTTTTTTTTCACATTATGTTGATCACACAATATAAATCCATCCCGGTTGCATGGATTTATATTGTGTGACCAACTTTCAAGCACTTTTCCAAGTGATGCTCAAAATCGCTTGGAAAAGTGCTTGACAAAAGCATGCGAAATCGCATGCTAAAAACTCTTGACAAGCGCTTGTCCCTGGCAGAAAAAACGCATGTGGATCATTTCTGCATCGTGGGTACATAGTCTTAATCTGCAACCAGCAAGCTCATAAATTGTTTATGTTAAATTTAAACTGCCTCAATTGAAATATATAACAACAAGATTTGTGCCTGCGTATTATTCTGCAACCATTAAGCTTATGGCCTGACTGAAACCAAAACTGCCAAGTGCAATGCCTCTATTGCGATGTGTAATCAACAATATTTGTGCCTGCATATTGTTCTGCAACCACTAATGACCTCACTGTGAAACCGAACCTGCCAAGCTCAGTGACTCTATTGTTATGTGTAACTAACAAGATTTATGCCGGCATATTGTTCTTCAACCATGAAGGTAATGCTCTCACTGTGAAACCAAACTTGCCAAGCTCAGTGACTCTATTGTTACGTGTAACCAACAATATTTATGCCGGCATATTATTCTTCAACCATTAAGCCTGTGTCTTCACTGTGAACCCAAAACTGCCAAGTGCAATGCCTCTATTAAGATGTGGAACCAACAAGATTTGTGCCTGCATATTATTCTTCAACCATTAAGCCTGTGCCCTCACCGTGAACCCAAAACTACTAAGTGCAATCCCTCTATTCTGATGTGTAACCATCAAGATTTGTGCCTGCATATTATTCTTCAACCATTAAGCTTATGCCCTCACCGTGAACCCAAAACTGCCTACTGCAATGCCTCTACTGTGATGTGTAACCAACACGATTTGTGCCTGCATATTGTTCTGCAACCATTAAACTTATGACCTCACTGTGAACCCAAAACTACTAAGTGCAATCCCTCTATTCTGATGTGTAACCATCAAGATTTGTGCCTGCATATTGTTCTGCAACAATGAAGGTAATGCCATCACTGTGAAACCAAACCTGCCAAGCTCAGTGCCTCTATTGTTACATGGAACCAACAAGATTTGTGCCTGCATATTGTTCTGCAACCATTAAGCCTGTGTCCTTACTGAAAGACTGTAACTACCATGCTTGGCAGCCTCAACATGAGCAATATTAAAGTTAACTTTGCCATATCTGGGGCCATCATTGCAGGTTCTGTTCTTTGTGTCAATCCACCACTTGAGTCCTGCCCTATTCCAGGGTTCTATTAATTACACATTATCCCTGCCTTATATTTGTAGGTCTACTAGTTAATTGTATAAAGAGAAGTACTTGGTCTTTCTGCAATAAGGTCACTCATACATTAGGAAATGTGTGCACTGCAGAAATGTTTTGCATAAAATATTCATGTCTGATGTGAAATGCCACCTGTCTCCAACATTTCACCCAATACATTTGCTGCTGGTCTCCTCTGCCTCTGTACGTGACGTTACATAATGGCACAGTCTAGTGCCTGCTCTAACAGATGACTTGGCAGAGTGCGGAGTGTCCATTCGTTACTGATTTCCTCGGCTGGAGACTGAAATATCTCTACGACACCACGTGAAGCAGCGTATGAAGTATTTCAGAGCAGAATCTGTCATTTCAATATATAAAAGGATAATTCTAGCTGGAAACATACGATTTTCATATTCCGTATGTTTAAGGTATCAATTAAATATAATGGTTTAGGAAATCTTTGCGTTCTCACTACTGTTATTTGCTGTATGTTCTTTTACATGTAGTAATTTTCACTTATTATTCAAAGTAGAATGTCGGATCATTGTAGTAATCACTATGCATTGATGATACGAAGGTCGAATCCTTTGGATCAAGTTATAATCTCACTTGAAGGAGTTTTCAACATCATTTCTTTTTCTTTCTACTAAGAGCTTACAATGGTAGAAAAAAAGGACTAGAGCAAAAAATGAGCTCACCACGCTTGTATATCGATAAAAAGCTAAGAAGATACAAGCGATGGGTGCCGTGTCCTGGTGGCGAAATTCAGCCGAAATATCAAAATCTGGAGTGAAAGGTCGGCACGACCATCGGATGAAAAGAAAATCCTTAATTTAGAAATGCATAAAAACAGGGAAATCCATGGCAAAAGAATTTTTTAAAAAACTGACGCATTTCGGCATTTAACACTCCTTTAGTCATAGTTATTTGGACTATTTGGAATTACTTGTTTTTATGGATTTCTAAATAAAGGATTTTATTTTTCCCAATGCTTGTGTCGACCTTTCCCTTCAGACTTTAAAAAGTGACTAATATCACCTACAATCCATCCCACTCTTATGCTGGCACTTCCATGTTCTGATTCTGATCTCTATGAAGTGGGCTTTAGCAATGACATGTAATGCTGCAATTTCCAATTTCTGGCTACAGCTATAGCATGTTGACACCACTGTAACCTGAGATTTGCTGCAGCGGTAGCGTGAGCAGAGTAATAGGCATCAGCACAGTTATGACAGGTGAGTTTTGGCATGATCGCAGGCGGTTGGCACTTTGGCAGGGGCACACCTTACAGCAGGGTTTCCCAACTCCAGTCCTGAAGAGCCACCAATGGGTCATGTTTTCAGGATTTCCTTAGTATTGCACAGGTGATAATTGCATCACCTGCACGAGCAATAATTCCAGTAAGGAAATCCTGAAAACATGACCCATTGGTGGCTCTTCAGGACTGGAGTTGGGTAACACTGCCTTAGAGGTTATACAGAGGAACTCCGAGCAGTGATTCTGGCTTGATTGAGAAGATGTGGACAACTTGGGATTGTAACAAATTTGACTAAGGGACAAATTGAGAAGTTAAATCTGAAGAATTCCCTGGTTATTACTCTTTAACCACTATTTGGTGATCTAAAATTTCTGCAAAACAACCCTCAGGTCACAACCTCAAAGTTTAATAACAGTTGACAGAAGAAGATTCCAATGCATAATGCCAGAAGGAGAACAGAGAAGCATTACCAGAAAGGGCTAAGGTCAGGGCAAGCAGAGTTCTCTCACAGTAGAAGATAGTCTGAGGGTCAGGGCAGGCCGCAGAACCGATATATGGTCAGGATGCAAAAGCTGGATCAGTAATGGAATAGACAATTCAGAAGTACACCCTTTATGAATCTAGAACGTGAAGAACCTTATTGCTCAGGCAGAGAGCAATGGGAGAGGAGACTTAGGCTATGTTCACACATCATGTTTTTTTCAGCGTTTTGTGATTTTTTTTAATGCAAATTTTCAGCTGCGTTTTGCAGTACCAGCAAAGTCTATGAGATTCCAGAAATCTCATGCACACGTCGTGGGTTTTTTTTCGTCAGGATTTTGTGCTTTGCATGTTTTTTTTGCAAAATGGAGCATGTCACTTCTTTCAGCGTTTTTTCACCCATTGGAAGTAATGGGTGGTGAAAAAAACGCTGAAAAAATGCACCAAAAACGCAGGAGGCAAGTTTTCAGTGTTTTTTTTTCACTGAACTTTATGTACATGCATAACAGAGACAAAAGGACAATGAAAAAAAAACGCACCAAAAAAAATTGCAAAAAAGCAAGAAAACAGCAACAAAAATCCTGGACAAACTCCTTGCAAGTGATCAGATTTTGCTGCAGAAAATGAATGCTAGAAAAAAACATAATGTGTGAACATAGCCTTAAAGAAGTCTAGAGCCAAAGGTCTTTGGCTGGGGAGGTAGACACGGGAATGCTAGGGAAAGTATGAGCGTGAAAAAACGCAGTGTCAGCCTTAGAGAACTGGAAGGATTAAGGTAGCAGGTGAGTGTCACTGCCAGAGTGAAAGACATAAGTTGCGTCCTCTATCGATGGGTAAAACCCGAGATAACCCAAAAGATAAATAGCAATCTGATGGAAAATTCACATGGACACGCCTAAACAATTAACAGTAGATTTTAATCTCATTATTCTGGTAAAAGAGATACATGACACAAGGATTCTCCTTGGCACAGTAGCATAGCGTGGGTTACCTGCACCTGGGCAAGGCAAGTATTTTGTGATGATGAACTGATTAGCAATTCTAACCCTAGCCCTAACTGTATGCCTAACCCTAAATCGAACCCTAGCCCTAGACTCTAATCCTAGTTAGAGTTAGAAAAAGTGTCAAAACGTAATCATATGTACAGTAGTGTTCAAAATAATAGCAGTGTGTTCAAAACATGAGTTAAGCACAAAATCTTTATACTAGTTTTTATTTCCATGCACTGGGAACATTGCACGCTGTTTTCTAATTCAAAACATGAAGAGGAATGTATAAAATGTTTAACTACTTTACAGAAAATAACAAAAAATGAACATTGGACTGTTCTAAAAGATAGCAGTATCTGCATTCGTCTTTACAAACTCACAATATGTACTTTTTTTTTGAGGATTTAGCATTCTTGTGAATCACTAACCTAATATTTAGTTGTATACCCACAATTTTTTAGAACTGCTTCACATTTATGTTGCATAGAGTCAACCAATTTCTGGCACCGGTCAACTGTTATTCCAGCCCAGGATGCTTTGACTACATCCCACAATTTGTTGGCTTTGCTTCAGAAACTGTATTTTTTATGTCACCCTACAAGTGTTCTATCGGATTAAGGTCCGGTGATTGGACTGGCCACTCCATAACCTCAATATTGTTGGAATGGAACCAAGATTTTGCTTGTTTACTGATGTGCTTAGGGTCATTGTTTTGTTGAAACACCCATTTCAAAGGCATATACTCTTCAGGGTAAGGCAACATGACCTCTTCAAGTATTTTAATATATGCAAACTGGTCCATGATCCCTGGTATGCGGTAAATAGGTCCGGCACCATACTAAGATAAACATGCCCATATCATGATGCTTGCACCACCATGCTTCACTGTCTTGAGAGTGTACTGTGGCTTGAATGCAGAGTTTGGGGGTCATCTACCGAACTGTCTGTGGCCCTTGGACCCAAAAAGAAAATTTTTTCTTTCATCAACCCATAAAATGTTTCTCTATTTCTCTTGGCCAGTCGATGTGTTCTTTGGCAAATTGTATCCGTTTCAGTACATGTCTTTTTTTTAACAGTGGGACTGTGTTGGGACTTCTTGCTAAGAGATTAGCTTTACACAGGCGTCTTCTAACTGTCACAGTACTCACAGGTAACTCGAGACTGTCTTTGATCATCCTGGAGCTGATCATTGGCTGAGCCTTTACCATTCTGGCTATTCTTCGATCCATTTGAATGGTAGTCTTCCGTTTTCTTCCACGTCTCTGTTTTTTCTTTCCATTTTAAAGCTTTGGAAATCATTTTAGCTGAACAGCCTATCATTGTCTGCACTTCTTTATAAGTTTTACCCTCTCCAATCAACGTTTTAATCAAAGTACACTGTTCTTCTGAACAAAGTCTCGAGTGACCCATATTTCTCAGGCTTTCAAGGAGAAATGCATGTACAACATGTGCTGGCTTCACCCTTAAATAAGAGCCACCTGATTCACACCTGTTTCTTCACAAAATGATTGACCTCACTAATTGAACTCCACACTGCTATTATTTTGAACACATCCCCTTTGAATTAATTATTCAAATACACAGATTCAAAAACATGCAGATCATGAATGCTGAGCCTATTGGTTTTCTTAGAATCTACTGCACCAGCTGGTAAATGGTTTGACATGTGGTAATATAATTTATACCAAAAACAGTGATTAGCGCATGATTCAAACTGTCTTCTTTTCTTAGCTGCTCTTCTTCTGTCACCTCGGTCGCTTCTTATGAAAAGGGCAGCAGTTGAGATGAGTTTATCATAGGTAGCGACCAAGATGACAAAGTTCACTTCATTATACTGAGCTTTGTTATTTTGGTCGCTGCCTATGCAAAGTGCAGCAGCTGATGACAAACTCATCTTGACTGCTGCCCTCTGCATAGGCATCACTGGGCAGAAACTTAATGCACCACTCCTAGAAGCGGTGATTGCAGGCACTGATCATTTGACATTGAGGGCGGCACAATAGGGAGCAGAATTTTGCATTTCCATAGACTTTTACAATAATTTAACTGCTCCTGTTGCCCCCCCTAATACTATGTCACTGCCCTGGTATACTGCACGCATGCATCAAAACCCTCAAGACCTACTCTGGACATACTTCAACAAATGTGTTTTTCCAGGGGTGCTCCTTTTACAATAAGTCAATAACATCCTTACATTGATCTTAAGTTTTGGAATGTTGTCTGACAAAAATTGAAATTTTTGTAGTTTACTACCTTGATCCCAAAAGTATTTTTTCTCAAGAACAGCAAAAATATTCCTATGATCTCAGGTGGCTAAATATTACAGGAACATCATCCAGAAAAGCATAAATTCACTTATCCAAATAAACTGTGCGGCCTCAATAAGCTCAGAGCACTCAGTCGTGTAATAGTCGGCCTAACAATTTCTCACAGTTCAATATATGTGTAATAGCTTTTCAATTTGGAGCCTGAATAGCACAGTAAGAAATCACACAGAAGTGCGTTCAATAAGTGGAGACCTGGATTGCCGGCCCTTGTAAAATAACCATTATGCTTCTGTCATACCTGAGAACTTGTACGTCTGCTTTCAGATACAGAGCGCAGATTTATGTCACCTTCAGATTGTAGACAAGGAATCCACAAACATTGTGCGGGTCCATTTCTCTTCTACATCTGATTTGCTACCTCCCAGGGTAGATAATCTTGGGCCTCATTCTGCTCTCTTCCTCCATCATCTACAGAAGGTCTCAAACTAAAATGGGTCTAAGGCCTTTTAGCAAAATCCCGTTAGGGGCACATGTTGCATTGTTAATTTAATGCCGAAGTTACACGGCACAACAGAGGTCGTGTGGCCAAGGTTCGCTTTGTGTCATACAAGTAAGCGATGTCACATTGCAATGCCTAGTGTACTGTGACGCTACAGCCACCTTTATATAGTATCAAGAACCCACAGTTCCTTTATACACAGTATGATGGCCCTATAATTCCCTGTAAACAGTAAGATGGCCTCACAGCTCCTCTACATACAGTAAGATGGCCTCACAGCTCCTTTACATACAGTAAGATGGCCCCACAGCTCCTCTACATACAGTAAGATGGCCCCACAGCTCCTCTACATACAGTAAAATGGCTCCACAGCTCCTTTACAAACAGTAAGATGGCCTCACAGCTCCTCTACATACAGTAAGATGGCTCCACAGCTCCTCTACATACAGTAAGATGGCCTCACAGCTCCTCTACATACAGTAAGATGGCTCCACAGCTCCTCTACATACAGTAAGATGGCCCCACAGCTCCTCTACATACAGTAAGATGGCCTCACAGCTCTTCTACATACAGTAAGATGGCCTCACAGCTCCTCTACATACAGTAAGATGGCTCCACAGCTCCTCTACATACAGTAAGATGGCCCCACAGCTCCTCTACATACAGTAAGATGGCCCCACAGCTTCTCTACATACAGTAAGATGCCCATCTGTTCAGATTAGTGGACAGAAAATCTGCAGCGTATTACTATAGCCACAAAGTGAACGAAACTTTAAATGATCACTGACATTTCAACAAACTTTGCATAAATCAATAGTGCAAATAAATATAAGAAAATGTTGTAAGATATGTTATCAGAAAATTATGCTTCCTTCTCCAGTTATAAGACATTTCTCCTCCCCACTTCCTGCTGAGCTCATCATCGACTCTAAAAGGTGCTAAATTCCATCTTGGACTGCCAGTCACCTGAAGTATCAGATTACAGCTCATTTTTTAAGTCTATGGAGAGAGGAACAGAGTGATAAGGGCTTAGACATGTGTAGCACCCTGAGGATTCGGCTGCTACAGGGGTATTACACCTCAAGCCAGAGGTGTGGTATTCCACTCCCGGGTAAGGATGGAGTGTGGAACTGAGCTAGTAGGCTGCATGCACTACATACATCCCATTTCCGGGGGACAGATCGACGGTACTCCCACTAGTTTATGTGCAGGTACGACAGCGTCTGTCCCTGGCTGGAGTGGGAGGGGGGTGGAACATCCCAGTAGTGTAGGGGCAGATAGGGGGAGCAGTCTGGGTAAAGCTAGGAGCTCATTGGGTGCTGGTCACCTGAGCTCACACATAGAGGGAGTATATAAGGTGGGCACCATCTTAGATCAGGGTCAGTCTGTCAGAGTTGAGTCAGAAGAGCAGAGCAGAGAAGCTCAGCCAGAAGGGCTGACAGGGAGTTGTGGTTCCGGCTGGGCCCAGCTCCAAGGCCAAGAGAGAGAGAGAGGAGTCAGAAGGACCCAGAGAGAAGGAGAAGGAACCCCAAGACCCCAGAATACAAGCAACAGGGTCAAGGGTTGGCACCCAGGGTACCGGATCCCAAGCTGGCAGAGAGAAAAGCACACCTTAGCCAGAGACCGGAGGTCGTGGGCAGGATCTGCCACGACCCTCACTAAATCCACCAGGAAGGCAGACCAAGTATAGGGTCAGGGAACCCAGAAGAGGTGTACCCACCAAGAGACCCGAGGGAGCCGGACATAGGTGGATCCCTGGTGAGAACGGCCAGAAGAGAGGGAAAGTCAGACAGGAGCTCAGGACCACGCTCCAGAATTACTTGGGGGTTGGCCGAGTCCAGGACCTGGTGGACGCAGCACGGCTCGGGTGGTCGCTTCAGGCCAGAGTGACCATAAGAACACCCGTAAGTAAAAACCCCTGAACTGCACAGCCCGACTCTGAGTCTTCTTGCTGATTCATCCTGCACCTGCACAATCACCATCCTCTACACCTGACCCCCTGAGGCTATACCCCTCCCGTTGGGGGTTATACTACCAGAGCTGCACACACACCACCAGCCTCAGCGGACCCTTCTGCAGCGGCGGCCTTGTGACCGCAAATCAACGGGTGGCGTAGTCGACATTAAGGACCTTTAACAACATCTGTAAAGACTGCCACACACTGAGTTTGACACCCTGGGCACGGACCGGGTCACCGCCACTCGGAGACTACAACCCCCATCTGATCCGGCTCCGGGTAATCCCCAAACAGCACTGGCCCAGGGGGCGCGTCAACTTTGGCGTAGTCGGCAGGATTACGTGCCCGCAACCACCGGGTACTGCGTGCCTGAAGAAAGTTCACATTTACCTCAAAAAGAAGTCTCCCGCCGGTTCCAGAGGGTCCCCGCCATGGGACGCCATCACGGATCGTTTCCCGCCGGTTGCCCGCCATCTGCAGCCTTTTCCCGCCATCCACGGAGTTTCCCGCCATTGGGAGACGATTCCCGCCATTTCCAGAAGATTTCCCGCCTTGGAAGAGCGGACGCCATTATGGGCGTGCCAGAGGGTGGCAAGAGGCCACCTCCCATCGTGGGCCAGGATCGGAAATGGCGCCAAAAGTGGAAACCGCCCCCACCAGCAGAGACTGTGATGATTGATATGTCCATCAGCGTGAGAGAACTGCCCCTGGAACTGACAATCACTAAGTTGCCCCGGGACCATCCTCAATGTGGGCGGAGACTGAACAAAAGAACGAAGATGGGTGCAGCCTGGAGGAGTCTGGAGAGAGCGCACCCGGAGACAAGAAGTCTGGAGAGGACTCCGGAGAAGTCGTACCCGGAGATGGAAGGAGAGGCAGGCAGCACCGACCCAGTGGTCAGGAGCCTGTTGCAAGCGACAACCCCACTAGGCTTAGTGGAGATCCTGGCACAGCTCCCCCGAGACCGGGAGTGTGCGCAGACCGAGCTGGAGCGCCTCGCACGGAGGATGGCCCAGGTACAGCGAGAGACGCTGACGGAATGGAGCCGAGAGATGGCCCTGCAGGCAAGAACCCGCCAGCGAAGCACGCCACCCGAGACGAGGAGACAGACCGCCTCTGAGGATGGTGCAGGAGGAGTGAAGGCCGGAGACGGCGCCGAGAAGGGAGCTGAACAGACGGAGGCAGGTAAAGGGGACGTCATTACCCCGAGCCGAGAAGCCGTGAGCCTGCCCCAGCTCCCCGTCGCAGAGCCCGAAATTCCCCCTGCCGTGCCCGTCGCTGCATCGTCACCGCTCCAGACAAGGCCTCAAGCAGAAGCCGCGGCCGCGACCCCTGTGACGTCACGCGCCTCAACCCTGAGCGCGGCAAAGCAGGAAACACCACCGGCCTGGTCGCAAGGTCCAGTACCCCCGGGCGCCGCAGTACCAACAGCGCCCTCTACCTTCACTGAGCCACCGGCGTGGTCGCTGGGCCAAGTAACCCCGGGCGCCGCCGTCTTCACGGTGCCCTTTACGTTCAGGGTACCCCAGGCCTGGTCGCAAGGCTTGGCGAACCCGGGCGCCGCTACCACCACCGCGCCCTCAACTTCCACCGTGCCGCACCTGGGTGAAGACTTGTTTGCCCAGCACACGTGCCCGGATGGGCAGCCCTTTGTGTGGCCACCGGAGTACCACCATCCCCGACTCCGGAAAGAAAGACCCCTAGATGAGCCCCTGATTCCGGTTCCGAAGCCCGTAAAGATCACCCCACTCTCGTTGGAGGAAGCGCAGTTTGCGTGGGACCCCACCGGAGGAGACCTCATGGGATTCACCCAAGAGACTCGGGCAGCCGCAGCTGAGCGTGCGGAGTGCTGCCGGCAGCAGTTAGAGATCTTTGACCGGGAGCGAAGAGAGAGGCGGGTCCGAGAGCAGCGGCTGCAGGAACAGAGTGCAGAGCAGAAGAGCCGGACCAGGAGGAACCCCCGTGCAGCTCATGGTCCCCGTACCACCGGGACTGTGATTAAATTCCAACTGCAGCACGGTTGGGGTTTCATCAGGGATCATCACACCCCCGGCGACGTCTTTGTCACCCGCAGAGACGTGGTGTCCCATCTGCTGGAGGGACACAGAGGTCGTGACCTATATGTAGGGGACGAGGTCACGTTTACCCGGCACAAGTGTGCCAAAGGACCCTACGCCCTCCATGTACACCGGCTGACGGAGGAGGAGCTACAGTGTGAAGAGGAGCAAGAGGATCCGGACGGGTCTGAAGGAGGAGCAGGAGTACGCCGTCATTAAAGTACGGTAAAGAGACTGTACATAGTTACCCGTCAGGGTATATGCCATGCTGCTAATTTAAATATGTTCCCCGTTGGGACAAGTGTGAACTGTTCCAGTGTGTCCCATCTCCCCACAGGCTGAGGACTGTGAGCAGCCATCCCTTTTCCCCACTGGCCGAGGACTGAGAGCGGCCATATCCCCTTGTATATAGTTGCGCTTTCTAAGGCGCCCCCTACCGGTTTTATAGGAAACTGTTGTTTTTCTTTCCAGAAGAGACTGTTGCACTTTACCCGGTCACAAGTTGCACCGTGGCCGGAGGAACAAAAATGTTTATATGAAAAAGTTTTGTGCTGATAGTATATATATTGTTTTATATGTTTATGTTTTATGAAAAAAAATTGTATGTTTGTGGATGTTTTTGTTCTCTTACAGCCCGAGGACGTGCTGTGATTTACCAGGGGGGAATGTAGCACCCTGAGGATTCGGCTGCTACAGGGGTATTACACCTCAAGCCAGAGGTGTGGTATTCCACTCCCGGGTAAGGATGGAGTGTGGAACTGAGCTAGTAGGCTGCATGCACTACATACATCCCATTTCCGGGGGACAGATCGACGGTACTCCCACTAGTTTATGTGCAGGTACGACAGCGTCTGTCCCTGGCTGGAGTGGGAGGGGGGTGGAACATCCCAGTAGTGTAGGGGCAGATAGGGGGAGCAGTCTGGGTAAAGCTAGGAGCTCATTGGGTGCTGGTCACCTGAGCTCACACATAGAGGGAGTATATAAGGTGGGCACCATCTTAGATCAGGGTCAGTCTGTCAGAGTTGAGTCAGAAGAGCAGAGCAGAGAAGCTCAGCCAGAAGGGCTGACAGGGAGTTGTGGTTCCGGCTGGGCCCAGCTCCAAGGCCAAGAGAGAGAGAGGAGTCAGAAGGACCCAGAGAGAAGGAGAAGGAACCCCAAGACCCCAGAATACAAGCAACAGGGTGAAGGGTTGGCACCCAGGGTACCGGATCCCAAGCTGGCAGAGAGAAAAGCACACCTTAGCCAGAGACCGGAGGTCGTGGGCAGGATCTGCCACGACCCTCACTAAATCCACCAGGAAGGCAGACCAAGTATAGGGTCAGGGAACCCAGAAGAGGTGTACCCACCAAGAGACCCGAGGGAGCCGGACATAGGTGGATCCCTGGTGAGAACGGCCAGAAGAGAGGGAAAGTCAGACAGGAGCTCAGGACCACGCTCCAGAATTACTTGGGGGTTGGCCGAGTCCAGGACCTGGTGGACGCAGCACGGCTCGGGTGGTCGCTTCAGGCCAGAGTGACCATAAGAACACCCGTAAGTAAAAACCCCTGAACTGCACAGCCCGACTCTGAGTCTTCTTGCTGATTCATCCTGCACCTGCACAATCACCATCCTCTACACCTGACCCCCTGAGGCTATACCCCTCCCGTTGGGGGTTATACTACCAGAGCTGCACACACACCACCAGCCTCAGCGGACCCTTCTGCAGCGGCGGCCTTGTGACCGCAAATCAACGGGTGACGTAGTCGACATTAAGGACCTTTAACAACATCTGTAAAGACTGCCACACACTGAGTTTGACACCCTGGGCACGGACCGGGTCACCGCCACTCGGAGACTACAACCCCCATCTGATCCGGCTCCGGGTAATCCCCAAACAGCACTGGCCCAGGGGGCGCGTCACATGCACAGATGGTGCTGCGGCTTTCTAGTAAGCATTTATCCTGCCCCAGTGCTGGATTCACATCTACACAGTTCAGTGCAACTGTATAATGTCCTCCATGCTGCTACTGCTTAAGTCTGTGTGATACATGGAGAAAGAAGAGAAGAAATCCCCCATGTCTGCGGCTACTGTGTATTGGAGACATTATAGCAGCTAGTCTCCATCCACTTGATCAGAGTCATCTGAATCTTTCAGGTGAAGCCTGAAGAGGAAAAAAAACTGAAAAATTCAGGATACAAGGTACTTAATGGCCAGACAGCTTAAAAGTCTTCTGAAACAACAGGTATACTTTAGCAAGTCTCATCCACCATCCACAGATCGCAGAAAAGCATTTTTTGCCGAAATTCACATGTGATGCATATTCAAAATCTGCAGTTTGTCAATTATTTCAGCAAATTTTTCCTGCAGAAAGGGTGAAATCCACAGCAAATTCACAGTACAAATATACAGTACAGACCAAAAGTTTGGACACACCTTCTCATTTAAAGATTTTTCTGTATTTTCATAACTATGAAAATTGTACATTCACACTGAAGGCATCAAAACTATGAATTAACACATGTGGAATTAAATACTTAACAAAAAAGTTTGAAACAACTGAAAATATGTCTTATATTCTAGGTTCTTCAAAGTAGCCACCTTTTTCTTTGATGACTGATTTGCACACTCTTGGCATTCTCTTGATGAGCTTCAAGAGGTAGTCACCGGAAATGGTTTTCACTTCACAGGTGTGCCCTGTCAGGTTTAATAAGTGGGATATCTTGCCTTATAAATGGGGTTGGGACCATCAGCTGTGTTGTGCAGAAGTCAGGTGGATGCACAGCTGATAGTCCTACTGAATAGACTGTTAGAATTTGTATTATGGCAAGAAAAAAGCAGCTAAGTAAAGAAAAACGAGTGGCCATCATTACTTTAAGAAATGAAGGTCAGTCAGTGCGAGAAATTGGGCAAACTTTGAAAGTGTCCCCAAGTGCAGTTGCAAAAACCATCAAGCGCTACAAAGAAACTGGCTCACATGAGGACCGCCCCAGGAAAGGAAGACCCAAGAGTCACCTCTGCTTCTGAGGATAAGTTTATCCGAGTCACCAGCCTCAGAAATCGCAGGTTAACAGCAGCTCAGATTAGAGACCAGGTCAATCTTGGTATATATGTCCCCCATCCTGGTATTTGTGTCCACCATCCTGGGTTCCTTCTTGGTATATATGACGCGCCCCCTGGGCCGTGTGTGTGTGGGGATACCCGGAACCGGACCTTTTGTGGATGCTGGGGGTTGTAGTCTCCGTGGTGGCGACCCGGTCTGTGCCCAGGGCGGTCAAACCAAATGGCAGTCTATATGCTGAATGTCCGACTACGCCACCCGTGGATTGCGGTCAGAGTGAACCGCCGTTGCAGGGCAGACCACTGAGGCTGGTGTTGTGGGTGCAGCAGAGGGTAGTATAACTCCCCACGGGAGGAGTATAGCCTCAGGGCAGTAAATAGGGATGTTGGTGGTGATGGTGCGCAGGAGCAGCAGTAACCACACGGAGTCTGTCATGCAATTCAGGGTCTTTACTGTTGGTGGTATTAAGGGACCCGTCCGGAATACAGGTTAACGATGGAGGCCTGGTCAGTCTGAGAGCAACTGGGAAATCCTGCTGGTCAGGGGGAGTTTGTAGGCCTGCCGTGCTGACTTCACTCTTTCTTGGCTATCCTGCTGTAGTGTGGTGGTAGCCCACGTCTCTGAGTGTACCGTGTTGTTCTCGCCCGTATGACTGGCGACTCAGGCCTTCCGTACTTCTCACCCCTCCGGGGCAGTAGTGGTCCCTCTCGTGTGGCTGAGCCTCCGGGCTTCCTTGGGCCAGAGAACTTGAAGTCCCCTGCGTGGTGGTTTTCTGCTGCTGGGCTTATAACCCTCACAGCCTCGGACTCCAGTGTCCGGCTTTGTAAGTCTCTAGCCAGGACGAGCTCTGCTAGCTCCCCTCCTGGCCTCGTGTTCCTCCTCTGCCTACAGGGACTCCTCAGCCTGCTGCTGACCTGTCCCTATCTGCAACTTCACTGGAACCTTGTCTGGAACTTGTCTCTCTAACCCCGCCCCAGATACAGTTTATAAAGGGCAGATTTCTCCCCTCCCTGGACTGAGGCAGGAGGTGCTGCATGCTAATTGTCCCCAACCAGGGAACCTCCCACCTGCTCTCAGACATGACATTGCTGCCACTGTGGCGACCAGACCTGGGGTGCCACATATACATCCCCCATCCTGGCACAGTATATATGTTCCCCATCTTGGTATATATGTCCCCCATCCTGGTTTATACGCCCCCCATCCTGGCACAGTATATATGTCCCCCATCCTGGTATATATTATATATGTATATATATGTATATTATACAGTGGGTACGGAAAGTATTCAGACCCCTTTAAATTTTTCACTTTTTGTTTCATTGCAGCCATTTGGTAAATTCTAAAAAGTTCATTTTTTTCTCATTAATTACACTCTGCACCCCACCTTGACTGAAAAAAACAGAAATGTAGAAATTTTTGCAAATTTATTAAACAAGAAAAACTGAAATATCACATGGTCATAAGTATTCAGACCCTTTGCAGTATTGTGTAGAAGCACCCCTTTAAGCTAGTACAGCCATGAGTCTTCTTGGGAATGATGCAACAAGTTTTTCACACCTGGATTTGGGGATCCTCTGCCATTGTTCCTTACAGATCCTCTCCAGTTCCGTCAGGTTGGATGGTGAATGTTGGTAGACAGCCATTTTCAGGTCTCTCCAGAGATGCTCAATTGGGTTTAGGTCAGGGCTCTGGCTGGGCCAGTCAAGAATGGTCACAGAGTTGTTCTGAAGCCACTCCTTTGTTATTTTAGCTGTGTGCTTAGGGTCATTGTCTTGTTGGAAGGTGAACCTTTGGCCAAGTCTGAGGTCCAGAGCACTCTGGAAGAGGTTTTCATACAGGATATCTCTGTACTTGGCCACATTCATGTTTCCTTCAATTGCAACCAGTCGTCCTGTCCCTGCAGCTGAAAAACACCCCCATAGCATAATGCTGCCACCACCATGTTTCACTGTTGAGATTGTATTGGGCAGGTGATGAGCAGTGCATGTTTTTTTCCACACATACCGCTTAGAATTATCACCAAAAAGTTCTATCTTCGTCTCATCAGACCAGAGAATCTTATTTCTCATAGTCTGGGAGTCCTTCATGTGTTTTTGAGCAAACTCTATGCAGGCTTTCATATGTTTTGCACTGAGGAGAGGCTTCCATCAGGCCACTCTGCCATAAAGGCCCGACTGGTAGAGGGCTGCAGTGATAGTTGACTTTGTGGAACTTTCTCCCATCTCCGTACTGCATCTCTGGAACTCAGCCACAGTGATCTTGGGGTTCTTCTTTACCTCTCTCACCAAGGCTCTTCTCCCACGATTGCTCAGTTTGGCTGGACGGCCAGGTCTAGGAAGACTTCTGGTGGTCCAAAACATCTTCCACTTAAAGATTTTGTAGGCCACTGTGCTCTTAGGAACCTTGAGTACTGCAGAAATTATTTTGTAACCTTGGCCAGATCTGTGCCTTGCCACAATTCTGTCTCTGAGTTCCTTGGGCAGCTCCTTTGAGCTCATGATTCTTATTTGGTCTGACATGCACTGTGAGCTGTGAGGTCTTATATAGACTGGTGTGTACCTTTCCAAATCAAGTCCTATCTGTTTAACTAAACACAGCTGGACTCCAATGAAGGAGTAGAACCATCTCAAGGAGGATCACAAGGAAATGGACAGCATGTGACTTAAATATGAGTGTCTGAGCAAAGGGTCTGAATACTTATGACCATGTGACATTTCAGTTTTTCTTTTTTAATAAATTTGCAAAAATTTCTACGTTTCTGTTTTTTTTCAGTCAAGATGGGGTGCTGAGTGTACTTTAATGAGAAAAAAAATGAACTTTTTAGAATTTAACAAATGGCTGCAATGAAACAAAGAGTGAAAAATTTAAAGGGGTCTGAATACTTTTTGTACCCACTGTATGTGTATATATATATATACATCCCCCATCCTGGGCCCCTCCTGGCACAGTACATATGTCCCCCATCTTGGTATATATGTCCCCCCATCCGGGTATATATGTCCACCATCCTGGGTTCCTCCCTGATATATACATCCCCCATCCTGGGCCCCTCCTGGCACAGTATACTGTATATGTCTCCATATGTCCCCCCATCCTGGTATATATGTCCACCATCCTGGGTTCCTTCCTGGTATATACATCCCCCATCCTTGGCCCATCCTTGTATTAATGTCCACCTGTTTTGCTGCTGTTCTTTAACACATAAAAAAATTAAATGATTCTACTCGCCTATCCTCGCTCTCATGCTATGCGGCGTCCTCTTCTGCAGCTGGCACAGAGGCCGGCAGCTGACTTCAGTGTGCAACTGACAAGCAGAGCATGACATCACTGCCATGTGCAGTCAGTCTCTTGCATGCTGATGTCAGCTGCCGGCCTCTGATTGGCCGCAGTTTCTATTGGGGTGCAGGTACCTGGCCGGTCTCTGCGCCACAATGCATTTCAGCTGAATGTGCGACCTTGGACACACAACCAAGTGAGTAACATGCTGGCATCGGCGGACTACCGCAGGGGCTTGGTCATGGTCGGACCCTTTGCGACCAAGATCGTTACGCCCCTAAATACAGAAATTGTATGAACTAGTTTTTCAGGTATAATATTTATTTTCACATGAACACAATACTATAAATTGCTTACCTGATATATCTACAGTTCTTACAGGAAATCATTTTCTCAGTGTTTAGTGTCTGTCCATAAGAAGCTTCCCTATGGGGATAAGGTAAGAACGTGTGGGATGTGCTGCCATATGTATAGCAGCGGGGGAAAAAAAAGACGATCCCAATTGAACATTTGAGAAGTTGTAAGGAGGCTGGTGTTCAGCAAATTGCCTTTGACTGTAAGCCAAATGATGAGGAAGATCTGGATGCAGAAAGGCTCAGACAAAAGTTCAAGAACACGTAAGCTCAAATGCATCGGGTTTTCCTTTTTATGGGTTAATTTATTATTCTAGTCTCCTCCTGGCCCTGAATGATATAGGTTTCATACATGAGGCTATCCAATGGTGGCCACTACATATGGCAGCTATTCTGAAGTTCACAGAGGTTCCTATTCATGTTTTACCCCTGTATGATATACAGTACAGTGCTGCTTGCCATTATTGGCACCCATAAAGTTTAAGTACATGACTCGCCCCCTGGGCCATGGGGCACGCAGAACCGGGCGATAGGGAGACGCTGGGAGTAGTAGTGGCGGCCTGGTCCCGCGGCTCAGGGTGGTCAGACCAGTGGTAGTCTTTCAGATGTTTCAGATAATGTCCGACTACGCCACCCGTGGATTGCGGTTATTAGGAACCGCCGCTGCAGGGCAGACCGCTGGGGCTGATGAGGTGTGCAGCTGGGATGGTGTGACTCCCCACGTGAAGAGTGCGGCCCCAGGGCAGTGTGGTGGATGGTGGGAGTGATGGTGATGAGAGTCCCAGTACCGGTAGAGCTGGAGGAGCGAAAGAGCACACAGACAACGTACTGCAGTCCAATGTCTTTTACTCACAGTTCAGGTACTCCAGGTCACTTCTGTACAGGTAGTGACCGCCCGAGCCGTGCTGCGTCCACCAGGTGTGGGGCTCGGTCAACTCCCAGGCAGTTCAGGAGTATGGCTCAGGACCCCCTTTTGTCCTTTCTCTGGCCTGCCTCACCAGTGACCCACTTTTGTCCAGCTGCCGCGGACTTGTGTGGTTAAACGTGGGCCCCGGCCTCCGCTGTCCTATATGGTGCCTTCCTAGCAGGTTTGATGAGGTGTCGCACCAATAAATGATCACGACGTCCGGTCCATGGCTGAGGGTAGTTTCTCCTCCACCAACTTGGGATCCGGTACCCTTAATCTGCCTGACCCTTCACCCTGGATTCTCGTGGGTTCTTAGGGTCCCTTCCACCTTCTTGTTCCTGAGCCCTTCTGTTTCTCTGTCTCTCCTCCGTCTTTCCTGTTCCTTCTTATCCTCCCTTCTCGTGGAGCTGGGCTCAGGTGGCACCACAGCTCCCCTTCACCTCGGCCTCTCACTAGGCCCTCCCGGAGTAGAGCTCCTACAGAGCCTCTACTCCCTGTATTCTCCTCTGACTGAACAGACTGAACCTAGATCTAAGATGGTGCCCACCTTTTATACCTCCCTCTGACCATGAGCCCAGGTGACCAGCAACCAATGGGCTCCTACCTACGCTCAGAAACCAACCCCTATCTGCCCCTACAGCACTGGGTGTTCCGCCCCCCTCCCCACTCCAGACAGGGACATAGTCGGTCGTGCCTGCACTTCTGTCTAGTGGGAGCACCGTTGAGCTGTCCCTCGGAAATGGGGTGTGTGTGCTGTATGCAGCTAACTGAGCCCTGGTCCACACTCCATCCTTACCTGGGAGTGGAATACTACACCTCTGGCAGAGGTGCAATACCCCTGTAGCGGCCGAACCCTCGGGGCGCTACATTCCCCCCCGGTAAACCACAGCACATCCTCGGGCTGGAAAAGAGCAAAAACAGTTAATTACAGGACATGCAAAACTTTTTCAATAACTTTTTTACATCAGAAACGGACGACATTGTTCAATTCCCTTTATGGGACACACTTTTCTTTTCACTAGGCATTATAAAAAAAAACATTTTCAATACTTCCGGAACTCTTTTGTATAAAACATCTTATATAAAAGATTTGCATTATCGCCTAGCAGCATATAAAACTTTCTCATGTAAAACATTTTCAAATACGGCATATTCTTGTATCCTGGCCGCGGTGCAACTTGCGACCAGGTGTTCTTTCTTCTTAAAGGTGCAACAGTCCAGTAAACTTGCCTTGAGGTAGACGTTGCGGTTTTTATATAAAACCAGTAGGGGGCGCTTTAGGAAGCGCAACTATATACAAGGGATTGGCCGTTCCCAGTCCTCGGCCGGTTGAAAAGGGGGGATGGCTGCTCACAGTCCTCAGCCTGTTAAAGGGAAGAGGGATGGCTGCTCTCAGTCCTCAGCCAGGTTACTTAGGGGATAGGGCAACAGTCACACAGTCCTTTATCAGTCCCAACGGAGACCACACTTTATTCTGGAAACAGTCCCAAACAGTTCCTTTGTACCCAGACGGGTAACTATTTACACTGGTATGCTACTATTTACTGGTAGCGATACTCTCCAGCCGCTCCTTGCTCCTCATAATCTTCAGGCCCGTCCGGGCCCTCTTGGTACTCAGAGTCCGGGTAGTGCTGTTCTTCCTCCTCTACTACTCTGTGGACGTGGAGGGCGTACCATCCCTTCACGCCTTGGTGCCGGGTGTAAGACACCACATCCCCTGGAAATAGATCCCGCCCTCGATGACCTTCTGGCAGGTGGCTCTCCACATCCCTCCTTGTCACGAACACGTCGCTGATGGTCTCAGGGTCTCGGATGAAACCCCAGCCGCGCTCCATCTGGAACTTCACAACAGTTCCTGTGACTCGGGGACTGCGGGCAGTTCGGGGATCTCGCCGGGCCTTCATTTTCTGCTCCGCGCTCCGGACCTGCAGCTTCTCTTGTTTCACGCGCCGCTCTTGCTGCTCCCTCTCAAACATCTCCAGCTGTTGGCGGCAGGCCTCCCGCCGTTCGGCTGCGTCCGCCCGTGTTTCCTTTGTGAACCCCATTAGGTCCTCCCCAGTGGGGTCCCATTCAAACTGGGCGCCCTCCAACGGTAGTTGGGGGGTTTCCTGAGGCGCCGGAGCAGGGATGAGGGGCTCAGATGGTACTCCAACCTCCGCGGGCGGGCTCCTCCGAAAGCGGGGGTTGACATACTCGGGGGGCCAGATGAAAGGAAGCCCATCCGGACTGGTATGTTGGACGAAGAGATCTGCGCCCAGTGGTGGTACTGCAGAGGCAGGGGACGCGAGCGGGTTGGCGGCGCCCGGGGGTACGCGGCCTTGCGACCAGGCCCGCGCTGGGTGCTTCCTAGTTGCACCCTGGGGTGGCACAGCGGGTGCAAGGGGTTCCGTCGGGGCAGCGGCGCCCGGGGGCGCTAGGCCTTGCGGCTGGGCCTGCGGTGGTGGTTTGCTGAGCACGCCCGGGGTCAGAGGGCACGGCGTGGGGCGGGGCTCACTGGCAGCGTCGACGGCCTGGGGGCCGGTTGATGGCGGTGGCGGTACGGTGTCGACGGCTAGTCCAGGTGCGTTGGGCTCCACAGCAGGGTGCAGGGGCAGGTCGGCGGCCCCAGAGTTCGGGGTAGGGGCGTCTCCGTTACCTGCCTCTGCTGTCGCGGCCTCCTCCGCGGCGTCGTCTTCAGCCTCCGCTCTGTTTTCACTGCCCTCGGTGGCTGGTGTGCTGCTGGACGTCGACGGCGCCTCCTGCTGCAGGGTCACAGCCCGCCGAGCCACTTCTTCTTTCCACCCGGCGATCACGTCCTGCTGCGCCCGTACCATACTCCAGTCCAACTCCTCCAGTGCCGCCCGCGCATACTAGGGGTCCTCCTTGGGGAGATGGGCTAGCAGCTCTCTGAGGCTGCATGGTGGTGTGGCTTGCAGCAGGCCCCTTGCCAAAGTGCTGGAGCTTGTTCCTTTCTCCATCTCCGGGTGCGGCCTGGCCAGACTGATCCAGACCACCCCCTGCCCCGCAGTTTTCTTCTCTTTCCGCCCCCATGGGGGGTGGTCCTGGGGCATTCTGCTGACAATCACTCTCAGGGGCAGCCCCCCCACGTTGATGGACATTTCTACCGCCGTGCTCATGGTTGTTGGGGGCAGGCTTCCTCTTTGGCGCCATTCTGGGACCCGGCCCACGATGGGAGGCGGCCTCCTGTGGTCTTTTGGCGCGCACATTATGGCGCTCGTTCTTCTGGGGCGGGCGCCATCTTTAGTACAATGAAACAGTCTCTTTTCAGGCGCGCAGTACCTGTTGTTAGCGGGCACGAAATCCTGCCGACTACGCCAAAGCTGACTCGCCCCCTGGGCCGTGGGGCATGCAGAACCGGGCGATAGGGAGACGCTGGGAGTAGTAGTGGCGGCCCGGTCCCGCGGCTCAGGGTGGTCAGACCAGTGGTAGTCTTTCAGATGTTTCAGATAATGTCCGACTACGCCACCCGTGGATTGCGGTTATTAGGAACCGCCGCTGCAGGGCAGACCGCTGGGGCCGATGATATGTGCAGCTGGGATGGTGTGACTCCCCACGGGAAGAGTGCGGCCCCAGGGCAGTGTGGTGGATGGTGGGAGTGATGGTGATGAGAGTCCCAGTACCGGTAGTGCTGGAGGAGCGAAAGAGCACTCAAACAACGTACTGCAGTCCAATGTCTTTTACTCACAGTTCAGGTACTCCAGGTCACTTCTGTACAGGTAGTGACCGCCCGAGCCGTGCTGCGTCCACCAGGTGTGGGGCTCGGTCAACTCCCAGGCAGTTCAGGAGTATGGCTCAGGACCCCCTTTTGTCCTTTCTCTGGCCTGCCTCACCAGTGACCCACTTTTGTCCAGCTGCCGCGGACTTGTGCGGTTAAACGTGGGCCCCGTCCTCCGCTGTCCTATATGGTGCCTTCCTAGCAGGTTTGATGAGGTGTCGCACCAATAAATGATCACGACGTCCGGTCCTTAGCTGAGGGTAGTTTCTCCTCCACCAACTTGGGATCCGGTATCCTTAATCTGCCTGACCCTTCACCCTGGATTCTCGTGGGTTCTTAGGGTCCCTTCCACCTTCTTGTTCCTGAGCCCATCTGTTTCTCTGTCTCTCCTCCGTCTTTCCTGTTCCTTCTTATCCTCCCTTCTCGTGGAGCTGGGCTCAGGTGGCACCACAGCTCCCCTTCACCTCCTCCTCGGCCTCTCACTAGGCCCTCCTGGAGTAGAGCTCCTACAGAGCCTCTACTCCCTGTCTTCTCCTCTGACTGAACAGACTGAACCTAGATCTAAGATGGTGCCCACCTTTTATACCTCCCTCTGACCATGAGCCCAGGTGACCAGCAACCAATGGGCTCCTACCTACGCTCAGGAACCAACCCCTATCTGCCCCTACAGCACTGGGTGTTGCGCCCCCCCTCCCCACTCCAGACAGGGACATAGTCGGTCGTGCCTGCACTTCTGTCTAGTGGGAGCACCGTTGAGCTGTCCCTCGGAAATGGGGTGTGTGTGCTGTATGCAGCTAGCTGAGCCCTGGTCCACACTCCATCCTTACCTGGGAGTGGAATACCACACCTCTGGCAGAGGTGCAATACCCCTGTAGCGGCCGAACCCTCGGGGCGCTACATACATAATGTGGAATATCTCCTGAAAAAAATGAATCAAGTGAAACAGTTTTTTTTGTATGGAGTACTCATGTTAAATACAAAAGAACAAATGATAAACAATAATTTAAAACAAAAAACAATGGGAGTGAAGAATAGAAAAACCTAAAGCTTGCTGAGACACTGGTATTGGCAACCTTTACATTAATTTACTATGGAAACACATTTTGACTCACCTGTGGTAAATCACAAAAGAGATCCACCTTTGATTAATTGTTGGTGCCCATGTGACATAAGTAAGCCAATCAATGATGACTTCAGTGTTTTAAAAGCCACATGGTAGGCCCTGTTCCTTTGTCACAATAGTGAAAACAAAGGAGCTGTCTGAGGACATCAGAACTGCTAGTATAAGCAAACACAAGATTCCAAAAGCATATAAGGCCAACTCCAAAGACCTTGGTATCCCAGTTTCAACAGTGAACAATGTTATTAAAAAGTTTGCCAAGCATGGAACCATCAAGAACTTCCCTGGTCATCGGGGAAAGAGAAAAATTGACAAGAGATGTCTTCAAAGGTTGGTGCGAATGGTGGAAGAAATGCCACATCAAACATCCAAAGAGCTGAAGGCCAACCTGGAACAGTCTGGGGTCATGGTTTCAACAAGTACCATATGCCACTCACTAAACCAAGCAGAGCTTTATGGGCGAAGACCAAGGAAGAAACCATTGCTAAGAAAAAAGACATAAAACGGAACAACTGATCTTTGCCAAAGAGTACCTTGACAAACCACAATCTTTCTGGGAAAATGTTCTGTGGACAGATAAAACAAAAATAAATCTTTTTGGCAATGCAAAGTGTAACATCCCTGGCGGGTGCTGGCATGACTTACCACCTCCCACCATGCAAGACCGCCATCTTACCTATCAGTCCAGGCTGCACACTTTGCTCCAGTACCTGCTGTGTGCATGTCTCTTGTCTGATTGCTTAGGGCAGCGGCGCGGTTACTGCCTGATTCTTATAGTTACTGTGTGCGCACTCCTAATGCGTCCCCAGCCTTTTGCTGTGAGTCACTGGATACTTAAACCCCCTCCACCCAGTAGGAGGTGCCTGAGCAACACTATCTTTCAGTGTGTTCCTTGCAACTGAGTTGCCAGGTCCTGTCCTGTAGCTTGTCTGTTTCTGCCACCCTGGGGGCTGTATACCCAGGCCTGTTACCTGTACCTGTGACTTCTAGTCTGTTTCCGCCAACCTGGGGGCTGTATACCCAGGCCTGTTACCTGTATCTGTGTCTTCTAGTCTGTTTCCGCCACCCTGGGGGCTGAGTTCCCAGGTTCGTTCCTGTATCTTGTTCCTGGTTCAGTTCCTGTCTGAACAGTGTCCTAGCCCGTTACTTGTCTGTCTCTATGTCCATATCTTCCCTTTTCCTGCAGTGTCTGAACCTGCACCTAACTCCAACTCGTTGTCTCTGTACTTCTGTTTGTGAGTTTAGTGTCCACGCGCTACTTCATTGTAAGTACCTTGTGTGTATCTGCTCTGCTTGTCCACCGCATCTTCGGGTTTTGCTCTGCTCTGCTTGTCCACCGCACCTGCGGGTTTTGCTCTGCTTGTCTACAACACCTGCGGTTTTGCTCTGCTCTGCTTGTTCACCGCACCTGCGGGTTTTGCTCTGCTCTGCTGGCCTACCGCACCTGCGGGTTTTGCTCTGCTCTGCTTGTCCACCGCACCTGCGGGTTTTGCTCTGCTCTGCTTGTCTACCGCACCAGCGGGTTTTGGTCTGCTCTGCTTCTTTACCGCACCTGCGGGTTTTGCTCTGCTCTGCTTGTCTACCGCACCTGCGGGTTTTGCTCTGCTCTGCTTGTCTACCGCACCAGCGGGTTTTGGTCTGCTCTGCTTCTTTACCGCACCTGTGGGTTTTGCTCTGCTTGTCTACCGCACCTGCGGGTTTTGCTCTGCTCTGCTTGTCTACCGCACCTGCGGCTCTGTTCCTGTATTCCAGTCTGTACTGGTCCCTATCCTGTCTATGTTCCTACCTGCCAGTACCCACCTGTCCACACCAGCTGTGCCTGCCAGTACCCACCTGTCTGCATACCGGCGGTGCCTGCCAGTACCCACCTGTCTGCATACCAGCCGTGCCTGCCAGTACCCACCTGTCTGTATGCCAGCCTAACCTGCCTGTTCCTGCATTCCCCGGTGTGGGTCAACAGCTGTGACCAGGGTCTGACCTGGAGTAGCACCTGGTCCCTCTGCTCGGTCCCTCCCTAGTCGACTGAGCCGCCGTGCGACCTTAGTCGGACCGAGTTGATACTTAGTCACGCCCCTCCAGGTACTCCTCGGTTCATGGTCCAGTGGGATCACTAACCACACTCACGCCAGTCAGTCCTGGCGTGTGCGTAACACAAAGCAACATTTGTTTACAGATGGCGCAATGAAGCTTATAAGGAAAAGAACACCTTACCAACAGTTAAGCATAGTGGAGGATCCATAATGCTGTGGGGTTGCTTTGCTGCGTCTGATACTGGAGGTCACAGGAATCATGAAATCAGAGAATTATCAAGAGATTTTAGAGCGAAATGTCCTACCCAGTGCAAGAAAACTTGATTTGAGTCGAAGATCATGGGTCCTCCAACAAGACAATGACCCAAAGCACACATCCAAAAGTACACAGGAATGGTTGAAAAAGAAAAATTGGACTGTTTTAAAATGGCCATCAATGAGTCCTGACCTCAAGCCCAGCTGAAATATGCCATTGGGAAAAAGAACCCTGCAAACATTCAAGAGCTTGAACAAACTGTAAAGGAAGAAGGGGAGAAAATTCCAGCTGAGAAGTGCAAGTAGCTTATAGATGGCTACAAGAAACGTTTGGAGGTTATCAGCATTGCCAATGGGTGTGCAACCAAGCATTAATTAGGGGTGCCTTTATTGCTGCACATGCCGTTTATTCTGTTTCTTCTTTGAAATTACAACATGGAAGTTGAAAAACAATGTTTTATTGTTGTATTACTTTAGACCGCTAATTAAAAAATCCTGAGGATATAACTTTGGTACATTTCCATTTTATTTCTAAAGATATTGTACAGTCTATGAAAAAAATGAAGGGGTGGCCATAATGGTGACCAACACTGTATATTCCCACATGTCACTCCTACTTCTCTGTATAGAGCAGGGGCATAATGAGTTAGGACAGCCGAGGCATGTGCTCTCAGCTACTGAGAGCCAAAAAAGAGGGACAACAAGCCATTCCCAGATACTTAGAACTAGGAGAGAAAACTGAACCTTTGTGAAAGTAATCCTCCTTATTAGAGATGAGCAGATTGGTCTGGAGAGGATTGAATTTGAGTTAAATTTCTTGAAATTCACAATTTCATGTGAATTCAAACACTCTGAAGTTCAATTTGCAGTTTGTAAAATAAAAAAAAACTTGCCCAGCACCATTTCCCACACTATTGAAGCATCAGAGAGAGGGCTAATGTCTTTCTCCCCTGCAGCTATGACATATTAGGGATTGTCATACCTAGTACAGTGGTGGTCAGTACTGGGGCCATCACAGATCAGCAGTTACCAGTGGAGATCAATTTATATGGCAGAGTTGTTTTTCATGTGCACAGTCACTGGGTAAGTCTCTTCTGTAGAGTGTAAGCTCTTCTGGCCAGCAGGGTCCTCTCTCTCTCTTTCCTCTACCCCACGTGTATTTTCCAAGCAATTACAAGCTTTCCATTATTTAGCTTTGCATAAATTTCTTTGCCATGAATCAAATAATTTGGGAGAATTTGTGAAAGCCAACAAATTCAAATTTCAAAAGTTCTGCCCATCTCTGCTCCCTATGGTTCTGCATGTCTAAATTGTTGCTAAGTCTGGCCATTTATCAGGTTAGACCCACTAGTGTTATTTATCAGTTTTCCCAGACTCTAAAAGCCCCATACACATTATATACTGTAGCTGTCAGCTGAGTGATCGTTCAGCCGACAGATATCTCTCCCAACTCCTCCATACACCTGAATTCTCAGCTCGGCGGAACGTTCCTGTGTTCTGCCAAAAGAAGGATCAGCCATTGGAAATCTAATAGGCTAGATCCATCTCTCCCCTGACATCATCTGTCGGGGAAGTGTCAGGAAGCCTCCATACACATTGGAGTGTCTGGCTGTTATGACCTGCTGCAAATCTGATGCATCACTAGACACCTGCTTCTGTCAGTGATCCTGAGGAATCTTAGCCCATCCCTCTATGACAATGGCCTCCAGGTCACTAATATTCATGGGTTTTTTAGAGAGTGAACCAAAAAGCTAAGAGAAGAGACCATTGCCTTGCAAAAACAAGGCAAAGGACAAGATAAAAAGGTATAGGGAGATCTTTATTAAATCAGTTTGTGATGCCCCCATCACTGGTGGCCTCATCCTAGGTGTGGTGTAGGGGATTGGTGGTCTGGAGCCACGAAGAAAGAAGAAGTTCCAGCACTCACCAGGTCATGTGATCAATGGGAAACTGGCATGGATTCAACAGAATAGAGGCTGACAGGAGTGAGCATCTCTATGTAAGTACATTGACCAGTACTAGCCAACAAGACAATAGTAATAATTATCAATGGAAACCCCCATTAAAGTCTATGTACACCTTTTGCACAATTTTTTTTTTGTCATTCATTTGCCTCCTAAATGTAAAGTTAAGCAACTTTCTAAATAGTCTTCATTAAAAATGTTCTAACATTTTGCTGTTGCAGAGAGTCTGTAAGTCCTTCATTTCACTAAGTGATTTAATAAAACTGATACAAATTTATAAGAGCTCCTGTTCCTAGTTCTGATGTCTACCTCTATTCCCATCCTCCCTTCTGTCAGTGTTAGAGGTAACAGGAGGGAGGAGTTGTACAAAAAAACTCAAGAATGGAAAAAGACTAAAGTATGTTAAGTCTCAGGTAGGGCAGAGAAAGCAGGCTAAAGAAAAGGAGGAAAGCACATAAAGAGAAAATCAGTGTGGGATAGAAACTGTGTTAATTTATGAGCCAATGAAGATAGCATCCTGTATTTATAGAGACCACCCATCCAGCCTATATTACAGGAAGAGACAATCCTAGCAGAATAAATCTGAAACTTGAATCAAGTTGCAAACTTCATATCAGAGGGTCTGAAAATGAAGATTGCATTAACTAAAAGCAACCACTAGCATAAATAGCTAATCATTTCTTTGTCAAAGATGTATATATAGGTAGTTTTTAAGCTGGGGCTAGCTGACGACTTTGGCAATGACACAGGTCCACGAGGCCAAAAATAACAATGTGCTGCTGCTACATCCCACTGTAAAGAATGGCGTCACATTATGACCCCTACGGTAATGCGACCGGGACAAGCAAGTCACAAAAAATTCAAATGGGTCTGAAATTTTGTGACTTGCTTTTTACGGTAATAGTAATGTAGCCCAGGCACAAAACGTTCATATTATATTTTGTGAGTAAATCACTGAAAATTATCAATTATTTGTAAAATGTAGGAGAACAATAACAAATATTATAAATGTAAGGTGAGACCAATAAAAAGCAATTTTCCCGGTGGCTTCCAGTAACCATAGTCCAGGTATTACCACCATCTAATATGGGCTATTTTGAGAATATTTGTCCTAATATATTACCATGACTGAATGATTTATCAGAGTATCCAATGGAAACATGAAATAAAAATGCAAAAAAAAAATAATAAAAAGAATTTTGCCATCAAGCATATTTTGAGTCTGTCATAAAGCTGCTCGTATAATCAGACACTGTCACAATTCTGGTGCTTCACATCAAATATGGATAATGATTATTATTTCACAGAACTGTCAATTACAAATCATTCCCGGTAGTAATCCAAAGGAGAGGAATTGACATCTTAAAGAAAATGAATGTGATCCGTTTATCTTTTCTTTCTATCTACAATTCTACATTAACTAAAAGCTGATAAAAGATTTATGATTGTGATGTGGATGCTTGGTATAGATATTTTTCATTGTCCAAATCTTATATAAAGCCGAATATATAGACTGAGTAGTCGTACGAGCCTATGCCCTAGGAGAACTCAAAGTCCTAATCCCAAGCGGGTACACGATGGAAGCCATTAATAATAGTTAAAAGTTCTCTTCCGGGTTCGTATGGTAAATGGAGAACGTTGGTTTCTTCTTCATAAAGGATCTCTCCCCTGTCATCAGCAATGGTGTGTACTGAAGGAGCAGGGTATAAAATCTTAAAACTGATGGGTAAGTGACTGTGCTGTACATGGACGAGAAGAAACCCTACAGTATGTTACGCACCTGTCCAGGATCCGTGTCTTGCTTCCCCCACCCCGGTCAGCTAGACTCTGTTGTACTCCACGTCGGGATTTGCAGATAGCCCTGCGTGATGCCAATATAAGGCTCACGAAGGCACATACCTGTGTCTTGGTATTAAGACTTTATTGTTGCTAGGCTCTGGCTTGCCCTACACACCTTGACCTTCTTAGTTGCTGTCTGCAATCTCCTTGACGTCTCCTGCTTGCCTACCTGTGGTCTCCCGCCTGCTTGTGGTCTCCTGGACATCTCTCACCTGCTTGCCTGTTGTCTCCTGGACATCTCTCACCTGTCAGTGATTTCCAGCATCCCTCCTGCTTTCCTGCAGTCTCCTGGATGTCTCCCGTTTGCTTCCCTGCGGTCTCCTGGATGTCTCCCGCCTGCTTGCCTGCGGTCTCCTGGACATCTTCCACCTGCCAGCGGTTTCCTGCACTCTGCCTACCTACCTGAGGTCTCCTGGACGTCTTCTGCCTGCCTGCGGTTTCCTGTACTCCACTTGTCGGCCTGCGTTCTTTTGGACATCTTCCGCCTGCCTATGGTTCCCTGCACTCCGCCTGCCTGCGGTCTCCTGACATCTCCCACCTACCTGCCTGCGGTCTCCTGTCTGCCTGAGATTTCCTGCACTCTGCCTACCTGCCTGCATTCTCCTGCCTCTTGGCTGTCTGTATCAAGTGTGCCCCACCAATCTGCTCCACTGATGACTGTGTGCCCACGCGATCCTTGGGCTTGGAGGATCCACCTCACCTGGCAAGTCTACCATAGTAAAGATGAGCAGGGTATTATGGTGCTGATTCTTGCTACTTAGGACTGAAGGCATGATATGTAATTCCCTTTTTATGACCGTGGGAAGGGTAATGCATCATAGGTTTTTGCAATGTGTAGCAAATGGCTTAGGACAACCCAAGAATGGTTCCCTTCTCTTCAAGGGCACCATCACAGCTCCTTTGGCTGCGATTATTGTACCTCTTGCTCTGAGATCACAAAAGAAGGAGTTTGGAAAACAAACTTTGAAAAGGGCATCTGTACTGTAAGGCCTGATATAATCCAAGCTCAGGACGTAAAGACATGACTTACTTTTATCTTTTACTGTACTTGTAAGAACTCATAAAATTGACCTATCGTCACCACGCCAGGAGTGGAGAGTGTTTGAAGACATAGTGACGATCTGTTCCAATTCAGAGTCCAGAAGAAGGGTGGATCGGACACAAAGTCAAAGAGAGAAAACAGTGTAGAGACACATGGAAACACGTGATCAGCAGCAAAATAGAGGTTTGTATGGACAATGGGCAAAAAAGGGGTCTCAGTATGGAGAAAGGGCAGCATAAGGTGCTCAGTATAAAGAAGTTGCAGCATGAGGGGCACAGAATGGAAAAGGGCTAGCTGTCAGCCAACAGCCATCGCCACGATTTCTCTATACAGAGGAACTCTCAGCTTGGCCTAGCGCTATTGTGCTTGCTATGAGAGATGCTGCCAGACTCCTCTTACAGCGGCTTCTCTCAAGGTAGAAAACTAGGTTACTAAAATGCCAACATCCAGTATTCTCTCTATGGACATCATCTGTCAGGGAAGATTCAGGAGGCCCCAATAACCACTGTTTAGTTAGCCCAACTTTAGTCTATTGGGGGCCTTTAGAAGCAGCTATAAGGACAGATGGGAGGAGGTTATAAAACAGTGGACAAGTACCATAGTCGGGCTCTTCTATAAATGGCTCCTATTGGAATATTGCTCTGTCTTTAAAATTTGCTGAGAAAAATAGGAAGCTCCTCGAAAAGTGTATGGCCAATATACTTGAAATGGCATAGAAAATTATCATAATATGTTGCTGATGATTTTTTAAAATCTTTTTTTTTGTTTATCAATTAGATTGCAAAAATTTTGACAAACCTGTCCAATATGAAAAACAAACATATAAAAAGGTGGTCAGGGATCACAAACATGATCAAACATGACACTTGAAATGTTACCTAATATCCTGACTCTGAAAATGCTGATGTGGGCAGCTTAAGCTACTGTCTAATAAAGTTTTGAGATGCAATTAAATCCACAAAGCTCATTATGAGTCTACATAAATCAATATTACTTCCACTACAAATGAAGCATGACACACTATGGCTGTTAGCAAATGAAACTTCTAGCAAACACTGTGTACAATACGGTAAATGTAATAATGAAATTATTTATTTAGTAATATTTGTAGAATTAGGCCCATATTTGCCATTAGGCACCAGAGATCCAATGGCTAGGGCGGCAGGTTGTGTGGATCATTACGATCAAGAGTAAGTTAAAAAAAAAATATTTTTAATCTCTCCTTTTCTAGACCATATAACAAAACTACTGTCTTTTCAGAGGGTTGGTGTGTACATTCACTTCTATTTGTGTCTTTAAGACACAAAAATAAATAAACCTCCAAGTTGGTCAGAGGATCTCTAATGAGTTCCCTGCTTGACATGCAGTGATGTGCTCCCGCTGTTGATGCTGCTGCAGCACAATAAGGTCATCTCATCATGCTGCAGACATCACTACATAGCGCTGCAGAGGAGGTGAAGCTGCTAGAGTGGGAGCAGATAAACACTCATAGAGCAGAAGTACAGGGGGGCTTTCACTGTATACTGGATTTTAGAGGGGGTTACTGTGCACAGGGTGTTAGGAGACTTAAAGAGTGAGGGACATTACGGAGGGGACCGTGCTGGGTGCTCAGTATGGAGAGGAAGCAGCATGGAGTGCTCAGTATGGATAAGGTTCAGCATTGGAGGCTCAGTGTAGAGAAAGGGCAGCATGAATAGCCAGCATAGGGGACTCATTATGAAGAGAGGGCAACATGAGGGACTTAGTATGGATGATAGGCAGAAAGGGGGTTTCAGTATGGAGAAGGGGCAGCATCAGGCACTCAGTATGGAGAAATTGCAGCATGCGGGGCTCAGAATGGAAAAGGGCTAGCATGGGGTCTCAGTATGGACAATGGGCAGCATGGGGACTCTATATGGAGAAGCAGGGGCTCAGTATGGTGAAGGGACAGCATGGGCATGTGGAGCTCAATACAGAGAGGGGGCAGCATAGGGGGCTCAGTATGGAGAGAAGGCACAGTAAAGGAGCTCAGAATGAAGAAGAGGCAGCATGGGGGCTCAGTATGGAGATGGGGCATCATGGGGGCTCAGTATGGAGAAGGAGCAGCATGGGTAGCTCAATATGGAGAAAAGGGAACATGGGGAGCTCGCTATGGAGATTTGGCAGCATGGGGGCTTGCTCAGAAGAGGTGGAAGCATGAGGGGCTCAGTATTGTGAAGGGACAGCATGGGGAGCCCAGTATGGAGAAGGGACAAAATGGGGTCTCAGTATGGAGAGAGGACAGAATGGGGATGTCAGAACAGAGTGAAGCAAGTATGGGTGGCTTTTTATGGAGTGGGGACAGCATGTAGGGCTCAGTGTGGAGAGAGGACACCATGGGGGCTCATTATGGAGAAGGGGCAGCATGGGCGGAATTAAAGAGCAGCATGAAGGCTTCTATATAGAGAAGGGGAAGCATGGAAAGCTCAGTATGCAGAAGGGGCAGCATGTGGTGCTCAGTATGATGAAGGAACAGCATGTGGGGCTCAGTATGGATTAACTTTTGGGAGCTTTGTTTTAATCTGTTTTAGGCCCTCTAATTTTGAGCAGATCAGTGAGGGTCCAGTCTTGAAACTTCCACCAATCACTCAAAAAACCTCTTACAATTGCACAACTGAGGAGACAAGAAAGCATAAAGAGTCATAGGCTTCTGTCTGCTAAGCTGCGCACTTCTAAGAGGTCTTTTGAGCGATCGCTGGGAGTCTCAGGACCTAGGCCCTAACCAAGCTGCTCAGAATTAAAGAGTTTAAAACATAAGATATCTCCCAAAAGTTAAGTTTTTTTTAAATGTTTAGTAATGCTACTGCTTGCATCTAATCAGCAATGTGATTCCTGTATGGTTTGCAGCCTGATGATGGCTTATAAAAACATCTACTATTATCTGCTTACCATTGTTAAGGACATATTGGGAGTTGCAAGTTCAAGCGATACAATTGTATTGTAATGCCGGGGGCTGACATGACATTGCAATTGATGATTGTACTAAGCTTAGTGCTCTATTCATGTACTTATGATGGTTCTGGTGCTGTATTCATCTTCTGATCGTGGTACTGGTGTTATAGTCATGTAGTGATGGTGGTGCTGGTGATGTATTGATGTACAAGTGACTATGGTTCTGGTAATATATTAATGTACTGACAATGGTTTTGGTGATGTATTCATGAGCTGATGGTGGTTCTGGTGATGCGTTTGACGCACCCCCTGGGCCATATTCTTTAGGGGAATACCCGGAGCCGGATCAGATGGGGGTTGTAGTCTCCGAGTGGCTGTGACCCGGTCCGTGCCCAGGGTGTCAAGCTCAGTGTGTGGCAGTCCTTACTGATGTTACTAAAGTTCTTTATGTCGACTACGCCACCCGTTGAATTGCGGTCACTACGGCCGCCGCTGCAGCAGGGTCCGCTGAGGCTGATGGTGTTGGTGCAGCTTAGGTAGTATAACCCCCAACGGGAGGGGTATAGCCTCAGGGGGTCAGGTGCAGAGGATGGTGGTTGTGGAGGTGCAGGGAGGATGGTAATCAGAGACAGAGTCGGGTTGCGCAGTTCAGGGTTTTTACTTACTGCAGATGTTCCGGTCACTCCGGCCTTGAGTGACCACCCGAGACGTGCTGCGTCCACCAGGTCCTGGACTCGGCCAACCCCCAAGTAGTTCTGGAGCGTGGTTCTGAGCTCCCGTTCTGTCCTGCCCTCGTCTCTGGCCTTCCCCACCAGGGATCCACCTAAGTCCGGCTCCCTCGGACCTTCTGTTGGTAAAACCCTTGACTCTGGGTTCCCTGACCCTACGCGTGGTCTGCCTTCCGGGTGGATATGGTGGGTGGCCGTGGCAGATGCTGCCCACGGCCTCCGGTCTCTGGCTGAGGTATGCTGTAGCCCCCACCAGTTTGGGATCCGGTACCCTGTTGCCAACTCTTCACCCTGTGGTTGTATTTGGGCTCTCAGAGTTCCTTCTTTCTCCCCCTCTGGGTCTTTCGTTCTCTCCTCTCTCACTCTGGGCCTGGGGCTGCTCTGCTCCTCTGCTTTCTTCCACTGCTCTGCAAAGTCTTCACTACAACAGGCTGACTGGCTGCTGTCTGCCTGTCTGACCCTGATCTTAGATGGTTCCCACCTTTTATACTCCCTCTATGTGTGAGCTCAGGTGACCAGCACCCAATGAGCTCCTATCTTTACCCAGACTGCTCCCCCTATCTGCCCCTACACTACTGGGATGGTCCACCCCCCTCCCACTCCAGCCAAGGACAGACTCGGTCGTACCTGCACATTTCTAAGTGGGAGTACCGTTGGTCTGCCCTCCGGAAATGGGATGTGTGTAGTGCATGCAGCCTTCTGAGCTCAGTCCCACACTCCATCCTTACCCGGGAGTGGAATACCACACCTCTGGCTGAGGTGCAATACCCCTGTAGCAGCCGAATCCTCAGGGTGCTACATTCCCCCCTGGTAAATCACAGCACGTCCTCGGGCTGCAAGAAAACAAAACACCAAAACATACAATTTTTGCATAAACAACATAATAAAACATCATATAAAACTTTTCATAAAACTTTTCATTAGAAACATTCTTGTCTTCTGGTTCCTCCGGTCACGGTGCAACTTGTGACCGGGTAAAGTGCGACAGTCTCTTGAAGAAACACGGTTTCCTATAAAACCGGTAGGGGGCGCTTTAGGAAGCGCAACTATATACAAGGGGATATGGCCGCTCTCAGTCCTCGGTCAGTGGGAATAGGGACACACGGGGTTAACAGTTCAATTCTCTGGTCCCAACGGGGACTATATTAGCAGCAACGGTTCACTGTGCCCCGACGGGCAACTATATACAGTCTCTACTCTGCCGTACTCAACGACGGCGTCCTCCTGCTCTTTCTTTGTGATTGGTTCCAGGTTCTGGTTCAGACCCGTCCGGGTCCTCTTGCTCCTCCTCACACCGCAGCTCCTCCTCCGTCAGGCGATGCACATGGAGGGCGTAGGGTCCTTTGGCACACTTGTGCCGGGTGAAGGTGACCTCGTCCCCTAAATACAGGTCACGACCTCTGTGTCCCTCCGGTAGGTGGGACTCAACGTCTCTTCTTGTCACGAAGACGTCGCCTGGGGTGCGGTGATCCCTGATGAAACCCCACCCATGCTGCAGATTAAATTTTAGTACAGTCCCGATGGTTCGGGGACTATGCGCTGCACGGGGGTCTCTCCTGGTCCGGCTCTTCTGCTCCGCGCTCCTGACTTGGGCTTGCTGTTCCCGGACCCGCCTCTCTCTCCGCTCCCTCTCAAAGACCTCAAGCTGCTGCCGGCAGCACTCTGCACGCTCCGCTGCAGCTGCCCGAGTCTCCTGAGTGAACCCCATGAGGTCTTCTCCGGTGGGGTCCCACTCAAACTGCGCTTCTGCTAGCGGGGGCGAGATCCTCTTTATGGGCTTTGGAGCCGGGATCAGGGGTTCACACATGGGCCTTGCCCTCTGGAGTTCTAGTTCGTAGTACTCTTGGGGCCAGATGAAGGGCTGCCCATCCGGCCAGGTATGTTGGGCGAACAGGTTTTCACCCAGGTGCGGCACTCTTGATGCTACGGGCGCTGTGGTGGTAGCGGCGCCCGGGTTGCCCAGGCCTTGCGACCAGGCTTGGGGCACTTTGAAAGTAAAGGGCACCGTAAGGACGGCGGCGCCCTGTGTTACTTGGCCCTGCGACCAGGCCGGTGGCTCCGCGGAGGTAGGGGGCGCTGTTGGTATTGCGGCGCCCGGGGGTACTAGGCCTTGCGACCAGGCCGATGGTACTTCCTGCTTGGTCACGCTCGGGGTCGAGGCGTGTGACGTCACAGGGCTCGCGGCTCCCGTTTGAGGCCTAGTCTGCGGCGGTGACGTTGCAGCGACGGGCACGGCAGGGGATACTTCGGGCTCTGCGACGGGGAGCTGGGGCAGGCACGCGGTTTCCCGGCTCGGGGTAGTGACGTCCCCTTTACCTGCCTCCTTTCGTTCGGCTCCCTTCTCGGCGCCGTCTCCGGCCTTCAGTCCTCCTGCGCCATCCTCAGAGGCGGTCTGTCTCCTCGTCTCGGGTGGCGTGCTCCGCTGACGGGTTCTTGTCTGCTGGGCCATCTCACGGCTCCATTCTGCTAACGTCTCTCGCTGCACCCGGGCCATCCTCCGTGCGAGGCCCTCCAGCGCAGTCTGTGCACACTCCCGATCTCGGGGGAGCTGTGCCAAGACCTCCACTAAGCCTAGTGGGGTCGTTGCTTCTAGCAGGCTCCTGACCAACGGGTCGGTGCTGCTCTGCTCTCCTCCCGTTGTCTCCAGCAGGCCTTCTGGAGTGGCGACCGGCAACAGGCTCCTGACCACTGGGTCGGTGCTGCCTGGAGTGGCGGCCCGCATCAGGCTCCTGACCACTGGGTCGGTGCTGCCTGGCTCTCCCTCCATCTCCGGGTAGGCTCTTTCTGGACTCTGCTCCAGGCTTCTTGTCTCCGGGTGCGCTCTCTCCAGACTGCTCCAGGCGACACCCATCTTTGCTCTCTTGTTCTCAGTCCTCCCACTTCGAGGGCGGTCCCGGGGCCACTTGGTGATTGTCAGCTCCAGGGGCAGTTCTTTCACGCTGACAGACACCTCTAGCATCACAGTCTCTGTTGGTGGGGGCGGTTTCCACTTTTGGCGCCATTTTCGGTCCTGGCCCACGATGGGAGGCGGCCTCTTGCCATCCTCTGATACGCCCATAATGGCGTCCGCTCTGACAAGGCGGGAAACCTTTGGAAATGGCGGGAATCGTCTCCCAGTGGCGGGAAACTCTGCAGATGGCGGGAAAAAGCTGTTAATGGCGGACAACCGGCGGGAATCGATCTGTGATGGAGTCCGATGGCGGGGACCCTCCGGGACCGGCGGGAGACTTCTTTTTGAGGTAAACTTGTTCTTTTCTTCAGGCACGCAGTACCCGGGTGTTGCGGGCACGAGATCCTGCCGACTACGCCAAAGTTGACGCACCCCCTGGGCCATATTCTTTAGGGGAATACCCGGAGCCGGATCAGATGGGGGTTGTAGTCTCCGAGTGGCTGTGACCCGGTCCGTGCCCAGGGTGTCAAGCTCAGTGTGTGGCAGTCCTTACTGATGTTACTAAAGTTCTTTATGTCGACTACGCCACCCGTTGAATTGCGGTCACTACGGCCGCCGCTGCAGCAGGGTCCGCTGAGGCTGATGGTGTTGGTGCAGCTTAGGTAGTATAACCCCCAACGGGAGGGGTATAGCCTCAGGGGGTCAGGTGCAGAGGATGGTGGTTGTGGAGGTGCAGGGAGGATGGTAATCAGAGACAGAGTCGGGTTGCGCAGTTCAGGGTTTTTACTTACTGCAGATGTTCCGGTCACTCCGGCCTTGAGTGACCACCCGAGCCGTGCTGCGTCCACCAGGTCCTGGACTCGGCCAACCCCCAAGTAGTTCTGGAGCGTGGTTCTGAGCTCCCGTTCTGTCCTGCCCTCGTCTCTGGCCTTCCCCACCAGGGATCCACCTAAGTCCGGCTCCCTCGGGCCTTCTGTTGGTAAAACCCTTGACTCTGGGTTCCCTGACCCTACGCGTGGTCTGCCTTCCGGGTGGATATGGTGGGTGGCCGCGGCAGATGCTGCCCACGGCCTCCGGTCTCTGGCTGAGGTATGCTGTAGCCCCCACCAGTTTGGGATCCGGTACCCTGTTGCCAACTCTTCACCCTGTGGTTGTATTTGGGCTCTCAGAGTTCCTTCTTTCTCCCCCTCTGGGTCTTTCGTTCTCTCCTCTCTCACTCTGGGCCTGGGGCTGCTCTGCTCCTCTGCTTTCTTCCACTGCTCTGCAAAGTCTTCACTACAACAGGCTGACTGGCTGCTGTCTGCCTGTCTGACCCTGATCTTAGATGGTTCCCACCTTTTATACTCCCTCTATGTGTGAGCTCAGGTGACCAGCACCCAATGAGCTCCTATCTTTACCCAGACTGCTCCCCCTATCTGCCCCTACACTACTGGGATGGTCCACCCCCCTCCCACTCCAGCCAAGGACAGACTCGGTCGTACCTGCACATTTCTAAGTGGGAGTACCGTTGGTCTGCCCTCCGGAAATGGGATGTGTGTAGTGCATGCAGCCTTCTGAGCTCAGTCCCACACTCCATCCTTACCCGGGAGTGGAATACCACACCTCTGGCTGAGGTGCAATACCCCTGTAGCAGCCGAATCCTCAGGGTGCTACACGTTCATGTACTGACAATGGTGGTTCTGGCGATGTGTACATGTCTTGATGATGATTCTCATCCTGTATTTATGTAAATGAAGTAACCTTTAATTTATTAGACATGAGTTAGTGTGCTGTCTGGTGCACATATAGACAACACAACAACTCCAATTACAGCCATCTGAATGAGGTGATATATGTCAGTCGAACAAGTTTTTGACTAAACCTTCCATAAACTTTAGATAGCTGCCAGCCAAACAATCAGACAGCTATCTCGCCCAACCAGCGCTTCTGTATTTTCTGTGAGAGAACCTATGCTAGGCATCTCTAGCGGCAGCTTATCTCTTAAAGAACAATATCGATCTGCGTCCAAAATCGGACATGCCAGACCATTATCTTCCCAGAGATTACCAGTCAGAGGTGCCCATACGCATTAAACTGTTGATATCAGTGGCTTCAGCCGACGTTAGTCTAATATGTAACTGAGTCCTATAGAAGATCCTCATCCCTTACAATAATAATAATAATAATTTTTATTTATATAGCGCCAACATATTCCGCAGCACTTTACAATTAAGTGGGGACATGTACAGACAATAAATTCAATACAATTTAAGACAGTTTATACAGCTACATTAGGAGTGAGGTCCCTGCTCGCAAGCTTACAATCTACAAGGAAATGGGGGGACACAATAGGGGAAAAGTGCTTGTTATTTCAGGTCTAGAAATTATAATAAATAGGGATTTTCATATAAGACTGCATGATCCGGTCATCAGTCAGTATGTTTAAGTGGAGTTATCAAGTATCGAGTGCAGTTATCTTGTGCATGGAGGGTGTGGAGACAGATGAATAGTAGGGTGCAGATTCTGAATAATATTTAGACGGAGGGGACAGGGGGAAGTTAGTTTACTGAGTAGTTAAGGTTGTAGGCTTGTTTAAAGAGATGGGTTTTTAAAGAACGCTTGAAGACATCGGGGCTAGGCATCAATCGGATTTTCTGGGCTAGAGCATTCCAGAGAACTAGTGCAGCACGAGCGAAGTCTTGGAGAAGGAGGTGCGAGGTTCAGATTATGGGGGATGTTAGTCTTAGGTCATTTGTAGAACGGAGGGCACGTGTAGGGCGATAGATTCCAAACATGGTACCACGGTGAATAAGGAAGACGCTTCATGGCATGCTGTCATCTTTTGTCCTACAGCAACTTTTTTTTGCATCTTTTCGATTGTTTTCCAGCATTTTGTAGCCACCAGCTTTTCATTTAATTGTATGGTATTGTATTTGTATTGTATTCAGAAAACTAAAGAGTGGCTTCCAAGTAAAAAGCACCTGAAGAATGGACCGGTTCTTTTAATTGCTTTGGGTCTTTGGAAACCTAAAGACGCTCAAAAGACTTTTGTGCTTTCGTTTTTTGCTCTCCTTCTTCCCAGGGCCATAACTTTTTTATTTTTCCATCAATATGGCCGTGTAAGGGCTTGTTTTTTGCAGGGCGAGTTGTACTTTTGAACAACACTATTGGTTTTACCATATCATGTACTGGGGAAAAAAAAAGTGCAATTTCACAGTTATTTTTTTTACCATGTTCACTAACTGCTAAAACTGACCTGTCATTATGATTCTCCAGGTCATTGTGAGTTCGTAGATACCAAACATGTATAGGGTCTTTTTTATTTAAGTGATGAAAAAAAATCCAAAATTTCTTAAAAAAAAAAAGTCACCATTTTCCGAGACCCGTAGTGTTTCCATTTTTCGTGATCTGGGGCCGGGTGAGGGCTTATTTTTTGTGCACCAAGCTGTTTTTATTAATACCATTTTGGAGTAGATACAATATTTTGATTGCCCGTTATTTCATATTATTGCAATGTTGTGGCAACCAAAAAAAAAGTAATTCTGGCTTTTTGATTTTTTTTTCTCGTTATGCCGTTTTTGATTGGATTAATTCTTTTTATATATTGATAGATCTGACCATTCTAAATGCAGCGATACCAAATGTGTATATTTGTTTTTTTTTTATTTTATTTTGAATGGGAAGAAGGGGGTGATTTGAACTTTTAAATTTTTAAAATTTTTTTTATATTTTTAAAAACATTTTTTTTACTTTTCACTGGCTTCAATAGTCTCCATGGGAGACTAGAAGTTGCGATCATCCGATCGCCTGTGTTACACACAGCAGGGCTTCAGCCCTGCTATGCGTAGCAAAAATGCTCACTTACTATGAGCGCTGACCACTGGGCAGCACTCATAGCATGCGAGCAATGACAACCGCAGGGGTCTCCTGCAGCCCCTAGGTTGTTATACCAACCCATTGGCGACCTGTGGTCATGTGACACGGGCGCCGAAGGGCGGGATTAGTGACGTGCTTCTGGCGCGGCCATGTTAAAGGGCGCTGTTGGAGATTGATAGCGGTATTTAACATGTTAACAGCTGCGGGTGGATCGCGATTCCACCTGCGGCTGTTAAGGGCACATGACAGCTGATCAGATCAACTGTCATGTGCTAGGAAAGATGCGGGCTCATCAGCGGAGCCCCCATCAAAGGGAGAGACATGCCATGCTGCATACATATACATGTCGTGAAGGGGTTAACATGAGAATAGCAAGTCATTTTTATATTGCAATGCATATGTTCATTCCTTTTTGCATTTATTTAGCACTTTTTCAAGTGGATTACGGAGCGCAGGCGTATCTGCATCGTTTTTGAAGCTAAAACACTTCAGGAAAAACTGACTGTTTTCCTTGAAGCGTCTTTTCTGACGTCTTTGAGGACGTCGTTTGCAGTGTTTTTTTATATCACTATTATTATTCATATATAACAAGTAATTTTTACATTGCAGTGCACATGTTCATTCTTTTTAGTATTTAGTGCGCTATTCAGGCAGGTTACGGAGCATACCCGCCTGAAAAAAGCAGGTATCTTGAACAAAACGTCGCCGTCACATTTTGTTCAAGATTATTGTAATTGTTTTTGTATGTATACCCCTTTTTCACATGTAAAGCGCCATGGAACAAATGGCGCTATAATAATAAATAATAATAATAATGTGTACATAAGCTTAGTGTGACTTACCAGTAGGGGACTTGACCTCTTAAAGTGCATAGAGCAGCATGGACGCAAAATGCAACCCCATGTATAGCACCAATATTTTCCAATGGACTGTACAGAGCAGGACTATAGCATAGGAGCCTTACCTGTGCAATCACCAGCAAGTAGTGGCTGTAATTTACAGCTACGATTATTTTATAACAGTTGGGAACAGAAATAATTGTAATCAAGGTTCATTTACCACTTAGATACTGTGGTCTATAATGCCGGCATCTTACAATTCTCACAATGACCACTGGGGCTTTTTTAGACTTTAACTTCTTATTGTTTCAGGAAATAACACATGTACATAGCCACAATGTTAAGATTTCAACCCTGTCTTTTGAATTGAAGTTTCTAACAGCATGTGCAAAGGCTAATGTGAAGGATGGGAGAGCAGAGTCAGCTGTGACATCGCCTGTTGTGAATGATGGCTCCTGTGCTATTAGCTGTGTATATAGGTGTTAACTGTCATTGTAATCCAGCCTCTGAGAACATGGAACCTTGCTGTAAACTCTTCCTGAGAGAACAGGAAATATGAGTTTTAAAAAGTCAAAAAAAGTCTAGTGGCCAGTTAGAAAATTGCAGCATTACTATTTTTTTTAATAAAGTAATATAAAATCGTAATATTAAAAAAAAAAACATTTCCATATATATATATTTTTTTAAATACATGTAATGCAAAAATCTGATTTAAATAATATGTATTTGTTTATGATAAACTCCCTTTAATAAGTAAAAACATGATCAGTCAGCCATGGGGTCAAAAATGGATCCTTATGGGCCGATCTCTGGCTATCATTGTGTCCCACATAAAAGTGGTGCACTGCTCACCACTGAAAGGGATAGACCTCCATTCCAGCCTCCAGTCTCCATCTGGAGGCCACTTGGACAAAACCACATAAAGACATTCACATGGGAATGTCACATGGTCCCACTCCTGGGATTATAGTGTGGGGTGGCATAATGTACAGTAGTCTTCATCCCAGGTACACTAACAGCTCAGAGTTACATTGATTTGGTTGCGCAACCAGTGGAATGGCCATTTTTCCGATGTGTCCCAGGAGCCGTTTTTCAACACCACAACCACAGGCCACACGTTGCTCGTGTTACCATGGCCTGAAGCGTCTCTGGACTTTGTCCCATTGAGCACATCTGGGATGTCACTGGTCGGCAATTGCAAAAGAAACTGCCAGCAGCAGATCTTGATGATTTGCCCCAGTGCATTCAGTGCGGCAGAACTTTCCTCACACAACCATTAATAACTTCACTGATAGCAGCCAAGGCTGTATGTTCAGAGATTTCTGCACCTGGAGATCATACGCGTTTCCATTTTTTCATCATTTGCATGTAGTTAATATTCTTTGGTAAATTTGAAGTATTAAATGGAAGTATTTTGATTCTATTGCTAAACTGATTCTATGCTTACAGTAAAGAAATAATACAATTGAATTCACTTTTGATTTATTGCTATAGGGGAAACCAGCTATTAGTTATTCTTGCACACTACTGAAGAGCGACTCAAGACTACACTGTGTTCCAAATTATTATGGAAATAATATTTTCTCAGATTTTCCCAAATTACCTATATGAATTGCAGTCATTGTAATTTTCCAGTCAAATAACTATTAGAGTACAATTGAAAGGTTTTTGTACAAACTGCCTATGATAACAGTATATTTGTAAAAAAATAAAAAACTCAAACTGCACTCAAAATGCATGTTCCAAATTATTATGCACAGCAGAGTTTTCAACCTTTTCATTTTAATAAAGAACAAAACAATGGTCATTTTTGAAATTATAAGCATTAGCAGGTTATTACAAACTGAAATCAAACAGTTTTCAACTCAAAACTTTATTCTAGGTGATGTTACATTTGCACATAGGACCGCTTGTTCGAAAGGAGCTTCTGAACTCTCTCGTCCATTGAATTTGTCAGGTTTTGGTTGGTTTCTGTTTCAATTGTTTTGCATGAGGACAGAATACCCTCCCAGAGCTGTTGCTTAGATGTGAACTGCCTCCCGCCATCATAGACACTCCTTTTGATGATGCTCCATAGGTTCTCAATGGGGTTGAGGTCAGGGGAGCATGGGGGCCACACCATAAGTTTGTCCCCTTTTATGCCCATAGCAGCCAGAGATGCAGATGTGTTATGTGCAGCATGAGACGGGGCATTATCATGCATGAAAATGATCTTTCTGCGGAATGCACGGTTCTTCTTCTTGAATCATGGCAGGAAGTGCTGTTTGAGAAACTCAACATACATTATGGAGTTCATCTTTACCCCTTCAGGGATCCTAAAAGGGCCGACAATCTCTCTCCCCATGATTCCAGCCCAAAACATTACTCCACCTCCTCCTTGTTAGCGCCGTAGCCGTGTTTGCATGGGGTGTCCATCAACCAACCATCCTCCACTCCATCCATCTGGACCATCGAGATCATTTCATGCATGATAATGCCCGTCTTATGCTGCACATAACACATCTGCATCTCTGGCTGCTATGGGCATAAAAGGGGACAAACTTATGGTGTGGCACCCATGCTCCCCTGACCTCAACCCCATTGAGAACCTCTGGAGCATCATCAAAACCAGTGTCTATGATGGCGGGAGGCAGTTCACATCTAAGCAACAGCTCTGGGAGGGTATTCTGTCCTCATGCAAAACAATTAAAGCAGAAACTATCCAAAACCTGACAAATTCAATGGACGAGAGAGTTCAGAAGCTCCTTTCGAACAAGGGGTCCTATGTGCAAATGTAACATCACCTAGAATAAAGTTTTGAGTTGAAAACTGTTTGATTTCAGTTTGTAATAACCTGCTAAAGCTTATAATTTCAAAAATAACCATTTTTTTGTTCTTTATTAAAATGAAAAGGTTGAAAACTCTGCTGTGCATAATAATTTGGAACATGCATTTTGAGTGCAGTTTGAGTTTTTTATTTTCTAAAAAATATACTGTTATCATAGGCAGTTTGTACAAAAACCTTTCAATTGTACTCTAATAGTTATTTGACTGGAAAATTACAATGACTGCAATTCATATAGGTAATTTGGGAAAATCTGAGAAAATATTATTTGCATAATAATTTGGAACACAGTGTAATTCATCGACTACAAATGGTACTTTCATAAGTAGTCACAGGGATCTTGTATCTACTCTGAGTCAGCAGTTCAGACCTATGGTTTCATGTGTGTGTCATCCAGTAGGACACTAATACATAAAAGCTTAGGAAGGAAGCTTAGGATCCTGGATTTTGGGATTCAGAACAGTAGAAGAGATTCATTTTCTGGTATCCGGTTTGTGTTGTTGCTAAGCTTCCCTAATAATTTAGTGATAATTCTTGTATTTATCACAGCAAACAAAGCACTCAAAAAAAAATCATGACAACCCACAGAATAGACAAGATTTTGAATTAATTAAGAAGGGGCAAATAGTAGACTGGCGGAAAGAGGGGTCATTAATTCTGGGAATTTTTGTGCATACGGCATATTGCTTGATTTTTCATTTAAAAGAAGATTTCATGCAGTTGCCTCAAAAAGTATGTTCTCATGTATCTCTATATATCGGCCAGATAATCTGCTCCTGAGATACAGCAAGTATATTTCTGGTTATTTGCTTCTGTTTTCAGCAGGATGCGCGGGTGAGCAATCTCTCATATTCATTATTGTAACACATTGTCCCATGTAAACTTCAAAGGTTTTGGTCCTACATGGTCTCTGGAGCTTGAGGGATCCAAAAGGTTCCACTGACCCGTTAAACAAGTTCTGTAGTATAAGTAGGGACCCTTATAAATAGTTTTAAGTTGGGTTCTATTCCTGTACAGAAGATTACTTGAAAATATGGTAGCTCCATTCCTACTTTTATTTTATAGCCAAATATTTTCCCCCCTTGTCCAAAATGTTTTGATCTTTGTGATTGGCAAACTTGGAGCTCCAGCATGCCGTATTCTCAGACATCAAGATATGGGCCAGAGTTGGTTTATTTGGAGAGTAACTTTCCTTACAAAGGTAGTTTTCTGCACTTCTCATAAACTTCATTATCATCTTTAAACAGTAGGAGACCAAAAAATAGAGAGCTACAAGTAGACCTCAATGTATCGTTACCAGAATGAAGCATTGCTGCCCATAGACTGGTGTGAATCATTGCTTACCTTCCCGGGACAGATGTGTATTTTTTTGAAATGCACAGAAAGATGCATTTGTGGTATGACTGGCGGTGACGACATTGCTGATACAGCGCTGATAATTAGTGAGTCTTTGTTTGCCCTGATTAGTTGGGTGTAGACTCTATTCTTTCTACTCTACTTTCCTTTTCTATTCAGGTTTGGCTTTACTAAGATCAGTAATTGTAACATGTTCAGCAAGTTGTAACAGATCTGTAATGGCTGCTGTATCATTCTGATCATAGTTAGTGTCTTAGGGGTGAAGAAACATAGAAGGAATGTATAAATGACCTTCAGTAGTGTTCTGAAGGCTGCCTGCGAGCTGTGCTGCGCTGCGTGTCCTGCCTCCTTTCTATCATAGTCTGTATTACCTTAAAGAGTGCCTGTCATGACGATTTAACCTGTTAAAGTAAAGGTATGGCCATAATGGCCCTGTTATACTGATTTAATGGATAACTGTAGTGAAAAAATCTGTATCCTGGTTCTTGTTAAATTCACCTTAGAAGTTTAGGTGCAATAGTCTCTTCGTGCAGCGAGGCGGGACCGTGGGGGCGGGCCGGTGGGTAGGGTCTTCGGCTCCACATTTGTATGAGCCTCCTTTTTTATATTTCCCACTACCACCGCCTACGCAAATTCATGTCCCGACGTTCTCCAGCAAAATGACGCCAGAGGCTGCGCATGCTCAGATTAACCTCCGGGGGTGACAGGTTCTCTTTAACCAGCTTGTACTACAGTGGCTATTCCATAGGATAAACCTCGCTCCCCATACAGATCAACAAGCTCCAAACTCTGTTTCCAGTTCCGGTTGTCCTCCTTTGGACTATATTGGTCTGTACTAACCACTGCATACTGGGAACATCAAACAAGTCTTGCCTTTTGAAGAAATTCTGACCCAGTAGTCCAGCCATCACATCTTAGTGGTAGTCAAAGTCACGCAGCGTCTCAAGCTTGCCCACTCCTCCTGCTTTCACACACCATGTGCCAAAAGAGCAATCACAAGACCTGCTTTCTCCTCCGTGTGTATCCTCCTCAATGTGATGCTACTTGTGCCCACTCGTGTTGACTCTCAGCCCGGCTCAGTCACTCAGTTTTGCTTTAGGTTCTTGCATTCAGTGCAGGGAAGGCTGTGACCTCCCTTTTTTTGAGCTGGACATTACATTTATGTAGTTTCCCATTGCTGGGTGTCCATAGTTAGGCCCCGGTCCTGCTCGGTCCTTATCCACATTGAGGTCATTTTTGACACATGGTAAGGTTTTAATACTAGAGGTTAGGATCGTCCCAACTGGGTACACCTTGGCGCTGGTGGGATGTTTTTTACACTTTTTTTTTTATCATAAACAGTGTTTACTAAGTCCCCTATGTTATTTATATGCACTATTGCTTTTTACTTACTTACAGCTGGGTATATGTTTATTTTGTTTCTATCTTAGGTTTTGTCTGTTTATTGGCCAGTGTGAACGTTCTCCTACACATTGCATGTATATCAACTTATACCCCAGTTTATTTCTTTCGGTTTTCCATTATATTCCATGTAGCTGTTTATATTTCCGTTTTTTTTCTGGACCAATTTTGTTTTGTGTACAGAGACCTGTCTGATTTTAATTCGATCAAAATCGCCCATTCAAGTCAAGTAGAAAGCACATGGTTGCCATCAGTGTAGTATCTGTGTGTTGTCCATTTTTTTTTACCATTACAGGGAGCTTACCACCTTGGAAAATATTATTTACCTGCAGATGTAGGGTTAATCTGTAGGTAACCTATTTCGTCCCAGGAGCTGCCGGCTTTCAGTCATTGAGGCATGCACTGAGCTGCTGCAGTCACGCACAGGCGGCCTCTGTTAGCATGCCCCAGCACTTTGATTGACAGGTTGCTCTGTAGCTCATCACTTCTTACAGACACCGCTCACAGTATTTTAAGTGGTACGGTGAATGGTGACTGTAGACATTCGAAGCACGACCTCATGATTGAATGCCAGGGGCTCCTGGGAGGAAATAAGCTTATTTTCTCCCAGTAGCTGCACTTTCACTAAGGTGGCCGGGCAGCATTATAACGCTATTTACCTGCAGATTTCACCGTTTATCTACACGTAAGTAGCATTTTCGGAAGAAACAGGTTCCCTTTAGTGGGTATGAATAGCTTGAATTTTTTTTTTTCTTACATTTTTTCTTAAAATACAAGTAAAACTGATGGCAAAATCTTGTATGCAAAAGAAAACAAAACAATGGCATAAAACTTGCTTTATTTTTTGAGTCATACGCAAGTAGGAAATACAACTTACTAGTCAGGAACAACAAAAAAAAGTTACACATTGTAACTTCCTACAGATGGTATTTCCCATGTTCCATCCCTGAAGATGAATGTAAATTACAAGTCACTGACTAAAGAATTGTGAAATGTTGTATTGGTTTATTGATCTCATTACCAACCTGAACTTTGTCAGTGGGTAGAAACTGGGTTGCCTGACAGTGACAAGATTCCAAATCATATTGCTCCACACCATGCTTCAAAAACACCCAACATTACAGCTTATATTAGAGTTGTAAAATTTCCTTCACCCTAAATGACAATGTAAATTTCAGGTTTTCCCTGGGAATTGATGTGTCACCCTTCTTACTTCTATGCCGTGCACCTGGTAGTGTCACACCCTGAACGAAAGGTGATATAAATCTGGGTATTTATGGAGGCAGAAGCAAAGTCCAGCATGTGAGATAACATAACCGTGCCAGTGCATGCAGCCCATGACTTGTACCTGTTATGTTGCTAGGAAATATCACAGTCTATGTACTTTCCTCCTCTATAGGTCACAATACCTGTGTGTTCCCACGAGATAATCGTATGATGTGACCAGGGGCGGACACAGACTGTAGTGGGCCCCTGTGCAAGAAATTTTTTGCCCCCCCCCCCTCCGCCCTTCATAGGGCAACAAAGTTATGTAAACATAACCCCCCCATGTGCAGCTCTCACCCCCCATGTGCAGCTCTCATCCCCCCCATGCATCTCTCATCCCCCCATGTGCAGCTCTTATCCCCCCATGTGCAGCTCTCATCCCCCCCATGTGCAGCTCTCATCCCCCCCGTGCATCTCATCCCCTCCCCCGTGCACCTCACCCCCCCGTACATCTCTCATCCCCCCCGTGCATCTCTCATCCCCCCCGTGCATCTCTGATTCTCCCCACTCCTAGTTAATTAATTGTATTTAAAAAAAATAAAACTTGTTATATTTACCCCCATGCGTTCCCTGCAGAATCCTGGCGCTCGTCGACGTCGCTGCCACCAGGTTCTCCTGACTTCCGGCCATGTGACGGCGCCGTCACATGACCGGAAGTCAGGGGAATCATGAAGGCGCTGCCGCAACAGCGCTGCACTGCTACACAGAGGAAAGCAGCGCTAAGATGTCCCGGCGCTTAGTGCTCAGCATGGGGCCGGGGGCCCAGGGCCGGCTCCAGGTTTTTGTGGTCCCCGGGAGAAAGAGTCTCAGTGGGCCCCTTTAACACATACCACGATTCATGATGCACAGATACCACAGAGAAATATATAAATATATAGTACAATGCAAAGATTTCACTTACTACATTACATGAGTGATAGCTATTGTAAATTCCACAATAGCTCAGAAATCGGAGAATCGCTCCACACAGAATACTGGCCCCCATAAAATGCTCCATACAGGAGACTGGCCCCCCATAAAATGCTCCATACAGAATACTGGCCCCCATAAAATGCTCCATACAGAATACTGGTCCCCATATAACGCTCCATACAGGATACTGGCCCCCATAAAATGCTCCATACAGAATACTGGCCCCCATATAGCGCTCCATACAGAATACTGGCACCCATATAACGCTCCATACAGGATACTGGCCCCCATATAACGCTCCATACAGAATACTGGCCCCCATATAACGCTCCATACAGAATACTGGCCCCCATATAACGCTCCATACAGGATACTGGCCCCCATATAACGCTCCATACAGGATACTGGCCCCCATAAAATGCTCCATACAGAATACTGGCCCCCATAAAATGCTCCATACAGAATACTGGCCCCCATATAACGCTCCATACGGAATACTGGCCCCCATATAACGCTCCATACAGAATACTGGCCCCCATAAAATACTCCATACAGAATAGTGGCCCCCATATAATGCTCCATACAGAATACTAGCCCCCATATAACGCTCCATACAGAATACTGGCCACCATATAATGCTCCATACAGAATACTGGCCCCCATAAAATGCTCCATACAGGATACTGGTCCCCATATAACGCTCCATATAGGATACTGGCCCCCATATAACGCTCCATACAGGATAGTGGCCCCCATAAAATGCTCCATACAGAATACTGGCCCCCATATAACGCTCCATACAGAATACTGACCCCCATATAACGCTCCATACAGGATACTGGCCCCCATATAATGCTCCATACAGAATACTGGCCCCCATATAACGCTCCATACAGAATACTGGCCCCCATATAACGCTCCATACAGGATACTGGCCCCCATATAATGCTCCATACAGAATACTGGCCCCCATAAAATGCTCCATACAGAATACTGGCCCCCATAAAATGCTCCATACAGAATACTGGCCCCCATAAAATGCTCCATACAGAATACTGGCCCCCATATAACGCTCCATACGGAATACTGGACCCCATATAACGCTCCATACGGAATACTAGCACCCATATAATGCTCCATACAGAATACTGGCCCCCAGAAAATACTCCATACAGAATACTGGCCCCCATATAACGCTCCATGCAGAATACTGGCCCCCATATAACGCTCCATACAGGATACTAGCCCTCATATAATGCTCCATACAGAATACTGGCCCCATAAAATGCTCCATACAGAATACTGGCCCCCATATAATGCTCCATACAGAATACTGGCCCCCATATAACGCTCCATACAGAATACTGGCCCCCATATAATGCTCCATACAGAATACTGGCCCCCATAAAATGCTCCATACAGGATACTGGTCCCCATATAACGCTCCATACAGGATACTGGCCCCCATATAACGCTCCATACAGGATACTGGCCCCCATATAATGCTCCATACAGAATACTGGCCCCCATATAACGCTCCATGCAGAATACTGACCCCCATATAACGCTCCATACAAGATACTAGCCCTCATATAATGCTCCATACAGAATACTGGCCCCCATAAAATGCTCCATACAGAATACTGGCCCCCATATAATGCTCCATACAGAATACTGGCCCCCATATAGCGCTCCATACAGAATACTGGCACCCATATAACGCTCCATACAGGATACTGGCCCCCATATAATGCTCCATACAGAATACTGGCCCCCATATAACACTCCATACAGAATACTGGCCCCCATATAACGCTCCATACAGGATACTGGCCCCCATATAACGCTCCATACAGAATACTGGCCCCCATTAAATGCTCCATACAGAATACTGGCCCCCATAAAATGCTCCATACAGAATACTGGCCCCCATATAACGCTCCATACGGAATACTGGCCCCCATATAACGCTCCATACGGAATACTGGCCCCCATATAACGATCCATACAGAATACTGGCCCCCATAAAATGCTCCATACAGAATAGTGGCCCCCATATAATGCTCCATACAGAATACTGGCCCCCATGTAACGCTCCATACAGAATACTGGCCCCCATATAATGCTCCATACAGAATACTGGCCCCCATAAAATGCTCCATACAGGATACTGGTCCCCATATAACGCTCCATACAGGATATTGGCCCCCATAAAATGCTCCATACAGAATACTGGCCCCCATATAACGCTCCATACAGAATACTGGCCCCCATATAACGCTCCATACAGGATACTGGCCCCCATATAATGCTCCATACAGAATACTGGCCCCCATATAACGCTCCATACAGAATACTGGCCCCCATATAATGCTCCATACAGGATACTGGCCGCCATATAATGCTCCATACAGAATACTGGCCCCCATAAAATGCTCCATACAGAATACTGGCCCCCATAAAATGCTCCATACAGAATACTGGCCCTCATAAAATGCTCCATACAGAATACTGGCCCCCATATAATGCTCCATACGGAATACTGGCCCCCATATAACGCTCCATACGGAATACTAGCACCCATATAATGCTCCATACAGAATACTGGCCCCCAGAAAATACTCCATACAGAATACTGGCCCCCATATAACGCTCCATGCAGAATACTGGCCCCCATATAATGCTCCATACAGAATACTGGCCCCCATATAACGCTCCATACAGAATACTGGCCCCCATATAATGCTCCATACAGAATACTGGCCCCCATAAAATGCACCATACAGGATACTGGTCCCCATATAACGCTCCATACAGGATACTGGCCCCCATATAACGCTCCATACAGGATACTGGCCCCCATATAATGCTCCATACAGAATACTGGCCCCCATATCACGCTCCATACAGAATACTGGCCCCCATATAACGCTCCATACAGGATACTGGCCCCCATATAACGCTCCATACAGAATACTGGCCCCCATATAACGCTCCATACAGGATACTGGCCCCCATATAATGCACCATGCAGGATACTGGCCCCCATATAATGCACCATGCAGGATACTGGCCCCCATATAATGCTCCATACAGAATACTGGCCCCCATATAACGCTCCACGCAGGCTGTTCCCCACACATAATGCCCCACGCAGGCTGTTCCCCCCACATAATGCCCCACGCAGGCTGTTCCCCCCACATAATGCCCCATGCAGGCTGATCCCCCCCATATAGGATGTCACCCCCCCTTATAATGCCCCATGCAGGATGACACCCCCCTTCCTTCCTTATAATGTCCCATGCAGGATGTCACACCCCCCCTCCCTTATAATGCCCCATGCAGGATGTCACACACCCCCCCTCCCTTATAATGACCCATGCAGGATGTCACCCCCCCTCTCTTATAATGCCCCATGCAGGATGTCACACCCCCCCCTTATAATGACCCATGCAGGATGTCACACACCCCTACCTCACCCCCCTCCCTTATACTGCCACAGGCCTCCATACAAGGAAAAAAAAATCAATTACTCACCTCACGTCTCACCTGCTGCCTCCTTAGCGTCGCCGGCCTCATCCCGCTCTGCGCTGTGACTGCTCAGGAGAGAGCGCGGTGTAAAGACGTCACCGCGCACTCTGACCTGAGACGTCACAGTGCAGCAGCCGTGGAGGATGCAGGAGCTGCTACGGAGGCACGGAGAGGGGTAAGTATTGTTCCGGCTGCGGGGGCCCTGAGCAAGCGGGGGGGAGCGGGCGCTGACACCGCTCTCCTCCGCTCACGGGTCCCATAGCGCGCCTGCTCAGGGCCCGGCATTTGCCCGGGTGCTAATGTGGCACCCCAGGGGTCTGGTTTCCACAGTAACAGCAGTGTTATGTCTGAGAGCAGGTGGGAGGTCTCTTGGTCAGGAATCCTATGCATGCCACACCTCCTGCCCAGTCCTGGGAGGGAAAGGACTTCCCCTATATAAACCTGGGGCTGAGGCAGGGTTAAGGAGAAGAGTAGAGAGAAGAAGAGAAGCAGTGATAGGAAAGAAAGATCAGGAGCTCTGTGGGAGCAGTGCTAAAAGGAATCAGGGGCTGGCAGCTGGAGAGCTCGCCCTGATTGAAGATTTCTTACCGGACCCGGAGTCCGAGGCTGTGGGGACTAACTCCTACCCAGCAGCAGAAACCGACCGGCAGGGGATTTCAGGTCCTCTGGCCCAGAAACCCGAAGGCTCGGTCACACGTGTGGGACCAGCACCGCCGTCGTGGAGCGGAAGCTACTAGAAGGCCCCGAGTCACCGGCCATACGGGTGAGCACCACACGGTACACTCAGGGACGTGGGCTACCTTTACCCGCCTCTAGCAAGGTAGCCAGAAGAGTACAATTAGTTGGGGAGGCCTACAACTCCGCCTGGCCAAGGGGGATCCCATCTGCTCAAGGACTGACCAGGCCCCGACCGCTAGCCAGTACTCCGGGAGGGTCTATCTTTGTCACCAGTAAAGACCCTGAACTACACCGTATCGTCTCTGAGTGATTCCTGCTACCCCCATCATCCACGTCGGCTGCCCTGAGGCCATACCCCTCCCGTTGGGGGTTATACCATCCACGCTGCACCATCCTCCCACCGGCCTCAGCGGTTTGCCCTGCAGCGGCAGCTCCATAGCTGCATTCAACGGGTGGCGTAGTCGTTCTACATCTACTGCTAATATACCGCCACTTAGTCTGACTCCCTGGGCACGGACCGGGTCACCGCCACGAGACTACTACCCCTATCAGATCCGGCTCCGGGTAGTCCCTGCGTGCGCAACGCTACATCACATAGGCCCAGGGCGCGTCAACTTTTGGCGTAGTCGGCAGGATCTCGTGCCCGCAACCACCGGGTACTGCGTGCCTGAAAAAGACTGTTCAAACTTACCAGTGGTGAAGATTCCCGCCATCCGGCGCCATCTTCTACCTTCTTCCCGCCATCCGCAAAGTTTTCCCGCCATCCGGCGCCATCTTCTGCCTTCTTCCCGCCATCCGTGGAGTTTTCCCGCCGTTGGACGCCATCTTGAAGACGCCGCGCGGGAAGAAGAGGGGCGTGGACTCCGAAAGCGCGCGAGAACTGAAGCCCCGCCTCACGTCCGGACGTTGCGTAAGGTCCTGGAAGGAGTCCAGCAGACGCCGACGTCACAGGAGCGCGACGGAAGGTCCTCAACCCTGACGATCCACTGCGGAGCCGCGGCCTACGGAAGAGGATCATCGCAAGGTAGGCCACGGTCCACTAGGGGGGAGGAAGATGTCGGATACGGAGGAGAGCTTCACTGCCTCAACCCCCGCCAGCGCCACCGCTGCTGCAGTCATGCCTTTCACCATGCCCTATATCCCGGTAGCGGCCTGGCTACCCCAGTACTCAGGGGAGTCACATACTCTGCATGACTTTAGAGAAAAGCTGGATAGCCTCTTCCAGGTGTACCCCCTCACAGAAGAGCAAAAAGTGAGCATCCTGGTGGCCCAATTAACTGGGGCAGCCCAAAGGGAGGTAAAGTCCTGGCCACCTGGGGGAAGGACTGTCGCAGGGATACTAACCCGGCTGAAGGATACCTTTGATACCCGCACCTCAGCCGAGATCAAGCTTAGATTCTACGGGTGCAAGCAGCGAGCACAAGAGAGTATAAGGGACTATGCACTAAACCTACAAGAGGCCCTGAGAGCCATTAAGCAGACCGACCCTGACGGCGTGGGAGACGAGGACCGGCTGTTGACTGAACAATTTATAGAGGGTTTATATTGCAATGCCCACCGAACCCAGTTGCGGGCAATGGCCTTACAGGACCCTCATCTGGGATTTGCACAGTTCAAGGACAGAGCCATCCGGGTGCTCTGAGAACCGGCACCAGGTGGCGTTGTGACCCACAGACGCCCCACTACCACTTACCACCAAGAGGCGGCGCCCTTGTCGGCAGGGCCTGTGGGAGCTGATGCGCAGGCTTTGAACAATGACCCGGCTCCCGACCTGCACCATCAGGTCCAAGAGCTAGCTAAAAGCGTTGCTGCGCTAACCCGAACTGTGCAGTCTTTACAGGTTTCTACTCCAGGGAAGATCCAGCTGGTATCCGGACCGGAGGACATCCCGTGGCGCCGACCAAGGAGGACCCCACCGGCCAGAGGAAGACCCAGCGACCGATACAACGAGGACGGACAACCTATCTGCCGCCGCTGCAATCAACCCGGACATATGGCAAGGTACTGTCCTTTAAACTGGCACAACCTAGGGTAGAGGGCCAACCCCTAGGAAAAAGATCATCAGGCCCATCAAACTGGCGTGACAAATATGTGGGAGGACGTCCAGTCTTGCCTGTGGTACTGGATGGCATTCCTATGAGTGCCCTACTGGACACTGGGTCACAGGTCACCACCATCCCGTACGTGCTCTTCAAGCAGTACTGGAATGACTCGGATATAACCCGCTACCCTGACGACGACTTGAGTATCATCGCCAGCAATGGTCAGCCCGTGCCACAGATCGGATTTAAAGAGGTGACCATTAAAATCGGTAGAGTCGAGCTGGCAGCCCAGGGACTGATCATTGTGGACATTGATAAGCGCGAGAGTCACCCTAAGATAACTCTAGGAACTAATGTAATTGAAAATTGTCTTGCAGAGGTGATATTTATTTTACAGCAGGTTGCCAAGAACGCCAGCTCCGGCCAGCAGCGAGTGCTCCAAAAAGAGATCCGGGCACTGATGCGACGGCAACAGGTGGAACTCTCCGGCGGTGAGATTGGTAGCGTGAGAATGTGTGACCCTTTCCCTATTGCCATGCCCCCAAAAAGTGAAATGATGATTTGGTGCCGGGCGGCTATTGGTCTGAGAGGTAGAGATTACCAGGCAATGGTAGAACCAGTTTACTCAGACAGTAGGCCCACCATTTTGACAGCATGGGGGGTGGTCAATGTACGCCATGGGAGGGTACCCGTTCGCATAATAAATATCGGGAAGAGGGAAGTGTACCTGCCCCGGTATGCCACGCTAGCCAAATTGTATACCATCAATCAGAATTCTATACAGTCCGTAGAACCCTTGCCTCCATCTTCTCCGGAGGAAGGTAACGGCTCTAAACAACAAATGGAGGATTGGTGTCAGCAACTACATTTGGGTACTGACTCCACTCCCTCTCACCAGAAACAGGGAGTCTACCGGGTGGTTCAAGAGTACGAGAGAGTGTTTAGTAAACACCCGTTAGACTTCGGGCGAGTCAAGGGGGTAGAACATCACATCCCCACGGGAGACCATCCTCCCATAAAAGAGAGGTATCGACCCGTACCCCCTGCACACTACCAACACGCCAAGAGGATGCTTAGAGACATGAACGAGGCTGGGGTAATCAGGGAAAGCTGTAGCCCCTGGGCAGCTCCACTAGTCTTGGTCAAAAAGAAAGACAACACCATGAGAATGTGTGTAGATTACCGGAAAATAAACCGTATCACACACAAAGATGCGTACCCCTTACCAAGAATAGAGGAGTCTTTGGCTGCTTTAAAATCTGCTAACTTCTTCTCCACCTTGGATCTCACTAGCGGGTACTGACAGGTTCCTGTAGCAGAGGCGGATCGGGAAAAGACCGCATTCACCACCCCGATGGGACTTAGTGAGTTTACCTGCATGCCGTTTGGACTCTGCAACGCACCAGGAACCTTCCAGCGATTGATGGAGTGCTGTCTGGGACACCGGAACTTTGAGACGGTCCTGTTATACCTGGACGATGTCATCGTCTACTCCAAAACCTACGAGGACCACCTGAAGCACCTGGCGGAAGTGTTTGAAGCTCTGGCAAGTTACGGCCTAAAGGTGAAACCCTCCAAGTGTCACCTCCTGAAGCCAAAGGTGCAGTACCTGGGACACGTGGTGAGTGCTGACGGAGTGGCTCCCGACCCTGATAAGATCACCGCAATTAAGGAATGGCCAAGCCCCTCCAGTGTAAAGGAAGTGAGGCAGTTCCTCGGGTTGGTAGGCTACTACCGGAGGTTCATACCCGGTTTCACCAAAAAGGCAGCTCCTATGCAGGACCTCCTGATAGGCCAGTACAGGAAGGCCAAGAACCAGAAGCCGCCCTTCAGATGGGAGAAGTTGGAAGAAGAGTCCTTCCGCCAGCTGAAGATGGCCCTCACGGGGGATGAAATCCTGGCGTACCCTGATTATAGCCAACCCTTTATCCTCTACACCGACGCCAGTAACATCGGGCTAGGAGCCGTACTATCCCAGATCCAGCAGGGGAAAGAACGGGTAATTGCTTACGCCAGCCGAAAACTGCGACCCACCGAAAGAAATCCTGAGAATTACAGCTCATTTAAGCTAGAGTTCCTGGCAGTGGTGTGGGCAGTCACCGAACGCTTTAAGCACTACCTCGCTTCTTCCCGGTTCACCGTGTACACGGATAACAACCCGTTGACACACCTGGACACTGCAAGACTCGGTGCCCTAGAGCAGAGATGGATGGCCCGCTTGTCCAACTATGAGTTTACAATCAAATACCGGGCAGGACGTTCCAATACCAACGCGGACGCCCTGTCCAGGATGCCAAACCTACCGGACGAGGGTGAGGATTCAGAAGATTTGGAAGAGGTCGAACTCCCTGCGTTCCACCGTCATGGGACTATCCAGTATTCCCACCGTGTAAGGGGTAAGCAAGCCGCTACGTTCAACCCCTTACCTCACTACAACTGGGCGGAAACGCAAGACAGTGACCCTGCCGTCCGGCTGGTGAAGGAGATGCTGACTCAGCCAGAGGCTCGCCTTGACCCAGACGCTCCGGAGGAGGCCAAGCAACTGTGGGCAGAGAAGAGTCGACTGTTCCTTTACAAGGGGAAGTTGTGCCGCAGAATGGTTAACTCCCGGACGCATGAACTGATCTGACAAGTAGTGGTGCCAAGAAGGGACGCAGCTATGGTAATGGAGGCATACCACGACGGGGCTGGGCACTTCGGATGGAAGAAGCTGGAGTTCCAGCTGCGCGGGCGGTTCCATTGGGTATGCATGAGAGGAACCATCGAGAGGTGGTGCAGAGACTGTGGCCCATGCAACCTAAGAAGGAAGGACCGTGCCAGCCAGAAGACCCCCCTTCAGTCCATCGTCACCCGGCAGCCGTTGGAACTGGTAGCCTTGGATCATGTAAAACTGACCCCAAGCAGAAGTGGCTACGTCTACGCATTAACCATCGTGGATCACTACTCCCGGTTCTTGGTTGTCGTCCCCGTCAAGGACTTAACGGCTCAAACAGCAGCTAGAGCCTTCCAGCAGCACTTCTGCCGTCCACACGGCTACCCAGAGCAGGTGCTGACGGATCAGGGACCTGCCTTTGAAGCGGAGGTCTTCCAAGAGTTCTGTACTCTGTATGGCTGCCGGAAGATCAGGACGACACCCTATCATCCGCAAACTAATGGACTTTGTGAGAAAATGAACCAGGTGGTGATAGATCTTCTAAAAACATTGCCCCTGGAAGAACGCAGTCTGTGGCCTGAGAAGCTGCCCGACCTGGTGGACCTATACAACTACATCCCTGTAGGTTCCACCAACTGTACCCCGGCTTACCTAATGAGGGCAAGACCCGGTAAGCTACCTGTTGACCTGGAGATGGGAGTCCTGACACCCGAGGACACTTCACCGGAAGCAGACTGGGACACAGAGAGGCAGCAGCAGTACCGGAAAGTACAGGAGAGCGTGGAGCGAAGTCTCTGTCTAGCTAGGGAAAGACAAGAGAAAACTTACAACCAGTATGCTCCCGCTGTTCCCTTGGTACCCGGAGAGCAGGTCTTGAAGAGGAAAAGACGGCTCCACAAGTTGGACGACCAGTGGGAGAAGGACCCGTACATCGTACTGCCCTCAAGCCACGACAACCCGAAGGTCTGTACCATCAGTAAAGACGGAGGGGAAACCACAACCATTGTATCCCGGGATAACCTGAAGAGGTGTCCCGAACAGCTACGGAATCCTGAAGAGGAACAAGAAGATGTGGTTAGTACTGTGCTCGGAGACTTCCCTCAGTCCTGGACTCAAGTCAATGGTGCAGTTGTGGTACCCGTCCTCACGTTCCTCCAACCAGCATCCCAAGTACTCACGGAGCAACCGGTAGAGCTGGAAGAACAGCCGGTCCAGGAGGCAGAAGACTCCACACAAGCAGATCAGGAGGATCAACCCTCTGCTTATAGTGAGCCTGCCATACCCCTAGTGAGCCAAAGAGCCTGTAGACAGCTGCCCAGTTTACCCTTGACAGCTCCTACACCCTGTAGTTCAGGGCCAGACAGTCAGCTCCGTAGGTCCACTAGGGCCACTAAAGGCCAGTTACCCGCACGTTGGAGAATTTGAAGTGTTTAAATTGTTTTATTTGTGGTCACCTGTCTGTTACTTGTAAATAATTATGTGTTTCTAGTTATTTTTAGGAGTCCTTGGTGGATTTACCGGGAATCCTTGTACAATTGGTTGGAGCGTAACTTAGGAATGGACTAAAGACTGTTAAGGACTCGGGGCAGGACAGACCCCTACCTGGTTACGTCTCCCTGTTTTGGTGAAATGGACACCTTGCTTTGCTTCAAAAACTGCACCCGGTTGCGGACACGCCGTGACCATTCTAATATGTTTTTTTTTCTATTGTACCGTTTCTGTTTGTATTGGTTATGTTTTTCTAAAATATGTTTAGTCCCGGAGTACTAAATTTCACTAGGGGGGAATGTGGCACCCCAGGGGTCTGGTTTCCACAGTAACAGCAGTGTTATGTCTGAGAGCAGGTGGGAGGTCTCTTGGTCAGGAATCCTATGCATGCCACACCTCCTGCCCAGTCCTGGGAGGGGAAGGACTTCCCCTATATAAACCTGGGGCTGAGGCAGGGTTAAGGAGAAGAGTAGAGAGAAGAAGAGAAGCAGTGATAGGAAAGAAAGATCAGGAGCTCTGTGGGAGCAGTGCTAAAAGGAATCAGGGGCTGGCAGCTGGAGAGCTCGCCCTGATTGAAGATTTCTTACCGGACCCGGAGTCCGAGGCTGTGGGGACTAACTCCTACCCAGCAGCAGAAACCGACCGGCAGGGGATTTCAGGTCCTCTGGCCCAGAAACCCGAAGGCTCGGTCACACGTGTGGGACCAGCACCGCCGTCGTGGAGCGGAAGCTACTAGAAGGCCCCGAGTCACCGGCCATACGGGTGAGCACCACACGGTACACTCAGGGACGTGGGCTACCTTTACCCGCCTCTAGCAAGGTAGCCAGAAGAGTACAATTAGTTGGGGAGGCCTACAACTCCGCCTGGCCAAGGGGGATCCCATCTGCTCAAGGACTGACCAGGCCCCGACCGCTAGCCAGTACTCCGGGAGGGTCTATCTTTGTCACCAGTAAAGACCCTGAACTACACCGTATCGTCTCTGAGTGATTCCTGCTACCCCCATCATCCACGTCGGCTGCCCTGAGGCCATACCCCTCCCGTTGGGGGTTATACCATCCACGCTGCACCATCCTCCCACCGGCCTCAGCGGTTTGCCCTGCAGCGGCAGCTCCATAGCTGCATTCAACGGGTGGCGTAGTCGTCCTACATCTACTGCTAATATACCGCCACTTAGTCTGACTCCCTGGGCACGGACCGGGTCACCGCCACGAGACTACTACCCCTATCAGATCCGGCTCCGGGTAGTCCCTGCGTGCGCAACGCTACATCACATAGGCCCAGGGCGCGTCACTGACGCTGGCCCTGCGGGGGCCCCATGAGGAGACGCACAAGAGGAGGGCCCCAACGGGGCTCCGAGAGGGCCCCGACCAGCCGGGCCCAATACTGGAGTCAGGACAGTCATGCCCTGATGGCGGCCCTGCTGGAGGCTGGAGGGGCCCCCTCTCCCTCAGGGCCCCCGTTCAATGAACGGGCTGCACGGGCGGTAGGTCCGCCCCTGGATGTGACTCATCCGTAGCCGGACTCCATAATTTCACCCAATAGCCATACTAGGGATAGACTGATGAGTGCCAGTATATAATGTAAAAAATCCATATGCATATTGGCTACTGTATAGCAGAACTAAGGGGTGCTTCCCTAAGGGGTGCAAGGGGTGGCAGAGGCAGATTAACCCTGGATGATGCGATATAATCACATTTCTTTTCCTTGTGTTTTTACTAGTAATGAGCGAGCGTGCTCGGATAAGGGGTTATCAGAGCGCGCTCGGTTGCTAGCTGAGCATCTTCGTCATGCTCAGAACAAAAGGGTTTGAGTTGTCGCAGCTGCATGTCGCGCGTCTGTTCGACAGCCGCAACACATGCATGAATTGCCTGTTTGTTAGAACCTATTTTTCAAGCACGCCAGAGATACTCGGTTAGCACCCGAGCGCGCTCGCTCGATAACCCCTTATCCGAGCACGCTCACTCTTCACTAGTTATATAACTGAATTAATTTCTTCTATACTGTGACATCACTGTGATTACTATCTCTGTACTGTGACATTACTGTGTTTACTTTCCCGGCACTGTAAAATTATTGTGTTTATTTCTGCACTGTAACATCACTGTTTCATATCTCTGTAGTGTGATATCATCGTGTTTATTATCTGTGACATCACTGTGTTCATCATCACTTTATACTGACATCACTATATATGATCCCTGTACTGTGACATCACTATATATTATCCCTGTACTGTGACATCAATGTGTTTATTATTCCTGTACTGTGACATCACTGTGATTACTACACCTTTACTGTAACATTACGTGTTTATTATCCCAGTACTATGACATTATTGTATATTATTTCTGTACTGTGACTTCATTGTTTATTATCCCTGTACTGTGACATCAATGTATATTGTCTCTGTACTATGACATCACTGTGTTTATTATTCATGTACTGTGACATCACTGTGATTAATACACCTGTACTCTGACATCACTGTGTTTATCTCTGTACTGTGACATCACTGTGTATATTATCCCTGTACTGTGACATCACTGTGTTTATTATCCCTGTACTGTGACATCACTGTGTTTTTTATCCCTGTACTGTGACATCACTGTGTATATTATCCCTGTACTGTGACATCACTGTGTTTATTATCCCTGTACTGTGACATCACTGTGTTTTATATCCCTGTACTGTGACATCACTGTGTTTATTATTCCTGTACTATGACATCACTGTTTATTATCCTTGTACTGTGACATCACTATGATTATTACATCTGTACTGTGACATCACTATGATTATTACATCTGTACTGTGACATCACTGTGTTTATCCCCCCAGGACTGTGATATCAATGTATATTATCCCTGTATTGTGACATCACTGTGTTTATTATTTCTGTACTGTGACATTGTGTCACCCTGGCCTGGATGCCACAAAATGTAATAAAGCTGTGTCTGAGAGCAAGAGGGAGGTTCTCTAGTCAGGGGAACATTAGCATGCAATGCCTCCTGTCTCAGGCCAGTAGGGGGAGCTGGCTGCCCCTATAAAAGCTGGTGCTGGGGGCAGGGTTAGAGAGAACTGGATGGCCTGTCTCAGGACTGAGACGTGTCCCAGAGCAGAGCAGGGACAGACAGTTGTACTGCACCTAAGAGGAAGTGTGGCAGGAGGAGAGCCACAAGCCAGAGACAAGAGGTGAAGAGAGCCTGTCTTGGCAGATAACGGACTTAACTTTACCAGACTTTGGTGTCTGAGGCTGGGAGGATTCTACATCCTCCAGCAGATAACCAGTCCGCGAGGGACTGTATATTCCTTGGCCTAAGAAGCCTGGAGGCCCTGCCACAACCGAAGGGACCAGTAAAGCCGTACAAGGCTGGGAGCAGAAAGGAACCCACGTTGCAGGCCATACAGGCGAGAATACACGGAAAGCTCGGAAACGTGGGCTGCTACCCTATAACGAGGAGATAGCCAGAAGGAGCACAGAAAGCACGGTAGGCCTACACCCTCACCCTGACCAGGGCCAATTTCCCCGTTGCTCTCAGACATCCAGGTCCCCTCCTAGCTGGGACTGTTTGTGGGTCAATTTACCTGTTCTAGTAAAGACCCTGGACTGCAACCTGTTGTCTGCGTGCTCCTTGCTCCTCCAGCACTATCAGCACTGGGACTCTCACTACCATCACTCCCAACATCCATTATACTGCCCTGGGGCCGCACTCTTCCAGTGGGGAGTCACACTACCCTAGCTGCACACCTCATCAGCCCCAGCGGTCTGCATGCAGCGGCGGTTCCTAATAACCACAATCCACGGGTGGCGTAGTCGGACATAATCATCAGCACATAACGGACTACCACTGGCCTGACCACCCTGAGCCTCGGAATTGGGTTGCCACTACTACTCCCATCGTTCCCCTACTGCCCGGATCCGAGTGCCCCACGGCCCAGGGGGCGAGTCAACATCACTATGTTTATTATCTTAGTACTGTGACACCATTGTAATGTCACATCACTCTGTTTATTATCCCTGTACTGTGACATCACTGTGGTTATTATTCCTCTACTATGACATTGACGCACCCCCTGGGCCATATTCTTTAGGGGAATACCCGGAGCCGGATCAGATGGGGGTTGTAGTCTCCGAGTGGCTGTGACCCGGTCCGTGCCCAGGGTGTCAAGCTCAGTGTGTGGCAGTCCTTACTGATGTTACTAAAGTTCTTTATGTCGACTACGCCACCCGTTGAATTGCGGTCACTACGGCCGCCGCTGCAGCAGGGTCCGCTGAGGCTGATGGTGTTTGTGCAGCTTAGGTAGTATAACCCCCAACGGGAGGGGTATAGCCTCAGGGGGTCAGGTGCAGAGGATGGTGGTTGTGGAAGTGCAGGGATGATGGTAATGAGAGTCAGAGTCGGGTTGTGCAGTTCAGGGTTCTTTACTTACTGCAGATGTTCCGGTCACTCCGGCCTTGAGTGACCTCCCGAGCCGTGCTGCGTCCACCAGGTCCTGGACTCGGCCAACCCCCAAGTAGTTCTGGAGCGTGGTTCTGAGCTCCCGTTCTGTCCTGTCCTCGTCTCTGGCCTTCCCCACCAGGGATCCACCTATGTCCGGCTCCCTCGGGCCTCTTGTTGGCGAACCCTTGCCTCTGGGTTCCCTGACCCTATGCGTGGTCTGCCTTCTGGGTGGATATGGTGGGTGGCCGTGGCAGATGCTGCCCACGGCCTCCGGTCTCTGGCTGAGGTATGTTGTAGCCCCCACCAGTTTGGGATCCGGTACCCTGTTGCCAACTCTTCACCCTGTGATTATATTTGGGCTCTCAGAGTTCCTTCTTTCTCCCCCTCTGGGTCTTTCGTTCTCTCCTCTCTCACTCTGGCCTTGGGGCTGCTCTGCTCCTCTGCTTTCCTCCACTGCTCTGCAAAAGACTGACAGACTGACCAGCCTTCTACAAAAGACTCCTCTGCAAAGACCCTGTCCTAAGATGGTGCCCACCTTATATACTCCCTCTATGTGTGAGCTCAGGTGACCAGCACCCAATGAGCTCCTAGCTTTACCCAGGCTGCTCCCCCTATCTGCCCCTACACTACTGGGATGTACCACCCCCCTCCCACTCCAGCCAGGAACAGACTCGGTCGTACCTGCACATTTCTAAGTGGGAGTACCGTTGGTCTGCTCCTCGGAAATGGGATGTGTGTAGTGCATGCAGCTTTCTGAGCTCAGTCCCACACTCCATCCTTACCCGGGAGTGGAATATCACACCTCTGGGTTGAGGTGCAATACCCCTGTAGCAGCCGAATCCTCAGGGTGCTACATTCCCCCCTGGTAAATCACAGCACGTCCTCGGGCTGTAAGATATAAAACATCCACAAACATACATTTTTTTTCATATAAACAACATAATAAAAACATATAAAATATCATATATATATCAACATCATCATAAAACTTTTCATATTAATAACATTCTCGTCGCCTCTGGCTCCTCCTCCGGTCACTGTGCAACGTGTGACCGGGTAAAGTGCGACAGTCTTTGGAACTCGTGGCTTTCCTATAAAACCAATAGGGGGCGCTTTAGGACGCGCAACTATTTACAAGGGATATGGCCGCTCTCAGTCCTCGGCCAGGTATTAGGAAAGGGATGACCGCTCTCAGTCCTCGGTCAGTGGGAATAGGGACACATGGGGTTAACAGTTCAGTTCTCTGGTCCCAACGGGGACTATATTTTAACTAGAACAGTTCTTATACCCTGACGGGCAACTTTATACAGTCTCTTCACTACCGTACTCAACGACGGCGTCCTCCTGCTCTTTCTTTGTGGACTGTTTCAGTTTCAGGCCCGTCCGGGCACGTATGTTGGGCGAACAGATCTTCTCCCAGATGCGGCACTCTTGGTTTTATGGGCGCGGTGGTGGTGGCGCCCGGGTTGCCCAGGCCTTGCGGCCAGGCCTGGGGCACCTGGAAAGTGAAGGGCACCGTAAGGACGGCGGCGCCCTGGGCTACTTGGCCCTGCGACCAGGCCGGTGGCTCCGCGGAGGTAGGGGGCGCTGTTGGTATTGCGGCGCCCGGGGGTACTAGGCCTTGCGACCAGGCTGGTGGTACTTCCTGCTTGGTCACGCTCGGGGTCGAGGCGTGTGACGTCACAGGGGTCGCGGCTGCGGCTTCCGGTTGAGGCCTAGTCTGTGGCGGTGACGTTGCGGTTACGGGCACGGCAGGGGGTACTTCGGACTCTGCGACGGGGAGCTGGGGCAGGTACGCGGTTTCCCGGTTTGGGGTAAAGACGTCCCCTTTACCTGCCTCCACTCGTTCGGCTCCCTTCTCGGTGCCGTCTCCGGCCTTCAGTCCTCCCGCGCCATCCTCAGAGGCGGTCTGTCTCCTCGTCTCGGGTGGCGTGCTCCGCTGACAGGTCTCGGTCTGCTGGGCCATCTCACGGCTCCACTCCGCCAACGTTTCTCGTTGCACCCGGGCCATCCTCCGTGCGAGGCCCTCCAGCGCAGTCTGCGCACACTCCCGATCTCGGGGGAGCTGTGCCAAGACCTCCACTAGGCCTAGTGGGGTCGTTGCTTCTAGCAGGCTCCTGACCAACGGGTCGGTGCTGCTCTGCTCTCCTTCTGTTGTCTCCAGCAGGCTCCTGGCCAGCGGGCCGGTGCTGCTCTGCTCTTCTCCCATCTCCGGGTAAGCTTCTTCTGGACTCAGCTCTAGGCTTCTTGTCTCCGGGTGCGCTCTCTCCAGACTGCTCCAGGCGACACCCATCTTTGCTCTCTTCTTCTCAGTCCTCCCACTTCGAGGGCGGTCCCGGGGACACTTGGTGATTGTCAGCTCCAGGGGCTGTTCTTTCACGCTGACAGACACCTCTAGCATCACAGTCTCTGTTGGTGGGGGCGGTTTCCACTTTTGGCGCCATTTTCGGTCCTGGCCCACGATGGGAGGTGGCCTCTTGCCACCCTCTGGCACGCCCATAATGGCGTCCGCTCCCCCAAGGCGGGAAATCTTTGGAAATGGCGGGAATCGTCTCCCAGTGGCGGGAAACTCTGCAGATGGCGGGAAAAAGTTGTTAATGGCGGACAACCGGCGGGAATCGATCTGTGATGGAGTCCGATGGCGGGGACCCTCCGGAACCGGCAGGAGACTTCTTTTTGAGGTAAACTCGTTCTTTTCTTCAGGCACGCAGTACCCGGGTGTTGCGGGCACGTAATCCTGCCGACTACGCCAAAGTTGACGCACCCCCTGGGCCATATTCTTTAGGGGAATACCCGGAGCCGGATCAGATGGGGGTTGTAGTCTCCGAGTGGCTGTGACCTGGTCCGTGCCCAGGGTGTCAAGCTCAGTGTGTGGCAGTCCTTACTGATGTTACTAAAGTTCTTTATGTCGACTACGCCACCCGTTGAATTGCGGTCACTACGGCCGCCGCTGCAGCAGGGTCCGCTGAGGCTGATGGTGTTTGTGCAGCTTAGGTAGTATAACCCCCAACGGGAGGGGTATAGCCTCAGGGGGTCAGGTGCAGAGGATGGTGGTTGTGGAAGTGCAGGGATGATGGTAATGAGAGTCAGAGTCGGGTTGTGCAGTTCAGGGTTCTTTACTTACTGCAGATGTTCCGGTCACTCCGGCCTTGAGTGACCTCCCGAGCCGTGCTGCGTCCACCAGGTCCTGGACTCGGCCAACCCCCAAGTAGTTCTGGAGCGTGGTTCTGAGCTCCCGTTCTGTCCTGTCCTCGTCTCTGGCCTTCCCCACCAGGGATCCACCTATGTCCGGCTCCCTCGGGCCTCTTGTTGGCGAACCCTTGCCTCTGGGTTCCCTGACCCTATGCGTGGTCTGCCTTCTGGGTGGATATGGTGGGTGGCCATGGCAGATGCTGCCCACGGCCTCCGGTCTCTGGCTGAGGTATGTTGTAGCCCCCACCAGTTTGGGATCCGGTACCCTGTTGCCAACTCTTCACCCTGTGATTATATTTGGGCTCTCAGAGTTCCTTCTTTCTCCCCCTCTGGGTCTTTCGTTCTCTCCTCTCTCACTCTGGCCTTGGGGCTGCTCTGCTCCTCTGCTTTCCTCCACTGCTCTGCAAAAGACTGACAGACTGACCAGCCTTCTACAAAAGACTCCTCTGCAAAGACCCTGTCCTAAGATGGTGCCCACCTTATATACTCCCTCTATGTGTGAGCTCAGGTGACCAGCACCCAATGAGCTCCTAGCTTTACCCAGGCTGCTCCCCCTATCTGCCCCTACACTACTGGGATGTACCACCCCCCTCCCACTCCAGCCAGGAACAGACTCGGTCGTACCTGCACATTTCTAAGTGGGAGTACCGTTGGTCTGCTCCTCGGAAATGGGATGTGTGTAGTGCATGCAGCTTTCTGAGCTCAGTCCCACACTCCATCCTTACCCGGGAGTGGAATATCACACCTCTGGGTTGAGGTGCAATACCCCTGTAGCAGCCGAATCCTCAGGGTGCTACAACATCACTATTTGTTATCTGTATACTCAAATTCACTGTATTTATTATTCCTGTTTGATATCATTATATACATTATTCAACTTGTGTGATATTACTGTAGAGACTTAGGTTGGTTTCACATGTCCAACATTCACTGTCCAAGTACAGATCGTGATGTCCAGACTGGCCACTGGTATCCTGTCCAGAGCTGAACACCCTTCTATATGCCTATGAGCTGTTGAGTTTGATTTGTGAGACCAATGCATTGACCAGACATTGTTGCCTGTACTCAGACTGTGTCAGTCAGACATCTGAAACTTGCTTTATTCACATTTGCATTTTTTTGGTCAGTCCTTTCCATCATTATTTGTAAGTGAAAACCAGGATTAGGATTAAAACAGAGAGAAACTATAATGAAAAGATTTGACCCCCTTCTGAGTTTTTGACCCATTCTTAGTTTTGGCAGGGTAAAAAAAAAAGTGCTGTTGCATGTAAAGCCCTTCATTGGAAAACTACATCCATGAGATGAGGTTGTCCAAAAATATTCCCATACCATAGATACCCTAAATTATACCCGGGTTATGGGTGAAGAAAAATAATCAGGGAACATGAGCTCCTCCACTGGTTATTTCACGTATTGTAGACTCATCTATTTAGTCACTGAAAGTATGAGTCATTTAGGATGGATGTGAAGTATGAACATGTCTGCACAGGACGGTCTACATGGAATCCGGCCACTGTGCTCTCACATAGTCACCTCATGGTCTGATGCAGAGCATTAATCACTAATACAGTGCTGAGTGTGTTACATGGCTCTTACATGGCTACAAGCCAACAAAGCACTCAATGGATTTCTCATCCGTCTCATCAAAAGTCCAGCATCCTGGGAGAGATTTCTATCACATTGTCACTGTAATAATAATAATATATTCCCAGCTCATGTGCTTGCAATCTTTTATTATGCACACAGTGGACTCTGCAGTGTATGTCAGAAGTATACATCGGAGGATTTACTGACATAGGAAATACCAGGGCACACAGTGAAAACGTAAACTGCATGGTATACTTTCTTTTATAATAACTTTGGCGAATTTGACGCTCTGGATTTATTTGACACATGCTGAAAGTGTCCATATGGATCATAGTTGCCAACTGTCCTCGACTTCTTGGAATTCTTAGGCTGAAACGTGGTGTTTATTTAAGCCACGTTCAAAAGTGGGCACTCCAAGATGGGTGGGTAGGTGTAGGGGAGTTCTCAGGAGGGGCATGGCGCAGACTTGGGTGGTGGGCCTAAAAGGTCCCCAGAAATGTTGGTAATTATTAGGGATACACCCTCCCTGACCAGCATTACTATTGTACATAAGGGAATATATTTATAATTTATTTAACGGCCTTCAGCTCGATTTTGAGCTTTGGTGACTGGATGAATGAACGATCTGTAGGACGATCAATCTTGTTCAAGCCTAAATAGGTCCACCAGGGTCTTCATTGCTGTTATTTTGATTGTATCAAGACATTGGGTTGCTGGTCTTCTTCTTGGTCTTGTTCCTTCTACTCTTCCGACCATGATGTCCTTCTCTGGTGATTGCTATCTTCGTATGATGTGTCCAAAGTAGGCAAGTCGTAGCTTGGTGATCCTTGCTTCGAGTGACATGTCTTGCTTGATTTGTTCGAAGATTGATTTGTGTGTTCTTGCCATCCATGGTATTGATAACATCCTTCTCTAGCACCACATTTTGAAGGCGCTGTTTCTTCTTCTGTCTTGTTTCTTTATCATCCAGGTTTCAGATCCATATTTTACTACAGAAAAGACCAGACTGTGTGTCTCTTTGTTGCCAGTGAAATGTTCCTCTATTTGAAGACCTTGTCCAGTGACTTTATTGTTTATTTGACCAGAGCTATTCTCCTATTGACTTCCAGTGTTGTTGCTGCATCTTGAGTGATCACCGATCTGAGTAAATTGAAGTCCTTTACAACTTCCAATTCTTCTCCGTCCATCCCAAATGAGTCTCGATTGTACCTGGCAATAGTCAATATCTTTGTTATCTTTGAATTGGGTAGCAGTCCCATGTTCGAAATTTCCACTCCGTAATAAGTCCTTCATTCCATATACGTTTGTTACCATCTGTGATGTAGCAGACATCCCTTTAATGGTTCAGTGTGTTTGAATGACCATGTACCTTCCCCTTTAATTGACGGGTCACATGACCGTGACATCACACAGGTCCTTATGCACACAGAGGGTGTGGACACATGACTCTGACATCAGTTAAGGTCCTATCTGTGAGTGTGCTGCAAGATATAAAAACCCTGTGTGTTCCTGTGTGGGTGTGTTCCGGTGTGTAGGAGTTCCTGGGTGTTGGGAGCTCCTGTGTGGGCACCGTGTGAGAGACACGAGGCTGTTCCCTGTGTGTATGGGGGGAACACCGCTCGTGGGAGGCTTGGTGAGGCCTGGTGGACTCCGGTGGAGATGAAGCCTGGATCCCTGTGTGTGTGTGGGATGCCAGTAAGCCTCGGAGTGCCACACAAGTGTCCTGAAAGGTGAAGCCTGGATATGTGTAGTATGCCAGTAAGCCTTAAAGGGAGTGTCGGCTGGAACGAGGCTGTTCCCTGTGTGTGTGTGTGGGAACACCGCTCCTGTGAGGCCTGGTGAGGCCTGGTGGACTCCGGTGGAGGTGAAGCCTGGATCCCTGTGTGTGTGTGTGGGATGCCAGTAAGCCTCGGAGTGCCACACAAGCGTCCTGGAGGGTGAAGCCTGGGTATGTGAAATACGCCAGTAAGCCTTAAGGGGTGGAGGGCTGGAGACCACGTGTGGTCAAGCCTTAGAGTCACAGTGGTGGCGGACTAAAAGCAGCTGAAAGCCGATAAAGGTAATACTCTTTATGTTATGGACATTTTCATGGACATTGTTTTATTACCTTGCGGGAGGCTGTAATTAGAGCCAAGTGGGCCGGTCTGCCACTTGGGCTCGTTGACATGTTGTATGGGAAATACGGTTTATGACGTGTAATAAACTGTGGATTGTGAAAAACGGCAAAGTAGTTGCTGGTGTGCAGTGATTGACGCAGCAAAGCGAGTATCCCCCAGGATAATAAGTAGCGCTGCCATACACATCAATGTTGTATCATCTGCGTATTTACGATTGTTGCTGATTCATGCAGCAATTTTTATATCCTCTTCTTTTTTGGCAAGTTAAGCCTTCCTTAAAATAGCTTCTGCATATAAATTGAAGAGAAATGGTGACAGGATGCAGCCTTGTCTGACGCCTCGCTCTACTTTGAGCCATGCCGTGTCGCCGTAATCCGTTCGGACTGTTGCTTCTTGGTCGATGTAAAGCTTCCTAATGAGGCTGATCAGATGGTTCGGCACACCCATATCCTTCAAGGTATTCCAAAGTTTCTGGTGATCAACACAGTCGAATGCTTTGCTGTAGTCAATGAAAGTAAAATAGGTCTCCTGTTTGGCCTTTTCCATTATCAATCTAATGTTAGCAGTCACATCTCTTGTTCCTTGGCCTTTTCTGAATCTTGCTTGTTCTTTTTGTTCCTCTGGCACTTTGTTAATGTAAGGCTGTAGCCATCTTTGTAGGATCTTCAGTAGTATTTTGCTGGCATGAGGATATGAGCGTAATAGTCCGATAGTTTCCACAGTGGGCAGCATCTCCCTTCTTCGGAATAGGAATAAACACTGATCTTGTCCAGTCCTTGGACAAATTGCCAGTTGTCCATATCTGTTGACACAGGTGTGTGATGACTTCAACTGCTGCTTCAGAAGACTTTATTAGCTCTATTAGAATATTGTCACAAAAAAAGAATATATAGGGAGGATAAAATCTCTTTATATGGAAGACCTGTTCTTGCAGATGATGTAGGAACACTCAATCTAGGCCACCAGTACTTAAATTTCATTGTTTGTTTTTGTGCTTTTTTTTTTGTTTTACTGGCCTAAAACATTGATTGCCTATGTTTAGGATAAAATTTCAATTATTGATCGATTGAGATCAAGGGGCTTTATTGCACAAGGGAAAGGTGATGAGCTGCAGAACTAGGCTCCACCGTACGGATGTGTTACTGTGCATAGATAAACATTGAAGGGGCAGTGACTCTCTGCAGCAGGGGTGGGGAACATTCTTTCTGCCAGGTGCCATTTGGATACTTTTACCATCATTCGGGGTCCGTAGAAAAATTATCATCTTGATATTTATCCTGCTATATAAGCATTTAATTAACTCACCCCTAATGGAACTACTTCTGTTTGGTGCAGATGTGATGTTAGGTGGTATTAATGTTGCTACTCGCAACTGATTTTCCAGATTTGCTTCTGTCTGGAGTACAGTCGACTCTTTGCGATGAATTTTGAAAAGAAGACGCTGGGGACATGTATATCACAGGAGGGGCTGGTGCTGGGGGCATATGCATCACAGGAGGAGCTGGGGGCATATACATCACAGGAGGGGCTGGGGGCATATACATCACAGGAGGGGCTGGGGCTGGGGGCATATGCAGCACAGGAGGAGCTGGGGGTATATACATCACAGGAGGGGCTGTGGGCAGTACATCACAGGAGACATTGGGTCATATAGATCACAGCAGGGGCTGGTCCTGGGCCATACACATTACAGGAGGGGCTGGGGCTGTCACTGTGGTCTTCGTTTGTGGGATGGGAGTGCAGAACGCGGTGACTTTGTCCAAAAAGTACATCCTCATGATAGCACTGGCCAGTATGAGAACGTAATCCTCTATTGAATGCACCACAGAAGTGAACGCTGCATTCGTGTGCTTGCGCTGCAAGCAGTAATTAAAGGCCCCACGGCACACCGGTCCCCTGCTCTACAGAGTAAAAGTACCCCTAGCCTAACTAAGCTTTTGTTGTCTGATATTTATGTGCTTATGTGTGTTACATTTTTCACTGACTTCAAATCGAACAAGGCTTACGCACAAACTGAGTCAAACAATAGACTCAGATAGAAACATTTTTTCAGTCTACACAAGCCTTAAAACATCAGAAACCTCTCCTGTAAAGCACTTATTAATTAAATGGGCGGTCGGTCAATCCAAAAGGTTAATAAACTTGAAATCTGAATATTTCAGAAAGTAATCGTGAGGTTTTTCTCTTTCTTAAGAGACTGTCTATTCGTGCAGAATTATTGGACAACTATTAGTGTGCAGAACTATTATGAAACTAAATGAAAAATTACATTTTTCCTATCTCAATGATTTATTTTCCTCTCTTAAAGCGAGAATAATAACCAAACAACTTAAGATGTACAAAAATAAATTTCCATAAAAAATATAAGTGACCAAAATAGCAGCCTTTCTTTTCAATAATCGTTATAAGCTCCACCCATGGAGTTTGTCAGTTTCTTAAAATGTTGGAGATCAATTTTTTGGGCACCACCAACCACAGCCTCCCAGACACTGATCAGAGAGGTGACTGTTTTCCTTCACCAAAAGGTGACACTGCTTGTGACACTGTTGGTTGGTGATTTATTCTGAATTCAAGGCACACTTACCCAGTGCAGCTACCACAGCATTCTGCAACGACATGCCATCCCATCTGGTTTGCACTTAATGGAACTATCATTCGTGTTACAACAGTACAATGACTCGAAACACAACAACAGGCTATGTGACGAAGAAGGAGAGGGATGGAGCGCTGAGTCAGATGATTTGGCCTCCACAATCACCCAATTTCTGCTCAGTTGAGATTGTTTGAGATGAGTTGGAGAACAGAGTGAAGGCAAAGAAGCCAACAATTGCTTGGTACTAATGATGAGCGAGTATGTTCTGTTAACCCTTTCGGCGAGCATGCTCAGGGGCTCGCCGAGTATCTTCAGCATGCTCAGTGTTATGTTTTCGTCACTCAGTGCTCATGATTTGCGACTGTTTGACAGTTTTAATACATGTGAGGAATGCCTATTCCTACTCTCTGTGCTCCACTAAACTGCTTCCTCCACCCACCTCCTCTACCTAGTTCCACCCTCCAGCTAAGGACCAGGGACTGTGCTCTCCCTTAGGAGCAATCTCGCCCTTCCCTACTGAAGTGGAGTGTATTGGATGTGTGTGTGTGGGTCCCGGGTAGTACTCCTTCCTTACCTGAGAGTGGGGTACCACACCTCTGGGTGAGATGCAGTACCTCTGTGGCAACTGGACCCCCCCCCGTTAAACACAGCACGTCCGCAGGCTGGAACAGAGTAGAAACAAGGTATTTTAAAGACATGCAGATTTTTAGAATGCATTCACATAGAAGAACAATACACAACTTTTTCTTCCCTTTCCTTGAACGTTACATGTTTCTATCAGCATATAAAACATTATAAAACCACTTTTAACCCCTTTAAAGCCCAAGACGTACTAATACTAAGAGCCTGATATGCATTAGTACGACTTTGCGATCGCCCCCTGTACACAGGCTGTGCGGGCGTGATCGTCACTGGGTGTCAGCTGATTGTCACAGCTGACACCCGGTACTATGTGCAGGGAGCGGTCCCGCACCGCGCCCGGCACATTAACCCCCGCAATGATGCGATCGAAGTCGATCGCAGCATTGCGGTGGCAAAGGGAGGTGTTCGCAATACTCACCTTCTCTTCCGGCCTCCAGCGCTGTCTGCCGCGGCTTCCCGGATGTTGCCATGACAACCCGATGTCGTCATGACAACATCCGGGTCACCAGACAGCAGGAAGATATTTTGGTCATGCGCAGTGCATGACCAAACTATCTACTCCCTGTGCAGCGCTGACAGCCTGCATAACACAGGGATGGTGCTCCATTCCTGTGCTATGCAGGCGATCAGAATAAAAAAGTGAAAGTCCCATAGTGGGACAAAGTATAAAAGTAAAAAAAGTGTCAGAAAGTGAAAAAAAAATAAAAAAAAAATTTGTAAAAATATAAAAAAAAAAAAATCCATCAAAAATAAAAATATTATGTACCCATCAATAAATATTATTATGAAAAAAACCAACAACAATAAAAGTACACATATTTGGTATCGCCACATCCGGAACGACCTGACCTATAAAATTGTCCCACTAGTTAACCCCTTCAGTGAACACGGTAAAAAAAAAACAACAAAAAACAATGCTTTATCATCATACCGCCAAACAAAAAATGGAATAACACGCGATCAAAAAGACGAATATAAATAAAAATGGTATCGCTGAAAACGTCATCTCGCCCCGCAAAAAAACAAGCCACCATACAGCTCCATCAGCCGAAAAATAAAAAAGTTATAGCTCTCAAAATAAAGTGATGCAAAAAAATAATTTTTTCTATAAAATTGCTTTTAGTATGTAAAAGCGCCAAAACATAGAAAAACGATATAAATGTGGTACCGTTGTAAACGTACTGACCCGAAAAATAAAGCTACCTTATCAATTTTACTACACGCGGAACAGAATTAAATTTTGAAAAAAAAAAACAATTCCTGAATTGTTGGTTTTTGTTTATTCTGCCTCCCAAAAATCAGAATAGAAAGCGATCAAAAAATGTCACGTGCCAGAAAATGGCACCAATAAAAACATCAACTCATCTCGCAAAAAACAAGCCATCACATTACTCTGTCGGCCAAAATATGGAAAAATTATAGCTCTCAAAATATGCAATGCAAAAACTAGATTTTACAAAAAAATGCGTATTTTAGTGTGTGACAGCTGTCAATCATAAAAACCCGATATTATTCTGGTATCTCTGTAGTCGCACCGACCCGAAGAATAAAGTCGTCTAATCACTTATACCGCACAAGGAACGGCATAAAAAATAAACTCTCGGGTTAGGGTTGTGCTAGGGTTAGGGTTGGGGTTGGGGTTAGGGTTGTGCTAGGGTTAGGGTTGGGCTAGGGTTAGGGTTGGGCTAGGGTTGTGCTAGGGTTAGGGTTGGGCAAGGGTTGTGCTAGGGTTAGGGTTGGGGTTGGGCTAGGGTTGGGGTTAGGGTTAGGGTTCGGCTAGGGTTAGGGTTGGGATTTTTTTCAAAAGTAAAGAAAAAAAAAAGATGACGATACGGCAACTAGTGTTGAGCACAAGTGCTCGCTACTTGAGTTTGCATCGGGTGCTCGGGTATGCATTGAGTATAGCGGGTGCTCGAGTCTCCGCCCCATATGCTTCGCGGCCAAAAAAACCTCGCGGGATTGCCTGCCATGCATGAGCGATCCCCGCATGTTTTTTTTGGGGTGTCTAATAACCGTGAAACATACGGGCGGGGACTAGAGCATGTCACTCGAGCACCGACGATACATGGTGCATACCTGAGTACCCGATGCAAACTCAAGTAGCGAGCACTTGCGCTCAAGACTAATGACAACTTATTCAATATGATGACCTAATATTATCAAATTCTGTGTCGTACCTCTGGGTTCAAAATGTTCACTATACCCCTTGATAAAATCCTTGAGGGGTGTAGTTTCCAAAATGAGGTCACTTGTGGGGGGTTTCCACTATTTAGGCACATCAGGGGCTCTCCAAACGCGACATGGCGTCCGCTCTCGATTCCAGCCAATTTTGCGTTCAAAATGTCACACAGTGCTCCTTCCCTTCTGAGCTCTGCCGTGCGCCCAAACACTGTATTTTCCCCACATATGGGGTATTGGCGTACTCAGGAGAAATTGCAAAAAAGTTTTTGGGGTCCATTTTCTCCTCTTACCCTTGTGAAAATAAAAAAATTGGGGCTAAAACATCATTTTTGTGGAAAAAGTTTGATTTTTTTATTTTCACGGCTCCATGTTATAAACTTCTGTAAAGGACTTGGGGGTTTAGGGTGCTCACCACACATCTAGATAAGTTCCCTGAGGGGTCTAGTTTCCAAAATGGTGTCACTTGTGGGGGGTTTCCACTGTTTAGGCACATCAGGGGCACATCGGCTAATTTTTCAAGCAAATTTTACATTCAAAAAGTCAAATGGTGCTCCTTCCCTTCCAAACCCTGCCGTGCGCCCAAGCAGTGGCTTTCCCCCACATATGGGGTATCTGCTTACTCAGGAGAAATTGCACAACAATCTGCATGGTGCAGTTTCTCCTGTTACCTTTATGAAAATGCAAAAGTGGGGGCTGAAAAACATTTTTGTGGGAAAAATGTGAAAATTTTATTTTTATGGCTCAATGTTATAAACTTCTGTGAAGTACCTGGGGGTTCAAGGTGCTCACCACACATCTAGATAAGTTCCCTGAGGGGTCTAGTTTCCAAAATGGTGTCACTTGTGGAGGGTTTCCACTGTTTAGGCACATCAGGGGCTCCCCAAATGCAACATGGCGTCCGCTAATTATTCAAGCAAATTTTACATTCAAAAAGTCAAATGGCGCTCCTTCTCTTCCGAACCCTGCCGTGTGCCCAAACAGTGTTTTTTCCCCACATATGGGGTATCTTTATGCCCAGGGGAAATTGCACAATAATTTTTGGGGTCCATTTTTTCCTGTTACCCCTGCAAAAATAAAAAAAAATGGGTCTAAAGTAACATTTTTGTGAAAAAAGTTAAATGTTAATTTTTTTCTTCCACATTCCAAAAATTCCTGAAGGGTTAATAAAGTTCTTGAATGTGGTTTTGAACACCTTGAGGGGTGCAGTTTTTAGAATGGTGTCACTTTTGGGTATTTTCTGTCATAAAGGCCCCTCAAAGTGACTTCAAATGTGATGTGGTCCCTAAAAAAAATGGTTTTGTAAATTTTGTTGGAAAAATGAGAAATCGCTGGTCAAGTTTTAACCCTTATAGCGCCCTAATAAAAAAAAATGTTGGTTCCAAAATTGTGCTGATGTAAAGTAGACATGTGAGAAATGTTATTTATTAACTATTTTGTGTGACATATCTCTCTGATTTAAGGGCATAAAAATAAAAATTTTGAAAATTGCAAAATTTTCAACATTTTCGCCAAATTTTCATTTTTTTCACAAATAAACGCAAGTGATATCGAAGAAATTTTGCCACAATCATGAAGTACAATATGTCATGAAAAAACAATCTCAGAATCAGGGGGATCCGTTGAAGCGTTCCAGAGTAATTACCTCATAAAGTGACTGTGGTCAGAATTGTAAAAATTAGCCTGGTCATTAATGTGCAAACCACCTTGGGTTGTAAAGGGGTTAATAACTTTTTTTTTTTTCACATAAAACATTTTTCAGCAGGCTACAGTAAGATCCTTATCCAGGTGTCCATCTCACTGGTGAAAGTGCACTATGAGGGACCCGTCCGAAAACCCCCAACATAGGCCCTGGGCGTCGCTGCAGGGCATAGGTGATCCACTTGTTGGACCACGTGTTCGGCCACGTCAAACGGGATTTTGTTCAGTGGTCTTTATAAAACCAACAGGAAGCACCTTAAGAGGTGCTAACTATATACAATTAAACTTTTTTGGTTGTTCACTGTCCACAACCTATAAGTCCTTTTCTTAACCGGGTAACTATAAAAACTTTTTTTAAACACATTTTCTTTTTTTCACACAATACTGACACTAACACCCTTCTGGGTAACTATATACAGTTTTCAACTTTTAAGTAGTGCAATTCAGTAGTGGTTCTCCCTCTGGGTAAACATTTGTCCACCATTAGATGGCCCAGCCGGGTCATCAGCTTCAGATGGCAGGGGTGCGTTCTCCTCCTCCACCACTCTGCACACATTCAGGGCGTACAACCCACATTCTCCATGGTGACGGGTGTAGGTTACTCTGTCTCCGGGGTAATTAGCTGCAGCCGGAGCAGAAGCTGCTTGTGGACGGCCAGGATCAGCGACACAAGAAGTCAGGGGCATGTCCTCCGCGCTCACCTTCCGCACATGAAGCGCGTACCACCCCCTCTTTCCTCAGTATTATGGTAACCAGGCCGCTCCTGGGATATATGGCATAGACAGTGGCATTATGGGGGCTGCGGCAGCACCGGCTTCTGGAGCTTCACCTAAGTTGGGCATCTTTCTGCCCTCCTAGTTCACCCTTGCCAGGGTAGGACTCACCGCTCCGGATGCTTATGTTGTCGCTCCTTACACAGCCGGTCACCGAGACTGCTCTGCTGGTCACTGTACAGCTGCACTCTGGCTGCACAGCTTCTCACACTTGTGTTGTATTCAAAGAGCTGCAGCAGCTGGGATTGTCGAATGGGTGGATGGATCACACAGCATAGGGCTGCAGCAGATGGATGGGATGGATGGGATCACACAGCACAGAGCTGCAGCTGCTGGATGGATGGGATCACACAGCCCTCTGCAGGGGGAGGCGACAATCTCCCCCCTCAGTCTGATGCAAAGGGGAAGGCTGGCACCTTTCAGCCTGAGTGACAGACAACTCTGGTACAGTCTATGCAAGTGGGAGGGGCCTATTTTGGCACCGTTTCTGAGGCCCCACCCACAATGGGACACCCCACATATCATTAACTTTGCATATGCTACAGTAATGGCTACAGTTTATACCGTTATACACAGTCTTTGTGGCACACGGGACCCAGTATAACGGGTCGGTTCATCCTGTTCGTGATGCCAAGTTTGATGTGCCCCCTGGGTCATGGGGTACTCAGCAGCTGGGCCGGTCCTGTATCGGGGTAGTCACAGTGGCCGTGACCCGGTCCGTGACCCAGGGTGGTCAATTAAAGGGCAAAATAAAAGGGGAATAAAGTTTTTAAAGATACTATTCGTGCCGCCACCTGTGGTATGCGGCTATATGGAGCCGCCGCTGCGGTGCAGATCCTCTGGAGCAGATGGTGACGCAGCAGAGTTGGTTCAGCTCTCCACAGGCAGAGTTAAGCTCCAGGGCAGTGTAGTTGATGATTTGATGAAGTAGATGTTGCTGTGCAGTGTAGTGCAGGGCTGGTGATGGCACAGCAATTATTCAAGGACACAGTGGGGTGCCGTCTTCAGGTTTTACTCACAGTTATTCAATTCTCCAGGTTACAATGGCCAATGTGTAACCGCCCACATCATCCTGTGTCCTCCAGGGTAGTGGTCCAGCAAACTCTCAGGTATCTCAGCAGCACCTATACTGGACCCTGTTCTATGTATCTTTCCAGGTCGACTCACTGCGCTGGCTCTCGCCCACCTGCCCAGAGTTGTCCACCCCAGAGTTAAAAAAACAACAACATTACACCCATAAGGCTTAAAAGTGCCGATATAAAGTATATTCATCTTATTAATCTCCATAGATATTTTTCCAATGTTACCCTGGGGCCCCACTGGTCTCTCTGCTTCATCCAGTGATTGGCTGATGCAGTCACATGCCCATCTAAAGTAGCGACCTGGGCGATTTTGGAAAAATTGTTGTGGGAGATCGCTAAGATGAGTGTGTACTTTATGTTATTATTTTTAAGCATTCAGGATGTGCTTTACACAAATTTCAGGGATGAACCATAATAGCACGTATTGTAAAAAAGTATCCTTGCTTACTCTGTTGTATGGCTTACAGAATGAAGGAAATAAAGAACAGACTAAGAGTTAACGACACCTTACACTTTTACCAATATATTTTGCTATTTCATTATTTTGTATGTCTCTTGTCATTTTCTTTTTTGTTCTATATACAGGTACTTTATACCAAATTCTTCTCTTTTTGAGTTAGCAAAAGTGGGGAATGTGGTCTGCTTATTAGCCATCCTTGTATATATTTTATTCTTTTTTAGTACATTTTCTTCAAATTGACATGTCAAGGAGAAACCTTGCCTTCATGCGTGATGACCTACATTATAATTCCGAGTTTTGTTCTAGCCAGGTCTAGAGACTTTTTAAAAAGAGACATTGAAAACTTTTGACCCCCATTTACTAATGAAAACATTTCATATACGTGTATTTATTATATGTCAGCTTCAGTGACTTTGCCAAATAGCAAAATGTTCCCAACACGCAGGATATTCAGCAGCCCTCAGTTATTACCTCAGGTGAACTGCCAGAAATATCCTATTCTTTACAGATGAAATTGGACATATTTAGGATAGAAAACTTACATTGACCCAATGTGGTTAATGTATTGAATAAAGAAGTCCCTTATTTTGGACAATTTAGATCACCTGAAAATAAACTACAAGATTCCTTACTCCTGGAACCACCAGTGATCTGCAGCAGAACCTGACCACAAGAGATCAATTCTCCTGTAACGCCACATTGCTTGATGCCAATTGCCAACTGGGTCCTTTATAGTTTATAGGCAGATATGTTCTTGTAGCTAGAGGTTCAGAATGAGGGTCTCTCCTCTATTAATACAAATTCTCTAACAGGTTATATGAAAATGAATTTTTTAAATTAAACAACCTATTATGTCTCAACTGGAGGTGAATCTTCAAAGCCCTTGGTCCGGATGAGCAGTTGTGATCCAGAACGGATTGCTGACGCTGGTGCAGCAGAGAGATCCAGGTGGAACAAATGGAAAGGAGGAGCAAATGGAAATCACAGGATCAGATGAAGGTTAGTCAGAGAAACAGTAATAGATGTGACAGAGTTGTTATCCACTTTAGAGTGGCGTACATAGAAATCGCAGGGTCAAATATCAAAAGTTTTAATTGGGCCACTCCAGCTCCCAACCCCCCCAAAAAAATATATACATATATATCTCACAACTTTTATACACCAGGAGAAGGACATGTATTGTGAAACATACACAGTAATTGTGTCCCTATTGAAGCCCCTTAGTGTTCTCATCAGCGATACCCCTTATATGGTCATTATAGAATATAATGCTTCCAAACATGCCCCCAAACACCCACTGAGTATGGTATCCCCACAGTGAATCCCCACCCACAGTTTCACACCACACTAACAGTAAGATGACTCCACAGTGCATCCAGCAATCCAGCAGAGTATGATGTCCACACAGTGCCACTAACTCAGTAGAATACCCCCACATCATAATGCCCCTAAAGTGCCCCCCAATATTCCTCCCCCACACACACCCAGTATCATGGCCTCCACACAGTATAATGGCTTGTCAATATGATGGCCCCCACTCAGTATGAGAGCCCACAAAGCCCCCTACTCAGGATTAGGGCCCCCACAGCCTACTACTCAGAATGAGGACCCCCACTGCCCCCCACTCAGTATGGGAGCTTACCTACTCAATATGAGGACCCCCACAGCCCCCCCTCAGTATGAGGTGCCCCACAGACCCCTATTCAGTATGAGGGCCCCCACATCCTCACAGTAGAGACTCAGTATGAGAGCCCCCACAGCCCCTCTACATAATGAGGGCCCCCACAGACCTCCACTCAGTATGGGAGCCCCCATAGCCCACTACTCAGCATGGGAGCCCCCCTACTCAGTATGAGGACCCCCAGCCCCCTTCCCAGTATGAGGGCCCCCACAGCCCCCCACTCAGTATGAGAGTCCCCATACACCCCCTACATAATGAGGGTCCCCACAGACCCCCACTCAGTATGGGAGGCCCCACAGCCCCCAACTCAGTATGATAGCCCCCACCGCCTCCCACTCAGTATGTGAGTCTCCACACTCCTCTATGTGAGAGCAGTTGCAAGACTTGTCTGGTGGCAGCTTATCGACATGAGAAGAAAGCGATTGGCAGTCCGAGGCCATCATGCACATAAGACTATTGGCCAAATCCCTCGATATCAGCGGGTTCAAATGACATTAGTCTAATGTGAGTTCTGGCATTAGTCTAAGGATGGGGGGCCTTAAGATTCAGTGGGAGTCTCAGAGGTCAGATCCCAAAAGCCACAAAGTGATAACCTACCCTATTAATATGCCATTGGATGGGAATAACTAAGTACTCAAGGTGAATTTTAATTCATTTTTTTAGCTGTGTGTTATATCTAGTGTACATTATCCCTAGGCTATCTCTTAGGTTTTTTGCTATAATAGCAGAATAAATACATCATATGAATGGTGTATTTCCAGAAAATCGTGTCTTATGTTTGGGTCTTTTTGCTTAGTAGGATGTTCATGATATTTGTGATGATCTCTATGGCCCGCAATTCTTCCAAACATAACTGACTTTTACAATAAGTTTAGTAATTTAACAATATGTCTAAAATAAGGTAGATCTTTAGTCTCGTCATTTGTACGAGCAAAACTTTAGACTTGATTTAATTTAGTTAAATAAGTTGTGTCAACCCCTTTTTTTCTGTGGTTAAAATAGAGGAATTTTTCTTGCAATCCTCTCATATCACATTATCATTCAAAAGAGATAGCGGGGGTAGAGGGGGCGGTGGCCCTGGGCCCAGTGCTCTGAGGGGCCCACCCGGAGCTACGCCACAGCAACTGTGTCGGCGTGCGCAGCACGCTCATACAGTTACACTGCAGGCAGAGCAGGGAGACTCGATGCCCCCGTCCTGCCCGGCGACCGCTATGGTGCCCTTGAGCCCCCCCTCCCGTCACCACCGCAAGTTAACTGATGAGAGAGGGAGCGCGACACTCCCTCTCCCATCAGTCCCCTCTGCGACTGATGTCATCAGTTGGTGCCCGGCCCACTGTTCTGAAGAAGTGCGGGCCGGGCGCTTGGAGCAGTGAAGGGACGAGGAGGAGAGGTGAGTATTGTGCCTATGGGGGGGTGCATTATACTACAGACTCTGCCTATAGGGGGGATGCATTATACTTCAGACTCTGCCTATGGAGGGGGTGCATTATACTACAGACTCTGCCATTAGGGGGGGAACATTATACTACCGGCCTTGCCTATGGGGGGGGACATTATACTACGGACCCGGCCTATGGGGAGGGAACATTATAGTACAGACTGCCTATGGGGGGAGCATTATACTACAGACTGCCTATGGGGGGAACATTATACTACAGACTCTGCCTATGAGGGGGTGGCATTATACTACAGACTATGCCTGTGGGGACGACGACATTATACTACAGACTCTGCCTATGGGGGGAGCATTATACTACAGACTCTGCCTATTGGGGGGAGCATTATACTACAGACTCTGCCTATGGGGGAGAGCATTATACTGCAGACTCTGCCTATGGGGGGGTGCATTATACTACAGACTCTTCCAATGGGGGGTGCATTATACTACAGGCTCTGCCTAATGGGGGGAGCATTATACTACAGACTCTGCATATGGGGAGTCCATTATACTACAGACTCTGCCTGTGGGGGGTTGCATTATACTATATTGAGGACTATGGGGAGTGCATTATACTATATGTAGGCTATTTATACAGTGTGGGGACAACAATGTGGGAGATAATGTGGGGTCTTTTTATAGTGTGGGGGTCATCATACAGTGTGGGAGATAATGTGGGGTCTTTGTATAGTGTGGGGGCCATCATACAGTGTGGGAGATAATGTGGGGTCTTTGTATAGTGTGGGGGCCATCATACAGTGTGGGAGATAATGTGGGGTCTTTGCACAGTGTGGGGGCCATCATACAGTGTTGGAGCCATCAGTTTGGAGGCTACTAAGGGGTCAGTATACTGTGTGGGGGGTAGTATACAGTGAGGGGGCATTATGATATGTATAGAAGAGCATCATACTGTGTAGATCTGTACATGGGGGGAGACTCAGGACGTTATTAAATCTTAAGTGGGCACTTATCATTATAGGGGAACTCAGGTTATTGTGACTGTCAAAGGGGCACTATTACTTTCTAGGGGGCAAAATGTGGGAACTGTTTTCTAGGGCACTTGTTTACGGCATTACTATATTATAGTGGTTTGTTTTACCATCTAGAGGGCACACAGTAGGTGCAGTAATAGGGACACATATGGCAGCAGTGGCTCAGTATTGGGGTATCAGCAGGATGAGGCGTTTGTACAGTTTGGGAATAGATGGGGACGGGGCCTGAAATGTAAGGAGTCAAATGTGTCTTTGTTGTGATCTCTGCAGACCTGAGACTCTGAGTCCTGGATGGAGACATTGTCGTGTCGGTCTGGGCCAGATGGAAAAGACGGGAAAAGTGAACAATTTAATCAGAAAGAACATCAGCTGTAAGTTACTATATATAACTGTGCTGTGATCTCTTAAATGTTCTGCAGGACTGGCATCTATCAATATATGGTCACCATATGGCGGTAATATCAGTGCTGGTCTTTGATTAGAGATTATTTTCAGTAACAGCTCCGTCATCTGCTGAGGTTCTCCTATATCCACTATTAGGGTGCGTCACCATAGTTGTAATCAGGGTTACTAATTAGGGGCTCACTCAGAAGTTTCGCCCGCCCCCCCCGAACCAAAACCCTAGATACGCCTCTGAGAGTTGTCTAAAGTTCCCATGCGCATTAACTAATTTTGTCTGAACCCGCTGATATTGATGGATCTAATGTGTATGGGGGCTCCGTACAATTGATTGTCGGGGGCGTTAAGGAACCGGCATGTCCGATTTCGTAGCTCGTAGTTAAGCTGTTGGTTTCTAAGGTGTCCTACCACTATACCGTAAGATATATCGAGGGTTGTTAACTATACAGTTTAGATTACTATAAGACCATTCTTTTCCTAAAATCCTCAGCCATATGCCTCAACAACATGAAATCTCCATAAAAGCCTTTATTTTCTAATGTCGCTACCATCTGTCCTGGTAACTTCACAAGCTCTTCTCCACCTGCCTCCAACTGCAACAATGCTGTGCTTCAGTACTGATGCCAAGATTCATGACGATGAGTGGACTTTGCAATTTGTCTGTGCTACATCATTTAGAGACAGTAGTAGGAACTATACCAATCTGTCTCAAATATAGTTTCCCCCTGTTTAGTGCAGAAAACGAGAAGATTGTATGTAGATTAAATGTTTTGAATAATCCTTATACCATGTGTTTACTTCAGTTTGGTTTAATAATTGATTGGCAATATAGGCTGTGTCCACCTTCACAACCAATTTTTTATGATTGCTCCAATACATCTAAAATAGTTTTGATCAAACTATTGTAGTAGTGGAAAATGTGATGATCTGCTCCCCTCACACTCTCTAGGGGTAGAAGTGTTTATCTAGTGATAGAACGTGTTACGAATCCGGGTGGTGGAACCTCTGTGCTGCGGTGCAAGGAGGGGCCAGAGGGGCGTAACTAGGTATCAACTCGGACTGGCCAAGGTCGGACGACGGCTCAATCGACTCCGTGAACCAGGGAAGGACTGAGCAGAGGGACCAGGTGCTACTCTGGACCTGTCCTTGTATGAGAGCAGGTGACTCCCACGGGTCAGAAGGCAGGGACTGACCGGTACAGCAGAAGAGCACGGCAGGCAGGCTGACGGGTAATCCGGGTAGACGGACCGGCAGACACCACGGGTAACTGGCAGGAGCTTCCAGGTAAGCAGGCTGGTAGGCATGGCAGGTAACAAGCAGGAGCCTCCAGGTAGGCTGGCTGGAGGACTGGACTGGTAGTCAGGCTGGCTGGACTGGTAGTCAGGCTGGCGGACTGGACTGGTAGTCAGGCTGGTGGACTGGACTGGTAGTCAGGCTGGTGGACTGGACTGGTAGTCAGGCTGGCGGGCTGGACTGGTAGTCAGGCTGGCGGACTGGACTGGTAGTCAGGCTGGCGGACTGGACTGGTAGTCAGACTAGCAGCGGGACCTGAGGGCTGAAGCAGAGTTTAGCACACAGAGCTACAACCTTGCACGGGCACCTCCATTTTGGAGGAGGCGCGTTTTATATGAGAAGTCCTCCGGGACTCCTTAGGACGGCGCGCACGGCCCCTTTAAGAGGGAGCGCGCGCGCACCCTAAGCACAGTGCCCGGAAAGCTGCGCGCGCCGGCAGCAGCAGGAGAGAAGGAAGCCGCCGGGACAGGAGCGCGGCGGTAAGGGGGACGGTGTCTCTGCCTGTCAGGAGGCAGAGATGCCGATGCTAATGTACACCTCCTTACGCCCCTTCTTTTTTAGGCCTGAAAGAATTTTTTTAAGAAGAAGCGGGGTGTGGATGTTCTCCCTGGGTTCCCAAGTTCTCTCCTCTGGGCCAAACCCCTTCCAATCCACCAGAAAAAAGGTTTTTCCTCTTACCCTCTTGGTGGCCAGAATGTTCTCTACCTCATAGACGTCCTCAGTGGAGACCGGAGCTGGGGAGGTACCTGGATCGTCGGAAAAAGAATTAAGAACAACCGGTTTGAGGAGAGATACGTGGAAGGAGTTGGGAATCCGTAAGGTGGCCGGGAGTTTTAACTTATAGGCCACTGGATTGATTTGCTTGAGGACTTCAAAGGGACCGATGAACCGTGGACCCAGCTTGTAGGAGGGTATTTTGAGATGAACATATTTGGAGGAGAACCAAACCTTGTCTCCCGGACGGAATTGAGGTGGGTCCAGACGTCTCTTGTCGGCATGTCTCTTCATCCGCTCGGAGGATTGAAGAAGTGCGGATCTAGTGTCCTCCCAAATAGTGGAAAATATGCTGACCAGAGACTCCGCGGCAGGATTGTCCACTGAAGCAGAGACGGGAAACAGAATCCGGGGGTGTTGACCGTAGACCACAAAGAACGGGGACTTGAAAGAAGATTCGCTCTCATGGTTGTTATAGGAGAACTCGGCCCATGGTAGGAGCTCTACCTAATCGGTATGGTGAGCGTTGACAAAGTGCCGAAGGAAGCTAGTAAGGATCTGGTTGATACTTTCCACTTGGCCATTGGACTGAGGATGATAAGCAGAAGAGAAATCCAGGGAGACATCCAGCAGCTTACACGTAGCTCTCCAGAAGCGCGAAGTGAACTGGACCCCTCGATCAGACACAATGTGGAGGGGTAGGCCATGGAGACGAAAGATGTGATGGATGAAATCTTTAGCCAGCACAGATGCAGACGGTAGACCAGGAATAGGAATAAAGTGGCCCATTTTAGAAAAGCAGTCAGTGACCACCCAAATGACAGTACAACTGGCAGAAACGGAGATCAGTAATAAAGTCCATAGCAATGTGTTGCCACGGGGCAGCAGGTACGGGAAGAGGCAGGAGACGACCAGCTGGAAGATGTCTGGGAACCTTGTTGCGGGCACACCATCCTTGCTCAGGGAAGGCCACCAGTAATGCCGGGTAATGAGCAGGAAGGTCTTCCTCTGACCAGCATGGCCGGCTAATTTAGATGAATGACCCTAGTGATGAACTTTCTTACCATCCGGAACTGCTACAAACGTCTTACCGGGTGGGATACGAGACAGGTCCAAGGGAGCCACAGTCATCACTTTGGAGGGATCGATGATATGCATAGGCTCCTCCTCTTGATCGGAAGACAGGAAGGATCGGGACAAAGCGTCGGCTTTAACGTTCTTGTCCGCAGGGCGGTAATGTAGGGTAAAGTTGAAACGGGCGAAGAACAAAGACCACCGAGCCTGACGCGGATTAAGTCTTTGGGCATTTTGTAGATATGCCAGGTTTTTGTGGTCAGTGTAGATGACCACCGGGTGCAGAGACCCCTCTAGCAGGTAACGGCACTCTTCCAGTGCCAATTTGATGACTATCAGTTCTTGGTTTCCTATGAAGTAGTTGCGCTCGGACGAGGAGAAGAGCTTGGAGAAGAAGCCGCAGGTTACCATTTTCCCGGATGGAGATTTCTGGGTGAGCACCGCTCCGGCTCCGGAAGAGGAAGCATCAACCTCCAGAAAGAACTGTTTGTTGCAATCAGGACGGTGCAGCACCGGGGCAGAAGAGAAGGCCTGTTTTAAGGAGAGGAAGGCCTCCTCTGCTTCGGACGTCCAATCCTTAGGATTTGCTCCCTTACGGGTGAGCGCAGAGATGGGTGCAGTCCGGGAAGAGAAATGTGGGTTGAAGAGGCGGTAATAGTTAGTGAAGCCCAGGAATCACTGAATCGCCTTCAAACCCTCCGGTCGGGGCCACTTTAGGACGGCAGAGACCTTCTCAGGGTCCATCCGTAGACCAGTCTTAGAGATAATATAACCCAGGAACGGAAGAGAGGTCTGCTCGAAGAGGCATTTCTCAAATTTTGCGTATAGGTGATTCTGCCTGAGCCTAAGCAGGAACTGACGAACATCCCTCCGGTGGGTGGGTAGATCCAGAGAGAAGGCCAAGATGTCGTCCAGGTACACCACCACGCATGAATATAAGAGGTCACCGAAGATGTCGTTAACTAGTTCTTGGAAGACGACTGGAGCATTACAGAGACCGAAGGGCATCACACGGTATTCATAGTGGCCGTCCCGGGTATTGAATGCCGTCTTCCAATCGTCTCCTTGGCGGATCCGGACCAAGTTATACGCCCCACGAAGATCGAGCTTGGTGAAGATCATAGCGCCTTTAAGGCGGTCGAACAGCTCTGAGATGAGCGGCAGGGAGGATTTTTTTTTATAGTAATCTGGTTGAGTCCCCTATAATCGACAGAGGGGCGTAGAGAACCGTCTTTCTTTTTTACGAAGAAAAATCCTGCTCTGGCCAGGGAAGTAGATTTCTGGATGAATCCCCTAGCCAGATTTTCTTCAATATACTCAGACATGGCCCGGGATTTCGCCAAGCGACAAGGGGTAGATACGCCCACGGGGTGGAGAGGCACCGGGTACCAGGTCGATAGGGCAATCATATGGCCTATGAGGTGGAAGTGTCTCAGCTTCCTTCTTGTCGAAGACATCTGCATAGGACCAGTAAGGTGCCGGTAGACCAGGTAAATTAGCCGGAGTAGACGGAGGTCGAGCTGGGCGAACCGGAACCAGGCAGGTCTCATGGCAATCCTGCCCCCAACGGAGCACCTCACTGGATCACCAATTTAGAGTGGGTTCATGTCTCTGTAGCCAGGGTAGACCTAGCAGAAGGGAGTGAGAGAGTCCGGATAGCACATGGAAGGAGATCCTCTCCGAGAGCAGCATTCCCACCTGAAGGGTTACAGGCTCAGTGACGAGCAAGATGGTCACCGGAAGAAGTCTTCCATCCACGGAAGAGACTGCCAATGGTTCAGCCAGAGGTTTGGTGGGAATCTGACACTTCTCTACAAGGGACTGAGAAATGAGATTCCCAGCAGCTCCGGAATCCAGGTGGGCAGTTTCAAAGAAGCGGGTCTCTCCACAGGAAATAGAAATGGATAGAGTCAAGGACGGAGAGGATTTACTCTTGCCTAGGACGACCTCGCCGAGTGGTCCTAGACACTGGAGTTTCCCGGCTTCACTGGACAGGAACAGATCAGATGCTCCTTACTACCACAGTAGAAACAGCTCCCCTCGGCTCGGCGTGTATTTTGGTGAGACTTGACCATCTTGGTCTGGTCGATCTGCATGGGTTCTGGCGAGGGTGCCCAGGGAGTTGCTGGTTGGGAGGCAGGTCTCTGGAAAATAGGAGCAAGACTAAGAAATCTTCTCTCCCGGGTAGTCTCCTTAGCTCGTTCCAGGAAACGGATGTCAATCCGGGTAGCTAGTGACATCAGGTCATCCAGGGTGGTAGGAATGTCCCGGCCGGCTAGCTCGTCCTTGATCCGTCCGGAAAGACCCTTCCAGAAGGTGGACACCAGGGCCTCGTTGTTCCAGGCTAGCTCAGATGCGAGTGTACGGAACTGTATGGCATACTGGCCCACGGTGAGACTCCCTTGGCGGAGACGGAGCAATGAGGAGGCAGTAGAAGGCCTTAGTCCGGGCTCATTGAAGACCTTCCGGAAGGCAGTGAGGAAAGCCGGAAGATCGGACACCAGGGGATCCCCTCTCTCCCATAGAGGGTTTAGCCATGCCAATGCTTCCCCGGTGAGGTGAGACATGATGAACGCCACCTTGGCCCAGTCGGAGGGAAACTGATGTGCCAGTAGTTCAAAGTGCAGCATGCACTGGTTCAGAAAACCCCGCATAAAACGGGGTCACCCCCAAAATGAGGAGGCGCAGAGAGCCGGTGTCCAGAGCTGGATGCCGTGGAACTGGTAGGCAGAGGCGCCGCCGGAGTGGGTGCCGCTCGGCTCGAGGCGGACACAGGTGGGACGGACAGCGTGTCCATGCGAGAGTTGATAGACCGCAGGTAGGTCAGGATGGTTTCCTGTTGGGATCTCTGACGAGAAACCTCCTGGTACAGGTCAGCAAGCGAAGGAGACTGGGGGCCACCGGGTTCCATGCCCCGTGCAAAACTGTTATGGATCCGGGTGGTGGAACCTCTGTGCTGCGGTGCAAGGAGGGACCAGAGGGGAGTAACTAGGTATCAACTCGGACTGACCAAGGTCGCGCGGCGGCTCAATCGACTCCGTGAACCAGGGAAGGACCGAGCAGAGGGACCAGGTGCTACTCTGGACCTGTCCTTGCATGAGAGCAGGTGACTCCCACGGGTCAGAAGGCAGGGACTGACCGGTACAGCAGAAGAGCACGGCAGGCAGGCTGACGGGTGATCCAGATAGATGGATCGGCAGACACCACGGGTAACTGGCAGGAGCTTCCAGGTAGGCAGGCTGGTAGGCATGGCAGGTAACAAGCAGGAGCCTCCAGGTAGGCTGGCTGGAGGAGTGGACTAGTAGTCAGGCTGGCTGGACTGGTAATCAGGCTGGCGGACTGGACTGGTAGTCCGGCTGGCGGACTGGACTGTTAATCAGGCTGCCGTTTGTCCTAGGTAGAGTTAACTGTAACAGCCGGCCCATTAGAGGTAGGGGGAACTGAGTGTTAGTGTCAAGTGCAGGAAGTGAGTTCAGTCAGAGTTGAGCAGTATAGTGACAAGTGACAAGCAGCAGGCTCCAGTTAGGGGCTGCTAGGGACAACGTGGGCCTGGGAACCGCGAGATAGTCGACCGGGCCTGCGGCACACTCTGTCTGCGAAGCAGCAGAAGATATCAGGACTCAAACTCTCAGAGGCAGAGTGACATGGGATCCAAATATACTGTCAGTGGTGGAGAAGAATCCCTATGGCTACCGAAGATAGCAGAAGGGATGCTTCACCTAGATCGGGAACCAGGGCTGAAGTTGTATCTGGAACCTGTGGGAAAGATGGCCCCACAACTGCTATGGGGCCCGTGAGCCAGGGGGGCCCCATAGCAGTCGCCCCCCTTCTGCACCCCCCGCTCCGCTGTTTGATTGCCGACCCCCGCCAGCACTGTGTTCAGGCATGGCCGCGCGCTGTGCAGCTGTGTCTTGTAGTAATGATGGCACGGGTGACACTGCACCTTTAATTGTGCTTGTGTCGCCCCTGCCGTGTCATTACTACAAGACACAGCCGCACAGCGCGCGGCCATGTCTAAACACAGTCCCGGCGGCAATCAAACTGCGGAACGGAGGGTGCAGGAGGGGCACCCCAATGGAGGGGGTCGGTCCCTGTTGAAAGTAGGCCCTGATGGAGTGGGGGCCCTGTTGAAGGGAGGCCCCGAGGGGGGTCCCTATTGAAGGGAGGCACCGAGGGGGCAATGATGAAGGGAGACCGGACACAGGCCAAGGGGCAGGTAAGTGAGGCTTGTCGCCAGATTCCCCAATCCCCATATTAAATATATTTCTAATGTGTCTTGTGTGTATGACTGTGTACAGTATATATATATATATTTTGTCTTTTTATGTGTTTTTAAGAATGTGTTCAAATATGTACGTATGTCTGTGTGTGTACGTATCTGTTTGTGTATGTGCATGTTTGCGTACAGTGTGCGTGCATGTCTACATTCCGGGTGCGTTCATGTTTGCATACTGTGTGTGTGCGTGCATGTCAGCGTACTGTGTGTGTGTGCATGGGTGCGTACTGTGTGCGTGCATGTCTGCGTGCTGTATGTGTGTGCATGTGTGCGTACTGTGTGTGTGTATGTGTGGATACTGTGTGTGTGCACGTCTGCATACTGTGTGTGTTCGTGCATGTGTGTGTACTGTGTGTGTGCGTGCATGTGTGCGTACTGTGTGTGTGCACGTCTGCATACTGTGTGTGTGCGTGCATGTGTGCGTACTGTGTGTGTGCGTGCATGTGTGCGTACTGTGTGTGCATGTGTGCGTACTGTGTGTGCGTGCATGTCTGTGTACTGTGTGTGTGTGTGTGTGTGTGTGCATGTATGCGTACTGTGTGTGTGTGCGCATGTTTGCATAAGTGAAGGATGAGGGGACAGCCTGGGCCCTGTGTTAAATACCTATATTTCTCTGCCATATCTGTGCATCATGAATAGTGTATGTGTGGCACCCTGCTGTTCACAGATACCACAGGACCCAGGGTGCATGGATGGACTTCTCCACAAGAGGCCCTCGTTACATACAGACACCTCCACCCTTCCACCTCATACCACCAGAGGGAGCCCGATAGGGATATATATATGGAGGGTGGAGCCAGGCAGTCAGTTAGTTGTTTAGTCAGACAGAGTCAGAGAGTCTGAGAGCGTGCTGACGCTGAGAGCAGCGAAGACGCAGCACGTCTGCTGCTGAGTTCTAAGGGCCCTGAGTGTGGCCAACGGCAAGAAGGAGAGGAGAGAGGAGTTGAAAGGGGCAGAGGAGCATCCTAGGCTCACCCCGAAGATACAAACCGGACACCGGGTCCGAACCTACAGGGTCCTTTTATACCCAGTAGGGACCAACGGCATTCCAGGAGGACTACAAGTCCCTGGCAGACCTGAAGCTAGACCCATTACAGGACCAAGAACCATGAAGGCCCCAGCGACCAGGGATAGTGGTTGCCAGCAGAAGGTCCCACTACCAAGCGACAGGTGAAGGAACAGCACTACACATAAGCTAGGCCCAGTTGCAGGCTGGCCAGGAGCATACAGAGAGGCTGACACGGACCAGGAGACCTTATACCCGCTCACTGGGGAGAAGTCCTGAAGTGTACCCATCCTACTGAGTACCCTGGACCGTACCTGACATCCGCACCAGTAAAGGTATTGAAGCGAATCCCCTGTCTCTGTCAGTTACTCCTGCTGCACCATCCCGCCTTCACTACAAGTCCCAGCATCACCACCCACCAAACTCCACACTGCCCCGGGGGCCCGCTCCACCTGTGGGGAGCAGAAACACCTCAGTTGCCATCCCATAACCCTCCGGAGGTCTGCAGCAGCGCTGGTAAACCTTACCAGGTACCACAGGTGGCGTCACAAACTATTTACTTTATTTTTATCTCTATCCAAGTTACAAGCCCCTTTTTGGTTGACCGCCCTGGGCCACGGACCGGGCCAGCCACTGTGACATATCCCCCACCAGCATCCATAGGCCCGGCTGCCGAGTACCCCATTGCCCCGGGGGCGCGTCATATGTATTAAAGGGGCCACTGAGACTCTTTCGCCCGGGGCCCACGAAAAACTGGAGACGGCCCTGGTTGAAAGAAATGATGGAGGAGGGAGCGTCATGTGACACTCCCTCTCCCATCATTCCTCCTCTGTGTCTGACGCAACGGCGTGATGATGCACCCCGCTGTGTCAGACAGTGGAGCTGGCAGTTGCTGAGGTGATGACAGAGACGCGCTGCAGAGACTGAAGCAGCGGGGAACGAGGAGCAGTAAGTATGTATTTATTTATTTTTGTAAATCAGTGAGTACTGATAATACTGGAGGACTGGGGCTGCATTTTACTTTATGGTGGGTGCCGCATTTTACCCTATGAGGGGCTACATTATACTGCGTACAGGACCATGGGGTGCATTATACTATGTGGAGGACCATGGGGAGTTCATTATGCATTATGCTGCGTGGAGGACCATAGGGAGTGCATTATACTGTGTGCAAGACCATGGGGAGTGCATTATACTGTGTGCAAGACCATAGGGAGTGCATTATACTATGTGGAGGACCATGGGGAGTGCATTATACTGTGTGGAGGACCATGGGGACTGCATTATACTGTGCACAGGACCATGGGGAGTGCATTATACAGTGTGCAGGACCATGGCGAGTGCATTATACTGTGTGGAGGACCATGGGGAGTGCATTATACTGTGTGGAGGACCATGGGGAGTTCATTATACTGCGTGGAAGACCATGTGGAGTGCATTCTACTGCGTGGAGGACCATGGGGAGTGCATTATACTGTGTGTAGGACCATGGCGAGTGCATTATACTGTGTGGAGGTCCATGGGGAGTGCATTATACTGCATGGAGGACCATGGCGAGTGCATTATACTGCGTGGAGGACCATGGGGAGTGCATTATACTGTGTGCAGGACCATGGGGACTGCATTATACTGTGTGGAGGTCCATGGGGAGTTTGTTATACTGCGTGGAGGACCATTTGGAGTGCATTATACTGCGTGGAGGACCATGGGGAGTGCTTTATACTGCATGGAGGACCATGGGGAGTGCATTATACTGTGTGCAGGACCATGGGGAGTGCATTATACTGTGTGCAGGAGCAGGGAAAGTGTATTATACTGTGTGGAGGACCATGGGGAGTGCATTATACTGTGTGGAGGACCATGGGGAGTTCATTATACTGCGTGGAGGACCATTTGGAATGCATTATACTGCATGGAGGACCATGGGGAGTGCACTATACTGCATGGAGGACCATGGGGAGTGCATTATACTGCATGGAGGACCATGGGGAGTGCACTATACTGTGTGCTGGACCATGGGGAGTGCATTATACTGCATAGAGGACCATGGGGAGTGCATTATACTGCATGGAGGACCATGGAGAGTGCACTATACTGTGTGCTGGACCATGGGAAGTGCATTATACTGTGTGCAGGACCATGGCGAGTGCATTATACTGTGTGGAGGACCATGGGGAGTTCATTATACTGTGTGGAGGACCATTTGGAGTGCATTATACTGCATGGAGGATTATGTGGAGTGCATTATACTGTGTGGAGGACCATGGGGAGTGCATTATACTGTGTGCAGGACCATGGGGAATGCATAATACTGTGTGCAGGACCATCGGGAGTGTATTATACTGTGTGGAGGACCATGGGGAGTGCATTATACTGTGTGCAGGACTATGGCGAGTGCATTATACTGTGTGGAGGACCATGGCAAGTTCATTATACTGCGTGGAGGACCATGTGGAGTGCATTATACTGTGTGGGTGTTAGAACCCTCCTGTTTGTTTTTTCCATCTTGTGTTTTGCCGTCACGTGACCATCTCCGCCCTTCTGGCTGTGCTGGACTTCAGTGTTGTTTGACTGTTTCTCTAGCCTGGTGCTTTGGTGCCTTTCTCTGTCAGTTTGCTTGGTCCTTCTGGGACCTCTAGTACCTTTTGTCAGTTTGTCTTTTTGTGTTCTGCAACAACTTCTCTGTTTAGGAGGTGTCCCATTTTTGTCCCAGTCCTTAGTTCTTTTAGGGACCCCTCCCTTAATGCTATAGGTCTTCGTTCAGACTAGCCGAGAACTAAGGCGGGTCTGTTCGCTAGGAACAGGCAGCCCGCTACATCGTAGGGAATAAGCTTAGTCTTACTGTAGGGACAGCTTTCCCCTATCTTTGCTTAGTGCATGTTGCAGATCATAACAGTGGGGGACCATCGGGAGTGCATTATACTGTGTGCAGGATCACGGGGAGTGCATTATACTGTGTACAGGACCATGGGGAGTGCATTATACTGTGTGGAGGACCATGGAGAGTTCATTATACTGTGTGGAGGACCATGTGGAGTGCATTAGACTGCGTGGAGAACCATGTGGAGTGCATTATACTGTGTGGAGGACCATGGCGAGTGCATTATACTGTATGGAGGACCATGGGGAGTGCATTATACTCTGTGGAGTGTGGACGGCCATTATACTGTATGTAGGCCCATTATACTGGATGGAGGGCTGTGTGGGGGTCACAGTTGGGGGATCATACTGTTTTGATGTCACCATACTTTGCCCTGGGAGTTGAAGTGGGGTACAGTAGGCAGGACTGTGGAGTCAGTAAACCAAACCTCCAACTCCTCAATTTCCATGACACTGACTCCAACTCCGACTCCCTCATACATGGCTCATGTTTAAGTGATAAATTTACTGTAGCACAGATTCATCTCAGCTAAAAGTCTAGACCCTTAGATCAGGAATAGGACAGACATTTATAGGACATTTCATAACTTTCCCAAATTCTTATGAAAAACTATTCCCCACAAACTGCATTGAACTACTGTACCCAATTTATTATATATATTAGTCGGAGTCGGTCCATTTTATACCGACTCTGATTCTGACTCCTCCAAAATGGGCTTCAACTCCACAGCCCTGACAGTAGGGTCATTATACTGTGCATGTAGCCCATTAGCCTATGAGGAGGAATGCACCATGGGGGTATCATACTGTGTTTGGGGGGGGGGGGGCACTTTTGTTGGCATAACATTTTATGGGGCAATAAAGAGAAATCTAGGACTTCAGCAGGAAGAAAATTGCTATGTAAAGGTTGGAAAGTTGTGAGATCTGCTCTTTCATGACCCCGTCAATTATTTACATTTTTTTTCTGGTGGGGGCCCAATTAAAACTTCTGCTATGGGCCCCCATGATTTCTATGTAGTCATCAAGTAAAGTTCTGGTTATTTTTATAAACCCTATGTCCTCTGGATTGATTGCTGCCCTTGTTCCAGAAGAAGGATTCCTGGAGTCAGAAGAGGCCTGCAGGCCAGAAGTAAGAGGGAGACACCACATATACAGCAGCACACCAGGACAGGGACACACTTTGTCTGTAGGGTGCCAGAGCGAGCAGGGGCTACAGCTCGCCTACGACTACCTCGCTTGGGCACCTTACACTATATTAGCGGTCAGGGAAAGTTAGAGGACAAGGCAGGTTCCCTTTAAAACATAGAACATAGAAAAATGACTTCAAACACCAAAAGGCCATGAGCTCAAAAGCAGTTACTGGTTCTCTTTACTTAAAAAGCAGAGCTAAAATGTTGAAGAAAATAAATTATGGGTATTAGCCAATTCTAGTAGCAAATATGTAATCTTTGAGACTGCAAACACATGTGCTTAAAAAAAAGCACTTTTATTTCTGAGATCTTTTATGTGCAATTACAGTTATACCTCTAAGATTACAGTTATTTTTTATTTTTTAACCCAGGATAAATATTTATTTAACTGCCATACCCCTCTATCTAAATACCCTGGGCAAGGTGGAGTAGCTTGTCTCACGGGTATACAGCGACAGAGAGGGGCCAGAAGACCACGGTGTCTGGTTTCACGTACTCCAGCTCTGGTTAGAAGAACTTCACCATGGTATTAAACAGTGCAGGTTTTTTCCTTTCAAGGGTTGGCAGTGCAAGGGTTAATCTGTTCTGTTGAAAGATCCTGGAGCTTTCCTGCTTAGATGGTCTCAGCTGTTCAGTGTTGGCCACTCCCATCTGCTATATATTCTCACCTCTGGCACCTAGGGAATGCCAGTGTTAGTTCATAATGCCTGGTTCTGGAGTTGAAGGTGTAGTTAGTGGTTGGAGGTGGCGTTTCAAGTTTTGTTCAGAAGACTGTTGCTTGGAGTTTTTGTGTGCACATTCTCATCCTCTCCTATTTGGTTTCTCCTTCCTTTAACTCCCAGGTGTTCCACTCAGTTTTTTTGTGAGTGCATTTTGTATGATTGTTATTTTCATTTATCCCTTTCCGTCTTCCCTCGTTTGTCTGGTTAGTATATTCCTATACACTTCAGCTTCCTACCTCCCTGTGTGGGGGAGGGGACAGATAAGGGTTGATATAGTAGCATAGCAAGGCACGTGACCCCGACGTCTTCACCATCAGAAGTATTGCGGGGGACAGGGATAGACTAGGGCACCCCCTAGCTTCAGGGATAGGGAAGGGGCCCTTTTCCCGGGATATCCTGCATCAGTGCCGTGACAGCTTGTTGGCAGCACCCAGAACTGGTGTAGGATGCACAACATCCAGTGGCGTAGTCACCAGCCAGGGCACGGCAAGCACTGTACCCCATATCCCAGTAATAATGTTCCCTAAGTACCCTCTTAAAACAATTAGTGCTCCTTTTGAAAATATTAAAGCCCCCTTAGAAAGTAAAGAAGCCCCTAGAGTACCTCCTCCAAAAGTAATAAGGCCATTTTTGTTCCACCCCCATAAAAAAGTTTATGGTTAAAAGGGTTGGCCAGTGAAAACAAGTTGTCATCTATACATTGGGCCTCACACCAATCAGCAGATGGGAGAACATTTAACCCCATTACAAAATGGTGCGGCAGGTCGAACGTCCGACCATCACTCCATTCATTCTCAATAGGGCTGCTGGAAAAAGGTGAGCACAGCACTCGGCAGCCCTATAGGGGATAAAAGAAGGGTTGATATGCATGTTACTGCTAATTACTAAAGCACTGGACCTGAACGGATCAACAATGGATGATGATAACTTTTTTCACCGGACCTGTTAAATTCAAGTGATCAAGTCCTCCTCTTCTACCCTGCACACAGAGTGACCTACAGGAAAGACAGTGGTGGGGCAATGACCTTAAGGTACCCTATGCAACCACAGTATCCGACTGTATCAGTGTCACGCACGCAGGTAGCACACGTGGTTCGTGGACCCACTGTGCCACGGGACCGGGCTTGCCTAGGAGGGGCGTAGATAAGTGACTACTTGGTTTTCACTGGAGCTCCTGTTGGTGGAGTCAGGCTTGAGCTACAGGTAGCCACTACAGGATTCAGGCTTGAGCTACAGTCCCCGGTACTGTAGCTGCTGATGCCAGGGGTCAAGATAGCAGACACGGACTGGACTCAGAGAAACTAGCAGACAGAACACGGACTCTGTTCAGACTACACAGGTTCTGGAACCTGGCCGGTACCGCTGGAGTGGCTTCAGGGTTCAGGTACCGCCGGTGCGGCTTCAGGGTTCAGGTACCACCAATGCGGCTTCAGGCACAAGTACTGCCGGGAGCGGTATCAGGCTTCGGGTGCTGGATCTGCTGATGCGGTTTCAGGTCCAGGGACCGCTGTTGCAGTTTCAGGCTCACAGGGTTTGGGATTATGCCCTGACCACACAAGGACCAGTAGTTCGGGTTCAGGCCCTGGCCGCACAAGTACCAGGGGTTTGGGTTCGGGCTATGGGACAGGGACCTGGCAACTCAGTAGTTGCACAAACACTAAGGGAGAATGTTGCTCAGGCATCTCCCTACTGGGGAGGATGCCTTTTATACACAATGCATCCCAGCTACTGGCTAGGGGCATTTTCAAAGTGCGAGCGCTGCCCCTTTAAGAACAGGGGAGTGCACTAGATGTGCTGCCGGAAAGTCTGTGTGACGTGCACAAACCAGGAAGCAAGAGACGGGAGCTCACCGCGTGGTGGGGGCAGTGAGTATGTCGGCGTCCCTGCATGGAGGGGAACCATGCAGGGGCGCCAGCATTAGTATTACAATCAGTGTTACAAAGTGCTGCTCAGCTGGAGATCTTCAATGCCAGTGACGCCACTGCTACTCTTTCTTTTTTTTCTTTTTGAAGTTTTGCATCCCTAAGAATTTTGGGCACAAGGCAATCACTCCTGTGGCCCTCTCCATGCTACGCCGTGGCACTTACCCTGCCAGCACCACGAGCTACCCTCCCGTATAATTGTACACTCCGCTGCTTACTTTTATTCTCACTAGACACCATGAGGTAAGGGCTCCTTACATTGTCTGCCACCATTATTGCTATTGTCCCGTGGTTACCATACATTATATCATTACTATACTATGATACGGCATTTACTATATGAAAGATTTACTCTCGAAGCTTCAGACACTGAGCATTTCCCTGACTCTCGTGTTCCTTGTGGCAGAGCTGTAATTATGCATGTGTGAGACTTCTTAGTTTCTATGGCAACCTAGGTACCACGCTGATTTCCTTGCCAACACCCATTACCACACCCTGCACAGAAGCTTTCCGTCTGGTTTACAGGGCCGGGCGTCCAAACACTTTGTTCTCTGTAACTTTCTGTGGGCGGCTTGTAGTCTGTAGTGAAATCATCTCTGTATCCACAGGTATCGCTGCAATGAGTCATACATGTAATGACTGCCAAGGAGGTGATCCAGCAAGACGTTCAGATGAGGAGGAATGGAAGAAGGGGGAACATTAGAATTAATCTATCAAATTATAGCAAGACGCTTTGGCGTCCTATCTCTTATTGTGGAGACCACTTATTGGCAATACTCCAATATATTTAGATTTTGCTTGGCATCATAAAAGATTCTTACAGGAATTGTATCAAGAAGAACAATCAGCATGGATTTTGCTCCTGAAACCCCTAGTAATTTGTTGAAATTGCAACCAGCAGGGTCTGCTGTATGGTCAGCCATGTACTGGGCCGAACCTAGTGCACCAGTGAGGGAGCCAATCACTCTTAGGCTCTGATCACACTTATATTATGCTTTCCGATCATAATGGAACCTGTAACGGGAGAGCCTGGTGGGGTGTGACTTAGGTGAACACCTGACTCTTCACTAGAGCCCCTGATGGTGGGTTAGGCTTGGCTCCTGATGGACACCAGGTGCTACTCCAGGGCAGATCTCAGATGCATGGCAGCTGACCCCCAAGGGACCGGTAGCTGGAACGGCCTGGTAGGAGGGTACAGCTGGTACTGGAAGACAGAGCAGGAACACAGGAATCACAGATGCTGCGGGTATGGCTAGTCTGCAGATAGGCACTGGCAGGTGCAGGCTGGTATGGCTGGTATACAGATGGACACTGGCGGGTACAGGCTGGTATGCGGACAGGCGGACATAGCTGATATACAGGCAGGCAAGGCTGAAATACAGGACAAAAGGCAAGTACAGTCAGACAGGTACAGGACTGGTAGACAGGTACAGGACTGGTAGAATGGCCATCGGCTGGGGACACTTTAGGACGGCACGCACAGTCCCTTTAAGAAGGAGGGAGCGCGTGCACTCCTGCCCTAAGCACAGTGCCCAGGGATGTGCACGCCATGCACAGACCCCAGGCAGCAACCGGAGAAGGAGAAGGAGGTAGTGTAGGAGTGCGGGATGGGGACCGTGGCGATGAGTGAGTTGTTGCTTCGGACTTTCCTATGTCCTCTCTGCACTTGTCCTCCTGTGGTCTCCAGTGTTCCAAGTCCTCGCTCCACATGTGCCTTCCTGCCTGCTACACCAATGCCCTGGGGTCCGTGAGCTCACCCAGACCTGAGGCTTAGTGAATCCATGACGTCGGACTCCCTGCACTCTTCTTCCCTCCCCAGGCAGGGACGCCGATGCTACAGAATCCATTGACTTACAATACATGCATAGGTTACGATTTAATACCGGCCAAGCCTTGCCCTTCTGAGAGGGGGCAAGTTTATCTAAAAGTGCTGTCCGGTTCAAACAAGTTATGACCTGTACGCAGGTGGGGGTCCGACTGCTGGGACCCGCAATGATTGGCAGAATGAGGGACTTTTACTCCCTTTAGAACTTAAAGTCAGTGCACATGCCCAACCAGTGCTCCATTCATCTTTTATGGGGCTGGTGGCAAGCCCAAAAAGAATAACTGGAGCAGCGGTTGGGCATCCGACCTGCTGTGCCATCTTGTAACGGGGGTGAAAGTTCCCGATTACCAAATATACATGGCTTTATTAACCTGTCCAAATGATCTCCGATTTAGGATATAACAAGTTGACCAGCACTTGTTGTTAGGCTCACCTGGTGAGGTGGATTCCCTAAGCCTCAGGTCTGGGTGGGCTCACAGACCCCATGGTGAGTAACACTTGTTTACAGGCCCTCATTCAGCATATAGTTTGCAAATTGTCAGCAGGACATCATCTCCCTATTTACAAAATGAGATGTCCTGCAGACAAAGATGATTTTTAGGCCGGCATTGGTTGGCAAACGATGCGATCAGCTGCTCATTCGTCAGCTGATCTCTGCAAGCAAATCATTAGAAATGAGTGTGAAATATCATGCTCTGACTCCTGTGTGGTGCCCAGCTGTGCATTGGTGCCACAGATCTTAGAGGGGTGCATGGACGGATTTCTCCACAAGAGGCCCTCATAGCATACACACACCTCCACCTTCCACATCAGGCCACCAGAGGGAGCCCGGATAGGGATATAAAAAGGGAAGGTGGAGCTAGGCAGTTCAGTCTAGTCTACAGTCTGCTGCAGCCAGAGAAGTTGCCAGGTCAGTACAGACTCAGTGAGCTCAGTTAGAGAGCCTAAGGCGTGCCGACAGCAGTGAACAGTAGCGAGGCCTACAGCCAGTGTGAAGCCTAGCGAGGGCCCCGAGCGCAGCTGAAGGCAAGTGGAGTAAGCGAGCTACATAGGGGGCAGAGGAGCTTAGTCAGCTCACCGCAAGACCTTATACCGGACACCGGGTCCGCGTCTGCAGGGATCTCTATGACCAGCAGAAACAATGGGAACCCCTGGCGAACTACATGTCCCAGGAACACCAAATGCTGACTGTTATACCAGGGTCAGGAGTCACTGAGGCCCAAGAGACCAGGGAGTGTGATCTCCTACAGAAGGCCCTACCACCAGGTCAGCCGGTGCAAGACAGAGACTAAGTTAGGCCTAGCTCCAGGCCTAGCTCCAGGCAGGTCATAAACTTATCAGGAGAAGGCAAGAAGCAGGAGGCCCCACACCTGCTCACTGGGGAGAGTCCTGAAATGCACCCTTCACCCTACAGTGCCCTGGATCGTGCCTGAAACACCACCAGTAAAGGTACTGAAGTGAACTGTTGTGAGTGTGCCTATTATTCTTCTGACCCGGCTGGGTCCCCTCTGTCCTGCATCCCTTTTCCTACGCGGCCCTGAGGGCCCGCTCCACCTGTGGGGAGCCGCACCAACTAAACTGCCTAATCACCGGCCTCAACGACTGTCGCAGCGCTGGTGAGTCTCTCCAGATACCACAGGTGGCGTCACAAACTTTCCCCTTTCCCATACACCTTTTCCCCCATTATTCCTTGCTTTTAAGAGTGACCCCAGGGTACGGCCCCGGGAGCCGGCCACCGCGGCATCCCCAGCACCAACAACAAGGCCCGGGCGCCGAGTCGTCCCCATCCCCTGGGCGCCTCACCTTCAGGCTGGGAGTTGTAGTCTCACCACAGATTGAGAGCTACATATTCTGGACATCTGATATCTATGATCAATTATTTTTTTAGCCACTGAATGGGCATAAAAAGAAAGAAAATAATAAAATAATATAAAAAAACATAAGTTCTGCTGTCTGCTTATTGTCAATGTATCTCAAATGTCACTGTGCCATCTCTGCAATGTAATTTTTTAACAGGCTCGCCTTGAAGCACCACAGGGGTTTCTGAGAGTTCCTGCCTCTGTACATCAATAATTTTCTCTCCTGCATTATTTGACATTGACGTATGTGATTAGGATGAAAAGCAAAAAAGTAATCACAATTTCTAAGAGAAATATTTTTTGAACCCTCTCAGTGGCGGTCAGGGTATTAAGTGTGGACTTCTACAAACACAACTTTGATCATTCTCCGCTCTAAAGTATTCTTGAAGAATCTTTTCAAACATTTTCCAGTGAGATACATGAAGAGGAGGGAGCACGGTACCTGCTGGGTGAGCCGGCAGCACGTTGTAACGAAGAGCAGGAAATAAGAATATGGAAAAGATAAGAAAATAGAAAAGAGAATTCAGTAGAATTTAGATTCATTTTATTATATTAATATTTGAGGACAATTAAAGTCGTTATCCATCTTACAGTCAGATACATGATATGCACAACAAAGTCTCCGGGAAAATTAAAAAATTCTTTCTATCCAGTGGCAAGAGTCGCACTATTCGTAAAGGAAACAGTGCAGATGGTCATAATTAGTGATGAGCGAGCATGCTCATTACTCGAGATTTACAAGCATGCTCGGGTGTTTTCCGAGTATCTTCAGCGTGCTCGGGTGTTATGTTTTAGTCACTCTTTGCTCATGATTTGCGACTGTTTGACAGCTTTAATACATGCGAGGAATGCCTGTTTCTTAGGCATTCCTCACATGTATTAAAGCTGTCAAACAGTTGCAAATCATGAGCGTGGAATGACTAAAACATAATACCCGAGCACTCTGAAGATACTCGGCAAGCACCCGAGCATACTCGCCGAAAGGGTTAACAGAACATACTTGCTCATCACTAGTCATAATTCATTTTTAAATAAATGAGAACTAAATTGGATTGGTTGCTCCAGCTTTTGTCTACAACGGCTTAATCAGAATTAAGGGACAGTGTAACTAAAGCTTTAATATTGCAATGTGTGAACCCCATGAAATATGCAGTAATTGTAATTCTACTGTAAGAAATTCAAAGCGTCACTCCATTATTTGAACTACTTAAAGGGAACCTGTCATGTAAAAAAATGCTATCAACCTGCAGATATGGGGCTAATCTGCAGGTTAATAGTGCTCTGAAGCGGCCCAGCACCTGCACTGAGAGCGGGGAGGAAATTAACTTTATTCGTCCCCGCAGCCTCGAGCTTTCAGGTGGGGCCAGCGTGACTTCAGCCACCGCTCAGTGCATAGTGAGCGAAAGTGTAGCTGCGTACCCAGCACCGACTGACAAATGGCTCTAGTGCTGTGCCGGCTGTCAGTCAGTGCCAGGGGTGTGGTTACAGCCACATATCATTATACACTGAGGGGTGACTGACACCGCTCCGACCCACCCCTATGACTGAAAGCCTGAAGCTGCCTGGAGAAATAAAGTTAATTTCCTCCTGGCAGCGGGGCTTTCAGTGCGGGTGCCGAGCATCTTCAGAACACTACTAACCTGCAGATTTACCCCATATGTGCAGGTTAATAGTGTTTTTTACACATGACAGGTTTCCTTTAAAGGAGATGTCCAGTTAAAAAAAAAAACATTTTTTGGCTTGTATCAGACGCAGAATATTTGCTGTCACAGGACAGGTCATTTTCAGGTTTGGCGCAATGCCCATTTCAATATCTAAGTCAGCCCACTTCACAGTCTATATACAGACAGAAACGGGTGCTGGCTTAGTTACAGCTCTGGTCATGGGCATTCACAGGAAATTATGTTTTGTGTCTGACGCAAGCTAAAAGTGAACCTTCTGGATAAAACATTTCCTGCATCGGCAAATGACCAGAGTTGTGTGTGAAGTGGACTGGCTGAGTGCTCATTTCAATAGCTAAGCCAGCTCCATTTTCTGTCTCAGCTAATCCATAGACAGATATGGAGGTTGGCCTAACAACTCTCATCACGTGCTGATACTGCAAATGTTATCCTGTGTTGGACACAAGTCAGAAGACGACCTACCGAGACCTGTGTCTGGATCTTGTAGCTGCAGATCTGGGCTTTTAGATGGGAACTATATTCTACAAGTAAATTGCATACCTAAATTATGCAAATTTATTTTTATCTGTACTCCCCCTTTAACAAAAATATTAGATAATTGGTATAGATAACATTTTGAGCCTAACTATACCACACCATGTTTCCGGCCCCCTGAATGTGCATTTGGATGCCAGGGCTCTATCTAATTAAGTCGGATCCCATCATCAGGCACAAAAAAACTTTCACAAGAGCAGCTTTTCCAGAGGGTTGGGCATGCACCCAATGATTGGCCAACTCTTTTGGGAGTCTGAGTTCTCCCTTTTTATTAGGAACCTGCCAAACATTTTAAGACAATTGGCAAATATTGGCACCATAGGACATTCTTGGGTCTTATAAATTAAAATGATCATGGTCTGCCTCCCATGTCTTCACCCATCATCCTTAAGGCCCAATGCATTAACCATAAAATGGAAAAGCTGTTTCATACTTTAGGTGGCTGACGCGACCCCTGGGCTGTGGGGCACTCGGTGCCGGGCAGGTCAGTGCAGGGGATGTCACAGTGTCAGTGACCCAGTCCGTGACCCAGGGCGGTCAATAAAGGGGATTATAGTTTTTATAGTTTAATGTTCGTGACGCCACCTGTGGTATGCGGCTATATGGAGCCGCCGCTGCGGAGCAGATCCTCTGGAGCTGATGATGACGCAGCAGAGTTGGTTCAGCTCTCCACAGGCAGAGCTTAGCTCCAGGGCAGGAAGTGGTAATGTTATAGATGTTGCTGTGCAGGGCATGGTGCAGATAATGACCAGTCCACAACTTAATGGCGGTTTCCTCATATCTTTACTTGTGGTGGTTAGGCAGACCGGGGCACGGGTACTAGCTTGTAGTAAAGATCCAGGCGGCCTGGAAGCAAGTTGGGAATCCACCTCACCAGGTGAAGTTGGAGGCCTTCCCTTTTGCGCTAATCTCTTTGGCGCTGCTGCTTATAGCTGTGCTGTGGCCCTCGTCCCTGAGTAAAACGTCTTTGTGCTCACCCGTATGGCAGGCAGCTCGGGCCTTCCTGGAGTGTCGCTCCCACGTGGTGGTGCTAGGCCCTATGTGCTGCTGAGCCTCCGGGCGTCTGATGGGGCCAGGAGACCTGCAGTCTTCTTCCCTCCGGTATCTGCTGCTGGGCCTTCAGTGCCCCACAACCTCGGACTCCGGTGTCTGGTTCTTCTACGCTCCTCTCTGGGGTGAGCTGCCGTGCAGCTCCACTCCCCAGGTCTTTCCTCTTCGCTGTACTGTCTTCAACTCCTCTCACTAACTCTAACTAACCCCGCCTCCAGATTCCAGTTGCCAAGGGGAGGAGTTCCCCTTGCTGGTCTGGAGCCAGGAAAGTGTTGGATGCTAGTATACCTGACTAGGGGACCCCTGCTTACTTCCAGGCATGGCATCACCCCTTGTGAGGGAAGCAATGCCACTGTGGCAACCAGACCACTGGGGTGCCACATTTCCCCCTGGTTAAATTCAGTACTCCCGGACTGAGGATACCTTTTTGAATTAACAATCAACAATAACAATTCACATTACAAATAGTTTACAAAGTCAAAAATTACAAAAAACCCAACCAAAAATTTATAGCAGTCACTGCGGCGCTTAGTCTTTATGCCACAATCCGGGGATTGTCTTTTTTCCGGATTATTGAAATTTGGCTGCTGGGAACCGCATCAACCCACTTTGTGTATCGTCCCTGGGCGTGGCTTCAGGGCACGCTATCCTTGGGCCTGGTCTTTGGCCACGCCTGCAGTTTATTTTCAAGGCCACTTACTAACTATTTTCAATATTGTCCTGACCACACCTAGTCCTGTGGTCTGATTGTCCATAAATTTAACAACTATATATATCCAAGATTATTTAACGGTTACAACTATATATAACATACACTTTAGTTCCTCCAGCGGGCAGGGAGCTGACCTTTAGTATTTTGGGTCGATCTACGTAGTACATTTGTTGTCACTGACCTACCCTGGTCCCTAGTGTCTACCCCTGGTGTGGTGGGTTCAGTGTGAACTACACTACGGGTAGTCTGAGGTAACACCGGTAGGCTGGGTAATCTCCTACGAATTCTTTGGCTCACCCTGGGTACGACAGGTTCACTGCTAGCGCTATCAGAGGGTAGATTCTCCTGATCTGCTACTGATGAAGCATCTGTCTCTGGGACCGATTGGTCTCTCTGCTGTTCTGGAGCCTCTGCAGCTTCCGGTGAGGCCGCTTGGAGAAAAGTCAGGACCGGTACCACAATAGCTCTGTTCACCTGCATCCAAGACCGGGGAAATATTCCAAGGACTGTCTCGACCGTTTCCTCCACTTTTTCTATGGGCTGAAGGCTGTCTTGGTCTTCTTCTTTGTGTTTCAACTGTTCAGGGCATATCTTCAGGTGGTCTCTTGAGACTGCCGCTGAAGTTTCTCCTCCATCTTTACTGATGAGGCACACTTTGGTGTTATCGTAATTCGAGGGTAGGACGGTGTATGGCTCAACCTCCCACTGGTCATCTAATTTATGGACTCGTCTCTTCCTCTTGAGTACCTGTTCTCCAGGTGATAAGGGAACTGCAGGTGCGTGCTGATTGTAAGTTTTCTCCTGCTTCTGTCTCGCCTTTGACAAACTTCTCTCCACACATTCTTGCACCTTGTGGTATTGTTGATGCCGCTCTGTATCCCAATCTGCATCTGGTGATGTTGTCTCTGGTGTTAAGACTCCCATGTCTAACTCAATGGGTAACTTGACAGGTCTTGCTCTCATCAGGTAAGCGGGTGTACAGTTGGTGGAGTTCACCGGGATGTGGTTATAGAGGTCCACCAAATCTGGTAACTTCTCTGGCTACAGGCTATGTTCTTCAAGGGACAACGTCTTCAACAGGTCTATTACCACCGGGTTCATATTCTCGCACAACCCGTTGGTCTGGGGATGATACGGCGTCGTCCTTATTTTCTTGCAGCCGTACAAGTTACAGAATTCTTGAAACACTTCTGCTTCAAAGGCTGGACCTTGGTCGGTCAGCACTCGTTCAGGGTAACTGTGCGGGCGACAAAAGTGTTATTGAAACGCTTTGGCTGCCGTCTGATCTTTCACTGGCACTACTACCAAGAACCTGGAGTAGTGGTCTACTATGGTGAGAGCGTAGACATAGCCTGACCGGCTTGGGGCTAGCTTCACGTGGTCCAAGGCTACCAGATCAAGTGGTTGTTTGGTGATTATGGGCTGCAGGGGAGCCCTCTGGCTGTCACGGTCTTTCCGTCCCAGGTTGCATGGACCACATTCTCGACACCATCTCTCGATTGCTTTCCTCATGCCAACCCAGTAGAATCGCTCACGTAGCAGGACTTCCAACTTCTTCCACCCGAAGTGTCCTGCTCCATCGTGGTACGCTTTTAAGACCATTGGCGCATCCCGCCTCGGGACCACCACCTGCCAGACCAGTTTGTGTGTCCGGGAGGTAATACTTCTTCGACACAGCTTTCCCTTGTAGATGAACAGTTCGCCCTTCTCCTTCCACAACTGTTGGACCTCCTGTGGAGCATCTGGATCAGGGTGCGAATCAGCTTGTGTCAGCAACTCCTTTACCAGGCGGACAGCCGGGTCGCTATCCTGCGTCTCTGCCCATCCATGGTCGGGCAATGGGTTGAATGTGGCCTCTCTGTTGGCGGAGCGCTTGTCCCTCACACAGTGGGAGCACTGGGTCACCCCATGACTATGGAAAGCGGGTAGCTCTATCTCCTCCAGATCTTCCGGGTCTTTTACCCCATCTGGCAAGTTGGGCATCCTGGACAGCGCATCAGCATTGGTGTTTTTATGCCCCGCCCGATACTTGATGGTAAACTCGTAGTGGGGCCATCCATCGTTGCTCTAGGGCACCAAGCTTCGCAGACTCCAGGTGCGTCAGCGGGTTGTCTGTGAAGACTGTAAATCTGGAGGAGGCGAGGTAGTGTTTGAAGCACTCCGTTACAGCCTAGACTATGGCTAAAAACTCCAACTTGAAGGAACTATAGTTGTCGGGGTTCCTTTCTGTAGGATGGAGCTTCCTGCTGGCGTAGGCAATCACTCTCTCTGTGCCCTGCTGTATCTGGGACAGCACCGCTCCCAATCCCACGTTGCTGGCATCCATATGGAGTATAAAGGGTTGGCCATAGTCAGGGTAGGCCAGGACTTTGTCTCCAGTAAGAACCATTTTCAGTCGAGTGAAAGATTCATCTTCTGGTTTACCCCATTTGAACGGAGGTTTCGGGTTCTTGGCCTTCTTGGACTGGCCCACTAAGAGGTCCTGCATGGGTGCAGCTATCTTGGTGAAACCCTTGATGAATCTCCTGTAGTAGCCTACCAGCCAAAGGAACTGCCGCACTTCCTTAATAGTGGAGGGTCTTCGCCAGTCCTTGATCACAGTGACTTTTTCAGGGTCTGGTGCTACACCTTCGGCATTTACCACATGAGCTAGATACTGCACCTTGGGCTTTAACAGGTGGCACTTGGACGGCTTTACTTTCAGGCCATAACCAGATAGGGCTTCGAACACCTCAGCCAGGTGCTCCAGGTGGTCTTCATATGTCTTTGAGTACACGATTACGTCGTCTAGGTACAGCAGGACGGTTTCGAAGTTTTTGTGTCCTAGGCAACACTCCATTAAACGCTGGAAGGTTCCTGGGGCGTTGAGAAGCCCGAATGGCGTGCAGTTGAACTCGCTGAGGCCCATTGGTGTTGTAAGCGCGGTCTTTTCTCTGTCCGCTTCTGCCACAGGAACCTGCCATTACCCACTGGTGAGATCCAAAGTGGAGAAATAGTTAGCTGATCTCAATGCTGCTAATGATTCCTCAATTCTGGGTAATGGGTAGGCGTCCTTATGTGTAATGCGGTTGTACCATCTTTCTTTCTAATGAGAACTAATGGAGCTGCCCAGGGGCTACAACTATCTCTGATCACCCCAGCCTCCTTCATCTCCCGTAACATTCCTTTGGCACATTGATAGTGAGCTGGGGGTACAGGCCGGTACCTCTCTTTAATAGGCGGATGATCTCCCGTGGGGATATGATGTTGGACCCCTTTTACCTGCCCAAAATCTAGTGGGTGTTTGCTAAAGACTCGCTCATATTCTTGGACCACCCGGTATACTCCATGCTTTGGTGCAAAGGGGTGGGGTCAGTGCCCACTTGTAGCTTCTGACACCAATCCTCCATTTGCCCCTTGGAACCATTATCCTCCGTCGGTTTGGATGGCGGCAAGGGTTCCACTGTCCGCAAAAGGTGCCGCTTCCCTGCATTTTTAATGGAAATGGAATAAAAGAAGATTTTATTACATCGGTGTGCCACCTCGCTTTCTTCATGTATGAATTGTGACTTACTTTGTTTCTGGAGGGAGTTGCACCCGATGGTAAGATTGATTGCTGCAGCTGATGAGGTTGAGCTTCTGGAGTCTCGGCACAAGGACTGAGTCGCTGCAGTGCTGGTTGCCTGTGCATTTGTATTTCCACTGTCTTTATTGCGTTGTTACTGACAGTGAATAGCTTAGCAAGGGTAGAATACCGGGGTAAATGGACCTCCTTCTCCCCACAATTCAGGATGTGTATCGGTACTCTCCCCTTGCGGACATCGACTACCCCCCTGGCTGTCCAGATGGTGGGCCTACTATCAGAGTACACGGGTTCCACCAGGGCCTGATAATCTTGACCCCTGAGACCGATTGCTGCCCGACACCATTTTAACATTTCACTCCTAGGGGGAATTGCAATGGGGAATGGATCACTCATTCTGACACTGCCAACTTCTCCTCCAAATAAGTAGAGAGATAGGGGTGCAATAGCGCTGTTATCCAACAACAACCAAGTGGGTAAAAAGAAAATGTGCTCACCTTTGTGAGATGTGTAATGCACAACTCATATAAGAATTTGTAGCGAAGGGCTGCAGCCAGCACAGAATCCCTAGGGATCTTGTAAGGTTGTCTTTAATAGGATGAAGTTGGTGCCGGGAATAAAATCCTCCAGACAGCTCTACCTGTTGTCTTTTCATCAGGGCTCTGATCTCCTTCTGCAGAACTCGCTGCTGACTGGAACTGGCAGTCTCTGCGACCTGTTGCAACAAAAGAATAATTTCCCCAAGACAATTCTCTATCACATTGGTGCCTATAGTTATCATAGGATGACTTTCTCAGCGATCAATATCAACAATAATCATTCCTTGTGATGGCAATTCTACTTGGCCAACTTTTATGGTCACCTCTTTATACCCCACCTGAGGCAAGGGCTGACCATTGCTGGCATAGATGTTAAGATGTTCATCTGGACAGCGGGTAATGTCTGAATCAGTCCAGTATTGCTTATAAAGGATATATGGCATCGTTGTCACCTGGGACCCAGTGTCCAGCAGTGCGTTCATCGGGATGCCATCAAGCATGACAGGTAGGACTGGTCGTCCTCCCACGTACTTGTCTCGCCAGCTTTGTAGGCCTGGTTGTCTTACTCCTGGGGGTTGGCCCTCTGTCCCAGGGGTTGCTCGTTTAAATTACAGAATCTTTCCCCGCCTTTTGACAGCAGCGGCAGATGGGTTGTCCGTCCTGGTCGTAGCGATCGCTGTTCCACCCTCAGGTCGGTGGAATTCTTCTCTGTCTTCGTCACGGGACGTCATCTGGACTAGAAGCCAGCTGGATCCTTTCCTTTGGAGACACTTGCATAGCCTGCACAGTTTTGGTTAACACAGCCACACTTTTCGTCAGCTCCTGGACCTGAAGGCATAGGTCCGCAGACGGATCATTATCTAGGGTCTGGGGAAAAGGACACCACCTCCTGGTGGTAGGTGATAGCTGGGCGCCGGAGGGTTGCAGTGCCACCTGGGGTTGGTTCTCGTAGCACCCGAATGGCTCGGTCTTTAAATTGCGCAAAGTCCAGATCAGGGTTTTGCAGAGCCATAATGCGCAGCTGTGTCCGGTGAGCGTTAGACAGGAGCCCCTCAATAAACTGCTCAGTTAGCAATCTGTCCTCGTCTCGCACACTGTCGGGGTCTACCTGTTTAATGGCCCGCAGCACCTCCTGCAGGTTTAGAGCATAGTCCCGCACACTGTCCTGCACCCTTTGTTTGCACCCGTAGAACTTCATTTTAATCTCGGCTGCTGTGCGGGTGTCAAAGGTATCCTTCAACCTGGCCAGTATTTCCTTAACAGTGCCTTTGTCCCTGCCCGGCCAGGACTTCACCTCTCTCTGGTCTGCACCGATTAGCAGGCCTATGAGGATGCTGACTTTTTGCTCCTCAGACAGGGGGTACACTTTAAACAAACTGAGCAGTCTCTCCTCAAAGTCGCTCAGGGTGTGCGACTCCCCTGAGTACTGGGGCAACCACGCTGCCCCTGGTACATATGGCATTGATAACGGCATTACAGTGGCGGCGGCCGCGCCTGCGGCTGAATCCTCTCCCAGGTTGGGCATCTTCCTCCCCCCTAGTGAACCTCAGCCAGGTTCAGGGTTTCTGCTGACGTACCAGTATGCTGCTCTGCAGGCGGGAGGGATCGGGGCCTCTTGCTTCCCCTCGGCGGACGGCAAATGACGTGATCACACCGTTCAGTAAAGTCTATGGCGCACAGTACTTGGTTATACCGGGCTTCGTTAATTCTGTTCGTGACGCCAAGTTGACGCGCCCCCTAGGCCGTGGGGTACTCTGTGCCGGGCCGGTCGGTGCAGGGGATGTCACAGTGGCAGTGACCCGGTCCGTGACCCAGGGCGGTCAATAAAGAGGATTATAGTTTTTATAGTTTAATGTTCGTGACGCCACCTGTGGTATGCGGCTATATGGAGTAAAACATCTTTGTGCTCACCCGTATGGCAGACAACTCGGGTCTTCCTGGAGTGTCGCTCCCACGTGGCGGTGCTGGGCCCTATGTGCTGCTGAGCCTCCGGGCGTCTGATGGGGCCAGGAGACCTGCAGTCTTCTGCCCTCCGGTATCTGCTGCTGGGCCTTCAGTGCCCCAGAACCTCGGACTCCAGTGTCCGGGTTCTTCTACGCTCCTCTCTGACGTGAGCTGCCGTGCAGCTCCACTCCCCAGGTCTTTCCTCTTCGCTGTACTGTCTTCAACTCCTCTCACTAACTCTAACTAACCCCGCCTCCAGATTCCAGTTGCTAAGGGGAGGAGCTCCCCTTGCTGGTCTGGAGCCAGGAAAGTGTTGTATGCTACTATACCTGACTACGGGACCCCTGCTTGCTTCCAGGCATGGCATCACCCCTTGTGAGGGAGTCAATGCCACTGTGGCAACCAGACCCCTGGGGTGCTACATGGCCTCTTGGAAAGGTTTGGGAATTGCTCAATCTTTTAATTCTGTAGAAAAATTCTCCATTGTCTAATGGCTTACCTGTCCTGACCTGAAAGACCACCTCTCTGTTGGCAGATAGGAGAGCAGGAGCAGTGAGACAAAGACACTCCCCTAATTTCTGTAATCTGTCTCTTTGGCATTATGGGATTAAGATTTTGAGATTTTCCTGATCTGAAAACTTCTTTTGGAATAAATAATACTTCTTTGCAATTGGGCTAGTTATTACATTGGCCATCAATGAGCCTATGCTTATAGCAATGATAGTGATCACTTAAAGAAGTTGTCCACTACTTGGATAACTGCTTGTCATATCCTTCGCTTGGCCCCGATAAAATAAAAAAAGCCTATACCAACCTCCCATGCTGGTACCTTTCCAGCGGTGTTGGCACTCGCGGTCCCGGGGCTCCCGTGCGGTTGTTGTGACATGTGACCCCGGCTCCCAATTATTGCCGGTGTGTGACGCTCGAAAGCCCTACCCTGGGAGATGGGGGACTCGGAGCCGGGTCCTATGCTGTCGATGGGGTGCAGCCGTGACCCGGACCCGCTCCATGCCCAGGGCCGTCACATTAAAAAGAGATGGTACGGGCTTATCCGCGTTGAGTGGCTGATCTCGACTACGCCACCTGTAGCACCTGGTGAAGGCCACCAGCGCTGCTGCAGTCCGCTGAGGCAGGGTGTTATGGAAGCCGTCGTTGTTACTACTCCCCACTAATGCAGAATAAAGAGTCCGGAGGCCATAGGGGTTAACTTCCAGGGTTTTTACTCAGGGTGGAGATTACAGTTGAAAGGCTTCTCCCTGCTCCTTGCGGAGTTCTGCGGTCACCAGAGACGGGGGGGTCAGACAACCTCCGAGTAAGTCCAGTGTTCAATCAGGACCCCGCGCCAGAGTGTTCCTAGACTTCAGACTGAGTACTTTCCTGTCTGTGTGTGTGTAGATAGGCCGGGTCTCCCTCTGAACTTCACTCAGAAAAAGGGTACGGGTGGCAGCTCTGCTCCTTCCGTTACCCGGTGGGATCCTCAGGGCCTACCGGGCTTCCCTGACCAGGACGTAGAGTAGCAAGGTCAGGTATCGGGGGCCGGTACCCCTCTTGCAGCCGGAATCCCTCTGAATAGATCAGCATAGCGAGGACAGGTGGCGTATACCGCTCCGTCTGCATCCCCCTGGGATCCATTTGCGGTGGAGCTACACTCCTGAGCTCCGGGCCTTCTTGGTCATGGTCCTTGACCGGGCTGAGACATACATCATCTGCAACCTGCCCCTCGACCCAAGGCCAGGGTACGAGGGCAGTGTCTCCCTCCGCTGCAGGTCCACACAGGATCCACGTTCAGCGTAGGAGATCACAGTACAAAAGGACTCAGAACCAAAATGGCTGTGTATTAAATATCAAATTTTAAAGTGTCACTAAAATGTGAGTCCTCCACCCTCACCCACTAGTTGGTTCCCTTATCTCTTGGTTCCCCAGTTTCCCAATTTCCAGTAGGGGCAGCACTAAAGAGGTGCAGCATCCCTGTGGCGGTCGAACCCTCAGGGGCACCACATTCCCCCCTGGTGAAACACAGCACGTCCGCGGGCTGCAAAAGAGCAATACCTGGTACAGTTTTGTTTTATATATAACAGTAAACAATCTTCCCTTTATGGGAGGCACTTTTTCTTTAATGTTTCAAACAGCATATAATATAAAAGTACAAAAGTATAAAAATATAACAGTATACAACCATCCAGAGACATTTTTGCAAAGACAGACGGGTTAAAGTGCAAGGACGAAGAGTCAGTTCAGAAGCGCGAGGGACCTGTCCCAAACCCCCAACGTGGGCCCTGGGGTGGCTGCAGGGCATGAAGATCCCGAGTTGGACCTCCAGGAGAGCCACTCCCGACAGGTCTGAGGTAGAAGTAGCCGTGGTTTTACATAAAACCAATAAGGAGCACCTAAAGAGATGCAAACTATTTACAGGGTTGGAGTCTGTCTGCTGCAAGTCCTCAGGGACTAAAGTCTCTAGAAACCGTGGGGAGCAAATTAAACATAAACATTTTAACTTTAAACAAGTTTCAGCCGCCGGGGCTGCTTAATTCTCGGGCCTCCTCCGGGGAAAAGGCTCATTCCTCCCGACGGAGGCTGACCGGTCTTCTAAGGGTGAGCGCGAGGGGGCATCGCTCCCGGACACCTTGTGGACATCCAGGGTGTACCACCCCCGCACCCCGTGGTGGCGGGTGTACGTGACTAGGTCATCCGGGAAGACGTTCCGGCCAGGGTGTCCCTTTTTTAGCCGCGGCTCGACGTCCCGTCGGCTGACGAAGAAGTCGTGCTCATGCTGGGAACTCCGAATGAATCCCCACCCTGCCTCATGGTGGAAGCGGACAACTTGCCCTTCCACACAGGGCTTGGACAGGTCGCCTCCTCCTGGCAGGTTCAGGACTTTGTAGCCTTGGCGCGCACCTCGAGGAGCTTGCAGCGGACCTCCCTCCGGCGTTGCTCCCGGCCGAGTTTGAGGATCTGCTGGCGGCACAGCTCGCTCCTCCTGTGCGCTTCAGCCCCGGTCTCCCGGGGGAAGCCCATCAGGCCCCCCCCCTGGTTGTCCCAGACCCACTCCTCAGCCACCGGCCAGGTGACTGTCTGTGCGGGTAGCGGTGTCATCAGGGGCTGCTGCAGGTCCTCTGCAAGTGCGGACCAGTCCGGGTTGGGGTCGGTGGATACCCCAGCAGACTCAGGTTCTTCCGAGTCGGGAGTTGGGCGGCAGTGCAGGTCTCCACCAATAGCAGAAGCTCGAAGCTCCGGGGCAAAGACCTGCTCCCAGGTGACCGCTCCGGGCAGGAGATACTCGGCCATGAGGTCCAGTAAGGGCACAGTAGGCTCAGCAGCCGAGGCAGGGGTAGCACACTTACCCGCCTCTGGGCTGCTCGCAACCTCTGTCACCGCTTCCTCCTGAGCTTTGGCTCCTTGGCGGCGGGTCCGGATGCGCAGCAGCATTTCTTCCCGCCACGCAGCAGATGCCGCCTTCAGGGCCTCATCCAGTCTCCGTGCAAGACCCGGGGCTTCCTGGTGGAGAAATTCAATATCTCCCGCTGTAAGGACCCTGCCGCTTCACTCCCTGCTGGGAGAAGATCCTGGGCTGGGTTCGGAAGATTCCGTTTGTTGCACTCCAGCAGCGTCCATGTCCGCTCCTGAAGGTCGCAAACTCCAACTGCTATGGCCGCACCTTGTTGTTTTTCTTTTTCCCTCCTCTTTCGGGGCGGCTCCAGGGCGGTATGCTGACCGGCACGCCTTCGTTCAGCCCATCCATTTTGACGGGCATTACCCCGCGGACAGTCTCTGATGGAAGGGGCGGTCCACACTTTTGGCGCCATGTGGGAGCCTGGCCCACGATAGGAGGTGTTAGAAGACCGTCTTTCTGATACACTATGGTGTCTGTTCTTCTCGGGCGGGCACCATTTTAAGTGGAAAAGACAGTCCAAGGTGTAAGGCACACAGTACCCGGTAGCAATGGGTAATTCCTTCCTTTGCTGCGGGCACGAGATCCTGCCGACTACGCCAGTTGTATGACGCTCGAAAGCCCTACCCTGGGAGATGGGGGACTCGGAGCCGGGTCCTATGTTGTCGATGGGGTGCAGCCGTGGCCCGGACCCGCTCCGTGTCCAGGGCCGTCACATTAAAAAGAGATGGTACGGGCTTATCCGGGTTGAGTGGCTGACCTCGACTACGCCACCTGTGGCACCTGGTGAAGGCCACCAGCGAAGCTGCAGTCCGCTGAGGCAGGGTGTTATGGAAGTCGTCGTTGTTACTACTCCCCACAGGCGGAGCAGGGCCTCAGGGCAGAGAGATTGGATGGAGGGGGTTGTAGTATAGGAGTTCTGTTGCTGCGTAGTGCGGTGTAATGCAGAATAAAGAGTCCGGAGGCCATAGGGGTTAACTTCCAGGGTTTTTACTCACGGTGGAGATTGCAGTTGAAAGGCTTCTCCTTGCTCCTCGCGGAGTTCTGCGGTCACCAGAGACGGGGGGGGGGGGGGGGGGAGGTCCGACAACCTCCGAGTAAGTCCAGTGTTCAATCAGGACCCCGCACCAGAGTGTTCCTAGACTTCAGACCGGGTACTTTCCTTTCTGTGTGTGTGTAGATAGGCCGGGTCTCCCTCTGAACTTCACTCAGAAAAAGGGTACGGGTGGCAGCTCTGCTCCTTCTGTTACCCGGTGGGATCCTCAGGGACTACCGGGCTTCCCTGACCAGGACGTAGAGTAGCAAGGTCAGGTATCGGGGCCCGGTACCCCTCTTGCAGCCGGAATCCCTCTGAATAGATCAGCATAGCGAGGACAGGTGGCGTATATGTAGTGCCCCGAGGGTTCGGCCGCTACAGGGGTATTGCACCTCTGCCAGAGGTGTGATATTCCACTCCCGGGTAAGGATGGAGTAAGCTGCATGCATCACACACACCCTAGTTCCGAGGGACAGCTCAACGGTGCTCCCATTAGACAGTAATGCAGGCACGACAGAATCTGTCCCTGGCTGGAGTGGGGAGGGGGGAGGAAAACCCAGTGATGTAGGAGCAGATAGGGGTTGGGTTTCTGGGCATAGGTAGGAGCCCATTGGTTGCAAGTCACCTGGGCTCATACACAGAGAGGAAGGTATATAAGGTGGGCACCATCTTAGCTCAGGGTCTGTTCAGGGAGAGAAGGAGCTCAGACAGAGAGGGCTGACAGGGAGCTGTGGCTCAGTCTGGGCCCAGCTCCACGAGGTAGGCCTGGAGTGAAGGCCAGAAACGGCAGAGAGGAACAGAACACTAAGAGAGGCCCAGAGACACGAAGGCAGAAGGAACCCCAAAGGCCCAGGAGATTGCGGGTGACGGGTTGGCAGAACAGGGTACCGGATCCCAAGTTGGTGGAGGCGACTAATCCTCAGCCAAGGACCGGCGGTCGTGATCACATCTTGGTGCGACCCCTCACTACACCTACTAGAAAGGCACACCACATAGGGTCAGGGAAGTGGACATCCAGCCTCCCAAGAGAAGACCCGAGGCAGCTGGACAAAAGTAGTGTCACTGGTGGGGCACGGCCAGAGAAAGGAATAGAAGGGAGTCCTGTACCACACTCTGGAATTACCTGGGGGTTGACTGAGCCCCCTGCCTGGTGGACGCAGCACGGCTTGGGCAGTCATTGCCGGTGGAATGACTAAGAATATAAAGAACTGTGAGTAAAGCATTTGAACTGCAATCCCACGTCTCTGTGCTTCATCGCCGCACCAGCACTACTAGTGCTGGGACGCTCGCACCATCACTCCCACCATTTACTACACTGCCCTGGGGCTGCACTCTTCCCGTGGGGAGTCACACTACCTCAGCTGCACACACCATCAGCCCCAGCGGTCTGCCTTGCAGCGGCGGTTCTCACTGACCGCAATCCACGGGTGGCGTAGTCGGACAACTAATCTAAAACTTACAAATAGACTGCCACTGGTTTGACCACCCTGAGCCACGGGACCGGGTCGCTGCCACGGAAACTACACACCCCAGAGAACCGGTTCCGGGTAACCCACGCAAGTACGCACACGCGGCCCAGGGAGCGAGTCAACTTTGGCGTAGTCGGCAGGATCGTTACCAGCCTGCCACTAACGGGTATTGCGTGCCTGAAAGAGACTTTGCACTTACCTGAGAGAAGTTTCCCGCCATCCGGAGTCGTTTCCCGGCATCGGACGCCATCTTTGGTCGCTTCCTGCCATCTTCAGCCATTTTTCCCGCCCCGGCAGAGCGGACGCCATTATGTGCACGCCAAAAGACAGCAGGAAGCCACCTCCCATCGTGGACCAGGTCCCAGAATGGCGCCAAAGAAGGAGCCCACCCCCAACAGCCATGAGTGTGGCTGTGGAGATGTCCATCAACGTGGGGGGGCTGCCCCTGAGGGTGATTGTCAGCAGGTGGCCCCAAGACCACCCTCCATGGGGGCGGACAGGAAAGAAAACTTTGGGGCCGGGTGCGGCCTGGATCAGTCTGGACATACCGCACCCGGAGATGGAAGGAGCAGCGAAACCCACCAGCACCCTGGCCCGCAGCCTGCTGCAGGCTGAACCACCGTGCAGCCTAACGGAATTGCTGGCACAGCTGCCCAGAGACCCGGAGTGTGCGCGAGCTGCGCTGGAGGATTTAAATCGGAGGATGGTCCGGGCGCAGCGGATGTGTTTGCCGGGTGGAAGGAGGAGTTGGCCCGGCCACATGGAACCCGCCAGCAGGAGACATCGCGAGGACCGAACAGCGCGCCTGCCTCCGAGGGCGGTGAAGGAGGACCGGCGGCCGAGGAAGACGCCGCGGAGGAGGCCATAAAGACCGAGGCAGGAAACAGGGACGTCATCACCCCAAGCCCTGTTGCCACCAGCCTGCCCCCACCTTCCGTTGCGGGACCCGAAGCCCCGGGGACCATACCTGACACCACGCCCCCACCACCGCCAGCTAGGCCTCAGGCTGCAAGCGTTGCTGTCACGCCCCGCCCCGCGCTGTGCCCTTTGAACCCGGGCGCTGTAAAGAAGGAGGCGTCACAGGCCGGGACGCAAGGCCTAGTACACCCGGGCGCCGTTGCCTCTCCAGCGCCCCCTACCTTGGCTGCGCCACTCCCGGGCACGACCAGCAGACGACCACCGGCCTGGTCGCAAGGGCGAGTGCCCCCGGGCGCTGCTCCTCACCCGGGGCCCCCTGCTATACCACCCCTGGGCGCGGATCTATTCATCCAGCACACCAGCCTGGATGGACTGCCGAGCTGACCAGTGGCCACCCATGGAGAGCTCAACCCCCGCGCGAGCCTCTGATACCTGCTCCGGAGCCTGTGGAAGTCACCCAGCCCTCACTCCAGGATGTCCAGTTTGAGTGGGACCCCACTGGCGAAAATCTAATGGGGTTCACCCAAGAAACCCGGGCGGACGCAGCTCGTCGCCTGGAGTCCTGCCGTCAGCAGCTGGCAACCTTCGAGAGAGAGCGGCGGGAGAGGCGTATCAGGGAGGAGCGACTCCAAGCCCGGAGCGCAGATCAAAAACGGAGAGCTCGTCAGAATCCCCAAGCCGCCCGCGGTCCCCGAGCCTCCGGGACCGTCAGCTGGAGCACGGCTGGGGCTTCATTAGAGACCCGGAGGCCACAAACGACGTCTTCGTGACCAAAAGAGACGTCGAGAGTCACCTGCCAGAGGGACATCACGGACGTGACCTGTACCCTGGTGACGTGGTCACCTACACCCAGCACAAAGGCGCTAAAGGACTGTACGCCCTCCATGTCCACCGTTTAACCGAGGAGGAACTGCAGTACCACCCAGACACTGAGTACCTAGAGGGTCCGGATGGACCTAAAGATTACCCGGAGGAACAAGGCGCATACAGAGGACACCGTCAGGAGTAAGGAGGAGAAAATGTGCCTATGTATATAGTTACCCGTCAGGGTATGAGAATTGTTGTTGGAACTGTTACTGGATTGGAGTGTGGTCCCCGTTGAGACTAATGTGGAACTGTTAAAGGACTGTTACCTGTTAAAGTTACCCCCTATATCCCTTATCTGGCTGGGGACTGAGAACAGCCATTCCCTTCCCTACCTGGCCGAGGACTGAGAGCGGCCGCCCCTGTAAATAGTTGCGCTTCTTAAAGCGCCCCCTACTGGTTTTATAAAAAGACTGCAACATCTACCTCAGGACGAATTTACTGGACTGTTGCACCTTTAAGAAGAGTGAACACCTGGTCGCAAGTTGCACCGCGGCCAGTACCCAAGAATATGTTTACTTAAAGATGTTTTATAATGAAAAGTTTTATATGCTGCTAAAAGAAGTTTTATAGTATTTTATGTGTGCGAAGAAAGTCATGTAATATTTGTTAAAAGAGAAAAGTATACCGGTAACGTTAAAAGAAAACAGTGCCTCCCATAAAGGGATGGGTTAATAGTTATTGTCTTATATGCGAATGCATTCTAAAATTTTGTACGTTTTAAATTGTCTTTGCTCTTTTCCAGCCCGAGGACGTGCTGTAGTTTACCAGGGGGGAATGTAACGCCCCGAGGGTTCGGCCGCTACAGGGGTATTGCACCTCTGCCAGAGGTGTGATATTCCACTCCCGGGTAAGGATGGAGTAAGCTGCATGCATCACACACACCCTAGTTCCGAGGGACAGCTCAACGGTGCTCCCATTAGACAGTAATGCAGGCACGACAGAATCTGTCCCTGGCTGGAGTGGGGAGGGGGGAGGAAAACCCAGTGATGTAGGAGCAGATAGGGGTTGGGTTTCTGGGCATAGGTAGGAGCCCATTGGTTGCAAGTCACCTGGGCTCATACACAGAGAGGAAGGTATATAAGGTGGGCACCATCTTGGCTCAGGGTCTGTTCAGGGAGAGAAGGAGCTCAGACAGAGAGGGCTGACAGGGAGCTGTGGCTCAGTCTGGGCCCAGCTCCACGAGGTAGGCCTGGAGTGAAGGCCAGAAACGGCAGAGAGGAACAGAACACTAAGAGAGGCCCAGAGACACGAAGGCAGAAGGAACCCCAAAGGTCCAGGAGATTGCGGGTGACGGGTTGGCAGAACAGGGTACCGGATCCCAAGTTGGTGGAGGCGACTAATCCTCAGCCAAGGACCGGCGGTCGTGATCACATCTTGGTGCGACCCCTCACTACACCTACCAGAAAGGCACACCACATAGGGTCAGGGAAGTGGACATCCAGCCTCCCAAGAGAAGACCCGAGGCAGCTGGACAAAAGTAGTGTCACTGGTGGGGCACGGCCAGAGAAAGGAATAGAAGGCAGTCCTGTGCCACACTCTGGAATTACCTGTGGGTTGACTGAGCCCCCTGCCTGGTGGACGCAGCACGGCTTGGGCAGTCATTGCCGGCGGAATGACTAAGAATATAAAGAACTGTGAATAAAGCATTTGAACTGCAATCCCACGTCTCTGTGCTTCATCGCCGCACCAGCACTACTAGTGCTGGGACGCTTGCACCATCACTCCCACCATTTACTACACTGCCCTGGGGCTGCACTCTTCCCGTGGGGAGTCACACTACCTCAGCTGCACACACCATCAGCCCCAGCGGTCTGCCTTGCAGCGGCGGTTCGCACTGACCGCAATCCACGGGTGGCGTAGTCGGACAACTAATCTAAAACTTACAAATAGACTGCCACTGGTTTGACCACCCTGAGCCACGGGACCGGGTCGCCACCACGGAGACTACACACCCCAGAGAACCGGTTCCGGGTAACTCACGCAAGTACGCACACGCGGCCCAGGGGGCGAGTCATATACCGCTCCGTCTGCATCCCCCTGGGATCCATTTGCGGTGGAGCTACACTCCTGACCTCCGGGCCTTCTTGGTCATGGTCCTTGACCGGGCTGAGACATACATCATCTGCAACCTGCACCTCGACCCAAGGCCAGGATACGAGGGCCGTGTCTCCCTCCGCTGCAGGTCCACACAGGATCCACGTTCAGCGTGGGAGATCACAATACAAAAGGACTCAGAACCAAAATGGCTGTGTATTAAAAATCAAATTTTAAAGTGTCACTAAAATGTGAGTCCTCCACCCTCACCCACTAGTTGGTTCCTTAATCTCTTGGTTCCCCAGTTTCCCAATTTCCAGTAGGGGCAGCACTTAGTGCAAAATAGCCCCCTCTGGTGGGAGAAGTGTGGTGTTGGATGTGGAGGTAGGGTCCTGACCATCGCACTGTTCTTACCTCAGAGGAGGAACACTACACCCCATTAAAGAGGTGCAGCATCCCTGTGGCGGTCGAACCCTCAGGGGCGCCACACCGGCGTCACTGTCCCCGCCTTTGTATGAATTGAACATGAAGAGGAAGTCAGAGATCAGCTGCAGCCCAGACTTCCTCTTCATGTTCAATTCGACAGAAGGCGGGGACAGTGACACTGGCGCTGATTGGGCACCTGGCTCACGTGTCACAACAATTGCACAGGAGCCCTGGGACCACGAGTGCTGACACTGCTGGAACGTCGCTGGCACGGGAGGTGAGTAAAAGCTTTTTTTATTTTATAGGGGCCAAACATTTAGATCAAGAAGGGGATGTCCTACTAGTGGACCGGACAACCCCTTTAAAACTGCTTTTGATGCAGATATTAGTAAGCACTATAGGTGCTGGAACCTCCTTTCTCTCACATCCCAGCATGCATTGAACCTGGGTTTGTCCAGTGGCTAGCCTCACCAGAGCTGAAAGCCTGTCTCTTTTGTATGCCTTTATGTAATTTAACAAGGGAGCGGGATCAAAGAGACAAAGCACACCCCCACTTCTTGTAATCCATCCATCTCACACTTATGTGCCAATGCAATACATGATTACATTGAGGCTTGCAGAACAAGAGGTGCACTTTGCTACAGATCTGGACTGAAGTTTGGAGATGGATCCTGAGGATAACTGCAGTTGTAATAGCAAGGCTGGAGTAGTAAGAAATCAGGTGTTGGTGGTGATCTCCTCAAATTGATGATGCAGCCGCTCTAGTACCAGCTCTCCCAGACAGGCTGCTTTCACAAACCAACTCTGACACACTTTCCTGCTTTGGCCCCTTTATTTATCACATATCTTCTTCCCCTCCATGAAGTGGTGTGGCACCCTACTTATCCACAAAGTCTCAGGTCCGTGAGGGCACACGGACCACGGGTGTCGGTGTAGTTTCCTAGAGGACACTTGGGTCCGTGAGGACTTGGAGAATCTGGAATCTCATGAGCAGCAGGATGAATGAAGTGGAACCCAGCAGGGATGGAAGCCAGAAAAAGCACAGTGTGCACAGAAGATGGAGCACACCAAACAGGTGTGTTTCTTAGTAGGCCTAAACAGATGACATCATCAGGCCACGCCGAGCAACTTGCAAAATCCGAAGTGGAGCACAACAGGGCAGCGGACCCAGAAGAAGGAAGCGGAACCCGGGATACCCGGGACAAGAAGTAACACCTACTAAGGTGTGTGCACATTGCACAGTTTGATCTCAGACCCCTGATATCCAGCACAGTATCCACTACCAATATAACAGTAAAACATATGTGTGTGAATCGCCATTTTTACAGCGACAGCAACATCAACATTGCAATCCAGCATACAATGCAAATAGATATTAATTGCAACATAAATAAGGTTGGCATTTTTAAAAAATATTTCACTGCAGCAACTTTTAGGGCTCATTCAGATGTCAGTTTTTTCGTATACGAGTTTTATTTGTATTTTTTACGGATAGAACTCCTCATACCTATTACAGCCTATAGGGCTGTTCATATATCCCTGTATTTTTGAGGACCGAGTAATCCACATCAAAACTTGGAGCCATACTTGCCAATGCAAGTCTTTGGGTCCGTGAAAAAATAATACTGCACTCGGATGCCATCATTGTGCTGTCCGTTTTACACTAATTGTTTGATAGGAGAAACGTAAGAATTTTTTTTACATATCAGAATGGTAAAATCTGATACGCTGCCCAAACAGAAAATCTGATGAAAAACACTGCAGAAACTACGTTTTTTGCATACGAGAAAAATTGCTGATATCTGAATGAACTTTTAATTCGAGAGTACCCCACACAGTCATGTGCAACATTTACATTTTGCTGGTAGTTTTGCTGGTCATATATATATATATGATACTTTGTTCAGTTCAATTGAATTTTCAATTTGAACATTACCGACATTAGACATGGGCTGTCTACGCGTATTACAACATGCCATGTAAAAAGCAATGATCTCATCCTGTGCTCTTTGACCCCCTACAGCATTATGTAGGTGTCCAGGAATGGCAAACATTTGCACAGGCCGGTGTCATGAGGGTCTCACTATTGTGGAAATGTAATGATTCAGGGCTTGGAATGTGTGTGGATTCTGTAATTAGCCTGTTCCTCTGAACTAAAGAGTCACAGTTCACTGCACTAAGTAGGTCACTGATATCTGCTTCATGGTATAGTCAATACCATTCACACTCGGAACATGGAGGAATGGACACTGAAGAAGCAAATACATCAGACAAGTAGAGCATTATATGGATTGTCTAACCCAGCGATGAACCAAGGCTGCCAGGAGAAGCTTTGAGTAGCCATAAAAGCCTCATATATGGGCATTTCCTTCTAAGAATGAAGGTGCCCTGATGATCTTGTGTTCTTATACAATACCCATTCAAATGAATTGCGATTATGGAAGGAGGAAGAAGGAGAACCCTCTTCAAAATGGTTGATTAAAACATTGGGGGGTTAGATTTACCAAAGCTGTCTTAACTTTTAAGCTGGCCATACACATTAGACTTATATCGGTCAAATCCGCTGATATCGACGGGCTCGGCCGACAGTCTACTGTGTATGGCAGGGGTCCCCAACCTGTACCTTGAGAGCCACAAGTGGCTCTCGGGCCCGTGATGTGTGGCTTGCGGCTGTCTGCCAGCTTGGTGCATTAGAAACAGGTGTGACAAACATCTACTAAGAGCACAGAAGAGCAGATGGGGGTAAGATAGGAAACCCTGGAGCTTGGCATACTGCCTTGGTGTGATTTCAGTGGAAAAGCTTTGGTTGTCATTAAACCAGAAATAGGGGGCTCTGGGTGTCACTACCATGAATGGGGCAGGAGCTGGATGTGGCTTGCGACCCTCTCTCAGAGCTGAATGTTGCTTGTGACTCTCTCTCAGAGCTGAATGTTGCTTGTGACTCTCTCTCAGAGCTGGATGTGGCTCGTGAACCTCACTCAAAGCTGAATGTTGCTCGTGACTCTCTCTCCTAGCTGGATGTGGCTTGCGACCCTCTTTCATAGCTGAATGTGACTCTCAAGGTCAGAAGGGTTGCGGACCTCTGGTGTATGGGGTGGCCGATCAAATGATGGTTGGAAGTGAAGGCATATTCGAATTTGGACTGCTGACTGCATTGTTCTCCCTGCGATAAGCCGCCAGCTGACATCAGTTGGCGGCTTTCTCATAGAGAACACAGGAGCACTCGGCCGAATGAGCTCTCCCATGTAAATTCCTAAATGGCACACGCAGATCATGAATTTTTCACAAAGTCAAAAATGGTGTTTATTGCTGTCTCTACTATTTTTTTTCTGATGTTTAAATAAGTTTGCTGCAAAAATTGTGCCAAAATACCTGGCATACATAAAATCACTCCAGGGTGAGATTGGAGAACATTGGCAAAAAATTCTCAGACTTTTCGAGAAGACAAAAATGATGAATTTGCCAAAAATATCTGGGAACCCTAAACTCTGTCCACTAAAAAAAACAAACAGGTGAGCACATATAAAATTTAGGCATATGCACTGATGGGGCCATTGACTATAATGATGCAGACAGGAGTCACCGTGCGCTCGGTCGTGCATTATTTCGGCCTCATACACCTATTATCGGCGATCAACCAAATTTAGTTGACTTGAGTTTCGGAGCCCACCTCAAATAGACATATACTGCCAAAAATAATGCACGACAGAGCACACAGTGACTCCATCTGCATCATTATAGTCAATGGCCCCATTGGCGCATATGTCTGAATCCCGTTTTGTGAGGGTTTGGACGTAAGCCCGGATGGAGCCACTGAACGTAGGGAAAACATGATATGAATGTTACACGCACGCCGCTAGGTTCAGATAGGGCGAGAGAGGTTTCATGAATTCGTTGGAATCCTGAGGGAACCATTACTCAGGGAGACCATAGGCTGCAGCTTCTCTCAAGCACACAATAGATTCAGTTGCTGACCAGACACATCTGACAAGAGTAGTTTTCAACAGTTTAACAGTGGAATTTAATCTGAAGCACGGCCAGTGCGATTCAGGGATATTACAGCAACAATCTTCATTACAGTACAGTTTAATAAAGTAGGCACAGTAATGCCAGTCTCTTCAGTAGCATAATTCAGCACAGATTAGCTCTCTTAGCAGCACACTTTTATGCATACACAACCACAGGCATTTCCTTCACAAGGACACAATAGTACACAACATTCTTTATCCTGCATGGAGATGGAGGGGGGGGGTTTGATGAGGGAGAAGATCCCTATGACTCGATTCCTTCCAGTCCTTATCTTTCTGCCTGATAATACTCCACACTGTTAGCTCAGGGTGTCTATATGACCGGTGTTTAGCATACCTCCTGACCTGAATTCTGTTCCCTTGCCTTCTGTGATATAAAGATCACACACCACCTTTCTCTTTGGCTCCAGCCAGACAGTAAATAACTTCCCCACAATCCCCCTGGAGCTCTGCTAAAACACTCCCTGTTTACTGTGACCGTGTTAACCCCTCTAGTTGCTGGATGCTTCTGGAGCATAACACTTCCTGTCTCCTGTGCTTGCTTGTGTTATTTCTAATAGTTGCTGGATGCTTTTGAAGCAACAGCAGTACTTCTGCATGTCACATGAATCCTAAGGCTAAATGCTTCAGTAATTGTTTGGTCATGGGTTTATCATTTAAATGAGTTTTTTAGATCTGAAAAAAATTTGGGCCAAGTAGAGGAATTATCCTATAACAATAAACCACCCATTTATTCACCTGATAAATTCCCACCGGTCCAGTCCTATCTCTCCAGTGCTCCCAGCACTTGGTTTGCGTAATATCATGGGTGTATGTCCCTCTGCAAGTGCGCTCCTTACAGGGACGAGTTTTTGAGACAGATGTGGATCTCACCTGTCTGGTTTCAAACAAAATTTTCACATGGGTAGATAATGCTTTAAAGTAACAAAACAAGTATTAATTCTCTACTGAAGCACCGGCTGCTCCATTGCCATCTTTCTGCTGTTCCCCGGTGTTTGTTGATAGAGTTGCAGGGGCAATGTTCCGTATACAACACTTTAGCGCTGCTGCCAATCACTGACTTCAACAGTGAAGGTGGAGTAGATGATGGCACAAAACTACCAAGACCAGTGATTGCCTGCTGCGGTTTTGTGCCATAAATGGGACGTCACTACTAGAGATGAGCGTTGTTCTACTCGAACTGTTCGCCAATCTCAAATTCGAGCTGTTTTGGGCGGTGTTCGAGCCGGTCGGCGAACACGAACAATTTGAGAAAAATTCGGCTGTTCGAGGTTATGTTCGATAACTGTTCGTGCACCAAAATCATAACTGGATTTTTTCTCAGTAATGATGAAAATTAATGTTAATACGCAGTTTGAGTGTACAGCGGGGCGGGGGGAGGGGCAGGGGATGGATCTCTGCAGGAACAATGAAGATCTCCATTTTTTTTTCTCTTTCCCGCATTTGCAGTGGGGAGGTGCAATCTGTCAGCCTATCAGCAGCGCACACACGGAGCGAAGTGCTTTTTTTCACACAAGCAAGGGCATGTGTGATTGGCAGTGTATGTCACATGTCCTTGCCCTATAAGACCAAGCCATTTTCCCCGTCGCCACCATTTTCTCACTGCTGCAGCTGCGTGTTAGACGGCACCGCTGTTGCTGTGTGCGCTATACCTTGTTAATTTCAAGCCAATTTTCGCACAAATATACAGATAGCTTGGGAGTAGGGAATAGTTGTGATTGCAGTCCTTTTAAGGACTAGGTTACAGCATTTCCTACGACTTTTATCAGGCAATAGATAGATTGTGGGAGTAAAGACTAATTGTAATTGGAGTCCTTTTCAGGACTAGGTTACATCAGTTCCTATCAGTTTTTGCCAGGCAGGTCTGTGCCAGTGCTGTGCAAGTTTTTTTCACAGCATTTGGCTGAATCTAGCAAAGCTAATCCTTTTTGGCCTATTGCAGAGTGTGTTAGTCAGTGGAGTAGCCTATCTGTGTTGCAAGATATACCACCTGTGTATAGAATACCAATTTTTTTACTGCACCTAGTGAAGTAAAATCTTTTGGGCATAGCATCATTCTATTAGTCCATCTATACTGACCTCCATCAGGTTGCAAACTGAATATAATTTTTTTCTGCATCTAGCTCTGAAAAAATATTTGGGCTTCTAGCAGTGTGTGGGACTTGGTCTATTAGTCCATCTATACTGACCTCCATCAGGTTGCAAATTAAAAATAATTTTTTTCTTCATTTAGCTCTGAAAAAATATTTGGGCTTCTAGCAGTGTGTGGGACTTTCTCTATTAGTCCATCTATACTGACCTCCATCAGGTTGCAAATTAAAAATAATTTTTTTCTTCATTTAGCTCTGAAAAAATATTTGGGCTTCTAGCAGTGTGTGGGACTTGTTCTATTAGTCCTTCTATACTGACCTCCAGCAGGTTGCAAATTGAATATAATTTTTTTCTGCATCTAGCTCTGAAAAAATATTTGGGCTTCTAGCGGTGTGTGGGACTTGGTCTATTAGTCCATCTATACTGACCTCCATCAGGTTGCAAATTAAAAATATTTTTTTTCTGCATCTAGCTCTGAAAAAATATTTGGGCTTCTAGCAGTGTGTGGGACTTGGTCTATTAGTCCATCTATACTGACCTCCATCAGGTTGCAAATTAAAAATAATTTTTTTCTTCATTTATCTCTGAAAAAATATTTGGGCTTCTAGCAGCGTGTGGGACTTGTTCTATTAGTCCATCTATACTGACCTCCATCAGGTTGCAAATTAAAAATAATTTTTTTCTGCATCTAGCTCTGAAAAAATATTTGGGCTTCTAGCAGTGTGTGGGACTTGGTCTATTAGTCCATCTATACTGACCTCCATCAGGTTGCAAATTAAAAATAATTTTTTTCTGCATCTAGCTCTGAAAAAATATTTGGGCTTCTAGCAGTGTGTGGGACTTGGTCTATTAGTCCATCTATACTGACCTCCATCAGGTTGCAAATTGAATAAAAAAATTTTCTGCATCTAGCTCTGAAAAAATATTTGGGCTTCTAGCGGTGTGTGGGACTTGGTCTATTAGTCCATCTATACTGACCTCCATCAGGTTGCAAATTAAAAATAATTTTTTTCTGCATCTAGCTCTGAAAAAATATTTGGGCTTCTAGCAGTGTGTGGGACTTGGTCTATTAGTCCATCTATACTGACCTCCATCAGGTTGCAAATTAAAAATAATTTTTTTCTTCATTTAGCTCTGAAAAAATATTTGGGCTTCTAGCAGTGTGTGGGACTTGTTCTATTAGTCCTTCTATACTGACCTCCAGCAGGTTGCAAATTGAATATAATTTTTTTCTGCATCTAGCTCTGAAAAAATATTTGGGCTTCTAGCGGTGTGTGGGACTTGGTCTATTAGTCCATCTATACTGACCTCCATCAGGTTGCAAATTAAAAATAATTTTTTTCTGCATCTAGCTCTGAAAAAATATTTGGGCTTCTAGCGGTGTGTGGGACTTGGTCTATTAGTCCATCTATACTGACCTCCATCAGGTTGCAAATTAAAAATAATTTTTTTCTGCATCTAGCTCTGAAAAAATATTTGGGCTTCTAGCAGTGTGTGGGACTTGGTCTATTAGTCCATCTATACTGACCTCCATCAGGTTGCAAATTGAATAAAAAAATTTTCTGCATCTAGCTCTGAAAAAATATTTGGGCTTCTAGCGGTGTGTGGGACTTGGTCTATTAGTCCATCTATACTGACCTCCATCAGGTTGCAAATTAAAAATAATTTTTTTCTGCATCTAACCCAGCCAATAGTTTTGGCCTAATACCACAGTTTGGCCACTCAGCTCTGCTCGGTTACCATCCATTGTTTTTTTGTGCAAACAACTCCAGAGTTGTGAATTAGTTAACCACCAAAATGAGTGGAAAAAGGCCTGCTGCTGGTGGAAAGGGGAATAGGCGTGTTGGGAAGGGGAAAAAAGGTTGTGTCCGTGGGGTAGGTGCAGAAGAAAGACCATCTTCCAGCCAAACTAAAATGTCTACTTCTTTTAGCGGACAATGTGATAAGATCCCTTTCTTACGGCCACGCCAATCGCTACAAATTCCAGATGAGGCACAAAAACAGCAGGTGCTTCAACGGATATCAAGTGCTCCTTTAAGTGGGCTCTCCTCCACATCAACTTCAACATCACAAATACTCCAGTCCTCAAAGGTGTCACCCAAATCGCACTTGCTTCCTCACAGCTCCCAAATCTCCAGCTGCCCGTCTGAGTATGAGGTAGAACAGATGGTTGAGTCTGCAGAGCTGTTTACTCATACTATAGCCTGGGAATCAGAGGTCGACTCCAGCGCTTCTGTGAATCCAGACGAGGAAATGATCTGCACTGATGCCCAGAATCTTTATGAGTCGGATCCAGGACCAGACGCAGAAGGTTCTGACCATAATGTAGACCCTCATTCCCAAACTGTAACTCCTGTTGGTGGAGACAATGAGGAAGACGATGATAAGACTCAAATACCTGATTGGAGCGACAATTTTAGTTTTTTGTCAGGGCAGGAACAGGTTGGCTCTGAGGACGACGGGTGTGATAACGCACAGGGTGATGATGATGAGGTCGGAGATCCCACTTACTGTCAACCCACAGTCAGCCAAGAGATGAGGTCAGCAGAGGAGGTGGAGGAAGATGCTAGTGACGACGAGGTCAGGTTGCGCCTTCCTGGACAGAGACGTAGTACTGGAAGCACGTCAACAACTGCATCCTCAAACACAACTCTGCCTCTCACCACAAGTCGTGGTGGCTCTTCAGGTCGCATGGGTGCTAAGCCTTGCATAGCCTGGGCATTTTTTCAGATCGATAAAGATGACTCAACTCGTGTTATCTGTAACATTTGTCAGCAAAAGCTAAGTAGAGGCCAAAAAATACATAGTTTGAGTACTTCATGCATGAACCGGCACATGGACATGAAGCATAAGTTGCAGTGGGAAGCTCAGTGTGCTACAATGCGGTCTAGCCGGCCGGGCCAACCACCGTCTGCCATATCTTGTGCATCCGCGGCCTCTTCATCCTCTGTGACTGGGGGGACAGCAGTCACACCTGTTTTGGGGCGCAGACCTGCCACCTCTTTACCCGCAACAGCCAGCGTGATTGGCAGGTCATCATTTTCTTTGGAGGTGGTAACACCAGCTGGTGTTGAGCGCTGTCCGACATCGATAGCACCACCTTTGGATCAAGGCAACCTAACATGTCCGCCTGCATCTTCCTCACAGACCGGCAGTTTGCCGGGGACACCCTTATCAACCCCGTCTAAGCACAATAGCCAGCCCTCGGTCCCTCAGATGTGGACAAGTAAAAGACCATTTCCTCCTAGCCATGAGAAAGCTAAGAGGTTGAATTTCACCATCTGCAAGCTCTTGGCTACAGAAATGCTGCCTTTCCGCCTGGTGGACACAGAGGATTTTCGAGACCTTATGTCCGTCGCAGTGCCCCAGTACCAGATGCCCAGTCGGCACTACTTCTCAAAGAAAGGTGTGCCTGCGCTCCACCAGCATGTCGCACACAACATCACCGCTTCTTTGAGAAACTCTGTGTGTGACAGGGTGCATTTCACCACAGACACTTGGACGAGTAGGCATGGACAGGGGCGTTACATGTCGCTGACTGGGCACTGGGTAACTATGGTGACAGCAGGACAAGGGGCTGCTGTCCAAGTCTTGCCGTCCCCACGAGTTGTGCGTCAATCCTCTTTATGTCATTTTTCCTCCACTGCTTCTGCCTCCTCAACCTCCTCTCGGTCTTCCACCTGCACCCAAAGCCTGTCTGGTCATGGTACAAGCTTTCTAACTGCGCAGAAGGGATCCTGCACACCTCCTTACTATGCTGGCAGTAGGGCTCAACGTCATCAGGCGGTTTTTACATTGAAATGTCTGGGAAATGTGAGTCACACAGCTGAGGAGTTGTGGTCAGCTCTGGAGAACCAATTTCATGAATGGTTGTCTCCACTGGACCTGAAACCAGGGAAGGCCGTGTGCGACAATGCTGCAAACCTGGGTGCGGCCCTTCGCCGGGGCAATGTCACACACGTGCCTTGTATGGCTCACGTGTTGAACCTGGTTGTCCAGCAATTTTTAGCCCACTATCCCAGACTAGATGGCCTTCTGCAGAGGGCACGGTCGCTGTGTGCTCACTTCCGCCGTTCGCATCCCGCAGCTCAGCGACTTACATCTCTACAGAAGTCGTTGGGCCTGCCACTTCACCGGCTAAAATGCGATGTGCCTACCCGGTGGAATTCAACTCTGCACATGTTGCAGCGACTGTGGCAGCACCGACAAGCCCTGGTGCAATACGTTCTGACGTATAGCCTGGGCCAACGAGATTCAGAGGTGGGGCAAATCACGCTGGAGGAGTGGTCTCAGATCAGGGACCTATGCACCCTTCTGCACAGTTTTGAAATGGCGACGAAGATGTTTAGTGCTGACGATGCCATTATCAGCATGACTATTCCGGTGATTTACATGCTGGAGCACATGTTAAACAGAATTCGGAGTCAGGTGGTGGCACAAGAGGAGGTGGAGGAAGTAGAGGAGGAGGAGTTGTATGCGGAAGGGCTAACATCTGCAAGGTCCAGACGGTCGGCAGCACCAAGGCGGCAGGCATGTGAGGATGGGGGAGATGATTTTACCAGGGCGCATGGTAGCAGCCAAACTAGTGAGGAAGGTGCAGGAGTCCAGGAAGAAGTGGAGGACGAACTGATGGAAGACTCATCAGATGAGGGAGACCTTGATCACATTTCTGTTGTGCGAGGTTGGGGGGAGAGGACAGAGGAAGGAAGCATGATTGCTACCTCGCCACCAACACAGGGACTTGGTGCTCCTGGATGCGCAACACACATGAGTGCCTTCTTGCTGCACTACCTGCAACATGACCCTCGAATTGTGAGAATTAGAAATAATCCTGACTACTGGGTTGCCACACTGTTAGATCCCCGGTACAAAAGTAAATTTGCAGAAATTATTCCTGCCATAGAAAGGGATGCACGCATGCAGGAGTATCAGCAGAGACTGTTGCAGAATCTTACATGTGCTTTTCCACAAAATACCAGTGGTGCACGTAGTGAATCTCACAGTTCCAACTTGCCAACCGTGGGACCGTCAAGTGTTCAGCACTCAAACCGTAACAGAACCACAGTATCTGCTGGTAACATCAATTTTGCGGAATCATTTCACCACTTTTTTAGCCCATCCTTTGCAAGGCCACAGGAGACAAGAAGTCTGACACATAGTCAACGCCTAGAGACGATGGTACAGGAGTATCTCCAAGTAAACATTGAAGCCACGACTGTGTCACTGGACCCTTGCTCTTTTTGGGCTTCCAATCTGGATAAATGGCCGGAGCTAGCCACTTACGCCTTGGAGATCTTGTCATGCCCCGCAGCCAGCGTTCTGTCTGAACGTGTGTTCAGCGCTGCTGGTGGTGTGCTGACAGATAAGCGCACGCGGCTCTCCACTGATAATGTAGACAGACTCACGTTCATAAAGATGAACAAATCATGGATCCGAAACGACTTTTCTACCCCTGTGTCATCCTGGGGAGAGTAAAAGCTTGATGATTGGTTAAAATCACCCTACCAACCGTTTTAAGCTTTCAAATTACTAATCATGTTTATCTGTATCTTGACTGGAAAATAATTTGGGCTTTGTAGCAGTGTGCAGCACTGATCCTATTAGGCCATCTATAATAAGCTTCACCAGATTTAAAATTAAAAATAATTTTTAGCTGCATCTAGCCCGGAAAATAATTTTGGGGCTCCGAGATGCGCAAGACACATAAGTGCCTTCTTGCTGCACTACCTGCAGCATGACCCTCATATTGTCAGAATTCGAAGTAATCATGACTACTGGGTTGCCACACTCTTAGATCCCCCAAACTTTTCGATCAACCTTTTCATTTTAATAAAGACCAAAAAAATGGTCATTTTTGAAATTATAAGCATTAGCAGGTTGTTAGAAACTGAAATCAAACAGTTTTCAACTCAAAACTTTACTCTAGGTGATGTTACATTTTCACATAGGACCCCTTGTTCGAAAGGAGCTTCTGAACTCTCTCGTCCATTGAATTTGTCAGGTTTTGGATGGTTTCTGCTTCAATTGTTTTGCATGAGGACAGAATACCCTCCCAGAGCTGTTGCTTAGATGTGAACTGCCTCCCGCCATCATAGACACTCCTTTTAATGATGCTCCAAAGGTTCTGAATGGGGTAGAGGTCAGGGGAGCATGGGGGTCACACCATAAGTTTGTCCCCTTTTATGCCCATATCAGCCAGAGATGCAGATGTTTTATGTGCAGCATGAGATGGTGCATTATCATGCAGAAAAATGATCTTGCTGTGAAATACACGGTTCTTCTTCTTGAACCATGGCAGGAAGTGCTGTTTGAGAAAATCCACATACATTATGGAGTTCATCTTTAGCGCCTTCAGGGATCCTAAAGGGGCCGACAATCTCTCTCCCCATGATTTCAGCCCAAAACATTACTCCACCTCCTCCTTGTTGGCGCTGTAGCCGTGTTTGCGTGGGGTGTCCATCAACCAGCCATCCTCCACTCCATTCATCTGGACCATCGAGCGCTGCTCGGCACTCATCCGTGAACAAAACAGTTTTGAAATCAGTCTTCATGTAATGTTTGGCCCACTGGAGCCGTTTCTGCTTGTGTGAAGTGGATAGAGGAGGTCGACAGGATGGCGTATGCACAGCTGCAAACCTCTGAAGGACCCTGCATCTTGTTGTTCGGGGGACGTTGGAGGCACAAGCAGCTTCAAAAACTTGTCTGCTGCTATGACAAGGCTTTTTTGCCGCTGCTGTTTCAACCTGACGTAATTGCCTGTAGGAAAGAGTCCTCAATTTGCCCTTATCAGCACGCACACGTGTGTACTGTGAATCAGCTACATACTTCTTGATTGCCAAGACACTTCATCCTGATCATCGCACAATGTTGATTGTAGTCATGCCTTGACCTAAACACTCCACAATTTGTTGCTTCTCAGCAGCCGACACATCCTTTTTCTTTCCCATTTTGGCAGAAAATGTAGGCTGCTTAATAATGTGAGACAGCCTTCTTAAGTAGTCTTGCCTTTCATTGGACACACCTGCCAAACTAATTAGCACAGGTGTCTGCAATTGTTTACAGTGATATAAAGAGCCCTGACACACATCACCATCAATGAGTTTAACTGACAAACAAACAAATTCTTCCCTTATCACTCCTAAACACTTTTTGCATAATAATTTGGAACGCGGTGTACATGTGCTTTTCCACAAAACACCAGTGGTTCACGTAGTGAATCTTACAGTTCTAACTTGCCAACCGTGGTCTGTATGGAATTGTTCAATAAAGGGCCCAAAATTAAGATAACATAGATGGGAGAGGTCTCTATGAATAGGAATTCCTAAGTATTTGATACCCTGTGAGGGCCAGGCAAAGGGAAAGTTGGACTGGATGGAATCCTATATGGATTTAGGGAGGGAGACATCGAGGGCCTCAGACTTCGCTGCATTGATTTTAAAATTTTACCATGTAACAAAGTGATCTATTTCAGCCATAACAGCAGGGATGGATATATGTGATTGAGTGATATATACTAGGACATCATCAGCAAATAGAGAGCACTTGTACTCGGTGCCTCCCACCTCAATCCACCTAATATTGGGGTTATGACGAATTGATGAGAGCAGGTGCTCCGTCACTAGGATGTATAAGAGAGGGGACAGAGGACATCCCTGCCTTGTCCCATTGGTGATTGTGAAAGGTGATGAAAATGTTCTGACGCACCCCCTGGGCCTTGGGACACCCGGAGCCGGACCCTTTTTGGTGGATGCTGGTGGTTGTAGTCTTCGTGGCGGCGATCCGGTTCCGTGGCTCAGGGCGGTCAAACCAGTGGCGGAACTATTTATGTGGTTTTGATGTTTAAATGTCCGACTACGCCACCCGTGGATTGCGGTCAGAGTGAACCGCCGCTACAGGGCAGACCGCTAAGGCTGGTGTTGTGGGTGCAGCAGAGCATAGCATAACTCCCCACGGGAGGAGTATAGCCTCAGGGCAGTGTATGCGGAGGATGGGGGTGATGGTGCAGGGCAGCAGCAGTAACGACACGGAGTCAGTGATGCAGTTCAGGGCCTTTACTCACAGTTCTTATTATCCAGACCACGTCTGCAGGTAACGGCTGCCCACGTCGTACTGTGCTCACCAGGTGAGGGGCTCAGACAACTCCCAGATAACTTTGGAGCGCTTCACAGGACCCCCTTTGTGTGTCCTTTGTCTGGCCTTTCTTACCAACACTTCTGTCCGGCTGCCTCGGGCCTCCTCTTGGTAAACTTGGCGCCAGTTTCCCTGACCCTATGTGGTGCCTTCCTAGCGGGTGGAGCAAGGGGCTGCGCCACATAAAATGTCAGAGCCTCCGGTTTCTAGCTGAGGGTCGTTTCCTGCCTCCACTAGTTCGGGGACCGGTCTCCCCCTTTGGCCTGACCCCTCCACGCAGGTGGATTCGGGCGTGCGGTGGCGACTCGCCCGTCCGCACCCCTGGGATCCCTTCATTCCTCGTTCCTGGAGCCTTCTCCGCTCCTCTTCCTTCCTTCTCCCTCTTGCAGGCCTGGGCCTCTGTTACTAGGCCCGCCTCCGGAGCAGAGCTCATGCAGAGCCCCTGCTCCCTGCCACTTCTGCTCAGACTTCTCTGCACTGAACTAAGATGGTGCCCACCTTTTATACTCCCTTCTCAATGCACCCAGGAACTGCTTCCTCCCTGCTCCTGCACTGCAGGGTTCCCCTTCCTCAGTGTTCCCTCCCCCCACTCCAGCCAGGGACAGGGACTGTCGTGCCCATCTCAGGGGCATATTGGTCGCCCTGCCCCACGGCAATGTGGTGTAATGCATGCAGGTGTCGGGTCCTGATCCACACTCCATCCTTATCTGAGAGTGAGATATCACACCTCTGGGTGAGGTGCAATACGTCTGTAGCAACCGAGCCCTCGGTGCTACAGTTCCATTTATCTTCAGCCTAGGTGACGTATTGTGATACAGGGCCGTGATTTTGGCTATAAAAGGGTCCCCTAGACCCCTACCCCAAGCTTTTTAAGAGAATCATATATGGCGTGCCAGGAGACTCTATGGAATGCTTTCTCAGCATCCAACGAGAGTATCTACTTACAAATTTTTAACTGCATCTAGCCCAGGAAATACTTTGTGCCTAGTAGCAGTGTCTGCTAGTCAGCGGATTATCCCGGCTGTTAAGCAAGCTACACCACCTGTAGTTTGGACACTTAATTTTTTCAAAGGAAATGCTTCGGGACCACGGGATACTTAGTGAAGAGCATCAGGAGGCACCCCAAGGCATAGGGGCTGGGACTGGCACTAGGATGCCTTGCGGTGGACAGCCGAGCTCGATCCTTATAAAAGCTTTTTAACTGCAGCAGCTTTAGTGGACGCTACTGGAGCTGGAATTACGCGGCTGCTGGCATGAGACTTGCCCTCCAATAGATCCTTGTAAATGGATTTAAAGTGTATTCATTCAAATTAGAGGGACAATTTAAATTAAAAAGCTTAGAGCTGCCTCCACCACAGGGGGGCTCTCTCGACCCACCAGCGGACAGGCACCAGTATTGGGAGAGGGGGGCTGGCCGTCAGGGTTCACCGCGGCTCTGGCACAAACCCGGCGACACGGAGGTGGCACGGGCAGGAGCGGACTGGCCGTCTCGGCTTCTCACTTTTTGGATTTTAGAAGGGCATGACATGCCTATATCTGTGTCTCCCCCTCCTTTTACTCCTCCACCTCTTTTCTTTTCGCATGACTATATGTACTTGTCACTTTTCCATGTGTTAGTTGTGTCTTCTGAGCAGTTTGTCAGCTTTTGGACACCTTTGAAGGTGTTTTCTATGTGTTTCTATGTGTTTTTGTTTGCCTGCCATTGGTTTTAACGGTGTTCGAAGGTGTTCGACGAACAGTTCGGCGAACCGAACCGAACTCGAACACTACGGGGGTGGCTCAACACTAGTCACTACTGCACCACTGCAAGGACTTCTGGTAAGTAATGCTTCTTTTGTTATTTAAGCATTACCTGTCTATTGTGCCTAAAAATAGGCTAACCCTGTTATTATACACCGAAGAGGAAAAAAAACAAAACAAAAAAAAATAAAACCTTTGTTCATCCAGAGAATGACATAGGTTGGGAACTTCCATTATTTCACAATTGTGAACAAAGTCAGAGAAGAAGGCGGAATTTTGTCTTTACTTGGTAAACTTGGACCACATTCTCCACTAATGTCACTCCAAAACTGACTGACATTTCCATTTTTTGAACATTGCTTTTGATATAGCAAAAAACAAGCAGAATCTTTTCAAATATAAGGCTATAAAAGCCTAAAGCACAACTTATTGTTAACTATGCCAATGCCACAAACAATATGCAGGGCAGGTAAAAGACAGGCATGACACCTGCAAAATGCACTGGAATTCCATAGTGTTAAGCACTTCTTCCAGCTCCCTTCCAAGGTTGGCACTCTTCCCCTGTGGCCGTCGCCATTTGCTGTTCTACACATTGGGTTTGCCATGTGTTTCAGTGACATCTTCCTAGGCCTCTTAAAGGGGTATTCTCAAGCTAATTAATGTCTTTCGTTTTTTAGACAGCATCAAAATAAGAAAGTTTGCAACTGACTTGTTTTTTTTCTATCTACTGTCTTTCATCTGCAATGAGAGTTTTCATCTTTCATAGTGTACAGATGGTTTCCATGGAGCTTGACCACCTAGACCCTAGCCAAAAGTGCGCAGTAGACACATTCAGGCTTGGACTGGCCTACATGAGAACAGGAGAATCCTCCAGTTGGCCCCTGTGCAAGAGTGGGCTACCACCCTCTTATATGAGAAGTACTTGGCACAATATACTTGAATCACTATGTACAGACAAAGGCAGCATCTTATTCATTTAACAATCTACCCAGTTCATTGTTATATATATTTGTGATTGAGGATAATGTCACATTTGCATGTAGTTGAAAAGTGGGGCCCTGGAGTTGGTTACTGGTGGGCCCTTGGCACCACAGTCTGACACTGACAACATTCAAGGAGAGAGGTTAAGGCCTAAGATCCCTGCCATCTCTCTCCAACTCATTGATTTCTATACAGCAGTTAGCTGCTCACTTCCCTCCCAACTCCTGACAAGCTGCTGTTATAAATCTTGCAAAATCACCAGCCCTGCAGCATTGGCTGCTTTCAGAGCAGGTCTCCTAATCATTGCTCTCACTGTCACTGCTTAACTTATCCTCTGTGAGAGCAGAATGGTGGAGGGCTCAATAGAAAGTCAACGGGTTCATATACACCATCCTCGTAGAGCTCCAAGGATGAACTGAGCACATATTAGGGATCACAGGACCCAGACACCCACCTATCCAAACTACTAAACAGCGGCTAGTACATTTTTAATCATTTTCAAATGTTTAGTTACCTTTTTTTTTTTATAAAGAAGTATCAAATCTTTTGACGAATGTGTCATAAGTGGGGCCATAATATGTAATTTAAGGGGCAGTGAAATGATGCTTGCAAGTCTGCAGAAAGTCCCCATTATGTGCATTTGTCTGTGCAAAGAAAAGAAGATATTAGGGATTTGTAGTTGATGATGAGGTTTGCGCACATGTCAGGAGGAATTTTGGTCCACTCCTCTTTGCAGATCATCTCTAAATCATTAAGATTTTGAGGCTGTCGCTTGACAACTCAGAGCTTCAACTCCCTCCATACGTTTTCTATGGGATTAAGGTCTGGAGACTGGCTAGGCCACTCCATGACCTTACAGTGCTTCTTTTTGAGCCACTCCTTTGTTGCCTTGACTGTATGTTTTGGGTCATTGTCTTGCTGGAAGACCCAGCCACGAGCCACTACTTTTCTTTTTGAGCCACTCCTAATTTTTAGTTGCCTCTGAGCTAATGGGTAAAGACTAGCTCCTGTATGCTGTGTGCACAGACATTTTTATTTATTTATTTTACTCACTTATAAAAGCCATTAATTCTACCGTACTTTACAGACATTATCATCACTGTCCCCATTGGGGCTCGCAATCTAGATTCCCTATCAGTTTGTCTTTGGAATGTGAGAGGAAACCAGAGAACCCGGAGGAAACCCACACAAACACGGGGAGAACATATAAACTCCTTGCAGAATTTGTATCCCACCATTGTGGTCCTTGGTGGGATTTGAACCCAGAACCCCAGCACTGCAAGGCTCAAGTGCCAGTGCTAACCACCGAACCTATGACATGACATGATGGATTCCTGCTCTCCTTTTTTTCTATGTAGTATATCGTCAGAAGCAGCAGCAGCTTTGCAGAACAAAATGTCTATCAAAGTGACAGGTTGTGCTTATAGCCTCTGCTCACTGTGTACTGGACGGTGACTGTAGCTGCTCTGTGCATGCCTCTATGAGGCTCCTGGGAGTAATAAAGTTAATTTTCTCCCGGTAGCTGTACTTTCAGTAAGGTGGCTGGCTTGCATTGTGGCTCGCCCCCTGGGCCGTGGGGTACCCGGAACTGGGCCTTCTAGTGTACGGTGCTGATGGGGGTAGTAGTGGTGGCAACCCGGTCCCGTGGCTCAGGGTGGTCAGACCAAATTGTGTGGCAGTCTATTTATCAGTGTTTTGAATGTCCAACTACGCTACCCGTGGATTGCGGTCAGGGATAACCGCCGCTGCAAGGCAGACCGCTGAGGCTGGTGTTAGTGTGCAGCACAGGGGTAGGATAACTCCCCACGGGAAGAGTGTAGCCTCAGGGCAGTGTAGGTGGATGCTGGGGGTGATGGTGCAGGCGCAGCAGAAATCACACAGAGTCCAATGGTGCAGTCCAGGGTTTTTACTCACAGTTGTTATCCATGTCACTTCTGTCAGCAATGACTGCCCAAGCCGTGCTGCGTCCACCAGGTGAGGGGCTCGGTCAACCCCCAGGCAATTCAAGAGTATGGCACAGGACTCCCTTCTGTCCTTTCTCTGGCCTCTCGTGCCCCACCAGTGACTAAACTTCAGTCCAGCTACCGCGGACCTTTGCGGGCAAACGTTGGCCTCCGCTTCCCGCTATCCTATATGGTGCCTTCCTAGCAGGTTTGGCGGGGGGGTCGCACAAATAGACGATCACGACCTCCAGTTCTTGGCTGAGGGATGATTTACCTCCACCAACTTGGGAATCCGGTACCCTTCTATAGCCTGACCCTTCACCCGATATAACGCGGGTTTGCAACGGTTGCTATCCGTTCTGCTCTCTCTTAGGGTCCCTTCTGCCTTCTTGTTTCTGGAGCCTTTCTACTCCTCGGTCTCTTCTCCTTCCTTCCTTCTCCTTCTCCTCTCTGGTCCCGGCCTTTTCTCTAGGCCTGCCTTCTGAGCAGAGCTCCTACAGAGCCTCTGCTCCCTGTCACCTCATTACTGTACTGAACACTGAACTAAGATGGCTCCCACCTTTTATCTGCTTCTCTGTGTCTGAGCTCAGGTGACCTGCACCCAATGAGCTCCTTCCTATGCTCCAGAAACCGTCCCCTCTGCTCCTACATCACTGGGTTCTCTCCCCCCTCCCCACTCCAGCCAGGGACATGGTCAGTTGTGCCTGCATAAATGAGAGCACCGTCGAGCTGTCCCCCGGAAATGGGGTGAGTGTGTGTGTGTATGCAGCTAACTGAGCCCTGGTCTACACTCCATCCTTACCTGGGAGTGGAATATCACACCTCTGGTTGAGGTGCAATACCCCTGTAGCAACCGAACCCTCGGGGCGCTACAATTGTAACACTATTAGTTTGCAAATTAAACCCATATCTACAGGGTAATAGTGTTTGGGGACATGACAGGTTCCCTTAATTAAGCTGCTGTAATCTGATCTCTCAGTGAGCTAGCAGTCCAAACTTTAGCTGTATTTCTGAGACAAAGCTCAGATCACAGTGAAAAGGGGGAGGGGAAGAGGCTAAGTGGAGAAAGAAGCAGATTTATCTGATATATATTACATTTCCTTTATTCACATTTCCTCTTGATTTATGCAAAGTTTGTTAAAACTTCAAGGACCATTTACCTCTGGTTGAGAGAGCCACATACAGTGGGGCAAATAAGTATTTGATCTCTTGCTGTTTTTGTAAGTTTGCCCACTGACAAAGACATGAACAGTCTATAATTTTAAGGGTAGGTTAATTTTAACATTGAGAGATAGAATATCCAAAAAAAAATCAAGAAAATCACATTGTATAAATCAGATATTTTTTTTTGCATTTTGCAGTGAGAAATAAGTATTTGATCCCTCTGGCAAACAACACTTAATACTTGGTGGCAAAACCTTTGTTGGCAAGCACAGCTGTCAGACGTTTTTTGGTAGTTGATGATGAGGTTTGCGCACATGTCAGGAGGAATTTTGGTCCACTCCTCTTTGCAGATCATCTCTAAATCATTAAGATTTTGAGGCTGTCGCTTGACAACTCAGAGCTTCAACTCCTTCCATAAGTTTTCTATGGGATTAAGGTCTGGAGACTGGTTAGGCCACTCCATGACCTTACTGTGCTTCTTTTTGAGCCACTCCTTTGTTGCCTTGACTGAATGTTTTGGGTCATTGCCTTGCTGGAAGACCCAGCCACGACCCATCTTCAATGCTCTTACTGAGGGAAGGAGGTTGTTGGCCAAAATCTCGCGCTACATGACTCCATCCATCTTCTCTTTAGTACGGTGTCGTCGTCCTGTCCCCTTTGCTGAAAAGCAAGCCCAAAGTATAATGTTTCCCCCACCATGCTTCACGGTTGGGATGATGTTCTTAGGGTTGTACTCATCCTTCTTCTTCCTCCAAACACGGCGAGTTGAGTTAATGCTAAAGAGCTCAATTTTGTGTCTCATCTGTCCACAGCACCTTTTTCCAGTAACTCACAGAATTATCCAGATGTTCATTGGCAAACTTCAGACGGGGCTGCACATGTGCCTTCTTGAGCAGGGGGACCTTGTGGGCACTGCAGGATTTTAAACATTTAAGGCGTAATGTGTTACCAATGGTTTTCTTGATGCCTGTGGACCCAGCTGCCATGAGATCATTAACAAGTTTCCCCCGTGTAGTTTTAGGCTGATCTCTCACCTTCCTCATGATCAAGGATACCCCACAAGATGAGATTTTGCATGGTGCCCCAGATCGATGCCAATTGACTGTCATTTTGTATTTCTTCCATTTTCTTACTATTGCACTAACAGTTGTCTCCTTCTCATCCAGCGTCTTACTTATGGTTTTGTAGCCCATTCCAGCTTTGTGGAGGTCTATGATCTTGTCCCTGACATCCTCGGAAAGCTTTTTGGTCTTGCCCATGTTGTAGAGGTTAGAGTCTGACTGATTAATTGAGTCTGTGGACAGGAGTCTTTTATACAGGTGACTATGTAAGACAGCTGTCTTTAATGCAGGTAACAAGTTGATTAGGAGCGTCTAACTTGTCTGTAAGAGCCAGAACTCATAATTATTATTATTATTATTATTATTTATTATTATAGCGCCATTTATTCCATGACGCTTTACATGTGAAAAAGGGGGTATAATACAAGAACAATTTCAATAATCTTGAACACAATGTGACAGCGACTGGTACAGGCGGAGCGAGGACCCTGCCCGCGAGGGCTCACAATCTACGAGGGATGGGTGAGGATACAGTAGGTGAGGGTAGAGCTGGTCGTGCAGCGGTATGGTGGAGCGGTGGTTACTGCAGGTTGTAGGCTTGTCGGAAGAGGTGGGTCTTCAGGTTCCTTTTGAAGGTTTCCACGGTAGGCGAGAGTCTGATACGTTGGGGTAGAGAGTTCCAGAGTAGGGCGGAAGCACGGGAGAAATCTTGTATACGGTTGTGGGAGGAGGAGATAAGAGGGGAGTAGAGCAGGAGATCTTGTGAGGATCGGAGGTTGCGTGCAGGTATGTAACGGGAGACTAGGTCGGAGATATATGGAGGAGACAGGTTGTGAATGGCTTTGTATGTCATGGTTAGGGTTTTGAACTGGAGTCTCTGAGCAATGGGGAGCCAGTGAAGAGATTGACAGAGAGGAGAGGCCGGGGAATAGCGGGGGGACAGGTTGATTAGTCGAGCAGCAGAGTTTATGATAGATTGGAGGGGTGTGAGAGTGTTAGAGGGGAGGCATAATGGTTTGTAGGGGATCAAATACTTATTTCTCACTGCGAAATGCAAAAAAATTATCTAATTTATAAAATGCGATTTTCTTGATTTTTTTGGGGATATTCTATCTCTCAATGTTAAAATTAACCTACACTTAAAATTATAGACTGTTCATGTCTTTGTCAGTGGGCAAACTTACAAAAACAGCAAGGGATCAAATATTTATTTCCCCCACTGTACATGGGTCATAAATCACTCATTAATATACAGATACAGTTATATGAAAAAGTTTGGGCACCCCTATTAATCTTAAGCTTATTGTTTTATAATAATTGGTGTTTTTGCAACAGCTATTTCAGTTTGATATATGTAATAACTGTTGGACACAGTAATGTTTCTGCCTTGAAATGAGGTTTATTGTACTAACAGAAAATGTGCAATCTGCATTCAAACAAAATTTGACAGCTGCATAAGTATGGGCACCCCACCAGAAAAGTGACATTAATATTTAGTAGATCCTCCTTTTGCAAAAATAACAGCCTCTAGTCGCTTCCTGTAGTTTTTAAAGAGTTCCTGGATCCTGGATGAAGGTATTTTTGACCATTCCTCTTTACAAAACAATTCCAGTTCAGTAAAGTTTGATGGTCGCCGAGCATGGACAGCCCTCTTCAAATGATCCCACAGATGTTCAATGATATTCAGCTCTGGGGACTGGGATGGCCATTCCAGAACATTGTAATTGTTCCTCTGCATGAATGCCTGAGTAGATTTGGAGCGGTGTTTTGGATCATTGTCTTGATGAAAGATCCATCCCCTGCATAACTTCAACTTTATCACTGATTCTTGAACATTATTGTCAAGAATCTGCTGATACTGAGTGGAATCCATGCGTCCCTCAACTTTAACAAGATTCCCGGTGCCGGCATTGGCCACACAGCCCCAAAGCATGATGGAACCTCCACCAAATTTTACTGTGGGTAGCAAGTGTTTTTCTTGGAATGCTGTGTTTTTTTGCCGCCATGCATAACGCCTTTTTGTATGACCAAACAACTCAATCTTGGCTTCATCAGTCCACAGGACTTTCTTCCAAAAAGAAATTGGCTTCCCCAAATGTGCTTTTGCATACCTCAGTCGACTCTGTTTGTGGCGTGCTTGCAGAAACGGCTTCTTTCGCATCACTCTCCCATACAGCTTCTCCTTGTGCAAAGTGCGTTGTATAGTTGACCGATGCACAGTGACACCATCTGCAGCAAGTTGATGCTGCAGCCCTCTGGAGGTGGTCTGAGGATTGTCCTTGACTGATCTCACCATTCTTCTTCTCTGCCTTTCTGATGTTTTTCTTGGCCTGCCACTTCTGGCCTTAACAAGAACTGTCCCTGTGTTCTTCCATTTCCTTACTATGTTCCTCACAGTGGAAACTGACAGGTTAAATCTCTGCGACAGCTTTTTGTATCCTTCCCCTGAACAACTATGTTGAATAATCTTTGTTTTCAGATCATTTAACAGTTGTTTTGAGGAGCCCATGATGCCACTCTTCAGAGGAGATTCAAACAGGAGAACAACTTGCAAGTGGCCACTTTAAGTAGCTTTTCTCATCATTGCATACACCTGGCTATGAAGTTCAAAGCTCAATGAGGTTACAAAACCAAAAAAAGTGCTTTAGTAAGTCAGTAAAAAGTAGGTAGGAGTATTTAAAACAAGAAAATGATAAGGGTGCCCATACTTATGCACCTGTCAAATTTTGTTTGAATGCAGATTGCACATTTTCTGTTAGTACAATAAACCTCATTTCAAGGCAGAAACATTACTGTGTCCAACAGTTATTACATATATCAAACTGAAATAGCTGTTGCAAAAACACTAATTTTTATAAAACATTAAGCTTAAGATTAATAGGGGTGCCCAAACTTTTTCATATAACTGTATACTGGCCTTTTCCTATTCTGTAGTGGCAGGGGCCATAGTGCTCTGCCTCCTGGGTCCAAGAGAAGATGATTTGTTGAATCATCATTACCAATACTATTATACACTGCTCAAAAAAATAAAGGGAACACTTAAACAACAGAATATAACTCCAAGTAAATCAAACTTCTGTGAAATCAAACTGTCCACTTAGGAAGTAACACTGATTGACAATCAATTTCACATGCTGTTGTGCAAATGGAATAGACAATAGATGGAAATTATTGGCAATTATCAAGACACCCTCAATAAAGGAGTGGTTCTGCAGGTGGGGACCAATGCTTTCTGACTGATGTTTTGGTCACTTTTGAATGTTGGTTGTGCTTTCACACTCGTGGTAGCATGAGACGGACTCTACAACCCACAGAAGTTGCTCAGGTAGTGCAGCTCATCCAGGATGGCACATCAATGCGAGCTGTGGCAAGAAGGTTTGCTGTGTCTGTCAGCGTAGTGTCCAGAGGCTGGAGGCGCTACCAGGAGACAGGCCAGTACACCAGGATATGTGGAGGGGGCCGTAGGAGCGCAACAACCCAGCAGCAGGACCGCTACCTCCGCCTTTGTGCAAGGAGGAACAGGAGGAGCACTACCAGAGCACCGCAATATGACCTCCAGCAGGCCACAAATGTGCATGTGTCTGCACAAACAGTTAGAAACCGACTCCATGAGGGTGGTATGAGGGCCCGACGTCCACAGATGGGGTTGTGCTCACAGCCCAACACCATGCAGGACGCTTGGCATTTGCCACAGAACACCAGGATTGGCAAAGTCGCCACTGGCGCCCTGTGCTCTTCACAGATGAAAGCAAGTTCACACTGAGCACATGTGACAGACGTGACAGAGTCTGGAGACGCCGTGAACAGCGATCTGCTGCCTGTAACATCCTTCAGCATGACAGGTTTGGCAGTGGGTCAGTAATGGTGTGGGGTGGCATTTCTTTGGAGGGCCGCACAGCCCTCGCTGTGCTCGCCAGAGGTAGCCTGACTGCCATTAGGTACCGAGATGAGATCCTCAGACCCTTTGTGAGACCATATGCTTGTGCGGTTGGCCCTGGGTTCCTCCTAATGCAGGACAATGCCAGACCTCATGTGGCTGGGGTGTGTCAGCAGTTCCTGCAAGATGAAGGCATTGAAGCTTTGGACTGGCCCGCCCGTTCCCCAGACCTGAATCCGATTGAGCACATCTGGGACATCATGTCTCGCTCCATCCACCAACGTCACGTTGCACCAGACTGTCCAGGAGTTGGCGGATGCTTTAGTCCAGGTCTGGGAGGAGATCCCACAGGAGACCATGCGCAACCTCATCAGGAGCATGCCCAGGCATTGTAGGGATGTTATACAGGCACGTGGAGGCCACACACAATAGCCCCATTTTGACTTGTTTTTAGGACATTACATCAAAGTTGCATCAGCCTGTAGTGTGTTTTTCCACTTTAGTTTTGGGGGTGACTCCAAATCCAGGCCTCCAATGGTTAATAAATTTGATTTCCATTGATGATTTTTGTGTGATTTTGTTGTCAGTGTGGCGCCCTGCTGCGGATTGGTGCCACAGATCCCAGAGGGGTGCATGAACGGATTCCTCGACAAGAGGCCCTCATAGCATTCACACACCTCCACCTTCCACCTCAGACCAGCAGAGGGAGCCCGGATAGGGATATAAAAAGGGAAGGTGGAGCTAGGCAGTTCAGTCTGAAGTCTGGAGTCGCAGTCTAGAGTCTATAGTCTGTGAGAGGGTCAGTCTGTGAGAAGTCTTAGTCTGTTGAGAGGAGCTCCTGCAGAAGCTAGCCTGCAGTGGAGCTCAGTCAGTCCAGCCCAGACTCAGAGAGCTCGAGTTAGTGAGCCTAAGGCGTGCCGAGTGCCGACGCCAAAAGAGCGGTGAAGAGTAGCGAGGCCTACTGCCACTGTGAAGCCTAGAGAGGGCCCCGAGCGTGGCCGATGGCGAGTGGAGTAAGCAAGTAACATAGGGGGCAGAGGAGCTTTACCCGCTCACCCCAAAACCATTTACCGGACACCGGGTCCGCGTCTGCAGGGATTCCTTACAGCCAGCAGAAATCACCGGAACCCCTGGCGAACTATATGTCCCAGGAACACCAAAAAGCTGACTGTTATACCAGGGTCAGGAGTCACAGAGGCCCAAGAGACCAGGGAGTGTGATCTCCAACAGAAGGCCCTACCACCAGGTCAGCAGGAGCAAGACAGAGACCAAGTTAGGCCTAGCTCCAGGCAGGTCAGAAACTTATCAAGGAAAGGTAAGGAACAGGAGGCCCCACACCTGCTCACTGGGGAGAGTCCTGATATGCACCCCTCACCCTGAAGTACCCTGGGCCGTGCCAGAAACACCACCAGTAAAGGTACTGAAGTGAACTCCGGTGTGCGTGCCTATTCTTCTATTCCTCCTCTGACCCGGCTGGGTCCCCTCTGTCCTGCATCCCTACCCTTACGCTGCCCTGAGGCCCCGCTCCACCTGTGGGGAGCCGCACCAACTAAGCTGCCTGAACACCGGCCTCAGAGGACTGTCGCAGCGCTGGTGATCCTCACCAGACACCACAGGTGGCGTCACGAACATCCCTATCCCATACAACTTCCCCCCTTTCTTTTAAGAGTGACCCCATGGTACGGGCCCGGGAGCCGACCACCGCGACATCCCCCAAGGTCAGGCAACAACAAGGCCCGGGCGCCGAGTCGTCCCCATCCCCTGGGCGCGTCATCAGAACATTCAACTTTGTACAGAACAAAGTATTCAATGAGAATATTTCATTCTTTCAGATCTAGGATGTGTTATTTGAGTGTTCCCTTTATTTTTTTGAGCAGTGTACAATACTCCAAAGTTGTGTTAACCAAGTAAAAGTGCAGGAAATGACTAATCATCATTTACATGTCTGTCTGGCTGTCATTGTTCTTCTATCACATTGCAGTGTAATCCCTGCCTCTAGTGATGATGTGATATATGATAATAGGACGCTCTCCTTTACTTATGTATGTACACTTCTTATGTGCAGCACCTTCCCATGGATAAGTGGGTGTCAGATACATTGTCGGAACGTCTGGAAGGTTTCCATGCAGAAACCTGAGGCGACACAATAGAATGCAGTGAACTGGCATCGGGAGGGAGAGAAATTTTGCCTGAAGCCCAGAACGGAGCCAAGACGCTTATACATTTATCAGATTCCACATGCAAATCTCCAACCACCACAAGGCCGTGTAGGCAAATGATGCAGCACAGGACACACCCGGAACACGTTAAAACAGGCTCATTTCTACGTTTTCAGATCTCTGGTATATCCGGGATACAACATATTCATTATATTTTAGATTTCTAGCTTTCATTCAATCAGGACCCCTGTACGGAACATAATGGAGGGCCACTACCAAACGGTAGCTCTTAATCCCGCTTCCTGAAAGAGGACTTGTCACCAGATTAAGGCCTCATTCACAAGTCAGTATTTGGTCAGCATTTTGCACCAGTGTTTGTAAGCCGAAGCCAGGAGTGAAACTTACCTAGAAAAAGTATATTGAAAGATTAACACTAGTGATGAGCGTAAGTGCTCGTTACTCGAGGGTGCTCGGGTATGGACAGAGTATCGCGAGTGCTCGAATGACATGTTCGAGTCCTTGCGGCCGCATGTTTTGCTGCTGTTAGACAAACATGCGGGGATTGCCCATGTTAGTCAGGCAATTCCTGCATGTTTTGTGGCTGTCAAACATGCGGGCGTGGGGACACGAACATCTTACGATACTCAGTGCATACCCGAGCACCCTCGGCAAACTAGAGTAACGAGCACTTGCGCTTATCACTAATTGACACGTTCTTTGTGGAAACATTCCTGATTTTGGCATACAAATAGTGACCCTCAAAAAACTGATGTGTGAATGAGGCCTAAAAGTGGCCAGCTTTTGCTTTTATTATGATTCCTTTTCATTTAGTGCCAATTTTTATGGTTGCTCATAAGAGTCCCCGGGGAGGTGTTTTTAGGTTTCTCTATGTTAGTACCATGTGAGCCACGCCCTGTTGGTAATGATCATAAAAATTTGCAGTAAATAATAAGGCAAAAATATCTATGGAACTGTATGGTGGATTTAAAAAAATATAAAAAAAAAAACTGGAATACTTGGGTAGTAGCAGAAATAAGATAAGAACAAAAATTGGTCAAAAATTGGTCACTTTTGACCTGATCCACCCATGCCGACAGTTACATATATATTTCCCGCTTGAGGTACTGTAAGAAGCCATGTCCACTGCGATCAGCTGATTGTCGCTGCATCAGATATTCTGCCCTTTTTATGTTAATACTAAGTAAACCTTGAATGGATTTACGCCATGCCTATGAGTCATACTTCCAACAGAAGTGCACACAAAGTGTGGCGGTAAAAAATATTTTTCATATATGGACTCTCCATTTAGGGTCACTTTATTTGGCTGTATAAAAAGGTCCAGTCTGTTCATTTTTTCAATACAATTAACAAAAAAAAAAATGCCGACATGGACCACCCCATATCACTTAGCATCTTTAAGGGCTCCTTCTGACATTCGATTTTCTCACGCACGAGAAAAACGGACCAATTATTTTGATCAGACTCTGATCAGAGTGTGGTCTGAGTGTCATCCGTTTTTCTCACACATGGAGAAATAAAAAAGAAAAAAGTTTCTCCACTTTTTCCTTTTTGACGGTCGGTGAAAATCATCCAAGTGCGGTCCGATTTTTTCGCTGACCCATTGACTTGCATTGCCGATTTTGATACAACCCGCGGATCAAAATCAGACATGTCTCAAATATTTTCCGGAGACCGCTCGGTCCAAGGAAAAAATATCAGACATGTGCACAGCCCAATAGAGTATTGGTGGTAAGTGTGCTATCCCGTGAAAACCACAAGCAGCTCTCGTACGTGAAAACTGGATGTGTGAATGAGCCCTTAGGTGAATAGGGACCTGAACTCAGCAGTAAAGCTTTACCAGCATTGCTTACCTGGGACAAAGCCTAGACCTTGTACACACTGAACATCAGAGACTGATGACTGCCACCTAGTGCACTTTTCTAGATAATGATATTCTATAATGTGTGCGATTACATTGCAGATATTCAGTCCTTGAATGAAGACAAACAAGTTTTACAAGAATAATCACAGTGTTAGTTTAATCTTGATTTTAACCTGCAGAACTGATGTAATACCTGGGAATATTACTGTATATACTCTGTTTTGCACACATACAAATATACAGAATTTGCATTTTAAAATAGTTTAAATGTCTGACTTAGTTCAACCGATTTTACCTTTGCCTCAGTTCACACGTTTGCGGCCATGGTGCGATTTTCTGCTGTAAAACATTTTTGCCACAATTTTGGAACACTGCAGCAAAACTACAGACTTGTGAAATATTACCAGATTTTGCACTATTGTTAAATTGCTGCAAAACAATGCATCGCAGTTGCATTGTCTGTACGCAGTCTTATAGTGTTTGCTCCCTTTGACGAGGTCCCATAAGATCTGGCACTAGTTTTAGAAACTTTGTTAATACACTTAGAATTGTGCAGAGTTTTCAAGTAAAAAAGGACAATATCAACTAAGTAGATTGGGTCTACATACACTATATGGACAAAAGTACTGAGACCGCTACACATTACACCTACAGGGGCTTCTATGACCTCCCATTCTAAATCCATATATACAGTGTCCATTTTAGGACATGATCAGATATCAAAATCAAACATCAGAATGATGTAGTTTGAGGCTAAATACCCTGTCTGAGAACTGATTCTGACAAGCGATTTTGACGAGTGATACTGACGAGTGATTCTAACGAGTGATTTTGACGAGTGATTCTAATGAGTGATTTTGACGAGTGATTCTGACGAATGATTCTGACTTGATATCTGATCATGTCCTAAAATGGACACTGTACATATACATTAATATGGAGTCGGCCCGTTTGCAGATATAACGGCTCCCACTCTTCTGGGAAGGATTTCTTCCAGATTGTGGAGGTGTCTGTGGCATTTTTTGCCCCTTCATCCAGAAGATCATTTGTGAGGTCAGAAACTGAGGGAGGAGAGGCCGGGCTCCCAATATCCATTTTAATTCATCCCAAAGGTGTTAGATGGGCCACAAGTCAGGGGTCTATGCGGCCAGTCATGTTCTTCCACCAGGCTCCACCAAACATGTCTGTATGGACATTGTGCACTGGGGCAAAGTCATGGGGAACAGAAAAGAGCTTTCCCCAAACTGTTCCCACAAAGCTGGAAGCTGCAGTTGTCCACAATGTCATGTGCTGAAGTATTAAGATTTCCCTTCAATGGAACTTTGGAAACTAGGTCAACCCTACAGTATTAACACTCCTCCATCAAACTGTACAGTTGGCACAATGCAGTCAGGTAGGTAACGTTCTCCTAGCATTCACCAAACCCAGACTCGTTCATCAGACGACAGGTAGAGAAGTGTGATCCGTCACTGCACAGAACATGTTTTCACCACTCCAGAGTCCAGTGGTGGCGGCTTTACACCACTCCATCCAACCCTTAGCATTGTGCTTGGTGATGTAAGGCTCCATGCAGCTGCTCGGCCATGGAAATCCATGTCATGAAACTCCTGGGTGGGGGCACAGTTTTTGTGCTGATGGTAATAACATATGAGATTTGTGGCTGAGTTGCTGCAATTCCTTCCACTTTTCAATAATACCACTCACAGCGGCACAGTCCGCACCATTTCTCCCTATATACTTTAAAGGGAACCTGTCTTATAAAAGAATACTATTAACCTGCAGATATGGGGCTAATCTGCAGGTCATTAGTGTTCTGACACAGGGCAGTGCCTGAATCCACACTGGCGCCGCCCTTATGACTGGAGCTGAATGCTGCCAGGAGGAATGAAGTTAATTTCCTCCTGGCAGCGGGGCTCTCAGTGCGGGCGCCGCACGGTGTCAGAGCGCTGTTAACCTGCAGATTAACCTGATATCTGCAGGTTATTAGAGTTATTTTACAGGACAGGTTCCCTTTAATTCCATGTGCAGATGGTATAAGAGAGAAGAAAAGTCATGAACTGATTTAGTATCAGGGGCCACTGATGAGCTGCAGCGGTGACAAGACTGCCAAGAGACACAGAGTTGACATCAGTCGGACAGCGTTGATCCAGGAGGTGAGTATATATATTTTTTATTTTATCTAGAGCACTTTAGGAGTTAAGAAGGGATGTCCAGTAGTGGACAACCCCTTTAAGAAGTATGTTCCAATACTTTTGTCCATATAGTAGAAGAAAAAAAAACACCAATATTTAGTGAAAAGAATCATTAAAGCTTCCATTCAGGTTTTCTAGCGTTCCTACATATCTGACTTCTGGGGAGAATCTGTATGGAAAGGTTATGGATTATCTCCCCTGAGTTTACCTAGCAGTGAGTCAGACGTTTACACAACCTGCAGTCCGCGCCATTTCTGCCTACCCGCTCTAATCTTATTTGCAGACGTTATAAGACAATTTGGCGGCCCCTTCACACCCGGCAATTATTGGGCCTTGTTTATACAAACTCTCTAAAAAGAAAATACGTCTGTGTTGCCCATAGCAACCAATCAGAGTCCAGCTTTCATTATTAAAACAGCTCTGGTGAGATGAAAGCTGCGCTTTGATTGGTTTCTCAGGGCAAAAAAGAAAGTTATGATTAGCACAATTTTTGCATTTCTCCAGCCATTAGCAAACCACCAAATAGTTGGTTAGAATCTAATCACAATCAATCATGATCAACTATAATAGATTTATCATAGATCTTTACCATTCACATTGGCAAATTATTGTTACAAACAACCGGTAACAACAAAATCGTAATAATAATCGATAAAGGGTACCAATCATTTTATTTTGCAGGTGTCCCCGGTCTTTAGACCCCCACTGATCACTCAAAAGACTCCACACAAGCTCCCACCTCTGCAAGTAGCGGAGCTCAGCTCAAGCATTAGTGCACACAGAGAACTGTATAGAGCAGGGGTGGACAATTCATTTTCCCGAAGGGCCACATGAGAAACTGTGACTGTTGTGGAGGGCCAAATAGGCTGAAATTAATTCTGCTCAATATTAATATTGACATATTAATTATAATTTATGTTAATATTAATTTTATCACTTAATGTTGAGCTAAATTAAGTATGCTGATATCCCCCTACATACCATATGAGCCCGTACACAGCCCCCTATATACCCTATGAGCCCATACACAGCCCGCTATATACAGTATTAGCCCACACATAGCCTCCTATATACACTGCTCAAAAAAAATAAAGGGAACACTTAAACAACAGAATATAACTCCGAGTAAATGAAACTTCTGTGAAATCAAACTGTCCACTTAGGAAGCAACACTGATTGACAATCAATTTCACATGCTGTTGTGCAAATGGAATAGACAATAGATGGAAATTATTGGCAACTATCAAGACACCTTCAATAAAGGAGTGGTTCTGCAGGTGGGGACCACAGACCACATCTCAGTACCAATGCTTTCTGGCTGATGTTTTGGTCACTTTTGAATGTTGTTTGTGCTTTCACACTCGTGGTAGCATGAGACGGACTCTACAACCCACAGAAGTTGCTCAGGTAGTGCAGCTCATCCAGGATGGCACATCAATGCGAACTGTGGCAAGAATGTTTGCTGTGTCTGTCAGCGTAGTGTCCAGAGGCTGGAGGCGCTACCAGGAGACAGGCCAGTACACCAGGAGATGTGGAGGGGGCCGTAGGAGGGCAACAACCCAGAAGCAGTGTTACGCTCATGCCCGGACAGACTGGCGTGAGCGTGGTTAGTGGTCCCACTGGGCCACAAACCGAGGAGTGCCTGGGGGGGCGTGACTAGGGGCCTCGCCAGATCTGACCTCAAACACACGGCGGCTTAATCGACTCCGTGGTCCGAGGAGGGACATGGGAGGTGGCCCAGGTGCTACTCCAGGTCAGACCCCGGTCACAGCTGTTGTCCCACACTGGGGAATGCAGGAACGGGCAGGTTTGGTTGGTATGCAGACAGGCGGGTACTGGCAGGCACGACTGGTATGCAGATAGGTGGGTACTGGCAAGCACGGCTGGTATGCAGGCAGGTGGGTACCGGCAGGCACGGCTGGTATGCAGGCAGGCGGGTACTGGCAGGCACGGTTGGTATACAGACAGGCCGATAATGCAGACAGGCGGTTACTGGCAGGTAGGGAAACAGGCTGGATAGGGACCAGTACAGACTGGGATACAGGAACAGAGCCGCAGGTGCGGTGGACAAGCAGAGCAGAATCGCAGGCGCAGAGGACAAGCAAAGCAGAACAGAGCAGAGCAGAACTGCAGACGCGGAGGACAAGCAGAGCGGAGCAGAGCAGAACCACAGATGCGGAGGACAAGCAGAGCAGAGCAGAGCAGAACCGCAGGCGCGGAGGACAAGCGGAGCAGAGAAGAGCGGAACCGCAGGCGTGGAGGACAAGTGGAGCAGAGCAGAACCGCAGACACGGAGGACAAGCGGAGCAGAGCAGAACCGCAGACGTGGAGGACAAGCAGAGCAGAGCAGAACCGCAAATGCGGAGGACAAGCAGAGCAGAGCAGAACCGCAGACGCGGAGGACAAGCAGAGCAGAACCGCAGACGCGGAGGACAAGCAGAGCAGAACCGCAGACGCGGAGGACAAGCAGAGCAGAGCAGAACCGCAGACGCGGAGGACAAGCGGAGCAGAGCAGAACCGCAGACGCGGAGGACAAGCGGAGCAGAGCAGAACTGCAGACGTGGAGGACAAGAAGAGCAGAGCAGAACCGCAGGCGCGGAGTACAAGCGGAGCAGAAGAGCGGAACCGCGGGCGCGGAGTACAAGCGGAGCAGAGCAGAGCGGAACCGCGGGCGCGGAGGACAAGCGGAGCAGAGCAGAGTGGAGCGGAACCGCAGGCACGGAGAACAAGCGGAGCAGAGCAGAGTTAAGCTGCAGGTGCAGAGGGCAAGAGGAGCAGAGCAGAACCGCAGACATGGAGAACAAGCGGAGCAGAGCAGAGTTAAGCTGCAGGTGCAGAGGACAAGCGGAGCAGAGCAGAACCGCAGATGCGGAGGACAAGCGGAGCAGAGCAGAACCGCAGGCGCGGAGGACAAGTGGAGCAGAGCGGAACCGCGGGCGCGGAGTACAAGCGGAGCAGAGAAGAGCAAAACCGCGGGCGCGGAGGACAAGCGGAGCAGAGCAGAGTGGAACAGCAGGCGCGGAGAACAAGCGGAGCAGAGCAGAGTGGAGCGGAACAGCAGACGCGGAGAACAAGCGGAGCAGAGCAGAGCGGAACCGCAGACATGGAGAACAAGCGGAGCAGAGCAGAGCAGAACCACAGGCGCAGAGAACAAGCAGAGCAGAGTTAAGCTGAAGTGCAGAGGGCAAGAGGAGCAGAGCCGCATGTGCAGGCAGACAGGACAGGGCTCTGTTCACAGGGAACAGACTGGGAAACTCAGGAAGATAGCTAGAAAACAGGAGGTAGATACGGGGGCAGGGAAACGGGACAAGCAGAACCAGATACACACAAGGTACTTGCAATGAAGTAGCGAGTGGACACAAAACTCACAAACAGAAGTACAGAGACAACGAGTTGGAGTTAGGTGCAGGTTCAGACACTGCAGGAAAAGGGAAGGATCGGACATAGAGACAAACTGGTAACGGGCTAGGACACAGTTCAGACAGGAACTGAACCTGGAACAAGATACAGGAACGAGCTTGGGTACTCAGCCCCCAGGGTGGCGGAAACAGACAAGATACAGGACAGGACCTGACAACTGAGTTGCACAGAACACACTGAAAGAAAGTGTTGCTCAGGCACCCCCTACTGGGTGGAGGGGGTTTAAGTATCCAGTGACTCACAGACGCATTAAGATTGTGCACACTGTAACTTTAAGAATCCGGAAGTAATAGAGCCGCCGCCCTAAGCAATCAGACAAGAGACATGCACACAGCAAGTAATGGAGCAAAGTGTGCAGCCTGGACTGATAGGTAAGTTGGCGGTCTTGGATGGTGGGAGATGGTAAGCCATGCCAGCACGCTGCCAGGGATGTTACAAGCAGGACCGCTAGCTCCGCCTTTATGCAAGGAGGAACAGGAGGAGCACTGTCAGAGCCCTGAAAAATGACCTCCAGCAGGCCACAAATGTGCATGTATCTGCACAAACGGTTGGAAACTGACTTCATGAGGGTAGTATGAGGGCCCGACGTCCACAGATGGGGGTTGTGCTCACAGCCCAACACCATGCAGGACGCTTGGCATTTGCCACAGAACACCAGGATTGGCAAAGTCGCCACTGGCGCCCTGTGCTCTTCATAGATGAAAGCAGGTTCACACTGAGCACATGTGACAGACGTGACAGAGTCTGGAGATGCTGTGGAGAGCGATCTGCTGCCTGCAACATCCTTCAGCATGACCGGTTTGGCAGTGGGTCAGTAATGGTGTGGGGTGGCATTTCTTTGGAGGGCTGCACAGCACTCCATGTGCTCGCCAGAGGTAGCTTGACTGCCATTGTGTACTGAGATGAGATCCTCAGACCCCTTGTGAGACCATATGCTGGTGCGGTTGGCCGTGGGTTCCTCCTAATGCAGGACAATGTCAGACCTCATGTGACTGGAGTGTGTCAGCAGTTCCTGCAAGATGAAGGCGTTGTAGCTTTGGACTGGCCCGCCTGTTCCCCAGACCTGAATCCGATTGAGCACATCTGGGACATCATGTCTCGCTCCATCCACCAATGTCACGTTGCACCACAGACTGTCCAGGAGTTAGCGGATGCTTTAGTCCAGGTCTGGGAGGAGATCCCACAGGAGACCATCCGCAACCTCATCAGGAACATACCCAGGCATTGTAGGGAGGTCATACAGGCACATGGAGGCCACACACAATACTGAGCCTCATTTTGACTTGTTTTAAGGACATTACATCAAAGTTGGATCAGCCTGTAGTGTGTTTTTCCCCTTTAATTTTGGGGGTGACTCCAAATCCAGGCCTCCATTGGTTAATAAATTTGATTTCCATTGATGATTTTTTTGTGATTTTGTTGTCAGCACATTCAGCTTTGTACAGAACAAAGTATTCAATGAGAATATTTCATTCATTCAGATCTAGGATGTGTTATTTGAGTGTTCCCTTTATTTTTTTGAGCAGTGTATAATAGGAGCCCTAACATAGCCTCCTGTATATAGTATGAGCCCCCACATAGCCTCCTGTATACAGTATGAGCCATCATATAATCTCCCGAAGATGCAGATAGCGGTGGCTGATGGACTTCTGGAGGGGGAGGGTATGGTGCTGCCCGTGGGCCACTATTTCAGCCTTTCGGCTGTCTCGGTCCACATATTGCAATAGAACAGCCAGAGGGTCGGATGTGGCCCACGGACTGCAGTTTACCCCTGTCTGGTATAGACCCAAAGACTTTCTATGAAGCCATTAACCTGTCCGTGCACTCATGTAGTGAGAGCGAATAAAACACTTTTAGAAACCTAATTTGCAGACTGTTTAAATAACTGTGATCCCTAAAATAAGTATTAGCAGCCATCTCAACCAGTTCAAAACCAAGCTATTTTTCCCCCCAGGCATTGTTTTGTGTGTTTTCGTTCATGTGGTGTAAAGAGCTGTAAACATTTTTCTTCTTTGGATATTCCAATAATGTTTGCTTGTGGTGCCTAAATTTTATGTTATTTTCATACTTTATTTTCTTATTTTTTTGCCGATATTAATCGACATCATTGGGAAAAAAGGAAATACGTGTCTTCATCAGCGCCATGTATACAGTCATACAGAAGGCAGAGATGGTAATAAATCGTCTCTGCCTTCACTATGGGGAGTCCGACTACGTCTGACTGCCATCTCCCTGCTCCTACAGGTGTACGGTCTCATGCCGCTGCTCTATTGTGTAGCGATGTGTTTAGAAAATCACTGCAAAATAAAATCTAAGAAGGGGTAACGTTTCTCCTTATGGAGAGTGACATGCCTGGTATACCAGTGTAAGGAGGCTTATGAGCTATGCTATGCTCCTCTGGGAAATTAAATATGCAAATTTCCTCTTCAGAGAGGAGGAGGACTAGAACTCTAGTGCCACTTATTGGAAGTAACAATCCTACAAGTAATTATCGACCATTTAACAAGCCTTGCCATATGACTTAGTATAAAACATGACACGGTGTTTCGAGTTGTTGCCAAGCATGATATCTGATTTGGCTGTATGACAGGCTTCTGACTGGGATCTAAGGGGTAACATTTCTCCTTGTAAACAGTGACATGCCAGTGTAAGGAGTCTTATAAGCCATGCAATGCTCCTCTGGGAAATTAAATAAGCAAGTGTTCTTCCTCTCTGAAGAGGCAATTTGCATACTTCAGAATAGAATGTGGACTGTCTAGACATATAAGGTCTATGGCCAGTCCGGAAGTAGTTGATAAACATAAAGCTCTTGCTATTTGTCAATTGGCATTGCTTTATGCACATGTTAGCCTTTTAAGTAATCTTGTAAATGATAAGCTTACTCACCACCCAGGCCGGGCTAACGTGTCCCCTGCTCCGGCTCCCATGTCCCAATCTTGCAGCACGCCGCACAGAGACAGCGAGCACAATCCTATGTGTCCCCAGCCAATAGCTGGGAGGCAGTTAGAACTTAAGGCACCTTCACCTGTAGGGAAGTGCCTGAGCAAACATTGAGTTTTGGCAGTCTGCTAGCCTCAAGCCCATTGTCAGGTCCCTGAACCTGCATCTGTTCTAGTACCTGTTTCAGTCTGATCTGTATTTCGAAGCTGAAACCGCACCTGCGGTACCTGAGCCTGAAACTGCTCCGGTGGTACCTGAACATGAAACAGCTCCGGCGGTATGTGAACCAGTACCTGTGCCATCTATACAAGAACTCCTATCCATTCCACTAGTGTCCGGTCTCACATTGGACTCCGAGTCTGTGTCTACTGTCCTGACATTTGGGGTCAGCTGCCGCAGTACCGGGATGTGTCCTAGAGTAGCGCCTGGCGCCACCTGTGACCCAAGTCTAACCACACCATCTGGGGCTGTAGTGAAAACCCAGGTGGTTGCCTGGTTACGCCCCTAAAGGCTCTCCCCGGCCAGTGGCAAAGTGGGTCCACGATTAACGTGCGTTACAGCTTTTCTTGCAATTCTCTAAAATATCCTAAACTCGTATGTGTCTGCGGTCTTCAAAATGCTTGCACTACCTTTAGATTAATAATTCTGGTGTATCTTTTCTTAGAACTCAGCCTTGTGCCGACGATTCTTTGTTATTCCTCCTAGAAATGTATGAATAAAAATAACAACTGAGTGTTATTAGTTGGGGGGGGAATGCCCCTGCACAATCTCACTCTGACCAATCAATGCTAAAAGTATTATACTATGAAGGGATACAACCCCTTCGACAAAGCAACCAATAACACTCAGTTGTTAATGTATTTATGTATTTCTAGGATTAATGGCACAAAACAGAGTTCTGAAAAAAATCCTCCAGAACTATATCATGTGGAATACTAGCATTTATAAAACTGCAATGTCGGGAGAGCTGGCCCCATGCACATTAATACATCGGACTGACCTGCAGAAATGTCTGTTTTTTAAAGTGCAGCCATTGTTACCCGGCGTACAAGTCAAGTATTAATTCAAATGCGTATGACAGCTCTATAACTACAAGTGGTACATGTACAAGCACTTGTGTGATGTGTTTCTGCCAGGTTTAGTTGGCGTCGGTGTTTACTCTGCACTTCTAGGATAAGTCTGGCAGAAGAATTATGTTCTTGGGCCCAGTTAACAATCACTGCGGGGAGTGGTGCTAAATTGTAATAGTTTACTTTCTCATTGTCTCGTTGTCGACAGGGTGTTACCTCTACAACAGTCATTTGCTTTACAAAAAGCAGTTAATGAACATGATGTTGAAAAGCTGCACACACCCTGTGCTGGGCGGCAGGTAAATGCTCAGCTTGTCCAATATGCTGCAGAACATTTTACTATGCCAAAAACAAAAAACTGGGCTTACCGACACTCAGTATTGTTTTGGATGGACCATCTTACAAGAGTCTCTGCCCTCTTCATTGTGGCAGCTGCTGTAGACCGATGGGTCATTCCAGAGTCCCGTCACTAGAATCGATGAGCGTACCATCAGTTGCACCCCCACCTATCTGCACATGATCACCTTTTCGCTCGGATAAGTGATCATTTTTAAAGTTAAGAAAAATTCTTTAAAAAGGTGCAATTGTAGAACTATTTATTTGTAGAGCATGCTATGGTAATGTTCCTGTCCTGCAGGAATTTGTGTTTCTATAGGCATGTAATTATCTTTTTATAAAACTTTTGGTATGTAATTGTGAGATGTCAGAATTTTTGAGGAGCAGAAGCAGTCAGCTCTCATCAAAGAGCCGAGCGTGTGGTGTACGGATTCGAGAGTTGGCGCAAATCGATTTGCAGGACCATAGGCAACGTCAATAATCTCTGGCTGCTGGTCGGCAGCCCTGAGAACTGCCTTCTAACTCCTGGAATCCGTGGCTCTTCTTCTGATTAGCTGACCTGGTGGGTCATCATCATTGCAGCATGAAGCACATGTCACATTGCGTCAGGCTGGCTAATCAAAAGAAGAGCCGCAGATACCGGCAGGTGGCAGGTGGTTATCAGGGCTCTTGTTAGGTTCTGTCACACAAGGTGTGGGAAAGACTAAGTACAACACAAAGGGAAGAGGGAAAGGGAGCCCAGACTCTAGGGAAAGGGGGGAGTGGAGACCTCCTAGGCTGATCTAATGTCACCCTGTCTCCACTAACGTCCCTATATTGGTTCTTCACCAATCGCCGCACACGTACCTTGCCCTATCTTTCCCAGGCATTAGGCTCAGGCTAGGGAAGGGAGGGAATGAGCGCTAGTCAATCCCCACTGAACAGTAAAGACAACAAGGGGGGACAAACAAGGGAAAATCGCTTAGCTTTAGTTGACTCCAGACCAATACACACATGTCCTCTAGCACCAAAGAGGAAGAAGTACTGCTCTTGATCAAGCCTTCACAAGGAGTAATGAATATTACCGGCACCTCCCTCTTGCACACAGCACGTATTTATACACCCAGGCCAGGGTATTAATTAGCCAGAGGAAGGTAGCAGCTGGGTCCTAGAGATACAGCTTCTAAGAAGTTGTCTGTAATGCCAAACAAAGATCTTCTGCAACCAACTGCAGGGTGACAGTCTGTCACTTCTGACACACCCGTGACAGGTTCAGACTGCAGACAGGACAGCCACAGGGACAGGTTCAAACTGTGCAGACATGATGGCCACAGGGACAGGTTCAGACTGTGCAGACAGGACAGCCACGGAGACAGGTTCAGACACACAGGTCTCGGGTAACAGTTCTGGTACAGCCAATGCGGCTACGGGGTATAGATACAGTGGACGCGGTTTCAGGATTCGGATACAGCCGAAGTGATAACAGGAAACAAGAACAAACTATACTGGACTAACGGAACACAGGAACAGGATGAGGGAATAACTTTAACAGACTAGGGACAGGGGACCTGGCAACATACAGTTGCACACACCAAACCACCTAACAGTAACTATAGGGGTTGCTCAGGCAGCTCTCTATTGAGGAGGGAGCTTTTTATACAAGCTGTCTCCCAGCTATTGGCTGTGAGACATCTTGCAGGAGTTCACATTAACTAAATGCCTCCCAGCTATCAACTGGGGGCATTTTGCCATGTGTGCGCGCTGCCCCTTTAGTAGCAAGGGAGCCCGTGCCGCCGGGATACAGTGCGGCGCGCACAGAGGAGGAAACAGGACGCTGCTGCAGCTGGAGAGGTGAGTATGTGGCATCCCCGTATGGTGGGAGAAGGGGAACCATGCAGAAGCACCGGCAGACGCTACAGCTCCCATCCAGTGACCATAGATTACTGACATGGCCAATGGACTGGGTCCTGTGAATCGATTTGCTCCAATTCTTACAGGCTTATTTACTTTCTTTGGAGCTCTACAATGACTGCTTGACTCTGAGTAAAACTAAATCAAAGCCGAAGGTGCAAGCTGCTCACAAGTGTGTCTATGCCCTTCATATTAGTAATTATCTGGGGTCTTAGCACCCAGACACTCATGGATCACAACTTCAATATGACATGTCAAAAGTTATCTAAAACAATAGGTACTGTTTCAGGGGTATTCAGCTTTCGGCAAATAAATTGTAGTTTTTGCATATTAAAAAGTTATATAATCTTCTAATACCTCCTGTATCAATTTCTCCATTTTTAAAACCAATTCTTGCTTTAATTCAATAGTAGCCTTCACTGGCAGTAAAGATGTCTACTGGTCATGAGACTTACACATAAGTGCACAGCTCATTACAATACATTACTCTGATACACATATGGTGAGGAAAGCTGTGTATATCATTTCATGACTTGGATAGATTTTATTTCTACTGGAAGTAAATAATAAAGATTCCATTTGAATGACAGCATACCTGACCCTTGAGAAAGCGTTATTGAAAAACGCGAAATGCGCTTTGGACTTCCTTCTATCCGTTCGTTTGTGAATCGGAGCTCTCAACCCCACTGTGGTAAGACTGTTCCCCATATCTTATAGGCACCTTTCACTTTGACCAGTGGTTCCCCGAGCATTTTGCAATATGCTTACTATGAGTGTTTGTAGTGGGGCTGCCTGCCATATTAGCATGTGGACTACTGTCTTTTTGTCCTATTATTCTTGTTATATATTTCTAGATATTTTTTAGGATACCTAATAAACATTATTATCTTTTAAACCATTTTGAACTCTGTTTTCTCCTATTTATCTTGAATGACAGCAAGCAGAGATATTGAAAACAGCAACTGTATGAATACCATCTGTTTTACTGAAATCGGAATACTCCTTTAACTTCCCTGGCACATTGGGAATTGTTCCTTTATATAGTGAAATAAATTGCATTCATTATAGAGATGTGTCTGCTACATAAAGATCCACTTAAACTTTTCATTAGGCCACAATAACAAAGGAGAAAAATCTAGTTTTGCATAAAATGTTTACCTGTACAATCTCAATAGTTTAATAGAATAAATCTTCAGCCTTGTAAATGGAACAATCTCAGGATTTATGAACCCGCAGCTAATAAGTACCGCTGCTCAGAATTCTTACATTACTTCACTGCATTCTGTTCATTAAAAGTGTTCCCCTCACTGACCTCTACTGGTGAAACTCCCACACACAAAACATACAAAAACTAGAATACCGGCATTTAAAGTCATACTTTCTTCACAAACTAATAGCTTTTCTTTTTCCTACTCTTTAATCAAAAAAAGTTTAGTTGAATTGAAGCGTTGTGTATGGCAAAATCATTAACTAGAAGAGCAAAGTTAAAGTTTGAATTGCACAAAACCACGGTTCTTCTCAGGAATTCTTACTGCCTACCACTTACTGATCATAACATCCACATAACTTGAGTGGAATTATGATCTGCCCATTGCCCTGGATTAGGCAGCATGGTGGCTCATTGTTTATAACTGCAGCCTTGCAGAGCTGGGGTCCTGGGTTCAAATCCCACCAAGGACAACATCTGCAAGGAGTTTGTATGTTCTCCCCGTATTTGTGTGGGTTTCCTCCGGGTTCTCCAGTTTCCTCCCACACTCCAAAAACATACTGATAGGGAATGTAGATTGTGAGGCCCAATGGGGACAGTGATCATGTCTATAAATTGTCTGAATTGTAAAGTGCTGCACAATATGTTGGCACTATATAAATAAAAGGATTATTATTATTATAACAAAATACTACCTCATTCAAGATATTGTAATTATTTATGCAGTGTATGGGGTTATGAATTGGAAGAAACTATTAAAAATAATAATATTTTTTTTATTTCTATAGCGCTAACATATTCCACAGCGCTTTGCATTTCAGAGGGGACTTGTACAGACAATAAAGTCATAACAGAGTAAACACATAATTCAACAGATACCAAGAGGAGTGAGGGCCCTGCTCGCAAACTTACAATTTAACTACTACTGTCCTGGGTAGTGTGTTCCAGAGAATTGGTGTAGCTCACGAGAGTCTTGGAGATGGGAGTTGAAGGTTTGGATTATTGAGGATGTTAGTCTTAGGTCATTAGCAATGAGGGATGGAGGGCACGGTAGGGTAATGATACACAGAGATGAGGGAGGAGATGTAGGGTGGTGCATAACTGTGGAAAGCTTTGTGAGTGAGAGTGATAAGTATATATCGGACTCTGTAGCAGATGGGTAACCAGTGCAATGACTGGCACAGGCTAGAGGCATCGGTGTAGTGGTTGGAAAGGTATATGATCCTGGCTGCTGCATTCAGGACAGAATGGAGAAGGGAGAGTTTAGTAAGAGGAAGACCGATTAATAGAGAGTTGCAATAGTCCAGACGAGAATGAATAAAGAACAATAGTAAGAGTTTTAGCAGAGTCAAAAGGTAAGAAAACTGGCCTATCGCCTCACCTCACTTATCTAACTATCCCCGTTTTGGCCATACAAAATTTTCTGCAAAATCAGGAACCTCGTAGTATCTGTTCACACATCCTCCATGCACTTAATAGCCCTCTGTGTTTGTTCTGTACACAAACTGGCTGGTGACCGGTTCATGCAACGTTATGTGAATCCCCCATTTGTTATATTGATAGCTGGACCGTACAATACAAGCACTTTTTATCATTTACCTTCCCCGTCTCCCCTATTTCCTCATAGATTTGTAAGCTTGGAAGCAGGAACCTCACTCCTTTTGGTATCTGTTGAGTTATGTGTTATTCTGTAAAGTCTTTATTGTCCGTACAAGTCCCCTCTAAAATGTAAAGTGCTGCTGAATATGTTGGCGCTATAGAAATAAAAATTATTATTAGGACGTAGGGGCTTCCATCACTAAAGAGGAAGATAGGCCTTCCACCACTCAAAAGGAAGAATGGGCCTCCACTCAATAGAAAATGGGGGCCTCCATTACTAAAGAGGAGGAAGGGTCTTCAACCACTCAATAGGAAGAAGCGGCCTCCAAGACTCAATAGCAAGTAGGGGCCTCCAGCATGAAAAATGAACAAGGGCCTCCAACACTCAATAGGATGTGGGGGCCTCTATCACTAAAGAGGAGAGATAGGACTGCAGGACTCAACTGCAAGTAGGAGCCTCCAACACTAAAGATGAAGAAAGGTCTTCAACCACTGAATAGGAAGAAGGGGCCTCCAACACTTAATAAGATGTGGGGGCCTCTATCACTAAAGAGCAAGAAGAGTCATCAATCATTCAATAGGAGAAAGGGCCTACAGAACTCAATAGTGGCTTCCAGTACTAAAGATTAAGAGTCCTCCACCACTCAATAGGAAGTGGCTGCAGAGTTCAATAGTCAGAAGCTGTCTACATTACTCATCAGAAAAAGGGGATGTCACGGTGGCAACACACATGCGTTTCCGCTACCGTGCTACTCATTACATTCGCCGCTCTGCCTGGCCACCGTGCAACACTTCCAACTCTGCAACATATTCCTGATGTCTCCACATGGCTATAGGGGGCGGAGCCACATCCTGCAGGAATTTAACTTTGCTGTGTCATGCAGGGTTTGGATTCCCCAGACAATCACCATCCAGCAGGTGCTATATTAGGCAGCACCGCCCTCCACACCTTTGCCTGAGCTTAGGTTCCTGTCAGTCTTGGCAATCAATCCTGTGTTATTTCGTCTCGTCTCACTTGTTACCAACACGGCTTATTTTCCCGTTCTGTCTGACCTCTCCACTGCTGACCTCGGCATAGTATTCTGAACCCGTCATGCCTGCCCTGACCCCGGACTGTCTGACTACACTCTGTCTCGCCCTCCTGTACCTCATATACTTGCTCTCACCCATGAGTCAGCTGCTGCAGTCCCGGAGACTGCCCTGGAGTGGTAATTGGTGTCTACCGGTTGCTTAGCCTATCCTCGCCATCAGAGGCTCTAGTGAATACTCGGTAGACACTTAGTCACGCCACCCCAGGGTAAGCCCGGCCCGTGGCGCAGGAGGAGGTTCGTTCACAACGTGAGAATCAAAACCAGCTGATGCAGGTGATTAATGTGATGGCAACTCAGCTACAGGATTTGTCCACCTGTGTCCACCCTGTCCCGCGCCTCAACCATGACAGATCATTCTTCCTCAGCATCGACATTGTCTGCAGGTGAACCGCCTGTAGTTATAGTGTCTGATGCAGTAGCTAAGCTTCAGTTTTCACTTCCATCCCGCTTTGATGGAGACCCCAAGGAAAGCTGCAGCTTCATAAATCAATGCCAGATCCACTTCACTCTCCATGCTTATCTTTTTACTTTGGACCAGACCAAGATTGCGTTTATGGTCTTTCTGCTGTCTGGATGAGCCCTGGCTTGGGCAAACCCCATTTGGGAGCATGGTGGTTGTGAGACTCGCGACGCTGGGAGATTCTTGGAGATGTTCCAGGCAGTATTTGAGGAACCTTTACACACCTCGTCTCCCGCCTCATCCCTGCTGACTCGAAGACAGGGTACGGATACCGTGGTTCAGTATACATTACACTTCTACACCCTGGCGGCAGAGCTGGCCTGGAATGAAGAGGCACTGGTGGCAACCTTCTGGCAGGGTCTGTCTAGTCAAATTAAGAATGCGTTGGCAGGCAGAGATCTACCATGTTCTCTGCATGCCCTTATACACCTCGCAACTAAGATTTATCTCAGTTTCCATTAGCAACCTCTGGAACAGGCTCAAGTGTCTTCTATTTTTGGGGGAACCTCCCAGGTTGGTTCCAACCTTTCAGTACCCCTTGTTGTCACAGGGGGCAGGGCACAGTTCAATGCGATTGAATTACTCGGCCTTGTACACCACCATTCCCTCCAGTGCTTCGATGTATAAGCTGAATGCAGCAAAATCCACTGGGCAGAGGAGCCACTGATCCTAGAGGAGAGCGTCCTCGACCCCCACCGTTCTTGGGCCGCAGGAGCCGTCTGGCACAGGAGCCACTCCAATAATCATGTGCCTTGTGCTTGCTAGTGCCCACGTCACACTGTACATTTCTGTACACCACTTTGATGTAGGAGGTGAATGCTCCAGGAACATATATATGACAATATATACAAGTCTGGTATCGCCGTAATTGTACTGACCTGAAAAATCATATTCCGTAAAAACAAAACCCTGTTTTTCAGTACATATGCTAAAATTAATGATGTCACTCAAAACTACAACTCTTCCCGCAATAAAAACGCAAGTCTTCATCCGGCTATGTCAATGGAAAAATAACAAGGTTATGGCTCTTGAAAACAGAGGGGGAAGAAACAAAATTGTGAAAATTAAAAGTCTCAATTAATGTTAAACCTTGAATGCAGTCATCAAGTATGTGTCCTGGAGTAACCTGCCTGGGAATTTGTACCTGATGATGGCTCGATTATTAGAACTGAAACGCGTTGTACTTAGCTTTCCCCAAAAAGTGGCTATTTCCCATTTTGGATTCCATCTTCCTTCTTCTATAAAGCATCACTTCAAACAAACGGTCCATCCTCTGTACGTATATGTATATTTATCTACTAAATACAGTACATAATACTACAAATAGTCATTTTTTATCCATTGCCCTGCATAACTAACTTCCAAATGGAAGAGCAGATACTTAGCAATTGTCTGGACCATTGCATCATTTAGGAAGATATAATATTCCGTAGGTCAATTAGACATTCCCTTTGAAAAAAAAATAAAAAAAATTCAGTCTATACGATATAATGATACGACTAAACTATAGAAAGGCTTTACCATTTTGAGCCGAAACGTTGCATGGGCTGATTAAAATTCGCTTTCTCATCATCTGATTTTGGAGTGCTGCCCCCATTTTATGGATTTGTATACAAGAGGTTTGGGTGATAACCTTGGGGGCTTTGAAACCATTCTTGCATGAATTATTGCTATTTTTCTACAGTATATGTACAAGATAGATAGATGGATGAATGGATGGATCGATGGATGGATGGACAAGCAGCCTGAAAAAAAAGTCAAGGCTATAAAAAATAAAATAATAAAATTAAATGCTGTTAGTGTTTCAGGCTAATAGCAGTTAAAGGGTTAAATTTTAAGTAAGACGATAAGGCAAAAATCCTGGTTCCATCTGATGAGGTCACAAGTGATGGTTCCCATGGAGATAAAGAACAGCGCTGATGCAATGTGGAGGGGGCGAATATTGAGTAGGAGGAATTGAACAACATTAAATTCATCTATCAGGGAGTCATTACGTAGGAGTACGGTAAACTCCCACATCTGTCAGGGAAACACACTCTGAAAGCCATTCGGAAAAAGTCATTAATCCCAATGATCGTCTACAGAATGGGGCCATGAAATAGAAACTATATCCTGTAGGGAATCGGGACATATCCCTTTAAATAATTAAATATGTGACACAAGAGAAGAGGGTGCAAAGAGTCCACTAACCAAATAGTGGACCGGAATAAAGAACACACTGACGATTATATGGTCGTACAACAGTATTCGGAGGGATCACGAGATTGGCTGCTTCTTCTCCCAATGTTAATACTGTATTTTAACCCCTTTGTAACATGGCGATTTATTCGTTTTTGTTATTTTATTTTTTCCACTTGCTATATATATTTTTTTATTTTTCTTCCATTAACAAAGCCGCATGAGGGCTTGTTTTTTCTTTGCCGATCCAGTTCTAGTTTTGATTGACGACATTCATTTTACCAAATATACTGAAAAATAGGGAAAAAATTCCACGTGAAGTACAATATAACAATTGCAACATTCTTTTTTGGAGTTTCATTTTGACAGCAATAACTGTGCGGTAAAAATAACCAGGCAGAATGATTTTTGAGATCAGTACAGTTACAATGATACTAAACTTGTATATATTTCTTAGTGACTAAAAAAGATTTGTTTGTGTAAGGTTTTTTTACTTTTCGATCGATGTATGAAGGCTTATTTTTTGTGTAGTGATCCAACGTTTTTATTTATACAATTTTAGATGCATTGATCGCTTTTTCAACTTTTTTTTTTTAAAGGCAATGCTGATGGTTACATTTTTAATTCTCATTTCGGAGTTTACTATGAATGTAATTTAGTTTATAATTAAACTGGATTGAATGTGGCAATACCAATACAAATATATTTCTTTATTTGGAAATTTGGAAAAGGGAAGTGATTCAAACGTTTAATTGTTTTTATACAGTACAGACCAAAAGTTTGGACACACCTTCTCATTTAAAGATTTTTCTGTATTTTCATGACTATGAAAATTGTACATTCACACTGAAGGCATCAAAACTATGAATTAACACATGTGGAATTATATACTTAACAAACAAGTGTGAAACAACTGAAAATATGTCTTATATTCTAGGTTCTTCAAAGTAGCCACCTTTTGCTTTGATGACTGCTTTGCACACTCTTGGCATTCTCTTGATGAGCTTCAAGAGGTAGTCACCGGAAATGGTCTTCACTTCACAGGTGTGCCCTGTCAGGTTTAATAAGTGGGATTTCTTGCCTTATAAATGGGGTTGGGACCATCAGTTGTGTTGTGCAGAAGTCAGGTGGATACACAGCTGATAGTCCTACTGAATAGACTGTTAGAATTTGTATTATGGCAAGAAAAAAGCAGCTAAGTAAAGAAAAACGAGTGGCCATCATTACTTTAAGAAATGAAGGTCAGTCAGCGCGAAAAATTGGGAAAACTTTGAAAGTGTCCCCAAGTGCAGTTGCAAAAACCATCAAGCGCTACAAAGAAACTGGATCACATGAGGATCGCCCCAGCAAAGGAAGACCAAGAGTCACCTCTGCTTCTGAGGATAAGTTTATCCGAGTCACCAGCCTCAGAAATCGTAGGTTAACAGCAGCTCAGATTAGAGACCAGGTCAATGCCACACAGAGTTCTAGCAGCAGACACATCTCTACAACAACTGTTAAGAGGAGACTTTGTGCAGCAGGCCTTCATGGTAAAATAGCTGCTAGGAAACCACTGCTAAGGACAGGCAACAAGCAGAAGAGACTTGTTTGGGCTAAAGAACACAAGGAATGGACATTAGACCAGTGGAAATCTGTGCTTTGGTCTGATGAGTCCAAATTTGAGATCTTTGGTTCCAACCATTGTGTCTTTGTGCGACGCAGAAAAGGTGAACGGATGGACTGTACATGCCTGGTTCCCACCGTGAAGCATGGAGGAGGAGGCGTGATGGTGTGGGGGTGCTTTGCTGGTGACACTGTTGGGGAATTATTCAAAATTGAAGGCATACTGAACCAGCATGGCTACCACAGCATCTTGCAGCGGCATGCTATTCCATCCGATGTGCGTTTAGTTGGACCATCATTTATTTTTCAACAGGACAATGACACCAAACACACCTCCAGGCTGTGTAAGGGCTATTTGACCAAGAAGGAGAGTGATGGGGTGCTATGCCAGATGACCTGGCCTCCAGTCACCTGACCTGAACACAATCGAGATGGTTTGGGGTGAGCTGGACCGCAGAGTGAAGGCAAAAGGGCCAACAGGTGCTAAGCATCTCTGGGAACTCCTTCAAGATTGTTGGAAGACCATTTCCGGTGACTACTTCTTGAAGCTCATCAAGAGAATGCCAAGAGTGTGCAAAGCAGTCATCAAAGCAAAAGGTGGCTACTTTGAAGAACCTAGAATATAAGACATATTTTCAGTTGTTGCACACTTTTTTGTTAAGAATATAATTCCACATGTGTTAATTCATAGTTTTGATGCCTTCAGTGTGAATGTACAATTTTCATAGTCATGAAAATACAGAAAAATCTTTAAATGAGAAGGTGTGTCCAAACTTTTGGTCCGTACTGTATATTTTTAAAACTTTTTAACATATTTTTTTTAGTCTGGTAGTTCAATATGCTGCAATACAATAGAATTACAGTATACAATGAAAATAATGTTCTGCTATGAAGCATAGCCACAGGTGGGCTTTACAGGAGTATCAAAATGTTAGCGAAGGGTGACCCATCGACACCCCACGATCATTTAAATACTGCGGTCAGTGATTGACATCTAAATTCTTATACAGCAGTGACTGGAGCTTTCTCTGGTCACTGCTGTTATGTAATCGCTGCTAACGCACAGTCGCACATCTGCCGAATATGATGTGGGTTCATTTCCTAAGCCAGATCTATGCACCCAATCCCAAAATAGGATGTTATATTACATCCCGCGTCAGAAAAATTAAAAATGTTTATCCTACGGTTAGTCATCTAAACCCTGCTAGCCACATGGGCATAATACAGGTGCCTTTTATTATCTGTAACACCCAGTCTTTTCCCTGGTCATCCGAATTCACCATATTATCCTAAGTTAGTCCGAGTTTGCCCAGATGACGTCCGGGTGTTGCAGATTCAAAAATAGCCAAAGACTAAAGTTCAGACAAGCATATGAAAAATTACCATTTTTTTCCTGTACTCACCGGGTCCATTTTTCACTTCTATGTTAAACCCACTTTTTAAATTTATAATTAAAAAAAATAAATAAATATAATAATAATAATTATAATAAGTCCAATTCACTTTCCAAATTAAACTTTACTATGGATCAATTAAAAGATAGATGCCATATGGATGATGCCTATTGAATTCGAAAATATTGATGACATTAGCGCACACTGATATTTTTTTTCTACACAGTCCATCAGCCTCTGTGTGGAAACTTGGCCATGTAAGCTAGCAGACTGATTAACATGGGTCCGCGGGTGGTCCAGTATCACACGGTACTATTGAAGAAGAGTTGCATATTTAGAAGACGTTATTTGAGTTTTGTCAACTTCTTAAGAGATGTTGAGTTTCTCAGTGAATTTAATTAACAGATAGAAAATTTATGCATTGTTCTTTCGTAACCTCAGGAGAGGAAATGTGCTAAATTCCCTCTTTTTTATGGAAGAGCTTTGCTTAAAGGGATATCGGTACCGATTTTTTCTTTCTTTTTCCTTGCAGGCCAGAAGAACTTCTTTTGAATGTTCATCTAACAAAGACGATTGTGGCGTTTTATAGAGTTCTACATCTTCCATGATGCGTTAAGTTGTCCATACATCTGCCATGTGTTTTTCATAGGTACAGAGAAGAAAATGAAAGTCCAGTGGCCCGATCCTTCTGTTCCCCGACATCATCGGTCGGTAGAGGATCACGAGGCTTCCATGCTTATCAGATGGTCAGTCAGTCCCATTGAAATCAGTGGGTTTGGCCAACTGCTTTATCATCTATTGTGCATGGGGACCTTAACTCTGAAGATTGATATCCAGTTCCAGTCTCTGTAGTAGATTATTCCAGGAAGCAGGAACTAGAACCACTAACATCTGACCCAGCTCTGTTTTTTCGTCACCACTATTGTGTGAGATCATAGGATTAGATATTTTTAATGCAGCCGTGGAGAGCGGAATTGGAGACTATGATGGTAATGTCTGAACTATCTACTCTCTATACTACTCCAAACAGTAAAATAAAGAGGGATGTTACATTGGCAGTATTGTCTCAAGCTAAACTTAGGTTGTGCAACCTACAGTAGAACAGAAATGCTGTTTCAATAAAACTGTTACTCTCCTGTCCTGGCTCCAGTGCTGGGCCTTGTTCCCTTCCCCTATGTTTGGTTTTCTCTGTACTGGCCTGGGCCAGGTTACTAGGGTAAACTGGCAAACGCCTCTGACATTTTCACGTAAGTCCCTTTAAAGCTCACACAGGAAATACATTCATGGTCGAAGTGTTGGCACCCTTGAAATTGTTCCAGAAACTAAGTATTTCTCCCAGAAAATAATTGCAATTACACATGTTTTGCTATACACACGTTTTTTTCCTTTGTGTGAATTGGAACAACAGAAAAAAAAATAAAGAAAAAAAGGCAAATTGGACATAATTTCATACACAACTCCAAAAATGAGCCAGACAAAAGTGTTGGCTCCCTCAACTTAATATTTGGTTGCACACCCTTTGGAGTAAATAACTGTAATCAATCACATCCTATAACCATCAACATGCTTCTTACACCTCTCAGCTGGAATTTTGGACACATGTTCTTTTGCAAACTGCTCCCGGTCTCTCATATTTGAAGGGCGCCTTCTCCCAACAGCAATTTTAAGATCTCTTCACAGGTGTTCAGTGGGATTTAGATCCAGACTCATTGCTGGCCACTTCAGAATTCTCCAGCACTTTGTTTCCATTTCTGGGGGCTTCTTGAAGTATGTTTGGGGTCATCATCCTGCTGGAATACTCATGACCTAGGATGCAAACCCAGCTTTGTGACACTGGGCACTACTTTGCGACCCAAATTCCATTGGTAATCTTAAGATTTCATGATGCTTTGCACACAGTCAAGGCACCGAGTGCCAGAGGCCGGAAAAGAACCGCAAAACATCTTTGAACCTTCACCATATTTGTCTGTAGGTACTGTGTTCTTTTCTTTGTAGGCCTCATTCCATTTTTGGCAAACAGTAGAATGAAGTGCTTCATCAAAAAGCTTTATCTTGGTCTCATCTGTCCACAAGACGCTTTCACAAAAGGATTTTGGCTTACGTACATATTGGCAAACTGCAGTCTAGCTTTTTTATGTCTGTGTCAGCAGTGTGGTCCTCCTGGGTCTCCTGCCATAGCGTTTCATTTCATTTAAATGTCGACGGATAGTTCGCACTTACACTGATGCACCCTGAGCCTGCAGGACAGCTTTACTTGCTTTGGAACTTAATTGGGGCTGCTTATCCACTATCCGGACTATGTTGCGTTGCAACCTTTCATCAGTTTTTCTCTGCCATCCACATCCAGGGAGATTAGCTACAGTGCCATGGGTTGTAAACTTCTTTATTATATTGGGCACAGTGGACAAAGGAACATAAAGATCTCTGGAGATGGACTTGAACAATATCAACAATCTCAAAGTTACAACAATTTTGGTTCTCAAGTCTTCAGACAGTTCTCTTCTCCTCTTTCTCTTCTCCATGCTTAGTGTGGCGCACACAGACACACAATGCAAAGATTCAGTCAACTTCTCCCCCTTTTATCTGGTTTCAGGTGTGATTTTTATATTATCCATACTTGTTACCTGAGACAGGTGAGTTTGTACGAGCATCACATGCTTGAAACAGTTTTGTCTGGGCAATTTTTGGGGTTTAGTGTGAAATTATGTCCAATTTGCCCTTTTCTTCTCTGTTTTTGTGTTGTTCCAAAACACACAAAGGAAATAGACAAGTGTATAACAAAATATTTGTAATTGTAATAATTTTCTGGGAGAAATGCTTCATTTTCTGGAACAATTTCAAGGGTGTACACTTCCAGCCATGAGTGTATAGTATCTTGCTAACATGTTTTTGCATATGCTGTCTCACCATCTACTATACTCAGCTCCAGCCAGGTGACTAATTATCTTCCCAGCAAATCCTGTCCGCTTTTATACTACCAAATATTAATTACAAGCTCAGACCTTTGAATCCTGTTGCTCTCTTAGCTCTACTGTGTCAAGCTGCAAGTTACAATCTCGTCTGTGCTTTCAAGTTCTGCTTTGTGAAGTTAAACGTTACACCTTCAATTCTATCAGGTGTTGTTCACACCTTTGTCTAAGCAAGCAACATAATCGATTATATTCTTTTCTGCTATTCCTATCCTGCTTACCCTTACAACTCTGTCAATCTAGTGACTAACAATTTCCTTGCCGGCAATACATGATTACATAATTGTCTCTGCTTATCCTGTGGTTAACCATGTCCCTGCTGCAGGTTACTGATTGCATATATGTCTTTGCTAGTTCTGTGGTGAACCACATTCCTGCTGCAAGTTCATAATAGAATATACTTCCTGCCTCCAACTCAGCTTGTCCATCTGCCGTTCTGCATACTGCACTGTCCTGGTTCTTGCTGATCCATGTGCTTTCCTTTTCCGCTGAATCAATGCCTCTGGGTCCGTGTAGTGAGAAGCTAGCTGGTTGCTGTGTCAAACTAGTCACGACTCTCCCTATGGTCCCTGGCTGAATTTTCAAACTGTTTTCATAGAAACGTTTCAGGATTGGAAACTGCTTCAGAAAAACCTCATTCTTTTGGAGAAGTTTTTTATTAGATTTTTTTTTTCCTTTTCTGAAGAGTTTCCTGAAGCAATTTTGAGATGGATTTTGGCTCAGAATTGTTCTGAAAAGCTAAAAAAAAAAAAAAAAACCTGTGTGACCATAGCTTAAAGTGAGTTCCCCCAAGTCTATGGGGCTTTGAAATGCTCCATTGGAATAGAGCGGTGGCTTCGCATGTGCCACCACTCCATTCATTCTCAATATGATATAGCGGAGTCCAGTGCTCGGCTATCTCTGCCAATTCCATTAAGAATGGATGGTGGTCTCAGAAATGCCGTATGCTAATTCAACATGGCATTTCAGAGCCCATTCTTAGGATGGGTGGGGGTCCCTGTGCTCGGATCCTCACTAATCTGTAAGTTATTACATATCCTTTTGTCAAATATTAAAGAAAAGCTCCACTTTTTGAACAAGTCTTCACATCCGTGCATTCAGCTTGATTTGATATTTTATATTGGCAGTCTATAAAACACGCTTTGTGAAATTGTGATTCATCAGCTCAGAAGCTTCTACACATCTGACAATGAGATGTGACTTTCAGGAATATTACAAGGACTCTCACCCACCCCAGACATGAAAAAGGCATTAATTAGCAGAGATGAAAGTTTTCTCCAGTGTTCATGGGTTATATGTATATGTGGATAATCAGCTTGTTGAGAAGCTTTACAAGGGTGTCACCAGTAAGTGGCTGAAAGCCGTGGGATGGTGAGAAAGGAATCGTCAGCCCCCGCTGTTAAATCATATCTTCAATAGCCGGCCACAATCCCACTCAGAAGTGACCCTGCACGCCCACCAGCCGCCCCTGTGCAGTGGAAAATGTATTCAATGGATATGGCTAAGACACGTGAGACTTATCGGACAAGTTCTACATTCCCATGAGACCTAGGGATACTTTTTCTTTTAAAAGTTGGACCCAAAAGTTGACACATGATATTGAGCTAAAAACGCAATATCTTAGGCTATGTGCACACTGTGCGTTTTTTCCGGGTTGAAATGCACCAAAAACGCTTAGTAATAAGTCTGCCAGCTAAGGTAATGACAATCCTGATGTGCTGTGCACATGATCCAGAATTTTCCGCTCAGGATTGTCATTGCGTTAAAATCCGCAGCATGTCCATTCTTTGTAGCCTTTCTGCAGCGCAAAAAAGCAAAGAATTGTACCCGGGCTGGGGAAGAAGACTACTTCTCCCATCATCCGACCGCCCCTCCTGATGGTAACAGCGAGAGCAGCGTGGCTGAGGGTAGAAGTAGTCTCCTCAGTCGACCCAGCGTCTGTGCGGCGACTGTGTTAAAAAAAAAAAAAACTACATTAAAATAATAAAAACACCTTATTCTCACCTGTCTGGTGTCCTCCCGATGTCCCCCGGCGACGCACTGATGGGAGTGCACTCGCTCCCGGCATTGTACATCGCTGCACAGCCGGGACTGTGTTTACCAGCTGGAGATCAGCTGACGAGCTCTGGGACCTCACTTTACGGCCCCGGTGCTGTGTGGGTATTTTCCCACAAATGTTCCCACACAGCACTGATGCAGTAAATTAGGTCACCGGGGCTTATCAGCTGATGAACTCAGCCTGCAACACAGCATTGTACACCGACAGGAGTGATTACACTGTCAGTGTACAGTGCTGTTTTCTACAGCAGTCACATCAGTGATTGATGTGACTGCTGTAGAAGTGACCCAGATTGCTGTGGGACACTGGATTACGTCATGACGTTGGACAGGTGAGGGATATGGTTGTTTTTTATTTTTTTACAGGAGACGAGGGATTCGGGGATTAGGAGAATAAATTATTATAACCATCTGTTATTTTATTTCAATAAAAGACTTTACTCTGGCCGTGTCTTTATTGAATAACCGTTGAAAACATTTACTAATGGGTTAGTAATGGGGGCGTCTTATAGACGCCTCTCCATTACTAACCTGGACTTCACGTCAGCCGCCAATACAAGGCTGACATGAACCCCCACCTTATTACTCCACTCACCACCGCTACACGGCAGTGGGAAGAGCGGAGGATAAGCGCCAGATTTGTGCATCTTATGGATGCGCCATTTCTGGGGCAGTTGAGAGCTGATATTATTAGCCTCGGAGGGGGCCAGGATCCATGGCCCCTTCCCTGGCTATTAATATCAGCTTGCAGCTGTCTGTTTAGCCTTTTCTAGTTCGATTTTATAGGGGGACAATACGTCAATTTTTTTCTAAGGTCCCCCTATAATCTAGGATCTAGGCAGTAAAGACTAAGCAAACAGCAGTGGGCTGTTATTAATAGCCAGGGTCCAAATTAAATAAAAAAAGCAGTCTATAGGGCGCTAAAAGAATGAACACTAGAGGTGAAAAATTTTTTTTTTTTTTAGGGACTAAAAAATAAATTTAATGAGCCCTTTCCACAACGCGTTTCGGTAGTGAACTATCTTCCTCAGCTGGTACTTAATTTGGACGACTTTCAGTCCCCCTTTGGGGGTTAGCGGCAGGAGCAGCTTTTAGCTAATCATTCTTAAATCCCCCCACTATAAAATGCCCCTTTGGCTGCTCAACTCAGGACCTGCGGTTGGGGGCTGCACTTTCCTAACTTTCAGGACCTGTGGTGATGCACATCTGATCCTGAGTCACGTGATCTGTTGGCGGACACGTGGCTGGCAATTTTGGAACCTGGAAGCGGTGAGCACGAGCGGCGGTCTGCAGCACACGGCACGTGGTGTGCCAAGCTACCTGTACATTGCGGTGAGACGTGCCTGCTCCTTCCATCCTCACACTAACACCGGAGTTGTGCAGGGGTGCACAACTCTAATAGGTGAGTGGCCTTTTGGCTGTTTCCGTCACATCTACCTATCAGGTCCTTCACATAGCGTGCTTTTTCTCCCTTTCTCTTCCATTAATAGCCAGGGAACATTTTGGGCTAATGCCCCTTCCCCAGCTACTAATATCAGCTCCCAGAGGTCGGCTTTCCCTCTGCTGGTTATGAAAATGAGGCGGGAGCTCACGCCATTTTTTTTAATTTTAGGCTATGTGCCCGCGATCCGGACGTAGCAGCCCTTTGGACGCAGCATATTTTTGCTGCATCCAAAACATTGCATTATATTGAACGTAGGTAAATCCACATGTGTTCACTGAACCATGTGGATTTATTGCATTCAATACATTCTAGTGGTCAAATTTCTGTTGCGGAGACTAGCAACTCCGCAAGAGAAATTGACATGCTGCAGTCCTGAAAGACGCGCCACATGTCAGTGTCTACGGGTGATCCACAGCCTCAGATGCATGCATAGTAGACATGGGATTTCTAGAAATACCATCTACTATGCTATAACATCTGGACGCTGCAGGTTTGACGCTGCATAAACACGTAGCTTCTCCTGACTGTGGCCACGTTTCCAAACTCACCCGCAGCATGTCAATTTCTGTTGTGGACACGCTAGTCTCCGCTGCAGATTTTGACCGATTTTAATGTCATTATATGCGGTGGATTCACATGTACCGACAACAAAAGTGTGGCATTAGAACACCGCGTTTTGGACGCAGTGCTGCTTGCTGCTGATCATGGGGATAGGGGCTAATGAAACAGCTGTGAGCTGTTATTAATAGCCAGGGAACATGTTTTCCTAATGGCACCTTCCTAGGCTAATAATAGTAGCTCCCAGCTGCCCCAGAAATGACTTGAATAGAAATGCTAATGAGATTGGGTATATGGGATTAGCTGACACCTAGCCTTTTTGTTTGGCGGTGAAAAGGTGTCAATCAGATCCTTTCATTACTAAACCTAATTAAAGTAAAGAGTTAAATAAACACACAGACACTGAGTAAAACACTTTATTTGAAATGAGACATTTTTTAATCATTTAAATTAACCAATATACTCACCCCGGGTCTGACGGTAATCCAAGGGTTAAAGAGATGTCCCACGTTCCTTTTTTCAAATATCTTTATTTAGGTCCAAAAAGCATTCATTGATGTACAAAAAAAACATTAAAAAAAAGCTTCAAAATCGCAGCAAAATGCACATTTTTCTGCAGCATTTTTCCTGCCAGGAGATGCAGAAATTTCTGCAATCAAATTCTGAATGTTGCGCACATTACAGTTCCAGCAAAGTAGATGGGATTTATAGATATCTCATGCCCACTGTGCTTCTTTTTTAACGCAGCGTAAACTGACCTACGGTACGGGTTTCAAATCCGCAACATGTCAAAATGGGAACATGGTAAGTGGGACGAGTGCAGGAATTGCCTGCTTTTACATGCATTAGTCTGGTCTATAAAATGATTGTGGTTTTTTTGGGGCCTGCGTGTGATGGCACACAGGGAAATATCAGGTCAGTGTGCTGTCGGTTATACACGCAGCCGTAGTTTTGGTGAAAAACAGACAGCAAATGGACCAATAGGCCAGTTCAGATAAGCGCTGCACCAGTCTCTTCCCACTTTCGCTCATTAAAGCCAATGGGTGCATAAAATAACGGACGCCATATTGAAACTATCCATATGGCATCCATTATTAACGGATCCATTACAATTTTTATATAACAGTATTTGGCCTTGTAAAATTTTAATTGTTGATGCATGAAAACAGATGACATGACAGATGAAAGATGGACGATTTTTCATTAACCCGTCTGAGCCTGGATTTAGTCTAATTTTTCATGCTCCATTCCACTGTGATGATTCTTCAATTCAAGTAAGGCACCAGTGATCCCCTCAATACCTACTAGCAGTTTTTGATTTACCACTTGTCCCCTGAGCGGTTAAATATTTTCTGCCATTGTGCGATTTGGTGCTAGATAGTACTTTGGTTCCCTCTGCAGGTAAGTCAAAGCCACAGCACTTAGATAGGAAAATCCTCAAGATTCAAAGAAGATGCAAAGTATCATTAAGTAACAAGGATCAGTGATTGTAGCAATTGAATGTGTAACGATCTAGATTTATTTAAAAGAAAGTAAAGATGGCTGTGCGGTCAGAAATAAAAACAGAACTCAACTGAGTTTAATCAATGGATGAGAAGTGAACAAAGCTTAGAACTTTGAAGGTTTGTTCACATGTGGTGGATACGCTGTTGATTTCCCATCCGGGGTTGTAGGCTGAAAATACGCAGAATATTACAGCAACAGCAAAAAGCAAGAGCTTTTCCAAAAACTTATCTGGAAGCTGCAGAAAAAAATCAAATAAAAAAATCAAATGGCAGACATAGGTCTACTATGTGGAATTTAAAGAGGACTGGTCAGTGGGTCAAAAGCAGACAGTTTTTGCTCTTATTTCATTCCCGCTTCCCCTCTAAGTATTTTTTTTTTAATGCGTCATATGTTTCTAGAGATGTGGGGTCTTTTAATTGAATGCTAATTTTTATGGTCTTTTTTAAGTGTACTACATAGGATCCACTGGGGCTGTCTTTAAGCAGCTCTACATTATTACCCTGTAAGCAACACGCCCCTGGTAAACACCATAAAATCATCAGCATTAAAGGGAATCAGTCACCCCCTGGGATGTATATGACCTATTAATATGGGCATTCAGGTGATAGGACTAGTTTAACATTTCTACCTGTATGCCTCACATTAATGGTTTTGCTGTTGTGAAATCGTATTATATATCTTTATGCTAATGATTTCTTCCAGCCTCTGGGGCATACGGTGCCTGGAAGAGTGCTAGGCGCGGAGCGGCGTCCCCAGTGAGCGTTGGGCTAGGAGTTAGGGTTGGGCTAGGGTCGGGGTTGTATTAGGGTTGGGCTAGGGGTTAGGGTTGGGCTAGGGTCGGGGTTGTATTAGGGTTGGGCTAGGGGGTAGGGTTGGGGTTGTATTAGGGTGGGGGTTGTATTAGGGTTGTGATTTTTTCAAAAGTAAAGAGAAAAAAAAAATGATCACGATATGGCGACCAGTGTTGAGCACAAGTGCTCGCTACTTGAGTTTGCATCGGGTGCTCGGGTATGCACCGAGTATCGTGGGTGTTCGAGTGACATGCTCGAGTTTCTGCCCCATATGCTTCGCGGCCAAAAAAAATGTTGCTGGGATTGCCTGCCATGCACGAGCAATCCCCGCATGTTTTTTTTGTGTGTGTCTAACAACCGTGAAACATGCGGGGCAGGGACTCGAGCATGTCACTCGAGCACACGCTGTACATGGTGCATACCCGAGAACCCGATGCAAACTCAAGTAGCGAGCACTGGCACTCAAGACTAATGACAACTTATTCAATATGATGACCTAATGTTATCAAATTCTGTGTCATACTTCTGGGTTCAAAATGTTCACTATACCCCTTGATAAAATCCTTGAGGGGTCTAGTTTCCAAAATGGAGTCAATTGTGGTGGGGTTTCCACTATTTAGGCACATCAGGGGCTCGCGAAATGCGACATGGCGTCCGTTCTTGATTCCAGCGAATTTTGCGTTCAAAAAGTCACTCAGTGCTCCTTCCCTTCTGAACCCTGCCGTGCGCCCATATAGTGTATTTTCCCCACCTATGGGGTATTGGCATACTCAGGAGAAATTGCACAACAGTTTTTAGGTTCCATTTTCTCCTCTTACCCTTGTGAAAATAAAAAAATTGGGGCTAAAAGTTCATTTTTGTGGAAAAAGTTAGATTTTTTTATTTTCACGGCTCCATGTTATAAACTTCTGTAAAGAACCTGGGGGTTCAAGGTGCTCACCACACATCTAAATAAGTTCCCTGAGGGGTCTAGTTTCCAAAATGGTGTCACATGTGGGGGGTTTCCACTGTTTAGGCGCATCAGGGGCACATCCGCTAATTATTCAAGCAAATTTTACATTCAAAAAGTCAAATGGTGCTCCTTCCCTTCCAAGCCCTGCCGTGCACCCAAACAGTGGTTTTCTCCCACATATGGGGTATCTGCGTGCTCAGGGGAAATTGCACAACAAATTTTACGGTCGATTTTTTTCCTGTTACCCCTGCAAAAATAAAAAAAATTTGGGTCTAAAGTAACATTTTTGAGAAAAAAGTTAAATGTTAATTTTTTCTTCCCCATTCCAAAAATTCCTGAGAAGCACCTGAAGAGTTAATAAACTTCTTGAATGTGGTTTTGAGGGGTGCATTTTTTAGAATGGTGTCACTTTTGGGTATTTTCTGTCATAAAGGCCCCTCAAAGTCACTTCAAATGTGATGTGGTCCCTAAAAAAATGGTTTTGTAAATTTTGTTGTAAAAATGAGAAATCGCTGGTCAACTTTTAACCCTTAGAACTTCCTAATAAAAAAAAAAATTGGTTCCAAAATTGTGCTGATGTAAAGTATACATGTGGGAAATGTTATTCATTAACTATATTGTGTGACATATCTCTCTGATTTAAGGGCATGAAAATTCAAATTTTGAAAATTGCTAAATTTTTGATTTTTTCACAAATAAACGCAAGTGATGTGGAAGAAATTTTACCACTATCATGAAGTACAATATGTCACGAAAAAACAATCTCAGAATCAGGGGGATCCGTTGAAGCGTTCCAGAGTAATTACCTCATAAAGTGACAGTGGTCAGAATTGTAAAAATTGCCCGGGTCATTAACGTGCAAACCACCCTTGGGGGTCAATGGGTTAAAAATGTGAGCGTTTGAGACTGGGTTGGTTGAGTAGTGCACAACCCCTTTGAAGGATTTTAAAAAAATAAAAAATAAATTAAAAAAAAAAAAAAAAAAAATCAGGAAAACGCCGATAAAGAGACCCAGAGAAAAAAACAAAAAACAAAACAACACCCAGGGTTACAAGACGTTTTAAAAAAGGATATTTTGTCCGCCAAAACAACCCCAGTGTGAACATACCCCACACAGGATGACGGCGGCTTATATAGTTTTTGAAGTGATCTTGTGGGTGACTCCAGGGCGCACTGGCGGACTCTTCCCCCATAACCTCACTCTGCCATCAGATGCCGGACTATCCCAGGGGCCCACACAGGAAACCTCAGGGGCTGGACTATCCCAGGGGCCCACACAGGAAACCTCAAGGGCTGGACTATCCCAGGGGCCCACACAGGAAACCTCAGGGGCCGGACTATCCCAGGAGCCCACACAGGAAACCTCAGGGGCCGGCTATCCCAGGGGCCCACACAGGAAACCTTGGGGGCCACTGCTCTCTACAAAATTCTGAGAAGCTTCTGTGGCAGCCGAGGAGATTTAGCAATGTCTCCCAAGACTCCCCCCTCAGCAGCTGTGGATCAGGCCAGGGGCACAGCAGCAGATTTGTGACAGACTGTGCCATTTAGCTGAATGGGGTTTGCAGGTATCCAGTCACATTCTGCAGAACTAACCGCACTCACATGTAATGAGGGCAAAGCTGCCAAGTCTGCAGGGAGTCCTGGAGCAGGCGGAGACCTCCCGGGGGGAAGCTTCACTGCTACACGTGTATGTACGCTGGTCTGCTCAGAAAAGACCACACAACAAGAAGCCCCTCCCAGCTGGCTGCAGTGCCAGTGATCAGCTGAACCCCACCGACCACCGTCGTCACGTGGCTCAGGGAACCTGGCGGAAGTTGCGTCTAAATGTAAACGACTGGTGAAGATTTGAGAAAACACTCGGCCGCGCCGCCCGGCACTCGGTGTTGGGAAAGTCGGTGTCTAGGCTCATGTACACACTCTGAGGGTGGAGGAGGACTCGGTTTAAGGCGCGAGGTATCATGGAGGACGAGGACGCGGTAAGGGCAGCGCAGTGACGTCATTGTTGAGCGCCACGGACACGTCACGTGCGTGCATGGTTACTGTGCACTGGATAGGGTATATCACTAGACTGGTGGACGGCGTCAGTGTGTGACAACGAGTGTGGTGCGCAGTGTCATCCTAATGCCACGGCCCCACTATCAGTATTTGGTCAGTATTCGGTCAGTATTTTTTCTCAGGAGTGGGAGCCAAAACCAGGAGTGGATGATAAATGGAGAATTGGTGACTTGTTTCTATTATACCTTTTCTCTGATTGTTCCTCACCTGGTTTTGGCCCCCCACTCCTAAGAAAAAATACTGACAGTGGGGCCGTGGCCTTATATTAATGGTGGTTACATCACAGCCAAGGCCCCGAGTACGGCCTTCACCTCTAGAGCGATGCTGATGAGAATGCTAGGTGCTAAGCCCCCTCCCTACACGTATGAGAGTGTGAAGAGCAATACCCCCATGAGAGTGCGGGGCGGCACCCCCAGTAAATTATGCGAGCCATAGCGGTCACCCCACCATACACAGTGAGAGGACAGTGATTTTAATGTTATCTATTACATGTGAAGGAGCTTTCTGGCTGTAAACTATATGTAGGACTGGCAATGATGAAAGTTTCATCTGATGATGCGTTGTTTTAGTCACTTGAACGCTGCAGTTTTTGGCCGTCAGGTAAAGACCAGGATGTCATGGTTTCTCCTCCTTCGTGGACCACTGGAGTGGCTTGTGCTGGACTTATTGGGGCTAGTGCAGGTGAGCCTGCGTTATTTTATTATAGAGGCCACACACCTCCTATAACTCGCTGTAGGCCCTCTTGTATCTCCACCTCCACCCATTAGGGACTTTTTTCCAAAGACAACCTCTTTTTAAGGTTTTGCCAGGGAAAGTTCCGATCAGCTGCAGTATGTGGTCACTTTCTGTTACACTTTGCAATAAATTGAACGGCTGAGCATGAAATATGTGGACACCTAGAGTCTACCAGGACAGGACCCAGTGTTGGTTTCCGGCTCCTGGACTTTTACTACATGTTCAGATGTCTCTTGATTAGTGTAAGCCTCCTTGCACTCTTTGTTTAAGGCCATGTTTACACCTTGTGGACAGTTTTCTGCTGCAGATTTGGTCATAAATCCTCATCCAAAATCTCCATGTATTACTTGCAGATTTCACCCTCCTCCATTGCTTAACATAGAAGGGAACCTGTCATGTAAAATAATGCTATTAACCTGCAGATATGGGGTTATCTGCAGGTTAATAGCATTCTGACACAGTGTGGCGCCCGCAGTGAGAGCCCCTGCTGCTTGGATAAAATGAACCCCCCCCCCTCCCCAGCAGCATTTGGGTTCCAATCATTGGGGCGGCACTGCCGCGGGTTGAGTCTCCACTTGCTGCATATAGAGTGCCCCTGGCACTGACTGACAGCCGGCCCTATGCTGAGTGAACTGTCAGTCAGTGCTGGGGTCGCGGTTACAGCCATCACTCTATGCGCGGAGCGGTGTCTGAAACCTTTGCCGGCGCTACCCCATGACTGAAAGGTGGACACTGCCTGGGGAAATAAGTTGTTTTCCTCCTGGCAGTGAAGCTCTCAGTGTGGCTGCCACACGGTGTTACAACACTATTAACCTACAGTTTAACCCCATATCTGCAGGTTAATAGTGTTATTTTACACTTCAGGTTCCCTTTAAGGAGGGTGATATCAGCAATGAAAACCCACACGAGGATGAGCGCTCCACAAATCTGAATGTGATTAACAGCTTTCATCTCAGCAGTCAGTGTGGGGTAGGTGCAGTACTGCAAAAGTTGTGTCGTTACAAACACTCCTAGCAGCTCTCCTCTTATTCAAATGAGCATTATTGACAAGACCAAATTGCCAAAGCAAGTGTAGTGCTGCCAACTCTGCTGTACTTCTCCTCCCCCACACTGACTGCTGGAGATGAAAACCCATTAATGCCACTCAGCTATGCTGTGCCATTATGCATCACAAAGAATTTGTTTTTAACTATAGTGAGGGCGTGTTATCTTCCCCTTGTATGTGGATGCCTAATTTTGATTGGCAAAGCTGGCAGCACGATGAGAAGAGAACAACTAAAAAGTGTTTGTAATAAGACTCAACTTCTGCAGCACTACCTTTCTCCCCCCACACTGACTGCTGTGGATGATAGCCGAAAGCTGTTAATCTCACTCGGGTCTGCTGTACTCCAGCACTAGTCATGTCATCGCTCTGCAGTGAGGACAGCAGACTGTGTCACTATGTCTCACCCTGAGCCTTTGCGAAGCTATTGTGGGGCCGTGTTCTTAGTTTCCCGTTGCTTTGCTGCCTACTTATGATTGGTCAGCGTAAGAAAGAGGATGAAGTACACGCCCCCACTCCCCAGTGAATTCTCTCTGGTAATACCCACTTGGACTTTTAAAAATAATTAATTCATTAGGTGCCAAATACTTTGATCATTTATACCTCTGCAATGGAGAGGCGAAATAATAATAAAAAATATATATACAGTACAGACCAAAAGTTTGGACACACCTTCTCATTTAAAGATTTTTCTGTATTTTCATGACTATGAAAATTGTACATTTACACTGAAGGCATCAAAACTATGAATTAACACATGTGGAATTATATACTTAACAAAGAAGTGTGAAACAACTGAAAATATGTCTTATATTCTAGGTTCTTCAAAGTAGCCACCTTTTGCTTTGATGACTGCTTTGCACACTCTTGGCATTCTCTTGATGAACTTCAAGAGGTAGTCACCGGAAATGGTCTTCCAACAATCTTGAAGGAGTTCCCAGAGATGCTTAGCACTTGTTGGCCCTTTTTCCTTCATTCTGCGGTCCAGCTCACCCCAAACCATCTCAGTTGTGTTCAGGTCAGGTGACTGGAGGCCAGGTCATCTGGCGTAGCACCCCATCACTCTCCTGTTTGGTCAAATAGCCCTTACACAGCCTGGAGGTGTGATTGGGGTCATTGTCCTGTTGAAAAATAAATGATGGTCCAACTAAACGCAAACCGGATGGAATAGCATGCCGATGCAAGATGCTGTGGTAGCCATGCTGGTTCAGTATGCCTTCGATTTTGAATAAATCCCCAACAGTGTCACCAGCAAAGCACCTCCACACCATCACACCTCCTCCTCCATGCTTCACGGTGGGAACCAGGCATGTAGAGTCCATCCGTTCACCTTTTCTGCGTCGCACAAAGACACGGTGGTTGGAACCAAAGATCTCAAATTTGGACTCATCAGACCAAAGCACAGATTTCCACTGGTCTAATGTCCATTCCTTGTGTTCTTTAGCCCAAACAAGTCTCTTCTGCTTGTTGCCTGTCGTTAGCAGTGGTTTCCTAGCAGCTATTTTACCATGAAGGCCTGCTGCACAAAGTCTCCTCTTAACAGTTGTTGTAGAGATGTGTCTGCTGCTAGAACTCTGTGGCATTGACCTGGTCTCTAATTTGAGCTGCTGTTAACCTGCGATTTCTGAGGCTGGTGACTCGGATAAACTTATCCTCAGAAGCAGAGGTGACTCTTGGTCTTCCTTTCCTAGGGCGGTCCTCATGTGAGCCAGTTTCTTTGTAGCGCTTGATGGTTTTTGCAACTGCACTTGGGGACACTTTCAAAGTTTGCCCAATTTCTCAGACTGACTGACCTTCATTTCTTAAAGTAATGATGGCCACTCGCTTTTCTTTACTTAGCTGCTTTTTTCTTGCCATAATACTAATTCTAACAGTCTATTCAGTAGGACTATCAGCTGTGTATCCACCAGACTTCTGCACAACACAACTGATGGTCCTAACCCCATTTATAAGGCAAGAAATCCCACTTATTAAACCTGACAGGGCACACCTGTGAAGTGAAAACCATTTCCGGTGACTACCTCTTGAAGCTCATCAAGAGAATGCCAAGAGTGTGCAAAGCAGTCATCAAAGCAAAAGGTGGCTACTTTGAAGAACCTAGAATATAAGACATATTTCTCCAATAACCCCACGACAGCACCAAAGGAGGATGTCACCCCACCCTAATAGGGACAGGAAACACAAAGAGGTTAAATAGCCCCTCCCTCATCCTCCCTCCAGTGTTTTTCCTGTCCCTATTGGGATGAAGAGGTCATCCGGGGTGCTCTGTGCCGGCGGCAGACACCTGACATACCTGTTTAAGCCGGGCAGCTGGGACCGGGCAGTTTTCTCCCCCTTCCCTGATGCTGCTCCCGTCTCCTCTGGGACTCAGGACTCCTGTCCCCACCGTGTCCGCGCCTGCGGGTAAGGTCCGGTGGGTGTCGGGCTGGAGGCCTCCTCGAGCTCTCCAGCCCTGCTCCTCTCCCCCCTCTAAGCGGCCTCCGGCGGTCTCCGTAGCGGAGCGCCACGTGTGGAATCCCGGAAGTGACACGGACCGCCGGGAAACGTCACTTCTGGTATGCGTTCCACCTTGGAACGCAAAAAACCAGGAAGCGGCCGGAAAGTTGCGTGGGACACCGGAAATGGGTCCCTGACGTCACTTCCGGTCTGTTCAAAAAAAAAAAAAAGAGAGAGAGAGAGGAAAAGAGGGAATAAATGAATAACCCCGCAGGTGATCGCAGGTGTTCCTGCTTCACCAAATTGGACCCAGGGGGAGGAGCTACACCACCCCCCTCCCCAGGGAAGGGGAAGAGCGCTGAGTCCAGTCACCTATATAACAGCCCTGGACTGAAGACAGCTAAGGTAGGACCTAATCCATTTGTTTGCTACATTGGATGTCAGAAGTCTATCTTTGTCATGTCTGCGGAGCCCAGCGCGATTCCAGTCCCAGTATGTCTGGCACTGGGGGTCCTTTCCTAGGTGCAGGTTAGAATTAATATTTAATTACCCTTCTCCCTCTTTTTAAGGGGGACAAGGATCCTGCACCAGGAAATAAATCTAGCCGGAAGTGTGCTATATGTTCAAAAAAACTGTCTTCTTCCAGCAAAAAATATTTATGCCAGAAATGCACAGAAAAGATTATGAGGGAAGAGCAGCCGTCCCTTATGGACGAAATCAAAGGGCTAGTCCGGCAGGAGATTCAGTCTTCATTGGCCTCCTTTTCCCGACCCACTTCTGATTCGCCTCCAAAGGCAAAAAAGAGGAAAATTTCCCTGGAAGAAAGAGGAGACTCGGACTCCCAGGACGAGACATTCCTTCCAGAAGACCCTATAGAGAAAGGTGAACTTAGTTCAGCAGAGGAAGGTCCGGAAAATAAAAAATATTATTTTTCAATGGAATTTATGGAAGACCTCCTCTCAGCAGTAAGAAGAACGATGGAAGTGGAAGAGAAGCCCACTAGATCAGTCCAGGAAGAGATGTTCGGTGGTCTCCGTTCAAAGAAAAGGATGGTGTTCCCGATACATAAAAACATTCAGGATTTAATCCTGGACGAATGGGAAAACCCTGAAAGACGGCTGAATACACCAGCGGAAATGAAAAATAGGTTTCCCGTAGATGAAGAAACCGCAAAATGTTGGACCGAGATACCTAAGGTCGACATTCAAGTGGCAAGAGTAGCTAAAAAAACAGTATTGCCATTCGAAGATTCCTCCCAACTAAAAGATCCTCTGGACCGTAAGATGGACAGCCTTCTCAAGAAATCCTGGGAAACATCAGCAGTCCTTATGAACACAAATGTAGTCTCCACATGTGTTGCACGGTCCATGTCAAGATGGCTCAACCAGCTTGAAGAACACCTGGCTATGGGCACATCCAGAGAGGAGATACAAGCTTCCCTACCTTTACTGCAGAAAGCCACAGACTTCCTGGCGGATGCTTCAGCAGAATCCATGAGGGTAACCGCCAGGGCAGCAGCCCTATCAAACTCCACAAGGCGAGCACTATGGCTGAAATCGTGGAGCGGTGATGTGGCCTCTAAAATAAAACTTTGTTCTATTCCCTTCAAGGGAGAATATATGTTTGGCCAGGCCCTTGACGACCTCCTGGAAAAGGCGGCTGACAAAAAGAAATCCTTGCCTGAACCCAGACACTATAAGAAGACCCCCTTTCGCCCCCCTCGGGAACAGAATCCCCAATACAGGGGGAAGGGCAAGTCCGGTCGATGGAGCTACCCCAAAGGGGGTAAAGATAGGAATATTTTTTCCCCAAAAGGACAACGACAACAGAAGCAGTGACGCCAGTGCGGTGGGGGGACGAATCATGAAATACCTTCCCTAATGGCAAAAGATCTGCTCCAGTCAATGGGTCTTAAATGTAATTCAAGAAGGGGTAAAGATCGAATTCTGTTCATATCCTCCTAAAAAAGTAAGGATAACTCATCTAACCTCTCCAAGATTAAAAACCGTTCTGATGTCCGGCCTAAAAGACCTACTATCCTTGGGGGCTATTTCACCAGTTCCAAAAACAGAAAGACACACAGGCCACTATTCACGCCTGTTTATGATAAAGAAACCAAACGGCACATACAGAATAATAATAAATCTGAAACCCTTAAACCAGTACATTGTCTACTGAAGATTCAAGATTGAATCCATCAAATCAGCAGTTCCCTTAATAGGGCAGGGGTATGTGATGGCAACCATAGACTTACAGGACGCATACTATCACGTCCCTATACATCCAACAAACCGAAAATTTCTAAGGTTTGCAGTGGTTCAAGAGGATCAGACGTTACACTTCCAATTCAACGTATTGCCGTTCGGGATATCTTCAGCACCAAGAATATTCACCAAAATTATGTCAGAAGTAGTGACTTCAATCAGGAAAGAGAAAATCTACATCATTCCCTACCTCGACGACTTCTTACTAGTAAGTCCCTCGGTAGAATCACTCCAGAAAGATCTGCAAAGAACAATCCAGATCCTGACCACCCTAGGGTGGTTGATAAATCATCAAAAGTCAGACCTGGTCCCTGCCACAGAAAAAACGTTCCTGGGGGTTCTACTAGATTCCGCCAGACAAACCTCCTTCCTACCAAAGGACAAACAGATACTCTAGAGATCCAAGATATTTAATCTAAAGACCCTGAACAGAGTGTCCCTAAAGTCTGCCATGTCAACCCTCGGCTCCATGAGAGCCTGCATTCAATCTGTAGCCTGGGCTCAGGCTCACACCAGAGTTTTGCAGACTCACATTCTTGCACAGTGGGACGGATCCCCAAACTCACTAGACGGGAAGATCATGATCCCTCATTATGTGAAAACATCCCTATCATGGTGGCTCAACCCAAGGAACCTAAGAATAGGGGTTCCGTGGTCTCAGTTCCCTCTGGTAACAGTCATGGTAGATGCCAGCAAAACAGGATGGGGAGCCGTTGTTGCTCAAACCCTCTTCCAAGGGGTCTGGACAAAAGAAACCAGCAAAAAATCCTCCAACTTCTGCAAATTAAAGGCAGTGGAGGAAGCACTCAAGATATCGGCTCCAATCATTACGGGCAAACACGTAAAAGTCTACTCAGACAACATGACTACCGTAGCTGATCTATCTCATCAAGGGAGCACAAGGTACGAGAATCTAAAGAGTATCTCGGCAAGAATATTTTTCTGGGCAGAAGGACATCTTCGTTCCTTATCAGGGTTGCACATAAAAGGCTCAGACAACACCCAAGCCGACTTTCTGAGCAGAAGGAATATCCATCCGGGAGAATGGGAGCTGGACTCAGACATTTTCCACATGCTGACCAAACGATGGGGTCGTCCGGAGGTGGACCTCTTTGCAAGACGCCAGAACATCAAGGCAGAAAAATACTTGTCCCTAGATCCAGACGACGTATGCCTGGGGATAGATGCATTCGCTCACCCATGGCGTTTCCATCTGGCTTACGCCTTTCCCCCAATTCCATTGCTACCCAGAACCTTACAGAAAGTAAGGACCGAGGAGGTCAAGATAATCTTGATAGCCCCGCTTTGGCCCAAAAGAAGTTGGTTCTGTGCACTAAACAATTTAAGCATAGAGGGACCCCTCATTCTACCAGCAATCAGGAACCTTCTCCATCAGGGTCCAATACTCCATCCAGACCCAGAGAACCTCCATCTAGCAGCCTGGCTTCTGAATTCATAATCCTGAAGGCTAGAGGGCTCTCAGACCGAGTAATTCATACCCTACAAAAGAGTAGGAAACAAATCACAAACTCCATATACAGCAAGATATGGAAGACCTTCCTAGCATGGTATAAACCAAACGTACCAGATCTTCGGCATCCTGACATGACCCAGATCTTGGATTTTCTACAAGAAGGGCTGGAGAAGGGTCTTAGACCCAGCACCCTCAAAGTTCAGATTGCGGCACTGAGTATCTACTTCGACCAGAGCCTTGCCGAACACCGATGGGTAAAAAGGTTCATGACAGCAGTCCCAGAATAATTAACCACATTCCCTCCTGGGATCTTAATATTGTCCTTAAAGGTCTGACACTACCACCATTTGAACCTTTGGCCTCAATAGAGCTGGATAAATTAGCTTGGAAAACAACATTTCTAATAGCAATTACCACTGCTAGAAGAGTAGGAGAAATCCAAGCCTTCTCAGTGAATGACCCTTATCTGAGAATCCTGGATGATAGGATTATTCTACAATTGGACCCATCTTTCTTACCAAAGGTAGTCTCAGACTTTCATAGGTCTCAGGAGATAATTCTGCCTTCCTTCTGTCAAGACCCAAAAAATAAAAGGGAAGAAGAATACCATACTTTGGACGTAAGGCGGGTTGTTCTTCACTACCTCCAGAGGACAGAGGCCTGGAGGAAGGATCAGAACCTCTTTATTCAGCCATTTGGTCAGAACAGAGGGAAAAAGGTCTCAAAGGTTACCATCGCTACTTGGATCGAGAAAGCAATTGTGGAATCATATCAGATCCAAAATCTCTCACCCCCGGAGAAACTGAAAGCACACTCTACTAGAGCCATGTCCTTCTCCTGGGCAGAAAAGGCTAGCGCTTCCCTCGAGCAGATATATAGAGCAGCTACATGGTCCTCGGTCCATACCTTCACCAAGCATTACAAACTTAATTTAATGTCCATTAAAGACTTGGCCTTTGGGCGGAAAGTGCTTCAGGCCATTGTCCCTCCCTAAACATGAGCCTTTGGTGCTGTCGTGGGGTTATTGGAGAAAATAGAATTAGACTTACCGGTAATTCGGTTTCTAATAACCACCACGACAGCACGGGTAATACCCTCCATGGCTTGGTTAGCCAATCATTTAATTTGAATAAATATAATTTGAAGCATCCATACTTGTGTGGTCCTTTATAAAAACACTGGAGGGAGGATGTGGAAGGGACTATTTAACCTCTTTGTGTTTCCTGTCCCTATTAGGGTGGGGTGACATCCTCCTGTGTGCTGTCGTGGTGGTTATTAGAAACCGAATTACCGGTAAGTCTAATTCTATTTTTCAGTTGTTTGACACTTTTTTGTTAAGTATATAATTCCACATGTGTTAATTCATAGTTTTGATGCCTTCAGTGTGAATGTACAATTTTCATAGTCATGAAAATACAGAAAAATCTTTAAATGAGAAGGTGTGTCCAAACTTTTGGTCTGTACTGTATATTCTGCTCTCATCGTGTGTCCAGTTAACATGAAAAATTTGGTGAAAGGTCCACTTTAAAGATTGTATGTGCATCCGTCCAGATACTTTTTTTTTTTTTTATAGAAAATGGGTAGTATCTGCTTTTACGGTTGGAGTCAATGGCTGACGTTTGCCACGGTGTGTCTATGCCGTGACTATAGTGGAACCTTCCAAACATATTCTTTTCTCAGAAGCCCATAGTGTGCGCAGAGCCTTTGTAAGGTCAGACATCCGATGAAAACCAGCCGTCGCTGTCAGCGGCTCTCACGTCTCCATACTGCTATATATGAAGGCAGCAAACAAGAAGGGGAGAGATTCAACGCCATGGGACATCATTCCTGTATTAGTGATGCAGTGTTACTCAAGAATATTAAAACTTTTTATTTATTTATTTATTTTCAGAGATCTTATCAGGCACCGTGTCCTCAGTGTTCAGAAATTAACTGGGGGATCAGTGATGAAGGCAAATACTACTGCAGAAGCTGCCACACTATCATAGAGGTACGTACATCCAACACATCTATTCACCTTTTAAAGGGGTCCACCTTTTGCAGAAAATATTCTTATTTTTTTTATTTTTGTTACTTAAATGCATGTATTTGGGGGGCCAAAAATCATTTTTACAATTGTGTTTCATTAAAAATGTTGCACTATTTGGTTTGGCCTTTACACGCCAGTGTCCTTTCACATTCAACTTTGATGTGGCCTTGATGGTCATAAATCAGCTGAATGGAGCTCAGAAAAAGAAGAGATAAAAGAGTTACAAACACCCTGACAGACTATCATAGGGAGCTCACTGACAGATTCTCCGTTAACTCACTCTGCAGCCAGCAGAATCATCACTGTATCCCCTTAAGCTTAGGTTAGGCATACAATTACTAAATTAAGTAAAAGCATAGTCAAATACGCTTTTTTATGCATTAAAAAAATTAGTATATTGACTGATTTTGGTCTTGTGTCGGGCAATGGGACACTCTTTGGACCCTATAAGATGAGATTGGGACATATCGCCACATATGTAGGGTGCACAGGCTGCTAATAGCAGTTGGACTTGGTACTATAGCTCTGATTTCAGTTTAACTTTTTATTTATTTTTTTCTTAGAAAACTCAGGAACTTGCAGAAACCGAATTTTTCGTAGACAATGCAAAAGTCCAATCTATTTCCAGGGGATTAAGGAAACCGAAAAAAGGTAAGTGCTGAAACCAGGGGTGTAATTGACCTACTGTTTGTACTTTCTTACAAGTAATTTAAAGGGGCTGTGAGAAGACGTGTTTCCTTTCACATCACAAGTGATCGACCATTCGGAAAACAATTTACAGCGGTCTCGCCATTTGAGAAGCTGACTTGACACATTCTTTGTATGGCTTCCTACACGGCCCTAGACTACAATACAGTGTAGAAGATAACTTACTTCTTGAGTGCCACCTGGTGGCCATTACGGGTACAGCGGGTGCGATATTGTGAAACTCTGGTAGGGCCTTTCTTATTGTATTATATAAAGTATGGAAATATCCAGATCCTTAGGTCTGCACTTATATTAGATATTGGGTTCTATTGGAGACATAACTCTAGGACGGCTCCTCAGTAAGTAAAGAAGACACCTATATGAGGCCACGGTCCCATGTACGGAAACACTGCATTTTCTTTTCAGCTTCTATCTGAATCAAAATGTGGCTTAGAAATTTGATCTGATTGTGAGTGTTTTTATCTCGCCACACGATTCTCCAGATCGGTGCAATTACGGAAATACCAAAGTTGTTTAATTTTTTTTTTTTAATTATTTCTTTTTATTTAGTAGCGAACAAAAATTTGTAAATAGAAAAAAATATTGTGTTCTGCCACCATTTTCCATGGATGGAGCTGTGAAGGGTTGATATTTGCATGGCGAGCTGTAGCTTTTCTTTAGAGCCAACTGGGGTATATACAACGTTTTGATTGCATTTTTTTAGGGAGGTGACTAAAACAAAAAACATTATTCTAGCTTTTCAACTTTATTTTTCTCTTTGTCGTTTAGCTATATAATCTTATATTGGGATAGTCAGGATTTTTACGGATGTCGCAATACCACATCTTTATGTTTCTTTTTTAACTTAATTTTTTTTTTTTAAGACCCCTTAAGAGCCTTCGATCGTTTGACAGTATGTTAGTTTATAGTGAAAATTGTGGTCTCCTTTGTAGCTAACCCTGTGCAGAGCCAAAATAGTAATGGTGGGGGGGGTTTCAACAAGCAGTCATGGGTGGTCCGAGGGGAGCCCATGTGTGTACTTGTGATCGCTGCATTAACAGCAGTAATTGGAGCCCAGCTCTGGTCGCTGCTGTTTGAGACAGATGCCGGCTGCTTAACGTTATAACACAGCTGGCATCTACCATGTTTGAAATGGTCTCTGCCTCTGAGTCTGCTCCATACCACCCATCCAGTTTTAGGTGGCAATCTTGGTGGGAGACTAAGCCACCCCATGAGAGACCCCCTCAGACCGCCCCATGGTAGAAGTGACCTCTTGTATACAGTGGGCATGAGATTTCATGAAACCAAATCTGCTTTTATTTTTTGCGGATAAAAACCGCAGCGTTTATACTACGTGGGACCATGATCTACCATAATCACGAGGCACATGGTAGTGATGGCAGTGGGCTGTATTGCAGATCTTTACTTAGTGCCCGTGGTTTCTCCTTTTGAATTTGATTATATTCGTCTCTTCTCCCCCCCCTTCCCCCCTTCCCCCCTTCATCAGCCAAGCATTGATCTTTGGTTCCCTGTTACAGGCCAAGTGGAATTTCTTTATCTGGGTGATATACATGTGATTGGATTAACCAACTTATATTCCATATTTTTCGGACTATTAGATGCACCTTCCCATAAAATGCAACCCAAGTTTCAACATCAGAAAATGAGAAAAACCTTTTTCCTATTAATTAAAACTTCCCTGGTGGTGTACAGTGGAGGGGTCATTATCACTAATTTTAATGTACTATGGTGGAATAGGGATGTAATAGATCTATTGTTAGTGTCTCTCTGCAGTGTGTATTATACATACAACACATCTCGGCTACACATGCACATATACATACACACACAACTCTGCTACATATGCTCATATAGGCACACAGCTGTGCTAAATATGGATATATAGACACACAGCTGTGCTAAATATGGATATATAGACACACAGCTGTGCTAAATATGGATATATAGACACACAGCTGTGCTACATATGGATATATAGACACACAGCTGTGCTAAATATGGATATAGAGACACACAGCTGTGCTAAATATGGATATATAGACACAAAGCTGTGCTAAATATGGATATAGAGACACACAGCTAAATATGGATATATAGACACACAGCTGTGCTACATATGGATATATAGACACACAGCTGTGCTAAATATGGGTATGTAGACACACAGCTGTGCTAAATATGGGTATGTAGACACACAGCTGTGCTAAATATGGGTATGTAGACACACAGCTGTGCTAAATATGGGTATGTAGACACACAGCTGTGCTAAATATGGGTATGTAGACACACAGCTGTGCTAAATATGGGTATGTAGACACACAGCTGTGCTAAATATGGGTATGTAGACACACAGCTGTGCTAAATATGGGTATGTAGACACACAGCTGTGCTAAATATGGGTAGGTAGACACACAGCTGTGCTAAATATGGGTAGGTAGACACACAGCTGTGCTAAATATGGGTATGTAGACACACAGCTGTGCTAAATATGGGTATGTAGACACACAGCTGTGCTAAATATGGGTATGTAGACACACAGCTACATATGGATATATAGACACACCGCTGTGCTACATATGGATATATAGACACACAGCTGTGCTACATATGCAGTTCTCTGTGATCGGGAAAGATGTAGTGACTGCGTTCTCCTCCATCACAGGCAGCTGCCTCTGGACTATAAGACACACACACACACTTTTTAGCAAGAGTTTTTCTTGATATACTGTAGTCCGAAAAATACTGTAACTGTAGCCAGATACAGCCATGGCCCCATCATCTGCAATGTAGAATTATTTCCCTGTAAATCTGCCTTGATCCCTTGAGTCGATCAGTGAGTTTTTAGGCTGTATGTATCATGCAGGATGTAAGGAACGCTTGTCTCATTCTGTTCTGTATGAAGGGAGATGTAATAATAATCCATAGCCATTGCTGGTGACGTTTTCATGTTTTTGCACAAACCTACTTTCTTCCTTATAGAATGGGGCTGGGAGTGGTATATCTGCGAAGGTTTCCAGTTTATTCTGCTCAAGCAAGCTGAAGCGCTCGAAGCTTTGGGAATCGGCCCTGATCTTAAGGTAATTTTAAGATTTTTTTTTTTCATATATACCATTTTTTAAATATCCTTTGTATTAGTTAATGCTAGATAGTGGTTCATTCACATGGCTTTCATTGTTTTCCCCTTTTCTGGAAGTTTTCATCATTCAAAAAGGATTTTTTTAAGCACCTTGTGATAAATCGGATGCTATTAAAAAGTTTTCTGAATATATAATTTCAATATATAAGCATTAAGTTCTTTTAAAGGGATTGTCCTTTTTTAAATAAGTTTTTTTTCTTAGTAGTAAAAGAAAAATAATGACTCTCTACTTACCCTGCCTGGTCCATCAATGCACCCAGTTTCTCTTGTCTGCAGAGCTAGTGTCACAATGATACCGCTGCAGACAACTGTGCTCAACAGCATTGCTGATGTAGAGTACACCAGCCAATCAATAAAATGTCCCTGTGCTGAGATAATCTTATAAATGTGCCCCTGCTGTGTACTGTGTAATGGCTGTGTCTGACCGTGCAGGAACATGGTCTGCTCATACCACAGCTCCTGGGCGGGGGAGGAGGCAAAAGAGTATACAGACATTACAGCAGGGGATAGAATAATTTGCAATCCCATGCTGTCCTGTCTGTATATCTTTTGCTTCCTCTTTTCGTCAGGAAAATTGTGGAACTTATTTTATTCTATTAAAATGTACTTTGTTCATGGGGCAACCTCTTTAAAGATCTAATATTAGTGCTTCTCTGAAGTGTGTATTGCACAGAGTTAGCTTTACAATACTGTAGTATACATATATACACGTCCCTGCTGCATGCACAGTACAGTCCCATTTTACTTTACTGTAAATACACAAAAGTTTGCTATATGCTCAGCTGGGCTACCCGCGCACGCTCAGCTGGGCTACCCGCGCACGCTCAGCTGCGGACTTGTGAATCCTGACAGTGTGCACTTTCAGGATTCTCCAGCTCCAGTATGCGATTTGCATACTTTCGGTGACATTCTGACTAGAGGTGTCTGGACTTGCTCGTGTCAATTGTATTGTGCGAGCCCGTGCACATCTAGTCGGCACGTGACCGTATGTATGCAAATGCCCGCCTGCTCCTGACACCAGAGAATCCTGACAGCGCACACACTGAGTGACTGCAGACCTGAACCCCCAAGCCTGGACAACCCCTGTAAGGACACGTCAGCAATTTTGCTAATAAGTGTTCAGTAAAATTATTACTTCGAAGCTGCCCACTGTTTTCTAAAATAAAAAGGGCAGCCCCCAGAATGGGTAATCAGTATATTATACCTTAAGAGCATTACTTGGGAAAGTTCAGCTTTGCCTGGTGTTCTTAATGATTTATTGTACATTATTTATGTTCTGTTCAAAATGTGGATACTTATTTATTTATTTATTTTTTTTTTACTTTTAAGAAAAATACCACAATTAGTGTTGAGCATTCCGATACTGAAATATCGGGTATCGGCCGATATTCGCGGTATCGGAATTCCGATACTTTTACAATATCGAATACCGGAATCGGAAGTTCCCATAATGTCTGCGCTCTGCAGTGTCTGTGAAGGATGACAAGTTGGATGGCAGCGCGATCCAGCCTGTCATCAGAATGCCATCCCAGCGGGGGAGAATTCTCCTGATTGTTTAAAAGCCGGCGCGCGGTAAAAAGCCGCCGGCTTTTAAACAATCACACAGCCCCATACTGCTTCCCCGCAGCCTCCGACCCCGATCCTCCGCTCCTCTCGCCACCTCCCATCCCAATCGTAAATTAGGACCGGGCGGGGAGCGCAGCACCAAGGAGCGAAGGACCCGGGCGGGGAAGCCGGCAGTGAAAAGACTTCACCGCCGGCTTTCCCGTTCTGTGCTGCGCTTTCCCGCCGGTTATTTCAAATGAACAGCTGAGGTATCAGGTGATGCCGATCAGCTGTTCATTTGAAGTAGCCGCGGTGCCCTCAGAGGGTTCATGTGAGTTCATGCTTGACTGCATTGCATGAACTCACATGAACTTTCCCACGGCCGCACAGGTCAGCCACACCTCCCAGACCATCAGACCCGTCATGATTAGTGTGTGTGCGGGTGTGTGTGCGGGTGTGTGTGCGGGGTGTGTGTGCGATGTTTGTGTGCGGGGTGTGTGTGTGTGCGGGGTGTGTGTGTGTGCGGGGTGTGTGTGTGTGCGGGGTGTGTGTGTGTGTGCGGGGTGTGCGGGGTGTGTGTGTGCGCGGGGTGTGTGTGCGCGCGCGGGGTGTGTGTGCGCGCGGGGGGTGTGTGTGCGCGCGGGGTGTGTGTGCGATGTTTGTGCGGGTGTGCGCGTGCAGGCAGACATAGGCCGATGTGACACTACTACTCCCATCGGCCTATGTCTGTCCCCCGTCCACTCGTGCCAGCAGGATCAGCTCGATGGGAGCAGTAGTTCCCATCAGCCTGATCCTGCTATTTAAATTGCCCTACTGTGTCCCCAATAAATGTTAGATACATGTCATTGGTGGCCAGTGGTTACCTAAAAGAAATTAGTTCATACATTACCTGTCCCCGCCGATCACCACCTAAAATAAAGTAAAAAATAAAAAACTACACATATACTCACCTAGACACCTAATTCCCCGAAGCCATCGATCTCCTGTAATAAAATCTAAAATAATAAACCACAACCTTATCCTTACCCCTCCGGAGTAGTCCACGAGTGTCCCACGAAGATCTCCAGTTCAGAGCAGCCACATAGAATGTGACCACTCTGAACCGCTGCCGCCGCTAGAATGACGGGGCCGTAAGGGTTCACCGGAGTTCAGGCAGCGCTGCTCCGGTTAGCTCCTTTACGGTCCTGCTGTATCGTGAGAAATTCCCACGGTACAGCAGTGCGGTAAAGGAGGTCTCCGGAGCTGCGCTGCCTGAATGCACTCCGGTGACCTCAGTCTGTGGCTCCCGCTGCCGGGAGCGGACGTGTTCCCGGCAGCGTGAGCTTACAGCAGCCATGCACAGCTGTCACCATCTCCAGATGTGACAGCTGTGCATGGGAGATCAGCGCAGGAACGTGGACAGGTAACTATTATTTTTAGTAAACTAAGAATTAAATAAAATGGTGTGTTTTATTTCAAATAAATTATTTTTTTCTGGGTGTAGTGTGTTTTTTCTTTTTAACACTTTGTAGGTTAGTAATGGGGGTGTCTTATAGACGCCCATCATTACTAACCTGGGCTTCATGGCAGCTGGCGCTGACATGAACCCCACCACTATTACCCCCTGCCACCGCACCAGGGCAGCGTGGAAGAGCGAGGCTAAGTGCCAGAATTGGCGCATCCTATGGATGCGCCATTTCTGGGGCGGCTGACGGCTGGTGTTTCTAGCCTGGGAGGGGGCCAATATTCATGGCACCCTTCCTGGGCTATTAATATCAGCCCCCAGCTGTCTGCCTAGCCTTTGCTAGCTATTAAAATAGGGGGGACCCCACGTCATTTTTTGGGGGGGGTCCCCCATTTTAATAGCTAGTAAAGGCTAGGTATTCAGCTGGGGGCTGATATTAGTAGCCTGGGAAGCTCCGTGGGTTTTACCCCCTTCCCAGGCTTCAAACATCTGCCCCAGCCGTCTGCTTAACCTCCGCTAGAGACTAAAATTATGGGGGATCCCACGCCATTTTTTTTTTAAATAAATCCTTTATTTTAACACTAAATGACATTTGAGGAGTTAATAAAGATGCAGTCCCTAAATTATTATTTATTTTTTAATTAATTTTTCCCAAAACTTTTGACGTGGGCTTCGCCATATTTTTGTATGCCAGCCAGGTACAGCATCCAGCTTCTATGAACGCGCCATTTTCCGGGGCGGCTGCGGACTGCAATTTTCAGCGGGGGGGCAGAAAGCTTGGGCCTCCCTGCGCTGCAGATTCCAGCCCCCAGCTGCCTAGTTGTACCTGGCTGGACACAAAAATAGGGAGAAGCTCCACATTTTTTTTTTTTTAATTATTTCATGAAATTCATGAAATAATTAAGAAAAAAAGGGCTTCCCTATATTGTTGTGTCCGGCCAGGTACAAATAGGCAGCTGGTGGATGGGGGCAGCCCGTTCCTGCCTGCTGTACCTGGCTGGACACAAATATAGTGCAAAGCCCCACGTCAATTTTTTTTTAATTATTTCAGGAAATTCATGAAATAATTAAAAAAAAATTATGTGGGGCTTCGCCCTATATTTGTGTCCAGTCAGGTACAGCAGGCAGGAACGGGCTGCCCCCAACCACCAGCTGCCTATTTGTACCTAGCCGGAAACAACAATATAGGGAAGCCCTTTTTTTCTTAATTATTCCATGAATTTCATGAAATAATTAAAAAAAAAAATACGTGGGGCTTCGCCCTATTTTTGTGTCCAGCCAGGTACAACTAGGCAGCTGGGGGCTGGAATCTGCAGCGCAGGAAGGCTCAAGCTTTCTGCCCCCCCCCCCCCCCCCCCGCTGAAAATTGCAGTCCGCAGCCACCCCGGAAAATGGCGCGTTCATAGAAGCGCCATCTTCTGGCGCTGTACCCAACTCATTCAGGGCCCTGGTGCGGTGGCTCACTGGGTAATAAAGGGGTTAAGGCCAGCTTGGCATTATCAGCTGGCCCTAAGCCCGAAATTCATGGGGTCACGCCAATATTAGACATGACCGCCATGAATTTCTAGTAAAGTATTTAAAAAAACACAAACACCCAGAATAAAGTCCTTTAATTGAAATAAAGACACAATTCTTTATTGTTCTAAATTAAACCATACTTACCATCACGCCCATTCCAGCTGAAGCCAACGATCTCCTGCAATAAAAGTAAAATAATAAAGCAACATCATCCTTACCTTTCCATGGTTCCCACGACAGCTTCAGCTCTGCTACCTCGAGATGACAGGCTGGACCGCAGCAGAACGCTGCCATCCAGCCTGTCATCCCGCAGACACTGAGAAGCGCAGGCATACTTCCACTCCGCAGTGTCTGGCTGTGACGGCATAAAGATGAGCCGAGGTCATGTCCAATGAACTCAGCTCACCTCATGCACGTCACTGACAGCGTGGGAAAATTCTCCTGCACTCAGCACTTCAGCGTGAGAATTTTCCCACGCTGTCAGTGACGTGCATGAGGTGAGCTGAGTTCATTGGACATGAACTCTGCTCATCTGGATGACGTCACAGAGAGACACTGAGGAGCGCAAGCATGCCTGCGCTTCTCAGTGTCTGCGGGATGACAGGCTGGATGGCAGCGTTCTGCTGCGGTCCAGCCTGTCATCTCGATGTAGCAGTGCTGGAGCTGTCCTGGGAACCATCGAAAGGTAAGGATGATGTTGCTTTATTATTTTTCTTTTATTGCAGGAGATCGTTGGCTTCAGCTGGAATGGGCGTGACGGTAAGTATGGTTTAATTTAGAACAATAAAGAATTGTGTGTTTATTTCAATTAAAGGACTTTATTCTGGGTGTTTGTGTTTTTCTTTAACTTTGACTATGGGGTTAGTAATGGGGGTGTCTTATAGACGCCTCTCCATTACTAACCTGGGCTTGATGTCATCTGGCATTATAAGCTGACATCAACCCCAACCCTATTACCCCACTGCCACCGCTACAGGGCAGTGGGAAGAGCGAGGCTAAGTGCCAGAATTGGCGCATCCTATGGATGCGCCATTTCTGGGGCGGCTGACGGCTGGTGTTTCTAGCCTGGGAGGGGGCCAATATTCATGGCACCCTTCCTGGGCTATTAAAATCAGCCCCCAGCTGTCTGCCTAGCCTTTGCTAGCTATTAAATTAGGGGGGACCCCACGTCATTTTTTTGGGGGGGTTCCCCCATTTTAATAGCTAGTAAAGGCTAGGTATTCAGCTGGGGGCTGATATTAGTTGCCTGGGAAGCTCCGTGGGTATTACCCCCTTCCCAGGCTTCAAACATCTGCCCCAGCTGTCTGCTTAACCTCCGCTAGAGACTAAAATTAAGGGGAACCCCACGCCAATTTTTTTTAAAATAAATCCTTTATTTTAACACTAAATGACAAGTACAGTAATCAACACTGTCACTGTACTTCATATATATGTGACTGACATGTTTCTATCTATCTAATCTATGTGTGATTCTCTATTCTTTCTATTCTAAATTGTCGGGTACAGATGCTGAATTGCCGGCCGGCTTTCTTAAAGAGACGGTGCACGAAAACACTAATATTTTTTAAAATAAATCCTTTACACTAAATGACAAGTACAGTAAGCAACACTGTCCCTGTACTTCATATATATGTGACTGACATGGTTCTATCTACCTAATCTATGTGTGAAGCTCTATTCTTTCTGTTGTAAATTGTCGGGTACCGGTGAATGCCACTGATGAATTGCCGGCTTTTCATGTCATTCTACATTATTCTTAGTTGTTTTACTTCATGTAGAATTAACCTACAAGGAAAGAAAGGGTTTATTTTCATTCCGATATTTGTGTCCCATTGACTTGCATTGGTTTCCGGTATCGGAATCGGCGATATCCGATACTTTTTGGGTATCGGCCTGATCCAATCCGATACGATATTTCCTGATATCGGAAGGTATCGCTCAACACTAACCACAATGTAAATAATCAAGTAAAATGTGTCCCACAAGTATATATGTCCTTAAACCAAATCTGTCCGCAGTATTTCACTACCCCCGTCCCAACTATTTACATGCACATGTAGCTATTTCAAACAGAAGTCCAGCAATACCTTTATATGATCAGTCCGTTCTTCCGTTACTGAGAAATCAGCACTTGAATTGATATGCAAATGAAGCTGAAGAGCTATGGTAGATCTGAAACCTCTGTCACTCCAGCTCTATTCCCTGCCCAGCACCGCCGTCTCTTCCTGCTTGACCGACAGCCTCTATGCTGTGTGTGATTTAAGGAAAAGGAAGCGTCAGTCAAGCAGGAAGAGGCGATGCTAGATGGGGATTAGAGCCAGAGTGACAGAGGCTTCAGATCTACCATAGCTCTTCAGCTTCATTTGCATATCAATTAAAACACTGATTTCTCAGTAACGGAGGAACAGACTGGCCATGTAAAGGTATTGCCGGACTTGTCTTTGAAAGAGCTACATGCATATATATGTATAGTTTGGGTGGTGAAATCCTGATGACAGATTCCCTTTAACATGTTTGAAGAACAAAAGGCCTTTATGTGATATTATTGTATTCCACAGGATAATGTTATGTGCAATCTGTGGAGACGATACCTTCAAATAACCAAACAAGCTTACTGCAAAAGGCCCTCTAATCAGATGACGCATGTGCAGTCGGTACGTAGAGAGCTGATCTTTAGCTGCAGTGTATGTTTATGTGTGTGTGTGTGTGTGTGTGTGTGTGTGTGTGTGTGTGTGTGTGTTTATTTATATATATATATATATATATATATATATATATAATTTTATACAGTACAGACCAAAAGTTTGGACACACCTTCTCATTTAAAGATTTTTCTATATTTTCATGACTATGAAAATTGTACATTCCCACTGAAGGCATCAAAACTATGAATTAACACATGTGGAATTATATACTTAACAAAAAAGTGTGAAACAACTGAAAATATGTCTTATATTCTAGGTTCTTCAAAGTAGCCACCTTTTGCTTTGATGACTGCTTTGCACACTCTTGGCATAGTCATGAAAATACAGAAAAATCTTTAAATGAGAAGGTGTGTCCAAACGTTTGGTCTGTACTGTGTGTGTATGCGTATGTATGTATGTATGTATGTATATACATATATTTTATTAGTGTGTGTGTGTGTGTGTGTGTATACGCATACAAATATGTATACGTGTGATATGTGTGCATATACAGTGTGTGAGATAAGTATTGAACACGTCACCACAATTTTCTAAGTAAATATAATTCTAAAGGTGCTATTGACATGAAATTCTCACCAGATGTCGGTAACAACCCATCCAATCCACACAGGCAAAGAAATCACCATAGATTTCCATAAATTAGGTTATGTGTAATAATGAGAAATGACACAGGGAAAAGTATTGGACACCTGAAGAAAGAGAGGTGTAAACAGCCATGGAAAGTGATGACACTGGCTAAAATATATCAGTATTTAGAAAGCAATCCTGCTACTTAGTGAAAAATAATATCAACTGGTTCTACTGATGGCCTATAAAAGGTGTCTCCGTACCAAGGTGCCACACAAGAAACAGTTCATGATGTAAAACCAGTGAGCTGTGTCAAGAGCTTTGCAACCTTATTGTTGCAAAACATACTGATGGCATTGGTTACAGAAGAATTTCTAAACTACTGAAGATTCCAGTCAGCACTGTTGAGGCCATAATTGGGAAGTGGAAAGAACATGATTTCACCATAAACCGGCTACAACCAGGTGCTCCCCACAAGATTTTCAGCAGATGAGTGAAACGGATCATTACAAGAGTTGTCCAAGAGCCAAACACCACCTGTGGAGAGCTACAGAAAGACCTGGAATCAGCAGGTACAATTGTTTCAAAGAAAACTGTAAGTAATGCTCACAACCTCCATGGCCTGTATGCACGCTCACCACACAAGACTAAAATGCTGAACAAAAAGCATAGAATATAGTCTGGTCAGGTGAGACCAAAATTTAACTCTTTGGATGCCATGGATCACACCATGTTTGGAGGCCAAAAGGTACTGCACATCACCCCAAAAACACCATACCAACAGTGAAGTTTGGAGGTGGGAACATCATGGTGTGGGGCTGTTTTTCAGCATACGGCACTGACAAACTTCATATAATTGAAGGAAGGATGAATGGACAAATATACCGAGACATTCTTGATAAAAATCTGCTTACATCTACCAGGATGATGAAGATGAAATGAGAGAGGACATTTCAGCAAGACCATGATCCCAAACACACAGTCAAGGAAACTCTCAATTGGTTTCAGAGAGAGAGAAAATAAAGATGCTAGAATTGCCCAGCCAATCACCTGACCTGAATCCAATAGAAAATTTATGGAAGGGACTAAAGCTCAGAGTTCTTAGAAGAAGCCCACGGGACCTTCAGAAATGGAATACTGTTTGTGTGGAAGAATGGGACACAATCACACCTGAGCAATGTATGCAACTAGTTTCTCCATACAGGAGGCGCCCTGAAGCTTCATCACAGGCAAAGGCTTTTGTACGAAGTATTAATTAAATGTCAGTAAGCGTGTTCAATACTTTTTCCCTGTGTCATTTCTCATTATTACACATAATTTATGGACATCTATTGTGATTTCTTTGCCTGTGTGGATTAGATGGGTTGTTACTGACATCTGGTGAGTGTTTGATGTCAATAGCACCTTTTAGAAATATATTTACTTAGAAAATTGGTGACCTGTTCTATATATTTACTTAGAAAATTGGTGACCTGTTCAATAAACTGGGATGATATCCTGAGACATAAAGCTGCACAAAGCAAATGGGAGACATTTATTAGCATCCTGAATAGGACCTGTGCACAATATATACCCTTTGGGAATAAACATGCTAGGAATAGGAGGAAACCACTATGGCTAAATAGAGCTGTAAGGGGCGCAATAAGTGACAAAAAGAAAGCATTTAGAGAACTAAAGCAAGTAGGTAGTGATGAGGCATTAAATAAATATAGAAAATTAAATAAATTCTGTAAAAACCAAATCAAGGCAGCAAAGATTGAGACAGAGAGACTCATTGCCAGAGAAAGTAAAAATAACCCCAAAATATTCTTTAACTACATAAATAGTAAAAAACTAAAAAATAATAGTGTTGGCCCCCTTAAAAATAATCTGGGTGAAATGGTGGATGAGGATGAGGAAAAAGTCAATATGCTAAATGTTTTTTTTTTTTTTTCAACCGTATTTACACAAGAAAATCGCATGACAGAAAACATGATCAGTGATGACAAAAATTCTCCATTAAATGTCACTTGCTTAACCCAGCAGGAAGTACGGAGGCGTCTAAAAATCACTAAAGTTGACAAATCTCCGAGCCCGGATGGGATACACCCGCGAGTACTGCAGGAATTAAGTAAAGTCATAGATAGACCATTATTTTTAATCTTTAAAGATTCCATAATAACAGGGTCTGTACCACAGGACTGGCGTATAGCAAATGTGGTGCCAATATTCAAAAAGGGGACAAAAACCGAACTTGGAAATTATAGGCCGGTAAGCTTAACCTCTACTGTGGGTAAAATCCTGGAGGGTTTCCTAAGAGATGCTATACTAGAGTATCTGAAGAAGAATAGCCTCATGACCCAATATCAACATGGGTTTACGAGGGACCGTTCCTGTCAAACTAATCTGATCAGTTTTTATGAGGAGGCAAGTTCCGGACTGGACCAAGGAAATGCAGTGGATGTTGTGTATATGGACTTTTCAAAAGCTTTTGATACGGTTCCACACAAAAGGTTGATGCATAAAATGAGAACAATGGGGATAGGGGAAAATATATGTATGTGGGTTAAGAATTGGCTCAGTGATAGGAAACAAAGGGTGGTTATTAATGGAACACACTCAGACTGGGTCTCCGTTAACAGTGGGATACCACAGGGGTCAGTATTGGGCCCCCTTCTTTTTAACATATTTATTAATGACCTTGTAGGGGGCATACAGAGTAATATTTCAATATTTACAGATGACACTAAACTCTGCAGGGTAATCCATACAGAGGAGGACAATTTTATATTACAGGAGGATCTATTAAAACTAGAAGCTTGGGCTGGTAAATGGCAAATGAGCTTTAATGGGGATAAATGTAAGGTAATGCACTTGGGCAGAGGAAATAAAATGTATAATTATATGCTTAATTGTAAAACACAGGGCAAAACTGTAACTGAAAAAGACCTGGGTGTATTGGTGGACGACAAGCTCACATTTAGTGGCCAGTGTCAGGCAGCTGCTGCAAAGGCAAATAAAATAATGGGATGCATTAAAAGAGGCATAGATGCTCATGAGGAGAACATAATTTTACCTGTATACAAGTCATTAGTGCGACCACACTTAGAATACTGTGTACAGTTCTGGTCTCCGGTGTATAAGAAAGACATAGCTGAACTAGAGAGGGTGCAGATAAGAGCGACCAAGGTTATTAGAGGACTGGGGGGTCTGCAATACCAAGACAGGTTATTATACTTGGGGTTATTTACTGTGGAAAAAAGAAGGCTTAGGGGTGATCTTATTACTATGTACAAGTATATGAGGGGACAGTACAAAGACCTTTCTACTGATCTTTTTACTCTGAGGCCTGAGACTGGGACAAGGGGGCATCTTCTACGTCTGGAGGAAAGAAGGTTTAATCATAATCACAGACGGGAATCTTTACTGTAAGAGCAGCGAGACTATGGAACTCTCTGCCGCATGATGTTGTAATGAGTGATTCACTGTTAAAATTTAAGAAGGGCCTGGATGCCTTTCTTGAAAAGTGTAATATTACAGGTTATATATACTAGATTCCTTGATAGGGTGTTGATCCAGAGAACTAGTCTGATTGTTGTATGGAGTCTGGAAGGAATTTTTTTTCCCCAATGTGGAGCTTAGTGTTTGCCACATGGTTTTTTTTTGCCTTCCTCTGGATCAACATGTTAGGCTATGGGTTGAACTAGATGGACTTAGTCTTCCTTCAACCTTAAAAACTATGTTACTATGTTACTTATACACACATATATATGTTATATATATATATATATATATATATATATATATATATATAATATATATAGCGGTTGAAATATGTATTTGTGTCATTGTGTCCACCTAATACAAATATTTTTTAATCATAGGCTACTGAGAGCAGCACGGAATCCCAAAATGAGGACATTGAGTTCGATGTTTGTGACTCATCTGCCACATGTGAATCTGATCTTGATAAACGTTCTGCAAGCTGCATCGCACTGCCTTCTTCAGGCAATCCTTCAGAGGTTTCAGGTACATTTTCTGGTTCTTACAAGCTGGTTTGCTGAATTCTTAGCTACGAACTGTACTTACAACAAAGTTTGCATAAATCAGTCATACAGACGAATATGGGAAAGGTTGTAATTCTGCTCCTTTATACACTTATCAGCCACTTTCCACCTTCCTCATGAAGTTATAATGTACTCTTTAAAAAAAATACTCAGCTAAAATCCATTTTTGCTTACAGGGAATGTCATCAAAAAATATTTATTTTTTCAAGAACTGCAATAATGCAACGTATTAATGTTTTTACATTTTTTTAATGGTCTAAAATTTGAAAAATAATTAAAGTTCTGATATGGTCAACTTTTATACACTATGGGAGCAGCTGCTGAAATTTGCCATGAAAACCTAGTGTACTGCTAGCTTGGATTACGACTGCAGTAAAAGTGGGCGGGATCTGATCACGTGTGTGATGTCACTTCGCCCTTGTGGGCGTTAATGAAAGGAAAGGGAGGATGAAGTTTGAAATCACAGCGCAGCTCCATGTTGTTGGTGACAGCGACGAGATGTGGACAGTATCAACCGAGGACGGACGGCAGCGCTAATTCTGTTAATTGGCACTGCGCTGCTCACTGTATCACACACAACAGGGTTAAATACACAGACTGTATCACACATGATAGTCTGCTCAGCCGTGTATCTAATCCTATCATGTGTGATACAGTCCACATAGCCATGAATCTAATCCTATCATTTATGCTTGTTCGGACTTGTTTTTATTCTTTTAAATTGGTTTCCAGATGCTGAGACTGCAACCTCTGTCCAGTCGGGGTCCGTAGATGCAAGTGTACACATGAAGAAGAAAACCTGGGAGAGGAAATTAAGCATGCCGATGACCCTGGCGTTCTGCTACCTCTCCTTACTGTGGGTTCAAGCATCAATCACACTTTCTGATTTATTGAGGTGAGACGCAAACCGAAGAAGACTTGAAACCCCATTAGAGTTCTACGTCAGTATGTACACGTGAGGGAGTCAGTGGGAAAACTATGGTGTAATGTGTACCCAGAGCTAATACTGACAGAATGAATGAATCCTTCTATATCTGAACCTCCCTGCACATGCACTGCTGCTTTTGTAAAAGAGTTTTCCCCCAGAGAACATGGTAGATGCCCATCTCAAATGTAGCACAGGTGTGCATGCCCGTCCTTCCGATTCATTGTCTATGGGACTTCCAGAGAAAGTCGACAGATATTTAGGCAGTCCTATAAAGAATGAATGGGGCGGGCTGAGGTCCAGCATGTGCACTGATGTGGAATCAGCGGGGTTCACAGTAGTGGACCCTCAAGTTATTCCCCCATACTTGATACCTTCAAGGTTCTAGCAATTTTCTGGATTGACTGTCCTTCGTGGCTTAAAAGAAATGGACTGTTGTTTCTCTTTACTTAGCGAGTGATCCTTGCCATATTCTGGGCTAGAACCGTTGTAGAATAGGGCTCAGCACTGTATTGTTCCTGTGTACCACTACTGCCTCTGCAAAACACACTTGTTCACTGGAAACCTTTCCTGCTTGAGAGATAATGCCAAGTGAGTGTAAAGCTGTTATCGGAGTAAAAGAAGCCTGAGCAATAAGGCGGATGAGCTGCGGGCGCTTATATCGGAGGAGAGGTATGACATCGTAGGTATAACAGAGACTTGGCTAGATGATAGCTACGACTGGGCGGTAAATTTAACAGATTATAGTTTATTTAGAAGGGACCGGAAACAGGGGAAGGGCGGAGGAGTCTGCTTATATGTAAAGTCACGTCTAAAGCCCAGACTAAGGGAAGATATAGGAGAGGGAGAAGAGGGGGTCGAGTCCATGTGGGTAGAGATAGAGGGGGCAAAAAATAATAATAAAATATTACTGGGGGTCTGCTATAAGCCACCCAATATAACAGAGGAGAATGAGAAACTGCTATTAGGACAAATAGACAAAGTAGCAAAACATAATGAGGTGATTGTAATGGGGGACTTCAACTACCCGGATATTGACTGGGAAACAGAAACCTGTAGATCGCAGAAAGGAAAAAGGTTCTTGACAAATATCAAGGATAATTATCTCTCCCAACTAGTGCAGGAACCAACGAGAGGGAAGGCAGTGTTGGACTTAATATTGACTAATAGGCCTGATAGAATAACTGAGGTACAGATAGGGGGGCACCTAGGTAATAGCGATCATAATATTATCAATTTCAAAATGCCCTTCAGTAGGGTTATCAATAAGGGAACAACTAAAACATTAAACTTTAGGAGGGCGAAGTTTGATCAGCTGAAAGAAAACCTTCAACTTATAGACTGGGACAAAGTTCTTAATCAAAGGAATACGAATAGTAAATGGGAAACCTTCAAAATAATTCTGAATACTCAGTGCGAGAGGTATATACCGTATGGGAATAAAAGGGCCAGAAATAAGAGGAAACCAATATGGTTGAACAAGAACGTAAAAGGGGCGTTAAATAGCAAAAAAGAGGCATTCAAGAGATTAAAACAGGAAAACAGTAAGGAGGCACTAATGTGTTACAAGGAAAAAACGAGAACCTGCAAAAAACAAATAAAAATAGCGAAGGAGGAAACAGAGAGACGTATTGCTAGGGAAAGTAGATCAAATCCCAAACTGTTCTTTACGTATATAAATAGTAAAAGGATTAAATCGGATAATATTGGACCGATAAAAAGTGATGAAGGCAAAATCATAGAGAAAGATGAGGATAAAGCTAATCTATTAAATACATTTTTTTCGTCAACTTTCACAAAGGAAATCGAACTAACAGGAGAAATGAGAAGTGACAAACTTAATCCTCCACTAAGTATGACAAATCTAACCCAAGCTGGGGTACAGAAACGCCTCAGTAACATTAAAATAAACAAATCACCAGGACCTGATGGCATACACCCACGGGTACTAAGGGAACTAAGTAATGTGATAGACAGACCGTTATATCTTATATTTAAGGACTCTGTTGAGACTGGGTCTGTACCACTTGATTGGCGACAGGCAAATGTAGTGCCAATATTCAAAAAGGGAGCAAAAAGTGACGCCGGAAACTATCGGCCGGTGAGTCTGACGTCCGTTGTGGGCAAAATTTTTGAAGGCTTTATTAATGAGGCAATCATGGAGCATCTTGATGCTAATAATCTATTAACCCCGAACCAACATGGATTCATGAGGAATAGCTCCTGCCAAACTAACCTGATTGACTTCTACGAGGAGGTTAGCTCTCGAGTAGATCAGGGGGAACCAGTGGATGTCGTGTATCTCGACTTCTCAAAAGCGTTCGATAGCGTGCCACATAATAGGTTGGTATACAAAATGAGAATGATGGGGCTGGGGGAAAATGTTTGCAAGTGGGTAGCTAACTGGCTAAAGGATAGAAGGCAGAGGGTGGTTATAAATGGAATATACTCAGATTGGGTAAGCGTCACTAGTGGGGTACCACAGGGCTCTGTACTAGGCCCAATGTTATTTAATATCTTTATTAACGACATAGTCAACGGGATAAATAGTAAAATATCAATATTTGCAGATGACACAAAGTTATGTAAAACAATTAATACAAAAGAGGACAGTGCAGACCTACAGAGGGATTTGGATAAGCTGGGTAGGTGGAGCATTAAATGGCAAATGAGGTTTAACGAGGAGAAATGTAAGGTCATACATATGGGAAGGAAAAATGGAAGTCACCAGTACTCACTGAATGGGAAATCATTGGGGAATTCAGAGATGGAGAAGGACTTGGGCATCTTGATTGATAGCAAACTAAATTGGAGTGCCCAAAGTCAGGCGGCTGCTGTAAGGGCAAACAGGGTAATGGGATGTATCAGAAGAGGTATAGCTGCAAAGGATGAGAACATTGTTCTTCCACTGTACAAAGCTCTGGTCAGACCACACTTGGAATACTGTGCTCAGTTATGGGCCCCAATATATAGAAAGGATATAAATGAGCTTGAAAAGGTACAAAGGAGGGCAACAAAATTAATAAAGGGAATGGAGGGACTGCAATACCCAGAGAGGTTGGCAAAACTAGGACTATTCAGCCTGGAAAAGAGAAGGTTGAGGGGGGACATAATAAATGTGTACAAATATGTTAGGGGACAGTATAGAGACCTTGCCCGGGATTTGTTCAAAAGGAGGAATATTACGGTAACAAGAGGGCATTCACTAAGACTGGAAGAGAAAAGGTTTCAGTACCAGCATAGGAAGGGGTTCTTTACGGTAAGAGCAGTGAGAATATGGAATTCACTGAGTGAGGAGACGGTAATGTCGGATTCACTAAACCAGTTCAAGCGGGGACTGGATGCTTTTCTAGATACCAGGCAGATTTCAGCATATACTTAAAAATAAAATAAAATAGTAGGTTGATACAGGGATTTATTCTGACTGCTGGTTTCAGAGTCGGGAGGGAATTTTTCCTCAGGTGAAGATTGGCCAAATCATTTGGGGTTTTTGCCCTCCTCTGGATCAACTTTAGCAATTACAGAACTAACAGGTCGAACTTGATGGACGCAAGTCTTTATTCGGCTTTACTAACTATGTAAAAGGGTGGGACTTTGAGGATTTAAGGTTTAACACACATTCTGGTTCATTTCACACAGGCATCTTTATTCTTTATTTCCATATGTGTTTTTGGTTTTGCTGCCTTCAGCCTGAATGTAAAATGTTGCACATTCCAATAAGAACAAAGAAAACCATTGTCAGGTGTCTCCAAACTCTTTACTGGTATACTGTGTGTGTATATATAAAATAAATATTCATAATATACATTTTTTTTTTGACAGGTTGGTTTTCTACCGTCACATCCCTTACTACAATTCTCAGCAGTACTTTCCAGAGAAAACAAAACTATATGGACCAGACATACATATTTTCGAAGTTCGGGTATGTATTATTAACTTTAAATATATGGAGTCTGATCAGCCATGACTTATGTGTAAAAAGGTGAATGATAATTTCATATGGTTTTAGAAGAGCGCAGCCCTCCACGGCTGAGAGAATAAAATGCAGTGCGCTCAATCGGAAGTATTTTCTTATTGCTATTTGAAAATAGCCTTCTGTTTTAAAAACTAGTGTTTACCGCTCCTTTGCAGACCTATATATCTGTATGGAAAGCAGCTACAGAAGTAGTATAATCTGATACACCAGTCGTTTATCTCTCCACTCGCTCTGTTTTCTCTACTTGCATGCCTACGAATAGTAGAAAATAAGGCAGAGGGATTGTAGGGAACTGAATGTGTAAATGCTTCGTAGAAGGAGATGCCACATATATTTTTGTACAAATTGCAGAAAAAAAAGTCAGACTGCATGTCAGTTTATTAAAACCTTAAAAGACGAACTGGAATATAAATTGGTATGCATGCAACGTGTAGGCGCATGTTCACACTGGCCAGTAAACAGTCAAAATCTTAGATAAAAACAAAGTGAGAAAATACCCTGCAGTAAATAAATAGCAAAAGTGCATGAAAATAACATAGGGTACTTGGTTAACATTTTGTTAAAAAAAAAAAACTTAGAAACCATCCAGCCATGTCACGGTGACCCTACTCGGTACGGTCCTAACCTCTAGTATTAAAACCTTACCATTTGTCAAATTACGTAAATGTGAATAAAGGCCATGCAGGACCGAGATCCTGACTAATGGATACCTAGTCATGGGTGAGCTATATAAACTTAATGTCCAGCCTAAAGAATTGGGAGGTCAAATACCCTGCAGTAATAAATACATAGCAGTAGTGCAAGAAAATAACATGGGGTATTGAGTTTATATAGCTTCCCATGGCTGGGTGTCCATTAGTCGGGGTCTTGGTCCTGCATGGCCTTTATTCACATTTACGTCATTTTACATATGGTAAGGTTTTCATACTAGAGGTTAGGACCGTTCCGAGTAGGGTCACCTTGACGCGGTGGGATTTCTTTTATGTTTTTTTGATTAAAATGATGTTAAATAAGTACCCTATGCAGCGTTTGGTAACTATTTAAAGGAAGTAGCCTTGACAGATCTATGGCGGGTATGAAATGTGGATAAATACTGCTACTCCTGCTATTCGGCCACATATGGCTCTTTGTCCCGTATAGACGTAGCCCTGGGAAATGAATGGACGGATAATTTGGCACAGGAGATGGAGTATTTACCAAGAGTGGTGTCGGACCACTGTCCGCTAGTGGTTTTACTACAAATTGAGGACCAGGGGAGTAAATCGGGGTTGGGATTGGAAGAGTCATCCTTTTTCGCTGCAACTCCTAGACATTGTGAAGATTGGTGATGAGGTCGCTGAATTTTTTAGGCTTAATGAGGGTAGTGCAGAACAACACATTGTCTGGGACACTATGAAGGCATATTTAAGGGGGATTTTGTTCAGAGTCATATCAAGGCATAAGACTACATCCAGAAACAAAGATATAGTGGTAATGGAAGAATTGAGGGCAGCGGAGGGAGCGCTGAGTAACCAGAATTCACAGGACACGCAAAACCGCATGAAGGCTGCTCCGGAAGAGGTAAATAAACGACATTTGCACAAGGCAGAAAGGTTGAGGGCATTTCAAGCTTTCTATGCAGAGGGTGAAAAAGTAGGACATCTGCTCTCAATGGTGGCTTCTGCGCAGCGGGACTCGGTCCATGTATATGCATTAAAACAAGAGAATGGTAGTGTAGTTACACAGGGGGAGCAAATTCTGGAAATCTTTAGGGGATTTTACAGGAAATTATACTCCTCGCAGTCGCAGCAGGTGGAAGGGGAGATTGATGCTTTCCTAGGGGAGGCTCACCTACCTAAGTTAAGCAAGGAAGACAGAGAACTGCTAGATGAACCGCTTTCAGTGGAGGAATTGAGAGAGGCTTTGGCATCCATGGCGGGGGACAGGGCACCGGGGGCAGACCGCATCCCAGCTGAAGTATACAAAAACCTCAATGAGGAAATAATAACTAAATTGTTAGGGGTATTTGATGAAGCGTTGGAGAGGGGAGTGTTACCCGCATCTATGAGGGAGGCCATTGTTGTGGTCATTCCCAAAGCTGAAAAAGATCGACAGCTGCCAGAGTCATATAGACCAATATCACTTTTGACGGCAGATATCAAAATACTGGCCAAGGCTCTGGCGAACAGACTAATCCGGGTAGACAAGGTAGTCCACTCGGACCAATCTGGCTTCATGCCAAATAAATCCACTGCTGTCAATTTAAGGAGGCTGTACTTAAACATGCAAATTCCAGCTGAAAATGCGGGTAAGGGAGTGGTGGTATCTCTGGATGCACATAAAGCCTTTGACAGTGTGGAATGGGACGACCTGTGGTCGGTGCGGAGTCGCTTTTGTTCGGGCCAGTGTTTACCTCGTGGGTAAAACTGCTGTACTCCTCTCCAACAACCAGAATTAAAGTGAACAACAAGCTTCCCTCTGTTTAGCGGTACGAGACAGGGGTGTCCGTTGTCCCCGCTGCTATTTGCCCTAGCTGTGGCGCCATTAGCTGCCAAAATAAGATCGCAGGAGGTGTAGGGGTTTGTATATGGGAAAACAGAGAAGATAGTAGAATATCATCGGCATATAAAGCTATTTTTGGAAAATCCTGGGGAAGCCTTGAGAAATGTAGTGACACTAATTGAGGGATGTGGACAGATGTCGGGACTACTCATTAACTGGGATAAGTCGTGTGTTCTGCCGATGGATGGAAAGGGTGATTGTACCGTGGAGGTGGAACTATTCACCAAATTAAAGGTGGTCCAGCAATTTAAGTACTTGGGGATTCATATAGCTCTTCCATTGATGACATTTGAGGAGCTTAATATATGCCCTTTATTACAAAGACTGCGCACTAAAATCACAGTGTGGAATAAGTTACATTTATCGGTGGTGGGCAGAGTGAACAGCCTCAAAATGTTTGTAATGCCGCAACTGTTATATGTGCTGCATAATTCCTCCATCTGGATCCCAATGAGCAGGTTCCTTAGGATAAAATCACTATTTGCAGAATTAGTGTGGGGTAAGAATAGTCTCAGACTTAAAGAGGAAACACTGCAGAGACCAAAAGAGGAGGGAGGCCTAGCGCTCCCTAATCCCTGGTTATACTTTCTTTCTGCACAAAGCCAACACCTCAAGGGCTGGGGGAAGACTATGGGAAAGGGACAGGTACCTGTCAGCATGGAGCAGTTAATTAAGATTTCACCATTAAGTATGGGACTGGAGGCAGGAATCTTCAAGAAATGGGGATCGCATTACCATACCATAAATCTAATACATAAGATGTGGCAGAAAATCAAGCAGATTAGGGGGTAACTCACTTCACTAAGTTTTCACCTATCTGGGATAACATCTATTTTCAGTTCAGTAATATGAAGCGGTTTGGGGAGTGGAAAGAAATGGGTATTAACCTGATCTATCAGTTGATTCACAGAGGGAAGCTTAAATCATATGACATGTTGCAGGAAGAATTTCAATTCCCAAGACTAAACCTCTTTCACTATAGACAGGTTCAGCACGCATTTCAGACCTAAAGCAGAAGACGGCCTATTGGAATACAGATAGATCTGATGTTAGATTTTATACTTAAAAACAGAGGAACGAAAGGGGCAATATCTGAAGTGTATAGAGACATGCCGCACGCCTTTCTTGGAGGACACCCTATCAAAGCTAGAAGTGGGAGACCGACTTGGGAGAGATAAACGACAATAGGTGGAAGTCTATTCTAGAATATATACCCAAGTTATCCATGAGTGAGCCTGGGAGAATGTCACAGCTGTATGTGATCCACAGGGTGTATAGAAACCCTGATATGTTATTTAAAGCAGGGTTGAAGTCTAACTCCTACTTCCCAAGTTGCTCGCCATCTCAGGCAGACATACTGCATATGCTTTGGCATTGTCCTAGATTGTCCTCCTTTTGGATCATAGTGTTGAACCGTATTGGAATGGTGTATAGGTGTATTGTCCCTAGGGACCCACTGACATGTATATTAGGGTATGTTGAGGAAATAAAAACAGACAACGTGACCAAAATAGCAATTGCGAGATTATTGTTTATTGCCAGAAAATTGATTGCAAAATATTGGATTAGAGAAGAGCCCCCGTCCAGACGCGAATTCATTGCCCAAACAAACTAGATAATTCAACTTGAAAAAAGTATTTCCACCAAGAGGAATAAGCAGGAATACTTCCATAAATTATGGCAGCCATGGTTGGATAGGATTAATTAGAGTACACCTATATATACTACTGTAGAGTAAAACTCTTGGTAAACTGTATGGCGGAGTGGAGAGGGAAGAAGGAAAGAAAAGGGAGTAGGGGAAGGAAAGAAAAGGAGTAAAGTAGGGAAGAAAAGGAAAGAAGGGGGGGAATAAAAGAAAGAGAAAGAAAGGTCTCCATGGGGTTGGGGGAAGGGGGTGAACTTACTGTAATATTGTAAAACGAGTATTGTCATGTAATGTCTGTTCCAAGTTTTATGTTTAATAAAAATGTATCTGATTAAAAAAAATGAAGTACCCTATGTTATTTACATGCAATATTGCTGTTTATTTACTGCAGGGTATTTGCTTACTTTTTTTTGTCTTCGATTATATCCATTTATTACTGGGTTTGATTGCTGCAAAGCTTAACTTTTTGGCATAATCAATGGATATGTAATACACAATGTGATTAAACTGTATGAGCCCACTTGTCACATCTCTGCAGCACTGTACTGTGACTTCCACATGACAAGGTGATCTTTTTAGTGGCAGTCTTTGGGGCCGTGCTTGTGGAGGTTATAAGGCCCAGAGCCAAGGTTTCCTAGGGTGGCGGCTGGGGTGTTCTCCATGCCATTGCAGGTCTACACTTGATGGAGCGTTGGCCATGACGTGGTAAGTGGGCTTATTCCGTTTAATCAATGTCTGTACTGCAAACCTCATGTTCGTTGCATTATTTTTCCCTACAGTTTTGGTTATATATTTTTGTAAATCCTGTGCTGATATGTACACCGAATTTTGCAGTATGTGAGTTAGGCTGTGTTCACCCTTCATTTATTTGCTGCATGTGATGGGAAATGCCTTAAGTGCATACTTAAAACATGCCTATAGCTTAACTAAAGACCCAACCGTTGCCAAAATTGCATCCTTTTGGTGTCGAGCAAGTAAATGTATCTGTGAATACTTATTATGTAATTATTTATTTTGCAGTGTGAATTACTTGTATATATTTTACATTTTAAAACCGTTTGTCTGCCGTTTTTAACCAGCATATGTGCTGGAAATAAAACTGCTGCCGACGTGTGCATGTACAACATTTATATGTTATAATGAATATTTACAGGATAACAGGAAACCCGGATCCGGATGAAAATGCTGTAATTTTTTTTCTTTATTTGTTTACTTTACCCACTCATGTTCCTCGGTGGAATGTGAAACGTGGATCTAGACACCAAGGATTTTACTTCACCTTTTTACTCAGACTTTTCAAAATAAGTTGTCATGTGTGTGAACATGAAGAATTGTATTATTTGTGGCCATTAGAAGTCCTGAACTTTCACCACTTTTGCCCTGTGTAGCCTCTATTTCTCTTTCTGAGTTAGTGGATGGAGACCAGCTGCTTTAATGTGTCCCATACACAGTACACACTTACATGAGGGATTCCTGCTCTCCTATTTCTTTGTAGCACACAAACAGAAGCAGCAGTATGGAGGACATTATACCACTCAGCAGATGTAGCTGTGAATGCAGCTCTGGGGTGAGATAAGATCCTCACCAAATGTTCTGCTGCTTTGTGTGTGTCTCCTACTTTTCTGCCTAAAAGATGCATTTTAGAAGATAATGTGTTGAGAATGTGGGGGGAGTAAAAAAAATAAAAGAAAGAATCTTTTTTTTTTTTTTTTTTTTTTTTTTTTTATATATATATTTTTTGCGGTAATCCCGATCCAAGGACTGCCGCTGCCTAATGGCTTGTGCAGACGGCCATAGAGTCTCTCATCTGAGAGAATCGGGCCGATTATGTAAACGACACTCTGATCAAACTGTGATGAGTGTCAGCATATTGTGCTCCAATTCTCACAGTTGAGAAGATGGAGAAAAAAAATTCTCCATCTTCTCCATTGTGTCATGATGTCCATGAAAATTGGACTGCACTCGGATTACATTTCAACAGTTTACTGTGAAAAAAAATGTGGTAAATCCCCATAGTCTTCAATAAGGTTGAGGATATTTTCGCACATTGCGTTTTTGCAGCATTTTTTCATGCGTGAAAAATTGCAGCATTTTACAATACTAGTAAAATTAATTAGATTTCTGAAATCTCATGCACTTGGTGCTACTTTTATTTTCCTTGCATATTTTTATCATCAAAAGTATTTTCTTCACATCTTCAGCAGGACAATTTCAGTGTTTTTCTCCCATTTAGTTGAATGCAGTAAAAACACAACAAAAATGCTTGCGTTTTTCCCATCAAGAGGCAGCGTTTTAAATACAGAAAAAAAAAAAAGCGTCCAGTGTGAACATACCCCAACATCGCTTACATATCCGTAGTCAGATCCAGAGTGTTGATCCATCTTAAGAAGGGACTTCTAGAGAATAGAGATTGTCTTCTCCTCAGAATGTTTCTTAGCTGATGCATCTACTAAATCTGAGAAAATAGCATCCAGAGCTTCTGTCATGTCCAAAACTGCTAGACAAGCTTTGTGTCTCCAGATCTGGCCTGGTGATGTGATGCAGTCTCTAAATCAAAACTGTGCTCCATTCCTTTCCAAGAAGAATATGTCTTTGACGCTGCCTTGGACACTCTACGTCAAAAACCTTTTCAGAATCAAAATTGGAAATACAAAGGTAAAGGGAATTTCGGGCAGGTCGTGCTACCTTCAAGAGGATAAAGGTATGAACATCTAAGTTAACCTCAGCGGAACCAACAAAGATAAACAATGATGCCATTGTCGAGGGAGACAGAATTTCAAGATATCCTCTACATTGGTGAAACGCATGGATCCCATAAGCCACTACAGACTGGTATAAGAAGATACTTTTGTGGGACGATGAGATGAAAATCTTAAGTATAACCTCATCACTGTCTCCGTCTCTTCAAGACACTCAGACATATGGAATTCAAAAACTCCTAAAGATGCAAGTCAGGTTTCTTCACTAGGAGGAGCTCTGAAAAATCACACATCTGATACATTTGAACAGATTTGTCACTTAACTGTTCAAGATGGAATCCATAAAATCCACCATCCCTCTAACTGGGAAAACCTTTATGATGGCAGCCACCGACTTACGAGATGCCTGTTACCTCCTTCCTATCCATCCCATCTATCGGAAGTTTCTGAGATCTGCAGTCTTACAGAGCCAACAATTTCATAGTTCCATTCCCTTTGGAATATCTTCAGTTAGGATGCGTTCAACACGCAAACATCTTTGCAGCATTTTTTTTTTCCTGCAACAAAACCAGAGTGTTTGTAGGAAAAAACGTTGCGTAAAACATGGGTATTTTTGATGCATTTTTGCAACATTTTTACTCTTTAGATTGAGTGAAAAACGCCGCAATAGCGCTGAAAGAATTCACTTGGTGCAGATTTCCTCAAACACCCAAGAGCTCAAATTAAGGAAAAAAAAGCACAAGGAAAATAAAGCATGTGCATGAGATTTCTGGATTTTTTTTTTTTTAAATCTCATTCACTTTGCAGCATTTTTTCCCCAAGGTAAGGGGAGAAAAAAAGAAGAAAAAAACTCTACTTGTGAACATACCCTTACGAAGATAAATGTTAGGAAATTGGGAATCAGTGTGATTACATACCTGAAGTAATAGTGAGAAGATCGTCTATGAGCAAAAGTTCTTTCCAACCATCGAGAGATTACAAATCCATGTTTTGACAAAACCGAGCATGATTTTAAAATTCAGAAAAAAGTTTCTTCTGGCCACCCAAAAAGTCATCTCCGACAAACAATAGTCTTTTCTTCCGGTGGAAAAAAAAAAGAACTCTGATCATTTGAAAGATATCCTTGTTTTAAAACCAGCTTTGTGTGTCCCTCAAGTGCTATGTCTTTTTTTTAAGCTCCGTGACTGCATGTCTCCAAGCAGTAACTTGGCGTCAAGGGCAAACTAGACCCTTCACAATCTTATGTCCTGCCTGTTGGACGCCAAAAGTTGCAAATTGTTTGCACAACTTCTGAGCTGAAAAGTGAATCAGTCAGCAGTTTTTTTATGTAATTTGAGAGCAGCATGAGGTAGGGCCAGAGACCCCCGATTCCAGAAATGTGTCACTTTGATACAATCCCTGTTTTCTCTGCTGCAGATCCAGCAGTTCTCTGAAGGCTGAGCTCTGTATAACCCCACCCACACCACTGATTGGCAGCTTTCTGTGTACACTGTGCATAGGCAGAAAGCTGCCAATCAGTGGTGGGGGCTGGGTTACACAGAGCAGTTGACTAGGAGGCAGGAGACACTTAGTCCTGTAATGATGATCTCCTGCTGATAAAACACCGATTTTATTGAAACAACAACACAGCCCAGTAAGTGACTTATCGCTGGAATCAGATTCTCCGACCCTAAATTGTGCTGCTTTCAGATTACATAGCAAAAAAACTGTTGACAGATTACCTTAAAGATGTTTTACGCCAGAATACTAGCATAAGCAACTTAATGAATCAGGCGCAAAGTTTTTGCTCCTTATTTGGATCTAACAATTTTTCTATGGCAGTGTTTCTCAACTCCAGTCCTCATTGCCTCCCAGCAGGCCATGTTTTCAGGATTTCCTTGGTATTGCACAGGTGATGTAATTCCATCACCTGGGCTATACTAGGAAATCCTGAAAACATATGTTGGTCGGCCTTGAGGACTGCAGTTGAGGAACACTGTTCTATACGGCATCGCCATGTATCCCTTTGAACCTCTCTATTCTTCTGACTTAAATAAGTTCTCCTGAAAGATATATTTTCTTCTAGTTCTCACTACATCCAGAAGGATAGGTGGACTTCGAGCCCTTTCAATGTAGAGAGCCGTGTCTGACAACAGGATTGTTTTGTCTCTAGATCCCTTCTTACTACAATCCTTTTTGTCAAAATCCATCCAATAAGAGGAAAAGTTTAATTCACTGTCTGAAAAGCTATTTTGATATACCTTGAAGTTTCACAGCCTCGGAGGAAATATTTAAAATCTTTTTGTGCAGTATTGTGGATCTGGTAAAAGCAAGAAAGTTTCCAAACGTTCAATAGCAAAGTTGGACATAAAAAAAAAATAAAATAAATAATTGTGAAACCCAAAGTTGTACTTATCAGTAGTGATGGGCGAGCACTAAAATGCTCGGGTACTCGTTACTCGAGTCGAGCAATTTGGAATGCTCGAGTGCTTGGAAAAAAATGTTAAGGAACATCCTTTCCAGGGTAATGACTTGTATATAAGTCAAAATAAACAGCCAAAAACAAAAATGCTCCTCCACACCTTGGGCTATGTTCACAAGTAACTTTTTGATGCGTTTTTGCACTTTTGCATTGCTTTCAACGGTGAAAAATACATTCACCGGGAAATATCATTTTAACATTTTACTACCTTATCTGGCCATGTGGTGTGTGACACATCATCAGACACATCCTGTTTCATTTATGAAGGAGGGACTCTGAAAGTCACAAAGCCTATTTTTATAGGGCCATCAGGTGGCCCTTACTATTCTTAATGGGCCAGCAGTCAGCCTTCACTATTGTTAGAGAGCCATCAGCCGGCTATGCTTTGTTGTTCCATTATTAACAAGTGGGTCTCCTATACTGTTGTTGCGTATGCAGTGACTGCAAGGGCTGCCAAAAATTTGGACGCACTCCAATACCCCTTTGAAGAGACATAGAAGAGGGCCTCAGTAAAAAATTTCCCATTATAAAGGAGTGGGTCTCCTATAGTGGTAATGCCCATGCAGTGACTGCAAGGGCTGCCAAAATTTGGTAAAAACCCCAATAACAATTTAAAGACATATAGATGTGGGCCTCAGTAACGAGTATGACATGTTCCCATTAGAAAGGAGCGGGTATGCTGTACAGTTATAGGGTAGGCAGTGAGTCCAACGACTGCCAAAATTTAGGAAAAACCCCAATAACAGTTTAAAGAGAAAAAGGGGAATGGTGGCGCTATTAGGTAGAACTTTGATCTGCTGCAAGGGAGACAACTACCACAGTTGTCTAGTGGATAAATAGCAGGTGAAAAAAAAAAATGTGTGTGTGTGTGTATATATGTATGTATATATGCATGTATGTGTGTATATATATATATATATATATATATATATATATATATATACATATATATATATATATATATATATATATATATATATATATATACATACATACATACATACATACATACATACATACATACATACATAAAATATAATTATTTTCCATATACACGGTGGCTCAGTGGTTAGCACTGCAGCCTTGCAGCGCTGTGGTCCTGGGTTCAAATCCCACCAAGGACAACATCTGCAAGGAGTTTGTATGTTCTCCCCTTGTTTGCGTGGGTTTCCTCCGGGTTCTCCGGTTTCCTCCCACACTCCAAAGACATACTGATAGGGAATTTAGATTGTGAGCCCCGATGGGGACAGCGACGATAATGTATGTAAAGCGCTGCGGAATATGTTAGCGCTATATAAAAATAAAGATTATTATTATTATTATATACACCGCGTGCAGAATTATTAGGCAAATGCGTACTTTGATCACTTTGAAACTTTTTATACATGTTGTCCTACTCCAAGCTGCATAGGCTTGAAAGCCAACTACCAATTAAGTAAATCTGGTGATGTGCATCTCTGTAATGAGGAGGGGTGTTGACTAATGACATCAACACCCTATATAAGGTGTGCTTAATTATTAGGCAACTTCCTTTCCTTTGGCAAAATGGGTCAGAAGAGAGATTTGACGGGCTCTGAAAAGTCCAAAATTGTGAGATGTCTTGCAGAGGAATGCAGCAGTCTTGAAATTTCCAAACTTTTGAAGCGTGATCACCGAACAATCAAGCGTTTCATGGCAAATAGCCAACAGGGTCGCAAGAAGCGTGTTTGCCAAAAAAGGCGGAAAATAACTGTCCATGAATTGAGGAAAATTAAGCGTGAAGCTGCCAAGATGCCATTCGCCACCAGTTTTGCCATATTTCAGAGCTGCAACGTTACTGGAGTATCAAAAAGCACAAGGTGTGCGAAACTCAGGGACATGGCCAAGGTAAGGAAGGCTGAAAAACGACCACCTTTGAACAAGAAACATAAGATAAAACGTCAAGAATTGGTCAAGAAATATCTTAAGACTGATTTTTCAAAGGTTTTATGGACTGATGAAATGAGCGTGACTCTTGATGGGCCAGATGGATGGGCCAGAGGCTGGATCAGTAAAGGGCAGAGAGCTCCACTCCGACTCAGACGCCAGCAAGGTGGAGGTGGGGTACTGGTATGGGCTGGTATCATCAAATATGAACTTGTGGGACCTTTTAGGGTTGAGGATGGAGTGAAGCTCAACTCCCAGACCTGCTGCCAGTTTCTGGAAGACAACTTCTTCAAGCAGTGGTAAGGAAGAAGTCGGTATCGTTCAAGAAAAACATGATTTTCATGCAGGACAATGCTCCATCACATGTATCCAACTACTCCACAGCGTGGCTGGTCAGTAAAGGTCTAAAAGAAGAAAAAATAATGACATGGCCCCCTTGTTCACCTGATCTGAACCCCATAGAGAACCTGTGGTCCATCATAAAATGTGAGATCTACAGGGAGGGAAAACAGTACACCTCTCGGAACAGTGTCTAGGAGGCTGTGGTGACTGCTGCACGCAATGTTGACCGAAAACAGATCAAGCAACTGAGAGAATCTATGGATGGAAGGCTGTTGAGTGTCATCATAAAGAAAGGTGGCTATATTGATCACTAATTTTTTTGTTTTTTGTTTTTGCATGTCAGAAATGTTTATTTCTAAATTTTGTGCACTGATATTGGTTTACCTGGTGAAAATAAACAAGTGAGATGGGATTATATTTGGTTTTTATTAAGTTGCCTAATAATTCTGCACAGTAATAGTTACCTGCACAAACAGATATCCTCCTAAGATAGCCAAATCTAAAAAAAAAAAAACACTCCAACTTCAAAAAATATTAAGCTTGGATATTTATGAGTCTTTTCGGTTGATTGAGAACATAGTTGTTGATCAATAATAAAAATAATCTTCTAATATACAACTTGCCTAATATTTCTGCACACAGTATATATATGTATGTATATATATATATATCAGTACAGACCAAAAGTTTGGACACACCTTCTCATTTAATGATTTTTCTGTATTTTCATGACTTTGAATATTGTACATTCACACTGAAGGCATCAAAACTATGAATTAACACATGTGGAATTATATACTTAACAAAAAACTGTGAAACAACTGAAAATATGTCTTATATTCTAGGTTCTTCAAAGTAGCCACCTTTTGCTTTGATGACTGCTTTGCACACTCTTGGCATTCTCTTGGTCAGCTTCAAGAGGTAGTCACCGGAAATGGTTTTCACTTCACAGGTGTACCCTGTCAGGTTTAATAAGTGGGATTTCTTGCCTTATAAATGGGGTTGGGACCATCAGTTGTGTTGTGCAGAAGTCTGGTGGATACACAGCTGATAGTCCTACTGAATAGACTGTTAGCTGCTTTTTTCTTGCCATAATACAAATTCTAAGTAAAGAAAAATGAGTGGCCATCATTACTTCAAGAAATGAAGGTCAGTCAGTCTGAAAAATTGGGCAAACTTTGAATGTGTCCCCAAGTGCAGTTGCAAAAACCATCAAGCGCTACAAAGAAACTGGCTCACATTAGGACCGCCCTAGGAAAGGAAGACCAAGAGTCACCTCTGCTTCTGAGGATACGTTTATCCGAGTCACCAGCCTCAGAAATCGCAGGTTAACAGCAGCTCAGATTAGAGACCAGGTCAATACCACACAGAGTTCTAGCAGCAGACACATCTCTTCAACAACTGTTAAGAGGAGACTTTGTGCAGCTGGCCTTCATGGTAAAATAGCTGCTAGGAAACCACGTGCTAAGGACAGGCAACAAGCAGAAGAGACTTGTTGGGGCTAAAGAACACAAGGAATGGACATTAGACCAGTGGAAATCTGTGCTTTGGTCTGATGAGTCCAAATTTGAGATCTTTGTTTCCAACCACCGTGTCTTTGTGCGACGCAGAAAAGGTGAACGGATGGACTCTACATGCCTGGTTCCCACCGTGAAGCATGGAGGAGGAGGTGTGATGGTGTGGGGGTGCTTTGCTGGTGACACTGTTGGGGATTTATTCAAAATTGAAGGCATACTGAACCAGCATGGCTACCACAGCATCTTGCAGCGGCATGCTATTCCATCCGGTTTGCGTTTAGTTGGACCATCATTTATTTTTCAACAGGACAATGACCCCAAACACACCTCCAGGTTGTGTAAGGGCTATTTGACCAAGAACGAGAGTGATGGGGTGCTATGCCAGATGACCTGGCCTCCACAGTCACCAGACCTGAACCCAATCGAGATGATTTGGGGTGAGCTGGACAGCACAGTGAAGGCAAAAGGGCCAACAAGTGCTAAGCATCTCTGGGAACTCCTTCAAGATTGTTGGAAGACCATTTCCGGTGACTACCTCTTGAAGCTCATCAAGAGAATGCCAAGAGTGTGCAAAGCAGTCATCAAAGCAAAAGGTGGCTACTTTGAAGAACCTAGAATATAAGACATATTTTCAGTTGTTTCACACTTTTTTGTTAAGTATATAATTCCACATGTGTTAATTCATAGTTTTGATGCCTTGAGTGTGAATGTAAAACACAAATTTATTTATAACAATAATAATTGCATAAAAAATACTTTGATAAAAACAAAGGATAAATTGTGTTATGGGCAAATCCTGATGATCCTAAGTAAAGTGCTCAGTGCTTCTTAGTATTGCAGTGGTTGGTTCCGCATGGAGATAATATCCTATGGGAGGAAAGGAGGATAATAAATAAAAGTAATTGAGTGGATAACCTAATTGGGGGAAAATTAGAAAAGGATATTTACCTGCAAATTGGGGTTGAGCGGATATAGGTCAGTAGAGGTTCAGCTTGAGGGATAATTCTGTTCTAAAAATAAAGGTAGATGCTTAAGATTTAGGTTTTTAATTCTCGGATTTATGGCGAGTATATTTACCTGAATTGGTGGTAGGACAGTTTTTGTTCCAGTTGCGTGGTTAGGTGAACTTTCCCAGTAACTGCATTGTTGAGGGCACATCTAATGTTGTGGGACATGTGCTTGTGTAATGCGAGGACTGCGCACTGGGAGAAATAGTGGCGGCTCTGGACCAAGTACCGAGGGACGGCCTCCGCCATAAGGTTGCGGAAAGCTTCCTTCTCCACGAACCTAAAAGTCAGCGTTTCGAGCGCAAGCATTCGCGAAATGTGTGAATTTAGTAGTGTGACCTGTGGGGCGTTGGCTGCGTATTTGCGCTTGCGTTCCAAGGACTGGGGTAGGGACAACTGAACATTGCGCTGGGACAAGGATGTGCTTGCTGATGGGGCTAGTTGCGAGTGTGCAACGATGGGTGAAGAGCGGGAGGCATCTTCGCATGTGCCATGGACAGGGGATTGGCGTGCATGCACAACAGTGGAAGAAGCAGTGGCGTCACCCCCAGACACTTGTTTCTGAACTCTGGGGTTCGGCCCACTTAGTGGGGTGCTTTGCTGCCATGTGCCTGATCATGCTGGTGGAGTTTTGCTACTCCTGCTGATGCTGGCCTGGCAGGTGGTGCAAATGGCCTTTTTGGAGTTATCTGCAAAGTCTTTAAAAAACAACCAGACTCGGGAAGACCTAACAGTTGTACTGGCTACTTCCGTCGTGTTGGTGTTATGGGGAACGCGTTCCCGCCTTCTGTCTGCGGCCACCACGCTGCTTCTTCCTGCCTGTTGTGGTGCTACGCCTCCCTCCCCCTGTGTGCTGCTGTCCTCGCTCTGCATGTCCTCCTGCCAGGTTTGGTTTGTTACTAGATCATCCACCACCTCGTCTCCCACCCTGGTCCTCCTCCTGACTTTCTGGCAATTGCGTCTCATCATCGTCCACCTCTTGTGACTGTAATTGCACTTTCCCACCGTTGCCTTCATGTGACCGTGGCTACTCAAATATTTGGGCATCGCTACACGCGTTCTCCTCTAGACCCGCTTGAAGCTGGCTGGGCGAGAGGCCCGAATCTACAAATGGAAAAGTGAACAGCTCTTCGGAGTGTCCAAGTGTGGGATCAGTTGTCTCCGTGCACTCAGCATGGTGGGAGGAAGGAGGATCAGGGTGAGGAATATGCGGTCCAGACTCATGGCTATTGAGACTTGACCGTGTTGAAGACAGGGTGGTTGTGGTGGTTGCTAAGTGACTGGAAGCATTATCTGCTATCCAACCAACAACCTTTTCACACTGCTCTGTGTTCAATAGTGGTGTTCTGCGGTCCCCTAGTAATTGGGACAGGAAGGTCGAGCGACAAGATGTGGGTGTTTGTTGTGGCACAATTTCAGCTTGCCCACAGCCTCAGCCTCTGCATGCACTATCATCATCACATCCACTTCCCCATCCCTTGCCACGTGCCTTACCCATTTTATATGGAGTACAATATTTTCCATGTTCACTACAAATGGCTGGATTTGAACCGCAGTGATATGTGATACGTCTGACGGACAACCACGATTTTAACTAGCGGGCCTGTTGTTTACTAATACTATTCTTCACAGCGACCTCGTGTGAATAACTTCGCTGACACACTGCAGGCTCGTTGCGCAGTGTCGTGGGCAGGCTCGTTGCGCAGTGTCGTGGGCAGGCTCGTTGCGCAGTGTCGCGGGCAGGCTCGTTGCGCGGTGTCGCGGGCAGGCTCATTACGCAGAGTAATTGGACATCTTTATGTTCCAAGTTCTTTCTCCTCTAGCGAGATTAAAAGCACTTCCCACCCGACGTTTGTTAGTTGCCGGAGCGGAAAGGGCTGACGTATCCGCGGGGCGAATCTGCGCGGCTGCACTCTGGTCCTCGGTCCACACTTTCATCAAACATTATAAACTTGATCTTTTTATTCGTGAAAGATCTTGCCTTTGCGAGAAAAGTTCTCCCATGTTACTGTCCCTCCCTAGAAAAATTGACATTTGGCATTCTTCTGTTGTGTTGTTATGGAGGATGGATTTGAGAAATTAGAATTGGTCTTACTGGTAATTCAATTTCTAGGCCGCAGATTTATTGCTCTCCCTATCTTCCAATGTATTCATGGAATACATATAATTCAGTGATATGCCTGGGATGGTTATGTGAAATTCACTGAGAAATTTATTTTAGTTTGCCATTTATACCTCCTTTCATATTCATTGTGAGTTGTCACAGGGCTACTTCTAAATCGAATCTATTCATCCTGTACTTAAAGGGAATCTTTCAGTAGGTTTTGCTATGTAATCTGAGGTTGGGGCTGAGAGCCTGATTCCAGCGATGTGTCACTTACTGGGCTGTGTGTTTCTGTTTCAATACAATCAATGTTTTGTTAGCAGGAGATTATCACTATAGGACTAGGTGTCTCGTGCCTCCTAGTCTAACCGCACCCCCACCAGTGATTAGCAGTTTTCTCTCAATATACAGTGTACCCAGAAAGCAGCCAATCCGTGGTGTAGGTGGGGTTATACACAGCTCAGCCTTCCGAGCTCTGCTAGATCTGCAACAGAGAAAATTGTAAAGAAAACAGTAATTGACACATCAGTGGAATCAGGGTCTCAGTCCCTACATCATGCTGCATAACAAAAAGCGGGTGACAGATTCCTTTAACTTTCAATTGTGGAAATTCACATTTATCACCTATCCACAGGATAGAGGATAACTTGATGATCGCTGGGGGCCCCCATGCAGGAATGTGTAGTTATCTCAAATACCGGGGAAAGAGCTCTGTGACCTTGTCTTGAATAGATGGGAGGGCCGCATGCTTCGCCATAGCTCCATTAATTTCCTTTGGTACTGCCAGAAATAGCCAAGTGCTGTTTTTTCTCTAAGGAGGTGGGAGGGGGGTCATGGACAATGAACGAAAAGGAGGTCAAGCACTGCACACCCCGTCCCCATTCACACGGGGCTCTGGAGCCAGCACCCCATTCTCATGATTACTGTGGATCCCCAGCAGTTGGAGCCGCCACTAACAATTTGTGGGAGTGCCCCTTTAAGATCCTTTGTAGGTAAAATGAAACAAGACCGTGTGTATGATGTAATTCCATCTTTGCTGTTTATTTTCTTTTAATGAGAACTATTACCTTAGATACACCTTCTCTTATTATTAATTACATCTTACATTTTTTTAGTTCTCTACAAAATCGAAACCACATTTGACCCATAAAACCCTTTTTATTGCAGAACTTCTAAAGCACCACAAGCCCCGTCATGCAGGCGCTCTCTGCCAACATGAAAAGCACTTTTCATCTTCTCTCTGTAGTACACCTTCTCTATACACACCCTGCGACCCAGAGATGTGCTTTTATCTTACACGAGGTCCCTCGCTTCTTTGGAGATTATTTGGCTTTAAATTAATCTCTGCGCTTTAATCCACACGTGTCTAATGTGGGTTCATTACTCGGGAGAAACAAGAGGTTCAAGAAAACTTTGCTCCTGGGGGGTAAATGATTTATTCTCTTCATAAGGGTTTTCTGGGCTTGAGGTGATATACAATACAAAGTTATATTGTGGTACTGTTAGCCAGAAAAATCGATGAAAATACTTTTATGCCCAAAAATGACAAAAGTATTCTCGGACTGATACCTTTATTGGCTAACCAGAAAAAAATATATATGCAAGCTTTCAGAGCACAAAGGCTCCTTCTTCAGGCAATATTACAAATGTAATTCATAAGACCAGAGGCACAACATTTAAGAGATGTAACAGCAAGACATTTGTTCATGAGGTGGAGGGAGTGATCCCTCCTAATGATAAGGCAAAGAGATCAAATTTAGTTGAAAATGGCAAGTCTGTGGGAATGTTTAATTGTTTGGAGACCGTGTGGTGGAGGTGTGAATTGAGTCCATGTAGTGAGTCATAAACCCAGGTGTTAGATTGAGTACTGTTGTAAGGGAATTGAACATTCTTATCAGTTTGAATTCCCAAATTTTTCTCTCTCTGTCATCCTTGAAATGACCTTTTAGTACTAAAACTTTTAGATCTTTCATACAGTGTCCCAGACCAGAGAAATGTTTTCCCAGAGACGTGTCCAGTTCATTCTTAAATGTGTGTCTGTGTAAATTCACTCTCGTTTGCAGTTTTTGCATAGTTTCTCCAATATAAACTCCTTCTGGGCACCTTGTTCTCATGTACACCACATTTGAGGATGTACATGAAGACATCCATGATTTTGTAGTCCTGATTTGTGTTAGGTATGCAGACTGTATTTGATGGTAATATGTGGGTACAAGTTTTGCATTTTTTGTTTTTACATGGGAATGTGCCAGTCACTGCTGGTTGATGAGAGGACACTTCTGACAAGGAGATTCCTTAAGTTAGGGGGCTGTTTGTAGGAGAGAAGTGGTAGTTCTGGCAATATTTCTTTCAGTTTGTGGTCTCTGTGGAATATGGGTTGGAGATCAGCAACAATTTTCCTTAGGATGTTCATGTGGGGGTTGTATGTGACTACAAGAGGTACCCTGGTGTTGTCCTCCCTTTGTCTGTAATCCAGGAGGCTACTTCTTGGTATCTTGTAGCTCTGTGGATCTGTTCATCTATTACCAGTGGATGGTCTCCTTGTTGTAGGAATGTATTCCTCAGTGATAGTAGCTGCAGTTTTCTGTCCTTGCTGTCTGAACAGATTCAGATGTACCTCAGAGCTTGACTGTAGATGATGGATTTTTTCTGTGTCTTGGATGAAAGCTGTTCCATCTAAGATATGCCGGACGTCCTGTGGGTTTATGGTACATTGATGTTTGTATGGTGTTGTCTTTGATGTATATGGTCGTGTCCAGAAAATGTATTTAGGATTTTGAGAAGTTGAGGGTGAGCTTTATGGTTGGGTGGAACCTGTTGAAGTTATCATGGAAGGTCAGCAGATCATCTTTTGAGCCTGTCCAGATTATAAGCAGATCATCAATGTAGCCGAAGTATGCTAGAGGTTTAACCGGTTCCCGACCGCCCACTGTAGATAAACGTCCGCGCTGCCTGGGCTCTGTGCAGCGCCGACGTTTAAAAACGGTGGGTGGTCTTGCAGTGCTCAGGACCCCCAGGGTCCTGCAAGCACTGTGATTCCGGTGCAGAGCGTTAGCTCTGACAGGGTACATCATCGGGACCTGATTAGATCAGGTCCCAGTGATGTTAACCCTTTGCTGTCTTCTATATGCTGTGATCTATAGTGATCGCGGCATATAGGAGACAGCTGGAAGAGAGGGGGTCGTCTTACTTACCTCCGAAGACCTCCGTTTCGTTTGAGGACCTGGGGTTGCTATGGCAGCTGGAGGTCACATGACCGCCTCCAGCTCTGCCATATATGGTGTCCTTCCTGTCTGGCTTCAGCCTGTATGTAGCTGATGCCAGACAGGAGACTCTGACTGAAACAGTCAGGGAAGATCTCATGTAATGTAATATATGTCTATTACATTACATGAGATCAGTGATCAGAAAAATAAAAATTAATGTCCCATACAGGGACTAAGTAAAAATGTAAAAAAAAGTAAAAAAAAAGTTTTTAAACTATTAAAAAAAAAATCACAAAATAAATAAAAATAAATAAATAAAATATTAAACCAATAAATCCGTATATTATTACAAAACCAAAAAAAGTACACATATTTGGTATCGCCGCGTCCGAAACAACCCGAGCTATAAAACTGTCACACTAATTAACTCCTTCTGTGCACACCGTAATAAAAATAAATAAAAAACGGAGCAAAAAAATATGCTTTTTCATCATATCGCCAAACAAAAAGTGGAAAAAAATGCGATCAAAAAGCAGAATAGAAATAAAAATGGTACCACTGAAAACTTCATCTTTTTCCGCAAAAAAAAGCCGCCATACAGCTCCATCAGCCGAAAAATAAAAAAGTTATAGCGCTCAGAATAAAGCAATGCAAAAAAAATATTTTTTTTTCTATAAAATTGTTTTATTGTGTAAAAGCGCCAAAACATAAAAAAAATACAGTAACTGTAATATCGCTGTAAACGTACTGACCCCAAGAATAACGCTGCCTGATCACTTTTACCACACGCAGAACGGCATAAAAAAAAACTCAAAAAACAATTCCTGAAGTGTTTGTTTTTGTTAACTTTACCTCCCAAAAAACGGAATAGAAAGCGATCAAAAAATGTCACGTACCTAAAAATGGTTCCAATAAAAATGTCAACTCGTCCCGCAAAAAACAAGCCGTCACATGACTCTATCGGCCGAAATATGGAAAAATTATAGCTCTCAAAATATGGTGATGCAAAAACTAGATTTTGCAAAAAAAGCGTATTTTAGTGTGTGACAGCTGTCAGTCATAAAAACCCGATATAAATCTGGTATCTCTGTAATCGCACCGACCCGAAGAATAAAGTAATCTAATCAGTTATATCACACTAGGAACGGCATAAAAAATAAATAAAACAAATATTATTCACCTGCTACTGATTTGTTTATTATGTCTCCCAAAGATCCCAGTAAGGCTCTGCTCACATTTATCCTGTGCTCCGCGCTGAGCACTTACACCAGAGTTTCCGTGTAAATCTCTGAAATACGTGATTCAGCCAGAACCCATGATGGAAGATTCCCTGTAATGAGGCAGATATAGGCCACTGTGGACGCCGTCTAGCCTGGGATCCCACGGTGTCATTTGTTTTAGGCGTGCATAAAAGTGCGGTTGGCCACAGTTTTGTGCACTTCTGAAAAAAAGGACACCACTAAACAGAGGCCAGACGGAGTCCAGAGTAACTCTGCTGCCTCATTATAGTGAATGGATCCTGCAGGGGTTTCATCTGAATTACATCACTTGGAAATTTAGATGGAAACCCCGATGTAAGTGCTCAGCCTAGAGCGCCGGATAAATGTTACGTAAAATGTTCCCAATAAAAGCTTCAACTCAGTCCTCAAAAAAAGCTAGTCCCCACTCAGGTCCATCATCTGTTAAAAATATAAGGGACTTCCAAGTTACTGGTAGCAGAAAGGCTCTGGAAAAGCAAAATGGTCCTTGCCCCCCAAAAGAAATTCAGAAACCTTTGTGCTCCCAAATCCAAATGCCTATTCTACAATAATTTGTTCTCCAACTGTCAAATAGCGCTCCGTCCCCCCCAGATCTCGCCGTATGGCTAAGTGGTACGATACAGCCACATATGGGGTATTAACACTTTTAGAAGAAATTGTGTGACACATTTCGGCACCATTTTTACCCATTGCCCTGTGTGAAAATGTAAAATCTGAGGGTAAAACATTTTTTTGTGGTAAAAATATAATTATGCTTTTTTCACTGCCCAATGGTATAAATTAAAAAATTAAAAAATGCTCACTACTTCCCTAGATGAATTCCTTGAGAGGTGTAGTTTACAAAATGGGGTCACTTGTGGGGGTTTCTGCTGTTTTGGCATGTCAGCGACTCTTCAAATGTGACATGGTGTCTGCTGCCTATCCCAGCCAACATAGCGCTTCTTTCTCTTCCGAACCCTGCCGTACACCAAAGCAGTGTTTTCCCCCACATATGGGGTATCGGCGTACTCAGGAGAAATTGTACAACAAATTTCATGGTGCAATTTATCCTGTTACCCTTATGATAATGCAAAATTAGGGAATGAAAAACATTTTTTATGGGAAAAATGTGAAAATTGTATTTTTACGGCTCAATATTATAAACTTCTGTGAAGCAGCTGGGGGTGCAAGGTGCTCACCACACATCTAGATAAGTTCCCTAAGGGGTCTAGTTTCCAAAATGGTGGCACTTGTGGGGGGTTACCACTGTTTAGGCACATTAGGGGCTCCCCAAATGTGACATGGTGTCCGCTAATTATTCAAACAAATTTTACATTCAAAAAGTCAAATGGCGCTCCTTCCCTTTCAAACCCTGCCATGTGCCCAAACAGTAATTTGCCTCCACATATGGGGTATCGGCGTGTTCAGGAGAAATTGCACAACAAATTTCATGGTGCAATTTATCCTGTTACCCTTATGATAATGCAAAATTAGGGAATGAAAAACATTTTTTGAGGGAAAAATGTGAAAATTTTATTTTTACGGCTCAATATTATAAACTTCTGTGAAGCAGCTGGGGGTGCAAGGTGCTCACCACACATCTAGATAAGTTCCCTAAGGGGTCTAGTTTCCAAAATGGTGGCACTTGTGGGGGGTTTCCACTGTTTAGGCACATTAGGGGCTCCCCAAATGTGACATGGTGTCCGCTAATTATTCAAACAAATTTTACATTCAAAAAGTCAAATGGCGCTCCTTCCCTTTCAAACCCTGCCATGTGCCCAAACAGTAATTTGCCTCCACATATGGGGTATCAGCGTGTTCAGGAGAAATTGCATAACAAATTTCATGGTGCAATTTATCCTATTACCCTTATGATAATGCAAAATTAAGGGATGAAAAACGGTTTTGTGGGAAAAATGTGAAAATTTTATTTTTACAGCTCAATATTATAAACTTCTGTGAAGCACCTTGGGGTTCAAGGTGCTCACCACACATCTAGATAAGTTCCCTAAGGGGTCTAGTTTCCAAAATGGTGTCACTTGTGGGGGGTTTCCACTGTTTAGGCACATCAGGAGCTCTCCAAACGCAACATAGCGTCTGCTAATTATTCAGACAAATTTTACATTCAAAAAGTCTAATGGCGCTCCTTCCCTTCCGAACCCTGCCGTGCGCCCAAACAGTGGTTTTCCCTCACATATGGGGTATCAGCACGCTCAAGAGAAATTGCACAAAAAAATTTGGGGTCCATTTTTTCATGTTACCCCTGTGAAAATAAAAAAAATTGGGTCTAAAGTAACATTTTTGTGAAAAAAGTTAAATGTTAATTTTTTTCTTCCACATTCCAAAAATTCCTGTGAAGCACCTGAAGGGTTAATAAAGTTCTTGAATGTGGTTTTGAGCACCTTGAGGGGTGCAGTTTTTAGAATGGTGTCACTTTTGGGTATTTTCTGTCATAAAGACCCCTCAAAGTGACTTCAAATATGATGTGGTCCCTAAAAAAATGTTTTTGTAAATTTTGTTGGAAAAATGAGAAATCGCTGGTCAACTTTTAACCCTTATAGCTCCCTAACAAAAAAAAATTTTGGTTCCAAAATTGTGCTGATGTAAAGTAGACATGTGGGAAATGTTATTTATTAACTATTTTGTGTGACATATCTCTCTGATTTAAGGGCATGAAAATTCAAAGTTTGAAAATTGCAAAATTTTAAAAATTTTTGCCAAATTTCCGATTTTTTCACAAATAAACGCAAGTGATATCGAAGAAATTTTACCACTATCATGAAGTACAATATGTCACGAAAAAACATTCTCAGAATCAGGGGAATACGTTGAAGCGTTCCAGAGTAATTACTTCATAAAGTGACAGTGGTCAGAATTGAAAAAATTGGCCCGGTCACGAAGGCAAAAACAGGCTCTGGTGCGAAGTGGTTAATAGAGCAAGATGACAAAAACTCCTTCTCTAGTTTAGCCATAAATAGGTTAGCATATTGTGGGGACATTTTGCTTCCCATGACGCTGCCCATACATTGTTGGTATAAATTGTTACCAAAGGAGATATAATTGTGATGGAGCACAAACCTGATGAATTGCAGAGTTGGTTCTGTGGCCAGATTGTTTTTTTGTAGGAAATGTTTGCATGCTGCAATCCCATCCTCATGAGGAATGTTGGAGTAGAGGGACTCTACATCCATGGTGGCTAGTATTGTGTCCTCTGGACGTGGGCCCAGGGATGACAGTTTGCAGAGACTATCCGTGGTGTCCTGGATATAGCTGAGTGTGCGTCTCACCAGGGGTTTCAGAATGTTCTCCACCCAGACTGGGATATTTTTCGTTAATGTCCCAATACCAGAAATGATTGGCCTCCTAGGATTACCTTTTTTATGTATTTTAGGTAACATGTAGAAGGTACCTGTTTGGGGATTATCTGGTATTAGTTCCAGTAGTGAGGATGAAGTAGAATCAAACCCATTGATGATATGTGTTAGTTCCTCTGTGTATTTTTGGTGGGATCTTCCTGAAGTGGAGTGTAGTATTTTATATCCAAGAGTTGTCTGTGTGCTTCCTGGATGTAATCTGACATGTTCATAATGACTACAGCTCCTCCTTTGTCTGCTGGTTTGATGATGATATTATTGTTGGCTTTTAAAGACTGTATGGCTTTTCTTTCCTCCATACTGATATTATGCGGCACTTTGTGGTGTCTGTCCAAAATGTCAGATTTAACTTTTTTACGGAAACAGTCTATGTAGTGATCCAGAGTTTGGTTGTGTCCAGGTTGTGGGCTTGAGGTAAAATTTTGCAGTCTCTCAATGTGACTGCAGACAGTCAATGTGACTGCAGATGACCGTGTGCATTGTGTACACTGTCAGGATTCACCTCAACTTCCATATCTAGAGAACAGACACATACTAACTAGATTGTCATCTGCTTCTATTGAGAGAAGTGGGTGAGAATCTAGTTGGTGCATAACCGCCAGTATGCAAATCGCATACTGCAGGTCATGTAACCCCCCCCCCCCATTCAATTTGGCAATTGAGGGTTATCCTGATAGTGGTGAATCCTGACTGTGTATAATGCACACTATCAGGATAACCCTCAATTGCCAAATAGAGCAGGCGGTCATAGAATAAGTTGATGATAATCTAGTTGGCATATGACTTGCTGGCAATTGAGTTGAATCCCTATGGTGGTGAATCCTGACTGCGTATAATGCACACTATCGGGATTCAGCTCAATTGCCAGCAAGTCCTATGCCTACTAGATTCTCATCAACTATGACCACCCGCTCTATTTGGCAGTTGAGGTGAATCCTGACAATGTGCGTTATGCACAATAGGGATTCCCCTCAACTGGCAGATCCTGCCGTCACTAGAAGTGTATGAGAATCTTGTCTGCATGTGACAGCCCCCTCAATTTGGCAACTGAGGAGCATCCCGATAGTGGTGAATCCGGACTGTGCATAATGCACACTATCTGGATAACCCTCAATAGCCAAAATTCAGCAGGTGGTCACGTGACGACTAGATTTTCATCTACATTTTTTGTGACCGTTTGCTCTATCTGGCAATTAAGAGGAATCCAGTATGTGAGTAGTACACACTGTCAGGATTCACAACTAGCGGGATTTCACTAAATTACCAGATAGAGCGGGCGGTCAGAATAGGAGTGAATGAGTCTAGTTGGCACGAGACTGGTTTCTCAATCAGGCTATTGCTGGGAATTTGGACAGTTCTCATAATGCACTCTGTTAGGTTCACCTTGTCTCATTAATATAAAGTGACTGTAGAAATTTACTTCAAGTCCGGAAAACCCTTCTAAGGGCACTTTTGATGAAGACATCTGCTTTGTTTCTAATACTATTATCACAGATGATTGTGATGCCAAAGATATCCTGGTTTTGATTTTGAGCTGGCTGTGATTTTCACTGCATTGGTGTACTAAATCACAGGTATATGGCCCTACATTCCCAAATTCATGATATGCTACTGATTGAAACTTTTTTTTTTATTTTTGCAAATGGGTGGTTTTTTTTAGCCCCAGTACAATGTAGGTTGCATATGTCAGCATGGAAGGTGTTCATGGGTTCCAGCAGCTAAAGAATCACATTTTCTTATAGGTTAGGCACAATGGTTAATGGAGAAAGATGTGCATTGAGAATATATATTTTATAAATAAATAAATATATTCCAAGATATCCTGGAGGAACATATGCACTTTTTCCACTGCAACTGGGGCATCAATAGGAGCCCTAGTTATAGGGGAAATAGTCCTTTGCTGTGCCACACTTCACTGGCAGAAACCAGCATCTTTGCTCTGTCAGGTAGACACACGGCAGTCATGCTATCGCCAGTTTCTGCAGAAGCATTCTGCCGATGCTTCTGCTCGCTGCATAACTCTTTGAGCTCGATGTAGACAGAAATGGTAATAAACCACTGCTGTCTTCATCCCTAGAACCCCGGCTGTATCTGACAGCTGGGGGCCCAATCCGCTACTGTTAGATTGTAGAAGCTTTAAAGGAGTTGTTCTCAATGATTGGCTGCAGTGGTCATGTTGCACAACTTGTCCACCAGTAATCACAGCACTGGCCTGAGAGGCATGTTATTTTATGTTAGGTGTGAGCCACTCCACTACTGGACAACCCCTTTTTATTTTGTTTGGAGGACTATAGCATTTTAAAATAAAAAATATATATATTCTCACCTCCCACACTGGCACTGTTCCAGTGATGATAGCATTTTGTCTTGGACGCTCGCGTGACATTATGTTACATGAGCGCTGCAGCTTATCACTGCCCGCTGATGGACTGCAGTCTAATGGGGTTCCGTCTGATGGGGTTCCGTCTGACGGAACTCTGGAGCCCATCAACATTCTGCTGAAGATGGTTACCTGTCACCATGACAGTGTCCCTTTGCCCAAACCTACAAATGTAAACCCTGTGAATGCTCACGGCTGAAGCAACATATTTATATTTGTTGCTCTGGTGTCTGTGTCTTTGCCCACGTGGTGAATAAAGACTCTTTACTGCTTCAGTTGATGAAAGGCTTAGAATGTCTGAAGCTATAACTGAGCGCGATCTAAGTGTAGGACGGGTATTAAATCTGTGAAAAAAAATCCTTTTGAAGACTTAAATGACAAAAGCATATCCTGGTATTAAGAAACAAAAAGCCAATATAACTCTGAGCTGTTTCCTGCCTAACGGATGAGAAAGAAGATCTGTTAACAAAAGAAACCTCTTATGCCAATTATTCCAGCCAAAAGTGAATGGCTGCAGACCTATGTAAATGGCTCTGGGTCGTAAAGGTGAGCTGAGGAGTAAATGGTGTTTGTACATAATGCTGTCAAATTTCACCTTTATTTTACTAATTTATATAGCACTATCATATCTCACAGCTACAGACATCATCATCGCTGTCCCCATTGGGGCTCACAATCTACATTCTCTATCAGTATGTCTTTGGAGTGTGGGAGGAAACCGGAGAATCCGGAGGAAACCCACGCAAACACGGGGAGAACATACAAACTTCCTGTAGATGTTGTCCTTGGTGAGATTTAAACCCAGTTCCCCAGTGCTGATAACCACTGAGCCAATGTGTCTTCCCCTTGTGAATATAACCTTAAGCAGCTCAGACCCATTAGATTTTGATTGCGCAGTATGCGGCCGATCAGTCATATGAAACCACCAGCGACATGGCGAGTCAAAATTGACCTATTTGGAGGGAAAAGAAAAAATGTTATTGAACAGCAAATAAAACACTTGAAGACCTGATTTAAGAACATTTAAAAAGCCATAAGGGCTGTAAACATTCTAGTAAAGGCGTGCTGAAATAAAGCAATTGCCTACCCTCATCTGCCCCTCAATAGATCCCAACAAGACCGCGGAGAACGTTAATAAACATGATGTAATGCCATGATTAGTTTATCATTGCCAGTAATGAGAACCATTACTAATTCCCAAATATCCTTAATAAATCTAAAATCTGTAAAAATAATAAATACAAAACCCCAAATATACACCAGTGGTAGTGAAATAAGCAAGGGTTGATATGATACAATCTACCAATGACCAGGGCGAATCTATGCCCAGTATTTCAAAAAATATATATAAAAAGTATTATAAACAACTATCCTCAATAAATAGTATAATGATAATAGCAATAGAAGTGCTGAACACAAATACACACCCAGTCACTGGTACAGTGACTAATTGCAATGAAGATACGTATCATGCTTTCTTATGGATAAGACAAAAACAAGGTTGAGCCCCACGCGTATCGCCACCTGCTTAGTGGCTTCCTCGGGGGTAAAACAATGTTTGGCCAAAATCAGCCATTTCAGCTAACCTTTATCTTATAATTTTGGGCAGCTGTGGTGTAGTCTAAGCTCGTCCAATCTAAAAAGGTTGGCGATGTCTGCTTACCATTTTTGGAAATTGCGTAAACCATGCTTTCTTTTTAATTCCTTATAGAGTTATATGGAACGAAATGTCAACGTACAGGCAGGTCCACTCTATGTAAACTCCTTATTACTGTGATAAAGCTGATTAGGGAACTTGGCATCCCCATATTAGTGGCAGAAGAGGTACCATTATTGGGGCTCCTAGAATACGGCTTTCTGCCAAATAGTCGCTCGGTAAGCAGCTACTTCTCTCCACTCCCCCATATACAACAAGAGCGCTCAGCTTTGTGTTTTCAATGGGCGGAGAGGATTGTCTCTCCTGGAAATACAAGGATTAGCCATTAAAAATCCAATTGACCGAACCTTCTCTCTCCTGACTTCTGAAGGCACTTTACGTGGTCAGCTGCTCATGAGGAAATCGGTGGGTTTGGCTGATGTTCATCTGTGAATAGGTGGTGATTTCTTGAGAAATTGTATATATACAGTATATATTTGATGAATAGTTTTCTATATTTTGAGTCATTTCAGAGAAGCTAATTATTTTAGTATTTTATTTACTTAGGGGTCGATTCCAGAGCTGTTGCCAGACTCGAAAACGTGATGGCAAACAATTTAATTGATCTCTTTCTCAAGCTATGGTACCAGTGTCCTGATGATATTCACTCCTGCTATTTTTGACAAAAGGGGGACACAGGTGAGGGGCAAGCTGCATATGGTTCCTTTTATGACGGACACCACAACACGATGTTGGTATCTGTTATACAATAGATTTGGCAGTGTAAGGAAACCCACATTTAAGTACGGTTTTTATTGTAACCAAATATTGAGACTATTGTTGTGGTAGGAAATCTCGTCAGCCAAGCTTCGGACATCCGCAAGGGCTGAATCCAAGGCATTGGAAAGTCTACTGGGATCTGTTCTTCATCCAGTAATGTGGAGATCCACATGTTTCTGCAGGTCACATCGGAGGCATACAGTGTAAGCATTTCCAGACGTACACCGCCATAAAGCTCTGACATAAGAGTAGGGTCCAGTTATGTAAAAAAACAATGAAAAAATTAAGGAATTTGAGGTAGAATAGGAGAACTCTCAAGATGTGCCCGAAACAATAAATCCTGGTTGGGAAAGATGAATACCATGACCAAGAACCGTTAATATATTGTTCAAAATGCATAGGAATTTTTACAAGGCTGTCCTGTTTTTAAGGCTGTGAGTGCCTTTATGGATTATATTTGTTTTTAATGGATCAGACCATCAATTTTCTTTAAAAGAAAACACTTCAGCATGGTATACTTTTTTGTTATCAGAAGCCCTGTGTGGCCTATGTGATTACACCATTGCATGCAACAGTAAAAAAATAAATAAAAAAAATGACTATGTAGGCTGAATACAAGCTGCCACCTATAAAGTTCAGGACAAGGCACAAGGGCGCCATTCACCATTATCTAAAATTACTGTAATGTGAATTAGCCAAGATTGACACTGGGTATTTGCCCTATGTTTGGCGCATACTCCAGAAAAGCCCCCTTGTTTACATGTTAAATGCATCCGTACCATTATATTAGTCCAACAAAAGCCGGATGAGTGGTGGCAAAAAAAATTAACTATCAATTAGTATCGTAGATTATGATATTTTATGCATCAAATGATGTAAAAATATAAAACACAACACCAGTCATTACACAGAGAACACAGTATATGAATGATAGATGGCTCTGTTTTCCATTCGTTTACCAGCTGCAAGCTTTGAAATAAACATTTCTGTTAGACGGACACTGTCACGGGTGTATCAGGTTTGACAGACAGTCTTTCTGGATCCGGATGTAGAAGGTCGCTGCGCTTGGCTTTGCAGGCACCTTCTTGATCCTTTCATCTCTGTAGTGTAGTGGTATCCTCTTGCTAGGACCCACCAGTGATCTCCACCTTCTGCTGCTAATTGACACACCCTTGCTTGATATTTAAAAACCCTCAGTATCTCCAGAGAGTCACCGGTGATAGAACTATTTTCCCCTTCTCAGGCCTGGAGATCTAGCAGTTGGCTAGTTTCTTGGTGGATTATTGTCGTCTTCTCTCTGGTGTCTTCTCAAGTTAAGTGTATCCCCTTGTCTGTTTTCCCTGTTTTTCATTAGTTGCAGTGGGGGCTGACTAGTGCTCACCCCTTTCCCTCCCTATCTAGGGCCTAGCTCTAGGGACAGTTAGGGATTAGGTATCCTGCTTGGCCATAGGTGCGGAACTTATTTTGGGATGGTAGGGGAGTCAGGGTGTTGTAAGATCTGCCTAGGGGTCTCTGCTCTCCCTTTCCCTAGTTGTTGGGCTTCTCCCCTTTTCCCATCGTCGTACACTTTGTCCTTCCCTTACATAGCGTGACAGATGCCATTTTAGCCTAAGGCTATGTTCACATGTATATTTTAAAGACATTAAAAAATTACGAGTATTTCAAGCAGAAACTGCTTCAGTAAATAATCCTTACGGTAGTTGTTTTTCTCTCCCTAAAGCGTTTTTTACAGCCTTTTAATATGACAGTGCCTAGTTTGGAGCATGGGGTATGTTCAGGCAGCGTGTTTTGTGTCAGTCAAAATGCTCCTATTTTGGGGAGGTTTTTTTTAAAGTTTTTGACCATGTACACACACAGCTTTTGTAGCTGAAACTGAACGGTAAGTCTTCGAATTCTCCTCCAAATCTCAAAACTTCTCAAAAAATGTTGAGTTTCTGCTCTGAAAACTCCGCAAAAAAGACACCATGCACATAGTCTAACTTTTCATGACGTTTTGCAGAGTTGTGAAAGATTATTATTTTTTCTATTCTGAAGCGTTCTTTGCAGCCTTTTGATTTGATAGTGCCTAGTTTGGAAAGATTTCCTTCAAGATCCACTTGGAAGACGCGAGAATGCACTTTTTTTTTTCTTTCCCAAGTTTAAAAATTCTCCAAAAACTCCTCATATGAGCATCTAAGTCCAACAGAACTGATTAAGAAGTTTTCTCAGCGTGTTTGAGGAGGATTTTTAGACCCCCAAAACCTCAGTGTGAACATAGCCTTACTATAACAGATACGCTAAATGGATTGTAACATAGTTAAAGGGGTTTAATGCAATGTAAACAAATAACCATCAATTTTTTTATTTATTTATTTTAGTAAGGCAGCCAGTGTCGGTGGGATTTTTATGTATTCAGTACATTGCATTAGTTTAGCTTTGTTTGCATGAGGGTGCCATGGTTATGTGCTGTAATTCTTATCTGTGTGTTTTACCATGTTTCTTCCCAGGAGTCTGGGTAGACCGTGTCCCTTCTTATAAAGACGGCACTAAGCTATAAGATTATTATCCTTGTTAAATATTGACACCAGTATAAACAGTGGAATGCCTGAGAGAACCTGCCAGGATGTCTGATCAAATGATATGCCAGCATAAAAGGATACCTGAAAGCCTTATATATTCCTGAATCACTGTCATTTGCACAGTAACCGGACTCCCATGCCCTGTGCCCACGACCAGACGCCGCAGGTCACGTGATGGAAGATTTCATGTCTGTTCCCCCAAGTGTGGAAAACGTATGTGACCAGGGATCTGTCAGTGCTGGGAACATGACCGCTGAGCACCGGCCAACATCTCGAATGCAAAGTCCAGGATGAGCGATCCCGCTTACTCCATGCTCTTATATTTGTCTTTTAGACAAAGTTTTTTTCAAAAAAATGGTCTTCTATTTCTACAGTCAAAAGCGGGAATTCTACAGAGGATGAATCCCTTGTGAAAGTATTGAGAAAGTCCTAGAACCTCAAAGGGATGGTCCCTATCATCCGTGTACTGTATCACTTAATGCATGACCTGCTTTTGTTTTAACTAATTAATTAGTCACTCAGTTAATAAGGTTGATTGTAACATAGTCCTTCCCTATGGGAGAGAGAATGCCAGTTACCCCATGTTATGGGAAGAATTTCTTCCCAATATCAATTACGGCAGTAAGTATAAATCCATATATTATTGCCCCATCTGCAGAGATCATCACACTTTGCATAAATGAATAGTTTGAGGGAATATAAGCAACTTTGCAATATACATTGTATACTTCTTTCTCCACTTATGAGCCACTTCTTCACCCCGAACTATGTATTCTGAATTCATCATTCACTTTAAAATAAAAATAGCCCAAGTCTTTCCTGCTCAAAAAGACTGGTTGTTAGCTTACTGAGGTGTCAGGTTATAAATGTTTATCTAGAGGGGCAGAGAAAGACAGAAACACACAGACCCCTGCTGTAGCTTTCTAGATAGTATTTTTCACCCCAGTGCTGAATTCGCATCTACTCTGCTCAATACCGCTGTACAATGTCTTCACTACTACTTTTGAGCATGTGTTATATGGAGGAGACAGGAGAGCAGGAATTTATCATGTCTGTGTGCTACATGGAAAAAGCAGAGCAGGAACTACTCAGGTCTGTGTGCTACATACAGTAATGCTCATCGTTATTAGCAGCCATGAAGTTTAAGTACATACCGTGGAATATCTCCTGAAAAAAATGAATCAAGTGAAAGTTTTTTTGTATAGAGCACTCGTGTTAAATACAAAAGAGCAAATGATAAACAATAATTTAAAACAAAAAAACAATGGGAGAAAAAAACAGAAAAACCTACAGCTTGCTGTGTCACTGGTACTGGCACCCTTTACATTAATTTAGTATGGAAGCACATTTTGACTCACCTGTGGTAAATCACAAAAGAGATTCTCCTGTGATTGTCAGTGCCCATGTGACATGAATTAGCCAATGAATGATGACTTCACTATTTTAAAAAGCCACATGGTAGGCCCTGTTCTTTTGTCACAATGGTAAAGACAAAGGAGTTGTCTGAGGACATCAGAACTGCTTTTATTAGCAAACACAAGACTTCCAAAGGGTATAAGGCCATCCCCAAACTTGGTATCCCAGTTTCAACAGTGCACGATGTAATTAAGAAGTTTGCTAAGCATGGATTTGTCAAGGACCTTTCTGGACCTCGGGGAAAGAGGAAAATTGACAAGAGATGTCTTTGTAGGTTGGTGCGAATGGTGGAAAAAACACCATGTCAAACATCCAAAGACCTGAAGGCCAACCTGGAACAGTCTGGGGTCATGATTTTAACAAGTACCATACGCCGCCCATAAAGCAGAGCTTTATGGGCGAAGGCCAAGAAACCATTGCTGAAGAAAAGACATAAAAAGGAACCACTGATCTTTGCCAAAGAGTACCTTGACAAACCACAATCCTTCTGGGAAAATGTTCTGTGTAGAGATTAAACAAAAATAGAGCTTTTTGTCAATGCAAAGCAACAGTTTGTTTACAGACGGTGCAATGAAGCTTATAAGGAAAAGAATACCTTACCAACAGTTAACCATGGTGGAGGATCCATAATGCTGGGCGGTTGCTTTGCTGTGTCTGGTACTGGAGACCTTGACCGTATCACAGGAATCATGAGATCAGAGAATTATCAAGAGATTTTGGAGCGACATGTCCTACCCAGTGTAAGAAAGTTTGGTTTGAGTTGAAGATCATCGGTCCTCCAGCAAGACAATGACCCAAAGCACACATCCAAAAGTACACAGGAATGGTTGAAAAAGAAAAAATGGACTGTTTTAAAATGGACAGCAATGAGTCCTGACCTCGATCCCATTGAAAATCTTTGGGGTGAGCTGAAATCTGCCATTGGGAAAAAGAACCCTGCAAACATTCAAAAGCTTGAACAAACTGCAAAGGAAGAGGGGGAGAAAATTCCAGCTGAGAAGTGCAAGAAGCTTATAGATGGCTACAAGAAACGTTTGGAGGCTGTCAGCAATGCCAAAGGGTGTGCATCCAAGCATTAATTAAGGGTGCCCTTATTGCTGCACATTCTATTTATTCTGTTTCGTCTTTGAAATTGCAACATGGAAGTTGAAAAACCATTGTTTCATTGTTGTATTACTTTGGACCATTAATTAAAAAGTCCTGAGGATATAACTTTGGTACATTTCCATTTATTTCTGAAGATATTGTACAGTCTATGAAAAAAATGAAGGGGTTGCCATAATGGTGAGCAGCACTGTGGAGGCAGAAGAGCTGGAACTCCTCATGTCACTGTGTGCTGTGAATGGTAGATGGCATAGCCACTCTTCACTCACTAGCTCAGAGACAACTGAAAGTAAGAGAAAGGGCCTAGGAAGGGGAGAACTAGGGAAAACATGTGAAATATAAGTAATAAAATGACCAAAAATAGTGTTCTTAAATATTCCCTGAAACGTCAGGTACGCTTTGAAAACCGCATTTGCGTTTTCTTCCGCTTTTTCTTGAATATGAAAAGCGACTGAGAATTCCAAATATGCAAAAATAAATTTGTTTATCCTAGTTTTCCCCTAAAAAAACAGCGCCACACCTGTCAATTAGTTGTAACTTAACAGCAACAACCTGATACCAGAAATACTGTTGCTCTTTCGACAAGTAGGTGGGGCTTGTTTTTTGAATTTCGGCCAACCAACCCCTTTGACAACTGCAGCATAAACACATGCCGTTCTTTTATTTTTAGGTTTCCTCTATTTATGAGCAGCATCACATCTTAAATCCACCCCGACATTCAGTGCTGTGCTGTATTAACGGGGACGTCCCTGATAATGACGCGTGTAATTGCGGTAGATAAAGGAATCCCTTTTTGAGCTCGCGCAAAACATGTTCCAATCTTTTGACTTTCCTATAGTCTGAACATTCCCTTTTGTTATGTGACTCCGATTCTCGGCACTAACGCTGGAGCTTAGGTCGCATTATCTGCTACATCTACGTTCTGTTTTTAAACAGCTGATTGACTCTTATCTCCTAATCTGCGGGATTGTTTCAGCAGAAGAAAAGCAATAATCCAGATGTGTATACCTAGAGATGCCAAGAATTTGGCGTCTTCACCATTACTTGAAAATGCACCAGTAGGGGGCCTCAGCTGTACTGTCAATACTCTGCTCGTCATCCCGGAGTGGATGGTGCCATTGAACAACCTCTATTTCTCCTGGATGGGGACACAATCCAAAATAAATTTCCTAAATGTATTTCTTTGCTCCTTCAACAAAGGTGTACAAACTTTTCTCTAAAAGGAAAAGGAACAGACAATTCGTATCAGCAGTTATCTTTGCTTCAGGACATAGGATTGTCTTGTGACATTTGGGGGTTGTCACCTTCTTTTTTTTTTTTTTTTTTTTTTTTTTTTAAATAAAGAGGTTTGCTTCTTTAAAATCAGTGGTCCCCCAACCGATTTGCAGTCATGTAAAATAAGGAGAAACAGTACTCCCCCCTCCCCAGGTCCAGCACCAGTTCTGTTTTTTTGTGTTTCGCTGAGCTCAGTGATTTGCTGCAGTGGTAATAATGTACCGCTGCAGCCAATACCCTGAGATCCGAGCTGCAGTGGAGAGCTGGTGCTGGAGAGAGTGAGTAGTTTCTGTCTTTTGTTATTTTTACATGGCGGCAATCGTATGAGTGCCACTTTTTTATTTTTAAATGGAAAACCCCTATAAAGCTAATTTCCCACAATGAGTATTTGGTGCATTATTTTCCAGCAAAGTGGGTAAGATTTATGTAAATCTCATGCCCATTGTGCCGGGTTGTTTTTTTTTTAATTTATATTTTTAACACTGCAGAAATCAACCTACGGTACTTTTTTTTTTTTTTTTTTTTTTTAATCCTCAATATGTGGATGCTGTAAATGAGCATTTTGTTTGCAGACTTTACCCATAGACTTGAATGAGAAGCTGAAAATCTGCAGATAAAAATTCGCCTTTTTAGGGCATTTCCGTATACATTTTTCACAAATCTAGGAAGCCCGGCAAGCTGGAAATTTCCAAAAATCACAGTTTTATTTAAAACATGACATTACAAAAAGAGACGATACAATAAAAATGAACTCTTATAAAAAAAGAATCGCTAAAAAACAACTTGTAAGTAATCTGCAGCATCAAAAATACACCAACTACTCACTGTGGTACTGTGGCCTGTGGGAGACACTTTCATTGTAGGAGATTTCACCTTTTAGGCCTCATTTAAGACTCTGGTGTTTTTCATGGAGAGAACAAGTAGCCATTAAAGTCTTTGGAGCTGTTCACATGTTCGTGAAAATTATGGAAACTTGTCCATTTTTGATCAGAGTCACATATCAAAATTGCCCATACAAGTCTCTAGGACAGCGAAAATCACAAACCGCACATAGATGGCATCATCGTACAGTCCTGGATTACCATTGTAACATATAGCAAAAAAAAATATTTTTTTTTGACACATGAATTCACAAATGAAACCTAATTGTAAAAAACTGATCAAATACTGATCAAAATCGGAGCCAAAGGACTCATGAGACCTCCCCCCCCCCCCCCCATTTTTATGCACATGAAAAATCACAGATGGCTAAATGAGGCCTTAATCAGTGTTCACACAATGCATTTTTTGGTTCTGCTGCAATTTTAAGAATGCAATGTAACATCACCCCATTTTCAAAAAATGAATGCATCATGTGATCTTTGCCTTATTTTTTCCCCTCCACCTAGGTGTGCCTGAATGTCACATTATTACTTACATGTCGTGTTGCATATTTTCTGCACCTATTAGGTTACTTGCATTTTTTCATTGCGTTTTTTGCTTGCATTTTTGACACTTTTTTTTGCTTCTTGCTGGTATGTCATGCTTTACATACAGCTGCTTTGTTTTTGATACTTCCTAGTATTTGGTTTTGACAAAACTTTTTTAATAAAGTCATGCGCTGATGTAGTGTGTTCCAACATCTGAAACGCACTATAAGCGCATGTGCATTTTTTGCCTGTGGATTTTCCGCATCTAATGTAAGTTTATGGGGAAAATCTGCACATAAAACAGTGTAAGGCTATGTGCCCACGATGCAGAAATGAAGTGGAAAATTTATTCTTAATTTCTGCATGTCCTTGCCTGGAAAAACGCGTGCTGAATTTGACATGCGTTTTTCGCGTGTTTTTGAAGCGCTTTGCACATGCGGAATTGCCTTGCCTTTTTCTAATGCATTGAGAAGGCAATTCCGCATTCGTAAACGCACAAATAATGGACATGCTGCGGAATTTTCCGCACATCAAAACGCTGCGGAAAATTCCGCAGCATGGGCATTGAAATTGCAGATTTACATTGGGGACCATGGGAGAAGGATTACCAAGCGTTTTACAAGCGTTTACACTGCAAAAATTCCGCAGCAAAAACGCTTGAAAAACGCATCGTGGGCACGGACCCTTACTGCAAGAGAAATAGACATGTTGTGGATTCGAAGCATGCACCGCAGGTCAGTTTACACTGTGTAAAAAAAGAAAAAAAAGAAAGCACAGTGGGCATGAGATTTCTAAAAATCCCAATCACTTCTCTGGAACTGTAAGACGTTGCGTTTTTGACCCAGCAAAAATACACAGCATCCAAAAACTGATCATGGGAACATGGTCACTCTTGTTTCATCAAGTTTTACATAAAAGACATACTGATAGGGAATTTAGATTGTGTACCCCAATGGGGACAGTGATGATAATGTCTGTAAAGCGCTCTGGAATATGATGGGGCTATATAAACATAAATAAAAGAAAAAGTTGTGCAAGTTTATGTCAGAAAACATCATATATCCAAGATCCAGACAAAATAGACTACCTGTTCACTGAGGGATCAGATTACAGCTGCCTATTAAAGCCTATAAATAAAGGTAGCAGAGTGAAAGAAGCAGGGAAACACAGACAATACAGATGGCGAGGGAGCTTTCTAGTAAGTGTTTTATCTCATCACAGTGCTGGTTTCACATCTACACTGCTCAGTACTGCTGCTGCTTTTCAAGATGTGCTTCATAGAGACAGAGCAGGAATTCCTCATGTCTCTGTGTGCTGTATATGGGAGACATTATTGCAGGTAGTCTCCACTAGCTCCGACATAACTGAAATTAGAAATAGAGCATGGAGCGGAGAAAATGCGCATGCAAGACATCTAACAGCCAGAAATGGTGTTATACATCATGACACACAACAACCTATCCTGCAAAGTTAGATGAAAAAAATGGAAACCCTTTCATTTTCAGCAACAGTTTTTTGGGAATTATAGTCTTGGATTTCTATTTAGGTGTATTACTTTTCTGTTGATACTGTGTATCTCACATTGGTGTATTTTGTGTTTGGCTCTTACACATACCACGTATCGACCCTATTTACATGCAGCTGACGCAATTGATGATTTTTACATTTATTATTTTTATTTTTAAGTTTTAATAATTTGAGTTTTTATTTTTTGTCTAAGGGGTTAATGTCCCGTGTGAGTTTTCATGTTTGCTTGCGCTGGTGTTGGTATGACCGTGCATCACTTTGCTGGTACATAATGATGCTGTGATGTTTTCCCCAGTCATATGCCGCCAGTAGGTTTTTCCTGTCCTCCCCTTATACCCATATAGCTTCCTACATGCATCAACATGGAAATAGTGGTTTTGCTTGTTGCTTTCTTCATACAGCAGTCATATTGATGGGTCTGGATTTTCCGGTTCTTCGATGAGCGCCTTAGTCTTGTAGGTTCCATTTCCTAGCAGTAAACTGTCCGGTTTTACACATTGCATGAGCCGGACCTGTGTAACCAGCAGAGGAAATTCTCAGTATAAGTGGTTAGATAATATAGTGTGCAGGATAGTAAAAGCAATGCCTGGGATTATGTACAACAACCGAGGATGTCTATAATTCGTCCTTAAAGGGGTAATTCGGAATTATGAAAAAAAAAAAACCTGTCCAATCCTCCTCCGCTTTGGTGCTGATGTTCCAATGATCCCTGGATCGCCATCACTTCTTTCCGGCAGTGATGGTGCATGTGACTGCTGCAGCCAATAACTGCCTGTGGTTGACTGCAACAGTCACAATCAGCAAAGAGAAGTTAAAAAAGGCCACTGGAGTGTCAATTGTGAAGGTGATTATTGGTTAATTTTTATTTATTTTTATTCTAGTGTTTTTTTAAACTCATTGATATCAACAAATAACAAAGGTTCATTCCCACAATTGCAATATTTTGTATAAAATACAGTATCTACAATTCAGAATATACAGCACAAGCCCAAGATAGTTTATTTCTTGTACCTTTTTGTGTTTTTTTTTAAACTCCTTCTGCCCCTCCAGCTTCACAGAACTGAATGGGCAGTCATATTTTCATCTGCTGAAACTACATTTCCTAGCAGCACCCTGCTTCTCCTCAGTGCTGCAAGCCCCTACCCAGCACTCCTATGTGCTTCCTGCAAGCAATAGATCTTAACATGAGCATTTTTTACTTTTATCTATGGATGAGGTGACCATTGATAGTTTTCAATGTAACGACGGTGACCCCCTTTTTTGATCAATATTCATTACTTTTTACGAACTCCACATTTTATTAAAGGTGTATGGGAATCTTCAGGGCATGATCATGTCCTTTCCTGCATACATAGCAAAGCAGAGCATAGAATATCAGAGCTTACTTACAACATGCCTGTCACAGTGATGTGCATGTCTTAAGTGTCTGGGGAAAGTTTTATTAGTTAGACAGGGTCATAGGTGCATCTGTTTGTTTGTTTTTTCATGAATGAGACCGGGTCATTAGGAGCTAATGCAGCTGGTATCAGTGGGATCTTCAGCATATCATAGCTGAAATGTGCTTCACCATGGCTGTCAGTTGTTTAATTAGACAGTGTCATTAGGTGCATCTGAGCATGCTGCATGCGTCTAATTTTTGGAATAACCATTTAAATTGGTTCAAAGTCTCTGCCCACCACATTATAGGGGGAGTTATGTTTCTGAAGGTCTTGTTTCATTATCAGAATGGCTCACCATACTGTTCAATTGTCAGTCACCAAACTCTACTCTGTGTACCCAACCAATGCATCCGCCATTTAAAGTTCCCTTTAAGTTATTGGAACCCACCATTTTCCTAAGGACCAGCCGTCCATCTAATGCAGGGGTGGGTAATCTTTTATGTTGCATTGTGTGTGCATGTTCTCAGTGTAAGGAGGAATTAAAGGGCCAGCGGACGGCAAAATGGGATTGTTGGCCCAAGCACGGAGGTCCTCAAGAATCTGCCCGGGGGCTAGAGGAAAGGACATTTACAGCACCTGGCACAGAGGTTCCCCACCCCTGATCTAATATGTGTGGAGGACTCTCAACTTGTAACTTGAAATTCCTCCTAATTCAGGGCTTAGGAGTCCAGTGGGTGGTTACATTAAAGGATTTGGCAGACTTCCTATTATGAGCATGCATGCATACAGAGACAGCGGTTCATCACTGATTAGGACCACCAGCTGATCGCCTAAGCCCAGGATGAGCACATATTTAAAGTTACAAGTTCTGCTGATTCTTTTATCAAACACGATATATTGATCAGCTCAGTTCAGTGTGACAGGTTCCCTTTAAATCACGTGGAGATATAATGTATGTGTGTCTTGAATATGAATATATACAGGTACCTCTCACTAAATTAGAATATCATCAAAAGGTTAATTTATTTCAGTTCTTCAATACAAAAAGTTAAACTCCTATATTATATAGAGTCATTACAAACAGCGTGATCTATTTCAAGTGTTTATTTCTGTTAATGTTGATGATTATGGTTACAGCCAATGAAAACACTAAAGTCATTGTCTCAGTAAATTAGAATACTTTATAACAACAGCTTGAAAAATTATTTTAAAATCCGAAATGTTATCCTACTGAAATGTATGTTCAGTAAATGCACTCAATATTTGGTCGGGGCTCCTTTTACATCAATTACTGCATCAATGCGGCGTGGCATGGAGGCGATCAGCCTGTGGCACTGCTGAGGTGTTATGGAAGCCCAGGTTGCTTTGATAGCAGCCTTCAGCTCGTCTGCATTGTTGGGTCTGGTGTCTCTCATCTTCCTCTTGACAATACCCCATAGATTCTCTATAATAGATTCTCTATAGGGTTAAGGCCAGGCGAGTTTGCTGGACAATCAAGCACAGTGATACTGTTGTGTGTAAACCAGGTATTGGTACTTTTGGCAGTGTGGACAGGGGCCAAGTCCTGCTGGAGAATGACATTTCCATCTCCAAAAAGCTTGTTGGCAGAGGGAAGCATGAAGTGCTGTAACATTTCCTCATAGACGGCTGCACTGACTTTGGCCTTGATAAAGCACAGTGGACCTACACCAGCAGATGACATGGCTCCCCAAACCATAACTGATTGTGGAAACTTCACACTAGACCTCAAGCAGCTTGGATTGTGGCCTCTCCACTCTTCCTCCAGACTCTGGGACCTTGTGGAGTAGGTCAATGACTTCCTTCTGGACATCTGCAAGTCAGCGGTCTTCCCCATGATTGTGGAGCCTACTGAAACAGACTGAGGGACCTTTTTATACGCTTAGGAAGCCTTTGCAGGTGTTTTTTGTTAATTATTTACTGAGATAATGACTTTTGTGTTTTCATTGGCTGTAAGCCATAATCATCAACTTTAACAGAAATAAACACGTGAAATAGATCACTCTGTTTGTAATGACTCTATATAATATATGAGTTTCACTTTTTGTATTGAAGAACTGAAATAAATTAACTTTTTGATGATATTCTAATTTAGTGAGATGCACCTGTATATAAATAAAACAATGGGTTAAAGTTCACTATAGCTTTCTATATAGGGTCTGCCATACAGTAAAGGTTACATTTGCTCACAGGGCTCTATATGAATTTGGAATGTTTTTGAGACATGATAGAAATGTTGCACAGCCTGTTCTGTATTATTATGATTGCAGTGAACTCTGCGGTATTCATTGTGCCTATAATTCCTCTCTCAAAAGAACAGCCCAGTTTTTATGTGTATTACTGGAATATGTTTGTGACGCGCCCCCTGGGCCTCTGTTGTGTAGCGTTGCGCACGCGGGGACTACCCGGAGCCGGATCTGATAGGGGTAGTAGTCCTCGTGGCGACGATCCGGTCCGTGCCCAGGGTGTCAAACCAAGTGGCAGAATTTAGTAGAAGATGTTATAGTGTTCGACTACGCCACCCGTTGAATGCGGTTATGAAGCCGCCGCTGCAGGGCAGACCGCTGAGGCCGGTGGTACGGTTGTGCAGCGTGGATAGTATAACCCCCAACGGGAGGGGTATGGCCTCAGGGCAGCGGACGTGGATGATGGGGATAGCAGAATTGCACGCAGGCACTAGGAACCACTCAGAGATGGTGCGGTGTAGTTCAGGGTCTTTACTGGTGGCAAAGGTAGACCCTCCCGGGAGTACTGGCTAGCGATCGGGGCCTGGTCAGTCTGTGAGCAGATAGGATCTCCCCCGGCCAGGCGGAGTTGTAGGCCTCCCCGACTTATTGTACTCTCCCTGGCTACCTTGCTAGAAGCGGGTAAAAGTAGCCCACGTCCCTGAGTGTACCGTGTGGTGCTCACCCGTATGGCCGGTGACTCGGGGCCTTCTGGTAGCCTCCGCTCCACAACGGCGGTGCTGGTCCCTTGCGTGTGACCGTGCCTTCGGGTTTCTTGGCCAGAGGACCTGAAATCCCCTGCCGGTCGGTTTCTGCTGCTGGGTATGGATCAGTCCCCACTGCCTCGGACTCCGTGTCCGGTGAGATCTCTTCAGTCAGGACGAGCTCTACAGCTTCCAGTCTCTGACCCCTTTTATCACTGCTCCCACATAGCTCCTGATCTTGCTCTCTCTGTATCTGCTCCACTCCAGACCAGACTGTGTCTCTGTCTGGGACTCCTCTTCTTCTCCTCTAACCCCGCCTCAGCCCCAGTTTATATAAGGGAAGTTCTTCCCCTCCCAGGACTGGGCAGGAAGTGTTGCATGCTTAGGGTTCCTGACCAGGAGACCTCCCACCTGCTCTCAGACGTAATATTGCTATTACTGTGGTAACCAGACCCCTGGGGTGCCACATTCCCCCCTAGTAAAATTTAGTACTCCGGGACTAAACATATTTTTGAAAACATAACAGGGTATAAACAGGAACAATACAATAAGGGAAAACACGTTAGGGCGGTCACAGCGTGTCCGCAACCGGGTGCAGTTTTTGAAGCAATAAGGGTGTCCATTTCACCAAAGAACAGGGAGCCGTAACCAGGTGGGGGTCTGTCCTACCCCGAGTCTTTAGCAGTCTTAGTCCATTCCTGGGTTACGCTCCAAACATATATACAAAGAATTCTGGTTAATCCACAAAAGACACCTATAAAATAACTGGAAAAACATAATTATTTACAAGCAACAGTAAACAGGTAAATACCAATAAAACAGTCTGAACACTTTAGATCCTCCAACGTACTGGCAACTGGCCTCTAGTGGCCCTAGTAGACCTACGGAGCTTACTGACCGGTCCTAAGCTACAGGGTGTAGGAGCTGTCAAAGGTAAGCTGGGCAGCTGTCTACGGGTTCTTTGGCTCACTAGGGGCACGGCAGGCTCACTATAAGCAGAGGGTCGATTCTCCTGGTCTGCTTGTGTGGGGTCTTCTGCCTCCTGGACCGGCTGCTCTTCCAGCTCTACCTGTTTTTCCGTAGGCACTTGGGATGCTGGCTGGAGGAAGGTGAGGACGGGTACCACAACAGCGCCATTTACTTGTGTCCAAGACCGAGGGAAGTCTCCGAGTATAGTACTGACCATTTCTTCCCTTTCCTCTGCGGGTCGAGGGTTTTCTTGATCTTCTTCAGGGTTTCGTAGCTGCTCGGGACACTTCTTCAGGTGATCTCGGGAGACAATGGCTGTGGTTTCTCCTCCATCCTTACTGATTGTGCAGATTTTTGGGTTTTCATGGCTTGATGGCAGTACGGTGTACGGGTCCTTCTCCCACTGGTCGTCCAACTTGTGGAGCCGTCTCTTCCTTTTCAAGACCTGCTCTCCAGGTACCAGGGGAACAGCGGGAGCATACTGGTTGTAAGTCTTCTCCTGTCTTTCTCTTGCTTGACAGAGACTTCGCTCAACGCTCTCCTGTACTTTCCGGTACTGCTGCTGCCTCTCTGTGTCCCAGTCTGCTTCTGGTGAAGTGTCCTCGGGTGTCAGGACTCCCATATCCAGATCAACAGGCAGCTTACCAGGTCTTGCTCTCATTAGGTAAGCCGGGGTACAGTTGGTAGAACCTACAGGGATGTGGTTGTATAGGTCCACCAGATCAGGCAGTTTCTCAGGCCACAGACTGCGTTCTTCCAGGGGCAACGTTTTCAGAAGGTCTATCACCACCTGGTTCATCTTCTCGCAGAGTCCATTGGTTTGCGGATGATAGGGTGTTGTTCTTATCTTCCGGCAGCCATACAGAGTGCAGAACTCCTGGAAGACTTCCGCTTCAAAGGCAGGTCCCTGGTCCGTCAGCACCTGCTCTGGGTATCCGTGTGGACGGCAGAAGTGCTGCTGAAAGGCTCTAGCTGCTGTTTGAGCCGTTAAGTCCTTGACGGGGACTACAACCAAGAACCGGGAGTAGTGATCCACGATGGTTAACGCATAGACGTAGCCACTTCTGCTGGGGGTCAGTTTTACATGATCCAAGGCTACCAGTTCCAACGGCTGCCTGGTGACGATGGACTGCAGGGGAGTCTTCTGACTGGCACGGTCCTTCCTTCTTAGGTTGCATGGGCCACAGTCTCTGCACCACCTCTCGATGGTTCCTCTCATGCCTACCCAGTGGAACCGCCCGCGCAGCAGGAACTCCAGCTTCTTCCATCCGAAGTGCCCAGCTCTGTCGTGGTATGCCTCCAGTACCATAGCCGCGTCTCTTCTTGGCACCACTACTTGCCAGATCAGTTCATGCGTCCGGGAGTTAACCATTCTACGGCACAACTTCCCCTTGTAAAGGAACAGTCGACTCTTCTCAGCCCACAGTTGCTTGGTTTCCTCCGGAGCGTCTGGGTCAAGACGAGCATCTGGCTGAGTCAGCATCTCCTTCACCAGTCGGACGGCGGGGTCACTGTCTTGCGTTTCCGCCCAGTTGTAATGAGGTAAGGGGTTGAACGTAGCGGATTGCTTACCCCTTACACGGTGGGAATACTGGGTAGTCCCATGACGGTGGAACGCGGGGAGTTCAACTTCTTCCAGTTCCTCTGGATCTTCCCCTACGTCCGGTAGGTTTGGCATTCTGGACAAGGCATCCGCGTTGGTATTGGAGCGTCCTGCCCGGTATTTGATCGTGAATTCATAGTTGGACAGGCGGGCCATCCATCTCTGCTCCAGGGCACCGAGTCTTGCAGTGTCCAGGTGTGTCAACGGGTTGTTATCCGTGTACACGGTGAACCGGGAAGAGGCGAGGTAGTGCTTAAAGCGTTTGGTGACTGCCCACACCACTGCCAGGAACTCTAGCTTGAATGAGCTGTAATTCTCAGGGTTTCTTTCGGTGGGTCGCAGTTTTCGGCTGGCGTAAGCAATTACCCGCTCTCTCCCCTGCTGGATCTGGGACAGTCCGGCTCCTAGCCCGATGTTACTTGCGTCGGTGTAGAGGATAAAGGGCTGGCTGTAATCAGGGTATGCCAGGATTTCATCCCCTGTGAGGGCCATCTTCAGCTGGCGGAAGGACTCTTCTTCCAGCTTCTCCCATCTGAAGGGCGGCTTCTGGTTCTTGGCCTTCCTGGACTGGCCTATCAGGAGGTCCTGCATAGGAGCTGCCTTTTTGGTGAAACCGGGAATGAATCTTCGGTAGTAGCCTACCAACCCGAGGAACTGCCGTACTTCCCTTACGCTGGAGGGTCTTGGCCATTCCTTAATCGCGGTGATCTTATCACGGTCGGGAGCCACTCCGTCAGCACTCACCACGTGTCCCAGGTACTGCACTTTTGGTTTTAGCAGGTGACACTTCGACGGTTTCACCTTCAGACCGTATTTTGCCAGGGCTTCAAACACTTCCGCCAGGTGTTTCAGGTGGTCCTCGTAGGTTTTGGAATAAACTATAACATCGTCCAGGTACAGCAGGACCGTCTCAAAGTTCCGGTGTCCCAGACAGCATTCCATCAATCGTTGGAAGGTTCCTGGTGCGTTGCAGAGTCCGAACGGCATGCAGGTAAACTCGCTAAGTCCCATCGGGGTGGTGAATGCGGTCTTCTCCCGGTCCGCCTCTGCTACAGGAACCTGCCAGTACCCGCTAGTGAGATCCAAAGTGGAGAAGAAGTTAGCAGATTTTAAAGCAGCCAAAGACTCCTCTATCCTTGGTAAGGGGTACGCATCTTTGTGTGTGATACGGTTGATTTTCCGGTAGTCTACACACATTCTCATGGTGTTGTCTTTTTTTTTAACCAAGACTAGTGGAGCTGCCCAGGGGCTACAGCTATCCCTGATTACCCCAGCCTCCTTCATGTCTCTAAGCATCCCCTTGGCGTGTTGGTAGTGTGCAGGGGGTACGGGTCGGTATATCTCCTTTATGGGAGGATGGTCTCCCGTGGGGATGTGGTGTTCTACCCCCTTTACTCGCCCGAAGTCTAACTGGTATTTACTAAACACTCTCTCGTACTCTTGAACCACCCGATAGACTCCCTGTTTCTGGTGTGAGGGAGTGGAGTCAGTACCCAAATGTAGTTGCTGACACCAGTCCTCCATTTGTTGCTTAGAGCCGTTACCTTCCTCTGGTTGAGATGGAGGCAAGGGTTCCACGGCCTGTACAGAATTCTGGTTTATGGTGAACAATTTGGCTAGCGTGGCATACTGGGGCAGGTGTACTTCTCTCTCCCCGATATTTATGATGCGAACGGGCACCCTCCCATGGCGTACATCGACCACCCCCCGTGCTGTCAAAATGGTGGGCCTACTGTCTGAGTAGACTGGTTCCACCATTGCCTGGTAATCTCTACCTCTCAGACCAATAGCTGCCCGGCACCAAATCATCATTTCACTTTTCGGGGGCATGGCAATAGGGAAAGGGTCACACATTCTCACGCTACCAATCTCACCACCGGAGAGTTCCACCTGTTGCCGTCGCATCAGTGCCCGGATCTCTTTTTGGAGCACTCGCTGCTGGCCGGAACTGGCGTTCTTGGCAACCTGCTGTAAAATGAGAATCACCTCTGCAAGACAATTTTCAATCACATTAGTTCCTAGAGTTATCTTTGGGTGACTCTCGCGCTTGTCAATGTCCACAATGATCAGTCCCTGTGCTGCCAGTTCGACTTTACCGATTTTAATGGTCATCTCTTTAAATCCGATCTGTGGCACGGGCTGACCATTGCTGGCGATGATACTCAAGTCGTCGTCAGGGTAGCGGGTTATATCCGAGTCATTCCAGTACTGCTTGAAGAGCACGTACGGGATGGTGGTGACCTGTGACCCGGTGTCCAGTAGGGCATTCATAGGAATGCCATCCAGTACCACAGGCAAGACTGGACGTCCTCCCACGTATTTGTCACGCCAGTTCGATGGGCCTGGTGATCTTATTCCTAGGGGTTGGCCCTCTACCCCAGGTTGTGCCAGTTTAAAGGACAGTACCTTGCCATATGTCCGGGTTGATTGCAGCGGCGGCAGATGGGTTGTCCGTCCTCGTTGTATCGGTCGCTGGGTTTTCCTCTGGCCGGTGGGGTCCTCCTTGGTCAGCGCCACGGGATGTCCTCCGGTCCGGATGCCAGCTGGATCTTCCCTGGAGTAGAAACCTGTAAAGACTGCACAGTTCGGGTTAGCGCAGCAACGCTTTTAGTTAGCTCTTGGACCTGATGGTGCAGGTCTGTAGCCGGGTCATTGTTTAAAGCCTGCGCATCAGCTCCCACAGGCCCTGCCGACAAGGGCGCCGTCTCCTGGTGGTAAGTGGTAGTAGGGCGTCTGTGGGTCACAGCGCCACCTGGTGCCGGTTCTCGGAGCACCCGGATGGCTCTGTCCTTGAACTGTGCAAAGTCCAGATGAGGGTCCTGTAAGGCCATTGCCCGCAACTGGGTTCGGTGGGCATTGCAATGTAGACCCTCTATAAATTGTTCAGTCAACAGCTTGTCTTCGTTTCCCACGCCGTCAGGGTCGGCCTGCTTAATGGCTCTCAGGGCCTCTTGTAGGTTTAGTGCATAGTCCCTTATATTCTCATGTGCTCGCTGCTTGCACCCGTAGAATCTAAGCTTGATCTCGGCTGAGGTACGGGTATCAAAGGTGTCCTTCAGCCGGGCTAGTATCTCTGCGACAGTCCTCCTCCTCCCGAGTGGCCAGGACTTTACCTCCCTTTGGGCTGCCCCTGTTAATTGAGCCACCAGGATGCTCACTTTTTGCTCCTCTGTGAGGGGGTACACCTGGAAGAGGCTATCCAGCCTTTCTCTGAAGTCATTTAGGGTATGTGACTCCCCTGAGTACTGGGGTAGCCAGGCTGCCCCCGGGATATAGGGCATAGTGAAAGGCATGACCGCAGCAGCGGTGGCGCTGGCGGTGGCTGTGGCAGTGAAGCTCTCCTCTGTATCCGACATCCTCCTCCCCCCCCTAGTGGACCGTGGCCTACCTTGCGATGATCCTCTTCCGTAGGCCGCGGCTCCGCAGTGGATCGTCAGGGTTGAGGACCTTCCGTCGCGTTCCTGTGACGTCGGCGTCTGCTGGGCTCCTTCCAGGACCTTACGCAACGTCCGGACGTGAGGCGGAGCTTCAGTTCTCGCGCTCTTTCGGAGTCCACGCCCCTCTTCTTCCCGCGCGGCGTCCTCAAGATGGCGTCCAATGGCGGGAAAACTCCACGGATGGCGGGAAGAAGGCAGAAGATGGCGTCGGATGGCGGGAAAACTCCACGGATGGCGGGAAGAAGGCAGAAGATGGCGTCAGATGGCGGGAATCCTCACCACAGGTAAGTTTAACAGTCCCTTTTTTTTTTTTTTTCAGGCACGCAGTACCCGGTGGTTGCGGGCACGGGATCCTGCCGACTACGCCAAAGTTGACGCGCCCCCTGGGCCTCTGTTGTGTAGCGTTGCGCACGCGGGGACTACCCGGAGCCGGATCTGATAGGGGTAGTAGTCCTCGTGGCGACGATCCGGTCCGTGCCCAGGGTGTCAAACCAAGTGGCAGAATTTAGTAGAAGATGTTATAGTGTTCGACGACGCCACCCGTTGAATGCGGTTATGAAGCCGCCGCTGCAGGGCAGACCGCTGAGGCCGGTGGTACAGTTGTGCAGCGTGGATAGTATAACCCCCAACGGGAGGGGTATGGCCTCAGGGCAGCGGACGTGGATGATGGGGATAGCAGAATTGCACGCAGGCACTAGGAACCACTCAGAGATGGTGCGGTGTAGTTCAGGGTCTTTACTGGTGGCAAAGGTAGACCCTCCCGGGAGTACTGGCTAGCGATCGGGGCCTGGTCAGTCTGTGAGCAGATAGGATCTCCCCCGGCCAGGCGGAGTTGTAGGCCTCCCCGACTTATTGTACTCTCCCTGGCTACCTTGCTAGAAGCGGGTAAAAGTAGCCCACGTCCCTGAGTGTACCGTGTGGTGCTCACCCGTATGGCCGGTGACTCGGGGCCTTCTGGTAGCCTCCGCTCCACAACGGCGGTGCTGGTCCCTTGCGTGTGACCATGCCTTCGGGTTTCTTGGCCAGAGGACCTGAAATCCCCTGCCGGTCGGTTTCTGCTGCTGGGTATGGATCAGTCCCCACTGCCTCGGACTCCGTGTCCGGTGAGATCTCTTCAGTCAGGACGAGCTCTACAGCTTCCAGTCTCTGACCCCTTTTATCACTGCTCCCACATAGCTCCTGATCTTGCTCTCTCTGTATCTGCTCCACTCCAGACCAGACTGTGTCTCTGTCTGGGACTCCTCTTCTTCTCCTCTAACCCTGCCTCAGCCCCAGTCTTATATAGGGGAAGTTCTTCCCCTCCCAGGACTGGGCAGGAGGTGTGGCATGCTTAGGGTTCCTGACCAGGAGACCTCCCACCTGCTCTCAGACGTAATATTGCTATTACTGTGGTAACCAGACCCCTGGGGTGCCACATTTGTCAGTTGCTACATTGATGATTTCCTGCTGCATCAATGCTTAAAGGGGTTGTCCAGGTAAAACAAATTATCAACTATCTGCAGCATAGCAGATACTTTTCTGACTTGTGAGTGTGTGACCCGCACCAACTGGCACAAAAGGGATTTTTTTTTTATATCTCTAACTGGGAACATTTATCCCCACTACAAAATGGAGCGGTAGGTTGACTGCCTATTCGCCGCTCCAATCAATCTCTATGGAAACTTCCAGGCCCCCTTCCTTTTCCTTCAAGCACACTGTGATAGGCATAGTAAGTGCCCATAAACTCATTGCATAGGAACTGTTATTAAATTGCAGTCTCTAAAATGAAGATGCATATGAACAAGCACTGGTCCTCATGACCGGGACCTTGACTTCTAAATCTGCACTCACTTTTAACCTGCCTTAGCAAAGTTATGAATCTTTGTAATATACTTTATTAACTTATTTTACCTCTTTGTCTCTCAAAAATCATGCTGTAAGCAAAGCTCCCAACAGTCCCAGATTCAGCGGTACTTCTCCCAATTTGAGGACTCAGTCCTGCCCTTGTGGCACGTCAGGGCTTTATCCCGACTTCTAATACTAGCCTCTCTCCGACGTAGTCATTGCTCCATGGGTCCTTCTCCTTAAAGGGAGGGGCCTCTTCTCTGTCTGACTCGAACTTGCGATCTCATGTTTGCAGGCAGCAGCTCCAACAATGAGCTACAGCCCACTGATAAACATAGAAGAATTTGGTAATCTTTGAGCTGTATTGCAGGCAGTGAACTTAGAAGCAGATTATACAGGTGCATAGAGATACATTGTAAATAGCAGTGTATTTCTATGTCCCTGTATTCTAGAGGTGATGATCAGATTTTTTTGTTGCTTTAAAACTTCCAAAAAAAAAAAAATGAAAAAAAGAAAAATGTCATTTTCTCTTTTTTTGTGAGTGAGTCTCCCAGGGACATGAACTCACAACCTTTATAATTGCAGACAACTGTTAAGGCGTTGAGCGACAGGATCTGGTGATGTCACTGGCAGAATTTTGTATACTTGTGTAACCGATAGGCAGATCATGCTCCTACATAGAGATACATTGTATATAAGTGTAATTTCTATATCCCCATATTCTTAAGGGAGATTAAGAGAGATTTTTCTTCCAATAACATTACTAAAAAAGAATGAAAAATATTTACTATAATTTTTAAATTTTAATGTGCTTTTTTAAAAAAATAATAAAGTTCACAAATCCACAAATAACATGGACCTATTTGATGTTCCTGTAAACGGAACGATCCGCAAACACAGCAATTAGATTATTTACGGGGATCGCTAAATGGCATAAAAAAATGGCGTCATTGATACTTTTTATTGGTTTAATAGAGGGAAAAAAAAAAAGGGAGCGCTGAGGCTGTGTTCACATGTAGCGTAAATGCTGTGTTTTTTTCTACTGCTTTTTTTCAGCATGTTTTCTGCAGGTGTCCTCACCACATGACGCAATAACAATCTTCTCTGATTATTATGTGTTCTCTGCACGCGCCACATAATTTGTCCTTCTTTCTGTTCTTCAAAAGCTGGAAGCATTGTGTTTTAACTGCCTAGTTTATCCTCTTTTACAAGCTGCTTTGAACTGCTCCTCTACAAAATATTTGTACTTTAAACCCTGCTTAAAAACAGTCACTATCTGACCATGGAGAAGAAAAAGGAAAAATCACCTGGTCTTTGAAGGGTTTAATAAGATTGTGTGCAGACAGTCAGTACTATGGGGAATCTTACTAACGGGAGCAACGATCAAAGTCTTAGAGGGTGCGATCATGACCAGGCCCGTGCAGGAAGGGGTTATGCCGACTCCATCTCCAATTTCTGCTGGGTGTGCGTCCGAGGACACACATTCAGACTAAATGTATTGTGCCACAAAGATCTGTTTGCTCCCTGCACTGCAATACAATCAGAGGCTAGCAGCTGACATTGTTGTGCCTGTCACAGGCGGTTCATGGCAGTGTCCTAATGCACCGCTCTTGACTGGCACGGCAAAGTAATCTCCCAGCCTGTGTATCAGCCATAGAAGAGGGGACAGGATGGGGAACATTATACCTCGAAGGGGCCAAGGATGAGGGATATTATACCATTAAGGAGCTCGGGAGGGGGAACATTATCACTGGAAGGGGCCAAGGATGGGGACATTACTCTGAAAGGGGCCCAGGATGGGGGGGGACGACATTATACCAGGACGAGGCCAAGGATGGGAGATGATATAGCAGGAAGGAGCTGGGGATGGGGGACATTATCACTGGAAGGGGCCAAGGATGGGGGACATTATCACTGGAAATGGCCCAAGTTGGGAAACAATATACCAAGAAGGGGCCCAGAATGGGAGACATTATACCAGTAAGGGGCCAGAATAGGTGACATTATTACATACGGGGCAAACACATATGTTTTTATAGGATCTATAACACTACAAGGGCCCATAAATCTGTCCAGCATGTAGGTGGGGGCCCAGGTCCAAATTTTGCATCAGGGCCCATCAGACTCTAGTTACACCACTCCATACTGTAGATGGGGTTCTTTAGCTCCCATTAAATCCATCCTCAATAATCTGTCCCTAGATAAGTGCATGCTACAGGCAGCCAGATATTGTTCCATGTCTTATGGTCAATCTTGGGTTGATGGGCTAGTGAGCATTACATCCCTGCAGTCACCGGCTGGCATCTGTCCAGTGACATAGCTACACTTGAGTTTCTGTGCTTGGAGAGCCACTGTCGGCTTGGGTGAGGCTCTCCCTTTCCATAGTAGCAGGAAGTAGGTGTTTGGAAAGCTCATTGTGCTCAGGTTTTAGTTGGGAGTAATCTCTTGTGTAACAGAAACTCTAGCTTGTCCTTACCTGTCTCAGGTATGACCTAATCGAGAACACAAAACCCAGCTATATTTTGTGAGATTTCTATAAAACTTTTATTCCCAGCATTTCTTTCTAAGGCCGTTTTTATGCTTTTAATTCCTCTAAATGGGGAGGGGGGATCCAGTATATAATTAGCATAGTAAAGGATTCTGTATAGCTCCATAGCCTTATTTATCCTCCATCAATATAGACCGGCTGTTTGCTTTCCTTAAAGGAAAGGACAAAAAGCTCAAGTGGTTTTTGTTCTTTCGGTTAGAAAACAGAAATTGAGCGGGTTGCATAATGTCTACAGTACACCTAGCAACACATTGTCAGACTTTACAATAAACTTTTTTTTTTCTTCCTTTTCTTAGGGACAAAGATTTACAATGCAAAAGAGCTGAATAGTTAGTCAGACATAATACAGCGCAAGAGATGAAGTATAGAAAAAAAAAATGGCATCCAAGTAATACATTTTGTGGCAGGGCCACCACATAGGAGATATGGATAGTAGCCCGAGGTTCCCAAGTCTGTTGGTGAGAACATTTCGGCCATGTGCGCACGTTGCGTTTTTTTCCGCACGGATTTGTTAACAAAACCTGAAGCAAAACCTGATGTCAGAAAAGTGAATAAGAAACCTGAATTGTCATGCACACGTTGCATTTTTTTGACTTGCAGATTTGGTGCAGAAAATAATCTGCAGCATGTCAATTCTCTGTTCGTTTTTTGCCAGTATTTTTCACCCATTGACTTCAATGCAAAAACGCACGTTTTTGAGGCTGCGTTTTTCCTACCTAGAGAACAGAAATGGTACAGAAATTTCTGCACACAAAATACTCAACATATGCACATACCCTTACATCAGGGATGTCAAAACTTAAACACACAGAGGGCCAAAATTAAAAACTTGGACAAAGTCTAGGGCAAACCAATATACAGTATAATGGGTCTCACATAGTCCTCCATACAGAATAATGGGCCCCACACAGTCCTGCTTACAGAATAATGGTCCCCATATAGTCCTCCATACAGTATAATGGGCTCCACATAGTGCTCCATACAGTATTATGGGCCTCATATAGTCCTCCATATTGAATAATGGTCCCCACAGAGTCCTCCATACAGAATAATGGGCCCCGCATAGTCCTCCATACAGTATAATGGCCCCACATAGTCCTCCTTACAGAATAATGGCCCCACATAGTCCTCCATACAGAATAATAGCCCCACATAGTCCACCATACAGTATAATGGCCTCACATGGTCCTCCATACAGTATTATGGGCCCCACATAGTTCTCCATACAGAATAATGGCCTCACATAGTCCTCCATACAGAATAATGGCCTCACATAGTCCTCCATACAGAATAATGGCCCCACATAGTCCTCCATACAGAATAATGGCTTCACATGGTCCTCCATACAGTATTATGGGCCCCACATAGTTCTCCATACAGAATAATGGCCTCACATAGTCCTCCATACAGAATAATGGCCTCACATAGTCCTCCATACAGAATAATGGGCCTCGCATAGCCCTCCTTATAGTATTATGGACCTCACACAGTCCTCCATACAGATTAATGGTCCCCATATAGTCCTACCTACAGAATAATGGCCCCACATAGGGGTGGTGGTTCTAGTGTCGCGGGCCAAATAAAACCACCCTGCGGGCCAGATTTGCTACTCAACAGACAACTGTGGAATGATATTAATAGCCAGGCAAGAGGCCATGGATATTGGCCCCCTCCCAGGCTAATAACATCAGCCTTCAGCAGCCCCAGAAATGGCACATCAATAAGATGCGCCAATTCTGGCGCTGAGCCTCGCTCTTCCCACTTGCCCTGGTGCATTGGCAAGTGGGGTAATAAGGTTAGGGTTGATGTCAGCATTGGATTGGCAGCTAACATCAAGCCCAGAAACTAGTAATAGAGTGGCGTCTAAAAGACGCCCCCATTACTAACCCCAAAGGGAAATTGTAAATAAAAAAACACCCAGAATAAAGTCCTTTAATTGAAATAATGACAGACTCCTTTATTAAAATAAAAACTCCCCGTCCCTCGCTTTCCCATTTATTGGGGTAAAATGAAAAATAAAAAACAACCATATTCCTCACCTGTCCAACGAGAAGATAATCCATATGAGAAACCCTATGTCCCATGTCATAATCCATCGCTGCAACATCTGGATTTCTTGGCTGAACGGTGGCAAGATGCGATTTCTCAGTCATGAATCCAGGAGACACTGAGCTTCACTTGGGACGCAGCTTCAGTGACCTGCGGTGACGTCATTGAGGTTACCGCAGGTCATTGAAGCTGTGTTTCCCACGGGCAGCTCAGTATGAGTGGCCCAATGAACTGCTGTGACCTCAATGACATCACCTCTAGCACCGTGAGAAAATTTCCCATGGTACTAGCGGTGATCTCATTGAGGTCACCGCAGTTCATCGGGAAACGCAGCTTCAATGTCCTGCGGTAACCTCAATGACGTCACCGCAGGTCATTGAAGCTGCGTCCCAAGTGCAGCTCAGTGTCACACAGGGCCTCCTTGTGCCCTAATAAGCTTATGCGAACATTTCGTCCTAGGGCGACCACATTAATTTTGATATTGGATTGCTCTGGCAGTGACGCAGAGGTTTCATTTAGATTGTTACAGCCTGCAGTTGTGTGATGACCACACTTTCATACAGTAGCGTGTAAACGGAGGCCAGCACTTTTGTGCATTTATTGCATGACTTTTTACATTCCCTTCTATTGGACTGTGATACACATTCAACGTGTGCCACGTGACCCATCTCCAGTGAAATATTCAACATTTAATTGATGATATATATTTTTATAGATAATCTGCCTGCACAAGTTGAGTAGATAACAAGCCTAATAAAAGTCCTGTCTGGAGTGCACTTTGGGGTCTGGCAGCATTGTTCCACCCCGTTATTGACCTGTGCTTGTATTGCATTCGTTTACATTGTTTGCAGAAGACTCATTAGTCATCCCTCTCCGCTGATACTTGCAGACTGTCTCTCTAGTAAATGCACAGCTTTATTGCTGTGCAGCTTTTTTGTTAATAGCTGTACCCATCATTGAAAAGCTAAGGATTATATGGCGTGGGTGGAGAGCATAAATACAGGCTCTAGGTGTAACTTGCTCTATGAGCTCTTTACTTGACAGATACATTAATTTGTGCTTACAAGTATCTTTTAGAATTGAAAATTGGTCTGTTCGAGTGCCTGCAAATGGGCACCAGAACTCAAGGATCAAGGATCTGTCACCCGTGACTCTCCAGCTTTTACAATGCCACAGCTCTCGGCATATTCCGAGCATGGATATAATGCAGAGATTTGCCCTCCCTCTATAACCTATTTAGACATGAGTACAATTTAACATTTCTATGTTCTAAAAAAAAAAAAAATTACCCCAAAATTATTATTTTTCTCTGGTTTAAAATCAAATTCTAATGTGCCACATTTAGTCTTTTTTGTTGGGTGTTTCTGATCAAACATGGAGAATCCTTATTCCCCTTTTAAAGGTTTATTCCCACAATGACATTATTTTTTTTACAAAGCACAGTAGATGCATGACTATTGTTAATATACAGTACGAAGCCCAACATGAAGTTTATTCTTGTATCTTGTGTTTTTTTTCATCACCTTCTACCCACCTATTCTTCACTGCTAAAACTACATTTACCAGCACCACCCTGCTTCTCCTCAGTGCTGCAGGCCCCTTCCACTGCTCCCCTGTGTGTTTATTGATTGACATTGATAGATCTCAACATGTGAAATTTTTATTTCTATGGATGAGGTGAGCATTAATGGTTTTGAATGTTGTGACTGGGACCCTGGGAGTGAGCAATTTGTCATTAGTGTTTACAAACCCCACATTTCACTGGTTTCTTTCAGGTTTATGGGGATCTTCATTGCATGAGCAAGCATAGAATAGCTGAGCTGTGCTACTGTAAGCAGGATACTCGGATGCAACAGCGCAGACAATGAGACAGTGGTACTTGACCAACACTATTTATTTAACTAACACAAAAAGGAAAATCTATGTATAAGTGTGTATGTGTATATATACACTGCTCAAAAAATAAAGGGAACACTCAAATAACACATCCTAGATCTGAATGAATGAAATATTATCATTGAATACTTTGTTCTGTACAAAGTTGAATGTGCTGACAACAAAATCACACAAAAATCATCAGTGGAAATCAAATTTATTAACCAATGGAGGCCTGGATTTGGAGTCACCCCCAAAATTAAAGTGGAAAAACACACTACAGGCTGATCCAACTTTGATGTAATGTCCTTAAAACAAGTCAAAATGGGGCTATTGTGTGTGGCCTCCACGTGCCTGTATGACCTCCCTACAACACCTGGGCATGCTCCTGATGAGGTTGCGGATGGTCTCCTGTGGGATCTCCTCCCAGACCTGGACTAAAGCATCCGCCAACTCCTGGACAGTCTGTGGTGCAGCGTGACGTTTGTGGATGGAGCGAGACATGATGTCCCAGATGTGCTCAATCGGATTCAGGTCTGGGGAACGGGCGGGCCAGTCCATAGCTTCAATGCCTTCATCTTGCAGGAACTGCTGACACACTCCAGCCACATGAGGTCTGGCATTATCCTGCATTAGGAGGAACCCAGGGCCAACCGCACCAGCATATGGTCTCACAAGGGGTCTGAGAATCTCATCTCAGTACCCAATGGCAGTCAGGCTACCTCTGGCGAGCACATGGAGAGACGGTGCAGCCCTCCAAAGAAATGCCACCCCCACACCATTACTGACCCACTGCCAAACCGGTCATGCTGAAGGCTGTTGCAGGCAGCAGATCGCTCTCCACGTCATCTCCAGACTCTGTCACGTCTGTCACTAGTGCTCAGTGTGAACCTGCTTTCATCTGTGAAGAGCACAGGGCGCCAGTGGCTCTTTGCCACTCCTGGTGTTCTGTGGCAAATGCCAAGCGTCCTGCACGGTGTTGGGCTGTGAGCACAGCCCCCATCTTTGGACGTCGGGCCTTCATACCACCCTCATGGAGTCGGTTTCTAACAGTTTGTGTAGACACATTGTAGCATCGGCGTGTCTGCCCCGTACTAGGCAGAGACGCTGTCCCTCTCACCTCCCCACTCCTGGCGCGGCGTCCTCCAGTGCTTCTCTCCCCGCTGCTTCTGGCACGCGCTCCTTCCCCGGCAGTGTGCTTAGGGCGCGCGCGCTCCCCCTCTCTTAAAGGGACCGCGCGCGCCGTCCTAAGGAGTCCCCGGCCAATTGCCGGAGGACCTCCCATATATAAGGCACCTCCTCCAAAATGGAGGTGCCCGAGCAATGTTGTTGCAAAGCCTTCACTCTGCTTCAGCCCTCAGGTCCCGTTACCAGTTACCTGCCAGTCACCTGCCAGATTCCTGCCTGTTACCTGTCAGCCACCTGCCAGATTCCTGCCTGTTACCTGTCAGCCACCTGCCAGATTCCTGCTTGGTACCTGCCTGATATCTGCTACCCGCTTGCAAGCCTGCGGTCCGACGGTCTGCCCTCCGACTCCTGTCAGTCTGTCTATGGACCAGCCTGCCCGCTCACCTGGGAGCGCTCACCTGTTACCTGCCTGCTAGCCTACCTGGAGGCTCTGCCGTCACTTGCCGTGACCACCTGCCTGTCCAGAGACTCTTGCCCGCTCACCTGGGAGCGCTCACCTGTTACCTGCCTGCTAGCCTACCTGGAGGCTCTGCCGTCACTTGCCGTGACCACCTGCCTGTCCAGAGACTCTCGCCCGCTCACCTGGGAGCGCTCACCAGCCACCAGCCCGCTGCCCTTCTACCCAGAGACTGTCCCTGTCACTTGCCGTGACTACCTGCCCGTCTTCCCTGGGAGCCACCCGCTTCCTTACAAGGACTGCCCCCTTGTATAGTTGCTCAGAGGTTCCACCTCCCAGACCCGTTACAGTTTGCTCGGGCCATGGAACCCGGTGGCCCCCAGATCTCCGATCTGCACCAGGAAGTCTTACGTCAGAAAACTCAGCAGGAGGTGGTACTGTCCTATCTACGGTCCGTTAACTCTCGTCTAGGCGCATTGTGTGACTCTTCTATGTCTACCTCTGGTCCAGCCGTGCCCATTCCTGCGGTACCGCAATCCAGTCCCTTCATGGTACCCGACTATGGACCTCGGCTTCTGGCACCTCCACGCTTTGCCGGCGAACCTACTTTAGCTCGGGGTTTCATAAACCAGTGCACCCTGCACTTTGAGCTATTGGCATACCAGTTCATCTGCGACCGGGCCAAGGTGGCCTTCATCATGTCCCATCTCACTGGGGAGGCACTGGCATGGCTAAATCCCCTGTGGGAGAGAGGGGATCCCCTGGTGTCCGACCTGCCGTCTTTCCTCGCTGCTTTCCGGAAAGTCTTCGATGAACCTGGACGGAAAACCTCTTCTGCCTCCTCTCTGCTACGTCTCCGCCAAGGGAGTCTCACCGTGGGCCAATATGCCATACGGTTCTGCACCCTCGCTTCTGAGCTTGCCTGGGAAAATGAGGCTCTGGTGTCCGTCTTCTGGGAAGGTCTTTCCGGTCGGATTAAGGACGAGTTAGCTGGTCGGGACATTCCTACCACTCTGGATGACCTGGTGTCACTAGCTACCCGGATTGGCATCCGGTTCCAAGAACATGCCAAAGAGACTGCCTGGGAGAAAGACTTTTCTTGCTCTGCTCCTACTTCCCTGAGACCTGCCTCTCAACCAGTCACTCCGCGGGTGCTCTCGCCTGAACCTATGCAGATCGACCAGACCAAGATGGTCAGATCTCGCCAAGAATCTCGCCGAGCCGAGGGAAGCTGTTTCTATTGTGGCAGTATGGAGCACTTCATCCGTTCCTGTCCGGAAAAGCCGGGAAACGCCAGTGTCTAGGACCGCTCGGAGAGGTCGTCCTAGACAAAAGTAAGCCCTCTCCGTCTCTGACTTTACCGGTCTCTATTGCTTGGGGAGAAAACCGTCACTTTGAACTCGCCCACCTGGATTCTGGAGCTGCTGGAAACCTCATCTCCCAGTCTCTGGTAGAGAGATACCGTATTCCCACCAAGTCCCTGGCTGAACCATTGTCAGTCGCCTCCGTGGATGGAAGACTTCTCTCGGAGACCATCCTGCTCGTCACTGAACCCATAACCCTGCAGGTGGGAATGCTGCACTCTGAGGAAATCTCATTCCATGTGCTGTCCGGACTTTCTCACTCCCTGTTGCTAGGTCTACCTTGGCTCCAGACACACGAACCCGTATTGAACTGGCGATCCGGTGAAGTACTCCGATGGGGTCCAGACTGCCATAGGACCTGCCTGGTTCCGGTCCGCCCAGCTCGCCCTCCGCCTACTCCAGCTAATTTACCAGGTCTCCCGGCTCCTTACTGGCCCTATGCGGACGTCTTCGGTAAGAAGGAAGCAGAGACATTGCCACCCCATAGGCCATATGACTGCCTGATCGACCTGGTACCTGGCACCACTCCTCCCTGTGGGCGTATCTACCCGTTGTCTGCAGCCGAGACCCGGGCCATGTCTGAGTACATTGAAGAGAATCTGGCTAGGTGATTTATCCGAAAATCTACCTCCCCGGCTGGAGCCGGATTCTTCTTTGTCAAAAAGAAAGACGGCTCGCTACGTCCCTGTATTGACTACAGAGGACTCAATCTCATCACAGTAAAAAACAAATACCCCCTGCCGCTCATCTCCGAATTGTTTGACCGTCTCAAGGGCGCCAGGATCTTCTCCAAGCTGGATCTACGAGGAGCATATAACCTGGTCCGTATCCGTCAAGGAGACGAGTGGAAGACGGCATTCAATACCCGGGACGGTCACTATGAGTACCTTGTGATGCCCTTCGGTCTCTGTAATGCTCCCGCTGTCTTTCAAGAACTAGTCAACGACATCTTCCGCGACCTCCTGTACTCCTGTGTAGTGGTATACCTGGACGATATCTTGGTCTTCTCTCCGGATCTCCCCACACACCGAAGGGATGTTCGTCAGGTCCTGCTTAGGCTTCGGCAGAACCACCTCTATGCCAAATACGAGAAGTGCCTCTTCGACCAGACCTCCCTACCGTTCTTGGGCTATGTCATCTCCCAGACAGGTCTGCAAATGGATCCCGAGAAGCTCTCTTCCGTTCTAAAATGGCCTCGTCCTGAAGGTTTGAAGGCGATACAGCGATTCCTGGGCTTCGCTAATTACTATAGTCTTTTCATCCCACACTTCTCGTCTCGGACTGCTCCCATATCTGCACTTACCCGTAAGGGGGCTAATCCCAGGACATGGTCGCCTGAAGCTGAGGAGGCCTTCCTTTCCTTAAAGAAAGCCTTCGCCTCTGCCCCCGTCCTGCACCATCCGGACTGTAATACACAATTCTACCTGGAGGTTGATGCCTCCTCCTCCGGAGCCGGAGCGGTACTCACCCAAAAATCTTCTACCGGGAGAATGGTAACCTGCGGCTTCTTCTCCAAAATCTTCTCCTCTTTGTAAATGTTTTTTCCCAGCAATATGCGCTCCTGAAGGATGATGATGGAACTTGATATTCGGATTCAAAGAATTTTTATTTCAAACTAAAATACAACCGGTTTCGACTTCTTTGAGTCTTCCTCAGGTATAACATCATGCACATACCTGAGGAAGACTCAAAGAAGTCGAAACCGGTTGTATTTTAGTTTGAAATAAAAATTCTTTTAATCCGAATATCAAGTTCCATCATCATCCTTCAGGAGCGCATATTGCTGGGAAAAAACATTTACAAAGTGGTATTGCCTATGAAAGCTCTGTCCAGTGCTCTCATCAGCTCCCAGATTTCTGCAGCAAACTGAATGGAAAGAGGAATGGAGTGATCCACTGATTGGATTTACATGCTTTACCTCAAGATACCAAATAGGTGAGTGGATTTATACTGAGTATATACCCTTGGAATCTAACTACTACACTTAGAAGCCTGCGCTTCCTATTTTCTCTCCCTACAATCCCCTCTTGTTTCAAAATCTTCTCCTCGTCTGAGCGCAACTACTCCATAGGAGACCGTGAATTGTTAGCCATTAAATTGGCACTGGGGGAGTGGCGCTATCTGCTTGAAGGGGCTCTCTACCCGGTAATTATCTACACGGATCACAAAAACCTGGCATATCTCCAAAATGCCCAGAGACTCAATCCTCGCCAGGCCCGGTGGTCGTTGTTTTTTGCCCGCTTCGACTTCATTCTTCATTTCCGTCCGGCGGACAAGAACGTCAAAGCTGATGCCTTGTCCCGGTCCTTCCTGTCCTCCGATCAAGAGGAGGAGCCTACGCACATCATCGACTCCTCCAAGGTGATGAATGTGGCCCCCTTGGATCTGACTCGTCTCCCACCCGGTAAGACATTTGTAGCTGTACCAGATCGGGAGAGGGTTCTTCGCTGGGGACATTCTTCTAAACTAGCTGGCCATGCTGGCCAAAAGAAGACCTTCCAACTCATTACCCGGCATTACTGGTGGCCTACCCTGCGTAAGAACGTGTTAGACTTCGTCGCGACCTGCTCATCCTGTGCCCGTAACAAAGTTTCCAGACATCTACCAGCCGGCCATCTCCTGCCCCTTCCCGTACCTGCTGCTCCTTGGCAGCACATTGCTATGGACTTTATCACCGATCTTCCTATTTCTGCCGGTTGTACAGTCATTTGGGTTGTCGCTGACCGCTTTTCTAAGATGGCCCACTTCATTCCCCTGCCTGGTCTCCCATCTGCACCCGAGCTGGCTAAAGACTTTATCCGCCACATCTTCCGTCTCCATGGCCTGCCCCTCCACATCGTGTCGGATCGCGGGGTTCAGTTCACCTCACGCTTCTGGAGAGCCACATGTAAGCTAGACATCACCCTGGACTTCTCCGCTTACCACCCACAGTCCAATGGTCAAGTGGAGCGGATCAATCAGATCCTGACCAGTTACCTCCGGCACTTCGTTAATGCACACCATTCGGACTGGGTGGATCTCCTACCATGGGCCGAGTTCTCTTACAATAACCATGAGAGCGAATCCTCTTCCAAATCCCCGTTCTTTATAGTCGGTGGCCAACATCCCCGGATTCCACTTCCTGTCTCAGTTTCTGTGAACAACCCTGCTGCGGAGTCTCTTGTCAGCGAATTTTCTACTATTTGGGAGAGTACCAGGTCCGCTCTTCTTCTGTCCTCTGAGCGGATGAAGAGATATGCTGATAAGAGACGTCTGGATCCGCCTCAATTCCGTCCGGGAGACAAGGTTTGGCTCTCGTCCAAACATGTGCGCCTCAAAGTACCCTCCTTCAAGTTGGGCCCTCGATTCATCGGTCCATTCGAAGTCCTCAGGCAAATTAACCCTGTGGCCTACAAATTAAAACTCCCGGCCACCCTACGGATTCCCAACTCCTTCCACGTATCTCTCCTCCCACGTATCTCTCCTCAAACCCGTTGTCTTTAACTCTTTTTCCAATAATCCAGGTGCCCCTCCTGCTCCGGTTTCCGCTGATGACGTCTTTGAGGTAGAGAGTATTCTGGCCTCCAAGAGGGTAAGAGGAAAGACCTTTTTTCTGGTAGATTGGAGGGGGTTTGGTCCTGAGGAGAGAACTTGGGAACCCAGGGAGAACATCAACGCCCCGCTTCTCCTTGAAAAATTTCTTTCTGGCCAAAAAAAGAGGGGGCCTAAAGGGGGGGGTACTGTAGCATCGGCGTCTCTGCCCCGTACTAGGCAGAGACGCCGTCCCTCTCACCTCCCCGCTCCTGGCTCGGCGTCCTCCAGCGCTTCTCTCCCCGCTGCTTCCGTGACGCGCTCCTTCCCCGGCAGTGTGCTTAGGGTGCGTGCTCGCGCGCTCCCCCTCTCTTAAAGGGACCGCGCGCGCCGTCCTAAGGAGTCCCCGGCCAATTGCCGGAGGACCTCCCATATATAAGGCACCTCCTCCAAAATGGAGGTGCCCGAGCAATGTTGTTGCAAAGCCTTCACTCTGCTTCAGCCCTCAGGTCCCGTTACCAGTTACCTGCCAGTCACCTGCCAGATTCCTGCCTGTTACCTGCCAGTCACCTGCCAGATTCCTGCTTGATACCTGCCTGATATCCGCTACCCGCTTGCAAGCCTGCGGTCTGACGGTCTGCCCTCCGACTCCTGTCAGTCTGTCTATGGACCAGCCTGCCCGCTCACCTGGGAGCGCTCACCTGTTACCTGCCTGCTAGCCTACCTGGAGGCTCTGCCGTCACTTGCCGTGACCACCTGCCTGTCCAGAGACTCTCGCCCGCTCACCTGGGAGCGCTCACCAGCCACCAGCCCGCTGCCCTTCTACCCAGAGACTGTCCCTGTCAATTGCCGTGACTACCTGCCCGTCTTCCCTGGGAGCCAACCGCTTCCTTACAAGGACTGCCCCCTTGTATAGTTGCTCAGAGGTTCCACCTCCCAGACCCGTTACACACATGCACATTTGTGGCTTGCTGGAGGTCATTTTGCAGGGCTCTGGCAGTGCTCCTCCTGTTCCTCCTTGCACAAAGGCGTAGGTAGCGGTCCTGTTGCTGGGTTGTTGCCCTCCTATGACTCCCTCCACATCTCCTGGTATCTGCTCCATGCTCTGGACACTGTGCTCACAGACACAGCTACCCTTCTTGCCACAGCTCGAACTGATGTGCCATCCTGGATGAACTACACTACCTGAGCAACTTCTGTGGGTTGTACTGTAGACACCGCCTCATGCTACTGTACCTCTAGGGGTGAGAGCAATGGCAAAATGAAAAAGTGACCAAAAAAACAGCCAAAAAGGATGAGAACAGAGAAATGGTCTGTGGTCACCACCTGCAGAACCACTCCTTTATAGGGGGTATCTTGCTAATTGCTGATCATTTCTACCAGTTGTCTGTTCCATTTGCACAACAGCAGGAGAAATTGATTCACAATCAGTGTTGAGTCATAACTGGTCAGGTAGATTTCCCAGAAGTGTTAATGACTTGGAGTTACATTGTGTAGTTTAAGTGTTCCCTTTATTTTTTTGAGCAGTGTGTGTGTGTGTGTGTGTGTGTGTGTGTGTGTGTGTGTGTGTGTGTGTGCAAGTAAGCACTATATTGCCAGTAACAGGGTCAACATAGTATATTACGACACAGCAATGTGACTAAATACAATATTATGCAACGTTCTTTTACATACACTGTTCTTGTTATCTAGCAGTTAAACGACTGTTGATGCCTTTATGTCTCAACTTCACGGGCGTCACTCTCTGTACTAGGCCGTCCCCATCGTAGTCTCTATTAACACCTCTGATCTTTACACTGCCCTAGCGGGGATCACCGGTACTTCCCACTAGGCCGCATGTCCTAGATATGCGGATCACTGGATATACTGTGCTCTTCGCACTGGCCGTCTCCGTTCCCTGAAGCATGACCCCAGCCCTACCCTGTATCATACGTCTGTGATGGAAGTAACAGCCCACAGGAAATGTCCTCTGCTACAGCTGGATCGTCTCTTGAGCTTGGTTCGGACTGGTCACGGTCTTCTACTGGCATTGCTCACAGTCTTCTACTGGCGCGGATTCTGGACTTCTACTGGCGCTACTCGCAGACCTCTACTGGCGCTGCTTGCGGACTTCTACTTGCGCTGGTCACAGACATATACTGGGGTGGAGCACGGATCTGACTCACTGCTCAGACCTTCTCCGGCATCTGACCTCCGTCGGACCCTTTTGTGGCGATGGTGGCTGTAAGCCCACCTAGAAGCCACACAACCTGTCCTGGTACAGGTTCCGACGCCAACTGTCTCTTCTCAGTCCGGCCAGGCCTTTTATAATTAGTAACTGTGACACAGGTGTCACCTAACCTGGTGTCGTTTTCAAACTCTTCCTGTGGGAACATGGATTCCCACTATTTAGTTCCTACTACTGTAATTTTTCCTTTACTTTCACTTTCGCCTTTGACCAGCAGATGGCGGTGTTCACTTGCAGTTACTCTGCTAGGCATCAACTCTACTCATCTTCTCTCTTGTCTACTTCCTTACTCTACAAAACTGCTGTCTGGGTACTGGGGATGCAGTGAAAGGTTCTTGGGGAAGTTTTATTGGACAGGGTCATTGTTTTTTTTTATGAATTAAAAAGGATGATTGGGTGCAAATATAGCTGATATTGGTGGGATCATTAGCATAGCTCAGCAGTGATACAACTGGACTGTGAGATGTTTTTTTATTAGATAGGGTCTTTGGGTGCATCTGAGCTTATCTGACCGACAGCATTAGAACTAGTGAAGGATGGATCCAGTGGCAAAATTTTATCAGCTGTGCCGGCATGAGTGATTTTGCTACATTTGTGCTGGACGCTGTCGACATGATGTCACCGCTGCAGGCGACAAATGCTCGACCCAGGGAATGTGAGTACCTGCTTTCTTTCTTTTTTTTTTATTTTAGGCATTTTACACCCTTATAATGTCTCAGAAAACCTCCTTAAACCTGAACTCTCTTCATCATGTTCCGATATGTAAAGTTTTTTTTTCATTCAAGGGATTAAACTGAACTTGAGATAAATTCTGTAAATTTTTCATCTTTTTCTTTACAGGACTTCCCAGTGTACAAACAAATCCTGGATATCTCCCATGACCTTGGAAACTTTCTGCACTTACCTCCATTCCCTCCAGTAAAGGACACCTGCTATTACCACCCTAATGTGCTCTGTATGAAGTATCTGATGGAAGTGAATCTGCCAGGTATTTTTTCCCCCCTGGGATATCTGGCTGTTGGTTGTAGGTCTGTGCGTCTTAATGATGGGGTAATGGTTTTAAAAAAAAGAAATAAAAAAATATTTAGAATAAAAAATATCTATTTTTATTAGTCAAATAGCATAGCTCAAAACTTATTTTTCAATTTACATCTGCCTATACTTATCATACTTATCATAATTGGGCCATTGCTAACACTGGAGCAAAAACTGGAGGTGACGACTGCCAGCAAATGAGCAGCATTATGACGTACAATGACGTACAATACTCCTTGGTTTTGTCAGTAGGGTGTGTTGCCCCACAGCCTACCCAGGGCAATACTGGTTCTTCTTAAAGAGGCAAGCTGAGTATGGAGTCTTTTGGCATTGGAGAAAAGTCTTAAAAATAGCTCTTCCACAGAATGAAAGAAACAAACTATCTTGTAAAGTACCACCCATGAAGTCCCTACATTATAAATCAATGGCCGACTCTTTAATGAGCCTTACAACATGACTAGGAATAAATGCCAAGCCAGTATCTCCTGTATAGACAGCTGTTTCGGGGTCTTTGCCTTGTTTAAAGGGGTTTTCCATTTTAGTAAAAATGTATGAAAATAAAAGCATTTACTATTACCCATGTTGCTTAGTGCCTACATTTCATCATTTTTTTTGCTCCACCTTTTTCCATGGAGTCCCTTTCAACTTGCAATTCTGTTTGTTTACATCTTAATGCAGCAGGGACTGGGCTTGTCACTAGTTTAGCAGGCTGCACTAGGTATATTAATGAAAAGTTTTAAAATGGACAACCCTTTTTAGGGTCTGACATAGACTTCAAAGGTGGCTACCTCTTCTAGGTGGTACTCACAAGAGTTTTCTTTTGTTCGGCGATAGAAGGCTAATTTGCTTGATATTGTCATCACTGATTGGACAGTGTCAGACTTCTCTGACAAGAGGAACAGAAACACCCAGTTGATCTTTGTTTATTTATTTATATATATATATATATATATATATATATATATATATATATATATATATATATATATATATATATATATATATATATATATATATATACAGTGCCTACAAGTAGTATTCAACCCCCTGCAGATTTAGCTGGTTGACACATGCGGAATTAAATTGGCATTGTGACATTTGTACTGTGGATCAGCCTGGAAGTGGGAAATGCACTGCAGCAAATTTTGTTTTTGTTTTGTTTTTTGTTTTTTTTTTAAAAAACGTTAAAAGTTAATTCAGAGTGTCATTTATTATTCAACCCCTCAAACCACAAGAATTCTGTTTGGTCCCCCAAAAGTATTAAGAAGTAGTTCAGGCACCAAGAATAATGAGCTTCACATGTGTGGATTAAAGATCTCTTTTGCCAGCCTTTTCTGACTATTTAAGACCCTCCCCAAACTTGTGAACAGCACTCAGACATGGTCAACATGGGAAAGACAAAGGAGCATTCCAAGGCCATCAGAGACAAGATCGTGGAGGGTCACAAGGCTGGCAAGGGGTACAAAACCCTTTCCAAGGAGTTGGGCCTACCTGTCTCCACTGTTGGGAGCATCATCCGTAAGTGGAAGGCTTAAGGAACTACTGTTAGCCTTCCACGGCCAGGACAGCCTTTGAAAGTGTCCTCCCGTGCCGAGGCCAGGCTTGTCCGAAGAGTCAAGGCTAACCCAAGGACAACAAGGAAGGAGCTCCGGGAAGATCTCATGGCAGTGGGGACATTGGTTTCAGTCAATACCATAAGTAACGTACTCCACCGCAATGGTCTCCGTTCCAGACGAGCCCGTAAGGTACCTTTACTTTCAAAGCGTCATGTCAAGGCTCGTCTACAGTTTGCTCATGATCACTTGGAGGACTCTGAGACAGACTGGTTCAAGGTTCTATGTTCTGATGAGACCAAGATCGAGATCTTTGGTGCCAACCACACACGTGACGTTTGGAGACTGGATGGCACTGCATACGACCCCAAGAATACCATCCCTACAGTCAAGCATGGTGGTGGCAGCATCATGCTGTGGGGCTGTTTCTCTGCCAAGGGGCCTGGCCATCTGGTCCGTATCCATGGGAAGATGGATAGCACGGCCTACCTGGAGATTTTGGCCAAGAACCTCCGCTCCTCCATCAAGGATCTTAAGATGGGTCGTAATTTCATCTTCCAACAAGACAACGACCCAAAGCACACAGCCAAGAAAACCAAGGCCTGGTTCAAGAGGGAAAAAGTCAAGGTGTTGGAGTGGCCTAGTCAATCTCCTGACCTTAACCCAATTGAAAACTTGTGGAAGGAGCTCAAGAATAAAGTCCACATGAGACACCCAAAGAACCTAGATAACTTGGAGAAGATCTGCATGGAGGAGTGGGCCAAGATAACTCCACAGACCTGTGCCGGCCTGATCAGGTCTTATAAAAGACGATTATTAGCTGTAATTGCAAACAAGGGTTATTCCACAAAATATTAAACATAGGGGTTGTATAATAATTGACCCACACTTTTATGTTTAAAATTTAATAAAATTCAACTGAGCAACATAACTTTTTGGTTTGTAAGATTTATGCTTCTGTTCATAAAACCTACTCTCGTTTGCAGTTTGAAGGCTCTAACTTATTTGCATCTTATCAAACCAGCTAAATCTGCAGGGGGTTGAATACTACTTGTAGGCACTATATATATATATATATATATATATATATATATATATATATATATATATAGCTCACTCAACTGCACATGGAAGTAGACACAGAAACTCTGTCTCTTTAAGTCTTTCAGTGGTTTATTCAACCGCAGCATAAACCAATGTAAAGTCCATCAAAACAAACACTGCCCTAATGGCATAACGGGAAAACAAAAGAAAATATATGGCACAGAACATATTTGTCCGCTTAGGGATAGCAAACACAGAGCTGAGTTTAGACAGACACACTGAACACCTAAAAGCCCAAAAGGCCAGCTATTTATATCTCAGACCACACCCTGGGGTGGAGATATGGTGAACATCCTCCCACCCGCTCTATGGTTGTTCACAAAAACCGAACCCTGAAATTGGCCGTTTAACCCCTGTCAGCACATAGTGTGCTGGAGCAAACTTCTAGGTTTCAAATCACCGAAGCTAATAGCCTCAGTGAAACATATCTCCCCTCCAGTACGTGAAAGTGTTTACCACCTTGGCTTTTTACCAATTCTGTTACATTACAACCTGTGTTTAAATATTTTTGTAATCCGATTTGTGTGTGAAGCATCTGCACTAAATAATCTAAGTTGGTGAAGTGTGAAAAATATAGGCATAAATAAAATTTATGGGATCAAGTGACTAAAAATTGGCATGTGCATATGTATTCATCCCTTTTGCGATGAAGCCACTAAAAATTTCTGGTGCAAGCAATTACCTTTATAAGTCTCATGGTTAGTTAAGGACGTCCACCTATGTGCAATCTAAGTGCCACATGGTCTGTCAGTATATAGACATGTTTTGACAGGCCAGAGGCTGAAACATCATTAAACAAGAGGCACCACTAACCAAACACCATGAAGACCGAGGAGATCTCCAAACAAGCCAGGGACAAAATTGTTAAGAAGTACAAGTCAAGGTTGGGTTATAAAGATATCCCAATCTCTGATGATCCCCCGGAGCACCATCAAATCCATAATCATCAAATGTAAAGAGCATGGTACCACGACAAACCTGCTACAAGAGGGCCCCCAATCAAAACTCTCAGCCCACCGAAGGAGGGCATTAATCAGAGAGGCAGCAGAGAGACAAAAGGTAACCCTGAAGGAGCTACAGAGTTCCCAAGCTGAGACTGGAGCATCTGTCCATACGACCACAATAAGCCGTACACTCCACAGAGGTGCCCTTTATGGAAGAGTGGACAGAAAAAAAACTTTACTTACACACAAAAATTATAAGGCTTGTTTTGAGTTTGCCAAAAGACATGTGGGAGACTCCCCCCAATATGGAGGAAGGTGTTGTGGTCAGAAGAGACCAAAATTGAACTTTTGGGCCACCAAGGTAAACGCTATGTCTGGCGCCAAACCAACACATCTCAGGACCCAAGAACACTATCCCCTCAGTGAAACATGGTGGTGGCAGCATCAGGCTGTGGGGATGTTTTTTGGCAGCAGGGACATGGAAAATGGTCTGAAAATGGATGGTGTGAAATACAGTAATATTCTTGATCAAAACCTGTTTCAGTCTGTCAGTGATTTGAGACATACTGTTCACCAGAGGAAATCTTCTAACTTGAAGCAGCTGGAGCAGTTTTGCCTTGAGGAATGGGCAAAAATCCCAGTGGCAAGATGTGGAAATCTCATAGAGACTTATCCAAAGCGACTTGCAGCTGTAATTGCCATAAAAGGAGGCTCTACAAAGTACTGACTTTAGGGGGTGAATAGCTATGCACACTGAAGTTTTCAGTTATTTTGTCCTATTTGTTGTTTGCTTCACAATAAAAAGAAAACCAAATGTTCACAGTTGTAGGCATGTTCTTTTTATGAACTGATGCAAACCCTCAAAAAATCAAGTGAAATTTCAGGTTGTGAAGTAGCAGAACTTGGAAAATAGCAAGGGGGGAGGATACTTTTGCAAGCCACTGCATATGTGTGTCTGTGTGTCTGTGTGTGTGTGTGTGTGTGTGTGTGTGTGTGTGTGTGTGTGTGTGTATATATATAAATTACAAACAGTGATCTATTTCAAGTGTTTATTTCTGTTAATGTTGATGATTATGGCTTACAGCCAATGAAAACACAAAACTCAATATCTCAGTAAATTAAAATAATTAACAAAAAACACCCGCAATGGCTTCCTATGCATTTAAAATGGTCCCTTAGTCTGTTTCAGTAGGCTCCACAATCATGGGGAAGACAGCTGACTTGACAGATGTCCAGAAGGCAGTCATTGACACACTCCACAAGGTCACAGAGTTCAAATTTTCTTTTGGAAATCAAGGTCCCAGAGTCTGGAGGAAGAGTGGAGAGGCCACAATCCAAGCTGCTTGAGGTCTAGTGTGAAGTTTCCACAATCAGTGATGGTTTGGGGAGCCATGTCATCTGTTGGTGTAGGTCCACTGTGTTTTATCAAGACCAAAGTCAGCACAGCCGTCTACCATGAAATTTTAGAGCACTTCATGCTTCCCTCTGCCGATAAGCTTTTTGGAAATGGGAATTTCATTCTCCAGCAGGAATTGGCACCTGTCCACACTGCCAAAAGAACCAATACCTGGTTTACACACAACAGTATCACTGTGCTTGATTGGCCAGCAAACTCGCCTGACCTTAACCCCATAGAGAATCTATTATAGAGAATCTATGGGGTATTGTCAAGAGGAAGATGAGACACCAGGCCCAACAATGCAGACGAGCTGAAGGCTGCTATCAAAGCAACCTGGGCTTCCATAACACCTCAGCAGTGCCACAGGCTGATCGCCTCCATGCCACGCCGCATTGATGCAGTAATTGATGCAAAAGGAGCCCCGACCAAGTATTGAGGGCATTTACTGAACATACATTTCAGTAGGACAACATTTCATATTTTAAAATAATTTTTCAAGCTGTTGTTATAAAGTATTCTAATTTACTGAGATAATGACTTTTGTGTTTTTCATTGGCTGTAAGCCATAATCATCAGCATTAACAGAAATAAACACTTGAAATAGATCACTCTGTGTGTAATGACTCTATATAATATGAGTTTCACTTTTTGTATTGAAGAACTGAAATAAATTATCTTTTTTATGATATTCTAATTTTGTGAGATGCACCAGTGTGTGTGTGTATGTATGTATGTATGTATATATATAATATAATATTATATATATATATATATATATATTATATATACAGTACAGACCAAAAGTTTGGACACACCTTCTCATTTAAAGATTTTTCTGTATTTTCTTGACTATGAAAATTGTACATTCACACTGAAGGCATCAAAACTATGAATTAACACATGTGGAATTATATACTTAACAAAAAAGTGTGAAACAACTGAAAATATGTCTTATATTCTAGGTTCTTCAAAGTAGCCACCTTTTGCTTTGATGACTGCTTTGCACACTCTTGGCATTCTCTTGATGAGCTTCAAGAGGTAGTCACCGGAAATGGTCTTCCAGCAATCTTGAAGGAGTTCCCAGAGATGCTTAGCACTTGTTGGCCCTTTTGCCTTCATGCTGCTGTCCAGCTCACCCCAAACCATCTTAATTGGATTCAGGTCTGGTGACTGTGGAGGCCAGCTCATCTGGCGTAGCACCCCATCACTCTCCTTCTTGGTCAAATAGCCCTTACACTGCCTGGAGGTGTATTTGGGGTCATTGTCCTGTTGAAAAATAAATGATGGTCCAACTAAACGCAAACCAGATGGAATAGCATGCCGCTGCAAGATGCTGTGGAAGCCATGCTGGTTCAGTATGCCTTCAGTTTTGAATAAATCCCCAACAGTGTCACCAGCAAAGCACCCCCACACCATCACACCTCCTCCTCCATGCTTCACGGTGGGAACCAGGCATGTAGAGTCCATCCGTTCACCTTTTCTGCGTCGCACAAAGACACTGTGGTTGGAACCAAAGATCTCAAATTTGGACTCATCAGACCAAAGCACAGATTTCCACTGGTCTAATGTCCATTCCTTGTGTTCTTTAGCCCCAACAAGTCTCTTCTGCTTGTTACCTGTCCTTAGCAGTGGTTTCCTAGCAGTTATTTTACCATGAAGGCCTGCTGCACAAAGTCTCCTCTTAACAGTTGTTGTAGACATGTGTCTGCTGCTAGAACTCTGTGTGGCATTGACCTGGTCTCTAATCTGAGCTGCTGTTAACCTGCGATTTCTGAGGCTGGTGACTCGGATAAACTTATGCTCAGAAGCAGAGGTGACTCTTGGTCTTCCTTTCCTGGGGCGGTCCTCATGTGAGACAGTTTCTTTGTAGCTCTTGATGGTTTTTGCAACTGCACTTGGGGACACATTCAAAGTTTGCCTAATTTTTCGGACTGACTGACCTTCATTTCTTAAAGTAATGATGGCCACTCGTTTTTCTTTACTTAGCTGCTTTTTTCTTGCCATAATACAAATTCTAACAGTCTATTCAGTAGGACTATCAGCTGTGTATCCACCAGACTTCACCACAACACAACTAATGGTCCCAACCCCTTTTATAAGGCAAGAAATCCCACTTATTAAATCTGACCGGGCACACCTGTGAAGTGAAAACCATTTCCGGTGACTACCTCTTGAAGCTCATCCAGAGAATGCCAAGATTGTGCAAAGCAGTCATCAAAGCAAAAGGTGGCTACTTTGAAGAACCTAGAATATAAGACATATTTTCAGTTGTTTCGCACTTTTTTGTTAAGTATATAATTCCACATATGTTAATTCATAGTTTTGATGCCTTCAGTGTGAATGTACAATTTTCAAAGTCATGAAAATATAGAAAAATCTTTAAATGAGAAGTTGTGTCCAAACTTCTGGTCTGGTCTGTACTGTATGTGTGTGTATATATATATATATATATATATATATATATATATATATATATATATATATACAGTACAGACCAAAAGTTTGGACACACCTTCTCATTTAAAGATTTTTCTGTATTTTCATGACTATGAAAATTGTACATTCACACTGAAGGCATCAAAACTGTGAATTAACACATGTGGAATTATATACTTAACAAAAAAGTGTGAAACAACTGAAAATATGTCTTATATTCTAGGTTCTTCAAAGTAGCCACCTTTTGCTTTGATGACTGCTTTGCACACTCTTGGCATTCTCTTGATGAGCTTCAAGAGGTAGTCACCGGAAATGGTCTTCCAACAATCTTGAAGGAGTTCCCAGAGATGCTTAGCACTTGTTGGCCCTTTTGCCTTCACTCTGCGGTCCAGCTCACCCCAAACATCTCGATTGGGTTCAGGTCTTGTGACTGTGGAGGCCAGGTCATCTGGCATAGCACCCCATCACTCCCCTTCTTGGTCAAATAGCCCATACACAGCCTGGAGGTGTATTTGAGGTTATGGTCCTGTTGAAAAATAAATGATGGTCTAACTAAACGCAAACCGGATAGAATAGCATGTCGCTGCAAGATGCTGTGGTAGCCATGCTAGTTCAGTATGCCTTCAATTTTGAATAAATTCCCAACAGTGTCACCAGCAAAGCACCCCCACACCACCACACCTCCTCCTCCATGATTCATGGTGGGAACCAGGCATGTAGAGTCCATCTGTTCACCTTTTCTGTGTCGTTCAAAGACACGGTGGTTGGAACCAAAGATCTCAAATTTGGACTCATCAGACCAAAGCACAGATTTCCACTGGTCTAATGTCCATTCCTTGTGTTCTTTAGCACAAACAAGTCTCTTCTGCTTGTTGCCTGTCCTTAGCAGTGGTTTCCTAGCAGCTATTTTACCATGAAGGCCAGCTGCACAAAGTCTCCTCTTAACAGTTGTTGTAGAGATGTGTCTGCTGCTAGAACTCTGTGTGGCATTGACCTGGTCTCTAATCTGAGCTGCTGTTAACCTGCGATTTCTGAGGCTGGTGACTCGGATAAACTTGTCCTCTTGGTCTTCCTTTCCTGGGGCGGTCCTCATGTGAGCCAGTTTCTTTGTAGCGCTTGATGGTTTTTGCAACTGCACTTGGGGACACTTTCAAAGTTTGCCCAATTTTTCGGACTGACTGACCTTCATTTCTTAAAGTAATGATGGCCACTCGTTTTTCTTTACTTAGCTGCTTTTTTCTTGCCATAATACAAATTCTAACAGTCTATTCAGTAGGACTATCAGCTGTGTATCCACCAGACTTCTGCACAACACAACTGATGGTCCCAACCCCATTTATAAGGCAAGAAATCCCACTTATTAAACCTGACAGGGCACAACTGTGAAGTGAAAACCATTTCCGGTGACTACCTCTTGAAGCTCATCAAGAGAATGCCAAGAGTGTGCAAAGCAGTCATCAAAGCAAAAGGTGGCTACTTTGAAGAACCTAGAATATAAGACATATTTTCAGTTGTTTCACACTTTTTTGTTAAGTATATAATTCCACATGTGTTAATTCATAGTTTTGATGCCTTCAGTGTGAATGTACAATTTTCATAGTCATGAAAATACAGAAAAATCTTTAAATGAGAAGGTGTGTCCAAACTTTTGGTCTGTACTGTATATATATATATATATATATATATAATATAATATAATATATGCATACATATATAAATATGCATACATATATGTGTGTGTATACATATATACACGCACGCACATATACGTTTGTGTATATAATGTATTCCACATCTAACGCTGGCTGCAGAATGATTTGAGAATCTGTCAGTGAACTTGTTCTGACGTGAACACTTACAACTCTTTTTTCTCTGTCTGTTTCTGAGCTCCTCTCTGCTGATTTATGACAACAGACCACATCAAAGTTGAATGTGCCGCGAAAGAAAAAACCTGTAAAAGCCAAACAATGCAACATTTTTATTGTAAACCCAGTTGCAATAAATTATTTTTAGCTTTAAATACATGCATTTAAATAGGAAATTGTTCTCAAAAGAGGACAAGCCCTGTTAAGGGTTTAGATATTAATTAGTTTACAAAGTATTCATTTCTCCAGTCTCAGTAACTGCAGTGCCAACTCGCACCTCATAGTCTTACGCTTAGAGGTCTTTGGGAAGTTCCGTCCCCCGGGCCCTTCGGGCAGGACGCTTCTTACCCGCGGCTGGGCATTACTTATTTAGCACCAGTGAGAGACTGCGTACTGTGCTGATGTCTGGTAAATCTTAAGTTGAGTTTCTCGTTAGACTGGAAATGTAGGAATTGAAGAGATTTTTCTTACTGTACGGAGGAGATAAGTGACAGCCTGCATGTTCTGCGTGTTTACTGCACACACAGGTCAGCTTGTGTCTATGCTGCTTGTATGACAAACAGGTTGTTCGGCTTCTGACATGTCGTTAATTATCGCCTTGGCTCATTACTCCAATGTGGCTGACGTTCAGATGGGGTTTCCATGGGTGCTAGGCTCAGGTGTACACAATTTGGCCCCGTGACTGCTTTTTTGGAGAGCATATCTGCTTAGATACAAACTTTTTTTTTTTTTTTTTTAAAGATTACGCGGTAGTTTGAACGTCATCGCCTGCCATGGGTTGTGCACCAAAACGCCATTTATCAGATGTACATTTAAAGGATTTTTTCTGCACAGATTTTACTCGCAGAAAAAATACGGACATGACTAATTCTTGTGCGTTTCTGCATGCGTATTTGCCTATACAATGCATTGCAAAAAACGCATGTAAAAACCGCATGCGTTTTTCTGCCAAGGAGATGCAGAAATGCTCAGGAAAATTTCTGCTTCATTTCTGCATCGTGGGCACTAAGCCTAAAGAGTTTGTACAAAGTACACACTTACTCACAGCTGATAATGTGCTGATCGCTGGAGGGGCCCACAGCTGGGACCCTGCCGCTCCTGACTGCCGCAGCGGTTGGGCGTGCATACCCCCTTCCTTCATTGTTTATGGGACTTCCAGAGAGTACAGCTGTTACACATTATATAGATTCTACACTACCGCTCCCAAGTCACCCATAAACTTGCACATATAGATCAGCACAGCATGCAAAATAACTTTCTTAGGGACACTTCTGTTCCCTCTAGACATCTGTAACAATGGCTTTGCGTACTTCCAGGAATTGTTGCATCTTCTGTTCCCTTAAAAAGAACCTGTCATGTCCCCAACCTCATACAGGGTTAATCTGCAGGTTAATAGCGTTTCAGTGCTCCCCCTACTGAAAGCCCGGCTACTGGGAGAAAATGAACTTTATTCCTCCCAGCAGACGCCAGCTTTCAGTTATAGGAGCGTGCCTGGTGTTGCAATAGTCACTGCTCAGTACCCAGTGAGCGGTGGCTGTAATCATTCCCCGGCACTATGGTTGACAACTCGCTTTGCACAGATACGCTGCACCTTTAGCTGTCAATCAAAATGCTGGCGTGTGCTTACAGCCGCCGCTCACTGTGTATTATACAGTTATTTAAATAGATCTGACATCATTGCTCTTGTAGAGGGTATACAGTAACGCTGCAGTACTGGTTTAACTTCAAGGCTTAGTCGTTTTTGTTTTTTGCTTTTGTTTTACAATGTAATTTCTTAGATTTACTTAGATATTTTCTTCATCAGATGAGCTACATAATTGGACTTGCTTGGTGGCAAAGAAGGCCGGGCTGGACGAAAGCGCAGTCTTGACGTATAATCCCCGGTTAAGATTAAAGAGAATGATTCCATACGACATACAAGCTGTGGCCATAATAGTCATTGTTCTCAAGTTAATATTTGGCCTTAACGATGACTTGGAATGGTAAGCCACAAATACATCTCTAAATGGCTCATGTTCAGTCTCCGCTTAAAGAGGTAGTCTGTTTTGGAGAAAAACCTTTTCAAAAGCCTATTGTGTTAGTCTGGGACTAGGTTATCAATTAATGGGGCTGAACTCCCACATTCAGCTGTTAACGTGGCCAAAACCCCCCACAATCAGCTGTTAGCAGGGCTTGTGGCTCCCATAAGTATAATATACTGTACATATGTGTGTGTATATATAAATATATAATATATATGGTGCCCTTGAAATTATTTCAGAAAATGAAGTATTTCTCTCAGAAAATTATTGCAATTACACATACTTTGTTATACACATGTTTATTTTGTTTGTGTGTATTGGAACAAAATCAAAAAACAGAGGAAAAAAAGGCAAATTGGACATAATTTCACACTAAACCCCAAAAATTGGCTGGACAAAATTGTTGCCGCCTTTCCAAAATTGTGGGTAAGCAACTTTTTTTTTTTTCAAGCATGTGATGCTCGTTCAAACTCACCTGTGGCAAGTAACAAGTGTGGGCACTATGAAAATCACACCTGAAACCAGATATAAAGAGGAGAAGTTGACTCAATCTTGTGTGACACACTAAGCATGGAGAACAGAAAGAGGAGAAGAGAACAGTCTAAGAACTTGAGAACCAAAATTGTTCCTTTGTCCTGGGTGCACAACATAATTAAGATCTTTCCACAGGTGTTCAATGGGAGTGAACACCTGTGCCATAGGTTGTAAACGTCCTAACATTGCTGTAGGGAGAAGGTTCCTTCAAATATGAAAGACCTGGAGCAGTTTGCAAGAGAAGAGTGGTCTGAAATTCCAGTTAAGAGGTGTAAGAAGCTTGTTGATCTTTTGTAGGAAGCGATTGATTGCAGTTAATCATTCCAAAGGGTGGCAACAATTTTTTTCCAGCCCATTTTTGGGGTTTAGTGTGAAATTATGTCAAAATGTGCCTTTTTTTTCTCTGTTTTTTTTGTGTTGTTCCAATACACACAAAGGAAATAAACGTGTGTAACAAAACGCGTTCAATTGCAATAATTTTCTGGGAGAAATACTTATTTTTTTGGAACAATTTCAAGGGTGCCAACACTTTCGGCCATGACTGTTTAAAGATGGGAGTGTGTTTGTGTATATTTATGTGTGTGTATATATGTACAGTACGGACCAAAAGTTTGGACACACCTTCTCATTTAAATATTTTTGTGTATTTTCATGACTTTGAAAATTGTACATTCACACTGAAGGCATCAAAACTATGAATTAACACATGTGGAATTATATACTTAACAAAAAAGTGTGAAACAACTGAAAATATGTCTTATATTCTAGGTTCTTCAAAGTAGCCACCTTTTGCTTTGATGACTGCTTTGCACACTCTTGGCATTCTCTTGATGAGCTTCAAGAGGTAGTCACCGGAAATGGTTTTCACTTCACAGGTGTGCCCTGTCAGGTTTAATAAGTGGGATTTCTTGTCTTATAAATGGGGTTGGGACCATCAGTTGTGTTGTGCAGAAGTCTGGTGGATACACAGCTGATAGTCCTACTGAATAGACAGTTAGCTTTTTTTTTGCCATAATACAAATTCTAAGTAAAGAAAAACGAGTGGCCATCATTACTTTAAGAAATGAAGGTCAGTCAGTCCGAAAAATTGGGCAAACTTTGAAAGTGTCCCCAAGTGCAGTTGCAAAAACCATCAAGCGCTACAAAGAAACTGGCTCACATGAGGACCGCCCCAGGAAAGGAAGACCAAGAGTCACCTCTGCTTCTGAGGATAAGATTATCCGAGTCACCAGCCTCAGAAATCGCAGGTTAACAGCAGCTCAGATTAGAGACAGGGTCAATGCCACACAGAGTTCTAGCAGCAGACACATCTCACAACAATTGTTAAGCGGAGACTTTGTGCAGCAGGCCTTCATGGTAAAATAGCTGCTAGGAAACCACTGCTAAGGATAGGCAACAAGCAGAAGAGACTTGTTTGGGCTAAAGAACACAAGGAATGGACATTAGACCAGTGGAAATCTGTGCTTTGGTCTGATGAGTCCAAATTTGAGATCTTTGGTTCCAACCACCGTGTCTTTATGCGACGCAGAAAAGGTGAACGGATGGACTCTACATACCTGGTTCCCACCGTGAAGCATGGAGGAGGAGGTGTGGGGGTGCTTTGCTGGTGACACTGTTGGGGATTTATTCAAAATTGAAGGCATACTGAACCAGCATGGCTACCACAGCATCTTGCAGCGGCATGCTATTCCATCCGATTTGCGTTTAGTTGGACCATCATTCATTTTTCAACAGGACAATGACCCCAAACACACCTCCAGGCTGTGTAAGGGCTATTTGACCAAGAAGGAGAGTGATGGGGTGCTACGCCAGATGACCTGGCCTCCACAGTCGCCAGACCTGAACCCAATCGAGATGGTTTGGGGTGAGCTGGACGGCAGAGTGAAGGCAAAAGGGCCAACAAGTGCTAAGCATCTCTGGGAACTCCTTCAAGATTGTTGGAAGACCATTTCCGGTGGCTACCACTTGAAGCTCATCAAGAGAATGCCAAGAGTGTGCAAAGCAGTCATCAAAGCAAAAGGTGGCTACTTTGAAGAACCTAGAATATAAGACATATTTTCAGTTGTTTCACACTTTTTTGTTAAGTATATAATTCCACATGTGTTAATTCATAGTTTTGATGCCTTCAGTGTGAATGTACAATTTTCAAAGTCATGATAATACAGAAAAATCTTTAAATGAGAAGGTGTGTCCAAACTTTTGGTCTGTACTGTATGTATGTATATACATATACATACATATATACACACATACATATATATACAGGGTTGTCCAAAAGTAGGTGGACAGAAAGTGTAATACGGTTATGAAGGGGGAGATTTATCAAACATGGTGTAAAGTGACACTGGCTGAGTTGCCCTTAGCAACCAATCAGATTCCACTTTTCATTCCTCACAGACTCTTTGGAAAATGAAAGGTGGACTCTGATTGGTTGCTAAGGGCAACTGAGCCAGTTCAGTGTGAATGTACAATTTTCATAGTAATGAAAATACGGAAAAAGCTTTAAATGAGAAGGTGTGTCCAAACTTTTGGTCTGTACTGTATATACGCACACACTCACTCCCATCTTTAAACAGTCATGGCCGAATGTGTTGGCAAGCTTGAAATTGTATTTCAATGCTTACTCTATATGCTCTTAACTTCTTTTTAATATTTTACAGGAAATTAGCAAAGCTTGCTGAAAGTAAAAATAAAGCGCAAACCGGTAAGGATCTGTGTTATATTTAGTTTGCCTGCATTTTCCATGATTTCTTAAAAAAAAAAAAAAAAAATAAGAAATCCAGCCATTGACATGAGTGGTTTACCTTGTAAATATAACCGTGCTGACCGATGCTACGCTCAGGTTATCTAGCGTAGAGTTGTGGGCAGCATAGTGAGCTGCAAAAGGGATGGGCGACCGTGCAATGCATGGTTTCTGCCTGAGCAGCAGCCTTTCATTATTTTGGTCCTCCATTTCAGAAAGTTTTGAGCTGAGGACTTCCCCTTATTATCCCCCTATGCCATGAAATCTTTAATGTTGATCTGAACACATGATGTAATAGGGGCTGCAGAGTGAAATTAAATGTTTGTTTGTTTTTTATTTTAATTTTGTCTCTCTGTTGCAGAGATATTAGCTATCAAAGTATTTGACACCTAATGAGTTAAATTTTGTTAAGTCCAAGTAGGTGTTATCAGATAGTTTTCAATGGGGCATATACTTCTCCCTGGATGAGCTGCCCAATCATAAGCAGACAGCAAAACAGCAGAAAACGAATGTGCCCTCCCATAGCTTAGGTTTCTCAGTGTATGAGATGCAATGATACAGCCCTGACCTGCTGGTCTTAACTTCCTACTTGGTTAGAAAGTGCAGCTGAGACAAGAGCCCAGGTGACTTACACATTTCAGATAAGGTCTTGGGGAGGGGGGGGAGGGGCAGCACAGCTGAGTTTGGCTCTGTCACATTACAAACCTTTATATCAGCTCTCTTCCTCTCATAGCATTGTCAGCTCTGCTGTACTGCCCCTACCCTTGCACTGCCTGTCCGCAGATGAGTCATACTTATGTTTGCACAAGTGTGGTTACTGACACAGCTCTGGACAGGCATTGAGGGAGAAGGGGCAGTACCACAGAGCTGACAGTGCTATGAGGAGAGGACAGCTTATAGAAGAGTTTGTAATTTGACACAGCTAAACTCAGCTATGCTGCCTCTTCTCCCCAAGGGTCCCTATCCAAAAGGTGTGAATCATCTGGAGGAGAGTGAATAGAAGGGTTATTAATGTAACACATCTAAATTCAGCTGCTCCTTTCCCCACAGAGACCTTATCACAAAGGAGTGAGTCATATGTGCTCTAATCTCCCAGCACTTTCTAATGATTCAGGAGGTTCGACCAAGAAATCAGCAGAGTCATTACATCTCACATACTGACAAACATCAGCTATTGTGGAGGCGTGTTCTTTTTTTCTGTCACCCATGACAGCACAACGAGAGAGGGGATCCGCCCTTCAAGGATAGGAAACCTTCAAGATAAAAAGGGCGGCGCCTCTCTCCGCCTCAGTTGTTTTCTGTCCTTGATGGGGGACCTTCCTTCTTGTCGGCGGCGACAGCAGCAAGTTAATTTTACCTGTGCCGGTCGGTTGTGGCAGGGCACAGTCTCTGCTGCGGCCGGTCCCGTGGGTCCTGGAAGCGCCGCGGAGGGCGCCGACATGTGGTCTCCCCGCGTGCGGGCGGGGGTTTGCGGCACCTACACAGCATGGTAGCCGGCAAACCCTGCATCTCGGATGTGACGTCACGGTGACGAAGTGACGAAGCCGGAAGTCGCTCCCCGATGACGCGCCCCGGGACCTCAGACCCCAGGTGTAATTTTCGTGGGAGGTACCGGAAGCTGCGGGAACGCCGGCCGGTGAGCTCCCTGGCAGAATGAGGGTACTTAAGGGCAGATCACCGGCCAGGCAGGGGCGCAGTGCACCGTAATGGCCTCACAGCAGCCCTCCCCTCCGCATCAGCAGCAAGAGCAGCAGTCCATGCTGCAGCAGCCCGAGGAGATGGAGCAGCCGCAGCAGCCTCAGCGCCAGAGGCGCACCCAGGAGCAGCTTCCACCGCAGAGCAGGAGCAGTGGGCGTTCTGGGACACTCAGCACCAAGGATTCAAGATCCAGCCGGCATAGCTCCTGTAGGATCGATGATTCCGTGGTCTCCCGAGGAGAAGTATTGGATACCGTCCTGCCTCCCGTTCCGGTACCCTGTTTTTATCTACTGGGTGGTGAGTGAGCTACGTGAAAGTCGACATATTAATGTAGACTTTTTCCTGTTTTGTCTCCCTCTCTCCCTCTCCTTACTCCTTTATATGGTCAGGATGTCCCTAAGAAACTAAGAAATGTATGGAGAAATCCAAGTACAGAGTATGTGCCCTGTGTGAACGGGGTCTGACTAAAGACTGGCCCAAAAAATTATGCCAGCCATGTATTGAGGAAACTATTTCAGAGGGAACCCCTTATTTTGCTTCAAATCTAAAAACCCTTATTAGGTCTGAGGTAGAAAAATCGTTAAAATCGTTTTCCCAAGCAAAACAAGCATCCCAGACCCATAGAGCAAAAACCCCACCCACTCTTTCAGACTCTGAATCCGACAAGGGAATGCTGGATGACTCCACTGACTCTTCCTCTTCGGATAGCGAGGCAGCCACAGGTCATTGTTTTCCCCTGGAAAGTGTGGATAGCTTAGTAAAAGCCGTCAGGTCCACAATGGGGTTAGTTGACCAAAAGGCAAAAAAATCGGTACAGGATATTATGTTCGGCACCTTGGATCTGAAAAAACATAGTTTTCCCGATTAATGATAAGGTGCAGGGACTTATCAAGAAGGAGTGGGATAGGCCGGAGAAAAAGGGTCCCCTTCCATCCTCCTTCAAAAGGAAATATCCCTTTCATGAGGAAGATACCGCTGCCTGGAATAAAGCCCCGAAGCTGGATGTTGCGGTATCCAAAGCTTCTAGAAGATCTTCTCTCCCTTTTGAAGACACAGGGATGCTGAAGAACCCACTGGACCGGAAGGTAGATACCTTCCTTAAGGGTACTTGGAAGTCATCAGCAGGGGCATTGAAACCAGCCATAGCAGCAACCTGTACGGCAAGATCCCTTATGGTTTGGTTAGACAGGTTAGAAGACCAGGTTAAGAACGAGTCACAGGACTCCATTCTGGCCTCTCTACCAGTATTGAAAGGAGCTGCTGCCTTCTTATCGGACGCCTCTGCGGATTCTGCCAGATTAGCAGCAAGATCTGAGGCCCTGTCTAATGCCGGCCATAGAGCAGTCTGGCTGAAATGTTGCTCAGGGGATATATAAACGAAAGGAAAGCTATGTTCTCTTCCGTGTGAAGGAGATTTTCTTTTCGGTGCCTCTCTTGACACAATTCTAGAGAAAGCAGGTGACAACAAAAAAGGATTTCCTAAATCTTCCTTCTCAACTTTTAAGCAGTCCTTTCGGAGGAAGAAATTTGGCCGCAGAAGGACATCCACAGAACAATCTAGATGGGAAGATCGTTCCAGGAAAGGGAAAGGGTTTTTGTTCGGCGGGCCCTCCCAGGATAGTCGCAAACCACCAAAATGACACTCTATCCCAGGTGGGAGGGAGGCTCTCTCACTTCCTTCCAGCCTGGGAAAGGATCTCTTCCAGCAAGTGGATCCTCAATTTAGTAAAATCATATTTAAAACTGGAATTTCTGAGGAACCCACCAGAGAAATTTATTCCGACTGCCTTAAGATCCTCTCTACCAGAACAGCGGGCACTGGAGGAAGAGATTTCAGGTCTCCTGCAAAAGAACGTCTTGCTGGAGGTATCACCACAAGAGGAAAGAAGAGGGTTCTATTCCACCTTGTTCTTTATAAAGAAGTCAGACAATTCATACAGAGTCATGCTCAACTTGAAAGGCCTAAACAAATTCCTGAACATTCCATCATTCAAGATGAAAACAATAAAATCAACGATAAGCCTTCTATTCCCCGGCTGCTACATGGCTGTGTTGGACCTAAAGGATGCGTATTACCATGTGCCAATCCATCACGACTTTCAAAAATACCTCAGAGTAGCCGGAACGGTGCAGGGAGTCATCAAGCACTTCCAGTACAGAGCTCTTCCCTTCGGCTTAGCAGTGGTGCCCCGCATATTCACAAAACTTATAGCGGAGGTTACGGCTCATCTCAGGGAGGAAAACAGATTGATCATTCCGTACCTGGACGACTTCCTAATAGTGGGCAAAACTCACAATCACTGCCTGGACCAAGTTGATTAGGTGTGCACCATCTTGAAAAACTTAGGATGGTGTTTAAACCTAGAAAAATCAAAACTGATCCCACATACAACTCAGATCTTTTTAGGCCTTACTCTGGATTCGGTTCGACAGGAATGCTGCCTGCCTGAGCAGAAAAGAGAGAAAATAAAAAATTTAGTTTCGACAGCCATAACAGACCCAGGCCATGTCTCTGCTGGGGTCCCTCACCTCCTGCATCCCAGCAGTATGCTGGGCCCAATTTCATTCAAGAGAATTACAATGGGACGTCCTAAAGAACAAAATCGTCCACAGGGGGCATCTGGAGGGCAGGTTAACACTCCCTCACAATGTAATTCAGTCACTGTATTGGTGGTTAAAGACAAACACGTTCCAGACAGGCATCCCCTGGGTTCTCCAAATTACCAGAGTGATTACTACGGACGCCAGCCCCAGGGGATGGGGGGCGCACCTAGACAACCACCCGATACAGGGGACTTGGTCAGAGGAGGAGAGTCTGGAGTCTTCCAACATGTGGGAACTACGAGCAGTAGAGAAGTCACTAATCAGCTTCTTACCCCTTCTACGATGACATCACATAAAAAATGCTAGAAAACACTTGGGCCAACATTTCAAAGAGCTCACGAATCAGTGGTGACGACATAAACTAGTTCACCACTCATAGTCATGAGCAAAACATTGCCTACTCAAGGAATGGTATGAAAAAGCGCGAGATTGAGTACAAATGGCATAAAAACATTGAAGTTTATTAGTCAATTAGAAATATACAAAAATAATAATACGCAAGGAAAGGTCAAGTCTATAGTGATTATAGAAAGTGGACGGAGATGACCATGTGGCCGCCTTACATATTTGCTCAATGGGCACGTCCGCTCTTTCTGCCCAGGAAGCAGCCATGCCCCGTGTAGAGTGGGCCTTCAGAATGTTAGGAGGATCTCTGCCTGATCCCGTATAGGCCATCGTGATGGCTTCCCGGATCCACCTTGATAGAGTGCCTTTTGAGACCTTTGATCCCTTTCGGGAGCCCTGAAAGGAGACAAATAGGGCCCTATCCTTCCTCCATGAGCTTATGGATGCTAAATAATATAGAAGGCATCTCCTGACATCCAAGGTATGAAATCTTTCCTCCTTGCTATTTTTTGGTTCAGGACAGAAGGATGGTAGAGCTATCTCCTGAGACATATGAAACTTAGAAACAATCTTAGGTAGGAAAGCAGGGTCTGGTCTCAAAACTACCCTATCGTCTAGCACTAAGGTAAAAGGTGGATCTGCAGATAAAGCCTGTAACTCACCAACCCTCCGTGCTGATGTTAAAGCCACCAGAAGTATTGTTTTTAGGGTGAGTAATTTTATGGACCCTGAGCTAAGGGGTTCAAAGGGAGAACCTGTTAACGCGTTTAGCACTAAGTTTAAATCCCAAGAGGGGACCCTTATTATAGGGGCTGGATTGGCTCTACTGCATGCCCTCACGAACCTGGAAATCCATTTGTTACCGGCCAGATTATAATTATACAAGGCCCCTAAGGCAGAGATTTGGACCTTTAAGGTGCTAACCGCTAGGCCTTTTTCCAGCCCTTTTTGAAGAAATTCCAAAATGGCCGTTATGGGAACCCTCCCCCCCCCCCCCCAGGGAGAATCCCTGAGATGACAAGAACTTCTTCCAGACTCTACTGTAAATTTTAGTAGTGATTGGTTTCCTACTACCTAGAAGAGTAGTAACTAGATTCAATGAGAAACCCCGACCCTCTAGCAACGACCTCTCAAGTTCCAGGCCGCTAAGTGCAATCCTTTCACCTGAGGATGGAATATAGGACCTTGAGCAAGAAGGTCGGGAATCTCTGGAAGAATCCAGGGGTTCGTGATTGACATGCCCTTAGCCAAAAGAACCATGGTCCCTTGGGCCAGAAGGGGGCTATGAGGACCACTCGAGCTTGATCCTCCCGGATCTTCCTCAACACAGCTGGAATTAGGCACGTTGGGGGAAAGGCATAGGCCAGACTGAAATCCCATCTGCACTGGAAGGCGTCTACTACTAAAGGGTTTTCTGTGGGATTCAGTGAGCAGAACTTTTTTAATTTGCTGTTCTGACGAGTCGCAAACAGGTCGACCTCTGGAGACCCCCACATGGCCACTAGCTGGCGGAAGACTGAGTGATTTAGAGTCCATTCTCCCTGCAATAATGGCCTGCGACTTAGAAAGTCTGCCTTCGTGTTGCCCTCTCCACTGATATGAAGGATCTTTAAAGAAAGAATTTTTCCTTCCACTAGAGAAAATATCCTCCCCGCAATTTGCATTAGTGATTTTGAGCAAGTTCCCCCTTGGTGGTTCACATATGCCACAGTGACCTGGTTGTCAGACAGCATTTTTTATGTGATGAAAAACCACGAGATTGAGTACAAATGGCATAAAAACATTGAAGTTTATTAGTCAATTAGAAATGTACAAAAATAATAATACGCAATATATACAGAAATATAATTATACAGACACTAGGTGAGTATTGGATAACCAAAGGGAAAAGGAAAGAAGGGAAAAAATAGCCCCCATGAGAGCCTCAAAGTCCCCCATAAAAATGTATTACAAATTGCATAAGTGCAAATAAATTCCACACAAGGAGGAGTCAAGCGGGAGAGAAGAGACCAGGGGAAAAGATAAGATAAGAAAAGAAAATGTAAAAGACGGTGGAATCGCAAGGAGCGCATGCAGTCACAATCAGATGTAAAGGATAAGGTACCCCTTACATATAGTTCCGCAATGTCGGAGTAAAGAATAAGTCGGGGCACTCACCGAACTGACTGGTAGCTCACGCAAACAGGTAGGGCACAGAGGGGCAGAGAAAGGACACCCACCAGGGGCCTTGACGCGCGTTTCGCGTTGGGCTTTATCAAGAGGCTCGTGGTATGTAGTTGATAAGGACCAAAATATATAGGACCTTAGACTGTCACATGGACGATCATGTGTTCGCCTGCATGAGGCTGTGACGAGGGCCGGCCGTTACAGCGCATGCGCCGGGGTCACAGCGGTACCAGCAGTCGCGCGTCATCCATCGCGGCACGCGCGCAACCGGAAGTGTCAAATGACAACATCCGGGGGCGCGTCATTGCCATGGAGATGGATACACGTGGGTGCCGGCCGCGATTACCCAGCGCATGCGCACAACCGGCCGTCGCCACAGCGCTACAATGTGTCCCGTATAAGGTTAGTGAGATATATATAGTGTGACCACTATTTAGGAAAAGGAGAAAGAGAGAGAGAACGAAAGAAGAAAGGGAAGAAATAAAAAGAAATATGATGACAGAAAAGTATAATGAGAGAAATAGTTATTATATGTATGAATAAAGCAGAATACATAGTCACATTTAAATGAAAAATGAGATACTATATATATAAGGAAGCATATTTCCCTCATACAATACAGGAGGATACTACATAACAATCTTCTTGAAAGAGATTCTCAATTCCCATTCCGTCATGATATGAGGATAATATGGAAAACAGCTGATCCCATCAAAGAAATATAAGGTGCAGAAAAAGTGGTCAAGCAATCTAAATAAGGAAACAAAGACACAAATAAGTAACAAATCACACGGACAATTAAAAGAATATAAAACCAAAAAGAAGAAGGATGTTTAACCCCTAGGGATAAATCTCTAGGGGAAAAGAAACAAGAGTGCCCCCGGGCATCGGGAGCGAGGCATAGCCCAGGGCGAGATCAGGCGCAGAAACGCACACGTGAGGAGCAGAGCATAACAAACATAACATTCAAAACCAGGGGGACTGGAGATATGAAAATAAATGATGATCATAAAAATGAAGAGAAACCAAGATGTTTGTTAAGCCCCCGTGGTGCAAGGGTGTCAAGAGTAGTGATCCACCTGGCTTCCTTTTGCGCCAGAAGGCGTTTGGCGTTCCCACCCCGGGAGCCCATATGAACCACGTCAATGCCACAGACCCTCAGTGATCGAGGGTCAGAATTATGGGCAGATTTAAAATGTCGTGGTAAAGTCTTGAGCGCCCGGGGATCAGGGATCGCCCTAGCCGCAATGATGTCCCTAACATGTTCGCGAACTCTGACTCTCAGCTCCCTAGAGGTAAGGCCTACATAAATAAGTCCGCAGCCACATGTGGCATGATAGATCATGCGGATGTTGAAATTATTCTTTACTCCGACATTGCGGAACTATATGTAAGGGGTACCTTATCCTTTATATCTGATTGTGACTGCATGCGCTCCTTGCGATTCCACCGTCTTTTACATTTTCTTATCTTATCTTTTCCCCTGGTCTCTTCTCTCCCACTTGACTCCTCCTTGTGTGGAATTTATTTGCACTTATGCAATTTGTAATACATTTTTATGGGGGACTTTGAGGCTCTCATGGGGGCTATTTTTTCCCTTCTTTCCTTTTCCCTTTGGTTATCCAATACTCACCTAGTGTCTGTATAATGAGATTTGTGTATATATTGCGTATTATTATTTTTGTACATTTCTAATTGACTAATAAACTTCAATGTTTTTATGCCATTTGTACTCAATCTCGTGGTTTTTCATCACATAAAAAATGCTGTCTGACAACCAGGTCACTGTGGCATATGTGAACCACCAAGGGGGAACTTGCTCAAAATCACTAATGCAAATTGCGGGGAGGATATTTTCTCTAGTGGAAGGAAAAATTCTTTCTTTAAAGATCCTTCATATCAGTGGAGAGGGCAACACGAAGGCAGACTTTCTAAGTCGCAGGCCATTATTGCAGGGAGAATGGACTCTAAATCACTCAGTCTTCCGCCAGCTAGTGGCCATGTGGGGGTCTCCAGAGGTCGACCTGTTTGCGACTCGTCAGAACAGCAAATTAAAAAAGTTCTGCTCACTGAATCCCACAGAAAACCCTTTAGTAGTAGACGCCTTCCAGTGCAGATGGGATTTCAGTCTGGCCTATGCCTTTCCCCCAACGTGCCTAATTCCAGCTGTGTTGAGGAAGATCCGGGAGGATCAAGCTCGAGTGGTCCTCATAGCCCCCTTCTGGCCCAAGGGACCATGGTTCTTTTGGCTAAGGAGCATGTCAATCACGAACCCCTGGATTCTTCCAGAGATTCCCGACCTTCTTGCTCAAGGTCCTATATTCCATCCTCAGGTGAAAGGATTGCACTTAGCGGCCTGGAACTTGAGAGGTCGTTGCTAGAGGGTCGGGGTTTCTCATTGAATCTAGTTACTACTCTTCTAGGTAGTAGGAAACCAATCACTACTAAAATTTACAGTAGAGTCTGGAAGAAGTTCTTGTCATCTCAGGGATTCTCCCTGGGGGGGGGGGGGGGTTCCCATAATGGCCATTTTGGAATTTCTTCAAAAAGGGCTGGAAAAAGGCCTAGCGGTTAGCACCTTAAAGGTCCAAATCTCTGCCTTAGGGGCCTTGTATAATTATAATCTGGCCGGTAACAAATGGATTTCCAGGTTCGTGAGGGCATGCAGTAGAGCCAATCCAGTCCCTATAATAAGGGTCCCCTCTTGGGATTTAAACTTAGTGCTAAACGCGTTAACAGGTTCTCCCTTTGAGCCCCTTAACTCAGGGTCCATAAAATTACTCACCCTAAAAACAATACTTCTGGTGGCTTTAACATCAGCACGGAGGGTTGGTGAGTTACAGGCTTTATCTGCAGATCCACCTTTTACCCTAGTGCTAGACGATAGGGTAGTTTTGAGACCAGACCCTGCTTTCCTACCTAAGATTGTTTCTAAGTTTCATATGTCTCAGGAGATAGCTCTACCATCCTTCTGTCCTGAACCAAAAAATAGCAAGGAGGAAAGATTTCATACCTTGGATGTCAGGAGATGCCTTCTATATTATTTAGCATCCATAAGCTCATGGAGGAAGGATAGGGCCCTATTTGTCTCCTTTCAGGGCTCCCGAAAGGGATCAAAGGTCTCAAAAGGCACTCTATCAAGGTGGATCCGGGAAGCCATCACGATGGCCTATACGGGATCAGGCAGAGATCCTCCTAACATTCTGAAGGCCCACTCTACACGGGGCATGGCTGCTTCCTGGGCAGAAAGAGCGGACGTGCCCATTGAGCAAATATGTAAGGCGGCCACATGGTCATCTCCGTCCACTTTCTATAATCACTATAGACTTGACCTTTCTGCCTCCTCTGATCTGCAGACTGGGTTCTGCAGACTGTGGTCCCTCCGTTACATACCTAGTTCTCTGTAATTCTCCCATTGTGCGGTCATGGGTGACATAAAAACATGTATATTACTTACTTAATGTGTTTTTTCGGAACCCATGACAGCACCTTTACATTCCCTCCCTATCACTATGGTGTTCACCTTCCGGTTGGTGGGTGTTGAGTATTCACATGGGTGAAATTCCTTCATGGTTAATAAAATGATGTGCTGTAACCGGAGAGTCCTCTCATGCTCTGTAATCCACTGAGGCTTAGAGAGGCGCCATCCTTTTTATCTTGAAGGTTTCCTGTCTTTGAAGGGCGGATCCCCTCTCTCGTTGTGCCGTCATGGGTTCCGAAAAAACACATTACCGGTAAGTAATATACGTGTTTCTGCTATAGGGAGAAGACATATACGCCCCCAGAGAAAACTATCTGATAACACCCACTCGGACTTAACTGAAGTCAACTCATGGTGCCAAGTACTTTGATTGCTAATATCTCGTATCTCAGCAGTGAAAGGTCCTCTTTGGCTTTTGCTCATCTTGGAAGCAACAATACTTAGAGACACCTGGCAGCCATTTATCCTGCTGTTACTGTACATATAGCATGTCCGCTTTGCTAACCCAAGTTGGGGAAGATGCTGCTGACCAAACATTATGGTCACCTATAGATGTCTGCGATTAGTATATTAAGCTCCTATAGCACAGTGGCATGCCATTGCAGTCTACAGCTTTGATGGCATGCTGAGACTTGTAGTCTACCAACACAATGCCCAACATTTCTCTGACGTCTTGCATTTGTGTTCACTCTATCCCTTTTAGAGAATGCATGTGGTCAATATTGATACCTTTTGGTTTATTATTTCAGGTATCACAAGATTTGATTTAAAAAAATGGTACATGATCATGAGACCGTGTATGGATGAAGCGGCCATGAATCTAGAGGAAGAGCAGGCCAGGTATGTGCGTTTATTCTGCTTTGTGTCACATTGTGTATGGTTTTGGAGTTGTGAGGAACAAGGAAACAAACACGAACACCAAGAAAATATAAAAATTAAGGTTTCTTCATTTCTCATAGGCTTTGCAATGTTTTAATAATATGTATGTTTCAATCCAGAACTAATGATAAAGGGGTTTCCTGGGCACAAAGTGTATAGAAAAGTTGCAGATTGTTTTTTTTTATTTTTATTTCAGATATAAAGATTAAAGAGGATCTGTCACCAGATTTCACAATACAAACTGCATACATTATTAAATTAAATCTTAGATCTGATGGGGCTGCTGTACTTACTCTGAAAAAAAAAAATCAATGACACAATCCTTTTTTGAAAGTTCCTTTCATGTTCAATTTTTTTCCAGGATTATAAAGCCATACTAATATGGATTTTCATAGTATCTACACCGGCATCATCAGGTCTAAGAGATCAATTTTAATAATGTATGCAGCTTTTACTGTGAAATCTGATGACAGATCCGCTCTAAGATTTGTTTATCTAATACCCAAAAATACTATTGCTGCCCTTGGTGTGGATTTGTGCGGAGTTTCCATGAGCGGCACCTATTTGTTAGTTCCGGTACTAATAATACCTGTGTTTGTCCAATATTTAAATAGCCCTAATTTGCACAGATCACTTTAATTTCGCATCTTTTTTGTTTGCAGATTTCCTTGGGACAGTGAGAGAGTTTTGTCTTACTCTCGGAGGTCCAGAGCAAGGTTAATAAAAAGGCAGCGTAAGTGCGGATTGTTTATAGTCAATACAGTTTGATGTTCATACAAGGCGTGCTGCTTGCTCGCTCCAGGCTGCTTGCATGCAGTGATGGTAATTCGCAGACTATTAAGAAGGCTTTGTTTATCCATAAACATTTGCTAATATAAGGGTTTATTTTGTTGTTGTTCTTTATTGTATTCTAATGACTATTCATCAAACTAGACAAATGACTGTGCTCACATCATCTTACCTTAGTCAGCGGTAGCTGTATCCTTGGTCTCGGCCACAAAGAACCGAACTTTGGGAATTTGGAATATTCTTAGTGATCTCCGACTACAACTCCCAGCAAACCCTGGCAGCTTCTCTCGGGGAATGCAGATTTGCAACAAGGCAAAAAAAAAATCAACGTCACATTCCTTTTTTGAAAGTTTCTTTAGCAGGATTCACAAAATATTTTTTTCCCAGCAATTCTAATATGGATTTTCATAGTGTCTACAGCAGTATCATCAGGTCTAAAAGACCAATTTAATAATGTATGCAGTTTTAACTGTGGAGTCTGGTGATAGATCAGCTTTAAGATCTATTTATAGAATACCTGAAAACTTTTACATTTTTTTTTAATAACGATTTGTGCTGAGATTTTATGAGCTGCAACCTATTTGTTAGTTCCAGTACCAATAATACCTGTATTTGTCGATGCAGGTCCACTTGTTTTGCACCTCACTACACTAATGCACTCTTCAAGCTACACTTTTCATAGTGAGGCACAAAACGAGTCGATCTGCATCGACAAATACAGGTATTATTGGTACCGGAACTAGCTAATATGTCGCCGCTCATAAAACATTCAGCACAAATCCGTGCCAATCACAGCAAAATTTTTCAGGTATTGCATAAATAAATCTTAAAACTGATCTGTCACCAGATTTCACAGTTAAAACTACATGTATTAAATTGGTCTCTTAGACTTGATGATACTGGTTGTAGATACTATGAAAATCCATGTCTGTTTTTTTGTTTTGCAGATAATTCTTCACACATCCTGACCTTCCATCTAGAACATGAGCAATAACTGTCACCCGGGCAAAACAAGGGCCTGGATGTCTGTAATAATGAGTCCGGGCACTGATGAATGGCATCTTTTGTCTGTGTCTCCACACAGGGATAGCAAAGAACCTGCAGAGTCAGTTTAGCAAGCTGGCGGGTGCTGCACCTGACGCTGGGAATCGGGGCCCATCAAGTTTCTTGTTTAACTGGGAAGAGCCGAACACAGGCAAGATCTGTTTTCATGGCCACAGCCTGGAGGGAATTGCGCAAGAAAGTAAGAAACTGCTCTGCAGCCTGAAGAAGAATTACTGGTTGAACACCGTGAAAAAATGCAGAAGCAGGTAAGACGTTCCTAGAGCGAATACCTAGTAATTGTTATGAGAGGCGCGATGCCCCACAGCAGAAACATCCCTTTCTATGGGATAGGGCATGACTTGTCGATCTCTAAGAGACCCCCAGGGATCTTAAGATTGGGGTTCTCTAACCCAAAGAACAAGGCTCTACAATCCTGAAAGGAGCGGATACACATAGGGATGCCAGGCCTCATTGTCTATGGAACTGCTGGAAAAAAGCTTTTCTCAGCATTTTCAGTGAATGGGGTGGAGGACGTAGATTGCCATCTCCGCTCCTATCTCAGGGTTCAGAGCCCCAATCTCAGGACCCTTGGGAGTCCCAGCAATCAACAGGTTATCTTCTATCCTGTGAATAGGGAATAAACTGACCACTTAGGAATAAACTTTTAAGAGTTTTCTATGAGTGCCATTTTTGGAAAGGAAAAAAAAACAAACTATTGTAATCTTGGACAATTGCTTTAATTTATGAGCTATCGCTATAATGGGTTTCGAGGAACTATAGCATTTGCTGAAGAATTCATATGTACATCATTGTAGTGAATATTAAGACGTTGTCCACTACTTAGATATTGATGGACTGTGCTTCTGATAAATCATCAATATCCAAGATTTGCAGTGGCAGACAGGTGTGCACATAGTACAGCGCGTCTAGTGGCTGTTCCTGGGTACTGCAGTTCTGCTCCTATTCACTGAGCTGCAGCACCTGAGAATGGCTCAATACAGAGTGTATGAAAATACACTTTTCTGCCACGGGATAGGCCACCAACATCAAAGCAGTGGACAACCGTAAAATGGTTGACTACCACTTTTCTAAAGCTGAACAGTTTGGATAAAAATAATTAAAAAAAAATAAGTAAATATATATATATATCTCCAAAAACATACTGATAGGGAATATAGATTATAGATGGGGACAGCGATGATAATGTATGTAAAGTGCTGCAGAATATGTTGGCGCTATATAAAAATAAAGATTATTATTATTATTATTATTTATTGGTGGATATATATATATATATGTATATATACAGGGTGGTCCAAAAGTAGGTGGCCAGAAAATAATAACATTTATTTTGATTTATATATAAAATTATATTTACTAACACAAGCATAATATTGACAATTACATTTTATTCTGAACAATAATACAAAAGCCCTTAAATTTTACCAACGCACTCGCTCAAACTGTTTTCCGTTACAATTTGCACAGCTTTGAAGTCGCCTCTTACGCTTCGACAAACTTTTTTGCACAAGTCTCTTTGGGTATTAATTTCTTGAAATGCATCTCTTATGTAATTCTTCAAATCACTGACACTTTTTGGTTTACTCCCCAAAAGAAAAAATCCATTGGGGTCAAGTCTGGTGAACGTGCCGGCCAATCAAGTGGGCCTCTTCGGCCAATCCATTTATTAGGAAGTGTTTCATCAAGATACTTGCGGACCACTCTTGAATAATGTGGAGGGGCCCCATCTTATTGGAAATAAAGGTCATTTGAATTAGGCTGTTGCTGTAACTGGGGAACAACTTGATTCATTAGAATTTCGAGATACTTATCTCCTGTGACTGTTCCATCAAAAAATATTGGTCCTAAAACACCAAAACTTGAAATATCTCCCCAAACATTGACACCAGGCTCATTTAGTTGTTGCTCTAATGTTAAATGCATGTTCTCATTATACCAGTAAATACAATTATGTCTGTTAATATGGCTGGAGAATTAGAAAGAAGCTTCATCACTCCACATAATGTTATCTAAAATTACTGGATTTTCTTCAGTTTCGTTAAGCATAATCTCAATAAATTGCAGCCGCCTGTCCGGATCATCCTCCAATAAACCATGAATTAGACGTGGACGATCAGCTTCCACTCTATAGATTTCAGGATTCGCATGATAGAAGCTCGTGAAATTCCCAATTTCAAAGAGGCTCTTCTGGTGGACTTTTTTGGACTCTGAACAAATGTTTCAGCAACCTGTTGTTAATTATCTTCTGTACAGACTGTTTTGAGTCGACCAGTTTTTGGAGCATTAAGGATTGAGCCAGTGGCAGTGAATTTGTCACGAATGCTGTAAATGGTTTGTCTCTTTGGGGCTTGAGTACCAAATGTTTCAACCCAATTTGCTCTAACGGTTTCAGCATTTTGAGATTTCCAATACTCTGTTAAAATCCATTTTTTTTAATCTGTATTTAAATTATTTGCCATTATGTGTTATCTGAATTATCTGAAAAGAAAACAGATTTGGGGGAGATCTATCTGTGAAAACTAGATCTGTGAAACTGGCTCAGTTGCCCTTAGCAACCAATCAGAGTCCACCTTTCATTTTCCAAAGAGTCTGTGAGGAATGAAAAGTGGAATCTGATTGGTTGCTAAGGGCAACTGAGCCAGTTTCACTTTACACCATGTTAGATAAATCTCCCTCTTCATAACCGTATTACACTTTCTGTCCACCTACTTTTGGACAACCCTGTGTATATATGTATGTATGTGTATGTGTATATATATATATATACAGTACAGACCAAAAGTTTGGACACACCTTCTCATTTAAAGATTTTTCTGTATTTTCATGACTATGAAAATTGTACATTCACACTGAAGGCATCAAAACTATGAATTAACACATGTGCAATTATATACTTAACAAAAAAGTGTGAAACAACTGAAAATATGTCTTATATTCTAGGTTCTTCAAAGTAGCCACCTTTTGCTTTGATGACTGCTTTGCACACTCTTGGCATTCTCTTGATGAGCTTCAAGAGGTAGTCACCAGAAATGGTCTTCCAACAATCTTGAAGGAGTTCCCAGAGATGCTTAGCACTTGTTGGCCCTTTTGCCTTCACTCTGCGGTCCAGCTCACCCCAAACCATCTCGATTGGGTTCAGGTCTGGTGACTGTGGAGGCCAGGTCATCTGGCGTAGCACCCCATCCCTCTCCCTCTTGATCATATAGCCCTTACACAGCCTGGAGGTGTGTTTGGGGTCATTGTCCTATTGAAAAATAAATGATGGTCTAACTAAATGCAAACCGGATGGAATAGCATGCCGCTGCAAGATGCTGTGGTAGCCATGCTGGTTCAGTATGCCTTCAATTTTGAATAAATCCCCAACAGTGTCACCAGCAAAGCACCCCCACACCATCACACCTCCTCCTCCATGCTTCACGGTGGGAACCAGGCATGTAGAGTCCATCCGTTCACCTTTTCTGCGTCGCACAAAGACACGGTGGTTGGAACCAAAGATCTCAAATTTGGACTCATCAGACCAAAGCACAGATTTCCACTGGTCTAATGTCCATTCCTTGTGTTCTTTAGCCCAAACAAGTCTCTTCTGCTTGTTTCCTGTCCTTAGCAGTGGTTTCCTAGCAGCTATTTTACCAAGAAGGCCTGCTGCACAAAGTCTCCTCTTAAGAGTTGTTAAAGAGATCTGTTTGCTGCTAGAATTGACATGGCATTGACCTGGTCTCTAATCTGAGCTGCTGTTAACCTGCGATTTCTGAGGCTGGTGACTTGGATAAACTTATCCTCAGAAGCAGAGGTGACTCTTGGTCTTCCTTTCCTGGGGCGGTCCTCATGTGAGCCAGTTTCTTTGTAGCGCTTGATGGTTTTTGCAACTGCACTTGGGGACACTTTCAAAGTTTGCCCAATTTTTCGGACTGACTGACCTTCATTTCTTAAAGTAATGATGGCCACTCGTTTTTCTTTACTTAGCTGCTTTTTTCTTGCCATAATACAAATTCTAACAATCTATTCAGTAGTACTATCAGCTGTGTATCCACCTGACTTCTGCACAACACAACTGATGGTCCCAACCCCATTTATAAGGCATGAAATACCACTTATTAAACCTGACAGGGCACACCTGTGAAGTGAAAACCATTTCCGGTGACTACCTCTTGAAGCTCATCAAGAGAATGCCAAGAGTGTGCAAAGCAGTCATCAAAGCAAAAGGTGGCTACTTTGAAGAACCTAGAATATAAGACATATTTTCATTTGTTCCACACTTTTTTGTTAAGTATAAATTCCACATGTGTTAATTCATAGTTTTGATGCCTTCAGTGTGAATGTACTATTTTCATAGTCATGAAAATACAGAAAAATCTTTACATGAGAAGGTGTGTCCAAACTTTTGGTCTGTACTGTATATATATACAGTGGGTACGGAAAGTATTCAGACCCTGTAAATTTTTCATTCTTTGTTTCATTGCAGCCATTTGGTAAATTCGAAAAAGTTCATTTTTTTTCTCATTAAAGTACACTCTGCACCCCATCTTCACTGAAAAAAAAACAGAAACGTAGAAATTTTTGCAAATTTATTAAAAAAGAAAAACTGAAATATCACATGGTCATAAGTATTCAGACCCTTTGCTCAGTATTGAGTAGAAGCCCCCTTTTGAGCTAGTACAGCCATGAGTCTTCTTTGGAATGATGCAACAAGTTTTTCACACCTGGATTTGGGGATCTTCTGCCACTCTTCCTTGCAGATCCTCTCCAGTTCCGTCAGGTTGGATGGTGAACGTTGGTGGACAGCCATTTTTAGGTCTCTCCAGAGATGCTCAATTGGGTTTAGGTCAGGGCTATGGTTGGGCCAGTCAAGAATGGTCACAGAGTTGTTCTGAAGCCACTCCTTTGTTATTTTAGCTGTGTGCTTAGGGTCTTTGTCTTTTTGAAAGGTGAAGCTTCGGCCAAGTCTGAGGTCCAGAGTGCTCTGGAAGAGGTTTTCATCCAGGATGTCTCTGTACTTGGCCGCATTCATGTTTCCTTCATTTGCAACCAGTCATCCTGTCCCTGCAGTTGAAAAACACCCCCATAGCATGATGCTGCCACCACCATGTTTCACTGTTGGGATTGTAGCAGGTGATGAGCAGTGCCTTATTTTCTCCACACATACTGCTTAGAATTATCACCAAAAAGTTCTATCTTCATCTCTTCAGACCAGAGAATCTTATTTCTCATTGTCTGGGAGTCCTTCATGTGTTTTTGAGCAAACGCTATGCAGGCTTTCATATGTCTTGCACTGAGGAGAGGCTTCCATCGGGCCATTCTGCCATAAAGGCCCGGCTGGTGGAGGGCTGCAGTGATAGTTGACTTTGTGGAACTTTCTTCCATCTCCCTACTGCATCTCTGGAGCTCAGCCACAGTGTTCTTGGGGTTCTTCTTTACCTCTCTCACCAAGGCTCTTCTCCCACGATTGCTCAGTTTGACTGGACGGTCAGGTCTAGGAAGACTTCCAGTGGTCCCAAACTTCTTCCATTCAAGGATTATGGAGGCCACTGTGCTCTTAGGAACCTTGAGTAATGCAGAAATTCTTTTGTAACCTTAGCCAGATCTGTGCCTTGCCACAATTCTGTCTCTGAGCTCCTTGGGCAGTTCCTTTGAGCTCATGATTCTCATTTGGTCTGACATGCACTGTGAGCTGTGAGGTCTTATATAAACAGGTGTGTGCCTTTCCAAATAAAGTCCTATTAGTTTAATTAAACACAGCTGGACTCCAATGAAGGAGTAGAACCATCTCAAGGAGGATTACAAGGAAATGGACAGCATGTGACTTAAATATGCGTGTCTGAGCAAAGGGTCTGAATACTTATGACCATGTGGTATTTCAGTTTTTCTTTTTTGATAAATTTGCAAAAATTTCTACATTTCTGTTTTTTTTCAGTAAAGATGGGGGTGCAGAGTGTACATTAATGAGAAAAAAATGAACTTTTTAGAATTTAACAAATGGCTGCAATGAAGCAAAGAGTTTAAAAATTTAAAGGGGTCTGAATACTTTCCGTACCCACTGTGTGTGTATATATATATATATATATATATATACAGTACAGACCAAAAGTTTGGACACACCTTCTCATTTAAAGATTTTTCTGTATTTTCATGACTTTGAAAATTGTACATTCACACTGAAGGCATCAAAACTATGAATTAACACATGTGGAATTATATAGTTAACAAAAAAGTGTGAAACAACTGAAAATATGTCTTATATTCTAGGTTCTTCAAAGTAGCCACCTTTTGCTTTGATGACTGCTTTGCACACTCTTGGCATTCTCTTGATGATCTTCAAGAGGTAGTCACCGGAAATGGTCTTCCAACAATCTTGAAGGAGTTCCCAGAGATGCTTAGCACTTGTTGGCCCTTTTGCCTTCACTCTGCGGTCCAGCTCACCCCAAACCATCTCGATTGGGTTCAGGTCTGGTGACTGTGGCGGCCAGGTCATCTGGCGTAGCACCCCATCACTCTCCTTCTTGGTCAAATAGCCCTTACACAGCCTGGAGGTGTGTTTGGGGTCATTGTCCTGTTGAAAAATGAATGATGGTCCAACTAAACGCAAACCGGATGGAATAGCGTGCCGCTGCAAGATGCTGTGGTAGTCATGCTGGTTCAGTATGACTTCAATTTTCAATAAATCCGCAACAGTGTCACCAGCAAGCACCCCCACACCATCACACCTTCTCCTCCATGCTTCACGGTGGGAACCAGGCATGTAGAGTCCATCCGTTCACCTTTTCTGCGTCGCACAAAGACACGGTGGTTGGAACTAAAGATCTCAAATTTGGACTCATCAGACCAAAGCACAGATTTCCACTGGTCTAATGTCCATTCCTTGTGTTCTTTAGCCCAAACAAGTCTCTTCTGCTTGTTGCCTGTCCTTAGCAGTGGTTTCCTAGCAGCTATTTTACCATGAAGGCCTGCTGCACAAAGTCTCCTCTTAACAGTTGTTGTAGAGATGTGTCTGCTGCTAGAACTCTGTGTGGCATTGACCTGGTCTCTAATCTGAGCTGCTGTTAACCTGCGATTTCTGAGGCTGGTGACTCGGATAAACTTATCCTCAGAAGCAGAGGTGACTCTTGGTCTTCCTTTCCTGGGGCGGTCCTCATGTGAGCCAGTTTCTTTGTAGCGCTTGATGGTTTTTGCAACTGCACTTGGGGACACTTTCAAAGTTTTCCCAATTTTTCACACTGACTGACCTTCATTTCTTAAAGTAATGATGGCCACTCGTTTTTCTTTACTTAGCTGCTTTTTTCTTGCCATAATACAAATTCTAACAGTCTATTCAGTAGGACTATCAGCTGTGTATCCACCTGACTTCTGCACAACACAACTGATGGTCCCAACCCCATTTATAAGGCAAGAAATCCCACTTATTAAACCTGACAGGGCACACCTGTGAAGTGAAAACCATTTCCGGTGACTACCTCTTGAAGCTCATCAAGAGAATGCCAAGAGTGTGCAAAGCAGTCATCAAAGCAAAAGGTGGCTACTTTGAAGAACCTAGAATATAAGACATATTTTCAGTTGTTTCACACTTTTTTGTTAAGTATATAATTCCACATGTGTTAATTCATAGTTTTGATGCCTTCAGTGTGAATGTACAATTTTCAAAGTCATGAAAATACAGAAAAATCTTTAAATGAGGTGTGTCCAAACTTTTGGTCTGTATTGTATATATAGCAGTCTTGTCCCTCAATAGTGACACGATTGCAGATAGGATTGGTATCAGCAGCCCCCTCTTATGTTACATTCATCTCTGCCATTATCTGGTGACATGCACAACGTATCATTACCAGGAATGAGTCTGCCCGCTGCTATTGTCTCGATTTAATGCATCAATTCCCTGAGTAAATGAAGATATTCACACGTTGCTGCCGTTCTCAGGCTCCTGCGTGAGGGGGGACGTAGGTTTTGCATTGTAATCCAGACCAGCTTCTTTCTGGGGCATCATTTTCTCCCTTCTTGACACGAAACGCCCCCTGTATATGGGTTACATTACAATTTGAGCCCTATCTGAGAACGGCATTGAATTGCGGGATTAAAACGAGAATGCGGAGGCCTGGGTGCTGCGCGTCACAATGGAAGCCCAGACACTGTTACAAGGCTGCAGATTAATTTCCATCTTCAGGACAAGCCATGGATGATTTTTTTTTTTCTTAATACAAAGGCAAAGTTTGTGCTGTGCAAACGGGTAGCTAAGTTATGAAGAATAAACAAAAGCCTCAGCCGCCGATGGTCGCCAAGACAAATAAGGAAAATGAAAAAGTAGATCAGTATTCCAGATCTTTTTTTTTTGTCTGCTCCGTGTCATTTATGCTTATAATATATACAAGGGTCCTTTTTTTTCCCACTAACAAAAGGTGTTGTGTTCAGGATTAGCACTTGTTTTCGTTTCCTGTCCCTCCAACAGACTTTTCACGCCTATTCCTTCTGGATTTGCCGGTAACCTCCATGTCAGGTGTAGTTGGATTATGGCGCCAGCAAACAGAACGTGAGGGGTGCTTTATTCTGTATATTGATGCAAGAACAATGATGGGGCTTTTGTTAATTGTTTGCTGATTGCCATATACTGTCGCAGTTAGTTGTGCCATTTTTTTTTTCTTTTTAATTAATTTACATTGTTTGAGGCTCACACAAGCATTTTGTTATGAAACGTACTGAGATAGGGACACCTGTATTCTGCTAAGGCCTCATTCACAGGTCAGTGTGCCCGGTACGTGTGGTGTCCATTTTCACACGTACCGGAGGCACATACACACACAGACCAATTCAAATGAATGGGTCTGTGCACATGTCAGTGTGTTTCCATGGACCATGTGTCTGTGGGCAAAACACGCTGACATGTCAGTTTTTTGCACTCTGCACGGGCCTCAAAATGTCCCACACACGTGCATACTGATGAGACACGGATGACATCTGTGTGTCATCAGTGTGACACATACCGGCGCCTGGGAATAGACGGTAAAGTTAGCGCTGTTCCCAGGCACCAGGTGCTGAAGGCAAGTGTCATCATTGTCCCCTGCTTGCGTTGCGATCAGCGCGAGCAAGAGACCATGTTGAGAGTAGTATTCTGCTCCTGCTTTCTACATAGAGTGTAAAAATAAGAATAAAATAATAAATTCATTATACTCACCTTTACACCTAATTCCCTGAAGCCATTGTCCTTGTAAACAAACCAAAAATAAAAAAGAACACTATCCCTCACCTGTCCGAAGATGAAATAATCCAATGTCCCACACCGTAATCCATCTGTGCAACATTCCTTCATCAGCGTGAGCGGTGACTTGAGGCGACTGCACACGCTGAGGAGCAGAGGAGAATGACTCGATGCAGCGAACGGGCCCCTGAACTGCGCTGAGCTCACTGAGTGACAGAACACCGCTCACTGAGCTCAGCGTAGTTCAGGGGCCTGCTCGCTGCATTGAGTCATTCTCCTATGTTCCTCAACGTGTGCGGTCGCCTCAAGCCACCGCATACGCTGATGAAGAAATGTCGCACAGATGGATTATGGCGTGGGACACTGGATTATTTCATCTTCGGACAGGTGAAGGATATTGTTCTTTTTTTATTTTTGGTTTCTTTACAGGAGACAATGGCTTCAGGGAATTAGGTGTAAAGGTGAGTATAATGTGTTTTTTATTTTATTCTTAATTTTACGTTTATTGGAGGCAGCGAGGGCAGAATACAACTCTCAACATTGTCCCTTGCTTGCGCTAATCGCAGTGCAAGCAGGGGACAATGATGAGAGATTCCTTCAGCACCCGGCGCTTGGGAACAGCGCTAAGTGTACTGTAGCACCCTGAGGATTCGGCTGCTACAGGGGTATTGCACCTCAACCCAGAGGTGTGATATTCCACTCCCGGGTAAGGATGGAGTGTGGAACTGAGCTCGGTAGGCTGCATGCACTACACACATCCCATTTCCGAGGAGCAGACCAACGGTACTCCCACTTAGAAATGTGCAGGTACGACCGAGTCTGTTCCTGGCTGGAGTGGGAGGGGGGTGGTACATCCCAAGTAGTGTAGGGGCAGATAGGGGGAGCAGCCTGGGTAAAGATAGGAGCTCATTGGGTGCTGGTCACCTGAGCTCACACATAGAGGGTGTATATAAGGTGGGCACCATCTTAGATCAGGGTCAGTCTGTGAGGAGCCAGAGAGACGTCAGTCTGTCAGAGCAAGAAGCAGAGGAGCAGAGCAGCCCCAGAGAGAGAGAGAGGAGAAAGCAAGAAAGACCCAGAGGGGACAAAGAGAGGACTCTGAGAACCCAAATTCAATCCCCGGGTGAAGAGTCGGCAATAGGGTACCGGATCCCAAACTGGTGGGGGCAAAAGCACACCCTAGCCAGAGACCGGAGGCCGTGGGCAGGATCTGCCACGGCCACCCACCACATCCACCCCGAAGGCAAACCACGTGGAGGGTCAGGGAACCCAAGGCCAAGGGTCTCCCAACAGAAGGCCCGAGGGAGCTGGACCTAGGTGGATCACTAGTGGGGACGGCCAGAGGAAAGGACAGAAGGAGAGCTCAGGGTCACGCTCCGGACTTGCTTGGGGGTTGGCTGAATCCAGGACCTGGTGGATGCAGCACGGCTCGGGTGGTCACTTGAAGCTGGAGTGACCGGAACATCAGCAGTAAGTAAATACCCTAAACTGCACAACCCGACTCTGTCTTCATTTAACATCTATGCTGCACCACCACAACCCCCATCCTCTGCACCTGACCCCCTGAGGCTATACCCCACCCGTTGGGGGTTATACTATCAAAAGCTGCACCAACACCATCAGCCTCAGCGGACCCTGCTGCAGCGGCGGCCGTAGTGACCGCAATACAACGGGTGGCGTAGTCGACATAAAGAACTTTATAACATCTGTAGGACTGCCACATACTCTGAGCTTGACACCCTGGGCACGGACCGGGTCACAGCCACTCGGAGACTACAACCCCCATCTGATCCGGCTCCGGGTATTCCCCTAAAGAATATGGCCCAGGGGGCGCGTCAGTACCACTGATTCCCAGCCGCCGGTATGTGTTATACCAATGTGGCACATGGTTGCCACACGTATGCCACACTGGTACACACGGATATCTCGGATACTGTTTTTTCCAGCATCAGAAATATTAGGACGTGTGAAAGAGGCCTAAGGGAGGGTGGAGACTAAGGAAACTTTCCATTCTTCACCCTTATCCTTTACACACTATTGTGTCCTATGTCGGATGTGAGTTTATGACCGCTACATACCCGGTATGCCAGATGTGTTATATAGTCAACTCCTCCTTTTAATAGCAGCGACCTGAGCAAGCTCCAATTGCTGCTGTTTGATAAAGGCGTTTAAATGTTTGCGATCACGAGGCGCCAATGGCATAACATGACAGCCAAGCGCCAACCTTGTATTCCCATGAACCCCAGCTCATAGCTAGGCTTCATAGGAGGTTGGCATTTTTTTGCTGTATACTGCAAAGATATAAAAGTTTTGAAAAATGTATAAAAAATATAGGTAAAAGTTTGACTCACCCCCACGTCCCAATTTAAACTTAAATATATGAAAAAAATAAGAAAACATTTGATAATACTGGACCCATAAAAGTCTGATCTGAGAAATGATAAACTAAATTAGACTGTGAGATAAAAATTTGGAAAGGAAGCAAAAAAAAATTTGGGGGGTCAACTCGCATACCCAGAACAGTGGAGTAAAAAATGTTGCAGCTTACCACCCCCAAAAAACACAAACAAAAGAACCCCTCACACAGCTCCATCAGAGGAGGACCAGTCACAGAAAAAAATTACCCAAACCGGAATTTTTTTCTTCTCTGCAAAGTTCTGATTTTTTTTAAACAACAAATATATATACAGTACAGACCAAACGTTTGGACACACCTTCTCATTTAAAGATTTTTCTGTATTTTCATGACTATGAAAATTGTACATTCACACTGAAGGCATCAAAACTATGAATTAACACATGTGGAATTATATACTTAACAAAAAAGTGTGAAACAACTGAAAATATGTCTTATATTCTAGGTTCTTCAAAGTAGCCAGCTTTTGCTTTGATGACTGCTTTGCACACTCTTGGCATTCTCTTGATGAGCTTCAAGAGGTAGTCACTGGAAATGTTTTTCACTTCACAGGTGTGCCCTGTCAGGTTTAATAAGTGGGATTTCTTGCCTTATAAATGGGGTTGGGACCATCAGTTGTGTTGTGCAGAAGTCTGGTGGATAAACAGCTGATAGTCCTACTGCATAGACTGTTAGCTGCTTTTTTCTTGCAATAATACAAATTCTAAGTAAAGAAAAACGAGTGGCCATCATTACTTTGAGAAATGAAGGTCAGTCAGTCCGAAAAATTGGGCAAACTTTGAAAGTGTCCCCAAGTGCAGTTGCAAAAACCATCAAGCGTTACAAAGAAACTGTCTCACATGAGGACCGCCCCAGGAAAGGAAGACCAAGAGTCACCTCTGCTTCTGAGGATAAGTTTATCCGAGTCACCAGCCTCAGAAATCGCAGGTTAACAGCAGCTCAGATTAGAGACCAGGTCAATGCCACACAGAGTTCTAGCAGCAGACACATCTCTACAACAACTGTTAAGAGGAGACTTTGTGTAGCAGGCCTTCATGGTAAAATAGCTGCTTGGAAACCACTGCTAAGGACAGGCAACAAGCAGAAGAGACTTGTTTGGGCTAAAGAACACAAGGAATGGACATTAGACCAGTGGAAATCTGTGCTTTGGTCTGATGAGTCCAAATTTGAGATCTTTAGTTCCAACCACCGTGTCTTTGTGCGACGCAGAAAAGGTGAACTGATGGACTCTACATGCCTGGTTCCCACCGTGAAGCATGGAGGAGGAGGTGTGATGGTGTGGGGGTGCTTTGCTGGTGACACTGTTGGGGATTTATTCAAAATTGAAGGCATACTGAACCAGCATGGCTACCACAGCATCTTGCAGCGGCATGCTATTCCATCCGGTTTGCGTTTAGTTGGACCATCATTTATTTTTCAACAGGACAATGACCCCAAACACACCTCCAGGCTGTGTAAGGGCTATTTGACCAAGGAGGAGAGTGATGGGGTGCTACGCCAGATGACCTGGCCACCAGACCTGAACCCAATCGAGATGGTTTGGGGTGAGCTGGACCGCAGAGTGAAGGCAAAAGGGCCAACAAGTGCTAAGCATCTCTGGGAACTCCTTCAAGATTGTTGGAAGACCATTTCCGGTGACTACCTCTTGAAGCTCATCAAGAGAATGCCAAGAATGTGCAAAGCAGTCATCAAAGCAAAAGGTGGCTACTTTGAAGAACCTAGAATATAAGACATATTTTCAGTTGTTTCAGTGTGAATGTACAATTTTCAGTCATGAAAATACAGAAAAATCTTTAAATGAGAAGGTGTGTCCAAACTTTTGGTCTGTACTGTATCTATGTGTGTATGTGTGTGTGTATATATATATATATATATATATATATATATATATATATATATATATATATATATATATATATATATACAGTTATATGAACAAGTTTGGGCACCCCTATTAATCTTAAGCTTAATGTTTTCTTTACATTAGTGTTTTTGCAACAGCTATTTCAGTTTGATATATGTAATAACTGTTGGACACAGTAATGTTTCTGCCTTGAAATGAGGTTTATTGTACTAACAGAAAATGTGCAATCTGCATTCAAACAATATTTGACAGGTGCATAAGTATGGGCACCCTTATCATTTTCTTGTTTTAAATACTCCTACCTACTTTTTGTTAGAACCTTGCTGTTAGGTTTTTTTTTCCTTTGCTGGTCACATGACCTTGTTGGCCTATTTAATCCTGCTCCGCCCTTCTGGCTTTGCTGGACTTCATTGTATATCTACTTTCTAGCTAGCCTGTGCTCTGTATCTAACTCTGTTAGTTTGCTTGGTCTACGGACCTCTAGGTTCTATCTATTTTGTTTGTTCGTCTGTCTGCTACTATTTCTGTTAGGAGGTGTCCCATATTCCTCCCAGTCCTTAGTACTTGTAGGGATTCCCTCCCCAAATCTATAGGTCTCCGTACAGACTAGATTAGGACTTTAGCAGGTCTGATCGCAGGATCAGGTTCCCTGTTACATCGTAGGGATTCAGCTGAGTCTTATAGTAGGGACAGATCTCCTCTCTTTCCTTAGCTTTGGTAGCAGAACATAACAGTAAGTCCAGCCTGTAAATTCTCTAAGGAAAGATTTTTTTTTGTTCCATCATGGTGTCGGTTCAGGATTTGGCTAAACACCTGCAGGGACTCTCTCTGGAAGTGGCCGAGCTCCGTCAGCACGTGAGTAACTGTCCTGGAGCATATTTCTTGGAGCCTAAGGTATGTTTGCCGGATTTATTTTTTGGTGAACATCGAGAATTTTTTTCATTTAAAAATGCTTGCTTATTGTATTTTCGTTTGAGACCCAAGTCCTCTGGGGATGAATCCCAGCGCGTAGGGTTCATAATGTCACTTTTGCGCAAAGAGCCTCAGGAGTGGGCCTTTTCTTTGCAACCTAGTGATACATGCTTCAGATCAGTGGATAGTTTTTTTTCTGCTTTAGGACTATTATATGATGATCCTGACCGTGTGGCATCAGCTGAGACTGAGTTGAGACGTTTAAAACAAGGATCAGGTAATATGGAAAAATATTGTACACATTTTCGTCGTTGGTCCACTCAAACAGGGTGGAACGATTCTGCTCTGAAAAGTCTATTTCTTGCTGGGCTCAGTGAAAAGGTTAAAGACCTGCTAATTGCTTATCCTACACCTGAGGATTTGCAACAGGCTATGCAATTAGCTATACGGGTGGATAGAAGACTGCGTGCTAGGGTTAATGAGAGCAAATCCTCTGCTATGTCAGTTTCTGGTTATGATAATGTGTGTACTAACAGTGGTGAACCGATGGAGATTGGATCGGTGGCACCTCGCTCTCAAGAAAAACACCGTCGTTTTTCAGAAGGCTTGTGTTTCTATTGCGGGAAATCTGGTCATTTGATTAAAGGCTGTGAGCTTCGTATGAAGAAAGAAAAAAAAATGGTCAGTCACGCCCGTATTGCCTGTTTAAATTCCAAGGGTATATTTTTAGCTGCTTCCACGATTGCTCAGGAAAAATTAATGGAATTTCGGGTGTTTGTTGATTGCGGGTCTACACTGAATGTTATTGATGGGGGATTCGTGGAAAAACTCAATTTAAAACCTGAACCTTTATCATCCCCCATTGCTGTGGTTTCTGTGGATGGCTCCCCTTTGAAGAATATTACTCTCAAGGTCAGTGAATTTCCTCTCACTATTAATGGTGTTCACCATGAGAAATTGGATTTGGTAGTGTTGAATAACTTGCCTTCTCCAGTAATATTGGGTTTGCCCTGGTTAAAATTTCACAATCCTGTACTGGATTGGTCTACCAGTGAAATTAAATCCTGGAGCCATAAATGTTATGACAAGTGTTGTAACGGGCGTATTGCAGCTTTGGATAGGGGAGAATTGCCTGTTCCTATTCAGGATTTTTGGAGAGTTTTTTTCTGAGAAAGAATCGCAGGTTTTGCCTCCCCATAGAGACTATGATTGTTCTATTGAATTTGTCCCTGGAGCGACTCTTCCTAAAAGTCGTTTATTTAACCTTACTATTCCTGAGAGGAAGGCTTTGGAGGAATACATACAGACAAGTTTGGCCGCCGGTCACATTAGGCCCTCTAAGTCTCCTGTGGCGGTTGGATTTTTTTTTGTAAAAAAAAAAGGACGGCGGTTTACGTCCTTGTCTGGATTTTCGTGAGATTAACAAAATTACGGTACGCAATCCTTACCCACTGCCATTGATTCCTGATCTGTTTAACCAGTTATTGGGGGCCAAGTGGTTCTCTAAAATTGACCTTAAGGGGGCATACAATCTGTTGCGCATGAAGGAGGGTGATGAATGGAAGACTGCTTTTAACACTCCTGTGGGTCATTTTGAGAATCTGGTTATGCCTTTTGGTCTTACTAATGCTCCTGCATTTTTTCAGAATCTGATTAATGACATCCTTAGACCTTTGATCGGTAAAAATGTGGTTGTGTATTTGGATGACATTTTGATTTATTCGCCAGATCTGGAGTCTCATTGGCGGAGCGTGCGTGAGGTATTACAGTTATTAATGGACAATTCGCTTTTTGCTAAGCTGGAGAAATGTGAGTTCGCTGTACAGAGAATTAGTTTTTTGGGCTACATTATCTCCAGCAAAGGTTTTGAGATGGATCCGGTTAAGGTTCAGGCTGTGCAGGAATGGCCTAGGCCTATTGGTTTGAAATCAATACAGAGGTTTTTGGGTTTCGCCAATTACTATAGAAAATTCATAAAAAATTTTTCTAGTATTGTCAAACCTCTGACTGATCTCACCAGGAAAGGTGCTGATGCGGTTCAGTGGTCTTCTGAGGCCATTGAAGCTTTTGTGTATCTCAAGGAGAGGTTCACCTCTGCTCCCATCCTTATGCAGCCTGATGTTACTAGGCCGTTTTTGGTTGAGGTTGATGCTTCCTCTGTGGGGGTTGGCGCAGTATTGTCTCAGGATAACGGGGATGGATTACATCCCTGTGCATTTTTTTCAAAAAAATTTTCGGAGACTGAATTGAATTACGATATTGGTAATCGGGAATTATTGGCTATTAAACTCGCATTTGAACACTGGCGCCACTTCTTGGAAGGTGCGGAATTTCCCGTTCAGGTTCTTACGGATCATAAAAATCTGATATATCTTGACGCTGCCAAGCGCCTGAATGCCCGTCAGGCTAGGTGGGCACTGTTTTTCTCGCGGTTTAATTTCTCCGTTACTTACATCCCTGGTACTAAGAATGTTAAGGCGGATGCCTTGTCTCGCAGTTTTTCTCCCATAGTCGGTGCTGAGAAAGAGGAAAACATTTTACAAGAAGGTGTTGTGATAGCTGCTTTAGACTCCGTTTTGGAAGATGAGATTCTTAAAGCTCAGGAGAATGCCCCATCTAACACTCCTCATGGGAGGTTGTTTGTGCCTGGGACCTTTAGGAGAGATTTGTTTGTTGAGTGTCACGAATCTCGGTTGGCAGGTCATCCCGGAATCTCTGAGACCAAGAGACTGGTGGGTCGCAGTTTTTGGTGGCCTGGATGGCAGAAGGAAGTCATTAAGTGGGTGCGCCAATGTACTATATGTGCTAGATCTAAGTCCTCACATACTCCTGCTGCGGGGTTGCTTTGTCCTTTGGAGGTCCCCAGTGCTCCTTGGACACATTTGGCTATGGACTTTATAACTGACCTTCCCCCCTCTGAGGGTTTTACTGTCATCTGGGTGGTCGTGGACCGTTTTAGCAAGATGTGTCACTTGGTTCCCTTCGTCAAACTGCCCTGCGCTAAAACTCTCGCTAAGGCCTTTGTCAAGGAAATTGTCAGACTTCATGGCGTTCCTACTGACATTGTTTCTGATAGGGGTCCTCAGTTCGTGGCTCGTTTTTGGCGTGCCTTTTGTGACAGGTTGGGAATTCATTTGTCGTTTTCGTCCGGATATCATCCTGAATCTAATGGCCAGACAGAAAGGAAAAACCAGGATGTTGAGCAGTTCTTGCGTTGTTTTGTGGCAGACAATCAAGAGGGGTGGTCTGAGTTTCTGCCACTTGCCGAATTTGCTCTGAACAATCATACATCTTCTTCTGCTGGTTGTTCGCCTTTTTTTTGTTGTTCTGGGAGACATCCGTCGTTTGGGTCGTTCTCCAAGTTGGGATCTGCCGTGCCTGAGGAGGAGAATTTTTCCGGTGATTTGGAAAGAGTTTGGACGGATGTGCGTGGTAATCTTCAGGAGGCCAACAGAAAATCTAAAGACTACTTTGATAGGAAACGACAGGAGGTTTTGTTCGCTGTTGGTGACATGGTTTGGTTGTCCTCTAGGAATCTGCGGTTGAGGATTCCTTCTAAGAAATTGGGTCCCAAGTTTGTAGGGCCCTTTAAGGTGCTTCAGGTTGTCAACCAATCTGCTGTTAGGTTGGAGGTTCCTACCTCCTGGAGAATTAATCCGGTCTTTCATGTCTCTCTGTTAAAAAAAGCTGTTGTGTCGGATGGTGACGCCTCTGCCTCTGTTCCTCCGGTGGTGGAGGACGGGGAATATGAAATTTCTCGCATCCTTGACTCTAGACGGTATAGAGGTAGTTTGCAGTATCTTGTGGCCTGGAAAGGTTTCGGACCCGAGGATAACTCTTGGGTGAGGTCAGATGATGTTTCCGCGTCCAGACTTATCAGAGCGTTTCACAGGAGATTTCCTGATAAGCCTGGTCCTAGGGGATCCGGAGGATCCTCTTAGAAGGGGGGGTACTGTTAGAACCTTGCTGTTAGGTTTTTTTTCCTTTGCTGGTCACATGACCTTGTTGGCCTATTTAATCCTGCTCCGCCCTTCTGGCTTTGCTGGACTTCATTGTATATCTACTTTCTAGCTAGCCTGTGCTCTGTATCTAACTCTGTTAGTTTGCTTGGTCTACGGACCTCTAGGTTCTATCTATTTTGTTTGTTCGTCTGTCTGCTACTATTTCTGTTAGGAGGTGTCCCATATTCCTCCCAGTCCTTAGTACTTGTAGGGATTCCCTCCCCAAATCTATAGGTCTCCGTACAGACTAGATTAGGACTTTAGCAGGTCTGATCGCAGGATCAGGTTCCCTGTTACATCGTAGGGATTCAGCTGAGTCTTATAGTAGGGACAGATCTCCTCTCTTTCCTTAGCTTTGGTAGCAGAACATAACACTTTTTACTGACTTACTAAAGCACTTTTTTTGGTTTTGTAACCTCACCTTTGAACTTCATAGCCAGGTGTATGCAATCATGAGAAAAGCTACTTAAAGTGGCCACTTGCAAGTTGTTCTCCTGTTTGAATCTGCTCTGAAGAGTGGAATCATGGGCTCATCAAAACAACTGTCAAATGATCTGAAAACAAAGATTATTCAACATAGTTGTTCAGGGGAGGGATACAAAAAGCTGTCTCAGAGATTTAACCTGTCAGTTTCCACTGTGAGGAACATAGTAAGGAAATGGAAGAACACAGGGACAGTTCTCGTTAAGGCCAGAAGTGGCAGGCCAAGAAAAACATCAGAAAGGCAGAGAAGAAGAATGGTGAGATCAGTCAAGGACAATCCTCAGACCACCTCCAGAGAGCTGAGCATCAACTTGCTGCAGATGGTGTCACTGTGCATCGGTCAACTATACAACGCACTTTGCACAAGGAGAAGCTGTATGGGAGAGTGATGCGAAAGAAGCCGTTTCTGCAAGCACGCCACACACAGAGTCGACTGAGGTATGCAAAAGCACATTTGGAGAAGCCAATTTCTTTTTGGAAGAAGGTCCTGTGGACTGATGAAACCAAGATTGAGTTGTTTGGTCATACAAAAAGGCGTTATGCATGGCGGCAAGAAAAACACTTGCTACCCACAGTAAAATTTGGTGGAGGTTCCATCATGCTTTGGGGCTGTGTGGCCAATGCCGGCACCAGGAATCTTGTTAAAGTTGAGGGACGCTTGGATTCCACTCGGTATCAGCAGATTCTTGACAATAATGTTCAAGAATCAGTGATAAAGTTGAAGTTACGCAGGGGATGGATCTTTCAGCAAGACAATGATCCAAAACACCGCTTCAAATCTACTCAGGCATTCATGCAGAGGAACAATTACAATGTTCTGGAATGGCCATCCCAGTCCCCAGACCTGAATATCATTGTACATCTGTGGGATCATTTGAAGAGGGCTGTCCATGCTCGGCGACCATCAAACTTAACTGAACTGGAATTGTTTTGTAAAGAGGAATGGTCAAAAATACCTTCATCCAGGAACTCATTAAAAGCTACAGGAAGCGACTAGAGGCTGTTATTTTTGCAAAAGGAGGATCTACTAAATATTAATGTCACTTTTCTGGTGAGGTGCCCATACTTATGCACCTGTCAAATTTTGTTTGAATGCAGATTGCACATTTTCTGTTAGTACAATAAACCTCATTTCAAGGCAGAAACATTACTGTGTCCAACAGTTATTACATATATCAAGCTGAAATAGCTGTTGCAAAAACACCAATTTTTATAAAACATTAAGCTTAAGATTAATAGGGGTGCCCAAACTTTTTCATATAACTGTATGTGTATATATATATATGTATATATATAATTGTCTTATCCTGTCTGTCTGTCTGTCCAGGAAATCCCGGGTCGCTGATTGGTCCGGCCGCGGCCAATCAGCGACGTGGCATTTCAGAAAAACATGGCTGCCATTAGCGGCTCATGTGCGGCACGGAGGTCAGCGGCGATGCAGCCGGCTGCTCGCAGCATAAGTCCCCCGACTTCAGGCGCCACTGACCTACATGCGGCTATCGTCGGAAGATCAGCGGCTACGGCCGCTTATCTCCCGAGGACATGTGTGACGCCCCTCCCCTCCCCTCCCCTCCTCTCCCCTCCCCTCCCCTCCTCTCCCCTCCCCTCCTCTCCCCTCCCCTCTCCTCTCCTCCCGTCCTTCCCCCCCCCCACTCGATCAGGACCCCGGCACCCGGCTTCATACTTACCCATCCCCGTGCCTGCGCAGCAGCTCCTGTGTCTTCAGCTGATGCTCTGTGACGTCTCAGGTCAGAGGGCGCGGTGACGTCTTTACACCGCGCTCTCTCCTGAGCGGTCACAGCGCACAGCGGGAAGATGCCGGCTACGCTGGAGTCCAGAGAAGCAGTGAGGTGAGTACTGGATTTTTTTTTTTTTGTATGGGGCCATAGGGGACCTGCATGGGGCACTATGGGGGGATGTGACATCCTGCATGGGGTATTATATAGGGGGGATGTGACAGCCTGCATGGGGCACTATGGAGAGATGTGACATCCTGCATGGGGTATTATATAGGGGGGATGTGACATCCTGCATGGGGCACTATGGAGAGATGTGACATTCTGCATGGGGCACTATGGAGATATGCGACAGCCTGCATGGGGCACTATGGAGAGATGTGACATCCTGTATGGGGTATTATATAGGGGGGATGTGACATCCTGCATGGGGCACTATAGGGGGATGTGACATCCTGCATGGGGTATTATATAGGGGGGATGTGACTTCCTGCATGGGGCATTATATAGTGGGGATGTGACATCCTGCATGGGGTATTATATACGGGGGATGTGACATCCTGCATGGGGTATTATATAGGGGGGATGTGACAGCCTGCATGGGGCACTATGGAGAGATGTGACATCCTGTATGGGGTATTATATAGGGGGGATGTGACATCCTGCATGGGGCACTATAGTGGGATGTGACATCCTGCATGGGGTATTATATAGGGGGGATGTGACTTCCTGCATGGGGTATTATATATGGGGGGATGTGACTTCCTGCATGGGGCATTATAAGGGAGGGGGGGGATGTGACATCCTGCATGGGGCATTATAACGGAGGGTCAGGAGACATATGCTAGAATACCCGATGCGTTAGAATCGGGCCACCATCTAGTATACATATATATATATATATATATAATATATATATATATATATATATATATATATATATATATATATACACAGGGTTGTCCAAAAGTAGGTGGACAGAAAGTGTAATAAGGTTATGAAGGGGGAGATTTATCAAATATGGTGTAAAGTGAAACTGGCTGAGTTGCCCTTAGCAACCAATCAGATTCCACTTTTCATTCCCCACAGACTCTTTGGAAAATGAAAGGTGGACTCTGATTGGTTGCTAAGGGCAACTGAGCCAGTTTCACAGATCTAGTTTTCACAAATAGATCTCCCCCAAATCTGTTTTCTTTTCAGATAATTCAGATAACACATAATGGCAAATAATTTAAATACAGATTAAAAAAAATGGATTTTAACAGAGTTTTGGAAATCTCAAAATGCTGAAACCGTTAGAGCAAATTGGGTTGAAACATTTGATACTCAAGCCCCAAAGAGACAAACCATTTACCGCATTCGTGACAAATTCACTGCCACTGGCTCAATCCTTAATGCTCCAAAAACTGGTCGACCCAAAACCGTCTGTACAGAAGATAATTAACAACAGGTTGCTGAAACATTTGTTCAGAGTCCAAAAAAGTCCACAGAAGAGCCTCTCTGGAATTGGGAATTTCACGAGCTTCTATCATGCGAATCCTGAAATCTATTGGGGTATATATATATATATATATATATATATATATATATATATATATATATATATATATATATATATATATATATATATATATATATATATATATATATATATATATATATATTATATTATAATATATACACACACATACACACACATATACATACATATATTTTTTTTATATTTATTCATGTATGTATTTTATTTATTTATTTTTTTTATATAAAAAAAAAAAAACTGTACTAGTTTGTTGCTGTAATTATACTGGCTTGTAGAATTCTATCATCACGTCTTTTTTTTTTTACAACACATTGAATGCTGTAAAAAAATAAATCCAAAATCATCTTCATTCGAAAACTACACCTCATCTCGGAAAAAAATAAGTATTCATACAACTAAGTTGATGGAAAAATAAAAAGTAATTATGACTCTTGGTAGAAGGAGAGGAAAATACTGATTACAGTGGGAAGTGGTTAAAGGGATCCTGTCACGTTGGACCTGCAATCTGACGTTGCAGCAGATTAAAAGATCAGGAAGAGTAGAGCAGATTGGTATATAGTTTTGTGGGGAAAGATTCAGTTAATCTTGTATTTTGTTTAAATCTCTTTGTCGTCTTGGAGCTTAGGAGTCCAGTGGGTGGGTCTGTCAGGGAGTGACCTCTGGATTGCTAAAATTAAAATGGGCAGGATTATCCGTCAGTTCTGCTCCTTTTGCTCTATATCCTGCTGTCTTCAGATTGGACAGCCTGTTACATGTGACAATTTCTCTTTAAATCTTTCATGAAGCTATGGACTTTTGGTTGGATCCATAGTCCCCGGCCCTATGTGACTACAAGTGCTTCAAAGGGCGTCAGGCAGGGACATGCTAACAAGTGGATGTGGAAGTCCGGATAGCCATGGGTCAATACTGGGAAGAGGATCTAAATTGGGCAGAAGTGCCAAAGAAGTCAGAAAACAATACCAAGTCTCTTCTGGTTTATAAAAGAGTCTACTGTAGGTACATCCGCCCCAAAAAAATCAATATACGCTAATGGGGGTATTGGGACAAGGGGCTATATTCATGAGGCGGCCCCATGAAGCACCTTGGGCAGTACAAAGAAGATGGTGTCAGTTTAAAGTACTGATCTAGGACCTCCTGCTAATTTGGGTACCAGGCTCTTGCCTTGAAATTTGGATATCCAGATGGTTGCCATCAATAGCCTTGGGTTGGGTTGGTCATGTGCTTTCTTGAAGTTGTTTTGATATTTTCCTATTTCCAGTTCTCTGCCGAGCAGGCATTTTTATATTGGTTTTCCTGATTATTAGTTTTTTTTTTTATAAAACCTAGTGGAGGGCAAAAGTGAATATGTAACCCAATCCCAGGACAATAATATTTGAGCTATGCGATGGGGTTGACGTGCCCATTCAGGTTTTTGACTTTTAGGAGGCTTATAAAATTTTGCTGAAGACTAGTCTGACCGGACAAGTTTAGACGACTGAACCATAAAGTTTATCTCGGGACACGTTTTCTTCAACACTCTGTTAAGCAGCTTTTACTTTATAATGCAGAGAGTGAACTGGATAACTGGAAATGCAGCTTAAACGAGAACTTCTGGCCTCATAACCGGGGGGATCATTATGAATTTCCTGAAAAATTCATGACCTCTTTTAAAAAAAAAAAAAAAGTATATGTGGGCACAAATTTACAAAATATTGCTGGATATGCGAATTCGGTTTTACCTTTTATTTTTACAAAACCTCTCTTCAGTCTACGTCTGGTCTAAGCCAGCGTAGGCTCACCCAGTGTTTTTGACATACACTATATGGACAAATGTATTACCTCTACAGGATTTTTAGTGACCTCTTATTCTAGATACATAAACATGATCATGGAGCCATGATGATGTCCATTCTTTTTGGGAGACTTTATGCAAGATTTTAGAGGTATCTGTGGGAATATTTTCCCATTTATCCAGAAGAGCATTTGTGGGGTCAGACACTGATGTTGGATTAGAGGTCGGGCTCCTAATCTCCCTTCTAGTGCATCCCAAAGTTATTGGTTAGGGTTGAGGCCAGAGCTCTTTGCGGCCGGTTATGTTCTTCTACACCAACCATGCATTTCCAGGACGTCCCCCTGACAGCACCATGGAGGACGTCCCTCTTATCCTTACAGGGACAGGAAACACAGAGAGGTTAAAAGCCCTCCCCTCCCTACACCCCTCAGTGTTTTTCCTGTCCCTGTGAGGATAGGAACACAGGTGTGGTGCACAGAAGAGCGTACCTGAATGCGGGCTCAGGGGATCGGGCGGCTCAAACCTCTCCTTCCTCCTGTGAAGTAGTCTGTGGCTGACACCCCCCGAACGGGGGTTCCTCAGCCCGGTCGGTGCAGCGCTGCTCCTGACCCAGGAGCCGCTTCCCTCCGGCGAGGGCTCTCGGCTCCGGCGCCTGCCTCCACATCTGGTTCCGGCCACTTCCGGTGATGTCACAGGAGTGCGCTCGAGGCAGAGCGCAAAATTTGAAGGTCTAAATTGGCAGTCAGCGTGCGTTCCACGATGGAACGCAAAAGGCAGGGAAGACATCAGACAGGTAAGTATAAAAGCGCTTTCCTGTGTCTGGCTTCCCTGCTGTGCTGGAGACTGCATGATGGAGGATTTGGGGAAGCCAGAGACCCCATCTGAACCACCAATGGTACATGTGAGTGGGGATAGGACCATCTGGGGGAGAGAGGGTAACCCACCAGAATTAGTCAAAGGTTCACCTCCCAAATGCCACAGTGCTGTTCTCCTATCTTAAGATAAAGGCTCCGTTAACCCACCAACGACAGTAAAGAAGGATAAAAAGTTGGTGGGAAAGATGAAGAGATGCCCCTTATGTAATTGCAGGTGGCCTGAAGCATGGCTTAAACAGTTATGCGAAGGCTGCACTGCTAAAATTGTGAAGGATGAACAACCAACCATCCTTTCGGATATGAGGTCCATCATCAGAGAAGAGGTTCGGGCCTCCATTTCGGGTCTAGTTTCCCCCCAGATGTCTCAGCCGGGACCCCGGGCAAAAATACCGAGGTGGGAGATGGAGCTTTCCTCAGAGGAACAGTTACAGCCCTTTGCTTCTGAGGAGGATGAAGATATAGCTTCAGATCCACCGGAGGAGGGAAAGAGATATTTTTTCTCAGCGGCGGACCCAGACGAACTGCTAAAAGCGGTCAGAGACACTATGCAGGTGGAAGACACCTAGACATCGCATACAGTGCAGGATGAGATGTTCGGGGGTTTAAGATCCCAGAGACACAGGGTCTTCCCCGTAAATAACCACATCCGTTCCATGGTCTTGGAAGAATGGGAGGATGCAGAGAAAAGACTTGTAATCCCACGAGACTTTAGATTACGCCTACCCTTTGAGCCAGAGGAACATTAAGCCCTGGGAAGAGATTCCCAGGATCGACGTTCCCATTGCAAAGGTGGTCAAGAAAACCTCAATCCCCTTTGAGGACTCGTCCAGCCTGAAGGATCCTATGGACAGAAAGGCGGATGGCCTTCTAAAAAGGGCCTGGGAGACATCTGCGGCTATCATAAAAACTAATGTTGCTGCCATCTCTGTAGCTAGATCAATGTGTTTGTGGGTAGAAGATCTGGAGGAGCAGTTAACATCAAAAGCTCCTAGAGAAGCTATCCTCAGGTCCCTTCCCCTCCTTAAAATGTCTACAGGGTTCATGGCCAACGCTTCGGCAGAGTCCGTTAGATTTGCGGCTAGAAACAGCGCCTTATCTAATGCAACTAGACGGGCTATCTGGTTGAAAACCTGGTCTGGGGATAACCAGTCAAAGAATAAATTATGCTCCATTCCTTTTTCGGGGGATAGGGTATTTGGGCCAGTATTAGACGACATCTTAGAAAAAGCGTCTGATAAAAACAAAGGGTTTCCCGAGGATAAACCTCATGGGTATCGGCCCTTTCAGAGAGCCAGTCCCTCGCGTAAGGCAGATTATAAGGGTAAAGGAAAATCTGGCAGATGGAGTTACCCCAAGGGCAGAGGGCCCCCCTTTTGTTCAGCATCCTGCTTGAGAAAGCAATGACACCATTCGGGTAGGGGGACGTCTAATGTCGTTCTTCAGAGGCTGGCCAAAAATATCACAGAATCCTTGGATTCTAAAGACTGTATCCTCAGGATACAAGATCGAATTTGCCTAGTTACCCCCGGAGAGGTTTATTGTCACCAATCCCCAGCCAGTGTCCAGTATTTCACCCATGTGATTGGAAGTACAGGAACTCTTTAAAATAGGGGCCATAAATCCGGTTCCCTGGGTAGAGAGGTTCCAAGGTCACTACTCAAGACTCTTTTTCCATCAGGAAACCCTCAGGGGAAACGCGAATAATAATAAACCTAAAACTGTTAAACCACTGGGTAAGATACAAGCGATTCAAGATGGAGTCTGTTCAGTCTACCATTCCCCTGATAGACAGAGGGGCCGTGATGTGTAACTTAGACCTCCAAAAAGCATACTACCATGTCCCCATCCATCCCATCGATGAGAAATATTTGAGATTTGCAATAAAAGTGGGAAATCAGATCCACAATTTTCAATTCAGGTGTCTCCCCTTTGGTCTGGCCTCAGCCCCTCTGGTGTTTACAAAGCTGATAACAGAAACAGTAGCCCATTTAAGACATCTGGGAATCATCATAGTCCCTTACCTCGGCGATTTCCTTCTGGTGGGGGGGGGGGTCTCGTCAGGAGCTTCGAGACCATATAAGGGTATCCATTTCCACCCTCCAAGAATTGGGTTGGCTGATAAATTGGGACAAATCAGACCTAGATCCTGGGGAAAGAAAAAACTTTCTGGGAGTCACTCTGGATTCTTGCCTAAGAACCTCATTTCTAGAAAAGCAGAGTTCACTGAGAAGAGAGATTGTTCAGTTTCCAAGGAATCATTGCTCCATCAGAAGTGCAATGAGAATCTTGGGACTGATGACGGCCTGCATTCCATTTGTCAGATGGAGCCAGTTTCATGCCCGACATCTACAAAAAGCCGTTCTGTCGGCCTGGGACAGACGTCAGATATCCTTGGACAACGTAATGCCCCTTTCCAGGGTGGTAAGAAGGTCCCTAGTTTGGTGGACACTTCCAGAAAATCTCCTGGTGGGGGGTAGCTTGGATCCCCTCCCCAGCCATAGTAATTACCACCGACGCCAGTCAGTCAGGGTGGGGCGCCCCGTAGAGGGAAAGTTCTTTCAGGAAATCTGGGCCCCAGAAATTCGTGCAAGTTCCTCAAATTATCGGGAATTACGAGCCGTGTGGGAAGTTCTCTGCCAGAACAGACCATTATTTCTGAAAAGACATATAAAAGTCTTGTCAAACAACACAACAGCGGTGGCTTTTCTGCGGCATCAGGGAGGCCCAAGACACCTTTTTCTGCAGAGCCTTTCTACAAAGATGTTTCTTTGGAAAGAAAGAACAGCCCTATCTATAATAGCTGTCCTCTTAGCAGGGGCTCAGAATCAGATAGCAGACTTCCTGAGCAGACGGAGGATATGTCCCACTGAGTGGGAACTGAATATGCAGGTCTTCCTCAATCTTACCCGTCTTTGGGGTACTCCAGAAATAGACCTCTTTGTAAGCAGAAAAAATGCCAAGGTCAGGAGATTCTAGTCCCTAAATCCGGTAGATAATCCCGAAGGAATAGACGCCCTATCCCAGCAATGGAACAAGGGCCTGTTGTATGCATTCCCTCTGTTAGTTCTGATACCGAGGGTACTAAGGAAAGTGCAGGAAGATCAGACAAGGATAATACTGGTAGTACCTTTTTGGCCAAGGAGGAGCTGGTTTCCTCTGTTGGCCAAGATGGCACTGGGAGACCCTGTCCAGCTTCCCTTGAGGAAGGATCTTCATCAGGGTCCTTTGTTCTACCAAGAAGTAGACAGATTGCATCTTACGGCATGGATGCTGAAAGGCTGAACTTGAAGTCCAGGGGACTTTCTGATCAGGTGATAACGACCCTACAGGCCCGTCGAAAACCGGTGACCTCGGCCATATATGGTAAGATTTGGAAAAAATTCTGCTCAGAATGTGGAGACTCAGCTATCGATGTTTCTAACCCAAATATCCCTAAGATTTTGGATTTTTTACAGGCCGGGTTTAACAAAGGTTCCAGGTCTCTGCCCTGAGCGTATTCTTTGATACGCAATTGGCAGCGAATCCTTGGATAGCTAGGTTTTCCAAGGCGGTTCAGAGATTGAGACCATGGGTTAAAAGATGTGTTGCTCCCTGGGACCTCAATCTTGTGCTTAATGCTCTTTGTAAACATCCATACGAGCCATCCAAAGACTTGACCATAGGCAGACTTACCTTTAAGACCGCTTTTCTTGTAGCAATTACAACTACTAAAAGGGTGGGGGAGATACAGGCCTTATCCACAAAGGTCCCACACTTACAGATTTATGAAGATAGAATAGTTCTTAGATTCGATCCATCCTTTTTACCCAAGGTTGCTTCTACCCATAAAAAAAACAGGAAGTGGTACTTCCGTCCTCCTGACAAAATCCTAAAAATCAAAAGGAAGTCTTCTTCCATTCCCTAGACATTAGGCAAGCAGTCATCACTTATTTAGAGGCCACCCAGGGTTGGAGAAAGGATCACAACCTGTTTGTCCAGTTTGGGGGTAGAAATAGAGGTAAAAAAGCGTCAAAAAAGACAATTGCTAGGTGGATTAAGTCTACAATAGGTTTAGCCTATGCGGCAGAAGGAAAGACTCCTCCTATTGAATTGAGGGCTCATTCGACTCGACCAATGGCCACTTCTTGGGCAGAGAGAGGGGGGCCTCGGTGGAGCAGATTTGTACGGCCGCAACTGGGTCTAACCTAAGTACATTCTCTAGACATTACAAGCTAGACATTGTAGCCAGTCAGAGAATGGCATTTGGTAGGAAAGTTCTCCATGCGGTGGTCCCACCCTAAAATCAATACTTTGATATTCTCCATGGTGCTGTCAGGGGGACGTCCTGGAAAACGGTAATTAGTCTTATCGGTAATTGTATTTCCAGGAGTCCATCCTGACAGCACAGTTAGTTCCCTCCCTTTATGTTATATACAGTGTGAAGTAACATTGTTATATAGAATTGTAATAAAAAAAAATTTGTTTGTTGCAACCATCCTGGTGTGGTACTTAGAAATAACACTGAGGAGTGGAGGGAGAGGAGGGCTTTTAACCTCTCTGTGTTTCCTGTCCCTGTAAGGATAAGAAGGACGTCCTCCATGGTGCTGTCAGGATGGACTCCTGGAAATACAATTACCAGTAAGACTAATTACCGTTTTTTAGACCTTGTGCACTGGGCACAGTTATGGCGAACAGAGAAGGGCCTTCCCCAAACTGTTCTCACAAAGCTGAAAGCTACAATTGTCCACAATGTATGGTTATCCTGAAGCTTTAAGATTTCTCTTCACTGTAATTAAGGGCCAGTAACGTTCTCCTGGCATTCACCAAACCCGGGACCCTCAAGGACTGCGCTGGTATCCATGAGCTCTTTAGAGGGAGCCATTCTGTCACACATGATAGAAAATGCAGATGGCAAAGAGTTTTACACATCAGGGACTGAGTGAGAAACCTGAATTAAATAACGAAGAGATGAGTCCCAGTATCTTTGCCCCGTATAGTATGTCCTCCCACAATATGACTTGGACTGTAGGCATATTTTCCATAGAATGTATTATATAGCAGAATGGGTATCGAGGATTTAGTTTTTGATGGATTATTTTTTTATGTTTGTTCTGATTTACATTTCTGGTTTCAGTATTCTTTAGTGGAGAGAATAGGGTGCACACTCAAAGGGAATTAATCATGCCAGTTTTCGCTGACCATGCCACCTTTTGCTAAGCGCCACCTTCTTTCTGGAAAAAAAAAATTGGCAAGAGAATTGAACAAAAGTCACAAAATCGTTTGTGAAACACCCATTGCATTAAAATTTCTTAACATTTGGATACCAGAAAACTCTATTAATTATTACATGGACCAATTAAGGTTTACCCAAATCCTTGGTTTTTTTTTAAATTTATGTGGGCAACTTATTGTATGTGCACAAGGCGTCTTGTAAACCCGCTGAATTTTTCCTGCAAAAGACACTTTAGGAAAACGTTAGCGGTGTTTTACCTGAAACCTATTTTTTTCTTTTCTACATCTTTCCTGATGTCTTTTGCAGCAGGTTCACTGCCGGCGTTCGTTGTTTTTTTTTTGTTTGTTTGTTTTTTTACATTTTTTTTTTAAATTGTATGGATTAACCACTTTGCAGCTTTGGAAGCCTAAAATAAGCGATTATCGCCAATGTCTACATGCATATACACCATCATCCTCCGCGTAGAGGCTGGTCTATAAAATACCATACCAGGCATAATACCGACCGTGATTTCCATAAATTTACAGCACAGTGCCAATAGCATAGTAGAACTTTTCTCTCTACTACTATTATGATAAACCTTGTCTCTTGGGGCAACTGCACATTGACCAGATGCCACAGGGCAGATGTAATTCTCTCCAAATCTTGTTTAGTGTGCATGAATATGCAAAAGTATTAAAAAAAAAAAAAACTTACCAAAGAAAACCAGACAGCTAATTTTTTCTTCCCATAGACCATGAATGACGGTCCTGAATCCAATGGTATACAGATCTTTTATTTTTATTTTTTTGGAATTGGGGAATACTGGGCCTGTACCCTCAGGAATTGTTATACATAAGCATTCGGCTGCCACCAAAGACCCTACCCTTCTCCACATTTCGGTTATTGTTGCATATTTTGTACATATCGGTGTTATTGACGTGCAGTGGTTTTCCCATACATACCCACCCTTAGAAGTTCATGACAGCATATCCGTAGGGTGTTATTGTTGCCGCAATGTCTAGCTCTACCTGTTTGTCTTAATTCTTCAGAGAGGTCATCAAAGTCCATAGATAATGTATGATGTTCTACCCCTTCAGACCTTACATGATGACCCACTTGTTTTTATAGTTTGTTGAAGGAGTTGTCTCAACACTTAGATTAAAGAGCGCACTGTTCCCCTGCCTCCCGATTTTTTTTGCTTCCTGGGGATGGGGTACTACTGATTGATAGTTCAGAACCGTGGCATGGTTGCCCCACTAGCCCAAACTGTGCCCTGCCCGATGCTGCAACTGGATCCAGATATCTAGTCTACTTCAGACCAGTGATCACAAGCTGTATTGGAAAGGCCTTGTAAGTGCTGTGCTCCTTTCCTAGGAAACCTAAGCAACGAGCAATAAACTATAGATGTAAAAGTTCCCTTATTTGTTGAGAACAGAGAGGATTTTCAGTAAGAAGTAAATTGCTGAGTTGCTGTTTTTTTTTAGCACATTGCAATTTTAACAATTAAAGAGCTTGAAAATAACCCTTTAAATGGGTCGGCCCGCTAACAACATTTATGATGATTAATATACAGGCGTGTGAAAAAGTGTTTGCCCCCTTCCTGATTTCTTATTCTTTTGCATGTTTGTCACACTTAAATGTTTAAGATCACAAAACAAATTTAAATATTAGACAAAGATAACACAAGTAAACACAAAGTGCAATATTTAAATTAAGTTCTTTATTATTTAGGGAAAAAGAAATCCAATTGCCCCCTGAACCTAATAACTGGTTGGGCCGCCCTTAGCAGCAACAACTGCAATCAAGCGTTTGAGATAACTGGCAATGAGTCTTTTACAACGCTCTGTAGGACTTTTGGCCATTCCTCTTTACAAAATTGTTGTAATTCGGCCACATTGGAGGGTTTCCGAGCATAAATCACCTTTTTAAGGTCATGCCACAGCATCTCAATCGGATTAAGGTCAGGACTTTGACTAGGCCACTCCAAAGTCTTCATTTTGTTTTTCTTAAGCCATTCAGAGGTGGACTTGCTGGTGTGTTTTGGATCATTGTCCTGCTGCATAACCCAAGTGCGCATCAGCTGGAGGTCAAGAACAGATGGTCGGACATTCTCCTTCAGGATTTTTTGGTAGACTGCAGAATTCATGGTTCCATTTATCACAGCCAGTCTTCCAGGTCCTGAAGCAGCAATACATCCCCAGACCTTCACACTACCAGAATGTTATTGTTTGCATGATGTTCCTTTTCTGCAATGCTGTGTTACTTCTAAGCCAGATATAATGGGACATACATCTTCCAAAAAGTTCAACTTTTGTCTTGTAAGTCCACAGAGTAGTCTCCCAAAAGTCTTGGCGATCATAAAGATGTTTTCTGGCAAAACCGAAACGAGCCTTTATGTTATTTTTTTTCTCAGCAGTGGTTTTCGTCTTGGAACTCTGCCATGCATGCCATTTTTACCCAGTCTCTTTCTTATGGTGGAGTCATAAACACTGACCTTAACTGAGGCAAGTGAAGCCTGCAGTTCTTTGGATGTTGTTGTGGGGTCTTTTGTGACCTCTTGGGGTAATTTTAGTCGGCCGGCCACTCCTGGGAAGGTTCACCACTGTTCCATGTTTTTGCCATTTGTAGATAATGGCTCTCACTGTGGTTCGCTGGAGACCCAAAGCTTTAAAAATGGCTTTATAACCTTTCCCAGACTGATAGATCTCAATTACTCTGTTTCTCATTTGTTCCTAAAATTCTTTGGATTTCAGCGTGATGTCTAGCTTTTGGTCTACTTCACTTTGTCAGGCAGGTCCTATTTAAGTGATTTCTTGATTGCAAACATGTGTGGCAGTAATCAGGCCTGTGTGTGGCTAGTGAAATTCAACTCTGCTTCCCAAAGATGTAATAAATTCACTGTGGTTTATGTTTTAAGGATGGGGTGGCAATCACTTTTTTACACAGGGCCCTTTAGGTTTGGATTTCTTTTTCCCTTAATAATATAGACCTTCATTTAAAAACTGCATTTTGTGGTTACTTGTGTTATCTTTGTCTAATATTTAAATTTGTTTTGTGATCTGAAACATTTAAGTGTGACAAGAAATTAATAAGAAATCAGGAAGGGGGCAAACACCTTTTCACACCACTGTATAACCTCTGAGACAACCATTGATCATTGAACTAGGGTTCCATGTCCCCTTTTTCTGTACTGCAAGGAGCTGTGGACCTGCATGTGCACTACTGCCCCACTTGTTGACTATGGGACCCATTGTGCAGTGATCTCTCTGTTGTAGACACTGTAAAGAATTATTAATTAGTTTCACATAGCGATAGCAGGGCAGTAATGTGTCGCAAACCTTGAGAACCGCATAGCAAGGCCACAGCAGTTTTGCAACGTAGCTTTTCAGCTCATGGCTTGTACGGCTAAGTGCACAACAGTGTGCTCAATCTGTATGTGCCGCGGAGCTGAAAATTGGAAAAGAACTGCTGCTTGTGCAATAAAACGACAAGCAGATTTGCCATAATGTTCTCCGCCTGGAAGCAACATATTGAGTGCTACAGTGATTCATCCCCCTTGGACTTATATGTGAAGCCTGCAGCCGATCAGCCGGCACTGTAGATGGTCACGTTAGGACATTGGTGGGGGATACAGGGCTGAGAGCGGACCAGTGGCATCTGTCTTGGAGTTAAGGTTACGTTTTTTTATAATTTATGCAGTGGCCGTTAATAAAAGGTTGTCTAGTAGCGGAAAAGCCCTTTAAGTCAAGAACCAGGCTCTATCCAAACTAAAACTGAAAGATGGCAGCCTATCCTTGTACCAACTGGTGACTGATGCAATCTCTTCCTTTGCATTTACCGGCATTGATGGCTCAAATCCCATTCACCACAGCCGTTACTCATCAGTTACATGCAGACGTAACCCGCCAACCGATGCCAATTCTGCTCACTCGCTTATTAATAGTGACTCGCTTTTCTTTTCCCATGTTTTTTCTCCTTTGTGTGTCATTACACTTCTACCGTGACAGCGGTGGTTGGAGACGTGTAAACACAGTGTACGGTTACAGCAGCTTTGTGTGCAGGGAAATTCTTCTGCATGAGCAAAAAAACCTTCGAGCTCTTGGTGAAAGCCGACGCCTGCAAGGATCAAGTCTTGTGTACGGTGGCACCCACTGCTCTGCCCGCTCATTCTGATCTTCATCTCTCTATCAGTGTCATAGATCTTGGCTCTTTAGCAAACATATAACATTTAAAGGGTTTTTTGGGGTTTTGGAAAATCCCTATCGCCAACTGAAGTTTGTATTAAAAAAAAGCCAAGCAAACTTTGCATTACTTACCCTCCCCGGGTCCAGTGCGGAGTCCCCACCACTGCTCGAAATGTTTGTTATTATTTGCAGAGCTGATGTCACTTTAACAGCGCTGCAGCCAATCCGTGAGCTGGACAGCTGTGAGCGGTTCGTGCCACAAACTCTGGCAGAGTCGTCGTTATTGGCTGCAGGGCTGTTGACGTGACGTCAGCGCTGCAGACAATAATAGATACCTGGAGCCACAGCGGAGAATCTGGGCCGGACGAGGGGAGGGTGAGTAAAGTGCAGCGTGTTTTGTTAAATCAACTTGGGGAAATGATTTTTCTGAAATTGGAAAACCCCCATTAAAGAGAACTACCTAAGAAAGGCATTGGATATGTCCTGAATACACTCCTCAACCTCGAAATTGCAACACCAAGAAGCAAAAGTCATGGAATTATAGAAATCACAGGATGAATAGACATGTTACGGATATGCAAATAATGTAAAAATGGAAACGCAATTTTCAAAACATCTCGATTTATTTAGTATCAAGAATGAGCACCACGTGCAGAAATCCCGGCACTGACGACCTTAGCTGCTATAATGGCGGTCTGAGGAATGTTCTGCCTCGCTGAAAGCACTTGGGTCACAAAAATGATCAAGATCTACTGCTCGCAGCTCCCTGTATTATTGCCAACCAATGACATCCCAGATGTGATCAATGGGAGACAAGTCCCAAGACTCTGCAGGCCACGGTAGCACATTTAGGTCACCACCCAGGCTGCTCACAGTAGAAGTAACATGCGACCTGGTGGCTACTGGGACACTTTGGAGAAATGGCCGTACCACTGGTTTACTGAACAAATCAATGTAATGCTGAGCTGTTAATATATCTGGAATGAAGACTACAGGGGATCCGGCTACCATAAATTATGTCCCACCTTAATCCCAAGAGTAGGACCGGTGTGACTTTGCCTCATAAAGGCCTCTTCATGACGTTGCCCATGTGGTCTGGAGACTAATTTCCCACAATCATTGCATCCAAGACAAAAGGGGAACTCCTCACTCATCAGGATCGACCTCCATTCCAGCTTCTGGGCTCCATCTGGAAATCACCACAAAAAGTTGTGCTGATAAATAATAGCATCTGTAAGTAAACATCTGCAGGACTAATTATGCTAATGCCCTTAAGACTATTAAAGGGGTTGTCCACATTAGAATATGTCATCAGTATCAGATAGATGAGGGTCCATCACCTGATGCCCCTACGATCAGATATTATCCACTCCAGTGACCGGATGTGAACATTGTACAAAGCAGAACACCATAGCTCGGTCACTTGTAGTTGCTGCTGCCGGGTACTGCAGATCAGTCCTATACAAATGAATAAAATCTGATCTGAAGTACCCAAGCTTGGCCACTAGACAGTGTAAAGGGTCTGGGAGGTGGAACCTCTGAGCAACTATACAAAGGGGCAGTCCTTGTAAGGAAGCGGGCGGCTCCCAGGGAAGGCGGGCAGGTAGTCACGGCAAGTGACAGGGACAGTCTCTGGGTAGAAGGGCAGGAAGTCACGGCAAGTGACGGGGACAGTCTCTTGACAGGCGGGTGGTCACGGCAAGTGACAGCAGGGTAAGAGTCTCTAGACGGGCAGGTGGTCACGGCAAGACAGCAGGGTAAGAGTCTCTAGACGGGCAGGTGGTCACGGCAAGTGACGGCAGAGCCTCCAGGTAGGCTAGCAGGCAGGTAGCAGTTGAGCGCTCCCAGGTGAGCGGGCAAGAGTCTCTGGACAAGCAGGTGGTCACAGCAAGTGACGGCAGAGCCTCCAGGTAGGCTAGCTGGCAGGTAGCAGGTGAGCGCTCCCAGGTGAGCGGGCAAGAGTCTCTGGACAAGCAGGTGGTCACTGCAAGTGACAGCAGAGCCTCCAGGTAGGCTAGCAGGCAGGTAGCTGGTGAGCGCTCCCAGGTGAGCGGGCAGGTATCTGGCACGTACTTCCTGGTCCGCAGGCAGACTGATCCATAGACTGACTGGCAGGAGCTGGTAGGCTGACTGTCGGACCACAGGATAGCAAGCAGATATCAGCAGGTATCAAGCAGGAATCTGGCAGGTGACTGGCAGGTAGCTGGTAACGGGACCTGAGGGCTGAAGCAGAGTTGAAAGGCTTTGCAACAACATTGCTCGGGCACCTCCATCTTGGAGGAGGTGCCTTATATATGGTGAGGTCCTCCGGCCATTGGCCGGGGACTCCTTAGGACGGCGCGCGCGGCCCCTTTAAGAGAGGGGGAGCGCGCGCGCGCCCTAAGCACAGAGGCCGGGAAGCAGCGCGCGCTGCCAGCAGAGCGGGAGGAAGACGCCGGGCACGGAGCGGAGAGGTGAGGGGAACGGCGTCCCTGCCTAGCAGGAGGCAGGGACGCCGACGCTACACTACCCCCCCTTTAGGCCCCCCCTTTTTTAGGCCAGACAGAAATTTATCTAGGATGAGCGGGGCATGGATGTTCTCCCGGGGCTCCCATGTTCTCTCCTCAGGACCAAACCCCTTCCAATCCACTAGAAAAAAGGTCCTTCCTCTTACTCTTTTGGTGGCCAGAATGTTCTCTACCTCAAACTCGTTTTCAGCGGAAACCGGAGCAGGAGGCGTACCTGTAGACTTGGAAAAAGACTTAAGTATCACGGGTTTGAGTAGAGATACATGGAAGGAGTTGGGAATCCGCAAATTGGCCGGGAGTTTCAATTTATAGGCCACCGGGTTGATTTGTTTGATAACTTCCAGTGGGCCGATGAACCGAGGCCCTAACTTGTAGGAAGGAATCTTGAGCCGGACATATTTGGACGAGAGCCAGACTTTATCTCCAGGACGGAATTGTGGTGGATCCAGATGTCTCTTGTCAGCCTGTTTTTTCATCCGCTCGGATGACTGAAGAAGTGCGGATCTGGTACTTTCCCAAATGGAGGAAAATTCGTTAACGAAAGATTCCGCAGCCGGATTGTCCACCGAGGTGGAGACGGGAAAAGGGATCCGAGGATGCTGACCGAAGACTACAAAAAACGGGGATTTGGAGGAAGATTCGCTCTCGTGATTATTGTAAGAAAATTCGGCCCACGGTAAAAGATCCACCCAGTCGGAATGGTGAGCATTAACAAAGTGCCGGAGGTAACTGGTTAAAATTTGGTTGATCCGTTCTACTTGGCCATTGGACTGTGGGTGATAAGCGGAAGAAAAGTCCAAGGTGACTCCCAGCAGTTTACACATGGCTCGCCAAAAACGAGAGGTGAACTGAACCCCTCTGTCGGATACGATGTGGAGAGGAAGACCATGAAGACGGAAGACATGATGGATAAAGTCTTTAGCTAACTCTGATGCAGACGGGAGACCCGGCAGGGGAATAAAGTGAGCCATTTTGGAAAAGCTTTCAGCGACCACCCATATGACCGTACAACCGGCAGAGACAGGGAGGTCCGTTATAAAGTCCATAGCTATATGCTGCCACGGGGCAGCAGGTACAGGAAGTGGAAGGAGACGGCCGGCTGGCAGATGTCTCGGAACCTTGTTGCGGGCGCAGGACACACAGGCTGAAACAAAGTCTATTACGTCCTTGTGCAGGGTAGGCCACCAGTAATGCCGGGTAATAAGCTGGAGGGTCTTTTTCTGACCAGCGTGGCCAGCTAGCTTGGATTAGTGTCCCCAGTGTAGAACCTTCTCACGATCAGGAACAGTTACGAACGTCTTACCGGGTGGAAGACTATTTAGATTCACGGGGGCCACCTGCATTACTTTGGCGGGGTCGATGATGTGTTTAGGCTCCTCTTCAAGATCAGAGACCAAAAAGGATCGGGATAAGGCATCAGCTTTGATGTTTTTGTCAGCCGGGCGAAAATGAAGAATGAAATTAAAGCGGGCGAAGAACAAGGACCACCGGGCTTGGCGCGGGTTAAGTCTCTGGGCACTCTGGAGGTAAGCCAAGTTCTTGTGGTCCGTGTAAATTATTACCGGGTGAAGAGCCCCCTCGAGCAGGTAACGCCACTCCTCTAGTGCCAGCTTAATGGCCAACAATTCTCGGTCTCCTATAGAATAATTACGCTCAGAAGAGGAGAAGAGTTTGGAGAAGAAGCCGCAAGTTACCATTCTTCCGGAAGACGACTTTTGGGTAAGTACTGCATCGGCTCCGGAGGAGGAAGCGTCAACTTCTAGAAAGAATTGTTTGTTGCCGTCCGGACGATGCAGCACAGGGGCGGAGGAAAAAGCTCGTTTTAAGGAAAGGAAGGCCTCCTCTGCTTCGGGCGGCCATTCTCTGGGATTAACGCCCTTACGGGTGAGCGCCGAGATGGGGGCAGTCCGGGAAGAGAAGTGCGGAATGAAGAGGCGGTAGTAGTTGGCGAAGCCCAGGAACCGCTGAATAGCCTTCAACCCCTCTGGTCGGGGCCACTTCTGGATGGCAGACAGTTTCTCAGGGTCCATTTGTAGGCCGGTCTGAGAGATTATGTAGCCCAGAAACGGAAGCGAGGTCTGCTCAAAGAGGCACTTCTCATATTTAGCGTAGAGGTGGTTCTGTCTGAGCCTGAGCAGGACCTGACGAATGTCCCTCCGGTGAGTGAGAAGATCCGGAGAGAAGACCAAGATGTCGTCCAGGTACACCACCACACAGGAGTAGAGAAGGTCACGGAAGATGTCATTGACCAACTCTTGAAAGACGGCGGGAGCGTTACAGAGACCGAAGGGCATTACAAGATATTCATAGTGGCCGTCCCGGGTGTTGAATGCCGTTTTCCATTCATCCCCCTGACGGATACGGACCAGATTATACGCCCCACGGAGGTCCAGCTTGGTGAAGATTCTAGCCCCCCTCAGACGGTCAAATAATTCAGGAATGAGCGGAAGGGGTATTTATTCTTCACTGTGATCTGGTTAAGGCCTCTATAGTCTATACAGGGACGGAGTGAGCCGTCCTTCTTTTTGACGAATACGAAGCCTGCTCCCGCCGGGGAGGTAGATTTCCGGATAAATCCCCGGGCCAGATTCTCCTCAATATATTCAGACATGGACCGGGTCTCATCAGCGGACAAGGGGGAAAAAAGCCCACGGGGAGGAGTAGCGCCGGGCATCAGGTCAATTGGGCAGTCGTATAGTCTATGAGGGGGTAATGTCTAAGCTTCTCTTTTATTAAAGACGTCCGCAAAAGACCATTAGGGAGCCGGTAGGCCGGGTAGATTGGCTGGGGTAGGAGAAGGACGAGCAGGATGAACGGGAACTAGACAAGTCTTATGGCAGTCCTGTCCCCAGCGAAGAACTTCTCCGGACTGCCAATCAAGCACGGGTGCGTGTCTCTGGAGCCAAGGTAGGCCTAGCAAGAGGGCGTGAGAGAGTCCAGGCAGAACATGGAAGCAGATGCTCTCAGAGTGCAGCATTCCCACCTGCAGAGTTATGGATTCGGTGATGAGTTGGATGGGATGTGGTAAGAGGCCCCCATCCACGGCGGCGACAGATAAGGGTACAGCCAGAGGTTTGGTGGGAATGCGGTATTTCTCTACCAGGGACTGAGAAATGAGATTTCCAGCAGCTCCAGAGTCAAGTTGAGCCAGTTCAAGATAACGGTTCTCCCCGCAGATGATAGAGACCGACAGCATTAGAGATGGAGAGGGTTTATTTCTGTCTAGGGTGACCTCTCTGAGCGATCCTAGACACAGGCGTTTCCCGACCTCTCCGGGCAGGAACGGATCCGGTGCTCCTTACTGCCACAGTAGAAGCAGCTCCCCTCGGCACGGCGTAATTCTTGACGGGTCTTGACCATCTTGGTCTGGTCGACCTGCATAGGCTCGGGTGAGTGCGCCGGAGGAGTAACGGAGGAAGTGACGGATCTGTGGAAGGTAGGGGCAAAGCGTGGAAACCTCCTCTCATGGGTGACCTCCTTGGTACGCTCCTGGAACTGGATGTCAATCCGGGTGGCAAGTGTAATCAAGTCGTCGAGAGTGGTAGGAATGTCCCCACCGGCGAGTTCATCTTTAATACGGCCGGACAGACCCTCCCAGAAGACAGACACCAGGGCGTCGTTATCCCAGGCAAGCTCCGAAGCCAGGGTACGGAACCGTATGGCATATTGGCCCACGGTGAGACTCCCTTGGCGGAGGCGTAGCAGAGATGAGGCGGATGAGGTCCTCCGTCCTGGTTCGTCGAAGACCTTCCGGAAAGCCGAGAGGCTGGCAGATTGGACACCAGGGGGTCTCCTCTCTCCCATAGAGGATTTAGCCAAGCCAGCGCCTCCCCCGTGAGATGGGACATGATGAAGGCTACTTTGGCTCGGTCGGTGGAAAACTGGTGTGCCAACAGTTCGAAGTGCAGAGTGCACAGGTTAATGAAGCCCCGTGCCTGACCGGGATCTCCGCCAAAACGAGGCGGGGCGGTGAGGCGGGGACCGGGAAGAGATGCCATGGAATTGATGAGCAGCGGCGCTGCCGGGGTAGGAGTCGTGCGACTGGAAGCCGGTCCCGAAGATGTAGTCAGTGTGTCCAGGCGGGAGTTAACACTACGCAGGTGGCTCAGGATGGACTCCTGTTGGGACCTCTGACGGGACAGTTCATGGCATAGGTCCGAGAGCGAGGGAGCTTGGGTGCCACCGGGTTCCATGGCCCGAGCAAACTGTAACGGGTCTGGGAGGTGGAACCTCTGAGCAACTATACAAAGGGGCAGTCCTTGTAAGGAAGAGGGCGGCTCCCAGGGGAGGCGGGCAGGTAGTCACGGCAAGTGACAGGGACAGTCTCTGGGTAGAAGGGCAAGAAGTCACGGCAAGTGACGGGGACAGTCTCTTGACAGGCGGGTGGTCACGGCAAGTGACAGCAGGGTAAGAGTCTCTAGACGGGCAGGTGGTCACGGCAAGTGACGGCAGAGCCTCCAGGTAGGCTAGCAGGCAGGTAGCAGTTGAGCGCTCCCAGGTGAGCGGGCAAGAGTCTCTGGACAAGCAGGTGGTCACAGCAAGTGACGGCAGAGCCTCCAGGTAGGCTAGCAGGCAGGTAGCAGGTGAGCGCTCCCAGGTGAGCGGTCAAGAGTCTCTGGACAGGCAGGTGGTCACAGCAAGTGACGGCTAAGCCTCCAGGTAGGCTAGCAGGCAGGTAGCAGGTGAGCGCTCCCAGGTGAGCGGGCAAGAGTCTCTGGACAAGCAGGTGGTCACAGCAAGTGACGGCAGAGCCTCCAGGTAGGCTAGCAGGCAGGTAGCAGGTGAGCACTCCCAGGTGAGCGGGCAGGTATCTGGCAGGTACTTCCTGGTCCGCAGGCGGACTGATCCATAGACAGACTGGCAGGAGCTGGTAGGCAGACTGTCGGACCACAGGATAGCAAGCAGGTAAGCAGATATCAGGCAGGTATCAGGCAGGTATCAAGCAGGAATCTGGCAGGTGACTGGCAGGTAACTGGTAACGGGACCTGGGGGCTGAAGCAGAGTTGAAAGGCTTTGCAACAACATTGCTCGGGCACCTCCATCTTGGAGGAGGTGCCTTATATATGGTGAGGTCCTCCGGCCATTGGCCGGGGACTCCTTAGGACGGCGCGCGGCCCCTTTAAGAGAGGGGGAGCGCGCGCGTGCCCTAAGCACAGAGGCCGGGAAGCAGCGCGCGCTGCCAGCAGAGCGGGAGGAAGACGCCGGGCACGGAGCGGAGAGGTGAGGGGAACGGCGTCCCTGCCTAGCAGGAGACAGGGACGCCGACGCTACAGACAGTATGATGGAGTGAGGGTGATCCGGCCACTGCTGGGGTTTATATCACCTGATCGTGTAGTGCCAGTTGATGGACTGGAACCCCAGCCATCCTAAGGCCAACATGTGCAAGGAGTTTGTATATTCTCCCTGTGTTTGGGTGGAAACCCAGGCACACTGCAAATACATACTGATAGGGAATGTAGATTGTGAGCCCCAATGGGGACAGTGATGATGTCTGTGAAGCGTTGTTGACTATGATGGTCCTATATAAGCGAGTAAATTAAATAAGGATAAGTCATCAATATCAGTGTATTGAATAAACCCTTTAAGTCTTGGTAAAAAAACTACTGTTAAGACTATTAATATGGGAATCGTAGATGATTTGCTAGAAATATTTTCCGCTTTTTTAGCTAAATATTTGCCTGCACAGCACAATTCTGTGTTTCTGAAGAGTTAATTATGTGTTCTTCTATGCAAATCTCACCGGCACTGCCTGAGGAGAGAGGACAATGTACGTGACAATGTACACAATACAGTTATATTTACCATTCTATTATGAAAATTAATATTTTTCCGTCTAATGACCTTGAGCATTTTTTTTCCCCATTTTGCTTAAATTTATCTTTAATCCAAGATAGAAAAAAAAATATATTAGGAGCATTCACATCCAGGGCTGTGGAGTCGGAGTCAAAGTCCGTGTCCATTTTTGTGGAGTCGGAGTCGATATTAAATGGACCAACTCCAGCTCTTAAAATATGTAATAAATTGGGTACAGTAGTTCAATGCAGGATGTGCTGGAAATGTTTCCATACGAATTTGGGAAAGTTATGAAATGTCCTATAAATGTCTGTCCTATTCCTGATCTAAGGGTCTAGACTTTTAGCTGAGATGAATCTGTGCTTCAGTAAATTTATCACTTAAACATGAGCCGTGTATGAGGGAGTCGGAGTCGTGGATTCGGAGTTGGAGTCGGAGTCATGGAAATTAAGGAGTCGGAATCGGAGGTTTGGCTTACCGACTCCACAGCCCTGTGTATCAGGTTCTGTTCTGGTCACCAATGTTGAAATATACATTTTTGGTCAGAGAGGATCTGGCACATGGGTGCTGCAAGGTGATGGGACACCTGCTGTCAGTTCCTCCATAGCTGAGGGTCCCCTGAACACGTTTGAATTATTATACCTCTTGGAACCCACTTGAAAAAGCGCTAAAATAACATCAAAAAGAAGACCTGCACTGCAATGTGAAATAGCTTTGCTGTGCTAATGTTCTCTCTTTTGTTACTTTATTTACCCACCCCTTCTTAACTGCATTTCTGAACCCTGAATCAGTTGAAAGAAGTGACATAAGATGGATCATACAGAACAATGTTGTCTGGATATTGCTGATCATTTTATGGGGCGCTTTTTCAGGTGGATTTCATGTGCACATAACCTTTGGCTATGTTCAGACCAAGTTTTTTATTTTTTTATGTGTTGAAAAAGCACAAGTGTTTCCAAATCAAAATTGCTTTAGGACATGCTCCTCTTTTGGGGAGTTTTAGGAAGAGTTTTTCTTTGCAGCATTTTGATTTGACAGTTCTTGGTTTGGAGAGTTTTCCTTCATGATCCACTTTGAAAAATTGAAAACCACTTTCTGTTTTCCACTAAATGTTTTTCAAAGCCTTTTCAGGAAAAAAAAACTCCATGTGAACAGCAAAGTAGATTTCTCATAGAAATTAATAGGAAGAGACGCCTCTCTTGGTACCTGATTAATGAAAAACTTACAGCTCTCTTGTATAGAGTGGAGAGGTTTGAGCAGTTCTGAACTCCATGGTCAGACTGTGGAAAGCAAACACAATTTGCTTTACCTCCCTTATGATTATCAGAGCCCAATAGCCCCAGCTCGCCCTCTGTTTCTGCTGTGAACGCCTCTGTGACCCTCTTGGGTCTCTGTTCCCCCTTTCTCTGTTGTTTTTTTTACCCTGGTTGCCTTTTCCCTATAGACTTTTTTTCCCTGTTGCTCCTCTCCCAAAAAGGTCATCATATCTATTTCACTCACATGCTCCATGCAACTTATTAACCCACCCACCTCGTTTGCTGCCCCCATTTGTTCACGTCTGCTATTGAGTGTTAAACCAAATTTACTTTGTTTCACTTGGAACCAAGGAGCCTATGCCAATCACTGAAAAATAGGCCCATAGTATTACCCCTCCTCCATCAAACTACAGCTGGCACAGTGCAGTCAGGCAGGTAATGTTCTCCTGGTATTCGCCATACCCAGACTCCTCCATGAAAAGTCAGATAGAGAAGTGTGATCCGTCACTGCACAGAACACGTTCCCTCCCGAGTCCAGTGGTGGCAGCTTTACTCCACTCCATCCTACGCTCATCATTGTGCTTGGTGATGTAAGGCTGCATGCAGCTGCTTGGCCATGAAGCTCCTGGTGGGGGCGCAGTGTTTGTGCTGATGATAATACCAGAGGAGGTCTGGACTCTGCAGTTACGGAGTCAGCGGAGCATTGGTGACTTCTCTGCTCCTCAGCAGTCGTCCCACCGCTCTGTAATGTTACGGGGTCTCCACTTCGTGGCTGAGTTGCTGCGGTTCCTGATCCTTCTCAGTATTATCACTCACAGGTGATGGGGGAAGATTAAGGAGTAAGAAACGTTATGAACGGACTTGTTACCCCAGTGGCTCCTATTACAGGACCGGGCTGGTATCAGTGGGCTCTGCACCACCCACCATTCTGTCACACGTTATTAAAGGCTGACGGCATGGAGGGGCCGGAAGTATATACACCGGCGGTGGGGGGCCGGATTTATACTCTGGTGGGGGAGATGGTACTGAAGGAGAAACCTGATAGATGTATGTCCTCATACTTTTGTGATATAATGTATGTTTACCCTCTTCTTCAAGAGGACAGCCCCTCAAGAACACCATTTTTCCCAGATTTTTGAGTGGCCATTTCAGAGATTCCACCATAGAAACACAACACGGTCTCCTTGTCACAGGAGCTTGGTATATAACATTTATAGTGTGACATTCGGACAGCCGTATGCGGCAATTTACCCCTCATACCTGACAGTGGCCTTTGTTGTCTTTCTGTAGAATACACTGATGAAAGCCTCTGATTGCTTTGGTTGCTATGGGTCTCCATGTCAGTAAATCTCCCTGGCTGACTTTCTTGCCTGTAACATAAAGGTGAAGGGACAGTTGAATTGTATGGTAGTTGTTCGCTCCGGAGCCGGGCTATTATTTTCCTTGGTGTCTCATGTCCCCACTGTCAAGGAGCCTCATCTCCATCTCAATGGTGACCACACGTTGCTTCTCCAGAGCTGAGTGTGACCATACACATCAGTCTACAGTGAGTAGAAACTGAAGATTTCTACCCAATCAATCATTCATCAGGTGAAATATAAACATTAGGTAACTGTAGGCTGAACCATCCTTCGCGATGATAGTCATCCCTCTCTCGAGTTCTTATACGAAGAAGCAATTTGGTTTTGACAATTGGCCAAGCGCTCCTGTGTCTTCTATAAGAGAGTCTGGCAGCAGCTTCTCTCCTGGTCACCAAAAGGATTGGCTGTTGGAAATCAGACGTACCAGATCCTTCACTCCCCAGTTCTCATCTGTTGATAAGAATTGGGAGGGCTCCATAGACCTAAGAATGCCAGTCAATCCCACCAATATCTGCAGGTTCGGTCCATTTTAGCCTAGTGTGTATGGAGGCCTTAAATTGGTTCTTCGTGAAGGTGTCCAAAAATACTCCCCATCACACATGAAACAACCACTTCCAAACCCATCATACATGAAAGGTGTATTTGTCTAGTATCACAAATAGAGCATAGAGCGCCAGTCACAACAAATTACCCACACAACACTGAAGAGTCCGGCCGGCATCTAGCAAGAAAAATGCATAAATGTGCAACAAAAAAATGTACGGTATATGATTCATGAGATATTGGTCAATATTTTGGCCAAAATGCATAAGCTGTGAGCCCCACCACTAAATTCAAAAGCACTGAGAATAAAATTCAAAATAACATCACAGAAAAAAGGCAGCCGTACTTACTAACAACAAGTCACAACACAAATGCACTACAGGATGCAGCAGGCCCACGTGATATGGCTGGGTAATTTGGGGTGTCTGGCCTGTGAGATGCACGTATGGTGCTGGAAAGCCTGATCTAATAGTATGGGTGTTAGTAATAGGCTGTATTCCTGACAACGATGCACCTCATGGTGTGACTGTCGCCCTATGTAAGTTTGTGTGCATTTGTAATACTAGGCCACCACCCCCTTAATTTATGGTGGGTTTGCAAGTGGGTATTTCATTAGTATTTTGCACCTCTGCTGCATCCTTTAGGGCTCATACTGTATATGGGAGGCTATGTGGGGCGCACGATATATAGGGAGGCTACGTGAGTCTCACACTATATAGGGAGGCTATGTGAGGCTCACGCTGTATATAAGAAGGCAATGTGGAGCTCACTATATAGGGAGGTGACGCTGTATATGGGAGGCTATGTGGGGCTCATACTGTATATGGAAGGCTATGTGGGGCTCATGCTGTATATGGGAGGCTGTGTGTGGGGCTCATGCTGTATATGGAAGGCTATGTGGGGCTCATGCTGTATATGGGAGGCTATGTGGGGCTTATGCTGTATATGGAAGGCTATGTGGGGCTCATGATGTATATAGGGAGGCTACGTGGGGCTCATCTGTATATAGGAAGGCTACTTGGAGCTTACACTAAATAGGGAGGCGACGCTGTATATAGGAGGCTTTGTGGTGTCTCATACTGTACATAGGAGGCTATGTGTGGGCTCATACGCCATATAGAGGAATTAATTTTAGCCTATTAGTTCGGCCCTCCACAACATTTACGGTCTCTCGTGTGGCCCTTCAGAAAAATTAATTGCCCACCCCTGCTTTAGTGTATTTGTGTTGTGACATGATGTTAGTAAGTAAGGCTGCCTTTTTTTCTGTAATTTTTTTAAAATTATTATTATTATTATTATTTTACTCCTGGGATTATGGTGCAGAGTGGCAAAATGTACAGTAGCCGGACCCCTCTAGTTTTTATTCCAGGTACTCTGACAGCTCAACTTTACATTGATTTGGTACTGACATTTCTCAGTTTCCTAGGAGCTTATTTCCAACACAACAGTGCCAGAACGCATATTGATCATGCTACAGTAAATGGCCTGAATGGCCTAAACGTGCTACCACGGCCTACAGAGTCTCCAGACTTGTCTCCCATCGAGCACATCTGAGATGTCATTGGTCGGCAATTACAAAAGGAGCTGCCTGCAGGGGATCTTGATGATTTGATAAAGTGCAGCTAGCATGGCACAACATTCCTCAGACAACCATTAATAACCTCATTGATATTTTACCAAGGCTGTAAGTGTGGGGAATTCTCGACGTCGCGCTCATACTCGATACTGAATAAATCGAGACGTTTAGGAAATGTTTCCATTCTTTCATCATTTGCATATCAGTAACAAGTCTATCCATCCTGTGATTTCCATAATTCTACAATTTTTCCTTCTTGGTGTTGCCATTTCAGTGTTGAGTGTAGATACAGAATATGTGAATGAGATTAGTGGCTCTGTCCTAGTGTATAGGTGACCTCCCTACGACATATTGAAGTGGTTGACAAGCTGATCTGTACAGCGTGACCTGAACTTCTAATTATTCTCAACCTGTTTTTCTTCATTTCTTGTTTTCTGTCAGGTTTTGTCAGCACTGGAAACTATATGACGAGACTCAATTCCCGAGCAGCTATCGTTTTATCATATCTCTCTTTTCCATTGTCTTGAGAGTGGAACCCAGTGTCATCCATTACGAGGTCGGCTTGGTGGAGGAAAAGCTTTGCCGTAAGATTCCCAAAGGGAAGCCTAAGAAAAGAAAAAGGAAAAAGAAAGTTTGACACCCATCATTTTGTACAAGTAAATGTGAATGTAAATAAAGGGAGTCTGTTTTCTACCTTGTGATAAGATTGTTTTTCTGCCAGTGATGATCAGTCATACAGCAGTGAAATACTAAAAGGAACAAAGTTCCAGAATTTGTGAATAAAGTTTTCTGTCTACAGCTTTAAAATCCATCTTATTGTCATCCTCTTCATTTTAATATTTTGGTCATAACTTTTTTTTTTCTTAGACAACTTTCTTATTGTTTTCTGACTTACTCAGACACGTGACAAAAAGTTATGATTTTTCTAAATAAATAAATTACCCCCCACCTCCACAAACACATGAGAAAACCTCTCACTTTAGACAGTGGGGTGTGGTCTCTTGTGATCCATTTTTACCTTGCTGAAATTCATGTTACTAGTCTGTAAATGACGGAGATATATGGGGAAGCAGGTATATCGACTGTTCTTGAAGTTGATGTTTTAGAAGCAGGAAAAATGTGCACGGCATAAGGATTTTAGTGACTGTAACAATGGCCAAATAGTTTTGGTTAGCCCTCAAATTCAAAGAATCTACAAATTAACGGTTAAAAGGGGTGTCCAGTACTTTACATTGATGGCGTATCATTAGTATAGGTCTTCAATATCAGATTGGTGGGGGTGTGATACCTGGCACCCCCGCATATCAGCTTTTCTCGGTTCGGGTGGCTGCCCAATGTGCTCAGTTGTGGAGCAGATCAACACACCTCCGTCAACTGCATAGTGGACATGTCTCTGTGCTGCACATCCATGCCTATTCATTAAAATAGAGCTGGATCTGAAATATCCCTCTGCAGCCACCATACAGCTGACGGAGCTGAGTAGTTCCGCTCCACAACTGAGCACATCTGACCACTGCTGGCACCAAGAGCAGCTGATCCAGAGGGCTCCTGGATATCGCACACCCACCGATATATTGATGACCTATACTAAGGATAAGCATCAGTATAAAGTACCGGACAACCCCTTTGATGCCTAACAAAGGTGTTCCTACAATGACAGCCTGTGAAGCACCTACAATGGTCACAAACATCAAAACTAGACCATGGAACAAAGGAAGAAGGTGGCCTGTTCTGGTGAGTCGTGTTGACGTCCAATTGCGCATGCATCACTTACCTCCAGAACCGATGGCACCAGAATGTACTGTGGGAAAAAAAGAAAAATCTGGTAAAGAGACAGTGTCATGTTTTAGTTCTGCTGGGGAACGTTGGGTTCTGGCATTCATTGAAATCTTACTTTGTTGCATACAACTTACTGAAACATTGTAAATACGGAGCCTATATCTCGGCAGTGGTATTCCCCAATGGCAGTGACCTTTTTCAGCAGGATAAGGCTGCGTGCCCACAATGCGTTTTTGGTGCGGATTTGCAGCACGGAAACGCTCCAGAAACTCATTGCATACCTTATCCCATGACTTCCTATGACATTCTGCAAGTTCTGTGCACATGGTCAGGATTTTTTCTGCTCGGATTTTACTCGCAGAAAAAATCCCGACATAACCAATTCTTGTGCGTTTCTGCATGCAGATTTACCTATACAATGCATTGGAAAAACGCATGGCAAAAAGGCATCAAAAACGCATGTAAAAACCGCATGGGTTTTACTGCCAAGGAGATGCAGAAATACTCAGGAAAATTTCTGCTTCATTTCTACATCGTGGGCACTAAGCCTTATACTTCAGGAATAGTTTGGCTATGGGCCAATAATAGGACAACAAGCATACTCCTTTCCCAATTATTGGCCGACCATTTGGCTGATCACACGTCAAATTAGCAAAATTCTCCTTCATTGGATGATCAGATTGTTCATCTCAGCATAAAAATCATTGTTGGAAGCACATTGTTCTTAGTAAACAGGGAATGTGCTGACAACTACATGATGCTATACAGAGACAGAACAATCTTATTAATAATTGTTCTTCACTGTACAGTTTTTGTTGGCCCATGTAACTGGAACAGAAAACAAATGAAAAATTTGCATTAGCCCCCTACTGCCAAAGCCAGGTTTCACCTACCTGACAGAGCCTAATTTTTCCAATCTGTGTCACTTTATATGATAACTTTGGAATGCATCTTCTGGTCCCAGTAATTCAGATATTGGTTTATGTTACACATTGTACTTTATGTTAGTAGTACATTTAACATATCTGAAATTTGCCCAAAATTGCAATTTTCAAACTTTCTTTTTATCCCGTTAAAACAGATGGTCATACCACGCAATAAAGTTAATAAATATCATTTACCAAATGTCTACTTTACGTTTGTATAATTTTCCAAATGTCTTTATTTTGTTAGGATATTGAAAGACTTTAAAAGTTTTGCAACAGATTTGAAAATTTTCATGGAAACATAACATATCTAATTTTTTCAGAGACTACTTCAATTTCAAAGTGACTTTGGGGACTTGTAGGTCAGAAAACACCCAAGTAAGATTCCCTTTTTCTTTCTTTTTTTGCACCCTTGGAAGTATTCAACACTGCATTCAGAAAGTTTTTTTTAAACACTTCAGGAGCTCCTCAAGAGTTAATGCAAAGAGAAATGAAAAGTAATTGTTTCCAATATAATGTTGATGTACCCTCAAATTTTTAATCTTCACAATAGATAATAAGAGAAAATGACCCATTGTGTATGTCATGTCTCATTAGCTTGAGCCCCTGAGGTGCTGAAATATTAGAGAAACTCCAAAAGTGGCTCAATTTTGGAATTTACACCACTAAATCTATGGGTGTATCGAGCATTTTGAACTCACAGATGATTCACTGAACCTTATAACATTGGGTCGTGAAAAATGTAACTTTTCCAACTTAAATGATGTAGCCCCAAATTTTCAGTTTCACAAGAGGCAATAGGAGAAACATTCCACTACAAGACTCTTTAGGGAGGAGTTGGGGGGTATTTGGCTTTGGGAGCGTGGATTTTGCTGGATTGGTTTTTTTGAGTTTTATTCCTTTATCAGAGGCTTTGTCCTACCAGTAACGTCGAAACCCACTATATTTCCATTGACTGAGTACAGACTTGAGTATGGACTTGGTTTTTGCGGGAAGAGTTGAAGTTTATATTGGTACAATTTGGGGGTAAATAACATTTTTTAGATCGCTTTTTATTAAGAATTTTAGGGAAATCGAATGCACGAATTTAAAACAATTCCTAAATTTTTGAATATTTGGTTTTTATTATCTTCTTTTACTCCGTTCACCATGTGGTAAAAGCGGTAAAACAACTATATTCTTAAAATTACATTGATACCAGATTTTTATACTTTATGTTTTACTGCTTATGCGCTCCAAGAGTTATTTCTATAAAAAAAGCAAAATGTATATTTTTATTTTTTCGCCAACAAAACCACAAGGAGGCTTTTTTTTTTTGCAGGATGAGATGACATTTTCAGTAAAACGCAATTTTTTTCATTTTTCTTTTTACATATGACTTTTTTTAACCCTTTCCATTCCATTTTTTGTGTGTCAATATGATGATAAAGCTAAATTTTTGGTGTGATTTTTGCATTTATTGTTTTACAGTGTCCACTTTACTGATTAAATAGTGTGACAGCTTTATAATTGATACAAATCATGTGCAAATTTTTTGTTTTGTTTTTACATAAAAACATCATTTTGTCCGTTATTTTTTCGAATTCTATTTGAGGTTTTTTTTAACATTTTTACTGTACTTTTTAATTTTTTTTTTAAATTGGCTCCATTATGGGACTTGCACTTTAACTGGTTTACTTGCTGCTTATATATGCGCCGTGTAAATCAGACCAGAGTGCTCAGACTGGTCGGGGGCTCTCCCGACCCGAGCATGACTGCTGCATAGAAATATATGAAGGTGTCACGATCTGGTCGGGAGAGCCACCGGCAAGTCCATGAATTTCTGTCCGATATCGGTCCTATTTATACTGCCATCTGACTGCTCCCTAGCAGGGTCTAGCAGGCCGCCCTAGAAGGGTCTAGCAGGCCGCCCTAGAAGGGTCTAGCAGGCCGCCCTAGAAGGGTCTAGCAGGCCGCCCTAGCTGGCCAATCTGAAGGCAATTGGTTGCCTGTAGTTCCTGTTGCAGCCAACGGCATCACAAAGTGAGATTGCGGTGGGAAGGAGCAGGGAATAAAACAGGGAGTTCTGTCCCTCTCCCAACCACATAAGTCGCTATTGAACACTGCATCTAAAGGGTTATATAGCCACGATCTGTGCTTTTAGCTGTTGAATTTACTGTCATCAGTGCATTTTTTTCTTGTTGAAATAGGGTTACATTTACACACGGACTATAAAGGGTCATGTGAATAATCACTTCCTGCCGTGTCTGGATTTTTGTAGCTTTTCTTGAGAATTTTTTCTTCCGAGCAGTTACCTACATTCCAGAAAAGTTATATTAAGAAGTAGGAAGTATTTTAAGAAAATGCACTTCCTTGAGGTAAGTTGATTTTCTGATTTGTTATACAAGTTTTTATTTTTGTATAACATTGGATCAGCATTCACCAAGCACCTGAACCCCTGGAGCACCATAGTCAAAATCTGGCATGTAACATTATTTGGAATAACAAATTCATCCAGGTTAAAAAAAAAAAAAAAAGTTCCTAAAAAACATAGGGAGAATGGGTGAAAATAATTATATACGTAGATTAAAGATGACATTGGGGGACACTGTGACAATATAGAGTTAGTATGGGTGAATATATATGGGGATGGCCATAATGGAAAGCTGCTAATTGGAGTTTGCTATAAGCCTCCTAATATAGCTGAACAGGTAGAGGATGAAATGCTGCAACAAATTAAAAAGGCAGCAAATAATAATAGGGTCCTTATTATGGGGGATTTGAACTATCCAGATATTCAATGGGGCATAGAATCTACTTGTGCTAAAAGCTGGAAGTTCTTATCTGCAATTCAAGACAATTACCTCTCTCAGCTGGTTGATAAACAAGAAGAGATCATTTTGCTGGATCTGATCTTGTCAAATATTAGATCTACAGGAGCACTAGGGCAGCAGCGACCACAATATGGTAAGTTTCAGTATAATATTCAACAAAGTGTTACAAAGGGAAAAAAACAAAAATCCTGGAACTTTAGGAAAACTAAAGTCACTAGAAACATGTGGTAGATGAGGAAGAATGTTGATAAATTTAAAGTATTCCACCGCTGAGCAATTGTATCGCTAATATTAGGATTATACTCGGGACTACAGAACAGGAGAAGGACTTGGGTATTCTGGTTACAATAAGTCCTACCAGTGGCTGAACTTGTAAAGGTTTTACATACTGCCATCCAATCGCACTTGCTACAGTTTCCACACCTATAGAATCCACAGGTTTTTCTCTCAAGCCAGGTTCTTTTCCCAGATATACGAGATAAGCTCTTTTTCATCATGCTATTACTTACTTATTTATTATTGTAGTATGTTTAATGTATTAGAATAGGCAGTCACTCATTCCAAGTTTAGCTCACCATCATAGGGCACAAGAGGGTGAGTGAGGGACAGCCATCGAGGAAGGAGGGCGCCAAATTCGTTATCTTAGGGTGCCAACCCCCATGATAGGCCGGATTTTTCCAGGACATTAATAGGGCGATATAAGTATTTACTATCTGCGCCTGGATTCCCTAGTGGTGTCCCGTAGGGACGTTGGTTTTAAACTTTCTTTACCCAGTTACAATTAGTGACGGAAATATATGTCTTATCACATGGGATGTTTTTTGGTGTTTTTAAGATTGTTTAATAAAATCTAGTTTAACAGGGTTTATGTTTACATTGCACTTAGGTTCCCTCTATTGGTATATTATATTTAGTACTTCTGTATTCTGGTTACGAGTAAGCTGAGCAGCAGTACTCAATGTCAAGCTGCAGCCGCAAAAGCAAACGAGAGAGAAAATCTTGTGATCCCAATGTACTGTTGCCCCTTTATAAATCACTGGTGAGGCTACATCTAGAATATGGGATCCTGATTTGGGATCCACATTTTAAAAAAGATATTGGGAAATTAGGCAGTTTAAAGGAGGCAACTAGATTATTACAAGGGATGGAGGCCTCTCATATGATAAGTTGGAAAAGTTGAGCTTGTTTAGCTTAGAAAAAAGACATCTCAGAGGGGATCTCATTTACGTGTATAAATATATGTGTGGTCAGTACAAAGGACTAGCACATGACTTATTCCCTCCAAAGACCATGCTAAGGACCAGGGGGCACTCATTACAGGTGGAAGAAAGGCGATTCCGGCACCTAAACAGGAAAGGGTTCAGAGCAGTCAGACTGTGGATGCCGACCACAAGAGGTAATGACAGATACTATATCAAAATTTAATAAAGGGCTGGAGGCTTTTCTCAGAACAAATGGCATTGTGTGTTAAAAATCATCTAGCGATAGAGAATGTATAACTGGTGGAGAAATGTTGACATTTTATGAAGCATACGAGTATACACAAAAACAGACTCGTCAGTTTTAGTAATAATAGCTCAGTTTCAAGAATCGAAGTGTTTCTGTCGCTAAATTTTTGGACAGCTTTTTTTTTGTTTGTTTTTTAACAGGCATTTAACTCCAAATAAACAGGGAATCCAGGTGTTCTATCCGGAACACAGACAGTTAAACATAGGTACAACATGCCCGTCCTAAGTGAAGGTGACCCCACCGCTCATCACGTGTCCCAGGTGTGCGGACTGGAGACTGATTGTTACTGGACTGTAAGGACCTGATATCTGATCTCCAGCATTTGAATAACGGGGAATTAGCAACCAGACAGTTATGCAAATTGAGGAAGTTTTAGTGATTTCCTTACCTATACGCAATCATGTCATGATTCATTCCAGCTCCTGCACAGGTTCACAATTAAATTGTTAATTGTTCATCTATACCAGTGTTTCCCAAACTCCAGCCCCCATGGCCCCCACAGGTCACGTCTTCAGGATTTCCTTAGTGTTTTGTTACACAGGTGATGGAAGTATCATCAAGGCATCAGGAATTCTCTCATCTGTGCAATACTATGGAAATCCTGAAAACGTGACCTTTGGGGGCCGTGAGGACTGGAGTTTGGGAAACACTGATCTATGCCCTTTAAAGAGGACCCATTACTTGCCAAAAACAAGTTGTTTTTTTCACCTAGTGTAAAACCCGCTGTTCTCCTGAATCTGGTGTTGTTTCTCTTTTGTTCCTGGCCTCTCCATTCCTGAGATATGGCTTTGTGGCGCCCCTGAGGGTTCAGTCACCACAGAGGTACTGCACCTCACCCAGAGGTGTGGTATCCCCTTCTCTCAGGTAAGGAGGGAGTGCTGCCCAGAACCCCAACACCTGCATCCAACACTACACTGCTCCAGGCCAGCTGGAAGGGCAAGATGCAATGTGTTTCCTGCTGAGCCCTGTCCCTGGCTTGAGTGGGGGGGAACCCAAAGGTAGGGGGAACCAGTAGTGGGTGTGGGTGGAGGAAGCAGTTTAGGGGAGCACTATAGAGTGAGGTATAAAAAGGGAAGCCATCTTAGGGTGGCAGGTTAGTAGGTTGGTCAGTGGAAGACAGTCAGGGAGCCGAGTCTCTTTAGGAGCTCTGCTCCACAAGCAGGGCCCAGTCCTAGAGGCCCAGGAGGGGAGCAGAGGAGTAGGCTACAATCTAAAGAAGGGATCCCAGGGGGTACGGCGAGTGCGGGATAGCACCCGTACGCCCCGAATCTGTCAGAAGACAGAAGGATTGTAGGCTGCAAGAAGGGGACCGGCCCCTGGTCCAGCCGTGTAACTCCAAGTCTCGGCTGGAAAAAACAGAGGCTTCTGGCTTTCATAGACCAGTTGCCAAAGCCTCATTCTATTCCCCGTGAGGGTCAAGCAGGTGTGAGAACTCCAGCAAGACAGGAGGGACCTCAGAGCACCCGAGCAGGATTGAGAGTGGGGAAGCGCAGGGCAGGAGGGAGAAGACCCAGCGTGAAGACGGTCTAGCTAGGAACACAAGAAAGTGGGGTTCTGTCAGGTGCTCCTAATCTGCCTGAGGAAGTGCTAAACCCCTGCCTGGTGAACGCAGTGTGACGTGGGAGGCTGGCACCTGTACAGTGCACCAGTGGAACTGTCATAAGAACTGTGAGTAAAAACTCGGATGACTGCACCGTACTGCCTCCGTCCATTCTTTCATCTGCGCCCTCTTGCCTCCCGGCACTACAACGCCCAGCGCAACTTACACATCCTACACTGCCCTGGAGCTAGCTCTACCTGTGGAGAGCCACACCATCCCTGCTGCCGTAACACCAGCTCCCAAGGACTGCTCCGCAGTGGCGGCACCCTTTAGCCGCATTCCACAGGTGGCGTCACGAAAACTTCACAAATCCCCTATAAATAATCCCCCCCTTTTTATTGACCGCCCTGAGTCACGGACCGGGCCAGCCACCGTGATATCCCCCAGCAACCAGAGGCCCGGCTGCCGAGTACCCCACGGTCCTGAGGGCGCGTCAACTTCCTCTTCCCTAAATTTTAATCTAGTCTTTTTAGCCAAGTGGGCATGATCATTAAATCTTCTCTCTATGCTTGAATCACTCCCGTGTGCATGATTTGCAACTGTTTGACAGCTTTAATACATGTGAGGAATGCGAAAGAAACAAGCATTCCTCACATGTATTAAAGCTGTCAAACAGTCGCAAATCATGTACACGGGAGTGAGTCAAACATATCACCGAGTATGCTGAAGATACTCGGTTCTCGCCCGAGCATACTCGCCGAAAAGGGTTAACTGAACATACTCGCTCATCACTACAGTCATGGCCAAAAGTTTTGAGAATGACACCAAAATTATATTTTCACATGATCTGCTGGCTTCTGGTTTTTATTAGTGTTTGTCTGATGTTTATATCACATACAGAAATATAATTGCAATCATATTATGAGTACCAATAGGTTATATTGACAGTTAGAATGAGTTAATGCAGAAAGTCAATATTTGCAGTGTTGCCCCTTCTTCTTCAAGACCTCTGTAATTCTCCCTGGCATGCTCTCAATCAACTTTTGGACCAAATCCTGACTGATAGCAGTCCATTCTTGCATAATCAATGCTTGCATTTTGCCAGAATTTGTTGGTTTTTGTTTGTCCACCCGTCTCTTGATGATTGACCACAAGTTCTCAATGGGATTAAGATCTGGGGAGTTTCCAGGCCATGGACCCAAAATCTCTATGTTTTGTTCCATGAGCCATTTGGTTATCACCTTTGCTTTATGGCAAGGTGCTCCATCATGCTGGAAAAGGCATTGTTGGGCGCCAAACTGCTCTTGGACGGTTGGGAGAAGTTGCTCTTGGAGGACATTCTGGTACGATTCTTTATTCATGGCTGTGTTTTTAGGCAAGACTGTGAGTGAGCCGATTCCCTTGGCTGAGAAGCAACCCCACACATGAATGGTTTCAGGATGCTTTACAGTTGGCATGAGACAAGACTGGTGGTAGCGCTCACCTCTTCTTCTCCGAATAAGCTGTTTTCCAGATGCCCCAAACAATCGAAAAGGGGATTCATCAGAGAAAATGACTTTTCCCGAGTCCTCAGCAGTCCACTCCCTGTACCTTTTGCAGAATATCAGTCCGTCCCTGATGTTTTTTCTGGAGAGAAGTGGCTTCTTTGCTGCCCTCCTTGAAACCAGCCCTTGCTCAAAGAGTCTCCGCCTCACAGTGCGTGCAGAAGCACTCACACCAGCCTGCTGCCATTCCTGAGCAAGCTCGGCACTGCTGGTAGTCCGATCCCGCAGCTGAAACAGTTTTAAGATACGGTCCTGGTGCTTGCTGGTCTTTCTTGGGCGCCCTGGAGCCTTTTTGACAACAATGGAAGCTCTCTCCTTCAAGTTCTTGATGATGCGATAAATTGTTGACTGAGGTGCAATCTTTGTAGCTGCGATACTCTTCCCTGTTAGGCCATTTTTGTGCAGTGCAATGATGGCTGCACGTGTTTCTTTAGAGATAACCATGGTTAACTGAAGAGAAACAATGATACCAAGAACCAGCCTCCTTTTAAAGTGTCCAGTGATGTCATTCTTACTTAATCATGACTGATTGATCGCCAGCCCTGTCCTCATCAACACCCACACCTGTGTTAATGGATCAATCACTAAAACGATGTTAGCTGCTCCTTTTAAGGCAGGACTGCAATGATGTTGAAATGTGTTTTGGGGTTAAAGTTCATTTTCTGGGCAGATATTGACTTTGCAAGTACAGTAATTGCTGTTAAGCTGATCACTCTTTGACATTCAGTAGTATATGCAAATTGCCATTACAAAAAGTGAAGCAGTAAACTTTGGAAAAATTACTATTTGTCTCATTCTCAATACTTTTGGCCATGACTGTACTTTTGATACTTCCTGGTATTTGGCTTTGACAAAACTTTCTTGATACAGTCATGTGCGGATTACGTGTTTTTTTAGTGTGTTTCCACATAAAACTCACTAGAGAAATTGACATTTTGCGGATTTCAAAAAGTCAATTCATGCTGCGTTAAAAAAAAAAAAAAAGCACATTGGCAGGAGATTTCTGTAAGTCCCATCCACTTTTGGAAGTTCTGCATTTTCTTGCTCAGCGAAAATATACAGCATCAAAAACTCATCTTGGGAACTTAACCTAAGAGTCTTATTAGAAAATAGTTACGGTAATCAGTTTTGGAGAGTGAACTGAATTACTTTCTGTTTTGTAAACTTTTTCTTTTTATTTTTTTATTCAAATTTTTTCTTTGTTTTTGTAGCTTTTTGTGATGTTTTGTAGTTTTCTTTACACTTTTTTTTTTTTAAGAGAAAAATTGCCATATTTCTAGATTTAATTTCTCAATGGCTGTATTAATCTCACAAGGAGATGGGAGAACTCCTGTTCACACTGTACAGTGCCTTGAAAAAGTATTCATAACCTGTGAATTTTTCCATATTTTTTTCACGTTACTCCCACAAACTTAAATGTCACAATTTTCAGATTTATATTTTTAAAATAATTAGAAAACCGTGTATCATTTTCTTTACACTTCAGAAATACGTTCTACTTTGTGTTGTCATATCACATAAAATCTCAATAAAATACATTTAAGTTTGTGGGGGTAACGTGAAAAAATGTGGACAAAGTAAAAAACACAGTTTGACAGCGCCTTTAAGTGCGGAAGGCATGAGTTTTCATGAAATCAAATCTACTCTGCTTGAACTGTGAAACTCAGGAGATTTTCTGCACAAAAAAATGCGAAAAAAATGCAATGTTTATGCTATGTGGGAACGCGGCCTTACGAACATACATATGTGGATTTTCTGCAGATCCATGGTAAAATCCACAGAGGAAAATTGTGAACATAACCAAAAGATCTGCATATAAAGAGTTACATGTAGCGCCTCTCCTTACTATTTAGACCATGAAACCTATTCTACACCCCATGAGCTCATACCACGCCTCGATGATATCATAAACTAGACTCTGCTATTGTGAGAAGAATAGGGATCTGATTGACAAGAGGTCTGTGGGATAAGATAAAGGATTATTTGAGGTTCACAAAGTGTTTTGACACTGAATGAAGAGCTCTGCAAACAATCTGTGTAACACCTCCAGATACAATGGGAGCAGTGAGGTATGCCTCACACAATCATCTCGAAGAATCTGTACGAGACAGGTGCAAGGGAAACAATACAGTGGTCCAGATATCACGTCAGTAGTCCGTGGCCACCGGACGGGAGCCTTGCAAACTGCCTCCTACCTGCTAGATGTCTCTTGATTTGGAGACCCAGCGCATGTCAATGGCATTTTTGAAGAGTTTTTTTTTAACCCTTTTACGACCTTGGCCATACAGGTAAGTCCAAGGTCGCCTCCCCTTCTTTGATGCGGGCACCAGCGATGAGCCTGCATCTTTTACAGCACATGACAGCTGATCTGTACAGCCGTCATGTGCCCCTAACAGCCGCAGATGGAATCGCGATCCACCCGCGGTTATTAACATGTTAAATGCCGCTGTCCAACTCTGACAGCGGCATTTAACATTACCGTGCTGGAAGCACGTCCTAAGACTCGTCTATCTGCACGCCCGTCACATGATCGCGGGTCGCCGATGGGTTGGCATGACAACCCGGGGTCTGCAGGAGACCCCTATGGTTGTCATAGCCGATCTTCTATGATATTTTAAAAATATAAAAAAAAAAAAAAAATACAAGTTCTAATCATCCCCCCCTTTTCGCCCAGTAATAAAAATAGTAATAATAATTTGGTATCAACACGTTCAGAATTGCCCAGTCTATCAATATATAAAAATAATTAATTTGATCAGTAAATGGCGTAATGTGAAAAAAAAAAAAATCAAAACCCCAGAATTTTACGTTTTTTTGGTCGCCACAATATTGCAATAACGGGCAATCAAAACATTGTATCTACACCAAGATGGTATCAATAAAAACGTCAGCTCGGCACACAAAAAATAAGCCCTCACCCAGCCTCAGATCCCGAAAAATGGAGACGCTACGAGTCTTGGAAAATGGAGCTATTTTTAAAAACATTTTTTGACAAATTTGGGATTTTTCTTCACCACTTAAATAAAAAAGAACCTATAAATGTTTGGTGTCTACAAACTGGAGAATCATAATGGCAGGTCAGTTTTAGCATTTAGTGAACAAGGTAAAAGAAAAAAAAAACTATTGTGGAATTTTACTTTTTTTGCAATTTCACCGCGCTTAGAATTTTTTTTCCTGTTTTCCATTACACGATATGATAAAACCAATGGAGACGGTCAAAAGTACAACTCGTCCCGCAAAAAAACTAGTCCTCACATGGCAATATTGTCAGAAAAGTAAAAAAGTTATGGCTCTGGGAAGAAGGGGAGCAAAAAACAAACGCTGAAAAACCCAAGGTGGTAAAGGGGTTAAGAAGGATTTTGGAGCAGATCTGCTAAAAAAAAAAAAAAGAACCTAGTCCACAGTAGTAAGATATTTCCTTGTGATCCTTCAGGAATTGCCATGTAATGGCCTACTTTCCAGGGAGTTGCCAGTAATTGGCTTGATACCATGTCCGCACACACCTCCCACCATCAGCAGCCCCATTACATGTTGATTATTAAACACTGGGTGTTTTTCTTTTTCTCCTGACCTGGGAGATGAGTCGGTAATGAAGGACAGTCACCCGTCAGCAAGGTGCGGCTGCTGTCTCTAAGCAGTTAGCAATGGTGGATTGCCCTCGGGCAAAAGGGTGTCCTCTGTAACCCACACAGCTGGAACAAGTCCCAATAATTAGAATAATGCTACAGTACCTGCAGGGGACAAACACCACAAATCACGGGGACGTCAATGGGATGAAACTCAAGGGATTTGCACTGGGTTGTGCCCAGATATTCACATGAAAGATGTAGAGACGGGTCACAGACTACTTGTAACCTGTTCACACAGAGCGAGTCTATCAGCACAAAGGTCCATTTAGCTTATGTACTAATTCCCTAAATAAATGAGAATGTCTCCAATAACCACTACAGTCCTGCTCATCGTTATTGGCACCCATGAAGTTTAAGTACATAATGTGGAATATGTCCTGAAAAAAATGGATCAAGTGAAACTGTGTTTTATAATTAATATAATATATTATATATATAATATATAATAAATAAATAATTTAAAACAAAAAACAACTAAAACCTAGAAAAACCTAAAGCTTGCTGTGTCACTGGTATTGGCACCCTTCACGTTAATTTAGTATGGAAACACATTTTGACTCGCCTGTGGTAAATCACAAAAGAGATTCACCTGTGATTAATTGTCGGTGTCCATGTGACACGAATTAGCCAATGAATGAAGACTTCAGTGTTTTAAAAAAATCCACATGGTAGGCCCTATTCCTTTGTCACAATGGTGAAGACAAAGAAGCTGTCTGAGGACATCAGAACAGCTATTATTAGCAAACACTAGACTTCCAAAGGGTATACGGCCATCTCCAAAGATCTTGGTATCCCAGTTTCAACGGTGCGCAATGTTATTAAGAATTTTGCCAAGCATTGAACTATCAAGAACCTCCTTGGACGGGGTGGATTGAGGAACATTGACAAGAGATGTCTTCGAAGTTTGATGCAAATGTGGGAAAACCACCACGTCAAACATCCAAAAACTTGAAGGCCAACCTGGAACAGTCTGGTTTCAACAAATACCATACGCCGCACATTAAACCAAGCAGAGCTTTATGGACGAAGACCAAGGAAGAAACCATTGCTGAAGAAAAGACATAAAAGGAATGACTGATCTTTGCTAAAGAGTACCTTGACAAACCACAATCCTTCTGAGAAAATGTTCTGTGGACAGACGAAACAAAAATAGAGCTTTTTGGCAAAGTAAAGCAATAGCTTGTTTACAGACGGCGCACTGAAGCTTATAAGGGAAAGAACACCTTACCAACAGTTAAGCATGGTGGAGGATCCATAATGCTGTGGGGTTGCTTTGCTGCATCAGGTACTGGAGGCCTTGACCGTATCACAGGAATCATGAAATCAGAGAATTATCAAGAAATTTTAGATTCAAATGTCCTACCCAGTGTAAGAAAGCTTGGTTTGAGTCGAAGATCATGGACTGTTTTAAAATGGCAAGCAATGAGTCCTGACCTTAATTCCATTGAAAATCTTTGGGGTGAGCTGAAATCTGCCATTGGGAAAAAGAACCCTGCAAACATTCAAGAGCTTGAACAAACTGCAAAGGAAGAGGGGGAGAAAATTCCAGCTGAGAAGTGCAAGAAGCTTATAGATGGCTACAAGAAACGTTTGGAGGCTATCAGCAATGCCAAAGGGTGTGCAACCAAGTATTAATTAGGGGTGGCTTTATTGCTGTCCATGCTGTTTATTTTGTTTCTTCTTTGAAATTGCAACATGGTTGAAAAACAATGTTTTATTGTTGTATTACGTTGGACCACTAATTAAAAAATCCTGAGGATATAACTTTGGTACATTTCCATTTATTTCTGAAGATATTGTACAGTCTGATGCCAATAATGATGAGCAGCACTGTACCCCTTCCTTCCCCACCACCAATACTCAAGGCTTAAAGGTGTATTCCCATCTTCAAGATCCTATTCCAATATGTAGTAGGTGTAATAATAATAATAATATTAGCAAATATCTCAAATTAGAAATGTAATATAGTTCTTCTGACTCGCTATGTCTCTTTTCTCATGTACAGGCATTACAGGACCTTAGGTATCCATGGTTACGACTACTAGCAACTAGCTAACGTAACCATGGATACCTAAGGTCCTGCAATGCCCTGCACATGAGGAAAGAGACAGAAATGTAGTATAGTTTTTCTGATTCGCTAATTGGAGGTATTTGCTATTATTACACCTACTACATATTGGCAAAGGATCTTGGAGATGAGAAAACCGATTTAAGAAAGGCTTCAAATAAGAAGCTGAAATGTCACATGTATCTGGGTGATAAAGTTCACATTTTTCACTTATTTTCATTGGAGTGCTGCTTCCATTCTAGCTATCTATTTTACTCACTTATACAGCACTTTACAGTCATTATCATCACTGTCCCCATTGTGGCTCACAATTTAAATTCCCTATCAGTATGTCTTTGGAGTGTGGGAGGAAACCGGAGAACCCGGAGGAAACCCACGCAAACACGGGGAGAACATACACACTCCTTGCAGATGTTGTCCTTGGTGGGATTTGAGCCCAGGACTCCAGCGCTGCAAAGTAACAGTGCTAAACACTGAGCCACCGTGCTTCCCTATCTCTCTATTAATCACCTCTTTCTCTCGATCTATCATCTATCTATCTAGCAATCTAATGCCTGTGTGTTTATCCCAACCCAATTGCGTTGTACTATACTTTGTTGTGGATAATCCTTAGGGCTCGTGCGCATTACCGTATTTTCGATCCGACAAAACACAGAGTCTGTCTGAGGAAAAAAACACTACATGCCTGAGTTAGATCAGATATTTGGATCACACTCGACCATGTAAGTCAATTAGTCCGTGGAAACCATTGGACTGCACTCAGATGACATCTGAGTCCAGTCCAAATTTCCACGCACTCACAGAATGGAGAAGATGGACACATTTTTTTCTCCAGAGAATGGGATCACACTTTGAGACTTTGACCAGAATGTGCTTAGCATACTCAGCCCGATTCTCTTGGATGAGAGAAAATAAGGTGGTGTGATCCCGGCCTTGGAAATGTTTTCCAGTCCTATGGATATAATAATCTATCAATATTTTATTTTGTTGGGGTCCAACTCTTGGTAATCCCACTGATCATATGTGTGTAGGGGCCATGACCATGTGCCCACTTCATTGTCCGTACAGCACAGGTCCTGTTGGATTAGGCCCGCTTTCTTCGTGGTTGAGGGACAGGTCCCCATACACACGAGAGCCAGTGCATCCAGTCACTAGCAGCTACCTCAACTTACATGTACGTTGCATGGCCAGGATTAAGAAACACATGGCATGTCAATGGCGTCACACCCATGCCAAACACAGAATGGTGTGCCCATAAAAAAATCACTTCACGTTCCCTTGGTGCAGGCTCACAATCTCATGCTCTACCTCACAATCACAGGGTAACTATTAAAAAATCATGCAAGATAAAAAAAACCCTTTGTCCATTGGCTTGCAATAGGGAAAAATAATAAAATCACAATTTCTCACTCTCTGCGGGTCAAGCACTGCGCTCTGCCACTGCCCCAACCTTTGTTGACGTGTAACATTGATGACGTCACGAATACTAAGGTGACCGCTGCAGCCGATCACTCAACTTAGCAGCTTTTGCCATCTATATATCGACTTCTTTTCTCAGCTATTGTAGTTATGACATGAAAACTGCAGCTTGTCAACAAAGATCAGGGGCAGCAGCGGAGAAGGGGTGCTGAACTTGATGGTGCAGATTATTATTATTTATTATTATAGCGCCATTTATTCCATGGCGCTTTACATGTGAAAGGGGTATACATAGCAAAAACAATTACAATGATTTTGAACAATACAAGTCAGCGACAGGAGGCGAGGACCCTGCCCGCGAGGGCTCACAGGCTACAAGGGATGGGTGAGGATACAGTAGGTGAGGGTAGAGTAGGTCGTGCAGCGGTATGGTGGAGCAATGGTCACTGCAGGTTGTAGGCTTGTCGGAAGAGATGGGTCTTCAGGTTCCTTTTGAAGATATCCACGGTCGTCTAGAGTCTGATATGTTGGGGTACAGAGTTCCAGAATAGGGTGGATGCATGGGAGAAATCTTGTATGCGATTGTGGGAAGAGGAGATAAGGGGAGTAGAGAAGGAGATCTTGTGAGGATCGGAGGTTGCGTGCAGGTCGGTACCGGGAGACTAGGTCACAGATGTATGGAGGAGACAGGTTGTGGATGGCTTTGTATGCCATGGTTAGGGTTTTGAACTGGAGTCTCTGGGCAATGGGGAGCCAGTGAAGGGATTGACAGAGGGGAGAGGCCGGGGAGTAGCTAGGGGACAGATGGATTAGTCGGACAGCTGAGTTTAGGATAGATTGGAGGGGTGCGAGAGTGTTACAGGGGACGCCACAGAGCAGGAGGTTACAGTAGTCGAGGCGGGAGATGATGAGGGCGTGCACTAGTGTTTTTGCAGATTTGTGGTTGAGGAATGCACAGATCCGGGAGATATTTTTGAGTTGGAGTCGGCAGGAAGTGGAAAGGGCTTGGACATGTGGTTTGAAGGAGAGATTAGAGTCCAGGGTTACCCCGAGGCAACGAGCTTGAGGGACTGGGGAGAGTGGGCAGCCATTGACTATGATGGATAGGTCAGATGGGGGGGTTGAGTGAGACGGTACAAAGATGGTGAAAACCTTTAATTTAATTTTAGTTTTTTCCCTATAGACGTAAAAAAATGTAAAACGGAAAACCCTTTAATGTCATAAAGTGTGGATGGATGATGAATCTCCTCTCCGGAAGATTACAACACCCAGCTCCCTTTGACTAATAAACTCTATTTTCAGGTATCACTGGCAGCGAGCAGGTCCCTGTACTGGGAGGTGATGATGAATGCAATCATTAAAATATTTTTTAAGTATTGTGGCCAAAGCCAACACCTGAACAGGGTGCGGTGCCCATGAGAGCGTCTGATTGATGTGGGAAATTTTTCATTAATTGAACCTTGAAATAAAGAATGAAGATGTCAGATGTCTCCTCTCTTTCAGACAGCAGGGCCTCCTCCTTACCTCACTAAGATCCAGGCCTTATATACAGGGCCATGTACCAGCTGCATATAATCTGCAGCCGTAAAAACGGACCCGCTTCAAATCCACCTGAAAAGAAAAAACGTTGTGTAAAAATACCCTAAGGGTAAATTCACAATTATTTTTTTAAAGAGATTTTAGAGCAGCATCTCTCCAAATACAACGAGGAGTTAAAAAATCACAAGTTTTGATTGGAGAGTTGAAGAGTTATTCAGTGTTATAGAGGTTTTTATGCCAGAGCCTGTATGAATCCACCAGCCCAGAAAAAAAAGCTAGGAAAAATATCTCTATGCACGTGACACCTAATGGAGTATTTCCCAGAGAGCCATCAGGTCTCCATGCACTGACCCTGGACACCCCATATAACATTATATTACACGTCTCTTATTTCTTTGGTCTTTGCATCTCCAGGTACTTTTTGTTATCACTACCGGCACTTTTGGAGTAGACGGTTATTTTCATTATTCATGCTGTGCCGAGGCAACATGTAAAGGATTTCACAGTCAGGTTACTGATTGGCCTCCATTAAAGCCATTAATGAGCTTAAAAAGCTCCAAGAGCCCTCTAAGCACCTTGACAAATTAGTTCCTGCATCTACCATAGAGACTGATTATAGCAGTATGGAAACCACACGGATGCAGGCTGGATTCTTCCCTTCGCTTTAATTATTTTTTTATTTATTTTTTTCAGATTTTATTTTAAGCATTGCAAGAGAATCTATTGGAATGTTTGAGCGTCTTAGTGAATTATATTTTATTTTAAAGATTCCTAAAACAGCAACCAACTGGGGTAACTTGTTGAAACACGGGTACGTTTCCAGTTTTGCTGCCAGGTAATCTGTGCAGAATAGGCATAATAAACAGAATAATGTCACAGTACAGAGATAATACACACAGTGATGTCAAAATACTGGGATAATAAACCGTGATGTCACAGTACACAGATAATGCACACAGTGATGTCACAGTACAGAGATAATAAACACAATACTGTCACAGTACAGAGATAATACACACAGTGATGTCACAGTACAGGGATAATAAACACAATACTGTCACAGTACAGAGATAATACACACAGTGATGTCAAAATACTGGGATAATAAACAGTGATGTCACAGTACAGAGATAATGCACACAGTGATGTCACAGTACAGGGATAATAAACACAATACTGTCACAGTACAGAGATAATACACACAGTGATGTCAAAATACTGGGATAATAAACAGTGATGTCACAGTACAAAGATAATGCACACAGTGATGTCACAGTACAGGGATAATAAACACAATACTGTCACAGTACAGAGATAATACACACAGTGATGTCATAGTATGGGGATAATAAACACAATACTGTCACAGTACAGAGATAATACACACAGTGATGTCAAAATACTGGGATAATAAACAGTGATGTCACAGTACAGAGATAATGCACACAGTGATGTCACAGTACAGGGATAATAAACACAATACTGTCACAGTACAGAGATAATACACACAGTGATGTCATAGTATGGGGATAATAAACACAGTGATGTCACAGTACAAGTATAATAAACACAGTGAGGTCACAGTACAGGGATAATAAACCGTCATGTCATAGTACACAGATAATGCACACAGTGATGTCACAGTACAGAAATAATAAACACAATACTGTCACAGTACAGAGATAATACACACAGTGATGTCACAGTGCAGGGATAATAAACACAATACTGTCACAGTACAGAGATAATGCACACAGTGATGTCACAGTACAGGGATAATAAACACAATACTGTCACAGTACAGAGATAATACACACAGTGATGTCAAAATACTGGGATAATAAACAGTGTTGTCACAGTACAAAGATAATGCACACAGTGATGTCACAGTACGCAGATAATGCACAGTGATTTCACAGTACAGGTGTAATAAACTCAGTGATGTCACAGTATAGAAATAAAAACAGTGATGTCGCAGTACAGGGATAATAAACTCCATTATATCACAGTACAGGAATACACATCCAGTTGAAGTTTCTGCTGGCATCGGCAGACCGCTCACCCGCACGGGCCTGGTCGGTCGCGGTCAGCACCTCGCAGTCTCTATGCCTGTTATGATATTACTGAGAAGTGGAAGTAACCACAGCAACCCAGCCATGAAGTGTAGACCCTGTAAAGTTACAGAGTTAGGGTCTACAATTCTCAATAACTGAATCAATAACTGCAGAGACCAAACCTCCTCTGACATTCGCATCAGCACAAATACTGTGGGAGCTTCTTCACATGGCCGAGCAGCCTCATGCAGCCTTACATCACTAAGTACAATGCCGAGCGTCGGATGGAGTGGTGTAAGGCTGCCGCCACTGGAATCTGGAGGAAACGTGTTCTGTGCAGTGACTGATCACACTTTTCTCTTTGGCACCTGATGAATGAGTCAGGGTTTGGTGAATGCCAGGAGAATGGTACTTGCCTGACTAAATTGTGACAGCTGTGCAGTCTGGTGGAGGAGGGATAATGCTATGGGGTAGGCCTCAGCCTCTTAGTTCCAGTGAAGGGAAATCTTAAAGACATGTACATGACATTTTGGACAATTGTAGCCTCCAACTTTGTGGGAACAGTTTGGGGAAGAGCATTTTTTGTTTCTCATGATTCTGCCTTAGTGCACAAAGCAAAGTCCATAACATCATGGTTGGGAGAGTTAGGGTTGGAAGAACATGACAGGCCATACAGAGCCCAGATCTCAACCCCACCTTTGTGGATGAACTAGAATGGAGATTGTGAGCCTTGTCTTCTCCCCAACATCAGGGTCTGACCTCACAAATGTTCTTCTGGATGAACGGTCAAATATTCCCAAAGACGCAGCCAAAATCTTGTAGAAATCCTTCCCAGAAGAGTTGAAGCTGTTATAATGGAAGCACAGTGTGTAACATCCCTGGCGGCGTGCTGGCATGGCTTACCCCCTCCCACCATGCAAGACCGCCATCTTACCTATCAGTCCAGGCTGCACACTATGCTCCAGTACCTGCTGTGTACATGTCTCTTGTCTGATTGCTTAGGCCGGCGGCGCGGTTACTGCCTGATTCTTATAGTTACTGTGTGCGCACTCCTAATGCGTCCCCAGCCTATTGTTGTGAGTCACTGGATACTTAAACCCCCTCCACCCAATAGGAGGGGCCTGAGCAACACTTTCTTTCAGTGTGTTCTGTGCAACTGAGTTGCCAGGTCCTGTTAAGTATCTTGTCTGTGTCCGCCACCCTGGGGGCTGAGTACCCAGGCCTGTTACCTGTATCTGTGACTTCTAGTCTGTTTCGCCACCCTGGGGGCTGTATACCCAGGCCCGTTGCCTGTATCTGTGACTTCTAGTCTGTTTCCGCCTCCCTGGGGACTGAGTTCCCAGGCTCGTTCCTGTATCTTGTTCCTGTCTGAACAGTGTCCTAGCCCGCTACTTGTTTGTCTCTATGTTCGTATCTTTCCTTTTCCTGCAGTGTCTGAACCTGCACCTAATTCCAACTTGTTGTCTCTGTACTTCTGTTTGTGAGTTTAGTGTCCACTTGCTACTTCATTGTAAGTACCTTGTGTGTATCTGCTTGTCTGCCGCACCTGCGGGTTTTGCTCTGCTCTGCTTGTCTACCGCACCTGCGGGTTTTGCTCTGCTCTGCTTGTCTACCGCACCTGCGGGTTTTGCTCTGCTCTGCTTGTCTACCGCACTTGCGGGTTTGCTCTGCTCTGCTTGTCTACCGCACTTGCGGGTTTGCTCTGCTCTGCTTGTCTACCGCACCTGCGGATTTTGCTCTGCTCTGCTTGTCTACCGCACCTGCGGGTTTTGCTCTGCTCTGCTTGTCTATCGCACCTGCGGGTTTTGCTCTGGTCTGCTTGTCTACCGCACCTGCGGGTTTAGCTCTGCTCTGCTTGTCTACAGCACCTGCGGGTTTGCTCTGCTCTGCTTGTCTACCGCACCTGCGGGTTTTGCTCTGCTCTGCTTGTCTACCGCACCTGCGGGTTTTGCTCTGCTCTGCTTGTCTACCGCACCTGCGGGTTTTGTTCTGCTCTGCTTGTCTATCGCACCTGCGGGTTTTGCTCTGCTTTGCTTGTCTACCGCACCTGCGGGTTTTGCTCTGCTCTGCTTGTCTACCGCACCTGCGGGTTTTGCTCTGCTCTGCTTGTCTATCGCACCTGCGGGTTTAGCTCTGCTCTGCTTTTCTACCGCACCTGCGGGTTTTGCTTTGCTTTGCTTGTCTACCGCACCTGCGGGTTTTGCTCTGCTCTGCTTGTCTATCGCACCTGCGGGTTTTGCTCTGCTCTGCTTGTCTATCGCACCTGCGGGTTTAGCTCTGCTCTGCTTTTCTACCGCACCTGCGGGTTTTGCTTTGCTCTGCTCGTCTACCGCACCTGCGGGTTTTGCTCTGCTCTGCTGGTCTACCGCACCTGCGGGTTTTGCTCTGCTCTGCTTGTCTACCGCACCTGCGGGTTTTGCTCTGCTCTTCTTGTCTACCGCACTTGTGGGTTTTGCTCTGCTCGTCTACCGCACCTGCTTGTTTTGCTCTGTTCTGCTTGTCTGCCGCACTTACGGCTCTGTTCCTGTATCCCAGTCTGTACTGGTCCCTATCCTGCCTGCGTTCCTACCTGCCAGTACTCACCTGTCTGTATACCAGCCGTGCCTGCTAGTATCCACCTGTCTGCATACCAGCTGTTCCTGCCAGTACCCACCTGTCTGCATACTAGCCGTGCCTGCCAGTACCCACCTGCCTGCATACTAGCCGTGCCTGCATTCCCCGGTGTGGGTCAACAGCTGTGACTGGGGTCTGACCTGGAGTAGCACCTGGTCCCTCTCCTCGTTTCCTCCCTCGTTCACGGAGTCGATTGAGCAGCTGTGCGACCTTGGTCGGACCGAGTTGATACTTAGTCATGCCCCTCCAGGCACTCCTCGGTTCATGGTCTAGTGGGATCACTAACCACGCTTACGCCAGTCAGTCCGGGTGTGTGCATAACACAGTGGCTCAGTGGTTAGCACTGCAGCCTTGCTGCTGGGTACTGGTTTCAAATCCCATCAAGGACAACATCTGAAAGGAGTTTGTATGTTCTCCCCGTGTTTGTGTGGATTTCCTTCCACACACCAAAGACATACTGATAGGAATTTGGATTGTGAGCCCCAATGGGGATAGTGCCGATAATGTCTGTAAATGTCTGTAAAGTGCCGTGGAATTAATGGCACTATATAAGTGAGTAAAGTAAATAAACTATAAAGGGGAGAGCCATCTCCACATTAATGCCTGTAGGAAGATCGATCCTGTGTAAGCCTAGATAGGTCCACCAGGGTCTTCTCCACCGTTATCTTGATAGTATCTGTAGCGTCGGCGTCCCTGCCCTCTGCTAGGCAGGGACGCTGTTCCCCTCACCTCTCTGCTCCGAGCCCGGTGTCCTCCTCCCGCTCTGCTGGCAGCGCGCGCTCCTTCCCGGCCACTGTGCTTAGGGCGCGCGCGCGCTTCCTCCCTCTTAAAGGGGCCGCGCGCGCCGTCCTAAGGAGTCCCCGGCCAATGGCCGGAGGACTTCACCATATATAAGGCACCTCCTCCAAAATGGAGGTGCCCGAGCAATGTTGTTGCACTGTTCACTACTCTGCTTCAGCCCTCAGGTCCCGTTGCCAGTTACCTGCCTGATTCCTGCCAGAGTCCTGCCAGTTTGCTGTCTGTTTCCTGCCCGATATTCCTGCTACCTGCCTGCTAGCCTGAGGTCCGACGGTCTGCCTTACTACTCCTGTCAGTCTGTCTAAGGACCAGCTTGCCCGCTCACCTGGGAGCGCACATCTGCTACCTGCCTGCTAGCCTACCTGGAGGCTCTGCCGTCACGTGCTGTGACCACCTGCCTGTCCAGTGACTCCTGCCCGCTCACCTGGAAGCGCTCATCTGCTGCCCGTCTGCTAGCCTACCTGGAGGCTCTGCCGTCACGTGCTGTGACCACCCGCCTGTCCAGAGACTTCTGCCCGCTCACCTGGGAGCGCTCATCTGCCGCCTGTCTGTTGGTCTTCCTGGAGGCTCCGCCGTCACATGCTGTGACCACCCGTTTATCCCGTTTTAGACTCTCGCCTGCTCACCTGGGAGCTCACGTCTACCATCAGCCGCCACAGGTCGTACCAACCCTTTATCCAGAGACTGCCCCGGTCACTTGCCGTGACCTCCTGCCCATTCATCCAGAGACTGCCCCGGTCACTTGCCGTGACCTCCTGCCCGTTCATCCAGAGACTGCCCCGGTCACTTGCCGTGACCTCCTGCCCGTTCATCCAGAGACTGCCCCGGTCACTTGCCGTGACCTCCTGCCCGTTCATCCAGAGACTGCCCCGGTCACTTGCCGTGACCTCCTGCCCGTTCATCCAGAGACTGCCCCGGTCACTTGCCGTGACCTCCTGTCCGTTCATTCAGAGACTGTCCCAGTCACCTGCTGTGACTGCCTGCCCGTCTACCCTGGTCGCCACCCGCTCCCTTACAAGGACCGCCCCCTTGTATAGTAGCTCAGAGGTTCCGCCTCCCAGACCCGTTACAGTTTTGCTCGGGCCATGGAACCCGGTGGCACCCAAGCTCCCTCGCTCTCGGACCTCTGTCATGAACTGTCCCGTCAGAGGTCCCAACAGGAGTCCATCCTGGGTCACCTGCGGAATGTCAATTCTCGCCTGGACACTCTGACTGCTCCACCAGCAACCACCGCCTGTGCCCTGACTCGCAACCCGGCAGCTCCGCTGCCCACCAATACCATGGTATCCTACCCCGGACCCCGGCTTTCTGCACCTCCTCGCTTCGGAGGCGACTCCGCCCAGGCTCGGGGCTTCATAAATCAGTGCACCCTGCACTTTGAACTCCTGTCCCACCAGTTTAACTCCGACCGGGCCAAAATTGCCTTCATCATGTCCCATCTCACCGGGGAGGCCCTGGCCTGGCTAAATCCTCTATGGGAGAGAGGAGACCCCCTGGTGTCCGACTTGCCTGCCTTCCTCATGGCTTTCCGGAAAATCTTCGACGAACCCGGACGGAAGACCTCATCCGCATCATCTCTGCTACGCCTCCGTCAGGGAAGTCTCACCGTGGGCCAATATGCCATACGGTTCCGTACCCTTGCCTCGGAGCTGGCCTGGGATAACGACGCTCTGGTATCCGTCTTCTGGGAGGGTCTGTCCGGCCGTATTAAAGATGAACTTGCCGGTCGGGACATTCCTACCACTCTCGATGACCTAATAACTCTTGCCAATAGGAATTGATCTACGGTTCCAGGAGCGTGCCAAAGAGGTCACCCGTGAGAGGAGGTTTCCACGTCTAGCTCCTGCTTTTCAGAAATCCGTCTCTTCCCAGGTACACTCTTCTGAGCCTATGCAGGTCGACCAGACCAAGATGGTCAAAACCCGTCAGGACTTACGCCGTGCCGAAGGGAGCTGCTTCTACTGTGGCAGTAAGGAGCACCGGATCCGTACCTGCCCGGAGAGGTCGGGAAACGCCTGTGTCTAGGTTCGCTCAGAGAGGTCAACCTAGACGAGAATAAATCCTCTCCATCTCTGCTACTGTCAGTCTCTATTATCTGCGGGGAGAATCGTTATTTCGAACTAGCCCAACTTGACTCTGGAGCGGCCGGGAATCTTATCTCACAGTCCCTGGTAGAAAAATACCGCATCCCCACCAAACCTCTGGCTGTACCCTTATCTGTCGCTGCTGTGGATGGGGGCCTCTTACCACGTCCCATCCAACTCATCACCGAATCCGTAACTCTGCAGGTGGGAATGCTGCATTCTGAGAGCATCTCTTTTCATGTTCTGCCTGGACTCTCTCACGCCCTCTTGCTAGGTCTACCTTGGCTCCAGAGACATGCACCCGTGCTTGACTGGCAGACCGGAGAAGTCCTTCGCTGGGGACAGGACTGTCATAAGACTTGTTTGGTTCCTGTTCATCCCGTCCGTCCTTCTCCTACCCCAACTAATCTACCTGGACTTCCGATTCCCTATTGGTCATTTGCTGATGTCTTTAATAAAAAAGAGGCAGAGACATTACCCCCTCATAGACCATACGACTGTCCTATCGACCTGTTACCCGGTACTACTCCTCCCCGTGGGCGTATTTACCCGTTGTCCGCTGCTGAGACCCGGTCGATGTCCGAATATATTGAGGAGAATTTGGCCAGGGGATTCATCCGGAAATCTACCTCCCCGGCGGGAGCAGGCTTCTTCTTCGTAAAAAAGAAGGACGGCTCTCTCCGTCCCTGTATAGACTATAGAGGCCTTAACCAGATCACGGTGAAGAATAAGTATCCCCTTCCGCTCATTCCAGAATTATTTGATCGCCTGAGGGGGGCTAGAGTCTTCACCAAACTGGACCTCCGTGGGGCGTACAACCTGGTCCGTATCCGTCAAGGGGATGAATGGAAGACTGCATTCAACACCCGGGACGGCCACTATGAATATCTGGTAATGCCCTTTGGTCTCTGTAACGCTCCTGCCGTCTTTCAAGAGTTGGTCAATGACATCTTCCGGGACCTTCTCTACTCCTGCGTTGTGGTGTACCTGGACGACATCTTGGTCTTCTCTCCGGATCTCCAGACTCATCGGAGGGACGTTCGTCAGGTCCTGCTCAGGCTCAGGCAGAACCACCTCTTCGCTAAATATGAGAAGTGCCTCTTTGAGCAGACCTCGCTTCCGTTTTTGGGCTACATTATTTCTCAGACCGGCCTACGAATGGATCCAGAGAAACTGTCTGCCATCGAGAAATGGCCCCGACCGGAGGGGTTGAAGGCCATTCAGCGGTTCCTGGGCTTCGCCAACTACTACCGCCTCTTCATACCGCACTTCTCTTCCCGGACTGCCCCAATTTCCGCGCTCACCCGTAAGGGTACTAATCCCAAAGAGTGGCCGCCCGAAGCAGAGGAGGCCTTTCTTTCCTTAAAACAGGCCTTCTCTTCCGCCCCGGTGCTGCATCGTCCGGACGGCAACAAGCAGTTCTTTCTGGAGGTTGACGCCTCCTCCTCTGGAGGCGGAGCTGTACTTACTCAAAAATCTTCTTCCGGGAGGATGGTAACTTGCGGCTTCTTCTCCAAACTCTTCTCCTCTTCTGAGCGCAATTATTCCATAGGAGACCGAGAGTTATTGGCCATCAAGCTGGCATTGGAGGAGTGGCGTTACCTGCTCGAGGGGTCTCTTCACCCGGTAATAATTTATACTGACCACAAGAACTTGGCTTATCTCCAGCATGCCCAGAGACTTAATCCGCGCCAAGCCCGGTGGTCCTTGTTTTTTGCTCGCTTTGATTTTGTTCTACATTTTCGCCCGGCTGACAAGAACATCAAAGCAGACGCCTTGTCCCGATCCTTTCTGGTATCTGATCTCGAGGAAGAACCTAAACATATCATCGATCCCGCCAGAGTAATGCAGGTGGCTCCCGTGAGTCTAAATCGTCTCCCTCCCGGTAAGACGTTCGTATCGGTACCTGATCGGGAGAAGATCCTACACTGGGGTCATTCGTCTAAACTAGCTGGCCACGCCGGTCAGAAAAAGAGCCTACAGCTTATTTCCCGGCACTACTGGTGGCCTAACCTGCGCAAGGATGTAATAGACTTTGTTTCTGCCTGTGTGTCCTGTGCCCGCAACAAAGTTCCGAGACACCTGCCAGCCGGTCACCTTCTTCCTCTGCCAGTACCTGCTGCCCCCTGGCAGCATATAGCGATGGACTTCATAACTGATCTTCCCGTCTCTGCCGGTTGTACGGTCATTTGGGTGGTCGCTGACCGCTTTTCCAAGATGGCTCACTTCATTCCCCTGCCAGGCCTCCCGTCTGCACCCGAGCTGGCTAAAGACTTTATCTGCCACATCTTCCGTCTTCATGGCCTGCCCTGTCACATCGTGTCGGATCGTGGGGTACAGTTCACTTCTCGTTTCTGGAGAGCCACTTGTAAATTGCTAGACGTCACCCTGGACTTCTCCTCCGCTTACCACCCACAGTCTAATGGTCAAGTGGAGCGGATCAATCAGATCCTGACCTGTTACCTCCGGCACTTCGTTAATGCCCACCATTCTGACTGGGTGTATCTCCTGCCATGGGCCGAATTCTCGTACAACAATCACGAGAGTGAATCTTCCTCCAAATCCCCGTTTTTTGTAGTCTTCGGTCAGCATCCTCGGATCCCGTTTCCCGTCTCCACCTCGGTGGACAATCCGGCTGCGGAATCTCTTGTTAACAAATTTTCCTCCACATGGGAATGTACCCGGTCCGCACTCCTTCTGTCATCCGAGCGTATGAAAAGACATGCCGACAAAAAACGTCTGGATCCTCCTCAATTCCGTCCAGGGGATAAGGTCTGGCTCTCGTCCAAGTATGTCCGGCTCAAGATTCCTTCCTATAAGTTAGGGCCTCGGTTCATCGGTCCTCTGGAGGTCATCAGTCAGATCAACCCGGTGGCCTATAAATTGAAACTCCCGGCCAACTTACGGATCCCTAACTCCTTCCATGTATCTCTCCTCAAACCTGTGGTACTTAACTCTTTTTCCAAGTCTACAGGTACGCCTCCTGCTCCGGTTTCTGCTGAGGACGAGTTTGAGGTAGAGAACATTCTTGCCACCAAAAGGGTAAGAGGAAAGACCTTTTTTCTAGTAGATTGGAAGGGGTTTGGTCCTGAGGAGAGAACGTGGGAGCCCCGGGAGAACATCCATGCCCCGCTCATTCTAGCTAAATTTCTGTCTGGCCTAAAAAAGGGGGGGCCTAAAGGGGGGGGTACTGTAGCGTCGGCGTCCCTGCCCTCCGCTAGGCAGGGATGCTGTTCCCCTCACCTCTCTGCTCCGAGCCCGGTGTCCTCCTCCCGCTCTGCTGGCAGCGCGCGCTCCTTCCCGGCCACTGTGCTTAGGGCGCGCGCGCGCTTCCTCCCTCTTAAAGGGGCCGCGTGCGCCGTCCTAAGGAGTCCCCGGCCAATGGCCGGAGGACTTCACCATATATAAGGCACCTCCTCCAAAATGGAGGTGCCCGAGCAATGTTGTTGCACTGTTCACTACTCTGCTTCAGCCCTCAGGTCCCGTTGCCAGTTACCTGCCTGATTCCTGCCAGAGTCCTGCCAGTTTGCTGTCTGTTTCCTGCCCGATATTCCTGCTACCTGCCTGCTAGCCTGAGGTCCGACGGTCTGCCTTACTACTCCTGTCAGTCTGTCTAAGGACCAGCTTGCCCGCTCACCTGGGAACGCACATCAACTACCTGCCTGCTTGCCTGAGGTCCGACGGTCTGCCTTACTACTCCTGTCAGTCTGTCTAAGGACCAGCTTGCCCGCTCACCTGGGAGCGCACATCTGCTACCTGCCTGCTAGCCTACCTGGAGGCTCTGCCGTCACGTGCTGTGACCACCCGCCTGTCCAGAGACTTCTGCCCGCTCACCTGGGAGCGCTCATCTGCCGCATGTCTGTTGGTCTTCCTGGAGGCTCCGCCGTCACATGCTGTGACCACCCGTTTATCCAGAGACTCTCGCCTGCTCACCTGGGAGCTCACGTCTACCATCAGCCGCCACAGGTCGTACCAACCCTTTATCCAGAGACTGCCCCGGTCACTTGCCGTGACCTCCTGCCCGTTCATCCAGAGACTGCCCCGGTCACTTGCCGTGACCTCCTGCCCGTTCATCCAGAGACTGCCCCGGTCACTTGCCGTGACCTCCTGCCCGTTCATCCAGAGACTGCCCCGGTCACTTGCCGTGACCTCCTGCCCGTTCATCCAGAGACTGCCCCGGTCACTTGCCGTGACCTCCTGCCCGTTCATCCAGAGACTGCCCCGGTCACTTGCCGTGACCTCCTGCCCGTTCATCCAGAGACTGCCCCGGTCACCTGCTGTGACTGCCTGCCCGTCTACCCTGGTCGCCACCCGCTCCCTTACAAGGACCGCCCCCTTGTATAGTAGCTCAGAGGTTCCGCCTCCCAGACCCGTTACAGTATCAAACCATCGGGTTGCTAGTCTTCCTCTTCTCCTTGTTCCTTCTATTCTTCTGACCATGATGTCCTTCTCCAGTGATTGCTCTCTTCGTATGATGCGTCCAAAGTAGACAAATCATAGCTTGGTGATTCTTGCTGCGAGTTACCTGTTTGCCTTGTTTTGTTCTAAAAAGAATGTCTGAATCATTTCCTTACAACTTTTTCCTTCACCAACTTTACCCATCAAAAACTACACTGTGCCTTGTGTGTACAATTATTAACGCAATGGCTTGTTATTCCTCAGTCTTAGCTCTTGTTTGGTCTTATTCTATCTTTTCCAAAAATCTTATACAGATCTGAAAGTAGGTAGTAAGATGTTTATTTGATAAACCTCGGCTGTGATGATGTTTAGCAAACACATTGGGGCAGATTGATCAAAACTGTCTATAAGGGAATCTAACTTTGTTGTTCATAGCTATTTTGTTGCAGGCAACAAAATCAGTCTTCCTCTTGGTCAGTATTGATAAATCAGGGCTTATCAAGCGCATTGTGTATATACAGAACATTACGGTGATACTGTATGTATGTGTCTGCAATTATAAAATTTGCCCATAGGCACGTGGTTAGGGCAAGACCTGTTATTTTAAAATTCATTCCTACTGTTATACTTTTCCTTAATTATTATCCTTTGCTTGTTGGACTCTACAAGCCATTTGTAGAAAATGTGGACACTTCCTTTTTGCAAGGTTTCCCCTAGTCCATAGGCAAGCACTATACTTGGCTTTCTCCAGCAACGCTCCAGACACTAAATAGGGTGGTCGAGCGTGTGCTCCTCCATCCCATTCAATCTGGGGCTCAGTTGTCAGAATTCACTGGGGGTCCCTGGGGTCAGACTCCCAGTGATCAGCAAGTCTTGTGGATAAGCAATAACTGATGATTTCAGGAAAAATCCTTTAAAGAGGTCAGGCTTTGATGTACAAGTCTTCAGTCACTCCATGTGACTGCGGACTTGTGAATCCTCGGACTGCACGCCCTGCATTTCATTTACATAGCTTCCCATGGCTGGGTGTCCATACTATCGAGCCCCAGTCCTGCTCTGCCCCATCTATACTATGGTTGGCTGACCCTAGGTGAGGTTTTAATATTAAAGAATAGGACTGTCCCGATTGGGGTACACCTCGTCGTGGTGGGATGGCTTTCAAACTTTTTTTTTTTATCAAAAACAATGTTTACTAAGTACCTGATGTTATTTCTATGCACTTTTTCTTTTTACTTATTACGTTACTTACAGCAGAGTTTATGCTCGTTTTGTTTCTATCTTAAGTCCTGTGGATAGGCAATAATTTATGATCTAGGGAAAAATCTTTTAAAGGGGTTATCCAGTCTTGGGGTACAAGTCTGCAGTCACTCAATGTGACTGCAGACTTGTGAATCCTCACATTGAGTGCACTGCACCCTGTGAGGATTTTCCGGTTATGTGGACAGCAAGTATGCGATTTGCATACTACCGGCCACCTTCCGACTAGACTTGTACAGCCTCGCTCAATTCACTTTCAATTGATGATTCTCTAACACCAGCATTTATATGGTCTTCAGATTACTTGTATATTTATTTGTTAATACTAGTCATGAGCAGATCATTTGGGATTCAAATCTACCAGCTTTGTGGAATTTTCCCCAAAACGATTGAATCTTCCATATTAAGCTCTGGGGTTTCTGTAGCTTTCAGAGCATAATAAATATGAAAAACTAAAAAAAAAACTAACACCCAACTTACCACTCACCTCTCCGGCCTTTCTGATGCTCGCTGCTAGCTGTCCGGTCTTCTTCTTCCTGCCATTGTGCGTCGCATCTCCACTATAGGCCAGGACTTCCGGTCCAGTCACTGTGAGTTATAAGGTCATGGTGCATGTTGTGACGTCAGGATTTCGTGACCTTACGACACACAGTGACCCCAAGACCGGAAGTCCTATCTATAGTGAAGATGGCTGGAGATGTGGCAATAACAGAAAGAAGAGGGCTAGATGGCAGCCAGCAAGCAACAGAGCAACCGAAGAGATGAGTGGTGAGATAAGTATTTTTTTTTTTTTACCATTTGCCATCCCTAAATGGTTAACCAAAATGGCAGCATTTTATTTTATTTTATTTTTTTTCAAATCGAATCGCAAAGCGTTCAAATTCTCCTTTTACCGTGAATTTCAGAAAATTCGACTCAAACTCGATCCTCTGTCCATTTCTAGTTGGTAGATCATGGCTGTCGTCCGTATTCAGCCCTAAACAAATAAAGCCATGATAGGACCTGTCAGTGGCAGCAACTCGCCTGCTTGTTGATGGTTTCCTTATATTACTTTTCTAATTGAAAGCTAAGAACAACAATCAGGCTATAAGACACTGGATCTTACATTAGTTATGTAATGCGAGAGGAAAAGGTGGAGCTTCTAAAGAAATTCTTGGCTTCTAGTCTGAAAGAGCATGGATAAAACAATGCAAACATTACAAAGCCTTGTCTTAATTATGACTGAGCGCCGTGTAATGCGCATTGACCCCGGCCATGATGATGCACTGTTCATACTACTGAATAGCAATGACCTTTTAATTTCCCTTTCTATTCATACATTAATGTGTGCGAATCTGCTGGGATCTGATCTGAGCATTTTGCACAGGTCATGTTGTAGCACCTATGCAGACCTGCATGTTTTCCTTAGGGATGGGTTCATACATGGCATAAATTTAAACAACAAACAAATCTGCTGAAAACATTTTGCTGAGGAATTTCTGCAGATTTCATAGTTGGCATTGCAAATCTGTGGCAAAGTGTTTCTACTTTTTTTCTGCGTTTTACTTTATGTAAATAAGAAGCTGCATTTTGCAGCACCAGCAAATGCTATGAGATTTCAGAAAGCTCATGCACCCGCTAGTTTTTTTTTTTCCTGGCTGATCTGGAAAACTGCAGCAATTTTTAAATCTGCATCATGTCAATTCTTTCAGCAAACAGGTTTTTCAGCATTTTTTGCAGGATCTTTGCAGCATTTTTGGTGAAAAAAAACCTGCGTTAAACATGTATTGTAGACCAATCACACGTGATCCACACCAAAATAACGGAGCTAAAAAATGAAGCAAAAACTCAGCAAAACCTGAATTTTAAATGCATAGTTTTTACCGCCATTTTGGCTGCAGAAAAAATGCTGCAAAAACGTTGCCGTAGGCTATGTTCACATGCTGCATTTTTGCTGCAATATTTTGCAGCGTTTTATTATGCAAATTTAAAGCAGCTTTTTACAATACCAATGAAAGCTAAGAGATTTCAGAAATCTCATGCACACACTTGTTTTTGCTTTTTCCTGACTGAATTGGAAAACTGCAGCGTGTTTTTTAATCTGCAGAATGCCAGCTCTTTCAGCTTTTCGCAGCTGTTTTTCACTCATAGAAAGTAATGAGAAAATGCAAAATCGCAATTAAGGGTCTGTGCACACTTTAGCTTTGTCGCTTTTTTCGTACACAGATTTGTCACAAAATTAGAGGATTTCTTAGTACCAAGAAAGTGAATGAGATTCCTGAAGTCTTATGCACACTTTGCTTATTTTTTCCTTGCAAATTTACAGCATGTCAATTCTTTCAGTTTGGGAAAAATCTGCAACAAAAATGAGTGTAAAAAACGAAGCAAAAACGCACCTATTTTAAGCAGCATTTTTCCTGCCAAGAGATGCAGAAATGGTGCATAAATTTTGGCTACAAATACTTAACGTGTGCACCTATCCTAAGCGTTTTTTCAGCATTTTGGTGAAAAAAAAAATTTACTTTATTAAACATGTACACTTGACAAGAAATCGGCACAAAAAAAAGCACGGCAAAAAAAAAAATGCTGAAAAACGAGTATTTTGAATGCAGTGTTTTTTACTGCCAAGAGAGCAGGTTTTAGCTGCTGAAAAAAAAAGCAGCAAAAACACAATGTGTGGCCATCTGTGATGGAATTGTCGTAAAATTATGCTGAACGTGATTCCACCCCTAGGACACAAGAGTAAGGGAGCAATGTTGCAAGATCAGACTACAAAGGAGTTTATTTGTAGTCTGTTACCATGGAGACACAAAGCTCTACAGAGAGGAGCTGTGGACTCAAAAAGATTGTACCTCTAAATGTCTAATTTTAGAAAGTTGTTTCACACAGAGGAAAGGACAACTAATATTTTACCTTGGATCTCTCTCTTCTTTGTGTACTCCCTTCGTAGCAATCAAATATTTCAATCACATGAGATATTGTACGGTCTGCTATATTGTACAAATATGGTTGCTTAAAAAGGAGCTGTCACCATGTGTGTTTTAGTAAATTATTGCATTCCCCATACAATATACATTTTGGAACATCTAAAATTTGAGTGCTCCAGTTCCTCTGTTATTCCCCCTAGAAATGTATAAAGAATTTGACAGTTTTGTTAGGGGTGTGTCCCTACACAGTGTCACTCTGTCCAATCAGTACTGTCTGTATAGTGACACACCCATCTAACAAGAGGAATGGAAACACCCAGTTGTCAATTTATTCATAGTTTCCTAGAAGGAATAACAGAGGAACGTCACATCGTGGAATTTTAAGAAAAGTTGTTCCAAAATTGTTATTTTATGGGGAATACAAATCTTTATTAAAACACACGTCAGGTGAGCTGACGGGTCCACTTTAATTCAGGTATACTCCATTTAACTTGTCCATAGATACCCCTGACTTATTTAATCGCTTAGTACATTAATTTGTATAAAGACAATAAATGGTGTATAGGCATCAACAGCAATTATAGACTTTACACCAGTTAAGCATTTGACAGATTCCAATTGTGTATCAATCAACATTAACCTTAATTATGTTACTGTCATTACGTAAAGTAAGAAGCATGAAGTCAGACATGAAAAACAGGCTCTAGAATAGAAGCCTGACAAATGCAATAACTAAACAGAATCTGTCTATTGTCACCGCATTGTGAAGCACAAGAGTCGCCTTACCACCATCTGCATGCACTTCGCACTGATTTACTACACTCTCACCTCAGGATCTATGTACTATGGATACCACAGTGTGCACTGACAGATAATCTCTGGGCTGATACAATATATATATATACAGTGGCTTGCAAAAGTATTCACCCCCTTGGCACTTGCCATTTTTTGTATTTTGCTACCTCACGACCAGAAATTTCACTGTTTTTTTGAGGGTTTTGCATCAGTTCATGTAAAGAACATGCCTACAACTGTGAATATTTTTTTCTTTTTAATGTGAAACAAACAACAATTAAGTCAAAATAACTAAAAACTTCAGCCTCCTTTTGCCGCAGTTACAGCTGCAAGTCGCTTTGGATAAGTCTCTATGAGCTTTCCACATCTTGCCACTGGTATTTTTGCCCATTCCTCAAGGCAAAACTGCTACAGCTCCTTCAAGTTAGACGGTTTCCTCTGGTGAACAGCAATCTTCAAGTCTGACCACAGATTCTCAATCGGATTAAGGTCTGAGCTTTGACTAGGCCACTCCAAAACATTTACTTGTTTCCCTTAAAATCACTCGAGTGTTGCTTTAGCAGTATGCTTTGGGACATTGACTTGTTGGATGGTGAACCTCCATCTCAGTCTCAAATCACTGACAGACTGAAACAGGTTTTGCTCAAGAATATCCCTGTATTTCGCACCATCCATCTTCCCCTCAACTCAGACCATTTACCCTGTCCTTGCTGCCGAAAAACATCCCCACAGCATGATGCTGCCACCACCATGTTTCATTGTGGGAATGGGGTTCTTGGGGTGATGAGCTGTTTGGCATCCGACATAGCATTTATCTTGGTGGCCAAAAAGTTCAATTTTGGGTCCCATCTGACCACAGCACCTTCCTCCATATATTTGGGGTGCCTCCCACATGTCTTTTGGTAAACTCAAAACAAGCCTTACAATTTTTGTGTGTAAGTAAATGCCTTTTTCTGCCCACTCTTTCATAAAGGCCACCTCTATAGAGTGTACGGCTTAATGTGGTAGTATGGACAGATGCTCCAGTCTCTGCTTGCGAACTCTGCAGCTCCTTCAGGGTTACCTTTGGTCTCTGTGCTGCCTCTCTGATTAATGCCTTCCTTGCCAGGGATGAGAATTTTGGTGGGTGGCCCTCTCTTGGCAGGTTTGTTGTGGTACCATGTTCTTTCCATTTGATGATAATAGATTTGATGGTGCTCTGGGGATCATCAGAGATTGGGATATTTTTTTATAACCCAACCCTGACTTGTACTTCTCAACAACTTTGTCCCTGACTTGTTTGGAGATCTCCTTGGTCTTTATGGTGTTGTTTGGTTAGTGGTGCCTCTTGCTTAATGGTGTTGCAGCCTGTGTAGTCTTTCAGAAAAGGTAAAGTGTATATACTGACAGACCATGTAACAATTAGATTGCACATAGGTGGATGTCCTTTCACTAACCATGAGACTTATGAAGGTAATTGTTTGCACCAGAAATTTTTAGGAGCTTCATCGCAAAAGGGGTGAATACATATGAACATGCCAATTTTTAATTATTTCATCCCATAAATCGAATTTATACCTATATTTTTCTCACTTCACTTCACCAACTTAGACTATTCAGTGCTGATGCATCACACACAAGTCGGTAGGTAAAAAGCCAATGGGGTGAATACTTTTGCAAGCCACTGTATATATATATATATATATATATATATATATATATATATATATATGTATCATCATAAGAAAGGGGAGAAGTTGACTCAATCTTTGCATTATGTGTCTGTGTGTGCCACACTAAGCATGGAGAAGAGAAGAAAACTGTCTAAGGCCTTGAGAACCAAAATTGTTGAACAATATCAACAATCTCAAATTTACAAGTCCATCTCCAGAGATTTTGATGTTCCTTTGTCCATGGTGCGCAATATAAATCAAGAAGTTTACAACCCATGGCATTGTAGCTAATCACCAAAGATGTGGACGTCAGAGAAAAATTGATGAAAGGTTGCAACGCAGGAAAGTCCAGATGGTGGATAAGCAGCCCCAATCAAATTCCAAAGAAATACTAGCTGTCCTACAAGCTCAGGGTGCATTAGTGTAAGCGCAAACTATCTGTCGACATTAAAATGAAATTAAACGCTTTGGCAGGAGACTCAAGAGGACCCCACTGCTGACACGGGCATAAAAAAGCTAGACTGCAGTTAGCCAAAATGTGAGTAAGCCAACATCCTTCTGGGAGAACAGATGAAACCAATATAGAGCTTTTTTTGTAAAAGCACATCATTCTACTTTTTACAAAAAACAGAATGAGGCCTACAAAGAAAAGAACACAGTACCTACAGTCAAATATGGTGGAGGATCAAGGAGGTTTTGGAGTTGTTTTGCTGCCTCTGGCACTGGGTGCCTTGACTGTGTGCAAGGTACCATGAAATCTGAAGATTACCAATGGATTTTGGGTCGCAATATAGTGCCCAGTGTCAGAAAGCTGGGTTTGCATCCTAAATCATGGGTCTTCCAGCAGCACAATGACCCCAAACATACTTCAAGAAGCACCCAGAATTGGATGAAAACAAAGCCCTGGAGAGCTCTGAAGTGGCCCGCAATGAATGCGGATCTAAATTCCATTGAACATCTGTGGAGAGATCTTAAAATTCCTGTTGGGAGAAGACACCCTTCAAATATGAGAGACTTGGAGCAGTTTTCAAAAAAAGAATGGTCCAAAATTCCAGTTGAGAGGTGTAAGAAGCTTTATCATGGTTATAGGAAGCGATTGATTGCAGTTATTTATCCCAAAGGGTGTCAAACCAAATTTTAAGCTGAGGGTGCCAACAATTTTGTCTGGCTCATTTTTAGGGTTTTGTGTGAAATGTATGTCCAATTTGCCTTTTCTTCTCTGTTTTTTTTTGTGTTGTTCCAATACACACAAAGGAAGTAAACATATGTATAACAAAACATGTGTGATTGCAATAATTTGCATTTACTGAACATACATTTCAGTAGGACAACATTTTGGATTTTAAAAACATTTTTCAAGCTGTTGTTATAAAGTATTCTAATTTACTGAGATAATGACTTTAGTGTTTTCATTGGCTGTAATCCATAATCATCAACATTAACAGAAATAAACCCTTGAAATAGATCACTCTGTTTGTAATGACTCTATATAATATAGGAGTTTCATTTTTTGTATTGAAAAACTGAAATAAATTAACTTTTTGATGATATTCTAATTTAGTGAGATGCACCTGTTCATGTCTTCAAGGGGGAATGGGGCAACGCCTCCACCTCCTTACACTATCTCTCAAGCTGTGAGCTCCTGTCTCTTCAGCTTTTCTCACCTGTCTCCTGAGCTGTGTATTTTTCAGCTGTCTTTTGAGCAGTCAGTGGGCATCGCGGGACCCAGACCCCCACCTATCTGTAGACCTGGAAATTGACTACAAAATAAGTACATATATATACAGTTGAAACCAGAAGTTTACATATACTATATAAAAAGACACATATGTGTTACGGGTCCGGGAGGTGGAACCTCTGTGCTACGGTGCAAGGAGGGACCCAGAGGGGCGTAACTAAGTGTCGACTCGGACCGACCCTGGTCGTACGGCGGCTAACGACTCCGTGACCAGGGAGGGACCGAGCCGAGGGACCAGGTGCTACTCTGGGGACGACCTTGTAAGGGAGCAGGTGACTCCCACGGTACAGATCGCAGGGATTGACTGGAATAGCAGGTAGGCACAGCAGGCAGGCTGGCGAGCAGAAGCCTCCAGGTAGGCTATCAGGTAGACACGGCAAGTGACGGCAGGAGTCTCTAGGTGGGCTGGCAGGTGGTCACGGCAAGTGACGGCAGGAGTCTCTAGGTAGGCACGGCAGGTAGCAAGCAGGTAACAGGCAGGTCACAGGCAAGTGCTCCCAGGTGAGCGGGCTGGCAGGCACGGCAGGTAACAGGCAGGCAACAGGCAGGTAACAGGCTGGCGGGCAAGACTGGTAGTCAGGCTAGCAGCGGGACCTGAGGGCTGAAGCAGAAGTCAAAAACACTGTGCAACAACTTTTGCTCGGGCACCTCCATTTTGGAGGAGGTGCCTTATATATGGGAGGATCCTTGGCCATTGGCCGGGGACTCCTTAGGACGGCGCGCGCGGCCCCTTTAAGAGGGAGGGAGCGCGCGCGCCCTAAGCACAGTGCCCGGGGAGCTACGCGCGCCGGCAGCAGGAAGAGGAGCACTGGAGAACGCAGAGCGGGGAGCGCGGGGAGCGAGGAGGTGAGTGGGACGGCGTCTCTGCCTAGCAGGGGGCAGAGATGCCAATGCTACAATAAGCATGTTTTTATCAATATCCAACATGAAATCAGAATAAACCTTTCCCGTTTTAGGTCAGTTTTTAATATTTACCAAATGCCAGAATAATGAGAGAGAGAGAGAATTTTTTAAGGCATTTTTATTACTTACTGCAAAGTCAAAAGTTTACATACATTTCATTAGTATTTGGTACCATTGCCCTTAAACTGAATGACTTGGGTCAAACGTGTGGGATATCCTTCCACAAGCTTTTCACAATAGTTGGTCGGAATTTGGGCCCATTCCTCCTGACAAAACTGGTGTAACTGATCCAGGTTTGTAGGTCGCCTTGCTCGCACCTGCCTTTTCAGCTTTGCCCATAAATTTTCAATAGGATTGAGATCAGGGCTTTGTGATGGCCACTCCAAAACATTGACTTTGTTATCCTTAAGCCACTTTCTTACCATTTTGGCAGTGTGCTTCTGGTCATTGTCCATTGACTTGCATTGGAACGCATGGAATCCGCTTCACTGGATCTGTACATGCGGATTCCATGCATTTCAATGTGCGGATGGTACCCAGGTTTGGAGAAGAGGAGTCTCTCCTCCGGACCCGGGTACCATAGAACCTGTAAAAAAAAGAATAAAATAAATATTATACACTGCTCAAAAAATTAAAGGGAACACTTAAACAACAGAATATAACTCCAAGTAAATCAAACTTCTGTGAAATCAAACTGTCCACTTAGGAAGCAACACTGATTGACAATCAATTTCACATGCTGTTGTGCAAATGTAATAGAGAATAGATGGAAATTATTGGCAATTATCAAGACACCCTCAATAAAGGAGTGGTTCTGCAGGTGGGGACCACAGACCACATCTCAGTACCAATGCTTTCTGGCTGATGTTTTGGTCACTTTTGAATGTTGGTTGTGCTTTCACAGTTGTGGTAGCATGAGACAGACTCTACAACCCACAGAAGTTGCTCAGGTAGTGCAGCTCATCCAGGGTGGCACATCAATGCGAGCTGTGGCAAGAAGGTTTGCGGTGTCTGTCAGCGTAATGTCCAGAGGCTGGAGGCGCTACCAGGAGACAGGCCAGTACAACAGGAGACATGGAGGGGGCCGTAGGAGGGCAACAACACAGCAGCAGGACCGCTACCTCCTCCTTTGTGCAAAGAGGAACAGAAGATGCACTGCCAGAGCCAAGGAAAATGACCTCCAGAAGGCCACAAATGTGCATGTGTCTGCACAAATGATTAGAAACCGACTCCATGAGGGTGGTATGAGGGCCCGACGTCCACAGATGGGGGTTGTGCTCACAGCCCAACACCGTGCAGGACGCTTGGCATTTGCCACAGAACACCAGGATTGGCAAAGTCGCCACTGGAGCCCTGTGCTCTTCACAGATGAAAGCAGGTTCACACTGAGCACATGTGACAGACGTGACAGAGTCTGGAGACCCCGTGGAGAGCAATCTGCTGCCGCAACATCCTTCGGCATGATCGGTTTGGCAGTGGTTCAGTAATGGTGTGGGGTGGCATTTCTTTGGAGGGCCGCAGAGCCCTCAATGTGCTTTCCAGAGGTAGCCTGACTGCCATTAGGTACCGAGATGAGATCCTCAGACCCCTTGTGAGACCATATGCTGGTGTGGTTGGCCCTGGGTTCCATCTAATGCAGGACAATGCCAAACCTCATGTGGCTGGAGTGTGTCAGCAGTTCCTGCAAGATGAAAGCATTGAAGGTATGGACTGGCCCGCCCGTTCCCCAGACCTGAATCCGATTGAGCACATCTGGGACATCATGTCTCGCTCCATCCACCAACGTCACGTTGCACCACAGACTGTCCAGGAGTTGGTGGATGCTTTAGTCCAGGTTTGCTAGGAGATCCCACAGGAGACCATCCGCAACCTTATCAGGAGCATGCCCAGACGTTGTAGGAATGTCATACAGGCACGTGGAGGCCACACACAATACTGAGCCTCATTTTGACTTGTTTTAAGAACATTATATCAAAGTTTGATCAGCCTGTAGTGTGTTTTTCCACTTTAATTTTGGGGGTGACTCCAAATCCAGGCCTCCATTGATTAATAAATTTGATTTCCATTGATGATTTTTGTGTGATTTTGTTGTCAGCACATTCAATGAGAATATTTAATTCATTCAGATCTAGGATGTGTTATTTGAGTGTTCCCTTTATATTTTTGAGCAGTGTACTTACCTTCTGATGGCCCATGGAGTCCTTGTATCGGCTTGCCGGCAGCTCGTGGTAGACTAAAGGACCTGCGGTGAGGTTGTGGCACCCCAAGGGTCTGGTTGCCACAGTGGTATTGCTTCCCTCAAAAGAGGTGATGCCATGTCTGGAGGCAAGCAGGGGTTTCCTGGTCAGGAACACTATACATGCAACACTATCCTGGCTCCAGGCCAGCAAGGGGAGCTCCTCCCCTTGGCAACTGGATCTGGAGGCGGGGTTAGTTTAGCTTAGTGCAGGAGTTGAGATTAGGACATTGAAGAGAGAGGAGCTAGGAGCTGGAGATAGCTCGTCCTAGCTGAGCTACACATAGAACCAGACACCGGAGTCCGAGGCTGTGGGATACTTCAGGCCCAGCAGCAGATACCGCAGGGCAGGAGATTGCAGGTCTCCTGGCCCCATCAGACGGCCGGAGGCTCAGCAGCACCGAGGGACCAGTACCGCCAAGGAGGAGCGAGGCATCCACAAGGCCCGAGCTGCCAGCCATACGGGTGAGCACCGCACGTTACACTCAGGGACGTGGGCTACAACACCGCTACAAGCAGAATAGCCAAAAGAGTATAGTGAGAACGGCAGGCCTACAACTCCACCTGCCCAGGGGGACTCTATGCTTGCTCCCAGACTGACCAGACTCTTATCTCTAGCCAGTACTTTAATACAGGCCTGTCTAATTGCTACCAGTAAAGACCCTGGGACTGCACTATACGGACTCTGTGGTTATTTCTGCACCGCAACACCCTGCACAACCACCATCATCCACACACACTGCCCTGAAGCTAACTCTTCCTGTGGGGAGTTATACCACCTTTGCTGCTATACCACGGGCTTCAGAGGACTGTTCCGCAGCGGCGGTCTCAATTAACCGCACTCCACAGGTGGCGTAGTCGGACATTATACAACCTATATACATCTACTACCCTTGGATTGACCACCTGGGTCACGGACCGGGTCACCGCCACGGTGACTACAACCCCCAGCATCTACAGGCCTGGCTCCAGGTACCCCATGGCCCAGGGGGCGCGTCAACTTTGGCGTAGTCTATGCAAAATAACCTCGGCACTCAATCTGTGAAAAATAGATGTAAAATTTATTACAGTCCAAACAAAACAGACGTTTCGGCCTCAATCTGCGGCCTTCATCAGTGATATAAGATATGCAGAATATAAGTGTAAGGTTACACACGATAAAGTATTTTAGACAAGGAAAATAATAAAAATAAAAAATCTGTGTCACATTTAGAATGAATTCAGTACACATAAGAGGAGGAGTCAGGTGTATGGGGAGAGTGGGCAGATGCTTCTGGGAACATGTGTCAATCCTGTAGAGGTACACGGGTCATTAAGTAAAGTGCCAAAACCCCAAATATGCTAGGGTGCTGTCAGAATATCTAATTGGTAAATACCTGTCCACCTGTAAGGGAGGTCCTTGTGTCCAATATGGAGGGAACTTCAGCCGCAAGTGACTCGCCCCCTGGGCCGTGGGGCACTCAGATCCGGGCAGTGGGGGAACGATGGGAGTAGTAGTGGCAACCCGGTTCCGTGGCTTAGGGTGGTCAGGCCAGTGGTAGTCTGTTATGTGCTGTTGGTTTTGTACGACTACGCCACCCGTGGATTTGCGGTCATCAGGAACCGCCGCTGCAGGGCAGACCGCTGGGGCTGATGATATATGCAGCTGGGATGGTGTGACTCCCCACGGGAAGAGTGCGGCCCCAGGGCAGTGTAGTGGATGGTGGGAGTGATGGTAGTGAGAGTCCCGGTGCTGATAGTGCTGGAGGAGCAAGGAGCACACAGACAACAAGTTGCAGTCCAGGGTCTTTACTGAAACAGGTAAACTGACCCATAAACAGTCCAAGCTAGGAGGGGACCTGGATGTCTGAGAGCAACGGGGAAATTGGCCCTGGTCAGGGTGAGGGTGTAGGCCTACCGTGCTTTCTGCGCTCCTTCTGGCTATCTCCTCGTTATAGGGTAACAGCCCACGTTTCAAAGCTTTCCGTGTATTCTCGCCTGTATGGCCTGCGACGTGGGTTCCTTTCTGCTCCCAGCCTTGTACGGCTTTGCTGGTCCCTTCTGTTGTGGCAGGGCCTCCAGGCTTCTTAGGCCAAGGAATATACAGTCCCTTGCGGACTGGTTCTCTGCTGGGGGATGTGGAATCCTTCCAGCCTCAGACACCAAAGTCTGGTAGATTAAGTCTGTTATCTGCCAAGACAGGCTCTCTTCGCCTCTTGTCTCTGGCTTGTGGCTCTCCTCCTGCCACACTTCCTCTTAGGTTACAATGCAACTGTCTGTCCCTGCTCTGCTGAGACACGTCTCAGTCCTGAGACAGGTCATCTGGTTCTCTCTAACCCTGCCCCCAGCACCAGCTTTTATAGGGGCAGCCTGCTCCCCCTACTGGCCTGAGACAGGAGGCATTGCATGCTAATGTTCCCCTGACCAGAGAACCTCCCCCTTGCTCTCAGACACAGCTTTAATACATTTTGTGGCATCCAGGCCAGGGTGACACATTCCCCCCTAGTGAAATTTAGTACTCCGGGACTAAACAATACACAATGACAATATGCATAACTATAAAGCATTATCAGGAAATTGACGTACAAATTGAGTTCTTAAGGTCACAGTGTGGCCTGTGACCGGGTGTCCATATCACCAACCCAACGGGGAGCCTTAACCAGGTGGGGGTCTGTCCTACCCCAAGTCCTTCACAGTCTTAGTTCATTCCTGGGTTAGGCTCCGAACGCAGTCCATACAAGGTCCCGGTTATAAAAAGTCCATAACCTTTGAGTCCTTACGGTAGCTGCAAGAAACTGAAACACAGAATTACCAAACATGCATGTAACTTTGCAAACCTTTCAACATTTGGCAACAGGGTTATTTACAATCTTAGTACACTCTATATTCTCCAGCGAGCGGGTATCTGCCCCTTTGTGCTCCTGGTTGACCTACGTAGCCCACTGTCTGGTGGTGGACCAACCTGGCTTTCCCCACTAGCGTTAGGGGTACAGCTACCAGCTGGGTGTACAGGTAGGGCAGGCAGCTGTCTGCGGGTCCTTTGACTTACCGCAGGCATGGCAGGCTCACTGTCAGCAGAGGGTTGACTCTCCTGGGCTGCTGGTACAGGCTCTTCTGCCTCTGGAACCGCTTGCTCCTCTTCACCTTCCGGCTCTGGTGTTGGTTGTTGCTGTGCCGGTTGCAGGAAATGCAGGACGGGTACCACTATGGCATCATTTATGCGAGTCCAGGACTGAGGGAACTCTCCGAGAACGGTGCTGATCATTTCTTCCTTGTCCTCTGCGGGTTCAAGGTCACTCTGATCTTCTTCTGCACTACGGAGTTGCTCGGGGCACCTTTTGAGGTGGTCTCTGGAGACGGCACTAGTGGTTTCTCCTCCGTCCTTGGTGATTACGCACACCTTTGGGTTGTCGTGGTCAGACTGCAGTACGGTGTAGGGTTCCCTTTCCCACTGGTCGTCCAACTTATGTAGCCTTCTTTTTCGCTTTAGGACTTGCTCACCAGGTTCTAGGGGACTAGCAGGGGCGTGTTGATTGAAGAGTCTTTCTTGCTTCTCTCTCACCTGGGCCAGGCTCTTCTCCACACTCTCCTGTACCTTCTTGTACTGCAGTTGCCTTTCCGTATCCCAGTCCGCATCCGGGGAGCTGTCCTCAGGTATTAGGACTCCCATCTCCAGGTCTACGGGCAGCTTACCTGGTCTAGCTCGCATCAGGTAAGCCGGGGTGCAGTTTGTAGCATTCACCGGGATATGATTGTATAAGTCTATCAGGTCCGGCAGTTTTTCTGGCCACAGGCTGCGTTCCTCCAGGGGCAACGTCTTCAGGAGATCAATGACTATATTGTTCATCTTCTCACACATCCCGTTGGTTTGTGGATGGTAAGGCGTTGTCCGAATCTTCTTACAGCCATAGAGGTTGCAGAACTCCTGGAAGATTTCAGCCTCGAACGCTGGACCCTGGTCTGTCAGGACCTGTTCCGGATACCCGTGTGGACGGCAGAAATATTGCTGGAAGGCTCTGGCCGCTGTTTGGGCTGTCAAGTCCTTTACCGGGACCACCACTAGAAAACGGGAATAGTAGTCCACGATTGTCAGGGCGTAGATGTATCCTGACCGGCTGGGAGCCAATTTGACGTGGTCCAGAGCTACCAGCTCAAGAGGCTGCGTGGTGACGATGGGCCTCAAGGGTGTCTTCTGGCTGGTGCGGTCCTTCCTCCTCAGGTGACAAGGGCCACAGTCTCTGCACCATTTTTCTACAGCTCCTCTCATGCCGACCCAAAAGAACCTTCCTCTTAGTAGGAACTCCAGTTTCTTCCAACCGAAGTGTCCCGCTCGGTCATGGTAAGCCCCCAGGACCATAGCTGCATCCCGCCTTGGGACCACGACTTGCCAGGTCAGCTCGTGCGTCTGGTGGTTGACAATCCTTCTGCACAACTTGCCTTCGTAGAGGAACAGCTTGCTCTTCTCTTTCCATAGCTGCTTGGCTTCCTCTGGGGCATCTGGATCTAAGCGGGCGTCTTCCCGGGTCAGCAGATCTTTCACCAGACGGATGGCAGGGTCACTATCTTGGGTCTCGGCCCAGCTGTGGTGAGGTAGGGGATTGATCATCACGGTTGTTAGATCCTCCTCTTTCACGCGGTGGGAGTATTGAGCGGCTCCATACCGGTGAAATGCGGGGAGTTCTACCTCTTCCAGCTCTTCTGGGTCTTCGTCACCTTCAGGTAAGTGAGGCATCCTTGATAGGGCGTCCGCGTTGGCATTGGTTTTGCCTGCCCGGTACTTGATCACGAAGTCATAGTTAGAGAGACGGGCCATCCACCGCTGTTCTAGGGCACCCAGTCTTGCATTGTCCAGGTGTGTCAACGGGTTGTTGTCCGTGTACACGGTGAACTTTGCGGAGGCCAGGTAATGCTTGAAGCGTTCCATCACGGCCCACACCACTGCCAAGAATTCTAGCTTGAAGGAGCTGTAATTCTCCGGGTTCCTCTCGGTGGGCCTCAGCTTCCGACTGGCGTATGCGATCACCCGTTCTCTGCCCTGTTGGTTTTGGGACAGTACGGCTCCCAGTCCCACATTACTGGCGTCTGTGTGGAGAATGAAAGGCTGGCCATAATCAGGGTAGGCCAGGATCTCATCCCCCGTGAGGGCCATCTTTAGCTGGCGGAAGGACTCCTCTTCCGGTTTATCCCACTTGAAGGGCGGCTTTTGGCTCCTGGACTTAGACTGTCCGATCAGGAGGTCCTGCATAGGAGCTGCCATCTTGGTGAACCCGGGGATGAACCTTCGGTAGTAGCCTACCAACCCGAGAAACTGTCTCACCTCTTTGATGTTCGAGGGGCTTGGCCAGCTCTTGATTGCCGTGACCTTGTCAGGGTCGGGGGCCACTCCTTCCGCGCTTACCACGTGCCCTAGGTACTGGACCTTTGGTTTCAGCAGGTGACACTTCGATGGTTTCACCTTCAGGCCGTAGCCTGCCAGGGCTTCGAACACCTCGGCCAGGTGCTTTAGATGGTCCTCGTAGGTTTTCGAATAGACGATCACGTCGTCCAGGTAAAGGAGGACCGTCTCGAAGTTTCGGTGCCCTAGACAGCATTCCATCAGCCGCTGGAAGGTCCCTGGTGCGTTGCAGAGCCCGAAAGGCATACAGTTGAATTCGCTCAGTCCCATCGGGGTGGTGAAGGCGGTCTTCTCCTTGTCAGCCTCTGCCACAGGAACCTGCCAGTACCCGCTAATAAGGTCCAAAGTAGAAAAGAAGTTAGCAGATTTTAGTGCGGCTAAAGACTCCCCTATTCTAGGCAGCGGATATGCGTCTTTGTGGGTGATACGGTTGATTTGTCTATAGTCGACGCACATTCTCATGGTGCCGTCTTTCTTTTTCACCAGAACCAAGGGGGCTGCCCAGGGGCTACAGCTGTCTCTAATGACCCCAGCTTCTTTCATTTCTCTTAGCATGCCCTTTGCGTTCTGATAATGTGCAGGGGGTACAGGCCTGTGTCTCTCTTTTATTGGTGGGTGGCTCCCTGTGGGGATGTGGTGTTCTATCCCCTTTACTCTGCCGAAGTCTAGCGGGTGCTTACTAAAGACTCTCTCGTACTCCTGTACCACCCGGTAGACTCCTTGCTTTTGGTGCAGGGGAGTGGAGTCAGCACCCACATGGAGTTTCTGGCACCAGTCCTCCTTTTGTTTCTGGGAGCCATTACCCTCCGCCTGTGGAGATGGAGGCAAGGGTTCCACGGCCCTGATAGCTTTGTGTTCGACAACAAACAGTTTGGCGAGTGTAGCGTACCTGGGTAAGTGTACCTCCCTCTCCCCAATGTTGAGGATGCGGACGGGCACCCTCCCATGACGGACATCAACCACCCCCCGGGCCGTCAAAATGGTGGGCCTGCTGTATGAGTACACGGGTTCTACCATGGCTTGGTAGTCTCTACCTCTCAACCCGATTGCAGTCCGACACCAGATCATCATTTCACTTTTGGGAGGCATGGAAATGGGGAATGGGTCACTCAGTCTTACGCTACCGATCTCACCACCAGACAGTTCTACCTGCTGCCGTCTCATCAGGGCTTTTATCTCCTTGTTGAGGACTCTCTGTTGGCTGGAACTAGCATTCACCGCCACCTGTTGTAGAATTACAATTACCTCTGAAAGACAATTTTCAATTATGTTAGTACCCACAGTTATTTTAGGGTGACTTTCATGACGGTCAATGTCCACAATAATCACTCCCTGTGCCGGCAGTTCAACTTTACCAATTTTAATGGTCATCTCCTTGAACCCCATCTGCGGCACGGGTAAGCCATTACTGGCGATGATACTCAAGTTACTGTCTGGATACCGTGTGATATCAGCATCAGTCCAATACTGCTTAAAAAGTACATAAGGGATTGTGGTTACTTGTGACCCAGTATCCAGCAAGGCGCTCATGGGGATACCGTCCAGCACCACGGGTAAAACCGGGCGCCCCCCAACGTACTTATCACGCCAATTATAAGGGCCTGGTGATCTTATGCCTGGGGGTTGGCGCTCTGCCCCAGGTTGGACCCGTTTAAATTACAGTACCTGGAAATGTGTCCGGGCTGGTTGCATCGACGGCAAATGGGCTGTCCATCCTCTGCGTAGCGGTCTGTGGGCCTCCCTCGGAACGACGGGATCCTCCTCTGTCGACGCCACGAGACATCCTCCGGACTTGAAGCCAGCTCGATGGGTCTTGACTGGTCCACTTGCAACGCCTGGACGGTCCTGGTCAACGCCGCGACGCTCCTGGTCAGTTCCTGGACTTGGTGGTGCAGGTCTTTTGATGGGGCTTGGTTCAGGGCCTGTGCATCAGCCCCCACGGGGTCCATTGAGGAGGGCGCTGCCTCCCGGTGGTAGGTGAGAGCAGGGCTCCGGGGGTTTATAGCGCCACTGGTTGCAGATTCACGGAGCACCCTTATGGCTCTGTCCTTAAATTGGGCAAAGGTCAGATCAGGGTTCTGAAAGAACATGAGGAGCAGCTGGGCCCTGTGGGCGCTGGACAGCAGACCTTCTATGAATTGCTCTGTTAGTAACTTATCCGTTTCCTGCACACTGCCAGGGTCAGATTGTTGGATAGCCCTTAGGGCTTCCTGCAAATTTAGGGCATAGTCTCTGATGCTGTCCTGTGCCCGCTGCTTACATCCATAGAACCTCATTTTAATTTCAGTGGAGGTACGTGTGTCAAAGGTACCCCGCAGCCGGGCCAGAATACCCTTCACAGTCCTTTTCTCCTCAGTGGGCCATGATTTTACCTCCCTCTGGGCTGCGCCAGTTAACTGCCCTGTTAATATGCTGACCTTCTGTTCCTCTGTCAGGGGGTAAACGTGGAACAAACTGTATAGCCTTTCCTTGAAGTCAGTTAGGGCATGGGGCTCCCCTGAGTATTTGGGCAGCCAGGCCGCTCCAGGGATGTAGGGCAGGGAAAAGGGCATCACCGCTGCTGCAGCTGCGTTTGTGGTAGTGGGCGCCTCTGTGTCCGACATCTTCCTCCCCCCTAGTTAAGCGTGGCCTACCTTCCGACGATCCTCTTCTGTAGGCCGCGGCTCCGCTGCTGCTGCTATGGACGAGGACCTGGCGACGCGTCCTGATGACGTCAGCGTCGCTCTCTCTCCCTTCCAGGACCTTGCGCAGCGTCGGTGCGTGGGGCGGAGCTTCGGATCTCGAGCGGTTTTGACGTCCACGCCCCTCTTCTTCCCGCGCGGCGTCCTGAAGATGGCGTCCGATGGCGGGAAACAGCTGCGGATGGCGGGAAGACGGCAGAAGACGGCGGGAAAAGGTCCAAGATGGCGTCTGATGGCGGGAATCGGCTCCGGATGGCGGGAAACTACTCCGGACGGCGGGAAACTTTGCCACAGGTAAGTTACAAAGTCTTTTTCAGGCACGCAGTACCCGGTGGTTGCGGGCACGAAATCCTGCCGACTACGCCAAAGCTGACTCGCCCCCTGGGCCGTGGGGCACTCGGATCCGGGCAGTGGGGGAACGATGGGAGTAGTAGTGGCAACCCGGTTCCGTGGCTCAGGGTGGTCAGGCCAGTGGTAGTCTGTTATGTGCTGTTGGTTTTGTACGACTACGCCACCCGTGGATTTGCGGTCATCAGGAACCGCCGCTGCAGGCAGACCGCTGGGGCTGATGATATATGCAGCTGGGATGGTGTGACTCCCCACGGGAAGAGTGCGGCCCCAGGGCAGTGTAGTGGATGGTGGGAGTGATGGTAGTGAGAGTTCCGGTGATGATAGTGCTGGAGGAGCAAGGAGCACACAGACAACAAGTTGCAGTCCAGGGTCTTTACTGAAACAGGTAAACTGACCCATAAACAGTCCCAGCTAGGAGGGGACCTGGATGTCTGAGAGCAACGGGGAAATTGGCCCTGGTCAGGGTGAGGGTGTAGGCCTACCATGCTTTCTGCGCTCCTTCTGGCTATCTCCTCGTTATAGGGTAACAGCCCACGTTTCAAAGCTTTCCGTGTATTCTCGCCTGTATGGCCTGCGACGTGGGTTCCTTTCTGCTCCCAGCCTTGTACGGCTTTGCTGGTCCCTTCTGTTGTGGCAGGGCCTCCAGGCTTCTTAGGCCAAGGAATATACAGTCCCTTACGGACTGGTTCTCTGCTGGGGGATGTGGAATCCTTCCAGCCTCAGACACCAAAGTCTGGTAGATTAAGTCTGTTATCTGCCAAGACAGGCTCTCTTCGCCTCTTGTCTCTGGCTCGTGGCTCTCCTCCTGCCACACTTCCTCTTAGGTTACAATGCAACTGTCTGTCCCTGCTCTGCTGAGACACGTCTCAGTCCTGAGACAGGTCATCTGGTTCTCTCTAACCCTGCCCCCAGCACCAGCTTTTATAGGGGCAGCCTGCTCCCCCTACTGGCCTGAGACAGGAGGCATTGCATGCTAATGTTCCCCTGACCAGAGAACCTCCCCCTTGCTCTCAGACACAGCTTTAATACATTTTGTGGCATCCAGGCCAGGGTGACACACAAGCGCGACCGCTGCCGCGGTAATGCCATTCTCCATGCCATATATACCGGGGGAGGCGTGGTTGCCCCAGTACTCAGGAGAGTCACACACCCTGAGTGACTTTAAAGAAAGACTGAGCAGCTTATTTAAAGTGTACCCCCTGTCTGAGGAGCAGAAAGTGAGCATCCTCATAGGCCAGTTGATTGGTGCAGCCCAGAGAGAAGTGAAGTCCTGGTCAACCAGAGACAAAGGGACTGTGAAAGAGATACTGGCCCGCCTAAAGGACACTTTTGACACCCGTACTACAGCTGAGATAAAAATGAAGTTTTATGGGTGCAAACAACGGGCGCAGGACAGTATACGGGACTATGCTTTAAACCTGCAGGAGGCGCTGAGGGCCATCAAACAGGTAGACCCCGACAGTGTGCATGATGAGAACAGACTGTTAACTGAGCAGTTTATTGAGGGTCTACTGTCCAGCGCTCACCGGACACAGCTGCGCATAATGGCTCTGCAAAACCCTGATTTGGACTTTGCACAATTTAAAGACAGAGCCATCCGGGTGCTGCGAGAACCAACACCAGGTGGCGTTACATCTCACTGGCGCCCAGCTATCACCTACCACCAGGAGGTGGCACCCTTTTCCCCAGAGCCTGTGGGAGCTGATGCACAGACTCTGGACAATGATCCGTCTACAGACCTGCACCTTCAGGTCCAAGAGCTGACTAAAAGTGTAGCTGCACTAACCAAAACTGTGCAGTCCTTGCAGGTGTCCCCCAAAGGGAAGATCCAGCTGGCTTCCAGTCCGGAGGACGTCCCGTGGCGACAACAGAGGAGGATTCCACCAACCAGAGGGAGGAACAGTGACCGCTACGACCAGGACAGACAACCCATCTGCCGCCGCTGTCACAAGCCAGGACATTATGCAAGGTACTGTAATTTAAAGGAGCAAAACCTGGGGCAGAGGGCCAACCCCCAGGCGCAAGACCACCAGGCCCACGCAACTGGCGAGACAAATATGTGGGGGGACGACCGGTCCTACCTGTCGTGCTTGACGGCATCCCATCCAAACCGGCGGAGGATAATGGCTCCAAGGGACAGATGGAGGACTGGTGTCAAAAGCTACACGTGGGCACTGACTCCACCCCTCAGCATCAAAAACATGGAGTATACCGGGTGGTCCAGGAGTATGAAAGGGTCTTCAGCAAACACCCGCTCAACTTCGGGCAGGTGAAAGGGGTTCAACACCATATCCCCACGGGAGACCATCCACCCATTAAAGAGCGGTACCGGCCTGTACCCCCTGCACACTACCAAAATGCCAAAGGGATGTTACGAGAGAAGAAGGAGGCTGGGGTGATAAGAGATAGTTGTAGCCCCGGGGCAGCTCCATTAGTTCTTGTAAGGAAAAAAGATGACACGATGAGAATGTGTGTAGACTACAGGCAAATCAACCGCATTACACATAAAGATGCATACCCAGGATTGAGGAGTCACTAGCTGCATTAAGACCTGCTAATTATTTCTCTACTTTGGATCTCACTAGTGGGTATCGGCAGGTTCCTGTAGCAGAGGCGGATAAAGAAAAGACCGCATTCACAGCGCCGATGGGCCTCAGCGAGTTCAACTGCATGCCATTCGGGCTCTGCAACGCCCCAGGAACCTTCCAGCGGTTGATGGAGTGCTGTCTAGGACATAAGAACTTCGAGACAGTCCTGCTGTACCTGGATGACGTCAAAGTATACTCCAAGTCCTATGAAGATCACCTGAAGCACCTGGCAGAGGTGTTTGAAGCCCTAGCTGGTTTTGGCCTGAAGGTGAAGCCGTCAAAATGCCACCTGTTGAAGCCCAAGGTACAGTACCTAGGTCATGTGGAAAGCGCTGAAGGTGTAGCACCAGACCCTGACAAGGTCACAGTAATCAAGGACTGGCCAAGACCCTCCAGTATCAAGGAAGTGCGGCAGTTCCTCGGGTTGGTGGGCTACTACCGAAGATTTATCCAAGGCTTCACCAAGCTGGCGGTGTTATGTTCTGCTACCAAAGCTAAGGAAAGAGAGGAGATCTGTCCCTACTATAGGACTCAGCTGAATCCCTACGATGTAACAGGGAACCTGATCCTGCGATCAGACCTGCTAAAGTCCTAATCTAGTCTGTACGGAGACCTATAGATGTGGGGAGGGAATCCCTACAAGTACTAAGGACTGGGAGGAATATGGGACACCTCCTAACAGAAATAGTAGCAGACAGACGAACAAACAAAATAGATAGAACATAGAGGTCCGTAGACCAAGCAAACTAACAGAGTTAGATACAGAGCACAGGCTAGCTAGAAAGTAGATATACAAAGAAGTCCAGCAAAGCCAGAAGGGCGGAGCAGGATTAAATAGGCCAACAAGGTCATGTGACCAGCAAAGGAAAAAAAACCTAACAGCAAGGTTCTAACAGTACCCCCCCTTCTAAGAGGATCCTCCGGATCCCCTAGGACCAGGCTTATCAGGAAATCTCCTGTGAAACGCTCTGATAAGTCTGGACGCGGAAACATCATCTGACCTCACCCAAGAGTTATCCTCGGGTCCGAAACCTTTCCAGGCCACAAGATACTGCAAACTACCTCTATACCGTCTAGAGTCAAGGATGCGAGAAATTTCATATTCCCCGTCCTCCACCACCGGAGGAACAGAGGCAGAGGCGTCACCATCCGACACAACAGCTTTTTTTAACAGAGAGACATGAAAGACCGGATTAATTCTCCAGGAGGTAGGAACCTCCAACCTAACAGCAGATTGGTTGACAACATGAAGCACCTTAAAGGGCCCTACAAACTTGGGACCCAATTTCTTAGAAGGAATCCTCAACCGCAGATTCCTAGAGGACAACCAAACCATGTCACCAACAGCGAACAAAACCTCCTGTCGTTTCCTATCAAAGTAGTCTTTAGATTTTCTGTTGGCCTCCTGAAGATTACCACGCACATCCGTCCAAACTCTTTCCAAATCACCGGAAAAATTCTCCTCCTCAGGCACGGCAGATCCCAACTTGGAGAACGACCCAAACAACGGATGTCTCCCAGAACAACAAAAAAAAGGCGAACAACCAGCAGAAGATGTATGATTGTTCAGAGCAAATTCGGCAAGTGGCAGAAACTCAGACCACCCCTCTTGATTGTCTGCCACAAAACAACGCAAGAACTGCTCAACATCCTGGTTTTTCCTTTCTGTCTGGCCATTAGATTCAGGATGATATCCGGACGAAAACGACAAATGAATTCCCAACCTGTCACAAAAGGCACGCCAAAAACGAGCCACGAACTGAGGACCCCTATCAGAAATAATGTCAGTAGGAACGCCATGAAGTCTGACAATTTCCTTGACAAAGGCCTTAGCGAGAGTTTTAGCGCAGGGCAGTTTGACGAAGGGAACCAAGTGACACATCTTGCTAAAACGGTCCACGACCACCCAGATGACAGTAAAACCCTCAGAGGGGGGGAAGGTCAGTTATAAAGTCCATAGCCAAATGTGTCCAAGGAGCACTGGGGACCTCCAAAGGACAAAGCAACCCCGCAGCAGGAGTATGTGAGGACTTAGATCTAGCACATATAGTACATTGGCGCACCCACTTAATGACTTCCTTCTGCCATCCAGGCCACCAAAAACTGCGACCCACCAGTCTCTTGGTCTCAGAGATTCCGGGATGACCTGCCAACCGAGATTCGTGACACTCAACAAACAAATCTCTCCTAAAGGTCCCAGGCACAAACAACCTCCCATGAGGAGTGTTAGATGGGGCATTCTCCTGAGCTTTAAGAATCTCATCTTCCAAAACGGAGTCTAAAGCAGCTATCACAACACCTTCTTGTAAAATGTTTTCCTCTTTCTCAGCACCGACTATGGGAGAAAAACTGCGAGACAAGGCATCCGCCTTAACATTCTTAGTACCAGGGATGTAAGTAACGGAGAAATTAAACCGCGAGAAAAACAGTGCCCACCTAGCCTGACGGGCATTCAGGCGCTTGGCAGCATCAAGATATATCAGATTTTTATGATCCGTAAGAACCTGAACGGGAAATTCCGCACCTTCCAAGAAGTGGCGCCAGTGTTCAAATGCGAGTTTAATAGCCAATAATTCCCGATTACCAATATCGTAATTCAGTTCAGTCTCCGAAAATTTTTTTGAAAAAAAGGCACAGGGATGTAATCCATCCCCGTTATCCTGAGACAATACTGCGCCAACCCCCACAGAGGAAGCATCAACCTCAACCAAAAACGGCCTAGTAACATCAGGCTGCATAAGGATGGGAGCAGAGGTGAACCTCTCCTTGAGATACACAAAAGCTTCAATGGCCTCAGAAGACCACTGAACCGCATCAGCACCTTTCCTGGTGAGATCAGTCAGAGGTTTGACAATACTAGAAAAATTTTTTATGAATTTTCTGTAGTAATTGGCGAAACCCAAAAACCTCTGTATCGATTTCAAACCAATAGGCCTAGGCCATTCCTGCACAGCCTGAACCTTAACCGGATCCATCTCAAAACCTTTGCTGGAGATAATGTAGCCCAAAAAACTAATTCTCTGTACAGCGAACTCACATTTCTCCAGCTTAGCAAAAAGCGAATTGTCCATTAATAACTGTAATACCTCACGCACGCTCCGCCAATGAGACTCCAGATCTGGCGAATAAATCAAAATGTCATCCAAATACACAACCACATTTTTACCGATCAAAGGTCTAAGGATGTCATTAATCAGATTCTGAAAAAATGCAGGAGCATTAGTAAGACCAAAAGGCATAACCAGATTCTCAAAATGACCCACAGGAGTGTTAAAAGCAGTCTTCCATTCATCACCCTCCTTCATGCGCAACAGATTGTATGCCCCCTTAAGGTCAATTTTAGAGAACCACTTGGCCCCCAATAACTGGTTAAACAGATCAGGAATCAATGGCAGTGGGTAAGGATTGCGTACCGTAATTTTGTTAATCTCACGAAAATCCAGACAAGGACGTAAACCGCCGTCCTTTTTTTTTACAAAAAAAAATCCAACCGCCACAGGAGACTTAGAGGGCCTAATGTGACCGGCGGCCAAACTTGTCTGTATGTATTCCTCCAAAGCCTTCCTCTCAGGAATAGTAAGGTTAAATAAACGACTTTTAGGAAGAGTCGCTCCAGGGACAAATTCAATAGAACATTCATAGTCTCTATGGGGAGGCAAAACCTGCGATTCCTTCTCAGAAAAAACTCTCCAAAAATCCTGAATAGGAACAGGCAATTCTCCCCTATCCAAAGCTGCAATACGCCCGTTACAACACTTGTCATAACATTTATGGCTCCAGGATTTAATTTCACTGGTAGACCAATCCAGTACAGGATTGTGAAATTTTAACCAGGGCAAACCCAATATTACTGGAGAAGGCAAGTTATTCAACACTACCAAATCCAATTTCTCATGGTGAACACCATTAATAGTGAGAGGAAATTCACTGACCTTGAGAGTAATATTCTTCAAAGGGGAACCATCCACAGAAACCACAGCAATGGGGGATGATAAAGGTTCAGGTTTTAAATTGAGTTTTTCCACGAATCCCCCATCAATTACATTCAGTGTAGACCCGCAATCAACAAAAACCCGAAATTCCATTAATTTTTCCTGAGCAATCGTGGAAGCAGCTAAAAATATACCCTTGGAATTTAAACAGGCAATACGGGCGTGACTGACCATTTTTTTTTCTTTCTTCATACGAAGCTCACAGCCTTTAATCAAATGACCAGATTTTCCGCAATAGAAACACAAGCCTTCCGAAAAACGACGGTCTTTTTCTTGAGAGCGAGGTGCCACCGATCCAATCTCCATCGGTTCACCACTGTTAGTACACACATTATCATAACCAGAAACTGACATAGCAGAGGATTTGCTCTCATTAACCCTAGCACGCAGTCTTCTATCCACCCGTATAGCTAATTGCATAGCCTGTTGCAAATCCTCAGGTGTAGGATAAGCAATTAGCAGGTCTTTAACCCTTTCACTGAGCCCAGCAAGAAATAGACTTTTCAGAGCAGAATCGTTCCACCCTGTTTGAGTGGACCAACGACGAAAATGAGTACAATATTTTTCGACATTACCTGATCCTTGTTTTAAACGTCTCAACTCAGTCTCAGCTGATGCCACACGGTCAGGATCATCATATAATAGTCCTAAAGCAGAAAAAAAACTATCCACTGATCTGAAGCATGTATCACTAGGTTGCAAAGAAAAGGCCCACTCCTGAGGCTCTTTGCGCAAAAGTGACATTATGAACCCTACGCGCTGGGATTCATCCCCAGAGGACTTGGGTCTCAAACGAAAATACAATAAGCAAGCATTTTTAAATGAAAAAAATTCTCGATGTTCACCAAAAAATAAATCCGGCAAACATACCTTAGGCTCCAAGAAATATGCTCCAGGACAGTTACTCACGTGCTGACGGAGCTCGGCCACTTCCAGAGAGAGTCCCTGCAGGTGTTTAGCCAAATCCTGAACCGACACCATGATGGAACAAAAAAAAAAAATCTTTCCTTAGAGAATTTGCAGGCTGGACTTACTGTTATGTTCTGCTACCAAAGCTAAGGAAAGAGAGGAGATCTGTCCCTACTATAGGACTCAGCTGAATCCCTACGATGTAACAGGGAACCTGATCCTGCGATCAGACCTGCTAAAGTCCTAATCTAGTCTGTACGGAGACCTATAGATGTGGGGAGGGAATCCCTACAAGTACTAAGGACTGGGAGGAATATGGGACACCTCCTAACAGAAATAGTAGCAGACAGACGAACAAACAAAATAGATAGAACATAGAGGTCCGTAGACCAAGCAAACTAACAGAGTTAGATACAGAGCACAGGCTAGCTAGAAAGTAGATATACAAAGAAGTCCAGCAAAGCCAGAAGGGCGGAGCAGGATTAAATAGGCCAACAAGGTCATGTGACCAGCAAAGGAAAAAAAACCTAACAGCAAGGTTCTAACAGGCGGCCCCCATGCAGGACCTCCTAGTAGGCCAGTCCAGGAAGGCCAAAAACCCGAAGCCTCCATTCAAATGGGATAAGCAGGAAGACGAATCCTTCAGCAGGCTGAAGATGGCCCTCACGGGAGACGAGATCCTGGCCTACCCTGACTATGGCCAACCCTTCATACTCCATACAGACGCAAGTAACGTGGGGCTAGGAGCGGTGCTGTCCCAGATACAGCAAGGCAGAGAAAGAGTGATTGCCTATGCCAGCAGGAAGCTCCAGCCCACAGAAAGGAACCCCGAAAACTACAGTTCCTTCAAGTTGGAGTTCCTCGCCGTAGTCTGGACTGTGACAGAACGCTTCAAGCATTATCTCGCCTCCTCCAAATTCACCGTCTTCACGGATAATAACCCGCTGACGCACCTGAACACTGCGAAACTTGGTGCCCTGGAACAAAAATGGATGGTCCGACTGTCTAATTATGAGTTCACCATCAAGTACCGGGCTGGGCGCAAGAATGCAAATGCCGATGCGCTGTCCAGGATGCCTAACTTGCCAGATGGGGGAGAAGACCCGGAAGAGCTGGAGGAGATAGAGATCCCCGCTTTCCACCGTCATGGAGTAACCCAGTGCTCTCATTGTGTGAAGAACTGGTGCTACGCCAACAGAGAGGCCACGTTCAATCCATTGCCCCACCATGGATGGGCAGAGACACAAGATAGTGACCCGGCTGTCCGCCTAGTCAAGGAGTTGCTGACACGAGCTGACTCGTACCCTGATCCAGATACTCCAGAGGAGACCAAACAGCTGTGGAAGGAGAAGGCAAGCTATTCATCTATGAAGGGAAGCTGTGTCGAAGAGCCATCAACTCCCGGACACATGAACTGGTCTGGCAGGTGGTAGTACCGAGGCGGGATGCGTCAATGGTCTTGGAAGCGTACCACGATGGAGCAGGACACTTTGGCTGGAAGAAGTTGGAAGTCCTGCTACGTGAACGGTTCTACTGGGCTGGCATGAGGAAAGCAATCGAGAGGTGGTGTCGAGAATGCGGACCATGCAACCTGAGAAGAAAAGACCGTGACAGCCAGAGGGCTCCCCTGCAGCCCATCATCACCAAGCAGCCACTTGAACTGGTAGCCTTGGACCACGTGAAGCTAGCCCCAATCAGGTCAGGCTATGTCTACGCTCTCACCATCGTAGACCACTACTTCCGGTTCCTGGTAGTAGTGCCAGTAAAGGACCAGATGGCTCAGACAGCAGCCAAAGCATTCCAACAGCACTTCTGCCGCCCACATGGTTACCCTGACCGTGTGCTTACTGACCAAGGTCCTGCCTTCGAAGCGGAGGTGTTCCAGGAATTCTGCAACCTGTACGGCTGCAAGAAAATCAGGACAACGCCTTATCACCCCCAGACCAACGGGTTGTGTGAGAAGATGAACCAGGTGGTGATAGACCTGCTGAAGACGTTGCCCCTGGAAGAACGCAGCCTGTGGCCAGAAAAGTTGCCAGATCTGGTGGACCTCTACAACCACATCCCAGTGAACTCTACCAACTGCACACCTGCTTACCTGATGAGAGCAAGACCTGGTAAGCTGCCCATCGACCTAGACATGGGAGTCCTAACACTGGAGACGGCCTCACCAGATGCAGATTGGGACACTGAGCGGCAACAACAATACCGCAAAGTGCAAGAGAGTGTTGAAAGAAGTCTGTCCCAAGCAAGACAAAGACAAGAGAAGACTTACAATCAACATGCACCTGCTGTTCCCCTGTCACCTGGAGAGCAAGTCCTTAAGAGGAAGAGGCGACTCCACAAATTGGATGACCAGTGGGAGGTAGAGCCGTACACCATCCTACCCTCGAGTCATGATAACACCAAGGTGTGCCTCATTAGTAAGGATGGAGAAGAAACATCAGCAACAGTTTTAAGAGACCACTTGAAGAGATGTCCCGAGCAACTGCAACACCCTAAAGAAGACCAAGATAGCCCTCAACCCACAGAGGAAGTGGAAGAAATGGTCAGAACAGTACTCGGAGAATTTCCCCGGTCGTGGACACAAGTGAACAATGCAATTGTTGTGCCAGTCCTTACCTTTCTCCAACCAGCCCCTCAGGAAGCTGCAGAAGTCCCAGAAGAGTTGGAAGAACAGTTGGCCCCAGAGGCAGAAGTTTCATCAACAGCAGACCAGGAGAATCAACCCTCTGCTAATAGTGAACCTGTCGTACCCACGGTAAGCCAAAGAATCCGTAGGAAGTTGCCCAACCTACCAGTGTCACCTCAAAATACTAGTGATGCAGTTCCCACTGAACCCACCACACCAGGGGTAGACACAAGGGACCAGGGTAGAGCACTGACAGATAGTGTATTACGTAGATCTACCAGAGCTACAAGAGGTCAGCACCCTGCCCGTTGGAGAATTTAAACTGCAGAAATTTAAAGTATAAACGTATTTAAATGTTTTATATGTGTGCATTTAACGTGTTTATCCAGGTACCAGAAAGGGATCCAGAGACTTTTAGGTTATGGACAGTGAATAACCAAGAACTTTCCCTTGTAAATAGTTGCACTTGTTAAAGTGCCCCTTATTGAAAGACCACTGAACAAAAAGCCGTTGGAGGTGGCCGAAGACGTGGTCCAACACCTGGATCATCTATGCCCTGCAGCCACCCCGTGGACGGTTTTGGACGGGTCTCTCAATTTACACCTTGCACCGTGGAATGGACACCTGGTTGCAGATTATACTGTAACCTATCAAGACTATAATGCTTGTAAATATTCTAATGTACCTTGTTATTGCTATTGTATGTGTTACCTGTTATTTTGCAAAAATATGTTCAGTCCCGGAGTACTGAAATTAACTAGGGGGGAATGTGGCACCCCAAGGGTCTGGTTGCCACAGTGGTATTGCTTCCCTCAAAAGAGGTGATGCCATGTCTGGAGGCAAGCAGGGGTTTCCTGGTCAGGAACACTATACATGCAACACTTTCCTGGCTCCAGGCCAGCAAGGGGAGCTCCTCCCCTTGGCAACTGGATCTGGAGGCGGGGTTAGTTTAGCTTAGTGCAGGAGTTGAGATTAGGACATTGAAGAGAGAGGAGCTAGGGACTGGAGCTGGAGATAGCTCATCCTAGCTGAGCTACACAGAGAACCGGACACCGGAGTCTGAGGCTGTGGGATACTTCAGGCCCAGCAACAGATACCGCAGGGCAGGCCTACAACTCCACCTGCCCAGGAGGACTCTATGCTTGCTCCCAGACTGCCCAGACTCTTATCTCTAGCCAGTACTCCAGTACTCCAGTCCAGGCCAGTAAAGACCCTAGGACTGCACTATACGGACTCTGTGGTTATTTCTGCACCGCAACACCCTGCACAACCACCATCATCCACACACACTGCCCTGAAGCTAACTCTTCCTGTGGGGAGTTATACCACCTTTGCTGCTATACCACCGGCTTCAGAGGACTGTTCCGCAGCGGCGGTCTCTATTAACCACACTCCACAGGTGGCGTAGTCGGACATTATACAACCTATATACATCTACTACCCTTGGATTGACCACCTGGGTCACGGACCGGGTCACCGCCACGGTAACTAGAACCCCCAGCATCTACAGGCCCAGCTGCGGGTACCCCATGGCCCAGGGGGCGCGTCAACGTCATTTAGTCATGTGACGGGTCACTCGACCGCTGCCGACGGCAGGTCCTTTAATCTACCGCGAGCTGCCGGCAAGCCGAGACCAGGACACCAGGAGCCATCAGAAGGTAAGTATAATATTAATTTTTTACTTTTTACCATTCTTTCGGTCACACTATATAAATCCATGCCGGTTGCATGGATTTATATAGTGTGACCAAGTTGTCAAGCACTTTCTAAGTGATGCTAAAATCGCTTGGAAAGCGCTTGTCAACCCGCATGCGGAAATGCATGTGAAGAACGCTTCACTTCCGCTTGTTCCTGGCAGGAAAAACGCATGTACAATCCGCATGCGTTTTTTCTGCCAGGGAGATGCAAAAACGCTCAGGAAAAATCCGGAGCATTTCTGCATCATGGGCACATAGCCTTAATCTTCTTTTCTCATGAAGCCATCTATTTTGTGAAGTGCACCAGTCCCTCCTGCAGCAAAACAACCCCACAACATGATGCTGCCACCCCCGTGTTTCACAGTTGGGATGATGTTCTTAGGTTTCCAAGCTTCTCCCTTTTTCCTCCAAATGTAACGATGGTCATTATGCCCAAAAAGTTCAATTTTATTTTCATCAGACCACAGGACATGTCTCCAAAAATTAAGGTCTTTGTTCCTGTGTGAATTTGCAAACATTAATCTGACTTTTTTATGTTTGTTTTGGAGTAATGGATTCTTTCTGGCAGAGAGGCCTTTCAGCCCATGTTGATACAGTACTCGTTTCACTGTGGATATTTTCACAATCTCACCAGCTTCCGCCATCATCTTCACAAGGTCTTTTGCTTTTGTCCTTGGGTTGATATGCACATGTCTGACCAAGGTACGTTCACCCCTGGGACACAGAACTCGTCTCCTTCCTTAGCGATATGACGGCTGGACATTCCCATCTTGTTTGTACTTGTGTATAATTGCTTGTACAGATGAACAAGGCACCTTCAGGTATCTTGAAATTGTACCCAAGGATGAGCCAGACTTGAGCAAGTCCACAGTTCTCTTCCAGATATCTTGGCTTATTTCTTTAGACTTTCCCATGATGCTACACAAAGGAGCAGTGTGTTTCAGGTGTGCATTTAAATACATCCACATGTGTGTCTCTAATTAACTTAGATGTCAAAAAACAGACGCTTCCAAATACATGACATCATCATATGGGCAGTCCAGAATTGTTTAAAGGCATAGTAATTGTAGAGAATGTAAGCTTTTGACTTTTCAGTAAGTAATAAAAATGCCTTAAAACATTCTCTCTCTCTCATTATTCTGACATTTGGCAAATATTAAAAATTATGGTAATCCTAATTGACCTAAAACTGGAAAGGTTTATTCTGATTTCATGTCAGATATTGAGAAAAACATGCAGATGTGTCTTTTTATATAGTGTATGTAAACTTCTGGTTTCAACTGTTTCAACTGTGTGTATGTATATATATATATATATATATATATATATATATTCAAGGTTTAATTAGTCTTTAAGTGTTTGTATGAGTGAACATGCAGATACTAGCCAAGGTATAGTTGTCTGGTTTTACCAGTTAGGAGTCTGATCTGGAATTACAGGTCCTGTTTTACTTGTAAGGCTGAAATGTAATATTTGGATCCAGAATTGGATTGTCTGTTTTTTTGAACTTTATGTGACCTTCTATGAACCAGAATTACTTCTTATGCCAGTTTACACTCACACTGCATCATTACTACTAGTATTAGTAGTAATACTTCTGTAATTATAACAGTTTACAGTTTGGAAATACCAAGTACATATGATGACGGGCGCTATTTTAGATATTATATGCCCAAAATATACTTGAAGCACTGATACAGGAGAAGACAGGGTCCTGGTGGCTAGAGAAATGGCAGCCATAAAAGATCCACCATCAAGTATATGGTAATTTTTTGGTACAGCAGGTCTCTGATGACGAACCAGTTGATTTCACTGGTATCGGAAAACCATCTAATGTGTATGAGGGTTACCTGATTCTCCCAGGATAGATAATATCAGGAATATAAGGATCAGGCGGCTTGAATTCAAACACTAGATTTTTTTGAGTCTCCATCTTCTGGCTGGGCTGCAGCGTACTCCTCCCTCTCCACAGAGAACACATGAATGCTTGGCTGAGCCTTCACGTGGTTGGTTGTGTTGGGAGAGATTGCTGTTGGCCGATAGTTATCTTACGTTAATGGACTCTTTTGAGCTGTCCTTAGCCATAAAATCTTTATCCGCAGATCATTGGCAGATCCAGCTTAATATGCTCATACACAATAGATGAACGTTGGCCAAAGCAGCCAATACCAGGAGGTCCTACTATAAATGCGTAAGGCGGAATCCCAACTTTTCTCTAAAGAAAAATGTTAGGGGAAGGAAGATTGAGCATTTTTTTATTTCAATATTTAAACTTTTATATTTTGTTCTCTATTTATAGGGAATAACTCGCAACATGCTTTGCGTTTACATAGGCCGACCCAGCTTTAGCTGCCCACTAAACTATCTGTAATAAATCATTTTAGTGCTCATAGGCTGCCATTGTTCTCTCGTGTTTATAAAGGATGATGTGCCGCCGAGAACAATGTGCAGAACAACAGATAATTTCACCCGAAGAATGAGCGTTTGTCAGCAGCACATTGCCCATTGTAAATAAGGAATGTGCTGTCATGTACATGACGCTGTATTGCGCCAGTTTTTGTCAACATGTGCAAACAGGTCAGTAAACGAGCACCTACTGACTTGTATAGAGTCCATCTGCACTCCTTAATGGGCCAAAACTGGTCCCCCTAAGCGGGCCTTGAGACGTACAATGCAGACAGCTTTTAGCCCCCTGAGTCCTCCAAACATATGCACTCTTGGTTTGGCCAAGTTTGGATGTATTCTCAATGGGGAGAGAGGAGTAAGCAGCAGACACCTGTGGCAGCAGTTTGTCTCCTGTGAGAACGAAAAGATCAAGCAGATTTGGCTGACATTCATCTATATGTACAACTGCCTTTAATATGCATTAGCTTGTTCTTTGAAACATATTATTATAGATATTATACAATAATTTTTAGGACTAGAGTCAGAGAATAATAGGGTATTGACGTTTTAGCTATTTTTGAATTTCATTGAACCTGTGGAAACTTTCCATTGGATTCACTTGCAGATTAATTACAAGAGGTCCAAGAAAGTTGGCGCAGTCACTTGTTTTTGAGGACAGAAACAGCCTGGGGCTCAGAGTCACAGAACAATGGCATACTTACTGTTAGGGGCACCAAAATGATGGCAAATGTGAGTTTTGAAAACAAGTAGCTTTTAGGGTTACAGTAAAAGACACCACTAACACGTAAAGAACCAAAACAGCTTAGATAGCGGTCAGCCAAACGCTTGTTCATCCAACTATCGCTCCCAACCAGAAATGTAGCTATCGGAGGGGGTGCGGAGGGGGCGGTTGCCCATGTCTCTCACACTCTGAGGTGCCCAACCCTAACTATATCGGTGTGCACAGCCGATAGTTAAGCCCTGCGGTAGAGCATTGAGACACGATCTCCCTGCACTACCGATTTCTTTATTCCTGCGGTCTACAGAACTGCAGGGTGATGAACAGAAGCCTCTGTCCTGTCCTCTGTGCTCCGGTGCACGCACAGGACGTCAGAGTACCGGAGCAGTGATGTCATTACGCCATGTCGGGACTCGGAAGTGACGCGCCCCCTGGGCCGTGGGGTACTCGGAGGCCGGGCCTCCGGTTGCCGGGGGATATCACGGTAGCTGGCCCGGTCCGTGACCCAGGGCGGTCAGTAAAAAGGGGAACTTCCATTTATATGGGTTTTTTGGGAAGGTTCGTGACGCCACCTGTGGATTGCGGCTAAAGGGTGCCGCCGCTGCGGAGCAGTCCTCTGGAGCTGGTGTTACGGCAGGGATGGTGTGGCTCTCTACAGGTAGAGCTTATCTCCAGGGTAGTGTAGGGTGTGTAGGTTACGCTGGGCGTTGTAGTGCCGTGAGGGAGAGATGGCGCAGATGAAAGAAGGGATGGAGGCAGTGCGGTGCAGTCATCCGAGTTTTTACTCACAGTTCTTATGACGGTTCCACTGGTGCACTGTACAGGTGTCAACCTCCCACGTCGCGCTCCGTTCACCAGGCAGGGGTTCAGCACTTCCTCAGGCAGATTAGGAGTACTGGACAGAACCCCACTTTCTTGTGTTCCTAGCTAGACCGTCTTCACGCTGGGTCTTTCTCCCTCCTGCCCTGCGCTTCCCACTCTCAATCCCGCTCGGGTGCTCTGAAGTCCCCCCTGTCTCGTCGGAGTTCCCGGACCTGCTTGACCCTCACGGGGATTAGAATGAGGCTTCGGCAATTGGCTATAGAAGCCAGAAGCCGGTTTTCCCAGCTGAGACCTGGAGTAACACGGCTGGACCAGGGGCCGGTCCCCTTCTTGCGGCCTACGATCCCTCTGACTTCTGACATGCAGGGCGTACGGGTGCCGTCCTGCACTCGCCGTACCCCCTAGGATCCCTTCTTAGAACGGAGCCTACTCCTCTGCTCCCCACCTGGGCCTCTAGGACTGGGCCCTACTTGTGGAGCAGAGCTCTTAAAGAGACTCTGCTCCCTGTCTGACTGACACTCTCATCTGTTCTGAACTGCCACCCTAAGATGGCCTCCCTTATATACCTCACTCTATAGTGCTCCCTCAAACTGCTTCCTCCACCCACACCCACTACTGGTTCCCCCTACCTCTGGGTTCCCCCCACTCCAGTCAGGGTCAGGGCTCAGCAGAAAACACATTGCATCTTGCCCTTCCAGCCGGCCTGGAGCAGTGTAGTGTTGGATGCAGGTGTTGGGGTTCCGGGCGGCACTCCCTCCTTACCTGAGAGAAGGAGACACCACACCTCTGGGTGAGGTGCAGTACCTCTGTGGCGACTGAACCCTCAGGGGCACCACAGAAGTCCTGTACGTGTGCCGACATGATGTCATCAATGCCAGAGTACTCATCAGGATTCCAGATTAGGTGAGTATAGATCTAATTAATACTTCTGGTATGACTGTGGGGGAATAATAAAGTATAGGGGCCCCTCATACAGTGGGGTCCTCATACACTTTAGGAGCTGCTGTGGTGGCATCATAAAGTATGGTGGCCCCTTATACAATGGGGTCCTCATACACTGTAGGAGCTACTGAAAGGGCATCATAAAGTATGGTGGTCCTCTTACATTGCTTGGGTTTCTGTGGGGGTAATATAAAGTATGGCTGCAGCTCATACACTGGGGTCCTAATATATTGTAGGGGCTACTGTGGGGGCATCATAAAGTATGGGGGCCCCTCATATAGTGGGGAGGGGGTCCTCATACATTATAGGGGTACTGTGGGGGCCCTCATAATGCATGGGGGCCATTATACAGTTTGAGGATTACTATTAGGGCCATAATACAGTGTGGAGGCCATTATCTAGTTTGGAAGCTAATGTAAGGGCCATTATACAGTTTAGGGGCTAATGCGAGGGCCATCGTACACTGTGGGAGCTAATGTGGGGGCCATTATACATTTTGAGGAATACTGTGGGGGCCATTATACAATGTTGAAGATAATGTGGGGGCCATTATATAGTGTGGGGGCCATCATACAGTGTGGGGACTACTGAGGGGTCAATCATACAGTGCGGGGGCAATTTAGGGGTCCATCATACAGTGTGAGAGCTAATATGGGGGCTATCATAGTGGGACTACTATGTGGGGCCATCATACTGTGTGGTGGTCCTCATAAAGTGTGGGGACTACTGAGGTGTCAATCATACAGTGTGGGGATTTTGGAGGGGTCCATCATATAGTATGGGAGCTAATGTGTGGACCATTATACAGTTTGGGGGCTACTATGGAGGCTCTCATACAGTGTGGACACTACCGTGGGGTGCCCTCATACAGCAGGGAGGCTACTGTAGGGGCCATCATACATTGTGCGAGCTAATGTGAGGGCCATTATACAATTTGGAGGCTACTGTGAGGGAGCCCTCATACAGTGTTGGGGACTACTGTGGGGGCCATTATACAGTATGGAGGCTAATGTGGGGCGCCATTATATAGTGTGGGAATTAATGTGAGGGCCACTGTACAGTTTGGAGGATACTCTGGGGGCTATTATATAGTGTGAGGACTACTGTGGGGTCATACTGTTTTTTGGGGTAGCAGTGAGGACATCATACTATGTATAGGGGAGCTGTGTGGGTATCATACTGTGTATAGGGAAAATGTGTGCCCATCATACTATGTTTAGGAGAGCTCTGGGCCTATCAAACTGTGTATAAGAGCTGTGGTCCCACCATACTGTGTAGAGGGGAGCTGTGGGCCCATCATACTGTGTATAGGGGAGCTGTGGGCCCATCATACTGTGTATAAGGGAGCTGTGGGCCCAACATACTATGTCTAAGGGAGCTGTGGTCCCATAATACTGTGTATAGGGGAACTGTAGGCCCATCATACTGTGTATAGGGGAGCTGTAGGCCCCTGATACTGTGTTAAAGGGAGCAGTGGGCCCATCATACTGGGTATAAGGGAGCTGTGGATCCACCATACTGTGTATAGGGGAGCTATGAGCCCATTATAATATGTATAGGGGAAATGTTGGCCCATTATTCTGTGTATAGGGGAGTTGTGGGCCCATCTTCCTGTGTATAGGGGAGCTGTGGGCCCATCATACTTGGTATAGCGGAGCTGTACATGGGGGGACTCAGGAGACATTAAATGTTAAATGAGCACTTAAACATTATTGTTATAGGGACTCTTAGAGTATTGTGACTGTTAAAGGTGCACATGGGGCATTATTTTCTTCTAGGGGCAAAATGTGGACACTGTTTTTTAGGGCACTTGCACAGGGCATTAATAGTTTTTAGGGAGCAATTTTACCATCTACAGGGCACAGAGGAGGCATTTTACTTTGTAACGGGCACAGTGGCATTATTATGTGGGGCATTAAGAGGAGCACTGTTTTTGTATCACACAGCAGGGACGCATAAAAGAGCAGGTGTGCGGCGTTGGGATGACAGCTGGATGAGGATTTTGTGCAGGTTGGGAGTAGATGGGAACGGTGCTGGAAATGTGAGATGTCAAATGTGTCTTTGTTGTAATCTCTGCAGATGAGTCGTGGCTAGAAGAAGTTGTCATGTCGGTCTGGGCCATATCGAAAAGACGGGAAAAGTGAACGACTCCTGTAAGTCACCATCTATAACTGTACTGTAATCTCTTATATATTCTGCAGGATTGATATCTACCACTATATGGTTACCATATCGCAGTAATATCAGTGTTGATCTTTGTATGTAAATTTATTTTCAGTAACGGCCTGGCCATTTGCTGAGGAGCTGATAAACCCACAATTAGGGTGCGCCACCGCAGTTGTAATCAGGGTTACCTGGTTAGGGGCCCACTCAAGTGTTTTGCCTTCCCCTGAGCTGAACCCCTAGCTAGGCCTCTGCTCCCGACTCTCCATACACATACAGGCTGGGCCAAGCATGTTTCAAAGAAAAGTGGAGTAAAGCAGGCCATGCATGAGACAAATCTTGGCCGAACATTCATTCGAAAGAGAGCGCTATCTCTCCCAATTCCACTATTAACATGAACACTCGGTTTGGTCGGATGTTTATGTATTTTCAACAGTGAGAGAGAAGAAAGCTGCCAGACTCTCCATGGAAAACAAAAAAAAATCAGTCGTTGAAATTCCAACCGCTTGACCCTTCTCTCTCTGACATCATCTGTCGAGAGGACGCAATTCACATCAGATGGTCTGCTGGTCCCGTTGATTGGCCGATTTTCATTTAATATACAGTGCCTTGAAAAAGTATTCATAACCTGAGAACTTTTCTACCTTTTTTCACATTACACCCACCCACTTAAATGTATTTTTGGGGGATATTAAGTTATATACCAACATTAAGTAGCAAATATTTGTCAAGTGTAAAGGAAATGATACATGGTTTTCTAATAATTTGAAAAATATAAATCTGAAAATTGTGATGTGCATTTGCATTCAGCCCCCTGTAGTCTGATACGCTTAATAAAATTCTCAGTGACCAATTGCCTCCAGAAGTCACATAATTAGTACATTTAATCCACCTGTGTGCTTTATGCTCAGTATAACTACATCTGTTCTGTGAAGGCCTCAGCGGTTTGTTTGAGAACATTAGGGATCAAACAGCATCATGAAAACCAAGGAGCACACCAGACAGGACAGGAATAAAGTTGTCCAGACCTAAATCCCATTGAAAATCTGTGACAAGACTTGAAAATTGTTGTTCACAGTCGCTCTCCATCCAATCTCACTGAGCTAGAGCGAGTGTCCAAAGAAGAATGGGCAAAAATGTCACCTCTAGATGTGCAAAGCTGGTAGAGACATACCCCAAAAGACTTGCAGCAGTAATTGAAGGGAAAGGAGGTCCTACAAAGTATTGACTCGGGGGGGCTGAATACAAATGCATGTCACAATTTTCAGATTTATATTTCCTTTACACCACACAAATACTTGCTACATTGTGTTGTTAAATTACATAAAATCCAAATGAAAAAAACATTTAAGTTTGTGGGTGTAACGTGCAAAATTGTGTAAAAGTTCATGGGATTGAATACTTTTTCAAGGCACTGTACATGGTGGCCTTAAGCTGCCGCCTGTCATCTCTGCTGGCGGCTTACCTCCCATGAAAATGTGGTGCCCCTGCGGGTTCAGTCGCCACAGAGGTACTGCATCTCACCCTGAGGTGTGGTATCCCACTCTCAGGTAAGGATGGAGTACTGCCCGGGACCCAAACACCTGCATCCAACACTACACTACTCCAGACCAGCAGGAGGGGCAAGATGCGCTGCTCCTCTGCTGAGCCCTGTCCCTGGCTGGAGTGGGGGGAACCAAGAGAGGGGGAACCATGTAGTGGGTGTGGGTGGAGGAAAGAGTTTAGGGGAGCACTTCAGCAGGAGTATAAGAAGGGATGGAACCATCGAGATTGGGTCAGTCTGTGAGAACAGTGAGTGAAGCAGGAGCTCTGCAGGAGCTCTGCTCAGGGAGGAGGGCCTAGTGAGAGAGGCCCAGGACAGACTGAAGAGAGGAGAGGAGTGAGAAGAGAGGCTACAGTAAAGCAGAAAGGATCCTAGGGGCACGGGCAGTGCAGATGCCACCCATGCGCCCGAACCCACCAGGAGTGGAAGGATCAGGCCGCAGAGAGGGGACCGGCCCCTAAACTAGCAGAGTTCTTCAAGTCTCAACGAGATAACCGGAGGGTGCAGCATTTCAGTTGCTGCAGCCAACAGCCACATCTAACTCACCAAAAAGGTGGCCATAGAGGACCCAGGGGACAGAGAAAACGTCGCCCAACAAGGTCCGCGGTCACTGGCTTGGGACACTGGGTGTGAGGTGCAGGGAGACGGCCAGAAGGAACACACAGAACGGGGTCCCGTTACGTACTCCGGAGGTACCTGGGAGTTTGCTGAACCCCTCCCTAAGTAAGCACAGGACGACGTTGGAAGTTACCCTGGCCCTGGTAACTTGGAGTCTAAAAATCATGAGTAAAACCCTGAAGACTGCACCCTACTGTCTCTGCGAATTATTACTGCGCCATCATCCCCTGCACCACTCTACACACCTACTTCATCTATAACATTCCTGCAACGCCCTGGAGCTAAGCTCTACCTGTGGAGAGCTAAACCAACTCTGCTGCACTAACATCAGCTCCAGAGGACCTGCTCCGCAGCGGCTGCTCTCTTTAGCCGCACACCACAGGTGGCATCACGAACATTATCTCTATAAACTTTATTCCCTTTTCTCTAATCCCCTTTTATTGACCACCCTGGGTCACGGACCGGGTCACCGCCACTGTGACATCTCCCCTAGCAACGACCGGCCCAGCACCGAGTACCCCATGGCCCAGGGGGCGGGTCAAAAATATAAGCATCAGGCTTTGAAATTCAACCTATCTGATCCTTCTTTCCTTCCAACATCATCTGCAAGGGGAAAATCTGGAGGTCTCCAAAACATTGTATGGCTCAATAAAAAAGGATTTGGGGGGAAAAGTGGCCTGTTTATCTTTTCCAAGATTAGAAAAAGATTTTTTTTCCTGGAAATAATGCCATATTAAATAAGTGGCACAGAGTCTTTTATCTAATCTTGGACAATCCCTTTAATTATCCTACAAATACTTTCAGACTTCACAAATATAGGCATGGCCGAAAGTGTTGCCACCCTTGAGTTTTTTCCAGAAAATGAAGTATATCTCCCAGAAAATTACTGCAATTACACATGTTTTGCTATTCATATCTTTATTTCCTTGGTATGTATGGGAACAAAAAAAAAATCTGAGAAAAAAAGACAAATTGGACATAATTTCACACAAAACCCCCAAATTAGGATAGATAAAATTGTTAGCATCTTTCCAAAATTGTGGGTAAACAACTTTATTGTGTGTGCCACATGAACAGAAAGAAAACTAACTGTCTGAGGACCTGAGAACCAAAATTGTTGAAAAATGTATACAATCTCAAGGATACTACTGCTCCGGTAGTCTCGCTCTGCTCTGACCCTTTGATCACTGCTCCGGCAGTCTCGCTCTGCTCTGACCCTTTGCTCACTGCTCTGGCAGTCTCGCTCTGCTCTGACCCTTTGCTCACTGCTCCGGCAGTCTCGCTCTGCTCTGACCCCTTGCTCACTGCTCCGGCAGTCTCTCTCTGCTCTGACCCTTTGCTCACTGCTCCGGCAGTCTCGCTCTGCTCTGACTCTTGCTCACCGCTCCAGGTGGCCTCGTCTTGCTCTACTCTCGCTCACCGCTCCAGGCGGTCTCGTCTTGCTCTGCTCTTGCTCGCCGCTCCGGGCGGCCTCACTCTGCTGTGTTTGTCCACCGCATCTGCGGTTCTGTTCCTGAGTCCCAGTCTGTACTGGGACCTATCCACTCTGTGCGCCAACCTGTCGTACCTGCCAGTACCTCCCTGCCTGCATACCAGTCGTACTTACCAGCATCCACCTGCCTGCATACCGGCCGTACCTGTCAGTACCTCCCTGTTTGCATACCAGTCGTGCTTGCCAGCAGCCACCCGTCTGTGTGCCAGCCTAACCTGCCTGTTCCTGTATTCCCCGGTGTGGGTCAACAGCCATGTCCGGGGTCTGGGGTCTGACCTGGAGTAGCCCCTGGTCCCTCTGCTCGGTTCCTCCTTGGTGCACTGGCGTCGTATGCCGTCGTGCGACCTTGGTCGGATCGGGTGGATACTTAGTTACGCCCCTCCAGGCATTCACTCTCCGGTACGGTCCAGTGAAATCACTACATATACACGCACACGCCAGTCAGTCCGGGTGTGTGCATTACACTAACAAACAGGCAATCCCGGAATGTGTTTTTAATATCTGTAACAGACATAAAGCATGCAGACTCAGGGTCTCAAACATAATATACGAGCACGCTGAAGATACTCAGGAAGCACCCGAGCGTGCTCGGTGAAAGGGTTAAACAAGCACGCTCGCTCCTCACTAATAGGCACTCGGTCAGACACTGCAGGAATCATGGAATAAGTACAGATTCAGACACTGCAGGTTTCTGACACCAGAGGTAAGGGAAAGATCCAGACACAGATACAAACAGGTTCAGGGAAAGGTCCCAATTCAGACAGGAACTGACACAAGTACACGTTATGGGTACAGGCCTGGGTATTCAGCTCCCAGGGTGGCAGAAAACAGACTAGATAAGACACAGTTAAAGGTTCAGGGTTCAGGCCTGGGTACTCAGCCCCAAGGGTGGCAAAAACAGGGAGAGAAACAGGACAGAACCTGGCAACTCAGCAGTTGCACAAACACACTGAAAGAGAGTGTTGCTCAGGCACCTCCGTACAGGTGGAGGTGCTTTAAGTACCCAGTGCCTCCCAGCTGGGGACACATTAGGAATGTGCGCACTGTTCCTTTAAGAAACAGGAAGTGCAGGCGCTGCCGCCTAAGCATGCAGCCAGGACACATGCACGCAGCAAGCAAAGAAAAAGGAACACACTGAACACAGCAAGTAGAAGAACACACTACGCAAAGCAAGCAGAGGAACTAACTGCGCGACTTGGAGTGATGAGCAAGTCAGTGTCCCTGCATGGTGAGGGATGGGAAACCATGCAGTAATGCCAGCAGTGATGTTACACACTCATTACTTGTATTAATTGCACCTGTTTGAACTCGTTACTTGTATAAAAGACACCTGTCCACACAATCACACTCCAACCTCTCCACCATGGCCAAGACCTAAAAGCTGTCTAAGGACACCAGGTACAAAATTGTAGACCTTCACAAAGCTGCGATGGGCTACAGGACAGTAGGCAAGCAGCTTGTTAAGAAGGCAACAACTGTTGGCGCAATTATTAGAAAATGAAAGAAACACAAAAAGACTGTCAATCTTCCTTTGGTTTGGGGCTCCATGCAAGATCTCGCCTTGAAGTGCATTACTGGCCATCTGGATGTTCCAGAGGAGGCAAGGGAGATCATGTGGTCAGATCAGACCAAAATAGAACTTTTAGGTATCAACTCAACTCGCCGTGTTTGGAGGAAGAAGAAGGATGAGTACAACCCCAAGAACACCATCCCAACCATGAAGCACGGTGGGGGAAACATCATACTTTGGGGGTGCTTTTCTGCAAAGAGGACAGGCCGACTGCACTGTATTGAAGGGAGTATGGATGGGGTCATGCATCGTGAGATTTTGGCCAACAACCTCCTTCCCTCAGTAAGAGCATTGAAGATGGGTCGTGGCTGGGTCTTCCAGCATGACAATGGCCTGAAACATACAGCCAAGGCAACTAAAAAGTGGCTCGTTCAGAAGCATTTCAAGGTCCTGGAGTGGCCTAGCCAGTCTCCAGACCTGAACCCAATAGAAAATCTTTGGAGGGAGCTGAAACTCAATGTTGCCCAGCGACAGCCCCAAATCCTGAAAGATCTGGAGAAAATCTGCATGGAGGAGTGGACCAAAATCCCTGCTGCAGTGTGTGCAAACTTGGTCAAGAACTACAGGAAACGTCTGACCTCTGTAATTGCAAACAAAGGTTTCTGTACCAAATATTAAGTTCTGTTTTTCTATCGTATCACATACTTATTTTATGCAATAAAATGCAAATTAATTATGTAACAATCATACAATGTGATTTTCTGGATTTTTTTTAAGATTCTGTCTCTCACAGTTGAAGTGTACCTACGATAAAAATTACAGACCTCTCCATTCTTTGTAGGTGGGAAAAGTTGCAAAATCGGCAGTGTATCAAATACTTATTTTCCCCACTATACATCTGGACCTATGCGTATGGAGTATTAAGAACCTACAGTGATTGGATTGTACAGATGTAGCAGGGGCACATTTTGCCACTTGATAAGTTTACCTGCAGTCCCATGCACAACAGTGATCTGAGTTGTGCAAACTCTGCTCGGCTACATCCATTTGTGCCTCAGAGTTTGTGGTCTGTAACTATGGTTTCTATTAAAACTGTACAGCAAAATGTAACTCGGTGAATACAAAGAACTGTAAAAGGGCTGATAGGTGGCCACACCAATTAAAGACTGTAACCAAAACAAACCACCTCGCCCTTAGGGGATGCCTCCGGCCATTTCCAGTGGTGACAGCGTAAACTTGTATGGGGTTACTAATACTTTGCACAGACACAATGCACTCTGGAGCCAGCAGGGATCTGAGGCAACTGACAACACGTCCCATTCCCTCTGGGCTGATAAGACTTTGGGTTTACTACAGACGTGTGTCTGTCAAGGTGGCTTGTAAAATGTTCAAATGTGTAAAGATTTACAATAAGATCTATAGGAATGCAGAAATTAGGTGACAGGGAGCCGTAGCTCGGGCCGTACAGAAGAAGAACGGAAAGTTTTTGTTAGAATTTGCTGCCAATTATTTATACTGTTTATAGAGACAGCGCCACAATCATCTCTGTATCAGCTGTTGTAATAAAGACGGATCAAGCATGTTGGATTTCAATATGTCCAGTCTGCCCATGAAATAAGCATGCACTGTAGCAATCAAAATTGTCCACTCCCCATTGCAAATTCAATTTATTTACAGTAGATGAGGGAAGAGCTGCACGACCAGCTCTACCCTCACCTACTGTATCCTCACCCATCCCTTGTAGATTGTGAGCCCTCGCGGGCAGGGTCCTCGCTCCTCCTGTACCAGTCGCTGTCACATTGTGTTCAAGATTATTGTAATTGTTCTTGTATGTATACCCCTTTTTCACATGTAAAGTGCCATGGAATAAATGGCACTATAATAATAAATAATAATAATAAATAATAATAAAGTTTAAAAACTTTTTGCTGTTTGCAATAAATCAATGAAACTGGAACAATTTAAAGAGAATCTGTCATCAGGATTTAGCCCTAGAAACTAAAGCCAGGGCTATAATGGCACTGAGATGCTGATTAAGCTGATACCTGATGTGAAGGGATCCGCTCAGTGGCTGACATCTTCTGTGCTTTGGGTCGGGACGTGGAGGCAGGGTCTTCTTCTCCCTCTCCGCCCCCCACCAGCCTCCTCTGCTTCTTGTGCCTCCTTTTTAAAATTCCGCGCCTCTGCCATAATCGAGTGGGCGGCGTGTGCACAGTGGGAGTCAGTGTCCTGTGAGCAGGACTTCAGTAAAATGGCGCTGGAGGCGCCGCATACGCAGATCAAGATTTCGGCTCAGTGAAAAATTCTCCAAGCCGACATCTCGATCTGTGCATGCGACGCCTCCGGTGCCATTTTACTGAAGTCCTGCTCACAGGATACCTGCTCCCAGTGTGCACGCACCGCCCACACAATGATGGCGGCTGCGGGGAATTTTTAAAAGGAGGCAGGTCACTCAATAATCAGTGACCTATACAAGAAGCAGAGGAGGTTGGTGGCGGTGCGGAGAGCCAGAAGAAGACCCTGCCTTCACGTCCCGACCCCAAGCACAGAAGACGTCATTTTATAAAAACTTCACAAGTATTCAACAGCCTCTGATCATATCCCTTCGCATCAGGTATCAGATTAATCAGCATCACAGAGCCATGCCTTTAATTTATAGGGTTAAATCCTGCTAACAGGTTCTCTTTAAAGACCTCATCACAACTAATATAACAAGTGGCTTCTGCAAATTTATCATAAAATGCCACTAATGACTACCTCAGTCTCAGAATTATTCACCCCCTTCATGACTAGCGTCTTTAGTACCTAGTAAAGCACCTCTGGCTTTTATGACCTGCTGCAAACATGATACATCACTAGACATCAGCTTCTGGCAGCATTCCTGAGGAATCTTAGCCCATTCCTCATGGGTAACGGCCTCAAGTTCTCAAAATATTCTTGGGCTATCAAGAGATTGGTCCAAAAAGTTAAGAGAAGAGATCATTAATTTGCACAAACAATATCAAGGATACAAAAAGATACAAATATATTTTATGCTCTTAGACTAGGGATGTCACACTCAAACATACAGAGCGCCAAAATTAAAAACTTGGACAAAGTCACGGGCCAACCAGTATTCAGTATAATGGGCCCCACAAAGTCCTTCATACAGAATAATGGGCCCCACATAGTCCTCCATACAGAATAATGGCCCCACATAGTCCTCCATACAGAATAATGGGCCCCACATAGTCCTCCATACAGAATAATGGCCCCACATAGTCCTCCATACAGAATAATGGCCCCACATAGTCCTCTATACAGAATAATGGGCCCCACATAGTCCTCTATACAGAATAATGGGCCCCACATAGTCTTCCATACAGAATAATGGGCCCACATAGTCCTCCATACAGAATAATGGACCCCACATAGTCCTCCATACAGTATAATGGGCCCCACATAGTTCCCCATACAGAATAATAGGCCCAATATAGTCTTCCATACAGAATAATGGGCCCCACCTAGTCCTCCATACAGAATAATGGGCCTCACATAGTCCTCCATAAAGAATAATGGGCCCCACATAGTCCTCCATACAGAATAATGGCCCCACATAGTCATCCATACAGTATAATGGGCCCCACATAGTCCTCCATACAGTATAATGGTCCCACATAGTCATCCATACAGTATAATGGGCCCCATATAGTTCTCCATACAGAATTATAACCCATATAGAAGTGGTGGTTCTGGTGTCACAGGCCAAATGAAAACCCCCTGCAGGACAGATTTGGCCCATGGGCCAGAGTTTGACATTTATGTCCTATAGAAAAAGTTGGAAGCATTGTGGTCCAAAAACTTAAGACAAGCAAACTGTCACGATTCCGCCTATTAGTGTGTCTGGATGTAGTGAATAACAGTTCTGCCGCCCAATCTAGCACAGTGGCGTGCTGAGCTGTCAGTATGATGATTGACAACTCAGCTGTCCAATCGGATGCTGGGGCATGCTGAGCTGTCAGTGTCTTGAGTGACAGTTTAGCCGTCCAATCAGGGCCAGGGCACGCTGGGGTGTCATCCATGTGTCTCCTGTTCAGAGTAATTACCTGGCTATTTAGCTGGCTCTCTGCCTTAGATTGCTGACAATTGTTATTTTCTCAAGAGGTGTGTGCTTGCTCTGTGCTCCTAGTCTCATATTCTGATCTTTTTTGATCTACCTTAGATTTGCCTTGACCATCCGGTTGCCTAGCCCTTTTGTCGTGATCTGCTACCTTCTTGGAATTCTGACCTCTTACTGTTACCCGACTACACCTTTGTCTCACCCCCCTGTCTATGCTGTACCCTCCTGGCTTTTGACCTCGGACCTCTTGACTACCCAGCCTCACTCATGGCTTGTCCGTGAGTAGTGACTAGCGTCATATTAACATCATAAACTTTGTAAGTTTTGCTAATAAATTTCATTAGCAATGAGGTGGTGAATAATTTTGATTGCAACTGTGGGTTTAAACCTATCCGAGAATGCATGTCTGTGGGTGAGAGCAGCAGTTATAAATGTCAAGTTCTTAGTCCATTTCTCATTCATGCGACAGCTGTCACAGCTTCTATCCAACTATCCCCTACTCCTGAGGAGCAAATATGTGCGGTCATACAAGGATGGACTCACAGAGATCAACTGATTGTAAGCAGGTCCTCAAAGAGAAAAATGGTTGTCCAGTTGGGATATCCTCTTTTAATGGAAAGGTATCACTAATGTATGTTCTGTAGTAGAATACTTACCAGCCGCCATCTTCTTCTGTTCTCACAGCCGCTCCAGTTGTCTTCTGCAGGTCTGACCTGCCGCATCTCTCCAGTGTTTGCTGGGCGGACCAGAAGTCACTTCTCAACGTAAGTCTATGACACAAGAACAAGGCTCTCATAGACACACATTGAGAGCTTGCGACTGTTACCTCTGACTTCCGGCCAGTCGGGAACTGCAATCACAATATGGCAGAGCGGGACTGGAGCAGCACTGGGAAGAGCAGAAGACGGCGGCTTGTAAGTATATTACTAGGGGCAGGGAACTTACATTAGTGATACCATTCTCAAGGTGAAGTAAAAAAAACATCAAAGTGGTGCTTTAACTACTTCAAGTCTACAAAAATGATCACCTATTCACTGGATAGGCTATAATTCTTAAATTGGTGTAGGCTTCAATGATCAAGAGAGTAGAGGCGTTATGTTCCCCATTCTCCCTTACCTGCTACCGCACCCAAAAGTAGTTGAGTGGAGCAGCACATCTGCTCTGCCTCTACCTTCATTGTCTATGAGAGCTACATTGTACAAGCACAGCACCATAGAAATTTTATCTTGCTGTAACTCTTTGGCATCTAAAGATCTCTGTGAAGCCTCGGTTTACAAAGGATGAGTTATAACTTCATGTTAGTTTTAGAGGAACCTAACTTAAAGTGGTTGTCCGCTGAAAACCACACGGTAGGTGGTTTCATCCACCAGATAGGTGATAACTTATTGACTGGTGGTGCTCCAAATGCTGGGACCCGCACTGATCAGCAAATCGGAGAATTTTTACGCTCCGACTGGGCTCTTTTATATCCATTAGAGTGGAGTGGAAGTCTACATGCCCGACTGCTGCTCCATTCATTTTCTATAGGTTGCCGTAAAAAGCCAAACACAGCGCTCGACAGCCCCATTGGGGCTGAATGGATGGATGGAGCGGCAGTCGAACATGCAAACTGCTGCTCCATTGTAACTGGGATAAAAGTGTCCTGTTCTGCAGATCGGTGCGGATCCAAGAAGTCAGACTCTCACCATTTTATAAGTTGTCACCTATCCCATGGATAACTTGATTTCTATGGACAACCCGTTTAAGTAATTTTTTTAATAGGACACAGACAGAAGAGGGGCCATGTACAAAAACAGCATATGGGCCCCTTGCAGCCCTTTATCTCATCATAAATCAACCCCTTTATGCGTCTGTGACAGAAGCTGCTTTGGATGTGGAAGTGGCCCCTTTTACCTCTTGGGCCCCTGTGTGTGTGATTTTATGTTATATAGGTGCACTTTAGTGTGCATACTTTTTATTGTGTTGTATTTTGTGTTATTTCTTTCGGTCATTTCTTTTTACATGTTTTTACTCTCACTTTATGCAGGCAATATACCAACATGTTGTTGTGGGTCCCTAGTCGTCTCAATGGTATCACCAATCAATGTTCCGGCTCGTTTCCTTGATACCAGGTTTTTGCTGGTGGTGGCAGCAGAGTGACGAACTCCACCTCATTTCTTTCTGGATCTTGTAGGCACACTTACAATGCTTGTGACGTTGTCATAATAATAATGGTAAGTTAGCTGACCATTGTCTCATCATGACTCCTCAAATCATGCTTTTGGTCAGCTAGGCCTCCCCACTGGATAGCAAAGGAGTCCGCGGGGGTTAGATTGGACATATCTATAACAGGATGAATACATTGGTGACTATGGGAGATGTTTAGTACAGCGCTCAGCTATCTCCATCAGTGGCAGTGATCGTCTGCAGCTACGCCGCTCAATTCAGCCTCTACTTTTATGAGGAAAAACAGGGGATCAGGAGCCCGGGCTCTGGCTCTTGAGAACGGTGTGGTCACAGTGGTGGGACCCTGAGCAATCAGACTATTATAACTTATCCTATGGATAGGTGATAAATGATTTTCGTGGAAAATCAACTCACTGAGCAGACCACTTCTGGGTTCTCCCAGGGTCCAGCACAGTGAATCCGTTGCTATTCCGGTCTCTGCTGATCGGCTGCAGCAGTGAAGTCACGTTGAACGTGCTGAAGCAAATCACTAACCACTTTGGGCTACAACATTGTGACCCTGCCACTGCCTTGTCTCTGTTGATTGGCTGCAGTGGTGATATCATGTTGAGTGCGCTGCAGCAAAACACTGAAGCGATGTCAATGTGATGTCACTGTAGCAGCCATCAACAGAGATCGGGACAGCTGTGTAGTCAGAGCGTTGGACCCAGGGAGGGTAAGTAGGGCTGTTTGTTTTTTTACAACAAACTGAGCAGATGGTCACAAGTTTCCGGAAAGGAAACAAACCCTTAAAGATTTTGGTTTAGCCATTTGGTTGTGGAGAGTATGGCCGTCATTATAGGTGTTGTCATCCAGCCTTACAGACTCCTGAACAGCCAATTTACATGGCTTACTGCCCCACAATGCAGCCAACTTAGAGAAGATGCAGTGTATTGGCTCCCAGTAATCCATTGTACTCGATCATGCTGCTGACGACACTCGCCAGCGCTGCAGAGACACGAAGAACATTGGTAGTAAGTGCTCCAGTGGAGCTGAAGTCACTGAAGTTTGGGGAGAGAGAAATGGATGGGTGAGGACACAGTATAAAAAGGAGAAATTTGAGGACACAGCATGAGGAGCAAGGGGGTCGATGGGGGGCATGTAAGAGGAAACAGTATGAGCGGGTGGGTGCAGACACAGCATGGTGAGTGAAGGAATGGGTGCAGACACAGTTTGAGGAGTTAGAGGGGAATGTATGCGGACACACAATGGGGAGGATGGGTGCAGACACAGTATGGGGAGCGAGGGAGGGGATGGGTGCGGACACAGTATGGTGAGTGGGGGGATGGGTGTGGACACTGTATGAGTAGTGAGGGGGGGAATGTATGTAGACAGAGCATGAGGATAGAGGGGAAGAATGTATGCGGACATAGAATGGGGAGCAGGGGAATGTGAGAGGAGACAATATGAGGAGGGAGGGGAAAGTATGGGAGGAGACTATTGAGGGGAATAGTGTGAAGAAGAAAGTATAGGGGGGAGAAAAGTGTGAGAAAGGAGAGGGCAGTGTGGAGAGCATGTACCATAAGAGGGTCAATGTGTGGGTCATATTTTGTGCAGGGAATATAGTGAGGGGCAATTTTTTATTCAGGGGCTCAGCGTAGGGCAGATATTTTTATTCAGGAGCATTATAATGACTGCTATTTTTAAGGGCACCGTGTGGAGATGTGCTGCTCAATACTGGAGAAGATGGAAGTCTGCAGAGATGAGCTGTGGCTGTGAGAAGTTATAATGGCGTCTGGATAAAATGAAGAAAAGAAAGAATGACTCCAATCAGAGACAACGTTATCTATAAGGTACCTGGATGTAAAAAATTTTTGTGATTCTAATTCTCATCAGTACTCTGGTTCCTATATGGTCCGCAGTCTGATAATGACTGATATCAACAACTCGCAGTATCTCTTTATCATTGTTAAGGACTTAGTGGACGTTGTAGATTCATGTAATACAAAAGTATATGGGTCTGATCTGACATTACAGCTGATGCTGATGTACCATGTACTGATGGTGGTTCTGATGCTGAATTCATGTACTGATGGTGGTACTAGTGATGTATTCATGTACTGATAGTGGTTCTTGTGATGTATTCATGTACTGACAGTTGTTCTTGCAATGTATTTCTGTACTGAGGGGGTTTTGATACTGTGTTTCTGTACTGATAGGGGATATACAGATGTATTTCTGTACTGCTGGTGGTCCTGATGATGAATTTGGGTTGTATTGCTGTGCTTCATGTACTGATGGATGTTCTAATGATGTATTTCTGTACTGATGGTGGTTCTGGTGATGGATTCTTGTGCTGTTATTGGTTCTGATCCTGTACACATGTAACAATTGTAATGCAGCAGCTTGCTAGCATTACTGTAAATGGTCCAGGATGTGTTTACCGGACCATGTACCTTCCCCTTTAACTGACTGGTCACATGACTGTGACATCACCCAGGTCCTGTATGCACAGTAAAGCTCTGTACACATGACTGGGACAGCACACAGGACCTATACACACAGCTGACTGATCACATGACTGTGACATCAGCAAGGTCCTGTCAGTATGTGGCTGTCTGTGCACAGCATATATAAACCCTGCTTAATTTGAGAAAGGTGTGTTCGGTGTGAGAGGCGTGATGCCTGTTCCCCATGTGTGTGGGATACCGTGATACCGTGAAGCCTGGCAGCCTGAAGGCAAAGACTGGATCCTGTGCGGATGCTAGTGGCCTTGGAAGGCAGCGGCTTTGGAGTGAAGCCTGGTACCTGAAAGGTCGAGCCTGGATCCTGTGTGGATGTCAGTGGCCTTTGAGGGAGAGCCGGCTTGAGTAAGAGTCCTGAAAGGCAGAGCCTGGATCCTGTGTGGATGTCAGTGGCCTTTGAGGGAACGACGGCTGGAGACCCCCCACCTGGGAAGCCGCAGAGCCACAGTGGTGGCAGAGTAACGGACTGAGACAGTTAAACCCGGCAAAGGTAATACCCTGTGCTATATGGACATTGTGATATGAACATTGCTACTTTATTACCTTGCCGTAAGCTGTAACCTGGAGCAAGTGGGCCGGTGTGCCACTTGGCTCATGAACATTGTGTTGATGTGTGTGAACAGCGGTTTATGAAGTGCCATAATAAACTGCAGCTTTGTGAGAAAAACGTAAAGACATTGCACGTGTGCATTGATTGACGCAGCGAAGCGAGTTACCCCCAGTATGATGACTAGCGCTGCCTTACACAATCCATAACTTCTAACATTACATGATACACAACTATGTTAATAAAGTGTTGTGCCATCTGACAAGTTAAGGGTTAATATGTTTTTATGTTAGGAGCATTAAAGGGATTGTTCAAGTTTGTGATGAGTCTGTAGTCATTCTATGTGACTGCAGACTTCTGAATTCTCATAGCACGCACTGCTGTTAGGATTCTGTGATGCCGGCAGTGAGAGTGGAAGGTCACAAAACCTCTAGTATGCGATTTGCATACATGCGGTCATGTGCCGACTAGTCAAGCGTGGAAAATGAATTGCGAGAGGCCGGACACGTCTAGTCGGAATGTGGCTAGAAGTATACAAATCACATACATGTGATCATATGACCGTCCACTCTTGCCACCGGCAAGGGAGAATCCTAAAAGTGTGCAGTGCATGCGCTGTGAGAATTCAGACTGCAGACTTTCAGCTCCAACCTGGACAAGCCTTCAAATTATAAAATGAAGCCGTGTAGCCAATCCTAACAGTGTGTAATATACTCACTGTCCGGATTCAACTCTGCTTGCTGGTTCCAGCAGTTATCACGTGACCACTTCACTCATGCCTTTTTCACACTTATGGTCACGCTACAACGAGCTTTTCATCCCTGTTTCTCTCAGTTTTTCACTGAACATTGAGAGAATTCGGAAGAGCAGCATGTCGCCACGTGACTGTAAGTATGCAAATCGCATATGAATGATTGGTCACATGATGACTACTCAAACCGCTTGGTCAGGTGGGGAGGCGCCAAACTGAATTCTTGCCCCGGGTGCCAGAAAACTTAGATACACCTCTGCTGTGGGGCACAACTGGGAATTGTTACCCTTTGAGAGCACTATTATTTTATTGGCACAATAATGGGCATTGTAACTGTTTTAGGGGCATTGAGAGGGCATTGGTGGCAGCGCCAGGATGGGCGGTTAGCACAGAGACTTGTATAGCTTGGAGAAGTCTTCATGGTGGTTTAGGCTGTGAGAGAGAAAAAATGAAAAGTGTCTTCTCCAGTAATTAATCCTACATCCAGCACTCCTGCAACTGTACCCATGTGATCCCAGTTCATAGCATCACTGGACTTTTCCACTGCAGTGCTAGAGGTCAACTAGCAGGCAGTGCCAGTGCACAGGTGGGATATCAGAGCCATGGGCTTTCGGTAGTCAAATTGCTTCATTACTATTATCCTGCTTTGTCCTATGTGCCAATTTCGATTTCGCTCAGTGCTAAATTGCTGTACAATTAAAATGTCTCTAATTGCCCTATGTGCTAATGTTGGGTAGAGTGTGATCCTAAATGCCAGAGTCCATTTGCCAATGCCCATGTTCAGTTGAGTTGTGATGCCCTACAGGCCAGTGTTGCAGTAGAGGACACATGCAGAAGAGGGCCCCTGTATAAGAACAATATGTGGGCCCTTTGCAGTCCTATAGCTCATTATAAAATACAATTCCACCTAGTTGAAATACCTAGCTAAAATGTGACTGGAATGAGATGAGATTTTATGCCCTTAATGCCAGTGTCCAAGCCTCTCATTGACAAATCTGGATGAGATGTGACTCGCTGATTTACCAGTGTCTAGTTCTCTCAGTGCCAGGGTCTAGCTGAGATGTAAGGTTCTGGATGCCAGTGGCTTAGAAGATATATTATGCCCTGCATGCCAATAGCCTTTTTCTTCAGTGCCAATGCCCAAATGAAAGGAGATACTTTGAATTCTAAATGCCTAGTTGAGATGTGATGCCCTAAATTTCATTGTCCAGTTCTTTCACTGCCAATGTCCAGCTTGAATTTAATGTCTAAAATGCCAGGGTCCATCTGAAAAGTGAAGCTCAAAATGTCAGTGTCCAGTAGAGAAGTGATGCCTTGAATTCCAATGTCCAGTACTCTCAGTGCATGTGTCCAATACTCTCAGTGCCAGGGTCCAGTACTCTCATTGCCTGTGTCCATTACTTTGAGTACCAGGGTCCAGTACTCTCAGTGCCAGGGCCCAGTACTCTCAGTGCCAGTGTACAGTACTCTCAGTGCCAGTGTACAGTACTCTCAGTGCCAGTGTACAGTACTCTCAGTGCCAGGGTCCAGTACTCTCAGTGCCAGGGTCCATTAGTTTGAGTACCAGGGTCCAGGACTCTCAGTGCCAGGGTCCAGTTCTCTTAGTGTCAGTGTACATTACTCTCAGTGCCAGGGCCCAGTACTCTCAGTGCCAGGGTCCAGTACTCTCAGTGCCAGGGTCCAGTACTCTCAGTGCCAGGGTCCAGTACTCTCAGTGCCAGGGTCCATTAGTTTGAGTACCAGGGTCCAGGACTCTCAGTGCCAGGGTCCAGTTCTCTTAGTGTCAGTGTACATTACTCTCAGTGCCAGGGTCCAGGACTCTCAGTGCCAGGGTCCAGGACTCTCAGTGCCAGGGTCCAGAACTCTCAGTACCAGGTCCACAACTCTAAGTGCCAGGATCCATTATTTTGAGTACCAGGGTCCGGGACTCTCAGTGCCAGGGTCCAGGACTCTCAGTGCCAGTGTACAGTACTCTCAGTGCCAGGGTCCAGAACTCTCAGTGCCAGGGTCCATTATTTTGAGTACCAGGGTCCAGGACTCTCAGTGCCAGGGTCCAGTTCTCTTAGTGTTAGTGTACATTACTCTCAGTGCCAGGGTCCAGAACTCTCAGTGCCAGTGTCCATTATTTTGAGTACCAGGGTCCAGAACTCTCAGTGCCAGGGTCCAGTTCTCTTAGTGTCAGTGTACATTACACTCAGTGCCAGGGTCCAGAACTCTCAGTGCCAGGGTCCAGAACTCTAAGTGCCATGGTCCATTATTTTGAGTACCAGGGTTCAGGACTCTCAGTGACAGTGTACAGTAATCTCAGTGCCAGGGTCCAGGACTCTCAGTGCCAGTGTCCATTATTTTAAGTACCAGGGTCCAGGACTCTCAGTGCCAGGGTCCAGGACTCTCAGTGCCAGGGTCCAGGACTCTCAGTGCCATGGTCCAGGACTCTCAGTGCCAGGGTCCAGCCGAGAGATGATGCCCTCATTTCCAGAGTCTAGTCCTCTTATTTCCAGCGTCCATGTCTGTAGGTGTCAGTGCCCAACTGAGAAACGATGCCGTTGAATGCCAGTGCCCAGAACAGATGTGATACGCGGAATGCCAGAGTTCAAGTCGCCAAGTGCCGGTGCCCTGATGATATATGACGCCCAGAGTGGCAGCGCCCAGCGGAGATGTGATGCCCTGGATGTCAGAACCGGTTCCGATGAGTCCAGGTGAGATGTCAGATGCTGCACTCCTCTCACAACTTTCTGACAGCTTCTACAGGAAACTCGATCCCTTTGGAACGTTGCGCGGCGGTCCCTTTGTCAGTGGCCAATCACCGCCCTGTAAAATGTTCCCGCCCCCTCCAAGGAGGAAGCCGCCAGCCAATCAGAAGTTTTGCAGTCAGTAAACCTCCCTCTCAATCACAGCCAAGCTCAAAAAGCGAGAAAAGCCAACTAAACCCGTTTGTGCGGCGCCCGGGCTCCCGTCCCCAGCGACAGATCTGTCCCAACTAGAAAGTCCAGTTCCACCGACACGGGCGACAGCATGACACAAGACTACGACAAGTAAGTGATCCGGGGCCGTGTGTGCCATGTGCTGTGCCAGCTGTCCGGGGCGCCCTCCCCTGTGCCCGGCTCCCCATATACCTGGCTGTATAGATGCGACACTCGCTGCCTCCCGGACAGGTGCACCTGCTGCATCCTCCATGGCTCCTTACTGGCAGCACAGGCTGCTGCTGCCCTATGGAGACCCAGCAAGTGGGGATCCCGAATAATGGAGCTGGTATCGCCTAGATCCCTGCACCAGGACAGTGGATGGATGAGGACTGCTGGATCAGCTGGGAGTGTGGTCAGTGCAGAGTTAATAATTTTCATCCAAAATTATTTATTATTAATAATAATAATAATATTTATTTTTGGGATCTAAATAATTAGTTTTTTTTTCTATAGATCTATTGTAATGTATTTGTTAGCTTTATAGATCTATGTGTCCCCATAGTCCTATAATAGGTGTCTTATATGCAATAGATCTAACATATGTCTCAGGTCCGTATGATGTCAAATGTCTCTTCTCTATAGTAAAAGTTATAGTAAACTTTAATCCATTATATTTAGTATATTTCTGCTCTTACAGTATAGTCTTGTGTTTATACATAATATAGCACCCTATATTAATATTATGGCTGTGCATCCTATTTTTTTGTATATAGCTCTATAGTAAAAGTTATGGCTCATAGGTCTATACTGATATGTAGAATATGTCTCACGTCTGTACCTGTAATATAAGATCTATGCTTGTAAGTATGATCTGTTGCATCTATCTAGGAAAAAAAGAAACTTAGAAGCAGCACCAGCCAAAAAGTAGGGGACCAAACCTCCAATATACCTAATAAAAAAAAAAAATGGAGGCAGCACACCTTATGAAAAAAACTTGTACTTCTAATAGCCCATAATGGCGACGTTTCGGTTTTAGATAAGACCCTTTTTCAAGTCATGACTGCACAAGTCTTTTATTTTACAACCAGCTGTTCTTTATCTAGACCTTTCTGCCCATCTCCTCTGCCCATGCCATATACCTGGCACCTGTAGTAAAAGGAAAGATTACTAGAACATATGTCAAACAGGTGAATTCCCTATAAAAGGAAACTCCATAACAAGCACTATTGTGTAGAGATCAGTTACCTGCAGTCCTATGAGCAGTAAAACCACATAAAACAATATTCTGAGCTCATGCGGAGGTATGACAGGTGACGAGCTCGCAGCTCTGTGGCATTTTTTTGCGTCTGTTTATTTACATAACGTGCACGCTACATTTGTGATCTTTCACCAACTGAAGGTTCCCATGCCGAGTGGCACATTTGTGGTTGGTGACGTGGGTGGCACAGTTGTGAATCACGGATCGGAGAAGCAGGATCCCCTTCCCCTTGTGAAAGTGTCTTCAAGGTTGATAAAGTTGGATGAAACCTGAGCCCTGCAAGGCGTTGGTCATAGAAGAATAATAGTAAAACAATTAGTGTCTGCCATCAGTTCTTAGTCCCCCAAATCCATAGAAACTGATACAAACAAAGACTTCGAGGGCGGCATTTTTTTTTTTCTTCAATATATGATTTCATTGTAAGATCTTCCTCCACTTCACTTATTTGCTCTGCTTTCTAGTCAAGGATCTAACGCCGAAGAGGTGGATCCCAGTTCTCCTAAAATCAAAGGCTTCCATAAAATTGTGTGAAAATAGTCCGAAAGCTACGCCCCTCTACTTATATTCCCTGCCTGTTTCGTGAGTCACGGTTTAGGATTTATACTTAATAGGTTGTTCCAAATATGATAAATGATGACTTCTAGTAATGACTGTAAAATGTAATTTTAATGGCAATTATAGCAGCTCAGGAGAACAAATATTATGTCATCCTTAAAACAGGAAACTATTGTTAAAATATATATATAAAATTATACATATAATTTTGTGTGTGCAGGTAAATATACACACATCTAAGAAAACATAAATGTTTTTTATGTAGTCTATATAATTTACCATTTTGATAACCAATAAATAAAATGCTATAATGCCATGCTAAACTCTTTAAAATGTATTTAATTAAAAATAGTAAAAGTATAATACAAGTATATAAAATAAAAAAATATATCGTGTAAAACCCGTGAAAAATATTATATTTTCCAAATGTGTAATAGAAAATTCCTGCATTCTATTTTAGTGACTTTATTCTACATGACTGTATGTTAATAAGTGTTTTTGATATGGATAAGAAAATGTTATTTTGATTTTATATAGCAGTTTTAGTAATCTATTCTACAGGCTCATTGGTAGGTTACTATTGCTTGAAAAATGTAGGATCCTATATTTTGGATTTGTGTAAATTGGAAGAATTTAATGGATTAGAGGAAAAATCGTTTTTTCCAATACTAAAATCAGACATGACTCATGGACAAGAGTGGTGCTGTTTGGGAAAGAACAAAAACTTTTTATTTTTTTTCAAACCCTCTAATATCAGATTGTAGTCCTGACCTATATACGGAGCACTGACCATGCACAATTATTGTCCGTCAGTTTAACGTCACGATATTTTATGTCAGTGCAGCTTGTGTTTTATGATTTGTTTCATAAGCTCTTCTGCAAGTGTGTGTGGGAAAGGACTTTCTGGCAAACCCTCTCTCTTGAAGTGATCATTCTGGCTTGGTGTACACCTTTTCAAGACAGCAGATTACCTCCAAGGCATTTTGGCGTTTCAGCTGAATGTTAAAATGGGAGGGTGCACAAGACAAAAACACCTGTTGTTTTTTTTTTTCTCTTCAATATATTGCTGAGGAACCTGTGTGCAAATGCAAAACAAACTTAGAGATGGCATTTTTTTTTATCTATCTATCTATCTATCTATCTATCTATCTATCTAATCTTAAAGTGTTACTCCCTCTATCTTGCATCATGCACACTGTGAGGTCTCATTCAGATGTCCGCTTTTCACTTGCGTGTTTTATCTGTGGTTTTCACTGGTATAACACATACACACTAGAGTCCTATAAGGCTGTTTTTCTTTTTTTTTCTTTTTTTTGCAGCCCACATGTCCACAAACAAATCTTGGAGATGTTTGTTTTTGATCAGTCATAGATGAAAATCCCCCATACAAGTCTATGAGTCCATGAAATCCCGGACAGCACATAGATGGCATCCGTGTACAATCCGTGTGCTGTCCATGATTAACACTGTAATGTATAGGAGAAGCTTTGTAGTTAAAACAGTGTAGAAAAGGGAGAAAAAAAACTTGGCACAGTCACAATTCTAAGGACTCATATATTGTAGCAGTAGGGGATCTGGTGGCTCTCTACTACTAGTTTTAAATAGTCCATGTATTCCCTAAAAGTTGGCACTTGCCATCCATTAAAAAACAAACAAACAAAAAAAAAACTTTAAATCAACATTAAAAGTACATTGCTGCAGGATGCATATAGACAGTGGTGTAACTAGAGTCTGATGGGCTGCGATGCAAAATTTGGACCTGGGCCCCCATCTGCGTGTTGGTCAGATGTATGAGACCTTGCACCTTGGACCCCCCCCCCATGTGTTAATGTCCCCCATCATGGCTCCTTCTTGTAATAATATCCCCCATCCTGGGCTCCATGCTATAACATTTTCTCCCATCTTGGGCCCCTTCCTGCCTTCTCCAGCACATTTTAAAAAGAAACAAACGATTCTACTCCATTTCCTCCGCTACCATGACACGCGGTGTCCTCTTCCATAGCCATTGCAGGAATTGGCAGCTGACTTCGGCGTGATGATACGGGCAGCTCATGACATCACTGCCATGCCCTATGCGTCATTGGCAAGCCGGCCTCTGATTGGCCGATGGCGTGTATTGTAGCACAAGGACCCAGTGAGTCTCCACACCGCAATACATTTCACCTGAAGCGCACATCCAGGCCCCTGCATATAGACCTTTGCTCATCCTGATACTTCCGCAGCAATGTACTTTTAACAGTGATTTAAAGTAAACTTTTTTTTAATGGATGGTGTGTGCCACTTTTCTTGAATACATGAAACATTGTAATTTATTTTATTTTTTTCATACGTGAAAATCGCTGTTTGTAAAAACTGAGACAAGGACCAGGATGAATTGTAATATTGACCTCATCCTAATTAGAGAGCTGGTCTAAAAGTTAAGATTATTATGGTTATAATTTTTTAGATGTATATAACTTTTAAGTAGTAATGAATGTGTAACCTTAATCTTTGGTTTCCTGACAGAGGTTGTGTGGGATTCAGGGATTGCTCCTTTTGTAATGCTGATCTCGGTACAGTAGACCATGTGAATCGCTGCGTCTATTGTAAGACGAAATATTAAGTTTTCACTAGAAAACCTTAATTACATCAACATTGCCCGGGGTCATATCTCAAAACCCAGAATACGAAGAGCGTGGCATATTTAGACGGGGGATCACTTTACTTCACATGTAAGGTAAACCAGCAGCTCTTAGCAGGTATTCAATCTGCACTGTATTGTATTGCTATTATAGTCTTAGGGCTTGAATGCAGCATATAGTGCAGGTCCCAGGACTGGTGTGGGCACTGTGTGCGCTCCTGAGCAATGGGGTTTAGTTGGAGAACCTGGCAGATTTACCTGTTAAACCTGAAATAATATATTATTCACAATTTTCTGCAATGACGCAATCCTCTTCTGATAGCATTGTTTACCTGATCTTGCTAGTTTAGGATAATGACTGATAGATTCCCTGCTTCCTTGTGTGGGAGGATAGTATTTGAGATTTTTGTCACTCGGGGTCTGTGCAAAGATTGGCAATCACTATGAGCACTATTAAGGCTATGTGCACACAGTGCGTTTTTGGTGCGTTTTTTTTTTCCGCGCAGAAATTTAAAATGATTCGGTGCAGAATTCACTTTCAAAATTATCTGATTGCAGTCTTATCTGTGTGGATCTAACTTTATGGTTGGCAAATACTTGTATCTGTAGAGCAAGGCTGATTTTAAAACTGGTAATCTGAAGATACAGTTTCGATGGTGAGCCAAGTTTGGCTCGGTAGAAGCCCAGGCATTGTGTCCGGACGTAAAATGTCATCAGCGGAATAAAAATGTGTTGTAATACAAGGACTGAATTGTGCTCCTCCTGCGATATACACTAATACATGGTTTGTAAATTGTATATACGGTAACTGCTGAATGTGGGGCTTTACATTAAAGTCGCAAGGGATCATCAACCCGTGGCACTCTAGTTTGCTTTGAAACTACAACTCTCAGCATGCCGTGTGATCCACAGGCTGTCAAGGCTTGCGAAGAGTAGCTGTTTCACATCCGCTGTAGAGATGAGCGTACGTTCTAGGATAAGGGGTAATGGGAGCTCAGGTCTTAGCCAAGTATCTTCGGCGTGCTCGAAAAATAGGTTTGAGTCGCTGCAACTGCTATTAGACAACCGCAACACATGCACGGATTGCCTGTTTGTTGGTCAATCCCTGCATGTATTGTGGCTGTCGACCACGAGACATGCAGCCGTGGCGGATCAAACCTATTTTTCGAGCACGCCGAAGATACTCGGTAAGGACCCAAGCGTGCTCGTATTACTCCTTATCCGAGTTGTGCAAACAAAACTTTATTTGTCCACCTAAAAAAATTGCAGCCGGACCCCTTTTTTTTTTTTTTTTTTTTTTTTTTTATAATATAATATATATATATATATATATATATATATATATATATCTCTCTATCACACATACACATTAAGGTCTTTGGAAAATGGATCCGTTAAATAACGATTAATTATTCTTCCATTTGAAACGGATCAAATTTTTTTTAATTTTTTTGCTTGTTTCAAATGGAAGATCATTGGACATGTGAACTTGGCCTTAGACCTGGCTTCACCCTCAAAGCTCTCAGTCTAGTGCATAGTTCAGCGGTTCCTGATCTTTATAACAAAAAAATCCAGTGTGAAAAACTTCTAAAATTTAATTTTTAATGAAATTCTTTTTTTTAAAAAAGGATGTGTGTCCAGAGACTAGAATTGTAATACACAAGAGAATGATTTAGAAACAGACGCGTTTCGGAAAATCTTCCTTAACCAGTGTTAATCTGTTTCTAAATCATTCTCTTGTGTATTACAATTCTAGTCTCTGGACACACATCCTTTTTTTAAAAACAAATTTCATTAAAAATTTATTTCAGAAGTTTTCCATGCTGGATTTTTTTTGTTCTTTTGGATCTTTTTGCTGGTGCACCACTGAATCCGGGCGTTTTTGACTCCCTATGGTGAGTGAAGCTGACTTTTCTTGTGGTTTTTTTTTGGGAAGTTCCTGATCTTTGACTCGTCTTGTATAAACTATTGTACAGTTGGTATTCCACTTTTTTTGTGACGGCCCCTAATTCCAGTTAATGTTTTGCTGTGACCTGTGGATAACCATACCTGGCATCTGTAACTGTGGGGCTGGTAACCAGTTAGGATTGCATGTTAATGTCCCTATCTTGGTTCAGCATCTTTCAGCTGGCTGCATTTTATTGCTATGTTTTTGATGTGCAAATGAACTAAACCTCAAATGAACAGTAAACTGTGGCAACAGAGGAACATTACTGACGTGAATTTACAATAAAAGCTCCATACATAGCCCTGTATACCCATTCTATGGGTGCAGTCGGGACCATACAATGGCCACTATTGTCAATCGCCAGAATATATTCTAAATGCTCCTGGTGACTTTCTTTAAATCTACCATTGCTACATCTGCATTACAGACTATTGGACGTGCATTGAATCTCCTGCCTGGACTTGAAAGTGTCAGACAACTGAGATGAAACTTTTTATGCCACTTTCTGGCCGATTGTTATTAGTCCTTTGTTGGACCAACCCAAAACAGTCCATCATTCTTTGTTTCTCAATGAAGGCAGCATTGGTAACCATACACATTATGGGCCGTGCTATGAGGCCTTTTGTAATGGGCAAAAGAGCCGAGTTTCGCTGGTCATTGTTTTTCTCTTTTAATATGTATAATGAATCCTCACTTGGCAGATGGTATGAAGAGGGGCGCAACAAATGATGTTGTTTTGCATTCTACAGGTGGTGGGGAGGGGGTTAATTAATGTGCGGGAATGAACAATGACATCTTCCATGATTCTAATATCTTTCCTGGAGCAAAAATGTCCATCCGTGCCGTTACTTATCTCATATCCGATTCTAGTTCTTTGAGTCTGATAACATTTCGTTCCATATCAATGGGTGATACATTTGCGAAGCATCCACTGATCACATCTATACCCATTGATCATGGGCAGTGTGTTGGCCCGGTGGTTAGCACTGTGGTCCTGGTTCAAATTTCACCAAGGACAACATCTGCAAGGACTTGGTATGTTCTCCCCGTGTTTACGTGGGTTTCTTCCCAGACTCTAAAGCAAACTTGGATTGTGAGCCCCGATGGGGACAGTATGTGTAATGCGCTGTGGAATATGATGGCGCTATATAAAATTTTGATGGCATGCTGATATTGAATGTATTTCCTTAAACATTAGTTAGTTATCGAATATCGTCAAGTATTTCTGGTTTTGCCGGCTTGATTTAATCAGAGCAAATAGACGGTGGTTTCGTTTTTTTTTTTTAATGCTTTCACTACAACTAATTTCAGGACGTCATTCCCTTCTTAGAACTTTACATGTGTAAAATGTCGATCGTTGGCAGTGCACATTTGTACTTCAGTATAGCTGGTAATGGTGTACTCCCTGTTCTTCTAGTAAACGGCCCGTGTTGGTGCTCCAGAATGACTCCCTGTATCAGCAGAGAGGTGCGTACAACAGCAGCGAGGATGACGCCTGGAAGAGTTTCCTGCAGAATCCCCTGACTGCAGCCACCAAGGCCATGATGAGCCTCAATGGAGATGAAGATAGTGCTGCCGCCCTTGGTCTTCTCTATGACTACTATAAGGTAGTGCTATCATAGCGCATGATCCTCTTTGGATATCCCTATAACTAGTGATGAGCAAATGTGCTCGGATAAGGGGTTAACTGAGCACGCTCGGGTGCTAACAGAGTATCTTCGGCGTGCTCAAAAAATAGGTTTGAGTCGCCGCGGCTGCATGTCTCGCGGCTGTTCGACAGCCACAACACATGCAGGGATTGACCAACAAACAGGCAATCCATGCATGTGTTGCCGCTGTCGAACAGCCGCGAGACATGCAGCCGCGGCGACTCAAACCTATTTTTCGAGCACGCCGAAGATACTCTGTTAGCACACGAGCGTGCTCGGATAGCCCCTTCACTATCTATAACCTATGTTGGCCCATCTATGTACATTATGTAGTTAATTATATGATGCAAAAGATTCATCTACCATTATTACAGTAAGTCATTGTGCCATTTTATCATCACCTTCATTTATTATCAGCCATAAGGTTTTATGGATTACTTGGAATATCTAGGTCTGCTGACCTAATGGCTACAGCTTGGCTACTCCTTTTATGTTGGCCGTACACACTCAATAGCTGTGGAGCAAATGCTTGTTTGGCCTTCGACTACGGTGACCCACTCTCCCCCCCCATATAAATGCATGCTTGATTGAGCATGCATGTATTTTCAATGAGGAAAGGGTCTTCCAGATGCCTCTGGTGGCTGCTTTTCTCCTTTCACAGGTTAGGCATGCTAAAATTCAACATGCCCGATATCAAGAGGGAGAATCAGGACATCCCCACTACCATTTGAAGGCCGGACAGTTGCATTGAGATTTACGGCTATGACAGAAGTTCATCTAATGAGTATGACCAACCTCAGCATCCTAGCTTCTTGCTTGCTTGGGGTGTACGGCGCTCCTGAAGATTGACCAGTTGGATCAGCAGCAATAGTTGTTCTGCTGGCCTGAAATGTGTCCTCTTTAAGGTGTCTCTGCAGCATCGGAGGAGCACCAGGGCAAAATACAGCTTCAAAGCAGCACATACAAGCTCAATAGCAAACAGCCGCTGATAGACTTCAGAGGTGGCCGGTGATCTAGGCAATGAGTAGTAAACTGTAAACTTCAAAAGTCCCTCCATTCTTAAAAACTGAGGCATTTTTAATAAGAAATTAAGTTTCAGAGTTGCTCGTTTTTACAAACGCTTTGCAATTTTACTCATTTAAGCAGATGACATTAACTCTTGTTATGTTGTTGCACTCAAACCACCAAATGGAAGAAGCCTTTGTCATTGATTTCTGTAGACCTTACAGCAAGGTAAATACCAAATTCTGGTACAGCATGAAAGGGGCTTAATTCATTTCTATATTATTAGAGCTGTCTCTTATTAACTATTTATTCTTTCATAGACTTGGTGGATATTTTTTGAGAGCCCCCATTAAAGACCTAGTAACTGTACTGATGTGTGATTGACCCTTCATGCAGCTATTTGTAAAGGTCCGTGTCTATCTTACAGGTTCCCAGAGACCGGAGACATTCCTCGACCAAACAAGACCATGAACACACAGAGGCAGACCATAATAAAAGGTTGGTTAGGAACTGGTCATGCTTCTATATTGTCCCTTTATGACAACCCCCCCCCCCTCCCATAGGCTTTCCAATTCAGTTTGGCCATGTTATTCGATAGGAACTGCCTATCTGCCATGGAAATGTAGAGCGGTTGTTTGATAAATCATAACCATGGATATAAGTTTGGCTAGCACCTTAGTTTGTTTGGTGGACCCTACACATCCATGCTTCTCATGGACCTACCTCGCCATGCTGTTTCCCTTGTGTGGCCATTTGCTGCTCTGGAACGTCAAGACATAAAATTATATTTTTTTCTCCCCAGGAATGGTCTGCCTCAAGTGAATGACTCCTCTTTGATTTGCAACGGTGAAAACAGAGTGCAAGTTCTGAAGACCAGTGTGCCATTTAATATCTTACTTCCTGTGTCCAATCACCTAGACAAAAGAGGTCACCTGGCTCCAGACACCACTGCCACAGTCTCAATTACATCAATGCCAACTCATGCCATCAAAACAGAAATCCATGGCCATGGCTTCACAGTGGGGATGCCACCAAATGCATACCATTCTGAGGCGGTGGAACGCATCGTGTCTTTTGATCGAAACGTCCCTTCCGACCACTACAATCCCAGCAACCAAGCGCCCAACTCTCAGAGGAGGACCCCCGACTCCACATTCTCTGAGACATTCAAAGAAGATGTTCAGGAGGTAAAGGGACTCTTAGAACCAATGAGGTTTGACTTATGGGCTAAAAACTTCTAAAAAGGTACACTATTTAAAAGTTTCATCCAACCAGAATACTTTTTCACCTATCCGATGCTTGGCTATCACTATCAATACCATAGTTGTCTAATAGTCTGAACCAGCGCTTGCTTTACTGGCACAACATTCATGCTACTCCCTGCTATACCCTACCTTCTTGGAGAACTGGGGTCCCGCATTGGTAGAATGCCGGTCCCACAAAATCCAGTATTCATCAATTTTCCATTGTCTAGGTGATAAAGGCTTCTGATTGGAATAATTGTCCAAATTTGTCATCTACCGTATCATCTAAATAAGACTTTGCCTGACTGTAAAACAAGCAGTGTTGTTTCTTAATGTACTTTTTTTTTTTTTCTTTAACTGTTTCATTGCTTCTTGAAATGCTTTTATATATATATATATATATATATATATATATATATATATATGTATATATATATATATATATATATATATATATATTTTTTTTTTTTTTTCTTTTATATTGAAGGTATTCTTTCCATCCGATCTTAACTTACGGATGGGCAGCGTGAGCTCTGATGACTATGTTTTTGATCCTGTTGCTGGGTGAGTTCAAGATATATCGTATATAGTAAAAAAAATTATGTATGTATATGTGTGTTAAAAAAATTCTATGTTGCTATTAAGACTATATAAAAGTTCTAATTTCAAAATAAATATATAAATTTGTTTTTGTTTTTTGTTTTTGTCGGTCAGAAAAAAAGAGAAAAAAACCCGTTAGCATTGATCATTGTCTTACCAGTCATCTACCTCTCCATTCAAACGCTTGCATGTTCCCTACTGGTCTCTATTACCTCTTCCCTGTTAATCTACAGGAAATAACTGCTCAGCCAATCACTGTCTAGAGTGATGATCTGCCTTAGCCACTGATTGGCTGGGTGGTCATATTGTGTGAATTGAGAGGAACAGTAAGTAGAGACCAATATAGTCTCCGGAAACTATTAGTGAGTTAAGGATCACTTTTTTTTTTTTTTTTTTTCTTCTCTTTTTTAATACAGGAATAATTTTGAATATACACTTGAAGCCTCAAAGTCCCTCCGACCGAAGCCGGGAGACAGCACTATGACCTATCTGAACAAGGGTCAGTTTTATCCAATCACATTGAAGGAAATTGGCAGTAACAAAGGGATCCATCATCCGATTAGCAAAGTTCGGGTAAGTTGGGGCAAAGAAGAAAGATATGCAAAAAGCTTATATGATTGCTTGCATCATTAATCTGTGTATGTATTGAATGTCAGCTGGACAAGATGGCCAACTCCTTCGCCCCCTTCCATATAAACATACACTCTTAGCTCTGCATGGGATGTCCATGTGTTTCAATGGGGAGGAGACAAGTTGCTGCCAATCACTTATTGCAGCATCTTATCTTTTCGGATAGAGAAGTATTGAGCATTTTGAATAGCTGCCACCTGAAAGACTGTATCCCCCTAAGATACAAGGTGGGTGTTCAGGTTCAATTTACTTTTCCAAAAAAAACAAAGCCATTCTCATCTATGTATCAAGTATTGCAGCTCATCCCCATTTAGGTGAAGGGGCCTAGAATACTAGACACCACCAAAGACCACTTTTCTAATACTAGAACACCTCTTTAATTATTTGGCCTCTATGCCTGTGTTAACACTTGAACCTTAGAAAGTACCATAGTATGAGTTCTGCTTAGGGGTAGGCATAGAATTCTGGGGGGCCGCATAGCAAAGGTTTAAATTGGGGGCTCCCTGCTGCCATTAAACTCCTCAGGTTCCTGTGATTGCATTGTGGAGGTGACCGAGGAATCTTTCGCTAAGATCTAACCGCTTAGACGCCACGGTGGCTATTCACCGTGGCATCTGAGGGGTTAAACTGCTGCAATTCGAGCAGTTAACATCAGGTTTCTGATGTCTAAGGCCACAGTCACACGTTCAGTATTTCACATCAGTATTTGTAATCCAAAACCAGGAGTGGAACAATCAGAGGAAAAGTATAATAGAAACACGTCACCACTTCTGCATTTTCACCCACTCCTTCTTTTGGCTTACAAATACTGATGTATAATACTGAATGTGTGAACATGGCCTAAAACAGGTAACAACTTACTCGCTGATCCCGCTCCATACAGACTCTCCTGACTTCTGCCATACATATACGCTGAATGTTCAGAGACGCCAGGCAGAGGACGAGGCTGTTTGGCACCAGCCACCCCTTTCCTCCAGCTCACAAGCCCCTTTAGCTGTTGCGTGGCCCGCTGCCATTGTTTCTGTTGTAACCACAAGATCAGAAAAATTGGATATATTCTGATAATCCGCCTATATCGCCTTGTCTTCCAGAGCGTCATTATGGTTGTGTTTGCTGATGATAAAAGCCGAGAAGACCAGCTCCGCCACTGGAAGTATTGGCATTCTAGACAGCACACTGCTAAACAGAGGTGCATCGATATAGGTGAGATACATTACCTGTATGAATATATTACTATTCTATTTATTACTAACATTTGCCCAGTTTTTGACCTGTTTCCTTCTTTTTCAGCGGATTATAAAGAAAGCTTCAATACAATCAGCAACATCGAGGAGATCGCCTACAACGCCATCTCCTTCACCTGGGACCTGAATGATGAAGGCAAGGTATGTGTCAAGCTTTAATTTTATATTGCTACATTTGTACCATAATTAAAAGGGTGTGTTGTGTTTATAATCATCCTACGTTTTTAATTACCTGCTGTGTTACGCCTTCATCGATGTAATCTGATTTATTATGGTAGCTACCAGAGTGCAGGACGTATATTAACCTGCGAGTCTAGGACAGCCGGGTTCTCCTGTTACAGTCGGCCGGTTTACTGCTCAGGAAGCTGGGACAGTGGTGCAATCGCTCTTGGGGAAGACATGTTGTCTGCTACTGGGACAATATGGGACTGAAATCCAACCCAAAGAGGCAGGAAAAATGTCATCTTACATGACGCCCATTTATGTGAATGAGTGACCAACATGGCGGCTCTCAGAGAGGACTTCTCACTCGAGAGATTATACATATATACAACCCCTGGCAAAAATTATGGAATCGCCGGGCTTGGAGGATGTTCAGTCAGTCGTTTAATGTTGTTGAAAAAAAGCAGATCACAGGCATGGCACAAAGCTAAAGTAATTTCAAATGGCAACTTTAGGGCTTTAAGAAACACTAAAAGAAATCAAGATTAAAAATGTGGTACTCAGTAAGGGTAATTTTTTTCAGACCGAGCAGAGGGAAAAAATTATGGTATCACTCAATTCTGAGGAAAAAATTATGGAATCATGAAAAACAAACACACAAAAGAACACTCCAATACATCACTAGTATTTTGTTGCACCACCTCTGGCTTTAATAACAGCTTGCAGTCTCTGAGGCATGGACTTAATGAGTGACAAACAGTACTCTTCATCAATCTGGCTCCAACTTTCTCTGATTGCTGTTGCCAGATCAGCTTTGCAGGTTGGAGCCTTGTCATGGACCTTTTCTTCAACTCCCACCAAAGATTTTCAATTGGATTGAGATCCGGACTATTTGCAGGCCATGACATTTGACCTTATGTGTCTTCTTTCAAGGAATGTTTTCACAGTTTTTGCTCTATGGCAGGATGCATTATCATCTTGAAAAATGATGTCCTCATCCCCAAACATCCTTTCAATTGATGGGATAAGAAAACTGTCCAAAATATCAATGTAAACTTGGGCATTTATTGAAGATGTAATGACAGCCATCTCCCCAGTGCCTTTACCTGACGTGCAGCCCATATCATCAATGACTGTAGAAATTTGCATGTTCTCTTCATGCAGTCATCTTTATAAATCTCATTGGAACGGCACCAAACAAAAGTTCCAGCATCATCACCTTGCCCAATGCAGATTCGCGATTCATCACTGAATATGACTTTCATCCAGTCATCCACAGTCCACGATTGCTTTTCCTTAGCCCATTGTAACCTTGTTTTTTTCTGTTTAGGTGTTAATGATGGCTTATGTTTAGCTTTTCTGTATGTAAATCCCATTTCCTTTAGGCGGTTTCTTACAGTTCGGTCACAGACATTGACTCCAGTTTCCTCCCATTCGTTTCTCATTTGTTTTGTTGTGCATTTCCTGTTTTGGAGACATATTGCTTTAAGTTTCCGGTCTTGACGCTTTGATGTCTTCCTTGGCCTTGTTTGTATTTGGTCTAGATTTTAGACGCAGCTGACTGTGAACAACCAACATCTTTTGCAACATTGCGTGATGATTTACCTTCTTTTAAGAGCTTGATAATCCTCTCCTTTGTTTCAATTGACATCTCTCTTGTTGAAGCCATGATTCATGTCAGTCCACTTGGTGCAACTGCTCTCCAAGTTGTGATCACTCCTTTTTAGTTGCAGACTAACGAGCAGATCTAATTTGATGCAGCTATTAGTTTTGGAAATGAAAATTTACAGGGTGATTCCATAATTTTTTCCTCAGAATTGAGTGATACCATAATTTTTTCCCTCTGCTTGGTCTGAAAAAAATCACCCTTACTGAGTACCACATTTGATTTCTTTTAGTGTTTCTTAAAGCCCTAAAGTTGCCAATTGAAACGACTACGTTTTGTGCCGTGTCTGAGATCTGCTTTTTTTCAACAACATTAAACAACTGAATGAACATCCTCCGAGCCCGGTGATTCCATAATTTCTGCCAGGGGTTGTGTGTATATATATATATATATATATATATATATATATATATATATATATATATATATATATATATATATATATATATATATATATATATATATATATATATATATATATATATATATATATATATATATATATATATATATATATATATATATATATATATATATATATATATATATATATATATATACATTATTATATATATATATATATATATACATATATACATTATTATATATATATATATACATATATACATTATTATATATATATATATATACATATATACATTATTATATATATATATATATACATATATACATTATTATATATATATATATACATATATACATTATTATATATATATATATATACATATATACATTATTATATATATATACATTATAATATATACACAGTACAGACCAAAAGTTTGGACACACCTTCTCTTTTAAAGATTTTTCTGTATTTTCATGACTATGAAAATTGTACATTCACACTGAAGGCATCAAAACTATGAATTAACACATGTGGAATTATATACTTAACAAAAAATTGTGAAACAACTGAAAATATGTCTTATATTCTAGATTCTTCAAAGTAGCCACCTTTTGCTTTGATGACTGCTTTGCACACTCTTGACATTCTCTTGATGAGCATCAAGAGGTAGTCACCGGAAATGGTCTTCCAACAATCTTGAAGGAGTTCCCAGAGATGCTTAGCACTTGTTGGCCCTTTTGCCTTCACTCTGCGGTCCAGCTCACCCCAAACCATCTCGATTGGATTCAGGTCTGGTGACTGTGGAGGCCAGGTCATCTGGTGTAGCACCCCATCACTCTCCTTCTTGGTCAAATAGCCCTTACACAGCCTGGAGGTGTGTTTGGGGTCATTGTCCTGTTGAAAAATAAATGATGGTCCAACTAAACGCAAACCGGATGGAATAGCATGTCGCTGCAAGATGCTGTGGTAGCCATGCTGGTTCAGTATGCCTTCAATTTTGAATAAATCCCCAACAGTGTCACCAGCAAAGCACCCCCACACCATCACACCTCCTCCTCCATGCTTCACGGTGGGAACCAGGCATGTAGAGTCCATCCGTTCACCTTTTCTGCGTCGCACAAAGACACGGTGGTTGGAACCAAAGATCTCAAATTTGGACTCATCAGACCAAAGCACAGATTTCCACTGGTCTAATGTCCATTCCTTGTGTTCTTTAGCCCAAACTTGTCTCTTCTGCTTGTTGCCTGTCCTTAGCAGTGGTTTCCTAGCAGCTATTTTACTATGAAAGCCTGATGCACAAGGTCTTCTCTTAACAGTTGTTGAAGAGATGTGTCTGGTGCTAGAACTCTGTGTGGGATTGACCTGGTCTCTAATCTGAGCTGCTGTTAACCTGCGATTTCTGAGGCTGGTGACTCTGATAAACTTATCCTCAGAAGCAGAGGTGACTCTTGGTCTTCCTTTCCTGGGGCGGTCCTCATGTGAGCCAGTTTCTTTGTAGCGCGTGATGGTTTTTGCAACTGCACTTGGGGACACTTTCAAAGTTTGCCCAATTTTTCGGACTGACTGACCTTCATTTCTTAAAGTAATGATGGCCACTCGTTTTTCATTACTTAGCTGCTTTTTTCTTGCCATAATACAAATTCTAACAGTCTATTCAGTAGGACTATCAGCTGTGTATCCACCAGACTTCTGCACAACACAACTGATGGTCCCAACCCCATTTATAAGGCAAGAAATCCCACTTATTAAACCTGACAGGGCACACCTGTGAAGTGAAAACCGTTTCCGGTGACTACCTCTTGAAGCTCATCAAGAGAATGCCAAGAGTGTGCAAAGCAGTCATCAAAGCAAAAGGTGGCTACTTTGAAGAATCTAGAATATAAGACATATTTTCAGTTGTTTCACACTTTTTTGTTAAGTATATAATTCCACATGTGTTAATTCATAGTTTTGATGCCTTCAGTGTGAATGTACTATTTTCATAGTCATGAAAATACAGAAAAATCTTTAAATGAGAAGGTGTGTCCAAACTTTTGGTCTGTACTGTGTATATATATATATATATATATATATAATTAGAAATATTTCTATGCTCCTAGTCCACTTTGTTTGACAGTTTCACTTTCTGACAATGTGACAAACAAAACTAAATATCGGGACAGACTTGTGAGGTAGTAGAAGGCAAAAACTGTTGTTCATAGCAACCAATCATGGTCCAGGTTTTTTTTTTTCCAAGGGTAGAATACACGGGGAAAGTTTTGCTGTGGTTGCTATGGGCAACAGTCATGTTTATAGCCCATAGCAACCGCAGCATTGCTTTTATTTCATATTCTGTTCTTGAAAAATGATAGCTTTGTGGTGATTGGTTGCCATGGGCAAAAAGACTGTCACCTATAGCCAACTCCATAAATGTTCTGTGTTCCCCCTCATCTCCCATCTCTGGAATATCCTTTTTGAAAGGGGTTGTCTCAGATTTAGAAAATGGTCTGTGTTTGTTGTCTTTTCTCCGTTTCCCAGAAACTGCTCCACTTTTGTCCTTGGGTGGAGTCTGGTATTGCACCATCAATGGGGAGGTGCCAAATTCTATAGGGGCACAAAATTTCACTTTGTTGCTTCTTGGAGCGGCTGGTGAGCTACATTTCCCCCCGCTCCACCTCTCCTTCCCCCAGCTCCTGTGAAGAGCGCTGAAGTCAAGATGCGTTAATCGTCTGCTGCTCTTTTTTGTTATGTTTGTTTGCAAAAGGCAAAAAATAATTAGGGTCTCAAGGGGCAATCTATAGTTTACATTGGTATTTTGTTAAAATACAATATATATGCTTGGGGCATAAGGGGTATAATATCTGGCTATTGGAAGAATCTGCATGCTAACAGCCCATGGGCTAGGGGGAGCAAAATGTTTACCTTGCCCAGGTGCTAGAAACCAACACTATGCCATTTTATTGCACCTGAATATGGATGAGCTGCAGTACCAGGAATCAGCAAGTGTGGCACTGTAATTGGATGGGGAAAAAAATCTGTATTATATTTTTTATTTTTTATATATTTTTTTTTTTCTCTCTAATTCTGGGTAATCACTTTGAATACACCTTTGCAATGTCAGGATCCTCCACCTTCTTTCTCCGCCTAATGGAAAGTTTCTCAGGAGACATCTTTCAGAGTTGTTTGTTTTCTCTTTTTCAAATGGATTTCATTTGTTTGTGGTGTAATGCAGTATATTATTCCATGCGGGCTATGTACACATGAGCTCGACATCCATGAACTGGAATGGAAGGGAGCTACCAGCGCTGGAGCCTGACAATGGCAACTACATACATCTCAGATTGATGCTATGAAAGGAGACTTATTCTTTCTTTCTTTCTCTCAATGATTTCCTGCACGCAGATGCTTGACTATTGTTGGCGGCCGCTAACGTGAAGGGCCCGGCAGGTTACTTGTAAGAAGCCAAAGAGGTGAATGCCTGGGAGAGTTCATAAACAAACACTGCAAGGATTGTTGAACTTTCTTTCCCATCAGTTTACCAAATACAAAGAAAGGGGGAAAAAAAGGAAAAGTTTATGCTATAGGCAGGTAGTTTAACCCCTTCTTGCAGTCCTGGTAAAGTGCAGCTGCCACTTTTAAGTTTGAATCGTGGAAAGAGTGTCCTGGTCATTAGACCATGTTCACAAGTTGCTGAACGAATCCAAATGTCTTATTTGTAGATTTGGCTGCAGATTTCAATCTGTTCCATTGCAGAGCATTGAATATGGGATCCACAGAAGGAGGATGGTGTCGATTTGAAATCCACCTCATAATTTTACATTTTTTTTATTTTTATTTAAATGTGAATGAGATTTTGAAGACCCCCCCCCCCCCCCATTTACTGTAAATTGCTGTGGCTTCCCGAATTTGTGAACTTGACCTTTATTTACTGCTAATTTTTATGGCCTTAACCCTACTCTGCATAATGACCCTGTGAGTACCGCCCTCTTGGTAAATACACCCCCTCTAAAGAACCCTGTGAAACACGCCATAAATAGTAGCACTAATTAAACTGTTCCTCTAAAGGGGTATTCCTATCCTCAATATCCTATCTCCATATGTAGTAGGTGTAATGATAATATTATCAAATACCTCCAATGAGAAATGTAGTATAGTTCTTCTGATTCGCTATGTCACTTACCTCATGTAGAGCATTGCAGTAGCTTTAGGTATCCATGGTTACGACCACTCCTATAGTGACAGTTAGCTCTTAGTGGTCGTAACCATGGATATCTAACATACTGCAATGCCCTGCACATGGAGCTTGACATAGCGAATCTGAAGAACTATACTAAATTTCTAAATGAAGGTATTTTCTAATTATATTATTATTATTACAATTACTACATGTTGAGATAGGATCTTGGAGATGGGAATACCCCTTTAATGTTAATACATGTGATGTTAAATCTTCGGCCCCACCACTCGAATCGGCAAACACGGTCAACCCAATAGACTGAGACCTGGCATATATTATCTAGCATCTTCTTGTACACCACATGGATATCATTGGATTTTACCCAAATTATTATTGTGACCCGCATAGGAGTAAAGCTATAAATGTGGAGTAATGCTTGGAAGATGGATACTTTGTTATTTTTAATGTAAATCTTATTAAGTCATGATTTATTTATCTGATTGACACCCAGTCACCCATCTCCTGGTGACGCAACATTTAAGTCTTATCGTGTGCCACCCTTTTTGATACATTGTCCTTGAAACGCGTTGACTGAATATCTGTCGATAACAAACCTTTTTGGGTATAAAGAAGTTCATCCAGTTGTTATCCAAAAGAAGCAACATGGGAAACAAACCCGATTTGATTACTCCCAAAGACTCTTGCATGTCAAATCTACTCTATTATTTGACTTCTATAATACTGTATAATTTAGCAGACTAGCCATTCAGGAGTATGGAAAAGTCATCGCATTCCACCAAGTGATTTGTAATGACAGCCATATTGGTTGCCACCAAGTTCCTCTGAACAAAAAAAATGCTGTTGAGAAGTTTCTTGAATAGATCGACTTTTTTATTTTAAGGATAATTTTTTTGGGTGGAATGCCTCTTAATGATTTGGAAATATTTGGCCTAGAAGTTAATTATGATATTGCTTTTATCACGATGAACCAAAACGGGTGGTCGGTCCAGATACCAATGGTGGCAGAGTGTCTGGATAACTCCTGTTTTTTCTTAAAGGGGTTGTATGATTTATAACAAGTTTTAAACTGTCCACAGAATCGGTGGTCACTTACTGTTCCATCACTAATGCCCTCACCAAAGGGCAGAGTAGGACATTTTAATCCCTCATTACAAAATGGAGTGGCAGATCAAATGCCCATCTGCTATTCTCTATAGGGCTGGAGAAATCTGAGCGCAGTGCTGGGCAGGCCTGTAAGAAATAAATGGTGTGGTGGTTGAACATGTGACTCCCTTCTAATGGAGGGCAAGTGCCCCGTTTTGTCGTTGGGTGCAGGTCCCAGCAGTCAGACCCCAACCGATTAGTAAGTTAGGCGATAACTTGTTTTCCCCCGGAGACCCCCTTTAATTACCTAGTAATGATCCATTTGATGTCTATTGGGCACAGCTCCTTACTATCGCTGTTGTCTTTTGCGTCTTACCATTGGCACACATTATTGGGATTTCTGACCTGACTTCTTAGGACACATCTATAAATTTAGAACTATTTGCATTTCTGTACATAATAATTAATTTCCCGTCCAACAATTATCTCCAGAGTTGCGCCACAAGTAATTTGGGAAATATTTTTAGCACCTATATAATTTTTAAATGCTTCTAGCCTTTGTCATCCTTCTCGAGAACCTGTAGACGAAGCGGTTAACTGCTGTAAATGTGTCGTCGTCAGATGCATCACCCGGTATTCATTGCTTTCCATTAGCCACTAATTGGCTTGGTCCTGTGATTTAAGAACATCAAGGTATGTAATTTAAAGCAATGCCGCACCGATGAGACGCCCTTTCTTAAAACAAGGCGTTGCCTGTTTTTTTTAGTGGTATTATAAAGGCTGTTATATAGCTCTTATTGTGAAACTGAGTGGGAGAGGCAGCACATGAGTGACTGTACCTAATGGGAGGGAAATGCAATGTACGTGGTGTGACATTTTGTATGTATAGTAGGATGACAACATTTAAAGCGACCCTCCACCCTGACCCTGAAAACTAATTATACATTGGTCAATGTGTAGTCACCCTCCCTGGTGCCCTCCATTTGCCTTCCATGCTGAGACCGGTATTCTGGTTCTCCAGGATGCCTGCCGCCATAGCATGGGAGGTACAGTGATAGGTCTGAACTACTCCTTCCCTGCCTTTCCTCTGCTCAGGAGGCTTGGATCAGTCTTAATAATGCTCTGTGGCCATCTTGGATGTTGGATAACCCGTACACCAGCCTTCGTGGTAGGAAAAAAAATGGAGGGCACCAAGGAAGATGACTGTACATGCCAAATATTAAGTCAGTTCTCAGTCCCAGGGTGGAGGGTGGATTTAATTTTTTAATCTATCATCAATCTAACACTTTGGGGCCACTTCACTTCCCAAATGTTAAAAAACACTTTGCATGGTAAAACTCGGAAAGTGGGGCCCTTACCATTGGTATAACCTCTGTGATGTAGATATTTTTTGAGTGGGGTGATGGCAACTAAGTTTGGAAGCTGATTGGCTAGTAATATCTGATTTTCATATTAATTTATTCTGCACCTTGATATTTTTGGCCTTGGTACATACAGATTAATGTTGGCAGTCTGGGTCGTACATAGAGCATTGGGCCCCATAATGAAAATTTACATTTAGAAGTGTTTTTTAGTGCTTCTTCTCGACAGTCAATTTACTTGATGGTTCACCCTTGTTCGCTAAAGTTACTTAGGAGAGGAGAGAGCTTTGTGAGTTCATACTGACTTTCATGGTCATGATTACAAGAAATTCACCCGCAGGTAGTGTCTCATAGTGTGCATAGAGATATGCTGTTAGCAATATAGTGACTTAGATTATCAATTATGCTGTAAATATAGTTAGGGGTGACACTTTTTGCTTCACGAACGTGTTTATGAACAGTCTACACTTACTGTGTTGGTCTAACGTTTTTCCATGCTATTGTCACTTGGAGTCTCATCAGACTGGGAATCTCCAGACCTTACTTATTTATTAATACAGTATTTGTATAGTTAGTAAGCAGGGTTGGACTGGCCCACCAGAGAACCGGAGAATCCTCCGGTGGGCCCTGGCTTCTCCTTCAGGGGCATCCATAGCAGCAGACTTCGCAGCTGCTATGGGGCCCTTGAGTCGGGGAGAACCCAGCGCCACCATCTGGATTTAAACAGTATCTCAGCAATTACGTGATAACCAATCGAATCAGCAAGCAGAGCCGAATTCTAACATTGTGTATCTTATGGTTATACCGGAAGATACAGTGCCTGACAAAAATTAACACTGGTCCGAAAAACCTCTTTAATGATAAATTGGTTTTGTTTAGATTAAAGGGGGTCCTCAGATCAAGTCCTCTGGTGGGTCCAACGTTGCTCAGTCTGATACTGGTAGTAAGAGACATTTTGTACATGGGATGAGCTCCTCTCACACGATCTGACAGATTACAATGTTTATTTCACTATGCCTGAGGAATGAAGATGAACCAGGTTATTGTGTTTTTTGCTGTGTTCCTTGCTTTTGTTAAACCTCTAAGGAAGAATCTTGCCAAACAAGCTGAAGATACTTTGAGGTTTGTTTCTCGGGGTTGGGCCTATACTAGGGCAATGGCTTATAGCCTATAAATGTCACTTACGGATGACTTCACTAACCAGTTTTACCACTTTTTTGAAATCTGTCCAGTGTGCAGATTAGTTTTATCTCAATACTTTTCATGATTTTTGTCTCCAATCCTCAGATATGCCGACTACTCTTCTGCTTCTCACTTTACCTCCTGCTAAATCTAGATCACCTGTATGACCAGCATGGTCCTCAAAAGGCCAGCCACCTGTAATCCTATGTTCTGGTGTATCACATGTCAAAGCCATTGGGAAATTCCACCCTGGATCTCTGTATAGTTGTCTGTGTAGTTACGTGTTTTGTGCATGTAATATTGAGGTCACTAAATGTAACGTTCATGGTCCTGTCCATTTTCAGATATGTTTACAGATGCCTCTCTGCCCACAGTCAGGAAAGAGTGTCCTTTCTCTGTAGGATCGAACACCCCATTCCATTCCTGTGTGTTTGCTCTGTGAGCAGTGTAGTGCCTCATATCCCCTGTAGGGGTGCTGCAGGGTAATGAAACACTTGTTGACAGACGCCTCCCCAGAGATTACAGATGATCCCTGTAGTTTTATTTTATGACGATACTTCTAATGAAAATAAAGGGTTTTCCACCGGGGACCATTCTTAAGGTTTTATTTTAGGTCACTGTGATGAGGGCCTGTACAAAAGTTTAAGGCAGGTGTGGAAAGATGATGCGAAATTTAAGAATGCTTTCAAAAATAGGAGTGTCAATTTTTATTTTATCAGTTAACGAAATACAAAGTGAATGAATCAAAGAGAAATCTAAATCAAATGAATATTTGGTGTGCATGTCCTTTTATCTTCCAAATGGCACCATTTCTTCTAGGTACACTTGTACTTAGACACCATTTTTGAAGGAACTCTGCAGGGAGGTTCTTCCAAACATCTTGAAGAACTAACCACAGATCTTCTGTGATGTCACTTGCACAAGTCTCTTCATGTAATCCCAGTCAGACTTTATGTTGAGATCAGGCTCTGTGGGGGCCTTATCACTTCCAGGGCTCCTTGTTCTTCTTTACGCCTAAGATAGTTCTCCTTGGCTGTATGTTTAGGGTCTTTGGTATTGCATTATGGATACAGTACAGACCAAAAGTTTGGACACACCTTCTCATTTAAAGATTTTTCTGTATTTTCATGACTTTGAAAATTGTACATTCACACTGAAGGCATCAAAACTATGAATTAAGACATGTGGAATTATATACTTAACAAAAAAGTGTGAAACAACTGAAAATATATCTTATATTCTAGGTTCTTCAAAGTAGCCACCTTTTGCTTTGACCGCTTTGCACACTCTTGGCATTCTCTTGATGAGCTTCTAGATGTAGTCACCGGAAATGGTCTTCCAACAATCTTGAAGGAGTTCCTGGAGATGCTTAGCACTAGTTGGCCCTTTTGCATTCACTCTGGGGTCCAGCTCACCCCAAACCATCTCGATTGGGTTCAGGTCTGGTGACTGTGGAGGCCAGGTCATCTGGCGTAGCACCCCATCACTCTCTTTCTTGGTCAAATAGCCCTTACACAGCCTGGAGGTGTGTTTGGGCTCATTGTCCTGTTGAAAAATAAATGATGGTCCAACTAAACGCAAACCGTATGGAATAGCATGCCGCTGCAAGATGCTGTGGTAGCCATGCTGGTTCAGTATGCCTTCAATTTTGAATAAATACCCAACAGTTTCACCAGCAAAGCATCCCCACACCATCACACCTCCTCCTCCATGCTTCATGGTGGGAACCAGGCATGTAGAGTCCATCCGTTCACCTTTTCTGCGGGGCACAAAGACACAGTGGTTGGAACCAAAGATCTCAAATTTGGACTCCTCAGACCAAAGCACAGATTTCCACTGGTCTAATGTCCATTCCTTGTGTTCTTTAGCCCAAACAAGTCTCTTCTGCTTGTTGCCTGTCCTTAGCAGTGGTTTCCTAGCAGCTATTTTACCATGAAGGCCTGCTGCACAAAGTCTCCTCTTAACAATTGTTGTAGAGATGTGTCTGCTGCTAGAACTCTGTGTGGCATTGACCTGGTCTCTAATCTGAGCTGCTGTTAACCTGCGATTTCTGAGGCTGGTGACTCAAATAGTTATCCTCAGAAGCAGAGGTGACTCTTGGTCTTCCTTTCCTGGGGCGGTCCTCATGTGAGCCAGTTTCTTTGTAGCGCTTGATGGTTTTTGCAACTGCACTTGGGGACACATTAAAAGTTTGCCCAATTTTTCGGACTGACTGACCTTCATTTCTTAAAGTAATGATGGCCACTCGTTTTTCTTTACTTAGCTGCTTTTTTCTTGCCATAATACAAATTCTAACTGTCTATTCAGTAGGACTATCAGCTGTGTATCCACCTGACTTCTGCACAACACAACTGATGGTCCCAACCCCATTTATAAGTCAAGAAATCCCACTTATTAAACCTGACAGGGCACACCTGTGAAGTGAAAACCATTTCTGGTTACTACCTCTTGAAGCTCATCAAGAGAATGCCAAGAGTGTGCCAAGCAGTCATCAAAGCAAAAGGTGGCTACTTTGAACAACCTAGAATATAAGACATATTTTCAGTTGTTTCACACTTTTTTGTTAAGTATATAATTCCACATGTGTTAATTCATAGTTTTGATGCCTTCAGTGTGAATGTACAATTTTCAAACTCATGAAAATACAGAAAAATCTTTAAATGAGAAGGTGTGTCCAAACTTTTGGTCTGTACTGTATGTATCTGCCTCTATTTCTCAGCATTGAGGGCATTATATTTCCAATTTTGACTCATCTGTCAAAGACCTGCTGCAATTATTCTCCACCATAGATCCTATGTTTTTGTGCACCGTTGACTCACTTGGCCTTGTTTCCATGTTGAAGGTGTGTTTTTTCTTGGGATGCAATTCTTCCATTAAAGACCACTTCTGGCCAGACTTCTTCAAACAGCAGATGGGGGTAGATGGATCCCACTAGTTGCTGCTAGTTCTGAGCTGATGGCACTGAATATCTTCCAAACTTTCCTTGACCAGCCACTGCATATACAGTCCTCAACGTTCCCCATTTCTTGGTGTCCTCAATGCTGAGAAATACAGGCAGATGATTATCCACTATACAATACCATCAGGGAGGCATCTGATTTGCTCCACATTTATTCTGCAACATGACAATGACTCCATACACTGAATGTCATTAAAGTACCGCCGGAGTGGTATGTTCCCTGCTCCTGGTAATATACTTACCAGCCACCATCTTCTGTTTTTGGTGCCACTTCAGTCCTCTTCTGCTGGTTGTCACCTGCCTGATCGCTCCAGTGTTTGCTGGAAGTCACAACTCAATGTAAGTGAGAGCCACAACGAGGCTCTCATAGGCTTACACTGAAAGCTTGTGACTGTTACCTCTGACTTCCGGTCATTCCAAAGTTGCGTTCACAAGCATTATTGATGCCACTCTGGTGGTGAAATAAAGCACCACTGCGGTATTTTTTTTTTTTTAACAAGTAATCTTCATGGTAATGAAGACCAAAGAATCCAGGAAAGGATGATACAGAGCCCGGATCTCCACATCATCCAGTTTGTATAACCTTACATGAAAAGACAGAAGGATTTGTACAAGCGACATCCACAGAAGATCTGTGGTTAGTTCTCCAAGATGTTTGGAAAGGAACTCTGCTGGGAGGCTGTTCCAAACTGTGTCCAAGTACAAGTGTACCTAGAACAATTGATGCTTTCATGCTGTTTGAGTAAAAGGCGGTGACATCAAATATTGATTTTGATTTCTCTTTTGTTCATTCACTTTTTTTTGTTAATTCATAAAAATAAATGGAACTATTAAAATGGCTATTTTTGAAAGCATTCTTACTTTGCAGCATTTTTTTTTTTTTTGCACAGCACTGTAAATATGTGACGATGCATGTGATTTAGGTGCTACTTGAGATGGGGCTATGGCAATTTCTAATTCTTTTTTTGTTCCAATGAATTTAACTATTTACTGCCGAAATTGCTGCAGGGTCCTTGTATGCTGCATCTTCTGAAATGTGATAATAATCTAAGATGCAAATATCCTGCTTGGCATCGATGGGAGTCTTCCTCTGACACAGTAGCAATGAGGCCATATTTAAATATCTGCAGTTGTGTAAGTCCCATCATTATTCCAGCTTTATCCGCACTGTGCACCGTGTATTCTCAGGAAAGAGATTATTCTATGGAAAGTGGGACGGGAATGCAATTATTTTTCCTTTCTGTGTCGGCTATGAAATTGAGGGCAATTTAGGTGATTATGGAGGAAGTAAAGGATAATCGTGTTGCAGAATTCTGGTGGTCGACTGTAATTAGAGAAGGATGTTTGATCTGAGCTGCACTAAATATTAAAGTACATTTACAGCCCCCATGCCAATTATCTAGTTCCTGTTTTATTTGTTTGTTTTTTTCTAATTTGAGCGCTGCTTTGTAGTGTTAGAAAATTGCGGCACTGCCGATTGTAGTTAAGACTGAGCAGCAGGTGGCGCTCTAACATAGAACTTCCTGACAACCAAATCCTAAATCTGCTTTGTTCAAACAGGTACTGTGGTTTTGTTTCCTTTGCAAATCAATTTTTTTTCCCTATAAAAACCTATTGAACCATATGGTAAATATGAACATTGGCTCACATGACTGCTATGACATTACTGCAGCACTTCACTTTGAAAAATCAAATAAAATATATGTATAATATAAATATAGATATTTATTACAATTGTTGCAATTTTATTTTGTAATTGTATGAAAACTGTATATTGCAACTTTTTTTTTTTTTCTAATAGCTTTTTTCTGTTCCCCAGGTCTTTATATCTGTGAACTGCCTAAGTACAGATTTCTCCTCTCAGAAGGGGGTAAAGGGGCTGCCTCTGAACATTCAGATTGACACCTACAGCTACAATAATAGAAGTAACAAGCCAATTCACAGGGCCTATTGCCAAATTAAAGTCTTCTGTGATAAGGTGAGTACCAAAAATAATGGCAGAAAATTCACTTATAACTCAACTGCTCCATCAAGTGGCCAGAATCAATATATACACTTTTTTTTAATGTGGTCAGCAGTGTTATGTACACTGTCCTGAAACCACTGCTAAATGGAGTACCGTAATTATATAAAAGCACAATATTGAAGAGCAGTAAACTTTTATTATCAATAATATTATTTATTGATTTTACTCACCTATATTGTGTCATTAATTCCACATTATTATTAAAAATAATATTACTATTTTTTATTTTTTTTTATCGAGCATGGAAAGTTATGAAACTACTTTATTAGAGGATCTGTCTTCATTCCTATACAAAAAAAAAAAAATTGCATGAAAATGGCTTCCAAACCCCTGCTTTTAACCAGTCTAATAGTTTGCTTTAAACTGTATTGATATCCGAACGTACTTGATGGATGATTTGCAAAGTTTTCTAACTTTCCATGCAGGACAAAATAAATAGAAGGGGAATCTGTCACCAGGTTTTTGCTACCTCATCTGAGAGCAGCATAATGTAGAGACAGAGACCCTGATTCCAGCGATGTATCACAGCTGCTGCACCCAGTAAACAATCAGAGTTTTTAGATGTAGCAGAGCTCAGAAAGCTACACCCGCCCACACCAGGCTCTCTGTGCACATTGTCTATTGATGGTGAGCTGCTTATTAGAGGAGGGGACATGGTCAGACCAGGGATCACGTAAGCTGTAGTCCAGGCAGTGATAATCTCTTGGTGATTAAAACATTCATTGTATGGAAACAGCACAACGACTAATAAGTGATACATCACTAAAATCTGTGTCTCAGCCCCTACCTCACGATTACATAGCGAAAACTTGCCGACAGGTACCCTTTGAGAAATTCACATTTCAAGCAGTTGGTGAAATTTGTGGTCGTCCTCAGGATGTGTGAAACCTCTTCAGGTTGCGAATGGGTTCAGCCATAGTATATTCTCATTGGACCAAAGGTGAACCTGTATTTTTAACCTCAGCCTAAAATGAATGAGGCTTTATTCCATTATTGACTTTTTATCTGATATCTTAAGGCTGCAGATAGGAGGAATTCCTGTATGATAGGACGAGGCTCGGCGTCTTCTGTGCACCACTTATCCTGCGTCCTCCCGCTTCTTTTGTCAGTTATTATATCTGATTACATTATTCTTTTTTTTTTTTGTCTGATTTCAGGGTGCAGAACGTAAAATAAGAGATGAAGAACGTAAGCAGAGCAAGAGAAAAGGCAAGTGTACTGAGCCCAACTCCCAGATGAACTGTAAGTAAGAATGATACGGGTGCAAGAAATCCTCCACTTCCCCTTATCACATTCTTAAGATGCTCCTACATGTTGGACTTGGGTCCCACTGACCTTCTTCCTTCACCTTTTTTCATGTCAGACAAAGGATCTCTTGTATGTTTTCCCTTTGCTCTTAAAGAAGGGGTTTGACTGTATTAGAAAAACCTACCCGCTTTTTTTTTCACAAACCATGACGCGCCTGCCTTCAGGTTGGGTGTGGTATTGCAGCTCCGCCCCATTCACCTCAATTAATCTTCACTGCAATACTCAGACACAACCTGTAGACTGAGGTGGCGCTGTTTTTGGAAGAAATTGGTTAGAGTTTTCTAATCCTGGACAACCTTTCTCATCATTGTTGATATATACATGCTCGGCCCAAGTGAGCATGCATGCAACAGCTATTGAGAGCGTATGATCAGTTTTAACCCCTGATAAAAGACATGTCGTACAATCTTGATCTTTCCAACACCTTACCATAGGAATCACATTTACAAGACTGTTAAATCTTTAGCGTGTAAGTTTCAGAAGAACTTGCAGCGGAATGTCTGTGTGTTCCGCTAGCTCCTCCCCTCTCCATAGAATTGTAAAAGCACCAACTGCCATCTCCTATCCCAGTAATGGTGAAATCTGTGTTCACTGAAGACAGATTTTACCCATGAATTGAAAGTGAGTGATCAGTCCAAGAAGAGAAAGAAGCAGATTGCTCTGATTAAAATAGATTGCAGATAGATATAGATTTTCATGTGTACAATAATATTGATTTGTGAAATAAAAATTAAATTGACAGTCACTCTTTGTTGTGAATCTCCATCTTTTATAATTTGCTTTAGGTTCCAAATACTGTATTGCTTATTTTCTTTAAATATCTTAATAGTGGTCTGAGCTACTATAATCCCAATACACCGCTCCAAATACTCCACATACTCCAATTTTAAGGGAATATGTCATCAGAAAATAACCTATTCTTTAAATCAGGTTTTTGTTTTAACTTTTATATATTTATATATATATATATATATATATATATATATATTACTCCATATCCTTATCTATTAAAAATGAGAAATCTTGTCATTTTCACATTGGCCTCTGGGGATTTTTTTTTTTTTTTTTTAGACTGTTTCCAGAAATGCACATTAGCAGCAATAGACAGGCAATAGAAACTTTATATTGAAAGATCTAATGAGTGTGTGCCAAGGTCATTGTGAAGGGAGGAGGAACTGTAATATCACCTTTTGTTATTGGTGGATCCTATTATCAGCTGTGTACAGAGGGGGTTTTCTGTCATTGTAATCCTGCCTCTGATGATAATGCACCTGCTGAAAATTCTTCCTGAAAGGACAGGCAGTAAGACTAAAAAAAAAAAAAAACCCAGTGGCCAGTGTGACAATTGCAAGATTACTATTTCTGATTCTAATTCTATAGGGTGGGCCATTTATATGGATACACCTAAATAAAATGGGAATGGTTGGTGATATCAACTTCCTGTTTGTGGCACATTAGTATATGGGAGGGGGAAAACTTTTCCAGATGGGGGGTGACCATGGCGGCCATTTTGAAGTTGGACATTTTGGATCCAACTTTATTTTTTTTCAATGGGAAGAGGGTCATGTGACACATCAAACTTATTAAGAATTTCATAAGAAAAACAATGGTGTGCTTGGTTTTAACGTAACTTTATTCTTTCATGAGTTTTTTTACAAGTTTATGACCAATTATAAAATGTGTTCAAAGTGCTGCCCATTGTGTTGGATTGTCAATGCAACCCTCTTCTCCCACTCTTGACACACTGATAGCAACACCGCAGAAGAAATGCTAGCACAGGCTTCCAGTATCCGTTGTTTCAGATGCTGCGCATCTCGTATCTTCACAGCATAGACAATTGCCTTCAGATGACCCCAAAGATAAAAGTCTAAGGGGGTCAGATCTGGAGACCTTGGTGGCCATTCAACTGGCTCACGACGACCAATCCACTTTCCAGGAAACTGTTCATGTAGGAATGCTCGGACCTGACACCCATAATGTGGTGGTGCAGCATCTTGTTGGAAAAACTCAGGGAACGTGCCATCTTCAGTGCATAAAGAGGGCAGCACATCATCATGTAGCAAATTCAGATATCCTGTGGCATTGAGGTTTCCATGGATGAAGAATGGCCCCACTATCTTTGTACCCCATATACCACACCATACCATGGTTCTTGTATTCCAACAGTCTTGGAGGGATGTATCCACTGTGGGTTAGTGTCAGACCAATAGCGGTGGTTTTGTTTGTTAACTTCACCATTCACAAAAAAGTTTGCCTCATCACTGAACATAATGTTCTGTGTAAACTGAGGGTCCTGTTTCAACTTTTGTTTTGCCTATTCTGCAAATTCAGTGCGCCGATCTGGGTCATCCTCGTTGAGATGCTGCAGCAGCTGGATTTTGTAAGGGTGCCATTTGTGAGTAGCTAATATCCGCCGAAGGGATGTTCGACTGATGCCACATTCCCTGAGTTTTTCCACAAGATGGTGCACCACCACATTATGGGTGTCAGGTCCGAGCATTCCTACATGAACACTTTCCTGGAAAGTGGATTGGTCGTCGTGGGCCAGTTGAATGGCCATCAAGGTCTCCCGATCTGACCCCCTTAGACTTTTATCTTTGGGGTCATCTGAAGGCAATTGTCTTCCCCCTCCCATATACTAATGTGCCAAAAACAGGAAGTTAATATCACCAACCATTCCCATTTTATTTAGGTGTATCCATATAAATGGCCCACCCTGTATATAGTATATTATAATATAATATGATAAAACAGGTCATTTATGTTCTGACTAATTCCATTAAAAAATTCTGTCACCACTAGGGGGAGTTTAGGAGTCTACAGTAATCTCCTTAGCGCCCACTAGTGGTGGCTGTAGGCAGCTAGAATATGGTGATAAAGATTTAGCCTTAGAAAGAGTTTTGATTTCTGTATTGGAAAATGGAGTTCTGATTGCTGTAAATATAGATTAAGAAGGTAATTTGTGCAGAACTGTGTACTTATTAAGATTAACCACTCAGGGGAGCAATAGGAATAAAATAAAAGAAGAAAACGGCCATTTTTGACCTGGTGACAGGTCCTCTTTAATGAGGTTCTCCACGATACTGACAAATCCCTCCTCTAGGCCGGGCCTGTAAAATAAAAAACACTAATGTAATTGGCCCCCATACACATAAGAGCAAAGTCAGTAAAGCGCTCCAATTCTGGTGTGACCCGCTCACTATCCTGTGTGTATGGCGGGATCGTCCTGACTCTCCAGCATAATATAAGCTAGGAAAAAGAAGAATCTAACATGTTGGATGTTGACATCAGATCTTTTTTGTTTTCCCACTGCTGGGGCTCACTGACCACAGCCTAGTAGCCTCCTATTAAACACATGCACGCATGACTGAGCAGAGTGTGCATGTGTATGGGGGGATCAGGAGAAATTGGGCTATTGAAAATATATGTACACCTTGGAATGAGCAGCGGCACATTGTTTTTTATTTTACCCAGTTTGGCCTATTTGTGAGACTTGTCAGAATCTTGGGGAAACTCCTTTAACCTGAAATTGCACACTGTGAACTCCGGGCAACAATCACCAATGCAGTTTTAGGCTATGTTCATACTTTGCGTTTTTGAGGGGTTTTTTATGCACATTTTAAGCTGCGTTTAACAGTATCAGCAAAAGCTATGAGATTTCAGAAATCTCATGCACAGTTTTTTTTCCCTGATTGAATTTGAATACTGCTGCATTTTTGAAAACTGCATCATGTCACTTCTTGGGTGAAAAAACACTGAATAGAAAGCAATGAATAAGTGCAAAAATGCAGCAAAAACACAGGTATCAGGTTTTGCTGCATTTTTAGTGAAAAAAGCATGTGCAGCAGTATGTGAAACCCCCGCCCCAAAGTTTAAATCCTAATGTCTTGATCTCATCACCTGAGATGGCAGTTTAGGATTAGTACAATTTAATTTAATTATTGATGTTTGCAAAATAAACATTGGCCGATCAAGATGGGAAATTGAGCAAGGGCTGACCAAAGTGTGAAAGTAAACGGTGTCCTACAAACTCAATACTCTGCCAATGTTGTAGGTAAACTATTCCCACCCAATTCAGCCCCCCGCTTTACATTTGTAATGTGCATTTTTTTTTATGAACTTTTTTGTTCAGAATAGTCTTTTTTTTTCAGACCTAAGAATCTTTTTCCACTAAATAATTTGATCAAATTGCCCTTTTTTTTTTTTTCTTCAAAAAATGGTTTGATGTTTTCACATATGTCTTGCATTGGTGACCTGTTTTCATGCTTCTGTGGTGGAAGCAAAGCTGAACTTTGGGATCCTGAAAAATGCAGCAAAACCTGCTTTTTGTAAGCAGCTTTTATACTGCCAAGAGAGCAGGTTTTGCCTGCAGAAAAAAAAGCAGCAAAACGCAATGTGTGAACATAGCCTTACAATCTATGCACAGTGTAAACTATATACATACACATATAATATACTAATTTTGTTTTCTTTTTAACTTGCTGGCAACTGAGGAAAATAAAAGGAAAATGGTAAATGCACAGCAACATTTATAATAACTTTCCTACTGATTACAGGGTCAAACCTTTTTAAAACTGATGCTTGCAAAGTGTGCAATAAAGGGTTAGGACAAAATGTTAAGCAGCACTATAATAAGTGTTGGGTTTAGACCGATTTTTCTTTGCTCCCAAGACGTCACGTGGAGGATTTTCCTACTGTGTATTACCAGAGCTCTTCCCTTTATGAACAGGAACTATTCTGGTGATAGGATTTCTCATTGCTGCGCCTCCTTATTCCCTGGCATCGTCTTCCGGAGAGCGCCTCCGAGCTGTCATGCCAGTGATCTGATTGTCAAGTCTTTGTTTTCCACAGTTACTGATGTGAAAGGGGCTCTTCTCCCATCCCACAAAAGGACGGACATCACAGTGTTCAAACCAATGCAGGACCTGGACACGCAGCCGGTCCTGTTCATCCCAGATGTGCACTTTGCCAATCTCCAGCGCACCACTCATGTAAGTGCCCTGACCCCATGATAACACGGGCAGGGGGTGTATGTTATACCCACATACAGAAGCATTGATAGAAATGAAAGACCATGTATTCCCTTTAATAATTCTTCATTATTTTCCCACTTCAGGTTCTCCCACTGTCTTCAGAGGAAATGGAAGGTGAAAGGTGAGCTACAAGTTTTACTGGGCATCATACAACAGAAGGCAGAAATTACAAAATCTGTACTTCTTCCCCATACATGTGCACGCTCGGTTTGACTGAATGTGCATATATTCTGATTGGGGAGAAGGGAGTAAGTCGCTGCAGAAATCTCTGGCAGACGCTTATCTCCCCTGGGCGCAAGAAGGATCTGGCATGTTACAATAACAGCCTGTTCCTGCTCTCCCCCAATATGTGATGCAGATTGTACTGTTAATGCTATAAAAATAATACTGGGTACCCATTAAAAACACCTACAGACTTCCTGGCTAATGGGGATAGAGCCTCTGCTCTTAGAGGGCTTCTCCAAAGTAGGAAAAAAAATTGTCCTGAATAAATTCCTAGATGGCTTTCATTAAAAGATCATTGGTTTTGTCTAGGGAGGTAATCACTCACTGTAATTTCTCATTACACTGAGCGATGCCTATCCCAGAGTATTAATAAGACAGGAGCCCATGAGCATGTGCAGTAGGCACCTCCGCTGATTTCACCCACAGATTGATAGTAGTAGGACAGGAGCCCATGAGCATGTGCAGTAGGCACCTCCGCTGATTTCACCCACAGATTGATAGTAGTAGGACAGGAGCCCATGAGCATGTGCAGTAGGCACCTCCGCTGATTTCACCCACAGATTGATAGTAGTAGGACAGGAGCCCATGAGCATGTGCAGTAGGCACCTCCGCTGATTTCACCCACAGATTGATAGTAGTAGGACAGGAGCCCATGAGCATGTGCAGTAGGCACCTCCGCTGATTTCACCCACAGATTGATAGTAGTAGGACAGGAGCCCATGAGCATGTGCAGTAGGCACCTCTGCTGATTTCACCCACAGATTGATGGTAGTAGGACAGGAGCCCATGAGCATGTGCAGTAGGAAACGCTGCTGATGTCACCTAGAGATTGATAGTAGTAGGACAGGAGCCCATGAGCATGTGCAGTAGGAAACTCTGCTGATGTCACCTAGAGATTGATAGTAGTAGGACAGGAGCCCATTAGCATGTGCAGTAGGAAGGTCACCTGGAGATGACCTGTACTATCAATCTGTAGGTGACATCAGCGGAGCTTCTTACGGCACATGCTCATGGACTCCTGTCCTACTAACATTTTAGGACCGGATTCTGTAATTGTAGCAAGACCGAGGCCATTTTAATGTACAACCATAGTTATTACCTTCCTATACGACGCATGTCATTTTGCTAATTTAAAGATATGTATAAATATATTCATGAATAAATAAATGACATTATGGAGAGCCCCTCTTAAATATAGGGATGTTGATTTTCGAACAGTTTTTGGATTTTTATTTTTTTTACTGTTTATTAGAGAAGGGCTGAAAACATGATTCAGTATTCTATAAAATTTTTACACTTGTGTTCATTATATTTCTCTGGTTTCAGCTCAGGGATGAAGAGAGTGCCTTTCTCACAGGAAGAAGACTACACTGCACCCCCCGCCAAGATGCCAAGAGTGGACGACCCAAAGAGAGGTAGTTATACAGCGCTCTGCCTTTTCCGCCAGTCTGTCCAATTAGAAAACTGAGATTTGCCTGCTGTTAAAGGGGTATCCCAGCTGTCAACAATGCCGGCATTTTCCTTTTTTTTTCTGTTACATCGGTCTTCATCTTTATGGTGTTGTGCTGTTTTCCATGAATACATATTCTTTCTGCTTTCCCCTTTCAGTGCTGTTATACGTGAGGACAGAAGCCGAAGAAGTCTTTGATGCCCTTATGTTGAAAGATCCATGTCTAAAAGGGTTGATGGAGGCGGTAAGTGATGTAACTATATACCATGTCATTCAAAAAAAAAAAGTGCTGCAGCGGCCGGTAACTTTTACTTGTTTGCTTTTATTCTCCCTCATTCAACTTTTGCTAAATACTTTACAGGATAACTGTCTGTAAGATCCACCCCAATCCCACATCTATCAGTATCCAGGTCTCTGAAGGGTAAATCCATGGACCCTTCCTTTACATTTCAATCTGTTTTTGAATTACACAGTGATTCATTAACATCTCATTTGCATATGCATTAAAATGCCAAGTGCACTGGGCTTTTCAGAGCACTTAACAAATCTATGCCCCCTGAGGTTGTATTCCCACCTGGCTTCTTTAGCTTGATTGATAGATCACTGTCAAACTGTTAACTCAAACTCAGGCATCAAGCAAGAAAATCTGACAGTGAGTTATCAAGCTAAAAAGGCTGCTTCTGGGTGGGGAAACAGCCTCAGGAGGCATAGACTTCTTAAATGCTGTCACGCCCAGAGCATATAATTCCTCACTTGCATATGAATACAAAAGTTAATTGTTTTGGGAATGCAGCAACAGATCGAAGACATAAAGGTGTCGATGGGTTAACAGTTAATGTCCATATAAATAGTTTGGGTGTGGTGGGTTAGTCTTACTGTCAGATTTCCTCTAAAGAGATTCCTTCAGAACAATTCACCCTGCAAAACTGTTTATATGATCGTGTTAATCTCAGAAATCTAAACCTTTACTGATACAATCTGTTGCTGCCCAACTTTAAAGGGAATCTGTCAGTAGGATCACCTCTCCTAACTTGTTTATATGGGCATGTAGGTCATAGGAAGCTGAATAAAATGATACCTTGATAGCTGCGATCCGATGTTTTATACCAGAGAGAGACACATTTTTGTTAAGATCTATGGGCTGGACCATAGATCTCCCTGAGAATGTCTTTAGAACTTATTTTAATGAGGGACCGTTAGCAGTGCGAGACATGTAATGACTGATAGTCTGCTCTCCTGATCTACATGTCTCACACTGGTAACGCCCCCTTTCATTTAAAATAATCTCTGGAGGCAGATTCTCAGGGAGATCTATGTCCGGCCCATAGATCTTAACAGCTCATTTACATATTAAGAAAACACGTGAATTTCTCTTGAAAAAGACATCAGATCGCGGATATCAAATACCTGCATGCGATATAAACTGCTTAGGGAGGTTGATTCTACTGATGGATTTACTTTTAAGTTTTCTGGGGCGAGATCAGAGCATTTTCAAAGCTTCTGTATCCATGGCTCTAGTCCCTGCCTATCCCACCTTCCTCTGCTTCACTATAAACTAGTGGCGTACTTTTACCTAGCTAAGGACGAACTGTTTATTTTTGTCAATTTCCCTGGAAATTTCAACAATTTTTTTTTTTTTTTTTTCTCTCCACCTCTCTTCTAGATCTCTGAAAAATATGAAGTTCCTTTGGAGAAAATCGGAAAAATTTTTAAGAAATGTAAAAAAGGGTAAGTGTCCGACTGTGCTTGGTGACAAACTGTTTTTTGTTTAATAGTCGAAATTTCTTTTGTGAATTAATTGAGAAAGTCCTTTTTGGAGAAAGGTGATTGTGGAATAATAAAACAATTCAGAATCCTGATCCTTTCCCATGCTATAATATATAAACTGAGATTAACTAATGTGTTCTGAGCTACACATAGCCTTCAAACCAAACCAATGTATCTGTTATGCAAGAATATAATACGCTATTTCCCCTGTTGGGGGCGCTGCTGAGAAATTGAACACTTGCTGCTAAGTTACTGTGATCTCAGTAGCTTGGACACTTAAGAACCTCCATAATAAAAAGTGATTGCTCCAAAGAGGACAAACACCTATGAGGATAAGAAATATGCAGCTCAAATCACGTTTGCTTAAAAAGATCATGTCATATTGAAAGTATGGTCCAATCTGCAGGTAACGTGTTTTAGAGCAAGATAAGCTGAGCAGCTTGATGTCCATATTTGTGGGAAAAGATTCAGTACAACTAGTATGTACAGTACAGACCAAAAGTTTGGACACACCTTCTCATTTAAAGATTTTGCATTCTCTTGATGAGCTTCAAGAGGTAGTCACTGGAAATGGTTTTCACTTCACAGGTGTGCCCTGTCAGGTTTAATAAGTGGGATTTCTTGCCTTATAAATGGGGTTGGGACCATCAGTTGTGTTGTGCAGAAGTCTGGTGGATACACAGTTCATAGTCCTACTGAATAGACTGTTAGCTGCTTTTTTCTTGCCATAATACAAATTCTAAGAAAAACGAGTGGCCATCATTACTTTGAGAAATGAAGGTCAGTCAGTCCAAAAAATTGGGCAAACTTTGAAAGTGTCCCCAAGTGCAGTTGCAAAAACCATCAAGCTCTACAAAGAAACTGGCTCACATGAGGACCGCCCCAGGAAAGGAAGACCAAGAGTCACCTCTGCTTCTGAGGATAAGTTTATCCGAGTCACCAGCCTCAGAAATCGCAGGTTAACAGCAGCTCAGATTAGAGACCAGGTCAATGCCACACAGAGTTCTAGCAGCAGACACATCTCTACAACAACTGTTAAGAGGAGACTTTGTGCAGCAGGCCTTCATGGTAAAATAGCTGCTAGGAAACCACTGCTAAGGACAGGCAACAAGCAGAAGAGACTTGTTTGGGCTAAAGAATACAAGGAATGGACATTAGACCAGTGGAAATCTGTGCTTTGGTCTGATGAGTCCAAATTTGAGATCTTTGGTTCCAACCACCGTGTCTTTGTGCGACGCAGAAAAGGTGAACGGATGGACTCTACATGCCTGGTTCCCACCGTGAAGCATGGAGGAGGAGGTGTGATGGTGTGGGGGTGCTTTGCTGGTGACACTGTTGGGGATTTATTCAAAATTGAAGGCATACTGAACCAGCATGGCTACCACAGCATCTTGCAGCGGCATGCTATTCCATCCAGTTTGCGTTTAGTTGGACCATCATTTCTTTTTCAACAGGACAATGACCCCAAACACACCTCCAGGCTGTGTAAGGGCTATTTGACCAAGAGGGAGAGTGATGGGGTGCTACGCCAGATGACCTGGCCTCCACAGTCACCAGACCTGAACCCAGTCGAGATGGTTTGGGGTGAGCTGGACCGCAGAGTGAAGACAAAAGGGCCAACAAGTGCTAAGCATCTCTGGGAACTCCTTCAAGATTGTTGGAAGCCCATTTCCGGTGACTACCTCTTGAAGCTCATCAAGAGAATGCCAAAGCAGTCATCAAAGCAAAAGGTGGCTACTTTGAAGAACCTAGAATATAAGACATATTTTCAGTTGTTTCACACTTTTTTGTTAAGTATATAATTCCACATGTGTTAATTCATAGTTTTGATGCCTTCAGTGTGAATGTACAATTTTCATAGTCATGAAAATATAGAAAAATCTTTAAATGAGAAGGTGTGTCCAAACTTTTGGTCTGTACTGGTATGTATGTATGTATGTATGTATGTATGTATGTATGTATGTATGTATGTATTCATTTAAACACCTGTTCATTCTCAGATCAGAAGTCAAGTGGGCGGTCTTACACTGTGATGAGCAGCTAAACTATGCACTGCCCACTGGACTCCTAAGCCTAGAATGAGCAGAGGTTTAAGTAAGGTAGAATAAATTTTCTCCCAAAAATTATATCAATTTGTTCAGCTCATTTTGCTCTAAAATATAAGTGAACTTAACTACTTAAAGGGGTTTTCCAATCTCCAGGATCCTAGCACAATAAGCAGTTGCAGCAGTAGTAGCAGTTGCAGTAGCAGTAGTCTCCAATTAGAAATGTACATATTGGGATAGGATCTTGGAAATGGGCATACCCCTTTTAAAGAAAACCTTGAAAATGGAAAGTTGACATTTTAATCATTCCACTTGACAATGGCTTTTGGAATAAATTAAAATGTTCACTATTTTTTTTACTGGTTATCACTTTCACATAAAACGATTATTTATTATCTTCCTCATTTTTTTTCATCCAGAATCCTGGTTAACATGGATGACAACATAATCCAACATTATTCAAATGAAGACACATTCCATCTTCTGATCGAAGAGTCTGGAGGATCGTACAAGCTGACTCTCACAGAAATCTAACCTTCATCACTTTCCACCCCAGTGCCCTTAGACTGGACATGAAGGGGCAATGTTCATCTCTAGAATGGTTCTGCTTCTTTTGTAGGAAACTAGACCCCTCTACAAAATGTCCCCCCTTAATTAAACTTCCCTTTTTTTTTGGACTTCACCAGCATGAGCCAGACCCGTCAATCTCGGCAAATGTTAGAAGACCAAAAAAGATGTTGTGTAACATGATCCGAAATTCAGGCCAAGACTGAGCCACATGTCTATATCAAGATGTGACCGTTTTGTAAAGGTTCGAGGTGTTCTGTCAAGGACCAGGTCAAATTGGGCAGAGAAGAGCCTACAGCATAACATGAAGAGGCTAAAAAAAGGGGCTTTACGTCCTTTAAAAAAAATCCCCTAAGAGTGCCCTTGTATGTGAAGAACAAAATTGGGATTTGTCTGAAAACCCAACGACTATGTAAATAAGAAGTGCAATATATATATTTTTTGTAACTTGTTTGTATAGGTGTATATACACATGAGCGGATTACCTATATAATATAATATAATGAAGTCTAGTATGCATGTGGATATTGGTGAGGTTTTTATTTTATATTTTTTTGTTGTTTTCTAGATGTGTGGTGCCAAATGAAGGGACCATAATTTATGTAACAAAGGCACCACAGGATGAAGGGTCCAATTTTAGAAAACAGCCGGGCACCGCCGATGCCACGTTAGTATCGTGGGCCAGTGCTTTTTTTTTTTAAACATTTTTAGGCAGGAAATTTGTATTAGGCTCAGAAATTACGCACATTGTACAAAAGAAAAATGACTTTCTATATCAACTAGAAGCCATATTTGCCTTTTTTTTTTTTGTGAAAAATTTAAAAAAAAAATAAAATAAAAATTGTCCAATCACATACAAGTGATAGATGTCCCCCAGTAACTAGATCTATGCTTTCATTGTGATCTAATCTATCGATTTTGCTCAAAGCCTTTCTTTTTCTACTCCTAAGAGTTTCCTGGGTTGATTTCACACATCACATCTGCAAATCCTATTTTTTTTTGTTTAATAACTGAAACCATTTTGCACTAGATGTGTGAAATCTGCCGATCCGCCACCTGTAAGTCATCAGACAGTGATTTTTTTTTTTCAGTGGCGGCATTTAGCGATGTCCATGGTAAAATATTCACTATGAAATGGTTGTATGTCACTAGAGGAAAAAAAAAATTCTTGCCGAAGAAGTATATTTGATTGAGGTGCAATACCAGACATGGCCATGGTGGGGCGATGCTTCTGTTCCTAATCTTCTACAAAGTTTTTAAGCCCCAACCTTAACCTTATGGAGTAGTGTTTCTTTCCATTAAAGTGCCAGGCCAGCAAACTTCGTTCTCTCAGCACTCCTCCACTCTCTGTATATATTTCTGAATGTATAGATCCCAGGACTCTTTGTATATACATTTTATATATTTGGATATTTTAAAAAGTGCCTTTTTTTATTGACACAGAACAGAATAATAGAGAAAGGGTTTACGTTTCTGCTTCAGGGATATTGTCTTAAAAATAATGTGTAAAAGTGAAAATCTTATTTGTTACAGTGTAATGTGGGAAATGTATGTGGTTTATAAGTAAATTGGTACAAGTATGACTTCTAGGTTCCATTTCTGATATGTCTCCTATGTATGATTTGTATCTACATTATTCATTTTATATACATTTTCTGAAATGTGTGGGGTTTTTTTTGTTTTTTTTTAAAGCCGCGTAAAACCTCAAATTTCAGGAAAATTGACTCGAGCTTGCTGATCTCTACAGACAGTGTTTTCACATGTCCTAAAAAAAAGTCTTACTCTTCTTGGTTTGGAGGACAAAACTTGCCCATTTAAAGGGTTTGTTCAGGCATTGGGTAGAAATCTGCAGTCACTCTATTATGTCATGATTCGGCTCCAGGAGCCGATTTGTATACATGTGGTCATGTGCCAACTAGATGTATGTATTGAGCGAGGGCGGGCACGTCTAGTTGGAATGTGGCCAGAAGTATGCAAATCACATACTTGCGATCACATGACCGCCTGCTCTCAGCATGAGAGAATCCTGAAGGTGTGCAGTGTGCGCACTGTGAGGATACACAAGTCTGCAGTCACATAGTGACCCCTCTAAATGAATGAGTTAATGGACCGCACATAGAAATCAACAGTGTGTTGTCTGTTATTGACTCATGGCTTGTGAGGAAATGCTTGAGGTACCTAAGAGTTGACATACGGATGGTAAAAAAAACGGACCAAAGACAGATGGAAAGTGGATCCAGCTCACTGATAAAACTGCTCCATATTTTGCAGTTTTATTGCATGTGTGATTTCAGCCTTAGACCAGAATTTTTGGAGCCAATGACTCGACCTCTCTGAGTGACCAACTTTTAGCTTTGCTGCATAAATCTCCAATAGGAATTGGAAAGATTGGTACTTGCCAACACCACCACCTTCATAACCTGTGACTGCATCTGCCAGTTCACTGTTTTTACTGCTCAGCATTACAGACTAGATGGCCGTCACTACATCACGCTGGGTTCACATCTGCGTGGTCATTTTTGGTTTTCTGTTCCATTATAGGAGGAGAAAATTGAAAATGACAAGATTTGAGATCCGTCACACAGCAGACACCAATTACGTCGGACAGACCCCCCACTGACTAATAACAGGGTCTGCGATCTTATAACACGTTGTGCTATATCTTTTCTGACAAATGAGTCTCAGAATGGATTCTCCGGTGCGGATGTGAGCCGAGCTGTACCAGTACAAGGGTAAAAACTGTAACCTCAGCAGTAGAGAAGAGCGAATCTCTCAATATTCTCTTCTAGGAAATACTTGATTTAGTCCAAACCAAAAGTGCCCCCCGAAAGGACATTTATAAAGCTCTGAGAATTCTCCAGACCCCATAATATACGGAGAAGAGGGAAGAGGTTAAAAGCTTATATGCACCTAACCTGCCACTTCAGCTCCAAGCCTGGTGCTTTGCTCCAACCCCTGTAGTCTTCAGATATCTCAACACTGGATGGGACGCTTGGTCACCTGACCGCATGAGGCCGAGTTGGCATTGGAAGATCCGAAGACTGAAAGGACTGCCAAAGGAGCTGTGGTGGCAAGAAAAGGTGACCATAAGCTTTTGTTATTTTTTAACCCCTTCATGGCTCTCAAAATAATCCAGAAAAATTATGTCTGGCTTCGAAACCATTTTGCTGACTTTGAAAGAATCGAAAACTGAAAAAACTCAGATTCTGTTGAGTCCAAAATTAACAACAAATTTGTTCTTTTAATCTGCAAATCAAAGGGTCAGATTCCTTTCCTACCAAATACATAGACTACAGAATAGGAGATGAATACATTTATAGGGGTGCCAAGCCTTGAACTCCTAAAGTTAGGTTACGCCCCCACGATGATATTTTGACGCTACGTATTATTGCAGAGCAGAAGACGCAGCGTCTCACAGTTCCAGCAAAGTGGATTGGATTTATAGAAATCTGTCCACTGTGCCCACACTGACCTGCGGTGCAGTTTTGAAATCCACATCTCAATTTCTCTTGCATTAAATATGTATTTTATTTGTGGATTTTCCCCATAGACTTGAATGAGATGAGGAAAATCTGCAGGTTAAAAAAAAAAAAAGCATGTAATCTGCACATGACTTTATCAAAGCCAAATACCAGGAAATATCAAAATTTACCTACCAACAAGAGACAAAAACATGATTAAAAAAAAGCATGTAAAGAAAAGGCACTCAAAAACGTAAAGAGAAGACGCATGTGACCTGCTGTAATTTACAGTTGAAACCAGAAGTTTACATACACTGTATAAAAAGACACATCTGCAGGTTTTTCTCAATATCTGACATGAAATCAGAATAAACCTTTCCTGTTTTAGGTCAATTAGGATTACTATAATTTTTAATATTTGCCAAATGGCAGAATAATGAGAGAGAGAGAATGTTTTAAGGCATTTTTATTACTTACTGCAAAGTCAAAAATTTACATTGATTTCATTAGTATTTGGTACCATTGCCCTTAAACTGAATGACTTGGGTCAAACGTGTGGGATATCCTTCCACAAGCTTCTCACAATAGTTGGTCGGAATTTGGGCCGATTCCTCCTGACAAAACTGGTGTAACTGATCCAGGTTTGTAGGTCGCCTTGTTCGCACCTGCCTTTTCAGCTTTGCACATACATTTTCAATAGGATTGAGATCAGGGCTTTGTGATGGTCACTCCAAAACATTGAGTTTGGTATCCTTAAGCCACTTTGTTAACATTTTGACAGTATGCTTTGGGTCATTGTCCATTTGGAAGACCCCTTTCCGCCCAAGCTTTAACTTCCTGACCCATGTCTTGAGATGTTGCTTCAGTATTGCCACATACACTTCACAAAATAGATGGCATCATGAGAAAAGAAGATTTTCAGTCCCTCCTGCAGAAAAACAACCCCACAACATGATGCTGCCACCCCCGTGTTTCACAGTTGGGATGGTGTTCTTAGGCTTCCAAGCTTCTCCCTTTTTCCTCCAAATGTAATGATGGTCATTTTGCCCAAAAAGTTACATTTTAGTTTCATCAGACCACTGGACATGTCTCCAAAAATGAAGGTCTTTGTTCCTGTGTGCATTTGCAAACATTAATCTGGCTTTATTATGTTTCTTTTGGAATAATGGCTTCTTCCTGGCAGAGTGGCCTTTCAGCCCATGTTGCTACAGTACTTGTTTCACTGTAGATATTGACACAATCTTACCAGCTTCTGCCATCATCTTCACAAGGTCTTTTGCTTTTGTCCTTGGGTTGATATGCAAATCTTGGACCAAAGCATGTTCATCTCTGGGACACAGAACCCATCTCCTCCCTGAGCGGTATGATGGCTGGACATTCCCATCTTGTTTGTACTTGCGTATAGTTGTTTGTACAGATGAAAGAGGCACCTTCATGTATCTTGAAATTGTACCCAAGGATGAGCCAGTCTTGTGCAAGTCCACAATTCTCTTCCTGATATCTTTAGACTTTCCCATGATGCTACACAAAGAAGCAGTGTGTTTCAGGTGTGCATTAAAATACAACAACAGGTGTGTCTCTAATTAACTAAGATGTTGCCAAAAAAACAGAAGCTTCCAAACACATGACATCATCATATGGGCAGTCCAGAATTGTTTAAAGGCATAGTAATCATAGTGTATGTAAACTTTTGACTTTGCAGTGAGTAATAAAAATGCCTTAAAACATTATCTCTCTCTCATTATTCTGGCATTTGGCAAATATTAAATATTATGGTAATCCTAATTGACCTAAAATGGGAAAGGTTTATTCTGATTTCATGTCAGATATTGAGAAAAACATTCATATGTGTCTTTATATATAGTGTATGTAAACTTCTGGTTTAACCTGTATTTGCTCTATAGATACAATATGAGTAGTTATCATGGAGCAATGTGCCACTCGTTTCCCTCCCACCAGTTATTGGGGTTCTTCGGGGGGACTTCAAGGGATATGATGATATGTTAAAATGATTGTGGATCATTTTGATTGGAAATTGTAGCCTTTTCTTCATTTGATTGGATTATAAATTTCTTATTCCTCCTATTGTTTACTATTGAGAAAATACACACGACAACTATATGCACAAAGCTGCATGTGATGTGTCAGCTTGCACTTTGCACTTTGACATGTTGCACAACCGTCTCTTTAGAAATGTACATGTGAAATTCCATCTATAAATTTGGATGATGAAATATCTAGGAATGCACCAATCAACTAATAACCAGCTATGTTAAATCTCCACAGCACTACAAATTTTGGCTATGTCTGTGGCTTAATGGGAACCTGTCAGCAGGATTTTGCTAAGCAAACTACAGGCAGTGTCATGTTGAGGCTGCTGCACTAATTAATCTGATATCTGAGGCGAAGAAATCCGTCTTGTGTAATCAGTGTTTGAAGTTTTGCGTTAATGATATGCTCGTTGTTAAGGATCTGGGTGGTCGAACCTCTGTGCCGCAGTGCAAGGAGGGACCCAGAGGGGCGTAACTAAGTATCAACTCAGACCGACCCTGGTCGTACGGCGGCTAACGACTCCGTGACCAGGGAGGGACTGAGCAGAGGGACCAGGTGCTACTCTGGGGACGACCTTGTAAGAGAGCAGGTGGCTCCCACGGGTCAGATGACTGGGACTGACCGGTATAGCGGATGGGCACAGCAAGCAGGCAGAAGTCTCTGGGTTAGCTGGCAGGTGGTCACGGCACGTGACGCCAGAGCAGGCTGAAGTCTCTAGGTTAGCAGACAGGTGGTCACGGCAAGTAACAGCAGAGCAGGCAGAAGTCTCTAGGTTAGCAGACAGGTGGTCACGGCAAGTGACAGCAGGAGCCTCCAGGTAGGCTATCAGGTAACAAGCAGGTAACAGGCGAGTGCTCCCAGGTGAGCGGGCTAGCAGGCACGGCAGGTAGCAGGCAGGTAACTGGCAGGTGCTTCCTGGTTAGCAGGCGGACTTGCCCATAGACAGACTGGTGGGTAGAACGGAAGACACACTGTCAGGCTGGAGAGTAGTCAGGCTGGCGGACTGGAACAGTAGTCAGGCTGGCAACTGGACCTGAGGGCTGAAGCAGAGGTAAGTATACTGTGCAACAACTATTGCTCGGGCACCTCCATTTTGGAGGAGGTGCCTTAAGCACAGTGCCCGGGAAGCAGCGCGCGCCGACAGCAGCAGGAGGAGGAGCGCTGGAGGACGCCACGCAGGGAGCGAGGAGGTGAGAGGGACGGCGTCTCTGCCTGGCAGGGGGCAGAGATGCCGATGCTACAGTACCCCCCCCCCCCTTTACGCCCCCTCTTTTTTAGGCCAGAAAGAAATCTTTCAAGGAGAAGCGGGGCGTGGATGTTCTTGGGTTCCCAAGTTCTCTCCTCTGGGCCAAACCCCTTCCAATCTACCAGAAAAAAGGTTTTTCCTCTTACCCTCTTGGTGGCCAGAATATTCTCTACCTCAAAAACGTCCTCAGCGGAAACCGGGGCAGGGGAAGTACCTGGATTATTGGAAAAAGAATTAAAGACAACTGGTTTGAGGAGAGATACGTGGAAGGAGTTGGGAATCCGTAAGGTGGCTGGAAGCTTTAACCTGTAGGCCACTGGATTGATTTGTTTAAGGACTTCAAATGGACCGATGAACCGAAGACCCAACTTGTAGGAGGGTATTTTGAGCCGAACATGTTTGGAGGAGAGCCAAACCTTATCTCCCGGACGAAATTGAGGCGGATCCAGACGTCTTTTGTCAGCAAATCTCTTCATCCGCTTGGAGGACTGAAGAAGTGCGGACCTAGTATTCTCCCAAATGGTGGAAAATTCGTTGACTAGAGACTCCGTGGCAGGGTTGTCCACAGAAGCAGAGGCGGGAAACGGAATCCGGGGATGTTGACCATAGACTATAAAGAATGGGGACTTGGAAGTTGATTCGCTCTCATGGTTGTTGTAGGAGAATTCGGCCCATGGTAGGAGGTCCACCCAATCAGTATGGTGAGCATTAACAAAGTGCTGGAGGTAGCCGGTAAGGATCTGGTTGATCCGCTCCACTTGACCATTGGACTGTGGATGGTAAGCTAAGGAGAAATCTAGGGTGACATCCAGCAGCTTACACGTAGTTCTCCAGAAACGTGAGGTGAACTGAACCCCTCGATCCATCACTATGTGGAGGGGTAGACCATGGAGACGGAAGATATGAAGGAAAAAGTCCTTAGTTAGCTCTGATGCAGACGGGAGGCCAGGCAGAGGGATGAAGTGGGCCATCTTAGAAAAGCGGTCGGCAACCACCCAAATGACTGTACAACCAGCAGAGACAGGGAGATCTGTAATAAAGTCCATAGCAATGTGTTGCCACGGGGCATCAGGTACGGGAAGAGGTAGGAGATGACCAGCTGGTAGATGTCTGGGAACCTTGTTACGGGCACAAGACGAACAGGCTGAGACGAAGTCTACCACATCCTTGCGCAGGGTAGGCCACCAGTAATGTCGGGTAATGAGCAGGAAGGTCATTTTCTGGCCAGCATGGCCGGCTAGTTTAGATGAATGACCCCAGTGAAGAACCCTCCTCTGATCTGGTACTGCTACAAATGTCTTACCGGGTGGAAGACTAGTCAGATCCAAGGGGGCCACATTCATAACCTTGGAGGGATCAGTGATGTGCATAGGCTCCTCCTCTTGGTCGGAGGACAGGAAGGATCGGGACAAGGCGTCGGTTTTGACATTCTTGTCCGCCAGGCAGAAATGTAGAACAAAGTCGAAGCGGGCGAAGAACAAAGACCACCGGGCCTGACGCGGATTGAGTTTTTGGGCATTTTGGAGATATGCCAGGTTTTTGTGATCTGTATAGATGATCACCGGGTATAGAGCCCCTTCAAGCGGGTAATGCCACTCCTCCAGTGCCAACTTGATGGCTAACAATTCTCTGTCTCCAATGGAGTAGTTGCGCTCAGACGAGGAGAAGAGTTTGGAGAAGAAGCCGCAGGTTACCATTCTCCCGGATGAAGATTTTTGGGTGAGCACCGCTCCGGCTCTGGAGGAGGAAGCATCAACTTCCAGGAAGAACTGTTTGTTGCAGTCCGGACGGTGCAGTACTGGGGCAGAGGAGAAGGCTTGCTTTAAGGAAAGGAAGGCCTCCTCAGCTTCGGGCGACCATACTTTGGGATTTGCTCCCTTACAGGTGAGCGCAGATATGGGAGCAGTCCGGGAAGAGAAGTGCGGAATGAAGAGACGATAGTAGTTGGCGAAGCCCAGGAATCGCTGAATCGTCTTCAACCCATCTGGATGGGGCCACTTTAGGACAGCAGAGAGCTTATCGGGATCCATTCGTAGGCCTGTCTGGGAGATAACATAGCCCAGGAAAGGAAGAGAGGTCTGCTCGAAGAGGCACTTCTCAAACTTTGCATAAAGGTGATTCTGCCTGAGCCTAAGCAGGACCTGACGAACATCCCTCCGGTGTGTGGGAAGATCCGGAGAGAAGACCAAGATATCGTCCAGGAACACTACCATGCAAGAGTAAAGAAGATCACGGAAGATGTCATTGACCAATTCTTGGAAGACGGCGGGAGCATTGCAGAGACCGAAGGGCATCACACGGTATTCATAGTGACCATCCCGGGTATCGAATGCCGTCTTCCACTCGTCTCCTTGATGGATACGGACCAGGTTATATGCTCCACGTAGATCCAACTTAGAAAAGATCCTGGCGCCCTTAAGGCGAGCAAACAACTCGGAGATGAGCGGCAGGGGGTATTTGTTTTTTACCGTGATCTGATTGCGTCCTCTATAATCAATATAAGGGCGTAGCGAGCCATCCTTCTTCTTGACAAAGAAGAATCCGGCTCCAGCCGGGGAGGTAGATTTCCGGATGAATCCCCTAGCCAGATTCTCCTCAATGTATTCGGACATGGCCCGGGTTTCGGCTGCCGACAACGGATAAATACGCCCATGGGGGGGAGTGGCGCCAGGTACCAGGTCGATCGGGCAATCATATGGCCTATGGGGTGGCAGTGTCTCTGCTTCCTTTTTACCGAAGACATCTGCATAGGACCAGTATGGAGCCGGAAGACCGGGTAAATTAGCTGGGGTAGGTGGTGGACGAGCCGGGCGAACCGGAACCAGGCAGGTCCTGTGGCAGTCCTGACCCCACCGTAGTACTTCACCGGATTGCCAATTCAGCACGGGTTCATGCGTCTGGAGCCAGGGTAGACCTAGCAATAGGGAGTGGGAGAGTCCGGGTAGCACATGGAAGGAGATTTTCTCAGAGTGCAGCATTCCCACCTGTAGGGTTATGGGTTCAGTGACGAGCAGGATGGTCACCGAAAGGAGTCTTCCATCCATGGAGGCAACTGACAATGGTTCAGCCAGAGGGTTGGTGGGAATCCGGTATCTCTCTACCAGGGACTGGGAAATGAGGTTCCCAGCAGCTCCAGAATCCAGGTGAGCAATTTCAAAGTGACGATTCTCTCCCCAGGAGATAGAGACAGACAAAGTCAGGGACGGAGAGGGCTTACTTTTGCCTAGGACAACCTCTCCGAGCGGTCCTAGACACTGGAGTTTCCCCGGGCCTCTCCGGGCAGGAACGGATGAAGTGCTCCTTACTGCCACAATAGAAACAGCTCCCCTCAGCTCGGCGTGACTCTTGGCGAGATTTGACCATCTTGGTCTGGTCGATCTGCATAGGTTCGGGTGAGTGCGCCCGGGGAGTGACTGGTTGAGAGGCAGGTCTCTGGAAAGTAGGAGCAAGGCGAGGAAACTTTCTCTCCTGGGTAGTCTCTTTGGTACGTTCTTGGAAACGGATGTCAATCCGAGTAGCTAGTGACACTAGCTCATCCAGGGTGGTAGGAATGTCCCGACCGGCTAACTCATCCTTAATCCGACCGGAAAGACCCTCCCAGAAGACGGACACCAGAGCCTCGTTGTCCCAGTCAAGCTCAGAAGCGAGGATACGGAACCGTATGGCATATTGGCCCACGGTGAGACTCTCTTGGCGGAGACGTAGCAGAGAGGAGCCTGAAGAGGATTTTCGTCCAGGTTCATCGAAGACTTTCTGGAATGCAGCGAGGAAAGATGATAGGTCGGACACCAGGGGAACCCCTCTCTCTACCCCATGCCAGTGCTTTCCCAGTGAGATGGGACATGATGAATGCCACCTTGGCCCGGTCGGAGATGAGCTGATGTGCCAAGAGTTCGAAGTGCAGCGTGCACTAGTTTATGAAACCTCGAGCTAAGGCGGGGTTTCCTGCAAAACGTGGAGGTGCCGAGAGTCGGGATCCAGGGCTGGATGCCGTGGTATAGGTGGGCAGTGGTGCTGCCGGAGCGGTAGTCACACAACTCGAGGTGGATACAGGTGGGACAGACAGCGTGTCCAGTCGGGAGTTGACATTCCGCAGGTAGTTAAGAATGGTTTCCTGTTGGGATCTCTGATGGGAAACCTCCTGGTACAGGTCCGTAAGCGAGGGGGCTTGGGGGCCACCGGGTTCCATGGCCAGAGCAAACTGTTTACGGATCCGGGTGGTGGAACCTCTGTGCCGCGGTGCAAGGAGGGACCCAGAGGGGCGTGACTAAGTATCAACTCAGACCGACCCTGGTCGTACGGTGGCTAACGACTCCGTGACCAGGGAGGGACCGAGCAGAGGGACCAGGTGCTACTCTGGGGACGACCTTGTAAGAGAGCAGGTGGCTCCCACGGGTCAGATGACTGGGACTGACCGGTATAGCGGATGGGCACAGCAAGCAGGCAGAAGTCTCTGGGTTAGCTGGCAGGTGGTCACGGCACGTGACGGCAGAGCAGGCTGAAGTCTCTAGGTTAGCAGACAGGTGGTCATGGCAAGTGACAGCGGAAGCCTCCAGGTAGGCTGTCATGTAACAAGCAGGTAACAGGCGAGTGCTCCCAGGTAAGCGGGCTTAGCCAGCTCGGCAGGTAGCAGGCAGGCAACTGGCAGGTGCTTCCTGGTAAGCAGGCAGACTTGCCCATAGACAGACTGGTGGGTAGAACGGAAGACAGACTGTCGGGCTGGAGAGTAGTCAGGCTGGCGGACTGGAACAGTAGTCAGGCTGGCAACTGGACCTGAGGGCTGAAGCAGAGGTAAGTATACTGTGCAACAACTATTGTTCGGGCACCTCCATTTTGGAAGAGGTGCCTTACATATTGGAGTCCCATTGGCCGGGGACTCCTTAGGATGGCGCGCGCGGCCCTTTTAAGAGAGAGGGAGCGCGCGCCCTAAGCACAGTGCCCGGGAAGCAGCGTGCGTCGACAGCAGCAGCAAGAGGAGGAGCAGCGCTGGAGGACGCCGTGCGGGGAGCGAGGAGGTGAGAGGGACGGCGTCTCTGCCTGGCAGGGGGCAGGGACGGCGTCTCTGCCTGGCAGGGGGCAGAGACGCCGATGCTACACTCGTGCTCTGGGGCCAGACTGTAGGCAGGGTCTTTCCTTTGTGATCTAGGCCAGATCAGCAAGAAAAGACCTGCCCACAGGCCACCCTGAAGTGTGTTCCTCAGCATAGAGACAGCCAGAGAGAGAGAGCGAGAGAGAGAGAGACACAGACTTGGTGCAAGCCACTCCATCTTGCAAGTTACAAAGGAACCCTGGCCTTTGTCATTCAACCCCTATATAATGCGAGTGACTTACCACATGGTCAGGGTTACATCTGCAGAGTAGCTGCTGGACAGAGGAGCGATATTGAGGACAGAGTAGTTGAATCAATCCTAACTGAAAAAAACTATGTAATGCCACTCTCTTGTTAGGACCTGTCTGAGGTCCTTGACTAAGAAAGGCTCCTGTGGACAGACTTGGCACAAGTTATTCTATCCTACAGGCTCCAAATGAATTCTGGCCTTCACTCTTACAGCCCTGTACAGTGATAAAGACTCATCACAGGGCCAGGATTGTACATAGCAGATGCTGACTGTAGGAGCGAGCTTAAGGCTAAAATGGTTCAGCCAACCCTAACTAAAATAAATTATAACATAATGCTACTTTCCTAAATGTTAGGATCTTTCTGAGGCCGTCGGCTCAAAAAACTTCCTTGGAAAGACTTGGAGCAAAACACTCCATTTCTTATGGTTCCATAGGAACCCTGGCCTTCACCCTTGAACTACATTACAGGGACAGTTTCATAGTTTTAAGGTTGAAAGACACAAGTCCATCAAGTTCAACTTAAAAGCTAATGTGTTGATCCAGAGGAAGGCAAAAACCTCATGAGGCAGATGCCAATTGCCCCATATTAGGGGAAAAATTCCTTCCCGACTCCACATATGGCAATCAGACTAGTTCGCTGGATCAACGTCCCATAACAAAATCTAGTACTAATAACCTGCAATATTTGTTCAAGAAAGTCACACAGACCCTCCTTAAACTTTTGAAGAGAACTAAGTATTACAAGGTAATGTGATAGAGAGTACCATAACCTCATTGCTCACACAATAAAAAGTTGCCATTTTACTTCGTTTAGACACAGGGCATTAGGAGCTTGATGCTAGAGTGGTTGAATTACCTTTAACTGAAATAAATTGTTAACACAGCAAAAAAGGGCAACAGTATTTATTCACCTGCCCAGGTCTCAAAACTAATGCATTAATCAGGATGAAGCAAACCCATATAATAAAGGTGGGGGCAGCACAGGTGCAAAATACTGATGAGACAACCTCTCATAACCTACCAATTCATGAAGGGGATGATTGCTTAGTATTAAAACTGCACAAAGAAGGCTTGTATAGGGCACTGGTCACACACAGGTAGTGCACAGTGTCTGGCTTACAGCCTATTAGTGACGCCCTTACTATTAGATTATGTGGGCTATGCTCTCCTCATACACGTTACCACGTGTGACATATAGCTAAAGCCCCTGCCTTCTTAAGAAAAAGGCTGTGAAGATGTAACCTTCTCTTTATTGATTGTGCAATCTACTAACACGTATACAGTAGATACAGCAAACATGAAACACAGCATTGTACCTCATGGATAGGGCTCTTACCGGCTATGCTTGGAGCAGGCTGTTTGTACAGAGCACAAGGTACGAGACTGTAGGATGTGGACGGTCTTACCTTGTTCCTGCCCCTGAAGACAACAAACACGTCATGTGAATACTGTCATGCGGTTTTATCAGTAAAAGTGATGTGTGTCTTATGTAATATATTATGGTGATGTACAACATGTGAAGTGTTAATACATAAGTATAGCATAGGATAAGCTTAGGATACCATAAGTATAACATAAACCCTAAAATACTAATTTTATTATATTTCATTAAAAGCGGGACATTTGGGCGACATACGGCATAAATATGATACACATCAGTATTGAACTTTATCAAGATAAGTTCCTTTTATTGTTTAGTCTTGTGACCATTTTTGTCACTGATACCTCTATGGGTGATTAATTCCAGGGCAGGCTAGGGTTATTGAGGGATAGCCTCCTTGGAGCAGGGGCGCCACAGCGTCAACTTTAACTAGGGTGACAACCTCCGCTGTAAGGCAGGTAATCAGCATCTAGGGTGTTGAACAGGGCCGAATGTAGCTTTTGTTTGGATGCTGAATGTAGCCTGTGTGTAGCCTTTGGCTTGGAGATCCAAAGATATTAGGAACGTTCTTGGGTGATTTTATATATTTACACATTGTTACTTTATTCACTGTTGCCACTTTAATCATTTAGTACACTCTGAGGATTGATTGTGATTGATTGATTGTTTGATGTGATATCTGTACCAGGTTCTGGTAGACTGTTAGATCTTTAGTCCATGTAAGTAAAAATAAGAGACTTTTAGGGTCTTGGAGGGGCAGCCGCCGTTGATCGGGGTGCTATTGTCGTCTATATATAACCTCCGCTGACAGGCAGGTCTATCCTAGGGTATCTATAGCGTGAGTTTTATTGAAGTATATAGTGCTCAGTGTGTGTGGCCTGCCTCTGATTTAGAGGTGCCTCCTCCGGCAGTCTGAATAAGGGTCTATCATTAAGGGTGTGACTAATTTGTTTTCACTTGGGGTGATATATGTCCCACTTTTAATGAGATTTAATAAAATTTGTATTTCAGGGTTTATGTTATACTTCTGGGATTTCCTAATTTGTTTATAGAATTTTTGAATTGCATAAGACATAAGACATCTCTCTGATGTAGCTGTGATGTCAGGAACCCCTCCCTTCTTTCCCATTCTTCTTCCTCATTCACCATCTTCAGCCATGTTAGAAGCTTATGTGCTTCCAGCCTGTTTCTAAAAAAGTCTTTTTACCTGCTGTACGTTTGCACATCATCAAGTATTCTGCTAGAATATAAATTTTCTTCTGAATCTTCAACAATGTGCTTCCTGCAGTCGAGTTAAACTATTTGAGGACATCACTATCTGTGAGTACGGTAAAGAGACAGCCTAGAACCGGTGTCTCACAGCACCCTATGCTTGCAGATTAGCCATGGAGTCAGAATAGTGTAAGTTCAGTGAGAGTTAGTGAAGTGCATAGTGAAGGTCAAGTTCAGGTGCGGTGGGCTGCTAGGGGCAGCATGTCACTTGTTCCAGGCAGTGGGAGGCATTACTTGGATCCAGAGCAGTCACTCCGGTCACGTCCGGAGCCTAAGGTCTGGCATAGGGGCTGCTGGACACATCGAAGTACAGTGGAAGATGTACAGGGACTTGCATAGACGGAAGTTGAAGGCCGGTCCCAGGTGCAGTGCCGAGATGGACAAGAAATACCTGAGACGGACAGAATCAGTGGGCTTGGAGGTAGTTCGGGATGAGCTAGCAACAGGGCTGAAGTGGAGTTATGCTAAGATTGAGGAAAATGTGAATTGCTGTGCCCTATCCCACCTGTGCCTACTTGATGAACTTGAATTGTCAAGTAGTGATGAGCGAGCATGCTCGCTACTATTCGGTGCTCGCCCGAGCATCTCACTGCTCAAGATGCTTGGCGGTCGCCGAGTATTTCCGGGGTTGCTCGGCGGGAGCTCAGTCCCCTCCCTGCATGTTTGGCGCTCTTTAGAGCGCCAATCAACATGCAGGGATTGCCTGCCACACACTGTAATGCCGCAGCCATGTTGGTTGTGGCACTACAGTGATTGGCTGGCCGCACAGCGTCATCAGGTCTATATCAGACCTGGCGCCGCCATGCCGGTCACAGTGACTCCAGAATCAGACAGTGTAGGGAGAGCTGCAGCTGAGCTAGGGAGAGATTTGTTTGTTTCTAGTTTGTGTAGGTATACCAGACTATATTAGAGACACATATCCATCTCAACTAACAGTCCTTCTGAGGACTAATCTAGCTACAGCGATATCAGTGCTAGGCAGGCAGGCAGTGTATATAGCAGACTGCCGTGTACATAGCAAGAGGGTCCATTCCAGTTCTGTCTGCTGAATTACCGATATTTGTAGAAATAGCCCCAGGTATCAGTGGCCAGGAATATATATATTTTTTATTTTAATCCTGATTATTTGCTTAAAAAGCAATCCAGAGAACACCGTTTTCCTGCGCCATTTGCTTGTTGGCACTGCAGAATACAGCCATGTCCTTTCCATATTACAGCGCTAAAAATCCAGCTATTTAAAACTGGTTTGTCCATCACACGGATCGCATATAATTGCGCTGAATATATTGCCTTTTCTGGCCTCCATTTCTGTTTGTCAGTGAAGCTATTGACACCAGTTTGCTGTTAAAAACAGTTACCTACAGGCCAGCTATTTAAAACTAGGTTTGTCCGTCACACGGATCACATATAATTGCCATGAAAATATTGCCATTTCTGGACTCCATTGAAATTTTGTTTCAGTGTGTCAGTGAAGCTATTGACACCAGTTTGCTGTTAAAAATAGTTACCTACAGGCCAGCTATTTAAAACTGTGGTTTGTCCGTCACACGGATCACATATAAATTTGCTTCAAATTCAGCCATTTGTAGTGAGCATGGATATTGTCCTTCATTTAAAATGGGCGAGGCAAGTGGCAGGGGACGGGGAACTGAACGTGATGGTGATGGTGCATGTAGAGGCCGAGGCCGTGGGCAAGCTGAAATTGTGCCACAACAAACACCCACATTTTCTCGCTCAACCTTCCTGTCCCAATTAATAAGGGACCTCAGAACACCACTATTGAACACAGAGCAGTGTGAAAAGGTTATTGGTTGGATAGCAGATAATGCTTCCAGTCACTTAGCCACCACCACCATCACCCTGTCTTACACACGGTCAAGTCTCAGTAGCCGTGAGTCTGGACCGCATATTCCTCACCCTGATCCTCCTTCCTCCCACCATGCCAAGTGCCCAGAGAGAACTGATTCCACACTTGGACACTCCGAAGAGCTGTTCACTTTTCCATTTATAGATTCGGTCCTCTCGCCTGGTCCACTTGAAGCGGGGCAAGAGGAGATCGCATGTAGTAATGCCCAAATATTTGAGCAGCCACGGTCATATGAAGGCGAAGGTGGAAAAGTGTCACAAGAGGTGGACGATGATGAGACACAATTGGCAGAAAGTCAGGAGGAGGACCATGGTGCAGAAGTGGAAGACGAGGTGGTGGATGATATAGTAACGAACCCAACCTGGTAGGAGGACAGCTGCACATAGGGGGAGGGAGGCAGAGCACCCCAACAGGCAGGAAGAAGCAGTGTGGTTGCCGAAGACAGAAGGCGGGCAACCTTTCCCCGTAACACCAACACGACTGAAGTTGCCAGTACAACTGTTAGGTCTTCCTGAGTCTAGTTGTTTTTTAAAGACTCTGCCGATAACCCCAAAAAGGCCATTTGCACCACCTGCCAGGCCAGCATCAGCAGGGGTAGCAAAACTACCAGCCTGACCACCACCAGCATGATCAAGCACATGGCAGCAAAGCACCCGACTCTGTGGGCCAAACCCCAGGGTCCAGGAACAGTGTCTGCGGATGACACCACTGCTTCTTCTTTTGTTGTGCGTGCAAGCCAATCCCCTGTCCACAGTGTATGCGAAGATTCCTCCTGCCCTGCACCTGATGTTGCACACTCTCAACTAGCAGCATCAGCAAGCACGTCCTTTTCCCAGTGCAGCATTCAGTTGTCCATACCCCAGTCCTTGGAACGCAAGCGCAAATACGCAGCCAACGCCCCACAGGCCACACTACTAAATTCCCACATTTCGCGACAGCTTGCGCTCGAAATGTTGCCTTTTAGGCTCATGGAGATGGAAGCTTTCCGCAACCTGATGGCGGCGGCCATCCCTCGGCACTCGGTCTCCAGCCGCCACTATTTCTCCCGGTGTGCCGTCCCCGCATTACACATGCACGTGTCCCACAACATTAGCCGTGCTCTCAACAATGCAGTTACAGGGAAACTCCACTTAACCACGGACATGTGGACAATTGCTTATGGGCAGGGACGGTACACCTCTCTGACGGCACACTGGGTTAACATAGTGGAAGCCGAGACCCAGTCGGACCTTGGGACGGAACACATCCTCTCGATGCCGAGGATTGCGGGCCTTAGGTCAATCAAGGTTGTCCCCACGGTCTACAGCTCCTGCACCTCATCCTCCTCAGCCTCCTCCTTCTCTTCAGCCTCCATCTCCAAAATGACCACATCAGTCACAAGCTGGAAGCACTGCAGCACTGCCTCAGCCAAGCGGCAACAGACTGTGCTGAAGCTAATATGCTTAGGTGACAAACCGCACAATGCTGAAGAGTTGAGGACAGCTCTGAAAGAGCAGGCATATCTGTGGCTGACACCGCTGAACCTATAGCCAGGCATGTTCGTGTGTGACAATGGCCGGAACCTGGTGGCGGCTCTGAGGAGAGACAAGCTCACACATGTACCATGCCTGGCCCATGTGCTTAACCTCGTGGTTCAGCAGTTTCTCAAAACGTACCCGGAGCTGCCGGAACTGCTTGTCAGAGTACGTTGCCTTTCTGCCCATTTTAGAAAGTCAGCTACAGCTTCCGCTGCCCTTGCCTTGCTTCAGCAGCGTTTGCAGCTTCCAGCTCACCATTGGAACCCTACACTGCAGATGTTGGGAAGGATTTGTGAGCAGAAGATGGCATTTGTTGACTACCTGCATCAACAAGGCTGTCAGTATTCAGGTCAGACTCCACACATAAAACCTCAGGAGTGGACATGAATGTCAGACATCTGTACCATCCTCCAAAACTTTAAGGATTCCACCGAGATGGTGAGCGGCGATGACGCCATAATTAGCGTCACCATCCCACTTCTCTGTCTTCTGAAAGGCTCTCTGCTCACAATGAAAGAGGATGCATTGCAGGTGGAGCATGGTGAGATGGAGCAAGGAACCATGCTTGGGGGATTACACACAGCCCAGCCTCATCTCATCCCAACGTGGATTGGGTAACAATGAGGAAGAGGAGGAGGAGGAAGAACTGGAGCTAGTTTAATGCGCTATAGACGGTACTATCTGCACAACTGTCATACCGTCTGTTCAGCGTGGATGGCCTAAGGACAGGGGGGAGGAGGAGGAGGAGAGCATGGTCAGTCGTCCTCTTGGTGAGGACATGGAAGTCTTGCCTATTAGCAGTCTGGCACGCATGGCTGAGTTTATGTTATGCTGCCTTTCCCGTGACCCTCGCGTTCTCCAAATTTTGTGTAACAGTCATTACTGGTTGGTGACACTTCTAGACCCACGCTACAAGGAGAACGTTATATCTCTTATTCCTGAGGCGCACAGGTCTACAAAAATGGGGCAGTACCAGAAGGCCCTTGCTGCGGAACTATTAAAAAAATTCCCATCTGAAAACGCTGGCGGCAGAGGTCACAGTTCGTTGGTCAACCATGAGTACAGCCAAGAGAGACTCAACTCCAATCCAGCTGAGGCAATGGAACACTGTCGAAGTTCTGGGGTACTCTCACAAGGAGCGCAAAGTTTGGGAAGATTCTGAGGGAGTACCTTGCCTTATAATTATTAGGTATTCAAGCTGGACATGTGAAATGAACTGGCTCTCTACGCCTTGGAGGTTCTGGCCTGCCCTGCCGCTAGCGTTTTAGCAGAGTGGGTTTTTAGTGCCGCTGGTGGAATTATAACTGATAAGCGCATCAGCCTGTCAGCTGAAAATGCTGACAGGCTGACTCTTATAAAAATGAACAAGGGCTGGATTGGGCCAGACTTCTCAACACCACCGAATGATAGCAGCGTAACATAAACTCAAATCCAGTGTCTTTTTTTGGGAGGTATATTCCCATGCACCTTTTCACACCCAGACATGGGTATAAGCTTCCTGATTTTGGCTATTTGCTCTTGTCCTCCTCATCCTCATCCTCCACCACCATATCACCAGGGTGACCGTGGTCCGTGATGCAACACCCACAGAATTTTTTTATACAGTATGTTCATGTATACCCCCCAGGGGTAAATGTTTGTCAGCCCATACGCTTAGTGTATGGGCATTACAAGTATAGGAGACCCGCTCCTTTCTAATGGGAACATTTTTTTATAAGGCCCTCCTCCACATCTTTTCCAAGGTGCATTGGAGTGCCTCCCAATTTTTGGCAGCCCTTGCATTCACTGCATAGGCCAACACTATGGGAGACCCACTTCCTAATAATGGAAACATTTTTTCATGAGGCCCTCTACGTCTCTTCCAAGGGGCATTGGAGTGCCTCCCAGTTTTTTTTTTCAGCCCCTGCATTCACTGCATAGGCCAACACTATGGGAGATCCACTTCCTAATAATGGGAACATTGTTTTCAGGAGGCCCTCTGACCTTCACGTCTCTTCCAAGGGGCATTGGAGTGCCTAAAAATTTTTTGGCAACCCTTGCATTCACTGCATAGGCAAACACAATGGGAGACCCACTTCCTAATAATGGGAACATTGTTTTTAGGAGGACCTCTGACCTCCACGTCTCTTCCAAGGGACATTGAAGTGGCTCCAAATTGTTGGCAACCCTTGTATTCACTGCATAGGCAAACACAATGGAGACCCACTTCCTAATAATGGGAACATTTTTTTCAGGAGGCCCTCCTCTACCTCTCTTCCAAGGGGCATTGGAGTAGGTCCAAATTTTTGTCAGCCCTTGCATTCACTGCATAGGCAAACACAATGGGAGACCCACTTCCTAATAATGGGAACATTGTTTTCAGGAGGCCGTCGGACCTCCACGTCTCTTCCAAGGGACATTGGAGTGCCTCCAAATTTTTGGCAACCCTTGCATTCACTGCATAGGCAAACACAATGGGAGACCCACTTCCTAATAATGGGAACATTTGTTTTTAAGAGGCCCTCCTCTACGTCTCTTCCAAGGGGCATTGGAGTAGGTCCAAATTTTTGGCAGCCCTTGCATTCACTGCATAGGCAAACAGTATGGGAAAACCACTTCCTAATAATGGGAACATTGTTTTCAGGAGGCCCTCCTCTATGTCTCTTCAAAGGGGTATTGGGGTGCGTCCAAATTTTCAAAGGGGTATTGGGGTGCGTCCAAATTTTGGGCAGCCCTGACACTTACTGCATACGCAGTAACAGTATAGGAGACCCACTCTTTAGTAATTTGAGCAACAAAGTATAACCGGCTGATGGCTAAGAATAGTGAGGGCTGACTGCTGGCCCTTAAAGAATAGTAAAGGCCGCCTGATGGCCCTATAAAAATAGGCTTTGTGACTTTCAGAGTCCCTCCTTCATAAATGAAACAGGATATGTCTGATCATGTCTCACAGACCACATGGCCAGTTAAGGTTGCAAAATGTTAAAATGACCTCTCCTGGTGAGTGCAAAAACGTATCAAAAACGCTACGTGTGAAGATAGCCCAAGGTGTGGAGGAGCATTTTTGGTTTTGGTTATTTATTTTGCCTTATATACAAGTCTTTACCCTGGAAAGGAAGTTCCTTAACATATTTCCCAGGAAAATACATTTTGGCTTTGTTTTTGTATGTATTATTGTGAGTCCGTAAAAGTGGCGTACTACCTCTGACAACGTTGTTGACAGCAGTGACCTGGGAGTCAGAAATGCTTCCAGGGGTCTTCCCCATGCTGTTCCCATGTAATTTGAGCACTGTTCCCATCGATTTGGGCAATTTTTAGGCCTCTGCAGACCGCCGGGGGGAGCAGTCTGAAAAATGCTCGAGCTTCCCATAGATTTACATTGGGCTCGTTGCTCAGGTTGAGCACCCGAGTATTCCAATGTGCTCGACCCGAGCATCGAGCACCCGAGCATTTTAGTGCTCGCCCATCACTACTGTGAAGTAAATGTTTGACTGTTACAAAGAATTTGGTGTCCCCTGAACTGTGTGCGGCGGCTTCTGAGGACAGAAGCCTGAAGGCAGTGGAGGCCTGCGGCCTACAAGTGGGTGCCCTGCACCCACACTGTACAGCACTCGGGGACTGGGACACCCATTGTCTGTAAAGTGCCAAAGCAAAACCAGACAGCTGCTCTGTGTCTCTTTACAAGACGAGTGATAAGGGAACTTCTCGATCAGAAGAGAAGAGGAAAAAATGGTCGCTGCCCAAACTGTGACAAGAACAGGACCACAATGCAAAAAAACTTTCTCACAATACTCTTGGAACTTTCCGATAATGCATTACAAACTGAAACTAGAGCAAATACATTAAATCACTAGCAGATGGTGCTGTTATCAAACAATAAAAAATAGACAGGATTAAAATGCAAGCATCATAATGTCAGAACTGATATACACATAAAGTGACTAGATTCCCTGGATAGCTAAATTCGCAGGTGAGGACAGAACACGGGCTGCCCAGCACTATTTAAGTGCCCTCCATGAAGACAGACACCCTAGTTTACAAGGCCAACATTGATAGGCTGATTAAAAATAACGTGCAAAAAATATATATGATGTATATGAGGTATTGGTTGATATTCTGGCCAAAATACACAAGCTCGCAAGGCGCTCAAGGGTCCTCATACTTGCGTGTCCCTACACTAACATTAAAAGCAAAGCCACAAAAAGAGGACATAAAATTCCCCCAAAATTCAAGAATTAACACAGCAAAAATATTACCCGACCAGGTCTCAGAACTAATGCAGCAAATCCATATAATAAAGATGTCGGCAGCACAGGTGCAAAATACTGATGAGACCACCACTCACAACCTATCAATCCATGGAGGAGGTGATTACTTAGTATCAAAACTGCACACATTAGTGACGCTGATTACGTGCTGCCAAACACTATCTAAGTGTACCCCATGAAGATAGACACACTAGTTTACAAGGCCAACATTGATGGGTTTGGCTGCACCCTGAATAAAAACATATATGATATACAGTATATGAGGTATTGGTAGATATTTTGGCCAAAATACACAAGCTCGCAACCCGCGTCAAGGGTCCTCATACTTGCGAGTCCCTACACTAACATTAAAAGCAAAGCCACAAAGAGAGGATTTAAAATTCCCACCAAAATTCAAGAATTAACACAGCAAAAAAGGGCGACAGTATTTACCAGCCAAGGTCTCAGAACTAATCATACCATATAATAAAAATAACAGCTACACAGGTGCAAAATATTGATGAGACAACCACTCACAACCTACCAATTTATGGAGGGGGTGATTACGTAGAATTAAAATTGCACACAAACTTATATGGGATTGCTACATCCTAATAGTGCATTAGTTCTGAGAAATGGGCAGATAAATGCTGTGTTAGTTATTGAATTTTGGGGGGAATTTTAAATCCTCTTTTGTTCGCTTTGCTTTTAGTCTAACTGAAATGAACAAAAGCTTTTTTCCTAAACATTAGGATCTGAGTAGAGCCATCAGCTCAAAAAGGCTTCTTCGGACAGACTTGGCGCAAGCTACTCCATTCTGCAGGTCCCAAAGGAACCCTGGCCTTTACCATTACACCCCTGTACAGGGATAGAGACTTACCACAGGTTCAGGGTTGCATCTACAGAGTAGCTGCTGGCCGGAGGAGCGAGCTTGAGGCTAAAGTAGTTGAATCAACCCTAACTAAAAAAAGAGCTATCTAATCCCACTCTCTTGTTAGGACCTGTCTGAGGCCGTTGGCTCAATATAGCTTCTTTGGACAGACTTCGTACAAGCCACCCTATCCTACAGGTTCCCAAGGAACTCTGGCCTTCACTCTTACTATCCTGTACAGTGATAAAAACTTGTTACAGGGCCTGGATTGCATCTACATAGTAGATGCTAAACAGAGGGGCGAGCTTAAGGCTAGAATGGTTCAGCCAACCCTAACTAAAAGAAACTCTAACTAATGGTACTTTCCTAAATGTTAGGATCTTTCTGAGGCTGTAAGCTCAAAAAGGGTTCCTCGGACAGACTTGGCGCAAGCTACTCCATTCTGCAGGACCCAAGGGTATCCTGGCCTTTACCATTACACCGCTGCACAGGGATGGAGACTTACCACAGGCCCAGGTTGCTGCATCTACAGAGTAGCTGCTAGCCAGACGACAGAGCTTGAGGCTAAAGTAGTTGAATCAAACCTACAGTAACTAAAAAAAGAGCTATCTAATCCCACTCTCTTGTTATGACCTGTCGGAGGCCATTGGCTCAAAAAGGCTTCTTTGGACAGACTTGGCACAAGCCACTCTATCCTACAAGTTCCAAAGGAACTTTAGCCTTCACTCTTACAGCCCTGTACAGTGATAAAGACTTATAACAGGGCTAGGATTGCATCTACATAGTAGATGCTGACCAGAGGGGCGAGCTTAAGGCTAGAATTGTTCAGCCAACCCTAACTAAAATAAACTCTAACTAATGCTACTTTCTTAAATGTTAGGATTTTTCTGAGGCTGTCAGCTAAAAAAGGCTTTCTTGGAAAGACTTGGAGCAAAACACTCCATTTCTTATGGTTCCAAAGGAACCCTGGGCTTCACCCTTGAACTATAATACAGGGACAGTTTCATAGTTTTAAGGTTGAAAGACACAAGTCCATCAACTTCAACCTAAAAGCTAATGTGTTGATCTAGAGGAAGGCAAAAACCCCATGAGGCAGATGCTAATTGCCCCATATTAGGGGAAAAATTCCTTCCCGACTCCACATATGGCAATCAGACTAGTTCCCTGGATCAACGTCCCTTAACAAAATCTAGTGCGAATAACGTGCAATATTATATTATTCAAGAAAGGCAAACACATGCCCTTCTTGAATTTTTTTTTAGAAAATTAAGTATTTCAAGTTCATGTGGTAGAGAGTTCCATAACCTCATTGCTCACACAATAAAAATTTGCCAAATAACTTTCTTTAGACAAAGGGGATTAGGATCTTTATGCTACAGTAATTGAATTAACCCTAACTGAAAGAAATGAATGCTTTTTTCCAAAATGTTAGAATTTGTCTAAATCCATCAGCTCAAAAAGGCTTCCTCGGACAGACTTGGCGCAAGCTACTCCATTCTGCAGGTCCCAATGGAACCCTGGCCTTTACCATTACAACCCTGTACATGGATAGATACTTACCACAGGCAAAGAGTTGCATGTACAGAGTAGCTGCTGTCCGGAGGAGCGAGCTTGAGGCTATAGTGGTTGATTCAACTCTAACTAAAGCTTTTTTTTTCCTAAATATTGGGATCTGTCTAAGGCAGATGGCTCAAAAACGCTTCCTCGGACAGACTTGGCGCAAGCTACTCCATTCTGTAGATATCAAGGGAACGCTGGCCTTTACCATTACACCCCTGTATAGTGATAGAGACTTACCACAGGCTCAGGATTGCATCTACAGAGTAGCTGCTGGCCGGAAGAGCGAGCTTGAGGCTATAGTGGTTGATTCAACTCTAACTAAACCTTTTTTATTTCCTAAATAATGGGATCTGCCTAAGGCTGTTGGCTCCAAAAGGCTACCTTGTATAGACTTGGTGCAAGCTGCTCCATTCTGCAGGTCCCAAAGGAACCCTGGCATTTACTATTACACCGCTGTACAGGGATGGAGACTTACGACAGGCCCAGGTTGCTGCATCTACAGAGTAGCTGCTAGCCAGATGAGAGCGCTTGAGGCTAAAGTAGTTGAATCAAGCCTACAGTAACTAAAAAAAGAGCTATCTAATCCAATTCTCTTGTTAGGACTAGAGATGAGCGTTGTTCTACTCGAACTGTTCGCCAATCTCAAATTCGAGCTGTTTTGGGCGGTGTTCGAGCCGTTCGGCGAACACGAACAATTTGAGAAAAATTCGGCTGTTCGAGGTTTTGTTCGATAACTGTTCGTGCACCAAAATCATAACTGGATTTTTTCTCAGTAATGATGAAAATTAATGTTAATACGCAGTTTGAGTGTACAGCGGGGTGGGGGGAGGGGCAGGGGATGGATCTCTGCAGGAACAATGAAGATCTCCATTTTTTTTTCTCTTTCCCGCATTTGCAGTGGGGAGGTGCAATCTGTCAGCCTATCAGCAGCGCACACACGGAGCGAAGTGCTTTTTTTCACACAAGCAAGGGCATGTGTCATTGGCAGTGTATGTCACATGTCCTTGCCCTATAAGACCAAGCCATTTTCCCCGTCGCCACCATTTTCTCACTGCTGCAGCTGCGTGTTAGACGGCACCGCTGTTGCTGTGTGCGCTATACCTTGTTAATTTCAAGCCAATTTTCGCACAAATATACAGATAGCTTGGGAGTAGGGAATAGTTGTGATTGCAGTCCTTTTAAGGACTAGGTTACAGCATTTCCTACGACTTTTATCAGGGAGGTCTGTGCTCTTAAATAGATAGGTTGTGGGAGTAAAGACTAATTGTAATTGGAGTCCTTTTCAGGACTAGGTTACATGAGTTCCTATCAGTTTTTGCCAGGCAGGTCTGTGCCAGTGCTGTGCAAGTTTTTTTCACAGCATTTGGCTGAATCTAGCAAAGCTAATCCTTTTTGGCCTATTGCAGAGTGTGTTAGTCAGTGGAGTAGCCTATCTGTGTTGCAAGATATAACACCTGTGTATAGAATACCAATTTTTTTACTGCACCTAGTGAAGTAAAATCTTTTGGGCATAGCATCATTCTATTAGTCCATCTATACTGACCTCCATCAGGTTGCAAACTGAATATAATTTTTTTCTGCATCTAGCTCTGAAAAAATATTTGGGCTTCTAGCAGTGTGTGGGACTTGGTCTATTAGTCCATCTATACTGACCTCCATCAGGTTGCAAATTAAAAATAATTTTTTTCTTCATTTAGCTCTGAAAAAATATTTGGGCTTCTAGCAGTGTGTGGGACTTTTCTATTAGTCCTTCTATACTGACCTCCAGCAGGTTGCAAATTGAATATAATTTTTTTCTGCATCTAGCTCTGAAAAAATAGTTGGGCTTCTAGCGGTGTGTGGGACTTGGTCTATTAGTCCATCTATACTGACCTCCATCAGGTTGCAAATTAAAAATAATTTTTTTCTTCATTTAGCTCTGAAAAAATATTTGGGCTTCTAGCAGTGTGTGGGACTTGTTCTATTAGTCCTTCTATACTGACCTCCAGCAGGTTGCAAATTGAATATAATTTTTTTCTGCATCTAGCTCTGAAAAAATAGTTGGGCTTCTAGCGGTGTGTGGGACTTGGTCTATTAGTCCATCTATACTGACCTCCATCAGGTTGCAAATTAAAAATAATTTTTTTCTGCATCTAGCTCTGAAAAAATATTTGGGCTTCTAGCGGTGTGTGGGACTTGGTCTATTAGTCCATCTATACTGACCTCCATCAGGTTGCAAATTAAAAATATTTTTTTTCTGCATCTAGCTCTGAAAAAATATTTGGGCTTCTAGCAGTGTGTGGGACTTGGTCTATTAGTCCATCTATACTGACCTCCATCAGGTTACAAATTAAAAATAATTTTTTTCTGCATCTAGCTCTGAAAAAATATTTGGGCTTCTAGCGGTGTGTGGGACTTGGTCTATTAGTCCATCTATACTGACCTCCATCAGGTTGCAAATTAAAAATAATTTTTTTCTGCATCTAGCTCTGAAAAAATATTTGGGCTTCTAGCAGTGTGTGGGACTTGGTCTATTAGTCCATCTATACTGACCTCCATCAGGTTGCAAATTAAAAATAATTTTTTTCTTCATTTAGCTCTGAAAAAATATTTGGGCTTCTAGCAGTGTGTGGGACTTGTTCTATTAGTCCTTCTATACTGACCTCCAGCAGGTTGCAAATTGAATATAATTTTTTTCTGCATCTAGCTCTGAAAAAATAGTTGGGCTTCTAGCGGTGTGTGGGACTTGGTCTATTAGTCCATCTATACTGACCTCCATCAGGTTGCAAATTAAAAATAATTTTTTTCTGCATCTAGCTCTGAAAAAATATTTGGGCTTCTAGCAGTGTGTGGGACTTGGTCTATTAGTCCATCTATACTGACCTCCATCAGGTTGCAAATTAAAAATAATTTTTATCTGCATCTACAGTACCTCTGAAAAAATATTTGGGCTTCTAGCAGTGTGTGGGACTATTTGTATTAGTCCATCTATACTGACCCCCATCAGGTTGCAAATTCAAAATAATTTTTTTCTGCATCTAACCCAGCCAATAGTTTTGGCCTAATACCACAGTTTGGCCACTCAGCTCTGCTCGGTTACCATCCATTGTTTTTTTGTGCAAACAACTCCAGAGTTGTGAATTAGTTAACCACCAAAATGAGTGGAAAAAGGCCTGCTGCTGGTGGAAAGGGGAATAGGCGTGTTGGGAAGGGGAAAAAAGGTTGTGTCCGTGGGGTAGGTGTTAAAGCAACAGTAACATCTGCAGAAGAAAGACCATCTTCCAGCCAAACTAAAATGTCTACTTCTTTTAGCGGACAATGTGATAAGATCCCTTTCTTACGGCCACGCCAATCGCTACAAATTCCAGATGAGGCACAAAAACAGCAGGTGCTTCAACGGATATCAAGTGCTCCTTTAAGTGGGCTCTCCTCCACATCAACTTCAACATCACAAATACTCCAGTCCTCAAAGGTGTCACCCAAATCGCACTTGCTTCCTCACAGCTCCCAAATCTCCAGCTGCCCGTCTGAGTATGAGGTAGAACAGATGGTTGAGTCTGCAGAGCTGTTTATGACGCGCCCCCTGGGACATATTCCGTTTTGAGGGGAATACCCGGCACCGGATCAGATGGGGGGGGGGGTTGTAGTCTCCGAGCGGCTGTGACCCGGTCCCGTGCCCAGGGCGTCAAGCTCAGTGTTATGTGGCAGTCCTTACTGATGTTATTAAAGTTCGTTGTGTCGACTACGCCACCCGTTGTGATGCGGTCACTGTGGCCGCCGCTGCAGCAGGGTCCGCTGAGGCTGATGGTGAATGCGCAGCTTGGTGGGATAACCCCCAACGGGAGGGGTATAGCCTCAGAGGGGACAGGCGCAGAGGATGGGGGTTGTGGTGGTGCGGTGCAGCCGGTAATGATGACAGACTCGGGTAGTGCAGTTAAGGGTCTTTACTTACTGCAGATGTTCCTGGTCACTCTAGCTCCAAGTGACCTCCCGAGCCGTGCTGCGTCCACCAGGTCCTGGATCCGGCCAACCCCAAACAAGTCCGGAGCGTGGCCCTGAGCTCTCCCTCTGTCCTTCCTTCAGCCGTCCCCACCAGTGATTCACCTAAATCCAGCTCCCTCGGGCCTTCTGTTGGGCAACCTTTGGCCTCAGGTTCCCTGACCCTCCATGTGGTGTGCCTTCAGGGTGAATGTAGTGGGTGACCGTGACAGACTCTGCCCACGGTCTCCGGTCTCTGGCTGGGGAATGTCTTTACCCCCACCAGCTTGGGTTCCGGTACCCTTCTGCTGACTCCTCACCCGGCGTTCTTATTTGGGTTCTTGGGTCCCTTCTTTGTCCCCCTCTGGGTCTCCTTCTTTACTCCACTCTCTCTCCAGGGCTGTTGTTTCTTTCTGCAGGCTTGTCCTCTGCATCTGACTTACTCTCTGCGTCTGACCCTGATCCTAGTTGGTGCCCTCCTTATATATCCCTCTATGTGTGAGCTCAGGTGACCAGCACCCAATGAGCTCCTACCACTACCCAGACTGCTCCCCCTATCTGCCCCTACACTACATGGGATGTTCCTCCCCCCTCCCACTCCAGCCAGGAACAGGCTCGGTCGCACCTGCACATTTCTAAGTGGGAGTGCCGTCGGCCTGCTCCTCTGGAATGGGATGTATGTAGTGCATGCAGTCTATCTGAGCTCAGTTCCACACTCCTTCCTCACCCGGGAGTGGAATATCACACCTCTGGGTTGAGGTGCAATACCCCTGTAGCAGCCGAATCCTCAGGGTGCTACATTCCCCCCTGGTAAATCACAGCACGTCCTCGGGCTGCAAAGACAAAAACACCAAACATACAAATTTTTATAAACATATAAAACATATAAAATATTATATATATATAAACTTTTTCATATAAACATCATCATAACATTCTCGTCGTCTCTTTCTTTCTTCCTCCTCTGGTCACCGTGCAACTCGTGACCAGGTAAAGTGCGACAGTCTTTTGAAAAGCAGTTTCTCATAAAACCAGTAGGGGGCGCCTTAGGAAGCGCAACTATGTACAGGGAAGTTTTGGCCGTTCTCAGTCCCCGGCCAGGTAAAGGGAAAGGGATGGCTGCTCACAGTCCTCAGCCTGGTATGGAAGGGGTCACACAGGTAAACAGTTCACTGGTCCCAACGGGGACTATTTTAGCAGCAACAACAGTTCCAGTTCCTTTATACCCTGATTGGGTAACTATTTACAACACCTGCTCTGCCGCACTCAACGGCGTCTTCCTCCTGCTCTTTGCTTATAGCTGGTTGTTACTTCAGACCCGTCCGGGTCCTCTTGCTCCTCCTCCCAGACGCGGCACCCTTGGTTTTACGGGCGCGGGCTCGGTGGTGGTGGCGCCCGGGTTGCCCAGGCCTTGCGGCCAGGCCTGGGGCACCTGGAAGGTGAAGGGCACCGTTAGGACGGCGGCGCCCTGGGCTACCTGGCCTTGCGGCCAGGCCGGAGGCTCCGCGGAGGTAGGGGGCGCTGTTGGTATTGCGGCGCCCGGGGGTACTAGGCCTTGCGACCAGGCTGGTGGTACTTCCTGCTTGGTCACGCTCCGGGTCGAGGCGCGTGACGTCACAGGGGTCGCGGCGGCGGCTTCCGGTCGGGGCCTAGTCCATGGCGGTGACCTGGCGGCTACGGGCACAGCAGGGGGACTTTCGGGCTCTGCGACGGGGAGCTGGGGCAGGTAAGCGGTGTCACGGCTTGGGGTATAGGCGTCCCCTTTACCTGCCTCCATGCGTTCGGCTCCCTCCTCGGCGCCGTCTCCGGCCTTGGGTCCTCCTGCGCCATCCTCAGAGGCGGTCTGCTTCCTCTTCCAGGGTAGCGTGCTCCGTTGACTGGTCTCTGCTTGCTGGGTCATCTCCCGGCTCCACTCCGCCAGTATCTCGCGCTGTACCCGGGCCATCCTCCTTGCGAGGCCCTCCAGGGCAGTTTGTGCACACTCCCGGTCTCGGGGGAGCTGCGCTAGGATCTCCGCTAGACCTAGCGGGGTTGTGGACTCTAGCAGGCTCCTGACCATCGGGTCGGTGCTGCTCTGCTCGGCTTCCGGCAGGCTCCTGGCCAGCGGGCCGGTGCTGCTCTGCCCTCCTTCCTCGGTCTCTAGCAGACTCCTGGCCAGCGGGCCGGTGCTGTTCTGCTTTCTCTCCATCTCCGGGTGCTCTCGCTCTAGACACCTTGCCTCCGGGTGCGCTCGTTCTAGACTGCTCCAAGCGACACCCATCTTTTCTCTCTTCTTTCGTCTCCTCCCACTTCGAGGGCGGTCCCGGGGCAACTCGGTGACCGTCAGCTCCAGGGGGAGTTCTTTCACGCTGACAGACACCTCCAGCATCACAGTCTCTGTTGGTGGGGGCGGCCTCCACTTCCGGCGCCATTTTCTGTCCCGGCCCACGATGGGAGGTGGCCTCTCGCCCTCCTTTGGCACGCCCATAATGGCGTCCGCTGCTCTTCCAAGGCGGGAAATCTGCGGTTTTGGCGGGAATCGCTTCCCAGTGGCGGGAAACTCGGCAGATGGCGGGAACAAGCTGGAAATGGCGGACAATCGGCGGGAAACGACTGGTGATGGAGTCCGATGGCGTGGACCCTCCGGAACCGGCAGGAGTCTTCTTTCTGAGGTAAACTTGCACTTTTCTTCAGGCACGCAGTACCCGGGTGTTGCGGGCACGTAATCCTGCCGACTACGCCAAAGTTGACGCGCCCCCTGGGACATATTCCGTTTTGAGGGGAATACCCGGCACCGGATCAGATGGGGGGGGGGGTTGTAGTCTCCGAGCGGCTGTGACCCGGTCCCGTGCCCAGGGCGTCAAGCTCAGTGTTATGTGGCAGTCCTTACTGATGTTATTAAAGTTCGTTGTGTCGACTACGCCACCCGTTGTGATGCGGTCACTGTGGCCGCCGCTGCAGCAGGGTCCGCTGAGGCTGATGGTGAATGCGCAGCTTGGTGGGATAACCCCCAACGGGAGGGGTATAGCCTCAGAGGGGACAGGCGCAGAGGATGGGGGTTGTGGTGGTGCGGTGCAGCCGGTAATGATGACAGACTCGGGTAGTGCAGTTAAGGGTCTTTACTTACTGCAGATGTTCCTGGTCACTCTAGCTCCAAGTGACCTCCCGAGCCGTGCTGCGTCCACCAGGTCCTGGATCCGGCCAACCCCCAAACAAGTCCGGAGCGTGGCCCTGAGCTCTCCCTCTGTCCTTCCTTCAGCCGTCCCCACCAGTGATTCACCTAAATCCAGCTCCCTCGGGCCTTCTGTTGGGCAACCTTTGGCCTCAGGTTCCCTGACCCTCCATGTGGTGTGCCTTCAGGGTGAATGTAGTGGGTGACCGTGACAGACTCTGCCCACGGTCTCCGGTCTCTGGCTGGGGAATGTCTTTACCCCCACCAGCTTGGGTTCCGGTACCCTTCTGCTGACTCCTCACCCGGCGTTCTTATTTGGGTTCTTGGGTCCCTTCTTTGTCCCCCTCTGGGTCTCCTTCTTTACTCCACTCTCTCTCCAGGGCTGTTGTTTCTTTCTGCAGGCTTGTCCTCTGCATCTGACTTACTCTCTGCGTCTGACCCTGATCCTAGTTGGTGCCCTCCTTATATATCCCTCTATGTGTGAGCTCAGGTGACCAGCACCCAATGAGCTCCTACCACTACCCAGACTGCTCCCCCTATCTGCCCCTACACTACATGGGATGTTCCTCCCCCCTCCCACTCCAGCCAGGAACAGGCTCGGTCGCACCTGCACATTTCTAAGTGGGAGTGCCGTCGGCCTGCTCCTCTGGAATGGGATGTATGTAGTGCATGCAGTCTATCTGAGCTCAGTTCCACACTCCTTCCTCACCCGGGAGTGGAATATCACACCTCTGGGTTGAGGTGCAATACCCCTGTAGCAGCCGAATCCTCAGGGTGCTACATTTACTCATACTATAGCCTGGGAATCAGAGGTCGACTCCAGCGCTTCTGTGAATCCAGACGAGGAAATGATCTGCACTGATGCCCAGAATCTTTATGAGTCGGATCCAGGACCAGACGCAGAAGGTTCTGACCATAATGTAGACCCTCATTCCCAAACTGTAACTCCTGTTGGTGGAGACAATGAGGAAGACGATGATAAGACTCAAATACCTGATTGGAGCGACAACTTTAGTTTTTTGTCAGGGCAGGAACAGGTTGGCTCTGAGGACGACGGGTGTGATAACGCACAGGGTGATGATGATGAGGTCGGAGATCCCACTTACTGTCAACCCACAGTCAGCCAAGAGATGAGGTCAGCAGAGGAGGTGGAGGAAGATGCTAGTGACGACGAGGTCAGGTTGCGCCTTCCTGGACAGAGACGTAGTACTGGAAGCACGTCAACAACTGCATCCTCAAACACAACTCTGCCTCTCACCACAAGTCGTGGTGGCTCTTCAGGTCGCATGGGTGCTAAGCCTTGCATAGCCTGGGCATTTTTTCAGATCGATAAAGATGACCCAACTCGTGTTATCTGTAACATTTGTCAGCAAAAGCTAAGTAGAGGCCAAAAAATACATAGTTTGAGTACTTCATGCATGAACCGGCACATGGACATGAAGCATAAGTTGCAGTGGGAAGCTCAGTGTGCTACAATGCGGCCTAGCCGGCCGGGCCAATCACCGTCTGCCATATCTTGTGCATCCGCGGCCTCTTCATCCTCTGTGACTGGGGGGACAGCAGTCACACCTGTTTTGGGGCGCAGACCTGCCACCTCTTTACCCGCAACAGCCAGCGTGATTGGCAGGTCATCATTTTCTTTGGAGGTGGTAACACCAGCTGGTGTTGAGCGCTGTCCGACATCGATAGCACCACCTTTGGATCAAGGCAACCTAACATGTCCGCCTGCATCTTCCTCACAGACCGGCAGTTTGCCGGGGACACCCTTATCAACCCCGTCTAAGCACAATAGCCAGCCCTCGGTCCCTCAGATGTGGACAAGTAAAAGACCATTTCCTCCTAGCCATGAGAAAGCTAAGAGGTTGAATTTCACCATCTGCAAGCTCTTGGCTACAGAAATGCTGCCTTTCCGCCTGGTGGACACAGAGGATTTTCGAGACCTTATGTCCGTCGCAGTGCCCCAGTACCAGATGCCCAGTCGGCACTACTTCTCAAAGAAAGGTGTGCCTGCGCTCCACCAGCATGTCGCACACAACATCACCGCTTCTTTGAGAAACTCTGTGTGTGACAGGGTGCATTTCACCACAGACACTTGGACGAGTAGGCATGGACAGGGGCGTTACATGTCGCTGACTGGGCACTGGGTAACTATGGTGACAGCAGGACAAGGGGCTGCTGTCCAAGTCTTGCCGTCCCCACGAGTTGTGCGTCAATCCTCTTTATGTCATTTTTCCTCCACTGCTTCTGCCTCCTCAACCTCCTCTCGGTCTTCCACCTGCACCCAAAGCCTGTCTGGTCATGCCACAAGCTTTCTAACTGCGCAGAAGGGATCCTGCACACCTCCTTACTATGCTGGCAGTAGGGCTCAACGTCATCAGGCGGTTTTTACATTGAAATGTCTGGGAAATGTGAGTCACACAGCTGAGGAGTTGTGGTCAGCTCTGGAGAACCAATTTCATGAATGGTTGTCTCCACTGGACCTGAAACCAGGGAAGGCCGTGTGCGACAATGCTGCAAACCTGGGTGCGGCCCTTCGCCGGGGCAATGTCACACAAGTGCCTTGTATGGCTCACGTGTTGAACCTGGTTGTCCAGCAATTTTTAGCCCACTATCCCAGACTAGATGGCCTTCTGCAGAGGGCACGGTCGCTGTGTGCTCACTTCCGCCGTTCGCATCCCGCAGCTCAGCGACTTACATCTCTACAGAAGTCGTTGGGCCTGCCACTTCACCGGCTAAAATGCGATGTGCCTACCCGGTGGAATTCAACTCTGCACATGCTGCAGCGACTGTGGCAGCACCGACAAGCCCTGGTGCAATACGTTCTGACGTATAGCCTGGGCCAACGAGATTCAGAGGTGGGGCAAATCACGCTGGAGGAGTGGTCTCAGATCAGGGACCTATGCACCCTTCTGCACAGTTTTGAAATGGCGACGAAGATGTTTAGTGCTGACGATGCCATTATCAGCATGACTATTCCGGTGATTTACATGCTGGAGCACATGTTAAACAGAATTCGGAGTCAGGTGGTGGCACAAGAGGAGGTGGAGGAAGTAGAGGAGGAGGAGTTGTATGCGGAAGGGCTAACATCTGCAAGGTCCAGACGGTCGGCAGCACCAAGGCGGCAGGCATGTGAGGGTGGGGGAGATGGTTTTACCAGGGCGCATGGTAGCAGCCAAACTAGTGAGGAAGGTGCAGGAGCCCAGGAAGAAGTGGAGGACGAACTGATGGAAGACTCATCAGATGAGGGAGACCTTGATCACATTTCTGTTGTGCGAGGTTGGGGGGAGAGGACAGAGGAAGGAAGCATGATTGTTACCTCGCCACCAACACAACAGGGACTTGGTGCTCCTGGATGCGCAACACACATGAGTGCCTTCTTGCTGCACTACCTGCAACATGACCCTCGAATTGTGAGAATTAGAAATAATCCTGACTACTGGGTTGCCACACTGTTAGATCCCCGGTACAAAAGTAAATTTGCAGAAATTATTCCTGCCATAGAAAGGGATGCACGCATGCAGGAGTATCAGCAGAGACTGTTGCAGAATCTTACATGTGCTTTTCCACAAAATACCAGTGGTGCACGTAGTGAATCTCACAGTTCCAACTTGCCAACCGTGGGACCGTCAAGTGTTCAGCACTCAAACCGTAACAGAACCACAGTATCTGCTGGTAACATCAATTTTGCGGAATCATTTCACCACTTTTTTAGCCCATCCTTTGCAAGGCCACAGGAGACAAGAAGTCTGACAAATAGTCAACGCCTAGAGACGATGGTACAGGAGTATCTCCAAGTAAACATTGAAGCCACGACTGTGTCACTGGACCCTTGCTCTTTTTGGGCTTCCAATCTGGATAAATGGCCGGAGCTAGCCACTTACGCCTTGGAGATCTTGTCATGCCCCGCAGCCAGCGTTCTGTCTGAACGTGTGTTCAGCGCTGCTGGTGGTGTGCTGACAGATAAGCGCACGCGGCTCTCCACTGATAATGTAGACAGACTCACGTTCATAAAGATGAACAAATCATGGATCCGAAACGACTTTTCTACCCCTGTGTCATCCTGGGGAGAGTAAAAGCTTGATGATTGGTTAAAATCACCCTACCAACCGTTTTAAGCTTTCAAATTACTAATCATGTTTATCTGTATCTTGACTGGAAAATAATTTGGGCTTTGTAGCAGTGTGCAGCACTGATCCTATTAGGCCATCTATACTAAAGCTTCACCAGATTTAAAATTAAAAATAATTTTTAGCTGCATCTAGCCCGGAAAATAATTTTGGGGCTCCGAGATGCGCAAGGCACATAAGTGCCTTCTTGCTGCACTACCTGCAGCATGACCCTCATATTGTCAGAATTCGAAGTAATCATGACTACTGGGTTGCCACACTCTTAGATCCCCCAAACTTTTCGATCAACCTTTTCATTTTAATAAAGACCAAAAAAATGGTCATTTTTGAAATTATAAGCATTAGCAGGTTGTTAGAAACTGAAATCAAACAGTTTTCAACTCAAAACTTTATTCTAGGTGATGTTACATTTTCACATAGGACCCCTTGTTCGAAAGGAGCTTCTGAACTCTCTCGTCCATTGAATTTGTCAGGTTTTGGATGGTTTCTGCTTCAATTGTTTTGCATGAGGACAGAATACCCTCCCAGAGCTGTTGCTTAGATGTGAACTGCCTCCCGCCATCATAGACACTCCTTTTAATGATGCTCCAAAGGTTCTGAATGGGGTAGAGGTCAGGGGAGCATGGGGGTCACACCATAAGTTTGTCCCCTTTTATGCCCATATCAGCCAGAGATGCAGATGTTTTATGTGCAGCATGAGATGGTGCATTATCATGCAGAAAAATGATCTTGCTGTGAAATACACGGTTCTTCTTCTTGAACCATGGCAGGAAGTGCTGTTTGAGAAAATCCACATACATTATGGAGTTCATCTTTAGCGCCTTCAGGGATCCTAAAGGGGCCGACAATCTCTCTCCCCATGATTCCAGCCCAAAACATTACTCCACCTCCTCCTTGTTGGCGCTGTAGCCGTGTTTGCGTGGGGTGTCCATCAACCAGCCATCCTCCACTCCATCCATCTGGACCATCGAGCGCTGCACGGCACTCATCCGTGAACAAAACAGTTTTGAAATCAGTCTTCATGTAATGTTTGGCCCACTGGAGCCGTTTCTGCTTGTGTGAAGTGGATAGAGGAGGTCGACAGGATGGCGCATGCACAGCTGCAAACCTCTGAAGGACCCTGCATCTTGTTGTTCGGGGGACGTTGGAGGCACAAGCAGCTTCAAAAACTTGTCTGCTGCTATGACAAGGCTTTTTTGCCGCTGCTCTTTCAACCTGACGTAATTGCCTGTAGGAAAGAGTCCTCAATTTGCCCTTATCAGCACGCACACGTGTGTACTGTGAATCAGCTACATACTTCTTGATTGCCAAGACACTTCATCCTGATTATCGCACAATGTTGATTGTAGTCATGCCTTGACCTAAACACTCCACAATTTGTTGCTTCTCAGCAGCCGACACATCCTTTTCTTTCCCATTTTGGCAGAAAATGTAGGTTGCTTAATAATGTGAGAGAGCCTTCTTAAGTAGTCTTGCCTTTCATTGGACACACCTGCCAAACTAATTAGCACAGGTGTCTGCAATTGCTTACAGTGATATAAAGAGCCCTGACACACATCACCATCAATGAGTTTAACTGACAAACAAACAAATTCTTCCCTTATCACTCCTAAACACTTTTTGTATAATAATTTGGAACGCAGTGTACATGTGCTTTTCCACAAAACACCAGTGGTTCACGTAGTGAATCTTACAGTTCTAACTTGCCAACCGTGGTCTGTATGGAGTTGTTCAATAAAGGGCCCAAAATTAAGATAACATAGATGGGAGAGGTCTCTATGAATAGGAATTCCTAAGTATTTGATACCCTGTGAGGGCCAGGCAAAGGGAAAGTTGGACTGGATGGAATCCTATATGGATTTGGGGAGGGAGACATCGAGGGCCTCAGACTTCGCTGCATTGATTTTAAAATTTTACCATGTAACAAAGTGATCTATTTCAGCCATAACAGCATGGATGGATATATGTGATTGAGTGATATATACTAGGACATCATCAGCAAATAGAGAGCACTTGTACTCGGTGCCTCCCACCTCAATCCACCTAATATTGGGGTTATGGCGAATTGATGAGAGCAGGTGCTCCGTCACTAGGATGTATAAGAGAGGGGACAGAGGACATCACTGCCTTGTCCCATTGGTGATTGTGAAAGGTGATGAAAATGTTCTGACGCACCCCCTGGGCCTTGGGACACCCGGAGCCGGACCCTTTTTGGTGGATGCTGGTGGTTGTAGTCTTCGTGGCGGCGACCCAGTTCCGTGGCTCAGGGCGGTCAAACCAGTGGCGGAACTATTTATGTGGTTTTCATGTTTAAATGTCCGACTACGCCACCCGTGGATTGCGGTCAGAGTGAACCGCCGCTACAGGGCAGACCACTGAGGCTGGTGTTGTGGGTGCAGCAGAGCGTAGCATAACTCCCCACGGGAGGAGTATAGCCTCAGGGCAGTGTATGCGGAGGATGGGGGTGATGGTGCAGGGCAGCAGCAGTAACGACACGGAGTCAGTGATGCAGTTCAGGGCCTTTACTCACAGTTCTTATTATCCAGACCACGTCTGCAGGTAACGGCTGCCCACGTCGTACTGTGCTCACCAGGTGAGGGGCTCAGACAACTCCCAGATAACTTTGGAGCACTTCACAGGACCCCCTTTGTGTGTCCTTTGTCTGGCCTTTCTTACCAACACTTCTGTCCGGCTGCCTCGGGCCTCCTCTTGGTAAACTTGGCGCCAGTTTCCCTGACCCTATGTGGTGCCTTCCTAGCGGGTGTAGCGAGGGGCTGCGCCACATAAAATGTCAGAGCCTCCGGTTTCTAGCTGAGGGTCGTTTCCTGCCTCCACTAGTTCGGGGACCGGTCTCCCCCTTTGGCCTGACCCCTCCACGCAGGTGGATTCGGGCGTGCGGTGGCGACTCGCCCGTCCGCACCCCTGGGATCCCTTCATTCCTCGTTCCTGGAGCCTTCTCCGCTCCTCTTCCTTCCTTCTCCCTCTTCCAGGCCTGGGCCTCTGTTACTAGGCCCGCCTCCGGAGCAGAGCTCATGCAGAGCCCCTGCTCCCTGCCACTTCTGCTCAGACTTCTCTGCACTGAACTAAGATGGTGCCCACCTTTTATACTTCCTTCTCAATGCACCCAGGAACTGCTTCCTCCCTGCTCCTGCACTACAGGGTTCCCCTTCCTCAGTGTTCCCTCCCCCCACTCCAGCCAGGGACAGGGACTGTCGTGCCCATCTCAGGGGCATATTGGTCGCCCTGCCCCACGGCAATGTGGTGTAATGCATGCAGGTGTCGGGTCCTGATCCACACTCCATCCTTACCTGAGAGTGAGATATCACACCTCTGGGTGAGGTGCAATACGTCTGTAGCAACCGAGCCCTCAGGGTGCTACAGTTCCATTTATCTTCAGTCTAGGTGACGTATTGCGATACAGGGCCGTGATTTTGGCTATAAAAGGGTCCCCTAGACCCCTACCCCAAGCTTTTTAAGAGAATCATATATGGCGTGCCAGGAGACTCTATGGAATGCTTTCTCAGCATCCAACGAGAGTATCTAATTACAAATTTTTAACTGCATCTAGCCCAGGAAATACTTTGTGCCTAGTAGCAGTGTCTGCTAGTGAGCGGATTATCCCGGCTGTTAAGCAAGCTGCACCACCTGTAGTTTAGACACTTAATTTTTTCAAAGGAAATGCTTCGGGACCATGGGATACTTAGTGAAGAGCATCAGGAGGCACCCCAAGGCATAGGGGCTGGGACTGGCAGTGGGATGCCTTGCGGTGGACAGCCGAGCTCGATCCTTATAAAAGCTTTTTAACTGCAGCAGCTTTAGTGGACGCTACTGGAGCTGGAATTACCGCGGCTGCTGGCATGAGACTTGCCCTCCAATAGATCCTTGTAAATGGATTTAAAGTGTATTCATTCAAATTAGAGAGACAATTTAAATTAAAAAGCTTAGAGCTGCCTCCACCACAGGGGGGCTCGCTCGACCCACCAGCGGACAGGCACCAGTATTGGGAGAGGGGGGCTGGCCGTCAGGGTTCACCGCGGCTCTGGCACAAACCCGGCGACACGGAGGTGGCACGGGCAGGAGCGGACTGGCCGTGTCAGCTTCTCACTTTTTAGATTTTAGAAGGGCATGACATGCCTATATCTGTGTCTCCCCCTCCTTTTACTCCTCCACCTCTTTTATTTTCGCATGACTATATGTACTTGTCACTTTTCCATGTGTTAGTTATGTCTTCTGAGCAGTTTGTCAGCTTTTGGACACCTTTGAAGGTGTTTTCTATGTGTTTCTATGTGTTTTTGTTTGCCTGCCATTGGTTTTAACGGTGTTCGAAGGTGTTCGACGAACAGTTCGGCGAACACACGGGTGTTCGACGAACCGAACCGAACTCGAACACTACGGGGGTGGCTCAACACTAGTTAGGACCTGTCGGAGGCCATCGGCTCAAAAAGGCTTCTTTGGACAGACTTGGCACGAGCCACTCTATCCTACAAGTTCCAAAGGAACTCTAGCCTTCACTCTTACAGCCCTGTACAGTGATAAAGACTTATCACAGGGCCAGGATTGCATCTACATAGTAGATGTTGACCAGAGGGGCAAGCTTAAGGCTAAAATTGTTCAGCCAACTCTAACTAAAATAAACTCTAACTAATGTTACTTTCTTAAATGTTAGGATTGTTCTGAGGCTGTCAGCTAAAAAAGGCTTTCTTGGAAAGACTTGGAGCAAAACACTCCATTTCTTATGGTTCCAAAGGAACCCTGGGCTTCACCCTTGAACTACAATGCAGGGACAGTTTCATAGTTTTAAGGTTGAAAGACACAAGTCCATCAAGTTCAACCTAAAAGCTAATGTGTTGATCTAGAGGAAGGCAAAAACCCCATGAGGCAGATGCTAATTGCCCCATATTAGGGGAAAAATTCCTTCCCGACTCCACATATGGCAATCAGACTAGTTCCCTGGATCAACGTCCCTTAACAAAATCTAGTACGAATAACGTGCAATATTATATTATTCAAGATAGGCAAACACATGCCCTCCTTGAATTTTTTTTAGAAAATTAAGTATTTCAAGTTCATGTGGTACAGAGTTCCATAACCTCATTGCTCACACACCAAAAAATTGCCAAATAACTTTCTTTAGTCAAAGGGAATTAGGAGCTTTATGCTACAGTAATTGAATTAACCCTAACTGAAATAAATTAATGCTTTTTTCCTAAATGTTAGAATTTGTCTAAATCCATCAGCTCAAAAAGGCTTCCTCGGACAGACTTGGCGCAAGCTACTCCATTCTGCTGGACCCAAAGGAACCCTGGCCTTTACCATTACAACCCTGTACAGGGATAGATACGTACCACAGGCAAAGAGTTGCATGTACAGAGTAGCTGCTGGCCGGAGGAGCGAGCTTGAGGCTATAGTGGTTGATTCAACTCTAAAGCTTTTTTTTTCCTAAATATTGGGATCTGTCTAAGGCAGACGGCTCAAAAAGGCTTCCTCGGACAGACTTGGCTCAAGCTACTCCATTCTGTAGATATGAAGGGAACCCTGGCCTTTACCATTACACCCCTGTATAGCGATAGAGACTTACCACAGGCTCAGGGTTGCATCTACAGAGTAGCTGCTGGCCGGAGGAGCGAGCTTGAGGCTATAGCGGTTGATTCAACTCTAACTAAAGCTTTTTTACTTCCTAAATAATGAGATCTGTCTAAGGCTGTTGGCTCAAAAAGGTTTCATTGAACAGACTTTGCGCAAGCTACTCCATCCTGCAGGTCCCAAAGGAACCCTGGCATTTACTATTACACCACTGTACAGGAATGGAGACTTACCACAGGCCCAGGTTGCTGCATCTACAGAGCACATGCTAGCGGACAAGCGAGCTTGAGGCTGAAGTAGTTGAATCAAACCTACAGTAACTAAAAAAAGAGTTATCTAATCCCACCCTCTTGTAAGGACCTGCCGGAGGCCATCGGCTCAAAAAGGCTTCTTTGGACAGACTTGGCACAAGCCACTCTATCCTACAAGTTCCAAAGGAACTCTAGCCTTCACTCTTACAGCCCTGTATAGTGATAAAGACTTAACACAGGGCCAGGATTGCATCGACATAGTAGATGCTGACCAGAGGGGCAAGCTGAAGGCTAGAATTGTTCAGCCAACCCTAACTAAAATAAACTCTAACTAATGCTACTTTCTTAAATGTTAGGATTTTTCTGAGGCCGTCAGCTTAAAAAGGCTTTCTTGGAAAGACTTGGAGCAAAACACTCCATTTGTTATGACTCCAAAGGAACACTGGGCTTCACCCTTGAACTACAATACAGGGACAGTTTCATAGTTTTAAGGTTGAAAGACACAAGTCCATCAAGTTCAACCTAAAAGCTAATGTGTTGATCCAGAGGAAGGCAAAAACCTCATGAGGCAGATGCTAATTGCCCCATATTAGGGGAAAAATTCCTTCCCGACTCCACATATGGCAATCAGACTAGTCCCTGGATCAACGTCCCTTAACAAAATCTAGTACGAATAACCTGCAATATTATATTATTCAAGAAAGGCAAACGCATGCCCTCCTTGAATTTTTTTTAGAAAATTAAGTATTTCAAGTTCATGTGGTAGAGAGTTCCATAACCTCATTGCTCACACAATAAAAATTTGCAAACTAACTTTCCTTAGACAACGGGAATTAGGAGCTTTATGCTGCAGTAATTGAATTAACCCTAACTGAAATAAATGAATGCTTTTTTCCTAAATGTTAGAATTTGTCTAAATCCATCAGCTCAAAAAGGCTTCCTCGGACAGACTTGGCGCAAGCTACTGCATTCTGCATGTCCCAAAGGAACCCTGGCCTTTACCATTACAACCCTGTAAAGGGATAGATACTTACCACATGCACAGAGTTGCATGTACAGAGTAGCTGCTGGCCGGAGGAGCGAGCTTGAGGCTATAGTGGTTGATTCAACTCTAACTAAAGCTTTTTTTTTTCCTAAATATTGGGATCTGTCTAAGGCAGGCGGCTCAAAAAGGCTTCCTCGGAAAGACTTGGCGCAAGCTACTCCACTCTGTAGATATCAAGGGAACCCTGGCCTTTACCATTACACCCCTGTATAGGGATAGAGACTTTCCACAGGCTCAGGGTTGCATCTACAGAGTAGCTGCTGGCCGGAGGAGCGAGCTTGAGGCTAAAATAGTTGAATCAACCCTAACTAAAAAATGAGCTATCTAATCCCACTCACTTGTTAGGACCTGTCTGAGGCCGTTGGCTTATCCTCCCACTCCTGCACTACAACATTCAACTGCCTAATCCTCCCCCTCCTGCAGCACATCGCTACCCTGCCTAATCCCCCCATCTCCGGCCGCACATCGCTCCCTGTCTAATTCGCCCCTCCAGCATTACATCACTCCCCTGCCTAATCCTCCTCTTCCTGCAACACATCGCTCCCCTGCCTAAACTCCCCTGAAGCACATCGCTCCCTGCCTTATCCCCTCTCCTGCAGCACATCGCTCACTGCCTAATTCTCGCCCTCCTGAATTACATCACTCCCCTGCGTAATCCTCCTTTCCCTGCAGCACAGCACTCCCCTGTCTAATCTTCCCCCTCCTGCAGAACATCGCTCCCCTGGTGCACGTTCCTCCAATAGGCACTTTATAAATGCTGGTATAAAAATCCACCAGCCTTGATGAATTGGCCACCATAGGTTTAGACGGCATGAGCATATACAGAACAGTTGTGTGGTATACATTACCAAGCCCCCCATGATGCTCATGGTCCTGGGTGGTCTTCCATGGTCTGTTTTCTTGCTTCATTCTCCTGAAGGGCTCTACTTTCCTTTCTTATGGCTGGCATGGTGAGGCTCTATCATCTTGCTCCTTTAACATGAAGGGACTGTAAAGCTGCCAGGAGTGTTGTTTTAGACCCTTTGAACATTGTGACTTCACAATGTGATGACATAGACAAGTGGATGGGGCGCTTCTATTCAGTCATAAAGAATTTAGCATATTCCGTGATGTCACAAACCTCTGATGTCACTACAATGAGAAATGAACATTCTATTCGGAACTCAACCGCCATCATCAGCGGAACCTTCACTGCTTTCAGATTGGCACTAAAAACAAAAAGAGACAGCGGTGAACCTGGACAGTGACAATCTACAGGGACAGTGACTGCTAAGCATTCTTCATGTCAGGTGTTATGCCGTTTTGTCAGAAAAAAAACATAAAATATATAAAAGGCAGGCTCCAATAAACTTTAAACAGTGGGCTGTAGTCACAGATTCTCCCTCACCTGCAGCACATCGCACCCCTGCCTAAACCTCACCCTCCTTACAGAACATTGTTCCCTTTCTAAATCTCCACCCTTCTGCAGGACATTGCTCCCTGCTAGTGTTGAGCGAGCACTAAAATGCTTGGATGCTCGAAGCTCGGGCCGAGTTCACCGTGATACTCGGTTGCTCGACCCGAGCAACGAGCCAAATGTTAGTCTATGGGAGACCCGAGTATTTTTGCGGTGGCACCCCCGGCAGTCTGTAGAAAGCCTAAAAAGTGCCCAAAACGATAGTGACAGTGCTCAAAAGACATGGGGACAGCATGGGCATCGCCCCAGGAAGCATTTCTGACCCCCAGGTCACTGCTGTCAACAATGTGGTCAGAGGTATTAAGCCACTTTTACGGGCTCACAATAAAACGTTCAAAAACGAAACTGAAACTGTTTTCCTGTGAAATATGTTAAGGAACTTCCTTTCCAGGGTAAAGACTTGTGTATAAGGTAAAATAAATAACCAAAAACAAATATACTCCTCCACACCTTGGGCTATGTTCACAAGTAGCATTTTTTATGCATTTTTGCACTTTTGTATTGCTTTCAACCGTGACAAATGCATTCACCGGGAAATGTCATTTTAACATTTTACAACCTTATCTGGCCATGTGCTGTGTGACACATGCATACAGTGCTGAAAAGACATGGGAACAGCATGGGGAAGACCCCTGGAAGCATCTCTGACACCCAGGTCACTGCCTAAAAGTGTGCCCATCAGAAGTGATCTTTGCCACATCAGAAGATGCAGACTTGCAACTATCCCCGTGCAAGTCCTTGTCCCAGGGCAGTGTTCAATTGTACCTCCCCCATTCCTTGCAATGCAAGCGTAAGTATGCAGCCTGCCACCCACCCACCCCCAGGCTGCAATACCATACTGCTAGCTTGCTTGCACTTGAAATTGGGCCTTTTAGGCATGTGGAGGCAGACGCTGGCCACCACGTCATGGCTGCGTCGGCGGCCTGGTATCCATACTCAGTCCCCAGCCGCCCTTGCGGCCGGGTGTCCACGCTCGGTCCCCAGCCGCCAGGGGGCGGCCGGGTGTCCATACTCAGTCCCCAGCCGCCCCGCGGCCAGGTGTCCACACTCGGTCCCCAGGCGCCAGGGGGCGGCCGGGTGTCCATACTCGGTCCCCAGCCGCCCTGCAGCCGGGTGTCCAACCTCATAGCTGCTTCGGCAGTGAGATATCCATACTCAGTCCCCAGCCGCCCGGCGGCCGGGTGTCCACGCTCGGTCCCCAGCCGCCAGGGGGCGGCCGGGTGTCCATACTCGGTCCCCAGCCGCCCTGCAGCCGGGTGTCCACACACGGTCCCCAGCCGCCTGGGGGCGGCCAGGTGTCCATAAATGGTCCCCAGCCGCCCCTATTTCTCCTTGGAACTTCCCCCACACTTTTCTTAGCCTGTCCTGCTTTAGGGCAGCATTGGACGAGCTCACCAGAGAACCAGACTCCTCCGGTGGGCCCTGGCTTCTCCATCAGGGGAGTTGAGAGTGCCAAGGTGAGGAGCATGATGATGATGATAGAAGTTAGCGTCTGCTTTGTTTTCTTGGAATGCAAGCGCATGTATGTAGTAGCGGCTAGCCCTGAGGTGGTCAGCGTTTTGGCGCATATCCTACCTCCTCCAAGGATTGCTGGATGTTTTCCTGCTACTATCCCAGTTCTATGACTCCCGTTAAAACAATGCTTCAGGTGATAAATGATGGATGAGGTGGTGGCAAAGGAGAAAGAGCAGGAGGAACAGGGACCATTCACATCAATATCAGGCCAGTCAACCACACATGTCTTGTAGGATATGTTTCTGTGCCAAAAGGAGCGGTTCGGCTACACAGTTATAGGGCATGCAGTGAGTGCAATGCCTACCAAAAATTTCGAGGCACTCCAATGCCCCTTGGAAGTAACATGGAGGTCAGAGGGCCTTAACTAAACCGTTTTTTCCATTTATAGCAACTGGGTCTCCTGTGCACTGTTGGCCTAAGCAGTGAATGGAAGGCTTTCCAAAAATTATGAGGAACTGCAATGCCCCTTGAAACAGACGTGGATTACAGCATGCTAAAAAGCTTCTACCCATTATTGGTGAGTGGGTCTCCCTTAGTGTTCGCCTATGCATTGAAAAGAAAAGCTGACTAAAATTAGGAGGAAATGCAATGCCCGTTGGAAGAATAGTGGAGGTCGCAGTGGAATAAAAAGACAATATCAATGCCCCTTGGAAAAGTGGTGGAGGTCGCAGTAGCTTAACAAGACGGTTTTAATGCCCCTTGGAAGAGACGTGGAGGTCGCAGTAGCTTAACAAGATGGTTTTAATGCCCCTTGGAAAAGTGGTGGAGGTCGCAGTAGCTTAACAAGACAATGTCAATGCCCCTTGGAAAAGTGGTGGAGGTTGCAGTAGCTTAACAAGACGATTTTAATGCCCCTTGGAAGAGACGTGGAGGTTGCAGTAGCATAACAAGACGGTTTTAATGCCCCTTGGAAGAATGGTGGAAGTCGCAGTGGAATAAAAAGACAATATCAATGCCCCTTGGAAAAGTGATGGAGGTCGCAGTAGCTTAACAAGACGGTTTTAAGGGCCCTTGGAAGAGACGTGGAGGTCGCAGTAGCTTAACAAGATGGTTTTAATGCCCCTTCGAAGAATGGTGGAAGTCGCAGTGGAATAAAAAGACAATATTAATGCCCCTTGGAAAAGTGGTGGAGGTCGCAGTAGCTTAACAAGACGGTTTTAATGCCCCTTGGAAGAGACGTGTAGGTCGAATTAGCTTAACAAGATGGTTTTAATGCCCCTTGGAAGAGACGTGGAAGTCGCAGTAGCTTAACAAGACGGTTTTAATGCCCCTTGGAAGAGACGTGGTGGTCACAGTAGCTTAACAAGATGGTTTTAATGCCCCTTGGAAGAGACGTGGAGGTCGCAGTAGCTTAACAAGATGGTTTTAATGCCCCTTGGAAGAGACGTGGAGGTCGCAGTAGCTTAACAAGATGGTTTTAATGCCACTTGGAAGAATGGTGGAGGTCGCAGTGGAATAAAAAGACAATATCAATGCCCCTTGGAAAAGTGGTGGAGGTCGCAGTAGCTTAACAAGACGGTTTTCATGCCCCTTACAAGAGCCATGCAGTACAGCATATTAAAAACATTATACCCATTATTGGGGAGTGGGTCTCCCATAGTCTTTGCCTATGCCTTCCAAGAAAAAGCTGCCAAAAATTAGGACGGAGGAACTTGCAATGCTGGCAAACAAGAGCCATGCAGTACAGCATATTAAAAACATTATTCCCATTATTGGGGAGTGGGTCTCCCATAGTCTTTGCCTATGCCTTCCAAGCAAAAGCTGCCAAAAATTAGGACGGAGGAACTTGCAATGCTGACAAACAAGAGCCATGCAGTACAGCATATTAAAAACATTATTCCCATTATTAGGAAGTGGGTCTCCCATAGTCTTTACCTTGGCCTTCCAAGCAAAAGCTGTCAAAAATTAGGACGGAGGAACTTGCAATGCTGGCAACACAGACCACGGTCACCCTGGTGGTATAGTGGTGGTGGAGGCTGAGGATAAGGAGAAGAGCAAAATACAGCCGAAATGAGGAAGCGTATACCCATGTGTGGGTGCTAAGCGGTGCATGGGAATACACCTCCCGAAATAACACAGTGGATTTGACTTTATGTTACTCTGCTGTCATTTGGTGGTGATGAGAAGTCTGGCCCAATCCAGCCCTTGGTCATTTTGATAAGGGTCAGCTTGTCAGCATTGTCAGTTGACAGGCGAGTGCGCTTATCAGTTATAATTCCCCCAGCGGCACTAAAAACACGCTCCCATAACACGCTAGCGGCAGGGCAGGCCAGGACCTCCAAGGCGTACAGAGATAATTCATTCCAAGTGTCCAGCTTGGACACCCAATAATTAAAAGGCACAGAGGAATCACGGAGGACACTGGTACGGTCGGCAAGGTACTCCCTCACCATCTTTTGAAACTTTCCACTCCTTGTGAGAGTACCCCGCGCCTCAGGGCCTGTAAGCTGGGCGGGTCTCAGAAAACTGTCCCAGAATGTTGACAGTGTTCCCCTGCCTCTGCTGGATTGGAGTTGCGTCTCTCTCGCCTGTACACCTTGGTTGGTCAACGAACTGTGACCTCTACCGCTAGCTTGTTCAGATGGGAATTTTTTTAACAGTTCTGCAGCAAGGGAATTCTGGTACTGCCACATTTTTGTAGACCTCTCCACCTCAGGAATAAGAGAGTGAAAGTTCTCCTTGTAGCGGGGGTCTAAAAGTGTCACCAACCAGTAATGACTGTCACCCAACATTTTGACAACTCGAGGGTAACAGTTAAGGCAGCGTAACATAAAGTCAGCCATGCGTGCCAGACTGGTAATTGGCAAGACTTCCGTGTCCTCACCAAGATGACGACTGACCATGCTCTCCTCCTCCTCCTCCTCCCCCCTGTCCTCAGGCCACCCTCGCTGAACCGACTGTATGACAGTTGTACAGGTACTACCGTCTACAGCCCATGATACCAGCTCCTGTTCTTCCTCCTCCTCCTCCTCCTCCTCTCCCTCATTGTCCCACAATGCATGTTGGGATAAGATGAGGCTGGGCTGGGTGTAATCGCCCATTACAGCTTCTTGATCCATCTCATCATACTCTGGCTGCAATGCCTCCTCTTTAATTCTCTGCAGAGAGCATTGCAAAAGACAGACAAGTGGGATGCTGACGCTAATGATGGCATCATGGCCACTCACCATCTTGGTTGACGCCTCAAAGTTTGTCAGGATGGTACATATGTCAGACATCCAGGTCCACTCCTGAGGTCTTATGTGTGGAGTCTGACCTGAATATTGACGGCCTTGTTGCAGCTGGTACTCCACAACTGCTCTCTTCTGCTCACAAATCCTTTGCAACATGTGGAGGGTAGAGTTCCAACGTCTGGGGACATCACACACCAGTCGGTGTGCCGGAAGCTGCAAACGCTGCTGCAACACAGCAAGGGCGGCGGAAGCTGTAACCGACTTCCGAAAATGAGCTGACAGGCGGCGTACTTTGACGAGCAGATCTGGCAACTCAGAGTACGATTTAAGAAACCGGTGAACCACTAGGTTAAGCACATGAGCCAGCCATGGTACGTGTGTGATCTCGGCTCGCCTCAGAGCCGCCACCAGGTTATGGCCATTGTCACACATGACCATGCCTGGATGTAGGTTCAGCGGTCTCAGCCACAGATCTGCCTGCTCTTTCACAGCTGTCCACAACTCACAAGCAGTGTGAGGTTTATCACCTAAGCTTATGAGTTTCAGCACAGCCTGTTGTCGCTTGGCTGAGGCAGTACTGCAGTGCTTCCAGCTTGTAACTGATGTGGTGATATCTGAGATGGAGGCTGAACATGAGGAGGAGGAGGAGGAGGATGATGCACAGGAGCTCCTCCTGCCACGTTGGGTCAGTTACTAGATCATCCACCACCTCCTCCTCTTCCACTTGCGCACCACGATCCTCCTCCTCACTTCGTGGCAATTGTGTCTCGTCATCATCCACCTCTTGTGACAAATTGCCAGCGTTGATTTCCTGTGGCCGTGGCTGTTCAAATATTTGGGTATCGCTACATGGGATCTCCTCTTCCACCACTTCAAGCGGAGCAGGCAAGGGGCGCAAATATGGAAATGGACCAGTGAACAGCTCTTCAGAGTGTCCAAGTGTGGGATCAGTTACTGTCTGATGACACTCGGCATGGTGGGAGGAAGGAGCATCAGGGTGAGGAGGAGTATGCGGTCGAGACTCACAGCTACTAAAACTTGACCGTGTGGAAGACAGACCGGAGGTGGTGGTGCCCAGGTAACTGGAAGTATTATCTGCTATCCAATTATTATCCTGTTCACACTGATCAGTTCGCAATACTGGTGTTGTAGTGTGCTTCCCTAGTAATTCGGTCAAGAAGTGGGAGCGAGAAGATGTTGCTGTTGGTTGTGGCACATTTTCACCTTGGCCACGGCCCCGTCCTCTACACGCACCATCACCAGAACGTCCAGTTCCACGTCCCTTGCCACGCGCCTTGCCCATTGTAAATGAAGTAAAATAGCTTACACTCGCACTATCAATGGAAAAAGGGTAATATATTATTATTATTATTATTTATTATTATAGCGCCATTTATTCCATGGCGCTTTACATTTGAAAAAGGGGGTATAATACAAGAACAATTTCAATAATCTTGAACACAATGTGACAGCGACTGGTACAGGCGGAGCGAGGACCCTGCCCGCGAGGGCTCACAATCTACGAGGGATGAGTGAGGATACAGTAGGTGAGGGTAGAGCTGGTCGTGCAGCGGTATGGTGGAGCGGTGGTTACTGCAGGTTGTAGGCTTGTCGGAAGAGATGGGTCTTCAGGTTCCTTTTGAAGGTTTCCACGGTAGGCGAGAGTCTGATACGTTGGGGTAGAGAGTTCCAGAGTAGGGCGGAAGCACGGGAGAAATCTTGTATACAGTTGTGGGAGGAGGAGATAAGAGGGGAGTAGAGCAGGAGATCTTGTGAGGATCGGAGGTTGCGTGCAGGTATGTAACGGGAGACTAGGTCAGAGATATATGGAGGAGACAGGTTGTGAATGGCTTTGTATGTCATGGTTAGGGTTTTGAACTGGAGTCTCTGAGCAATGGGGAGCCAGTGAAGAGATTGACAGAGAGGAGAGGCCGGGGAATAGCGGGGGGACAGGTTGATTAGTCGAGCAGCAGAGTTTATGATAGATTGGAGGGGTGCGAGAGTGTTAGAGGGGAGGCCACAGAGCAGGAGGTTGCAGTAGTCAAGGCGGGAGATGATGAGGGCGTGCACTAGTGTTTTTGCAGATTCATGGTTTAGGAATGTGCGGATCCGGGAGATATTTTTAAGTTGGAGTCGGCAGGAAGTGGAAAGGGCTTGGATATGTGGTTTGAAGGAGAGTTCCGAGTCCAGGGTTACCCCGAGGCAGCGAGCTTGAGGGACTGGGGAGAGTGGGCAGCCATTGACTATGATGGATAGGTCAGTTGGGAGGGTTGAATGAGATGGCGGAAAGATGATGAATTCTGTTTTGTCCATGTTAAGTTTTAGAAATCTAGCAGAGAAGAAGGATGAAATAGCAGACAGACATTGTGGGATTTTGGTTAATACGGAGGTGATATCGGGTCCAGAGAGGTAGATCTGTGTGTCATCAGCACAGAGGTGATAATGAAACCCATGAGACTCTATGAGCTGTCCCAGGCCTAAGGTGTAGATGGAGAAGAGCAGGGGTCCTAGAACTGAACCTTGGGGGACACCGACAGATAGGGGGCGAGATGAAGAGGTGGTGTGTGAGTGGGAGACACTGAATGTCCGGTCTGTTAGGTATGAGGAGATCCAGGATAGGGCCAAGTCTGTGATGCCGAGAGATGAGAGAGTCTGTAGTAAGAGGGAATGGTCCACTGTGTCAAAGGCAGATGACAGGTCTAGGAGGAGGAGGACAGAGTAGTGTCGCTTAGATTTGGCGGTTAGTAGGTCGTTTGATATAAAGGAGATTAGAACCGTGGAAGAGGAAAACTACAGTTCTATTTCTCTGGAATTCACCAGACTCTTTTAAACAGATATATTTGTGTCTGAACAGCCAGGGAGACACTATTACTGTTTTTTTTTTCGCCAAAAAATGCCAAAAGCAGGATAATACAGAGATTTGACCCATGGAACTGCAAAACCACAGTTCTATTTCTCTGGCCTACACCAGACTCTTTTAAACAGATATATTGGTGTCTGACCAGTCAGGGAGACACTATTACAGGTTTTTTTTTACGGCAAAAAATGCCAAAAGCAGGATAATACAGAGATTTGACCCATGGAACTGCAAAACCACAGTTCTATTTCTCTGGCCTACACCAGACTCTTTTAAGCCCTTTACAACCCAAGGTGGTTTGCACGTTAATGACCAGGCCAAGTTTTACAATTCTGACCACTGTCACTTTATGAGGTAATTACTCTTGAACGCTTCAACGGATCCCCCTGATTCTGAGACTGTTTTTTTCATGACATATTGTAATTCATGATTGTTGTAAAATTTCTTCGATATCACTAGCGTTTATTTGAGAAAAAAATGGAAATTTGGCGAAAATTTTGAAAATTTTTAAATTTTCAAAATTTGAATTTTTATGCCCTTAAATCAGAGAGATATGGCACACAAAATAGTTAATAAATAACATTTCCCACATGTCTACTTTACATCAGCACAATTTTGGAACAAACATTTTTTTTTATTGGGGAGCTATAAGGGTTAAAAGTTGACCAGTGATTACTCATTTTTCCAACAAAATTTACAAAACCATTTTTTTAGGAACCACATCATATTTTAAGTCACTTTGAGGGGTCTTTATGACAGAAAATACCCAAAAGTGACACCATTCTAAAAACTGCACCCCGCAAGGTGCTCAAAACCACATTCAAGAACTTTATTAACCCTTCAGGTGCTTCACAGGAATTTTTGGAATGTGGAAGGAAAAAATTAACATTTAACTTTTTTCCCAAAAATTTTACTTTAGACCCAACTTTTTTTTATTTTCGCAGGGGTAACAGGAAAAAATGAACCCCAAAATTTGTTGTGCAATTTCTCCTGAGTAAGCAGATACCCCATATGTGAAGAAAAAACACTGTTTGGGCGCATGGCAGGGTTCGGAAGGGAAGGAGCGCCATTTGACTTTTTGAATGTAAAATTTGCTTGAATAATTAGCGGACGCCATGTTGCATTTGGAGAGCCCCTGATGTGCCTAAACAGTGGAAACCCCCCACAAGTGACACCATTTTGGAAACTAGACCTCTCAGGGAACTTATGCTTCACAGAAGATTATAACATTGAGCCGTAAAAATAACATTTTCACATTTTTCCCACAAAAATGTTTTTCAGCCCCCACTTTTGCATTTTCATAAGGGTAACAGGAGAAATTGCACCATGCAGTTTGTTGTGCAATTTCTCCTGAGTACGCCAATACCCCATATGTGGGGAAAATACAGTGTTTGGGCGCACGGCAGAGTTCAGAAGGGAAGGAGCACTGTGTGACTTTTTGAACGCAAAATCGTCTGGAATCGAGAGCGGACGCCATGTCGCGTTTGGAGAGCCCCTGATGTGCCTAAATAGTTGAAACCCCCCACAAGTGATCCCATTTTGGAAACTACACCCCTCAAGGATTTTATCAAGGTCTTGAGCGCAAGTGCTCGCTACTTGAGTTTGCATCGGGTACTCAGGTATGCACCATGTATCACGGGTGCTCAAGTGAAATGCTCGAGTCCCCGCCCACATGTTTCACGGTTATTTGACACCCCAAAAAAAACATGCGGAGATCGCTCGTGCATGGCAGGCAATCCCCGCAAGTTTTTTTTGGCCGCGAACCATATGGGGCGGAGACTCGAGCACCCGCGATACTCAATGCATACCCAAGCACCCGATGCAAACTCAAGTAGCGAGCACTTGCGTTCAACATTAGTTGCCATATCTTTTTTTTTACTTTTGAAAAAAAACCAACCCTAACCCCAACCCTAACCCTACCCTAGCCCAACCCTGACCCCAACCCTAACATTAGCACAACCCTAATCCCAACCCCAGCCCTAGCGTTTATTTTTTACGCCGTTCCTAGTGCGGTATAAGTGATTAAACGACCTTATTCTTCGGGTCGGTGCGACTACAGAGATACCAGAATCATATCGGGTTTTTATGATTGACAGTTGTCACACACTAAAAGACACATATTTTGTAAAATCTAGTTTTTGCATCGCCATATTTTGAGAGCTATAATTTTTCCATATTTTGGCCGACAGAGTCATATGATGGCTTGTTTTTTGCGGGATGAGTTGACGTTTTAATTGGTGCCATTTTCAGGCATGTGACATTTTTTGATCGCTTTCTATTCCAGCTGTTGGGAGGCAGAATAAACAAAAACCAACAATTCAGGAATTTGTTTTAGAAAAATTTTATTCTACTCCGTGTGTGGTAAAATTGATAAAGCAGCTTTATTCTTTGGGTCAGTACGTTTACAGCGGTACCACATTTATATAGTTTTTCTATGTTTTGGCGCTTTTACACAATAAAAGCTATTTTATAGTAAAAAAATTTTTTTTGCATCGCTTTATTCTGAGAGCTATAACTTTTTGATTTTTCGGATGATGGAGCTGTATGGCAGCTTGTTTTTTGCGGGACAAGATGACGTTTTGCTTCGTTTTTTATTTATTTTTTTTACCGTGTTCACTGAAGAGGTTAACTAGTGGGACAATTTTATAGGTCAGGTCGTTCCGGATGCGGCGATACCAAATATGTGTACTTTTATTGTTTGTTTTTTTTTCATAATAATATTTATTGATGCGTACATTATATTTTTATTTTTGGTGGATTTATTTTTTATTTTTTTTAAATATTTTTCCAACTTTTTTTTATTATTATTTTTTTCACTTTCTGAGAGTTTTTTTTCTTTTTTACTTTATCCCACTCTGGGACTTTCACTTTTTTTATTCTGATCGCCTGCATAGCATAAGGATGGAGCACCATCTCTGTGCTATGCAGGCAGTCAGCGCTGCACAGTGAGAAGATTGTTTGGTCATGCACTGCGCATGACCAAAAAATCTTCCTGCTGTCTGGTGACCCGAATGTTGTCATGACCGGGGAATAAGTCTAGCAATTTGACCAACAGGAGCACACAGGACTGTAATGCAGCGTTTCCTGGTATAAGCACTGCGTCTCCTATACAGCCTGCCTGCCTGCCTGATATCTGGGATGCATATTAGTCCTGAGAAGGACTTTGTTTGATTTGGCAGGCTTTAGAGACCCTACACTAACTATTTCGCACTATATATCTTTCCCTAACTCAGCAGCACTCTCCCTACACTGTCTGATCCCGGGCGACTGTGTCCAAGATGGCGGCGCCCGGTTTTAAATACTCGAGGTGACGCTGTGCGGCCAGCCAATCACTGTAATGCCCACAAACAACATTACAGTGACTGGCTGGCAATCCCTGCATGTTCATTGGCTCTGTAAAGAGCACCAAATGTGCAGGGCGGAGACCCGAGCTCCCGCCCGAGTAACCCGGAAATGCTCGGTGCTCGCCGAACATCCCGAGTAGCGAGATGCTCGGGCGAGTACCGAGCAGTGTCGAGCATACTCGCTCAACACTACTCCCTGCCTAATTCTCCCCTTCTGCAGCACATCGCTAACTGCCTAATCCTCCCCCTCCTGCAGCACATCGGTCACTGCCTAATCCTCCCCCTACTGCAGCTCATCACTCCCCTGCCTAAGCCTCCCCCTCATGGAGCATATTGCTCCCCTGCCTAATCTCCTCCCCCTCCAGCAGCACATCGCTGCCTACCTATACAGCCAACGACTGCAGTATATCACTCCTCTCAGCACCATGCTGCAGTACATCACTCACTTCATCTATGTACAGGTTACTTTTGTAGCACATCATTCACTGCCTAATCTTCCCCCTCCTGCATTATATCACTCCCCTGCCTAATCCCCCCTCCTGCATTATATCACTCCCCTGCCTAATCCTCCCTCTCCTGCAGCACATCACTCCCCTCTATCCAGCAGCACATCACTCCCTACCTAATCCTCCCCTCCTGCATTACATCACTCCCCTGCCTAATCGTTCCCCTCCTGCAGCACATCACTCCCTGCCTTATCCTCCCACTTCTGCATTACATCACTTGACTGCCTAGTCCTCCTCCTTCGGCAGCACATCGCTCCCTGTCTAATCCTGACCTCCTGCATTACATCACTCCCCTGCCTAATCCTCCTCATCCTGCAGCACATTGCTCCCTTGCCTAAGCCTACCCCTCCTGAAGCACATCACTCCTTGCCTTATCCTCCCCCTCCTGCAGCACATCGCTTGATACTAATCCTCTCCCTCCATCAGCACATCGCTCCCTGCCTGATTTTCCCCTCCTGCATTACATCACTCCCCTGCCTACTCCTCCCTCTCCTGCAGCACATCACTCCCCTGCCTACTCCTCCCTCTCCTGCAGCACATCACTCCCCTGCCTACTCCTCCCTCTCTTGTAGCACATCGCTCCCTTGACCCCCTTTTACGTGACATCTTTCCTATCAGTTACACGTGTGGAGTAACCGCTGTCTCCTGTGAGCAGTGGAGAGCGAGGCTGAGAGATAGGAGGCTTCGCCTCTTCTTTCGACATCATCGTCCATCTAGACCAGGGGAGTCAAACTCAAATGCACAGAGGGACAAAATTAAAAGCTTGGACAAAGCCGTTGGCCAACCTCAATATTTATTAAAACAAATGTCTACAATTGAGGAAGTTTCTTCTTATCATCAAATATAACGATGAACTTTTTCATATAGAAGCAAACTTAAAGGGGTTGTCCTATGAACAAAATACATTTTAACCCCTTCCCAACATGTACCATATATATACGGCACATGTCGTGTTTCCCCCTTTGATGTGGGCTCCGGCGCTGAGCCCACATTTTTCCCGGTACATGACAGCTGATCGGATCAACTGTCATGTGCCCCTAACAGTCGCGGGTGGAATCGCAATGAACATGTTAAATGCCGCTGTCAATGTCTAACAGCGGCATATAACATGTCGGAAGCGTGTTACTAGTCCCGCCCATCAGCTCGTCCATCACATGATTACGGGGCGCCAATGGGTTAGCATGACAATTCGATGTCTGCAGGAGACCCCTGTAGTTATCATAGATGATCTGCTATGAGCTCCGCCCAGCGGTCAGTGTTCATAGCAGATGGGCATTTATGTTACACATAGCAGGGCTGAAGACAGGCGATCGGATGATCACAGCTTCTAGTCTCCCATGGAGATGATTAAAGCAAGTAAAAAGTGTAAAAAAATGTTTTTAAAAATATTAAAAAAATATTAAAGTTTAAATCAACCCCCTTCCTCCCCATTCAAAACAAATCAATACAAAAATAAAAAAAATACACATATTTGGTATCGCCGCATTCAGAATCGCCCCGATCTATAAATATATGAACAGAATTAATCAGATCGGTAAACGGCGTAACGAGAAAAAAGAATCAAAACGACAAAATTACGTTTTTTTTGGTCGCTGCAACATTGCTATAAAATGCAATAATGGGTGAGCAAAACATTGTATCTACACCAAAATGGTATCAATGAAAACGTCAGCTCGGCACACAAAAAATAAGCCATCACTCAGCCCCTGATCCTGAAAAATGGAGACGCTATGGGCTCGGAAAATAACACCATTTATTTATTTATTTTTTTTGCAAACTTTGGATTTTTTTTCACAATTTAAATAAAAAAGAACCTATACATGTTTAGAATCTACAAACTCGTAATGACCTGGAGAATCATAATGACAGGTCAGTTTTACCATATAGTGAACGTGGTAAAAAAAAAACAACTATTTGGAATTGCACTTTTTTACAATTTCGCTGCACTTGTAATTTTTTTCCTGTTCTCGAGTACATGATATGGTAAAACCAATGGTATTGTTCAAAAGTGCAACTCGTCTCGCAAAAAAAAGCTCTCACATGGCCATATTGATGGAAAAATAAAAAAGTTGTGGCCCTGGGAAGAAGGAGAGCAAAAAATGAAAGCACAAAAACGGAAAATGGCCTGAGGGTCAAGGGGTTAATTTATAGATCTTAGAATAAAATCTTGGAATACTATAATATGTTATCTAAGAGCAGTAAAAACATATGACCCAATGGCCCAATTTAAATATATAACCACAAAGGATAAAACACCTTGAATAATACAGATAATAAAGTATGATGCCAACAAAAGTGCCCCCCAAACACAGTAAGATATCCCCACAGTGAATTCCTCCACACAAACGGTATGATGACCTCCCTCAATCCCCCCGACAAAGAATGGTGACCCCACCACAGTATAATTCTCCAACTGTAATTCCCATACAGCTTCCCATACAGTATAATGGCCACAAAAAGTGCTCCATACAGTATAATTAGCCCCACAGACAGGAAGAGGAAGAAGAGGAGCCTGTTGGTGCTGGGAGTTTGTGCTGCTTTAGGAGCTGGGAAGGCGGGAAAAACATCTCCAGGACTTTTTCATCTGACCCCTTCCCAGCTACAGAGAGAGTACGTGACCGGAAGTGAGAGCGCGCGTGGGGTGTGAGCACGTGGGCTGTGGTGTGGCTGTGGTGAGCGGCGTGCGGCGAGGTCCGACTCGGCTCGCGACCCTCCGGCGAGGGAGCCAGGCGGAGGTGACCGAGTGGACCGGGTGGACCGGTAGGAGGCGACCGGAGGGACGAGCGCAAGAGAGCGCTGTGATAGCGTGCAGCGCCGGCCGGCGGAGGGCACCAGGTGGTGGTGACCAGGAGGTGACCAGGAGGACCGGTAAGAGGCGACCGGAGTGGCGAGCGCGCTGTGATAGCGTGCAGCGTCCCTAGAAGAGGTGAGTGAGGGGCAGGAGGCCGCGATAAGCGGCCCTACTGAACCCGAGTGTGTACTGTATTGTATTTGTATTTGTATTGTAATTGTATTATATTTAAGTGCTCCCCCCCGGCCTTATTTAAATTAATCCCCTGTCCATACTTGATCGATCTCCCCCCTATCCATATTTAATACAACTCCCCCGGCCATCTTTAGTGATCCCCCAGTCCATATTTAATTGATCACCCCCCGTCCATATTTAAATTGATCCCCTGATCACTCCCCGTCCATATTTAACTGATCCCCCTGACCACATTTAACTGATCGACTCCCCCCAGCCCATAATCAATTGATCCCCCTTGTCCATATTTAATAGATTCCCCCTGATCCCCAGTCCCTATTTATTTGCCTTATCCCCATCCATATTTATTTGCCTTATCCCCATCCATGTTTAATTAACCCCCTGTCCATAATTAATTGATTGATTCCCCAGTCCACAATTAATTATTTCCCCAGTCCATATTTATTGATCCCCAGTCCATAGTTAATTGACCTACTTAGCTGATTCCCCCGTCCATACTTGATACTTAATTGATCCCCCGTCCATACTTAACTGATCCCCCGCCAATATCTAATTGATACACTTGCACATCCCTAATTGATCCCCGTCCATACACCTATATATAAATAATTGTGTTTTGTACTTGTATATATATACTGACTGTATCCCCATATTTAGAATGACGTCCATGTTGGCCGGAGCCGTGCAGTGTACATCTTGCGCAATGTATGCATTCCGTGAGCAACTGCTCGAGGATCCATACTGCTGCGAGAGATGTGAGCATATCGTGCACTTGGAAGCCCAAATTCTGGATCTAAGTGCTCAGATAGAGGAGGAGCATCGACAACATGGAACGGAGTTTGCTGCTCACCGAGCAGACACTCAATGGGTCAATACTGGGGGTGGAGCATAGAGGGGAAGTGCAGGCTGAACAGGCAGGGAGCTGGATAACAGTTAGGAGGGATAGAGGGAAGAAGTATAGGAAGGCTGGTTCAGAACCGGCATTATTGGAGCACGACAGATCCTCTGACCGCCGGGGGAGTGTATGCTCCAGTAATGAGGGGGAGGGGGGAAGTGTAGGGCACGCAAGACAGGTCCTGGTAGTGGGTGACTCTATTATTAGGGGGGCAGACAGGGCAATCTGTCACAAAGACCGGGATCGCCGAACGGTGTGCTGCCTCCCTGGCGCTCGAGTCCGGCACATAGCGGATCGGGTTGACAGGTTACTGGGTGGGGCTGGCGAAGACCCAGCGGTCATGGTCCACATCGGCACCAATGACAAAGTGAGTGGTAGATGGAGGGTCCTTAAAAATTATTTCAGGGACCTAGGTAGGAAGCTTAGGGCAAGGACCTCCAAGGTAGTTTTCTCAGAAATACTACCAATCCCGCGAGCCACACAGGAGCGCCAGCGGGAAGTTAGGGAGGTGAATAAGTGGCTAAAGAGTTGGTGCAAGGCAGAAGGGTTTGGGTTCATGGAGAACTGGGCCGACTTCGCGGTTGGCTACAGGCTCTACCGTAGGAACGGGCTGCACCTCAAAGGGGAGGGTGCAGCGGTGCTGGTGAAGAAGATGGCTAATAGGTTGGAGGAGTTTTTAAACTAGAGACGGGGGGGGGAAACCAAGGAGATAGGTGGGATGTGAGGCAAGTAAGGGGGAAGGGGAGAAGTGAATATAATGAGGGTGGAGAGGGGGGTGGGGATAGTACAGTTAGATCGTTAGAGAAGAATAGGATGCTAAATAACCCCAAAGTTTTATCTTGCATGCTGACTAGAGATGAGCGTTGTTCTACTCGAACTGTTCGCCAATCTCAAATTCGAGCTGTTTTGGGCGGTGTTCGAGCCGGTCGGCGAACACGAACAATTTGAGAAAAATTCGGCTGTTCGAGGTTATGTTCGATAACTGTTCGTGCACCAAAATCATAACTGGATTTTTTCTCAGTAATGATGAAAATTAATGTTAATACGCAGTTTGAGTGTACAGCGGGGCGGGGGGAGGGGCAGGGGATGGATCTCTGCAGGAACAATGAAGATCTCCATTTTTTTTTCTCTTTCCCGCATTTGCAGTGGGGAGGTGCAATCTGTCAGCCTATCAGCAGCGCACACACGGAGCGAAGTGCTTTTTTTCACACAAGCAAGGGCATGTGTGATTGGCAGTGTATGTCACATGTCCTTGCCCTATAAGACCAAGCCATTTTCCCCGTCGCCACCATTTTCTCACTGCTGCAGCTGCGTGTTAGACGGCACCGCTGTTGCTGTGTGCGCTATACCTTGTTAATTTCAAGCCAATTTTCGCACAAATATACAGATAGCTTGGGAGTAGGGAATAGTTGTGATTGCAGTCCTTTTAAGGACTAGGTTACAGCATTTCCTACGACTTTTATCAGGCAGGTCTGTGCTCTTAAATAGATAGATTGTGGGAGTAAAGACTAATTGTAATTGGAGTCCTTTTCAGGACTAGGTTACATCAGTTCCTATCAGTTTTTGCCAGGCAGGTCTGTGCCAGTGCTGTGCAAGTTTTTTTCACAGCATTTGGCTGAATCTAGCAAAGCTAATCCTTTTTGGCCTATTGCAGAGTGTGTTAGTCAGTGGAGTAGCCTATCTGTGTTGCAAGATATACCACCTGTGTATAGAATACCAATTTTTTTACTGCACCTAGTGAAGTAAAATCTTTTGGGCATAGCATCATTCTATTAGTCCATCTATACTGACCTCCATCAGGTTGCAAACTGAATATAATTTTTTTCTGCATCTAGCTCTGAAAAAATATTTGGGCTTCTAGCAGTGTGTGGGACTTGGTCTATTAGTCCATCTATACTGACCTCCATCAGGTTGCAAATTAAAAATAATTTTTTTCTTCATTTAGCTCTGAAAAAATATTTGGGCTTCTAGCAGTGTGTGGGACTTGTTCTATTAGTCCTTCTATACTGACCTCCAGCAGGTTGCAAATTGAATATAATTTTTTTCTGCATCTAGCTCTGAAAAAATATTTGGGCTTCTAGCGGTGTGTGGGACTTGGTCTATTAGTCCATCTATACTGACCTCCATCAGGTTGCAAATTAAAAATAATTTTTTTCTGCATCTGACGCGCCCCCTGGGCCATATTCTTTAGGGGAATACCCGGAGCCGGATCAGATGGGGGTTGTAGTCTCCGAGTGGCTGTGACCCGGTCCGTGCCCAGGGTGTCAAGCTCAGAGTATGTGGCAGTCCTACAGATGTTACAAAGTTCGTTATGTCGACTACGCCACCCGTTGGATTGCGGTCACTACGGCCGCCGCTGCAGCAGGGTCCGCTGAGGCTGATGGTGTTGGTGCAGCTTTAGATAGTATAACCCCCAACGGGAGGGGTATGGCCTCAGGGGGTCAGGTGCAGAGGATGGGGGTTGTGGTGGTGCAGCGTAGATGATAATTAAAGACAGAGTCGGGTTGTGCAGTTCAGGGTGTTTACTTACTGCAGATATTCCGGTCACTCCGGCCTTGAGTGACCACCCGAGCCGTGCTGCGTCCACCAGGTCCTGGATTCAGCCAACCCCCAAGCAAGTCCGGAGCGTGTCCCTGAGCCCTCCTTCTTGTCCTTTCTTCTGGCCGTCCCCACCAGGGATCCACCTAGGTCCAGCTCCCTCGGGCCTTCTGTTGGGGGACCCTTGGCCTTGGGTTCCCTGACCCTACACGTGGTTTGCCTTCAGGGTGGATGTGGTTGGTGGCCGTGGCAGATCCTGCCCACGGCCTCCGGTCTCTGGCTGGGGTATGCTTTAGCCCCCACCAGTTTGGGATCCGGTACCCTGTTGCCAACTCTTCACCCTAGGGTTGTACTTGGGTTCTCAGAGTTCCTTTTGTCTCCCCCTCTGGGTCTTTCTTTCTTCTCCTCTCTCACTCTGGGCCTGGGGCTGCTCTGCTCCTCTACTCTCCTCCTCTGACTTCTCTGCAAAGACTGGCTGACTGACTGACCTCTCACAGACTGACCCTGATCTTAGATGGTGCCCACCTTAAATACTCCCTCTATGTGTGAGCTCAGGTGACCAGCACCCAATGAGCTCCTATCTTTACCCAGGCTGCTCCCCCTATCTGCCCCTACACTACTGGGATGTACCACCCCCCTCCCACTCCAGCCAGGAACAGACTCTGTCGTACCTGCACATTTCTAAGTGGGAGTACCGTTGGTCTGTTCCTCGGAAATGGGATGTGTGTAGTGCATGCAGCTTTCTGAGCTCAGTTCCACACTCCATCCTTACCCGGGAGTGGAATATCACACCTCTGGGTTGAGGTGCAATACCCCTGTAGCAGCCGAATCCTCAGGGTGCTACATTCCCCCCTGGTAAATCACAGCACGTCCTCGGGCTGCAAGATATAAAAACACCAAAACATACAATTTTTGCATAAACAACATAATAAAAACATATAAAACATATATATCAGCAATAAAACTTTTTTTTCATAAATAACATTCTCGTAGACTTCTCTTGCTTCTAGCTCCTCCTCCGGACACTGTGCAACGTGTGCCCGGGAAAAGTGCAACAGTTTCTCTAGAAAAATGGTCTTCCTATAAAACCGGTAGGGGGCGCTTTAGGAAGCGCAACTATATACAAGGGGATATGGCCGCTCTCAGTCCTCGGCCAGGTATTTAGGAAAGGGATGACCGCTCTCAGTCCTCGGTCAGAGGGATTAAGGGAAATACGGGTAACAGTTCAATTCTCTGGTCCCAACGGGGACTATAATAGCAGCAACGGTTCACTGTGCCCCGACGGGCAACTATATACAGCTTCTACTCTGCTGTACTCAACGACGACGTCCTCCTGCTCTTTCTTTGTGATTAACTTTAGCTTCAGACCCGTCCGGGTCCTCTTGCTCCTCTTCACACCGCAGCTCCTCCTCCGTCAGGCGATGCACATGGAGGGCGTAGGGTCCTTTGGCACACTTGTGCCGGGTGAAGGTGACCTCGTCCCCTACATACAGGTCACGTCCTCTGTGTCCCTCCGGTAGGTGGGACTCAACGTCTCTTCTTGTCACGAAGACGTCGCCTGGGGTGCGGTGATCTCGGATGAAGCCCCACCCGTGCTGCATATTAAACTTGATCACAGTACCGGTGGAAGGGGGACCATGAGCTGCACGGGGACTCCTCCTGGCCCGGCTCTTCTGCTCCGCGCTCCTTATCTGCGCTTGTTGTTCTCGGACCCGCCTCTCTCTCCGCTCCCTCTCAAAGACCTCGAGCTGCTGGCGGCAGCACTCTGCACGCTCCGCTGCGGCTGCCCGAGTCTCCTGAGTGAACCCCATGAGATCTTCTCCGGTGGGGTCCCACTCAAACTGTGCCTCCTCTAGCAGGGGCGAGGTCCTTTTTACGGGCTTTGGAACCGGAATCAGGGGCTCGTCTAGGGGTCTCTCTTTCCGGAGTCGGGGATGGTGAAACTCCGGTGGCCATATAAAGGGCTGCCCATCCGGGCACGTATGTTGGGCGAACAGATCTTCTCCCAGATGCGGCACTCTTGGTTTTATGGGCGCGGTGGTGGTGGCGCCCGGGTTGCCCAGGCCTTGCGGCCAGGCCTGGGGCACCTGGAAAGTGAAGGGCACCGTAAGGACGGCGGCGCCCTGGGCTACTTGGCCCTGCGACCAGGCCGGTGGCTCCGCGGAGGTAGGGGGCGCTGTTGGTATTGCGGCGCCCGGGGGTACTAGGCCCTGCGACCAGGCTGGTAGTACTTCCTGCTTGGTCACGCTCGGGGTCGAGGCGTGTGACGTCACAGGGGTCGCGGCTGCGGCTTCCGGTTGAGGCTTAGTCTGTGGCGGTGACGTTGCGGTTACGGGCACGGCAGGGGGTACTTCGGGCTCTGCGACGGGGAGCTGGGGCAGGTGCGCGGTTTCCCGGTTTGGGGTAGAGACGTCCCCTTTACCTGCCTCCATTCGTTCGGCTCCCTTCTCGGCGCCGTCTCCGGCCATCAGTCCTCCTGCGCCATCCTCAGAGGCGGTCTGTCTCCTCGTCTCGGGTGGCGTGCTCCGCTGACGGGTTCTTGTCTGCTGGGCCATCTCTCGGCTCCACTCCGCTAACGTCTCTCGCTGCACCCGGGCCATCCTCCGTGCGAGGCCCTCCAGCGCAGTCTGTGCACACTCCCGATCTCGGGGGAGCTGTGCCAGGACCTCCACTAAGCCTAGTGGGGTCGTTGCTTCTAGCAGGCTCCTGACCAACGGGTCGGTGCTGCTCTGCTCTCCTTCCGTTGTCTCCAGCAGGCCTTCTGGAGTGGCGACCGGCAACAGGCTCCTGACCACTGGGTCGGTGCTGCCTGGAGTGGCGGCCCGCATCAGGCTCCTGACCACTGGGTCGGTGCTGCCTGGCTCTCCCTCCATCTCCGGGTAGGCTCTTTCTGGACTCTGCTCCAGGCTTCTTGTCTCCGGGTGCGCTCTCTCCAGACTGCTCCAGGCGACACCCATCTTTGCTCTCTCCTTCTCAGTCCTCCTACTTCGAGGGCGGTCCCGGGGCCACTTGGTGATTGTCAGCTCCAGGGGCAGTTCTTTCACGCTGACAGACACCTCTAGCATCACAGTCTCTGTTGGTGGGGGCGGTTTCCACTTTTGGCGCCATTTTCGGTCCTGGCCCACGATGGGAGGCGGCCTCTTGCCACCCTCTGGCACGCCCATAATGGCGTCCGCTCTTCCAAGGCGGGAAATCTTTGGAAATGGCGGGAATCGTCTCCCAGTGGCGGGAAACTCTGCAGATGGCGGGAAAAAGCTGTTAATGGCGGACAACCGGCGGGAATCGACCTGTGATGGAGTCCGATGGCGGGGACCCTCCGGAACCGGCAGGAGACTTCTTTTTGAGGTAAACTTGTTCTTTTCTTCAGGCACGCAGTACCCGGGTGTTGCGGGCACGTAATCCTGCCGACTACGCCAAAGTTGACGCGCCCCCTGGGCCATATTCTTTAGGGGAATACCCGGAACCGGATCAGATGGGGGTTGTAGTCTCCGAGTGGCTGTGACCCGGTCCGTGCCCAGGGTGTCAAGCTCAGAGTATGTGGCAGTCCTACAGATGTTACAAAGTTCGTTATGTCGACTACGCCACCCGTTGGATTGCGGTCACTATGGCCGCCGCTGCAGCAGGGTCCGCTGAGGCTGATGGTGTTGGTGCAGCTTTAGATAGTATAACCCCCAACGGGAGGGGTATGGCCTCAGGGGGTCAGGTGCAGAGGATGGGGGTTGTGGTGGTGCAGCGTAGATGATAATTAAAGACAGAGTCGGGTTGTGCAGTTCAGGGTGTTTACTTACTGCAGATATTCCGGTCACTCCGGCCTTGAGTGACCACCCGAGCCGTGCTGCGTCCACCAGGTCCTGGATTCAGCCAACCCCCAAGCAAGTCCGGAGCGTGTCCCTGAGCCCTCCTTCTTGTCCTTTCTTCTGGCCGTCCCCACCAGGGATCCACCTAGGTCCAGCTCCCTCGGGCCTTCTGTTGGGGGACCCTTGGCCTTGGGTTCCCTGACCCTACATGTGGAACCCCAGGGGTCTGGTTTCCACAGTAATGTAATGTTATGTCTGAGAGCAGGTGGGAGGTCCTTTGGTCAGGGATCCTGTGCATGCCACACCTCCTGCCCAGTCTTGGGAGGGGAAGAACTTCCCCTATATAAACCCGGGGCTGAAGCAGGGTTAGCAGTCAAGGAGAGTAGAGACAAGAAACAGCAGAAGCAATACTACTACGAGTCAGGGGCTGGCAGCTGCAGAGCTCGCCCTGACTGAGAAGCTTTCTTACCGGACCCGGCGTCCGAGGCTGTGGGGACTAACTCTTACCCAGCAGCAGAAGCCGACCGGCAGGGGATTTCAGGTCCTCAGGCCCAGAAACCCGAAGGCACGGTCACACGCGTGGGACCAGCACCGCCATCGTGGAGCGGAAGCCATTAGAAGGCCCCGAGTCACCGGCCATACGGGTGAGCACCACACGGTACACTCAGGGACGTGGGCTACTTATATCCGCTTCTAGCAAGGTAGCCAGAAGAGTACAGTCAGTTTGGGAGGCCTACAACTCCGCCTGGCCAGGGGAGATCCCATCTGCTCAAGGACTGACCAGGCCCCGTTCACTAGCAAGTACTCCGGGAGGGTCTATCGTTGTTACCAGTAAAGACCCTGAATTACACCGCACCGTCTCTGAGTGGTTCCTGCTACCCCCATCATCCACATCTGCTGCCCTAAGGCCATACCCCTCCCGTTGGGGGTTATACCATCTACGCTGCACCATCCATCCACCGGCCTCAGCGGACTGTCCTGCAGCGGCAGCTCCATAGCTGCATTCAACGGGTGGCGTAGTCGTCCTGCATCTACCGCTGTTACATCGCCGCTCAGTTTGACTCCCTGGGCACGGACCGGGTCACCGCCACGAGACTACAACCCTCAAGAGATCCGGCTCCGGGTAAGCTCCCGCGTGCGCAACGCAGCGCGACACAGGCCCAGGGGCGCGTCAACTTTGGCGTAGTCGGCAGGATTTCGTGCCCGCAACCACCGGGTACTGCGTGCCTGAAAAAGAGACTTTTCAAACTTACCTGTGGTGAAGATTCCCGCCATCCGGCGCCATCTTCAGCCTTCTTCCCGCCATCGGTGAAGTTTCCCGCCATCCGGCGCCATCTTCTGCCTTCTTCCCGCCATCCGTGGAGTTTTCCCGCCATTGGACGCCATCTTGAGGACGCCGCGCGGGAAGAAGAGGGGCGTGGACTCCGAAAGCGCGCGAGAACTGAAGCCCCGCCTCACGTCCGGACGTTGCGTAAGGTCCTGGAAGGAGCCCAGCAGACGCCGACGTCAAAGGAGCGCGACGGAAGGTCCTCAACCCTGACGATCCACTGCGGAGCCGCGGCCTACGGAACAGGATCATCGCAAGGTAGGCCACGGTCCACTAGGGGGGAGGAAGATGTCGGATACGGAGGAGAGCTTCACTGCCTCAACCCCCGCCAGCGCTACCGCTGCTGCAGTTATGCCCTTCACCATGCCCTATATCCCGGGAGCAGCTTGGCTACCCCAGTACTCAGGGGAGTCACATACCCTGCATGACTTTAGAGAAAAGCTGGATAGCCTCTTCCAGGTGTACCCCCTCACAGAAGAGCAAAAAGTGAGCATCCTGGTGGCCCAACTAACCGGGGCAGCCAAAAGGGAAGTAAAATCCTGGCCACCTGGGAGGAAGACTGTCGCAGGGATACTAACCCGGCTGAAGGACACCTTTGATACCCGCACCTCAGCCGAGATTAAGCTTAGATTCTACGGGTGCAAGCAGCGAGCGCATGAGAGTATAAGGGACTATGCACTAAACCTACAAGAGGCCCTGAGGGCCATTAAGCAGACCGACCCTGATGGAGTGGGAAACGAGGACAGGCTGTTGACCGAACAGTTTATAGAGGGACTGTATTGTAATACCCACCGAACCCAGTTGCGGGCAATGGCCTTACAGGATCCCCATCTGGGCTTTGCACAGTTCAAGGACAGAGCCATCCGGGTGCTCCGAGAACCGGCACCGGGTGGTGTTGTGACCCACAAGCGCCCTGCTATCACTTACCACCAGGAGGCGGCGCCCTTGTCGGCAGGGCCTGTGGGAGCTGATGCGCAGGCTTTGGACAATGACCCGGCTCCAGACCTACACCATCAGGTCCAAGAGCTAGCTAAGAGCGTTGCTGCGCTAACCCGAACTGTGCAGTCTTTACAGGCTTCCACCCCAGGGAAGATCCAGCTGGCATCCGGACCGGAGGACATCCCGTGGCGTCGACCAAGGAGGACCCCACCGGCCAGAGGAAGACCCAGTGACCGATACAGCGAGGACGGACGACCCATCTGCCGCCGCTGCAATCAACCTGGACATATGGCAAGGTACTGTTCTTTAAACGGGCACAACCTGGGGTAGAGGGCCAACCCCCAGGAAAAAGATCACCAGGCCCGTCGAACTGGCGCGACAGATATGTGGGAGGACGTCCAGTCTTGCCTGTGGTACTGGATGGCATTCCCATGAGTGCCCTACTGGACACCGGGTCACAGGTCACCACCATCCCGTACGTGCTCTTTAAGCAGTACTGGAATGACTCGGATATTACCCGCTACCCTGACGACGACTTGAGTATCATCACCAGCAATGGCCAGCCCGTGCCACAGATCGGATTTAAAGATTTGACAATCAAAATCGGTAGAGTCGAACTGGCAGCACAGGGATTGATCATTGTAGATATTGACAAACATGAGAGTCACCCAAAAATAACTCTAGGAACTAATGTAATTGAAAATTGTCTTGCAGAGGTGATTTTCCTTTTACAGCAGGTTGCCAAGAACGCCAGCTCCGGCGAGCAGCGGGTGCTCCAGAAAGAGATCCGGGCACTGATGCGACGGCAACAGGTGGAACTCTCCGGCGGTGAGATTGGTAGCGTAAGAATGTGTGACCCTTTTCCTATTGCCATGCCCCCAAAAAGTGAAATGATGATTTGGTGCCGGGCAGCTATTGGTCTGAGAGGTAGAGATTACCAGGCAATGGTAGAACCAGTTTACTCGGACAGTAGGCCCACCATTTTGACAGCACGGGGGGTGGTTGATGTACGCCATGGGAGGGTGCCCGTTCGCATAATAAATATCGGGGAGAGGGAAGTGTACCTGCCCCGGTATGCCACGCTAGCCAAATTATATACCATTAACCAAAATTCTATACAATCTGTGGAACCCTTGCCTCCATCTCACCCGGAGGAAGGTAACGGCTCTAAGAAAAACATGGAGGACTGGTGTCAGCAACTACATCTGGGTACTGACTCCACTCCCGCACACCAGAAACAAGGAGTCTATCGGGTGGTTCAGGAGTACGAGAGAGTGTTCAGTAAACACCCGTTAGACTTCGGGCGAGTCAAGGGGGTAGAACACCACATCCCCACGGGAGACCATCCTCCTATAAAAGAGAGGTATCGACCCGTACCCCCTGCCCACTACCAACACGCCAAGGGGATGCTTAGAGACATGAAGGAGGCTGGGGTGATCAGGGATAGCTGTAGCCCCTGGGCAGCTCCACTAGTCTTAGTCCGAAAGAAAGACAACACCATGAGGATGTGTGTAGATTACCGGAAAATCAATCGTATCACACACAAGGATGCGTACCCCTTACCAAGGATAGAGGAGTCATTGGCTGCTTTAAGATCTGCTAACTTCTTCTCTACCTTGGATCTCACTAGCGGGTACTGGCAGGTTCCTGTAGCAGAGGCGGACCGGGAGAAGACCGCATTCACCACCCCGATGGGACTTAGCGAGTTCACCTGCATGCCGTTCGGACTCTGCAACGCACCGGGAACCTTCCAACGACTAATGGAGTGTTGTCTGGGCCACAGAAACTTCGAGACGGTCCTGTTGTACCTGGACGATGTCATCGTATATTCCAAGACGTATGAGGAGCACCTGAAACACCTGGCGGAAGTGTTCGAAGCTCTGGCAAGTTACGGCCTAAAGGTGAAACCCTCCAAGTGTCACCTCCTGAAACCAAAGGTGCAGTACCTGGGACACGTGGTGAGCGCTGACGGAGTGGCTCCCGACCCTGATAAGATCACCGCAATTAAGGAATGGCCAAGCCCCTCCAGGGTAAAAGAAGTGCGGCAGTTCCTCGGGTTGGTAGGCTACTACCGAAGGTTTATTCCCGGTTTCACCAAAAAGGCAGCACCTATGCAGGACCTCCTGATAGGCCAGTCCCGGAAGGCCAAGAACCAGAAGCCGCCCTTCAAATGGGAGGAGCTGGAAGAAGAGTCCTTCCGCCAGCTGAAGATGGCCCTCACAGGGGACGAAATCCTGGCGTACCCGGATTATAGCCAGCCCTTTATCCTCTACACCGACGCCAGTAACATCGGGCTAGGAGCCGTACTGTCCCAGATCCAGCAGGGGAAGGAACGAGTAATCGCCTACGCCAGCCGAAAACTGCGACCCACCGAAAGGAACCCCGAGAATTACAGCTCATTTAAGCTAGAGTTCCTGGCCGTAGTATGGGCAGTCACCGAGCGCTTTAAGCATTACCTCGCTTCTTCCCGGTTCACCGTGTACACGGATAACAACCCGTTGACACACCTGGACACGGCAAGACTCGGTGCCCTGGAGCAGAGGTGGATGGCCCGTCTGTCCAACTACGAGTTCACAATCAAATACCGGGCAGGACGCTCCAATACCAACGCGGACGCCCTGTCCAGGATGCCCAACCTGCCGGACGGAGGAGAAGATCCGGAGGGACTGGAAGAAGTTGAACTCCCTGCGTTCCACCGTCATGGGACTATCCAGTATTCCCACCGGGTAAGGAGTAAGCAGGCTGCTACGTTGAACCCCTTACCCCACTACAACTGGGCGGAAACGCAAGACAGCGACCCTGCCGTCCGACTGGTGAAGGAGATGCTGACTCGGCCGGAGGCTCGCCTTGAACCAGACGCTCCGGAGGAAGCCAAACAACTATGGGCAGAGAAGAGTCGACTGTTCCTTTACAAAGGGAAGTTGTGCCGCAGAATGGTTAACTCCCGGACGCATGAATTACTCTGGCAAGTAGTGGTGCCACGAAGAGACGCAGCCATGGTGATGGAGGCATACCACGACGGAGCTGGACACTTCGGGTGGAAGAAGCTGGAGTTCCTGCTGCGCGAGCGGTTCCACTGGGTAGGCATGAGGGGAACCATCGAGAAGTGGTGCAGAGACTGTGGCCCGTGCAACCTGAGAAGGAAGGACCGTGCCAGCCAGAAGACTCCCCTGCAGTCCATCGTCACCCGGCAACCGTTGGAACTGGTAGCCTTGGATCATGTAAAACTGACCCCAAGCAGAAGTGGCTACGTCTACGCGATAACCATCGTGGATCATTACTCCCGGGTTCTGGTTGTCGTCCCCGTAAAGGACTTAACGGCTCAAACAGCAGCTAGAGCCTTCCAGCAGCACTTTTGCCGTCCACACGGGTACCCGGACCAAGTGCTGACGGACCAGGGACCTGCCTTTGAAGCGGAGGTCTTCCAGGAATTCTGCAATCTGTATGGCTGCCGGAAGATAAGGACGACACCCTACCATCCGCAAACTAATGGACTTTGTGAGAAAATGAACCAGGTGGTAATGGATCTTCTAAAAACGTTGCCCCTGGAAGAACGCAGTCTGTGGCCTGAGAAGTTGCCCGATCTGGTGGACCTATACAACCACATCCCGGTAGGTTCCACCAACTGTACCCCGGCTTACCTAATGAGGGCAAGACCTGGTAAGTTACCTGTTGACCTGGAAATGGGAGTCCTGACACCCGAGGACACTTCACCAGAAACAGACTGGGACACAGAGAGGCAGCAGCAGTACCGGAGAGTACAGGAGAGCGTGGAGCGAAGTCTCTGTCAGGCTAGGGAAAGACAAGAGAAAACTTACAACCAGTATGCTCCCGCTGTTCCCCTGGTACCCAGAGAGCAGGTCTTGAAGAGGAAGAGACGGCTCCACAAGTTGGACGACCAGTGGGAGAAGGACCCGTACACCGTACTGCCCTCAAGCCACGAGAACCCGAAGGTTTGTACCATCAGTAAAGACGGAGGGGAAACCACAGCCATTGTATCCCGGGACCACCTGAAGAAGTGTCCCGAACAACTGAGGAACCCTGAAGAGGAACAAGAAGACCATCGACCCGTAGAGGAAAGGGAAGATATGGTTAGTACTGTGCTCGGGGACTTCCCTCGGTCTTGGACTCAAGTCAATGGTGCAGTTGTGGTACCCGTACTCACCTTCCTCCAACCAGCATCCCAAGCACCTACGGAGCAACAGGTAGAGCTGGAAGAACAGCCGGTCCAGGAGGCAGAAGACTCCACACAAGCAGAACAGGAGGATCAACCCTCTGCTTATAGTGAGCCTGCCGTACCCCTAGTGAGACAAAGAGCCGGTAGACAGCTGCCCAGTTTACCCTTGACAGCTCCTACACCCTGTAGTTCAGGGCCAGACAGTCAGCTCCGTAGGTCCACTAGGGCCACTAGAGGCCAGTTACCCGCACGCTGGAGGATTTGAAGTGTATAAATTGTTTTATTTATGTTTATCTGTGTATTGTTGCTTGTGTATAATTTTGTGTTTCCAGTTATTTTTAGGAATCCTTGGTGGATCTACCGGGAATCCTTGTACATAGTTGGAGCGTAACCCAGGATGGACTAGAGACTGTTAAGGACTCGGGGTAGGACAGACCCCTACCTGGTTACGTCTCCCTGTTTTGGTGAAATGGACACCTTGCTTTTCTTCAAAGACTGCACCCGGTTACGGACACGCCGTAACCATCTTTATGTGTTTTTCTTATTGTATTATTATTGTTTATACCTTGTTATGTTTTTCTAAAAGTATGTTTAGTCCCGGAGTACTAAATTTCACTAGGGGGGAATGTGGAACCCCAGGGGTCTGGTTTCCACAGTAATGTAATGTTATGTCTGAGAGCAGGTGGGAGGTCCTTTGGTCAGGGATCCTGTGCATGCCACACCTCCTGCCCAGTCTTGGGAGGGGAAGAACTTCCCCTATATAAACCCAGGGCTGAAGCAGGGTTAGCAGTCAAGGAGAGTAGAGACAAGAAACAGCAGAAGCAATACTACTACGAGTCAGGGGCTGGCAGCTGCAGAGCTCGCCCTGACTGAGAAGCTTTCTTACCGGACCCGGCGTCCGAGGCTGTGGGGACTAACTCTTACCCAGCAGCAGAAGCCGACCGGCAGGGGATTTCAGGTCCTCAGGCCCAGAAACCCGAAGGCACGGTCACACGCGTGGGACCAGCACCGCCATCGTGGAGCGGAAGCCATTAGAAGGCCCCGAGTCACCGGCCATACGGGTGAGCACCACACGGTACACTCAGGGACGTGGGCTACTTATATCCGCTTCTAGCAAGGTAGCCAGAAGAGTACAGTCAGTTTGGGAGGCCTACAACTCCGCCTGGCCAGGGGAGATCCCATCTGCTCAAGGACTGACCAGGCCCCGTTCACTAGCAAGTACTCCGGGAGGGTCTATCGTTGTTACCAGTAAAGACCCTGAATTACACCGCACCGTCTCTGAGTGGTTCCTGCTACCCCCATCATCCACATCTGCTGCCCTGAGGCCATACCCCTCCCGTTGGGGGTTATACCATCTACGCTGCACCATCCATCCACCGGCCTCAGCGGACTGTCCTGCAGCGGCAGCTCCATAGCTGCATTCAACGGGTGGCGTAGTCGTCCTGCATCTACCGCTGTTACATCGCCGCTCAGTTTGACTCCCTGGGCACGGACCGGGTCACCGCCACGAGACTACAACCCTCAAGAGATCCGGCTCCGGGTAAGCTCCCGCGTGCGCAACGCAGCGCGACACAGGCCCAGGGGCGCGTCACTACACGTGGTTTGCCTTCAGGGTGGATGTGGTGGGTGGCCGTGGCAGATCCTGCCCACGGCCTCCGGTCTCTGGCTGGGGTATGCTTTAGCCCCCACCAGTTTGGGATCCGGTACCCTGTTGCCAACTCTTCACCCTAGGGTTGTACTTGGGTTCTCAGAGTTCCTTTTGTCTCCCCCTCTGGGTCTTTCTTTCTTCTCCTCTCTCACTCTGGGCCTGGGGCTGCTCTGCTCCTCTACTCTCCTCCTCTGACTTCTCTGCAAAGACTGGCTGACTGACTGACCTCTCACAGACTGACCCTGATCTTAGATGGTGCCCACCTTAAATACTCCCTCTATGTGTGAGCTCAGGTGACCTGCACCCAATGAGCTCCTATCTTTACCCAGGCTGCTCCCCCTATCTGCCCCTACACTACTGGGATGTACCACCCCCCTCCCACTCCAGCCAGGAACAGACTCTGTCGTACCTGCACATTTCTAAGTGGGAGTACCGTTGGTCTGTTCCTCGGAAATGGGATGTGTGTAGTGCATGCAGCTTTCTGAGCTCAGTTCCACACTCCATCCTTACCCGGGAGTGGAATATCACACCTCTGGGTTGAGGTGCAATACCCCTGTAGCAGCCGAATCCTCCGGGTGCTACACATCTAGCTCTGAAAAAATATTTGGGCTTCTAGCGGTGTGTGGGACTTGGTCTATTAGTCCATCTATACTGACCTCCATCAGGTTGCAAATTAAAAATAATTTTTTTCTTCATTTAGCTCTGAAAAAATATTTGGGCTTCTAGCAGTGTGTGGGACTTGTTCTATTAGTCCTTCTATACTGACCTCCAGCAGGTTGCAAATTGAATATAATTTTTTTCTGCATCTAGCTCTGAAAAAATATTTGGGCTTCTAGCGGTGTGTGGGACTTGGTCTATTAGTCCATCTATACTGACCTCCATCAGGTTGCAAATTAAAAATAATTTTTTTCTGCATCTAGCTCTGAAAAAATATTTGGGCTTCTAGCGGTGTGTGGGACTTGGTCTATTAGTCCATCTATACTGACCTCCATCAGGTTGCAAATTAAAAATAATTTTTTTCTGCATCTAGCTCTGAAAAAATATTTGGGCTTCTAGCAGTGTGTGGGACTTGGTCTATTAGTCCATCTATACTGACCTCCATCAGGTTGCAAATTAAAAATAATTTTTTTCTTCATTTAGCTCTGAAAAAATATTTGGGCTTCTAGCAGTGTGTGGGACTTGTTCTATTAGTCCTTCTATACTGACCTCCAGCAGGTTGCAAATTGAATATAATTTTTTTCTGCATCTAGCTCTGAAAAAATATTTGGGCTTCTAGCGGTGTGTGGGACTTGGTCTATTAGTCCATCTATACTGACCTCCATCAGGTTGCAAATTAAAAATAATTTTTTTCTGCATCTAGCTCTGAAAAAATATTTGGGCTTCTAGCGGTGTGTGGGACTTGGTCTATTAGTCCATCTATACTGACCTCCATCAGGTTGCAAATTAAAAATAATTTTTTTCTGCATCTAGCTCTGAAAAAATATTTGGGCTTCTAGCAGTGTGTGGGACTTGGTCTATTAGTCCATCTATACTGACCTCCATCAGGTTGCAAATTGAATAAAAAAATTTTCTGCATCTAGCTCTGAAAAAATATTTGGGCTTCTAGCGGTGTGTGGGACTTGGTCTATTAGTCCATCTATACTGACCTCCATCAGGTTGCAAATTAAAAATAATTTTTTTCTGCATCTAACCCAGCCAATAGTTTTGGCCTAATACCACAGTTTGGCCACTCAGCTCTGCTCGGTTACCATCCATTGTTTTTTTGTGCAAACAACTCCAGAGTTGTGAATTAGTTAACCACCAAAATGAGTGGAAAAAGGCCTGCTGCTGGTGGAAAGGGGAATAGGCGTGTTGGGAAGGGGAAAAAAGGTTGTGTCCGTGGGGTAGGTGCAGAAGAAAGACCATCTTCCAGCCAAACTAAAATGTCTACTTCTTTTAGCGGACAATGTGATAAGATCCCTTTCTTACGGCCACGCCAATCGCTACAAATTCCAGATGAGGCACAAAAACAGCAGGTGCTTCAACGGATATCAAGTGCTCCTTTAAGTGGGCTCTCCTCCACATCAACTTCAACATCACAAATACTCCAGTCCTCAAAGGTGTCACCCAAATCGCACTTGCTTCCTCACAGCTCCCAAATCTCCAGCTGCCCGTCTGAGTATGAGGTAGAACAGATGGTTGAGTCTGCAGAGCTGTTTACTCATACTATAGCCTGGGAATCAGAGGTCGACTCCAGCGCTTCTGTGAATCCAGACGAGGAAATGATCTGCACTGATGCCCAGAATCTTTATGAGTCGGATCCAGGACCAGACGCAGAAGGTTCTGACCATAATGTAGACCCTCATTCCCAAACTGTAACTCCTGTTGGTGGAGACAATGAGGAAGACGATGATAAGACTCAAATACCTGATTGGAGCGACAACTTTAGTTTTTTGTCAGGGCAGGAACAGGTTGGCTCTGAGGACGACGGGTGTGATAACGCACAGGGTGATGATGATGAGGTCGGAGATCCCACTTACTGTCAACCCACAGTCAGCCAAGAGATGAGGTCAGCAGAGGAGGTGGAGGAAGATGCTAGTGACGACGAGGTCAGGTTGCGCCTTCCTGGACAGAGACGTAGTACTGGAAGCACGTCAACAACTGCATCCTCAAACACAACTCTGCCTCTCACCACAAGTCGTGGTGGCTCTTCAGGTCGCATGGGTGCTAAGCCTTGCATAGCCTGGGCATTTTTTCAGATCGATAAAGATGACCCAACTCGTGTTATCTGTAACATTTGTCAGCAAAAGCTAAGTAGAGGCCAAAAAATACATAGTTTGAGTACTTCATGCATGAACCGGCACATGGACATGAAGCATAAGTTGCAGTGGGAAGCTCAGTGTGCTACAATGCGGCCTAGCCGGCCGGGCCAATCACCGTCTGCCATATCTTGTGCATCCGCGGCCTCTTCATCCTCTGTGACTGGGGGGACAGCAGTCACACCTGTTTTGGGGCGCAGACCTGCCACCTCTTTACCCGCAACAGCCAGCGTGATTGGCAGGTCATCATTTTCTTTGGAGGTGGTAACACCAGCTGGTGTTGAGCGCTGTCCGACATCGATAGCACCACCTTTGGATCAAGGCAACCTAACATGTCCGCCTGCATCTTCCTCACAGACCGGCAGTTTGCCGGGGACACCCTTATCAACCCCGTCTAAGCACAATAGCCAGCCCTCGGTCCCTCAGATGTGGACAAGTAAAAGACCATTTCCTCCTAGCCATGAGAAAGCTAAGAGGTTGAATTTCACCATCTGCAAGCTCTTGGCTACAGAAATGCTGCCTTTCCGCCTGGTGGACACAGAGGATTTTCGAGACCTTATGTCCGTCGCAGTGCCCCAGTACCAGATGCCCAGTCGGCACTACTTCTCAAAGAAAGGTGTGCCTGCGCTCCACCAGCATGTCGCACACAACATCACCGCTTCTTTGAGAAACTCTGTGTGTGACAGGGTGCATTTCACCACAGACACTTGGACAAGTAGGCATGGACAGGGGCGTTACATGTCGCTGACTGGGCACTGGGTAACTATGGTGACAGCAGGACAAGGGGCTGCTGTCCAAGTCTTGCCGTCCCCACGAGTTGTGCGTCAATCCTCTTTATGTCATTTTTCCTCCACTGCTTCTGCCTCCTCAACCTCCTCTCGGTCTTCCACCTGCACCCAAAGCCTGTCTGGTCATGCCACAAGCTTTCTAACTGCGCAGAAGGGATCCTGCACACCTCCTTACTATGCTGGCAGTAGGGCTCAACGTCATCAGGCGGTTTTTACATTGAAATGTCTGGGATATGTGAGTCACACAGCTGAGGAGTTGTGGTCAGCTCTGGAGAACCAATTTCATGAATGGTTGTCTCCACTGGACCTGAAACCAGGGAAGGCCGTGTGCGACAATGCTGCAAACCTGGGTGCGGCCCTTCGCCGGGGCAATGTCACACACGTGCCTTGTATGGCTCACGTGTTGAACCTGGTTGTCCAGCAATTTTTAGCCCACTATCCCAGACTAGATGTCCTTCTGCAGAGGGCACGGTCGCTGTGTGCTCACTTCCGCCGTTCGCATCCCGCAGCTCAGCGACTTACATCTCTACAGAAGTCGTTGGGCCTGCCACTTCACCGGCTAAAATGCGATGTGCCTACCCGGTGGAATTCAACTCTGCACATGTTGCAGCGACTGTGGCAGCACCAACAAGCCCTGGTGCAATACGTTCTGACGTATAGCCTGGGCCAACGAGATTCAGAGGTGGGGCAAATCACGCTGGAGGAGTGGTCTCAGATCAGGGACCTATGCACCCTTCTGCACAGTTTTGAAATGGCGACGAAGATGTTTAGTGCTGACGATGCCATTATCAGCATGACTATTCCGGTGATTTACATGCTGGAGCACATGTTAAACAGAATTCGGAGTCAGGTGGTGGCACAAGAGGAGGTGGAGGAAGTAGAGGAGGAGGAGTTGTATGCGGAAGGGCTAACATCTGCAAGGTCCAGACGGTCGGCAGCACCAGGGCGGCAGGCATGTGAGGGTGGGGGAGATGATTTTACCAGGGCGCATGGTAGCAGCCAAACTAGTGAGGAAGGTGCAGGAGCCCAGGAAGAAGTGGAGGACGAACTGATGGAAGACTCATCAGATGAGGGAGACCTTGATCACATTTCTGTTGTGCGAGGTTGGGGGGAGAGGACAGAGGAAGGAAGCATGATTGTTACCTCGCCACCAACACAACAGGGACTTGGTGCTCCTGGATGCGCAACACACATGAGTGCCTTCTTGCTGCACTACCTGCAACATGACCCTCGAATTGTGAGAATTAGAAATAATCCTGACTACTGGGTTGCCACACTGTTAGATCCCCGGTACAAAAGTAAATTTGCAGAAATTATTCCTGCCATAGAAAGGGATGCACGCATGCAGGAGTATCAGCAGAGACTGTTGCAGAATCTTACATGTGCTTTTCCACAAAATACCAGTGGTGCACGTAGTGAATCTCACAGTTCCAACTTGCCAACCGTGGTCTGTATGGAATTGTTCAATAAAGGGCCCAAAATTAAGATAACATAGATGGGAGAGGTCTCTATGAATAGGAATTCCTAAGTATTTGATACCCTGTGAGGGCCAGGCAAAGGGAAAGTTGGACTGGATGGAATCCTATATGGATTTAGGGAGGGAGACATCGAGGGCCTCAGACTTCGCTGCATTGATTTTAAAATTTTACCATGTAACAAAGTGATCTATTTCAGCCATAACAGCAGGGATGGATATATGTGATTGAGTGATATATACTAGGACATCATCAGCAAATAGAGAGCACTTGTACTCGGTGCCTCCCACCTCAATCCACCTAATATTGGGGTTATGGCGAATTGATGAGAGCAGGTGCTCCGTCACTAGGATGTATAAGAGAGGGGACAGAGGACATCCCTGCCTTGTCCCATTGGTGATTGTGAAAGGTGATGAAAATGTTCTGACGCACCCCCTGGGCCTTGGGACACCCGGAGCCGGACCCTTTTTGGTGGATGCTGGTGGTTGTAGTCTTCGTGGCGGCGATCCGGTTCCGTGGCTCAGGGCGGTCAAACCAGTGGCGGAACTATTTATGTGGTTTTGATGTTTAAATGTCCGACTACGCCACCCGTGGATTGCGGTCAGAGTGAACCGCCGCTACAGGGCAGACCGCTAAGGCTGGTGTTGTGGGTGCAGCAGAGCGTAGCATAACTCCCCACGGGAGGAGTATAGCCTCAGGGCAGTGTATGCGGAGGATGGGGGTGATGGTGCAGGGCAGCAGCAGTAACGACACGGAGTCAGTGATGCAGTTCAGGGCCTTTACTCACAGTTCTTATTATCCAGACCACGTCTGCAGGTAACGGCTGCCCACGTCGTACTGTGCTCACCAGGTGAGGGGCTCAGACAACTCCCAGATAACTTTGGAGCGCTTCACAGGACCCCCTTTGTGTGTCCTTTGTCTGGCCTTTCTTACCAACACTTCTGTCCGGCTGCCTCGGGCCTCCTCTTGGTAAACTTGGCGCCAGTTTCCCTGACCCTATGTGGTGCCTTCCTAGCGGGTGGAGCAAGGGGCTGCGCCACATAAAATGTCAGAGCCTCCGGTTTCTAGCTGAGGGTCGTTTCCTGCCTCCACTAGTTCGGGGACCGGTCTCCCCCTTTGGCCTGACCCCTCCACGCAGGTGGATTCGGGCGTGCGGTGGCGACTCGCCCGTCCGCACCCCTGGGATCCCTTCATTCCTCGTTCCTGGAGCCTTCTCCGCTCCTCTTCCTTCCTTCTCCCTCTTGCAGGCCTGGGCCTCTGTTACTAGGCCCGCCTCCGGAGCAGAGCTCATGCAGAGCCCCTGCTCCCTGCCACTTCTGCTCAGACTTCTCTGCACTGAACTAAGATGGTGCCCACCTTTTATACTCCCTTCTCAATGCACCCAGGAACTGCTTCCTCCCTGCTCCTGCACTGCAGGGTTCCCCTTCCTCAGTGTTCCCTCCCCCCACTCCAGCCAGGGACAGGGACTGTCGTGCCCATCTCAGGGGCATATTGGTCGCCCTGCCCCACGGCAATGTGGTGTAATGCATGCAGGTGTCGGGTCCTGATCCACACTCCATCCTTATCTGAGAGTGAGATATCACACCTCTGGGTGAGGTGCAATACGTCTGTAGCAACCGAGCCCTCGGTGCTACAGTTCCATTTATCTTCAGCCTAGGTGACGTATTGTGATACAGGGCCGTGATTTTGGCTATAAAAGGGTCCCCTAGACCCCTACCCCAAGCTTTTTAAGAGAATCATATATGGCGTGCCAGGAGACTCTATGGAATGCTTTCTCAGCATCCAACGAGAGTATCTACTTACAAGTTTTTAACTGCATCTAGCCCAGGAAATACTTTGTGCCTAGTAGCAGTGTCTGCTAGTCAGCGGATTATCCCGGCTGTTAAGCAAGCTACACCACCTGTAGTTTGGACACTTAATTTTTTCAAAGGAAATGCTTCGGGACCACGGGATACTTAGTGAAGAGCATCAGGAGGCACCCCAAGGCATAGGGGCTGGGACTGGCAGTAGGATGCCTTGCGGTGGACAGCCGAGCTCGATCCTTATAAAAGCTTTTTAACTGCAGCAGCTTTAGTGGACGCTACTGGAGCTGGAATTACGCGGCTGCTGGCATGAGACTTGCCCTCCAATAGATCCTTGTAAATGGATTTAAAGTGTATTCATTCAAATTAGAGGGACAATTTAAATTAAAAAGCTTAGAGCTGCCTCCACCACAGGGGGGCTCTCTCGACCCACCAGCGGACAGGCACCAGTATTGGGAGAGGGGGGCTGGCCGTCAGGGTTCACCGCGGCTCTGGCACAAACCCGGCGACACGGAGGTGGCACGGGCAGGAGCGGACTGGCCGTCTCGGCTTCTCACTTTTTGGATTTTAGAAGGGCATGACATGCCTATATCTGTGTCTCCCCCTCCTTTTACTCCTCCACCTCTTTTCTTTTCGCATGACTATATGTACTTGTCACTTTTCCATGTGTTAGTTGTGTCTTCTGAGCAGTTTGTCAGCTTTTGGACACCTTTGAAGGTGTTTTCTATGTGTTTCTATGTGTTTTTGTTTGCCTGCCATTGGTTTTAACGGTGTTCGAAGGTGTTCGACGAACAGTTCGACGAACAGTTCGGCGAACACACGGGTGTTCGACGAACCGAACCGAACTCGAACACTACGGGGGTGGCTCAACACTAATGCTGACCAACGCAAGAAGCCTGACCAATAAGGCGGATGAGCTGCAGGCGCTTATATCGGAGGAGAGGTATGACATCGTAGGTATAACAGAGACTTGGCTAGACGATAGCTACGACTGGGCGGTAAATTTATTAGATTATAGTTTATTTAGAAGGGACCGGAAACAGGGGAAAGGCGGAGGAGTCTGCTTATATGTAAAGTCATGTCTAAAACCCAGACTAAGGGAAGATATAGGAGAGGGAGAAGAGGGGGTCGAGTCCATGTGGGTAGAGATAGAGGGGGCAAAAGATAATAATAAAATAATACTGGGGGTCTGCTATAAGCCACCAAATATAACAGAGGAGAATGAGAATCTGCTATTAGGACAAAAAGACAAAGTAGCAAAACATAATGAAGTGATTGTAATGGGGGATTTCAACTACCCGGATGTTGACTGGGAAACAGAAACCTGTAGATCTCAGAAAGGTAAAAGGTTCTTGACAAATATTAAGGATAATTATCTCTCCCAACTAGTGCAGGAACCAACGAGAGGGAAGGCCGTGTTGGACTTAATATTGACTAATAGGCCTGATAGAATAATTGAGGTACAGATAGGGGGGCACCTAGGTAATAGCGATCATAATATTATCGACTTCAAAATGCCCTTCAGTAGGGTTATCAATAAGGGAACAACTAAAACATTAAACTTTAGGAGGGCGAAGTTTGATCAGCTGATAGAAAACCTTCAACTTATTGACTGGGACAAAGTTCTTAATCAAAGGAATATGAATAGTAAATGGGAAACCTTCAAAAGAATTCTGAATACTCAGTGCGAGAGGTATATACCGTATGGGAATAAAAGGGCCAGAAATAAGAGGAAACCAATATGGTTGAACAAGAACGTAAAAGGGGCGTTAAATAGCAAAAAAGAGGCATTCAAGAGATTAAAACAGGAAAACAGTAAGGAGGCACTAATGTGTTACAAGGAAAAAACGAGAACCTGTAAAAAACAAATAAAAATAGCGAAGGAGGAAATAGAGAAACGTATTGCTAGGGAAAGTAGATCAAATCCCAAACTGTTCTTTACGTATATAAATAGTAAAAGGATTAAATCGGATAATATTGGACCGATAAAAAGTGAGGAAGGCAAAATCATAGAGAAAGATGAGGATAAAGCTAATCTATTAAATCATTTTTTTTCGACAACTTTCACAAAGGAAATAGAACTAACAGGAGAAATGAGAAGTGACAAGCTTAATCCTCCACTAAGTATGACAAATCTAACCCAAGCTGGGGTACAGAAACGCCTCAGTAACATTAAAATAAAAAATCACCAGGACCTGATGGCATACACCCACGGGTACTAAGGGAACTAAGTAATGTGATAGACAGACCGTTATATCTTATATTTAAGGACTCTGTTGAGACTGGGTCTGTACCACTTGATTGGCGACAGGCAAATGTAGTGCCAATATTCAAAAAGGGAGCAAAAAGTGACGCCGGAAACTATCGGCCAGTGAGTCTGACGTCCGTTGTGGGCAAAATTTTTGAAAGCTTCATTAAAGAGGCAATTACGGAGCATCTTGATGCTAATAATCTTTTAATCCCGAACCAACATGGATTCATGAGGAATCGCTCCTGCCAAACAAACCTGATTGACTTCTACGAGGAGGTTAGCTCTCGAGTAGATCAGGGGGAACCAGTGGATGTCGTGTATCTCGACTTCTCAAAAGCGTTCGATAGCGTGACACATAATAGGTTGGTATACAAAATGAGAATGATGGGGCTGGGGGAAAATGTTTGCAAGTGGGTAGCAAACTGGCTAAGGGATAGAAGGCAGAGGGTGGTTATAAATGGAATATACTCAGATTGGGTAAGCGTCACTAGTGGGGTACCACAGGGGTCTGTACTAGGCCCAATGTTATTTAATATCTTTATTAACGACATAGTCAACGGGATAAATAGTAAAATATCAATATTTGCAGATGACACAAAGTTATGTAAAACAATTAATACAAAAGAGGATAGTGCAGACCTACAGAGGGATTTGGATAAGCTGGGTAGGTGGAGCATTAAATGGCAAATGAGGTTTAACGAGGAGAAATGTAAGGTCATACATATGGGAAGGAAAAATGGAAGTCACCAGTACTCACTGAATGGGAAATCATTGGGGAATTCAGAGATGGAGAAGGACTTAGGCATCTTGATTGATAGCAAACTAAATTGGAGTGCCCAAAGTCAGGCCGCTGCTGTAAGGGCAAACAGGGTAATGGGATGTATCAGAAGAGGTATAGCTGCAAAGGATGAGAACATTGTTCTTCCACTGTACAAAGCACTGGTCAGACCACACTTGGAATACTGTGCTCAGTTATGGGCCCCAATATATAGAAAGGATATAAATGAGCTTGAAAAGGTACAACAAAAAGGAGGGCAACAAAATTAATAAAGGGAATGGAGGGACTGCAATACCCAGAGAGGTTGGCAAAACTAGGACTATTCAGCCTGGAAAAGAGAAGGTTGAGGGGGGACATAATAAATGTGTACAAATATGTTAGGGGACAGTATAGAGATCTTGCCCGGGATTTGTTCAAAAGGAGGGATATTACGGTAACAAGAGGGCATTCACTAAGACTGGAAGAGAAAAGGTTTCAGCACCAGCATAGGAAGGGGTTCTTTACGGTAAGAGCAGTGAGAATATGGAATTCACTGAGTGAGGAGACGGTAATGTCGGATTCACTACACCAGTTCAAGCGGGGACTGGATGCATTTCTAGATACCAGGCAGATTTCAGCATATACTTAAAAATAAAAATAAAATAGTAGGTTGATACAGGGATTTATTCTGACTGCTGGTTTCAGAGTCGGCAGGGAATTTTTCCTCAGGTGAAGATTGGCTAAATCATTTGGGGTTTTTGCCCTCCTCTGGATCAACTTTAGCAATTACAGAACTAACAGGTCGAACTTGATGGACGCAAGTCTTTATTCGGCTTTACAAACTATGTTACTATGTTACATAGTGCTCCATACAGTATAACGGGGCCCTGCATTTCCTTCCAAACAGTATAATAGTCCTCACATAGAGCTCCATACAGTATAATAGCCCCACATAGTGCTCCATACAGTGTAAAGGGCCCCACATAGTGTTCTATACAGTTTAATGTCCCCACATAGTCCTCCATACAGTATAATGACCCCACATAGTCCTCCATACAGTATAATGGCCCCACATAGTGCTCCATACAGTATGATGCATCCAACATAGTCCTCCATACAGTATACTGGCCTCACAGTGCTCCATAAAGTATAATGGCCCCACATAGTGCACCATACAGTATAATGCCCCACATAGAGCTCTACACAGTATAATGCATCCCACATAGTGCTCCATATAGTATACTGGCCTCTTATAGTGCTCCATACAGTATAATGGCCCCACATAGTGCACCATACAGTATAATGGCCCCGCATAGTGCACCATACAGTATAATGGCCACACATAGTGCACCATACAGTATAATGGCCCCACATAGTGCTCCACACATTAGAATGCGTCCCACATAGTGCTCCATACAGCATAATGCGTCCCACATAGCCCTCCATACAGAATAATGGCCCCACATAGTCCTCCATACAGTATAATGGGCACCACATAGTGCTCCACACATTATAATACGTCCCACATAGTCCTCCATACAGAATAATGGCCCCACATAGTCCTCCATACAGTATAATGGGCCCCACATAGTGCTCCATACAGAATAATGTTTCCCACATAGTGCTCCATACAGTATAAGGGGCACCACATAGTGCTCCATACAGTATAATGGCCCCACATAGTCCTCCATACAGTATAATGGCCCCACATAGTTCCCCATACAGTATAATGGCCCCACATAGTCCTCCATAGAGAATTATGGGCCCAACATAGTCCTCCATACAGAATAATGGCCCAACATAGTCCACCATACAGTAAAATGGCCCTACAGAGTCTTCCATACAGTATAAGGGGCCCCACATAGTTCTCCATACAGTATAATGGCCCCACAGAGTCTTGCATACAATGTAATGGCCCCTCTTAGTGTTCCATACTGTATAATGGGCCCCACATAGTCCTCCATAGAGAATAATGGGCCCCACGTAGTTCTCCATACAGAATAATGGCCCCACATAGTCCACCATATAGTAAAATGGCCCCACATAGTGCTCCATACAGAATAATGTCCCCACAAAGTCCTTCATACAGTATAATGGGCCCCACATAGTCATCCATACAGAATAATGGACCCCACATAGTCCTCCATACAGTATACTTGCCTCACATAGTCCTCTATACAGTATAATGGGCCCCACATAATGCTCCTTACAGAATAATGGCCCCACATAGTCCTCAATACACTATAATGGGCCCCACATAGTCCTGCATACAGTATAATGGGCCCCACATAGTCCTCCATACAGTATAATGGGCCCCATATAGTCCTGCATACAGTATAATGGGCCCCACATAGTCCTCCATACAGTATAATGGGACCCACATAGTCCTGCATACAGTATAATGGGCCCCACATAGTCCTCCATACAGTATAATGGACCCCACATAGTCCTCCATACAGTATAATGGGCCCCACTTAGTCCTCCATACAGTATAATGGGCCCCACATAGTCCTCCATACAGTATAATGGGTCCCACATAGTCTTCCATACAGTATAATGGCCCCCACATAGTCATCCATACAGTATAATGGTGCTGCTGAGCCTGGCAGCACCCCCCTTCCCCAGCTACAGGCATGTCACTGTTTCTCACAGCCATATTTATATAATTCGGGGCTACCCCTCCAGATCTCCCGTGTGTCATCAGAGTCTCATGGTTGGTCGCACTTAGTATCTGCCCCGTTATTAGTGGATTGATGTAGAAAACAATAGGTCTCATCTAGCAATAAAAATAACAATTTGATGACTCCAGGATTGGTGCCACTTCTTCATACCCTTGTCATTAAGAGTTGGGCATCACCTGACAACAGGGCTAGGCATCACCTGACAATAGGACGGGGCATCGCCTGACAATAGGGCTGGGCATTGCCTGACAACAGGGCTGGGCATCGCCTGACAACAGGGCTGGGCATCGCCTGACAACAGGGCAGAGCATCGCCTAACAACAGGGCAGGGCATCGCCTGACAACAGGGCAGGGTATCGCCTGACAACAGGGCTTGGCATCGCCTGACAACAGGGCAGAGCATCGCCTAACAACAGGGCTGGGCATTGCCTGACAACAGAGCAGGGCATCGCCTGACAACAGGGCTGGACATCGCCTGACAACAGGGCAGAGCATCGCCTGACAACAGGGCAGGGCATCGCCTGACAAGAGGGCTGGGCATCGCCTGACAACAGGGCTGGGCATCGCCTGACAACAGGGCAGAGCATCGCCTAACAACAGGGCTGGGCATCGCCTGACAACAGGGCAGGGCATCGCCTGACAACAGGGCAGAGCATCGCCTAACAACAGGGCTGTCCATCGCCTGACAAGAGGGCTGGGCATCACCTGACAACAGGGCTGGGCATTGCCTGACAACAGGGCTGGGCATTTCCTGACAACAGGGCAGGGCATCGCATGACAACAGGGATGTCTATCGCCTGACAACAGGGCTCGGCATCACCTGCTAACAGGGCTGGGCATCGCCTGACTACAGGGCTGGGCATTCATCTAATCCAGAGATTCTGTTTTGGTAAAAATAAAAATCTTTATTCCACACAAACATTTTGCGATTTCTGTGGTTTTTACTTCATCACGTTTCTAAAAAGTAGGTAGAGGCGGCGTTTTCTGGCCAAGTTCTACAGATCCACTATAGTTTATGCCCGAATGTTGTGTAAACCGTAGCAGGACTGTACCCCTCCTGTAATTGAATGAAAGTTTGTTCTGAATAATAGACCAAAACATTTCACTTTTCTGGATTGTCCATTGTAATTAAATCTCACCGTCTGCACTATTTTGGAGTGTCGAATTTACATTCATTCCTTTATGGGACAGGTTCCTCTTCGTGCACCCGTTCTCAGAAGTGCCGTGTTTATCATATAACAATTTTGTACCCGGCCGTTCTGACTGTGGCACATGGACGGTGTGTGAGATGCGCCACGTTCATTAAGGGGCAGGAGTCGGATCTTGGGTTTGGGGCGTCTTGCTACTGCAGATTTGTGATTGGCTGCAGACAGGGCCGGCGTCAGCACCCGGCACACCTAGCCAAGTGCCAGGGCTCTGAGCAGGAGGGGGGCCCACTCGCCGTCGGGCACCCCGGCGCGCTATATGGTCTGTGAGCGGAGAAGTCCGGTGCCAGCGGCACAATACTTACCTCTCCCGTTCCTCCGGAGCTTCGGTGTCTTCCGTGTCTCATGACTGTGACGTCCCAGGTCAGAGGGAGAGATGACGTCTTTCCGCCGCGCCCTCTGCTGAGCAGTCACAGTGCAGCAGAGAGCGGGAAGACAATGACGCTGAGGAGTCCGGAGCGGAGAGGAGCAGAGCAGCGGCAGCAGCCAGGAGAGGTGAGGTGAGATAAGTATTTGATTTTTTGATTTTTTTATGTATGGAGGCATGGGGCATTATATAGGCCCATTATGTAGGGAGCATTTATATGCATGGAACATCTATATGGGGCCATCCTTCATGGAACATCTATATGGGGCCCATCCTGCATGGAACATCTATATGGAGCCATCCTGCATGGAACATCTATATGGGGCTATCCTGCATGGAACATCTATATGGGGCTATCCTGCATGGAACATCTATATGGAGCCATCATGCATGGAACATCTATATGGGGCCCATCCTGCATGGAACATCTATATGGAGCCATCATGCATGGAACATCTATATGGAGCCATCCTGCATGGAACATCTATATGGGGCTATCCTGCATGGAACATCTATATGGGCCCATCCTTCATGGAACATCTATATGGAGCCATCATGCATGGAACATCTATATGGGGCCATCATGCACGGAACATCTATATGGAGCCATCATGCATGGAACATCTATATGGGGCCCATCCTGCATGGAACACCTATATGGGACCATCCTTCAGGGAACATCTATATGGGACCATCCTTCATGGAACATCTATATGGAGCTATCCTGCATGGAACATCTATATGGAGCCATCCTGCATGGAAACTCTATATGGAGCCATCCTGGATGGAACATCTATATGAAGCCCATCCTGCATGGAAGATTTATATGGGGCCCTCCTTCATGGAAGATTTATATGGGGCACATACAGCATGGAGCATTATATGGGGGCCAGTATACTGCATGGAGCATTATATGGGGGCCAGTATTCAGTATTGAGCAATATATGGGGTCAATTATTCTGTATGGAGCAATATATGGGGCCCATTACTCTGTATGGAGCATTATATGGGGTCCATTATTCTGTATGGAGCATTATGTGAGGTCCATTATTCTGTATGGAGCATTATATGGGGCCCATTATTCTGTATGGAGCATTATATGGGGCCCATTATTCTGTATGGAGCAATATATGGGGTCCATTATTCTGTATGGAGCAATATATGGGGCCCATAATACTGTATGGAGGACTATATGGGACCCATTATTCTGTATGGAGGACTATGTGGGGCCCATTATTCTGTATGGAGGACTGTGTGGGGCCCATTATTCTTTATGGAGGACTATGTGGTGCTCATAATACTGTATGGAGGACTATATTGTCTGCTCTGCCCTGTTCGCTGCGATGATTCGCCGGATTCTGAGCTATTGTAGAAATTGAAATATTTGGCCTTGTACTATATATATATTTCTCTGCTGTATCTGTGCATCATGAATTGTGATATGCCCACTGAGACAGGGCCCACGAAAACCTGGAGCCGGCCCTGGCTGCAGAAATAGCCCTTAACCCCTTCACGACCTTGGGATAGTCCATTTTCGCATTTCCGTTTTTTGCTCCCCTTCTTCTCAAAGCCATACATTTTTCCGTCAATTTGGCCATGTGAGGGCTTGTTTTTTGCGGGACTAGTTGTACTTTTGAACAACACCATTGATTTTACCATATCATGTACTGGAAAACAGGGAACAAATTCCAAGTGCAGTAAAATTTCAAAAATAGTGCAATTCCACAATTGTTCTGTTTAGGTACGATGTTTTGATCGCCTGTTGTTGCATTTTATTGTTATGCTGCGGTGCCCCAAAAACTGCAATTCTGTTTTTTTTTTTTTTTTTCTTGTTAATGCCGTTTACCGATCGGATTAATTTAGTATATATTTTGATAGATCGGGCGATTCAGAATGCAGCGATAGCAAATATGTGTATTTTTTTATTGTTTTATTTCGAATGTTTGAACTTTTATATTTTTTTCTACTTTTTATTTGCTTCAATAGTCTCCAGCCCTGCTATGTGTAGCAGAAATCATCATCTCCTATGAACGCCGGCATCCATAGGAGATCAGCAATGACAAGCACGGGGGTCTTCTGCAGATTCCCAGTTGTCATGCCAACCCATTGGCGCCCTGCGACCATGTGACAGGGGCATCGATGGGCGGGGTTTGTGACGCGCATCCGGTTTGCGCAAGTTAAATTCTGCTGTCAGACATTGACAGCGGCATTTAACATGTTAATAGCGATTCCACCCACGGCTGTTAGGGGCACATGTGCCGGGAAGTAAGCGGGCTATACCTATACGTCATAGGTCGTGAAAGGGTTAAATCCTCTGCTCTGTGTATAGAACCAGGAGTGTAATCTATACATTGAAGCCAGACTCATAATCGGGACTTGTGAGCGGCTCCGGAGAATCCCTTAAAGTTACATTTCCTTCACAGCACTGGTAATGTAACACACAGCTGATTTTCCACAAGTGACTCCTCGGCGTAAATTCTTTCTCTTTTATGTTCTATGGGAATATTTTTTTGAGTATTTTGGTATGGTAAAGGCCACATGAGCTTTTATCAAGAGTTTCCGCAGGTGTTTTAAAAAATAAAAGCCCAGTAAACATAGTGACGTAAAGGGAATCAATCAACAGGTTTTTGCTGTACAGTATGCTGTTGGGGCAGAGAACCTGATTCCAGCAATGTGACACTTGCTCAGCAGCTTGTTGTATTCTCAATAGAGTCAGTGTTTTGTCAGCAGGGGTTTATCTCTGCAGGACTAGGTATCTCCTGTACTGCAGTGCAACTAATCAGTGTAACCCCGCCCCCACCACTGATTGTCAGCTTGCTGACAGTGTACACAGGAAGCTGCCAATCAGGGGTGTGGGGGGGGTTATACACCGCTCAGCAGTGAGAGCACTGCTACAACAGAGAAAAGGGGGATTTTGTCAAAACTGCACGAAGAAGTCCAGTAAGTGATACATCGCTGGAATCAGGGTCTATGCCTCACACCATGCTGCTCTGATTCTATAGCTAAAACCTGCTAACAGATTTTCTTTAACCCCTTCTTCACGTACATGTACTGTACATACGTCAGTTGTCTTTGTATGGTGCACCATACCCAGCAAATGCCAGCTGTGTTATACAGTCAGCATCCTGCTGCGAACAGAGCTAGCGCCGTTCGCATCTTTTTGGTATTTTAAATGCCACCGTCAATTTCTGACAGCAGCACTTAAGGTGTGTGATTGCACCATGTCAAATGCCCATTGACACCCTTTAAAGCAATTGCGGGGTACCAGTTGGTTGCGTTGAAAGCTGGGAGCCTGGTAAGGGCCCCCATGGATGCTATGTTGGTACTCCTGTGAAGCCCAGCTAGACCATCATTTTCCCTATATATTACAATACTAATCTGTCAAGGGACACACCGGGGAGACCACCCAGATCCCACCGCTGCCACCAATATGTCACGGAATGCAACTCCGCTGCCTCTAATCGTCAGGGCAATTACGCAATTGACTAATGAGTAATGAACGAAACCACGGCTGCTTCCACTAATAGGCTGGTTATTGGGGAATTCACAGTGAGCGTATGGTATATACACCTCAGATTCCAATGCATGGAATGCACATATAAATCCCGGTACGGTCACTGCCAGCTCCACAATAACACAATGAACTACCAGCTGCCACCACCAATCGTTTATACAGGCCGATTGGACACCCATTACAGGTAGAGCATGGCTTCAGGGGTGCAGTTTACAGAGAAAGAGGAACGGAGCTATTCAATTTCATATATTTAATCCGGGAAGGTAGGCAGTGTTTCTAAAAAAATATACAAAAATGATACAAAATGGGAAAAAAACAATACGGTATATACAATTACATAAGGTAAAAAGGAATAACGAAAGAGAATTACTAAACCTGATGTTACAGGAATGGCTCTTATCTTCATGGAGGGAAGCACTCCAATTGGGAATATTAGATCAAGTTTACGCCACTGGAAGGTGTCCAGGGCCCTCCAGTTCCATCAACTCAATACATTTCAAGCTTTTGCTTATGTTCAGCTCGGACTAGCCCTCCGCTTGATCTTCCTGTCAACTCCAGGGATTTCCTGTCTGACCCCACAGAATTCTCAAGATCCACATTTCCCTTACACGTTTTCTTGTCCAGTTTCCTATGTATGGAACGGATTAATGCTCACTCTTCAGTGCCTAGTTCGTCCCGTAGGCCCCGGACGTTCCAGGAAGTTCCGGAGAAAATTTGGTATGACCTCATGCTGCCAGAACAATATGTACTCCTCGTGCCTCCAGCCCACTGCAGCTTGAACCTGAACTTGACACGAACCTCTATCGCTAACAAAGCACTAAACTAAGTTTCATACTTTCTCTACCCCTGAGCTGAATGTATCAGATTACCTTACGGATTACCAATACAGTACCAACACAGCAGCATCAGTACTTATAACACTCTATTCATTTTACAAGTGTTGTCTTCAGGGGAAGGTACATGATAGTCCCTGTCACATCCTTACACCAACATACCTCCCCTTCGTGAGCTCATATGGGGGCTGGTTATGGGATGTGCTAGGTCTTTTAGAAGGGTATGAGATCCCAACTTTCAGGATATCTTTGCCCCTGCAGTTCTCAGGTGGTAGATATTTTTGTCATGTTTCCTATTGTGATTTTACATTCCTAGCAAGATAAAACGCAGCATGGATAGCATCATCCATTGGTGTGATATTAAGTTGGAGGGGTTAGAATGGCCTTACGGTGATGTGAGTGAATGCGTTATGTTTGTCTCGACACAGAAAATATATCGCCCATAAATAATGGATGATTGCAACCCCAATGTTCATAATTGACCACTGGCTCCAGAAAGTCTGGGGACCAGTGCTTTGAACAGAGGACAGGTATGCCTGAGAATTGTACTTCTCCACCTCTGAGTAAACAAATCCAAGTCTTGGTTGCTAGTTCTCAGAGCAGATCTCTTCTGCAATTACTGCAAGAGGTCCCTACTTCAATGGAGGTTGAAGTTTCAGCTGTCTCTCAAATCGCCTCTTTCTCAGCTTAAGAACACAAACATATGCTTTTACTATTTCCATAAAAGTCTGATTTTTCAAAATATAAAATTAATGAACCCTTATGGTAAACACTATAAAGCAAAAAAAATACTTGAAACACCAGAAAGGCATATTTTTTTATTTTTTATTTTTTTAGTCGCTCCAGTCCCACTCTCACCCCCCCAACAAAAAAATTTATAAAAAGCTATCAAGTCACTGTATGCTCCCCAAAATGGTACCAATAAAAATGCCACCTTGCCATGCAAAAGACAGTCTCTTAGCTCCATTATCGGAAATATTAAAACATTAGGGGTCTGAGAAGATGCAGACACAAACCACATTATTATTTTTTTTTACTTAAATATGAAATAAAAATTAATACTTTATAAGTTTTCTATCACTGTAATAGCACTAACCCAAAAAATCACGATGTCATATAATTTTTACCACACAACGCTATAAAACCAAAACAACGCTGCTGCAAGAAGCTGGCGGCAGGATTGGGGTGATGCTGCTGGCCCCGGGCAGGGAGGAGGAGGTGTTTGGCGGTGCGAGACTGTGGTGTGCTCCGGGCTTTCAGAGAATGTTGGCATAGTCCCCGCACTTCCCATCTTTTTCACTGAGGTGGACTTCGGAAAATGGCAGCCAGAGGCAGCGCATGCGCAGATTGAGATCTTGGCTGCCGAGATCTCGTCTCCCGAAATTTCTCACGCTGCGAGTGGTGTTGTCAGTAAGCTTACCGCAGTTCATCGTCTATGAACTGCAATAACCTTACTGATGTCAGTGCTCGCCACAGCAGCCGGATTCACACGCTACTGTTAGTGTGTTCCAGCGGCCATGCTGAGGGGTCACATTACTGATTTCACCGCTCAGCACTGCATCTGGATGTAGCAGAGTCGGGAATCATCGTGAGAGTGGGATGGATTTACAGCGGACCCCCTTTGGATTATTTTATTTTTTTAAAGGTAATAAGTAGGTAAAAGAGGGTCGGGGAGTGCTTTTTACAATTAAATACATTTTCTATGTGTGTTTATCGCTTTTGACTACAGGGTTAATAATTGGGATGTATTACAGATGCCTCTCCATTACTAACCCCTGGGCTTGATGTCAGAGGACATTACACAGCTAACATCAGCCCCAAAATATTACCCCACTTGCCAACGCACCAGGGCAAGCATGAAGAGCCAGGCAAAGTGCCAGATTTGGTGCATCTAACCAATGCGCCTTTTCTGGGGCAGATGTGGGCTACTATTTTTAGGCTGGGGAGGGCCAAATATCCATGGAACTTCCCAGCCTGAGAATACCAGCCCCCAGCTGTCTGCTTTACCTTGGCTGGTTATTAAAAATAGGGGGGACCCCATGGCGTTTCTTAGATTATTTATTTAAATGAAAAAAAATGGCGTGGGGGGTCCCTATATTTTTAATAACCAGCTAAGATAAACTAGACAGCTGAGTGCTGCAGCCCACACCTGTATTTTTTACCTGGGCTAGTTATCAAAGATAAATTACTTTTTTTTAAAAAATTTACATATTGCGCCAGCCAATCACAGCCTTGGCATGGCTGTGATGGAGCCGGATGTGACCACACCGGAAAAGCTTGTTGATTGGCTGCGCTGCAGCCTTTCAACAAGCTTTGTTCGGGCTGCCGAACTCGACCTGTACCATGGACTTCCGTGAGAAGTCCTAGTTCGGGGTCCTTACAATTTACTGTTCGGGTTCCCCAGTCACTAGTCATACACAGTGTGCAGAATTATTAGGCAAATGCGTATTTTGATCACATGATACTTTTTATACATGTTGTCCTACTCCAAGCTGCATAGGCTTGAGAGCCAACTACCAATTAAGTAAATCTGGTGATGTGCATCTCTGTAATGAGGAGGGGTGTTGACTAATGACATCAACACCCTATATAAGGTGTGCTTAATTATTGGGCAACTTCCTTTCCTTTGGCAAAATGGGTCAGAAGAGAGATTTGACGGGCTCTGAAAAGTCCAAAATTGTGAGATGTCTTGCAGAGGGATGCAGCAGTCTTGAAATTTCCAAACTTTTGAAGCGTGATCACTAGTGTTGAGCGAGTATGTTCTGTTCCGAGTATGCTCGGGCCGAGCTCCGAGTATTTACATCTGCTCGGTGATATGCTTGAATCGCTCCCGTGTGCATGATTTGCAACTGTTTGACAGCTTTATTACATGTGAGGAATGTGTAAGAAATAGACATTCCTTACATGTACTTGACGAGCCCCCAGAGTCGTGGGGTACTCGGCAGCTGGGCCTCTGGTTGCCGGGGGATATCACGGTGGCTGGCCTGGTCCATGGTCCAGGGCGGTCACCCAAAAGGGGGGTATTTGTTATAGGGGATTTAAGTGTTCATGACGCCACCCGTGGATCGCGGCTAGAGGGAGCCGCCACTGTGGAGCAGTCCTCTGGAGCTGGTGTTACGGCAGCAGGGATGGTGTGGCTCTCCACGGGTAGAGCTAGCTCCAGGGCAGTGTAAGGTGGTGTGGTGGTTGCGCTGGGCGCTGTAGTGCAGGGAGGGAATGATGGCGCAGACGAATTAACTGGACAGAGGCGGTGCGGTGCAGTCATCCGTGTCTTTAGTCACAGTTCTTTAGTTCCACAGGGTGCACTGTCAGATTACAGCCTCCCACGTCGCGCTGCGTTCACCAGTCAGGGGTCCAGCTCTTCCTCAGGGGATTTAGGAATGCCTGACAGAACCCCACTTTCTCGTGTTCCTCTCTAGACCGACTTCACACTGGGTCTTTCTCCCTCCTGCCCTGCGCTGCCCACTCTCAATCCCGCTCAGGTGCTCTGAAGTCCTTCCTGTACGTCGGATCCTGGACCTGCTTGACCCTCCTGGGGATTAGAATTCGGCTTACGATCCCTCTGTCTTCTGGCAGATGCGGGGCGTACGGGTGCCTTCCTGCACTCGCCGTACCCCCTAGGATCCCTTCTCAGAAGGAAGCCTACTCCCTGCTCCCCTCCTGGGCCTCCAGACTTGGCCCTCCTTGTGGAACAGAGCTCCTAATGAGACTCTGCTCCCCGACTGTTCTTCTGAACTGTCCCGAGCTGTTCTTCTGAACTGCTCCTCACTGAACCTAACTCTGATCTCCTCTACAGAACTCAACTCATCTCTGCCACCCTAAGATGGCTTCCCTATTTTATACTCCTACCAAAGTGCTCCCTCTAACTACTTCCTCCTCCCACACCCACTACTGGTTCCCCCTACCTTTGGGTTCCCCCCACTCCAGCCAGGATCAGGGCTCAGCAGAAACATACATTGCGTCTTGCCCCTCCTGCCGGCCTGGAGTAGTGTAGTGTTGGATGCAGGTGTAGGGGTTCTGGGCAGCACTCCCTTCTTACCTGAGAGAAGAGAGACACCACACCTCTGGGTGAGGTGCAGTACCTCTGTGGTGACTGAACCCTCAGGGGCGCCACATACTAAAGTTGTCAAACAGTCGCAAATCATGCACACGGGAGCGATTCAAGCATATCACCGAGCAGCTGTAAATACTCGGAGCTCGGCCCGAGCATTCTCGCCGAAAGGGTTAATAGAACATACTCGCTCAACACTAGTGATCACGGAACAATCAAGCATTTCATGGCAAATAGCCAACAGGGTCGCAAGAAGCGTGTTGGCCAAAAAAGGCGCAAAAGAACTGCCCATGAATTGAGGAAAATCAAGTGTGAAGCTACCAAGATGCCATTCGCCACCAGTTTTGCCATATTTCAGAGCTGCAACGTTACTGGAGTATCAAAAAGCACAAGGTGTGCGATACTCAGGGACATGGCCAAGGTAAGGAAGGCTGAAAAACGACCACCTTTGAACAAGAAACATAAGATAAAACGTTAAGAATGGGCCAAAAAATATCTTATGACTGATTTTTCAAAGGTTTTATGGACTGATGAAATGAGAGTGACTCTTGATGGGCCAGATGGATGGGCCAGAGGCTGGATCTGTAAAGGGCAGAGAGCTCCACTCCGACTCAGACGCCAGCAAGGTGGAGGTGGGGTACTGGTATGGGCTGGTATCATCAAAGATGAACTTGTGGGACCTTTTCGGGTTGAGGATGGAGTGAAGCTCAACTCCCAGACCTACTGCCAGTTTCTGGAAGACAACTTCTTCAAGCAGTGGTACAGGAAGAAGTCGGTATCGTTCAAGAAAAACATGATTTTCATGCAGGACAATGCTCCATCACATGCATCCAACTACTCCACAGTGTGGCTGGCCAGTAAAGGCCTAAAAGAAGAAAAAATAATGACATGGCCCCATTGTTTACCTGATCTGAACCCCATAGAGAACCTGTGGTCCATCATAAAATGTGAGATCTACAGGGAGGGAAAACAGTACACCTCTCGGAGCAGTGTCTGGGAGGCTGTGGTGGCTGCTGCACGCAATGTTGATTGAAAACAGATCAAGCAATTGACAGAATCTATGGATGGAAGGCTGTTGAGTGTCATCATAAAGAAACGTGGCTATATTGATCACTAATTTTTTGGGTTTTGTTTTCGCATGTCAGAAATGTTTATTTCTAAATTTTGTGCACTGGTATTGGTTTACCTGGTGAAAATAAACAAGTGAGATGGGATTATATTTGGTTTTTATTAAGTTGCCTAATAATTCTGCACAGTAATAGTTACCTGCACAAACAGATATCCTCCTAAGATAGCCAAATCTAAAAAAAACCCACTCCAACTTCCAAAAATATTAAGCTTGGATATTTATGAGTCTTTTGGGTTGATTGAGAACATAGTTGTTGATCAATAATAAAAATAATCCTCTAAAATACAACTTGCCTAATAATTCTGCACACAGTGTAGTGTTTCCCAACTCAGGTTCCAGGTACTGAAACATTTTCCTAAACTACGGTAATTTCCCCATGACGATACTCCCACTGTCACTGCTTCAGCCAGCATGGACCTAAACGGTTTGTTTGAATAGAGACTCCGCCTCTCCACTTCGACAGCAGTCAATCTCTCCACCTACTAGACACTCCTTACAAAGCTTACCTCGCCATTCAGCGGCACTATGCATTTGACCACCAACATCTCATTTCCATGATGCTGCCTGACTCACCGGATTCACATTGACACATGACCTCGAGACTTCTGGCGGAGTGCCTGGTGTTGGCCCCTGACCGATCAGACATTGATGACCTCAATGAGAAAATAGGACATCAATGAGAAAATAGTAGACAACCTCTTTAAATAACTTTCTATCTTTCCTTTTCTAGACGGAAATAATTATCTGTATGTCTGCATTTATTTATTTATATTTGTTCCCCTGATATGTCCTTATAATTATTTTTTGTCTTGAATATCTTATGTCTTTCTCCAGGTGAACGTCTCCTTCCATTAGTAGAAGCAGGCTCTACTTGTTTGTGACGCACCCCCTGGGCCATGGGGTACTCGGTAGCCGGGCTGGTCAGTGCTGGGGGATGTCACAGTGGCGGTAGCCCGGTCCCTGACCCAGGGCGGTCAATAGAAAGGGGATTATAGTTTTTGTAGTTTAATGTTCGTGACACCACCTGTGGTATGTGGCAATATAGAGCCGCCGCTGCGATGTGTCGCGCCCCCGGGGGCCTTACTGTTTGGGGACAGTATATATATATCACGGTGGCTGGCCCAGGGCGGAGAGTGCACAAAAGGGGTAGCGATTACTAATAAAGTTCAGAGAAATTCGTGACGCCACCTATGGTGTCTGGTGAAGGTTACCAGCGCTGCAGCAGTCCTCTGAGGCAGGTGACAAGGCAGCTAAAGATGGTACAGCTCCCCACAGGTGGAGCGGGCCTCAGGGCCGTGTAGATAGATAAATGGTGGGTGCGCTGGGCGTTGTTGTGCAGGTAGAGAACGCAGCAGGAGTAACGGACAGAGACAGGGGGTTTTGCTTCGTTACTTTACTGGTACAGCTGGTAGATACGGTCCAGGGTACTCTAGGTGAAGGGCGCACTTTTGGACTTCTCCCCAGGAAGCGGGTATAAGGCCTCCTGATCCGTGTCTGCCTCTGTGTAAGCTCCTGGCCAGCCTGCAACTGTGCCTAGCTTATGTGTCTTGATTTTTACTCCACCTGTTCCTCTGAAGTAGGACCTCCGGTTGGTAACCACTTTCCCTGGACGTTGGGGCCTTCATGGTTCCTGGTCCTGTATGTGTCTAGCTTCAGGTTTGCCAGGGACCTGTAGTCCTCCTGGGATTCCGGTTAACCCTACTGGGTGTAAAGGGTCCCTGTAGGCTCGGACCCGATGTCCGGTATATATACTGGGGTGAGCCTGGTATGCTCCTCTGCCCCCTTTATCACTCTTTCCTTCCTCTCGCCTTCGGCCACGCTCGGGGCCCTCACTAGGCTTCAGGGCTGCTGGAGGCCTAGCTTGCTTCACACAGCAGCCTGCGTGCTGCTACATCCTGAGCACACTCTAAACTCTCTGTAGACTCACTGAGCTGCCTGGCTCCACCTTCCCTTTATATATCCCTATCAGGGCTCCCTCTGCTGGTATGAGGTGGAAGGTGGAGGTGTTTGCATGTAGTGAGGGCCTCTTGTGGAGAAATCCATCTGTGCAGCCTTCTGGGTTCTGTGGCAGCCTGCGCAGCAGGGCGCCACAGATGCAGATCCTCTGGAGCTGATGGTGACGCAGCCGAGTTGGTTCAGCTCTCCACAGGCGGAGCTTTGCTCCAGGGCAGGATGTAGTGATGTCGTGAGGTAGATGTTGCTGGTGCTGTGTAGTGCAGGGCTGGTGATGGCGCAGCAATTATTCAAGGACACAGTAGGGTGCAGTCTTCAGGTTTTACTCACAGTTGTTAAGTTCCCCAGGTTACACATTCCGGATTATAACCACCCACGTTGTCCTGTGTTCACCAAGGAAGGGGTTCAGCAGCTCTCAAGTATTTCAGGAATACTTAAATGGGACCCCGTTCTATGTTCCTTTGTCTGTCGTCTTCCTGCGCTGGCTCTCACCCTCCTGCCCTGCGCCTCACAATCAGTGTCCCAAGCCGGTAGCCTCGGATCTTGTCGGGCAACGTGCAGTCCCCTGGACCCTCTGTGGCCACCTCTTCGGCGATGTAATTGTGGTGGTTGGCAGCTGCACCTTGCAAGTACAGTAGCCTCCGGTTTCTAGCTGAGCCTTGTAGTTCTCCACTAGTTAGGGGCGGTCCCCTCTGCGGTCTGATCCCTCCACTTTCTAGTAGATTCGGGCGCACGGGTGGCTTCCTGCATTTCCCGTGTCCCTGGGATCTCCTCTGTTCCTCTTGGTGCCTTCCTTCTGCTCCCATCCTCTCTCACTCTCTCTCCTGGGCCTCTCAGACTAGGCCCCACTCCTCTGAGCAGAGCTCCTACGGAGCTCCTGCTCCCAACACTCTCTCCTCTGACTGCTCTCTCAGTACTCTCTCCCTCAGACTGAACTGTCTCTAGATGATTCCCTGCTTTCTTATACTCCTTCTGAAGGTGCTCCCCTGAACTACTTCCTCCACCCACACCCACTACATAGTTCCAACCTCCAGCTAGGGACCAGGGACTGTGCTCTCCCTCAGGAGCAATCTCGCCCTTCCCTACTGAAGTGGAGTGTAATGGATGCAAGTGTGTGGGTCCCGGGCAGTACTCCCTCCTTACCTGAGAGTGGGATACTATACCTCTGGGTGAGATGCAGTACCTCTGTGGCGACTGAACCCACAGGGGTGCCACATTTGCATCCACTAGGTGGTGATATACTTAAATTTCCATGTTTGTGCCTCTCTGCCCTGTATTGGGAGCTTTGGTTGCCAGGGTCTCAATCTCCCGGACAATGCATCCAATAACATCATCCACTGACTTCCCTTGTGACATGTCTCAGGGCATTTCACTGGAGGGCGCTCCGGTGTGCCGTTGGACGCCGTCTCCTAGTGTGAGCACCACCTACAGCTGCCCAATCAGAGGAATGCAGCTTATTGGCTGCCTCCTTCTTAAAAGCACCCGAAGCTCAACTTATGATATGCCCCTTCTGAGGAAGCCACAGAGGGAAACGTGCGTCAGGAGTTTTTCCATTGCTGACTAGCTTGTGGTAACAGTTTATACTGTGATTTCTAGCAGTCTCTATTTGAAGTGATATCTTGGATCAGAACATTTACAGCTTCTAACTCTAATACAGAATAACTTAATTTCTGTTTAATATCTTCTCCCTCATCTGATTCTATAGAGCAACTTCCTTTCTTTGGAGATGGCTAAGCATGAATCTTTAATCATGATGATCAATCATGGGCAGTATTGTGGCTCATTGTTTAGCACTGTTGCTTTGCAGGGCTGGGGTCCTGGGTTCAAATCCCACCAAGGACAATACCTGCAAGGAGTGTGTATGTTCTCCCTGTGTTTGTGTGATTTGCTCCCACACTCCAAAGATATACTGATAGGGAATTTGGATTGTGATCCCCAATGGGGACAGTGATGATAATTTCTGTAAATTGCTGCAGAATATGATGGTGCTATACAGTATAAGCGATACATAATAAAAATGATGTTTAACTATGTAGTTAATTATTGGAAATTTACACTATATACTTAAAAATATTTCGATTTGAGACTCCTCAGTGGTTGATACCTTTTAATGGCTAACTGAAAAGATGGTAACAAGTTGCAAGCTTTTGAGACTACGCTAGCCTGATGAAGAGACCTGAGGACTCTCAAATCTAAATATTTTTCTATCTGCTGGCTAACACGGTACAAAAATATATATTTACACTATATACTTAACAACCCCACTAGGAGGAGACACTGTCATGGACCTAATGGTTAATGTTTCTCCTTGTGGAGAGTGACACGCCAGGCCTAGCATGTCAGAGTGAGGAGACTTATAAATAATATTAAATATGCAAATTGCCTCTTCAGAGAGGAAGAGGACTAGAACTCCAGCACCACCTACTGGAAGTAGCAATCCTAAAAGTTAATATTGACACTTTAACAAGCCTCGCCATATGACTTAAAAGCCAAATCAGAATCTCAATTTTGAGGTATTGATTCTTATTTGGCTTTTATCCTAAGTCTTATGGCAAAGCTTGTTAAAGGGTCGATATTGACTTTTAGGATTGCTACTTCCAATAGGTGGCGCTAGAGTTCTTGTCCTCTTCCTCTGTGGAGAGGCAATTTGCATATTTAATTTCCCAAAGGAGCCTGCATGTCTTATAAGTCTTCTTGCTCTGACATGCCAGGCATGTTACTCTTCACAAGGAGAAATGTTAACCCTTAGATCCCAGTCCTAAGCCTCTCACCAAGCCAAATCAGATTTCATACTTTGCACTGATGAGGGGCAATACCGCGAAACACCGTGTATTGTATTGGGTAGGTGATGAGCAGTGAGTGGTTTTCTCCCCACATACCGCTTAGAATTATCACCAAAAAGTTCTATCTTTGTTTCATCAGATTAGAAAATCTTATTTCTCATAGTCTGGGAGCCCTTTATGTGTTTTAGCGCAAACTCTATGCGGGCTTTCTTGCACTGAGGAGAGGCTTCCGTCGGGCCACTCTGCCATAAAGGCCCGACTGGTGGAGGGCTGCAGTGATAGTTGACTTTGTGGAACTTTCTCCCGTCTCCCTACTGCATCTCTGGAGCTCAGCCACAGCGATCTTGGGGTTCTTCTTTACCTCGCTCACCAAGGCTCTTCTCCCATGATTGCTCAGTTTGGCTGGACGGCCAGGTCTAGGAAGACTTCTGGTGGTCCCAAACTTCTTCCATTTAAGGATTATGGAGGCCACTGTGCTCTTAGGAACCTTGAGTAATGCAGAAATTCTTTTGTAACCTTGGCCAGATCTGTGCCTTGCCACAATTCTGTCTCTGAGCTCCTTGGGCAGTTCCTTGAGCTCATGATTCTCATTTGGTCTGACATGCACTGTGAGCTGTGAGGTCTTATATAGACAGGTGTGTGTGACGCGCCCCCTGGGCCAGTGCTGTGGGGGATACCCGGAGCCGGATCTCGATGGGGGTAGTAGTCCTTGTGGCGGTGACCCGGTCCGTGCCCAGGGTGTCAAACTAAGTGGCAGTCTATGGCAGTAGATGTTACTTTGATTGTTGACTACGCCACCCGTTGAGTGCGGCTTTGAAGCCGCCGCTGCAAAGCAGTCCGCTGAGGCCGGTGGTGTATGTGCAGCAGTGATGATATAACCCCCAACGGGAGGGGTATGGCCTCAGGGCAGCAGGTGTGGATGATGGGGGTTGTTGTGGTGTAGAAAGGAGACTCTGAGACGGGAGGTGCAGTTCAGGGTTTTTACTTACTGATGTTCTTTTGGTCACTCTGGCCTTGAGTGACCACCCGAGCCGTGCTGCGTCCACCAGGTCCTGGACTCGGCCAACCCCCAGGCAATTCTGGAGCGTGGTCCTGAGCTCCTTTCTGACTTTCCCTTTCTTCTGGCCGTTCCCACCAGGGATCCACTTATGTCCGGCTCCCTCGGGTCTCTTGTTGGTTGCACCTTTTCTGGGTTCCCTGACCCTATGCTTGGTGTGCCTTTCTAGTGGATTTGGTGAGGGTCGTGGCAGATCCTGACCACGACCTCCGGTTCCTGGCTAAGGTGTGCTTTGGCCTCTGCCAGCTTGGGTTCCGGTACCCTGGTCCGCCAACCCTTCACCCTTCTGTCTGTATTCTGGGGTCTTGGGGTTCTTTCTTCTTTCCTCTCTGGGTCCTTCTGACTCCTCTCTCTCTCTCTCAGCAGGCCTTGCTCTGGAGCTGGGCCCAGCCGGAGCCACAGCTCCCTGTCAGCCCTTCTGGCTGAGCTCCTCTGCTCTTCTCCTCTGCCTGAACTGAACTGAACTCACCCTGTTCTAAGATGGTGCCCACCTTATATACTCCCTCTATGTGTGAGCTCAGGTGACCAGCACCCAATGAGCTCCTATCTTTACCCAGACTACTCCCCCTATCTGCCCCTACACTACTGGGATGTTCCACCCCCCTCCCACTCCAGCCAAGGACAGACGCAGTCGTACCTGCACATATACTGGTGGGAGTACCGTCGTTCTGTCCCCCGGAAATGGGATGTATGTAGTGCATGCAGCCTACTGAGCTCAGTTCCACACTCCATCCTTACCCGGGAGTGGAATACCACACCTCTGGCTTGAGGTGTAATACCCCTGTAGCAGCCGAGTCCTCAGGGTGCTACATGTGCCTTTCCAAATTAAGTCCTATCAGTTTAATTAAACACAGCTGGACTCCAATGAAGGAGTAGAACCATCTGAAGGAGGATCACAAGGAAATGGACAGCATGTGACTCAAATATGAGTGTTTGAGCAAAGGGTCTGGATACTTTTAACGATGTGATATTTCAGTTTTTCCTTTTTAATAAATTTGCAAAAATTTCTATATTTCTGGGTTTTTTTTTCAGTCAAGAAAAGTGTACTTTAATGAGAAAAAAAAAGAACTTTTTAGAATTTACCAAATGGCTGCAATGAAACAAAGAGTGAAAAATTTAAAGGGGTCTGAATACTTTCCGTAACCACTATAGGTTCATTGCTGATGGAAGACCTCTGCTCCATTCATTGTGTATGGGAATTCAAGAACTAGCTGTACTTGGCTTTTTTCATTATTTCCGATGATATTCTTAAAAAACCTATTATTCCTTAAAAGATGTTGACAAAATGTTCGTTTTGCCAAAAACTATTTCTCTTGACTCCCCGATTACAATGAGATTAAAAATGGATGAGAACTCATTCTGTATAGATGGACGGAGAAGGGAACACAAAATACTGCCCTATCTACTCCAGCCTGAAATGGACCAATTATGTCAAAGTTTAATTCTTTGAGACTAATTTATTTTTAGAAATAAATGCTCAGCTTTCAGTGAATGAGGGGTTAAAGTTACTGAATAGTAGTACCTATATTTCCTCATCACATGACTATGGCCATACAAGAACTTTGGAAGATGGTAGAATGCCCAAAAAAACATGTAATCTCAGTGTAACCTTCACCGATAACCAGTAGATTAATAATCTAGGAACTCAAACAAAAAGCACAGAAAATCAAATACAATGAGCTATATATACACATATTCAGACCATCAAACACAATGCTCATTATTCCAAGAAATGTAGAGTTAAGCTGCGTGATACAGCACCCACTAAGCCACCAATGAAAGACACTTGGGTCCCACACAAAAATAGCATATTAATAACAAAGATATAATTGTAGTAATCAGCCAAACCCCTCCTTGATTAAGACCAGGAATGATTAGATAAATTAAACCCTGTCTAAATACTTAATTAGGACAAACTCAATAAGGCACAAGATGCTGGGCCCCTTCTTTGCGATAATTGGTGTTGGGTTCCAGGAGAGTTCAGATCTTGGACATCCACTGATCAAAGAATAATTGCCTATTCCAAGGGGGTTTTATGTTTGTTTTTTACTATTTTTTTTTAAAGTTTAACTTCTTGGCATCTAAAGATATTCATACCCCCTTAGATACCTTTCCACCGAATGCTCATCAACTAATCTTCTGTACATCACCCACTTGCCCGATTATCCAGATAAACCACTGACGCGCCCCCTGGGCCATATTCGTTAGTGGGAATATCCGGAGCCGGATCAGATGGGGGTTGTAGTCTTCCGAGTGGCTGTGACCCGGTCCGTGCCCAGGGTGTCAAACTCAGTTGTATGTGGCAGTCCTACAGATGTTATAAGTTCTTAATGTCGACTACGCCACCCGTTGTATTGCGGTCACTATGGCCGCCGCTGCAGCAGGGTCCGCTGAGGCTGATGGTGTAGGTGCAGCTTGTGATGGTATAACCCCCAACGGGTGGGGTATAGCCTCAGGGGGTCAGGTGCAGAGGATGGGGGTTGTGGTGGTGCAGCATAGATGTTAAAGGAAGACAGAGTCGGGTTGTGCAGTTTAGGGTATTTACTCACTGCTGATGTTCCGGTCACTCCAGCTTCAAGTGACCACCCGAGCCGTGCTGCGTCCACCAGGTCCTGGATCCAGCCAACCCCCAAGCGAGTCCGGAGCGTGACCCTGAGCTCTCCTTCTGTCCTTTCTCTGGCCGTCCCCACTATTGATCCACCCAGGTCCAGCTCCCTCGGGCCTTCTGTTGGGTGACCCTTGGCCTTGGGTTCCCTGACCCTCCGCGTGGTATGCCTTCGTGGTGGATGTGGTGGGTGGCCGTGGCAGACGCTGCCCACGGCCTCCGGTCTCTGGCTGGGGTGTGTTTTTGCCCCCACCAGCTTGGGTTCCGGTACCCTGATGCCGGCTCTTCACCCGTTGTTTTAATTTGGGATCTTGGAGTCCTCTCTTCTGCTTCCCCCTCTGGGTCTCTCTTTCTCTGCTCCACTCTCTCTCTCTCTAGGGCTCTGCTCTGCTCCTCTTCCTGATTCTGACAGACTGACCCTGTTCTCTGATGGTGCCCACCTTATATACACCCTCTATGTGTGAGCTCAGGTGACCAGCACCCAATGAGCTCCTATCTTTACCCAGGCTGCTCCCCCTATCTGCCCCTACACTACTTGGGATGTACCACCCCCCTCCCACTCCAGCCAGGAACAGACTCGGTCGTACCTGCACATTTCTAAGTGGGAGTACCGTCGGCCTGCTCCTCGGAAATGGGATGTGTGTAGTGCATGCAGCCTACCGAGCTCAGATCCACACTCCATCCTTACCCGGGAGTGGAATATCACACCCCTGGGTTGAGGTGCAATACCCCTGTAGCAGCCGAATCCTCAGGGTGCTACACCACTACCGGAGGTGTCTGATCGTGGCTTAGGCTATATGCTTATCACATTTTTACCACACGTTTGTGCCTCAATTGGGGCATCTGTCTAAAAGCCCTAAAAAACGGGATTCAGATGGAACCCCGAGAAGGAGTTATTCTCCATGAAGAGGCAGATGGAGTCACTTTTGCACTCCGTCTGGTAATGTCCATCTTTTTTAGGCAGGTGCAAAAGATGGACACTGCCAGAACAGAGATGGAGCACACAATTGACTAAAGATGATGAATCACTTCATGGGGGGTTTCATCTTATTCTTCTGGGCTTCAGATGGAAGCCTAAATGGAACCAATCATTTTAGACCCAAACACAATATTAACCTGACTGTTCTCTGATGCAGAAAACTTGCACTTTTGGCCAAGAAGAGGGTGCATGTGTTCTCAATAGGGAGAGGGTCAAAGTAGCTGTCAGACATCTTTGGGAGTGTTTTTTCTCTTTTGAGAGCAAAAGAATCGGGCATGTTAAAATCTAACACATCCAACCTTTCTTTCCCCCGATATCTGCCATCGGGGGAGACACCTTGTTATGCTACTGGCCTAGTTCTGCTGGAAATCAGTGGCCGAAGGAGCACAAGCTGGAACAGCAAGTGGTAGTAGAAGTTCTCGGAGATAGCAAGGAATTGTAGGAAACAATCCGTAGATAAATTAGAACAGTCTGGGTAAGAATGTTCAGGAGCTGGAGACTGAAACTAAGTTAACAGCTAGACACAATACTCAAGCAATGATTGAGAGATTCATGCGGCTTTAAGTAGGCCCAAACAGGAAACAACATGGATTCCATAGATTCCGAAACTGCCATTTTGGTAAAGGACAATTGCAGAACACAACAGCAGCCTCCAGTGGTAGGGAGTGAAAGTACAGTACAATTATTAAAGTGAACAATAGCGGTCACTAGTGGTCAAACTGTAGAAGGGCCACAGAAATCCTGACACACCTTCATACCCATTCGATTGTTGTTTAAATTGGAGGGGATACCTGACATTCTTCTGATGTGTATGGCCACCTTAAAAGGTTATACAGGGAAACAAAAGTTATTTCACATCCATAGAATACGCGACAACTTACTAATTACTGGGACTCCTAGTGATCCTGAGAATGGGGTCCTGGATTCCAGAAGCTAGAGTCTGCAGAGTCTAATCTTCAATGGGCCGGAGGTGCAAATGCTCAATCTTCTCCACTCATTCTCTTTGGCACTACCAGGAAAGTCAACTACATCTAGCCACTACTGGCAGTCCTATAGACAATGAATGGTCACGTGACAAATAAACAAGCCCTTATGTTTTATGAAAACCCTGTGAAAAGACACTGCCATATTATTGAACAAAAAAAAACTGGTGAAACTAAGTAAAGTACTCTTAAAAGAGGTGCAATTAAATAATGCATAAAGCGCAAACATAAAAGTCCCTGTTGGAACTATTTTTACTCCAAAAAGAGGCGCAGAGATGATGATGATTTGGGGCCTATAAATCAGTTCTAGATTTTTCCAATCCTTGCATTTAGTGATGATATCACCCACAGGTTATTTCTGGGGTTGCCTTCAGTTACTCCTAAGGTTTTATTTAAAGAAACACTCGCATCAAACTTTTTATCCTCTTAATATATTGCAGTCATCATATTATACAGCACTGTGTACTTACAATTGCTCATTTTGCCTTTCTACCCAGATAATTCTTCTCTTTTCCATTAAATCTATGACATCAAGTGATTAAAAACTGATTAGTTGAATCCTTCTTTGCTCTATGTAGAAACAGGAGGTTTGTTTTCCTCTGCATGACTCATGAGTCACTGCAAAAGTCCCTAGCAGGAGTAGGAGCAGAGCAGATGGGTCAGAAGTTGAAAAGGAGGATAACTCATACAGGGAAAAGAGACTTCCTGTTTCTACAGAGAGAAGAGAAAAGAGAAGAATTATCTGGGTAGAAAGGCAAAATGAGCAATTGTAAGTACACAGTGCTGTTTAATATGATGACTGCAATATATTAAGGAGGATAACAACTTTGATGGGAGGAGGAGGAGTGCTTCTATTTAATAATTATGTTTCCATCCTAAATGTAAAGAATACAAAGTAATAAACAGATGCAAAAAAACATGTGGGTCCAGATTCATCATTTGCAGGGTTTTTATTAGTCACTTTTTCCTTTTTTTGCCGCCTTTCAGAAGTTTTGCTGTTTTTCTTTTTCTTTTGCTCATTCAATTGAATGCATTAAAAATGATGTACAATACCAAGTTATATTGTGGTACCATGTTAGCCAGAAAAATCGATGTAAATACTTTCATGCCCAAAAATGACAAAAGTATTCTCGGAGTGATACCTTTATTGGCTTATCAGAAAAAAAAAAAAAAAAAAAAAAATATATATATATATATATATATATATATATATATATATATATACAGTGCCTACAAGTAGTATTCAACCCCCTGCAGATTTAGCTGGTTTGATAAGATGCAAATAAGTTAGAGCCTTCAAACTGCAAACGAGAGTAGGATTTATGAACAGAAGCATAAATCTTACAAACCAAAAAGTTATGTTGCTCAGTTGAATTTTATTAAATTTTAAACATAAAAGTGTGGGTCAATTATTATACAACCCCTATGTTTAATATTTTGTGGAATAACCCTTATTTGCAATTACAGCTAATAGTCGTCTTTTATAAGACCTGATCAGGCCGGCACAGGTCTGTGGAGTTATCTTGGCCCACTCCTCCATGCAGATCTTCTCCAAGTTATCTAGGTTCTTTGGGTGTCTCATGTGGACTTTATTCTTGAGCTCCTTCCACAAGTTTTCAATTGGGTTAAGGTCAGGAGACTGACTAGGCCACTCCAACACCTTGACTTTTTCCCTCTTGAACCAGGCCTTGGTTTTCTTGGCTGTGTGCTTTGGGTCGTTGTCTTGTTGGAAGATGAAATTACGACCCATCTTAAGATCCTTGATGGAGGAGCGGAGGTTCTTGGCCAAAATCTCCAGGTAGGCCGTGCTATCCATCTTCCCATGGATGCGGACCAGATGGCCAGGCCCCTTGGCTGAGAAACAGCCCCACAGCATGATGCTGCCACCACCATGCTTGACTGTAGGGATGGTATTCTTGGGGTCGTATGCAGTGCCATCCAGTCTCCAAACGTCACGTGTGTGGTTGGCACCAAAGATCTCGATCTTGGTCTCATCAGACCATAGAACCTTGAACCAGTCTGTCTCAGAGTCCTCCAAGTGATCATGAGCAAACTGTAGACGAGCCTTGACATGACGCTTTGAAAGTAAAGGTACCTTACGGGCTCGTCTGGAACGGAGACCATTGCGGTGGAGTACGTTACTTATGGTATTGACTGAAACCAATGTCCCCACTGCCATGAGATCTTCCCGGAGCTCCTTCCTTGTTGTCCTTGGGTTAGCCTTGACTCTTCGGACAAGCCTGGCCTCGGCACGGGAGGACACTTTCAAAGGCTGTCCAGGCCGTGGAAGGCAAACAGTAGTTCCATAAGCCTTCCACTTACGGATGATGCTCCCAACAGTGGAAACAGGTAGGCCCAACTCCTTGGAAAGGGTTTTGTACCCCTTGCCAGCCTTGTGACCCTCCACGATCTTGTCTCTGATGGCCTTGGAATGCTCCTTTGTCTTTCCCATGTTGACCATGTCTGAGTGCTGTTCACAAGTTTGGGGAGGGTCTTAAATAGTCAGAAAAGGCTGGCAAAAGAGATCTTTAATCCACACATGTGAAGCTCATTATTCTTGGTGCCTGAACTACTTCTTAATACTTTAGGGGGACCAAACAGAATTCTTGTGGTTTGAGGGGTTGAATAATAAATGACACTCTGAATTAACTTTTAACGTTTTAAAAAAAAACAAAAAAAAAAAACAATAACAATATTTGCTGCAGTGCATTTCCCACTTCCAGGCTGATCTACAGTACAAATGTCACAATGCCAAGTTAATTCCGCATGTGTCAACCAGCTAAATCTGCAGGGGGTTGAATACTACTTGTAGGCACTGTATATATACACAGTACAGACCAAAAGTTTGGACACACCTTCTCATTTAAAGATTTTTCTTTATTTTCATGACTATGAAATTGTACATTCACACTGAAGGCATCAAAACTATGAATTAACACATGTGGAATTATATACTTAACAAAAAAGTGTGAAACAACTGAAAATATGTCTTATATTCTAGGTTCTTCAAAGTAGCCACCTTTTGCTTTGATGACTGTTTTGCACACTCTTGGCATTCTCTTGATGAGCTTCAAGAGGTAGTCACCGGAAATGGTCTTCCAACAATCTTGAAGGAGTTCCCAGAGATGCTTAGCACTTGTTGGCCCTTTTGCCTTCATTCTGCGGTCCAGCTCACCCCAAACCATCTCGATTGGGTTCAGGTCTGGTGACTGTGGAGGCCAGGTCATCTGGCGTAGCACCCCATCACTCTCCCTCTGGGTCAAATAGCCCTTGCACAGCCTGGAGGTGTGTTTGGGGTCATTGTCCTGTTGAAAAATAAATGATGGTCCAACTAAACGCAAACCGGATGGAATTGCATGCCACTGCAAGATGCTGTGGTAGCCATGCTGGTTCAGTATGCCTTCAATTTTGAATAATTCCCCAACAGTGTCACCAGCAAAGCACCCCCACACCATCACACCTCCTCCTCCATGCTTCACGGTGGGAACCAGGCATGTAGAGTCCATCCGTTCACCTTTTCTGCGTCGCACAAAGACACGGTGGGTGGAACCAAAGATCTCAAATTTGTTCTCTGCAGACCAAAGCACAGATTTCCACTGGTCTAATGTCCATTCCTTGTGTTCTTTAGCCCAAACAAGTCTCTTCTGCTTGTTGCCTGTCCTTAGCAGTGGTTTCCTAGCAGCTATTTTACCAAGAAGGCCTGCTGCACAAAGTGTCCTCTTAACAGTTGTTGTAGAGATGTGTCTGCTGTGTGGCATTGACCTGGTCTCTAATCTGAGCTGCTGTTAACCTGCGATTTCAGAGGCTGGTGACTTGGATAAACTTATCCTCAGAAGGAGAGGTGACTCTTGGTCTTCCTTTCCTGGGGCGGTCCTCATGTGAGCCAGTTTCTTTGTAGCGCTTGATGGTTTTTGCAACTGCACTTGGGGACACTTTCAAAGTTTTCCCAATTTTTCGGACTGACTGACCTTCATTTCTTAAAGTAATGATGACCACTCGTTTTTCTTTACTTAGCTGCTTTTTTCTTGCCATAATACAAATTCTAACATTCTCTTCAGTAGGACTATCAGCTGTGTATCCACCAGACTTCTGCACAACACAACTGATGGTCCCAACCCCATTTATAAGGCAAGAAATCCCACTTATTAAACCTGACAGGGCACACCTGTGAAGTGAAAACCATTTCCGGTGACTACCTCTTGAAGCTCATCAAGAGATTGCCAAGAGTGTGCAAAGCAGTCATCAAAGCAAAAGGTGGCTACTTTGAAGAACCTAGAATATAAGACATATTTTCAGTTGTTTCACACTTTTTTGCTAAGTATATAATTCCACATGTGTTAATTCATAGATTTGATGCCTTCAGTGTGAATGTACAATTTTCATAGTCATGAAAATACAGAAAAATCTTTAAATGAGAAGGTGTGTCTAAACTTTTGGTCTGTACTGTACATACATACATATATATATATATATATATATATATATATATATATATATATATATTATTTTTTTTATTTTTTTTTTTATTTATTTATTTTTTTCTGGTTAGCCAATAAAGGTATCACTCCGAGAATACTTTTGTCATTTTTGGGCATAATAGTATTTACATCAATGCATTAAAAACAAATAAGAAATTCACATAATGTACAAAGTGTTTTTCCTGCATTTTTCAAGCAGAAATAAAACACTGTGTGAACATACTCTAAGGCTCCAGTGAAAAACAGGCAAAAAAAAGAGCAAAAACTAAACCAAAAAGGTCAAATGCAATAATGAGTAGTGCCCAATAGTTTTACACTCGCTTTATTCAGTTTGGCCAGTAGGTGGCAGTATTTATATGTTACTCAACATATGATATGCGACATTAGGCAACCTTACTATGTGAAGGGTAAGGCCATGTGCCCACGTTGCGGAAATGAAGCAGAAAATTTCTGCTTCATTTCCGCATGTCCTCTCCCGGAAAAACGCATGCGGAATTCCGCAAGCGTTTATCGCGCGTTTTCCACGCGTTTTCGACATGCGGAATTGCCTTGCGTTTTTTCATGCATTAAATAAGGCAATTCCTCTTGCGGAAACGCAAAATTAATGAACATGCTGCGGATTTTTGAATGCAGCATAAACGCTGCGGAAATATCCGCAGCATGGGCATAGAACTTGCGGATTCTCATTGGGGACCATGGGGTGCGGCTTACCAAGCGTTTTACAAGCGTTTCCGCTGCGGAAATTCCGCATCAAAAACGCTTGTAATCCGCAACGTGGGCACGCAGCCTAAGAAGCCGACCAGCACTATCCTCCTTACTGTGCACATTCCCCATGGAGGATAACTCTGCAATACACTATCAGGAAGAGACACAAACATATACGAGTACTTCTGGTCTAGGGTTATTTACTGTATATGTCGCTTTCTTGTATCTATGTGCTCTGTAATGGGTGTGAGCCAGTTTATGCTTTAGAACATTTCGCAATTATTTGGTCACTAGGTGGCAGCATTGTTTGAGAGCTAATATACAAAACCAGGCAAGTGTCTACTACTGAATAAATGGGAAAATATAGTCCCATGCTAAGTGTGCCTGGCATTTAACACCTTCATGACCCGCTAATTTTTTTTTCATTTTTGTTCTTTTGTCCTCCTCCTCCTTCTTCCAAAAGCCATAACTTTTTCATTTCTCCATCGATATTATCGCAAGATTACAATTTTGGGGTACCTTTGACATATTGATCACTTTTTATTGCATTTTTTGGGGAAAAAAATTGCTCATTTGGCTTTTTGATATTTTTCCGGCATTCATCATATGTTTTAAATAATTTTATGTTTTGATACACCGGACTTTAATACCAAATATTAAATATTTACATATTAATTATTATTATTTATTATTATGTCTTTATATTAAAACTGTGAAAAGGGGGGTGATTTAAACTTTTATATTTTCTTATTTTTTTGTAAATATTTTTTTTTTATTATTTTTTACCTTAATTTTTGTCCTCCTAGGGGACTTTAAGCTGCGATCATCCAATTGTTTATACTATATACTGCAATATTATAGTAGTGAAATATATAGTATAAATCGCAGTCTCCTATGAATCTCAACCTATAGCATCAGAAGAGTCCCAAGACGAGCGTTTGCACATGCGATAGCACTATTTAAATGTTATTGATCGACAATGGCACTTAAATAGTTAAACAGCAGCGATGGCGGCTAGTTCTGATTGCTGCTGTTACAGGCAGCTATGCATTACAGCCAACCTTTATCCTGTAAGGAGCAGGCACAGCTCCTGAGCCTGCTCCATACATGCACCCATGTACGACGTTAAAAGTATATAGAATAGGCTAAAATAAAAGGGAATGACATTAAATTATATCTCGTTCTGCAAACTTTTTGAAAAATTCTTAGATAATGATCGAAGAGGAAGACTTCTTTCAGGAATTCTTATCATTTATTTTATTGAAGAACACTGCTGTCCTCCTCACTCCCAGACTACAATGGCTGATACCAAAGAGCAATAGCTTGTCATAGGAATCGCACAACAGGTCTGGAAACCGTGCTTCTTCTGAGGTCTCTGTGGGGTTTCACATCCTGATCCTCTGTTGTTTTTAGCTGAGACTAGCCCCATCGGTGGTGTCCATCGCTGGCTTATCTTCTGGCTGTGCAGGATTAGACAGATGTGTGATTTCCTAATCTGCAGTTAGTGACATATTGGGAAATAGGTCCCTGTGACCCGCAGTGTTATGTGACCTCCTCGCTCCCCTGGCCTAGGTTCTCCAGAGAGGGCTTACCTCTCTGTTTTGTTTTTAGGAAACCTCTTTCCTCATACCTAGGACAGAGTGAAATGTGCTGAACCTTTTATTCTGGTGCTGAAGCCAAGTGAGAACTGAAAAGAGGTTCAAGGATGGCGTCATCGATATTTCCAGCTTTAGTCTACACTTTTCACACTCTCTAGCCTGCCTGTTATCCTTAGTAAGCTGCATGTGGTCAATACTTCTGTCAGAGCGAATCTGTCACCAAATTTCACAATACAAACTGCAGGAAATATTACATAAATCTCTTAGACCTGATGAGACTGGTGTACATATGACGCGCCCCCTGGGCCGTGTGTGGGGGAATACCCGGAGCCGAGTCTCTGTGTAATGCTGGGGTTTTGTAGTCCGGTCCCGTGGCTCAGGGTGGTCAAACCAGTGGCGGATCTGTTTATCTGGTTTTGTAATGTTTAAGTGTCTGACTACGCCACCCGTGGATTGCGGTCACTGAGAACCGCTGCTGCGGGGCAGACCGCTGAGGCTGATGTTGTGTGTGCAGCAGAGGGTAGTATAACTCCCCACGGGAGGAATATAGCCTCAGGGCAGTGAGTGCAGATGGTGGGGGTGATGGTGCGCGGGAGCAACAGTAATGACTCAGAGTCCAGTGATGCAGTCCAGGGTCTTTACTCACAGTTTTACACTCCAAGCCACTCTGCAGGTAATGGCTGCCCACGTCGTACTGTGCTCACCAGGTGAGGGGCTCGGCCAACTCCCAGGTACCTTTGGAGTGCTTTTCAGGACCCCCTTTGTGTGTCCTTTCTCTGACCCGTCGTACCCCACAATTGACCACGTTTCTGTCCAGCTGCCTCGGGCCTTGGCAGACAAACGTATGTTCCGTTTCCCTGGGTCCTATATGGTGCCTTCCTAACGGGTGTAGTGAGGGGCCGTAACACGTACAATGCCACGGCCTCCGGTTACTAGCTGAGGGTAGTTGCTCTCCTCCACTAGATGAGGGATCCAGTTCCCTTTCTTGGCCTGACCCCCCTACTCTGGTAGCGGCGGGCGTACGGTGGCGTCTGGCCGGTCCGCACCCCTGGGGTCCCTTCACTCCACTCCTGGAGCCTCCTCCGTTCCTCTCCTCTCCTTTCTTCTCCTCCAGGACCAGGCCTTGTGACTTGGCCTGCCTGCGGAGCAGAGCTCGTACAGAGCCCCGGCTCCCTGTCTTCTTCTCTCTCCTGACTCAACTGACTGAACTCCTAAGATGGTGCCCACCTTATATACTCCTGCTTCAGTGCACCCTGGATCTACTCTCCCCACCCACACACTACCGGGTTCCCCCTTTCTAGGTGTTCCCTCCCCCCACTCCAGCCAGGGACAGGGGCAGTTGTGCTCACTCTTGGGAGCATTGTCGCCCTGCCCCACGGAAATGTGGTGTAGTGCATGTGGGTGTTAGGGTCCTGAGCCACACTCCATCCTTACCTGGAAGTGAGATATCACACCTCTGGGTGAGATGCAATACCTCTGTAGCGACCGAACCCTCGGGGCGCTACACATACACTAAAGGGAAGAAAGTATTGACATCCCATGCTAAATAAATAGACAACTCGCTTTCCCTGGGTCCACCAGCGAGTCTCCGCCAATCCTCCTAGTGTCTGGCACAGCAGCCAACCAGTGAGCTAAGTGGCCCTGAGCGGGGCATTCCACCTACATACAGCTCACTGATTGGCTGCTGTGCTGTCGATATGATGTCAACGATGCAACCAAAGTCAGACACTGAGAGCGTTGGTGAGACTCTCTGGAGCAGGGTTCCTCAATTCCAGTCCTCAAGGCCCACTGACGCGCCCCCAGGGCCGTGGGGTACTCGGCAGCCGGGCCTTATGGCTGCTTTTGGGGGATATCACGGTAGCTGGCCTGGTCCGTGACCCAGGGCGGTCAGTGAAAGGGGGAATAGGAATATATGGGGTTTTGGCAAAGTTCGTGACACCACCTGTGGTACCTGGTGAAGATCACCAGCGCTGCAACAGTCCTCTGAGGCAGATGTCAGGGCAGCTTGAGATGGAACAGCTCCCACAGGTGGTGCAGGCCTCAGGGCAGCGTAGTAGATATACTGGATGGTGGTACAGGGGAGAGACGGCAGGATGGTCCCGGAGGAAGGATGGACACTCACACAGGGGTAAGCTTCAGTACCTTTACTGGTGATGCTGCAGGCACGGTCCAGGGTACTCGGTAGGCAGGGTGCACTTCTGGACTCTCCCCAGTGAGCGGGTATAGGGCCTCCTGATCCGTTGCTTTATTCTCTAAGCTTCTGGCCTGCCTGGAGCTGGGCCTAGCTTGGTTACTGTCTCTCTCTGCACCTGCTGACCTGGTGGTAGGGCCTTCTCTTTGGAGATCACTCTCCCTGGACGCTGGGACCTCTGTGACTCCTAGCCCTGGTACTGCAATCAGCATTAGGTGGACCTGTAGTTCTCCAGGGGTTCCGGTGGTTCCTACTGGGTGTAGAGAGTCCCTATAGGTGCGGACCCGGTGTCCGGTATATATATCGGGGTGAGCTTACTATGCTCCTCTGCCCCCTGAGTTCCACTCTCTTTTTCTCCTCGCCGTCGACCACACTCGGGGCCCTCACTACTTGGCAGCTGGCGTGCTGCATCTTCACCGCTCTCTGAGCGTCGGCACGCTCTCTGCTCACTCAGAGCTGTGTTCCTCTCTGAACACTCATGGCCTGTTGGTGGGCCTTGAGGACTGGAGTTGGGGAACCCTGCTCTAGAGAACTGGGGAAGGTGAGTACAGCTCGGTTTGTTTCTTAAGAATAACCTGCAGCTGGGGATTAACATTTAGTGAAAGAGAACAACCCCTTTAAAATGAAGTCGGCTGCAACAGCCTCCACTTTTCTGGGAAGACTTTCCACCAGATTTCGAGAGTGTCTGTGAGAATTTTTGCCCATTCATCCAGAATAGCATTTGTGAGGTCAGACCCTGATGTTGGAGACCGGGCTCAAAATCAACGTTTTAGTTCATCCCTCAGGTGATGGATGGGGTTGAGGTCCGGTCTCTGTGCGGCCGGTCATATTCTTCCTCACTAAACTCCTCAAACCATAGCTTTAAGAACATTGTGCACTGGGCACAGACATGGGGAACCGACAAGGCCTTTCCTCAAATTGTTCCCACAAAGCTGGAAGCTACAATTGTCCAAAATCTCTTTTTTTGTCAAAGTATTAAGACTTCCCAATACTGCTACTAAGGAGCTTGAGCTTCCTCCAGAGTCCAGTGGTGGCGGCTTTACACCACTCCATCCGACGCTCAGCATTGTGCTTGGTGATGTAAGGATGCATGCGGGGGCACAGTGTCTGTGCTGATGTTAATACCAGAGAAGGTTTGGACTCTGCAGTCATGGAGTCAGCAGAGCGTTGGTGACTTTTCTGTCCTCTGCTCCTCAGCACTCGGTGACCCCGCTCTGTAACTTTACGGAGTCTCCACTTCGTGGCTGAGTTGCTGCGGTTCCTTCCACTTCTCAATAAAATCACTCACAGCTGAAGGGGATAGATTTAGGAGGAAGAAATGTGATGAATAACCTTGTTACACTGGCGGCAACACTTTCTGATCAGTAGGGGGTTGCTTTGCCCGAATTCTATGAATAAAAGTGCCGCAGCCTAGGTTATCGGAAAGGTAAACCTTTTGTCCTACTGAAGACAGTCAATGGGAGGAAGCACCTGCTGCAGGCAGTTGTTTACTGTAATTAGGCGAGGGGAGGAAGCTGTGGGCGAGGTATTCGTCTTCCATGCCCCGGTACGTTACATGAAAATGGGGGTCCTGGCTGGGTGTGTGGACTTTGTCTATGGTGGCACTACGCCCTTGCAGGCCGCATGATGCTGGTTACTTCGGCTGGCCAGGACCAGATGTTATAGAGTTCCATGAAGGAGATCACCATTCAAAAATAAACTGTCTTTTACTGAAAAATAACATAGGGAAGAATATGTCCAGTGGATAGAGGGTGCAAATCTTCATGGATGTTTCTCTTAACACATAGAACATCTTTATACACATTCTTTCTCTTCTTCCTAAACTTACTCGGTTGTGCCTCAGTTAGTTCCTCTGCCTTCACCTCCACCCAGCACAGTGCTTAAGGAGCTTCCCTTGTCCCCAATAAGGGCACTACAGTCCAGTAAGGGAGAGTCCTATTTCTCAACCTGTGGTTCCGTGTCTTTTTCCCCTTAAGGGAGCTACTTCTGCCATTTACTTAGCTTCTCTGCTTGCTGACGCCTTGGAACTACTGCCGGGGGCACTCTCTTCGTCCTGCGTTCTCTGCTTTAATTTGTCTTGTTAATTCTTTGGCTTGCGAACTTGAGACCGACCCGCTAGGCCTCCTGACCCAGATCCCGTCTCCAGAGAATCACTCACTCCTTTTATCTCTTTTCCTCGTATCTACCCTGGATCACGCTATCCGTTGCCTTGGTCTCCTCTCACTTCAGGGACACTCACTTCATGCAGCTCTACTTGCTAGTCAGACTATAGGTCTGCTTCTGTTGCACTCTGGGCCCTTTTTGACTTCTGACAGGAAACTCCTTCTGTCCCTTCACTTTATCCCCTCCCACTCTGGGCTAGTCCAAATCATTAACCATAACTCTCGGTACTGTTGGGCGGAACAAAACACTGTCACTAAACACTTCACGCATTTAAAAACATCACAACAACACGTGTCTTCAAGGAGGAACGTGGGCAGTACTTTCATCTTCTTACATTACAGCCACACAAAGAACAGGGGGGATATTTCTTATTATTTATTATAATATGGGTCAAATGAGGATTTCAAAAAAGAAAAAAATTTAAATCAGTTTGCAAACCACTACTCTAGCGGTATGCAATCTGATTTAATTACTCTGATGTAGTCTTCTGTGTGTTCAATCCATACAATCCCCATTATGGTAGGGCCATTAACAATAATAAATAGCAAGAGGGTAAAACATAACCTTTATTCAGTATTATTTAAAAAAGGTTAAAAAAAAGGTGCAAAGTGCATGCATAAGTACAAGAAGTACCAAAGTACAAAAATATTAAGACACAATAGGAAACTTATCCTTATCCTGATGGTGTTCCTATATAAGAAATAGGTCACACAAGACCTTTGAGGAAATAATTTCTCAGGTAAATGATGAATACTAACAAAAATAATCTCACTGGTATAGTTCACCAAACAACTGTGTCCTCTCTAGCTATTCCCCATCCATAATTCAGCCAAATAAGATAAGGTATTGATGTAGATACAATACACAGCGTATGGGAAAGGTATATGCTAGTAAGAATATAAAGCAACTCAGCCAACCATATAGAACAACAAAAGCAAGAATGTATTCATTATATCCACAACTGAATAAACTATTTTGTAGCATTCAACATTATTATATAATCATAGAGGAAATTTTTCAACTTATCTGATCCTCCATTAATGATGGGTATGCAGTATCAACGCAGGCAGGCTCCCGACTATCCAGGACCCCAGCAGCAACCCCTTCATCAACAAGAAGCTTCAGCTCCCTTAAAAGACCATTGGTGGGATTAGTGGTTACAACCTCGTAACTAGTGTGGTCATTCAATAATGTCAAACATAGGTCCTTATAGTCACAAGTATTCATTACCACTATATTCCCACCTTTGTCAGGCTGCTTGATGGTTATACTGGTGTCACTCTCAAGATTGCAAAGACTCTGCATTTCAAGCTTAGTCAAATTGTTTCTACAAAAAGTTTTTTTATGAGGTAAATCCATAATGTCCTTAGTAACGAGATCAAGAAAAACTTCAATGGATCCAGGATCACCAGATACCGGAGGCATATTTCTACTTCTATTTTTAAGGGGGGGTAAAAGGACCCTTAGGGTGCCAACCTCCGCGGTAGGTAGGGCTAGTCGAGTCTAGCTACCATAGGGACATGCTAGATCCTCTCCTTTCTCTCCCTTTTTCCCACCTTGCCATACACATGTTTGTGTCCGTATGTGAGCTCAGTGACCCCTAGCTATTTATTCCATTTTTGTTTACCTCCATACTACCATATTCTTCCCTTATCGCAATTGGCTTTGGTAATTTGCGTACGCTTATGTAGATCTGTGACTAGGTTCTGTACATACTTTGTGGTATGTGGTCTGTTGTGGCTCTTATTCCTTATATTTGGGCTTATTTGATTACATTTTGACACTTTCATATTAGCTTAAAACTTAGCGTCTGGCGCTAGATCATTGTGAGCATGTTTGTTAGATACACGCCTTCTATTAGCATATTGTATCTAGTAAGCGATTTTGAGATCGCTACTGTGATCGATTTTGAGATCACTACTGCGATTCATTTGAGATCGCTACTGCGCATGCGCGACTCTAGTGCCTTCCATATGCGTTCCACAGACCGGAAGTTGTCATTTTTTATCGTCCTGTATGGTTTGCGCACAAGTTATGACGTTATACCCGGAAGTAAACGCTGTTTTCAGCATGCAGCACATGTATAAGAGGCACTGCAGCAATGGGTACTACTAACCAGCCACTAAAGCATATCCAACGAATGGGGGCATGATTATAGGCACTTTACTCCCCTGATAATCAAAGAGAAACGCGTCAGGAGCCTGCCTGCGTTGATACTGCATACCCATCATTAATGGAAGATCAGATAAGTTGAAAAATTTCCTCTATGATTATATAATAATGTTGAATGCTACAAAATAGTTTATTCAGTTGTGGATATAATGAATACATTCTTGCTTTTGTTGTTCTATATGGTTGGCTGAGTTGCTTTATATACTTACTAGCATATACCTTTCCCATACGCTGTGTATTGTATCTACATCAATACCTTATCTTATTTGGCTGAATTATGGATGGGGAATAGCTAGAGAGGACACAGTTGTTTGGTGAACTATACCAGTGAGATTATTTTTGTTAGTATTCATCATTTACCTGAGAAATTATTTCCTCAAAGGTCTTGTGTGACCTATTTCTTATATAGGAACACCATCAGGATAAGGATAAGTTTCCTATTGTGTCTTAATATTTTTGTACTTTGGTACTTCTTGTACTTATGCATGCACTTTGCACCTTTTTTTTAACCTTTTTTAAATAATACTGAATAAAAGTTATGTTTTACCCTCTTGCTATTTATTATTGGAACTAACTGGGTACCACTTATTGCTATTTAGGGCCATTAACATGTTGCACATCTGCAAGAGATTTTCAGCAGTCCTACCATGTATGTATGGAGGCTGTCAATCTTGCCTAAAGAGGTGTTATTAAAGACTAGTCTGGGGGAGAGCTGCCCCACCAGAGGTTCCCTGCCTCTTCCCTGCATTTACACTTTCCAAATTAGGCGATGTAAATAGGTACAAGCTGCTCTTTGGTCGAGTGAAATGATCTTTTGTTTTGCCTAAAAGGTCATCGTTCATTGTCCACAATTGGATTTGTTATTTAAACACATCCAATTGTGGAAGTTATTATTATTCCAAGATTCCAACATCTATTGATTAAAATGAACTTTTGTTTAAGTGACCACTGATTGGCAACATGTTTGCCGGTTGGCAGTCTTTTAAAGCCTGCTCAGGCAGTGCTTCAGATGCAGATAGGAAGAACAGTATTAGATTTTTCAGCACACGTATTCTGTCATTGTTCTCGGCAACACAGCTACTGTTTACACAGGTCGATGTGCTGCCGAGAACGATGATCTTAAAGGCAAAACAAAAGATCATTTCACCTGACCAAAGAGCAACTTGTACCTGTTTACATTGCCCTATTTGGAAAGTGTAAATACACCGATAGGCACAAAAAAGACTACAAGAATAATAAACTCGGCAGGCATACTTATAGTTGTAGGTGCTGAGACCCTGATTCCAGCAATGTGTCACTTACTGGGCTGTGCGCTGCCGTTTCAACAAAATCAGTGTTTTCAGGAGATTATCACTACAGGACAAGCTGCCTCATTACTCCTAGTCAACCCCCCCCCCCAACAACAACTGATTAGCAGTTTTCTGCCTATGCACAGTGTACACAAAAAGCTACCAATCAGTGGTGTAGGCGGGGTTATACAGAGCTCAGCATTCAGAGCTCTGCTACATCTGCAGCAGAGAAAACTGTGACTCTATTACAACTGCTGCACCCAGTAAACTAAGCGATACATCGCTGGAATCAGGGTCTCTTCTCCTACATCATACTGCAGTCAGATTACATAACAAAAACCTGCTGACACATTTCCTTTAAGGGAGAAATTTCTGGTTCATTTTCTATGCGTTTTCCACTCTTAGTGTTCCTTTAAGTTCTTGCTTGGGCGTTAGTTGCTCCCTGTCCCGCGCTGTGCAAAGCCCTATTTACTTTAATGTGGCTGTATTGCAGTTTCTTTGGCTTTTATGGAAATGAAAACCCCTATAAGACCATATCATGAGTATATAGAAATATCAAAAACTAGGACAGTATCATGACCATGAGACTATCGGTATATATGATGAAGACAGTGGATATGCAAATTGGTGACATAAAATCCATACTGAATGGAAGGAAGAAACTGCACCATAAGGCACGTGGAGATGCTTAATTGGGATTTATTCGGAATATCTTGCATCCATAGATTATTGATATGAGATATTCTGAATAAATCCTAGTTAAGCATCTACATGTGCTTTAGGCCTCTTTGACACGTACAGTACCGGAGATATCCGCTGTCCTTGTGTCCGTGTGTACCTGTGTGCCGCATCAGGATCACACCTACTGGTACCTGGGAATCAGCGGTACAGTTAGCGCTGTTCCTAAGTGCAAGGTGCTGAACGCTACCCTCATCATTGTCCCCTGCTTGCGCGAGCAAGGCACAATGATGAGAGTAATATTCGGCTCCCGTTGTGTCCATACACCCTGTGTCCATACAGCCTATACTTATGACGTAACTTGTAGTTCATGGACCCTAATGCAAAAGCTCCAATAGAGCCCCCAATTATTGCAAGTCTTTAATAACAATGGTCAGTTCATATAGGCCAAAAGGACTTTTTTGGGCCCCCTAGGCTCCAGGGCCCAGGTGCGATTGCAACCCCTGAACCAATTGTAGTTACGCCCCTGCCACCTATCTTATTGATTATAAAATACATAGAAGATATGGGATTTAAGGCTGTAGGATAGTCGAGCGGCCTTGTAACTGTGTAACAGGTGTCCGAATAAGCTTGAACAAACAAGTGCCGTGATCTTATGCTGCTTCTTTTTATGATATTTGTTCTGTATGGATAAGAAAGCAGCTGCACTTAATCTCTTCCAAGGGAGTTTCTCGGGGTGGGATGCACAATGAAGCGTGCAAGCTTTTAACCCATTACATACAATAGGATCTGCGTCTCTCCTTATATTGCTGAGCATAAGGAAATCAAAGCCGCCCCGTATGCTATGTGCAGAATGTACTCAATGCACAGTGTATGTATACAGAGCGGCTGATGGAAGTTACGGGGAATTCTCGGAAAGTCACCTTTAGTTCCTAGAAGCTATTAACGCTACACCCTACATAAGCTGCCCTACACGGCCACATGGCCACTGCATTGTATACTCAGAAGAAAGGACAGTAATGAAACATTGCCCGATATCAAAGCAAATACTGGATTCTGGATTCTATTTGAGAACAAATCTCTTCTTCAAACACAAATGTTGTAGTTCAGGTTCAAGAGTCACTGGCGGATCCCCACCATGTGCTCATATAACAGGGCAGGCTACTCCACTCTCATTGAACTTTTACCTACATTCTCACTCAACAGCAAAAATTTACCCTACATAGCGACTCGATTAGGTTTTTTTAGTTTTTTTTTTTTAGTCCTACTTGCAGGAAACGTCAGCCCTCTGCAATCTGAGTGTTTGTCTATCTCTGACGGCTCGCAGGCAGAGAACTCAATGGCCCCCACACCGGGTCAGCGCGGTTATGCAATCCAGAGACGGCACACTCTGTTTGGTTTTTTCCAAGTCAATCTACATTTTTTCAGATTTGTTTTTTTCCTCCCCTTCTTCCTAGAGTCATACCTTTTTCATTTTTATGTTGACCTAGCCATACGAGGGATTTTTTTTTCAGGACGAGTTGTAGTTTCTAATGACATAATTCATTGTAATATATAATGTCTGAAAAAATTCCAGAACTTCACAATAAAAATGTCCTTTGTTTTACGGGTCAGTGTGGTTATGGAGGTACCAAATCTATAACTTTGATCTGTATATACTTATATAATTTATATTGTATTGTTTAAGATTAGTGTACTTGTTTTTATTATGTATACCCCATTCACATGTAAAGCACCATGGAATAAATGGCGCTATAATAATAAATAATAATATATCTTTATAATATGTTATACACAGTATATTGTGTGCGTGTATATATATTTATATATATATATATACATATCTATATACACACACAGTATATATTTTTATATGCCTAAAACATATAAAGAAAGTCGCAAAAAGTCATCATATTCTGAGACCTACTGTATATCGTTTTTATTTTTCAGTCGATAGTTTTGTATGAGGTCTTGCTTTTTGACAGACGAGATGTAATATTTAATAACACTGTTTCGGTGTCCATTTTACTTTTTTTGCCCCATTTCGTTATGATGCGTATGAGATAAATATTTTATTAGTTTGGACAATTACACACACAGCAATATTAAATAGATATTTTTATTTTTTTAGATCTTGCTATTTAAGTTTGGATAAGAGAGGGTGATTTTACCCCTTCAAGAAGCATCGCATCAAAGTTTTTATCCTCTTAATATAATGCAGTCATTATATTATATAGCCTTGGTACTTACAATTGCTCATTTTGCCTTTCTACTCGTCTCTTTTCTATTAGATCTGCGACATCACGGGATTAAAACTGACTAGGTAAATCTTTCTAAGCTCTATGTAGAAACAGGAGGTCAATTTTCCCTGTATGAGTCATCAGTCACTGCAAAAGTCAATGGCAGGGGGTGGAGGGAGCAGCTGGGTCAGGAGTTGAAAAGGGGAATGATTTCTGCAGGGACAAGAGACTTCCTGCTTCTATATAGAGCAGAGAAAAGAGAAGAATTAGCTGGGTAGAAAGGCAAAATGAGCAATTGTAAGTACACAGTGCTGTATAATATGATGACTGCAATATATTAAGAGGATAAAAACTTTGATGGGAGAGGTGCTTATTCCAAACGTCAAAATAGTCGTGTGCGAGCTTGTTATTTTGCAGGACGAGTTGTACTTTTGAATGATACCATCCATTTTATCATGTGATGTACTGGAAAGCGGGAAAAAAATTAGAAGTCTAATTGGTGGGGATGCAATACTGGGCATCCCCGCCGATTAGCTGTTCTAGGTGCCAGCGGTGGCTGAAAGTGCTGCTCTATCTACTGATAATGGCATGGCCCGGTACTTCCGCCCCCTATTCAAATAAATAGGAGCAGATGTGCAGTACCCGGCCGCGGCCACTATCAGTACATGGAGCAGCTTCGTAGCTGAGCACTTCTGGCCGCCGCCGGCACCTAGAGCAGCTTATTAGCCGAGGGGGAGGCAAGAGGGGTGCGCGGGTCGGGTGTTGGACCCCCACCAATCAGACCTTGATGATCCTAAGGATAGGTCATCAATGTTAGTGGACAACCTCTCTAAGCAGTTTCCACTGGAATAGCTAAAAAAAACTCTGTGAAGTGATTATGATCAGCAGAAGTCCAACCTTTGGACCTCCAACAGTTCTGAGAATAAAGAGCTGATTCAGAGTTGTTTTGTTTCAATGTTAAAGTAGTGGACAACCTCTATAAAGAAATGCTCCATTTTTGTCGAGTTTTAGGAATAGTCTTTCTTTTCCAGGAGAGGTTATGAAAAGTTTTTTTCCTGAACTTCTTTTTTCAACACTTTGATTTGAAAGTGATAGATTCCATCAGGATTACCTTCAAAGAAATATCAAGCCCTTTTTTCTTTTACCACCAGGTATTTTTCAGAAACTCTTCAGGAAAAAAAAACAACTCATATGATCAGCAAAATGAGTTTCCCATAGAGATGAATAAGAACAGTTTTTCAAGCGTTTCTGAAAGAGGATTTTGGAGTAAATCTGTTACAAAAAGCTAACACCCCCTACCCCCTCTGTTTACACACAGCCTAATAAAGTATTTCACAACAAATTAAAGGGAATCTGTCAGCTGGATTTCACAAACCAAACTACTTATATGCGCATATACAGTCATGGCCGAAACTGTTGGCAGTCTTGAAATTATTCCAGAAAATTAAGTATTTCTCCCAGAAAATTATTGCAATTACACATGTTTTGTTATATACATGTTTATTTCATTTGTGTGTATTGAAACACCACAAAAAAAAACAGATAAAAAGGCAAATTGGACTTAATTTCACAAAAAGAAAAAAAAAATGGGCCGGATAAAATTGTTGGCACCCTCAATTTAACATTTGGTTGCACACCCTTTGGAATAAATAACTGTAATTAATCGCTTCTTATGACCATCAACAAGCTTCTTACACCTCTCAACTGGAATTTCGGACCACTGTACTTTTGGAAACTGCTCCAGGTCTCTCATAATTGAAGGCGCCTTTTCCCAAAAGCAATATACCAGGATGGGCCAGGAAGGGGAACATATATACCAGGATAGAGGGCATATACAGTGGGGAAAATAAGTATTTGATACACTACCGATTTTGCAAGTTTTCCCACCTCCAAAGAATGGAGAGGGCAGTAATTTTTACCGTAGGTCCACTTCACCTGTGGGAGACAGAATCTAAAAGTAATCCAGAAAATCACATTGTATGATTTTTACATAATTAATTAGCATTTTATTGCATGAAATAAGTATTTGATACAATAGAAAAACAGAACTTAATATTTGGTACAGAAACCATTGTTTGCAATTACAGAGGTCAGACGTTTCCTGTAGTTCTTGACCAGGTTTGCACACACTGCAGCAGGGATTTTGGCCCACTCCTCCATACAGATCTTCTCCAGATCTTTCAGGTTTCGGGGCTGTCGCTGGGCAACATTGAGTTTCAGCTCCCTCCAAAGATTTTCTATTGGGCTCAGGTCTGGAGACTGGCTAGGCCACTCCAGGACCTTGAAATGCATCTTATGGAGCCACTCCTTAGTTGCCTTGGCTGTGTGTTTCAGGTCATTGTCATGCTGGAAGACCCAGCCACGACCCATCTTCAGTGCTCTTACTGATACATGACCCCATCCATCCTCTCTTCAATATGGTGCAGTCGTCCTGTTCCCTTTGCAGAAAAGCACCCCCAAAGTATGATGTTTCCCCTACCATGCTTCACGGTTGGGACGATGTTCTTGGGGTTTCACTCATCCTTCTTCCTCCAAACATGGTGAGTGGAGTTGATACCTAAAAGTTCTATTTTGGTCTCATCTGACAACCTGACCTTTTCCTATGCCTCCTCTGGAACATCCAGATGGTCATTGGCGAACTTCAAAAGGGCATGGATATGTGCTGGTGTGAGCAGGGGGACCTTGCGTGCCATGCAGGATTTTAAACCATGACGGCATAGTGTGTTACTAACGGTAATGTTTGAGACTGTGGTCCCAGCTCTCTTCAGGTCATTGACCAGGTCCTCGCAAATAGTTCTGGGCTGATTCCTGACCTTTCTCAGAATCATCCACCAAGATGGGGCCAGGATGGAGGACATACAGTATATATATATACCAAGATGGGACCCTGGATAAGGGACATATATACCAGGATGAGGTCAGGAAGGGGAACATATATACCAGGATGAAGGACATATATATATACATATATATATATATATATATATATATATATATATATATATATATACAGTACAGACCAAAAGTTTGGACACACCTTTTCATTTAAAGATTTTTCTGTATTTTAATGACTATGAAAATTGTACATTCACACTGAAGGCATCAAAACTATGAATTAACACATGTGGAATTATATACTTAACAAAAAAGTGTGAAACAACTGAAAATATGTCTTATGTTCTAGGTTCTTCAAAGTAGCCACCTTTTGCTTTGATGACTGCTTTGCACACTCTTGGCATTCTCTTGATGAGCTTCAAGAGGTAGTCACCGGAAATGGTCTTCCAACAATCTTGAAGGAGTTCCTAGAGATGCTTAGCACTTGTTGGCCCTTTTGCCTTCACTCTGCGGTCCAGCTCACCCAAAACCATCTCGATTGGGTTCAGGTCTGGTGACTGTGGAGGCCAGGTCATCATAGTTTTGATGCCTTCAGTGTGAATGTACAATTTTCAAAGTCATGAAAATACCTAAAAATCTTTAAATGTGAAGGTGTGTCCAAAGTTTTGGTCTGTACTGTGCATACACACTCAAGTGCTTCTCACTAAATTAGAATATCATCAAAAAGTTAATTTATTTCAGTTCTTCAATACAAAAAGTGAAACTCATATATTAAATGGAGTCATTACAAACAGAGTGATCTATTTCAAGTATTTATTTCTGTTAATGTTGATGATTATGGCTTACAGCCAATGAAAACACAAAAGTCATTATCTCAGTAAATTAGAATAATTAACAAAAAACACCTACAAAGGCTTCCTAAGCGTTTAAAAAGGTCCCTTAGTCTGTTTCAGTAGGCTCCACAATCATGGGGAAGACTGCTGACTTGACACATGTCCAGAAGGCAGTCATTGACAGACTCCACAAGGAGGGTAAGCTACAAAAGGTCATTGCTAAAGAAGCTGTCTATTCACAGAGTGCTGTATCCAAGCATATTAACGGAAAGTTGAGTGGAAGGAAAAAGTGTGGTAGAAAAAGGTGCACAAGCAACCGGGATAACCGCAGCCTTGAAAGGATTGTTAAGAAAAAGCCATTCAAAAATTTGGGGGAGATTCACAAGGAGTGGACTGCTGCTGGAGTCATTGCTTCAAGAGCTACCACACACAGACGTATCCAGGACATGTGTCACATTCCTTGTGTCAAGCCACTCATGGCCAATAGACAACGCCAGAAGCGTCTTACCTGGGCCAAGGAGAAAAAGACCTGGACTGTTGCTCAGTGGTCCAAGGTGTTGTTTTCAGATGAAAGTAAATTTTGTATTTGATTTGGAAATCAAGGTCCCAGAGTCTGGAGGAAGAGTGGAGAGGCCACAATCCAAGCTGCTTGAGGTCAAGTGTGATGTTTCAACAATCGGTGATGGTTTGGGGAGCCATGTCATCTGCTGGTGTAGGTCCACTGTGTTTTATCAAGACCAAAGTCAGCGCAGCCGTCTACCAGGAAATTTTAGAGCACTTCATGCTTCCCTCTGCCGACAAGCTTTTTGGAGATGGAAATGTCATTCTCCAGCAGGACTTGGCCCCTGTCCACACTGCCAAAAGTACCAATACCTGGTTTACACACAACAGTATCACTGTGCTTGATTGGCCAGAAAACTCGCCTGACCTTCTATGGGGTATTGTCAAAAGGAAGATGAGAGACACCAGAACCAACAATGCAGACGAGCTGAAGGCTGCTATCAAAGCCACCTGGGCTTCCATAACACCTCAGCAGTGCCACAGGCTGATCGCCTCCATGCCACGCCGCATTCATGCAGTAATTGATGCAAAAGGAGCCCGACCAAGTATTGAGGGCATTTACTGAACATACATTTCAGTAGGCCAACATTTCGGATTTTAAAAACATTTTTCAAGCTGTTGTTATAAAGTATTCTAAGTTACTGAGATGACTTTTGTGTTTTCATTGGCTGTAAGCCATAATCATCAACATTGACAGAAATAAACACTTGACATAGATCACTCTGTAATGACTCTATATAATATATGAGTTTCACTATTTGTATTGAAGAACTGAAATAAATTAACTTTTTGATGATATTCTAATTTAGTGAGAAGCATATACAACCCCTGGCAAAAATTATGGAATCACCAGGCTTGGAGGATGTTCATTCAGTTGTTTAATGTTGTTGAAAAAAAGCAGATCACAGACATGGCACAAAACTAACGTTATTTCAAATGGCAGCTTTAGGGCTTTAAGAAACACTAAAAGAAATCAAGATTAAAAATGTGGTACTCAGTAAGGGTAATTATTTTCAGACCAAGCAGAGGGAAAAAATTATGGAATCACTCAATTCCGAGGAAAAAATTATCGAATCACCATGTAAATTTTCATTTCCAAAACTAACACCTGCATTAAATTAAATCTGCTAGTTAGTCTGCATCTAAAAAGGAGTGATCACACCTTTGAGAGCTGTTGCACCAAGTGGACTGACATGAATCATGGCCCCAACACGAGAGATGTCAATTGCAACAAAGGAGAGGATTATCAAACTCTTAAAATAAGGTAAATCATCACGCAGTGTTGCAAAAGATGTTGGTTGTTCACAGTCAGCTGTGTCTAAAATCTGGACCAAATACAAACAACATGGGAAGGTTGTTAAAGGCAAACATACTGGTAGACCAAGGAAGACATCAAAGCGTCATGACCGGAAACTTAAAGCAATATGTCCCCAAAACAGGAAATGCACAACAAAACAAATGAGGAACGAATGGGAGGAAACTGGAGTCAATGTCTGTGACCGAACTGTAAGAAACCGCCTAAAGGAAATGGGATTTACATACAGAAAATCTAAACATAAGCCATCATTAACACCTAAACAGAAAAAAACAAGGTTACAATGGGCTAAGGAAAAGCAATCATGGACTGTGGATGACTGGATGAAAGTCATATTCAGTGATGAATCGCGAATCTGCATTGGGCAAGGTGATGATGCTGGAACTTTTGTTTGGTGCCGTTTCAATGAGATTTATAAAGATGACTGCATGAAGAGAACATGCAAATTTCCACAGTCATTGATGATATGGGGCTGCATGTCAGGTAAAGGCACTGGGGAGATGGCTGTCATTACATCTTCAATAAATGCCCAAGTTTACATTGATATTTTGGACAGTTTTCTTATCCCATCAATTGAAAGGATGTTTGGGGACGATGACATCATTTTTTAAGATGATAATGCATCCTGCCATAGAGCAAAAACTGTGAAAACATTCCATGAAAGAAGACACATAAGGTCAATGTCATGGCCTGCAAATAGTCTGGATCTCAATCCAATTGAAAATCTTTGGTGGAAGTTGAAGAAAATGGTCCATGACAAGGCTCCAACCTGCAAAGCTGATCTGGCAACAGCAATCAGAGAAAGTTATAGCCAGATTGATGAAGAGTACTGTTTGTCACTCATTAAGTCTATGCCTCAGAGACTGCAAGCTGTTATTAAACCAGAGGTGGTGCAACAAAATACTAGTGATGTATTGGAGGGTTCTTTTGTGTGTTTGTTTTTCATGATTCCATAATTTTTTCCTCAGAATTGAGTGATTCCATAATTTTTTCCCTCTGCTTGGCCTGAAAAAAATTACCCTTACCGAGTACCACATTTTTAATCTTGATTTCTTTTAGTGTTTCTTAAAGCCCTAAAGTTGCCATTTGAATTGACTTTAGTTTTGTGCCATGTCTGTGATCTGCTTTTTTTTCAACAACATTAAACAACTGAATGAACATCCTCCGAGCCCGGTGATTCCATATTTTTTGCCATGGGTTGTATATGACGCGCCCCTGGGCCTGTGTCGCGCTGCGTTGCGCACGCGGGAGCTTACCCGGAGCCGGATCTCTTGAGGGTTGTAGTCTCGTGGCGGTGACCCGGTCCGTGCCCAGGGAGTCAAACTGAGCGGCGATGTAACAGCGGTAGATGTAGGACGACTACGCCACCCGTTGAATGCAGCTATGGAGCTGCCGCTGCAGGACAGTCCGCTGAGGCCGGTGGATGGATGGTGCAGCGTAGATGGTATAACCCCCAACGGGAGGGGTATGGCCTCAGGGCAGCAGATGTGGATGATGGGGGTAGCAGGAACCACTCAGAGACGGTGCGGTGTAATTCAGGGTCTTTACTGGTAACAACGATAGACCCTCCCGGAGTACTTGCTAGTGAACGGGGCCTGGTCAGTCCTTGAGCAGATGGGATCTCCCCTGGCCAGGCGGAGTTGTAGGCCTCCCAAACTGACTGTACTCTTCTGGCTACCTTGCTAGAAGCGGATATAAGTAGCCCACGTCCCTGAGTGTACCATGTGGTGCTCACCCGTATGGCCGGTGACTCGGGGCCTTCTAATGGCTTCCGCTCCACGATGGCGGTGCTGGTCCCACGCGTGTGACCGTGCCTTCGGGTTTCTGGGCCTGAGGACCTGAAATCCCCTGCCGGTCGGCTTCTGCTGCTGGGTAAGAGTTAGTCCCCACAGCCTCGGACGCCGGGTCCGGTAAGAAAGCTTCTCAGTCAGGGCGAGCTCTGCAGCTGCCAGCCCCTGACTCGTAGTAGTATTGCTTCTGCTGTTTCTTGTCTCTACTCTCCTTGACTGACTAACCCTGCCTCAGCCCAGGGTTTATCCAGGGGAAGTTCTTCCCCTCCCAAGACTGGGCAGGAGGTGTGGCATGCACAGGATCCCTGACCAAAGGACCTCCCACCTGCTCTCAGACATAATATCTCTATCACTGTGGCAACCAGACCCCTGGGGTGTCACATTCCCCCCTAGTGAAATTTAGTACTCCGGGACTAAACATATTTTAGAAAAACATAACAAGATATAACAATAACAATACAATAAAGAAACACATAAAGGTGGTCACGGCATGTCCGTAACCGGGTGCAGTCTTTGAAGAAAGCAAGGTGTCCATTTCACCAAAACAGGGAGACGTAACCAGGTAGGGGTCTGTCCTACCCCGAGTCCTTAACAGTCTCTAGTCCATCCTGGGTTACGCTCCAACTATGTACAAGGATTCCCGGTAAATCCACCAAGGATTCCTAAAAATAACTGGAAACACAAAATTATACACAAGCAACAATACACAGATAAACATAAATAAAACAATTTATACACTTCAAATCCTCCAGCGTGCGGGTAACTGGCCCCTAGTGGCCCTAGTGGACCTACGGAGCTGACTGTCTGGCCCTGAACTACAGGGTGTAGGAGCTGTCAAGGGTAAACTGGGCAGCTGTCTACCGGCTCTTTGTCTCACTAGGGGTACGGCAGGCTCACTATAAGCAGAGGGTTGATCCTCCTGTTCTGCTTGTGTGGAGTCTTCTGCCTCCTGGACCGGCTGCTCTTCCAGCTCTACCTGTTGCTCCGTAGGTGCTTGGGATGCTGGTTGGAGGAAGGTGAGTACGGGTACCACAACTGCACCATTGACTTGAGTCCAAGACCGAGGGAAGTCCCCGAGCACAGTACTAACCATATCTTCCCTTTCCTCTACGGGTCGATGGTCTTCTTGTTCCTCTTCAGGGTTCCTCAGTTGTTCGGGACACTTCTTCAGGTGGTCCCGGGATACAATGGCTGTAGTTTCCCCTCCGTCTTTACTGATGGTACAAACCTTCGGGTTCTCGTGGCTTGAGGGCAGTACGGTGTACGGGTCCTTCTCCCACTGGTCGTCCAACTTGTGGAGCCGTCTCTTCCTCTTCAAGACCTGCTCTCCGGGTACCAGGGGAACAGCGGGAGCATACTGGTTGTAAGTTTTCTCTTGTCTTTCCCTAGCCTGACAGAGACTTCGCTCCACGCTCTCCTGTACTCTCCGGTACTGCTGCTGCCTCTCTGTGTCCCAGTCTGCTTCTGGTGAAGTGTCCTCGGGTGTCAGGACTCCCATTTCCAGGTCAACAGGTAACTTACCAGGTCTTGCCCTCATTAGGTAAGCCGGGGTACAGTTGGTGGAACCTACCGGGATGTGGTTGTATAGGTCCACCAGATCGGGCAGCTTCTCAGGCCACAGACTGCGTTCTTCCAGGGGCAACGTTTTCAGAAGATCCATTACCACCTGGTTCATTTTCTCACAAAGTCCATTAGTTTGCGGATGATAGGGTGTCGTCCTTATCTTCCGGCAGCCATACAGAGTGCAGAATTCTTGGAAGACCTCCGCTTCAAAGGCAGGTCCCTGGTCTGTCAACACTTGGTCCGGGTACCCGTGTGGACGGCAGAAATGCTGCTGGAAGGCTCTCGCTGCTGTTCGAGCTGTTAAGTCCTTGACGGGGACGACAACCAAGAACCGGGAGTAGTGATCCACGATGGTTAGTGCGTAGACGTAGCCACTTCTGCTTGGGGTCAGTTTTACATGATCCAAGGCTACCAGTTCCAACGGCTGCCGGGTGACGATGGACTGCAGGGGAGTCTTCTGGCTGGCACGATCCTTCCTTCTTAGGTTGCACGGGCCACAGTCTCTGCACCACTTCTCAATGGTTCCCCTCATGCCTACCCAGTGGAATCGCTCGCGCAGCAGGAACTCCAGCTTCTTCCACCCGAAGTGTCCAGCTCCGTCGTGGTATGCCTCCATCACCATGGCTGCGTCTCTTCGTGGCACCACTACTTGCCAGAGTAGTTCATGCGTCCGGGAGTTAACCATTCTGCGGCACAACTTCCCCTTGTAAAGGAACAGTCGACTCCTCTCCGCCCATAGTTGTTTGGCTTCCTCCGGAGCGTCTGGTTCAAGGCAAGCCTCCGGGCGAGTCAGCATCTCCTTCACCAGTCGGACGGCAGGGTCGCTGTCTTGCGTTTCCGCCCAGTTGTAGTGAGGTAAGGGGTTCAACGTAGCAGCCTGCTTACTCCTTACCCGGTGGGAGTACTGGATAGTCCCATGACGGTGGAACGCAGGGAGTTCAACTTCTTCCAGTCCCTCCGGATCTTCTCCTTCGTCCGGCAGGTTGGGCATCCTGGACAGGGCGTCCGCGTTGGTATTGGAGCGTCCGGCCCGGTATTTGATTGTGAACTCGTAGTTGGACAGACGGGCCATCCACCTCTGCTCCAGGGCACCGAGTCTTGCCGTGTCCAGGTGTGTCAACGGGTTGTTATCCGTGTACACGGTGAACCGGGAAGAAGCGAGGTAATGCTTAAAGCGCTCGGTGACTGCCCATACTACGGCCAGGAACTCTAGCTTAAATGAGCTGTAATTCTCGGGATTCCTTTCGGTGGGTCGCAGCTTTCGGCTGGCGTAGGCAATTACTCGTTCCTTCCCCTGCTGGATCTGGGACAGTACAGCTCCTAGCCCGATGTTACTGGCGTCGGTGTAGAGGATAAAGGGCTGGCTATAATCCGGGTACGCCAGGATTTCGTCCCCCGTGAGGGCCATCTTCAGCTGGCGGAAGGACTCTTCTTCCAGCTCCTCCCATTTGAAGGGCGGCTTCTGGTTCTTGGCCTTCCGGGACTGGCCTATCAGGAGGTCCTGCATAGGTGCTGCCTTTTTGGTGAAACCGGGAATAAACCTTCGGTAGTAGCCTACCAACCCGAGGAACTGCCGCACTTCTTTTACGCTGGAGGGGCTTGGCCATTCCTTAATTGCGGTGATCTTATCAGGGTCGGGAGCCACTCCGTCAGCGCTCACCACGTGTCCCAGGTACTGCACCTTTGGCTTCAGGAGGTGACACTTGGAGGGTTTCACCTTTAGGCCGTAACTCGCCAGAGCTTCGAACACTTCCGCCAGGTGTTTCAGGTGGTCCTCATACGTCTTGGAATATACGATGACATCGTCCAGGTACAACAGGACCGTCTCGAAGTTTCTGTGGCCCAGACAACACTCCATTAGTCGTTGGAAGGTTCCTGGTGCGTTGCAGAGTCCGAACGGCATGCAGGTGAACTCGCTAAGTCCCATCGGGGTGGTGAATGCGGTCTTCTCCCGGTCCGCCTCTGCTACAGGAACCTGCCAGTACCCGCTAGTGAGATCCAAGGTAGAGAAGAAGTTAGCAGATCTTAAAGCAGCCAATGACTCCTCTATCCTTGGTAAGGGGTACGCATCCTTGTGTGTGATACGGTTGATTTTCCGGTAATCTACACACATCCTCATGGTGTTGTCTTTTTTTCTGACTAAGACTAGTGGAGCTGCCCAGGGGCTACAGCTATCCCTGATCACCCCAGCCTCCTTCATGTCTCTAAGCATCCCCTTGGCATGTTGGTAGTGTGCAGGGGGTACGGGTCGATACCTCTCTTTTATGGGAGGATGGTCTCCCGTGGGGATGTGGTGTTCTACCCCCTTGACTCGCCCGAAGTCTAACGGGTGTTTACTAAACACTCTCTCGTACTCTTGAACCACCCGATAGACTCCCTGTTTCTGATGTGAGGGAGTGGAGTCAGTACCCAAATGTAGTTGCTGACACCAGTCCTCCTTTGTTTTCTTAGAGCCATTACCTTCCTCCGGGTGAGATGGAGGCAAGGGTTCCACAGATTGTATAGCATTTTGGTTAATGGTATATAATTTGGCTAGCGTGGCATACCGGGGCAGGTACACTTCCCTCTTCCCAATATTGATTATGCGAACGGGCACCCTCCCATGGCGTACATTAACCACCCCCCGTGCTGTCAAGATGGTGGGCCTACTGTCTGAGTAAACTGGTTCTACCATTGCCTGGTAATCTCTACCTCTCAGACCAATAGCTGCCCGGCACCAAATCATCATTTCACTTTTTGGGGGCATGGCAATAGGAAAAGGGTCACACATTCTTACGCTACCAATCTCACCGCCGGAGAGTTCCACCTGTTGCCGTCGCATCAGTGCCCGGATCTCTTTCTGGAGCACCCACTGCTCGCCGGAGCTGGCGTTCTTGGCAACCTGCTGTAAAAGGAAAATCACCTCTGCAAGACAATTTTCAATTACATTAGTTCCTAGAGTTATTTTTGGGTGACTCTCATGTTTGTCAATATCTACAATGATCAGTCCCTGTGCTGCCAGTTCGACTCTACCGATTTTCATGGTCACCTCTTTAAATCCGATCTGTGGCACGGGCTGGCCATTGCTGGCGATGATACTCAAGTCGTCGTCAGGGTAGCGGGTAATATCCGAGTCATTCCAGTACTGCTTAAAGAGCACGTACGGGATGGTGGTGACCTGTGACCCGGTGTCCAGTAGGGCACTCATGGGAATGCCATCCAGTACCACAGGCAAGACTGGACGTCCTCCCACATATCTGTCGCGCCAGTTCGATGGGCCTGGTGATCTTTTTCCTGGGGGTTGGCCCTCTACCCCAGGTTGTGCCCGTTTAAAGAACAGTACCTTGCCATATGTCCGGGTTGATTGCAGCGGCGGCAGATGGGTCGCCCGTCCTCGCTGTATCGGTCACTGGGTCTTCCTCTGGCCGGTGGGGTCCTCCTTGGTCGACGCCACGGGATGTCCTCCGGTCCGGATGCCAGCTGGATCTTCCCTGGGGTGGAAGCCTGTAAAGACTGCACAGTTCGGGTTAGCGCAGCAACGCTCTTAGCTAGCTCTTGGACCTGATGGTGTAGGTCTGGAGCCGGGTCATTGTCCAAAGCCTGCGCATCAGCTCCCACAGGCCCTGCCGACAAGGGCGCCGCCTCCTGGTGGTAAGTGATAGCAGGGCGCTTGTGGGTCACAACGCCACCCGGTGCCGGTTCTCGGAGCACCCGGATGGCTCTGTCCTTGAACTGTGCAAAGCCCAGATGGGGATCCTGTAAGGCCATTGCCCGCAACTGGGTTCGGTGGGTATTACAATACAGTCCCTCTATAAACTGTTCGGTCAACAGCCTGTCCTCGTTTCCCACTCCATCAGGGTCGGTCTGCTTAATGGCCCTCAGGGCCTCTTGTAGGTTTAGTGCATAGTCCCTTATACTCTCATGCGCTCGCTGCTTGCACCCGTAGAATCTAAGCTTAATCTCGGCTGAGGTGCGGGTATCAAAGGTGTCCTTCAGCCGGGTTAGTATCCCTGCGACAGTCTTCCTCCCAGGTGGCCAGGATTTTACTTCCCTTTTGGCTGCCCCGGTTAGTTGGGCCACCAGGATGCTCACTTTTTGCTCTTCTGTGAGGGGGTACACCTGGAAGAGGCTATCCAGCTTTTCTCTAAAGTCATGCAGGGTATGTGACTCCCCTGAGTACTGGGGTAGCCAAGCTGCTCCCGGGATATAGGGCATGGTGAAGGGCATAACTGCAGCAGCGGTAGCGCTGGCGGGGGTTGAGGCAGTGAAGCTCTCCTCCGTATCCGACATCTTCCTCCCCCCTAGTGGACCGTGGCCTACCTTGCGATGATCCTGTTCCGTAGGCCGCGGCTCCGCAGTAGATCGTCAGGGTTGAGGACCTTCCGTCGCGCTCCGGTGACGTCGGCGTCTGCTGGGCTCCTTCCAGGACCTTACGCAACGTCCGGACGTGAGGCGGGGCTTCAGTTCTCGCGCGCTTTCGAAGTCCACGCCCCTCTTCTTCCCGCGCGGCGTCCTCAAGATGGCGTCCAATGGCGGGAAAACTCCACGGATGGCGGGAAGAAGGCCGAAGATGGCGCCGGATGGCGGGAAAACTTTGCGGATGGCGGGAAGAAGGCAGAAGATGGCGCCGGATGGCGGGAAACCTCACCACTGGTAAGTTTGAACAGTCTTTGCTTTTCAGGCACGCGGTACCCGGTGGTTGCGGGCACGAAATCCTGCCGACGACGCCAAAGTTGACGCGCCCCTGGGCCTGTGTCGCGCTGCGTTGCGCACGCGGGAGCTTACCCGGAGCCGGATCTCTTGAGGGTTGTAGTCTCGTGGCGGTGACCCGGTCCGTGCCCAGGGAGTCAAACTGAGCGGCGATGTAACAGCGGTAGATGTAGGACGACTACGCCACCCGTTGAATGCAGCTATGGAGCTGCCGCTGCAGGACAGTCCGCTGAGGCCGGTGGATGGATGGTGCAGCGTAGATGGTATAACCCCCAACGGGAGGGGTATGGCCTCAGGGCAGCAGATGTGGATGATGGGGGTAGCAGGAACCACTCAGAGACGGTGCGGTGTAATTCAGGGTCTTTACTGGTAACAACGATAGACCCTCCCGGAGTACTTGCTAGTGAACGGGGCCTGGTCAGTCCTTGAGCAGATGGGATCTCCCCTGGCCAGGCGGAGTTGTAGGCCTCCCAAACTGACTGTACTCTTCTGGCTACCTTGCTAGAAGCGGATATAAGTAGCCCACGTCCCTGAGTGTACCATGTGGTGCTCACCCGTATGGCCGGTGACTCGGGGCCTTCTAATGGCTTCCGCTCCACGATGGCGGTGCTGGTCCCACGCGTGTGACCGTGCCTTCGGGTTTCTGGGCCTGAGGACCTGAAATCCCCTGCCGGTCGGCTTCTGCTGCTGGGTAAGAGTTAGTCCCCACAGCCTCGGACGCCGGGTCCGGTAAGAAAGCTTCTCAGTCAGGGCGAGCTCTGCAGCTGCCAGCCCCTGACTCGTAGTAGTATTGCTTCTGCTGTTTCTTGTCTCTACTCTCCTTGACTGACTAACCCTGCCTCAGCCCAGGGTTTATCCAGGGGAAGTTCTTCCCCTCCCAAGACTGGGCAGGAGGTGTGGCATGCACAGGATCCCTGACCAAAGGACCTCCCACCTGCTCTCAGACATAATATCTCTATCACTGTGGCAACCAGACCCCTGGGGTGTCACATTTATACATACCAGGATAGGGCCAGGATGAGGGACATGTATACCAGGATGGAGGGCATATATAAATATACAGTATATACTAGGATAGGGCCAGGATAAGGGACACATATTCCAGGATGGGGGATATATATACACCAGGTTGGAGGAAATACATATACCAGGATGGGGTAGGGCCTGGTCCAAATCTTGCACCAGGGCCCATTGGAGTCTAGGTAAGCAACTGTTAAACAAGGTTACTTATTGCTCCCGGGGCCCAATTTTGGATCAAGCGGTTCACTTTGCCCTGGTCAGCCTTCTTATCCATCTGAGTGGCCAAAATGTGTAAATATATATTTTTTAACAAGTGCCTGTGCTGTCCCCAGATAATGCTGTCCATGAAAGTGTGTCATTTCCGGCTCCTGCTCCACACCGGGGTCAGACTTCACCTTGCTTGCTGTGTCTTTGCAGTCAGCAGAGGTGAGATCCGCTGTCTCATCTCTTCTTTCTGCAGAGTGATGGTGGAGGAGTGTTCCTGGCTGCAGGTGTCTGTTACTGTATGATCACACTGCATCAAAACAAGTCTGACTCATGATCACGATCCAGGGAAGGACGGTCTGGCCGCCTTGTTGTTGTGTAATTCTTGGCTGCACTACAAGCTGCCAAAACTAATGCAATGAATTCAGACTATACTTTTTGTACTTTGTGGCTAATGTATTCCATCTGTTAGCTAAAAGCATCTTATTTTAAAAAAATGCATCTGACTACGGCCTCATTCAGACATCAGTTTTTCTCACGTACGAGAAAAATGGACCGATTATTTTAATTATTTTGATGAGAATTTAATAAGAGTTTGGTACGAGTAACATCAGTAATTTTAGTTGAAAAAAAAAAAGTTTCTCCACCTTCTCCTTTGTCACAGTCCATTAAAATCAGACCCATAGACTTGCATTGTCTATTTTGATCAGACGCTCGGATCAAAATCGGACACATGTCTATCACAGGTATGAAAATCATGGATACGAGAACATCGGACGTCTGAATGAGGCCTTAGTCTAGAGACTGCCATAAAGACGTCTGTTTTTGATCCATGTCACGGATCATAATCACTCATGAAAGTCCATGAAAATCATGCACAGCGCACGGATCCGTTTTTAAAATCATAATGGGTAGAAATATGAATATATTTTTTTTAGCGCACGAGAAAATCACTGATGGTAAAAGTGGTTACACTGACAAACACTGATGAAAATCTGATCCAAAACACTGATGGAATTCAGTCCCTTTTGTACGTATGAGAAAAAAATACTCATCTGAATAAAGCTTAAGGTTGAGACTCAAGAAAGTTAAAGGGTTTGTTATTTCAAGTTCATAAATGGGTAACATTGCAAAGTGCTTGGAAAAACAAGCAACTTTGCAATTTACCGCATATTAAAAAACTTTTGCATTCTCAATAACGAAGGGATTTCTAATTTTATAGTATACAGCTCGAACTGTGAATCTTCAGGAGCATGTCTCTCCCGGCTAAAAAGGAAGGCGGTGAGGCTGGGAGCGGTGCGCTCCTGAAGATACAACTTGGGAAAACCGTTTTAAGTATTAATTACGTGATGACAATTAGCTTAGTTTTCATTTATCAAAGGCAAGCAGAAGTCAGCACGCCCCGCATAATGTTGGTCCAATTAACCGCCAATTTCAGACACATATACTGTATATCACTGTTTAAACAACACAATCATATACACAACATGTCACAGGCTGGGTGTAAGGAGGTGAGGGCAAAAACCCCTGGATCGGCAGAACCTATGTGTTACGGAAGTGCTCGGCTTCCTTTGTCAGGGCATGTCTCCTAATGCTTTCCCTCTCACTTACTTAACTCACCTGTCCTGGATCAAGTGCTGAGTTCTGTATCTTCCTTCCCAGGCAACCAGCTCCTTCTGTTCTTGTGCACATCTGTTTACAATGGTAACCTCAGATGTAACACCTCCTTGTCTTTGTAGGCCATCTTTTGCGGTAGCACACCTCATTCAAGTTGTTGGTCATCCACTCCGCTACCACGTTGTTGGACATCTGCACTGTGTGCCATCTGACAAACTCAGCTCTCCGCACATTTGTCTCTGCTGTACCAAGGTGCCTGCCTGCATTCCCGGCTCAATTGTTTCAAAATTTTGTCCTCACACTCGGATCTGCTATATCAAGGTGACTGTTCGCACGCTCGGCTCTGCTGTTCCAATATGCCTTTTACCATACTGCTGTTTATCCAGACCACAACTACCTTGCGCCATAACATATACTCATTATGGAGATTGTTCCTATCATTTGCACGTGAGGCGATAAATCTCCCTTTTTTATCTTCCTCTCATTTGACTATCATTCACCATGGTTAATTCAACCACATATGTAACTTATTCTAATTGGCTATGCATAATAATTGCTAAAATGAAGCTTTATTGCATCTATAAATACACATTGATACAAATGTGAAAAATACGGGTGTGCAGGGAGTTTGCATGTACAGTTTTTATTGCTAATGTGCACAAATAGTATAAAAATATATTTCTATCGCTAAAATGCAAGTGTTTAATGATCAACACTCATACTTAATAATGAGTAATAATTTCTGTTAAATTGCAGAAAGTTCTAGTCCCCGATGTGATCTTCTTGGAGTTATTGTGTTTAAATTGAATATGAATTCGCTTTCTGTTATTGCCATTTTTTTAAGAAAAAAACCCTCTTCTCCATTCTTATGCCACAAGAACCTGCGGTCATGTTCTGGACCTTCAGGGACTGACATCCTTTGTTGCTAGTTGTGAGTTACTCTTGAACTTCTGTTATGGAGATTCCACGTGGTAACCAAAGATATCTTATCACAATGCATGTCATGTCTTGTCTATGCAAATGTTATGACATGCGATGTGCTGATTTATTGATGTGTTTTCCCTGCTGCGCTCCTCTTGTCAAGCACTATTGCTAGATCACTATATGGTTAGGTACGCACTGTACTGTGTATATAATGTTATCTATTACATCCGTATGTTGTGTGGTGCTGAGATGGTGATCGATCTATACGTTATGTCCTGAAAGAGTTAATGCATTTAGTTGTTAGTGACATGGCTTGGACAGAAAGCAGCTGTTTTGTTGATAACAGGATAAGTGCCCATGCCCCTGGAAAATGCCAGAAAGGTTTTTGTTTCCATTCATTAGAGCTCAGATACTTGTGGATGGGTAAGATGGAGGAGAGATGTGGAGCCCAGCAGAAAAGTGACTGTGTCATAGTTAGCTAGAAGTGGGGGTGAGTAACACATGCATAACTCCCAAACTTCTTGGATTCAGTAGGACAGTACAGAATTGCGGGAGATGTCCCGCTGTCCTGGGAGGTGAAGGTATGTCCTGACTTCAACTCTGTGTCCTCAGGACTTGCAGTCTGCAATATCTCACAAGGGGCAGCTCAGCAATATCCTCATGTCTCCAAGCTATGCAGACTTACTGCATATGTGTTACTGAGGACGCTGCTGTAATTGTTCAGTTCGAGGCCGGCGTCTGTCTGTGATCTGCACTTTCATTTAATTAAATAATTTGCTATCAGGATTCCAACTCACAACCTGTAGCATGGCAGGCATCAGCTTTTGCTGAGCTCCACAGGCTGAACTACCAGAAGAGGAGAAATTTCTCTACTTGAATATGTAAATGGTATTCATCTTCTTTACAGGCATATTGTACTAGTTTATAGAGATTAATCTCTATATACCAGTACATCGCTATATACCTGTATATTAGGGGTAAAATAAAAGTCAGATTTTTTTTTCTATAAAATTGCTAAAATAATAATGAAAAACAAATACAAAAAAAAATTGCTTTTCTTAATGCATTTTTTTTAAAATAAAGGTATAAAATCAGAGGAGTCTCTATGCTGATGCACACAAGTGGCGAAAAGACTGGTGACTGGGTATAGTGAAAAGGGCCCATGTACAAGAGACAGTCATTGACCGGAATGATGGTTCAGCTGATCATTCGGCCAGCAGCTATCTCTCCCGACTCCTCCATACACAGGATTGCTCGCTATACTGTGCACTATTGTGTCCTAGACAAGATAGCTGCTACCTGACTTCTCAGGCAGCGGCTAATCTCGCCGTAAACAAAAGGATCGGCAGTCCAAAATCAAACATGCAAGATGCTTATCTTCCCAGACATCATCTCTCGGGAGAGAGTCAGGAGGCCCCCATTTAGATTAAGCTGTTGACCGAGCCTGGAGATAGCAACGGGTTTGGCCTATGTTAGTCTAATGTGTATGGGGGTACTTAAACTCGGTAACTGTGTGAGAAAGCCGCAAGAGTGTGGTAGGTAGCTTGTCAGATATGGTGAAGTGACGCTCGCAAGCCCTGCCCTGGGAAGATGGGGTACTCTGAGCCGGGTCAGATGTTGAGGACGGGGATGCAGTCGTGGCCTTGACCCGTTCCGTGCCCAGGGCCGTCACATTGAAAATGATGTTAGGGCTTTCCGGGTTGAGTGGTAATTGTCGACTACGCCACCTGTGGTGTCTGGTGATGTGCCACCAGCGCCGCTACAGTCCGCTGAGGCCCGATGTCACGGCGGCTAAAGTTCTCGCTGCTCCCCACAGGCGGAGCGCGGCCTCAGGGCAGGCAAGGCAGGATGAAGGGGGGGGGGTAGTAGTGTGGGAGTAGGGACGCGGCGTCGCACGGTATGGCGCGTAATGAACAGTCCGGAGGCCATAGGGATGAATTTCCAAGGCTTTACTCACAGTTCTCATAAGCTGCGCAAGGCTTCTCCCTGCTCCTCGCGGAGTCCTGCGGCCACCAGGGACGGGGGTCCGACTACCTCTGAAGAAGTCCAGTGTGAGGTAGCGACCCTACACCAGAGTGTTCCTGCACTACAGACTTTACCCCTTCCCGTCCGTGCGTGTGAAGATAGGCCGGGTCTCCCTCTGAGCTTCTCTCAGGTGTATGGCTCGGGTGGCAATTCTTCTCCATCCCAAGCCCGGCGGGATCCTCAGGGCCTAAACGGGCTTTCCCGTCCTGGACATAGAGTACGAGGTCGGGTGTCGGGGGCCGGTACCCCTCTTGCAGCCGGAATCCCTCTGAATAGATCAGGTAGGCGAGGACAGGTGGCGTACTCCGCTCCGTCTGCATCCTCCCCGGGACCCATTTGCTAGGGAGCCACACTCTAAAGCTCCCGGGCCTTCTTGATCCTGGTCCTTGGCCGGGTTGAGACATTCCTTGTCTGCAACCTCCTTCTCGTCCCATAGATCGGGGTACGAGGGCTGTGTCCCATACCGGAGCAGGCCCACACAGGATCTGCGCTCCCGGAGGGAAGTCACTTTACACACAGTAGTTTAGACCGCTTGACAGCCCAAGAACCGCCAAAGAACCCAGATCAAAGATGGCATACTATTAAATATGAAATTAGAAGTGTCACTAACTAACTGTTCCTCCACCCACACCCACTAACTGGTTCCTACTACTTTGTGTTCCCCAGTCTCCCTGTAACCAGGGGAGCAGCACTTAGTGCAGACTAGCTCCCTCTGGTGGAAATGTGGTGTTGGATGCAAAAGGCTGGAACACTACCATCACACCAGGCTTACCTCAGAGGAGGAACACCACACTCCATTAACGAAGTGCAGCATTCCTGTGGCGGCCGAACCCTCAGGGGCGCCACACTACAGAAATAGATTGCTTTAAAAGGGAATCTGTTAGCAGGTTTTTGTTGTATAATCCGAAAGCAGTGTAATATATGAGCTGAGACTCTGATTCCAGTGGTCGGTCACTTACTAGGATGTGTATTGCTGTTTTACTAGCGGAGATTATCCTTACATGACTAGGTGTCTTGTGTTCATAGTCAACTACTCTGTATAATGACACACCCACCACTGACTAGCAGCTTTCTGTGTACAGTGTATATTGACAGAGAGCAGCCAATCAGTGGTGTGGGTGGGGTTATACAGGGCTCAGCATTCAGAGAACTGCTAAATCTGCAGCCGAGAAAACAGTGATTGTATTAAAATTACAGCATGCAGACCAGTAAGTGACACATCGCTGGAATCAGGGTCTCTGTCCCTACATCATCCTGCTTTCAGATTACATAGCAAAAACCTTCTTACAGATACATCAACAATTCAATGAAAGAAAAAAGAAGAGAGCACATACCGGTCTAAAATCATCCTTTAATTAAATCCATTTAAAATTCCATGGCAGGGGGGTAAGCGGTACACATCATCAGACGACGGCCTTTTCGCGCACACCGCGCTTCTATGGGTCTTCTTACAGATTCTCTTTAATACTTGTGACCGAAGGGCTGAGAGTAGAACTTAGAGAGAGAGTGACAATTTAAAGGGACACCTGTCACCAGGTTTTGGCTACCTCATCTGAGAGCAGCATAATGTAGGAAAAGAGACCCTGATTCCAATGATGTATCACTTTCCTGGATGCATCAGTTGTGACACAATCAGGGTTTTTAGATGGAGCATGTAGAAGAGCTGAGAAAGCTAACCCCACCCACGCCACAGCTCTCTGTGTACATTGTCTATTGACAGTGAGTTGTTTATTAGAGGAGGGGGTGTGGCGCCCTGCTCCGCACAGGTGCCACAGAACCCAGTAGGGTGCATGGATGGACTTCTCCACAAGAGGCCCTCACACATTCACACACCTCCACCCTACCACCTCACACCACCAGAGGGAGTCCGTTAGGGATATATATATATGGAGGTTGGAGACAGGCAGCTCAGTTAGTTCAGTCAGAAGTTAGTGTGCTGGCACTTAGACCAGTGAATACGCAGCACGCCGGCTGCTATGCTTAGGCGAGCCAAGGCCTACAGCACGCACTGAAGCCTAGTGAGGGCCCTGAGTGTGGCCGAAGGCGAGAGGAGAGAAGAAGTAATGAGGGGGCAGAGGAGCGTACCAGGCTCACCCCGAACTATACAACGGACACCGGGTCCGCGCCTACAGGGTCCCTTTATACACAGTAGGGACCACCGGATACCTGGAGGACTACAAGTCCCAGGGCTAGGAGTCACGGAGGCCCCAGCGTCCAGGAAGAGTGATCTCCAAGAGAAGGCCCTACCACCAGGTCAGCAGGTGCAAAAGAGAGAGACCGTAATTAAGCCAGGCCTAGCTCCAGGCAGGTCAGAAGCTTAGCAAGTGAAAGCAACGGATCAGGAGGCCCTATACCTGCTCACTGGGGAGAGTCCATAAGTGCACCCTTCTTACACGTACCCTGGACCATACCTGCATCTACACCAGTAAAGGTACCGAAGCGAACCCCCGTGTGAGTGTCCATCATTTCTCCCTGAACTGTCCTGGCCGTCTCTCACTTGTACCACCATCCATTTCCCCACGCTGCCCTGAGGCCCGCTCCAACTGTGGGGAGCCGTTCCATCATAAGCTGCCCTAACATCTGCCTCAGAGGACTGCTCTGCAGCGGCGGCTCCCTTTAACCGCACTCCACAGGTGGCGTCACGAACACTTTACAAATCTCCTATAAATAATTCCCCTTTTTGTTGACCGCCCTGGGCCACGGACCAGGCCAGCTACCGTGATATCCCCCACCAACATCCATAGGCCTGGCTGCCGAGTACCGCACGGCTCTGGGGGCGAGTCAGGGGTGTGGTCGGACCAGAGCTCAGTAGAGCTGTAGTCCAGGCAGTGATAATCTCTTGGTAATAAAACAGTCATTGTATTGAAACAACAGCACACAGCCTAATAAGTGACACATCGCTGGAATCAGGGTCTCAGCCCCTACCTCATGCTGTCCTCAGATTACATAGCAAAAACCTGCTGACATATTCCTTTTAAGATTACCACTGAGACAGTGCTGGAGTAGATTGCCAGCAGGCAGTGTAAAGTGTCAGCCCACTGTTGTTGTATAGAACAGTAGTTCCGATAGATTTGGAGCTAATCACAACCACACTGCGTTTCGCAATTTCACCACTTTGTCAGAGGAGGCTAAAATAATCTATACTTGTCTTCCTTAGTTATATGAAGCTAATGCTGCAATATCAGTGGTGATTTCCCTTCATTGTTAGTCGGCAGCGTCTAGCCAAGCCGCAGAGATCCAGTAGTGTGATAGAAATTTACACTATGAGTTGTGCTTTCCTGTAAAATGGGTAAAGTCCTCATATCTGTAATTAAACTTCTCCTATCTACTAGACAAACACTGGCGAGCTGTAAAAATGAGTGTAGCAGTCGCTCAATATTAACTTTTCTGCCTTCACAGAGAACATTTCATCTTCTAGATACCAGCAGTGCTAGAAGAACTCGGTGACTTCTGCGGATTTATGGCTTCTGTAATGTCACTGCCCGTGAAAAAGGCGCCATTATATGTAATCAATGACTGTCCTCAGTGCGCAGATGAAAAATCTAATTTCTATATGGCCGAATCGATGCACAGAGAAACATCATACTTATTTCATCATGATGGACTTCCCAGACAAAACTACAGGAGTTAATGTGGAGTTACACCCCATCTAATAGCCTCCACTCTTCTGAGAAGCCTTTTCCCAAGATTTTGGCGTATGAAAAGAGATTTTCCGTGATTATATCAAATTGGCATTACTAGGACCAGAAGTAATGGCACCGTGACCGCTGCAGACAATCACTGGCTTCAGCAGTGATGTTTTCATTTACAGCATATTAGTACAGTGACAGCAGAGGTTGCAGCGGTTAAGTGACTTATAGACTGGACACTTTTCGAAGTGACAACGATTACCAAAGCTGCGTCATTGGAGCACCAGAGAATTCAATGGCTGTTTTTTTTTCTATATACCCTTTAACGCCTTAACACCCTATGACGTGATTATCCGTCATAGGTCGCCTCCCCCTCCTTGGTGCGGGCTCTGGCACTGAGCCCGCAGCTTTTCCGGCACATGACAGCTGATCTGTACAGCTGTTATGTGCCCCTAACAGCTGTGGGTGGAATCTCGATCTACCCGCGGCTGTTAACTAGTTAAATGCCGCTGTCAATCTCTGACAGCGGCATTTAACGAGTGCAAACCGGATGTGCGCCATTAGCTCCACCCATTGGCACGCCCGTCACATGATCGCGGGCCGCCAATGGGTTGGCATGACATCCCGGGGTCTGCAGGAGACCCCTGTGGTTGTCATTGCCGATCTGCTATGAGCGCCGCCCTGTGGTAGGTATCTCTGGGTTCAGAATTGCCCGATGAATCGAAAAAAAGAACTAATCCGATCGGTAAACGGCGTAATGAGAAAAAAAATCAAAATGCCAGAATTAAGGTTTTTTGGTCGCCGCAACATTGCAATAAAATGCAACAACGGGCGATCAAAACATTGTATCTACACTAAGATAGTATCAATAAAAACGTCAGCTTTCGCAAAAAATAAGCCCTCACCCGGCCCCAGATCACAAAAAATCAAAACGTTACCGATCTCAAAAATGGCGCCATTTTTTTATTTTTATTTTTTTACAAACTTTGATTTTTTTTTCACCACTTACATAAAAAAGAACTTATACATGTTTGGTATCTAAGAACTCGTAATGACCTGGAGAATCATAATTGCAGGTCAGTTTTAGCATTTAGTGAACGTGATAAAAAAAAAAATATTGTGGAATTGCACTTTTTTTGCAATTTCACAGCACTTGGAATTTTTTTTCCCGTTTTCTAGTACATGATATGGTAAAGCAAATGGTGTCGTTCAAAAGTACAACTCATCCCGCAAAAAACAAGCCCTCACATGGCCATATTGATGGAAAAATAAAAAAAGTTATGGCTCTGGGAAGAAGGGGAGCAAAAAACAAAAATGCAAAACCCCACGGTCCTTAAGGTATTAAAGGAGTTTTCCTAAAATTGCAAGTTATCCCTCATCGATAGAACAGAAGATAACTTGCTAATAGCTGCAGGTGAAGAGAACAGCACTTACAAGCTCTTTCCAATACAACTTGTAAGTGCTGCTCTGAAGCTGGCCGGATCACTGGATCTGGCCAGCTTCAACTAACTGCACTCCTCTGATGTGGCAAAGGTAAAACTGCCTCTGCTTGCAGCATCAGAGAGTGTAGGGTTTGAGCCAGCAGTGCAACCATGCTGCTTGTTTGAACTGTCAATCATCAGGAACTCATAGCTCCTGGCAAGCACAAAGCAGAGAAGCAGAGATGTGCGCTCCTGAAGATACAACTTGGGACAAACCCTTTTATTTTACTGCAGCAGCATTGCTCTGACATGAGAATAACCATGGTAATGACCTGTCCAGGGCTCTGCTTTTTCCTCTCTTTTCTTCTGTGCAAGTCTGCACTGAGTAATTAGGATAACTCGGCATTAGTGATGAGCAGGGGAGTACATAGGAATCATGGGGCCCCATAGCAGAAGTTCTCATTGGGCTCCCCCCCCAAAAAAAAGTAAATAATTGTCAGGGCCACAGAAGAGCAGATCTCACAACTTTCCAGCCATTACATAGTAATTTTCCTCCTGCTGAAGTCCTAGATTCCTTTTTCATTGCCCCATAAAGTGTGATGCCAACAAAAGTGTCCCCCAAACACAGTATGATACCCCCATGGTGAATTCCTCCACATTCACAGTATAATGACCCTATTCTACCCCACCTCAACTCCCAAGGCACAGTATGGTGACCCCAACACAGCATGATCCCCCAACTGTGACCCCCGCACAGCCCTCCATGCAGTATAATGGGCCTACATACAATATAATGGCCCCACACCTCTCCAAACTCCACAGAGTATAATGCACTCACCATGGTCCTCCATACAGTATAAGGCACTCGCCATGGTCCTCCATACAGTATAAGGCACTCGCCATGGTCCTCCATACAGTATAATGCACTCGCCATGGTCCTCCATACAGTATAATGCACTCGCCATGGTCCTCCACACAGTATAATGCACTCGCCATGGTCCTCCACTCAGTATAATGCACTCGCCATGGTCCTCCACTCAGTATAATGCACTCACCATGGTCCTCCACTCAGTATAATGCACTCACCATGGTCCTCCACTCAGTATAATGCACTCGCCATGTTCCGCCACACAGTATAATGCACTCGCCATGGTCCTCCACTCAGTATAATGCACTCGCCATGGTCCTCCACTCAGTATAATGCACTCACCATGGTCCTCCACTCAGTATAATGCACTCACCATGGTCCTCCACTCAGTATAATGCACTCACCATGGTCCTTCACACAGTATAATGCACTCGCCATGGTCCTCCACTCGGTATAATGCACTCGCCATGGTCCTCCACTCGGTATAATGCTCTCGCCATGGTCCTCCACTCAGTATAATGCACTCGCCATGGTCCTCCACACAGTATAAGACACTCGCCATGGTCCTCCACACAGTATAAGACACTCGCCATGGTCCTCCACACAGTATAATGCACTCGCCATGGTCCTCCACACAGTATAAGACACTCGCCATGGTCCTCCACACAGTATAAGACACTCACCATGGTCCTCCACACAGTATAATGCACTCGCCATGGTCGTCTACGCAGTATAATGCTCTCTCCATGGTCCTGTATGCAGTATAATGCATTCGCCATGGTCCTCCACACAGTATAATGCACTCCCCATGGTCCTCCACGCAGTATAATGTACTCCCCATGGTCCTCCACACAGTATAATGCACTCCCCATGGTCCTCAACACAGTATAATGCACCCCATGGTCCTGTACGCAGTATAATGCAGCCCCCCATAGGGTAAAATGTAGCTTCCCACCACCATAGGGTAAAATGCTGCCCCCAGTCCTCCAGTTTTATTAGTACTCACTGATTTATAAATAAATACATACTTACCGCTCCTCGTTTCCTGCTGCTTCAGTCTCTGCAGCGCGTCTCTGTCATCACCTCAGCAGCTGCCAGCTCCACTGTCTGACAGAGCGTGGAGCGTCATCATGCCGCTGCGTCAGACGCAGAGGAGGAATGATGGGAGAGAGAGTGTCACATGACGTTCCCTCCTTCATCATTGGTATCAACCAGGGCTGACTCCAGGTTTTCGTGGGCCCCGGGCGAAAGAGTCTCAGTGTGCCCTTTAATACATACCAACATTCATGATGTACAGATACGGCAGAGAAATATAGGTATAGTACACAGGGCCCAGGCTGTCCCCTCATCCTTCATATATGCAAACATGCACACACAGTACGCAGACACACACACACAGTACGCAGACACGCACACACAATACGCAGACATGCACACAGACACAGTACGCAGACACTCGCGCAAACACAGTACGCAGACATGCGCACACTCACAGTACGCAGAAATGCACACACACACAGTACGCAGACATGCACACATATGGCAAGCAGACATGCACGCACACGGTAAGCAGACATGCATGCACACGGTAAGCAGACATGCACGCACACGGTAAGCAGACATGCACGCACACGGTAAGCAGATATGCACATGGTACACAGATATGCACATACACAAACAGATACACAGATAAGTACACATACAGCCATACGTACATATTTGAACACATTCTTAAAAACACATTAAACAGACATAAATATATATATACACAGTCATACACACTGACGTACACACAAGACACATTAGAAATATATTTAATATGGGGATTGGGGAATCTGGCGACAAGCCTCACTCACCTACCCCTTGGCCTGTGTCCGGTCCAGCTGCGCAGGGCCGCCGGCTTGTCTGATGGCCATCACAGGCCCTGGACCATCAGAGGGGCCCACTCACCGTTGGGGCCCACACATCTTCCCCAGCATCTCCGCAGGGAGGACCTCCGGCGGTGTTTGATTGCCAGCACTTCATCAGGGCCCCCCTCCTGCTCCACCGGCGCTGCTTAATTGACGGCACTTCATCAGGGCCCCCCTTGGGGCCTCCCTTCGTCAGGACCCCCCCTCGGGGCCTCCCTTCATCAGTGCCCCCCTCGGGGCCTTCCTTCATCAGGGCCTCCCTTCATCAGGACCCCCTCCTGCACCCCCCGCTCCGCTGCTTGATTGCCGCCGCTGCCCCATGGCACTGTTTTCAGGCATGGCCGTGTGCAGTGCGCTGTGTGGCTGTGTCTGCTAGTAATGACAGCAGGGGCGACACAAGCAAAATTAAAGGCGCAGTGTCGCCCCTGCCGTGTCATTACTAAAATACACAGCCGCACAGCGCACTGTGCGCGGCCATGCCTGAAGACAGTGCCGGTGGGCGGCGGCGGCAATCAAGCTGCTGAGCGGGGAGTGCAGGAGGGGGGCGACTGCTTTGGGGCCCCCCTAGCTCACGGGCCCCATAGCAGTCGCATGGCCTGCCGCCATTGGCGGTACACCACTGGTGATGAGCGAGTATGTTTTGTTAACCCTTTCGCCGAGTATGCTCAGACAAGCACCGAGTATTTATAGCTGCTCGGTGATATGTTTGAATCACTCCCGTGTGCATGATTTGCGACTGTATGACAGCTTTAATACATGTGAGGAATGTCTATTTCTTACACATTCCTCACACGTATTAAAGCTGTCAAACAGTCGCAAATCATGCACACGGGAGCGATTCAAACATAACACCAAGCAGCTGTAACTACTCGGTGCTCGCCCGACCATACTCGGCGAAAGGGTTAACAAAACATACTCGCTCATCACTACTCGGTATGCATCTCTGATGTCATCATCCAAGGACTTTTAAGGACAACTCAGGCCGCTGCACACTGCCTGCATTTCCAGGTAGTAGTGTATGCTGCTACCATGTGCTGTCCAGGAGTCTAGCCACACTTCCTACTTAGTTCTGCTACAGCAAGGTGCCTGATTATTTACTCAGCTGCTACTGAGGCTATCTAACATCCAGCTCAGCTCTGCTCTTCCTGGTGCTGTGCTGCACCCTCATGTCTGCTACATTAAGTTACATTCCAAGCTACTCTCTGCTATTCCCAGATGCTGTTTGCCCTCTTAACTTTGCTACATTAAGGTACATGCTAGCCTACTGTCTCTGCTGCATCAAAGTACCTCTCTGCTTACTTTGCTCTCCTGATTCAAAGTGCTGTCCGCGCACTCACCTCTGCTATCCCAAGGTACCTTTCTGCATATTGATCTCTGCTGATTCAAAGTGCTGTCCGCACACTCACCTCTGCTATCTCAAGGTACCTTTCTGCTTGTTTATCTCTGCTGATTCATGGTGCTATCTGCACACTCGGCTCTGCTGCATTTAGCACTTTCAGCTCTACTAATCAGCGTGCTGTTCCACATATCCAGCTCTATTGCTCCTTGCTGTACCATATGCTGTCTGGCTAGTCCAGCTCTACTGTATCAACGCCTCCTGTCTGTGCTGCTCACCTTGACCTATGGCGTAGCAAATCTACCTCACCAGGTGAGCCCATAGCAAACTGCAGCTCATAAAATGAGTTAATGCCGAAGATAGTGATAAATTGAGAAATTGCTGAGTGAGATTCCTTTAACATAATATTTAAAGCATTTGGCTATGTTCACATGTGGCGCCCCTGCGAGTTCAGTCGCCACAGAGGTACTGCATCTCACCCAGAGGTGTGGTACCCCATTCTCAGGTAAGGATGGAGTACTACCCAGGACCCACCTAACTACATCCAACACTACACTACTCCAGACCAGCAGGCGGGGCAAGACGCACTGCCTTATGCTGAGCCCTGTCCCTGGTTGGAAGTGGGGGGAACCAAGTAGTGGGTGTTGGTGGAGGAAGAATAGGGGAGCACTTCAGTAGGTATATAAAATAGGGAGCCATCTTGAGAGAGAGAGTCCAGTCAGAGAGATCAGTCTGAGGAGAGAGTGTGGGAGCAGGAGCTCTGCTCAGAGAAGAGGGCCTAGACAGAGAGGCCCAGGAGGACTGGCTGAAGAGGAAGGGAGCTGAGGAAGGCTCCAGGAGTGAGGGGATCCCAGGGGCACGGCGAGTGCGGAAGCCACCTGTGCGCCCGAATCTGCAGGAACGTGGAGGGATCAGGCCTGAAAGGGGACCGGCCCCTAACTAGTGGAGAACTACAAGGCTCAGCTAGAAACCGGAGGCTTCTGTACTTCCAGGGTGCAGCTGCTCACAACCGCAACTACATCGCTAAAAAGGGAGCCACATAGGATTCAGGGGACTGCAGGTTGCCCGCCAAAATCCGAGGTTACCGGCTTGGGACACTGGTTGCGAGGCGCAGGGCAGGAGGGTGAGAGCCAGCGCAGGAAGACGACCGAGGAAGGCACTTCCTGCCCTGGAGCTAAGCTCTGTCTGGAGAGCTGAACCAACTCTGCTGCGTCACCATCAGCTCCAGAGGATCTGCACCGCAGCGGCGGCTCCATATAGCCGCATACCACAGGTGGCGTCACGAACATTATCTATAAAAACTATATTCCCTTTTCTTTATTCCCCTTTTATTGACCGCCCTGGGTCATGGACAGGGTCACTGCCACCGTGACATCACCAACACCGACAGGCCCTGCTACCGAGTACCCCAAGGCCCAGGGGGCGCGTCACACACATCATGTTTTTTTCAGCGTTTTTTGATGCTTTTTTTTTAATGCAAATTTTCAGCTGGGTTTTGCAGTACCAACAAAGTCTGAGATTCCAGAAATCTCATGCACACATCATGGTTTATTTTTGTTCAGGATCTTGTGCTTTACGTGATTTTTTGAAAGATAGAGTGTGACACTTCTTTCAGCGTTTTTTCACCCATTGGAAGTAATGGCTGGTGAAAAAAACAATGAAAAAATGCACCAAAAACGCAGGTGTCAAGTTTTCAGCGTTTTTTTGTGCAAATACCAGAATGAGATTTTTTTTTTTCACTGAACTTTATGTACATGTGACGCACCCCTGGGCCTTCGTCGCGCGGCATCACGCGCACGGGAGCTTACCCGGAGCCGGATCTGTTGAGGGTTGTAGTCTCGTGGCGGTGACCCGGTCCGTGCCCAGGGAGTCAAACTGAGCGGCGATGCTTTAGCGGTAGATGTTGTACGACTACGCCACCCGTTGAATGCAGCTTTGGAGCTGCCGCTGCAGGGCAGACCGCTGAGGCCGGTGGAAGGATGGTGCAGCGGGGATGGTATAACCCCCAACGGGAGGGGTATGGCCTCAGGGCAGCAGGTGTAGATGATGGGGGTTGTGATGGTGCGGTAAGGAGGCACAGAGACGTGGGATGCAGTTTCAGGGTTTTTACTCACTGGTGTTGCTTCGGTCACTCCGGCCTTGAGTGACCACCCGAGCCGTGCTGCGTCCACCAGGTGTGGGACTCGGCTAACCCCCAGGCAATTCCGGAACGTGGTCCTGAGCTCCCCTCTCTCTCTCTCTCTCCGGCCATCCCCACCAGGGATCCACCTTTGTCCGGTTCCCTTGGGCCTCTATATGGTAAAACCTTTTAAGGCTTTCCTGACCCTACTCGTGGTGTACCTTCCTGGTGAATGTGGTGAGGGTCGTGGCAAAACTTGACCACGACCTCCGGTTCCTGATTAAGGATGTTTTGCCTCCGTCAGTTTGGGATCCGGTGCCCTCTTCTGCCAACCCTTCACCCTTTTTAGCTCACTCGTGGGATCTCAGGGTTCCCTCTTGGTCTTATGCCTCTGGGCCTTTCTTCCTCTTCCTCTCTGCTTCAGGCCTGGCCCTGGAGCTGGGCCCAGCCGGAGCCACAGCTCCCTGTCAGCCCTCCTGGCTGAGCTCCTCTGCTCTGCTTCTCCTCAGACTGACTGACTGACTCTGTCCTAAGATGGTGCCCACCATATATACTCCCTCTATGTGTGAGCCCAGGTGACTAGCACCCAATGGGCTCCTATCTCTATGCCCAGAGCCCCTCCCCTATCTGCCCCTACACTACTGGGATGTTCCACCCCCCCTCCCACTCCAGCCAGGGACAGACACTGTCGTACCTGCACATTCACCTAGTGGGAGTACCATTGATCTGTCCCCCGGAAATGGGATGAGTGTAGTGCATGCAGCTAGCTGAGCTCAGTCCCACACTCCATCCTTACCCGGGAGTGGAATACCACACCTCTGGTTTGAGGTGCAATACCCCTGTAGCAGCCGAGTCCTCAGGGTGCTACATTCCCCCCTGGTAAACCACAGCACGTCCTCGGGCTGTAAAAGAGTAAAACAATATAAAACATACAAAAATTTTAAAGTGCACTTACATATAAAACACATTAACTTTCAATATAAAACATTCTCATATAACACACACTCTTGATCTTCTGGCCACGGTGCAATTTATGACCAGGTAAAAGTGCAACAGTCACAAAAACAGTTCCTTATAAAACCGGTAGGGGGCGCCTTAGGAAGCGCAACTATTTACAGGGTGGCCGCTCTCAGTCCTCGGCCAGTGGGGATAAAGGGATGGCTGCTCACAGTCCTCAGCCTGGTTAGGGATAGGGACACACGGGAACTATTCACTAGTCCCAACGGGGACCATATTTTAATTAGCAGCAGTTCTTGTACCCTCACGGGTAACTATTTACAGTTCCACTTTACCGTACTTCAGTAACGGCGTCCTCCTGCTCCTTCCCGCGGGTAGTCTTCAAACCCGTCCGGGTCCTCTTGTTCCTCCTCGCACTGTAGCTCTTCCTCGGTCAGTCGGTGCACATGAAGAGCATATGGTCCCTTAGCACACTGATGCCGGGTGAAGGTGACCTCGTCACCCGGGTAAAGGTCACGTCCTCTGTGTCCCTCCGGCAGATGACTCTCGACATCTCTGCGAGTGACAAAGACGTCGCCGGGGGTTCTGTGATCCCGGATAAAGCCCCAACCGTGCTCCAGTTGGAACTTGATTATGGTCCCGGTGGCGCGGGGACCGTGGGCTGCACGGGGGTTTCGCCGGGTCCGACGTTTCTGCTCCACACTCTGAACTTGCAGCCGCTCCTCGCGGACCCGCCTCTCTCGCCGTTCCCTGTCGAAGACCTCCAGTTGTTGCCGGCAGCACTCCGCACGCTGGGCTGCGGCCGCCCGGGTCTCTTGGGTGAAGCCGATGAGGTTTTCTCCAGTGAGGTCCCATGCGAACTGCGCCTCCTCCAACGGGAGTGGGGTGATCTTGGCGGGCGCCGGAATCAGGGGCTCACACAGAGGCCATTCCTTCTGGAGTCGGGGAGTGGTGTACTCCGGAGGCCACACAAAGGGCTGCCCATCCGGGAAAGTATGTTGCGTGAACAGGTCTTCACCCAAGGGTAGCACAGTGGAGGTTGAGGGCGCGGTGGTGGTAGCGGCGCCCGGATTCACCAGGCCTTGCGACCAGGCCGGCGGCACCCTGAAGGTGAAGGGCGCTGTGGAGACTGCGGCGCCCGGGGGTACTCGATCTTGCGACCAGGCCGATGGCTTAGTGGAGGTAGAGGGCGCTGTTGGAACTGCGGCGCCCGGGGGTACTCGGCCCTGCGATCAGGCCGGTGGCGTTTCCTGCTTGGCCACGCTCTGGATTGAGGCGCGTGACGTCACAGAGGGCGCGGCCGCGGCTCCTGCCGCTTGAGGCCTAGTTTGGAGCGGTGACGGTGCAGCAACGGGCTCGGTAAGGGGGATTTCGGGCTCTGCGACGGGGAGCTGGGGCAGGCTTACGGCTACTAGGCTTGGGGTGGTGACGTCCCCTTTACCTGCTTCCATCTCTTCAGCTCCTTCCACGGCGTCGTCTCCGGCCTTCGTCCCTCCTGCACCATCTTCAGGGGCAGGCGTGCTCCTCGTTGTGGGTGGCGGCCTTTGCTGGCGGGTTCCAGCTTGCAGGGCCATTTCTCTGCTCCACTCGGCCAGCACTTCTTGCTGCACTCGGGCCATCTTCCGAGCCAAGCCCTCCAGTGCGGTCTGTGCATGCTCCCGATCTCGGGGGAGCTGTGCCAGAATCTCCACCAGGCCTTCGGGGGTGGCGGCCTGCAACAGGCTCCTGACCACAGGGTCGGTGCTGCCTGACTCTCCCTCCATCTCCGGGTGCGATCTCTCCAGACTCCTCCAGGCTGCACCCATCCTCTCTCTTTTGTTCTTGATCCGCCCATACTGAGGGCGGTCCTGGGGCAACTTGGTGATTGTCAGTTCCAGGGGCAGACCCCCCACTCTGATGGACATCTCTATCATTGCAGTCTCTGCTGGTGGGGGCGGTCTTTGCTTTTGGCGCTCTTCTGGGACCAGGCCCACGATGGGAGGTGGCCTCTTGCCACCCTCTGGCACGCCCATAATGGCGTCCGCTCTGCCAGGGCGGGAAATCATCTCAGATGGCGGGAATCGTCTCCTAATGGCGGGAAACTCCGTGGATGGCGGGAAAAGGCTGCAGATGGCGGGCAAACGGCAGGAAACGATCCGAGATGGCGTCCGATGGCGGGGACCCTCTGGAATTGGCGGGAGACTTCTTCTTACGGTAACTGTGAACTTTTCTTCAGGCACGCAGTACCCGGTGGTTGCGGGCACGTGATCCTGCCGACTACGCCAAAGTTGACGCGCCCCTGGGCCTTCGTCTGTTGAGGGTTGTAGTCTCGTGGCGGTGACCCGGTCCGTGCCCAGGGAGTCAAACTGAGCGGCGATGTATTAGCGGTAGATGTTGGACGACTACGCCACCCGTTGAATGCAGCGAAGGAGCTGCCGCTGCAGGGCAGACCGCTGAGGCCGGTGGTAGGATTGTGCAGCGTGATAGTATCACCTCCAACGGGAGGGGTATGGCCTCAGGGCAGCCGACGTGGATGATGGGGGTAGCAGGAATCACTCAGAGACGATGCGGTGTAATTCAGGGTCTTTACTGGTGATAAAGATAGACCCTCCCGGAGTACTGGCTAGCGATCGGGGCCTGGTCAGTCCTTGAGCAGATGGGATCTCCCCTGGCCAGGCGGAGTTGTAGGCCTCCCAAACTGACTGTACTCTTCTGGCTACCTTGCTAGAGGCGGGTATAAGTAGCCCACGTCCCTGAGTGTACCGTGTGGTGCTCACCCGTATGGCCGGTGACTCGGGGCCTTCTAGTGGCGTCCGCTCCACGACGGCGGTGCTGGTCCCACGCGTGTGACCGTGCCTTCGGGTTTCTTGGCCAGAGGACCTGAAATCCCCTGCCGGGCGGTTTCTGCTGCTGGGTAAAGATTAGTCCCCACAGCCTCGGACTCCGGGTCCGGTGATAGCTTCTCAGTCAGGGCGAGCTCTGCAGCTGCCAGCCCCTGACTCCTTATAGCACTGCTCCCACAGAGCTCCTGATGTTCTTTTCCTAGATCTGCTTCTCTTCTCTGTCTCTACTTCTTCTCTACTCACTAACCCTGCCTCAGCCCTAGGTTTATATAGGGGAAGTTCTTCCCCTCCCAGGACTGGGCAGGAGGTGTGGCATGCACAGGATCCCTGACCAAGAGACCTCCCACCTGCTCTCAGACATAACATTGCTGTTACTGTGGAAACCAGACCCCTGGGGTGCCACACATGCATAGCAGAGACAAAAGAACAGTGAAAAAAACGCACGAAAAATGCACCGAAAAAAAAGTAAAAAAGAAACAAAAAATCCTGAACAACCTCCTGGCAAGAGATCAGGTTTTGCTGCAGAAAATGAACACAGAAAACACCATGATGTGTGAACATAGCCTTACAATGAAGTGAGGCTATTGTGCAGATTAGAGGTTTTTTTTTTTTTTACTTCTGAGAAGTTTATTGCAGCACAGTATAATAATAATAATAATAAACGCCATATTTACTAAGCTGCCAAACTACTAAGTACATTGATAATAAATACTGAGGTTGCAAGATGATAACCTGAATTGTAAAGTCTACCAGAAAGATAAGTTTTCAAGGTGATTGTGACCTGTGATCTCAAGGTGAATGTGGCCTGTCATCAGTGACCTCACTTCTAATACAGATAACGCTCAGTCCCTCCTTCCCATAAATATTCACCTGTGGGGCGATCAAACCAGATTGGCGAAGGATTATGTACCCAAAAAATTGTGACATAGAACCATAAAATGCAAGTTTATGAGGTTTTACCAAACATTTGTAAGGAATTGAGTGTAATACACACAGTGCAGATGCCGGCTATGTTACATTGCCAGCATCTGCCTCTAACTGCAGTGATCAGCCATACCGCCAATAGCTGCTGCTAACCTCTTAAATGCCGCTGTCAATCACTGACAGCGGCATTTAAGTGCTGCAATCTGACCTAGGCATTCGCTCGGTCGCCCATTGGCCTCGCTGCAACACCATCGCAGGGAGCTGATTGCTTGCTATGACAGCCAGGAGCTTGCTGAAGGTCCCTGTTTCTGTCGTAATTTCTCCTGTGACTTCCGGCTTGTGGCTGGGTGTCATAGAAGGCTCTCATTTTACTATATACAGTAATATGTGGTAATGAAGTATATAGTACAGGCGATCAGATGATCACAGATCCATGTCCTCTTAGAAGACTGAAAAATAATAAGTGAAAAAAGAAAAAAAAATATATTAAAAATAAATGAAATAAAAACTAAAAATTCAAAATCACCCAGTTAAAAATAAAGAAATGTAAAAAATAAAAAAAAGACATATTTGGGATCGCTGCATCTGTAGAAGTTTGATGTATCTTAACATAAAATTAATTAACCCGATTGGTAAACACTATAAAGAGGAAAGAAATCATAACTGCAGAATTTAGATTTTTGGCTGCCGCAACACTGAAAAAGATAAAATACGATTTGTAAGCAATCTAACCATCAAATCTACCCCAAAACTGTATAAATTAAAACAACACTCAAAAATACAAAAAAAAATGCTTTGGAAAATGACGTCACAAACCAATTTTTTTTTTTTTTTACAAATTTCTGAATTTTTTAAGCCAATAAAATAGTAAAAAGAAAACAAAAAACCTATACATACTTGGTATCACCATAATCGCACTGATCTGGAGAATCATGGTGTCAGGTCATTTTCACTGCAAAATTAACGTTGTAAAAGTAAAACCCAAAAAAACAGTGTCGGAATTTTATTATTTTTTTCACCTGGTCATCGCACTTTTTTTTTTTCCATTTTCCATTATTTGATCAGATAAAATGAACGACGTCATTCAAAACTACAACTAGTCCTACACAAAACAGCCGCTGCTCATGGATGAAATGTGTTAAACTCTCATTGACTTTGCTACTTTAATATGATGGCGATTTTATACTTGCAAATCCGTGCTAGAATCAGCATCATATCTGCTATGTGTGAACATAACCGTAGGACACATTTACACGTAGCAGAGTATCTGGGGAAAACAGGAACAGCAAAAGAGATCATCTCATCCACATCCTGCGGAGACATCAGCACAGAATTATCACCGCGCGCACACACTCTGCAGGCGCTATAATCACTACCGCACACACACTCTGCAGGCGCTATAATCACTGCCGCAACACACTCTGCAGGCGCTATAATCACTGCCGCACACACACTCTGCAGGCGCTATAATCACTGCCGCACACACACTCTGCAGGCGCTATAATCACTGCCGCACACACACTCTGCAGGCGCTATAATCACTGCCGCACACACACTCTGCAGGCGCTATAATCACTGCCGCACACAAACTCTGCAGGCGCTATAATCACTGACGCACACACACTCTGCAGGCGCTATAATCACTGCCGCACACACACTCTGCAGGCGCTATAATCACTGCCGCACACACACTCTGCAGGCGCTATAATCACTGCCGCACACACACTCTGCAGGCGCTATAATCACTGCCGCACACACACTCTGCAGGCGCTAGAATCACTGCCGCACACACACTCTGCAGGCGCTATTATCACTGCCGCACACACTCTCTGCAGGCGCTATTATCACTGCCGCACACACTCTCTGCAGGCGCTATTATCACTGCCGCACACACTCTCTGCAGGCGCTATTATCACTGCCGCACACACACTCTGCAGGCGCTATTATCACTGCCGCACACACACTCTGCAGGCGCTATTATCACTGCCGCACACAATCTCGGCAGGCGCTATTATCACTGCCGCACACACTCTCTGCAGGCGGTATTATCACTGCCGCACACACTCTCTGCAGGCGCTATTATCACTTATCACTGACGCACACACACTCTGCAGGCGCTATTATCACTGCCGCACACACACTCTGCAGGCGCTATTATCACTGCCGCACACACACTCTGCAGGCGCTATTATCACTGCCGCACACACACCCTGCAGGCACTATTATCACTGCCGCACACACTATCTGCAGGCGCTATTATCTCTGCCGCACACACTCTGCAGGCGCTATTATCTCTGCCGCACACACACTCTGCAGGCGCTATTATCACTGCCGCACACTCTCTGCAGGCGCTATTATCACTGCCGCACACTCTCTCTGCAGGCGCTATTATCACTGCCGCACACACTCTCTGCAGGCGCTATTATCACTGCTGCACACACACTCTGCAGGCGCTATTATCACTGCCGCACACACTCTCTGCAGGCGCTATTATCGCTGCCGCACACACTCTCTGCAGGCGCTATTATCGCTGCCGCACACACACTCTGCAGGCGCTATTATCACTGCCGCACACACTCTCTGCAGGCGCTATTATCACTGCCGCACACACTCTCTGCAGGCGCTATTATCACCGCCGCACACACACTCTGCAGACGCTATTATCACAGCCGCACACACACTCTCTGCAGGCGCTATTATCACCACCGCACACACACTCTGCAGGCGCTATTATCACCGCCGCACACACACTCTGCAGACGCTATTATCACAGCCGCACACACACTCTCTGCAGGCGCTATTATCACCACCGCACACACACTCTGCAGGCGCTATTATCACCGCCGCACACACACTCTGCAGACGCTATTATCACTGCCGCACACACACTCTGCAGACGCTATTATCACTGCCGCACACACACTCTGCAGGCGCTATTATCACTGCCGCACACACACTCTGCAGGCGCTATTATCACTGCCGCACACTCTCTCTGCAGGCGCTATTATCACTGCCGCACACACTCTCTGCAGGCGCTATTATCACTGCCGCACACACACTCTGCAGGCGCTATTATCACTGCCACACACACTCTCTGCAGGCGCTATTATCACCGCCGCACACACACTCTGCAGGCGCTATTATCACCGCCGCACACACTCTCTGCAGGCGCTATTATCACCCCCGCACACACACTCTGCAGGCGCTATTATCACCGCCGCACACACGCTCTGCAGGCGCTATAATCACCGCCGCACACACACTCTGCAGGCGCTATGATCACCGCCGCACACACACTCTGCAGACGCTATTATCACCGCCGCACACACACTCTGCAGGCGCTATAATCACTGCCGCACACAAACTCTGCAGACGCTATTATCACCGCCGCACACACACTCTGCAGGCGCTATAATCACTGCCGCACACACACTCTGCAGGCGCTATAATCACTGCCGCACACACACTCTGCAGGCGCTATTATCACCGCCGCACACACACTCTGCAGGCGCTATTATCACCGCCGCACACACACTCTGCAGGTGCTATTATCACCGCCGCACACATTCTCTGCAGGCGCTATTATCACTGCCGCACACACACTCTGCAAGCGCTATTATCACTGCCGCACACACACTCTGCAGGCGCTATTATCACTGCCGCACACACACTCTGCAGGCGCTATTATCACTGCCGCACACACACTCTGCAGGCGCTATTATCACCGCCGCACACACACTCTGCAGACGCTATTATCACCGCCGCACACACACTCTGCAGGCGCTATAATCACTGCCGCACACAAACTCTGCAGACGCTATTATCACCGCCGCACACACACTCTGCAGGCGCTATAATCACTGCCGCACACACACTCTGCAGGCGCTATAATCACTGCCGCACACACACTCTGCAGGCGCTATTATCACCGCCGCACACACACTCTGCAGGCGCTATTATCACCGCCGCACACACACTCTGCAGGTGCTATTATCACCGCCGCACACATTCTCTGCAGGCGCTATTATCACTGCCGCACACACACTCTGCAAGCGCTATTATCACTGCCGCACACACACTCTGCAGGCGCTATTATCACTGCCGCACACACACTCTGCAGGCGCTATAATCACTGCCGCACACACACTCTGCAGGCGCTAGAATCACTGCCGCACACACACTCTGCAGGCGCTATTATCACTGCCGCACACACTCTCTGCAGGCGCTATTATCACTGCCGCACACACTCTCTGCAGGCGCTATTATCACTGCCGCACACACTCTCTGCAGGCGCTATTATCACTGCCGCACACACACTCTGCAGGCGCTATTATCACTGCCGCACACACACTCTGCAGGCGCTATTATCACTGCCGCACACACACTCTGCAGGCGCTATTATCACTGCCGCACACAATCTCTGCAGGCGCTATTATCACTGCCGCACACACTCTCTGCAGGCGGTATTATCACTGCCGCACACAGTCTCTGCAGACGCTATTATCACTTATCACTGCCGCACACACACTCTGCAGGCGCTATTATCACTGCCGCACACACACTCTGCAGGCGCTATTATCACTGCCGCACACACACTCTGCAGGCGCTATTATCACTGCCGCACACACTCTCTGCAGGCGCTATTATCGCTGCCGCACACACTCTCTGCAGGCGCTATTATCGCTGCCGCACACACACTCTGCAGGCGCTATTATCACTGCCGCACACACTCTCTGCAGGCGCTATTATCACTGCAGCACACACTCTCTGCAGGCGCTATTATCACCGCCGCACACACTCTCTGCAGACGCTATTATCACTGCCGCACACACACTCTGCAGGCGCTATTATCACTGCCGCACACACACTCTGCAGGCGCTATTATCACTGCCGCACACTCTCTCTGCAGGCGCTATTATCACTGCCGCACACACTCTCTGCAGGCGCTATTATCACTGCCGCACACACACTCTGCAGGCGCTATTATCACCGCCGCACACACTCTCTGCAGGCGCTATTATCACCCCCGCACACACACTCTGCAGGCGCTATTATCACCGCCGCACACACGCTCTGCAGGCGCTATAATCACCGCCGCACACACACTCTGCAGGCGCTATGATCACCGCCGCACACACACTCTGCAGACGCTATTATCACCGCCGCACACACACTCTGCAGGCGCTATAATCACTGCCGCACACAAACTCTGCAGACGCTATTATCACCGCCGCACACACACTCTGCAGGCGCTATAATCACTGCCGCACACACACTCTGCAGGCGCTATAATCACTGCCGCACACACACTCTGCAGGCGCTATTATCACCGCCGCACACACACTCTGCAGGCGCTATTATCACCGCCGCACACACACTCTGCAGGTGCTATTATCACCGCCGCACACATTCTCTGCAGGCGCTATTATCACTGCCGCACACACACTCTGCAAGCGCTATTATCACTGCCGCACACACACTCTGCAGGCGCTATTATCACTGCCGCACACACACTCTGCAGGCGCTATTATCACTGCCGCACACACACTCTGCAGGCGCTATTATCACCGCCGCACACACACTCTGCAGACGCTATTATCACCGCCGCACACACACTCTGCAGGCGCTATAATCACTGCCGCACACAAACTCTGCAGACGCTATTATCACCGCCGCACACACACTCTGCAGGCGCTATAATCACTGCCGCACACACACTCTGCAGGCGCTATAATCACTGCCGCACACACACTCTGCAGGCGCTATTATCACCGCCGCACACACACTCTGCAGGCGCTATTATCACCGCCGCACACACACTCTGCAGGTGCTATTATCACCGCCGCACACATTCTCTGCAGGCGCTATTATCACTGCCGCACACACACTCTGCAAGCGCTATTATCACTGCCGCACACACACTCTGCAGGCGCTATTATCACTGCCGCACACACACTCTGCAGGCGCTATAATCACTGCCGCACACACACTCTGCAGGCGCTATAATCACTGCCGCACACACACTCTGCAGGCGCTATTATCACTGCCGCACACACTCTCTGCAGGCGCTATTATCACTGCCGCACACACTCTCTGCAGGCGCTATTATCACTGCCGCACACACTCTCTGCAGGCGCTATTATCACTGCCGCACACACACTCTGCAGGCGCTATTATCACTGCCGCACACACACTCTGCAGGCGCTATTATCACTGCCGCACACACACTCTGCAGGCGCTATTATCACTGCCGCACACAATCTCTGCAGGCGCTATTATCACTGCCGCACACACTCTCTGCAGGCGGTATTATCACTGCCGCACACAGTCTCTGCAGACGCTATTATCACTTATCACTGCCGCACACACACTCTGCAGGCGCTATTATCACTGCCGCACACACACTCTGCAGGCGCTATTATCACTGCCGCACACACACTCTGCAGGCGCTATTATCACTGCCGCACACACTCTCTGCAGGCGCTATTATCGCTGCCGCACACACTCTCTGCAGGCGCTATTATCGCTGCCGCACACACACTCTGCAGGCGCTATTATCACTGCCGCACACACTCTCTGCAGGCGCTATTATCACTGCAGCACACACTCTCTGCAGGCGCTATTATCACCGCCGCACACACTCTCTGCAGACGCTATTATCACTGCCGCACACACACTCTGCAGGCGCTATTATCACTGCCGCACACACACTCTGCAGGCGCTATTATCACTGCCGCACACTCTCTCTGCAGGCGCTATTATCACTGCCGCACACACTCTCTGCAGGCGCTATTATCACTGCCGCACACACACTCTGCAGGCGCTATTATCACTGCCGCACACACTCTCTGCAGGCGCTATTATCACTGCCGCACACACTCTCTGCAGGCGCTATTATCACTGCCGCACACACTCTCTGCAGGCGCTATTATCACTGCCGCACACACACTCTGCAGGCGCTATTATCACTGCCGCACACACACTCTGCAGGCGCTATTATCACTGCCGCACACAATCTCGGCAGGCGCTATTATCACTGCCGCACACACTCTCTGCAGGCGGTATTATCACTGCCGCACACACTCTCTGCAGGCGCTATTATCACTTATCACTGACGCACACACACTCTGCAGGCGCTATTATCACTGCCGCACACACACTCTGCAGGCGCTATTATCACTGCCGCACACACACTCTGCAGGCGCTATTATCACTGCCGCACACACACCCTGCAGGCACTATTATCACTGCCGCACACACTATCTGCAGGCGCTATTATCTCTGCCGCACACACTCTGCAGGCGCTATTATCTCTGCCGCACACACACTCTGCAGGCGCTATTATCACTGCCGCACACTCTCTGCAGGCGCTATTATCACTGCCGCACACTCTCTCTGCAGGCGCTATTATCACTGCCGCACACACTCTCTGCAGGCGCTATTATCACTGCTGCACACACACTCTGCAGGCGCTATTATCACTGCCGCACACACTCTCTGCAGGCGCTATTATCGCTGCCGCACACACTCTCTGCAGGCGCTATTATCGCTGCCGCACACACACTCTGCAGGCGCTATTATCACTGCCGCACACACTCTCTGCAGGCGCTATTATCACTGCCGCACACACTCTCTGCAGGCGCTATTATCACCGCCGCACACACACTCTGCAGACGCTATTATCACAGCCGCACACACACTCTCTGCAGGCGCTATTATCACCACCGCACACACACTCTGCAGGCGCTATTATCACCGCCGCACACACACTCTGCAGACGCTATTATCACAGCCGCACACACACTCTCTGCAGGCGCTATTATCACCACCGCACACACACTCTGCAGGCGCTATTATCACCGCCGCACACACACTCTGCAGACGCTATTATCACTGCCGCACACACACTCTGCAGACGCTATTATCACTGCCGCACACACACTCTGCAGGCGCTATTATCACTGCCGCACACACACTCTGCAGGCGCTATTATCACTGCCGCACACTCTCTCTGCAGGCGCTATTATCACTGCCGCACACACTCTCTGCAGGCGCTATTATCACTGCCGCACACACACTCTGCAGGCGCTATTATCACTGCCACACACACTCTCTGCAGGCGCTATTATCACCGCCGCACACACACTCTGCAGGCGCTATTATCACCGCCGCACACACTCTCTGCAGGCGCTATTATCACCCCCGCACACACACTCTGCAGGCGCTATTATCACCGCCGCACACACGCTCTGCAGGCGCTATAATCACCGCCGCACACACACTCTGCAGGCGCTATGATCACCGCCGCACACACACTCTGCAGACGCTATTATCACCGCCGCACACACACTCTGCAGGCGCTATAATCACTGCCGCACACAAACTCTGCAGACGCTATTATCACCGCCGCACACACACTCTGCAGGCGCTATAATCACTGCCGCACACACACTCTGCAGGCGCTATAATCACTGCCGCACACACACTCTGCAGGCGCTATTATCACCGCCGCACACACACTCTGCAGGCGCTATTATCACCGCCGCACACACACTCTGCAGGTGCTATTATCACCGCCGCACACATTCTCTGCAGGCGCTATTATCACTGCCGCACACACACTCTGCAAGCGCTATTATCACTGCCGCACACACACTCTGCAGGCGCTATTATCACTGCCGCACACACACTCTGCAGGCGCTATTATCACTGCCGCACACACACTCTGCAGGCGCTATTATCACCGCCGCACACACACTCTGCAGACGCTATTATCACCGCCGCACACACACTCTGCAGGCGCTATAATCACTGCCGCACACAAACTCTGCAGACGCTATTATCACCGCCGCACACACACTCTGCAGGCGCTATAATCACTGCCGCACACACACTCTGCAGGCGCTATTATCACCGCCGCACACACACTCTGCAGGCGCTATTATCACCGCCGCACACACACTCTGCAGGTGCTATTATCACCGCCGCACACATTCTCTGCAGGCGCTATTATCACTGCCGCACACACACTCTGCAAGCGCTATTATCACTGCCGCACACACACTCTGCAGGCGCTATTATCACTGCCGCACACACACTCTGCAGGCGCTATAATCACTGCCGCACACACACTCTGCAGGCGCTATAATCACTGCCGCACACACACTCTGCAGGCGCTATTATCACTGCCGCACACACTCTCTGCAGGCGCTATTATCACTGCCGCACACACTCTCTGCAGGCGCTATTATCACTGCCGCACACACTCTCTGCAGGCGCTATTATCACTGCCGCACACACACTCTGCAGGCGCTATTATCACTGCCGCACACACACTCTGCAGGCGCTATTATCACTGCCGCACACACACTCTGCAGGCGCTATTATCACTGCCGCACACAATCTCTGCAGGCGCTATTATCACTGCCGCACACACTCTCTGCAGGCGGTATTATCACTGCCGCACACAGTCTCTGCAGACGCTATTATCACTTATCACTGCCGCACACACACTCTGCAGGCGCTATTATCACTGCCGCACACACACTCTGCAGGCGCTATTATCACTGCCGCACACACACTCTGCAGGCGCTATTATCACTGCCGCACACACTCTCTGCAGGCGCTATTATCACTGCCGCACACACTCTCTGCAGGCGCTATTATCGCTGCCGCACACACACTCTGCAGGCGCTATTATCACTGCCGCACACACTCTCTGCAGGCGCTATTATCACTGCAGCACACACTCTCTGCAGGCGCTATTATCACCGCCGCACACACTCTCTGCAGACGCTATTATCACTGCCGCACACACTCTCTGCAGGCGGTATTATCACTGCCGCACACACTCTCTGCAGGCGCTATTATCACTTATCACTGACGCACACACACTCTGCAGGCGCTATTATCACTGCCGCACACACACTCTGCAGGCGCTATTATCACTGCCGCACACACTATCTGCAGGCGCTATTATCTCTGCCGCACACACTCTGCAGGCGCTATTATCTCTGCCGCACACACACTCTGCAGGCGCTATTATCACTGCCGCACACTCTCTGCAGGCGCTATTATCACTGCCGCACACTCTCTCTGCAGGCGCTATTATCACTGCCGCACACACTCTCTGCAGGCGCTATTATCACTGCCGCACACACACTCTGCAGGCGCTATTATCACTGCCGCACACACTCTCTCCAGGCGCTATTATCGCTGCCGCACACACTCTCTGCAGGCGCTATTATCGCTGCCGCACACACACTCTGCAGGCGCTATTATCACTGCCGCACACACTCTCTGCAGGCGCTATTATCACCGCCGCACACACACTCTGCAGACGCTATTATCACAGCCGCACACACACTCTCTGCAGGCGCTATTATCACCGCTGCACACACACTCTGCAGGCGCTATTATCACCGCCGCACACACTCTCTGCAGACGCTATTATCACTGCCGCACACTCTCTCTGCAGGCGCTATTATCACTGCCGCACACACTCTCTGCAGGCGCTATTATCACTGCCGCACACACACTCTGCAGGCGCTATTATCACTGCCACACACACTCTCTGCAGGCGCTATTATCACTGCCGCACACACACTCTGCAGGCGCTATTATCACTGCCGCACACACACTCTGCAGGCGCTATTATCACTGCCGCACACACACTCTGCAGGCGCTATTATCACTGCCGCACACACACTCTGCAGACGCTATTATCACCGCCGCACACACACTCTCTGCAGGCGCTATTATCACTGCCGCACACACTCTCTGCAGGCGCTATTATCACTGCCGCACACACTCTCTGCAGACGCTATTATCTCTGCCGCACACACTCTCTGCAGGCGCTATTATCACCGCCGCACACACACTCTGCAGGCGCTATTATCACCGCCGCACACACTCTCTGCAGGCGCTATTATCACCCCCGCACACACACTCTGCAGGCGCTATTATCACCACCGCACACACGCTCTGCAGGCGCTATAATCACTGCCGCACACACACTCTGCAGGCGCTATAATCACCGCCGCACACACACTCTGCAGACGCTATTATCACCGCCGCACACGCACTCTGCAGGCGCTATAATCACTGCCGCACACAAACTCTGCAGACGCTATTATCACCGCCGCACACACACTCTGCAGGCGCTATAATCACTGCCGCACACACACTCTGCAGGCGCGATTATCACCGCCGCACACACACTCTCCAGGCGCTATTATCACCGCCGCACACACACTCTGCAGGTGCTATTATCACCGCCGCACACATTCTCTGCAGGCGCTATTATCACTGCCGCACACACACTCTGCAAGCGCTATTATCACTGCCGCACACACACTCTGCAGGCGCTATTATCACTGCCGCACACACACTCTGCAGGCGCTATTATTACTGCCGCACACACACACTGCAGGCGCTATTATTACTGCCGAACACACTCTCTGCAGACGCTATTATCACCGCCGCACACACTCTCTGCAGGCGCTATTATTACTGCCGCACACACTCTCTGCAGACGCTATTATCACCGCCGCACACACTCTCTGCAGGCGCTATTATCACCGCCGCACACAATCTCTGCAGGCGCTATTATCACCGCCGCACACACTCTCTGCAGGCGCTATTATCACCGCCGCACACACTCTCTGCAGGCGCTATTATCACCGCCGCACACACACTCTGCAGGCGCTATTATCACCGCCGCACACACTCTCTGCAGGCGCTATTATCACCGCCACACACACTCTCTGCAGACGCTATTGTGGCACCCCAGGGGTCTGGTTACCACAGTAATAGAGATATTATGTCTGAGAGCAAGTGGGAGGTTTCTCTGGTCAGGAGCCCTAAGCATGCAACACGGCCCACCCAGACCTGGGAGGGGAGGAATCTGCCCTTATAAACTGGGTCTGGGGCGGGATTAGTGAGTGAAGTCCCAGACAGAGACGCAGTCTGGAGGGCAGCAGACACAGGGAAAGTGACAACAGGAGCTCTGTAGGAGCAGGAGTGAGTGCCAGAGGCTGGAAGCTAGATAGCTCGCCTTGGCTGAAGACACTAACCCGGACACGGAGTCCGAGGCTGTGGGGACATCCAGGTCCAGCAGCAGAATCCAACCGGCAGGGGATTCCATGTCCTCTGGCCAGAGAAGCCCGGAGGCTCAGTCACAAGCAAGGGACCAGCACCGCCATCGTGAAACGGAGGCTAACGGAAGGCCCCAAGTCACCGGCCATACGGGTGAGCACCACTCGGTATACTCAGGGACGTGGGCTACTTCTACCCGCATAGAGCAAGGTAGCCAGGAAAGAGTGCAGACAGTCGGGGAGGCCTACAACTCCACCTGGCCAGGGGAGATCCTGCTAGCTCTCAGACTGACCAGGCCCCTACTGCTAACCAGTACTCCCGGGAGGGTCTGCTTTATACCATCAGTAAAGACCCTGAACTGCACCACACATCTCTGTGTTTCATCGCCGCACCATTACTACTGGGACGCTCACACCATCACTCCCATCATCCACATTAGCTGCCCTGAGGCAATACTTCTCCCGTGGGGAGTTATCCCATACTCGGCTGCGCAAACAACATCAGCCTCAGCGGTCGGCAGCGCAGCGGCGGTCCCCACTGACCGCAATCCACGGGTGGCGTAGTCGGACATTGTTATTACTTAAGACTGCCACTGGTTTGACCGCCCTGGGCACGGACCGGGTCACCGCCACACTGAGACTACAACCCCCAGCGATTCGGCTCCGGGTATCCCCCTGAACAGCACAGGCCCAGGGGGCGCGTCACTATTATCACCGCTGCACACACACTCTGCAGGCGCTATTATCACTGCCGCACACACACTCTGCAGGCGCTATTATCACCGCCGCACACACACTCTGCAGGCGCTATTATCACCGCCGCACACACTCTCTGCAGGCGCTATTATCACTGCCGCACACACACTCTGCAGGCGCTATTATCACTGCCGCACACACTCTGCAGGCGCTATTATCACTGCCGCACACACACTCTGCAGGCGCTATTATCACTGCCGCATACACACTCTGCAGGCACTATTATCACTGCCGCACACACACTCTGCAGGCGCTATTATCACTGCCGCACACACACTCTGCAGGCGCTATTATCACTGCCGCACACACACTCTGCAGGCGCTATTATCACTGCCGCACACACACTCTGCAGGCGTTATTATTACTGCCGCACACACACACTGCAGGCGCTATTATTACCGCCGCACACACTCTCTGCAGACTCTATTATCACCGCCGCACACACTCTCTGCAGACGCTATTATCACCGCCGCACACACTCTCTGCAGACGCTATTATCACTGCTGCACACACTCTCTGCAGGCGCTATTATCACTGCCGCACACTCTCTGCAGGCGCTATTATCACTGCCGCACACTCTCTGCAGGCGCTATTATCACTGCCGCACACTCTCTGCAGGCGCTATTATCACTGCCGCACACTCTCTGCAGGCGCTATTATCACTGCCGCACACTCTCTGCAGGCGCTATGATCACTGCCGCACACTCCCTGCAGGCGCTATTATCACTGCCGCACACACACTCTGCAGGTGCTATTATCACTGCCGCACACACACTCTGCAGGTGCTATTATCACTGCCGCACACACACTCTGCAGGTGCTATTATCACTGCCGCACACACACTCTGCAGGTGCTATTATCACTGCCGCACACACACTCTGCAGGCGCTATTATCACTGCCGTACACTCTCAGCAGGCGCTATTATCACTGCCGCACACACACTCTGCAGGCGCTATTATCACTGCTGCACACACACTCTGCAGGCGCTATTATCTCTGCCGCACACTCTCTGCAGGCGCTATTATCACTGCCGCACACACACTCAGCAGGCGCTATTATCTCTGCCGCACACTCTCTGCAGGCGCTATTATCTCTGCCGCACACACACTCTGCAGGCGCTATTATCACTGCCGCACACACACTCTGCAGGCGCTATTATCACTGCCGCACACACACTCTGCAGGCGCTATTATCACTGCCGCACACACACTCTGCAGGCGCTATTATCTCTGCCGCACACTCTCTGCAGGCGCTATTATCACTGCCGCATACACACTCAGCAGGCGCTATTATCACTGCCGCACACACACTCAGCAAGCGCTATTATCTCTGCCGCACACTCTCAGCAGGCGCTATTATCTCTGCCGCACACACTCTGCAGACGCTATTATCTCTGCCGCACACACTCTGCAGACGCTATTATCTCTGCCGCACACACACTCTGCAGGCGCTATTATCTCTGCCGCACACACACTCTGCAGGCGCTATTATCTCTGCCGCACACACACTCTGCAGGCGCTATTATCACTGCCGCACACACACTCTGCAGGCGCTATTATCTCTGCCGCACACACTCTGCAGACGCTATTATCACTGCCGCACACACACTCTGCAGGCGCTATTATCACTGCCGCACACACACTCTGCAGGCGCTATTATCACTGCCGCACACACACTCTGCAGGCGCTTTTATCTCTGCCGCACACACACACTGCTGGCGCTATTATCACTGCCGCACACACACTCTGCAGGCGCTATTATCACTGCCGCACACACTCTCAGCAGGCGCTATTATCACTGCCGCACACACACTCTGCAGGCGCTATTATCACTGCCGCACACACTCAGCAGGCGCTATTATCTCTGCCGCACACTCTCTGCAGGCGCTATTATCTCTGCCGCACACACACTCTGCAGGCGCTATTATCACTGCCGCACACACACTCTGCAGGCGCTATTATCACTGCCGCACACACACTCTGCAGGCGCTATTATCACTGCCGCACACACACTCTGCAGGCGCTATTATCACTGCCGCACACACACTCTGCAGGCGCTATTATCTCTGCCGCACACACACTCAGCAGGCGCTATTATCTCTGCCGCACACTCTCAGCAGGCGCTATTATCTCTGCCGCACACTCTCAGCAGGCGCTATTATCTCTGCCGCACACACTCTCTGCAGGCGCTATTATCTCTGCCGCACACACTCTGCAGACGCTATTATCTCAGCCGCACACACACTCTGCAGGCGCTATTATCACTGCCGCACACACACTCTGCAGGCGCTATTATCACTGCCGCACACACACTCTGCAGGCGCTATTATCACTGCCGCACACACACTCTGCAGGCGCTATTATCACTGCCGCACACACTCTCTGCAGGCGCTATTATCACTGCCGCACACACTCTCTGCAGGCGCTATTATCACTGCCGCACACACACTCTGCAGGCGCTATTATCACTGCCGCACACACTCTCTGCAGGCGCTATTATCACTGCCGCACACACACTCTGCAGGCGCTATTATCACTGCCGCACACACACTCTACAGGCGCTATAATCACCGCCGCACACACACTCTGCAGGCGCTATTATCACCGCCGCACACACTCTCTGCAGGCGCTATTATCACCGCCGCACACACTCTCTGCAGGCGCTATTATCACCGCCGCACACACACTCTGCAGGCGCTATTATCACCGCCGCACACACTCTCTGCAGGCGCTATTATCACCGCCACACACACTCTCTGCAGACGATATTGTGGCACCCCAGGGGTCTGGTTACCACAGTAATAGAGATATTATGTCTGAGAGCAAGTGGGAGGTTTCTCTGGTCAGGAGCCCTAAGCATGCAACACGGCCCACCCAGACCTGGGAGGGGAGGAATCTGCCCTTATAAACTGGGTCTGGGGCGGGATTAGTGAGTGAAGTCCCAGACAGAGACGCAGTCTGGAGGACAGCAGACACAGGGAAAGTGACAACAGGAGTTCTGTAAGAGCAGGAGTGAGTGCCAGAGGCTGGAAGCTAGATAGCTCGCCTTGGCTGAAGACACTAACCCGGACACGGAGTCCGAGGCTGTGGGGACATCCAGGTCCAGCAGCAGAATCCAACCGGCAGGGGATTCCATGTCCTCTGGCCAGAGAAGCCCGGAGGCTCAGTCACAAGCAAGGGACCAGCACCGCCATCGTGAAGCGGAGGCTAACGGAAGGCCCCAAGTCACCGGCCATATGGGTGAGCACCACACGGTATACTCAGGGACGTGGGCTACTTCTACCCGCATAGAGCAAGGTAGCCAGGAAAGAGTGCAGACAGTCGGGGAGGCCTACAACTCCACCTGGCCAGGGGAGATCCTGCTAGCTCTCAGACTGACCAGGCCCCTACTGCTAACCAGTACTCCCGGGAGGGTCTGCTTTATACCATCAGTAAAGACCCTGAACTGCACCACACGTCTCTGTGTTTCATCGCCGCACCATTACTACTGGGACGCTCACACCATCACTCCCATCATCCACATTAGCTGCCCTGAGGCAATACTTCTCCCGTGGGGAGTTATCCCATACTCGGCTGCGCAAATAACATCAGCCTCAGCGGTCGGCAGCGCAGCGGCGGTCCCCACTGACCGCAATCCACGGGTGGCGTAGTCGGACATTGTTATTACTTAAGACTGCCACTGGTTTGACCGCCCTGGGCATGGACCGGGTCACCGCCACACTGAGACTACAACCCCCAGCGATTCGGCTCCGGGTATCCCCCTGAACAGCACAGGCCCAGGGGGCGCGTCACTATTATCACCGCTGCACACACACTCTGCAGGCGCTATTATCACTGCCGCACACACACTCTGCAGGCGCTATTATCACTGCCGCACACACACTCTGCAGGCGCTATTATCACTGCCGCACACACACTCTGCAGACGCTATTATCACCGCCGCACACACACTCTGCAGGCGCTATTATCACCGCCGCACACACTCTCTGCAGGCGCTATTATCACTGCCGCACACACACTCTGCAGGCGCTATTATCACTGCCGCACACACTCTGCAGGCGCTATTATCACTGCCGCACACACACTCTACAGGCGCTATTATCACTGCCGCATACACACTCTGCAGGCGCTATTATCACTGCCGCACACACACTCTGCAGGCGCTATTATCACTGCCGCACACACACTCTGCAGGCGCTATTATCTCTGCCGCACACTCTCTGCAGGCGCTATTATCACTGCCGCACACACACTCAGCATGCGCTATTATCTCTGCCGCACACACTCTGCAGACGCTATTATCACTGCCGCACACTCTCAGCAGGCGCTATTATCTCTGCCGCACACACTCTGCAGACGCTATTATCTCTGCCGCACACACGCTCTGCAGGCGCTATTATCACTGCCGCACACACTCTCAGCAGGCGCTATTATCACTGCCGCACACACTCTGCAGACGCTATTATCTCTGCCGCACACACTCTGCAGGCGCTATTATCACTGCCGCACACACTCTGCAGACGCTATTATCTCTGCCGCACACACTCTGCAGGCGCTATTATCACTGCCGCACACACACTCTGCAGGCGCTATTATCACTGCCGCACACACTCTCTGCAGGCGCTATTATCTCTGCCGCACACACTCTGCAGACGCTATTATCTCTGCCGCACACACACTCTGCAGGCGCTATTATCACTGCCGCACACACACTCCGCAGGCGCTATTATCACTGCCGCACACACACTCTGCAGGCGCTATTATCACTGCCGCACACACTCTGCAGACGCTATTATCTCTGCCGCACACACTCTGCAGGCGCTATTATCACTGCCGCACACACTCTCAGCAGGCGCTATTATCACTGCCGCACACACACTCTGCAGGCGCTATTATCACTGCCGCACACACACTCTGCAGGCGCTATTATCACTGCCGCACACACTCTGCAGACGCTATTATCTCTGCCGCACACACTCTGCAGGCGCTATTATCACTGCCGCACACTCTCTGCAGACGCTATTATCTCTGCCGCACACACACTCTGCAGACGCTATTATCACTGCCGCACACACTCTGCAGACGCTATTATCACTGCCGCACACACACTCTGCAGGTGCTATTATCACTGCCGCACACACTCTGCAGACGCTATTATCACTGCCGCACACACACTCTGCAGGCGCTATTATCTCTGCCGCACACACTCTCTGCAGGCGCTATTATCACTGCCGCACACACACTCTGCAGGCGCTATTATCTCTGCCGCACACACACTCTGCAGGCGCTATTATCACTGCCGCACACACTCTGCAGGCGCTATTATCACTGCCGCACACACACTCTGCAGGCGCTATTATCTCTGCCGCACACACTCTCTGCAGACGCTATTATCACTGCCGCACACACACTCTGCAGGTGCTATTATCACTGCCGCACACACTCTGCAGACGCTATTATCACTGCCGCACACACACTCTGCAGGTGCTATTATCACTGCCGCACACACTCTGCAGACGCTATTATCACTGCCGCACACACACTCTGCAGGCGCTATTATCTCTGCCGCACACACTCTCTGCAGGCGCTATTATCACTGCCGCACACACACTCTGCAGGCGCTATTATCTCTGCCGCACACACACTCTGCAGGCGCTATTATCACTGCCGCACACACTCTGCAGGCGCTATTATCACTGCCGCACACACACTCTGCAGGCGCTATTATCTCTGCCGCACACACACTCTGCAGGCGCTATTATCACTGCCGCACACACTCTGCAGGCGCTATTATCACTGCCGCACACACACTCTGCAGGCGCTATTATCTCTGCCGCACACACTCTCTGCAGGCGCTATTATCACTGCCGCACACACACTCTGCAGACGCTATTATCACTGCCGCACACACACTCTGCAGGCGCTATTATCACCGCCGCACACACACTCTGCAGGCGCTATTATCACTGCCGCACACACACTCTGCAGGCGCTATTATCACAGCCGCACACACACTCTGCAGACGCTATTATCACTGCCGCACACACACTCTGCAGGCGCTATTATCTCTGCCGCACACACACTCTGCAGGCGCTATTATCACTGCCGCACACACACTCTGCAGGCGCTATTATCACTGCCGCACACACACTCTGCAGGCGCTATTATCACTGCCGCACACACACTCTGCAGGCGCTATTATCACCGCCGCACACACTCTCTGCAGACGCTATTATCACCGCCGCACACACACTCTGCAGGCGCTATTATCACTGCCGCACACACACTCTGCAGGCGCTATTATCTCTGCCGCACACACACTCTGCAGGCGCTATTATCACTGCCGCACACACACTCTGCAGGCGCTATTATCACTGCCGCACACACACTCTGCAGGCGCTATTATCACCGCCGCACACACTCTCTGCAGACGCTATTATCACCGCCGCACACACTCTCTGCAGACGCTATTATCACCGCCGCACACACACTCTGCAGACGCTATTATCACTGCCGCACACACACTCTGCAGGCGCTATTATCTCTGCCGCACACACACTCTGCAGGCGCTATTATCACTGCCGCACACACACTCTGCAGGCGCTATTATCACTGCCGCACACACTCTCTGCAGGCGCTATTATCACTGCCGCACACACACTCTGCAGGCGCTATTATCACTGCCGCGCACACACTCTCTGCAGGCGCTATTATCACTGCCGCACACACACTCTGCAGGCGCTATTATCACTGCCGCACACACTCTCTGCAGGCGCTATTATCACTGCCGCACACACTCTGCAGGCGCTATTATCACTGCCGCACACACACTCTGCAAGCGCTATTATCACTGCCGCACACACACTCTGCAGGCGCTATTATCACTGCCGCACACACTCTCTGCAGGCGCTATTATCACTGCCGCACACACTCTCTGCAGGCGTTATTATCACTGCCGCACACACACTCTCTGCAGGCGCTATTATCTCTGCCGCACACACTCTCTGCAGGCGCTATTATCACTGCCGCACACGTTATAACTCTATGTGGGCGGGGTCTGGGCGGGTCTCTGAGTGACAGCCGCCCTCTCCCTCTGGCTCCGCCCCCGCAGTCGCACGACCTTTCCCCTACTTTCCAGTTCTCTCACCCGGCACACTCAGCACGCACTCTACACGAGCTGATCACGCTCCCCGGCAGCTCTGCCATTGGCTGTTGAGCTATGGGAGCCGCGCTTCTGATTAGCTGCTGGCTCTTGCACCCGTGAGAGCGCTGTCCTCAGCTTGCCTTCCCCGCCCCCTGGTGGTTGTGTGCGTGCGCTGCACGCCGGCCCTCCCATGCAACATGACATCCCCAATGCAAAGAAGGCGAGCTTGTTATTGCTGATGAGCAGCCCAGGCTCAGGCAGGCGGCACCAGGACCTGCTGCTGCTGCACCTCCATCCTTTGTTACAGTGTACCAGCCGCTCATCATGCTGAATGTCAGCCCAGCAGACAAGCAGCAGCCATCGCCAGCTGTAAGTACCGCAGTGCTGTGTGAGCAGCGCCACTACTTGTAGATCTGCCGGTGCCACTCTGTATTGGCATCTGTATACGTGCACCCTGATGGATGGACAATGCCCATGTAGGAGGAGGTGATCGGATGTGTCCAGACATGTCTGTTATGGGCTGGGAATGGGGGTCAGACACCACCACACATCACACAATAGTCTGCCTGGGCTGGCATGGATGTCTGTGCCTGCACCTACTGTGGATGCGGCGAGCAGAGGGTTAATCTTGGGGTGCGGGTACAGTACAGTGGCAGGAACTGGGGCGTAGAAGCTGGGGTACAGGGGCTGGGATACAGTGGCTGGGGTGTAGAAGCTGGGGTACAGGGGCTGGGATACAGTGGCTGGGGTGTAGAAGCTGGGGTACAGTGGATGGGATGTAGAAGCTGGGGTGCAGGAGCTGGGGTACAGGAGCTGGGGTGCAGGAGCTGCGGTACAGTGGCTGGGGTGCAGGAGCTGGGGTACAGTGGCTGGGATGTAGAAGCTGGGGTACAGTGGCTGGGATGTAGAAGCTGGGGTACAGTGGCTGGGGTGCAGGAGCTGCGGTGCAGTGGCTGGGGTGCAGGAGCTGCGGTGCAGTGGCTGGGATGTAGAAGCTGGGGTACAGTGGCTGGGATGTAGAAGCTGGGGTACAGTGGCTGGGGTGCAGGAGCTGCGGTGCAGTGGCTGGGGTGCAGGAGCTGCGGTGCAGTGGCTGGGGTGCAGGAGCTGGGGTGTAGTCGCTGGGGTGCAGGAGCTGCGGTACAGTGGCTGGGGTACAGGAGCTGGGGTGCAGGAGCTGCGGTACAGTGGCTGGGGTGTAGTGGCTGGGGTGCAGGAGCTGGGGTACAGGAGCTGTGGTACAGTGGCTGGGGTGTAGTGGCTGGGGTGCAGGAGCTGGGGTACAGTGGCTGGGGTGCAGGAGCTGGGGTACAGTGGCTGGGGTGCAGGAGCTGCGGTACAGTGGCTGGGGTACAGTGGCTGGGGTGCAGGAGCTGCGGTACAGTGGCTGGGGTGCAGGAGCTGGGGTACAGTGGCTGGGGTGCAGGAGCTGGGGTACAGTGGCTGGGGTGCAGGAGCTGGGGTGCAGGAGCTGCGGTACAGTGGCTGGGGTACAGGAGCTGGGGTACAGTGGCTGGGGTGCAGGAGCTGGGGTACAGTGGCTGGGGTACAGTGGCTGGGGTGCAGGAGCTGGGGTACAGTGGCTGGGGTGCAGGAGCTGGGGTACAGTGGCTGGGGTGCAGGAGCTGGGGTTGTCCTGCCTGTGTTCTGCTTGCCACTATTTGCGGAGTTGTCTTGTTTGTACACCGCTGTGGTCTGTGTTGCTGCCACATGCTAATAATCTGATCGCACCCATTTTACACTGACACAATAGATGCATTTTCCTTCTGAGACTTTCGCATTTAACTCCTTGCATTCCACAACCGCCCCTGTTTTTCTTAGCTTGATTTTGAACCACACGCCGCCCCCTTGTTGCCCTCCTCCTCATTTCCTGGTCCTGCCCCCCTCACATGGCTATTTTAATGGATGACGTATTGGAAAGCTATATTTGGGTCCCCCTTGTAACGCCGCCCCCTTGGGAGGGTCTGGTGGAGAGGGGCAGAGTTTGGGATTAGTTTCCCACTTATCTCGGGTGGGGTCACTGCTTATTGTCTCCTGTAAGCCCCCCCCTCCTGAAAGTGGAAAACATCTCTGACCCCATAATGAGGAGGGGAGAGCTGAGGACTGGTGACAAGTCCCCGGGGGCGGTGTGTGGCGGCGGCACGACTCCCATTATCCGCCCGAATGTCAGCTCAGCGGGGCAGTGACCATTATCTGCAACAGTGCTCTGCAACCTGTGCCCCACTGGTGACACTACAACTCCCAGCATGCCCCCATAGATATCTGTGCCCCACTGGTGACACTACAACTCCCAGCATGCCCCCATAGATATCTGTGCCCCACTGGTGACACTACAACTCCCAGCATGCCCCCATAGATATCTGTGCCACACTGGTGACACTACAACTCCCAGCATGTCCCCATAGATATCTGTGCCCCTGATTTGGTGACACTACAATCTGTCTCTCTCTTCTCTTTCTGTCTCTCTCTTCTCTTTCTGTCTCTCTCTTCTCTTTCTGTCTCTCTCTTCTCTTTCTGTCTCTCTCTTCTCTTTCTGTCTCTCTCTTCTCTTTCTGTCTCTCTCTTCTCTTTCTGTCTCTCTCTTCTCTTTCTGTCTCTCTCTTCTCTTTCTGTCTCTCTCTTCTCTTTCTGTCTCTCTCTTCTCTTTCTGTCTCTCTCTTCTCTTTCTGTCTCTCTCTTCTCTTTCTGTCTCTCTCTTCTCTTTCTGTCTCTCTCTTCTCTTTCTGTCTCTCTCTTCTCTTTCTGTCTCTCTCTTCTCTTTCTGTCTCTCTCTTCTCTTTCTGTCTCTCTCTTCTCTTTCTGTCTCTCTCTTCTCTTTCTGTCTCTCTCTTCTCTTTCTGTCTCTCTCTTCTCTTTCTGTCTCTCTCTTCTCTTTCTGTCTCTCTCTTCTCTTTCTGTCTCTCTCTTCTCTTTCTGTCTCTCTCTTCTCTTTCTGTCTCTCTCTTCTTTCTCTCTTCTCTTTCTGTCTCTCTCTTCTCTTTCTGTCTCTCTCTTCTCTTTCTGTCTCTCTCTTCTCTTTCTGTCTCTCTCTTTCTGTCTCTCTCTTCTTTCTGTCTCTTCTCTTTCTGTCTCTTCTCTTTCTGTCTCTCTCTTCTCTTTCTGTCTCTCTCTTCTCTTTCTGTCTCTCTCTTCTCTTTCTGTCTCTCTCTTCTCTTTCTGTCTCTCTCTTCTCTTTCTGTCTCTCTCTTCTCTTTCTTTCTCTCTTCTCTTTCTTTCTCTCTCTTCTCTTTCTTTCTCTCTCTTCTCTTTCTTTCTCTCTCTTCTCTTTCTTTCTCTCTTTTCTTTCTTTCTCTCTTCTTTCTTTTTCTCTCTTCTCTTTCTTTCTCTCTTTTCTTTCTCTCTTCTCTTTCTTTCTCTCTTCTCTTTCGCTCTTCTCTTTCTTTCGCTCTTCTCTTTCTTTCGCTCTTCTCTTTCTTTCGCTCTTCTCTTTCTTTCGCTCTTCTCTTTCTTTCGCTCTTCTCTTTCTTTCGCTCTTCTCTTTCTTTCTCTCTTCTCTCTCTCTTCTCTCTTCTCTCTCTTCTCTCTCTCTTTCTCTTCTCTTTCTCTTCTCTTTCTCTTCTCTTTCTCTTCTCTTTCTCTTCTCTTTCTCTTCTCTTTCTCTTCTCTTTCTCTTCTCTTTCTCTTCTCTTTCTCTTCTCTTTCTCTTCTCTTTCTCTTCTCTTTCTCTTCTCTTTCTCTTCTCTTTCTCTTCTCTTTCTCTTCTCTTTCTCTTCTCTTTCTCTTCTCTTTCTCTCTAGCACAGCCTTGCATTCAGTCCCCAGTTTATGAATAGGCATAGACTTGGGGTGGGACAACGCCTGTTAGACCACAGGTTGGGACATATCCCTTTAAGTTTAACCCTTTGTGAACTGGTGACCCGCGGGTGACTAATCTCTGGGAGCTGAGCTCAGGGCAGGAAATTGACCCTAGCAGTTTAGCCTGGCTGCTCTGATGGAGGCTTCTTTACTTCCTCCCTAATTTTCCCACCCCCATCCTCTGCCCTCCCTTTGTGCTAACAGCTCTCATCATCTGTATGTGCTGATGTAGCAGAGCTCAGTTTGTTATCTGGGATCACATAGGGCTGTAGGTAAGCATTGTGTAACCTGATCGGGTGCGCACACTGTGCAGATCTGGTTCACCTCTGCTACATCTGTGACATATAGATCACTAGTTCTATACTATTATTTAATGCCACCCTGCTCTCGTGTGTCTTTCATCAGTAACACTCCTTTATTACTATAGATTGTGAGCTCCTCAGCCAATGCTTTTATTAATTTCTCATTACCTCTTTGACCCTCTACTGCTGTATAAACTACTACCCTCAGCATGCTCAATCAACCTGTGGTGACAGCGGCTGCTAGGAGTTGTAAATCCACAGCAGGTGGAGAGCTACAAGTTGCAGACCAGCTCCGCAAATATTAATGGCAGATGTGATGGAGAATATTTTACGTTCCTGTAGATCTTTAAAGATGTAAACAGAGGTGTTCTGCGAGTCAGCGCTGCGCCCTGTGTTCTGCGGGTTAGCGCTGCGCCCTGTGTTCTGCGGGTTAGCGCTGCGCTCTGTGCTCTGCGGGTCAGCCCTGCGCTCTGCGGGTCAGCGCTGCGCCCTGCGCTCTGCGGGTCAGCTCTGAGCTCTGCGGGTCAGCGCTGCGCCCTGTGCTCTGCGGGTCAGCGCTGCGCCCTGTGCTCTGCGGGTCAGCGCTGCGCCCTGTGCTCTGCGGGTCAGCGCTGCGCCCTGAGCTCTGCGGGTCAGCGCTGTGCTCTGCGGGTCAGCGCTGCGCCCTGAGCTCTGCGGGTCAGCGCTGTGCCCTGCGGGTCAGCGCTGCGCCCTGTGCTCTGCGGGTCAGCGCTGTGCTCTGCGGGTCAGCGCTGTGCTCTGCGGCTCAGCGCTGCGCCCTGTGTTCTGCGGGTTAGCGCTGCGCCCTGTGTTCTGCGGGTCAGCGCTGCTCCCTGTGTTCTGCGGGTCAGCGCTGCTCCCTGTGTTCTGCGGGTCAGCGCTGCTCCCTGTGTTCTGCGGGTCAGCGCTGCTTGCTCCCTGTGTTCTGCGGGTCAGCGCTGCTTGCTCCCTGTGTTCTGCGGGTCAGCGCTGCTTGCTCCCTGTGTTCTGCGGGTCAGCGCTGCTTGCTCCCTGTGTTCTGCGGGTCAGCGCTGCTTGCTCCCTGTGTTCTGCGGGTCAGCGCTGCTTGCTCCCTGTGTTCTGCGGGTCAGCGCTGCTTGCTCCCTGTGTTCTGCGGGTCAGCGCTGCTTGCTCCCTGTGTTCTGCGGGTCAGCGCTGCTTGCTCCCTGTGTTCTGCGGGTCAGCGCTGCTTGCTCCCTGTGTTCTGCGGGTCAGCGCTGCTTGCTCCCTGTGTTCTGCGGGTCAGCGCTGCTTGCTCCCTGTGTTCTGCGGGTCAGCGCTGCTTGCTCCCTGTGTTCTGCGGGTCAGCGCTGCTTGCTCCCTGTGTTCTGCGGGTCAGCGCTGCTTGCTCCCTGTGTTCTGCGGGTCAGCGCTGCTTGCTCCCTGTGTTCTGCGGGTCAGCGCTGCTTGCTCCCTGTGTTCTGCGGGTCAGCGCTGCTTGCTCCCTGTGTTCTGCGGGTCAGCGCTGCTTGCTCCCTGTGTTCTGCGGGTCAGCGCTGCTTGCTCCCTGTGTTCTGCGGGTCAGCGCTGCTTGCTCCCTGTGTTCTGCGGGTCAGCGCTGCTTGCTCCCTGTGTTCTGCGGGTCAGCGCTGCTTGCTCCCTGTGTTCTGCGGGTCAGCGCTGCTTGCTCCCTGTGTTCTGCGGGTCAGCGCTGCTTGCTCCCTGTGTTCTGCGGGTCAGCGCTGCTTGCTCCCTGTGCTCTGCGGGTCAGCGCTGCGCTCTGCGGGTCAGCGCTGCGCCCTGCGCTCTGCGGGTCAGCTCTGTGCTCTGCGGGTCAGCGCTGCGCTCTGCGGGTCAGCGCTGCGCCCTGTGCTCTGCGGGTCAGCGCTGCGCCCTGAGCTCTGCGGGTCAGCGCTGTGCTCTGCGGGTCAGCGCTGCGCCCTGAGCTCTGCGGGTCAGCGCTGTGCTCTGCGGGTCAGCGCTGCGCCCTGAGCTCTGCGGGTCAGCGCTGTGCTCTGCGGGTCAGCGCTGCGCCCTGTGCTCTGCGGGTCAGCGCTGTGCTCTGCGGGTCAGCGCTGCGCCCTGTGCTCTGCGGGTCAGCGCTGTGCTCTGCGGGTCAGCGCTGCGCCCTGTGCTCTGCGGGTCAGCGCTGCGCCCTGTGCTCTGCGGGTCAGCGCTGCGCCCTGTGCTCTGCGGGTCAGCGCTGCGCCCTGTGCTCTGCGGGTCAGCGCTGCGCCCTGTGCTCTGCGGGTCAGCGCTGCGCTCTGTCAGCTGTCTCGGATGCAGTTCGCTCACCATATTGATGCAGGTTATCTGAGGACGCGGGGAAGTGCGCGACTCGCATACGTAAGAGGCAGCACTGAGCTCTGTCCTACCATGGATTTCTGGAATAATAGTATATGGGGCATAGTTTAGGTTTTTCTCACTGTTTTGTTTGTTTTTGTCTTGCTAATTGATATAATATGGGCAGCACGGTGGCTCAGTGGTTAGCAGTCACTTTGCAGCCTTGAGTACAAATCCCATCTGCAAGGAGTTTGTATCTTCTCCCCGTGTTTGCGTGGGTTTCCTCCGGGTTCTTCGGTTTCCTCCCACATTCCAAAGACATACTGTTAGGGAATCTAGATTGTGAGCCCCAATGGGGACAGTGATGATAATGCCTGTAAAGCTCTGCGGAATTAAAGGGGCTATGTAAGCAAAGCATAATCAAAGTAATATATATATGGCCGTATTATACATATAGCGTAGGTAGATGACTTTAAATGTTCAATATGTAATTGCGATTGAAGGACCAATACACACCTCCGACTGCTAAATGCACTGACTGTATTAGGGTCTGTCATGTTGGGGGGAGGGCATCACTGCCTTTAATTTTTGCTTTTCCGTTCCTCTAAGGCAGGGGTCTCAAACTCGGCTGGGTATATGGGCCGCACATGGAAAAAATTTTAATTTGGGGGGCCGCATTCTTTGTTCAATGTGACATTTTTAGTGATACCATTTTTTTTTTGTGTACACCTTTTGAACATTTTTGCAGTGTTTATTTTTTTATGGCTTGGGTCGTTATGGATGTGGCGATAATAAATGTGCACTTTTTTGTGTTTACTTTAGTTTACATATAAAACAGCATTTTTAGTGCCCAATATTTTTTCATGCTTTATTTTATTTTTTATTTTTTTTACAATTTTATTTCCCCCAATTGGCCACATACAGTAATATTGTCTTACAATTAGCATCATATAGTAATAATGGAAAACATCTTGTAGTAATGTTCCCCATCCAAGTCCCCATCTTGTACTAATGTGCCCCATCCAGGTCCCCATCCTGTGGCTATGTGCCCCATCCAGGTCCCCATCCTGTGGCAACGTTCCCCATCCTGGCGCCCATCTTGTACTAATGTGCCTCATCCAGGTCCCCATCTTGGGGCTATGTGCCCCATCCAGGTCCCCATCCTGTGGCAATGTTCCCCATCCAGGTCCCCATCTTGTGGCTCTGGTCCCCATCTTGTGGCTCTGTGCCCCATCCAGGTCCCCATTATGTGCCCCATCCAGGTCCACATCTTGAGGCTATGTGCCCCATCCAGGTCCACATCTTGAGGCTCTGTGCCCCATCCAGGTCCACATCCTGTGGCTATGTGCCCCATCCAGGTCCCCATCTTGTGGCTCTGGTCCCCATCTTGTGGCTCTGTGCCCCATCCAGGTCCCCATTATGTGCCCCATCCAGGTCCACATCTTGAGGCTATGTGCCCCATCCAGGTCCACATCTTGAGGCTCTGTGCCCCATCCAGGTCCCCATCCTGTGGCTATGTGCCCCATCCAGGTCCCCTCTTGTGGCTATGTGCCCCATCCAGGTCCCCTCTTGTGGCTATGTGCCCCATCCAGGTCCCCTCTTGTGGCTATGTGCCCCATCCAGGTCCCCTCTTGTGGCTATGTGCCCCATCCAGGTCCCCTCTTGTGGCTATGTGCCCCATCCAGGTCCACATCTTGAGGCTCTGTGCCCCATCCAGGTCCCCATCCTGTGGCTATGTGCCCCATCCAGGTCCCCTCTTGTGGCTATGTGCCCCATCCAGGTCCCCTCTTGTGGCTATGTGCCCCATCCAGGTCCCCTCTTGTGGCTATGTGCCCCATCCAGGTCCCCTCTTGTGGCTATGTGCCCCATCCAGGTCCCCTCTTGTGGCTATGTGCCCCATCCAGGTCCCCTCTTGTGGCTATGTGCCCCATCCAGGTCCCCTCTTGTGGCTATGTGCCCCATCCAGGTCCCCTCTTGTGGCTATGTGCCCCATCCAGGTCCCCTCTTGTGGCTGTGTGCCCCATCCAGGTCCCCTCTTGTGGCTATGTGCCCCATCCAGGTCCCCTCTTGTGGCTATGTGCCCCATCCAGGTCCCCTCTTGTGGCTATGTGCCCCATCCAGGTCCCCTCTTGTGGCTCTGTGCCCCATCCAGGTCCCCTCTTGTGGCTCTGTGCCCCATCCAGGTCCCCTCTTGTGGCTCTGTGCCCCATCCAGGTTCCCATCCTGTGGCTATGTGCCCCATCCAGGTCCCCTCTTGTGGCTATGTGCCCCATCCAGGTCCCCTCTTGTGGCTATGTGCCCCATCCTGGTCCCCATGTTGTGGCTCTGTGCCCCCTGTGCTGTTCTTCACACACATAAAATAGAAAAAAAAAAAAGATGATTCTCACCTGTCCTCCGTTCCCTCGGCGTCCTTCCTGCAGATGTGGCCCGCAGGCACCACAGAGTCCGACCCCTTGACGATCCCGACCTGGTCCAGGAGGAGCCGCCGACAGCAGCGCTGCATTGCCGCACAGAGACTGTCTCCCAGCACAGCATTTTCAATGTCAGCCGCCGGCCAATCAGAGGCCAGCAGCTGACATCTGCATATGGCAATGACGTCATACTCGCTGCGCCGACACGCAGATATCAGCTGCTGGCCTCTGATTGGTCAGCGGCTGGCATTGGAAATACAGTGCTGGGAAACAGTCTCTGTGCGGCAATTCAGCGCTGCTGTCGGCGGCTCCTCCTGGACCAGGTCGGGATCGTCAAGGGGTCTGTGCCTGCGGGCCGCATAAAGCAGCCTCAGGGGCCGCATGCGGCCCGTGGGCCGCGTGTTTGAGACCCCTGCTCTAAGGGAATACAAATATGGACATAATGGCAAAGCTATTAATATATATCAATAGGAAGATAGATGGGTAATATATGGAGAGACATACAGATAATTAAAGAGGAATTGTTATTTTTATTTCATAAGTACATATGAAAATAAGCAACTTTGTAGTTAATCTTATGAGAAATCTGCTTCTTTCGTCTCCTGTACTGATCTCTCAATTTACAGGTAAAATCTGTATTTAATGAAGACAGAATTTCCCATTACGGAGATAGGAGATGACAGTTGGTGCTTTTAAATTACTATGAAGGGGGAGGAGCTAGCGGAACACACAGACATTCTACTGCAAGTTCTCCTGAAAAGGACAGTTACAGTTCTGCATAGAACTCTATGAGCACTAACTGTCATCTTCTATCTCAGTAATGGGAAAGTCTGTATTCACTGAAGACAGCTTTTACTTGAGAATTAGAGATAGATAATAGAAATGGATAGATAAAAATTAGAGGGGTGGAGATATATACACTTTGTGTGTGTTAAATATATTAGGTGGAAAGATTTATCCGTATATAGCTATGAGACAGGTAGATAGAAAATTATTTTAAATACCATAGAGACAACTAGAAGTGAGAAAACTCATAATGACACATTTTCTGTCCTGCAGGCTTGGTCCATAGCTGCATGCGCTGACTGTACAGAACATGAGTGGGTATTGTCATCCTCTGTGTGGGTGTGTAGTGACCCGGGTGATGTCATGTTATAAATAGATCATAAATGATTTATATCTCTATGAAAGTACTCATTTACAGAAATGACCTAATTATACATGCACATTTACTTTTATGATGATTATTAGTAACAGCAACTACTTCTGCACTGGCTGCAGTGATCTATTATAACATGTCATCCAGAGCAATGCTGAGCCCATGTAATCTCCCTTAACCAGTTCAGTACTGGACCATTTAACCCCCATCCTGACCAGACACATTTTCAGGTTTTATCACACATGCAGTTTAAAGAGTTGCACTTTTTTTTATTGCTTTTTATTCAGATATTCAAATAAGCTTTGCGGGTTTTTTTGTGATACGCGGCACCTAATTTTTTCTTCTTTTTTTTTTTTATGTGGGTGGGAAAATAAAGAAAAATCTTTTTTTCATAATCTTTCTGTAATAATTATTTTTATACATCAGACACTTTTTTTTTGCAATGGGGGTGGGGCTTGTAACAGCCAATTATATTGGTAGCGGCTTTCCCCTGTTCTTGATCTTAGCTTTTAATTTGACATATTTTGCCCACCATAAATACATAAAAGACCCGGGGAGCAATTCAATATATATACATTGAAATATATATATATATATCGGTAATCATATTTTTTTTATGTATTTGTGTGTGTTATATAGATATGGTATCAACTACCATTCAAAAGTTTGGGGTCACCCAGACAATTTTGTGTTTTCCATGAAAACTCATACTTTTATTTATCAAATGAGTTGCAAAATGAATAGAAAATATAGTCCAGACATTGACAAGGTTAGAAATAATGATTTTTATTAGAAAGAATAATTTTCTCCTTCAGACTTTGCTTTCGTCACAGAATGCTCCCTTTGCAGCAATTCCAGCATTGCCGACCTTTGGCATTCTAGCTGTTAATTTGCTGAGGTAATCTTGAGAAATTTCCCCCCATGCTTCCTGAAGCCCCTCCCACAAGTTGGATTGGCTTGGTGGGCACTTTTTGCGTACCATATGGTCAAGCTGCTCCCACAACAGCTCAATGGGTTTGAGATCTGGTGACTGCGTTTGCCACTCCATTACAGATAGAGAATCAGCTGCCTGCTTCTTCCCTAAATAGTTCATGCATAATTTGGAGGTGTGCTTTGGGTCATTGTCCTGTTGTAGGATGAAATTGGCTCCAATCAAGCGCTGTCCACAGGGTATGGCATGGCGTTGCAAAATGGAGTGATAGCCTTCCTTGTTCAAAATCCCATTTACCTTGTACAAATCTCCCACTTTACCATCACCAAAGCAACCCCAGACCATCACATTACCTCCACCATGCTTGACCGATGGCGTCAGGCACTCTTCCAGCATATTTTCAGTTGTTCTCTGGAGTTGCCTCTTCACTGTAGACATTGACACTGGCGTTTTGCTTGTACTATTTAATGAAGCTGCCAGTTGAGAAGCTGTGAGGCGTAGATTTCTCAAACTAGAGACTCTAATGTACTTGTCTTGTTGCTCAGTTTTGCAGCGGGGCCTCCTACTTCTCTTTCTACTCTGGTTAGAGCCTGTTTGTGCTCTCCTCTGAAGGGAGTAGTACAACACCGTTGTAGGAAATCTTCAGTTTCTTGGCAATCTCTCGCATGGAATAGCCTTCATTTCTAAGAACAAAATAGACTGTCGAGTTTCACATGAAAGTTCTCTCTTTCTGGCCATTTTGAGAGTTTCATAGAACAAACAAATGTAATGCTCCAGATTCTCAACTAGCTCAAAGGAAGGTCAATTTTATAGCTTCTCAAATCAGCCAAACCGTTTTCAGCTGTGCTAACATACTTGTGCAAGGGTTTTCTAGGGTTTTCTAAACATCCATTAGCCTTCTTAGGCTATGTGCCCACGATGCAGAAATGCTCTGGATTGTTCCTGAGCTTTTCTGCATCTCCCTGGCAGAAATAAACGCATGCGGATTGTACATGCATTTTTCCAGCCAGGGACAAGCGGAAGCGAAGCATTTTTCACATGCGTTTCCACATGCGGGTTGTCAAGCGCTTTACAAGCGATTTTAGGATCACTTGGAAAGTGCTTGACAACTTGGTCACACTATATAAATCCATGCAACCGGTATGGATTTATATAGTGTGACCGAAAGAATGGTAAAAAATAAATATTATACTTACCTTCTGATGGCCCCCGGAGTCCTTGTCCTGGCTTGCTGCCCGCTCGCGGTAGACTAAAAGGACCTGCCATGACGTCATTTAGTCATGTGACGGGTCACGCGACCCCCGATGTCAGCGGTTGCGTGGCCCGTCACATGACTAAATGACATCACCGCAGGTCCTTTTAGTCTATCGCGAGCTGCCGGCAAGCCAGGACAAGGACACCGGGGGCCATCAGAAGGTAAGTATAATGTATATTTTTTATTTTATTCATTTTTATTTATTTTTTTACAGGTTCTATGGTACCCGGGTCTGGAGGAGAGTCTCCTGTCCTCCACACCCGGGTACCATCCGCACATTGAACCGCATGTTATCCGCATGTACAGATGCAGTGATGCAGAATACATGCGTTCCAATGCAAGTCAATGGCGGCGAAAATGCCGCGATTCCGCAAAATAATTGGTAGTGCTGTAGATTTTTCCGCAATGATAATCTGCAACCGAAATTTCCGCAGCATGTGCACAGCACATGCGGATTATCATTGAGGAACATGGCAGACCTTCTACCAAGCGTTTTTTAAGCGTTTCTGCAGCGGAATTGCCGCTGCGGAAACGCTTAAAAAACGCATAGTGGGCACACAGCCTTACACAGTTAGCAAACACAATGTACCATTAAAACACTGGAGTGGTGGTTGTTGGAAATGGGCCTCTATACACCTATGTAGATATTGCAATAAAAACAAGACGTTTGCAGCTAGAATTGTTAATGTGGTAAATGACTATGTATAGAGTGTATTTCTGATTCATTTAATGTTAGCTTCATTGAAAAAAATGTGCTTTTCTTTAAAAAATAATGAAATTTCTAAATGACCCCAAACTTTTGAACGGTAGTGTGTATATTTTTTAAACTGATTTCAGCCTCTTGACTGGGTCTCTTAGGACCCAGCCAGTCCTGCTCCCTCCCTGCACCCAGAAATCACTTCTTCAGCGCTGTGTATGCAACGATTGGGAAGGCAAAGATGGTAATAAACCGTCTCAGCCTTTTCTGTGGGGAGTCTGGCCGTGTCTGACAGCCAGCTCCCCACTCCCGCTGCTGTAGGATCTTGTGCAGCTGCCATACTATGCATATGTATATTGCGGACCACCCGGACATTTAAATCTCTTGGTGGTCCAGAAGTGATTATCTGATTTTTTTATTTATTTATTTTTTTCTTACATTTTCCCCTGGGTTTGTGTAAAATTTCTTGGGTGTAGCAATGGTTTATAAAACCACCAAGATGCCAACCTGATTGTAAGATGTTGTCAGTCCTGTGTCCTTGGGTGTGTTCTATAATAATGATGCCATGTTTTTTTTGGACCATAGGTTGACTTCATGGACATCTGTGAGTCCATACTGGAAAGGAAGAGACATGACAGTGAACGGTCGTCCTGCAGCACCTTGGAGCAGAATGACTTTGAAGCTGTGGAGGCTTTGGTCTGTATGAGCTCCTGGGGTCAACGAAGCCAGAAAGGCGACACGCTGAAGATGCGACCGCTGACTCCGGCCTCCGATTCTTCTGATTTCATTTTGCATTGTGAATCGCCTCTATCCATGACGAGAGATTTCCACTCTTTAGCCACATTGGTAAGAATTTGACACCTAGTGTGGTTCTGCTATGTTTGCGGGGGTTTCATCTGGGTACGTCCCACACGCCAAAGACATACTGATGGGGAATTTAGATTGTGAGCCCCAATGGGGACAGTGATGATAATATCTATAAAGCGCTGTGGAATATGTGGCGCTATATAAGCAAAGCGTAATAAAGTGGTTGCTATGGGCAACAAAGACAACAGGTTTTACCTTTAGACTGTTTTTATAACTGTTCCTCTGACTTTCTTGCCCATGACAACCAATCAGAGCTCAGCTGTCATTTCTTACACTACTCTGGGAAAATAGAAGCAGAGTCCTGATTGGTTGATAGGGGCAACTATGACAATTTAACTGTTAGATATGTTTTGATAAATGAGGTCTAAGGTAGATTTATTGAAGGGGTATTCCCATCTCAGAGATTCCATCCCAATATCCAGTAGGTGTAATAATATTAGCAGATATCTACAATTAAAAATCTCCTGATTTGCTATGTCGCTTACCCCATGTGCAGGGCACTGCAGTAGCTTAGGTATCCATGGTTACGACCACTCAAAGTATTAGTTAGTTATTAGTGGTCGTAACCATGGAAACCTAAGGTACTGCAGTGCCCTGCACATGGGGTAAGCGACAAAATCCAGTGGGTGCAACAGGGCCCTGTCAGATTTATGTCAGAACTTGATGTACATTTTGGTGGAAATGCGTACATCTTGGGTTTATGATTCTCGGTCAACCCAATTTCAATGTTTTTTACTTAATGAGACACTACAAGGCCTCTAGATGTGGATCCGCACATTTGCCATCATTAGAGATGGCAGGAGCTATTGTTTATGGAGACTGTTCACCATAGTAACCTCCCTGATGATATAAAGCCCCCCGGGCATTGTATAACTGCGCTATTTGAGGCTTGCGCACCCTTTTTTCCCCCGCTGGCAGAGCCTGCAGTTATTTTGACCATGGTTGATAACATTTATTATATTCTGGGCTCCCTACTCTTTTGTGATGACACTAATGCAATAATTTTAGGCCCGGAAAAATGCTACGAGCCAGGAAGTCAATGGGCCTAGGAAATCGCTATTTATATTAATGTCTATGAAAGTTTTTGCTGATGGCCATTAAAAATTCCACATGGGCTCCTCGGGGGTATGCCTGGCTCCAGAAGTTTAGAACAAAAAAGTTTAGCTTCAAAAGTTTAGCTGAATGCCCATGAATACTGATATAAACCTAAACTGCAAAGACCCATAGTAAGGAGGTTCTCCAGGCTTATGGTGTCCTCAGCTTAGGTCATGAATGTCAGATTGGTAGGGGTCTTACACCCGACATCCCCAACTTCATTCACATACAACCAGTGGTTGTATATGAATGGAGCCAGAACAGCATAGCTCTGTACATTGTGTAGTGGTCGCTGCCGAGGTACTGCAGATCAGCTCCTATGCTCTTCAGTAGGAGTTGATCTGCAGTGTCTGAGAACGGCCACTACATAATTTTTTTTTTCAATTGATAGAGATGTATCATGGCTGAATTTTTGCGGCATATGCTGTATTTTATATCATTACTATTTTGGGGTCCATATACAACTTTCTGATCTCTTATTATTCCATTTTTCTTGAATAAAAAACAACTATTCTGCCAATTCGATGTATTTTTGATTTGGTGTTCACGGTAATGGATTTCTTTACATTCCGAGAAATAATATGTTAACATTTTTAGATTTTTCCTTTCTACGTTTTTTTATTTTGAATGGTATTTGAAGCTGCGATCACTTTATCTCTTTTTATGTTTCACCTCAATACTGTAAAGTTACCTCTCTCCTATGAAGATCAGCCACAATCTGAAATACCTAGGTTTACAAACATGGAGGCCATAAGCTCCCGGCAATCATGCTGTACATAAGCGTCAGGAAGAACACTTGACCCCCTCCAATTCAAACTTCTTAGATTTTGCTTCAGCGGCATCTAAGAGGTTAATATAAGCCTGAATGACCCCTTTAAGCCGCCTGTTCATTTTACATTGAGTTGTAGAGCTAAAGTTACTCTGCAGATGCCTGCTAGGACTATGGCTCCAGCTAACACACCTTCTAAATTAGTACTAGTAATGGAAATGTCTTTGTAATTTTTGTTGCAGTTCAACAGTTTCCAAAAATGTGCCTAAATGCTGACCTCGCTCTTGTTTTTTTTTGCAGTGCATGACCCCTCCACACAGTCCAGAATTTGCTGAACCATGCACTACACTCCCTCCCATCTCCCAAGTGACGTATTCCAAACCGGTGACCGTAATGGCCAACAATTCCCATTGTTTGGTGTCCTCCTCAGCCGTGTCCAAGTCATTCGCTCAAGGTATCCACAGCCTGCAGTCTACTCAAGAGTTGGCCGTTTCTACAAAGTCTCAGCCTTGCCGGGCAATGGTCACAAGCGTCATTCGACATACGGCCGACACCTCTGCCTTTCATCGAGTTCCCCAATTTGTCGTAGGGGGAAGCATACTGGCTGATGGAAACTTATCCCATAAGATGTGTGAAGTCAAACATTCCAAGCTCACCAAAGAGACTCATGCCCATGAAAATGGGTCACAACGTTCCTCACCTCTGCACCTTCCTCCACAGACTGATATGCCCTGTGCAAACGCAGAGATGGGCAGCCAGAAAGTAGCCAATGCTCCGACAGACACGCCGATGAAATGTGAAAATGAACACTTAATTGAGACCAACCCCATGGCTCCTGTCCCCATTCCGAGCCCCCCTGTCCTTTGCCAGATGATTCCAGTTGCTGCACAAGCTGGTGTTCTCTCCGCTTTCATAAAGCCTTCTCCACAACCAATGTGCAATACCGTCAAGCCAATCCTACCCCAAACCACACCGCTTGCACAGCCAGTCCTTATGGGCACGCCTATATCTCAGGGGACCGTAATGTTCGTCCTTCCCCAAGCACCTGTTGCACAGCCACCTCCCCAATGTTCACAGACTCTAATGACAGTCGGGAGCACAAAGTTACTTCCCCTCGCCCCAGCCCCTGTGTTTATAACTTCCGGCCAGTGCAGCCCCCCACAATTGGACTTTTCCCGGAGACGCAACTATGTGTGCAGTTTCACTGGCTGTAAAAAGACTTATTTTAAAAGTTCACATCTTAAAGCACACCTTCGAACCCACACAGGTGAGCCGCGTACTTCCTTCATGACTATGCCAGGACTCGTAGGCCCTGATTTATTAAATCTGTCGTTTCGTATGCCTCTCCTAATGAGGGTTATGAAGGAATAAGATGCGACAGATTCAGTAAGAGGTTCATCTTATCAGTGATGTGTTCCTCGCCAGAAATGTTATTCCAGTCCAGGACTGGAGTAACAAATCTGGTGAATGCAGTGCTGCCACTTTTGATCATTTTGATGGATGTCCTACTGAGACTTCTGCCCAGTTCCTTCCATTTTAGTTGAGCTGCCCAAAACTGTCATGAAAATACCACAAGTCACAATAATATTTTATAGCTTTTTCTAAAAACGTTTTTTGGGACGACCAAATATTTTTTCGTTAACTAATTCATGTCTTTTAACTTGCAGGCGAAAAACCTTTCAGCTGTAATTGGGAAGGATGTGATAAAAAATTTGCCAGATCAGATGAACTTTCCCGACACCGTCGTACACACACAGGGGAAAAGAAGTTTGCCTGCCCCGTGTGCGATCGCCGGTTCATGCGCAGCGATCACCTGACCAAGCACGCCCGGCGGCACATGACGGCCAAGAAGGTGCCAACTTGGCAGGCAGAGGTCGGAAGGTTAAACAGAATAACGACGTCAGATCAATCAAGGTGCACAGCGCCCCCGCTAGGCATGCTTGTCTCCATGTCTGCGCCAGTGTAAAAGGGACGGATCAAGCTGTCAAATTCCACCTTTTTACCTTTTAAGCACCGGAGACTGGACACACAAAAAAAAATCCTCACTTCTCGGTTGACTTTACCTTGTCAGATCCTTGTTGCAGTTTTCCTTTGAAGTAAATTCACTTTCCACGTGATTCGAGTTTTTATCAATCTTCGTTCCCAGCCTTTTATAGGAAAATAAATCCTGATATTGTGGCAATAAGCACGTTATGCATCTGTGTATGATTCTGAGAAGACCACAATTTTTGGAAAAAAATATATACATTTATTTTTTTTTTTTACGTTTTTTAAGCTTTTTCCGGCTGTGATTGATTTTGCCATATAGGATGTACACAATTTTGTGGTCGATTTCTTATTAGTATAAGACATGTTTGATACAACCGATCCCCGCGTCGCTTTCACTGCTTGGTATATCATAGCGTGTGATTTATTTATTTTTTTTTTTATGTAATGTCTGGACAACCTAAAAATTCCTCTTTTTTTTTTTTTTAATCAGTCTGTTGTTTACAGTTGCACTGTAGTTGGCATTCAGCATTGCCATTTCCATTTAGAGGTGTGATTATGCTTAAAAGGGTTCTCCGGTGCTGCCCACTTCCCCATCGGGAGGCGAGCAGCAGAGACGGCGGTGCATGGGAAGATGCCTGCCAGGACGCTGTCACGATAGGATATATGCAAATATTTCCAATGTGCAGAGGGTGAGTGCATGATACTTGTCAATTGTACAAGCGTCCTGGCAGGCACACTGTCATCAGGGAGCATCCCCTCCCAATGCGGAAGTATGAGTCGCACTTGGAGACCCCCTTTAAGAGGGAATTGACCATTTTTTTTATCCACATAAAAAAACACCCTAATCCTGTTGTGTCAAGGTGAACTTCAGTATCGCCTGGGCGGCCCATGGGTCAGCGGTGCACCTTCAGCACTTAGTGGCGGAATCGTGGGCGGCCCATGGATCGGCGGTGCACCTTCAGCACTTAGTTGCGGAATCCTGGGTGGCCCATGGATCAGCATTGCACCTTCAGCACATAGTGGCGGAATCGTGGGCGGCCCACGGATCAGCAGTGCACCTTCAGCACACAGTGGTGGAATCCTTGGCAGCCCACGGATCGGCGGTGCACCTTCAGCACATAGTGGCAGAATCGTGGTCGGCCCATGGATCGGCGGTGCACCTTCAGCACATAGTGGCGGAATCCTGGGCGGCCCATGGATGGGCGGTGCACCTTCAGCACATAGTGGCGGAATCCTGGGCGGCCCATGGATCGGCGGTGCACCTTCAGCACACAGTGGTGGAATCCTTGGCGGCCCACGGATCGGCGGTGCACCTTCAGCACATAGTGGCGGAATCCTGGGCGGCCCATGGATCGGCGGTGCACCTTCAGCACATAGTGGCGGAATCCTGGGCGGCTCACGGATCGGCGGTGCACCTTCAGCACATAGTGGCGAAATCCTGGGCAGCCCACGGATCGGCGGTGCACCTTCAGCACATAGTGGCGGAATTCTGGGCGGCCCACGGATTGGCGGTGCACCTTCAGCACATAGTGGCGGAATCCTGGGCGGCCCATGGATCGGCGGTGCACCTTCAGCACATAGTGGCGGAATCCTGGGCGGCCCATGGATCGGCGGTGCACCTTCAGCACACAGTGGTGGAATCCTTGGCGGCCCACGGATCGGCGGTGCACCTTCAGCACATAGTGGCGGAATCCTGGGCGGCCCATGGATCGGCGGTGCACCTTCAGCACATAGTGGCGGAATCCTGGGCGGCCCACGGATCGGCGGTGCACCTTCAGCACATAGTGGCGAAATCCTGGGCAGCCCACGGATCGGCGGTGCACCTTCAGCACATAGTGGCGGAATTCTGGGCGGCCCACGGATTGGCGGTGCACCTTCAGCACATAGTGGCGGAATCCTGGGCGGCCCATGGATCGGCGGTGCACCTTCAGCACACAGTGGTGGAATCCTTGGCGGCCCACGGATCGGCGGTGCACCTTCAGCACATAGTGGCGGAATCCTGGGCGGCCCATGGATCGGCGGTGCACCTTCAGCACATAGTGGCGGAATCCTGGGCGGCCCACGGATCGGCGGTGCACCTTCAGCACATAGTGGCGGAATCCTGGGCAGCCCACGGATCGGCGGTGCACCTTCAGCACATAGTGGCGGAATTCTGGGCGGCCCACGGATTGGCGGTGCACCTTCAGCACATAGTGGCGGAATCCTGAGCTGCCCATGGATCGGCGGTGCACTTTTAGCACCTTATGGCGGCAGCCGCGTGCCTCCTCAGCACCGTCTTTTTTTGCACAGGTGGTTCTGCTGTATGTGCAAAAAAATTAAAACTGGGAAACGGCCACTCGGTCGCTGCTAATTCATGGGTAATAGGGAGTTTGATTGCGTACGTCTGTACACAACAGTTTATGGCTTTTTTTTTTTTTTTTTAAATAAAAATTTGCCCAAAAAGTGGCCCAATGCATCTCTTGCAGTGAGTTCATCATTGTGTAGACTCAGCCAGTTTACCTAAAGGAATTATCCTTTCTTGGAGGGGAGGGGGGAAATATGGACAGGAAGTATTGTCATAGGGACATTCCTGTAAATATATCATATGAGCCCTCTGAAAGTTTACTTTGTAATGCCATTTTAAGGGGCAGTGATCAAGAATAGTGGATTAGAAGTCGCCTGTGTGTGTGGTCAGTCCCAAAATGGACAATCCCTTTAAGAATGCTTCTTATTAATTACGTGAAGGAATCTTCTGGTTTTAATGGATGTCATTCATTTTCACTTGATGGGTTTAGTAGTGAGTATCGTCCCCTTTGTACAAATAGACTACAGCCCATATAGGGGGCACGTGGGAACGAGCTCCAGCCGTCAGACGTAGCCATTGTCTATAGACCCCCACCTGCATGTTTATCAAAGGGAATTTGATACTTTGCATCTATTATATCTATTGCACTATACATTGTATGTTATTATATTATTATTATTATTTTTTTTTTAGCATTTTAATGTTTGATCTCAAGGCTGGAGAGAGGAGTGACTATCTCACCATATAGAAATGTAATGGATAGGTTTAACTAGGTAAGGCGTGGTCCGGCTTCTCTTCCAGTATCTCCTCCGACGTATACCTAATGGTAGGAGATTAAAGTTGTATGAACACGGTAGAGAAACGTTATCCACTTGTATATATGGACCGCGCTGGAAAACTGCATTCTTCATATTGACAGTCGTCTATCCACATCGATATTGTGACTGCTTGTCCTCTGAGGCCCCCTGGTGGTACAATGTGTGAAGTGACACAGCCATCTTTCCACAGTCTTGCCCTTCTGGGTTCACTCAGTATTATTACCTCATACACTGATTATTATTATTTTTTATTATCTCAGATATTTTGTTTTTTTTTTCTCGTAATCTATTTTTACTTTGTGTTTCTTGTACCTCATTCAGCCGCATAGATTATTCAACTTCCCTTTTGGTTTTAGTTGGATAAGTACAGATCTACTGAATATTTTGCTTCAGTTCCTTACTATAATAGCGATATTTTTTTTTTCAGCTTTTTTTATCCCCAAAAGTTGATCCAAGTTAGATCTTCACCTTTAAAAAAAGACCCATCACCGCTCCCGACATGTCTGTTTTAATACTTGGATTACTCGTGATATAATAGTTCTGGAGTATCTTTTCTCAGCACTGTGCATTAAGCAGATCCTCTGTTACTCCTCCTGGAAATATAATGCCATTGTCCTTTTCAACAGTCTAATACTTTCAGCCCTGATTGGACAGTGTAGAAACTGGCTTCTTGGATACTAACGCCCAGTTGCCAATTTACTTATACATTTACAGGAGGAGTAACAGAGTATAATAGTTGCATAACTTTAATAAAACTGTCCTATGTCTCAAATTCTTTCCATTCTTGGAGCGCAAACATTGCTAGAAACTGAAACCTGACCTTTTTGAGAAATGAACGTTGAGCACGTATGCAGCTCTTCTGCAAAACTATGCGCCTCTATGCAATCTATCAGGACTTTGTTTCATTTGCCTCCCTTTTATAATGATCACCAGCAAAAATAGAAACTCGTGATCACAGGATCAGATGACACGTGATTCTTTTGTAGTATGCAGTCATAGCGACCCATAGATCTGCACAGGAGCTGTATACACAAATTGTTAGGATATCATTTTTTTTGCAGAATTGCTGGGACCTGCACTGATATGCAGAACGGGGCATTTTTAGGATGGAAAGGCAGCGTTCGACCACTGCACTATTCATTCCCTACGGGGCTGTTGTAAGAAGCCGAGCGCAGCAACAGTCAGTCCCATAGGAAATGAATGGAGAGGCAGTGGGTTAAGCGCACCGCTGCTTCTAAAAATGCCTCATTGGATGGATCCAAACAATCTGTAATCTTTTGGATCGGTGATAACTTCTTTCCACCAGACAATCCCTTTTAATACCATTTTTAAAAAAAAAAAAGGTAACACATGGCATCCTACTTGCGCTATTTTAATAGAAAAAATATATAATTTTTCAGTTTTATAATTTTGTGAATTTTATATATATATATATTTTTTTTTTATGAAGCAGTTTTATATATTTTTTGCACCCATGTGGCCCACGAGGTGTGTATGGGGATTGTAACATCATCTTCCGGATATACACTTTATGTCCGGGCCAATTCCCACTAGATATTATGGGATGAGGTTTTTTTTTTGCTGCTAATGCTACTGAAAATACTTTGGAAAAAGTTATTACAGATTATGGATCTTTTTCTTTTTAAATAAAAAAAGAAACCCATTGCTGAGCCCATATTCGTAAAAGTGAGGGGTGAGGCACAGAACTCCTCATACCTCAGTGATATTGTTGCAGGCTACACGATGGCGCCCCCTACAGCTGCAGACTCAGGAAGCCACACTTCTTCTTCACTCCCCTGTTCACACAGAGTTTTGGTGACGTGCTGCGGTAATCTCAGCGTCCGTGTGTAGCATGCTTAGAAATGCGATGTTTGCTGGCTATTCTGATTTCCTTTTTTTTTGTTTAGTATTTCAGAACTTTGTTTTTAACAAAAAATTAAATCCGTTTGTTTCATAGAAATGTAACATTGTCACATTTTTTTAAGAATCATAAAAATGTTATTTGTTTGCATAGCGACTGGTGTCGATTTTCCTTATTATTCATGCGCCAACATATTCCACAGGACTGTACACAAACCGTAAAAGTTGGAGCTCTCTCCTTTTTTTCTAGTGGAGCTTACAATCCACTTTTCATATCTGGGTACGTTCACACATGACAAAATCAGTGCAGATGGCTGCAGCTTATTACTGTAGCTGCAAAGTGGGTGAGACATGAACAACTCTCCTATACGCTCCCAAAAATTTAGTTTAATTTAAAGGGAATCTGTCATCAGGAATTCACCCCCAAACTATATTACATGCCCATGTAGCTCTTTCAAAGACAAGTCCAACAATACCTTCACATGGACAGTCCCTTCCTCCATTACTGAGAAATCAGCTTTTGAACTGATATGCAAATAAGGCTGAAGAGCTATGGTAGATCTGAAGCTTCTGTCACTCCAGCTCTGTTCCCTGCCTCTATGCTGTGTGACTTCACAGTTGTAAATACATTTTATTTTGTGTTCCTTTGAATTGATAGGAATGACAGATTGTCAGACTGTGTTTATATGCAGGTGACATTCACACTTGTACCCAGGCTATATAGTGAATTCAGAATGACAATGATGAAAAACATCTGAGGTTTCACAATGGCCCCCGCCACAGAGACGTGCAACACAATACTATGATCTGACTAGTAATACTCCATAAAATCACAGGAAAATGAGTAAATTCCAATGAATGTAGAGAAAAAATGCAATTTCAGTCATCACCTGTTTATGACATTGAATGCGCATGGGTCATTCTGTTCATTATTAGTGATAAGCGAGCACTAAAATGCTTGGGTGCTCGATGCTCGGGTTGAGCAAATTGGAATACTCGGGTGCTCGACCCGAGCAACGCGCCCAATGTAAGTATGGGAAACTCGAGTATTTTTCAGGCGGCTCCCCTCGGCGGTCTGCAGAGGGCCTAAAAATTGCCCAAATCGCTGGGAACAGTGGTCAAATGACACGGGAACAGCATGGGGAAGACCCCTGGAAGCATCTCTGACTCCCAGGTCACTGCTGTCAACAACGTTGTCAGAGTATTACGCCACTTTGACGGATTCACAATAAAACATACAAAAACAAAATGGATTTTCCTGGGAAATATGTTAAGGAACATCCTTTCCAGGGTAATGACTTGTATATAAGGCAAAATAAATAACCAAAAACAAAAATACTCCTCCACACCTTTGGTTATGTTCACACGTAGCGTTTTTGATGCGTTTTTGCACTTTTGAATTGCTTTCAACAAAGACAAATGCATTCACTGGGAAATGTCATTTTAACATTTTACAACCTTATCTGGCCATGTAGTGTGTGACACATCATCAGACACATGTCTTTTCAGTACTGTATGCATGAGAACAGCATGGGGAAGACCTCTGGAAGCATTTCTGAATCTCAGGTCACTGCCTAAAAGTGTGCTCATCATAAGTGATCCTTGGCGCATGCGAAGATGCCTACCGCCATGCACCTGTCGTTGCAGACTTACAACAATCACCGTCCACGTCCTTGTCCCAGTGAAGCGTTCAGTTGTCCCTACCCCATTCCTTGGAATACAAGCGCAAGTATGCAGCCAGCCACCCACCCACCCACCCACAGGCCGCAACACTAAACTGTCAGATTTCTGGGCAGCTGCTTGCACTTGAAATATGACCTTTTAGGCTCGTGGAGGCGGAAGCTTTTCACAAACTCATGCCGGCAGCGGCCGGGTGTCCATACTCAGTCCCAAGCCGCCACTATTTCTCCCGGTATCGTCTCCGCCTTCAACAAGCACGGGTCCCACAACATTATCCGTGCCCTCCCCAGTGCACTTACTGGGAAGGACCGCCTAACCACAAACACGTGGACACAGGTGAATGTGGCCAGGGACGGTACGGAGCCAGTCCACAGCTTTTTTTGCTGAGCGTTGTATTTAGCTAGGTGAAAGGACTGGCATAGAGGGAAACCGTATCTTCCCTGGGTGTCATTTCTCCCAGGAAGTCCTGTAATGCAGCTTGTTGCAGAAGCAATGGCAGCCCGTCCAACATCAACTCGCACTTGTCGGTGGTGCTTTGACTGACACACAAACATCTTTGCGTATTTAATTTCATGAATACAGAGTTGGACAATGGCCTGATCTGCAATGCTTTTTAAGAAATAACATGCATAAGCATGTCCGATCCACATTAAAAAAGCAGCCATAGAGTGTCCGGGAACCTTCCCCCACACTTTTCTTAGCCAGGGCTGCTTCTCGGCAGGGTTGGACGGGCCCACCAGAGAACCGGAGACTCCTCCGGTGGGCCCTGGCTTCTCCTTCAGGAGAGTTCATAGTGCCGAGGTGAGGCCATGATGATGATAGAAGCCACCATCTGCTTAGTTTTCTGTTACTTGGAATGCAAGCGCAAGTATGCAGCCAACCACCCACCCTCCCACAGGCTGCAACACTAAACTGCGAGATTTCTGGTCAGCTGCTTGCACTTGAAATATGGCCTTTTAGGCTCGTGGAGGCGGAATCTTTTTACAACCTCATGCCGGCGGCGGCCGGGTGTCCATACTCAGTCCCCAGCCGCCACTATTTCTCCCGGTATCGTCTCCGCCTCCCACAAGCACAGGTCCCACATTACCCGTGCCCTCCCCAGTGCACTTACTGGGAAGGACCGCCTACTCACAAACACGTGGACAGGTGAATGTGGCCAGGGACGGTACCACAGCTTTTTTTGCTGAGAGTTGTATTTAGCTCGGTGAAAGCATAGAGGGAAACTGTATTTACTCTGGGTGTCATTTCTCCGTCACCAGGTTCCGCCCATTGTCACACACGACCATGCCTGGCTGTATGTTCAGCGGTGAGAGCCACAGATCAGGCTGCTGTGTTACAGCTTTCAACAACTCTGCAGCGCTGGGCGGTTTGTCAATTAAGCATTAAGCATGTTATCTTCAGCACAACCTGTTGCCGCTTGGCCAAGGCAGTGCTGCAGTGCTGTCAGCTTATGACTGATGTGGTCATTTCGGAGATCAAGGAGGAGGTGCAGGAGCTGAACAATGTGATTACATTGAGGTTAAATTGGTGACGCTGTTTTTTATACTAAAGAAAGATCCTATTGTTTTGTTTTTTTTATGTCATTTTTTAAGACAAATGCATTCACCGGGAAATGTAATTTTAACATTTTACAACCTTATCTGGCAATGTGGTGTGTGACACATCATCAGACACTTCCTGTTTTATTTATGATGGAGGGACTCTGAAAGTCATAAAGCCTATTTTTATAGGGACATCAGACAGCCCTTACTATTCTTAAAAGGCCAGCAGTCGGCCCTCGCTATTGTTAGAGAGCCATCAGCCGGCTATGCTTTGTTGTTCCCATTATTAACAAGTGGGTCTCCTATACTGTTATTGCGTATCCAGTGACTGCAAGGGCTGCCAAAAATTTGGACGCAACCCAATACCCATTTGAAGAGACATAGAGGAGGGTCTCAGTAAAAAAAATGTTCCCATTATGAAGGAGTGGGTCTCCTATAGTGGTAATGCCCATGCTGTGACTGCAAGGGCTGCCAAAATTTGGGAAAAACCCCACTAAAAATTTAAAGACACATAGAGCAGGGCCACAGTAACGACAAATTCCATTTAGAAAGGAGAGAGTCTGCTATACAGCTATAGGGTATGCAGTGAGTCCAACGGCTGACCAATTTTAGGAAAAACCCCACTAAGAATTTAAAGACACACAGAGCAGGGCCACAGTAACAAGTACGACATGTTCCCATTAGAAAGGAGAGAGTCTGCTATACAGTTATAGGGTATGCAGTGAGTCCAACAGCTGACCAATATTAGGAAAAACCCCACTAAGAATTTAAAGACACATAGAGCAGGGCCACAGTAACAATGTACGACATGTTCCCATTAGAAAGGAGAGAGTCTGCTATACAGTTATAGGGTATGCAGTGAGTCCAACGGCTGACCAATTTTAGGAAAAACCCCACTAAGAATTTAAAGACAGACAGAGAAGGGCCACAGTAACAATGTACGACATGTTCCCATTAGAAAGGAGAGGGTCTGCTATACAGTTATATGGTGTTGAGAAGTCTGGCCCAATCCAGCCCTTGTTCATTTTTAAAAGAGTCAGCCTGTCATCATTTTCAGTTGACAGGCGGATGCGCTTATCGGTTATAATTCCACCAGCGGCACTAAAAACCCGTTCTGATAAAACGCTGGCGGCAGGGCTGGCCAGGGCCTACAAGGCATAGAGAGCCAGTTCATTCCACGTATCCAGCTTGGATACCCAATAATTATAAGGCACAGCGGAATCACGGAGGACGTTGGTACGGTCGGCAAGGTACTCCCTCAGCATCTTCCCAAACTTTGCAATCCATGTGAAAGTACCCCGCGACTCAGGGCCTGTGCGATGGGAGGGTCTGAGAAAACTCTCCCAGAACTTTAACAGTGTTCCCCTGCCTCTGCTGGATTGAAGTTGTGTCTCTCTCGCCTGTACTCCTTGGTTGTCCAACAAAGTGTGCGCTCTGCCGCCAGCGTTTTCAGATGGGAATTTTTTTAATAGTTCCGCAACAAGGGCTTTCTGGTACAGCCCCATTTTTGTAGACCTGTCCGCCTCAGGAATAAGAGATATAAAGTTCTCCTTGTAGCATGGGTCTAGAAGTGTCATCAACCAGTAATGACTGTCACCCAAAATTTTGAGAACGCGAGGGTCATGGGAAAGGCAGCGAAACATAAACTCAGCCATGTGTGCCAGACTACTAACAGGCAAGACTTCCGTGTCCTCACCAAGAGGATGACTGACCATGCTCTCCTCCTCCTCCTCTCTGTCCCCTGGCCATCCACGCTGAACAGACAGCTGTGCAGGTAGTACCGCCTATAGTGCATGAAACTAGCTCCTGTCTTTCCTCCTCTTTCTCCTCTTCCTCATTGTCACCCAATCCACGTTGGGATGAGATGAGGCTTGGCTGTGTGTAATCACCCTGTATGGTTCCTTGCTCCATCTCATCGTGCTCCGCCTGCAATGCATCCTCTTTGATTGTGAGCAGAGAGCGTTTCAGAAGACAGAGAAGTGGGATGGTGACGCTAATTATGTCTTGGTGGACACCATCTTGGTGGAGTCCTCAAAGTTTTGGAGGATGGTACATATGTCTGACATCCATGTCCACTCCTGAGGTCTTATGTGTGGAGTCTGAACTGAATACCGACTTCCTTGTTGATGCTGGTACTCAACAACTGCCCTCTTCTGCTCACAAATCCTTCCCAACATCTGCAGTGTAGAGTTCCAACTCGTGGGGACATCACACACCAGTCTGTGAGCCGGAAGCTGCAAATGCTGCTGAAACACTGCAAGGGCGGCGGAAGCTGTAGCTGACTTTCTAAAATGGGCACACAGGCGGCGTACTTTAACAAGCAGATCCGGCAGCTCCGGGTAGGATTTGAGAAATCGCTGAACCACGCGGTTAAGCACATGGGCCAGGCATGGTACGTGTGTGAGCTCGCCTCGGCTCAGAGCCGCCACCAGGTTCCGGCCATTGTCACACAAGACCATGCCTGGCTGTAGGTTCAGTGGTGTGAGCCACAGATCTGCCTGCTCTTTCAGAGCTGTCCACAACTCTTCAGCATTGTGCAGTTTGTCACCTAAGCATATTAGCTTCAGCACAGCCTGTTGCTGTTTGGCCGAGGCAGTGCTGCAGTGCTTCCAGCTTGTGACTGATGTGGTCATTTCGGAGATGGAGGCTGAAGAGGAGGAGGAGGATGAGGTGCAGGAGCTGTAGACCGTGGGGGCAACCCTGATTGACCGGGCCTGCAATCCTTGGCGTCGGGAGGACATGTTCCGTCCCAAGGTCCGACTGGGTCCTGGCTTCCACTATGTTAACCCAGTGTGCCGTCAGCGAGATGTACCATCTCAAAGTCGGATGCTTTGCTGCCATGTCCCTGATCATGCTGGTGGTGGTCAGGCTGGTTGTTTTGCCACCCCTGCTGATGCTGGCCTGGCAGGTGGTGCAAATGGCCTTTTTGGAGTTATCGGCAGAGTCTTTAAAAACCAACCAGGCTCGGGAAGACCTAACAGTTGTACTGGCAACTTCCTTCGTGTTGGTGTTAGGGAAACGGTTGCCTGCCTTCTGTCTGCGGCCCCCACACTGCTTCTTCCTGCCTGTTGGGGTGCTCTGCCTCCCTCCCCCTGTGTGCTGCTGTCCTCGCTCTGCATGTCCTCTTGCCAGGTTGGTCAGTTACTATATCATCCACCACCTCGTCTTCCACTTCCGCACCCTGGTCCTCCTCCTGACTTTCTGGCAATTGTGTCTCATCATCGTCCACCTCTTGTGACACTTTCCCACCGTCGCCTTCGTGTGACCGTGGCTGCTCAAATATTTGGGCATCGCTACACGTGATCTCCTCTTGCCCTGCTTCAAGTGGACCGGGCGAGAGGCCCGAATCTATAAATGGAAAAGTGAACAGCTCTTCAGAGTGTCCAAGTGTGGGATCAGTTGCCTCTGGGTACTCGGCATGGTGGGAGGAAGGAGGATCAGGGTGAGGACTATGCGGTCCAGACTCACGGCTACTGAGACTTGACCATGTGGAAGACAGGGTGGTTGTGGTGGTGGTGGCTAAGTGACTGGAAGCATTATCCGCTATCCAACCAACAACCTTTTGACACTGCTCTGGGTTCAATAGTGGTGTGCTGCGGTCCCCTAGAAATTGGGACAAGAAGGTCAGGCGAGAAGATGTGGGTGTTTGTTGTGACACAATTTCAGCTTGCCCACGGCCTTGTCCTCGGCCTCTGCATGCACCATTACCATCACGTCCAGTTCCCCGTCCCTTGCCACGTGCCTTGCCCATTTTAAATGGAGGACAGTATCTTCCACGCTCACTACAAATGACTGAGTTTGGAGCGAACTTATATGTGATCCGTGTGATGGAGAAAACAGAGTTTTAAATACCTGGCCTATAGGTAAGTAGTTTGACCAGCAAACTGCTGAGAATTGCTTCACTGACACACTAAAGGAAATTTTTAATGAAGGCCAGAAATGGCAGTATTTTCTGACAACGTATATGTGAGCCGTGTGACGGAGAAAACACGGTTTTAAATAGCTGGATTTCTAGTGCTGTAATATGGAAAGGACCTGGCTGTATTCTGCAGTGCCAACAAGCAAATGGCGCCGAAAAACAGTGTTCTCTGGATTGCTTTTTAAGCAAATAATGAGGATTAAGATCCAAAGAAAAGTATTCCTGGCCCCTGAGACCTGGGCCTTTGTATAGAAATATCTAACAGCAGCAGAAGGCAGAGTTGGAATGGAGCCTCTTGTACTATATGCACTGCAGTCTGCTATATACCCTGTCTGCCTGCCTATATACACTGCCTGCCTGATATCTCTGCAGATGGATTAGTCCTCAGAAGGACTGTTTGTTGAGATGGATATGTGTAATGTACGTTTTTTTCCCTATACTACCTAATACACAAGCAAATCTCTCCCTAGCTCAGCAGCAGCTCTCCCTATACTGTCTGATTCCGGAGTGACTGTGACGAGCATGGCGGCGCCAGATCTTATATAGACCTGATGACACTGTGCGGCCAGCCAATCACTGTAATGCCACAACCAACATGGCTACGGCATTACAGTGTGTGGCAGGCAATCCCTGCATGTTGATTGGCTCTCTAAAGAGCGCCAAACATGCAGGGAGAGGACCCGAGCTCCCGCCGAGCAACCCTGGAAATACTCGGCGAGCGCCGAGCAGTGAGATGCTCGGGCGAGCACCGAGCAGTAGCGAGCATGCTCACTCATCACTATTCATTATGTATCACTTAATGGTAGACATTTACAGCACAGGAACCATAAAGTGCTATACACCCTGCTCGGACTACTAGTCAGTCAGCTGTTTCTTTTTCCTCCTCCCTCTGCTCTGACCACTGGGGAGTGTGCTGTTTCCTTTGCCTCCTCGCCCTTCTCTGACCATTAGGGAGTGTGCTGTTTCCTTTGCCTCCTTACTCTGCTCAGTTCACTAAGGAGTGTGCTGTTTCCTTTGCCTCCTTACTCTGCTCTGTTCACTGGGGAGTGTGCTGTTTCCTTTGCCTCCTTACTCTGCACTGATCACTAGGGAGTATACTCTTTTTTTGCCTCCTTACTCTGCTCTGACCACTAGGGAGTATGCTGTTTTCTTTTCCTCCTTACTCTGCTCTGACCACTAGGGAGTGTGCTGTTCCCTTTACCTCCTTACTCTGCTCTGACTACTAGGGAGTGTACCGTTTTCTTTGCCTCCTTACTCTGCTGTGACCACTAGGGAGTATGCCATTTCCTTTGCCTCCTTACTCTGCTCTGTTCCCTAGGGAGTATGCTGTTTCCTTTGCCTCCTTACTCTGCACTGATCACTAGGGAGTATGCTCTTTTTTTGCCTCCTTACTCTGCTCTGACCAATAGGGAGTGTGCTGTTTCCTTTACCGCCTTACTCTGCTCTGACCACTAGGGAGTGTGCCATTTCCTTTGCCTCCTTACTCTGCTCTAATCACTAGGGAGTGTGCCGTTTCCTTTTCCTCTTTACTCTGCTCTAACCACTAGGGAGTGTGCTGTTTCCTTTGCCTCCTTACTCTGCTCTGACCACTAGGGAGTGTGCCGTTTCCTTTGCCTCCTTACTCTGCTCTGACCACTAGGGAGTGTGCAGTTTCCTTTGCCTCCTTACTCTGCTCTGACCACTAGGGAGTATGAAGTTTCCTTTGCCTCCTTACTCTGCTCTGACCACTAGGGAGTGTTCTGTTTCCTTTGCTTCCTTACTCTGCTCTGACCACTAGGGAGTGTGCTGTTTCCTTTGCCTCCTTACTCTGCTCTGACCACTAGAGAGTGTTCTGTTTCCTTTGCCTCCTTACTCTGCTCTGACCACTAGGGAGTGTGCTGTTTCCTTTGCCCCCTTACTCTGCTCTGACTACTAGGGAGTGTGCCTTTTCCTTTGTCTCCTCATCACAGGACAGATATTCCTGATAGACTTCCTGTCTGAGCAGGTTGCAGTCTGGGCATTATGTGCTAACAGAAGATAAGTTGCTCCTTTTGTAAATAATCCATTACATATTAGATGGAGGAGGAAGAATTGTTTAATAGAACCCACACTAAACCCAATAATAACTGCATGCGGTATATATTATGCAACGCATAAAACAATAACATAAGAAGCATTTCATCGATGTAAAAACATAGAAAATGAAGACAATTCGATTCCAAACACGACACATTGTGTAGGTCCTCCCAACCAAGCAGCTCTGACCTGTTGAGACATGGACTCCACAAAACCTCCGAAGGTGTCCTGTGGCATCACGGACCCAGATGTTGGCAGCAGAACCTTTAAGCCCTGGAAGTTGTGAGGTGCTGCCTCCATCGGCCTTGTTCTACCAGCACATCCTACAGATGACAACGCTATTAGTGCACGCACAATAACAATGTTCATATGCCCACCATATTAATAGAAACCTTAAACACATGACATATGAACTATGGTAACGTAAAATATAACATTTATTAGAGAATTTGATAAAATACACATAAAAAGTATATATCTGGACAAAGGGAAAAAAACATACATAGAAAGGTCAGACTCAGGGGGATACAGGCAGTGTATAAATCAGTAAAACATCCCTGCAATGCCCTATTGCAAAAAGGTGCTATGGATAGCTTGATATCAGCAAATCAATACCCCAAAGTACAATTTATTACATGGTATTACTACAGTCATGGCCAAAAGTTTTGAGAATGACACTAAAATTATATTTTCACATGATCTGCTGGCCTCTGGTTTTTATTAGTGTTTGTCTGATGTTTATATCACATACAGAAATATAATTGCAATCATATTATGAGTACCAATAGGTTATATTGACAGTTAGAATGAGTTAATGCAGCAAGTCAATATTTGCAGTGTTGCCCCTTCTTCCTCAAGACCTCTGTAATTCTCCCTGGCATGCTCTCAATCAACTTTTGGACCAAATCCTGACTGATAGCAGTCCATTCTTGCATAATCAATGCTTGCATTTTGCCAGAATTTGTTGGTTTTTGTTTGTCCACCCGTCTCTTGATGATTGACCACAAGTTCTCAATGGGATTAAGATCTGGGGAGTTTCCAGGCCATGGACCCAAAATCTCTATGTTTTGTTCCATGAGCCATTTAGTTATCACCTTTGCTTTATGGCAAGGTGCTCCATCATGCTGGAAAAGGCATTGTTGGGCGCCAAACTGCTCTTGGACGGTTGGGAGAAGCTGCTCTTGGAGGACATTCTGGTACCATTCTTTATTCATGGCTGTGTTTTTAGGCAAGACTGTGAGTGAGCCGATTCCCTTGGCTGAGAAGCAACCCCACACATGAATGGTTTCAGGATGCTTTACAGTTGGCATGAGACAAGACTGGTGGTAGCGCTCACCTCTTCTTCTCCGAATAAGCTGTTTTCCAGATGTCCCAAACAATCGAAAAGGGGATTCATCAGAGAAAATGACTTTGCCCCAGTCCTCAGCAGTCCACTCCCTGTACCTTTTGCAGAATATCAGTCGGTCCCTGATGTTTTTTCTGGAGAGAAGTGGCTTCTTTGCTGCCCTCCTTGAAACCAGCCCTTGCTCAAAGAGTCTCCGCCTCACAGTGCGTGCAGAAGCACTCACACCAGCCTGCTGCCATTCCTGAGCAAGCTCGGCACTGCTGGTAGTCCGATCCCGCAGCTGAAACAGTTTTAAGATACGGTCCTGGCTCTTGCTGGTCTTTCTTGGGCGCCCTGGAGCCTTTTTGACAACAATGGAAGCTCTCTCCTTGAAGTTCTTGATGATGCGATAGATTGTTGACTGAGGTGTAATCTTTGTAGCTGCGATACTCTTCCCTGTTAGGCCATTTTTGTGCAGTGCAATGATGGCTGCACGTGTTTCTTTAGAGATAACCATGGTTAACTGAAGAGAAACAATGATACCAAGAACCAGCCTCCTTTTAAAGTGTCCAGTGATGTCATTCTTACTTAATCATGACTGATTTATCGCCAGCCCTGTCCTCATCAACACCCACACCTGTGTTAATGGATCAATCACTAAAACGATGTTAGCTGCTCCTTTTAAGGCAGGACTGCAATGATGTTGAAATGTGTTTTGGGGGTTAAAGTTCATTTTCTGGGCAAATATTGACTTTGCAAGTACAGTAATTGCTGTTAAGCTGATCACTCTGACATTCAGGAGTATATGCAAATTGCCATTACAAAAAATGAAGCAGTAAACTTTGGAAAACTTACTATTTGTCTCATTCTCAATACTTTTGGCCATGACTGTACATAGTGCAGAGAGAGAATATCAGAAGAATATCTGTATAAAGTGCTACGTGCAAAGGCTCCATACTGATTAGACTCTTAAAGCAACAGGATAAATGTTGTCTATTGTAACTTGCTTATGGGTAATTGTTTGTAAATATCTCAAAAATCACACCTATCAAAGTGGAAGACCATGTATAATGTTGGGAAGTCCAACCAAAGCATGCAATGAGGATGTATAGTAATAATTAAAGCTCACCCCTGTGTGCTGACCAGGTCCGACGCGCGTTTCTACAGATGATCGATCGGATTGGGATCTGTCGAATTTGGAGACAAGTCTTCGTCTTGAATTAATTATGTCCCTCAAACCATTCCTGAACAGTTTTTGTATTGTGGTAGGTTGCATTTGGGAATGCGGCTGTCTTTGAGGTGTGCAATGTTTAGGTAGGTGGTAAGTGTCAAAGTAGCAGCCACATTCCACTGGAATGCCAGGAAAAAAGGTTTCCCTGCAGAATATTCCCCAGAGCCTCAAAATTCTTCTACTGGCTTGTCTTCAGTCCATAGTGCATCCGAGCGGCATCTCTTCCTCCAAATGATATAAAACAAAATGTGATTTATCAGTATAAGTCACCTTCCATCAAAAGTAAAAAAAATATTTTTTTAATAAAATTAACTATTTTTTTTAAAAAAACCTAAATGTTTGAATTACGCTCCTTTCCATCATTGAAGATAATGAATTTTTAAAATGATATTGCAAAGTCTTTAAAATTCCAATAGAACAATCAAAATATAAATTAACACGTATGGTAAATGCTGTAAACCAAAAAAAAAAAAGTACAAATACAGTCAGCGAGACCTGGCTCCGGAGCCAGATACTGGAAACGTGGACTACATTGGAGCTTCGTGGAACTTTTTTTGTACTAAATTGGTGAACGAAGGACTGTCTCTTGTTTTTCTTTCTGTCTTTTTAGGTTTTTCAGGTATCCATTTCTGGACTATATCGAATTCGGTGGATTACGGCGGACCTGCATTTTTACATTTTCTTCAATAAATTGTTGAACGAGGGATAGTGTGGGGGAGTCTTGGTGACTCTAATGTGATTCACCACTTCTGGGTCGGCTGCGGGCTGGTATTTTTAGGCTGGGAAGGCCCAATAACCATGGACCTTCCCAGCCTGATAATATCAGCTCTCAGCTGCTTTACCTTGGCTGGTTTTCAAAAATAAGAGGGACCCCACGTCATGTTTTTAAATTATTTATTTAATAGGTTATATAAGGCTAAACACCCTTTAGTGCCACATGAAAGGCAATAAAGGGTGCACGTTTATTATATGCAAGGGGCTTGTGACATTATATATGTACAGGATATCTATGTATATAAGGCATACAAAGCCATTGACTTCATGCAAATTGTGATCTGTTACCTGACATAGGCAAAACCACTGAAGATAGGACTATCTATAGGGTAACAGATGACCCGTATCATAACTCCCTCTCTTGTTAACTATTGTGTTTTATATTTCTATAAAAAAATACAATTACTTCTCCCCCATTTTATTCAAGATAAAAAAAACTTCCAAAAGGACGACTCCGCGCCCCATGTCATTAAGTGTTATTCCACGTACACATATATACTGTTTATACGGCGCAGACACCATGTAATGCTATGTGCATCTTTATCAATGTGGGAATATTTTCCTTGGCAATTTTATAAAATCATAACGACCGGATAAATTAAAAAGAGGCATTAAATAGAGATTGTGCCTTCCACGACTCAAATGGAGGGCATTTATTAAAATTAGTGTAAGGGAAAAGTGGAGCATTTGCTCATATCATCGAATCAGATTCCACCTTTTATTTTTCAGAGGCGTTTTGGTAAAAGAATGGACTAATTTGATCGTTTGTTAGGCCACGTTCACACGCTCAGTCAGGGCCGGCTCCAGGTTTTTCTGGGCCTCGGGCGAAAGAGTCTCAGTGGGCCCTTTTAACACATACACGATTCATGATGCACAGATACGGCGGAGAAATAAATATATAAATATATATATATATATATATATTTATTTATTTATTTATTACACATGGCCCAGCCTGCCCCCTCATCCTTCACATACGCAGACATATGCGCGCGCACACACGGTACGCAGACATATGCACACGCACACACGGTACGCAGACATATGCATGCACACACGGTACGCAGACATATGCGTGCGCACACACGGTACGCAGACATATGCGCGCGCACACACGGTACGCAGACATATGCATGCACACACACGGTACGCAGACATATGCACGCACACACGGTACGCAGACATATGCGTGCGCACACACGGTACGCAGACATATGCGTGCGCACACACGGTACGCAGACATATGCGTGCGCGCACACGGTACGCAGACATATGTGTGCGCACACGGTACGCAGACATATGCGCGCACACACGGTACGCAGACATATGCACGCACACACACGGTACGCAGACATATGCACGCACACACGGTATGCAGACATATGCGTGCGCACACACGGTACGCAGACATATGCGTGCGCACACACGGTACGCAGACATATGCGTGCGCACACACGGTACGCAGACATATGCACACATACAGACATACACATAGATAAAACAGACAAATATATATACACAGTCATATACACTGACATTCACATACATGCACTCACACAGACCCATTACTAATATTTTTAATATGGGGATTGGGGAAGCCTCACTCACCTGTCCCCGGTCCAGTGTCCTGTCCAGCAGCTCCTCGGGTATGGGGCAGTGCAGGGCCCCCGGCGTGTCACAGACTTCATGGCCCTGGAACATCAGAGGGGCCCACTTGCGGTCGGGTCCGGGCCCCTCCCGCCCATCTGTGCAGGACCTCCGCTCCGATGGTGTTTGATTGCCGGCACTCCCCCAGACATGGCCGCGCGCTGTGCGGCTGTGTCTGCTAGTAATGACGCGGCAGGAGCGACACACAAGCACAATTAAAGGTGCAGTGCCGTCGACCCTGCCGTGTCATTACTAGCAGACACAGCCGGACAGCGCGCGGCCATGTCTGGGGGAAGTGCCGGCAATCAAGCAGCGCCTGCGTCCCTGAACAGGTGCCGAGGAAGCGGCCAGGGCCCCGACAGTGAGTGGGCGGGTGGGTGTGTGGGCCCGGCCCCGACAGTGAGTGGGCGGGTGGGTGTGTGGGCCCGGCCCCGACAGTGAGTGGGCGGGTGGGTGTGTGGGCCCGGCCCCGACAGTGTGTGGGCCCGGCCCCGACAGTGAGTGGGCGGGTGGGTGTGTGGGCCCGGGCCCCGACAGTGAGTGGGCGGCTGGGCCCCTCTGATTTTCCAGGGCCCCGGCACTTGCCCGGGTACGCCGGGTGCTGACGCCGGCCCTGCGCTCAGTATTCGGTCAGTATTTTACATCAATAATTATAAGCCAAAACCAGGAGTGGAACAATCAGAGGAAACACGTCACCACTTCTGTAATTTATCACCCACTCCTGATTTTGGCTTACATATACTGATGTAAAATACTGACCAAATACTGAACATGTGAACGTGGCCTTAGAGCTCCATATTTTCTCGGCACTAATCTTGATTAATATAAATCAAATGAAGGAAAATATAATCCAATATACAAACTGTACATTTTAACTTTTAGCATTTACAAAAGATTGGGCCTCTGGAAATCCAACATGCCTGATCCCATTTTCTTCTGAATTTCATACACATTAGATTGTTCACATTTGGGGATTCATCCGACTTTTATCCAATGTCTACAGGCAGATGAACTTCTGAATTTTTTTTAATACTTCCATTTTTTTGTTTTGGGTGGAAATCCGTTTTATTAGAGCCAGTTGTTCATGGCCTTCGTCATTCATCTATTTATTTCTTGGTCCGGTATGATGCATCTTGAAAAAAACACAGCAGTCCTGAAAATGAATGTGTCGTACAAAAGTCTGAGTAGCAAATTACATAAAAGACTGTCAAGAGCGTGACATGTTAAATAAATTTAATGCATATGGACGGCGCTCACACAATGAGGTCATTTATTAATTGCCACCACCCATCCTATAGAGAAGCTCAAGCTTTTTTTTCTACTGGGGCCTCCCCAGGATAGATCTAGATGAGGTCCAGGCCTCCCCATCTATAGTGGAAGTCCATGTGCAAATAAAAAAACTCTCCGCTTTTCTTTTTTCTCTCCGGAGCTCAATATAACAAAAAAACAAGTGCAGAATGAGTCAATTATAGTGCTAAAATATAGACTGCTGCAGCCACATAAAGGGCTGTGCATCCTGCCTGCGTTTGCTAACTTTTTAAATGCCGCTGTCAATCTCTGACAGCAGCATTCAACATGTGCCACTCTGGGGGCACGTCCTTTCAGGAGCCCATTGGCATGCCCGTGACATGATCGCAGGGTGCTGATGGGATGCCACTACAGTCGGGGGTCTGCTGATGACCCTTGTGCTTGCCATGATGTTTCTCATGTGAAAGCCAGCCTGTTGTCGGCGTTCATAGGAGATTGTAATTTTAGCTATACATAGCAGTGCTGATGCGCTGCTATGTATAGCACAGTCGATCAGACAATCGCAGCTTCAAGTCCCCTAAGGGGACTATTAAACACGGTAAGAAGTAAAAAAAAAAAGTAAAAAAGTAAATAAAAAAGTTTTAGAACAAATAATATATATTTTTTTATAAATCACCCCATTAAAAATAAAGCAATTAAAAAAACTATTAAAAAAATACAATATCGCCTTATTCGTAAAAGTCCAATTTATTAAAATATAAAAGAAATTAATCAGATCGGTAAACGACGCAACGAGAAGAAAATCAAAACACCACAAATACGTTTTTCTGGCAGCAGCAACATTGCAATAAGAGGCGATCAAAATATCGTATCTACCCCAAAATGGTATCAATAAAAACGTCAGTTCAGGGCGCAAAAAATAAGCCCTCACCCGGCCCCAGATCTCGCAAACTGACAATGCTATGGGTCTAGGAAAATGGCGATACAAGCAAATATTTTTTTCTACAAATTTCTGAATTTTTCTTCACCACTTAAATAAAAAACATATACAGGTGCATCTCACTAAATTAGAATATCATCAAAAAGTTCATTTATTTCAGTTCTTCAATACAAAAAGTGAGACTCATATATTATATAGAGTCATTAGAGTCATGATCGCCTCCATGCCACATTGCCGCATTGATGCAGTAATTGATGCAAAAGGAGCCCCGACCAAGTATTGAGTGCATTTACTGAACATACATTTCAGTAGGACAACATTTCGGATTTTAAAAACATTTTTCAAGCTGTTGTTATAAAGTATTCTAATTTACTGAGATAATGACTTTTGTGTTTTCATTGGCTGTAAGCCATAATCATCAACATTAATAGAAATAAACACATGAAATAGATCCCTCTGTGTGTAATGACTTTATAATATAGGAGTTTCACTTTTTGTATTGAAGGACTGAAATAAGTTTACTTTTTGATGATATTCTAATTTAGTGAGATGCACCTGTATATACATATTTGGTATCTTCATATTGTACTGACCTAGAGAATCATATTGCCAGGTCAGTTTTACCGTATGGTGAACATGGTAAATACAAAAACCTAAAAAAAAAAAAGGTTAAATTGCACTTTTTTTGCAATTTCAACGCACTGGGAATTTTTTCCCACTTTCCAGTGCATCATGTGATAAAATGAATGGTGTCATTCAAAAGTATACCTCGTCCCACAAAAAAAAACAAGCCCTCATACGGCTATGTGGACAGAAACATAAAAAAGTTTTGGCTCTTGGAAGAAAGAGAGGAAAAATGCAAACAGGAAAAACAAATGGAAAATCGACTGGGGGTGAAGGAGATATGACTTAAGCTACTTTCTAACTCCCCTACAAACAGTTTGGCTGAATTGCTTACATTTTTCCTTACATTTTTCATTCCCCATTTATATTAGATTGACAGCTTGTCCCACTGAAGTCGTCATACTTGATCAACTAAAAGTAGTTAGTTATCCACCTTTGGGGACAGTTTTTTTTTTTATTTAATTGGAGCTAAAAATCATTTTTTTTGTAATTGGGTTTTATTGAATTTTTTTTTTATTGTTGGCTGCAGAATGAGTTAGCTAAGAATCCATCAGTGAGATCATTCTGACTGGAGAGTTTGTAATTCTTTCGTCTTTTTTCTGAGCTCCTCTCAGCTGATTTATCTTCAACTCTGCTCTGATGTGGTTTGTCATTATAATTCAGCTCGCCAACAAAGTCTTTGTTAACACATTTTACTGCCAATACTGCTAATTTTTTAATGAAACCCAACTGCAAAAATTATATTTAGCCCAAAATACATGTACTTATTGGAAGTAAAAAAATAAGAAAAAAATTTCCCCCGAACGTGACAAACTTTTTTACGGTAAACCTCTCCCAACAGACCACTTGTTTATTAGGCCAGATTTCCTTTAAGAGACTTTTCAGTTCTATCATACGCTATACTGGCCTCTTCTTTGGGAGGATCAAAACTGAAAAAGACCACCTTTTATTTCTATGTGGGCGACTGTTTCTAAGAGATTTAACCTTCCAGAGTAGAAAATTTATAATTTTATTTCAAAAAAAATTTTCTTATGTTTTTGGATGGTTTTGGTGTCGTCTGGGCAAATATCACTGGCTCCTCAACCTGGGATTAGTACTAAATTGGAAGAATTTTATACACTTCTGGCTCTGTTTCAATCTGCAGATCATAGGCCTGCCAGAAGTGGAAGAAGTATTTTCAATCTATTGCACTACTTCCTCCTGTCCTGCGGGGGCAGCAGATAAATATCACAGTATTGGTCTAACTTTGTTGCACATCCTTGTGGGACAATTTTAAAAAGTTCACTGGGTGCAGTCAGATGAAACTTTAATTATGAGTCACTTCGCAATTCCATACTAACACAATCTAAAAGAGCAGACCCAGGTAAGACAACTCTTGGATACAAAGTTGGATCTAGAACATATGTTCCGTCGTCTCTTGCTTGTTTCCACTCTCACAGCACATAGGTGGGACGGGATGGAGTTGTGCGTATTCTTGTTCAATGCTGTCCATCAGGGCTTCCTCTGTGTCATCGTATCCCATGGGGGATGGTGCTTCTGTAGGAGCAGGACACATGTGTGACTGCCTGAGAGTAACAGGAAAATGCAGAATTTAATCAGAGGTAAAATGCACATGGCCGTGTAGCTTCCCACTTTGTCTTTGTAAGAGTACAAACAGAATTTTTAAGTAAAAAAAAACAATAATTTTAAGCATTTATTATAACTTTTTTTGGTGGTGTTGTTCCTGAGCATTACAAAAACCTATGATAAAACAGACAGAAAAATTCTATAGCCAGAATGTTGTGTATAAAAAAAAATAATGCCACTGACCTGAAAAATCAAATCATTATATATAGTACATTTCATATTCTAAAGGACCATGTCAGTTTTTTGTATTGTTCCCTCCACTAACCATCAGTAATCTGTGCACTAAAATACTTAGCCATCATTGACGTCTCCCGTTTACAGCGCTGCTCCAGTCTACTGCTGCATTATGTCACTGCAATTGTGACCAGCTGGCTCACACAGTGTCTGTCACAGACTCTCACAGAGTTACATTAAGGAAGGTCCGCCGTCTGAGCCGGCAAGTCAGAGCTGTCGTCAGATTATGCAGGAGAGGACCAGAGCAGCGCTGAAAACGGCAGAAGACAACAATGGCTAAGTATATAAATGCACACACATTACTGATGACTAATGGTGGGAGTGGTCCTTTTATATAGACTTTAAAGAAGGGGGTCCTAATCAGTGATTGACAGCCTTTGTTGTATGCAAATAGAGATAGATGTCAATCATGATTAGCACCACCCACTGAACTTCCGAGCCCAAAATTAGCAGGGAATAAAATATAAGAGGGACTAAGTCTTTTTTCACAAACCTATATACCAATCTGCTCAGCTGTGCAACATGCTGCTGACAGATTGTACAGCGTTTCCAGGCTGTCAGGTTCCCTTTAATAATAAAAATGATCTTGAGATCCCAAATAAATTGCTGTGTGACACAGTCCATGGATCTCTTGGATGTACCTTCCCTGCAATTCTTCCATTTACCGTATATAGAAATAAAATGTTATAGGAAGAATCACTGAGAATTTTTTCATACGTACATGGGTAAATTGTTGTTTTCAAGATCAAAGACCCTTGTGGTTCCTGGGGCCTAAAATGGAAAAAAACATTGTTAATATGTTGAATCACGTTGACTTTGGTAACCATTTGTGGTTGACATATTATCCAGAAAACACAATACAATGGGCGCTGATATGATCCAGTCGGCCCTAACAAACGGGCTGCTCTTCTTCAACGTCCATTTTATATTTAAAGGGGTTGTCTGGTGAAAACGAGTTATTACCTATCCATAATGGCATAACTTATTGATTGATAGGAGTCCGACTGCTGGGACTCGCACCGATTCGCAGGGGAAACAATTCTTTATCCCCGATGGGGAACTTTTATCACCATTAGAATTGAGCGGAGGAGCACATGCCTGACCAATGCTCCATTTATTCTTCATGGGGCTGCAAGAAAAAGCCAAGCCTATGTCAGCCCCTTAGGGATCGATTGCACCGGTTGTCGAACATGCGCATTGTCACATCATTCAAATAGAGATAAGAGTGCACCATCGGGGATAAATATTCCCCGACATTAGGACGTAGAATCCTTTTCTTCGCAATTGAATTTTGTAGATGAGTTACAAGTGTTGAGCATTAAAACGCTTGAAAATAAAGTAACAAAAAGAAAAGGAAGTAAAATTATTTTAGACTGTCAATCATACAATGAGGGCAACTGTCTATACGAGCTATAATGATATTCCTCAATTTCATGATGATATTGATTTTGTTATTGACTAGAAACACTTACATGTGGATCATTCATTGAATCTCCCTTGTTTGGTACTTAAAGAAGCACTCCTCCTCCTCCTCCCATCAAAGTTTTTATCCTCTTAATATATTGCAATCATCATATCATATGGCACTTTGTACTTACAATTGCTCATTTTGCCTTTCTACCCAGCTAATTCTTCTCTTTTCTCTGCTCTATATAGAAACAGGAAGTCTCTTGTCCCTGCAGAAATTATTCCCTTCTTCAACTCCTGACCCAGTTGCCCCACTTCTGCCTACTGCCTTTAACTTTTGCAGTGACTGAAGAGTTGAAGATTGGCACTCCATACATGAATATATAAGAAATATTGTATCTAGACTAATGTCACTTTGAAAAATGAAGGGTTTTTGCGCATAATTTGGCCAATTTATGTGTGCCCATCAACCACGACAAGGTCACCTTCGTATGATGGGAAACTACGCTACGCTACCACTGGATATGCCACTCTTGGGCTGTAAGCCTGTATGGACAATATGTCTCTGCTTGGGCTTTTAACCTACAATGTATGGGCTGGTAGAGCTAGTTAAAACCACCTGTGACTGAATGGGAGGGACACATGGTCAGAAAAAAGGCTGTCAAACTTCTAATAGTGTGAACACGTACCTGCTGCAATGCTCCAGGAGCGGGATCCCAAAAATGATTAATAGAAAAAAAGAGAGGGGTCGCTCACTGGTCTATTCGGGTGCTCTGAAGAAAAGAGTAATCTCAATTGCAAAAAGAACTTCGGCACTCCATACATGAATATATAAGAAATATTGTATCTAGACTAATGTCACTTTGAAAAATGAAGGGTTTTTGCGCATAATTTGGCCAATTTATGTGTGCCCATCAACCACGACAAGGTCACCTTCGTATGATGGGAAACTACGCTACGCTACCACTGGATATGCCACTCTTGGGCTGTAAGCCTGTATGGACAATATGTCTCTGCTTGGGCTTTTAACCTACAATGTATGGGCTGGTAGAGCTAGTTAAAACCACCTGTGACTGAATGGGAGGGACACATGGTCAGAAAAAAGGCTGTCAAACTTCTAATAGTGTGAACACGTACCTGCTGCAATGCTCCAGGAGCAGGATCCCAAAAATGATTAATAGAAAAAAAGAGAGGGGTCGCTCACTGGTCTATTCGGGTGCTCTGAAGAAAAGAGTAATCTCAATTGCAAAAAGAACTTCGGCACTCCATACATGAATATATAAGAAATATTGTATCTAGACTAATGTCACTTTGAAAAATGAAGGGTTTTTGCGCATAATTTGGCCAATTTAACTAGCTCTACCAGCCCATACATTGTAGGTTAAAAGCCCAAGCAGAGACATATTGTCCATACAGGCTTACAGCCCAAGAGTGGCATATCCAGTGGTAGCGTAGCGTAGTTTCCCATCATACGAAGGTGACCTTGTCGTGGTTGATGGGCACACATAAATTGGCCAAATTATGCGCAAAAACCCTTCATTTTTCAAAGTGACATTAGTCTAGATACAATATTTCTTATATATTCATGTATGGAGTGCCGAAGTTCTTTTTGCAATTGAGATTACTCTTTTCTTCAGAGCACCCGAATAGACCAGTGAGCGACCCCTCTCTTTTTTTCTATTAATCATTTTTGGGATCCCGCTCCTGGAGCATTGCAGCAGGTACGTGTTCACACTATTAGAAGTTTGACAGCCTTTTTTCTGACCATGTGTCCTTCCCATTCAGTCACAGGTGGTTTTAACTAGCTCTACCAGCCCATACATTGTAGGTTAAAAGCCCAAGCAGAGACATATTGTCCATACAGGCTTACAGCCCAAGAGTGGCATATCCAGTGGTAGCGTAGCGTAGTTTCCCATCATACGAAGGTGACCTTGTCGTGGTTGATGGGCACACATAAATTGGCCAAATTATGCGCAAAAACCCTTCATTTTTCAAAGTGACATTGGTCTAGATACAATATTTCTTATATATTCATGTATGGAGTGCCGAAGTTCTTTTTGCAATTGAGATTACTCTTTTCTTCAGAGCACCCGAATAGACCAGTGAGCGACCCCTCTCTTTTTTTCTATTAATCATTTTTGGGATCCCGCTCCTGGAGCATTGCAGCAGGTACGTGTTCACACTATTAGAAGTTTGACAGCCTTTTTTCTGACCATGTGTCCCTCCCATTCAGTCACAGGTGGTTTTAACTAGCTCTACCAGCCCATACATTGTAGGTTAAAAGCCCAAGCAGAGACATATTGTCCATACAGGCTTACAGCCCAAGAGTGGCATATCCAGTGGTAGCGTAGCGTAGTTTCCCATCATACGAAGGTGACCTTGTCGTGGTTGATGGGCACACATAAATTGGCCAAATTATGCGCAAAAACCCTTCATTTTTCAAAGTGACATTAGTCTAGATACAATATTTCTTATATATTCATGTATGGAGTGCCGAAGTTCTTTTTGCAATTGAGATTACTCTTTTCTTCAGAGCACCCGAATAGACCAGTGAGCGACCCCTCTCTTTTTTTCTATTAATCATTTGTGGGATCCCGCTCCTGGAGCATTGCAGCAGGTACGTGTTCACACTATTAGAAGTTTGACAGCCTTTTTTCTGACCATGTGTCCTTCCCATTCAGTCACAGGTGGTTTTAACTAGCTCTACCAGCCCATACATTGTAGGTTAAAAGCCCAAGCAGAGACATATTGTCCATACAGGCTTACAGCCCAAGAGTGGCATATCCAGTGGTAGCGTAGCGTAGTTTCCCATCATACGAAGGTGACCTTGTCGTGGTTGATGGGCACAAATAAATTGGCCAAATTATGCGCAAAAACCCTTCATTTTTCAAAGTGACATTAGTCTAGATACAATATTTCTTATATATTCATGTATGGAGTGCCGAAGTTCTTTTTGCAATTGAGATTACTCTTTTCTTCAGAGCACCCGAATAGACCAGTGAGCGACCCCTCTCTTTTTTTCTATTAATCATTTTTGGGATCCCGCTCCTGGAGCATTGCAGCAGGTACGTGTTCACACTATTAGAAGTTTGACAGCCTTTTTTCTGACCATGTGTCCCTCCCATTCAGTCACAGGTGGTTTTAACTAGCTCTACCAGCCCATACATTGTAGGTTAAAAGCCCAAGCAAAGACCTATTGTCCATACAGGCTTACAGCCCAAGAGTGGCATATCCAGTGGTAGCGTAGCGTAGTTTCCCATCATACGAAGGTGACCTTGTCGTGGTTGATGGGCACACATAAATTGGCCAAATTATGCGCAAAAACCCTTCATTTTTCAAAGTGACATTAGTCTAGATACAATATTTCTTATATATTCATGTATGGAGTGCCGAAGTTCTTTTTGCAATTGAGATTACTCTTTTCTTCAGAGCACCCGAATAGACCAGTGAGCGACCCCTCTCTTTTTTTCTATTAATCATTTTTGGGATCCCGCTCCTGGAGCATTGCAGCAGGTACGTGTTCACACTATTAGAAGTTTGACAGCCTTTTTTCTGACCATGTGTCCCTCCCATTCAGTCACAGGTGGTTTTAACTAGCTCTACCAGCCCATACATTGTAGGTTAAAAGCCCAAGCAGAGACATATTGTCCATACAGGCTTACAGCCCAAGAGTGGCATATCCAATGGTAGCGTAGCGTAGTTTCCCATCATACGAAGGTGACCTTGTCGTGGTTGATGGGCACACATAAATTGGCCAAATTATGCGCAAAAACCCTTCATTTTTCAAAGTGACATTAGTCTAGATACAATATTTCTTATATATTCATGTATGGAGTGCCGAAGTTCTTTTTGCAATTGAGATTACTCTTTTCTTCAGAGCACCCGAATAGACCAGTGAGCGACCCCTCTCTTTTTTTCTATTCTTCTGAAGAGTTGAAGAGTCATACAGGTAAAACTGACCTCCTGTTTCTACACAGAGTTTAGAAGGATTGTTATTAATCACGTGATGTCATAGACCTAAAGGAAAAGAGAAGAATTAGCTGGGTAGAAAGGCAAAATGAGCAATTGTAAGTACACAGTGCTGTATAATATGATGACTGCAATATATTAAGAGGTTACAAATTCTGATGGGAGAGGAGGAGTACTTCTTTAATTGCACCAAAGTTCAAAATTCACTTACTGGAATGTCTCTTTCCTTGAGTCCAAAGGCAGCATGCACAAAGAGTTAACAGAAGAAAACTATTAGATTAATTTAATCAGTTAACTAATTAGGCAGTTGTACCCCATAAAAAGTAGGAAGTAGAGAGAGACATCATATTTGAATACAGAAATGATTTTATTAGAGGGAGATTATTTGTGCTTCCTTTGGACTTAAGGAAAGAAAAATTACGATAAGCAAATTTTAACCTTCCTTATCGCCCTACAGGCCGCACACACAAAGGCATTGGAAAATCAATATTACACAAAAGGAGAAATTGTAGCACTCATCACCACTTGTCTGCCAAAGGCTAAAGCTCTAGCATCAGATATGTTTAGTCTGTAGTGTTTAGCAAATGTACAAGAAGAAGCCCCGGTATCTGTCCTGCATATTTAGTCCAAAGATATTTAATGAGGTTCGGCCCAAGACACAGCCATGGAACACGTAGAGTGAGCTTTAATTGGTGAAGTAAGTTATAAGCTGAGACAATAGACCCTTTGATCCATCGGACTAGCATTGATTTACTACCCTTAAAACCTTTCTTTTGGCCCTGAAATTGGAGAAACAAAGCATCTTCAGTGCAGAATTCTCTTGACCTGTCATGATACTGCTCTTTTCAGTGCATCTACCTACAGTAGTGTTCAAAATAATAGTCGTCCAATATGACTAACCAGATTAATCACTGTTTTTGGTATAAATTCTATTACCACATGTCAAGCCATTTACCAGTTGGTGCAGTAGATTCTAAGAAAACCAACAGACTCGGCATTCATGATCTGCAGGTTTTTGAGTCGGAGTATTTGAATTGAAAAGGGATGTGTTCAAAATAATAGCAGTGTGGAGTTCAATTAGTGAGGTCAATCATTCTGTGAAGAAACAGGTGTGAATCAGGTGGCTCTTATTTAAGGGTGAAGCCAGCACATGTTGTACATGCATTTCTCCTTAAAAGCCTGAGAAATATGGGTCTTCGAGACATTGTTCAGAAGAACTTTGATTAAAAAGTTGATTGGGTAAAACTTATAAAGAAGTGCAGACAATGATAGGCTGTTCAGCTAAAATGATCTCCAATGCTTTAAAATGGAAAGAAAAACCAGAGAGAAGTGGAAGAAAACAGATCGAAGAATAGCCAGACTGGCAAAGACTCAGCTAATGATCAGCTCCTGTGACAGTTATAAGACGGCTGTGTAAAGCTAATCTCTTAGCAAGAAGTCCCCGCAAAGTCTCACTGTTAAAAAAAAAAAGACATGTACTGAAGCGGATACAATTTGCCAAAGAACACATCAACTGGCCTAAGGAGAAATGGAGAAACATTTTATGGATTGATGAAAGTAAAGTTGTTCTTTTTGGGTCCAAGGACCACAGACAGTTCGTCAAACTCTGCATTCAAGCCACAGTACACTCTGAAGACAGTGAACTATGGTGGTGCAAGCATCATGATATGGGCATGTTTCTCTTACTATGGTGATGGACCTATTTACCGCATACCAGGAATCATAGACTAGTTTGCATATATTAAAATACTTGAAGAGGTCATGTTGCCTTACGCTGAAGAGTATATGCCCTTGAAATGGATTTCAACAAGACAACGACCCTAAGCACACCAGTAAACGATCAAAATCTTGGTTCCAGTCCAACAAAATTGAGGATTTGGAGTGGCCAGCCCAATCCCGGACCATAATCCGATAGAATACTAGTGGGGGTGACATCAAAAAGGCCGTTTCTGAGGCAAAGCCAACAAATGCCAAAAAATTGTGGGATGTAGTCAAAGCATCCTGGGCGGGAATAATAGTTGACAGGTGCCAGAAGTTGGTTGACTCTACGCAACATAGATGCAAAGCAGTTCTAAAAAACTGTGGGTATACAACTAAATATTAGGTTAATGATTCACAGGAATGCTAAATCCTCAAAAAAAGATGGACACTGCTATATTTTTAGAACAGCCCAATGTCAGTTTTTTGTCATTTTCTGTAAAGTAGCTAAAAATTATATACATTTCTCTTCATGTTTTGAATTAGAAAACATTGTGCAATGTTCCCAATGCATGGAAATAAAAACTAGTATAAAGATTTTGTGTTTAACTCGTGTTTTTGAACACACTGCTATTATTTTGAACACTACTGTACCTTCTATCCATGGTTTTGAGGATCTAGATAGAAGATAGGTAGATGAATATCTTGATTAATATTCCTTTCTGATGACACTTTTGGTAAAAAATAGGGGACAGTCCATAAGGAAATGCCATCGAGTTTTATTCTGATGTAGTTTTTTTTTACAAGAAAGAGTTTATAATTCTGATACAAGTTTGGCTGAAGAAATAGCTACCAGAAAGAAAATTTTAGGTTGGCTTCAAGTAAGGATTCAAACGGAGGGTCCACTAAAGATTCAAGTGCTATGGATAAGTGGCAAGTTGGTAATGGGTACCTGACAGCAGGGCATACGTTTTTTTTTATAGCTTTAAAAAAACAAGAGGAGTACATTTATTGCTGAAAAATGAACCTTCAAAGTGTTTGGTTGCAGCCCCGTTTGAAATCCAACCTGAAGAAATTCAAAAAATTTTGAAACAGAATGATCAGCAACTTCTTTATCTTTATTATTGGTAGCCTTGGAGTCCACCAGAAATCCTAAGAAGACAATAGACTGAAAGGGGATTAGAGCTGATTACTCAAAATTAATTTAAAACCCATGCAGCTGAATAACCACCAGTGAACGACTGAGATGACAGTTCAAAAGTTCTTTAAAGGCGGCTCTATTTAGCCAATCATGTAGATATGGTATTATATAGATCCTCTTCAATATAAGAGCAGAAGCCAAGATAACCACCAGCTTGGAAAAGACCATGGGAGGAAAGGGAGACAAGTAAATTGTAAATGATGAACAGTACCTTGTATTGGAACTGCAATACTAAGAAATACATGGAGATATGCATCCAACAGATCTATTGTTGCTAAGTCTCCTTGCTAAGGAACGTTCAAGAAAGACCTGATTGTTTCTATTTTAAAGTGCTTTGTCATAACAAATTTGTTGAAGTAAGTCGATCTACTATTAGTCTCCACTTGTTTTGTGACTTTGGTACTGTAAGTGACGCGCCCCTGGGCCTGCTGTGTCGCGCAGCGTCTCGCGCACGGGGGCTTACCCGGAACAGATGAGGGTTGTAGTCTCCGAGTGGCGGGGACCCGGTCCGAGCCCAGGGAGTCAAACTCAGTGTGTGGCAGTCTTGATAGGTGTTATTTGAGTGTCGACTACGCCACCCGTTGATTTGCAGCTATGGAGCTGCCGCTGCAGGGCAGACCGCTGAGGCCGGTGTAGAATTGTGCAGCGTGATAGTATAACCCCCAACGGGAGGGGTATGGCCTCAGGGCAGCCGACGTGGAAGATGGGGGTAGCAGGAACCACTCAGAGACGGTGCGGTGTAATTCAGGGTCTTTACTGGTAACAACGATAGACCCTCCCGGAGTACTTGCTAGCGAACGGGGCCTGGTCAGTCCTTGAGCAGATGGGATCTCCCCTGGCCAGGCGGAGTTGTAGGCCTCCCAAACTGACTGTACTCTTCTGGCTACCTTGCTAGAAGCGGATATAAGTAGCCCACGTCCCTGAGTGTGCCGTGTGGTGCTCACCCGTATGGCCGGTGACTCGGGGCCTTCTAATGGCTTCCGCTCCACGATGGCGGTGCTGGTCCCACGCGTGTGACCTTGCCTTCGGGTTTCTGGGCCTGAGGACCTGAAATCCCCTGCCGGTCGGCTTCTGCTGCTGGGTAAGAGTTAGTCCCCACAGCCTCGGACGCCGGGTCCGGTAAGAAAGCTTCTCAGTCAGGGCGAGCTCTGCAGCTGCCAGCCCCTGACTCATAGTAGTATTGCTCCCACTGAGCTTCTGCTGTTTCTTCCTATGACTGTTTCTCGTCTCTACTCTCCTTGACTCCTCACCCTGCCTCAGCCCCGGGTTTATATAGGGGAAGTTCTTCCCCTCCCAAGACTGGGCAGGAGGTGTGGCATGCACAGGATCCCTGACCAAAGGACCTCCCACCTGCTCTCAGACATAACATTACATTACTGTGGAAACAAGACCCCTGGGGTGCCACATAAGGACTGTTTCTAAAGCTCCTTTCTTTATGAAATCTTCTATTAGAAGAATAATGTGAGACTTTTCTTCAGAATCCAAGAGAATTCTGTCTGTAGGCATGAACTTTTGTTCCGGGGATTATTCTCTGTGTATCCAAAACCTGAACCAGCAATCTGAGTTAGTCTTTTCCCAAATAGAGAATTTTAAGTCTCGCCCCTACAGGAGGGATGGCATAAAAATTCTGTTTGTTTACTCTTCGCGGAGTTCTTTTTAAAAGTGGACGATGCAAACATTTTGGTCCTGAATCACTTTCTCTGATCATTGAAGAAGTTTTTTCTGTTCTTCAGAGAATTTCTCCCTTGAAAATCAAAAGACCCGAGACTTCTGTTTCAATGAAGACTGAAGAAAAGACATTCCTTTGCCATGTGATAAGGATTCAAGGATAGACTTCAACTTGGGTCCATAGAGACTTGAAGGCTGGAAAGGCAAAGAGCTGAAATTATGTTTAGATGGAATGTCTCCTGACCAGGGTTTTAGCCGTAAGGCTCTTCTGGCTGAGATGGTGAGAGCAAGGCTTCTAGAGGAGAGTTTATTGGTATCTAAGGCAAAATCACAAAGAAAATCTGAGGTGGAGTTCATCCTATCCAAAAGTTCGTTCTTGAGGACCCCATTTCAATATCTCTGGAAAGCTGGCTTAGCCAAATTCTTAGTACACAAACTACAGGAACGGACACTATCTTCCCTTCCATTTAATCTTTAAGAAGATTAGATTCATCAGCCGCACATATTGAACTTTTCCCAAGAAATGCCAAGGTCAAATCAACATTGGAAAGGTCTTCACCAGTCTCCAAAAAAAGATAAGACCTGAGAGATAAATGGCTTTAAATCTTGCTCCAACATCAAGTTTATTTTCCAGATGTTTCTAATCTGCCTATAAGAGTTCATTTAGGACCGGGTAGTGTGGAAAAATTCTCTTTTCATTGATAGGAAAATAGAAAAGTCTTTCCTTCTTTGGTCTTTTATCTTTGGTGTCTTCTGACTCTAATGTGAGTTTAACATTTTTTAGTAGAGATGGTAATTTGTTCTTAAGGAAAACGAAGAGGACATTAGAAAAATCTTCATTAGATGAATCTGAAAGGAGCTCACCTCAGATAAAGACTGAATTTCTGAAACCAAATGGTGAGAATATGATGCAGGGCCAGATCTGTGAGCTTTAGGTGGCACTAGAGTTCTATTCCTTTTCCTCTCTGAAGAGGAAATTTGCATATTTAATTTCCCAGAGGAGTATTGCAAGGCTTAAAAACCTCCTCACATTGGCATGCCAGGGTTGGCATGCCACTCTCCACAAGAAGAAACATTACTCCTTGGATCCCGGTCAGAAGCCTCTGACTAAACCAGATCTCACAATGTGCAATGATGAGAGGCATCACCTCAAAACACTGTGTCTGCAAAAAGAGATTCTGGTTTGGCTTTTATTTTAAGTCATATGGCAAGGCTCGTTAAAGGGTTGATTTTGACTTATAGGATTACTACTTCCAATAAGTGGCACAAGAGTTCAAGTCCTATTCCTGTCTGAAGAGGCAGTTTGCATATTTATTTTCCCAGAGAAGCATTGCAAGGCTTAAAAGTGTCCTCACATTGGCATGCCAGGCTTGGCATGTCACTCTCCACAAGGAGAAACGTTATCCGTTGGATCCCGGTTAGAAGCTGAAGAAAATTCATCAAAGGTGTCAGAATTGAATTTTAGACCAATTGAAGAACTGTCTAGCTTTAGACTACATAGGAGTTTCTTCAGCAGAACTTCATAATTGACAAATATCTTCTTCATTATCCTAAGGTAAAGGTTGTGAGCTATATAAGCATAAGCTAAGCTTTAATTTACATTTTCTTTTTGAACTACTAGAAGAGGACACCTATAAGAAACCACTAAGACTTAACGAGACCCAATCTCTAAATAATAAAACAGAAAGACCTGTATCTATGAGACAGAAGGTACCTTTCCTGCTGTTAGCATCGCTCTTCACATGACATATTTCTGGTTGAAGAACATGGAAATACTACTGGCCGAACACGCACTTACTCGGACTACACAAAGATAGTGCCACGATCATGCACCTGACATATAACCTGGCTTGACTAGGATGGTGTCCGCCACTCCAACTTACATATCGGTGCTGCCAGATGCCCAAGCAGAGCCGCACCATGTGGTAATTCTTGTATTGGAAATGGTAAACCATGCTGCGCCAGGAACACAACTAGGATGCCGCATAAGCGATAGAAAGATAGGGTCCATGGGGGAGAATTAATACTGTCCTAGAAGGAAAAAAACACTGTGTCTCCCTCTACTTCCTGCTTTTTATGGAGTGTGCCTAGTTAATTAGTTCATTGATTACATTAATCTGTTTTCTTCGGTTCTAGGACATAAATGTTAACCCTTTTTGGCAGTTAATCAATACCCCACTGTATTAAAACGGATAGAAAGCAAAATGATTCCTAGCCAAGTAGAAATTAAGAAAGATAGATACATTTTTACATGATAAGCAAGATTTTGACAGTGGAAAAATCTTTCAGTGGAATGGGAAAAAATTCAGAAAGAACGACTAAAAAACAAATGTAGGAAGTAGAGAATAGAGTAGAAAGGACTCACTGCGCTTGGCAATACACTGATTGTAAATTCTGCTCCTGATAATGATGTCACTAATGTTATTAATCATCGTCTATCAGTGTTATCCAAAAGACTCAACTTCTATATGACTAATTGTTTTCATTACACTGAATGTGAGACAGATTCTTACAAACAACGCGCAAAATTAATTTAACCCATTCATATGCGATGAGCCTGCACCTTTCCGGGAACATGACAGCTGATCTGTACAGCTGTTGTGACGCCTCTACTCTCGACAGAGCCCCTTTAGTTTTGAGTTTACCCTGGGTGATGGGGGACTCGGTGTCGGGTCCCGTAATGAAGAGATGGGATGTAGCCGTGGCCCGGACCCGACCCGTGCTCAGGGCCGTCACATGAAAATGAAGATGTTGTGGGCTTCTCCGGGTTGAGTGGCTTATTTTAACGACTACGCCACCTGTGGTGCCTGGTGAAGGGTCACCAGCGCCGCTGCAGTCCGCTGACGCCTGGTGTCATGGCGGCCTAAGTTCTCACTGCTCCCCACAGGCGGAGCAAGGCCTCAGGGCAGAGGGACAGGATAGATGAGAGATAGTAGTAGAGGGAGATGGGCGCCGCATCCCGCGGTGTAGCGCAGAATAAGCAGTCTGGAGGCCATAGGGGTGAACTTCCAAGGCTTTACTCACGTACCTGGCAAAGGAAGGCGACTCCCTGCTCCCCGCGGAGTCCTGCGGTCACCAGGGACGGGGGTCCGACAACCTCCAAGTAAGTCCAGCATTCAGTCGCGACCTTACACCAGAGTGTTCCTGAACTACAGACCGAAACCTTTCCTGTCCGTGTGTACAAATAGGCCGGGTCTCCCTCTGAGCTCCTCTCAGAACAAGGGTACGGGTGGCAATTCCTTTCCATACGATACCCGGTGGGATCCTCTGGGCTAACCGGGCTTTCCCGTCCAGGACGTAGAGTAGCAAGGTCGGGTGTCGGGGGCCGGTACCCCTCTTGCAGCCGGAGTCCCTCTGAATATATCAGCATGGCGAGGACAGGTGGTGTACTCCGCTCCGTCTGCATCCTGCCTGGGATCCATTTGCTGTGGAGCTGCACTCTTAAGCTCCGGGCCTTCTTGATCCTGGTCCTTGGCCGGGTTGAGACATTCCTTGTCTGCAACCTACCTCTCGTCCCAAGGCCAGGGTACGAGGGCTGTGTCCCTTGCTGGTGCAGGCCCACACAGGATCTGCGCTCCCGGAGGGAGGTCACATTAACACACAGTACATGACAGCACAGAGCAACCAAGACCGACTAGCCAGGTTGCGCCAAAAGACCGACTAACTAGGACCAGCCAAAAGAACCAAGATCAAAGATGGCACTTTATTAAATATCAAATCTAAAGTGTAACTAACTTGTAAGTCCTCCGCCCTCACCCACTAACTGGTTCCTACCACTTTGTGTTCCCCAGTCTCCCTGTAACCAGGGGAGCAGCACCTAGTGCATACTAGCTCCCTCTGGTGGAGAAGTGTGGTGTTGGATGCAAAAGGTTAGGTCACGGCTATCACACCGGCCTTACCTCAGAGGAGGAACACTACACTCCATTAGAGAAGTGCAGCATCCCTGTGGCGGTCGAACCCTCAGGGCCGCCACACTGTCATGTGCCCCTAACAGCCGCGGGTGGAATCACTATCCACTCGCAGCTATTAACATGTTAAATGCCGCTGTCAATCTCTGACAGCGGCATTTAACATGGCCGTGGTGGAAAGATGTCACTAGTCCCACCCATTGGCATTTGACCGCGGTTCGCCTATGGGTTGGCATGACAATCTGGGGTCTACAGGACCCCTGCGGTTGTCATTGCCGGGATGCTATGAGCGATCGGTGCTCATAGCAAGTGAGCACTTTAGTTACACACAGCCCTGCTTCAAGTGTCCCATGGAGACTATTGAAGCATGTAAAAAGTAAAAGAAAAGTTTTAAAAAATATTAAAAAATATAAAAGTTCAAATCACTCCCCTTTCGCCCCATTCAAAAGAAAACAATAAAAAAAATCAAATATACACATTTGGTATTATTGCGTTCAGAATCACCCGATCTATCAATATAAAAAAAATTAATCCGATTGGTAAACGGCGTAAAGAGAAAAAGAAATCAAAACGACAGAATTACATTTTTTTAGTCTCCGCAACATTGTAATTAAAATGCAATAACAGGCGATCAAAGCATCGTATCTACCCCAAAATAGTATCAATAAAAATGGCAGCTCGGCGCGCAAAAAAATAAGCCCTCACCCGGCCCCAGAGCCTGAAAAATGGAGACGCTCTGGATCTCGGAAAATGGCAACTGTTTTTTTTTTTGCAAACTGGATTTTTTTTTCCACTACTTAAATAAAAAAGAACATATACAGGTTTGGCATCAACAAACTCGTAATGACCTGGAAAATCATAATGACAGGTTGGTTTTACCATATAGTGAGCATGGTAAAAGATAAAAAAACAATTGGGAAATTGCATTTTTTTTGCAATTTCACCATACTTTGAATTTTTTTCCCAATTTCCAGTATACGATATGGTAAAACCAATGGTTCAAAAGTTCAACTTGTCCCGCAAAAAATAAGCTCTCACATGGCCATATTGATGGAAAAATAAAAAAGTCAATCAAAACACAAACAGCTCAGCACGTCCCTGCACCAGGCTGGACACTGAGCTGTCAATCAAAGTACCGATAGCTTCAGCACACCCATGCACCAGATTGGATGATTGAGCTGTCAATCAAAGTACTGATAGCTTCAGCACACCCATGCACCAGATTGGATGTTTGAGCTGTCAATCAAACTACTGATAGCTTCAGCACACCCATGCACCAGATTGGACGACTGATCTGTCAATCAAAGTACTGATAGCTTCAGCACACCCATGCACCAGATTGGATGTTTGAGCTGTCAATCAAACTACTGATAGCTTCAGCACACCCATGCACCAGATTGGATGATTGAGCTGTCAATCAAAGTACTGATAGCTTCAGCACACCCATGCACCAGATTGGATGTTTGAGCTGTCAATCAAACTACTAATAGCTTCAGCACACCCATGCACCAGATTGGACGACTGATCTGTCAATCAAAGTACTGACAACTTCAGCTCAACCCTGCACCAGATTGGACGACTGAGCTGTCAATCAAAGTACTAACAACTTCAGCACAACCCTGCACCAGATTGGACAGCTGAGTTGTCAGTAACTGCATCCCAGACACATTGGGGGGTGGAATTGTGACATGATCTTTGTAACATATAGAAGTAGAGTTGGGGGTGCTTTCACATAGTTTTATTAAAAAGCTGTTGGTAGAATTCCCTTAAAAACATACTAATATTTCATAGCTATTTTTACACTATATAGATGATATATTTATGGATAGGTTAGGAAGAATCAAAACATGTGAAGCCTTTGTGCAGTATATTAATAGCGATCAGATGAGGTTCTCTAGTCGATTTGGAGAAACTCATACTGATTTTTTGGATGTTGAAGTAAGGACTCATGTTCCTACTGTGCAGCTCCACAACTAAGCACATCCGTCTATCGCCAGCACCGGGAACAGTATGTCGCACCCTCAGGCACGACAGCATCTGTCCCTGGCTGGAGTGGGGAGGGGGAGGAAAACCCAGTGGTGTAGGAGCAGATAGGGGTGGGTCTCTGGGCATAGGTAGGAGCCCATTGGTTGCTAGTCACCTGGGCTCGGGTGTCAGAAGGAGGTATAAAAGGTGGGCACCATCTTAGAACAGTGTTCAGTGCAGTACAGAGAAGAAGCTAAGAGTGAGAGGAGAAGACAGGAAGCAGAGCCCCTGCATGGGCTGTGCTCCGCAGGCAGGCCTTGTCAGGAGGCTGGAGCCTGAGAGAGAGAAGAAAGAACATAAAGGAAAGTAAGAAAGGAACTGGAACAGAGGAGAAAGGAAGCAAGGAACACAGAGAAAGGCCCAGAGACACGAGGACAGAAGGAACCCCATATGCCCAGGAGATACAGGGTGAAGGGTTGGCAGAACAGGGTACCGGAACCCAAATTGGTGGAGGCAACAGATTCCTCAGCCAAAGACCGGAGGTTGTTACCACATCTTGGTGCGACCCCTCACTACATCCACCAGGAAGGCATACCATATAGAGTCAGGGACGCAGAGATCAGCGTGCCCAGAGAAGGCCCGAGGGAGCTGGACAAAGGTGGGTCACAGGTGGGGACGGCCAGAGAAAGGAAAGGAAAGGAGCCCTGTGCCACGCTCTGGAATTGCCTGGGAGTTGGTCGAGTCCCTTACCTGGTGAACGCAGCACGGCTCAGGCGGTCCCTCATGTGCACAAGTGACCAGAATAACAACCGTGAGTAAAGCTTTGGAAACTGCAATTACAAGTCTCTGTGTTTCATCGCCGCACCAGCACCATCAGTACTGGGACACTCACACCATCACTCCCATCATCCACATTAGCTGCCCTGAGGCAATACTTCTACCATGGGGAGTTTTCCCATACTCGGCTGCGCAAACAACATCTGCCTCAGCGGTCGGCAGCGCAGCGGCGGTCCCCACTGACCGCAATCCACGGGTGGCGTAGTCGGACAATTACAATACCAAGAACAAATAAAGTAGCACACTGTAACACTGAGTATATAGATATGAAATATGAAATATGAATAGCTTAACTGCTGTAGAAAATAGAAATAAATGAAAAAATTTTTGAAAATTTTTTTTGCGCATGTAAATATGAAGTATGGAAAATGAATAGCATTACTGCTGTAAATAAATGAGAAATCTTAGCGCATAAATTGGCCAATTCATGTGTACCTGACAGCCGCGGTAAGGCGTTTCTCGATGTCAGGACCTATAATGTGAATACCTCTCTAAGAGACCTCCGTCTGCTTATGTGTGGGAAACGCCTTACCGCGGCTGTCAGGTACACATGAATTGGCCAATTTATGCGCTAAGATTTCTCATTTATTTACAGCAGTAATGCTATTCATTTTCCATACTTCATATTTACATGCGCAAAAAAAATTTTCAAAAATTTTTTCATTTATTTCTATTTTCTACAGCAGTTAAGCTATTCATATTTCATATTTCATATCTATATACTCAGTGTTACAGTGTGCTACTTTATTTGTTCATTATATATGGAGGTAGCTGCTCTTAGTAAGCACCTGTTCACACCTAGTTTTTGTAGTGGAAGTGCCGTCATTTTCTTTGTTACAATACCAAGAGACTGCCACTGGTTTGACCGCCCTGGGCACGGACCGGGTCACCGCCACATTGAGACTACAACCCCCAGCGATCCGGCTCCGGGTATCCCCCTGCACAGCACAGGCCCAGGGGGCGCGTCACTATCCTATGGATAGGCTAACTATTTTAAAGCACAAGACAACCCCTTTAATTCTCAGGATAGACATATTGGGACTGGCTGGTTTCAATGACCATAACGATTTGAGTCCTTTTCTATAGAAGTGGTGGAGTAAAATTAATTTATGGGATGATGCAAGGTTTTAAAATAAGTGAAGAGGTGATATACTTTGTATCCTTGTTTGTAATTAAATGGATATTCTTGGTATCTCCAAGATCCTATCCCAATATGTTGTAGGTGTAATAATAAACATATCAGCAAATACCTCCAATTAGAAATGTAGTATAGTTCTCCTGATTAGCTATATCGCATATGTAGCACCCTGGGGGTTCGGTTGCTACAGAGATATTGCATCTCTTCCAGACATGCGATATCTCACTCTCAGGTAAGGATGGAGTGTGGACCAGGACCCCGACACCTGCATGCATTACACCACATGTCCGGGGGGCAGGGCGACCGATATGCTCCAAGTAGAGCACGACAGTCCCTGTCCCTGGCTGGAGTGGGGGGAGGGAACACCTAGTAGAGGGGGAACCCGGTAGTGCAGGAGCAGGGAGGAAGCAGTTCCTGGGTGCACCTAGAGGGAGGTACAAAAGGTGGGCACCATCTTAGTTCAGAGAGAGGTCGGTTCAGTAGAGTCAGAGAGAAGATGTGACAGAGCAGGACTCTGTGGAGCTCTGCTCCGGACTCGGGTCTAGCCATTGAGACCCAGTCAGCACTGAAAGGAGAGAGAGAGAGAGAGAGAGAGTGGGGGAGAAGAGATGAAGAAGAGCGGAGGAGGCTCCAGAAACAGAGGAGAGAAGGGACCCCAGGGGTGTGGACCGGCTGATAGCCACCATACGCCCGCATCTACCTGAGTAGTGGGGTCAGGTCAAGGGGGAGACCGGTCCCCGAAACTAGTGGAGGCGGGGAACTACCCTCAACTAGAAACTGGAGGCTGTGACATTTTATATGGTGCAGCCCCCTGCTAAACCTGCTAGGAAGGCGCCACATAGGGCCCAGGGAAAACGGCCGGCACGTTAACCCGACAAGGTCCGAGGCAGCCAGACAGAAGTGAGGTCACTGGTGGGGTATGAGAGGCCAGAGAAAGGACACATAAAGGGGGGTCCTGTGAAGCGCTTCTAAATTACCTGGAGGTTGATCGAGCCCCTCACCTGGTGAGCGCAGCACGGCTCGGGCAGTCCTTGCTGACAGAAGTGACCTGGATAACAACTGTGAGTAAAAGACCCTGGACTGCATCATTGGACTCTGTGTGATTACTGCTGCGCCTGTACCATCACTCCCATCCACCCTACACGCTGCCCTGAGGCTACGCTCCTCCCGTGGGGAGTTATCCTATCCCTGTGCTGCACACCAACACCAGCCTCAGCGGTCTGCCTTGCAGCGGCGGTTATCCCTGACCGCAATCCACGGGTGGCGTAGTCGGACATTCAAAACACTGATAAATAGACTGCCACAATTTGGTCTGACCACCCTGAGCCACGGGATCGGGTTGCCACTACTACCCCCAACATCGTACAGAAGCCCGGTTCCGGGTACCCCACGGCCCAGGGGGTGAGTCACTTACCCCATGTGCAGGGCATTGCGGTAGTTTAGGTATATATGGTTACGACCACTCATATAGTGACAGTTAGTTAGCTGTTAGTGGTTGTAACCATGGATACCTGAGCTACTGCAATGCCTGCACATGGGGTAAGCAACATAGCAAATCAGATGAACTATACATTTCTAATCGGAGGTGTTTGCTAATATTATTATTATTACACCTACTACATATTGGGATAGGATCTTGGAAATGGGAATACTCCTTTAAATGCTTTCTTTTTAATTATGTAAATAAGGTTGAGCCAACATGATTTAAGGGGACCCATGACAATTTACGTCATGGCCTGGAAGAGGCATGAAACAGCTGTTGTCATATACATTGTGTGACCACATATTTTTAATATTGGAATGAAGTGGCTTATACTGTCGGTGATGAGTGCCACAATTATTATACCTGTTGGGGCTTATGGTAATAATTATCTATTGGATAGGTCATCAAAATCAGATTGGAGGGGGACTGACACCCGACACCCCCCAACGATCATCTGTTACCAGCTCTGTCAGTGGCCGGATGTAACAGAGTATAGAGCAGAACACCACTGCTCCATGCAAAACCCTTTTAATAGCCATGTTTTATAGTGTGTCCCACTCTGTACTTGCCCAGGTTCTATCTTTTAGATCAGGGCGTTCTTCCACTTTTCTAAAGTTGCCAACTGGTAGTCACCAGGGAGCGGTCCGTAACCACTTGCTATTTCCAGAGCCTCCCTCCTCCAACAGGATATTGTTGCATGAATCACTGCAGGTCTCTCCTTGCACTAACCAGTTAGCACGCCCTTGACTAGCTGCGCTCTGTCACATACTTTAGCTAACTACTAATCATGAGACCCAGTAGCTCCCCTATTTATACTCCCGACATGCCTTAAATAGAGTATGTGCAATGCCCCTCTTTAGGCTTCCTGCACAGGTGACCTGTGACTTCAGCCAGCCTGTGCTCCCACCGCACAAAACAGCAGTGGCTGTACACCCACCACACACAACAGCAGTGCCTGCACACTTACCACACACAAAAGCAGTGCCTGCACACCCACCTCACACAATAGCAGTACCTGCACACCCACCACACACAAACACACAACAGCAGTGCCTGCAAACCCACCGCACACAACAACAGTACCTGCACACCCACCGCACACAACAGCAGTGGCTGCACACAACAGCAGTGGCTGCACACCCACCGCACACAACAGCAGTGGCTGCACACCCACCGCACACAACAGCAGTACCTGCACACCCACCACACACAACAGCAGTGGCTGCACACCCACCGCACACAACAGCAGTGGCTGCACACCCACCGCACACAACAGCAGTGGCTGCACACCCACAACACACAATAGCAGTGGCTGCACACCCACCACACACAACAGCAGTGGCTGCACACCCACCGCACACAACAGCAGTGGCTGCACACCCAGCACACACACAACAGCAGTACCTGCACACCCAGCACACACACAACAGCAGTGCCTGCAAACCCACCGCACACAACAGCAGTGCCTGCACACCCACCGCACACAGCAGCAGTGCCTGCACACCCACCGCACACAGCAGCAGTGCCTGCACACCCACCGCACACAGCAGCAGTGCCTGCACACCCACCGCACACAATAGCAGTGCCTGCACACCCACCGCACAGAACAGCAATACATGCAAACCTACCTCACACAACAGCAGTGCCTGCAAACCCACCAGACACAACAACAGTGCCTGCACACCCACCGCAGACAACAGCAGTGCCTGCACATTTTTCTATTTAAAGGGCCAGCTATCTCACTGGTCCAATCCAATCCAACATTAGAGTTAAAGGATATGTCTTATGTTAGGGGTTGTGATCAGGATCGACCCCAGCTTGAATGCACTCTGTGCAAAATTGCAATTTGGTGCCCTATTTATTTTTTACCCAGTTTCCCAGAACATGAATGAGGGCAGAATATATTTTTATATTCTAAGAAAACTAATTTCATCACCTATTTTTTTTCTGACATGAAATGACCCCCCACATGTATTGTACTATAAACTCCTCCAAATACGTGGTGTTAAATCTGCACCTCAAACCCACATCAATTTCATTACGTCTGAACTTATGCTAGAATGGTTATTCTGATCACGTATATTTACATAAGCTCCCAACCGTCTTAGTTACAACACGACTGTCCCGACACTTCAGGGCTTTTGTCCCGGCTTCTAATACTCACCTCTCTCCAATGTAGTCATCGCTCCATTGATCCCCCTCCTTGGGGGGGGCGGGGCCGCATTGCTAGAGGTGAAGAAAAAGTCAGATTTTTTTGTTCCTATAAAACTACTAAAAATAATAAAAAGCAATTACAAAGATGAAATGTTTTTCTTTTTTGTGAGTGTCCCCAGTATTTGAACCTACAACCTTCAACATTACAGGTAGGAGCTAAACATACTGAGGCACTGGCTCTGGTGATATAACAGGGAGAATTTTGTATACTTGATCTGTATTGCAGGCTCTCACTCCACAGGCAGATTGTACTGCTAAATTGTACACAGCAGTGTATTACTATGTATTCGTATTAAAGAGGGAGAATAAAAGAGATTTTTTTATCCTATACAATTACTAAATAATAATGAAAAACACTGTGTCATAGTGTCATTTTTAATGTGTTTTTTTTTTAAATAATAAGCATCACAAATCAGCAAATAACAGAGATATTTTGTGTCCCTGTAATCGTACCGACCCACACAACACAGCTATCGGATCTTTTATGGGCATCGGTAAATGGCGTAACAAAATGGCGTAATTGATATGTTTTCTCTATTAAACCCATAAAAAATGCAATAAAAATGTAATGCTGAGGCCGTGTTCACACGTAGCGTAAATGCTGTGTTATTTCTGCTGCTTTTATTTTGCAGGTGTCCTCACACCACACAACGCAATAAAAATTTTCTCTGATTATTACGTGTTTGCAGCGATTTTGGCACAGATATAAAGCAGAGTTTTTAACGCTTTTTTAATAGTACAGAGAAGCTCTGATTCTGCTCTTAAAAATGCAGTGGCGTTTTTTTCAGAAGAAACCTATAGAAAAAAAAACCCACCAAAACCGCAGAGTTCAGCAGAACACAGGGGGCGAAGATTTAATGGAATCACTTTCACTTTGCTTGGAAATTTAGACCTCGTTCACATGAAGCGTAAATGCTGCATATTTTCTGCTGCTTTTTTTGCACAGAAATTCTGCTGTGTTTGTGGCACCCTGCTACCACAGGTACCACAGGACCCAAAAGGGTGCATGGACGGACTTCTCCACAAGAGGCCCTCACTACAAACAGACACCTCCACCCTTCCACCTCATACCACCAGAGGGAGCCCTGTCAGGGATATATATACTGGAGGGTGGAGTTAGGCAGTCAGAGAAAGTCAGAGAGCGTGCTGGCGCTGAGACCAGTGAAGGAGCAGCACGTCTGCTGCTGTATTGAGGACCCCGAGTGTGGCCGAGGCAAGGAGAGAGGAGTTGAGGGGGCAGAGACGCATCACAGGCTCACCTCAAGACATAATCCGGACACCGGGTCCGCGCCTACAGGGTTCTCTACACCCAGTAGGGACAACCGGCATACCAGGAAGCTTCCAGACCCCTGGTCATCCTGAAGCTACCATCAAAAAAAGGACTAGGAACCACGAAGGCCCCGGCGTCCAGGGATAGTGGTTGCCAAGGAAAAGTCCTACTACCAAGCGGTCAGGTGAGAGAGCAACACAACACAGAAGCTAGGCTAAGTTCCAGGCTGGCTAGAAGCTTAGAGAGAGGAAGACACGGATCAGGAGGCCTTATACCCGCTCACTGGGGAGAAGTCCAGAAGTGCACCCTCCTAGCAAGTACCCTGGACCATACCTGCCGTTACACCAGTAAAGGTACTGAAGCGAATCCCCTGTGTGAGTGTCCGTCATTCCCCCTGACCCGACCGGGTCACCTCTCACCTGCATCCCTTCCATCAACCCTGCTCCGGGGGCCCGCTCCGTCTGTGGGGAGCAGAAACATCCCAGCTGCCATCCCATCACCCCCGGAGGTCTGCAGCAGCACTGGTAACTATTACCAGAAACCACCGGTGGCGTCACGAAACAAACTGTTAACAAAACCCCATTTAAAGAGTGACCCAGAGGACGGGCCAGGGAGCCGACTGCCGCGACATCCCAAGGAGGTAAAGGCCCGGGTACCGAGTCTCCCCCATATATCCCCCTTGGGCGAGTCATGTTTAACTGTCCAAGCAAAGTGGATGTGATTTCATGAAAACTGAGCCCCCTGTGCGTCTAAAGACGCTGCTGAATTGTGCGGTTTTGGTGCTTTTTTTTCTCTTTTGTGTTCTATGTGGAGCCTAAAAAAAGTATGTAAAAAACTGCAGTTACTTTTTAAGTGCAGAATCAAAGCTTTTCTGTACTATAAAAAAAAAACGCGGCTTCACATCTGCACCAGAAACGCATGAAATAAAAAGGAAAAGGCTTAACAAATGCAGCAATAATCAGAGAAGATTGTTATTGTGTAGTTTCGCACGCATACCTTCAGAAAACAAAAAACACAGTATTTATGCAATGTGTGAATACGGCCTTACAGACACAAAAAAACCCAGATAACGTATAGTGAAGCTACATAAAGATGAGTTCTGGCTGCTCCGGAAGAATGAACAAAAAATAATCCTCAGGTCCCAACTAGAGATGAGCAGGACGCACAGATGGTGTCGCTCCAGCCCTAGATGATCAAAAGCCGAGGACACCGGAAGGTAAGAGATTCAGGGCCTACGTCCAGCCGCCAGGTAGCACTGACTGGATGCTGGACTGGAGACCCGTGAATCCATATGCTCATCTCTAGTCCCAACTGTCCCGGATACAGCGGACAGTCGGACAGTCCTGGATTTAGGTCTACGCCCTGCAGTCTCGGGGGTCTGCAGAATTTCCCTCACTGCCACCGCCCCGCTGACATCTCCTCCTGCCAGGGGAGAAAGAAATGGTAAATGGGTGTGGATTGGGGTGTGGCCAAAGGCGTGACCAAAATTTGATCTGGTGTTCACAGTAGAGATGGGAGGTCCGGCTCTTTTTGGTGGTGATCTGACTCTTCTGGCTACACTCACCAAAAAGAGCCGGCTCTTTTGGATCCTAAATGGATCCCTATTAAATATGTGTTCACCATAGGTGAACTCATATTTAACATGACGTTGATGTGTGTCACCCAGGGGGAATATAGGGGACTCAGTACCCGGGCCTTTTACCTAGTTTAGGAGGTCACGGCAGTCGGCTCCCGGGTCCGTACTCTGGGTCTCTCTTTAAAAATGGGTTTTAGTGTACAGTTTATCTTGTGACGCCACCTATGGTTTCCGGTAATGGTTACCGGCGCTGCTGCAGACCTCTGGGGGTGATGGGATGGCAGCTAGGATGTTTCTGCTCCCCACAGGCGGAGCGGGCCCCCGGGGCAGTGTGGGTGCAAATGGTGGTGATGCTGGGGCTTGCAGTGCAGGAGAGATGGCGCAGCAGGAGTAACTGACAGAGACAGGGGATTCACTTCAGTACCTTTACTGGTGCGGATGTCAGGTACGGTCCAGGGTACTCGGTAGGAAGGGTGCACTTCAGGACTTCTCCCCAGTGAGCGGGTATAAGGCCTCCTGGTCCGTGTCTCCCTCTCTCTAAGCTCCTGGCCAGCCTGCAACTGGACCTAGCTTCTGTGTCATGCTGTTCCTTCACCTGTCGCTTGGTAGTAGGACCGTTTTCTGGCAACCACTATCCCTGGACGCCGGGGCCTTCGTGGTTCCTAGTCCTGTCAAGGGTTTAGCTTCAGGTTGACCAGGGACTTGTAGTGCTCCTGGTATGCCGGTAATCCCTTCTGGGTATAAAGGACCCTGTAGGCGTGGATCCGGTGTCCGGTTTGTGTCTTGGCGTGAGCCTATGATGCTCCTCTGCCCCCTCAACTCCTCTCTCCTCTCCTCCTTGCCTCCGACCACACTCGGGGCCCTCAATACAGCAGCAGACTGCTCTCAGTGGCAGCACACTCTCTGACTAAACTGACTGAACTGCCTGGCTCCACCCTCCATAAATATATCCCGATCCGGGCTCCCTCTGGTGGTATGAGGTGGAAGGGTGGAGGTGTTTGTTTGTAGTGAGGGCCTCTTGTGGAGAAGTCCGTCCATGCACCCTTTTGGGTCCTGTGGTACCTGTGAACAGCAGGGTGCCACATTCCTCCCTAGTACAATTCAGTACTCCTGGACTGAAGCATTTTGTAACAGGTTACAACAATAATTTATAATAATAATAACAATAACAATAATAATAATTAAGTTACAGCAAGTCTCGTAACCAGGTGTCCATTTCACCGAAGAAAGCGTAAAATGAGTAACATGAGGGACCCGCCTGAAAACCCTCAATGTAGGCCCTGAGCGTGGCTACAGGGCATAAGTGACCCAGGTGCTGGACCACGTCTTCGGCCACGCCAAACGGGTTTTTGTTCAGTGGTCAAATAAGGAGGCACTTTTGATGAGTGCAACTATTTACAAGGACAGTTTTTGGCTGCTCACAGTCCTCAGCCTACAAGTCTTTGTACCCTTACGGGTAACTAAAGGCACACATTAATTTCAGTTTACACAATAAACAATAGGCAATACCCAACTGGGTAACTATTTATAATGTAGACACTTTGTGCTTATTCGCTAAACCTGGCAGGGATTTGTCCTTGTGTGCTGCGTGTGGACCTTCATAGCACTGGGTGATACTGGTGTCTGTGCATGCACTCTCTGCTAACCTATCAGGTGTACGTGCTGGTAGATTATAAAACTGCCTCAATCTCTCTATGGGACTGGCAAGTGCACTGATTACTGGGCCTTCAGGCTCTGCTTCAACGGGTGATCCTCCTCTGACTGGGGACTCTTCCTGTTCCTGAGCAGGTTCCTCTAGGGCGCTCACAGGTTCTTCTTGTGGTTGATAGAAGTGTATTACTGGTATAATAACTGCTCCATCAAGTTGAGGCCAGTCAGCAGAGAAATCTCCTAGAACTGTGTGAAGCACATCTTCCTTGGGTTCTTCCGGTGCTATAAGAGGTACTTCTTCCTCCGTTGTCTTCAGTAGACCTGGGCACACTTTCAAGTGGTCTCTTGAGACTGTTGCGGTTGTCTTACCTCCATCCTTAGTAATCAGGAAGGGTTTACTGTTGTCAAATCTGGAGTTTAGCACAGTGTAGGGCTCTCTTTCCCACTGGTCAACGAGCTTGTGACCTCTTCTTTTCCGCTTTAGCACTATCTCTCCAGGTGCCAAGGGTTCTGCTGGTGCATGTTTATTGTACTGCTCTTCCTGTCTTTCCCTCACCTTGTTTAGACTGTCTTCGACACAGGCCTGTACCTTCCTGTACTGCTCTTGCCGACTTGTGTCCCAATCTTCAGTGGACGTATCTGCAGCAGGTTCTACCACTCCGAGTTCCAGGTCTATGGGCAATTTTCCAGGTCTTGCTCTCATCAGGTACGCTGGGGTACAATTTGCAGAACTCACGGGTATGTGGTTATACAGGTCCACTAGGTCAGGTAGCTTTTCTGGCCACTGATTCCTTTCTTCCAAGGGTAGGGTTTTCAACAGGTCTATAACGATGTTGTTCATTTTCTCGCACATACCGTTGGTTTGCGGATGATATGGCGTAGTCCAGATCTTCTTGCATCCATACAGGTGGCAGAATTCCTTGAATAGCTCAGCTTCAAAAGCAGGGCCTTGATCTGTGAGCACCTTTTCCGGATATCCATGGGGTCTGCAGAAGTAGGCTTGGAACGTTCTTGCCGCAGTTTCCGCTGTCAGGTCCTTGACAGGGGCTACCACCAGGAACCGGGAATAGTGATCCACCATGGTCAGGGCATAGGAGTAGCCTGATCTGCTGGGTGACAGTTTGACATGATCCAGAGCGACAATCTTCAGGGGTTGGGTTGTTTTGATGGACTGCAAGGGTGCTTTCTGGCTGCCGTAGTCTTTTCTTCTAAGGCTACAGGGCCCACAATTCCGGCCCCACCTTTCTATGGAGCTCTGCATTCCAACCCAATAGAACCGGTCCTTCAGCAGGGTTTCCAGCTTCTTCCAGCCAAAGTGACCTGCTTGGTCGTGGTAGGCCTCCAACACCATCTGGATATCCGTCCTGGGTACAACAATCTGCCACACCATTTCATGGGTCTTGGGGTTGACATACCTTCTGGACAGCTTCTCTCTGTAGATGAGCAGCCGGCTTCTCTCGTTCCACAGGTGTTTGGCTTGTGGGGGAGCATCCTTCTCCAGGTGAGAACCTTCTTGGGTTATCAGTCTTTTGATGAGGCTGACAACCGGGTCACTGTCCTGGGTCTCCTTCGAGCTGTGATGAGGTAGAGGGTTTGGCGTCCTACCATGACATCTTCTGGAGGCGTGCTGCTCGTGGACCATTCCATTTCTGCGGAAAGCAGGTAGTTCAATTTCTTCGAGATCATCCACTTCATCCTCGGTGTCCGACTGGTGGGGCATTCTTGACAAGGCATTAGCATTGGTATTCTTGTGACCTGCCTGGTACTTGATTGTAAACTGATAATTTGACAGTCTGGCCACCCAACGCTGTTCCATGGCTCCCAACCTGGCTGTCTCCAGGTGTGTCAAGGGATTATTGTCGGTAAAGGCTGTGAATTTAGTTGAGGCTAGGTAATGCTTGAATCTTTCAGTGATAGCCCAGACCAAGGCCAGGAACTCCAGCCTGAAGGAACTGTAATTCTCCGGGTTCCTCTCATTAGGGCGAAGCTTCCTACTGGCATAGGCAATTACCTTTTCTCTGCTGTTTTGCTTCAGGGACAACACAGCTCCCAGTCCCTCATTGCTGGCGTCGGTGTACAACAGGAAAGGCTGGCTGTAGTCAGGGTAAGCCAGGATTTCTTCACCAGTTAGGACTTCCCTCATTACTGCAAAGGATTCAGCCTGTTCTTTACCCTACTGGAATGGGGGACTTTTACCTCTCTTGGACTGTCCTACCAGGAGATCTTGTAAAGGTGCTGCCTTTTTGGTGTAATCCTTTATGAACCTCATGTAGTACCCGACCAGTCTCAGGAATTGCCGTACTTCTTTGATGTTTCTCGGTTCAGGCCACTTCTGGATGGCAGTGACCTTCTCCGGGTCTGGTGCTACTCCCTCTGAGCTGACTACGTGTCCCAGGTACTGAACCTTCAGCTTGAGCAGGTGGCATTTAGAAGGTTTTAGTTTCATCCCATACCGGGACAATACATCAAATACTGGTGCTTTAGATGGTCTTCATACGTCCTCGAGTACATGATAACGTCATCCAGGTATAGTAGCACTGTCTCAAAGTTCCGGTGTCCCAATCAACACTCCATCAGCCTCTGGAACGTTTCGGGTGCGTAGCAGAGTCCAAACGGCATGTTGTTGAATTCGCACAGTCCCATCGGGGTGGTGAAGGCTGTCTTCTTCCGGTGTTCCTCAGCAACAGAGACTTGCCAGTACCCGCTAGTGAGATCCAATGTAGAGAAGTAATTGGCAGATTTTAGTGCAGCCAGGGATTCCTCTATACGGGGCAAAGGGTATGCATCTTTATGTGTTATTCGATTAATTTGTCTATAATCTACACACATCCTCATGCTACCGTCCTTCTTTCTGACCAGGACCAGGGGAGCTGCCCACGGGCTACAGCTATCCCTTACTACCCCTGCCTTTTTCATGTCATGCAACATTTCCTTGGCTTTTTGGTAATGTGCTGGTGGTATGGGTCTGTAACGCTCCTTAATGGGTGGATGATTACCGGTGGGTATGTGGTGTTGTACCCCTTTAACCCTTCCAAAATCAAGTGGTTGCTTACTAAACACTTGTTCATATTCCTGAACCACTCTGTAAACACCGTGTTTCTGAAGGACAGGGGTGGCGTCAGTCCCAACATGGAGCTGTTGACACCAATCCTCCAGCTGAGCTTCGGAGTCATTGTCCTCCACTGTATCTGGTGGGGTCAAGGATTCCACTGTGTGTATGGCATCAGTATACAGTCTGGCAACAATGGCGTATCTTGGCAATTTAACTTCCTCCTTCCCACAATTTAGGAGACGTACGGGTACCCTCCCATTGCATACATCAACTACCCCTCTAGCAGTTAGGAGTGTAGGTCTGTGTTCTGAACTAATGGGCTCCACTACCGCCTGGTAGTTCTGTCCCTTGAGACCTATTGCTGCTCTACACCAAATCAGCATCTCACTCATTGGGGGAATCACAATAGGTATCGGGTCTGTCACCCGTACATTACCAATCTCACCACCTGTTAGCTTTACCTGTTGCTGGTACAGGAGGGCTCGAATTTCTTTCTGGAGCACCTTCCCCTGCCCTGGTTTGGCAGTGTCAGCAATCTGTTGGAGCAAAAACAACACTTCTCTCAAACAGTTACCAACAATATTTGTACCAAGTATTGTGACGCCCTGCTGTGCATGGAGTCACAGACCAAAGGGGGGTGCATTTCAGGTTTTCTCCACAAGAGGCCCTCAGAGCATACACACACCTCCACCCTACCTCAGAACCACCAGAGGGAGCCCTTTAGTGAATATATAAAGGAGGGTGGAGGCAGGAAGAGAGGAAGTTCAGTCAGTTGTCTAAGGAGTGAGTCCAGTCAGGAGTCTCTGCTGAGACACAGAAGGTTAGTGACTCAGCAGGTTTCTGCTGAGAGGAGTTGTTTGGAGTCTGCTGCAAGCAGCTCAGAGAGAGACAGCTAGGAGCGTTGCCGATGCTCTAAAGAGCGGCAGAAGAGGCAGCCAGCTTACTGCCAGTGTGTATAGCCTAGTGAGGGCCCAGAGTAGGCCGAAGGCTAGTGGAACAGTAGCATCGGGGACCGAGGAGCTTCATAAGCTCACCCCAGAAATATACCGGACACCGGCTCCGAGTCTGCAGAGCAGTATACCCTCTGTGGAAAACAACCGGATCTTTCCTGGAAGACTTCAGGTCTCAGGATAGCCCAGGAGCTGACACGTAACAGGACCAGGAGACACGGAGGCTCCGCCATACCAGGAGCGTGCTCTTCAGCAAAAGGCCCTAACACCAGGTCAGCCGGCGCAACACAAGGACTAAGTTAGGCCTAGTTTCAGACAGGCCATAAACTACACAAGCGGCAAGGATACAGGAGGCCCTACACCTGCTCATTGGGGAGAGACCTGCAGTGCACCCCTCACCCTACAGTGCTCTGGGCGGTACCGCAACTCCACCAGTAAAAAGGTACTGAAGCCAAACGTGAGTGTGTCTCCCATTTTTCCTTGGACCCGGCTGGGTCATCGCCATATAGTGCACCTTACCGAACACCGCTGCCCTGAGGCCTAGCTCCACCTGTGGGGATCTACCCCATCATAGCTGCCGTAACACCGGCCTCAGTGGACTGCCGCAGCGCTGATGGTCCTCACCAGACACCACAGGTGGCGTCACGAACTTTCATTTTCCATTTAACCTCTTTTTTTTTAAGAGAGACCCCAGGGTACGGCCCGGGAGCCGACCACCGCGACATCCCCCAAGGCCAGGCATTAAGGCCCGGGCGCCGAGTAGTCCCCATCCCCTGGGTGCCACATGTCTCTAACTGGCGTCACGAACAGGATTGCGTGCCCGCGGCAACAGAAGGAGTTGTGCCCGTTGCCACCGGGTACTGTGCGCCTTAAGAAACTGTAAAAAAAAAAAAACTCACAGTGGTGAAGCTTTTCCTGCCATTTTCTGGAGTTTCCCGCCATTGGCCGCCATCTTTCCGGTCGCCATACGAGAAGAAGGGCGTAACCGCTGGAAAACTAGAGGGCGTAACCGCTGAAAGCGCGCAAAGTCGAGGACACGCCCCACGCACTAACGCAGCGTCAGGTCCTGGCAGGAAGCCCAAGCGAACGCTCTGACGTGGAACGTAAGCGACGCAAGGTCCTATCAGAAGACCTCCCCCTGCGGAGCTGCGGCCTACAGAAGGAAGGTAGGCCACGGTTCACTAGGGGGGCGCCAAGATGTTGCAGCAACAGCCCGACGTCGCTGACCAGGCTGACAGCCCCGATGATGCGCCCGCAGCCGCCGCCGCGCAAGACGGAGCAGCCGCCCGATTACCAGGGCCTGTAGCCCCTATTGTACCATTGACTTTACCGTACATGCCTGGAGCAAAGTGGCTCCCCAGTACAACGGCAAGCCGGACACCCTGTCCGGATTCAAGCGCAAAATATGCAGCATCCTGGACATGTATTCTATGACCGGCAAACAAAGAGCTGCAGTAGTTGTGGGACAATTGACTGGTGCTGCGGAGAGAAAAGTAGAGACTTGGTCGGCCGCAGACCAGGAATCAGTGTCCACAATTTTCAAAAAGTTACAGACTGCCTTTGAGGACCGCACTGAGGCAGACCTCCGGATGAGGTTCTACCAATGCTCTCAGAAGCCGGAGGACAGCGTTCGGGACTATGCCTGCCGTTTACAGGTGGCCCTGCGAGCTCTAAAACAGGTTAGTCCAATTAGCATAACCAATGAGAGTAAAATGCTAAAAGAACAATTTGTCCGGGGGCTGAGGTCCCAAGCGGAGAGCAGGACTGTGCGTTGGTGGTCCTTGGACCATCCAGATGCTACCTTTGACACCCTTAAGGACATGGCTATCAAGGGACTGCAACCACTGGAGACAGCAGATATGTCTATCCAGCGTTACCAGGGTGGGGCCACTCCAACGCCAGCAGCACCCACCTTTTCCCCGCTGGCTGCTGAAGCCAAAGTGCAGGCAGCGCCCCCTACTGAGCTAGACTGTCTGCGCTCAGAAGTGCGCCAGCTGACCAAAAACCTGGCCACTGTGATGAGTGCCCTGCAACTACGGACTGAGCCAGAGACGGAAGGAAAGATCCTGCTAGCCGACTGCCCTGAGGATGTCCCCTGGATGAACCGGAGGAGAAGGAGGACGTCGCCACCCTGGAGGAGGACATCGCCACCCCGGAGGACAACGCCACCCCCAGGAAGGACCAACAACCAGCGCCATCCTCACCAAGAGTTCGTCTGCCACCGCTGCCAGAAGGCAGGTCACACAGTGCACCAGTGTCCTTTAAACGAGCAAACCCTGGGTCCGAGGGCCAGCACCCAGGAATAGACTCAGCAGGCCCCTCAGACTGGCACCGCAGGTTCGTGGGAGGAAGACCTTTCCTATCCATCATACTTGACGGCATTGCGATACCTGCCCTGCTGGACACCGGATCCCAGGTAACAATCATACCTGATATCCTCTATAGCAAATACTGGTCCATGGACAGTCTCCAACCCCCAAACCCAGACTTTTCAGTATATGCCTCTAACGGCCTCCCTCTTGACCTACTCGGGGTTAAGAATGTAGCAGTAAAAGTGGGGAGAGTGGAGTTAAAGGACCAGGGACTCATTGTAGTGAAGACTGTCAATGAGGAAAATGGACTGAATATGGTACTAGGCACTAACATTGTTGGTAACTGTTTGGAGGAGGTTGTGTTTTTACTCCAACAGCTCGCTGACGTTGCCAGACCAGGGCAGAGGAGAGCGATCCAGAAGGAGATCCGAGCCCTGATGTACCAGCAGCAAGCGCAGCTGACCGGCGGTGAGATTGGTAACGTGCGGGTAACTGACCCGATACCCATTGTAATTCCCCCAATGAGTGAAATGCTTATCTGGTGTAGAGCAGCAATAGGTCTTAAACGACAGAGCTACCAGGCGGTAGTAGAACCCCTTAGCTCAGAGCACAGACCTACACTCTTAACCGCCAGGGGGGTAGTAGATGTACGCAATGGGAGGGTGCCCGTCCGTCTTCTTAACTATGGGGAAGACGAGGTTAAATTACCACGTTATGCCACTATTGCCAAACTCTACACTGTAAATAATAACTCTATTCACACGGCGGAGTCCTTAACCTCCCCAGACCAAGTGGAGGATAATGACCCTACAACACAGGAGGGGGATTGGTGTCAACAGCTCCACGTTGGGACAGACACCACTCCTGCCCACCAGAAACAGGGAGTACACCGGGTGGTTCAGGAATACGAGCAGGTATTCAGCAAACACCCGCTTGACTTTGGGAGGATTAAGGGGGTACAACATCACATCCCCACAGGCAACCATCCCCCCATCAAGGAACGGTACAGGCCTATACCTCCAGCGCACTACCAGAAAGCCAAGGAGATGTTGCATGACATGAAGAAGGCAGGGGTAGTAAGGGATAGTTGTAGTCCCTGGGCAGCTCCCCTAGTTCTAGTCAGGAAGAAGGATGGAAGCATGAGAATGTGCGTAGATTACCGTCAAGTAAATCGCATTACACATAAAGATGCATACCCTTTACCACGTATTGAGGAATCCCTGGCTGCCTTGAAGTCTGCAAATTACTTTTCCACCCTTGACCTCACTAGTGGGTACTGGCAAGTAGCTGTGGCTGAGGAGGATCGGGAGAAGACGGCCTTCACCACCCCGATGGGACTCTGCGAGTTCAACAGTATGCCATTTGGACTCTGCAATGCCCCCGGAACGTTCCAGAGATTGATGGAGTGCTGCCTGGGACACCGCAACTTCGAGACTGTGTTATTATACCTGGATGACGTGATTGTGTACTCCAAGACATATGAGGACCACTTGAAGCACCTGGCGGAGGTATTTGAGTCACTGTCCCAGTATGGGATGAAGTTGAAGCCCTCCAAGTGCCACCTGCTCAAGAAGAAGGTACAGTACCTGGGACACATTGTCAGTTCAGAAGGGGTAGCACCAGACCCGGAGAAGGTCACTGCCATCCAGAAATGGCCGGAGCCGAAGAACCTCAAGGAGGTGCGTCAGTTCCTGGGACTGATAGGATACTACCGGAGGTTTGTAAAAGATTACACCAAGAGAGCAGCACCTCTGCAAGACCTCCTGGTAGGACAGTCCCCCAAGGGCCGAAATCCCCCGTTCCACTGGGGTAAAGAACAGGCTGAATCATTTCAAGAAATGAAGGAGATCCTGACAGGTGATGAGATCCTAGCCTACCCTGACTACAGCCAACCGTTCCTGCTGTATACTAATGCCAGCAATGAAGGATTGGGAGCTGTCCTAAGTCAGAAGCAGAATGGCCAGGAGAAAGTCATCGCGTATGCAAGCAGGAAGCTCCGCCCAACCGAGAGGAACCCAGAGAACTATAGCAGCTTCAAGTTGGAGTTTTTGGCCTTGGTCTGGGCCATTACAGAAAGGTTCAATCACTACCTAGCCTCCAGCAAGTTCACTGCCTACACTGACAATAACCCCTTAACTCATCTTGAAACAGCTAAGCTGGGAGCCATGGAACAACGATGGATGGCTCGGCTGTCAAACTACCAATTCACCATAAAGTACCGGGCGGGCCGCAAGAACGCCGATGCCCTGTCCAGGATGCCTCACCAGTCAGACACAGAAGAAGAAGTGGATGACCTGGAAGAGGTTGAACTACCTGCCTTCCACCGGAATGGGATGACCCACGAGCTACGAGCCTCCAGGAGGCAACGCGGTAAGACGTTTAACCCCTTGCCTCACCACAGCTGGAAAGAGACCCAGGACAGCGACCCGGTTGTCAGCCGTATCAAGGAACTGATAACCCAAGAAGGTTCCTCCCTGGAGAAGGATGCGTCTCTCCAAGCAAAGCAGCTGTGGAATGAGAGAAGCCGGCTGTTTATCTACCGTGAGAAGTAGTGCCGGAGGTACGTCAATCCCAAAACCCACGAGATGGTGTGGCAGATAGTGGTCCCCAAGACGGACATTCTGATGGTGTTGGAGGCCTACCACGATCAAGCGGGCCACTTTGGCTGGAAAAAGCTAGAGACCCTGTTGAAGTGCCGATTCTACTGGGTGGGGATGCGCAGCTCCATTGAGAGGTGGTGCAGAGACTGTGGACCCTGTGGCCTCAGAAGAAGAGACTACAGCAGCCAGAAGGCACCTCTGCAACCCATCAAGACAACTCGCCCTTTGGAGATCGTGGCCCTGGACCATGTCAAGTTGTCACCTAGTCGGTCAGGATACTCCTATGCCCTGACCATGGTGGATCACTACTCCAGGTTCCTGGTGGTCGCCCCTGTCAAAGACCTGACAGCAGAGACAGCAGCCAAGACGTTTCAAGCGTACTTCTGCAGACCCCATGGATACCCTGAGCAGGTACTGACTGACCAAGGCCCGGCCTTTGAGGCTGAATTGTTCAAAGAGTTCTGCCATCTGTACGGGTGTAAAAAGATCAGGACTACACTGTACCACCCCCAAACTAACGGTCTCTGTGAAAAGATGAACAACATCATCATCGACCTACTGAAGACCATACCACTTGAAGAGAGAAACCAGTGGCCAGACCTACTACCTGATTTAGTGGATCTGTATAATCATATACCAGTCAGTTCCACCAATTGCACTCCGGCATATCTCATGCGGGCAAGGCCAGGAAAGCTGCCCATGGATTTGGAGCTTGGTGTTGTGGAGCCTGAAGCTGATATGACCACTGAGGACTGGGACACCACCAGACAAGAGCAGTACAGAAGAGTACAAGCTTGTGTCAAGGACAGTCTTACTCGGGTGAGAGAAAAACAGGAAATTCAATACAACAAGAACGCACCTGCAGAACCCTTCACACCAGGAGAAGTGGTATTGAAAAGGAAGCGGAGGAACCACAAGCTTGATGACCAGTGGGAGAGAGAACCCTACACTGTGTTGAATTCAAGGTTTGACAACAGGAAGACGTGTTTGATCAGCAAAGATGGAGGGAGAACCACTGCAACAGTATCTCGGGACCATCTAAAGTTGTGTCCGGATCTGCTAAAACCCCAAGAAGTGCCCCTCATCATCCAGGAGGAACCTGAAGAAGCAGTAATCCATACTGACTTAGGTGACTTCCCGGCAGATTGGCCTCAAATAGGAGGAGCGGTGATCGTCCCAGTACTCCACTTCTTCCAGCAACCAGAAAACTCTCTACAGCAAGTTGGACCTGTAAGTGCTGCTGAAGAGCCAGCTCAAGAAGGATCTCTGGCTGGAGCAGAGCAAGAAGGCCCAGCCAATGGTACACTTGCCAGTCCCATAGAGAGGTTAAGGCCATTTTACAACTTACCCACACGAAGGTCAGACAGGGTAACTGATGATACAGACATTGATACCGCACAGACCACTGCATTACGCAGATCAGTACGCAGCACGAGAGGTAAACCCCCTGCTAGGTACATTGAATAAAATAGTACAATTTCTGAGAATGTAGATAGTTACCCCTGAGTTATTATGTATTATACTACGTATTGTATTAATGTGTGTAACTTATATTTCTTCCCTTTGAATGGACAATTCAAGTGATATGGACACTTTAACCCTAACCTGTTTATTCCTTATATATGAACTCTGAGGCTGAGGACTTTGTGCAGCCCAAAGATTTTCTTTGTAAATATTTGCGCTCCCTGGAGTGCCCCTTTGGGCAACCTCTCCGGAAGAGACTTGGACTTTCTGGTTGCTCACTGCCTACTGCTTTTGCAATGTATATATATATTTTTATTCATGTTTTGTTATGCAACGTTCAAGTGTTCTAACCTCCCATAAAGGGAAGCTTGTTATTTCTATTGTTTACAAAATGTGCTTCAGCCCGGGAGTGCTGACTTTAACTAGGGGGGAATGTGACGCCCTGCTGTGCATGGAGTCACAGACCAAAGGGGGGTGCATTTCAGGTTTTCTCCACAAGAGGCCCTCAGAGCATACACACACCTCCACCCTACCTCAGAACCACCAGAGGGAGCCCTTTAGTGAATATGTAAAGGAGGGTGGAGGCAGGAAGAGAGGAAGTTCAGTCAGTTGTCTAAGGAGTGAGTCCAGTCAGGAGTCTCTGCTGAGACACAGAAAGTTAGTGACTCAGCAGGTTTCTGCTGAGAGGAGTTGTTTGGAGTCTGCTGCAAGCAGCTCAGAGAGAGACAGCTAGGAGCGTTGCCGACGCTCTAAAGAGCGGCAGAAGAGGCAGCCAGCTTACTGCCAGTGTGTATAGCCTAGTGAGGGCCCAGAGTAGGCCGAAGGCTAGTGGAACAGTAGCATCGGGGACCGAGGAGCTTCATAAGCTCACCCCAGAAATATACCGGACACCGGCTCCGAGTCTGCAGAGCAGTATACCCTCTGTGGAAAACAACCGGATCTTTCCTGGAAGACTTCAGGTCTCAGGATAGCCCAGGAGCTGACACGTAACAGGACCAGGAGGCACGGAGGCTCCGCCATACCAGGAGCGTGCTCTTCAGCAAAAGGCCCTAACACCAGGTCAGCCGGCACAACACAAGGACTAAGTTAGGCCTAGTTTCAGACAGGCCATAAACTACACAAGCGGCAAGGATACAGGAGGCCCTATACCTGCTCACTGGGGAGAGACCTGCAGTGCACCCCTCACCCTACAGTGCTCCGGGCGGTACCGCAACTCCACCAGTAAAAAGGTACTGAAGCCAAACGTGAGTGTCTCCCATTTTTCCTTGGACCCGGCTGGGTCACCGCCATATAGTGCACCTTACCGAACACCGCTGCCCTGAGGCCTAGCTCCACCTGTGGGGAGCTACCCCATCATAGCTGCCGTAACACCGGCCTCAGTGGACTGCCGCAGCGCTGGTGGTCCTCACCAGACACCACAGGTGGCGTCACGAACTTTCATTTTCCATTTAACCCCTTTTTTTTTAAGAGAGACCCCAGGGTACGGACCCGGGAGCCGACCACCGCTACATCCCCCAAGGCCAGGCATTAAGGCCCGGGCGCCGAGTAGTCCCCATCCCCTGGGTGCCACAGTATCATATACGGATTGGTATCACCAGGGTTAGATTCTATGACAATTAGTCCTTGGTCCTTTAGTTCCACTCTCCCCACCTTCACTGTCACGTCCTTAACCCCTACTAGGTTAAGAGGAAAGCCGTTAGAGGCATACACAGAGAGGTTCGGGGCTGGCGGGTTGAGTTCATCTATGGACCAGTACCTTTTGTAGAGGACATCAGGTATGATTGTTACCTGTGAGCCGGTATCCAGTAACGCAGGTGTGGCTATGCCGTCCAGCACGATGGACAGGAAAGGCCTTCCTCCTACAAACCGGTCGTACCAGCTTGATGGGCCTGATTGATTTACTCCTGGGTGTCGACCCTTGGCCCCAGGCTTTGCCCGTTTAAAGGACAGTCCTGCGCGGTGTGGCCTGCCTTGTGGCAACGGTAGCAGATGAAGTCTCCTGGAGGGTGACGTTGGTCGTTGGTCCTCCCACGGGGTGGCATTGTCCTCCTACGGGGTGGCGCTGTCCTCCTCCTTCTCCTCATCCAGGGGACATCCTCAGGACTGTCGGCGAGTAGGATCCTTCCTTCCAGCTCGGGCTCCGTCTGTAGCTGCAGGGTGCTCAGGACAGTGGTCAGGGTTTTACTTAGCTGACGCACTTCAGAGCGCAGGCTGTCCAGCTCGCTAAGGGGCACTGTTTGCATCTTTGTTTCAGCCGTTAATGAAGAAGCAGTGGATGCTGCGGGCACTGGGGTGGCCCCACCCTGGTAACGCTGGATAGCAGTATCTGTTGGTTCCAGGGGCTGCAGACCCTTAATAGCCATGTCCTTCAGGGCGTCAAAGGTAGCATTTGGATGATCTAAGGCCCACCACCGTACGGTTCTGCTCTCCTCCTGGGCCCTCAACCCCCGGATGAACTGTTCTGTCAGCATTTTGTCCTCACCATGTATGCTGGCTGGACTAACCTGTTTCAGGGCCTGCAGGGCCTTTTGTAAGCGCCAGGCATAGTCCCGGATACTGTCCTCAAGTTTCTGGGTACAGTGGTAGAACCTCATCCGAAGATCTGTCTCAGTGCGGTTTTCAAACACAGTTTGCAGTCTCTTAAAGATGATGGATACTGATTCCTGGTCTGCGGCTGGCCAGGTTTCAACTTCCCGCTCGGCGGCACCAATCAATTGTCCCAGCACAACAGCGGTTCTCTGCTTACCAGTCATTGAATACATATCCAGTACACCGCATATTTTCCTTTTGAACCCAGACAGGGTGTCAGGTTTGCCGTCATACTGGGGAAGCCATTTTGCTCCAGGAATATACGGCAGGGCCATGGGTATCAACGGTGTCACGACCCCTGCTGGTGGGGCGGCCGCTCCGGCCTGAGCAGCGCCGGACGCGAGTTGAGCATCAGGAGCGTTAACTGGTGCTCCGGCGTTTTGCTGGTCGTCGGCCATGGTTGCGCCCCCCTAGTAAACCATAGCCTACCTCCTGTTTCTTTAATCAGGTAGGCCGCAGCTCCGCAGACGACGGATTCCTTCCAGGACCTGACGCTTCCTGGTGCTGCGTTAGAGCGTGAGGCGGGGCTTGAGCTTCGTGCGCTTCCAGCAGTCACGCCTCTCTGATTCCCGTGGTTACGCCCCTCTTCTTCCCGCGTGGCGACGCGGTAATGGCGGCGATGTTCACCACAGTTTAAACACAGTTCAATTACGGCACACAGTACCCTGTGGCAACGGGTACGAAATCCTGTTCGTGACGCCAGGAAAGAGAGATGTGTCACCCAGGGGGAATATAGGAGACTCGGTACCCGGGCCTTTTACCTTGTTTAGGAGATCACGGCAGTCGGCTCCCGGGCCCGTCTCTCTTTAAAAAAGGGGTTTTAGTGTACAGTTTGTCTCGTGACTCCACCTGTGGTTTCCGGTAATGGTTACCGGCGCTGCTGCAGACCTCCGAGGGGTGATGGGATGGCAGCTGGGATGTTTCTGCTCCCCACAGGCGGAGCAGGCCCCCGGGGCAGTTTAGGTGCAAATGGTGGTGATGCTGGGGCTTGCAGTGCAGGAGAGATGGCGCAGCAGGAGTAACTGACAGAGACAGGGGATTCACTTCAGTACCTTTACTGGTGCGGATGTCAGGTACGGTCCAGGGTACTCCGTAGGAAGAGTGCACTTCAGGACTTCTCCCCAGTGAGCGGGTATAAGGCCTCCTGGTCCGTGTCTCCCTCTTTCTAAGCTCCTGGCCAGCCTGCAACTGGGCCTAGTTTCTGTGTCGTGCTGTTCCTTCATCTGTCGCTTGGTAGTAGGACCTTTTTCTGGCAACCACTATCCCTGGACGCCGGGGCCTTCGTGGTTCCTAGTCCTGTCAAGGGTTTAGCTTCAGGTCGACCAGGGACTTGTAGTCCTCCTGGTATGCCGGTGATCCCTGCTGGGTATAAAGGACCCTGTAGACGCAGACCCGGTGTCCGGTTTGTGTCTTGGGGTGAGCCTATGATGCTCCTCTGCCCCCTCAACTCCTCTCTCCTCTCCTCCTTGCCTCCGGCCACACTCGGGGCCCTCAATACAGCAGCAGATGTGCTACGTCTTCACTGCTCTCAGTGGCAGCACACTCTCTGACTAAACTGACTGAACTGCCTGGCTCCACCCTCCATATATATATCCCTGGTGGTATGAGGTGGAAGGGTGGAGGTGTTTGTTTGTAGTGAGGGCCTCTTGTGGAGAAGTCCATCCATGCACCCTTTTGGGTCCTGTGGTACCTGTGAACAGCAGGGTGCCACATTTGCAGCCTAAACTCCGACCACCCATGACAAAACCCTGCCCACTCGCAAATTAGCCAATTAAATCATAGAATGGCCAGAGTTTGGATCGGGCGGTGGGTGGAGTTACGACCGCCAAACACCGCAATTTTACGCCCAGAGAGAGACAATTAGAGAAGTTAGTGGCTCTCACTGGGGCTCCGACTTCCATCAGTCACAGCAGGGACTGACACATCACTAGTTCACAGGAGTACCCTCATGGAAGGCACGGGGGTCTTCAGCAGACCCCCGGCCGTCATAGCAATCCATCGGCACCAATGAGAGGTTAGAATAGCACGGTTCCCCTGTCGGTGAGCTGTGAATGTCCGCTGTCAGAGAGTGACAACGGCATTTAACAGGTTAACAGCCACAGGCAGAGCTCTGCTCCACTCGCGGCTGTTAGAGGCAGATGATGGCTGAATATCACAGCCATCATTTGCCGGAGATGGACTGAGCCCCCTTCATCCATCCTCTGCCAATCAATGGTGCTGGTCACTAAGGGGTTAAACCAACATTGTAGTACTGTATGTTTTACTCTGACCCTGCCATGTTTTAGTGAAAACATACAAGTAATATCCGGCCGGGGATGATGTGACCAGGATGACTAGCTGAAAAGGCTGGTCCCCAGCGGCTTCTCCCTGCACTGCTGTCCCAGACTGACAGGTCCCCCTGTGTTTGTAATTCTGCAAGTTGACTTTGACACGTCGAATCCTAAAGGTGTGTAATATGCGCTCTGCTAGGGCGCAGTCAGACGGCCATATAAATCGGAGGGAGATTGGAGCGCACTGGCCAATGGCTCTTCTGACCCGAGCTTGACAGCTGCATAGAAATACATGAAGCAGTCACGCTCGAGCCAGGAGAGACGCCGGGCAGTCCGTGCACTGCGGTCCGATCTCAGACTGATTTATACGGCCGTCTGACTGCACTCTTAGGCTGCGTGCCCACTATGCGTTTTTCAAGCGTTTTTGATGCGGAATTTCTGCAGCGGAAATGCTTTAAAAACGCTTGGTAATCCGTGCCCCATGATCCGCAATGATAATCCGCATGTGCTGTGCACATGCTGCAGATTTTTCCGCAGCGGATTTTCTTTGCGGAAAAATCCGCAGCATGTCCATTATTTGTGCTTTTCCGCATGCAGATTTGACTTTCCAATGCATTTGAAAAACGCAAGTCAAATCCGCATGTAAAAAAGCTGCAGAAACGCTTAAAAAATGGTGTAGAATCCGCATGCGTTTTTACTGGCAAGGACATGCAGAAATGCTGCGGGAATTTTCTGCTTCAATTCTGCATCGTGGGCTCATAGCCTTAGAATTTCGCTCTACTTGCTGATTCCATTGACTTCTTTTATAACTACAGAGTGTCTTCCAAGCAGAAAATGCTTTTAACAGCTTAGTGTTTTTGGGAACCTGAAGTGGTTAAAAGACGCTCAAAAACCTGAACATATGAACAGCAAGTTGTTGTTTTTTTTTTTTGCTTTTATTACATAGAAATGAATAGAAAGATTCTTTAGAGCATTTTTTCAGCGATTTTTCAGGTGATTTTCAGAGAGGACCAGCAATTTTATGAACATACCCCTGGGCGGCCTCTCTGGTGAGACGTCCCCCAGCTATTGGTGCGGCTCAGCTGGGAGGGGGCAGTTGTCTTAAAAGTGAGTCTGGGCTGCACAGGCATTTCTTTGGTTGCACGATTATTTGGTTTAGCTCAGGGGTCTCAAACTCAGCTGGGCATATGGGCCGCACACGGAAAAACATTTAATTTGGGGGGCCGCATTATTTGCATGACAAAGTGACATTTTTAGTGATACCATTTTATTTTCTATACACCTTTTGAACTGGTCCTCATCTTGCAGACATGGTCTCCCCGCCAGGTCCCCCATATTGCAGACATGGTCTCCCCTCCAGGTCTCCCATATTGCAGTCATGGTCTCCCCTCCAGGTCCCCCATATTGCAGACATGGTCTCCCCTTCAGGTCCCCCATATTGCAGACATGGTCTCCCATCCAGGTCCCCCATATTGCAGACATGGTCTCTCATCCAGGTCCCCCATATTGCAGACATGGTCTCCCATCCAGGTCCCCCATATTGCAGACATGGTCTCCCATCCAGGTCCCCCATATTGCAGACATGGTCTCCCATCCAGGTCCCCCATATTGCAGACATGGTCTCCCATCCAGGTCCCCCATATTGCAGACATGGTCTCCCCTCCAGGTCTCCCATATTGCAGTCATGGTCTCCCCTCCAGGTCCCCCATATTGCAGACATGGTCTCCCATCCAGGTCCCCCATATTGCAGACATGGTCTCCCATCCAGGTCCCCCATATTGCAGACATGGTCTCCCATCCAGGTCCCCCATATTGCAGACATGGTCTCCCATCCAGGTCCCCCATATTTCAGACATGGTCTCCCATCCAGGTCCCCCATATTGCAGACATGGTCCCCCATCCAGGTCCCCCATATTGCATACATGTTCTCCCATCCAGGTCCCCCATATTGCAGACATGGTCCCCCATCCAGGTCCCCCATATTGCAGACATGGTCCCCCATCCAGGTCCCCCATATTGCAGACATGGTCCCCCATATTGCAGACATGGTCCCCCATCCAGGTCCCCCATATTGCAGACATGGTCCCCCATATTGCAGACATGGTCCCCCATCCTGGTCCTAATCTTGCAGACATGTCCCCCATCCAGGTCCCCATGTTGCAGACATGTCCCCCATCCAGGTCCCCGCCCATAGTGCGCACAGGGCCGCGTCGCCCCATGCTGCGCACAGGGTGCCCGTCCCCCAATACTGCGCACAAGGACCCCATCCCCCCATACTGCGCACAGGGTCCCCGTCCCCCCATATTGCGCTCAGGGTCCCCGTCCCCCCCATACTGCGCTCAGGGTCCCCGTTCCCCCCATACTGCGCTCAGGGCGCCCCCCCCATACTGCGCTCAGGGTCACCGCCCCCCCCCCCCATACTGCGCTCAGGGTCCCCCCTTCCCCATACTGCGCTCATGGTCCCCGTCTCCCCATACTGCGCACAGGGTCCCCGTCCCCCCATATTGCGCTCAGGGTCCCCGTCCCCCCCATACTGCGCTCAGGGTCCCCGTCCCCCCCATACTGCGCTCAGGGTCCCCGTTCCCCCCCATACTGCGCTCAGGGCGCCCCCCCATACTGCGCTCAGGGTCACCACCCCCCCCCCATACTGCGCTCACGGTCCCCCCTTCCCCATACTGCGCTCATGGTCCCCGTCCCCCCATACTGCGCTCAGGGTCCCCCCCCCCCCCCATACTGCGCTCAGGGTCTCGGTCGCCCCCCCATACTGCGCTCAGGGTCCCGGTCGCCCCCCCATACTGCGCTCAGGGTCCCCGTCGCCCCCCCATACTGCGCTCAGGGTCCCCGTCGCCCCCATACTGCGCTCAGGGTCCCCCCCCCCCCATACTGCGCTCAGGGTCCCCGTCCCCCCGCATACTGAGCTCAGGGTCCCCCCCCCCCATACTGCGCTCAGGGCCCCCGTCGCCCCCCCATACTGCGCTCAGGGCCCCCGTCGCCCCCCCATACTGCGCTCAGGGTCCCCGTCGCCCCCCCATACTGTGCTCAGGGTCCCCGTCCCCCCCATACTGCGCTCAGGGTCCCCGTCCCTCCCATAATACTGCGCTCAGGGTCCCCGTCGCCCCCCCATACTGTGCTCAGGGTCCCCGTCCCCCCCATACTGCGCTCAGGGTCCCCGTCCCTCCCATACTGCACTCAGGGTCCCCGTCCCCCCATACAGCGCTCAGGGTCCCCGTCCCCCCATACAGCGCTCAGGGTCCCCTTCCCCCCCATACTGCGCTCAGGGTCCCTGTCCCCCCATACTGCGCTCAGGATCCCCGTCCCCCCATACTGCGCACAGGTCCCCTGTGCTGTATTTCACATGACAGAGGAAAAAAAAAAAAAAAGATTCTCACCTGTCCTCCGTTCCCTCGGCTTCCTTTCTGCACCTGTGGCCCGCAGGCACAGACCCCATAACGATCGTGGCTCTCTCCAGCAGCCACCGACATCAGCGCTGTAATGCAGTGTATTGCCGCGCAGAGACCGGCTCTCTGCACAGCAATACCAGTATCAGCCGCCGGCCTATCAGAGGCCAGCAGCTGACATCTGCGCATATCAGTGACATCATACTCCGCTGCGCTGGGACGCCAATGTCAGCTCTGATAGGCCTGCGGCTGACACTGGTATTGCTGTGCAGAGAGCCGGTCTCTGCGCGGCAATACACTGCATTACAGCGCTGATGTCGGCGGCTGCTGGAGAGAGCCGCGATAGTTACGGGGTCTGTGCCTGCGGGCCGCAAGAAGCAGCCGGAGGGGCCGCATGCAGCCCGCGGGCCGCGTGTTTGGGACCCCTGCCCTAAATTATGTATAGGATGTGGTAGATGATGGATAGATATCCCCACCAAATATCATCGGCGATACTGACGCTCGGTCCAGCGGTGGAGCAGGGGAAATACATTTTTGTTTATTCAATCATGCTGACGTCGCCCCCTGCAGTCTGCCACCCTAGGCACCCGCTCTAAGGTGCCCAGGGGTAAATACAGCCCTGAGTTACGCCCCATTTCCTTAATCTGTGACCCCGTGTCCCTCGTGCAGCGACCTGTCCTGTCAGGATGATGTTCCAGTCTATCACATGGCTGCAGATGCAGCATTCCACAGCCAGCCAATCAGAGCGCTCGCTCACCGACTTATGCAAATGAGCTGGTGGCAAAACCAATGACTTTTCAACGAATTTGCCCTAAATATTCAGCAGGGGCGGGACAATTTGCCCGCAGGGGAGGGGTCACTGTCAGCAGGGGCGGGGTCACTGCCAGCAGGTCTCTTTAGATATTTTTTTTTTAAGTCTCCCTAAGTTAGAAGTTTCTGCCATCACGGGCACATAAATAGAGCTGAGGTTTACCTGTATAATCGGGTGCAGTGCAGAGATCATGGTAGTGTAATAAAGAAAGCATCTGCCAGCAAGCCAGATATCTATCAGAAGATGCCAGCGAGCCAGATAGCTATCAGAAGATAGATAGGATAGATAGGCGGCAGATCGGAGAGTTCTCCTATGTGGCTTGCCTGCCACATATGTAGCTGGCAGGACATTGCCAGGGACTCCAAGACATGAAGTGGTCTCGGCCAAAGCACAATTTTTTCCTACAGGTTTGGTGGCCCCATCCACACAGTATTATAGGCTCGTACTGCTTTTCTCCCATCTGTTAAATATTAATTCACAGGCTTAATAAATTCAAAGCAGGATTCGGTCATATGCGCTGACAGTGACATTGACTATAATGGTGAAGGTAGAGTCAATGGTCCTATCTGCACCATTATAGTCAATGGCCCTGTCGGCGCATATGCACGAATCCTGTTTTGCGGGGGGTTCGGACGCAAGCCCCGAGTGAACGTGGTGAAGAACGCAGTGGGAACGGCCCTAAGGCTATATGGACCGTGATTTCCAGTCCGACTGTGAATCTCCTGACCCCACACTCCACATCCTCAGGCACATATGAAGCTGTTGGGTTCGGGTGAGGAGACTCGCAGCCAGTCCTGAAAATGCATTATGCACCCAGACCATAAAACACAGGCTTGGAATGAATCCTCAGTATAATTATTACTCTCTTTCATTACATTGTCCTGGTAGTATGTGTGAGGGAATAGGCCCCGACAGTCCCCCAGGTATAGACAGCACATCCATGCTGTGGACAGAAAACTACCTTGTGATATTACAAAATGTATCAACAGAGACAACTGGTGGATACACGGCATCAGCCCGGTACCCGTTATAACCTAACCGGGTGTCCTTGCAAAACACATGGAGACAGGTCTGTTTTTTCTGGCAGCACGGATGACAATGGCCAATACAAGTCTAGGGGTCCGTGGTAAACAAGTACAACTCATGGATGGAGTTAGTGTACCATCAGTGTGCTGTACGGGTTTAACCCCTTCATGATGTCTGCCGTAATAGTACGACACACATCACAACCCCCTGTTTAGCGCGGGCTCTGGTGCTGAGCCCGCACTTTTCCGGGCACATGTTAGCTGATCTATACAGCTGACATTTGCCCGCAACAGCCGCGGGTGGAATCGCGATCCACCCGTGGCTGTTAACTTGTTAAATGCCGCTGTCAATCTATGACAGCGGATTTAACTCACACTTATCGGAAACGCATCGTTGGCTCCACCCATCGGCGACCCCATCACATGATTGCGGGTCGCCGATGGTTTGGCATGATAACCCGGGGTCTGCAGGAGACCCCTACGGTTGTCATTGCCAGATTGCTATGAGTGCCACCCAGCAGTCGGCGCTCATAGCCAGTGAGCAATTCTGCTACACACAGTTGATCTGATTATCACCTGTGTGTAGTAAAGGAGAACAGACAACTGCAGCTTCTAGTCTCCCATGGAGACATTGAATCATGCAAAAGGTAAAAAAAATTTTTTTGAAAAAAAGTATAAAAGTTTAAATCACCCCCCTTTCACCCTATTCAAAATAAAACAATAAAAAAAAACAAATATACACATATTTGGTATCGCCGCGTTCAGAACCGCCCGATATATCAATGTAAAAAAGAATTAATCCGATCGGTAAACGGCGTAACAAGAAAAAAATTAAAACCCCCAGAATTAAGTTTTTTTGGTCACCGCAACATTTAAATGAAATGCAATAACGGGCGATCAAAACATCGGATCTACCCCAAAATAGTATCAATAAAAACGTCAGCTCGGTGCGTAAAAACTAAGCCCTCACTCTGCCCCAGATCCTGAAAAATGGAGACGCTATGGGTCTCGGAAAATGGCGCCATTTTTTTCTTAACAAACTTTGGATTTTTTTTTCACCACTTACATAAAAAAGAACCTATACATGTTTGGTGTCTACGAGCTCGTAATGACCTGGAGAATAATAATGGCAGGTCAGTTTTAGCATTTAGTGAACATGGTAAAAATAACCCTAAAAAACAATTGTGGAATTGCACTTTTTTTTGTAATTTCACCGCACTTGGAATTTTTTTCCCGTTTTAAAGTACACGATATGGTAAAACCAATGGTGTCATTCAAAAGTACAATTCAAAAATAAGCCCTCATACGGCCATATTGACCGAAAAACAAAATAAGTTTGGCTCTGGGAAGAAGGGGAGCAAAAAACCGAAAAACGCAAAATTGGAAAATGGCCTGGTCATTAAGAGGATAACATTGAGAAGTATAGGAGAAGCTTTGTCATTTCTTTATCCATACTGGAAAAACACTGATGACTACAATGATAGTAAAAATGGAGACACGGATGAATAACACGGATGGCACCAGTCCCGTTATTTCACGTACGTGTTTAAACACTGATGTGTGAAGGGGGTCTAGCGCCTATATAAATATATATATATATATATATATATATTTATTATTATTGCCTAAGGCCTCCTTCACACATCAGTGTTTAAACACGAACGTGAATTAACGGGACTGGTGCCATTCGAGAAGTCTATACACACACGGACCCCTGTGCTTTTATCGGTGGAAGTGGCCCCTGTGAGCACCTATGATTTGTCTGCCCCAGGGGTCTCAAACTCAGCTGGGCATATGGGCCGCACACGGAAAAACATTTAATTTGGGGGGCCGCATTATTTGCATGACAAAGTGACATTTTTAGTGATACCATTTTATTTTCTATATACCTTTTGAACTGGTCCTCATCTTGCAGACATGGTCTCCCTGCCAGGTCCCCCATATTGCCGACATGGTCTCCCATCCAGGTCCCCCATATTGCAGACATGGTCTCCCATCCAGGTCCCCCATATTGCAGACATGGTCGCCCATCCAGGTCCCCCATATTGCAGACATGGTCTCCCATCCAGGTCCCCCATATTGCAGACATGGTCTCCCATCCAGGTCCCCCATATTGCAGACATGATCCCCATATTGCAGACATGGTCCCCCATATTGTAGACATGGTCTCCCATTCAGGTCCCCCATATTGCAGACATGGTCCCCCATCCAGGTTCCCCATATTGCAGACATGGTCCCCCATATTGCAGACATGGTCCCCCATTCAGGTCCCCCATATTGCAGACATGGTCCCCCATCCAGGTTCCCCATATTGCAGACATGGTCCCCCATATTGCAGACATGTCCCCCATCCAGGTCCCCCCCCCATAGTGCGCACAGGGCCACGTCCCCCCCCATACTGCGCTCAGGGTCCCCGTCCCCCCCATACTGCGCTCAGGGTCCTCCCCCCCCCATACTGCGCTCAGGGTCGCCGTTCCCCCATACAGCGCTCAGGGTCCCCCCCCATACTGCGCTCAGGGTCACCGCCCCCCCCATACTGCGCTCAGGGTCCACGTCCCCCCCCATACTGTGCTCAGGGTCCCCCCCCATACTGCGCTCATGGTCCCCGTCCCCCCATACTGCGCTCAGGGTCCCCGTCGTCCCCCCATACTGCGCTCAGGGTCCCCGTCGCCCCCCCCATACTGCGCTCAGGGTCCCCGTGCCCCCATACTGCACTCAGGTTCCCCATCCCCCCATACTGCGCTCAGGGTCCCTGTCCCCCCCCATACTGCGCTCAGGGTCCCCGTCCCCCCCATACTGCGCTCAGGGTCCCCGTCCCCCCCATACTGCGCTCAGGGTCCCCGTCCCCCCATACTGCGCTCAGGGTCCCCGTCCCCCCATACTGAGCACAGGTCCCCTGTGGTGTATTTCACATGACAGAGAAAAAAAAAAAAAAAAAGATTCTCACCTGTCCTCCGTTCCCTCTGCGTCCTTTCTGCACCTGTGGCCCGCAGGTACAGACCCCATAACGATCGCGGCTCTCTCCAGCAGCCGCCGACATCAGCGCTGTAATGCAGTGTATTGCCGCGCAGAGACCGGCTCTCTGCACAGCAATACCAGTGTCAGCCGCCGGCCTATCAAAGGCCAGCAGCTGACCTCTGCGCATATCAGTGACATCATACTCCGCTGCACTGGGACGCCAATGTCAGCTGCTGGCCTCTGATAGGCCGGCGGCTGGCACTGGTATTGCTGTGCAGAGAGCCGGTCTCTGCGCGGCAATACACTGCATTACAGCGCTGATGTTGGCGGCTGCTGGAGAGAGCCGCGATAGTTGCGGGGTCTGTGCCTGCGGGCCGCAAGAAGCAGCCGGAGGGGCCGCATGCGGCCCGAGGGCCGTGGGTTTGAGACCCCTGGTTTAGCTCATTTTTGTTCTCATATGTTCTGTAGATGTAATTTTATGATAATATTTTGGATGCTGAGGCCATAGTAGATAAAGCTTGTGAAGCCCTGGCCTATACAATAGAAGAATGACGTCTAAACAACTGACTTTGGCAGGAGCCCTGTATACACATTAATCCCTAATAAATATAAGGGTCTCATGCACACAGCAGAGATGCACCCAGAGGGGCAGGGATTTGGTGATACTGTAGATTCCCACAGCAACGCTTCTAGGAATGATTACCTCTGTAATATGGGATTGGATGGAGCAGTCTAGTGGATGCAATAATATGGACATGTATTACGGCTTTGTGCACTAGGCCTCGGATTCACCACAAGGTGACGCTAGAAGCATTTATTCCCGTTCAGCCCCGGAGCGTCTGCACTTACAGATGTAATAGATTTCATCTACATTGCAGCCAATTCTGCATATTTTTTCTCCCAGTAAAGGCCTCAGTTTCCCGTCACCTGTGACATCTCTACACACTGGACGTTATTAGATCACAATGAAGATTAACAAAAATATCTCATATCATACATTAGGTTTATTTGCTATTCAAGATCCTGGGAAAACTGATTAGAAAAACAATGGTAGCTGTAATAGCGGCCATATTCTTTATTAAGGATTTTTTTTTTGCGTGTCGAGCTGTAGTTTTTATTATTACCATTTTGGGGTGCATATGATGTTTTGATCCCTGTTTATTCCATTTGGTTGCAGGGCATTTTGATTGCTTTTTACTCTTTGGCCTTTACCGTATTGGTTAAATCATTTTATATTTTGACAGAATGGACTTATAGTATATGGATATGGTGATACTAAATTTGTTTATTTTTTAGATTTCTTTTAATGTCTACTTTTAATGGGGGAAAATGGGTTTGATTCAAATTTTGAGTTTTTTTTTTTTTTTACTCTTTGCCTCTTTTTTTTAGTCCCATATTGGTCTGGAATCTGAGATTGCTTACTTGGACTATAAACTGCAATACAACTGTATTACATAACTTAGTTAAAACCAAGGTCTCCTATGAAGGGCTTCATAGCAATTCAACATGACAGCCAAGGGGGCCTTCAGCAGATCCCTGGCTGCCATTCCAACTCATCGGCACACAGCAATCCCAGGTCCATGTGCCATAAATGCCGCCATGAGAAACTGACAGCGGCATTAGTGAGGACCTCTGACCAAAGTTTTGATGTTGAACTGGCCAAATGACGTAATAGTGGATGGAGGGTGGAATAAAAAACATTTTTTGTGTGTTTTTTTTAAATTTTGCAGATTAGCAAAGTATTGGAACTGTCACGGGTGTGTCAGGTGTTATAGTCAGCTGGATCTGGCTGTAGAAGGTCACTGTGCTTGGCATTGCAGATGCCTTCTTAATCCTTCTTCCTTTAAGACCCAGTGGCGACCTCCCTCCTGCTGTTAATTGACACACCCTTGCAGGGGAGTTAAAAACTCTCAGTTTGCTGCAGGGAACCGCCGGTGATACTTATACTTACCTTTGTGCATGCTTGGAGCACTAGCTGTTGGCTGACTTCTTCTCTGGTGCCCTTGGAAGACAGTTGACGTTTCCCCTCTGGTGTCTGCTCAAGCTAAGTTTATCCCCTTTGTTTGTCTACTTTGTTGTCTTTAGTTTGTAGTGGGGCCTGAGCAGTGCTCACCCCTCCCCCTCTCTATCTAGGGCCAAGCTCTAGGGACATACAGGGTTGAGGGTCTTGTTCGGCGATAGGTGTGGAACCTATATAGAGATGGTTGGGTAGGCAGGGTGATATTAGATCTGCCTAGGGGTCTCCACTCCCCCTTTCCCTAGTGTTTGGACTTCCTCCCCCTCTTCCCTTTGTGTTGCACACCTTGCGTGACATGAACCTAATGAGTAAACTTTTTTTAAGCCCAAGTGGATGATATCAGATTGCAACTCATATAGGGAGAAGAAGTGCCCGCTCTGAGTGAAAACTATCTGATAACACCCACTTGGACTTAAAGTGAACCTGATAGCTGATCCATGCTGCCCAATCCACAGGCATCATGTAGTATCAGACAGTGGCTGTATGATTTCAGTCAAGTATGTTTGATACTGCAACATTTCAGAGAAAAACATACTTTAAAAGTTGCCAAGGATCGAGCTGCACTGCTATTGATGCTCGTATATAATGATTGACCACTTTCTAGATTACAGTACATACTTTTTACATACCCTGGCCATGTTATTGGTGTCTTTCCCTTCAGCAGGGTCCAGTAATGTGCCACTAGATCCTGGTACCAAAACATGGAGCAGGCAAATGAGAACTCGCTATAGGATTTCCCCAACCCGTAACAGCTGATTACATGGGGTTTAGCAGAGAACCTCCAGGTTTAATTTGCTTCCCGACATACTGTAGATTGTCCTATGTTAGGTGTGGATGTATGCAGTGGGCTCTGAAGCTGAGTGCTGTCCACACATGGCAAAATAAAAAGGTTTTAGAATATTCAATAGTTAACAAAGCAGAAATTTGCATCACCCACCTCTTCTCCCTTTAAGAATAAAGAAATATAAAAAAAAAAACATATGCGGTATTGTGGTATCGCTGTATCCTCAGAAGTGTCATCTTTCAAAATATAACATTTTTCAACCCGTGTGGTGTATATCCCTTAAAACAAAAAAAAAGATTGAAATGCCAGAAAAGCTGTTTTTTGGTCGTCACACCTTCCCCCAAAAATGGATTACATGTACCCCAAAATGCCACACAAAAAAACCCCTCCCACAGCTCCATCAATGGAAAAAAATGTTAAGGATCTCAGAAAATGGGGAAATTAACCAAATTTTTATTGTTACAAATTTCTGAATTGCTTTTTGCCACTTCTAAAAACTATACACGTTCAGAATCCATAGGCTATGTTCACACGTTGCGTTTTTGCAGCGTTTTTTTCTGCAGGCAAAACCTGCTCTCTTGGCAGTAAAAAAACAACCTCAAAAAAGCAGGTTTTGATGAGTTTGTGCTGAGTTTTTTACTGCGTTTTGTCAGGGTACATTTGTCTGTTGTGCAAGCAGATAAAGTTTAGTGCATAATAACCTGATTCAACTTCCTCAGGTTTTAGCACCAAAAACGGAGCAAAATCTGATACCTGCGTTTTTTGCTGCATTTTTGCACTTCCCATTGCTTTCAATGGGTGAAAAACGCTGCAAAAAATGCTGAAAGAAGTGACATGCTATATTTTGCAAAAAAGCAGCTCTTTGACAAAACAGTCAGGAAAAAAAACAAGCTGTGGGCATGAGATTTCTGAAATCTCATAGATTATGCTGGTACTGTAAAACTCAGCTGAAAATTTGCAGCAAAAAAAGCTGCAAAAATGCAATGTGTGAACATAGCCTTACTGACCTGGAGAATTTTACCCGACAATAAACTGTGAAAATGAAACCCCAAAAAACAATGGTGGATATCTTTTTTTGTCTCTATTTCATCCTACTTGGAATTTTTCCCTATTTCTCAGCAAATTATATGATGAAATGAATGGGGTCATTCAAAATTACAATTTGTCCCTCAATAAACAAGCCCTCATATGGCTATGTCGATGAAAAAAAAGAAGGAGAAAGAGCAAAAAATAAAATTGGCCCTAGTTAGAAGAGTTTGAGGAAGATGCAGAATCTGAAACAGGTTCTCGAAAAAATATGACCATTTTATGGCACGTGCAATGACAGATTAGATGCAGGAGCTCAGCAGGAAAGTATCCCGGAAATCATTGGAATTATTGTTAACTCATGAAGCTGTCGCCCTCTTTCGGGCGGTAGGTCTGCTTTCTACTCACTGTTTTGCTGTCTTCTATATGTTGCACTCTGTGTTGGGTTCCTCTACTCTCAGAAGATTCAGGCTGTATCTCTGTGGTGGTTTGTAGAATCCTTGGAACTTTTTTACCCTGTTTTTGATTTTCTTGGCATTGTGACAGCAAGTCAGGATTACCATCAGTGTGAGGCGAGGCTGTCATCTTCTGCCCTTTACATATGGGCTCCTGCCAAGACAAGCAATCCTCAGACTCAGTCAGTATGTCATCTAGTAGCTGCAGATCTGGGTCATCTGGAGGGAACCTGCTGTCTTCCATCTCCAGACCAGGCTGGGTGGCCTTTGATGTCCTCCCGTCATCTTTTTCATTTTGCTTACAGTCAACACTTCCTTGTATAGTACTTTCGCCTTCGGTTATCTCTGTAGGACGTAGGAGCTGTTGGCTGCAGAAGTTGATGACTCTTCTTTTGCTCTTACTGCTGCCACTGCCCATAACAGCACAATTTACATCCGTGGAGTCCTACATGAACTACTTCTAGCCAAATATCCTTAATCTGTAGTATTCGTTTTAGGATATATCCTTGAAGAACCATAAAATTAATGAAAATGTCTTCTGAGGATCCAACCATCCATGTTCAGGTCTTGAGAATCTCTTACAAGATCACTGCTCTTTCTGCACAGGCAAATTCTCACTTCTAAAATATGCATTTCTTGGTTTGACTTGTGTTAACACCTCTCTTTCTTTCTCTCTCTGTTCTCCACAATGCCCAGGCTCTCTCTGTCAGGCACCAGACGCACACAGTTAAATATTAAAGTCAGCCTGGAAGGAAAGCACTTTACTCTGAAGCGAGAAGCTGCAGTAAAAAGTTAACTCAGACAGAGGAGTGTCTGGGCCAACAACAGGCGGAGCAGGGACAAGAGCCTAAAATAATACAGCATGGAAAATTTGAAACCTTGGAATTTAGGCTTAAAACAGGAGCGGAAATTGGGTGGAACTGGTGGATTTTCACCAAAAGTAAAAAAGTGTATAACACATTGCTGACATTTCCCTGTGCATGTGAAATGTATCTATATGTGTATTTTAGAACATTTGACTATAAGCTATGGAACACAAAGGATAATTTGGGGTAAATATGAAATGGCCCAAAGTAAGGCCAAAAAGTGCATCTACTGTATAATAACCTTGGCCCTGAAAAATTGGATATTGCAAGCAGTTCACACAATACTAGATCTCAAAGATATAAAGAAATGAAGTACAAACAAACATAAAATGAAAAGTGCACAATGAAACTGGAGCTTCATAATGACACCCAATAACTGCAATGTGACCTCAAGGATACCCAACAGAGTTAAGAAAAAAGATTCAGGACCCTGGTGCAGCAGTCACTTCCGTAGTCCGCGACCAGAGCCCTAAAAAACTCCTACTATCTGCGGTATCCCTGACGCCTCTTCTGATGAGTAGGTTCCACAACATCAATTATGCTATAGCACAATGCACATGTGGGATAATACAAATCTGTTAGGTGATTCGGAAGGCTCTAGTCTGGCAATCATGGAGTTTTTGCTCAACTCTAATACCCAATAGAAAAAAAGTTGTCACCATTGCAAAAATAAATAAATAAATAGTCATGGCTGAATTTTTTGCAATTGTCACAAACTTTTCTCTATAGAGGAGATCATGGCAAAATTTTTTACTATGTTTTACAACTAGTGCTGAAAATTTAATATTACCAATGTTTTCCACAGCGATGTACAGATATTATCACCATTCACAGATATGGTCACCATTCACCATCAGTCCCTGTCCCCAATCGTGAGGACAATAAGGCAAATTTCTTGGGTCAGGATGCATTAGTGAAGTAATTATCCCCATCTGCTCCTCTTTGGTCAGACCTCATCTGGAATACTGTGTCCAGTTCTGGACACCACATCTTAAAAAAGACATAAAAAACTGGAGCAAGTTTAGAGAAGAGCGACCAAAATGGTGACCGGTCTGCAAACAATGTCCTCTTAGGAACTGTTAAAGGATCTGGGAATGTTTAGCTTGGAAAAGAGAAGACTGAGAGAAGACTTAATAGCTGTCTATGAATATCTGAAGGGATGTCACAGTGTAGAGGGATCAGCTTTATTCTCATTTGCACAAAGAAATACTAGAAGCAATAGGATGAAAATGAATGGGAAAAGATACCGATTAGATATCAGAAAAAACTTTTTGACAGTTAGGGTGATCAATGAGTGGAACAGGCTGCCACGAGAGGTGGTGAGTTCTCCTTCAATGGAAGTCTTCAAACAGAGGCTGGACAGCTATCTGTCTGAGATGGTTTAGTGACTCCTGCATTGAGCAGGAGGTTGGACACGATGACCCTGGAGGTCTCTTCCAACTCTAACAGTCTATGATTCTATGAAATATATACATACACGATGCGTCAGCACTCTGTGATGAATGAGTACATGAACTCCGATATTGCTGTAGATGTTAAAAACGTAAGGTACTTAGCGTTTTTGATCAAAGTGCGCAAAAAGCCATCCAACCACATCAAGGTGCACTTAAATATGGATGGTCTCTAACCACTAAATGTCCTACCTCTCCATGTGCCAAACCAGCCTCATCTGAATGTAGAGTGAAAAGGAAACAAGACATAGCTCGCTATTAAAACCTTATGTGGGAAAGATGGGTAGACAAGGGTGCTGAGCCCTGGAGGGGCGCACACATCCCGATATGTACTACAAAAAATAAAAAATAGGGCCTGCACAGCTTTAGTGTTAAATTAACGTACAGGTGCACAAACATGCTATGTGACCAATACACAACATATACATACACCATATATCTATATATATATAATCGTCTTATCCCGTCTGTCTGTCTGTCTGTCTGTCCAGGAAATCCTGCGTCGCTCATTGGTCCGGCAGCGGCCAATCAGCGCCGCGGGATTTCTGAAAAAAGATGGCGGCCGTTAGCGTCTCATCTGCGGGACGGAGCTGAGCGGCGATGCAGCCGGGAGATGAGCGCCGCGAGGCGCTCATCTCCCGGCCGGTACCAGCAGAAGGACCTCGACTGCCGGACCCATCTGCGGGACGGAGATGCAGCCGGGAGATGAGCGGCGCGAGGCGCTCATCTCCCGGCCGGTAGCAGCGGAAGGACCGCCGGCGTCGCTGACCTCCATGCGGAAGAGAGGACCGGGGAGCGCCGCTGCGGGTCGGGATACTTCTGCTGTGAGCGCCCGCTCATGTCCCGGGTTCTCGCAGCGGAAGTACCCGCACAGGCAGCGCCGCTCCCCGGTGCTCGCCAAGACGATTCGATGATTGGTCGCGGTCTTCGGACCCGACCAATCACTGATTTAAATATCGGCCGCGACCAATCAGCACAGCGGTGTTTAAATGTGGAGCCAAGATCGGTGATTGGTCGCGGCCGATATTTACATTTGGCGCCCAAATCGGTGATTGGTCGCGGGCAGCGTCCGCGACCAATCAGCACAGTAGTGTTTAACTTTTGCGGCAAGATCAGTGATTGGTCGCGGGCCAAGACGGCGACCAATCACCGATTTGTGCGGCACATTTAAATAGCGGCCGCGACCAATTGGATGTCAGCTCCGCTCCCCGGTCCTCCCTTCACACCCTAGCCGCATGGATGTCAGCGGCGCTGCCTGTGCGGATACTTCCGCTGCGAGAACCCGGGACATGAGCGGGCGCTCGCAGCAGAAGTATCCGGACCGGCAGCGCAGCTCCCCGGTCCTCCCTTTACACCCTAGCCGCTGATGTCCCCACAGTATCCGCATTTACAAAGGTCCGGACATTTGTGTTAAAAATCGCTGATTGGTCGCTGGCGCTGCCCGCGACCAATCACCGATTTGGGCGCCAAATTTAAATATCGGCCGCGACCAATCACCGATCTTGGCTCCACATTTAAACACCGCTGTACTGATTGGTCACGGACGCTATTTAAATGTGGCGCCAAAATCGGTGATTGGTCGTGCCCAGCGTCGGCGACCAATCAGCACAGCGGTGTTTAAATGTGGAGCCAAGATCGGTGATTGGTCGCGGCCGATATTTAAATTTGGCACCCAAATCGGTGATTGGTTGCGTGCAGCGCCAGCGACCAATCAGCGATTTTTAACACAAATGTAAGGACCTTTGTAACACCATGCGGATACTGTGGGGACATCAGCGGCTAGGGTGTCAAGGGAGGACCGGGGAGCGGCGCTGCGGGTCGGGATACTTCTGCTGCGAGCAGTCGCTCATGTCCCGGCTTCTCGCAGCGGAAGTAGTCGCACAGGCAGCGCCGCTCCCCGGTCCTCACTAATACGATTCCGCTGCTCACCAATACGATTCGCTGATTGGTCGCGCTCTCCGCACGCGACCAATCAGTGATGTTGGCGCTAAAGTTAAACACCGCTCTGCTGATTGGTCGCGGCCGCTGCTCGCGACCAATCACCAATTTTGACGCCACATTTAAACACTGCTGTGCTAATTGGTCGCGGACGCCAGCCGCGACCAATCAGCGAGCTTGGCGCCAAATTTAAACAACGCTCTGCTGCTTGGTCGCGGTGGCCGGCCGCGACCAATGAACGAGATGGGCGGCAAATTTAAACGCCGCTCTGCTAATTGGTCGCGGTGGCCGACCGCGACCAATCAGCGAAATGGGCGGCACATTTAATCGCCGCTCTGCTGATTGGTCGCGGTGGCCGGCCGCGACCAATCAGCGATATAGGTGCCAAATGTAAACACCGCTGTGCTGATTGGTCGCGGCCGCCAGCGACCGCTACCAATCAGCGAGATTGCCGCCAAATTTAAACAACGCTCTGCTGATTGGTCGCTTTTATCGCCAAATTTAAACAAGCTCTCCGGTCCTCACTAACACAGTTCACTGATTGGTCGCGGCCGCCACCCGTGACCAATCACCGATCTTGTCGCTAAATTTAAACACAGTTTTGCTGATTGCGCCCGGTCGGCCGCATACATATTCTAGAATACCCGATGCATTAGAATCGGGCCACCATCTAGTATACTATAAAAATGTATGCCACATAGGCACATGGGTTAAAAATGGATACAAATTAGATCCAATTCTGATGAAAAATGGTCCGATTTTCTTGTATGCAAAAAAAGAGTCCTTAGATTGTGTAGCGTCGGCGTCCCTGCCTCCTGCTAGGCAGGGACGCTGTTCCCCTCACCTCTCCACTCCGTGCCCGGCGTCCTCCTCCCGCTCTGCTGGCAGCGCGCGCTGCTTCCCGGCCACTGTGCCAAAATGGAGGTGCCCGAGCAATGTTGTTGCAAAGCCTACACTCTGCTTCAGCCCTCAGGTCCCGTTACCAGTTACCTGCCAGTCACCTGCCAGATTCCTGCTTGATACCTGCCTGATATCCGTTTACCTGCTTGCAAGCCTGCGGTCCGACGGTCTGCCTTCCGACACCTGTCAGTCTGTCTATGGACCAGCCTGCCCGTTCACCTGGGAGCGCTCATCTGCTACCTGCCTGCTAGCCTAACTGCAGGCTCCGCTGTCACTTGCCGTGACCACCTGCCCGTCCAGAGACTCTTGCCCGATCACCTGGGAGCGCTCACCTGCTACCTGCCTGCTAGCCTACCTGGAGGCTCTGCCGTCACTTGCCGTGACCGCCTGCCTGTCCAGAGACTCTTGCCTGCTCACCTGGGAGCGCTCACCTGCTACCTGTCTGCTAGCCTACCTGGAGGCTCTGCCGTCACTTGCCGTGACCACCTGCCCGTCCAGAGACTCTTGCCCGCTCACCTGGGAGCGCTCACCTGCTACCTGCCTGCTAGCCTACCTGGAGGCTCTGCCGTCACTTGCCGTGACCACCTGCCTGTCCAAAGACTCTCGCCCGCTCACCTGGGAGCGCTCACCAGCCACCTGCCTGCTGTCCTTCTACCCAGAGACTGTCCCTGTCACTTGCCGTGAGTACCCGTCCTTCTACTCAGAGACTGTCCCTGTCACTTGCCGTGACTACCTGCCCTTCTACCCAGAGACTGTCCCTGTCACTTGCTGTGACTACCGGCCCTCCTACCCAGAGACTGTCCCTGTCACTTGCCGTGACTATCTGCCCGTCTTCCCCGGGAGCCACCCGCTTCCTTACAAGGACCGCCCCCTTGTATAGTTGCTCAGAGGTTCCGCCTCCCAGACCCGTTACAGTTTGCTCGGGCCAGGGAACCCGGTGGCACCCAAGCTCCCTTGCTCTCGGACCTATGTCATGAACTGTCCCATCAGAGGTCCCAACAGGAGTCCATCCTGAGTCATCTGCGGAATGTCAACTCTCGCCTGGACACTCTGACTGCTCCACCAGCAACCACCGCTAGTGTCATGACTCGCAGCCCGGCAGCGCCGCTGCCCACCAATACCATGGCATCCTGCCCCGGACCCCGGCTTTCTGCACCTCCTCGCTTCGGAGGCAACCCCGCTCAAGCTCGGGGCTTCATAAACCAGTGCACTTTGAACTCCTGTCCCACCAGTTTATCTCCGACCGGGCCAAAGTAGCCTTCATCATGTCCCATCTCACGGGGGAGGCACTGGCTTGGCTAAATCCTCTGTGGGAGAGAGGAGACCCCCTGGTGTCCAACCTGCCAGCCTTTCTCACGGCTTTCCGGAAAGTCTTCGACGAACCCGGACGGAAGACCTCATCCGCATCATCTCTGCTACTTCTCCATCAAGGAAATCTCACGGTGGGCCAATATGCCATACGGTTCCGTACCCTTGCTTCGGAGCTGGCCTGGGATAACGACGCCCTGGTGTCTGTCTTTTGGGAGGGTCTGTCCGGCCGTATTAAAGATGAACTCGCCGGTCGGGACATACCTACCACTCTCGACGACTTAACTCTTGCCACCCGGATTGACATCCGGTTCCAGGAACGCGCCAAAGAGGTCACCCGTGAGAGGAGGTTTCCACGTCTAGCCCCTACCTTTCAGAAACCTGTCCCTTCTCCTGCTACTCCCCAGGCGCACTCACCCGAGCCTATGCAGGTCGACCAGACCAAGATGGTCAAAACCCGTCAAGAGTTACGCCGTGCCGAGGGGAGCTGCTTCTACTGTGGCAGTAAGGAGCACCGGATCCGTTCCTGCCCGGAGAGGTCGGGAAACGCCTGTGTCTAGGATCGCTCAGAGAGGTCGTCCTAGACAAGAGTAAACCCTCTCCATCTCTGTTGCTGTCGGTCTCTATCATCTGCGGGGAGAACCGTTATTTTGAACTAGCCCAACTTGACTCTGGAGCTGCCGGAAATCTCATTTCTCAGTCTCTGGTAGAGAAATTCCGCATTCCCACCAAACCTCTAGCTGTACCCTTATCTGTCGCTGCCGTGGATGGGGGCCTCTTACCACATCCCATCCAACTCATCACCGAATCCATAACCCTGCAGGTGGGAATGCTGCACTCTGAGAGCATCTTCTTTCATGTTCTGCCTGGACTCTCTCACGCCCTATTGCTAGGCCTACCTTGGCTTCAGAAACATGCACCCATGCTTGATTGGCAGACCGGAGAAGTCCTTCGCTGGGGACAGGACTGACATAAGACTTGTTTAGTTCCCATCCATCCTGTCCGTCCTTCTCCTACTCCAGCCAATCTACCTGGTCTTCCGGCTCCTTATTGGTCGTATGCGGACGTCTTTAATAAAAAGGAGGCAGAGACATTACCCCCTCATAGACCATACGACTGCCCAATCGACCTGATGCCCGGCGCTACTCCTCCCCGTGGGCGCATTTACCCTTTGTCCGCTGCTGAGACCCGATCCATGTCAGAATATATTGAGGAGAATCTGGCCCGGGGATTCATCCGGAAATCTACTTCCCCGGCGGGAGCAGGCTTCTTCTTCGTCAAAAAGAAGGATGGCTCACTCCGTCCCTGTATAGACTATAGAGGCCTTAACCAGATCACGGTGAAGAATAAATACCACCTTCCGCTCATTCCGGAATTATTTGACCGTCTGAGGGGGGCTAGAATCTTCACCAAGCTGGACCTCCGTGGGGCGTATAACCTGGTCCGTATCCGTCAGGGGGATGAATGGAAGACGGCATTCAACACCCGGGACGGCCACTATGAATACCTGGTAATGCCCTTCGGTCTCTGTAACGCTCCCGCCGTCTTTCAAGAGTTGGTCAATGACATCTTCCGGGACCTTCTCTACTCCTGCGTAGTGGTGTACCTGGACGACATCTTGGTCTTCTCTCCGGATCTCCCCACACACCGGAGGGATGTTCGTCAGGTTCTGCTCAGGCTCAGGCAGAACCACCTCTACGCTAAATATGAGAATTGCCTCTTTGAGCAGTCCTCGCTTCCGTTTTTGGGCTACATAATTTCTCAGACCGGCCTACGAATGGATCCTGAGAAACTGTCTGCCATCGAGAAGTGGCCTCGACCAGAGGGGTTGAAGGCTATTCAGCGGTTCCTGGGCTTCGCCAACTACTACCGCCTCTTCATACCGCACTTCTCTTCCCGGACTGACCCAATCTCTGCGCTCACCCGTAAGGGCACTAATCCCAGAGAATGGCCGCCCGAAGCTGATGAAGCCTTTCTTTCCTTAAAACAGACTTTCTCTTCCGCCCCGGTGCTGCATCGCCCGGACGGCAACAAGCAATTCTTCCTGGAAGTTGATGCCTCCTCCTCTGGAGTCGGAGCGGTACTTACCCAAAAATCGTCTTCCGGGAGAATGGTAACGTGCGGCTTCTTCTCCAAACTCTTCTCCTCTTCCGAGCGCAACTATTCTATAGGAGACCGAGAATTATTGGCCATTAAGCTGGCATTGGAGGAGTGGCGTTACCTGCTCGAGGGGGCTCTTCACCCGGTAATAATTTACACGGACCACAAGAACTTGGCTTACCTCCAGAGTGCCCAGAGACTTAACCCGCGCCAAGCCCGGTGGTCCTTGTTTTTTGCTCGCTTTGATTTTGTTCTTCATTTTCGCCCGGCTGACAAAAACATCAAAGCTGACGCCTTGTCCCGATCCTTCCTGGTGTCTGATCTTGAGGAGGAACCTAAACACATCATCGATCCCACCAGAGTAATGCAGGTGGCCCCCGTGAGTCTAAATCGTCTCCCTCCAGGTAAGACATTCGTAACGGTACCTGATCGGGAGAAGATCCTACACTGGGGTCACTCGTCTAAGCTTGCTGGCCATGCCGGTCAGAAAAAGACCCTCCAGCTTATCACCCGGCACTAGTGGCTTACCCTGCACAAGGACGTAATAGACTTTGTTTCTGCCTGTGTGTCCTGCGCCCGCAACAAGGTTCCGAGACACCTGCCAGCCGGTCGCCTCCTTCCTCTTCCAGTACCTGCTGCCCCCTGGCAGCATATAGCTATGGACTTCATAACAGATCTCCCTGTCTCTGCCAGTTGTACGGTCATTTGGGTGGTCGCTGACCGCTTTTCCAAAATGGCTCATTTCATTCCCCTGCCAGGACTCCCGTCTGCACCCGAGCTGGCTAAAGACTTTATCCGCCACATCTTCCGTCTCCATGGCCTGCCCCTCCACATCGTGTCGGATCGTGGGGTTCAGTTCACCTCACGCTTCTGGAGAGCCACATGTAAGCTGCTAGACGTCACCCTGGACTTCTCCTCCGCATACCACCCACAGTCCAATGGTCAAGTGGAGCGGATCAATCAGATCCTGACCAGTTACCTCCGGCACTTCGTTAATGCCCACCATTCAGGTTGGGTGGATCTCCTGCCATGGGCCGAATTCTCTTACAATAATCACGAGAGCGAATCTTCCTCCAGATCCCCGTTTTTTGTAGTCTTCGGTCAGCATCCTCTGATCCCATTTCCCGTCTCCACATCGGTGGACAATCCGGCTGCGGAATCTCTCGTTAGCAAATTTTCCTCCATTTGGGAGAGTACCCGATCCGCACTCCTTCAGTCGTCCGAGCGGATGAAAAAACACGCTGACAAAAAACGCCTGGATCCTCCACAATTCCGTCCTGGAGATAAAGTCTGGCTCTCGTCCAAGTATGTCCGGCTCAAGATTCCTTCCTACAAGTTCATCAGCCCACTAGACGTTATCAAACAAATCAACCCAGTGGCCTATAAATTGAAACTCCCTGCCAACTTGCGGATCCCTAACTCCTTCCATGTATCTCTCCTCAAACCCGTGGTACTTAACTCTTTTTCCAAGTCTACAGGTACGCCTCCTGCTCCGGTTTCCGCTGAAAATGAGTTTGAGGTAGAGAACATTCTGGCCACCAAAAGGGTAAGAGGAAAAACCTTTTTTCTGGTAGATTGGAAGGGGTTTGGTCTGGCCTAAAAAAGGGGGGGCCTAAAGGGGGGGGTACTGTAGCGTCGGCATCCCTGCCTCCTGCTAGGCAGGGACGCTGTTCCCCTCACCTCTCCACTCCGTGCCCGGCGTCCTCCTCCCGCTCTGCTGGCAGCGCGCGCTGCTTCCCGGCCACTGTGCTTAGGGTGCGCGCTCCCCCTCTCTTAAAGGGGCCGCGCGCGCCGTCCTAAGGAGTCCCCGGCCAATGGCCGGGGGACCTCACCATATATAAGGCACCTCCTCCAAAATTGAGGTGCCCGAGCAATGTTGTTGCAAAGCCTTCACTCTGCTTCAGCCCTCAGGTCCCGTTACCAGTTACCTGCCAGTCACCTGCCAGATTCCTGCTTGATACCTGCCTGATATCCGTTTACCTGCTTGCAAGTCTGCGGTCCGACGGTCTGCCTTCCGACACCTGTCAGTCTGTCTATGGACCAGCCTGCCCGCTCACCTGGGAGCGCTCATCTGCTACCTGCCTGCTAGCCTACCTGGAGGCTCCGCTGTCACTTGCCGTGACCACCTGCCCGTCCAGAGACTCTTGCCCGCTCACCTGGGAGCGCTCACCTGCTACCTGCCTGCTAGCCTACCTGGAGGCTTAGCCGTCACTTGCCGTGACCACCTGCCTGTCCAGAGACTCTTGCCTGCTCACCTGGGAGCGCTCACCTGCTACCTGCCTGCTAGCCTACCTGCAGGCTCCGCTGTCACTTGCCGTGACCACCTGCCCGTCCAGAGACTCTTGCCCGCTCACCTGGGAGCGCTCATCTGCTACCTGCCTGCTAGCCTACCTGGAGGCTCTGCCGTCACTTGCCGTGACCACCTGCCTGTCCAGAGACTCTTGCCTGCTCACCTGGGAGCGCTCACCAGCCACCTGCCTGCTGTCCTTCTATCCAGAGACTGTCCCTGTCACTTCCCGTGAGTACCCGTCCTTCTACCCAGAGACTGTCCCTGTCACTTGCCGTGACTACCTGCCCTTCTACCCAGAGACTGTCCCTGTCACTTGCCGTGACTATCTGCCCGTCTTCCCCGGGAGCCACCCGCTTCCTTACAAGGACCGCCCCCTTGTATAGTTGCTCAGAGGTTCCGCCTCCCAGACCCGTTACAGATTGACTGTAAGTGCTTAATGTTCTCTATCTCCTCTCCCCCAATTTGTACAATCAGTTCTTTGGAACGTTTATGGCCATGTTTTTATTTATATAAGTATATATGTATGTATATAATGTAGCACTTATTGGTGTAGAATCATTTGTGCCGAGAGATGAATTACTAGTTACTGAAGGATGACCATAAACTCAAGATAATAAAGTTCACTAATTTCTACAATTTACTGACTGTGGTGAACTAACTTTAAAATGTAACTTTAATTAGGATATTAAAAACAATTATTCAATCATCCACCGTGCTTTTATACAGTCTATCCCCTCTGTATCCTAATTCAAGGACAGAGCCGGATACTAACAATAAAATAATGTGTATAACCTTCCGTCGTGAATGTCTCATATACTTTTAGCTAATTCAGCAGAGTATCTCCTCCACTCCACTCATTCATATTGCACAGTCCCCAATATATTTATTTGTGCATAGATATTTATTTCATTTTCAGCCAAAACATAAAAGACCATATATTACACTAGGCCTAAGGCCATAGATAACAAATCCCCTACTAGTTCCACTATCAGGTGGCCATTCACAAACTCCCTTAGATGTATTGGGATATCTGTGCCTCCTACCTAGGGATTTTTGTGCTTCATGACACAGTGTAATTATTTTACCTTCATCAAGAATAGTGGCTTGCACATTAAACTGTCTTGCTCATAGCTCATGGAAACAGCAGTGCCTATTTCCTTTTATTTAGCCCATATGAGGTCATATATCCGTCTTAAGCATAGGGCACATATCACCCCTCTGCTGACTACTCCTCTGCTCTACACTACAGACGCTATTTCTCCCGGCCATGATGCAAGCGGCTGTAGTGAGCAGAGGAGTGGATAATAGTTTTTAATATCCTAATAAAACTTACAATTTAAAGTTAGTTCACCACAGTCAGTAAGCTGCTCAGGAGATGAATTACATTGCACGTCTCCATAATGACTCTTCACGTGCTTTTGTGCCATCTGACAAGTGTTTCAATTAGCATCACAAGTCTGTGGGTTTTATGACCGTTCCCTCTTACACCCACCCACCAGTCACTAACAAAGCTCATTCACAGTGTTATGATTACCATTGATGTGTGCGTTAAACGCTGTAGTTAAAATAAAGACATTTCTAGCTAAATGTAGTTTGAAATGGAGTATTACGCCTCCCTGAGAAAGTGACACAGCGAAAGACGTGTTGTAGTGCAGTGAGCAGGATCAGTCATCCAGTATTATGCAACTGGGTTGATGACTTGATTGTTCCAGTGCACTGTGCAGCTCTTTCCCTGTCATAATTACAATGTTCGGACTCCATTATTATTATTATACTCCTTCCAACCTCTTTTAAGACTGTAGTATTTATATATTACACCTATTTGGAACAACCACTATCATTCTTCCTAAAACGTATTTGACTCGCCCCCTGGGCCGTGGGGCACTCGGATCCGGGCAATAGGGGGAACGATGGGAGTAGTAGTGGCAACCCGGTTCCGTGGCTCAGGGTGGTCAGGCCAGTGGTAGTCCGTTATGTGTTGTTGATTATGTCCGACTACGCCACCCGTGGATTGCGGTTATTACGAACCGCCGCTGCATGCAGACCGCTGAGGCTGATGATGTGTGCAGCTGGGGTAGTGTGACTCCCCACGGGAAGAGTGCGGCCCCAGGGCAGTATAATGGATGGTGGGAGTGATGGTGGTGAGAGTCCCAGTACCGGTAGTGCTGGAGGCGCGAAGGAGCACACAGACAATAGGTTGCAGTCCAGGGTCTTTACTGAAACAGGTAAACTGACCCATAAACAGTCCCAGCTAGGAGGGGACCTGGATGTCTGAGAGCAACGGGGAAATTGGCCCTGGTCAGGGTGAGGGTGTAGGCCTACCATGCTTTCTGCGCTCCTTCTGGCTATCTCCTCGTTATAGGGTAACAGCCCACGTTTCCGAGCTTTCCGTGTATTCTCGCCTGTATGGCCTGCGACGTGGGTTCCTTTCTGCTCCCAGCCTTGTACGGCTTTACTGGTCCCTTCGGTTGTGGCAGGGCCTCCAGGCTTCTTAGGCCAAGGAATATACAGTCCCCTGCAAACTGGTCATCTGCTGGAGGATGTAGAATCCTCCCAGCCTCAGACACCAAAGTCTGGTAAACTAAGTCTTTTATCTGCCAAGACAGGCTCTCTTCGCCTCTTGTCTCTGGCTTGTGGCTCTCCTCCTGCCACACCTCCTCTTAGGTGCAGTGCAACTGTCTGTCCCTGCTCTGCTCTGGGACACGTCTCAGTGCTGAGACAGGCCATCAAGTTCTCCCTAACCCTGCCCCCAGCACCAGCTTTTATAGGGGCAGCCTGCTCCCCCTACTGGACTGAGACAGGAGGTACTGCATGCTAATGTTCCCCTGACTAGAGAACCTCCCCCTTGCTCTCAGACACAGCTTTATTACATTTTGTGGCATCCAGGCCAGGGTGACACATATTTGTATAGAGTGTATCAGACTCTTTTTCAACTCGGCATCTACGGAGGTGCTTGCAATTTTGTAAATCTATCAGAATTTACCATATTTCTGTAAAAATTTGAACAAAAATTATATCTAAGAGTAGATAAAGAAAAACAAATATAACAAAGGAGTCAAAAATTTTAGACTTTGTCATTTTTTAACTGAGGAAAATGATCCAATAAGTATGTGACCCTTTGCCTTCAGTATTTGGTGTGACAATAACTGCATCTAAATGTTTCCGGTAATTGTTGATTAGTCCTGCACATTGGTCTAGAGGAATTTTAGCTTATTCCTCCCTACAAAAAGGCTTCAACTCTGTTATGTTGGTGAGTTTTATCCCATGAACTGCTCGCTTCAGGCCGTTCTGCAACGTTTCTATACGATTAAGGTCAGGACTTTGACTTCGTCATTCCAAAATTTTAACTTTATTCCTAATTAATCATTCTTTTTTAGACTTGTGTGCTTTGTGCCGTTGTCTTGCTTCATGATCCACATTCTCTGGAGTTTAAGCTCAAGAACAGATATCTTGACAGTTTGCTGATAAAATTCAGAAATTATTGTTTCATCAATGTTGACAAGCTGTCCTGGCCCAGGTGCAGCAAAACAACCATGATACTACCAGCACCGTGATTCACAAATGGTATGAGGTTTTCATGTTGTAATGCAGTGTTTTTTTTTCTCCAAACATAATACTTCTCGTTTAAACTAAAATGCTCACTTTTGGTTTAATCCGTCCACAAAATATATTTAGCAAACTGCAGACAGGCAGCAATATTCTTTTTGGAGAGCAATGGTTTTCTCCTTATAATCCTGCTATGCACACCATTATTGTTCAGTGTCTCCTGATCATGGATTCATTAAAACTAACACTAGCTAATGTGAAAGTGGCCTTTAGTTGCCTAAAGGATACCTTTAGTTCTTTTGAGACTTTGCGGACTATCATACCCCTTTACTAGCCTGATGAGTATCAACAACTCTTCTGAGGTCCACAGCAATCTCCTTTGTTTGAGTCATCATACTGTCACGGGTGTATCAGAGGTGACAGACAGTCGCCCTGCCGTTGGTTGCAGGAGATCTCTACGTTTGGCATTACAGACATCTTCTTAGAGGCTGGCTGTCTCTAGGACCCAGCGGCTAAGTCCCTCTGGCTAATTAGCTCCCTGGCCTGAGTATATAAATACCTGGTGTGTCTGAGAGTGAGGTGCTGGCGATATTCATTACTACTTGTGAAGCTTTAGCACGGGCAGTACTTCGTCCTCTCTGGAGCTTGAGGCACATTTGGCTGGAGTTGTCTAAAGCTAAGCAATCCCCCCTGTTTGTTTACCCTTGTTGTCTATAGAGTATAGTGGAGATCGACTAGTGCTCCTCTCCTCCCTTCCCTAGCTTTAGCCATACGCCAGAGAAAGTCAGGGCGAGGCACGCGTGCGGCGATTGGTGAAGAGCCAATATAGGGACGGTAGTTGAGACAGGGTGACACCAGACCAGACTAGGAGTTCTCCACTCCCCCCTTTCCCTGGTATCTGGGCTCCATTTCCCTCTTCCCTCTGTGTTGCACTAAGTCTTTCCAACACCCTGCGTGACACATACACATCCAAAAACATGTGTTATGAAAAATCAGCCTTAGATACATCCCTGTTCTTTAAATAAATCAGGATGCCAACTCACGTGGGATTGTCATTGATAGAAAACGCCAGACTCTAATTTCACCTTTAAATTATCTGCCAATTGTAAAGGTTCACATACTATAGCCTCTCACCGACATGTGAAATTGGATTATTTTCATCTTAATGAAAAAATTTCAAAGTCTAATAATTTTGATTCATTTCATTTTATTTGGTTCTCTTTATCTACTTTTAGGTCTTGAAAATATAATGTACTGTTAGGTCAAATTTATGCAGAAATATGGAAAATTCTGATGGGTTCACAAACTTTCAAGCACCACTATATGTTCATATATTTTTTTTTATTATTGCATGAACACTGCATTCATATATCCATTCAACATGCTCTTGCCTGTTCCCCCTCTCTTTGATTTGATGTTTTTAATGTGGAGCTAATCATTGTGAATTAAGATTTATTTTTCTTATTACTTTGGAAATATTTTTTTGTGTTTTTTAACATTGTCTTTTGACATTGGGATATCTGTTTCCATTTTCCCATTTGTCAAAAATTTACTTTTCTCCAGTGTCATCCGATTTGCCTCTGGCCCCCCACCCCATTCTTTTTATAAACTGAAGGACGTAAACTGTCTAAACCTTTTTTCCCCCATTTACGCATTGATTTCTCTGCAGTCAGAAGCCAAGTCTTTTCTTTCATGGCTTAATAATGAGCTGCTTGAACATTTCAGGAGTTTAAAGACACTCAAAAAAAGAAGAGATCAAGAACCTCTTCTAGATCTTCAACCTCCACATAGTTTCCTTCTCCCTCCTCTGAGGATTCCTTATCTGGGGGTTAATGAACTTTCTAAGGTGGATCTGGTAGTGTCAAAATTCTGAGGAGGGTATGTGCACACGATCAGTGTTCACTGCGGATTGGAGGCAGCGCAAGTGAGCTGCGTGCAATCCGCAACGGGCAGATGTTACAGCATAGTGGATGGGATTTATACAAATCCCATGTTCACTATGCGTCTGCGGCACACCCGCGGAAACAGACATGCGGCACATCTTTCCAGACCGCAGCATGTCTATTTCCTCCTGCGCGTCCGCATGCGGACTTTCCCCATAGACCTAATCTCTATGGGAAAAGCCCACCTGAGAATAAAACCCGGCCGCCACTCATTTGCATAATGAGCGGAAGCCAGAGGCGGCTTCTCTGCAGCCTTGGGGCCGCAGTTGGCTCCGGATCGTCTGCACAAACCCTGAAAGAAATCTGTATTTCCATCAAAAGAGTATTCTTTTCTTTTCTGCAAGATCTTATGTATAGGAAGGCAGGTGCTTTCCTTAAAAAGATTATACATCTTCTGTCACCTGTGAAATGGCCTTAGCTTATGTTCCTTTAGCCTGGTCATTATGCATCTGGTTATGCCAGGTTACTCAGGACTTACAAAATGGCATCTCAATAGAAGAAAGAGTGAAAAATCTTCCCATTATGAAGAATGCTGCAGAGTTTCTTTGATGCACCTCTGAATATGTTAAAATATTCTTCTAAAGAGATGTCAGATTCAAATTCCTCAAGAAGATCACAGTGGAATAAGCGACGGACTAGTGAAAGCCCATCCAAAAGTAATTTTTGTAATCTGCCATTTGAGTCCTCTAGCCTCTATGGGCCACAACTAGAGAAAATAGTACAATACTTTTCTGAAGGTACAGCAAATATTTTTCTTGAGGCCAACAAGAAGACGAATATTCCCTTTGTTTCCAACGAAGATCAAAAGTTTACAGAAATTACAGATTTCAAAACAAAAAGGGAAGATTTAAGTCACATCAGGACGACTCCTCAACCTTCAGACAGAAGTTTAACAACCAAAATTTGTGAATCTTCTGGCCTACAGAATATCTGGTTGGAGACAGGCTGGAATTCTTCTTGTCCAAATGCCTGACCTTCGGGATTACCACAGCCATTGTAAGACTGAAGAACATTTGGCCCACCAGAGGATTTGATTCTGAGGGTCCACCTCTCTCCCCCACTCAAGAGCCCCATAGCAGCTGCAAGGTTTGCACTATGAACTCTCCTGAAAAAGAAGCCAGGACCCACCGGAGGATTCTCCGGTTCTCTGGTGGCCCAGTCCAACCCTGACCACAGCACCCTGAGTATTTATTAAGATAGTGGTGGTCCAAAGAACAACTCTTTGTCTCCCAGGGTGACAAATTGAAGTGCTGCTTTTTGGTCCCCCACAAAAAAATGCAACAAAAAGCAATCAAAATGTTGTAGGGTGTATGTACTCTAAAATACTGTCAATATAATCATCTCCTCGCCATGTAAAAAAAATAAGCTCTCATACAAGTCCACTGATGGAAAAATAACAAAGTTAAGGATCTCAGAAAATGGTGACACAAGCTTAAACATTTTTTTTTTTTACAAACTTCTGAAAAAGTTTGGGTTCACCAAAATTGCTCTCATCGGGAGAATCATGTTGTCAGGTCATTCTTACAGCACAATGAATGTTGTTAAAAAAAAAATAAAAACTTAAAAAAAGACAGAAGTTTTTTTTTCACCATTTCGCAACATTTGGAATTTTTTCTCCCACTTTTCAGCACATTTTGTGATAAAATGAATGACTTAATTCAAAAATACTACTTTTCCTGCCAAAAATAAGCCCTCATACGGAAATGTTGGTGGAAAAATAAAATAGTTATGGCTACCAGATAAAGGTGAAAAAAAAAGTAAAGAGCAAACTCAAAACATTATCTGTAAAAAATATTATTATTTTTTTTTCATTTTATTTTGACTCCTGTTTAGTCTTTTCATCAAACTGAAGAAATATCATCTGTGCTAACACTATCTCTTTTCACATGCAGATGTTGCTCGGTGTCTCGGTGGTAGTTGATTGAAATTCCCATTGTATAGAGTTAAATTGGTGCATTCCATCCTGGGACCTGGAGCTTCCCGGAGATCAGAGAACAAAAACTCATTCAGCTACCTCTTTAACAAGAAAATATGAGGGAATTCCTGCTCTGTGCCAACTTTTCATGAGCGGTAGGCCTAACATCACAGCAGGGCAGTGGATGACATAAGTCACTTTAAGGTTATGTGCACATGGCATCTTTTTCAGCCGGGAACCACCTGAAAAAGTGCTTAATTAACATCAAAAATAATGAACAGATGCATATACACTACAATGTAAAAATACTCGCTATGCACATGTTCCATGCCCCTTAACATCATTTAACTGTTTCAAGCTTCGAAAGTCATGAAGTGGCTTAAAGAAGTGACCTGACCATTCTTCAGGCTGCTTCCACTTGGAAGCCGCCACTATTTTATATATAAATTTTTTAAAAAAGCCACTGCAAAAACAACAAGAAAGACAACAAAGAAGGTGCTTCAAGAAAAACATAATCCATAACACATCTATAAGACGTTTTTAATCAAGGGTTTTTAATCAATTCCTTGTTGGATCCATAAAATATTCGTCCAACATTAATGCATAAGGAATATTTGTATATTTATATGGCCAATATAAAGCCTAACTAACCAATGGAGTGGCCCTAAAATGATAAGTCGCCTCTGGGTACCTGTCCCTATGCAGCCCATACACATAGAACCTTCTAATAGATAATTGTCCGTACTTACTTATAGGAGTAATGCCCGGATATTTTATGGATCCAACAAGGAATTAATTAAAAACCCTTTTTGCACTAGAAGGTTGGAGGAGTGTTTAAACTAGGGATTGGGGGGGGGTATTAGTGCAGATAGTGACCTGGGCACAAATAAAGAAATTGGGGGTGGGGTTAGAACAGTCAATAAAGTAAGAAGGAATAGAGGTACAGAGAGATACATAAAATGCATGTACACTAATGCCAGAAGCCTCACCAACAAAATGGAGGAACTAGAATTAATTTTGTTGGAAAATAATTATGACATGGTAGGGATATCTGAGACGTGGCTGGACGAGAGCCATGACTGGGCAGTTAATTTACAGGGCTATAGTCTGTTCAGAAATGACTGTGCAAACAAGCGAGGGGGGGGGGTGTGTGTTTATATGTAAAATCATCCTTAAAACCTGTCTTGCGAGAGAATATATGTGAATCTAATAATCTAATGAAAATGTAGAATCCCTGTGGGTGGAGATAAGGGGAGGGGGAAAAAATAATAAATTACTGATAGGGGTTTGTTATAAGTCTCCAAAAATAATGGAAGTAGCGGAGAATATCCTCGTAAAGCAAATAGATGAAGCAGCGACTCAAGGAGAAGTCATTATTATGGGAGACTTCAACTACCCTGAAATACATTGGGGGACAGAAACATGTAGTTCAAGCAAAGGTAATACGTTTTTGACAACTATGAGAGACAATTACCTTTCACAACTGGTTCAGGACCCAACAAGAAGGGGGGCACTGCTAGACCTAATATTAACCAACAGGCCAGACCGCATATCAAATATACGAGTTGGGGGTCACTTGGGTAATAGTGATCACAAAATAATAAGCTTTCATGTATCCTTTGATAAGATGTGTAGTAGAGGGGTTACAAGGACACTAAACTTCAGGAAGGCAAATTTCCAACGTTTGAGAGATGATCTTAGTGCAATAAACTGGGACGATATCCTGAGACATAAAGCTACACAAAGCAAATGGGAGACATTTATTATCATCCTGAATAGGACCTGTGCACAATATATACCCTTTGGCAATAAACATGCTAGAAATAGGAGGAAACCACTATGGCTAAATAGAGCTGTAATGGGCGCAATAAGTGACAAAAAGAAAGCATTTAGAGAACTAAAGCAAGTAGGTAGTGATGAGGCATTAAATAAATATAGAAAATTAAATAAATTATGTAAAAAAACAAATCAAGGCAGCAAAGATTGAGGCAGAGAGAATCATTGCCAGAGAAAGTAAAAATAACCCCAAAATATTCTTTAACTACATAAATAGTAAAAAACTAAAAAATGATAGTGTTGGCCCCCTTAAAAATAGTCTGGGTGAAATGGTGGATGAGGATGAGGAAAAAGCCAATATGCTAAATGATTTTTTTTTCAACCGTATTTACACAAGAAAATCGCATGACAGAAAACATGATCAGTGATCACAAAAATTCTCCATTAAATGTCACTTATTTAACCCAGCAGGAAGTACGGCGGTGTCTAAAAATCACTAAAGTTGACAAATCCCCGGGCCCGGATGGGATACACCCGCGAGTACTGCAGGAGTTAAGTAACGTCATAGATAGACCATTATTTTTAATCTTTAAAGATTCCATAATAACAGGGTCTGTACCACAGGACTGGCGTATAGCAAATGTGGGGCCAATATTCAAAAAGGGGACAAAAACCGAACTTGGAAATTATAGGCCAGTAAGCTTAACCTCTACTGTGGGTAAAATCCTGGAGGGTTTCCTAAGAGATGCTATACTAGAGTATCTGAAGAAGAATAACCTCATGACTCAATATCAACATGGGTTTACGAGGGACCGTTCCTGTCAGACTAATCTGATCAGTTTTTATGAGGAGGCAAGTTCTGGACTGGACCAAGGAAATGCAGTAGATGTTGTGTATATGGACTTTTCAAAAGCTTTTGATACGGTTCCACACAAAAGGTTGATATATAAAATGAGAACAATGGGGATAGGGGAAAATATATGTATGTGGGTTAAGAATTGGCTCAGTGATAGGAACAAAGGGTGGTTATTAATGGAAAACACTCAGATTGGGTCTCAGTTAACAGTGGGGTACCACAGGGGTCAGTATTGGGCCACCTTGTTTTTAACATATTTATTAATGACCTTGTAGGGGGCATACAGAGTAATATTTCAATATTTGCAGATGATACTAAACTCTGCAGGGTAATCAATACAGAGGAGGACAATTTTATATTACAGAAGAATCTATGTAAACTAGAAGCTTGGGCTGATAAATGGCACATGAGCTTTAATGGGGATAAATGTAAGGTAATGCACTTGGGCAGAGGAAATAAAATGTATAATTATATGCTTAATTGTAAAACACAGGGCAAAACTGTAACTGTAAAAGACCTGGGTGTATTGGTGGATGACAAGCTCATGTTTAGTGGCCAGTGTCAGGCAGCTGCTGTAAAGGCAAATAAAATAATGGGATGCATTAAAAGAGGCATAGATGCTCATGAGGAGAACATAATTTTACCTCTATACAAGTCACTAGTGCGACCACACTTAGAATACTGTGTACAGTTCTGGTCTCCGGTGTATAAGAAAGACATAGCTGAACTAGAGCGGGTGCAGAGAAGAGCGACCAAGGTTATTAGAGGACTGGGGGGTCTGCAATACCAAGACAGGTTATTACACTTGGGGTTATTTAGTTTGGAAAAAAGAAGGCTTAGGGGTGATCTTATTACTATGTACAAGTATATGAGGGGACAGTACAAAGACCTTTCTACTGATCTTTTTACTCTGAGGCCAGAGACGGGGACAAGGGGGCATCTTCTACGTCTGGAGGAAAGAAGGTTTAATCATAATCACAGACGCGGATTCTTTACTGTAAGAGCAGCGAGACTATGGAACTCTCTGCCGCATGATGTTGTAATGAGTGATTCACTGTTAAAATTTAAGAAGGGCATGGATGCCTTTCTTGAAAAGTATAATATTACAGGTTATATATACTAGATTCCATGATAGGGCGTTGATCCAGGGAACTAGTCTGATTGTTGTATGGAGTCAGGAAGGAATTTTTTTCCCCAATGTGGAGCTTAGTGTTTGCCACATGTTTTTTTTTTGCCTTCCTCTGGATCAACATGTTAGGCTATGGGTTGAACTAGATGGACTTAGTCTTCCTTCAACCTTAAAAACTATGTTACTATGCACTAGTCACTTTAATTTAAATAGGATTGAGAAGTAGTGGTCTGAGGTAATTATCTACAAAAAAAAGTATACACTTTAAATGTATCTTAATCATGTACCCTCTACTCTTTGCATGTACCCTAATCATGTCCGACTGTGACTAAAAGAACATTGGAGCTAGCGGTGTCCTCCCTCCCACTATGATGTTTTAATCATGTAATGAATGTTTAAATAAAGTAATATTTTCTTGTTAAAAAAAATTGTGGGGCTCTCTTTTTTGATTTAGGTCAATATTTGGAGTTTAATATGACATTTTGGAAATCCTTATGAGTATGATGTTGTTTATCATTAGATGCTTTTCTAACTTTTCGAATGCCAAAAATCTGACCCAATTTGACATGATTAAAGAAGTCCTCCTCCCATGAAAGTTTTTATCCTCTTAATATATTGCAGTCATCATATTATACAGCACTGTGTACTTACAATTGCTCATTTTGCCTTTCTACCCAGCTAATTCTTCTCTTTTCTCTATGTAGAAACAGAAAGTCTCTTGTCCTTCATGACTCATTCTTCAACTCCTGACGTTTTTTTAAAAAAATAATAAACATCACTAATCAGCACATAACATGGACAAATTTGATGTCCCTGTAATAGTAACGACCCCCACAACACAGCAATCAGATAGTTTACGGGGGTCGGTAAATTACATAAATAATGGCGTGATTGATATTTTTTCTCTATTAAACCCATAAAAAATGTATAAAAATGTAACGCTGAGGTCATGTTCACATGTAGTGTAAATGCTGCGCTCTTTCTGCTGCTTTTTTTCTGCAGGTGTCCTCACCATACAACGCAATAACAACCTTCTCTGATTATTGTCTGTTTTCTGTGTTCCTAGTATGCATTGCCCCCCCTTATTTGATGCATTTTTGGGAGAGATAGGAAGCAGAGTTTTTAACGCTTTTTAATAGCATAGAAAAGCTTTGATTCAGCTCTTAAAAATGCAATGTCAAATTTTTTTTTTCATGTATTTTTTTCAGAAGAAACCTATAGAGAAAAAATGCATCAAAACTGCAGAATCCAGAAGGGTCTTTAGATGCAGAGAGGGCGGAGATTTCATGCAGTGTTCACGTGCAGAATCAAAGCATTTCTGTATTATAAAAAACACATTCAAAACGGGGATTCACGTCTGCACAAAAAAACGCATTAAATAAGAGGGAAAAGGCATAAAAATGCAGCAAAAATGCAATAACCAGAGAAGATTTTTATTGTGTAGTTTGGTGCTTACATCTGTAGAAAACAAAACACACAGTATTTATGCTACGTGTGACACAGACACAAAAAAGCCAGATGAAAAGTGAAGCTACATTAAGATGACAAAGTTTTGTCTGCTACGACTGTGAATGAACAAAACATAAATCCAAAAGGTCCTAACTAGAGGTGAGCAGGACTCACAGATGACGTCGCTCCAGCCCTAGATGATCAAAAGCTGCGCCGGGGACGCCGGAAGGTAAGAGATTCGTGATCTTCCGTCCAGCCACCAGGTACCACTGACCTGGACGCTGCACCAGAGACCCGTGAATTGATCCACTCACCTCTAGTCCCAACTGTCCCGGATACAGCCGACAGTCCTGGATTTGGGTGTATGCCCTGCAGTCTCGGTCTCCTGAATGTCCCTCACTGCCACCGCCCCTCTGATATCTCCTCCTGCCAGGGTAGAAAGAAATGGTAAATAGGCATGGGTTGGGGTGTGGCGAGTAGCGTGGGCAAAATTTGCTGCAATGTGCACCGCATAATTTGTCCCTCCTTCTGTTCTTCAAAAGTTAGGAGGCATGGTGTATCCTATGTGATGTGTATATAAAGCAGTCCTAGTGTCTCTTATGTGGTTTATACAGCAGTCTCAGTGTCTCCTATTTGATGTACAGTACAGACCAAAAGTTTGGACACACCTCCCCATTTAAAGATTTTTCTGTATTTTCATGACTATGAAAATTGTACATTCACACTGAAGGCATCAAAACTATGAATTAACACATGTGGAATTATATACTTAACAAAAAAGTGTGAAACAACTGAAAATATGTCTTATATTCTAGGTTCTTCAAAGTAGCTACCTTTTGCTTTGATGACTGCTTTGCACACTCTTGGCATTCTCTTGATGAGCTTCAAGAGGTAGTCACCGGAAATGGTCTTCACTTCACAGGTGTGCCCTGTCAGGTTTAATAAGTGGGATTTCTTGCCTTATAAATGGGGTGGGGACCATCAGTGTTGTGCAGAAGTCAGGTGGATATACAGCTGATAGTCCTACTGAATAGACTGTTAGAATTTGTATTATGGCAAGAAAAAAGCTAAGTAAAGAAAAACGAGTGGCCATCATTACTTTAAGAAATGAAGGTCAGTCAGTGCGAAAAATTGGGAAAACTTTGAAAGTGTCCCCAAGTGCAGTTGCAAAAACCATCAAGCGCTACAAAGAAACTGGCTCACATGAGGACCGCCCCAGGAAAGGAAGACCAAGAGTCACCTCTGCTTCTGAGGATAAGTTTATCCAAGTCACCAGCCTCAGGAGACTTTGTGCAGCAGGCCTTCATGGTCAAATAGCTGCTAGGAAGCCACTGCTAAGGACAGGCAACAAGCAGAAGAGACTTGTTTGGGCTAAAGAACACAAGGAATGGACATTAGAGCAGTGGAAATCTGTGCTTTGGTCTGATGAGTCCAAATTTGAGATCTTTGGTTCCAACCATCGTGTCTTTGTGTGATGCAGAAAGGGTGAACGGATGGACTCTACATGCCTGGTTCCCACCGTGAAGCATGGAGGAGGAGGTGTGATGGTGTGGGGGTGCTTTGCTGGTGACACTGTTGGGGATTTATTCAAAATTGAAGGCATACTGAACCAGCATGGCTACCACAGCATCTTGCAGCGGCATGCTATTCCATCCGGTTTGCATTTAGTTGGACCATCATTTATTTTTCAACAGGACAATGACCCCAAACACACCTCCAGCCTGTGTAAGGGCTATTTGACCAAGAGGGAGAGTGATGGGGTGCTACGCCAGATGACCTGGCCTCCACAGTCACCAGACGTGAACCCAATTGAGATGGTTTGGGGTGAGCTGGACCGAGTGAAGGCAAAAGGGCCAACAAGTGCAAAACATCCCTGGGAACTCTTTCAAGATTGTTGGAAGACCATTTTCGGTGACTACCTCTTGAAGCTCATCAAGAGAATGCCAAGAGTGTGCAAAGCAGTCACAAAAGCAAAAGGTAGCTACTTTGAAGAACCTAGAATATAAGACATATTTTCAGTTATTTCACACTTTTTTGTTAAGTATATAATTCCACATGTGTTATTTCATAGTTTTGATGCCTTCAGTGTAAATGTACAATTTTCATAGTCATGAAAATACAGAAAAATCTTTAAATGAGAAGGTGTGTCCAAACTTTTGGTCTGCACTGTATATACACCACTCCTAGTGCCTGCTATTTAATGTACTGTATATACAGCAGTCTCAGTGTCTCCTATATGATTATACAGGGTGGTCCAAAAGTAGGTGGACAGAAAGTGTAATAAGGTTATGAAGGGGGAGATTTATCAAACATGGTGTAAAGTGAGCCTGGCTCAGTTGCCCTTAGCAACCAATCAGATTCCACTTTTCATTCCTCACAGACTCTTTGGAAAATGAAAGGTGGAATCTGATTGGTTGCTAAGGGCAACTGAGCAAGTTTCACAGATCTAGTTTTCACAGATAGATCTCCCCCAAATCTGTTTTCTTTTCAGATAATTCAGATAACACATAATGGCAAATAATTTAAATACAGATCAAAGAAAATGGATTTTAACAGAGTATTGGAAATCTCAAAATGCTGAAACCGTTAGAGCAAATTGGGTTGAAACATTTGGTACTCAAGCCCCAAAGAGACAAACCATTTACAGCATTCGTGACAAATTCAATACCACTGGCTCAATCCTTAATGCTCCAAAAACTGGTCGACCCAAAACAGTCTGTACAGAAGATAATAAACAACTTGTTGCTGAAACATTTGTTCAGAGTCCAAAAAAGTCCACCAGAAGAGCCTCTTTGGAATTGGGAATTTCACGAGCTTCTATCATGCGAATCCTGAAATCTATAGAGTGGAAAGCCTAACGTCCACGTCTAATTCATGGTTTATTGGAGGATGATCCAGACAGGCGATAAATCTCCTCCTTCATAACCTTATTACACTTTCTGTCCACTTACTTTTGGACCACCCTGTATATAACAGTTTAGGTGTCTCCTATGCCTCCTTGAAGTTAGGAGTCTTCTTAGGTGTCTCCTATGCCTCCTTGAAATTAGGTGTCTCCTTGAATTTAGGTGTCTCTTATGTCTCCTAGAAGTTAGGTACTTTCTATGTCTCCTTGAAGTTAGGTGTCTCCTTAGGTGTCTCCTTCGTCTCCTTGAAGTTAGGTGTCTCCTATGTGTCCTTGAAGTTAGGTGTCTCCTTAGGTGTCTCCTTGAAGTTAGGTGTCTCCTTAGGTGTCTACTATAAACTCTTTGAAGTTTGAAATACATTTTGGCTACCAGAACCTGAACTTCCACCACCCATCCCTAAAAGTAACCTGAGCAGTAAATAATTGCCAACTTCGAGGAGACATGCATTGAAATATGCATCTGAGTTTTGAGGAACTTACTGCTGCGAGTCCTCTTAGAAGCTTATTATCAGAAAGAGTCTCCTGTGCTCCAGACCGACGTAAACCTGGAAAAGCAGTTGCAATTAGCAACATCATCCATACCACCTAACATCACACGATGCACCAAAGACACGGCAAAGAAGAACCTACCGACAATCTGCAAGGACTTTGAAGCATTGGGGAAGAAAGTAAAAGAACTGGATGCGCAGGTAGTTTTTTCTTCTATCCTTCCAGTAGACGGGCATGGCGTCAGGAGATGGAACAGGATCCTTGATGTGAACAACTGGCTGAGACGATGGTGCAGACAACAAGGATTTGGATTCCTGGACCACGGTGTGAATTACCTCTATGACGGACTCCTTGCCAGAGACGGACTATACCTCAACAAACCCGGGAAACACACATTCGCCAGGAGACTCGCAACACTCATCAGGAGGGCGTTAAACTAGAAGAAGAGGGGATGGGAAGAAAAACGCCGGACACGAACATGCAACCAGAGAACATACTAATGAAAGATATGAAGTGTGACAAAGAAGGTCCAAGACAAGATACTTGGAAGGGAGGTAAGAAAATTTCTAATACAATCCACAGGGAGAAGATTGGAACAAAACAAAATCGTGTAAACTGCGTGCTAGCAAATGCCAGGAGCCTGACAAACAAGATGGATGAACTGGAAGCAGAAATATCTACAGGTAACTATGACATAGTGGGAATAACCGAGACATGGTTAGATGAAAGCTATGACTGGGCAGTTAACTTACAGGGTTACAGTCTGTTTAGAAGGGATCGAAGAAGTCGGAAAGGGGGTGGAGTCTGTCTATATGTAAAGACGTGTCTAAAGCCTACAATATGGGAGGATGTATGGGAGGGAAATGAGGAGGTCGAGTCCTTATGGGTGGAGATACATGGGGCAAAAAACAATAATAAAATTATCATAGGAGTCTGTTATAAACCACCAAATATAGCAGAAGCCACGGAAAGTCTATTAATGAGACAAATAGATGAAGTAGCAAAAAATAACGAGGTGATTATTATGGGGGACTTCAACTACCCCGATATAGACTGGGAAACCGAAAGCTGTAAATCTCAGAAAGGAAACAGGTTTCTGTCAATTATCAAAGACAATTATTTGTCACAACTTGTGCGGGAACCAACTAGAGGGACGGCCCTTTTAGACTTAATATTAACTAACAGGCCAGACAGAATAACTGAGGTGCAGGTTGGGGGGCACCTGGGAAATAGTGACCACAACATTATACAATTCCACATGTGCTTCAGTAGGGTGCCCAGCAAGGGAGTCACAAAAACACTGAACTTCAGGAGGGCAAAGTTTGATCAGCTAAGAGATGCCCTTCACCTTATAGACTGGGATAGTATCTTTAGTAATAGGAGCACGGATAGAAAATGGGAAATTTTCAAAACAGTCCTACATAGTCACTGTAGAAGGTACATACCTTATGGGAATAAAAGGGCTAGGAATAGGAGGAAGCCAATGTGGCTAAATAAGGAAGTCAAGAGGGCAATGAAAAACAAAAAAAGGGCTTTCGGTAAACTTAAACAAGAAGGCAGCGAGGAAGCGCTAATATCTTATAGGGAAAAAAACAAAATCTGTAAGAAACAAATAAGAATAGCAAAAGAGGAGACAGAGAGACTAATTGCCAAGGAAAGTAAAATGAATCCCAAACTGTTCTTTAACTATATAAACAGTAAAAGGATTAAAACTGATGGAGTTGGCCCATTGAAAAATAACCTGGGTTATAGAGGGCGATGAGGGTAAAGCAAACCTACTCAATAGCTTCTTCTCCACTGTTTTCACAAAAGAAAACAATTTATCGGAGGAAATGCAGAGTGATATAGTAAACCCTCCGCTAAATATCACCCACCTAACCCAGGAGGAAGTTCAGAAACGCCTAAATAATATCAAAATAGACAAGTCACCAGGCCCAGATGACATACACCCCCGGGTACTAAAAGAATTAAGTAATGTGATAGACAGACCGCTGTATCTTATATTCAAGCACTCTTTATGGACAGGGACTGTTCCACTAGACTGGCGCCAAGCAAATGTGGTACCAATATTCAATAAGGGGTCTAAAAGTGACCCTGGGAACTATAGACCAGTCAGCTTAACGTCTGTTGTGGGTAAATTGTTTGAAGGATTTCTTAGAGATGCTATTGTAGAATATCTTAATGATAATAACTGTCTAACTCCATATCAACATGGATTCATGAGGGATCGCTCCTGCCAAACAAACCTGATGGCCTTCTACGAGGAGGTGAGCTCACAGCTGGACCGGGGAGAGTCAGTGGATGTTGTATACCTTGACTTCTCCAAAGCGTTTGATACCGTGCCACACAAAAGGTTGGTATATAAAATGAGAATGCTTGGTCTGGGGGATAATGTGTGCAAGTGGGTAAATAGCTGGCTGAGTGATAGAAAGCAGAGGGTGGTTATCAATGGAGTAAGCTCAGGGTGTCAGGGTTACTAGCGGGGTGCCTCAAGGATCTGTCTTGGGCCCTATATTATTTAATATATTTATTAATGATCTAGTGGAAGGGTTGCATAGTAAAATAGCAATAATTGCAGATGATACTAAACTTTGTAAAGTAGTTAATACAGATGAGGATAGGGCACAGCTACAGGAGGATTTAGATAAATTGGGGAGTTGGGCCAAAAAATGGCAAATGGGGTTCAATGCCGATAAATGTACAGTGTCAGGCAGCAGCTGCGAAGGCAAATAGAGTCATGGCATGCATCAGAAGAGGAATAGGGGCATATGATGAGAACATTGTTCTTCCTCTGTATAAAGCGCTGGTAAGGCCGCACTTAGAATATTGTGCACAGTTCTGGGCTCCGGTGCTCAGGAAAGACATATTGGAGCTAGAGAGGGTACAAAGGAGGGCGACTAAGGTAATAAAGGGAATGGAGGGACTAGAATACCCGGAGAGGTTGTCAAAATTAGGCCTATTTACGTTGGAAAAGAGAAGGCTTAGGGGAGACCTCATAAACATGTATAAATACATCAGGGGGCAGTACAGAGATCTCTCCCATGACCTGTTTATACCAAGGATGGTGACAAAGACGAGGGGGCTCACTATGCGTCTGGAGGAAAGGAGGTTCCTGCACCAGCATAGAAGGGGATTCTTTACGGTCAGAGCCGTGAGACTCTGGAACTCTCTGGGAGAGGAAGTGGTGATGTCCAACTCACTTAATGAGTTCAAGAGAGGCCTGGACGCCTTTCTTGAGAACAATAAAATTACATCTTATGCTTAGTTAATTAATCCAGGGATTTAATCTGACTGCCAGATTGGTGTCGGGAAGTGAATTTTTCCTCATTGATGTAAATTGGCCTATACCGCATGGTTTTTTGTTGCCTTCCCCTGGATAAACGCTGCGGAATAGCTGTAGTGCACAAGAAATAGGCTGAACTGGATGGATGCTTGTGTTTTTTTGGCCTTATAAACTATGTAACTATGTAAATATGAGTTCTAGCCATCACGTTAGGGGTGAGTTATTTGAATGTTTGAGCAAAGAAAGCAGGATAATTTTCAAGTTGTTAATTTTGCATGATGGTACAAATGGCCATTGACAGGAAAAATGTTCCCCACCCCTGGTGTAGACTCTAATCATGATTCCTCCATTGTTGCTGTTTCTTCAGCTCACATTAAATCCTGTGGTGTACAGGGACAGATTGTGCAGTGATGTTTCCACAGTTCTGGAGTGTATCCGTTAAGCACACAGCTCTAGTATGGGATCTGGCCAGACAAATGTTTACTCAAAGCCCATAGCAGCCGCTGAAACACAACAGAGGAAATCATTGCAAAATCAACACTGGGGTAAAAGTGCAAATGACGATAACGTAATTGATCATGTTTGATCGAGTCTTAAAGGGAATGCATCATCAGAAACTGACCTATTGTTTAAATCAAATTTTAGTGTTAATTTTTTTGTTATATTTTAATTTTGCCAATATTTTATTTTTATTCAATTTCACAATTCGTATTAAAAAAAGAAATCATGCAATTTTCACACTGGTCTCTGGGACTTTTTTAGACTTTAACTTCCTATTGTTTCAGGAAATAACACGTGCAGTGGCTCTAAAAATTCTACAAACCAATGTTAAAATAAACAAACTGCTGCCCTCATAATAAATTATGTGCGTGAGGGGTCTACAGAGGAAATTCATCCCCCATCTCCACACAAAAGTGCCTACTCATAACCATATATATATAAATAGGAGAACCATTGAGTATAGTGGCATAAGAAACTTTATTTCATAAATATCACATCTAAAATTAGTACATCACATCAATAATTTAGAATTTATTACAAACTGAGACATGCGAACAAATAGTCCCCCATTTTTGGTTGCAGACCTCTACAAAAGGCCCATCCCATGGGTCATGAGGAATCCTAATCCAAAAGTTGAGAGGGAGACAAATTCTCAAGCGGCTTATATATACTAACATTAGGTTATGGAGCCCACTCTACCATAAGAGCTATGTTATACCTCACTCACCCAATAAAGGTGGATCCAAATTCGAGAGGAACCGCACGGGGAGAGAGCACTGGCAAAAGGAAGCCTTGACGCGCGTTTCGCTGGTGTTAACTCTTGGCTTTCTCAAGAGGCATGTTTGAAATCGCTTACAGGACCTTTAAGTATGCCCCCAAGAAGTCACGTGGGTTATCACGTGACTCTCTAATATGGCCGCCGAGCGGCAGATGTGAGGCGGTGCATGTGCTGCGGCTGTCACCGCCTCCATGTGCGTGCCCCAGCCGCCATGACGTCGGCGCGTGACGAAGGCTTGTTGACAGCCGGGCGTGACCACAGAGCGGGAGATACCAGGCACATGCGCACTACATCTGCACGCAAGGAGGCATATAAAAAGGTAAGTATATGATGGACAGATCCGCTCCCAGAGAAATACACCCTCCGAAAAGTAATGACAAACTAAAGTGCCAACCCCTCCACATATCATTCATACAAAGGACCCAATATCACCTAACCTATGGGGGTAATAGCACTTAATCATAATTATAGACATCAAAATACAAAGGGGGGACGTACATAATACCAAAATATATGTAATGTATTTCTCGGCGTCTGTCCAGTCAATTACAGATCTCCAGATGGAGAGAGTCCACGGACAACAATACATCTCAATAAATGAATGAGAATCTTAAAACACCATCAATTGTATGAGGCCATGTATCCACGAGTTCTTCACCATCTATCCAATCTGTTGCAGATGTCAAAAAATAGAATAGAAGGGGTTAATGTTAAAATGTAAGGTTTTTGCCATGTATAAAAATTATAGCAAGAAGAATCATTTCAGAACTTTTTTTTACTTTTAATGTCACCCATAATCTGTACAAATCTTTAGAGAAAAAAATTGAAATCATTTTGAGGGGAAAAATATAAATAATAAAAATAATGTGGTTGCATAAGTGTGAACACCGTCTTATAATTGAGGATGTGGTTGGAAATTAGCCAATCACATTTACACTCATGTTAAACAGTTGTCAGTATCATCATTTACACTGATTCTGATTAACCCCATATAAAGTTTCACTATTATAGTAGGATTTTCCTGACATTTTCTTAGTTGCATTTTACAGGAAAAGCCATGGTCCGTAAACAGTTTACAACACAGCAAAGGGATCTCATTGATGAAAGTTATCAGTCAGAAGGGTACAAAATTTCTTTAAAAGCATTATATATACCATAAGATATCAAAAAGTGGCTTGAATTTAGTACAGCATTGTTTAAAAACAGGCAGTGAAATGTTTTACCTTACAAAAGGAATCAGATGTGATCCTGAGTTGTAATGTCTGTATTCTCTTTTCCTTCCTCCCCTGCCCAGGAGATGTGGTATGATCAGACCATGTCCCTGTACGGTCAGACACAGCCATTACACAGTACACAGCAGGGGCACATTTATAAGATTATCTCAGCACAGGAACAATTTTTTAACTCATTAACTTATTTCAAGATCTATTGATGAAGGGGTACTTTGTGGAAAAACCCCTTTAAGTGGTTGAGCTTGATTTGATGGTATGAGCTTCTGAGCTCACTGATTAGCTGCAACAATGTCAGCATGATGTCAGCACTACAAACAATAACAGACACTGGGAGCAGCGGCAGGAACTCAGTACTGGACCCGGGGAAGGTAAAAAAATAAAAATAAAAAAATAACAAGAAAAACACCTTTTATTTATTTTATTTTTTTTAAACAAACTGCAGCCAGGAGTCAGGGGTTTTCCAAAACCGAAAAGCTCCATTAATTTTTTAATTGAATTTGGAGTAAGTGGCCCTCTAATGGTGGCTGCAGAAAGCTAGTATGTTATCTTTTACATCTATGGACTGTTTATGAAGGAGATTTGTAACTATTGAATAAAAAAAAATCTGAAAAAATATGGATTTTTACCACTTGAAGGTCAGGGTCCTTAACACGAGACCAAGATTAGTTGCACCCATCTGTCACTGCAACTTTGTATGAACACACCTGTTACAGTGCTGCTCACCATTATTGGCACCTCTTCATTTTTTCATAGACTGTACAACATCTTCAGAAATAAATGGAAATGTACCAAAGTTATATCCTCAGGATTTTTTAATTAGTGGTCCAAAGTAATACAACAATAAAACATTGTTTTTCAACTTCCATGTTGCAATTTCAAAGAAGAAACAGAATAAACAGAATGTGCAGCAATAAAGGCATCCCTAATTAATGCTTGGTTGCACACCCTTTGGCATTGCTGACGGCCTCCACACGTTTCTTGTAGCCATCTATAAGCTTCTTGCACTTCTCAGCTGGAATTTTCTCCCACTCTTCCTTTGCAGTTTGTTCAAACTCTTGAATGTTTGCAGGGTTATTTTTCACAATGGCAGATTTCAGCTCACCCCAAAGATTTTCAATGAGATTGAGGTCAGGACTCATTGCTGACCATTTTAAAAGTCATTTTTTTCTTTTTCAACCATTCCTGTGTCCTTTTGGAGGTGTGCTTTGGGTCATTGTCTAAAATAGTCCATGATCTTTGACTCAAACCAAGTTTTCTTATACTGGGTAGGACATTTCTCTCTAAAATCTCTTCATAATTCTCGGATTTCATGATGGTCAACTACTTCAGTAGCAGATGCAGCAAAGCAACACCACAGCATTATGGATCCTCCACCATGCTTAACTGTTGGTAAGGTGTTCTTTTCCTTATAAGCTTCATTGCATCTGTAAACAAACTGTTGCTTTGCATTGCCAAAAAACTCTATTTTTGTTTTATCTGTCCACAGAACATTTTCCCAGAAGGATTGTGGTTTGTCAAGGTACTCTTTGGCAAAGATCAGTCATTCCCTTTTATGTCTTTTATTCACCAATGGTTTTTCTTTCGCCCATAAATCTCTGCTTGGTTTAGTGTGTGGCATATGGTTCTTGTTGAAACTGTGACCCCAGACTGTTCCAGGTTGGCCTTCAGGTCTTTGGATGTTTGAAGTGGTGTTTTTTCCACCATTTGCACCAACCTGCGAAGACATCTCTTGTAAATTTTCCTCTTTCCCCCACGTCCAGGGAAGTTCTTTACGGTTCCATGCTTGGCAAACTTCTTAATAACATTGCGCATTGTTGAAACTGGGATACCAAGGTCTTTGGAGATGGCCTTATACCCTTTGGAAGTCTTGTGTTTGCAAATAATAGCAGTTCTGATGATGTCCTCATACAGCTCCTTTGTCTTCACCATTGTGACAAAGGAACAGGGCCTACCATGTGGCTTTTTAAAACACTGAAGTCATCATTCATTGGCTAATTCATGTCACATGGGCACCGACAATTAATCACAGGTGAATCTCTTTTGTGATTTACCACAGGCGAGTCAAAGTGTGTTTCCATACTAAATTAATGTAAAGAGTGCCAATACCAGTGACACAGCAATCTTTAGGTTTTTCTATTTTTCCCTCCAATTGTTTTTTGTTTTAAATTATTGTTTGTCATTTGCTCTTTTGTATTTAACACGAGTGCTCTATACAAAAAAACCTGTTTCACTTAATTCATTTTTTTCAGGAGATATTCCACATTACGTATATAAACTTCATGGCTGCCAATAACGATGAGCAGGACTGTATATCCATTAGAATACACTGAGTTCACAACATTGCAACTTTAGTGCAACCGCAGTACAAATGAACAATACATTTTGTGCAACATTTAGGTTTCACTTTTATCAAAGAAGGTAGAAACTAGTTGTAGCTGTTTCTAACTTCTACAGTAGGTAAAGTAAAATTCCGTTTTGATCGCTTGCATAATAGTAGACAGAGGTTGGAGAGCGGAGACCTAATCTAGGACACAGCACAATGTATCGCTTTTTGTGCGATTTCACAGGGACGATGATGGCCTATGTGAAGGTCAGTGTTATTTCACATGGGTTAATATTAAACCAATTGTGGAGTCAGGAGGGGGTGAAGAAGTGAACTGGAAAATGTTATTATAGATCTCATCACTATAAAACTACCAGTGTTTAGTTTTTTTTTCTACATTCCTTTTGTCCAGGAGGGTAAACATTGTAAAAAATGAAAAAATGTCCACTGTTTTGGGACCATGGTTAATGTGAGACAAACCAGATTTTTGAACCATAGACCGTACTTGCAAAATTCTGTCTAGCTTAGGGTAGGTTGACACCACTGTATAAAAAAAACGATCAAAGTATTATCCAGAAAAGTGGGACGTTTTTTTTTCTCAATTGTCATCCGTATACAATCCATTTTTTACAGCAGCAGCTATTAATCATTTACACGACCATTTACAGTTTCCCATGTTACAGAACTGCAATGTATCTGTAAAATTGGATCCTATACTGTAGCTTCGTGTGGCATCTGATTTTTTTTTAACACACCCATAGACTTGAATGGGTGAATCTCATCCGTCTTCCGCAGGAAAATCATGCATTCTGTGATTTATTTCACACATTCGATCAAAAATCGCTCATCTGCACTTCCCCATTGAATAACATTGGTCCAAGGCGATACATTTTTTTAACGGATAGCACTGGACCAAAATTGCAGTTGTGTGCACGAGCCCTAACTGATGTGCCGACTCTGGCATGATGGCTTTTTCAGTGATTAATATGACAGATCAATTTTGATCCATTGTGGAACGGACTCTTACGCCATTTTCTGAGATCTGTAACTTTTTCATTTTTCTGTCAATAGACCTGTATGAGCATTTATTTTTTTTGTTTTGCGTGGCAAACCAATGATTTTAACAACACCGTTTTGGAGTACATGAGGTTTTCAATTGCTTTTTCATGCATTTTGTGGAAAAATATGGCAAACAAGAAAATGGCAATTCTGGAGTTTTGATCAGTTTTTTGCTTAATGGTGTTTACCTTATGGGTTAAATATTTTTGATATTTTCATAGATCTGACTTTTATGAACACAACAGTACTACCGTATTTTTCGGACTATAAGAAGCACCGGACCATAAGACGCACCTTGGTTTTAGAGGAAGAAAATAGGGGAAAAAAAAAATGTAAGCAAAAAATGTGGTCATGATGCCCTGTTATGGGGGAGGGGGTCTGCTGCTGACACTGGTATTGGGGTAATGTCCCCCAATTCTGTTAATATTCTCCATCCTGGTATATATGGCCCCTCCTTCCTGGTATACGTGTCCCCCATCCTGGTATGCATGGCACTCCTTGATCCCCCTTTCTGGTATGCATGGCACCCCTTGATCCCCCTTCCTGGTATGCATAGCACCCCCTGATCCCAATTCTAGTAATTATGGCACCCCTTGATCCCTCATCCTGGTATTCATGGCACCCCTTGATCCCCCATCCTGGTATGCATGGTACCCCTTGATCCCAAATCCTGGTATTCATGGCACCCCTTGATCCCCATCCAGGTATGCATGACACCCCTTGGTTCCCCATCCTCGTATGCATGGCACTCCTTGATCCCCCTTTCTGGTATGCATGGCACCCCTTGATCCCCCTTCCTGGTATGCATAGCACCCCCAGATCCCCATTCTAGTATTCATGGCACCCCTTGATCCCTCATCCTGGTATTCATGGCACCCCCTGATCCCCATATTAGTATTCATGGCACCCCTTGATCCCCAATCCTGGTATGCATGGCACCCCCTGATCCCCATCTTAGTATTCATGGCACCCCTTGATCCCCAATCCTGGTATGCATGGCACCCCTTGATCCCCAATCCTGGTATGCATGGTACCCCTTGATCCCCCATCCTGGTATTCATGGCACCCCTTGATCCCCATCCTGGTAGTATTCATAGCACCCCTTTATCCCCCCATCCTGGTATGCATGGCACCCCTTGATCCCCCATCCTGGTATGTATGGTACCCCTTGATCCCAAATCCTGGTATTCATGGCACCCCTTGATCCCCATCCAGGTATGCATGACACCCCTTGGTTCCCCATCCTCGTATGCATGGCACTCCTTGATCCCCCTTTCTGGTATGCATGGCACCCCTTGATCTCCCTTCCTGGTATGCATAGCACCCCCAGATCCCCATTCTAGTATTCATGGCACCCCTTGATCCCTCATCCTGGTATTCATGGCACCCCCTGATCCCCATATTAGTATTCATGGCACCCCTTGATCCCCAATCCTGGTATGCATGGCACCCCCTGATCCCCATCTTAGTATTCATGGCACCCCTTGATCCCCAATCCTGGTATGCATGGCACCCCTTGATCCCCAATCCTGGTATGCATGGTACCCCTTGATCCCCCATCCTGGTATTCATGGCACCCCTTGATCCCCATCCTGGTAGTATTCATAGCACCCCTTTATCCCCCCATCCTGGTATGCATGGCACCCCTTGATACCCCATCATGGTATGCATGGCACCCCTTGAGCCCCCATCCTGGTATGCATGGCACCCCTTGAGCCCCCATCTTGGTATGCATGGCACCCCTTGATACCCCATCATGGTATGCATGGCACCCCTTGAGCCCCCATTCTGGTATGCATGGCACCCTCTGAGCCCCCATCCTGGTATGCCTGGCACCCTCTGAGCCCCCATCCTGGTATGCATGGCACCCCTTGATCCCCCATCCTGGTATGCATGGCACCCCTTGATTCCCCATCCTGGTGTGCATGGCACCCCTTGATTCCCCATCCTGGTGTGCATGGCACCCTCTGAGCCCACTACCTGGTATGCATGGCACCCTCTGAGCCCCCATCCTGGTATGCATGGCACCCTCAGAGCCCCCATCCTGGTATGCATGGTACCCTCTGAGCCCCCATTACGCTGCCCACAATAAAAATAAACAATCATACTCCCCTCCTCTCTCCTCCAGCGCTGTCCCGCTCTGCTGCCGACACTCTCGCTGTGTGAGCCGCGCATGGCAGGGCTCGCATGGCGTCCCTGCCATGCGCCCTTACACAGTGTGAGACGCTGTGCTGAAATAGTCACTGCTCCATACGCCGGGAGCAGTGACCATTCAGTATGTTCAATAGCCGGCGCACTGTACCGCAGCGCGGCTCCGGCTGCTGCTCTGCGGTCAGTGTGCCTGCTACTACAGACCATGGGTATTCACTACAACCCATGGGAGTGGGTTGTAGGGAATATTCATGAGCTTTAATAGCGGGCACACAGACCGCAGAGCGGCAGCAGGCTATAAGAAAACTGAATATTCATTGCTCTCCACGCCCATGGAGGTGGGGAGCAGGGAATATTCATTTTCTTTAGTAGCGGGCACAGCGTAGGCTGCAGCAGGCGGCTGCTGCCTCCTGTGCCACGCTGATCCCCCGCTGTCGCTCCCCTACACCCACCACCACTCACAGCCAGGTGTATAGTATTCGGACTATAAGATGCACCCCCCACTTTCCTCCAAAATTTTGGAGGAAAAAAGTGCGTCTTATAGTCCGAAAAATACGGTAAATATGTTTACCTTTATGTTTTACATTTTTTTAATTTTGCATTTGGAAAAAGGGGGTGGTTTAAAATTTTATTTTATTCATATTTTTAAAAACATTTTTACTTAATTTTTTACTCCTTCAGGGAAATTGATCCTGTGATCATTTTTACTACATACCGCAATTTTAAAGAAGCACTTCCATCAAAGTTTTAATCCTCTTAATATATTGTAGTCATCATATAACATGGTACTGTGTACTTACAATTGCTCATTTTGCCCTTCTATCCAGCTAATTCTTCTGTTTTCCATTAGGTCTATAATATCACGTGATTAAAAACTGACTATCTGAATCTTCTAAGCTCTATGTAGAAACAAGAAGTCTCTTTTTCCTGCATGAGTCATCATTAGAATTACAATCCTACATCACTGCAAAGTCCCTGGCAGGGGGAGTAGTGGAGCAGCTGGGTCAGGAGTTGAAGGGTGGGTGGAGCTGGGCTGCCAGGGACTTTGCAGTGATGTAGAGTTGTAATTCTAATGATGACTCATGCAGGAAAAAGAGACTTCCTCTTTCTACATAGGGCTTAGAAGGATTCAGCTCATCTGTTTTTTTTATTTTTTAAACAATACATTTTTATTAAGAATTTTAACATATTAAAGTCAACATACATAACGAAAATGTAAATACAAATATATGATTAAAGTAGTCATAGGGGAGGGGGGTAGACACACAAAAGGGCAGGAACGATAGGAGGATGGAGGGTAGGGAAGGGCGGCCCGAGGGGGGAGACCAGTAAAGTCTCATGATTACTGGCTACTTCCAGAAGAATCGGAGATGGCAGAAGCTTTTAGGCATAACAGTGGTGTGGGGTATGGGCATGATATTGTATTCTGCCCAGGGTAGACAAACGGTCTCAAATTTAGGGACTTTATCAGAAAGTATGGCTGTTAATTTTTCATTAATCATGTACCATGAGAAGCGCCTTTTGACTTCATATAAAACTAGGCCTGATTTTTTCCATGCCGAGGCTTATGGTTTGTTTAGCCGCTAGAAATATAAATAAGATGAGGGCCTCAGAGTGTTTGGGGTTAGTAGTGACACGTTTACGTAAAGCTTCCGAGGGTTTTTTTAGGTTAATGTCAGTGATAGAAAGAATTGAAAACTATACTCTAATCCAGAAACTGCGGACTATGGGACGCGACCACCATATATGATACATATCACCGATGGAGTTGCAGCCTCTAAAACAGTTGGGAGAGTAGTCAGGGACTGCTTTGGCCACTCTAGCTGGAATCAGGTACCATCTAGGCAGCTCAGCACCTTATAATTTGTTTCTAACATTAAGGTGTGTAGTATCCCTTCAGTAGAGGCGGACCAAATTTGCAACCATCCTGAATCAGTTAGAGTGGATCCAATGCTAGATTCCCAACGAAATATAAGTTAGATTATGTCAATGTGAGGAGTAATTTATGTGAGAATAAATAAGCTAAATGGTACCAGGGTCGTAAGGGATTTGACGGCATCTTTGCTCAAATGGTGTGAACGTGTAAGGTGGGGTGGAGTTCCTTAGCAATGTGGAAATCAAATGCTTGAGTTGCAGATAAATAAATATTTCTCTAGATGGAAACTTATGTTTTTCTTGAAGGACAGGGAAAGGAATAATGCCCTTAACATTAACAGGTAGTACAATCTGGTGCAATCCATGAGTGAAAAGTTAAAAGAGATTTGTTGCCTGGGGGGAAATTGCAGATTGTCCCAAAGGAGGGAGAGAGGTAGAGAGGGGGAGACTAGGTTCAAAGAGTATTTCAGGAAGTCCCAGATTTTGAGTGAGTGCGATATAATGTGTTTGCGCTGGGGGAAGAGCCATAACAAGGCATCGAGAGTCCAAAGGTGGCACTCAGGAGCTTCCAATGAAAGTGTTAAGACTGAGCCCTAACACTCGCACGGGGATGAACAAACCAGGGGGAGATGTTAAACCTGTACACCACAGGTTTTGTTACAGACTAGATAAATCCCTAAAGTGACCCTAATTTGTCTCTACCTGACCACGGAGGTTGGTACTCTAGAATTATACAATGGCGCACCCACTCAACATCAGTTGACCCTGAGTGTCTTTCACTGCACACTCAAGTAAACACAAAGTGTAACCCAAAACAACAACAAAACCTAGTGCACACAGAGGGTGAGACACAGGGCTAAGGACATGTTCACACAGTCATACATGAAAGACGGAAGAAAAAGAAAGGAACCTAAAAAGACCTTCAGTATATGTGGAAACCCCTAGACTCTAAATGTAATAAAATGGGAAGAGTACTGGGTAGGGAAACATGCAAACAAACCCCAGGAGAAAAAATAGAGAAAACCTCAGCAAGATAATCCTTGACTGGGGAGCTGGGACTCCAAACATCCATCTAACTTGAAATATAGCCAGCAAAGACTGCATGTGCCAGGAGAGTATATATAGCCCCTTCCAAGATGTGATATGAAAAACCAAACAAGGAAGTGAAAATACCTACACAAAAGGAAAACAGCAAAGCAAAGTAAAAGAAAGACAAGAGCATTATCAGCAGTTGGATAGAGACAACACAGGCTGTGGTCCACCAGAGAGGGAAAGAGGGATTCTCTATTAGCTGTTAATTTCACACCTAAACAGTCCAAGGGGTTTGTAGCCCATTGAAAGGAAAGTCTTGTTTGAGCTGTGAGATCATGGAAGCTGGAAGGGAAATGTTCATAGCCCACAATTTTGTTTACCGTATTTTTCGGACCATAAGACGCACTTTTTGCCCCCAAAATTTTGGAGGAAAATGGGGGGTGCGTTTTATGGTCCGAATGTTGGGGGTGTGTATATTTATGTGTGGTGTGGGGGGAGCGGTATCGGTGGAGGAGCGGGGCACAGGAGGCAGCAGCCGCCTACTGCAGCCTACATTGCTGCTAAAGAAAATGAATATTCACTGCTCCCCACGCCCATGGGGCGTGGGGAGCACTGAATATTCATGCTCCTTAATAGCGGTATACAGTGTAGCCACGCTGTGGCTGCTGCCAGCTATCTCCTGTGCCCGCTGTTAAAGGACATGAATATTCAACCTCTCTCCATGCCCATGGGCCTTTAATGAGCGGGCACAGGAGATGGCCGGCAGCAGCAGCAGCCGCAGCGCGGCTCCGCTGTGTGTCGGCTATGAAGGAGAGTGAAGTCACTGCTCCACGCGCACACAGTCCCGGCGAGGGGAGCAGTGACTTCCGGCAGCTGATCTCTCCTTGTGAGCCGCGCATGGCAGTGACGTCATGCGCGGCTCACATGGAGAGAACAGTGCAGGCAGACCGGACGCAGCGCTGGAGGAGAGAAGAAAGGTGAGTAGGAGTGTTTATTCTTTTTTAATGTGCAGCCTGATGGTGTCACACTGTCACAGAATACTGGAGGTAGGGGGCCTAAGCTGACCCTAAGCTGGGGCCCTGACTAATCCCTCATCCTGGAGGTACTGTTAAAGGTACAGAGGTCCAGGCCGCCAGCGTAACCCCTACCTCCTGAAGATCCCTGCACTTCAGTAATCTAGTCCTGAGAAGGACCCCGATCACAACAATAGGGAACCAGAAATAATATGCCCACACACAGTATTTAGACGAACGAGACAGTACAAGGGAAAAACCAAAACCACCTTGCATACAACTTCTAAACAACTACAACAGAGGGAACACCAACGGGAAAGGAGATAAATGATAAAGCGAGGAAAGGGAAAACACACTTCCAAATACACTTATCTCAGCAACTCCAAACACCACGATCCGCTCTGTAAGTCTGAATGAAAAGCTGCGAGAAGTCAGGCTGTGTACTCGTGACGATCTTCGTGGCAACACACCCGTGACAGTACCCCCCCTTCTACGAGGGGCCTCTGGACCCTCAGGGCCAGGTTTATCCGGGTGAGTCGTGTGGAAGGCCCGAACTAATCGGTCTGCGTTAATATCCGACGCAGGAACCCACATCCTCTCCTCAGGACCATACCCCTTCCAATGAACCAAGTACTGAAGGGACCGGCGATTAAAGCGTGAATCAATGACCCTCGATACCTGGAACTCCAAGTTACCATTGACAACCACAGGAGGGGGAGGTAAAGGTGACGGTACCACCGGCGCCACATACCTCTTAAGCAATGATCTGTGAAACACGTTGTGAATTTTAAACGTAGGGGGGAGGTCAAGACGGAATGCCACCGGATTAATAATAGAACTGATTCTGTACGGCCCGATGAACCTGGGACCCAGTTTCCAGGAGGGAACCTTAAGTTTAATATTCCTGGTAGACAACCATACCTGATCGTTCACACTTAGGTCCGGACCAGACACTCTCCTCCTATCAGCCATACGTTTGTATCGGTTCCCCATAGTATTCAGATTCTTCAGCACCCCTCTCCATACTGAAGCGAGAGATGAGGAAAATCGTTCCTCCTCCGGAACCCCCGAAGAGCCCCCCCTACTGAAAGTACAAAACTGGGGGTGAAAACCATATGCCCCAAAAAACGGGGACTTACCAGTGGACTCGCTCCGCCTATTATTGAGAGCAAACTCTGCCAGAGGTAGGAAAGAAGCCCAGTCCTCCTGGTTCTCTGACACAAAACACCGAAGATATGTCTCCAAGCTCTGGTTCATACGTTCCGTCTGACCATTGGTCTGAGGATGAAAAGCCGACGAGAATGACAAATGCATCCCCCGCCGTGCACAAAACGCCTTCCAGAACTTGGACACAAACTGAGACCCCCGATCAGACACCACCTCGGAGGGTACCCCGTGAAGCCTCACAATCTCCCCAATGAACACCTGCGCAAGAGTTTTAGCATTAGGGAGAGCCGGAAGAGCGATAAAATGTGCCATCTTGCTGAACCTGTCCACTACAACGAGTATGACCGTTTTACCCGAAGACGGAGGGAGGTCAGTAATAAAGTCCATAGACAGATGAGTCCAAGGACGCTCCGGGATCTTCAAAGGTAAGAGGGCCCCAGACGGACGGGTATGTGAGGTCTTAGAGCGCGCACAAACCCCACAGGACGCGACAAAAGTTACCACCTCTTTATGTAAGTTAGGCCACCAAAACCGACGCGAGAGGAGATCCACAGTTGCTTTACTCCCCGGGTGTCCTGCAAAAACTGAGTTATGGTGTGCCTCGATCACCTTTTGTCGCAACTGATCTGGAACGAACAGTCTCCCCGGAGGTCCAACAGGGGCGTCTCCCTGAGCCTCCAATATCTCCTCCTCCAGCTCAGAGCATACTGCCGAAACCACCACCCCCTCCTGAAGAATAGGAAACGGGTCGTCCGTATTCCCGGCCCCAGGGAAACTACGAGATAAGGCATCCGCCTTTACATTTTTAGACCCAGGACGATATGTAACGACGAAATTAAACCTGGTAAAAAACAATGACCACCTAGCTTGTCTGGGATTCAGACGTTTAGCGGACTCCAGATATAGCAGGTTCTTGTGATCGGTGATGACGGTGACCGGATGAACTGCCCCCTCCAAAAAATGGCGCCACTCCTCAAAAGCTAACTTAATGGCCAAGAGTTCCCTATTGCCGACATCGTAATTCCTCTCAGCGGACGACAATTTTTTAGAGAAAAAGGCGCACGGATGCCACTTACCAGGGGACGAACCCTGTGACAATACTGCTCCCACCCCTACCTCGGAAGCGTCTACCTCTACAAAGAATGGCTGAGACGCATCAGGTTGAATGAGTATGGGTGCCGAGGCAAAACATTTTTTCAAGGAGGAGAATGCTTGACAAGCCTTGTCAGACCACCTAGAAAAATCCGTCCCCTTTTTAGTCATGTCTGTGAGAGGCTTAACCATGGACGAGAAATTACGAATGAACTTCCGGTAATAGTTAGCAAACCCCAGGAAACGTTGTAGTGCCTTAAGATTCTCCGGCCGATCCCACTCAAGAACTGCCCGCACTTTCCCAGGGTCCATACGAAAACCGGACGCTGAAACCAGGAAGCCTAAAAACTGGAGTTCCTGTACGGCGAACACACACTTTTCCCACTTGGCATACAGTTTATTATCCCGCAAGATCTGTAACACCTGTCTAACGTGCTCCTGATGAGACACCAGATCCGGCGAGTAAATTAAGATATCATCCAGATATATGACAACAAACTGTCCCACCAGGTGGCGAAAAATATCATTAACAAAGTGTTGAAACACCGCCGGGGCATTAGTCAGACCGAATGGCATGACAAGGTTCTCATAATGCCCCTCCGGAGTGTTAAAAGCCGTCTTCCACTCATCCCCCTCCTTCATCCTAATCAGATTGTACGCCCCCCTGAGATCCAACTTAGAGAACCATTTGGCGCCCACGATCTGATTAAAGAGATCGGGAATAAGTGGGAGCGGATACGGATCTCGGACCGTAATCCGATTAAGTTCACGGAAATCCAGGCAAGGGCGTAGGCCTCCATCTTTCTTCTTAACAAAGAAGAACCCCGCGGCCACCGGAGAAGATGAAGGTCTAATATGCCCCTTAGCCAGACTTTCAGAAATATAATCCTTCATGGCCTGCCTCTCAGGACCAGAAAGGTTATACAACCTAGCTTTAGGTAACTTGGCCTCAGGGAGCAGTTTTACAGAACAGTCATACACGCGATGAGGAGGTAGTTCCTGACACCCATTCTCCGAGAATACATCCTCAAAGTCCGCCAGAAATGGAGGTAAGACCCAAGGAGTAACCGCACCGATGACCGTGTTCATGCAGTTTTTATTACAGAATTTACTCCATTGGCTTATCTCTCTGGTTTGCCAATTAATAACCGGGTTATGCTTAGCTAACCAAGGAAGGCCCAACACTATAGGAGTGGGAAGACCCTCCAACACGTAGCAAGACAACAGTTCTTTATGTATTGCCCCCACTTGAAGTTTTACGCCATGCACAGCTTGCAAAAAACTTCCCTGACCGAGAGGTCTGGCATCGATCGAGAATATGGGGATGGGTTTAGCCAACTCACTCAATCGCATACCTTGAACCCGGGCAAACCGAGCATCAACCAGATTAGCCCCGGCCCCACTATCCAGAAGAACAGATATCCTCTCAGTTCTCGTACCCACCACCACCTCCGCCGGTACGAGAAACTGAGACGAACCTAGGGACGAAATACCTACTCCCAGATTGCCGTCCACCACACAACCTGGGATCAACAGTTTTTTCGACGACTCTTTACTCTGCAAGGGACGGGATGGACACCCCCCAATAAAATGTCCCTTTTTCCCGCAGAGAAAACACCTTCCTGTCTTATGGCGCACCACCGGTCCCCTTCCCCGAAATGATGTCCCTCCTAATTGCATAGGCTCCTCCGGACTGACCAGGGGAACCACCATATGAGGGGACCTTGTAGGAGGTGGAGACATTACAGGGGGTAGAGTTATCCCGCACCTCTCCCGAAGCCGTCTGTCAACGCGAATAGCAAGGGCCATAGCGGCTTCCAGTGACGCGGGAGAGTCATACTGTGCCAACACATCCTGTAATTTGTCGGATAAACCATGACAAAACTGGCTCCTAAGAGCCGGGTCATTCCACTGGGTGTCCGTGGCCCACCTACGGAACTCCGAACAGAATTCCTCCGCCGGACGATCTCCCTGCTGAATCCTACGTAACTTAGACTCAGCAAGGGAGATCCGATCTGGGTCATCATATACGAGTCCCAGAGCAGCGAAAAACCTATCCACTGACTGGAGAACCGGGGAGCTTGGGGGAAGAGAGAACGCCCAAGATTGTGGGTCCCCTTGTAGGAGCGAGATGACAATTCCCACCCTTTGTTCTTCACTGCCCGATGACCGAGGCCGCAGCCGAAAGTACAATTTGCATGCCTCCCGGAAAACAAAAAACTTGTCCCGCCCCCCAGTGAACCTGTCAGGGAGAGCTACTTTAGGTTCTGGTCCGGCTTGCTCCAGAGGATGCAAAACCTTGGACCTAACGTCCGCCAGCCCCATGGACAAACTCTGCAACTGCCGAGCTAGACCGGCTACTGGATCCATGGTAGCTGGAGAAAAACTAAGATGGTCGGTGAAAATGTCACACTGTCACAGAATACTGGAGGTAGGGGGCCTAAGCTGACCCTAAGCTGGGGCCCTGACTAATCCCTCATCCTGGAGGTACTGTTAAAGGTACAGAGGTCCAGGCCGCCAGCGTAACCCCTACCTCCTGAAGATCCCTGCACCTCAGTAATCTAGTCCTGAGAAGGACCCCGATCACAACAATAGGGAACCAGAAATAATATGCCCACACACAGTATTTAGACGAACGAGACAGTACAAGGGAAAAACCAAAACCACCTTGCATACAACTTCTAAACAACTACAACAGAGGGAACACCAACGGGAAAGGAGATAAATGATAAAGCGAGGAAAGGGAAAACACACTTCCAAATACACTTATCTCAGCAACTCCAAACACCACGATCCGCTCTGTAAGTCTGAATGAAAAGCTGCGAGAAGTCAGGCTGTGTACTCGTGACGATCTTCGTGGCAACACACCCGTGACAGATGGGGATTAGGGGGACCATGCATACTAGGACAGGGATTAGGGGTGCCATGCATACCAGGACAGGGATTAGGGGTGCCATGCATACCAGGACAGGGATGAGGGGTGCAATGCATACCAGGACAGGGATGAGGGGTGCAATGCATACCAGGACAGGGATGAGGGGTGCCATGCATACCAGGACAGGGATGAGGGGTACCATGCATACCAGGACAGGGATGAGGGGTGTCATGCATACCAGGATAGGGATGATGGGTGCCATGCATACCAGGACAGGGATTAGGGGTGCCATGCATACCAGGACAGGGATGAGGGGTGCCATGCATACCAGGACAGGGATGAGGGGTGCCATGCATACCAGGATAGGGATGATGGGTGCCATGCATACCAGGATAGGGATTAGGGGTGCCTGCATACCAGGACAGGGATGAGGGGTGCCATGCATACCAGGACAGGGATAATGGGTGCCATGCATATCAGGATAGGTATGAGGGGTGCCATGCATACCAGGATAAGGATGAGGGGTGCCATGCATACCAGGATGGAGGGATGCCAGGCATACCAGGATGGGGATGGGGACCACATATAAAAGAAATGGGGGCGGCATATATACCAGGATGAGGGATATTGTCAGAATTGGGGGATATTACCCCTATACCAGTGTCAGCAGAAGACCCCCTCCCCCTTAAAAGTGCATCATGACCACATTTTTTGCTTAAATTTTTATTTTTTTATTTTCCTCCTCTAAAACCTAGGTGCGTCTTATGGTCCGGTGCGTCTTATAGTCCGAAAAATACGGTAATTAATCTGTAGGCTGGAGACTTGTTGAAGCATTGAAGGGATTGGAGCAGGACAGGCAGGGAAGTCAGTTAGGAGAAGCAAATTGTCACCTGAAAACATAAAAAGTTTGATTAGAAATCGATGCAATTTCTATGCCTTGAATGTCTGTGTTGAGGCAAAGGTGGATAGCCAATGGCTCAATAGCTAGAAGGAAAAGTAGTGGAGATAGGGGACACCCTTGGCGCGTACCTCTTTATAAAGCCATTATAGCGAACATGAGCTGAGTGGTGGCTGTATAATGCGTAAATCCAAGAGAGAAACTGATCAGGGAATTTCCATTTCCTCTACACTGCATATAAATAAGGCGACAAAACAGAATCGAAGGCATTTTTATGTCAAGTGGTAGTAGCATGTTTGCTAAGTTGCGTTGTTTGCAGTGGTGCAGGAGATGGGAGACCCTTCATATGTTGCTGGATGCTTGTCTATGAGGAACAAAGCCAACGTGGTCTGTGTGTATTAGGCAACCCAATGCAGAATTTAGGCCAAAATTTTAGCCAAAAGTTTTTAGATCAATATTAATCAGGGATATTGGTCTATAGTTTGACCATAATGAGCGCTCCGAGTTTGGTTTGGGTATCTTGGATATTGCTGCTGTAGGAGAGGCTACCCCTGGTTTTTGTCCGTCCCTCAGAGAATTTAAATAATATGAGGAACAAGAATAGAGGTGTACTTCTTTAAACAGTCATTGCTAATTTTAACAGCATGTAACTACTGAACCCATTAAAGATGTAATCAGGGCCAGCATTAGGGGGGCACAAACCAAGTAATTGCACAGTGCCCCCATGCCCATAAGGACTCCCAATAAATTCTGCATTGTCAGTGTAATTTTGCGAGGTTAAAACTGCTGCAGAACTATTGGTGACATGATGCCACCAAAGGTTCTTTACCCTGCAGGAGTCTAGAAGAATTGAAGAAGAGAAGACAGGGTGGTAAGTCTTCTGTAGTGTGTGTATATGTGCTGTGTGTGTATATACACATGTGTATATGCTGTGCATTTACATGTGTGTATGTGCTATATATATACTGTACATGTGGGTATGCGCTATGTATATACGGTACATTTGCTGAGCATATACATTTGCTGTGCATATAGATGTCTGTTTATGTGCTGTGTATATACAGTACAGACCAAAAGTTTGGACACACCTTCTCATTTAAAGATTTTTCTGCATTTTCATGACTATGAAAATTGTACATTCACACTGAAGGCATCAAAACTATGAATTAACACACGTGGAATTATATACTTAATAAAAAAGTGTGAAACAACTGAAAATATGTCTTATATTCTAGGTTCTTCAAAGTAGCCACCTTTTGCTTTGATGACTGCTTTGCACACTCTTGGCATTCTCTTGATGAGCTTCAAGAGGTAGTCACCGGAAATGGTCTTCACTTCACAGGTGTGCCCTGTCAGGTTTAATAAGTGGGATTTCTTGCCTTATAAATGGGGTGGGGACCATCAGTTGTGTTGTGCAGAAGTCAGGTGGATATACAGCTGATAGTCCTACTGAATAGACTGTTAGAATTTGTATTATGGCAAGAAAAAAGCAGCTAAGTAAAGAAAAACAAGTGGCCATCATTACTTTAAGAAATGAAGGTCAGTCAGTCCAAAAAATTGGGAAAACTTTGAAAGTGTCCCCAAGTGCAGTTGCAAAAACCATCAAGCGCTACAAAGAAACTGGCTCACATGAGGACCGCCCCAAGAAAGGAAGACCAAGAGTCACCTCTGCTTCTGAGGATAAGTTTATCCGAGTCACCAGCCTCAGAAATCGCAGGTTAACAGCAGCTCAGATTAGAGACTAGGTCAATGCCACACAGAGTTCTAGCAGCAGACACATCTCTACAACAACTGTTAAGAGGAGACTTTGTGCAGCAGGCCTTCATGGTAAAATAGCTGCTAGGAAACCACTGCTAAGGACAGGCAACAAGCAGAAGAGACTTGTTTGGGCTAAAGAACACAAGGAATGGACATTAGACCAGTGGAAATCTGTGCTTTGGTCTGATGAGTCCAAATTTGAGATCTTTGGTTCCAACCACCGTGTCTTTGTGCGACGCAGAAAAGGTGAACGGATGGACTCTACATGCCTGGTTCCCACCGTGAAGCATGGAGGAGGAGGTGTGATGGTGTGGGGGTGCTTTGCTGGTGACACTGTTGGGGATTTATTCAAAATTGAAGGCATACTGAACCAGCATGGCTACCACAGCATCTTGCAGCGGCATGCTATTCCATCCCGTTTGCGTTTAGTTGGACCATCATTTATATTTCAACAGGACAATGACCCCAAACACACCTCCAGGCTGTGTAAGGGCTATTTGACCAAGAGGGAGAGTGATGGGGTGCTACGCCAGATGACCTGGCCTCCACAGTCACCAGACCTGAACCCCATCGAGATGGTTTGGGGTGAGCTGGACCGCAGAGTGAAGGCAAAAGGGCCAACAAGTGCTAAGCATCTCTGGGAACTCCTGCAAGATTGTTGGAAGACCATTTCCGGTGACTACCTCTTGAAGCTCATCAAGAGAATGCCAAGAGTGTGCAAAGCAGTCATCAAAGCAAAAGGTGGCTACTTTGAAGAACCTAGAATATAAGACATATTCTCAGTTGTTTCACACTTTTTTGTTAAGTATATAATTCCACATGTGTTAATTCATAGTTTTGATGCCTTCAGTGTGAATGTACAATTTTCACAGTCATGAAAATACAGAAAAATCTTTAAATGAGAAGGTGTGTCCAAACTTTTGGTCTGTACTGTACATGTGCTGTGTGTATATATATATATATATATATATATATATATATATATATGTGTGTGTATGTGTATATACATGTGTGTTTAGGTATGTGCTGTGTGTATATACATGTGTGTATGCGCTGTGTGTATATACATGCATGTCTATGTACTGTGTGTATACACATGTGTATGCCCTCTGTGCATATACATGTGTTTGTCTGTGCTGTGTATACATGAGTGTTATATGCTGATGTAACATACAGTGTGCATGTTATATACTGATGTGTATGTGAGAGTGTGCATGTGTGTGTAGCATCCACATTTATAAATACGAGAGTTCATATGTATAAATATGTCAGCAATTACTCAATAGTTGAGCAAATTGATGCTCATTCATAGGGTGATTGAATTGTTTATGCCGAAACAAAACTAATTGGGCCCAATTCATGAACACAGGGTGAGTAATCTGCAGCCCATGGGCCACATGTAGCCCTCTGGCTGTTCCATGGCTAAAACACAGGTCACAGGCTGCACAGTACCCTCCCCTGCCCACCGTCCATCCACTGCCACTGCCCGCCGTCACCGCTCTCCGTATTCTCCTTCTTCCACCAATCAGCGAGTGAGACAGCTGACGTGATGACGTAATTTCATCATGTCAGCTGTGCACTGCGGAGAGTCAGTGCACTGGAGACAGGAGCAGAGGCAGTGCGCCTGGGGAATGGGAGTGACGTGAGCATGTGGTGTTTTTTTTCATATGTATGCGATGATTGTATGTATATAGGAGGCTGTATGGTAGCACATGCTGTATACAGGAGGTTATGTGGGGTTCATACTATATAATAGAGGCTGTGTGGGGCTCATACTGTATATAGGAGGCTATGTGGGGCTCATGCTGTATATGGGAGGCTATGTGGGGCTCATACTGTATATAGGAGGCTATGTGGGGCTCATACTGTATATAGGAAGGCTATGTGGGGCTCATACTGTATAATAGAGGCTATGTGTGGCTCGTACTGTATATAGGAGGATATGTGATATGTGGGGCTCATGCTGTATATGGGAGGCTATGTGGTGGCTAATGCTGTATATAATAAGCCTATGTGGGGGCTCATGCTATATATGGGAGGCTTTGTGGAGGCTTATACTGTATATGGGAGGCTATATGGAGTCTCATGCTTTATATAGGGAGGGTGTGTGGGGCTCAAGCTGTATATAGGAGGCTATGTGACAGTTCATGCTGTATATAGGAGGCTATGGGGGGCTCATACTGTATATAGGGGGCTGTGTGTGGGCTCTTACGGTTTATAGGTGGCTGTGAATGGGCTCATATGTTATATATGGGCTCTGTGTATGGACTCATGCGGTATATAGGGGGATGTCACCATGCTTAATTCTGCTCAATATTAAGCTATACAATTAATATAAAATAATTATAGTTAATTTGTTAATATTAATATAGAGTAGAATTAATTTCAGCCTATTGGTTCGGCCCTCCACCCCTGCATTAACATGTTTACGCCACAATTCTAACAAAAAAAACACCTTAAGAAATCACATTTTTGCGCAGCTCGGAAGTAGCACAAAAATATTACAACTTTTGCCATTTTTAAACTAGTCCTTGCCAACTATGGAAAATGGACAGAGAATAGATGGGGTAAGGCTATTCAAGAAAGTTGAGCTACCTTAGTGGATATTCAATGTACTCCAGTCCTAGACTGTAATTAATTTCTGCCGGAGGCACACTGCACTTGTAAGATTCCTAATTCATTAGGTGATGTTCGTCTTTTAATGAATTAGGCGCATCTTATTCCAGCGGCTCAATTCATCAAGACTGGCGTGTACAATGCACAATTCGTAATGAATCAGGATTGTTGTGTAGCACCCTGAGGATTCGGCTGCTACAGGGGTATTGCACCTCAACCCAGAGGTGTGATATTCCACTCCCGGGTAAGGATGGAGTGTGGAACTGAGCTAGTAGGCTGCATGCACTACACACATCCCATTTCCGGGGAACAGACCGATGGTACTCCCACTAGAGAAATGTGCAGGTACAACAGTGTCTGTTCCTGGCTGGAGTGGGAGGGGGGTGGAACATCCCAGTAGTGTAGGGGCAGATAGGGGGAGCAGCCTGGGTAAAGTTAGGAGCTCATTGGGTGCTGGTCACCTGAGCTCACACATAGAGGGAGTATATAAGGTGGGCACCATCTTAGATCAGGGTCAGTCTGTGAGACGTCAGTCGGTTGTCAGTCAGCCAGTCAGACAGTCTGAGAGCCTGAGAAGCAGAGCAGAGGAGAAGAGAGAGAGACCCAGAGGCGCAGAGGGGACCCCAAGAGCCCATAAGAGAGCTAATAGGGTGAAGGGTCGGCAACAGGGTACCGGATCCCAAGCTGGCAGAGGCTACAGCACACCTTAGCCAGGAACCGGAGGTCGTGGGCAGGATCTGCCACGATCACCCACTAAATCCACCCGGAAGGCAGACCAAGAATAGGGTCAGGGAGCCCAGAGGAGGCTTGACCAACAAGAGGCCCGAGGGAGCCGGACTTAGGTGGATCCCTGGTGGGAACGGCCAGAAGAAGGGAGAGACAGAAAGGAGCTCAGGACCACACTCCGGAGTTGCCTGGGAGTTGACCGAGTCCAGGACCTGGTGGACGCAGCACGGCTTGGGTGGTCACTGCTGTACACAGTGACCCGAGCAACACCAGTAAGTAAAACCCTGGAACTGCATTTTATGCCTCTGAGTCTCCTTGCTGCACCTTCACAACCACCATCCTCCACGGCTGACCCCCTGAGGCTATACCCCTCCCGTTGGGGGTTATACTACCTAAGCTGCACTCACATCATCAGCCTCAGTGGACCCTGCTGCAGCGGCGGCCGTATTGACCGCAAATCAACGGGTGGCGTAGTCGACACAAAAGAACATCTAGTAACATCATAAGGACTGCCACACACTGAGTTTGACACCCTGGGCACGGACCGGGTCACAGCCACTCGGAGACTACAACCCCCATCTGATCCGGCTCCGGGTATCCCTCAAACAACACTGGCCCAGGGGGCGCGTCAGTTGTACTCGGCAGCACATCACCCAGTGTAAGCAGGCGTTGTGCTGCTGATAACATGTATATGGGGACAGACTGAACTATTAGTTATCATTCTACCCCATCATTCTTCATCAGCCTATGTAAAAAGTCCGATACTTAAGCGACGGATGACTTTAATAGTCGATCATGCTCATTTAACTCTGAAATCGGCTTGTGTAAATGCACTTTAAATGTTTGTGTGTGATGGTACAATATGTTAGCATTTGGGGCCCCACTTTTAACTTTTCGGGAAGGGCCCTACTTTCTCGAAACACGATCCTGGATGTGAAAGAGCCTAGAGAGTTGCAAACCAAGACCTGGGACAGTCTGTGCATCACAGTCTGAGTACAGTAAAACATGGATGTGTGAAACCGGCCTTATGCTAGATTAGGTCAGAGAAGATGGACATCTATCATTCAATTAAAAACTCAACCCGGTAGAACAATCTGTTTGGAAACTGGGGGGTAAAAGTTGCCGAAATTGTGACTTTTGATCTACTCCAGCTGGCAAGGCTTTCAGTTTATAAATAATAAGATATGAGCACTGCTAATATTTAGGCTACGATACCACAGCATTGGAAAAAAATAGGATTACTGCAACCTCAGCAGGAAAAACATGACAACATCTGTGTGTGTGTGATGTCTCCTGTATAAAAAAAGAGGAGGTATTCCTTCAATATTTCCACTGGGCGGCACTGTGGAGCTGATCTTTATTATTTAAAGAGATCGTCCACATTTTATCATAATAATAATAATAATTTTATTTCTATAGCGATGGCTATCGCTTCCACAGAATTAATCAGAGGGGACATGTACAAACAAAATAAAACATTACAGGGTAGCACATAATCTAACAAATACCAAGAGAAGTGAGAGCCCTGGTCGTAAGCTTACAATCTATAAGGAAATAAAGCGGACACAAAAGGTAAAAAAGTGCTTGTCTTGTATGTACCAGCGATCAATATAATAAATAGGGACATTTAAATAAAGCTGCATAAACTAGTCATCAGCCAGTATCTGTGAAAGTACAGATACAAAGTGCTACTGAGTGCATGGAGGGTATGGAAACAAATTATAGAAGGGACCAGATTCTGAAGAAAAGTTATTAAAGGAGAACAGGGAAGTTAGAATAGAGAGGTGAGGTGATAGGCCAGTCTAAAAAAATGCATTTTTGAAGCCAACTTAGAACTGTGAATACTGAATTTTATCAGGATTTTCCAGGGTAGTACATTCCAGAGAACTGGCGCAGCACAAGAGGAGTCTTGGAGAGATAGGTTCAAATTATAGAGAATGTAGGTGTTAGTTTGTAGTGAGCTGGCCGGCTCTGGCTGTTCTGTGATAATTGATATAGAGCCTGTTACGGAAGTGATTACACAGGATGATGTTGCCACCTTGTGGCCAGAGGTTGCACCTGTGCAGGGTGTGATGACAGAGAAAAAGACTGAGCCCCCTGTGACCCGCCCTAGAGAGTCACGTGACCAAAGTGGGAAGCAGGAAAAAGCGTGCGAAGAGTCTGCTGTGGTCTGTAAAAAGAGCCAGGACGGTGTGCAGGCCCTCATGTGTGGCGCAGGAGAGACTCTCAACGTGATTTCTTCTATCTGACACCATATCCTCGGAGCCTTCCCCAGCTCCTGCACTGCTGAAGGATTCGGCTGTTACACTCCCTGCTACTGGAGTGTGGACTACATAAGGGGACCCACCAGAGCTTCTATCCAGATCAGAGAGACTGTAAGCGGGACCTCTGACGAGAGGCCGAAGTATCCCTTCCTTTCTTTCCGCGAATTCTGCTGTTCCTGTTTTTTTTTCCGGCTGGGACGCCCTCCTGCAAAGACACACAGGCCTGCGACGGGGGACACATCCTTCTGGAGTAAAGGACTGGTAACGTGTGAGTAGGGACAGTGAGGGTCAGCTTATAAGTACACGTTATTACTGTGCATATTTACTGTTGTCATTTATTGTTTTTTTCTTTGCTGTGTTAAAAATGTATACGAGTAAAGATTTGGTTATCAAGATAGAGTCTGTGTGTGGGGATCTTGCTGGGCCAGATTATAGATACCAATGCGCGGCCTTGCCCGCGGTCACTTCATCTGGCGTAGTCGGCAGGATCTGTGACCAACAGGATTCCCACCCAGGCCATGTGTACAGTCAGAAAGCCCCGCCGGTGTCTATTGTGAATCAGGTCAGGAAATTTGGCGGACGAAACTACCCTGTACCAGAGTGGGTGGAACAAGTCCGGATACTGGGGGAAATGTATAATATTGACCCTAAGACCTTGGCAGAAATGGCGGTACTGACGCTAGAGGGGGAGGCATGGACGACAGTCAGACTGGAGACGGTCAGGGGCCAGCGTACAGTGGATGATTTGGTGCGGGTGCTGGAGAACACCTATGGGCCGACCACATACCAGGGAACACTGCGACACTTGTTCTTTAGACGGACGCAGCTTGAATGGGAGGATATTCCCCAATATGCGAACGCCCTTCAGGTACTCCTTGAACAAACCTGTGGAAAAGGGGAGCAACTAGCTGGTATGGCTTCTCGTAACCTGGTACTGAGAGACCAATTTGTAATAGGACTGAGAGACCAGTATCTTAACCGCACGTTACAGGACTTGATCCGGATGATGCCGGCTCTTACTTTTGCTGAAGTCAAACAGGAAGCCATAGAACGTTCAAGGGGACCCGTCATGGATGTGGGGATTCAAGGTGCTGCGTGCAGATCCATATCTGACATTAAAAATCCGAACAGTCACACGGAAGACCTGAAACAGATGGTAGCAGACTTACAGAGACAGATATTACAGTTAACATTAGACCGACAGGGAGACCAGCGAAGACAGCCTAGTCGTCCCGTGAGACAGTGTTGGTCATGCGGTGATCCTCGCCATAGGGCAAATCATTGTCCTCAACACTTCCCTCCGCAACAACCTCCGTCGCACCAACGAACAAGCCCTCAGTCACCCCAGCGAAGGGAATTTCGATCGGACCAGCGAATGGAACCCCAGCCATATCCACAAGCAGAGCTACCACGCCGGGCCTCACCACAATGGCCGCCGTTAAACTAGACACCCCTGCAGCTGAGGCTCGCGCAGCAGGGGAGGCCAAGGAGAGGGGTGTGGAAAAACAGAGCCGATGGCGGAGTGCTCTTGCCTCGAATAGCCCGACACTTGAAGTTGTCCTGGAAGGAATTGCCGTACAGGAACTGATGGACACCGGGTCACAAGTGACCACGATCTCTGAACAGTTTTACGAAAATTACCTCAAACCAAGAACTGCTCGTGACCCAGACACCGCCATTAAGATCATTGCGGCTAATAATCTACCCATTCCAGTGACCGGAGTTGCTTGGATGGACACAAAGGCCTGCGGACAGGACTTAGGGAAACGAGGGATCGTCATCGTCAGGGAAAGTTTCGGCTCCGAGACCCCAGTGATAGTTGGAATGAACATCTTGAAAGACCTGGATCTTATGCTGTTGACAAGAAAAGGACCCAAATACTGGCAGAAAGTCACCAAACATAAGCCGACTCGTCTGGCGTTCCAGCGCGTAATCCGGACCGTTGGACTTCAACAGATGGCAGAGCAACAACTACCCCTAGCCGCCATTACGGTGCCACGCCGTACCCGGATTACTTTGCCCGCTGAAAAAGAGACAGTCATTTCCTTACCCCTTAACACCCACCGACAACTTGAGGGGGTTGAAGTGTTGATCGAGCCGAGGACCCCAAGTGGGGGTAAGCTAAACCCACTAGTTGCTCGCACTCTAGCCGTCGTGAGGAACGGTAGAGTCCCTGTCAGGCTAAACAACACCGCAGACGTAGGCCTAGCCCTTGAAGCCGGCACTCAACTTGCCTGGGTATATGCTCTACCCACGGAAGTGAATCCCATTGGGCCCCTAGAATTCACCCCGTCTACAGAAGGCGACTGGACGGTAACCATCTCAGCCATAAACGCTCAAGTAGACGATGAAGACATTGGGCGAAAACTACGGGAAAAAGTACAGCTAGACACGTCTCAGTACACCAAACAAGAAGTGTCTCAAGTGGAGGAACTCCTGCGGGAACACCAAGACTCCTTTGCAAAGCATGACACAGACTTTGGGTGTACCACCAGTATCCAGCACGAGATACCCACGGGCGATAGCCCCCCTATCCGCGAGAGGTAATGGCAGATACCACCTCAGCAATACCAGGAGGTGAAAAGCCTGTTAGAATCTATGCTACACGCCGGAGTGGTACGTGAAAGCCAGAGCCCGTGGGCTGCACCCGTGGTGATAGTCAAAAAGAAAGATGGTTCCCTAAGGTTTTGCGTGGACTACCGTAGGCTGAACGCTTGCACTATCGGGGACTCATATCCACTTCCTCGGATCGAAGAGTCACTGACCGCCCTGAAGAAGGCCAAATATTTTTCGTCCCTAGACCTGGCCAGTGGATATTGGCAGGTTCCAATGAGTGAGAAGGACAGGGAAAAGACCGCCTTCATCCTTCCCATGGGCCTGTATGAGTCCGACCGGATGCCGTTCGGCTTGAATAACGCACCGGGGACCTTTCAGAGACTAATGGAACGCTGTCTGGGGGACTTCAACTTTGAGTTTACGCTGATATACCTTGACGACATCGTGGTATACTCCGCCACCTTTGAAGATCATCTTCACAAGCTTGGCCAAGTGTTCCAGCGCTTGAGGTGACACGGCTTGAAGTTGAAGCCCAGCAAGTGCCGTCTGTTACAGCAGGAAATCGACTACTTGGGTCACCGGATCTCGGCCGAAGGCATCCAGCCCTCTCCGGAGAAGACAGCAGCCGTTCAAGAGTGGCCGCAGCCAACTACCGTCAAAGAAGTCCGGGCTTTTCTGGGGCTAGCAGGCTACTACCGTCGGTTTGTCAAGGACTTTGCTCGGCTTGCTGAACCACTGCATGAGGTTCTCCGAGGGACCGCGAACAGCCCCAGAGGACGACGCATCAATTGGGGGCCTGACCGAGAAAAATCCTTTCAGGCACTTAAGGCTGCTCTAACATCACCCCCTGTTCTGGCATATGCAGACTACACATTACCGTTTCAGTTGCACACCGACGCCAGCCTTCAAGGTCTAGGGGCGGTCCTCTCTCAAGTTCAAGATAATAAAGAACGCGTGATAGCTTATGCCAGTAGGTCTCTCCGTGACACCGAAAACAATCCCGTCAACTACAGCTCCTTCCGCTTGGAACTCTTGGCTCTGACTTGGGCTATGACGGAGAAATTTGCTGGCTATCTGACAGGAGCGGAGGTGCTGGTCATGACGGACAACAATCCTCTTGCCCACCTAGAGAATGCCAAACTAGGGGCAATGGAACAGCGCTGGATGGCCAGGCTCTCTAGATTCCAGTACAAAATTAAATACAGAGCGGGGAATGAGAATCAGAATGCGGACAGCCTGTCTAGAGTGACATCATCCCCGCCAGTGGGGGACCGGGATGAAGAGTTGGAGGAAGATGAGATGCCTGACTTTGCCCGACTCGCAAAGCAAATAGAAGACAGCCACCAGTATGCGGTAGGAGGGATTGAAGCCGTAGTGGGATCTCCCCTGTCCCAGCAAGAATGGGCCAAGCTTCAAGATCGAGATCCCGAGCACGTCTTACTGAAACAGTATGTGAATAAACAAGAGAAACCGCCCTCCGAAGTGCGAGCCCGACTATCAACCGGAGCCTTGGCTCTGCTTGCCCAGTGGGATCGGCTGATCATGAAAGATGGAGTCCTGTGTCGCAGGGCCCTTTTATCCCATATGCTGGAGGAGTGTTTGCAGATTGTCGTCCCGGTGCAGTTGGCCCATGAGATGGTGGGCGAAGCTCACAGGAGGAACGGCCACTTCGGCATAGACAAGACCCTCCGGTGGACCCAACAGTTCATTTTTTGTCCGGGGCTCCGTAAGTTGGTTGAAAACGTCTCTCAAGCATGCCGTACCTGTGAATTCCACAAGTCCGCGGAGCAGCGTGCCTCCGTCCAGACTATTAAGACGTCGAGGCCCCTTGAGCTGTTGATGGTGGACTATCTGTTGATCGGAACGGCGAATAGTGGCTACCAGTACTGTCTGGTGATGGTGGACCACTTCACGAAATTCGCTGTCGCTGTTGCTACCAAGGATCAGACTGCTGAATCAGCTGCACAGGCTATCTGTCAGCAATTCGTTCGGGTCTACGGGTGTCCGGAGCAGCTACACTCTGATCAGGGGGCTTGTTTCGAAGGGCGAGTCATTGAAGAACTCCAACGGATGTATGGAATCAAGAAGTCCAGGACCACCCCTTACCATCCACAAGGGAATGGCGCGTGTGAACGCTTTAACCGAACCCTCTTACAACTGATCCGGACTTTGGCTGAAGACAAAAAGCCCGACTGGCCTCGATTCCTCCCGGAACTGCTGTGGGCCTATAATAATCAGGTCCATTCCGTCACCGGATACACCCCATACACCCTTCTCTTTGGCCGTCCAGGCAAAGACATCCATGAGTTGCAACTGTCTAGCTCCGAAGAAGATACCTGTGGTACCTATCCTTCCTGGCTACAAACACACCGCCAGAGAATGAATCATAGAATCATAGAATGGTAGAGTTGGAAGGGACCTCCAGGGTCATCTGGTCCAACCCCCTGCTCAAAGCAGGATTCACTAGATCATCTCAGACAGATGTCTGTCCAGCCTCTGTTTGAAGACGTCCATTGAAGGGGAACTCACCACCTCTCGTGGCAGCCTGTTCCACTCATTAATCACCCTAACTGTCAAAAAGTTTTTTCTAATATCTAATCTGTGTCTCCTCCCATTTAGTTTCATCCCATTGCTTCTAGTCTTTCCTTGTGCAAATGAGAATAAAGATGATCCTTCTACAATGTGACAGCCCTTGACATATTTGTAGACAGCTATTAAGTCTCCTCTCAGTCTTCTTTTTTGCAAGCTAAACATTCCCAAATCCTGCAACCGTTCCTCATAGGACATGGTTTGCAGACCAGTCACCATTCTGGTCGCTCTTCTCTGAACTTGCTCCAGTTTGTCTATGTCTTTTTTAAAATGTGGTGCCCAAAACTGTACACAGTATTCCAGATGAGGTCTGACCAAAGAGGAGTAAAGACCGATAATGACTTCACGTGATCTAGACTGTATGCTTCTGTTAATACATCCCAGAATTGTATTTGCCTTTTTTGCTGCTGCATCACACTGTTGACTCATGTTCAGTCTATGATCTATTAGTATACCTAAGTCTTTTTCACATGTACTGTTGCTTAGCTCTATTCCTCCCATTCTGTATATGCTTTTTTCATTTTTATTGCCCAGATGTAGTACTTTGCATTTTTCCCTGTTAAAAACCATTCTGTTGGTTGCTGCCCACTGCTCCAGTTTATTTAGGTCTTTTTGAATCCTCTCTCTCTCTTCTCTAGTATTAGCTATCCCTCCTAGCTTTGTGTCATCAGCAAATTTAATCAGTTTACCCTCAATTCCTTCATCTAAATCCTTGATAAAGATGTTGAACAATACAGGTCCCAGGACGGAGCCCTGTGGTACCCCACTTGAGACATTCATCCAGCTGGATGTGAAGCCATTTACAACCACCCTTTGAGTCCGATCACTAAGCCAGTTATGAATCCACCTAACAGTTGCCTGGTCCATTGCATACTTGGTCATTTTTTCAATAAGGATGGTGTGAGATACTTTGTCAAATGCTTTGCTGAAGTCAAGATATACTATATCTACAGCATTTCCCTGATCCACCCAGTCAGTGATTCTGTCATAGAAGGAAATTGAGTTAGTCTGACATGACTTGTTAGTTACAAACCCATGCTGACTCTGGTTAATCACTTCATTCTTATCCATGTACTTACATACATGTTGTTTAATATGGAGACTGTCTACCGGCTAGTAGGCCGACAAATTCAGGATCAAGTGCACGCTGACTCACTTCCGGTACAAGAAGACCCACTGAATGTAGGTCAACTGGTCCTAGTCCGAATAAAGAAGCCACAAGGGAAACTCCGGCCCAAGTGGGAGACCGAAGTCTATCGAGTAATTGGACAGCCGTACCCCGGTGGCCCCGTCTATCGAGTGCAGGGCGAAGACAGCGGCAGCATCCGAACTTTGCACCGTAATATGTTGCGCCCCTGCCGTTCCCAGCCTGACTCCCCTACTGTGATACCTAGAGAGATGGATATCACTAATACTGTCGGAGACACTGACCCCGGGGATGTAGAGACTGAATGCATGCCTACCCCTGTCCGTCCGACTGACGCACTTGAACCGATTACCTCCTCTACTGACATGTCGACTGGGAAAGAGAGTGGGGTGACTGATAGGAGAGAGGGGATCCAACCCGTTAGGCGGACAACGAGGACCACTGCAGGGGTACCTCCAGGACAGTCCTACAGATACCAATATGTGTGGCCCTCTTCCCAGCCGCCCCCTGTCACATCCACAGCCATCGCCGCCCTGGAGCCGGTCGTTGGCAGGGACTGCCAACCTTTGAGTGGGGGGGCGTGTAGTGAGCTGGCCGGCTCTGGCTGTTCTGTGATAATTGATATAGAGCCTGTTACGGAAGTGATTACACAGGATGATGTTGCCACCTTGTGGCCAGAGGTTGCACCTGCGCAGGGTGTGATGACAGAGAAAAAGACTGAGCCTCCTGTGTCCCGCCCTAGAGAGTCACGTGACCAAAGTGGGAAGCAGGAAAAAGAGCGCGAAGAGTCTGCTGTGGTCTGTAAAAAGAGCCAGGACGGTGTGCAGGCCCTCATGTGTGGCGCAAGAGAGACTCTCAACGTGATTTCTTCTATCTGACACCATATCCTCGGAGCCTTCCCCAGCTCCTGCATTGCTGAAGGATTCAGCTGTTACACTCCCTGCTACTGGAGTGTGGACTACATAAGGGGACCCACCAGAGCTTCTATCCGGATCAGAGAGACTGTAAGCGGGACCTCTGGCGAGAGGCAGAAGTATCCCTTCCTTTCTTTCCGCGAATTCTGCTGTTCCTGTTTTTTTTTCCGGCTGGGACGCCCTCCTGCAAAGACAGACAGGCCTGCGACGGGGGACACATCCTTCTGGAGTAAAGGACTGGTAACGTGTGAGTAGGGACAGTGAGGGTCAGCTTATAAGTACACGTTATTACTGTGCATATTTACTGTTGTCATTTATTGTTTTTTTTCTTTGCTGTGATAAAAATGTATACGAGTAAAGATACGGTTATCAAGATAGAGTCTGTGTGTGGGGATCTTGCTGGGCCAGATCATAGATACCAATGCGCGGCCTTGCCCGCGGTCACTTCAAGTTCATTAGAAGAAGGGAAAGCACAGGCATGGTTGAAGACAGAGATGAGGGAGGAGATGTAGAGCGGTACAGAACTACGGAGCGCTTTGTGGGTGAGAGAGATAAGATTACATTGTATTCTGTAGCAGATGGGCAACCAGTGCAATGACTGGCACAGGGTGGAAACATCTGTGTAACGGCTGGACAAAAATATGACTCTGGCTGCTACATTCAGTATAGATTGGAGAGGGGAGAGTTTAGTAAGAGGTAGACTGATTAGTATAGAGTTACAGAACAGTTTTCCATTTTGATTCAGTCCACTTTAAATGAGCTTTGGCCGAGAGAAGATGGCAGCATTTCTGGATTGTGTTGTATGGCTTCTTCTTTGCAGCCTGTTAAATTTCCTGAAGAGATGAGTTTTCAGGTTGCGTCTGAAGGATCCAAATGTGGGAGACAATTAGATATGTTGAGGCACTGATTTCCATACAACTGGGGACATTTAGGACAAATCTCTGAGGCGACTGGGAAACGAACATAAGAGAGCAGAGGAGAAAAGGAGATCTTGTGAGGACTGGAGATTAGATGTGGGAAGATATTAGGAGATTAGTTTGGAAATGTATGCATGGGACAAATTATGGAGAGACTTGTATGTCATTGTTAGTAGTTTAAACTGGATTCGTGGGGATTGAAAGCAAGTGAAGGGATTTGCATGGGACAGAAGCAGAAGAATAGCGGGAGAGAGGGAGAATAATCGGGAAGCCAAATTAAGGATGGACCGGAGAGGAGCAAGAGTGTTAGGTAGAAGGCCACTGTGGAGGATATTGCAATAGTCGAGGCAGGAGATGATGAGACGTGTGCTAACATTTTACAAGATTTGGGATTGAGGAAAGGACTAATTCCCAAAATATTTTTGAGTTCGAGGCGGCAGGAGGTGATGAGAGCTTTGATGTGTCGTTTGAAGGACATGTCAGAGTCAAGGGTTACTCAGCATTTGTGACAAAGGGAAAAGTGTGCTGTTATTTATTGTGATAGATAGATCAGTTAGGGGGCCGAGTGAGATGGAGGAAAGATGATGAATTCGGTTTTGTCCACATTGAGCTTTAGAAACCATGTTTAGGACGATATGTCTGATAGACACTGTGGGATTCTGGACAGCAGTGAGGTGACTTCTGGGCCAGAGAGGTAGGTTTGAGTGTCATCAGTGTATAGGTGGTACTGGAAGCCATGGAACTTTATGAGCTGTCCAAGAATAAAGGTATAGATCAGAGGTGAGGAATCTTTTTTCTGCCAAGGGCCATTTGGATATTTATACCATCCTTCTGGGTTTCGAACAAATTGCACTCTAACTCCGCACACATAGTACGTCCTTACGCTTGCACTGGTGTCAGGACATAATCTTTTATTGCATGCGCCTCAGCGCTCAGTAGTGAACACTGTGTGCACATGCTCACAGAGCAAGAAGAAATTAATGGGCCGGCGGCCATCAAAATACAGCTGCCGGCCCAAGTACTGTGGTCCTAAAAAATTTGGCCGGAGACCGGATAAAAGGTCATGAGGGGCCGTAAATGGCCCACAGGCCTAAGTTTCCCCACCCCTTGTATAGATGAATAAGATTAGGGATCCCATGACAAAGTCTTGAGGGACACCGACAGAGAGAGGGCGGTATGAGGAGGTAGTATGGGAGAAGCTAAATGAACAGTTAGTGAGAATCTGTCTGAAGCGATCAGCTCAAAAAGGCCTTCACCCTTTAAGCCCTCTCCAGGTATGGCATCCATGGAGAAGCTGCTGGCCAGAGGAGTGAGCTTAAGGCAACAGTGGTCAAACCAATTCTAATTGAAATGAATGTAAATTAACACTCTTAACCCTATTACTAATCACCTGAAATAAACCATACACAACTCTCCTGTTAAGAGATCTGTCTGAGGGGCTATAAGCTCAAAATGGCTTCCTTGGACAGATTCCCGAAAGCAAACCACCTAGCAGGTCCCAGATGAACTCTAACTTAACCCTTTTAGCCCTGTACAGGAATCTGGACTTACAACAGGTTTCTCTGGTTTGCCTCAATAGAATGGTCAATCCAGCGCTAACTTAAATCAACTCTAACAGTAACCCTAATGCAAATGCATGCCAGCTACCTCTAAAGCAATTAACATCTGACCCCTAACACTACTTATCGAACTGAAATAAACCTTAACTAACCCTACTCTTGTTAGAACTCTCCTGTTAGGTTTTTCTATCTTGTTGGTCCCTAGTTCTTGTAGGGATCCCTCCCTTGCATCTATAGGTCTTCGTACAGACTAGCCGAGGACTTTAGCGGGTCTGATCGCAGGATCAGGTTCCCCGTTACATCGTAGGGATCTAGCTTAGTTCTATTGTAGGGACAGATCTCCTTTCTTTCCTTAGTGCTTGTAGCAGATCATAACAGTAAGTCCAGCCCAAAAATATCTCTAAGGAAAGACTTCCAGTTTCCATCATGGTGTCGGTTCAGGAGTTGGCTCAACGCCTGCAGGGACTCTCTCTGGAGGTGGCCGAGCTCCAACAACATGTGAGTAGCTGTTCTGGAGCACATTTTGTGGAGCCAAAGGTACGTTTGCCTGATTTATTTTTTGGTGATCAAGAAGAATTTTTTTCCTTTAAAAATGCTTGTTTGTTGTATTTTCGTTTGAGACCCAGATCCTCTGGTGATGAATCACAGCGCATAGGGTTCATAATGTCACTTTTGCTCAAAGAACCTCAGGGATGGGCCTTTTCTCTCCAACCTAGTGATCCATGCTTTAGATCAGTGAATAGTTTTTTTTATGCTTTGGGTTTGTTGTATGATGATCCTGATCGTGTCTCATCTGCTGAGTCTGAATTAAGACGTTTGAGGCAGGGATCAGGTAATGTGGAAAATTATTGTACTCACTTCCGTCGGTGGTCTGCACAGGTGGAGTGGAATGATTCAGCTTTGAAAAGTTTGTTTCTTGCGGGGCTAGGTGAAAGGGTTAAGGATCTGCTGATTGCTTATCCTTCACCTGGAAACTTGCAGGAGGCAATGCAATTAGCTATACGGGTGGACAGGAGACTGAGTGCAAGGGTTAATGAGAGTAAATCCTCTGCCATGTCAGCTCCGAGTCTTGAGAGGGTCTGTACTGACATTGGAGAGCCAATGGAGATTTGGGCGAAGGCACCCCGCTCTCAGGAAAAAGACCGCAGATCTTCTGAAGGTTTGTGCTTTTATTGCGGGAAATCTGACCATTTTATTAAGAACTGTGTGCTTCGTATGAACAAAGAAAAAAAAAAGGTCAGTTACGCCCGTATTGCCTGTTTAAATACTAAGGGGGTATTTCTTTCTGCTACTACTGCTGCTCAGGAAGAATTAATTGAATTTCGGATATTTGTGGATTGTGGTTCTACTCTGAATGTGATTGATGGGGGATTCTTGGAAAAACTTAAATTAAAACCCAAACCTTTGTCATCCCCTATTACTGTGGTTTCTGTCGATGGCTCCCCCTTGAAGAGTGTTACTCACAAGGTCTGTGAATTTCCCCTCACTATTAACGGTATTCACCAAGAAAATTTGGATTTGGTGGTATTAAATAATTTGCCTTCTCCAGTAATTTTGGGGTTACCCTGGTTAAAATTGCACAATTCTGTACTGGATTGGTCTACCAATGAAATTAAGTCCTGGAGCCCTAAGTGTTATGACAAGTGTTGTAACGGACGTATTGCTGCGGTGGAAAAAGGGGAATTACCTGTACCTATTCAGGATTTTTGGAAAGTTTTTTCTGAGGAGGAGTCACAAATTTTGCCTCCCCATAGAGACTATGATTCTACCATTGAATTTGTCCCTGGAGCGACTCTTCCTAAAAGTCGTTTATTTAATCTTACTATTCCTGAGAGAAAGGCTTTGGAGGAATACATACAGACAAGCTTGGCCGCCGGTCACATTAGGCCTTCCAAGTCTCCTGTGGCTGTTGGATTTTTTTTTTGTTAAAAAAAAGGACGGCGGTTTACGTCCTTGTCTGGATTTTCGTGAGATTAATAAAATTACTGTACGCAATCCTTACCCACTGCCATTGATTCCTGATTTGTTTAACCAGTTAGTGGGGGCCAAGTGGTTCTCTAAAATTGATCTCCGGGGGGCATACAATTTGTTGCGCATGAAGGAGGGTGATGAATGGAGGACGGGGAATACGAAATTTCCCGCATCCTAAATTCTAGACGGTATAGAGGGAGTTTGCAGTATCTCGTCACTTGGAAGGGTTTCGGACCCGAGGATAACTCATGGGTGAGGGCGGATGATGTTTCTGCTTCCAGACTTGTCAGAGCATTTCACAAGAGGTTTCCTGATAAGCCTGGGCCTAGGGGATCCGGAGTATCCTCATAGAAGAGGGGGTACTGTTAGAACTCTCCTGTTAGGTTTTTTCTATCTTGCTGGTCACATGACCGTTTTTGCCTATTTAATCCTGCTCTGCCCTCCTGGCCTTGCTGGACTTCATTGTAATTTCTACTCTTAAGTTAGCCTGGTGCTTAGTTACCTGTCTCAGTCAGTTTAGCTAGGTCTTTGGACCTTTATGTTCTATGTTGTGTGTTTGTCTTTTACTGCTACAATTTCTGTTAGGAGGTGTCCAACTTTATCCCAGTCCCTAGTTCTTGTAGGGATCCCTCCCTTGCATCTATAGGTCTTCGTACAGACTAGCCGAGGACTTTAGCGGGTCTGATCGCAGGATCAGGTTCCCCGTTACATCGTAGGGATCTAGCTTAGTTCTATTGTAGGGACAGATCTCCTTTCTTTCCTTAGTGCTTGTAGCAGATCATAACAACTCTCCTTTTAGGATCTGCCTGAGGCCATCAGCTGAAGTAGACTTCCTTGGTCAGACAAGTCACAAGCCAATCTGTCTAGCAGGTCCCATATGAACTGTGACTTCACCCTTTAACCCCTGTGGTGGGATCTGAACTTACAACAGGTTTCACTGGGTTGTGTCCACAGAGTAAATGTTGGCCAATGGAGTGAACTTGAAGCAAGTAGTTAAACCAACGCTAACTTAAATCAACCCTAATCCTACTCCTTAAGCAAATTAATGCCTGCTACCTCTAAAGCACTTAACTCTTGAATCCTAAAATGAATTATTTAATGGAAGCAAACCTTAAGTAACCCTACTCTCCTTTTATCATCTGCCTGAGGCCATCAGTTCAAGTAGGCTTCCTTGGTCAGACTAGTCACGAGCCAATCTGTCTACCAGGTCCCATATGAACTCTGACTTCCCCCTTTAACTCATGTACAGGAATCTGGGCATACAACAGGATTCACTGGGTTGCGTCCACAGAGTAGCTGCTGGCAAATGGAGAGAACTTGAATCAAGTGGTCAAAGTAACGCTAACTTTAATCAACCCTAGCACTACTTCTTAAGCAAATTAATGCCTTTTACTTCTAAAGCAATTCACACCTGAACCCTAAGACTATTTAACTGAAATAAACCTTAACTAACCCTACTCTCCTTTAAGGATCTGTCTGGGGCCATAAGCTCAAGTAGGCCTCATTGGTCAGACTTGTCACAAGCCAACCTGTCTAGCAGGTCCCATATGAATGCTGACTTCACCTCTTAATCCTTGTACAGGGATCTGGACTTACATTAGGTTTCACTGGATTGTGTCCACAGAGTAGCTGCTGGCCAATGGAGCGAACTTGAAGTAAGTGGTCAAACCATTGCTAAGTTAAATCAACCCTATCACTACTCCTTAAGTAAATGAATGCCTGCTACCTCTAAAGTAATTAACACCTGAACCCTAAGACTAATTATTTAACTAAAATAAACCCTAACTAACACTACTCTCCTTCAAGGATCTGCCTGAGACCATCAGCTCAAATAGGCTTCCTTTGTCAGACTAGTTGCAAGCCAATCTGTCTAGCAGCTCCTATATGAACTCTGACTTCACCCTTTAACCCCTGTACAGGGATATGGACTTACATTAGGTTTCATTGGGTTATGTCCACAGAGTAGCTGCTGGCCAATAGAGCGAACTTGAAGCTAATGGTCAAAGCAACGCTAAGTTAAATCAACCCTAACACTACTCCTTAAGCAAATAAATGCCTGCTACCTGTAAAGCAATTAACACCTGAACCCTAAGACTTTAACTGAAATAAACCTTAACTAACCCTACTCTCCTGTTAGGATCTGCCTGAGGCCATCAGCTCAAGTAGGCTTCCTTGGTCAGAAGAGAATCCAGGTCCAGCTATGTGTCACTTATTGTGCTGCTTGCTGTAGTTTTTATAAAATCACTGTTTTATCAGCAAGAAATTCACTAGAGGAATACTTGGCCTGCTGCCAGGTAGTTCAACCACGCCCCCATCATTAATTAGCTCTTTCTGCATATGCACAGTGAACACTAAATTTGATCTCTTTGACTTATCATTAGGAGGCATCACCCCCTCCGCCTCATGAACAAATGTCTTGCTGTAACATCTCTTAAATGTTGTGCCTCTGGTCTTATGAATTAATTTGTAATATTGCCTGACGAAGAAGCCTTTGTGCTCTGAAAGCTTGCATATATATATTTTTCTGGTTAGCCAATAAAGGTATAACTCCAAGAGTACTTTTGTCATTTTTGGGCATAAAAGTATTTACAGAGATTTTTCTGGCTAACACGGTACCACAATATAACTTTGTATTGTACATCACAGTGAACACAGAAAGCTGCACACCCCCCAGATTGAATGGGCTGTGGACGGCATTTCACAGCACGTCACAGCCCAGTATACAGCCCGCGCTTACGGCCACTGAAAGCAGAGGAGAAAGGGAAAGCGAGCGCTGGATACTGGGTTGTGACGTGCAGTGAAACACCACCGACAGCCCAGTCAATCAGAGGAGGTGCATGCGACTGGGTCAGGCCTGGGTGAATCAAGGAGGTTCGGAACTTGATATGACATCAGCAGATGTCAGAGGCTGCTGCAGCCGGGGTCATGTGATGCAGACTGAGCGAGAAGCGATAGCGCCACTCACAGGCACATACAGTGGGTGCGGAAATTATTCAGACCCCTTTAAATTTTTCACTCTTTGTTTCATTGCAGCCATTTGGTAAATTCTAAAAAGTTCATTTTTTTTCTCATTAATGTGCACTCAGCACCCCATCTTTACTGAAAAAAAAGCAGAAATGTAGAAATGTTTGCAGATTTATTAAAAAAGAAAAACTGAAATATCACATTATTTGGCATCTAAACAGTTAATTATGTTTAAGTCCAATAAGCATTACCTGAGAAATTTCACTGGGGGCATGTATTTCTTCCTCTTTCTGGCGCTAGGCCATCATAAGCAGGCAGCAACACACTGGAGAAAGAAGAACACGACCCCATAATAGCTTAAAACAGGTTCAGCGTGCGAGATGTAGTGACAAACAGTCTGCTCTCCTCACTGCAGAGTGATGACGTGCTGGAGCACAGCACACCTGAGTGTAATTAACCAACAGCTTTCCCCTCCAGCAGTCAGTGTGGGGAGAGGGACAGTACAGCAGAGTTGAATCTTATTACAAACACTTCTAGTATTTCTCCTACTACACATTAGCATTGTCTATCAAGTAGAGTGTTGCCAACTCTGTTGTACTGCCTCTCCCACCACACTGAATGCTAGGGATGAAAGCCATTAATCACACTCAGATCTGCTATACTCAAGCGCATGTAATTACTCTGCATACTGAGCCCCGCCTAAGCTATGGTGGGGGTGTGTTCGTCGTTCCCCTGTGTGTTGCAGCTTGCTTATGGTTGGTCAGCATCAGAAAGAGGAAGACATACATTCCCCTAGTGAAATCTCTCTGGTAATGCGATCCCGCTCCACCACCACCGCAACTCCCTGGTAAGCTAGGTTCGGACCATAAGACGCAAGCCTCACTTTCCTCCCAAATTTTGGGGGAAAAAGTGCGTCTTATGGTCCGAAAAATACGGTACATACTGTAAGGACAGAGAAAGTCAAATAACACTATAAGAAAAAGGAGACTTCTGCTTAAAAAATTACAAAGCTTTATTTATTCAAAATTAGTAACATACAATATCAAAATGAAAACAAAGGCAACGAAGTAGTACAAGAAACAACAGACCATGTGGCATACCCTTGAATATATACAGCAAATGCACGACAGTGTGATAAATATACGGAGCTTTCCAAAGAAACAAAATCCTTATATATGTGATTCCCTTATATTAGTATGCTGTAATCAGCTTAGTATAAACAAAATATCATGAATATTATATCTACATAAAATAAATGATAAATGCCTAGTGCAATATACATATACATGTAGCAACAGTGAATTCTCAATACACTGTGCTGCGTGTGGGATATTACCAAATTGTAATGGGGTTAATACAGAGTCATGGCCGAAAGTGTTGGCACCCTTGAAATTGTTCCAGAAAATTATTGTAATTACACACGTTTTGTTATACACATGTTTATGTCCTTTGTGTGTATTGGACCAACACAAAAAAAAAACAGAGAAAAAAAGGCAAATTGGAAATAATTTCACACAAAACCCCAAAAATGGGCCAGATAAAATTGTATATAGGGTCCTTGAATGATCCTATATAGGAGTAAAGTGTTGAGTGCAAACAAATGGGTAATTATGTATTCGATAATCCTACAAAATGAATCGGGACTAGAATAAGTATCAATTCAAGTAGAGAACGCCATCTAGTGGTCTACAAAAATATATCTCAAGTGAAATGAGAATGGAAGTGAGTCCCAGTTTTGTGCATATTCAATGTTTACCCATTGGCATAAGGTATAAAATAGAGATAATTCCCCAATAATCCTACATACATCAGCACAGTCAGTATAAAGTATAATTACCAGCTGTCAATCTATACCTCCATGAGAAAAGTCATAAAGTGCCTGGTGCAGTATACATATACATTTAGCAAGAGATTTTTCAGTATATAATGCTACATATGGGATATTACCTAAGTGTAGTTGGGTCAGTAGGAGTCCTAAATAATCCTATAAAAACTTAGATAAAGTACTGAGTGCAAAAAATGGATATTTATCTATAATATGTTTGATAATCCTACAAAGTTAACTAGGAGTAAATGAATGTCACTTCAAGTAGTGAACTCCATGTAATGGCCTGTCTAAATATACAGTACAGACCAAAAGTTTGGACACACCTTCTCATTTAAAGATTTTTCTGTATTTTCATGACTATGAAAAATGTACATTCACACTGAAGGCATCAAAACTATGAATTAACACATGTGGAATTATATACTTAACAAAAAAGTGTGAAACAACTGAAAATATGTCTTATATTCTAGGTTCTTCAAAGTAGCCACCTTTTGCTTTGATGACTGCTTTGCACACTCTTTGAAGAACCTAGAATATAAGACATATTTTCAGTTGTTTCACACTTTTTTGTTAAGTATATAATTCTACATGTGTTAATTCATAGTTTTGATGCCTTCAGTGTGAATGTACAATTTTCAAAGTCATGAAAATACAGAAAAATCTTTAAATGAGAAGGTGTGTCCAAACTTTTGGTCTGTACTGTATCTGAAGTTAGGTGGAGCAATGGAAGGAGATCCCAGGTTTGTGTAAATAAGGTGTACATGGGCAGCATGGTGGCTCAGTGGTTAGCACTGCAGCTTTGCAGCGCTCGGGTCCTGGGTTCAAATCTCACCAAGGACGACATCTGCAAGGAGTTTGATTGTTCTCCCTGTGTCTGTGTGGGTTTCCTCCGGGTTCTCTGGTTTCCTCCCACACTCCAAAGACATACTGATAGGGAATGCAGATGAGGATAGTACCGATAATGTCTGTAATAAAAATTGTCTGAATTGTAAAGTGCTGCTGAATATATTGGTGGTATATAAATAAAAAGATTATTATTACATTTAGTATGTTTAACCAAGGATCAGTTAGTCTAGTAAATGCATAAAATGTGGAACAGAGACAACTCCCCAATAATTCCATAAATGTGAGCACATAATTATCAGCTGTCAGTCTGTTGGCTAAATGCACACCGGATCCCCCTGACGAGCGTTTCTTGTGAGCTTCTACTTAAGTGGTATGTAGTGACTAAGATAGAAGATCTTTATATAATGACCATAGTTACCTCAGGTGCGTCAGGTACCTCGATGCTGCCATCATGGCTGCAGGCTCGGCATCTGGCGTCATGCTCTCAGGCCCCCTTCTGACACGTCAGAGTGGGGGGCGGGGCACACAGTGTTATTTGTGCGGATGACATCTGTGATGTGCAAAGTAAAACTGATGTGACTATATACACAAGTGGTCAAAATTGTTGGTACCCCTCGTTAAATAAAATAAAAACCCACAATAGTCACAGAAATAACTTGAATCTGACAAAAGTAATAAATAAAAAATCGATGAAAATGAACAAATGAAAGTCAGACATTGCTTTTCTGCTTCCACAGAATTAAAAAAAAAAATTAAACTCATGAAATATGCCTGGACAGAAATGATGGTACCCCTGAAAATGTGACAAAAGGGACATGTTAAATCAAGTTGTGTCCACTAATTAGCATCACAGGTGTCTACAATCTTGTAATCAGTCAGTGGGCCTGTATATAGGGCTACAGATACTCACTGTGCTGTTTGGTGACATGGTGTGTACCACACTCAACATGGATCAGAGGAAGCAAAGGAAAGAGTAGTCTCAGGAGATTAGAAAGAAAATTATAGACAAGCATGTTAAAGGTAAAGGTTATAAGACCATCTCCAAGCAGCTTGATGTTTCTGTGACTACAGTTGCACATATAATTCAGAAATTTAAGATCCATGGGACTATAGCCAACCTCCCTGGACATGGCCACAGGAGGAAAATTGATGACAAATGAAAGACGGATAATAAGAATGGTAACAAAAGAGCCCAGGATAACTTCTAAAGAGATTAAAGGTGAACTTCAAGCTCAAGGAACATCAGTGTCAGATCGCACCGTCTGTTGATGTTTGATCCAAAGTGGACTTCATGGGAGACGACCAAGGAGAACACCATTATTGAAAAAAAATCATAAAAAAGCCAGACTGGAATTTGCCAAACTACATGTTGACAAGCCACAAAGCTTCTGGGAGAATGTCCTATGCACAGATGAGACAAAAATGGAAGTTTGGCAAGGCACATCAGAACTACGATCACAGACGGAGAAATGAAGCATATCAAGAAAAGAACACTGTCCGTACTGTGAAACATGGAGGAGGCTCTGTTATGTTCTGGGGCAGCTTTGCTGCATCTGGCACAGGGTGTCTTGAATCTGTGCAGGGTACAATGAAATCTCTTGGTCTCAGTTACAGGTCATGGGTCTTGCAACAGGATAATGACCCAAAACACACAGTTAAAAACACCCAAGAATGGCTAAGAGGAAAACATTGGACTATTCTGAAGTGGCCTTCTATGAGCCCTGACCTAAATCCTATTGAGCATCTTTGGAAAGAACTGACACATGTCGTCTGGAGAAGGCAGCCTTCAAACACGAGACAACTGGAGCAGTTTGCTCATGAGGAGTGGGCCACAATACCTGTCGAGAGGTGCAGAAGTCTCATTGACAGTTACAGGAATCGTTTGATTGCAGTGATTGCCTCAAAAGGTTGTTCAACTAAATATTAAGTTTAGAGAACCATCATTTCTGTCCAGGCCTATTTCATGAGTTTAATTTTTTTTTAAATTCTATGGAAGCAGAAAAGCAATGTCTGACTTTCATTTGTTCATTTTCATAGATTTTTAATTTATTATTACTTTTGTCAGATTCAAGTTATTTCTGTGACCATTGTGGGTTTTTCTTTCATTAAACGAGGGGTACCAACAATTTTGACCACGTGTGTATATATTAAATATGTGACACACAGAGATAGCACAAAAAAATAAACAAAAACCTTAAAAGAAATATTTTTTTTTTAAAAATTCCCTATTTTACAACACAAAACAGTCCTACTTGTCTCAATGTCAGTATTCTGTTGTATGTCTGAAATGGTGGCAGACGTAGGCGAGTGTCATGTGTCCAACACCCCGGCACGTCCTTAAAGAAAAGATGAGAGTTCTGGGTGTGTGTATGCTGGCAGTTTTGCTTTTGCTACCTTCACTTTCAGGCCGGTCCCATTCCACTCCTTACCAGGTCCATAAGTCGTCATGACAAGGACAACAGGCAAATTCTTAGAAACAAGGCACTCTCTACTTGGCAACACACTTAAGCACACAAGGCAGCAGGCAGTACACTTTATAACTTCTTCTGTCTCATACAGAGGCACGTTCTCTGTAGCTCTTTACACTCTCCAGCACTCTGCACACTCACTTGTTAACTAACTGAACTCTCTGCAAAACTCTAACTGTCCAGAGGTTCCCAATCCTCCTCCCGACTCTGGGCCAGCTTTACAGTTATACCTAACATAACTGTCACTGTTCCACTGTCTTGTGGAGGGCAGACTTCACCTTTCATCCAGTTCTGTACAAAAGCAAAGAGGGAGACAGTGACATCTTGTGGCTGTTGTTTAGTTCGGCAGCCCCAAGGGAAATTAACACTTGTTACAAGAAAACATATTTCACACAATAACCATTAGCATCTTGCCTCGACCTCTTCTGGGGGGGACAGGACCCATTGTCCACCCTCTTACATGTGTACATTGGGCGAAGGGAACTGCTAAGGAGCTATATGTGTTCAAAAATAGTCTATAAAGTGACCAGGAAAACCATTAGGACAACCCAACTAAACAAAAAATTTATGTAACTAGAGTTCATAGGTAGTCGTATCCAATCAAATACCAAGACCAAGAAGGGGTGTCAGTATTGAACGAAAAGGACCATAAGATGTTGATCAACTAAAAAAGGTCTCATAAGAGACTTAAAAACCATGACAAGTGAGATATGGTTCCCACCGCTGGCACCACTTGTGATGGATCCACACTCCGCCACCTGCCTGACGTCACTATTAATTCAGACGGATCACGTGATACGGATCTGCCCTTTGCACCAACGTGAAGTTCTGCACCCCCTCAAGGACGCGTAAGGTCAGATTGGTAGAGTTCTACACAGACACCCCCTATCCACACGGGTACAGGAAGGCACCAGAGAGTGAGAAGAGGTGGCCCACACACAAGTGGTGTAGGACGTGTGAAGAGAAAAAACAAATAAAATATAAACATGCAAACCCTCATAGTGGTATGTAATGATTTAGAGTGAAGCCGTTTTTAGGAAGGAATCATTCTCATTGATGAATCACAATAAAAAAACAAAAAACAAAACGATATCTATCAATAGAATGCACTAATTATGTAGATGGCTATAGGGTCTTGATGAAAAACATTCCATCTTAAAGAGTCGTATATCCTGACATAAAAGTGGAAGCCTTTAGAAAATATGAAAATATACAGATAAAAAAATAAAAAATAATTAAAAAGACATAAATCCAAATCACAAAAAGATGCAAAACTCAAAATTTCATTGAGGCCTTTCGGACATACTGTGTCTACAACCCCTGGCAAAAATTATGGAATCACCGGGCTCGGAGGATGTTCATTCAGTTGTTTAATGTTGTTGAAAAAAGGAGATCACAGACATGGCACAAAACTGAAGTCATTTCAAATGGCAACTTTAGGGCTTTAAGAAACACTAAAAGAAATCAAGGTTAAAAATGTGGTACTCAGTAAGGGTAATCTATTTCAGACCAAGCAGAGGGAAAAAATTATGGAATCACTCAATTCTGAGGAAAAAATTATGAAATTGTGAAAAACAAACACACAAAAGAACACTCCAATACATCACTAGTATTTTGTTGCACCACCTCTGGCTTTAATAACAGCTTGCAGTCTCTGAGGCATGGACTTAATGAGTGACAAACAGAACTCTTCATCAATCTGGCTTCAAGTTTCTCTGATTGCTGCTGCCAGATCAGCTTTGCAGGTTGGAGCCTTGTCACGGACCATTTACTTACACTTCCAGCAAAGATTTTCATTTGGATTGAGATCCAGACTATTTGCAGGCCATGACATTGACCTTATGTGTCTTCTTTCAGGGAATGTTTTCATAGTTTTTGCTCTATGGCAGGATGCATTATCATCTTGAAAAATGATGTCCTCATCCCCAAACATCCTTTCAATTGATGGGATAAGAAAACTGTCCAAAATATCAATGTAAACTTGGGCATTTATAGAAGATGTAATGACAGCCATCTCCCCAGTGCCTTTACCTGACATGCAGCCCCATATCATCAATGACTGTGGAGATTTGCATGTTCTCTTCATGCAGTCATCTTTATAAATCTCATTGGAACGGCACCAAACAAAAGTTCCAGTATCATCACCTTGCCCAATGCAGATTCGCGATTCATCACTGAATATGACTTTCATCCAGTCATCCACAGTCCACGATTGCTTTTCCTTAGCCCATTGTAACCTTGTTTTTTTCTGTTTAGGTGTTAATGATGGCTTATGTTTAGCTTTTCTGTATGTAAATCCCATTTCCTTTAGGTTGTGTGCCCACGATGCGTTTTTTAAGCGTTTCCACAGCGGCAAAAACGCTGCAGAAATGCTTAAAAAACGCATGGTAGAAGGCCTGCCATGTTCCCCAATGATAATCCGCATGTGCTGTGCACATGCTGCGGAAATTTCCACTGCGGATTATCATTGTGGAAAAAAACACAGCACTACCAATTATTTTGCGGAAGTGCTGCGTTTTCACCGCCATTGACTTGCATTAGAACGCATGCATTCCGCTTCACTAGATAAGGACATGCGGAATACATGCGTTCAATGTGCGGATGGTACCCAGATCTAGAGGAGAGGAGACTCTCCTCCGGACCCGGGTACCATAGAAACTGTGAAAAAAAGAATAAAATAAAAAATAAAGATTATATTTACCTTCTGACGGCCCCCGTCCTTTCATGCCGGAAGCTAGCGATGGACTGAAAGACCTGCGCTGATGTCATAGTCATGTGACGGGTCACGCGACGCTGACTTCGGCAGGTCCTTCAGTGTACCGCTGCCGGCCGCCAGGATGGAGGGAAGCGAGACAGCGCGGGCCATCGGAAGGTAAGTATATATTTATTTTTTTATTTTTTACCATTCTTTCGGTCACACTATAAATCCATGCCGTGACATATTACTTTAAGTTTCCGGTCTTGACGCTTTGATGTCTTCTTTGGTCTACCAGTATGTTTGCCTTTAACAACATTCCCATGTTGTTTGTATTTGGTCCAGATTTTAGACACAGCTGACTGTGAACAACCAACATCTTTTGCAACATTGCGTGATGATTTACCTTCTTTTAAGAGTTTGATAATCTTCTCCTTTGTTTCAATTGACATCTCTAGTGTTGGAGCCATGATTCATGTCAGTCCACTTGGTGCAACAGCTCTCCAAGGTGTGATCACTCCTTTTTAGATGCAGACTAACGAGCAGATCTAATTTTATGGAGGTGTTAGTTTTGGAAATGAAAATTTACAGGGTGATTCCATAATTTTTTCCTCAGAATTGAGTGATTCCATAATTTTTTCCCTCTGCTTGGTCTGAAAAAAATTACCCTTACTGAGTACCACATTTTTAATCTTCATTTCTTTTAGTATTTCTTAAAGCCCTAAAGTTGCCATTTGAAATGACTTTAGTTTTGTGTCATGTCTGTGATCTGCTTTTTTTCAACAACATTAAACAACTGAATGAACATCCTCCGAGCCCGGTGATTCCATAATTTTTGCCAGGGGTTGTACTTTCCTAATCCAGCGTGATTCCAATTGAGCATGTTCTTTCTTTAGATCTCCACCTCTATTATTCAGATAAAGTTGGGACAAGCCTATAGTAGGGGTGGGTGGGGGGACAGCTTCCTGGTAGATAGCTAAGTAGGGAAGTACAGTAACCAAGGTCAAGTTCAAGTGCAGTGAGGTGCTAGATCCAGCAACAATCTATCATTCGGGACAGTGGGTGACCTTACTGGAATCTCTTGCGGACATACCTGCAATGTCCGGAGCTCAGGGCTCGGTACAGGTACTACGAAGTGTGCCTTATCCTCTGGCGTACAGGGGACGATGGACGCGGAATTGAGTGAAGGGAAGGTAATGGATCACGGGTGCACTGCGGAACTGGAGGGAAAATCCCTGGGGATGACAGAGCCAGTAGATGTAGGGATAGTCCAGGAGGAATGAATAGTCATGCTGAAAACGTACTGTAATAAGGAAACAATAAATAAGAAGTGCTGTGCCAAGAACTGCGTGTTACAATATGATGAACTTGAACTACCCAGTAAACTCCTGTTTGTTAAAAAAAACTGTGTGTCCCCTGAGTTGTGTGATGGCTCCTTAAGATGGAGGTTTGGAGACAGCAGAGGCCTGCGGCCTACAAGAGAGTGTGATGCACCCCACACCTAACAGCACATTGGGACTGGGACACGACTTTCCTGTAAAGTGCCAAGGCGTTATGGAGCAGCAGCTAGTCCACGGCTGCCGCCCTTGGCTACTTTACATTTGGAGTAGCCAGCAGGATAGAATCATGCATCAAGAAGACTTGATGGATGCGGGGAAGGGCCTTGTGAAAATCAAGATGGCGACCACAGCTAGGCCCAAGATGGCAGATGGTGGCGCACGAGAGAGGAAGCTCTGCCCATCGTCAGCGTTGGCAGAATGAGTGCAAAAGTCCTTCCGGCCTGGAAAGGGGCCTGTCTGGAGAGGTCAGCCTGTAGTGAGTGGTGCAGGTCCCAGGTGGGCGCGGCGAAAGGAAAAGAAACCACCCCTGTTGCAACAAGACAAAGGAGAACAGGTGGAGACTTCCAAGAAATGGGGAGGTGAGATGGAAGTGACTCCACCCCAGAAGAGGTGGAGCCGTGGAGAAGTACATCCACAGCAGAGCGGGTTGGCGCCATTATTGGTGAGCAAAGAAAAGAGGAAGCAAAAAGTGTTAGAGCGTCATGGTTTCCTCATAGAAAGCGACAGCTAGTTCTATGGCATCGCACTCTGTGGTGGATCCTGATGGTCCAAATGTAAGAGGATGGCATAGTTGGAGCAGGAGATGTGGGCCCAGGTGGACCGAGAACGACGGAGATCCCAGTGGAGGCCCCAGTGAAGGCCCAGAATCCGGATCCTGACCCTAAGGCGGAGGCGGCCTTGTCAGTGTGGCCAATGCTCTGAGGCTGGGCGGAGCGGCTGAAAGCTATGGCGGCAGTCTGGTCGCTGGGTACAGCTCAGCCCCCTAAAGAGGTACCAGCCAGGGAAACAGCCCCCATACTCTTGCCCACAGATGTATGTGGAAGAGGCCTCAGCTCCGCTAAGGCAATATGGATTGTGAAGGTCATCCAGGGGAAGAAGGAGCAGGAGAAGTGGGTAAGGGTTCAAGTAAGCAACCCGGAAGCGGAGAAGTTGGCGACTGGTTGACACAAGGTCACATCTAATACTTCAGCCCCCAAAAAGGGATACAGGTTCATCCAGGAGTTCTTGACCGGCCACCGAATGTATGTGACTCTCGGATCCCTGAGGCACGGGCCTATCCTGCAAACGTGGGACCATGTTCACTTTAAAAGAGAAAACAGGCAGCGAGAATGGTACACAGTGGCGATAACCCTGATTCGGCCGGAGGATCCTTAGACGGCGTGGCCAGAAAAGGTGAATCCACAGGTGGCCGCTTAACCACAGCACGAAGCGACCACAGCCAGTGCTCCCACACACCCTCGGGCCTAACAGAGGCGGCGGGTGCTGTGGCTGTAGTTTATATATTTCATGGTTCCTACTCGACCACCTATGTGGGGCAATCCAGTACCAAAGAGACTTTGGTGTGTGAGCAGTCGCAGAACTCAAGATTGCGGTCGTAAAGTAAAAGGTCAGACCTGACCAACTTTATTTGTGTCATTTGCATGTGAGGAAAAGAACTGTTCCGCGGTCCTGGGGCAGAAGGTCCACTTGTGACAGGGAGCCCCCAGTATTGGGCAAACGACAAAAGAGTTTGAGTCCCCCCCCTGCAGTTACATATTGTAGGGACAGACATAGTTAACTTTGGGGTGGGGCAAGCCCCAGTAAAAAGAGACTACTTCCTGGTAGATAGATAGGGAAGTAGCAAAGTCAAGTTCAAGTGCAGTGGGCTGCTAGGGTCAGCAAGAACATATCGCTCGGGGCAGTGGGAGGCCTTACTGGAATCCCTTGTGGACATACCTACAACGTCCGCTCAGGGCTTGGTACAGATACTATGAAGAGTGCCTTATCCTCTGGTGTGCAGGGGACGATGGACGCGGAACAGTGTGAAGGGAAGATAACGGACCACATGTGCCCTGCGGAACTCGATGGGAAATTCCTGGGACTGACAGAGCCAGTAGATGTAGGGATAGTCCAGGAGGAAAGGATAGTAATACTGAAAACGTATTGTATTACGGAAACAAGTACAAAGAAGTGATGTGCCCAGAACTGTGTGTTATAATCTGATGAACTTGATCTGTTCAGTAAACCCCTGTTTGTTAAAATGAACTGGGTGTTGCCTGAGTGATGTGCAATGGCTCCTGAAGATGGAGGTCTGGAGACAGCGGAGGCCTGCGGCTTACAAGCAAGTGTAATGCACCCCTTACCTGACAGCACATTGGGACTGGGACACAGCTCGTCCACAGCTACCACCCTCAGCCACTTTAAAGTAGTTCACATGTCCAATTTTTCCCTCAGACTGAGTGGTCTGAACAAAAGCACGGAGATTTGTCCAATATTGATCCGAGTGTCTGATTAAACACGCCAATGCAAGTCTATGGATCCGTGAGAAAATTCCATGGATGCCATTCATGTGCTGTCCCTTTTACATGGACTGTATGATATCAGAGGGTGGAGAAACTTCCATCAGTTTTTTTCCATCTTAAAAAGACTGATGTAACTCTGACCAAACTGATGGTAAAAGCTGACACTGACAAAAACTGATCAAAAACACTGAACCATTTTTTGCATATGAGAAAAGCTACTGATGTTTGAATGAGCCCATGGGATACGTCATCTATGATTAGAGCGCCATTTTATTTACTTTTCACGGGTGGCCTTTTCTTCTTAGCTGTATCCTATAAACAGAAATCTAATTACATTCTTCTGAGATGATTCATTACTAGTAGGAAAAACACAGGGAGACGCCCGAAATAATAACATAATTATCAGACCTACTCTCATGCTTCATTAACCCATATAAATAACAAACTGGAATTTCCGGCCTAAATGAGAACTACCAGTGATGTTAAAAAAAATTGTGATAAAAGCTACTAATTTTTTTATACTTCTCTTTGAGGTTATACAATGGCATGTAAATGATTGGACAACCCTTGTCAAAATTACTGTTATTGTGAACAATTAAGCAAGTTGAAGATGAAATGATCTCTAAAAGGCCTAAAGTTAAAGATTACACATTTCTTTTGTGCTTTAGGCAAAAAATTATATATGTTTTCATCTTTTACATTTTAAAAATTACAAAAAGGAAAATGGGCTGATGCAAAAGTTTGGGCATCCTGCATGGTTAGTACCTAGTAGCACCCCCTTTTGAAAGTATCACAGCTTGTAAACGCTTTTTGTAGCCAGACAAGAGTCTTTCAATTCTTTAAGGGATTTTCATCCATTCTTCCTTGGAAAATTCTTCCAGTTCTGTGAGATTTCTGGGTCATCTTGCAAGCACTGATATTTTGAGGTCTAGCCGCAGATTTTCAATGATGTTCAGATCAGGGAACTATGAGGGCCATTGTAAAACCTTCAGCTTGCGCCTATTGAGGTAATCTATTGTGGATTTTGATGTATATTTAGGATCATTATCCATTTGTAGAAGTCATATTATTTTCAACTTCAGCTTTTTTTCAAATGGTGTTATGTTTGCATCAAGAATTTGTTGAAATTTTATTGAATCCACTCTTTCCTCTAGTGGTGAAATGTTCCCCGTGCCATTGGCTGCAACACAACTCGAAAGCATGATTGATCCACCCCTATGCGTAATGGTTGGTGAGATGTTCTTTTCCTGAAATTCTGTGCCCTTTTTTCTCCACACATACCTTTGATCATTGTGGCCAAAGAGTTCTATTCTAACCTCATCGGACTACAGGACTTGTTTCCAAGCTTGTTTAGATGTTTTTTTGCATACATCTGAATTTTATGGTGAGGATGCAGGAGAGGTCATATTTGTGCAGGTGTCTCTGAACAGTAGAACCATGTACATAATTCCAGTGTCAGCTAAATCTTTCTGAAAGTCTTTTGCAGTCAAGTAGGGGTTCTGATTTGCCTGTCTAGCAATCATACGAGCCGCTCTCACTGAAATTTTGCTTGGTCTTCCAGACCTTATCTTGACCTCCACTGTTCCTGCTAACTGCCAGTTCTTAATTACATTTCAATTGAGGAAAGGACAACTCCAAAAAGCTTTATCTTCTTATAGCCTTCTCCTGCTTTGTGGGCCTCCACCATTTTCATTTTCAGAGTTCTAGGCAGCTGGTTAGAAGAACCCATGGCTGCTGTTTTTTGGCACAAGGTTAGTGGAGGCTGGATTTTTATAAAGCTGAGTAATCTGCGTCACCTGGCCTTTCCTAACGATGATAGTGAAGAAGCCATAACCCTAACAAGCTAATTAATTTCTGAAACGTTGGTCAAAGTTATCTGAGCACACACATCTCCAAGGGTGCACAAACTTTTGCATCAGACCATTTTCCTTTTCGTAATTTTTAAAATGAAAAAAAAAAGAAGAAAAAATGAGATATATATATATATATATATATATATATATATGCCTAAAATACAAAGGAAATGTGTCATCTTTAACTTTAGCCCTTTTAGAGATCGTTTCATCTTCAACTTGCCAAACTGTTCACAATAACGGTAATTTTGACCAGGGGTGCACAGACTTTTACATGCCACTGTAAGTGCATGAAATTACAGCCTCAAGCCCCTGTAGGGTGTGTGCCCGCATGGCTTACATGCTGTTGGTAAAAATTGTTGTGGATCATTTGAGTTTGTTCTCCTATTAAACTATAAGAATCTCTTGTGAAATAATGGATCCATAAGATTAAAGAGTAACCAAAACAGTCACATGTGAACAGTACAATACATTAGGCTAAGGGGAGAATACGTCCACTTTTATAATCATAGGTAACCAAAAAGGTCAAAATATTATATATAGAAAAAATAAGTGTAATTTCATGAATTACTAATTAGAAGCAGAAACCAGAAAACGTTTGGGCACACCCTAAACCAAGGATGGCCTTCAAATTTATCTATTTCCTATACCGTCCAACCATCAAACGTTTATATACTTTTAGCAAACATCATTATCTCAAGTCTTATCACAACATACAGAATCAAGGGTCAAACCGGTCAGCTAAATTTTCAATAAAAGGTGGGAAAGTCAAAAGTAGCATTTCAAAACGCCAATATACTATAGGGACATAAGCTGCAACACATACACACGTAGCATTGTACTTTTAAAATACTACTATATCAGGTTTTTTTAAACTAATGGCTGCCCATGTAAGATATGGCTACGCAGGGACGCCAGGGGGAGGCGCTGTTTCAGACGCACTTCATACCTAATTCACTGCTTTAAGCTAAAACAAAATAACAGACAAATGCTGATGAAATACTGGTGTGAATGGGGACTAAATCTGTTTCTATGTATGTCTTGGTTTTTTTACATGCAGACCCATTCATGTTTTCTCCACATAGAAGCCAATTGGGAAGATGAAGAGGGGAAACTAAACACCCATATAATCTGCAATGAGATTAAAGACCTGAGACAAAGCAGGGACAATACCTTACATAAGATGGACAGGTGGCTGACGGGTTCGGGCAAAGCAGACATGGTGCGGCAGCTGTCTGCAGTAATGCCTCCTTTTTCAGAGATCAAAGAGTTTCTGCTGTCCCAAATTCAGGATGTTACACAAAAGTTTTATTGCTGTCAGTAAGGCCACATTCACACATTCAGTATTTGGTCAGTTTTTTACCTCAGTATTTGTAAGCCAAAAACCAGGAGTGGAACAATCAGAGGAAAAGTATAATAGAAACACGTCACCACTTCTGGAATTTTGGCTTACAAATACTGAGGTAAAAAACTCACCAAATACTTAAAATGTAAACGTGTGAGGCCTCATTCAGTCGTCTGTTTTCCACATACAGCTCTGGCAAAAATTAAGAGACCACTGAACAGTTTTCTATTGGAAAGACTGGTGGAAAGCAGCCAAGACGCATGAAAGCTGTGATTAAAAATTATGGTTATTCCACCAAATATTGATTTTCTGAACGGTTCCTGAGTTAAAACATGAGTAATTTGAGGTCTGAAAGCACTGTTTCTTTTTAGTATTTTGACGCTTTCTCATTTGCTGCAAATAAATACAAAATTTTTAGCTTTGAATTTCGGAGACATGTTATCAGTAGTTTATAGACTAAAACAACAATGTACATTTTACTCAAAAATATACCTAGAAAGAGAAAAATCAGAGAAAATGAAAATTTTGCAGTGGTCTCTTCATTTTTGCAAGAGCTGTATTTGTCATTCATGGACAGAACATGTCCCCATTTTAGTGTATGGAGCTGTTGTTTTTTTTTGCAAACCAAGTGTCCGTTTCTGATCCAATTCACGGGTGTAACTCACACATTCATATCAATGGGTCCATTAAAAAAAAAAAAAAGATAGTACAATATTATTATTTATTATTACAGCGCCATTTATTCCATTGTGCTTTACATGTGAAAAGGGGTATACATAATAAAAACAGTTACAATAATCTTTGAAGAATACACTGGTACAGGAGGAGAGAGGACCCTGCTCGCAAGAGCTCACAGTCTACAAGGGATGGGTGAGGAAATAGCTCCCAACCGTCCCGTATTTGGCGGGACTGTCTCGATTTGAGGGCTCAGTCCCCCGTCCCGTTACGGCACAGCTGTTCTCCCTGATTCCAGGGCCGTATTTTCCGCTAGGCACCGGTGTCGGATGATCCCGGCATTCACAAATGAATATGCGAGCGCCAGCACTTCCTGGATGAGCTCCCTGCCCAACATGCAGCACGATGATGTCATCTCATCACGCTACGGACGTCATCAGAGAGTGCCGCAAAGGGCTGAAGGACGCGGGAGTGGTAGCGGCAGTCAGGAGACGGTAAGCTTAGCTAGGGTTTGGTAGCCCTCGGTGTGGAGATGGGGCAGCCTGAGGGGAAGTCTGGCTGTGGAGATAGGGCAGCTTAAGGGACAAGTCTGGCTGGGGAGATGGTGCAGCATGAGGGGAAAGCCTGGCTGGAGAGATGACACAGCATGAGGGGCAGGTCTGGCTGGGGAGATGGGACAGCATGAGGGGCAAGTCTGGCTGGAGAGATGAGACAGCATGAGGGCAAATCTGGCTGGGGAGATGGGTCAGCCTGAGGGGCAAGTCTGGCTGGGGAGATGAGACAGCATGATGCGCAAGTCTGACTGTGGAGATGGGGCAGCATAAAGGGCAAGTCTTGCTGGGGAGATGGGGCAGCATGAGGGGCAAGCCTGGCTGGAGAGATGGGACAGCATGAGAAGCAAGTCTGGCTGGGGAGATGGGACAGCATGAGGGGCAAGTCTGGCTGAGGAGATGGGGCAGCATGAGGGGCAAGTCTGGCTGGGGAGATGGGGCAGTATGGCGCCCCTGAGGGTTCAGTCGCCACAGAGGTACTGCATCTCACCCAGAGGTGTGGTATCCCACTCTCAGGTAAGGATAGAGTGCTGCCCGGGACCCTAACACCTGCATTCAACACATCCACTTAAGTAGGGCAGGGCGAGATTGCTCCTACGGGAGAGCACAGTCCCTGGCTGGAGTGGAGGGGAACCTAGTGAGGGGGAACCATGTAGTGGGTGTGGGTGGAGGACGTAGATCAGGGGAGCACTTGAAAGAAGCTGTATAAAAGGGGGAGCCATCTTAGAAAGACAAGCCAGTCAGATGAGGAGAAGTGAAAGGAGCAGAGGCTCTGCAGGAGCTCTGCTCGGGAGGCGGGCCTAGCCCGAGAGGCCCAGGACTGAGAGACAGGAGAGGGAGCAGGAGAAAGGCTCCAGGAACAGAAGGGATCCCAGGGGTACGGGAAGTGCTGGAGGCCACCCGTACGCCCGAATCTGCCAGGCGGTGGAGGGATCGAGCCGCAGAGGGGACCGGCCCCTAAACTAGTGGAGAACTACAAGGCTCAACTAGGAACCGGAGGCTGCTGTACTTGCAAGGTGCAAATGTGGCGCCCCTGAGGGTTCAGTCGCCACAGGGGTACTGCACCTCAGACCGAGGTGTGGTATTTTCTCTCCGAGGTAAGGATGGAGCACCACACAGGACCCCACTACACATCCAACACCTCACTACTCCCGTTCTGAAGGGGGTGTAAAGCACAATGTGCTGCCCTGGTCCTGAATGGAGGAGTAAGGGGGGAACCAAAGAAAGGGGGAACCTTATAGTGAGTGAGGGTGGAGGAAGCACTTTGCTAAACACTTAAAAGATTCATATAAATTTGGAGGCCATTTTAATAACCGGGTCTTTGGTCGCAGTTCCCTGGAGTGGTTAGTCAGTACAAGCTGCAGCTGCTTGAGGATGCTGCGATTCCCGGTCTCAGGCTTGGAGACTGGGGATTGGGGCAGAGTTGAGTTACAGCCGGCTCTGTTCTAAATCTTAGTCCATACAAGAAGGGCCAGGAGGGGAGCAGAGGAGAAAAGCTCCACAGGCGAAAGGATCTCAGGGGCTGCGGACGGAGCAGAGTCGCCACCTGCTACCCTTATTCTGGCCCCGCCAGAGAGACCCTGCCGCAAGAGGGGGTACCGGTCCCCGATTATCTGACTTCGCACTTCACGTCCCTGTCAGAGAAGTCCGGAGGCTGAAGTGGATCCCAGGGGGATATGGACGGAGCGGCATACGCCACCTGTATCCCTTATTCTGTGTTCATCCAGAGGGACCCGGCCTAACACCACGTTTCACACCACAGTCACCAATAAGGGACCCACTCGGTCCAGGAGCTACAAGCTACCTTTATAGGACATCACAGTACCCGTACGGGACTCAGTGGGGAACATAAGGCGGTTCAAGTTCAGCTAGAGAGAGGAACACTCTGGTGCAGGGGTCCTGTCAAGTGCACCCGAACTACCCGGAGTGTGCTGAACCCCTTCCTGGTGGCCGCAGCGCGCTGTGAGAAGCAGAGGGAAGCTCTGTACCTGCTACCACATGACCGTGAGTAAAGCTTGGAAGACTGCACCCTTGTCTCTGTAATTCCTTCCTGTGCGGCACTGCACACACCGCTACCGCTCCAGAATCCTACTCTCTCTCACTGCCCTGAGGCCTGCTCCGCCTGTCGGGAGTAGTACCATCCAAGCTGCTAATACACCCGCCTCAGAGGACTGCTGCAGCGCTGGTGGCAATCACCAGACACCACAGGTGGCGTAGTCGATCGTATCCATCTCAAAGCCCATTATTTTTATGTGACAACCCTGGGCACGGAACGGGTCTAGGCCACGACTGCATCCCCTACAACTGACCCGGCTCCGAGTTTCCCCTAACACCAGCTCAGGGAGGGCGCCGCACAGTGGCCACATCCGCAATTATATCGCCGAGAAGGTGGCCACAGAGGGTCCAGGGGACTGCAGGTCGCCCGACAAGACCCGAGGCTACCGGATTGGGACACTGATTGTGAGGCGCAGGGCAGGAGGGCGAGAGCCAGCGCAGGAAGACGACTGAGGAAGGCACATAGAAAGGGGTCCTGTCAGGCACTCTTGAACTACCTGAGGGATTGCTGAACCTTTGCCTGGTGAACACAGCACGACATGGGAGGTTGTAGTCCGGAACCTGTAACCTGAGGAACTTAAGAACTGTGAGTAAACTCGGAAGACTGCACCCCACTGTCTCTGTGATTATTATCTGCGCCATCACCCCTGCACTACAACGCGCAGCACAACCTATAACATCTACACTGCCCTGGAGCTAAGCTCTACCTGTGGAGAGCCACACCAGCTTTGCTGCACTAACATCAGCTCCAGAGGACCTGCTCCGCAGCAGCGGCTCCCTTTAGCCGCATACCACAGGTGGCGTCACGAACTTTGTACATAAAAACTATAAATCCCCTGTAAATATTCCCTTTTGATTGATCGCCCTGGGTCACAGATCGGGTCACCGCCACTGTGACATATCCCCTAGAAACGACCGGCCCGGCTACCGAGTACCCCACGGCCCAGGGGGACCGTCAGCAGCATGAGGGGAAGTCTGGCTGGGGAGATGGGGCAGCATGAGGAGAAGTCTGGCTGGGGAGATGGGGCAGCATGAGGGGGAAATCTGGCTGGGGAGATGGGGCAGTGTAAAAAGGGGGCTCAATATGGAGTGAAATCTTAGTGGGGGGTCAGCATGAAGGAAACAATGTGCAGGGCATTGTTCATTGAAGATGAAGGTGTGGTGGGTATAACTCATAAGCAAGGACAGTGGTGGTTGTAGTTTACCAAGGTGTACAGTATGGTAGTGGTCATAGTATAAAAGGAGGATGGTATGGTGGGAATTTTTTATAGGAGAGGACAGTGTGGATACTATGTAACATAAGAGGTACAATGTGGGGATCATTATTTGTGCAGGGGCAATTATTTATTCAGGGGCACAGCATAGAGCGTATATAAGGGCACATCATACAGCGTACACAGGGGCACAGCAAAGGGCTTATTTATGGCCCAGCATGGGTGGTTATATTTGTTCAGGAGCATTATCATGATACTGTTATTTTTAAAGGCACCGTGTGGGGATGTGCTGCAGAAGAGCGGAGAAGATGGAAGTCTGCAGAGACAAGCTGTAGATGGGAAAAGTCATCCTGGCATCAGGACCAGATGAAGACTAAAGGATGAGAAGAAATCCAATTACAGAAGATGTCACCTATAAGGTACCTAGATATAAGGCTGCATTTTCACTGGCTAATTGAATTTCCATCTTTAATCCACCGATTTGCTATATGAAGTTGTCCAACAGCTGTTTATTAGACTGTTTAGACAGGCTGTGATTGCACTTTCATGTGCGCCAAATGATCGGTAACATGATCGTCCTGTGCTCATAAGAAGAATAGCATTGTTTTCTGCAGCACATGTTTATACAGGATGATGTGCTGTAGAGAATGACGATATTTAAGCAAGCATAAAAATAATTTCACCCCTCAGACATTTTATTCCTGATTCGAGCGTTTGACAGCCTCTTTAGAAAGGCCGATCTTCCGTTTCCGATTATCAGCCGCAGTGTAATTGCCCGTTAAAGAGTATTGATTGGGGTGTGGCCAAAATTTTCCTGATTTGCATGACCAATCCCTCTTTCTCTTCTTCAAAAGTTGGGAGGGATGGGTGAGGTTACAGTAGGTGGGAGCAGAGCTGGTCGTGCAGCAGTATGGTGGAGCGGTGGTTACTGCAGGTTGTAGGCTTGTCGGAAGAGGTGGGTCTTCAGGTTCCTTTTGAAGGTTTCCACAGTAGGAGAGAGTCTGATATGTTGGGGTAGAGTTCCATAGTAGGGGGGGATGCATGGGAGAAATCTTGTACGCGATTGTGGGAAGAGGAGATAAGAGAGGAGTAGAGAAGGAGATATTGTGAGGATCTGAGGTTGCATGCAGGTAAGTACAGGGAGATTATGCAATCTGTTTAATGAGTAATTAAAGAGGTTGTCCACTAATATTAACAATTCCCCTATCGATTTAAATTATGGCAACAAGTCTTTTTGTAAATAACTTGCGTGGTCTTTGTTGCCTGTGAGCGGTGCTATTGGTGACCGCTAACCGGGCATCACGTGACCCCTGGCTGCAGCTGGCTCTGACATCCGCTAATGTCACGTCAAGTTCTGGCTGCAGTCGGGCAGGTTCCAGTGACGCGCTCCAAGCTGATTGATGGGCTGTGGATGGGGTTTCACTGCACGTCACAGCCCAGCATCCACCGCGCGCTTTCCCTCTCCTCTGCTTTCGTTGGGAAAGCGCGCGGTCAGGGCCGGTGTCAGCACCCGGACAGGTGCCCTGGACCATCAGGGGGGCCCACTCGCTGTCAGGGCCCGGGCCGCTCCCCCAGCATTTGTGCAGGACCTTTGGCGCTGCTTGACTGCCAGCACTTCACCAGACATGGCCGCGCGCAGGAGCGACTCTGCGCCTTTAATTGTGCTTGTGTGTTACCCCGGCTGCGTCATTACTACCAGATACAGCAGCACAGCACACTGCACGCGGCCATGTCTGGTGAAGTGCCGGAAATCAAACAAAGCCAGACATCATGCAGATGCTGGGGGAGCGGTCCGGGCCCCGATGGCGAGTGGTCCGGGCCCCGATGATGGTTGATGACCATGTCTATGATGGCCATTAAAGACACGTCGGTGGCCCTGCACAGCCACATGCCAGAGGAGCTGGACGGGACACAGGCCGGGGGCAGATAAGCGAGGCTTGTTGCCAGCTTCCCCATATTAAAAATATTTCTAATGTGTGTGTGTGTGTATGTGTGTCTGTGAGCATGTATGAAGTAAATGTCTGTGTATGTCAGTGTGTATGACTGTGTATACTGTATACAGTTGTGCTCAAAAGTTTACATACCCCGGCAGGATTTTTCCTTTCTTGGTCTTGTTTCAGAGAATATGAATGATAACAAAAAAACTTTTTCTCCACTCATGGTTATTGGTTGGGTGAAGCCATTTATCGTCAAACTACTCTGTTTTCTCTTTTTAAATCTTAATGACAACCAAAAACATCCAAATGACCTTGATCAAAAGTTCACATACCCTGGTGATTTTGGCCTGATGACATGCAAAGAATTTAACACAAATGGGTTTGAATGGCTACTAAAGGTAACATCCTCACCTGTGACCTGTTTGCTTGTAATCAGTTTGTGTGCATAAAAGCTGAGTGAGTTTCTGGGATCCAGACAGACTCTTGCATCTTTCATCCAGCCACTGACGTTTCTGGATTGTGAGTCATGAGGAAAGCAAAAGAATTGTCAACAGATCTACGGGAAAAAGTAGTTGAACTGTATAACACAGGAAAGGGATACAAAAAATATCCAAGGAATTGATAATGCCAGTCATCAGCGTTCAAACTGTGATTAACAAATGGAAAATCAGGGGTTCTGTAAAAACCAAACCATGGTCAGGTAGACCAACAAAAATTTCGGCCACAACTGCCAGGAAAATTGTTCGGGATGCAAAGAAAAACCCACAAACAACATCAGCTGAAATTCAGGACTCTCTGAAAACTAGCGGTGTGGTTGTTTCAAGATGCACAATAAGGGTATGTGCAGACGATCAGTAAACGCTGCGGATTGGACACAGCACACTTGCGCTGCATGCAATCCGCAGCGGCCAGATGTTAGAGCATAGTGGATGGGATTTTTACAAATCCCATGCCAACTATGTGTTCCCGTGCTCCTGCGGCTTACCTGTGGAGACGGACATGCGGCGCGTCTTCACAGACCACAGCATGTCTATTTCTCTTGTGGAGACGCTGGTCTCCGCATGAGAAATTCTACCAGTGCAATGGATAGGATGCGGTGAAGCCGCATGTGTTGAATGAACACATGCGGATTCACCTGCGTGCAGTGCTTTGAACGCAGCATCAAGTATGCTGCGTTCAAAGCGCTACCATTCCTGACGGTGTGCACATACCCTGAGTAGGCACTTGCAGAAAAATGGGCTGCATGGTCAAGTCTCCAGAAGAAAGCCATTACTGCGCAAATGCCACAAAGTATCTCGCCTACAATTTGCCAAACAGCACAGATACAAGCCTCAAAACTTCTGGAACAAGGTAATTTGAAGTGATGAGACCAAAATTTAACTTTTTGGCCCCAACCATAAACATTACATTTGGAGAGAGGTCAACATGGCCTACGATGAAAGGAACACCATTCCTACAGTAAAGCACGGAGGTGGATCGCTGATGTTTTGGGGATGTGTGAGCTCCAAAGTACAGGAAACTTGGTAAAAGTTGAAGGAAAGATGAATGCAGCAGGTTATCAGCAAATACTGGAGGCAAATTTGCACTCATCAGCCCGGAAACTGCGCATGGGACATACTTGGACGTTCCAACATGACAACGATGCAAAACACAAGGCCAAGTCAACCTGTTATTGGCTACAGCAGAACAAAGTGAAGGTTCTGGAGTGGCCATCTCTGTCTCCTGACCTCAATATCATTGAGCTACTCTGGGGAGATCTCAAGCGTGCAGTTCATGCTAGACCGGCAGGAATTTACAGGAACTGGAGGCTTTTTGCCAAGAAGAATGGGCAGCTTTACCATCTAAGAAAATAAAGAACCTCATATACAACTACAACAAAAGACTTCAAGCTGTCATTGATGTTAGAGGGGGCATTACACGGTATTAAGCAGGGTCATTTGGATGTTTTTGGTTGTCATTAAGATTTAAAAAGAGAAAACACAGTAGTTTGACAATAAATGGCTTCACCCAACCAATAACCATGAGTGAAGAAAAAATTTTTTTGTTATCATTCATATTCTCTGAAAGAAGGCCAAGAAAGGAAAAATTCTGTCGGGGTATGTAAACTTTTGAGCACAACTGTATAGTTATGTACGCTTTATATGTGTTTTTAAGAATATGTGTTCAACTATGTACATATGTCTGTGTACGTATCTGGGTCTGTGTTTGTGCTTGTCTGCGTATTGTATGTGTGCATATCTGTGTCCATGTGCACGTGTGTGCATGCTTGCATACTGTGTGTGCGTGCATGTCTGCGTACCGTGTGTGTGTGCGTGTGCATGTCTGCATATGTGAAGGATGAGGGGACAGGCTGGGCCCTGTCTTGTATACCTATATTTCTCCGCCGTATCTTTGCATCATGAATTGTGGTATGTGTTAAGGGGGCCCAGTGAGACTTTAACCCGGGGCCCACGAAAACCTGGAGCCAGCCCTGCATGCGGTGGATGCTGGGCTGTGAAGTGCGGTGAAACCCTGCCCACAGCCCATCAATCAGCGGTGAGCGCGTCACTAGGTCCCGCCCGGCTGCAGCCGGAACTTGACATCAGCAGATGTTGAGTCACGTGATGCCTGGTGAGCAGTCAGCGATAGCACCGCTCACAGGCAACAAAGACCACGCAAGGTATTTACAAAGAGACTTGTTTCCACAATTTAAATCGATGGGGGCATTGTTAATAGTAGTGGACTACCTCTTTAATTATATAATTTTGCATTGTGGTTTTGTTGCAGCGTACATCTTCACGTCTGTGAATATTGCCAAAAACATCTGCTGCACAACCAGAATTACAATCCTTTCCAGGTCGTTGTATTGAAAGGCTTGAATGCTTGCCTGGTCTGTTGTGCACTCCTTCCCTGTACAAACCATTATTGTTGGGAAGCCTTAAAAAATTCTAACCGTGCGGTAAAAACCCCCCATGAAAAATGCAGTGTTGGGGTGTAGGTTTCACTTTTATTGGGAGGAAGGCGGGGAATACACATTTTCTGTGTTCAGGTGGCTGAATTTCACAGACCATATAGGGGCCACAATGCCAGAACCGGCCGTGGGTCTCCCGTCCCAAACTAAAAGTCATATGTGACTATGAGGCTGGAAGTTCAGGCAGTACAGTGTTCAGGCTGTGAGTCCACAATGAGTTACTGATGCTGCGTATTTTCACCGCATCAAAAACGCAGCGTGTTACAGTTCCAGCAAAATGGATGGGATTTATTGATATCTCATACATACAGTTTTTCTTTTTTTCACTCGGTGTAAACTGACCTGCGGTGCGGGTTTCAAATCCACAACATGTCTATTTCTCTTGTGGGTGCGCTGAGTTTTATGTGCAGTTTTATGGCCTAATACTTTACTTGTAAAACCGTGCAGCTGAAAACTACATCACAAAAACACAACAATTTGTATTAAAACTGCATTCGTCCTTAATGATATTTTGACTGTGCAAACACAAAAACATCCTATGTAAATGTACCCACAGTCTATTGGTCTTGGCAATCATATTGGAGTATTTTGTGCTCCTAGAACTGTATAAAGTAAAAATATCAAAACATTAATTATTTGCAAAAAGTAAAACCCTTGCAAGCCCCAGATCACAAGGAGGGAAAAAAGAAAAATGTGAAAGGTGCAGCTGATCCTACACTAGAGCATTGTGCAGGCTGGGGGAGGGAAAGCGGAGGGGGAAGGGAGGCAGGATATGTGCGATTCTGCAAGAGTAGAACTAGTATGCAGCCCACATACAAGAAATAATACCCACATCTAGGCCTCAGGATGATTCAGCGCAGCCACTCCCTGCAATAACATAGGTATTACTGACCAAACACAGGATACAACATATTGTTCATCCAAGTCATTGCTTCTCCTAACTACTAAGGGCTTATGCAGACGACCATGCAAATCGGTCCAAGCACGGACTGGCGGCGGGTTTCCAGACCCAAGCCTGACAGCCTCATAGAAATATATGAAGCTGTCACGCTCAGGTCGGGGGAACAGCAGCCAGTCCGCGCTTTGTGGTCCAATATCAGACTGATTTGCACTGAAGTCTGCATGAACCCTAAGGGCCCGATGTATTATTTCATTTACTCGTTTTTTGTCTAGCTATTAGTGTTTTACGCCATATTAATCCTTCCATTTGCGTTTTTTTTTTTTTTAAAGCTATGTGTTTTCCTACTTGTTTTTTTTATGTTCACCATTGTGTATGGAGTTTAAGGTTTCCAGATGTTTTCACCCAATTTATTATTTGGGACTTTTTGAAAAGTTGCTAAATTTGTCACAAATGTACACCAGTCCTTTTTCCTGGAGTGATTTTATGTACCCCAGATATTTTGGCACAATTTTAAATTTTGCACTAATGGCTGCAAAAAAAAAAAGAGGGAAAACCAAAATAAAGACCTTTATTTTTTTTCCCTTTCTGCATGAACTGTAAGCGACTTTGAAGAAATGGACGGAAAAAAAACAGCAGCGTAATTCAGCAAGACAAAAAAGTGACTTAAAAGAAAAATTATCATGGCCTAAACCTTTACTTCTATACTTTGTATCTAGTTTTCTTTTTTTCTCAAAAAGCCCATATCCATGTCTGATGAAGAGAGAAGCATTTATCTCTATGCTAGATAGGTGACAAGTACTAGATCAGTGGAGTTCTCACCGATTGACAGGCACAAGATTGTAACATGGAAAACTAGGATTGTCACATGCTGTGTTATGACCCCCATTTTGGTAATTAGTGGTGGTCCCAGCGATTCAACACCTCCTAGCGTAGTATCTACCCCTATAGCCATTGATAGGTGGTAAATGATTCTGGACAGAACACTCTGATTATCTATACTACATTAAAGTGTTGTCCTCCCTTTTCAGGAGCGCACTCGCCCCCTGCTTCGTGAGTATGCTCTTTGATTGATTTTCTGACCGGCGGCAGTATTGCACAGCTGGCTCTGCCTCTGCAGTATTGTAAGCGCAGCACCATACAACAGGGCGCTCCTGAGTTCCCGGCCGGCTTCAGAGCAGCACTTACAAGCTCACTATGAAAAACCTTGATTGAGCACAAAGAAGTGCAGGATCTTTGTACAGTGGCCACATCACTGCCCGTGTCCGCTGGACCAGAGCCCCACAATCCGCCTACTACTACATGGTGTAACCCCTGGCCATAGAAATAGCTATAAGTGGGGCTTAGCAGGAACCAGTTATATATGGAATGGTTCTGTACACAGGAAACATTGGGGTCCATCATTGCTTAAGACTGTGCATTCCCACCTGTAACAGGTTTATGGATTTTTCCTATAATCAATAAACTTTATTTGTGAGGACACAAAAGTGTGCACTACAAACCTACGTGGATGACCTAAAATAGCTGTGATACTTGGGCTGGAGCATGATGGGACTTGCAGTCCTACAGTAAGGAGGAAAATATCATCCCCCTTCTCACTCACATATCACTTATGCCGCACTTTCATAAGGACGCGGGAAACACATTATTCATTTCCTACCCATCAGCGCGCAGGACCGAAAGCGAGGTTAGGAACGCACACACGTGACAACGAAGCCGGCTCTCATTGGTTGGGTGAAAATGTTGCGTAACTCTCCCGGCCAATAGGAGGCGATTGTTCATGTCAAAGACAGCAGCGCGCGCCAAGTTAAAGTTCTGTCAGTCACGTGATGAGGAGGCGGTTGGCGGGAGTCCAGTTAACCCCTCCCTAGCTGGCACTTACATGTTTAATATACCGTTTCCGTTATTAAATATGAGAAGTGACGTCATAACTGCACTTTACACGAGTTCTTATGTACGGGCACATTCACAAACAGGAAAGTCTTCAGCTGTTTACCACAAATATTAGGCTTCATTGTGAAGGCCCGGGTTTAGCGGATTACACCCGGAATTGGGCCACAGATTAGAAATCACTCGGGTCCTTTGTGCACATACAGAAAGGAAATGACACCCTGACTCCAATGCACATGTACCGCCATATTGTGACACAGGTAGGGCACCGTCACACCGTGCACGACCATACGAGACAATAACGGACATGCAATGCCACTTATTCATTTTTTTTTTAATTCTGTTACTTAATTTGTATCCATATGTGTTAAATTTTCATAATATTTTCGCTCTGTTCATTGCTTAAACGCAGACAAAAAAAAGTCCTTGTGAACGATGCAAGAATAGGACAAGTTTTTTAATAACAACCCGTTACTATGGGCTAAAAATGGTCCCAGTGCGGAAAAAAAAGCAATGAAGCACAACGCAAGCAATGAATAATTAATGACAGGTGACTCAAAACTTAGCAGCAGCATTTAAAGAGGTTCATCCAAACCCTTTTAATGAAAAATAAAAATAATACAGAAAGAGGCAATGCATCATAGTCTATGGGGCCGTTCACACTTACATGTTTTTTTTACAAGCTGAATGATTTGCAAAAAAAAAACAAAAATAGATCAAAATCTGTTTGGATTCTTGTAAACTCAAACAACACTCGGATGCCATCTGTGTGCTGTCCGTTTTTCACGGATTGTTTGATAGAAGCGCGAGAAACGTCAAAGCTGATGTAAAAACAGATACGCTGATGAAAATCGGTCCATTTTTTTCGGTTGCAAGAAAAATCACCCATGTCTGAATGAGGCTTTAAAGGGTTGTCCAGTAATTTTAAAAATATGCCAATGTGTTGTAATAATAAATTGAAGCTTCTTTCTAATTACCTCCTGGTGCTGTTTCTGCCTATGAGCGGCGCTATCACTGGCAGCTCACAGGCAGCACGTGACCCCCTGCTGATGTCACGACAAGTGAGGCGTGACTCAGCGCTGGGGTCCCCGCGGTGGCTGCTGGGTTGTGGGCAGGATTACCCTGCGCGTCACACCCGGCATCCACCATGCGCTTTCCCAATGAATGGGGACAGGGAGAGCGTGCGGTGGATGCCGGGTGTGACGCGCAGGGTAACCCACCCACAACCCAGCGGCCACCGGTGGGACGCAGAAGAGGGACCCTTGGCTGCAGCCTGGACTTGTCGTGACGTCAGCGGATGTCAGAGCCGGCTGCAGCCGGGAGTCACGTGATGCCTGTGAGCGGCCACCGATAGCGCCGCTCACAGGCAGAAACAGCACCAGGAGGTAATTAGAAAGAAGCTTCTATTTATCATTGAAACACATTGCATATTTCTGGACAACCCCTTTAAGGCCATTCTAAAACTCATGGAGTCATGTCTGCAAAGTTCAGACGTGACTGAGTCAGTCAGTGCACCGTGCACAGGTCCACATAGTAGACAGGGACAGGAGCTGCCTGCTATTCACATGCACTAGATCTGGTCTGTAAATTGGACTAGATTATTTTGATAAAATAATGATGGACAGGTCTCTGTTTTATTTTTTGCTATAACTCAGCCTACAGAAAAAAAGACGTGAACAGCCCTAAAGACTATTAAAGGGGTTGTCCAGGACTAATATATATATTCTGGATAGTCCTATACTGTCTAATATTAAAAACCCTACAATGTGTCAAAGTTGACCTCTGTGTGAATAAGGGCAGACAAAGGACTGGGTACTGAACTGTGGACACCAGCCAAGGGAAACATTTAAAATGTATTATCCAGCTCTAGGAAGGGAGGCCACACTCTGGTTTGCACAGAATGCAAAAAATACAAAGAAAAAACACAAAATTTGAGCTCAGGTTAAGTTTTTTTTTGTGTAAAAAAAAAAAATAGTCCATGTCTGGAGCGCACACTCACCGCCGTCGTGTCTGGCACGCACACGCGCCGTCGTCGTGTCTGGCGCGCACACGCACCGCCGTCGTGTCTGGCGCGCACACGCACCGCCGTCGTGTCTAGAGCCCTAATTCACACCATAGCGTAAATTTCACCTCATGATGAGCTTTTTGTCCATCTATATGTTTTCCCTCCCTGTTTTTGCTATAAGTGTAATTACTTTTCTAAGGCCAGTATCAGGTGGTGCAGCTTCACCTCAGACCTCACCGTGCAGGTGCTTATAAGGAGGCTATATATTACTTTATACAGTATAAGATACACACACACAGCAGGGCTATTGCTGCTTCCTCTGCTCTTTTGTGCAAAAAGCGCGCACTTTTGACAGTAACAGCTGTGGCACAGGCTCCGCCCCTTCTGACTAACTGGTTGTGGCTCCTCCTTCAGTCACTCTCGGCCAATCATCTTTCAGTGCCGGCTACCCTGTCTTACTCCTGATTGGCTGAAATTTTCCTGGCGCCAAATGCAAACAGGGTATAAATATGCAGCGCCCGAGGTCGGCGGGCTCATCTTCCCCTGCTCTGTACACACATCCTCTGCTGTCCGCCCAGCCGTCTGCCGCTTCCCGCCGTCACCATGCTGTCCTCCCGTAAGCCATTCTCTGCTGTCAACGAAAACGTCTCCCCAATGAAGCACCTGTCGCTGGGTGACAAGGAGAACACGGTGAGTGCGCGCTCCCGGCTGTGTCCGCGCTCCCGGCACCGTCGTGTACAATATATAACTTATATCTGCTTTTCTTATTGCAGCCTCCGTCTCTGAGCAACACCCGGATCCTGGCCAGTAAGACCGCCCGCAAGATCTTTCAGGAGGCTGAGACCGAGCTGGTGGTAAGTGCTGCAGCTCCAGGGGGACAACAACTCCCAGCAGTGTGCTTGTGCGGAATGGGGGTGGTTGTTTATTCCGGGAGGTGCCCTATCCTGACGCTAAAGGAGGCAGGGTGGTGTCCGGCTTCCTCCCTGCCAAATTTCAACAGAAGTCTCTGATCTCCAGTCAACTTTGGCATGGAGGGGGTTAACTAGCATTTTCCCTTGTTAATATGTAAGTTTTTTTTTCCTTTCTCCACCCTGTAAATGGTTAACTGCAGGTCAGCCCAACAATTCTGCAATATCCCCTGCCCCCTCCCAAAAAAACCCACAATCCAGTGGCTTATTTCCTCTATTCTAAGGGATCACACAGTTTGAGATACATCCACGTGTGAACATACTCTAATGCCACATTCAGTATTTGTAAGCCAAAATCAGGAGTGGAACAACCAGAAGTATAATAGAAACGTGTCTCCACTTCTGCATTTTTCACCCACTCCTGATGTTTTGGTTTATAAACATGTCAAATACTAAATGTGTGAACGTGGCCTTAGAGTTAAACTGTCTCCAAGGCTCAGTCGCTACGTTTTTGTGCCCCATGTTGTATTCTGGTGTCAACTTTAGGTTAGGGTGATGTGGTGTTCTATTACTATTAATGTTATGTGGTGGTGTTGGCTTTTTTTTTTTACCACTCTACTGAGCGTGTACATAAAGTGCAGCAGAGATCCTTAGCTCAGAACAGACATAAGACCGTTCCTAAGAACTTAGGAAAGTTATGAGAACACTAGTTGCATTGTACTAGACACAATTTATGTATTGTCCATTTTATTCCAACTTCAAAATGGACTCTGACTCCACAGCCCTAACCATAAATGGGTTTCATAAGTTTCACAGAGTACACCCTTAGGCTGTGTGCCCACGATGCGTATTTCATGCGTTTTTGGTGCGGAAATTTCCGCAGCGTAAACGCATGGTAAGCCTCCCCCCTCCCCCCCATGGTCTCCAATGCAATTCCGCACTTTCAATGCCAATGCTGCGTACTTCTCCACAGCGTTTATGCTGCACTCAAATCCTCAGCATGTCCATTAATTTTGCGGAAGCGCTGCATTTTCGCCGCCATTGACTTGCATTAGAACGCGCCAATTCCGCAAGACTGCATCTATACTTGCGTTATTGGCGCGTTCTAATGTGCGGATGGTACCAGAGTGTAGAGGAGAGGAGACTACTCCACACCCAGGTACCTTTTAAAAGCTGTAAGAATAAAATAAAAAATAAGATTATATTCACCTTCCGACGGCCCCTGGTCTCCTTCCCTCTGCTTGCGTGCAAGACTGAAGGACCTGAGGTGATGTCAGTCATGTGACCGCAGGCCCGGCAGCCAGGAACGAACGCGGCAGCACACTCCGGGCCATTGGAGGGTAAGTATAGCTTTATTTTTTTTATTTTTAAACATTCTTACGGTCACACTATATAAATCCATGCCGGTTGCATGGATTTATATAGTGTGACCTAGTTGTCAAGCACTTTCCAAGTGATGCTAAAATCGCCTGGAAAGCGCTTGTGAATCCGCATGTATTACGCAGGAAAAACTCATGTACAATCTGCATGCGTTTTTTTGGCCAGGGAGATGCAGAAATTTTCTGCTTCATTTCTGCATCGTGGGTGCATGCGCACGGTAAGTAAGCGCTGCAGATGTTACAGCATAGTGGATGGGATTTCAAGAAATCACATGCCCACTATGCGTGTCTGTGCTTCTGCAGTGCACCCACAGACGGGCATGCGGCACGTCTTCACAGACTGCAGCATGTCAATTTCTCTTGTGGAGACGCTAATCTAATGTATAGGCTGTGGTGAACCCGCATTTGTTCAATGAATGCACGCTGCATTTTAAGCGCTGCCAAAAAAGAATGGTGTGCACTTACCCTTAAGGTTAGTAGTCCTCAAGTTTTACTTATGATGTTGCCATCCTTGTGTGCAGCCTTTTAATCTATCCCTAATCTCTGGCAGCACCACGCTCATTAAGGAGAACCTGTCATGTCCCCAAATCCTGTTAATCTGCAGGTTAATGGTGTGCTATAGCTGTCTGACCGCCAGACTGATAGTTAATTTTTTTCACTGTAGCTACACTATTTCTATGGCTTTCTGCCCTTGAGGCAATGACTGCATGACTTTGGTCACCCCTCAGTACATAGTAACCAGCAGCTGTAACAAAGTCCCAGCACTGACTGATGGCTGTCTCTACTTAATGTACCACTGAGCTGGCTGTCAGTCAGCATCGGGGTGCAGTGACTGAAGCTGCACAATTTACTGAAACCTGGTAGCTGCCGGGAAGAACAAGGTTAACTTTCTCCTGGTAGCCAGGCTTTTAGTGTGGACTCTGGGCCGCTTTAGCATGCTATTAATCACACCTTGTCCTAGTCTAATGATACTCAAGGCTTCACAACACAAGTGCAGAGCCTGAATAACCTGTTAGGCATACTACTGGGTCACTGCTCACTACCTGTGGAGGGTGCTCCAGAGCTGAGGTCTCTAGAGTCAGGATCCAGAGACTGCCGGTTTCCCACAACTTAACCCCCAGTTATGGCAAGGCCCGTAGTGATGATGGCTGTAGAATTTGTGAGGGAGCACCCTATGACCTGTTTGTTAGTTGTGGCTTCTATATATATATTTTTTTTTGTCGAATCACTGACATCTGAATGAGGCTTAAATGACTTCATCATTTTGCATGCCCTCCTTGTATTTGTTGGGCACTTTTTACGCAGTATTTTCAATGTGTGAATGTGGCTATGTAAACTAGCATGCATTGAGCAGGCCAATATTGACTAGTCTAGTTCTCTTCTGATATATAAATCAGTGGCACTGGACTGCAGCACTTGTGTGACTTTGTAGATGGTACCCCAATATGTTTTCTCAGCTCCTTGGGTGATGGAAAGTCTAGTTTACCAGCATTTTGTTGTCTTGTAGGTGAAGGCTAAACAGCAGCGCACTGAAGATGAGCCTCTTCTGAGGGAGAACCCCCACCGCTTTGTCATCTTTCCAATCAAGTACCACGATATCTGGCAAATGTACAAGAAAGCGGAAGCTTCCTTCTGGACGGCAGAGGAGGTAAGCGCAGCTGACACTGGTTCTCCTCATTATTGCACCATAACATCGTCCTTTACGATCTGCATGTTAATGATCTGATTTACTGAACCTTGATCTTTGTAGGTGGATCTTTCTAAAGATCTTCAGCACTGGGAGTCCTTGAAGGACGAAGAGAGGTTCTTCATTTCTCATGTGTTGGCCTTCTTTGCTGCTAGTGATGGCATAGTCAATGAGAACTTGGTAAGTGCATTGCTGAGGAATCCTCGAATACTGAAAAATTGTTTGAGAATATACACTTCTGTAAACCAGCTAATACAATACTGCACTAGCTCAGTGGCAAACTCGGTCAATTAAGGGCAAGAAAACGTGGCTAAAATATTCTCCGTAATCTCAGATTCAGGACTAATGTGTAACTTTTTACAGGTTGAGAGGTTCAGTCAAGAAGTTCAAGTAACGGAGGCTCGCTGCTTCTATGGCTTCCAAATTGCTATGGAGAACATTCATTCGGAGATGTACAGTCTCCTCATTGACACCTACATCAAGGATTCTAAAGAAAGGTAAGCATTGAATTTGGTGGATATTTAAAGGGGGTTATTTAGTACTATTTTGCTTTTACTATGAGTCTAAGAACTAACAGACCGCTCCTGTCGGTGATTCTGTGGGTGTCAAGTCGTGAGAGCAGCTGCTTCTCCTTTGCTCTGTTGATCGGGCATGATGGCTGATGTCATGTTGAATGAGGCGGCGGCCTAACTGCAGGAAGCTGGCGGTCAACCAGCATGACACTCTATTGACAGCAGCCCAGAAGAGTAAGAGTGCTCTGTTGAAATGAAGCAGCTGGAGTGGTCAATCACCTCTCTGACCTGGCGCCAGGTAGTTAACCACCTGTCTGTTAGTTTTTGGGCCCATAGCAACAAAATAAAATGGTCCCAGGTAACCCCTCTAATGACTTGTTGCTGGCAGATGGTCTGGCATTACTTCATCAAAAATGTCTAAGATGCACTCTGTATATAGGAGTAATGCAAATTGTGAACCCATCAGTGTAACCTTGTAATTGTCCATGTTGGCTGCAGTTACTATGCATTCTTTCACTTTAAATGAGGTATAGTGAAATCTCTGAACATTTCATTGACTTTGAATACTTGCAGGGAGTTTCTGTTCAACGCCATTGAAACTCTGCCATGTGTGAAAAAGAAGGCCGACTGGGCGATGCGCTGGATTAGTGACAAGCAGTCCACTTATGGTGAACGCATTGTGGCATTTGCTGCGGTAGAAGGAATATTCTTCTCTGGATCATTCGCTGCAATCTTCTGGCTGAAGAAACGTGGACTGATGCCTGGTCTGACCTTCTCTAATGAACTGATCAGTCGTGATGAGGTGGGTGATATTCCTGACCACATAAGAGCTGTAGCGTTACTTTCCTCTGTGCCAGGTAACATGTTCTCTATCTGCTCCCTCAGGGTCTTCACACAGACTTTGCTTGTCTTATGTTCAAACATCTGGTACACAAACCATCAGAAGATCGTGTCCGAGAGCTGATTATCGATGCTGTTCAGATTGAACAGGTGTGTATGGGATTCACAACTGGGCTGGTGTATGTATCTGTCTTATTTGGAGCCTATGTTCATAGTAAGTCTTGATATAGTACCTCCTTTTTCTTGTCACATCAACTTAAATGTTAACATTTTGCACTTTTTTTTCAGGAATTCTTGACTGACGCGCTGCCGGTAAAGCTCATTGGCATGAACGGCACTCTGATGAAGCAGTACATTGAGTTTGTGGCTGACCGTCTCATGCTGGAGCTTGGGTTTAGCAAGGCAAGTGCAGCATTTTGCAAGGTTTTTGTGACTGAACAGTCTCTTCTTTAAACTTGTTTTAACTGGCATAATGTAAATGACATGCACACAGCTAGGGTAGACTTAAAGGGGTGGTCCAAAGGCTAAAATCTTGATTCTAAGTTTCTCTCATGGCACTAAATAGACTTTCTAATAGACTTGCATGAAAAATTCCCTAACTGCTTTTCTATTATCCCTAATACTTCCTTTTGGATGCTTCGTTTGAGTTCCACTACATGCTGGTACACTCAAACTCTGTTATCGAGGCAGAGGCTGCGATCACTGCTTCAGCTTCTACCCCCTCCCTGAAATGAAACTGAGCAGGGACTAGCCCTTTTCCCTGATTATATCACTGTGATGTGCAGAGTGACAGTGCACACTCTTTTGCCAGCTCGTATAAGTAATGCGACCAACAGAGCACGTTGTCAAAATACTCAGTGTGCAGAGACCAGTGACATCACTGGTCTGCACGCCAGCTATTGTGGCACTGCGCTCTACCAGCTTGTTACTGCTGATCTGAGCCTGAGTGCACTGTCTTTGTGCATGTCACTCAGGGACTAGCCCAGCTTTTGGACCACCCGTTAACTTTCTTGTGCACAGACTGATCAAATGTGATAGTGACCCCACAAAAAATAAATCTATCAACATGTACTAATGAAAAACTTCACATTTCAGATATTCAAGGCAGAAAATCCTTTTGACTTCATGGAAAACATCTCCCTGGAAGGAAAGACTAACTTCTTTGAGAAGAAAGTTGCAGAATACCAGAAGATGGGGGTGATGGCGAAAGCTGCAGACAATAAATTCACTCTTGATGCTGATTTCTAAATGGACTAAACCTTTCCGGTGCAGTAATACTTGAGGGCATTTTATTTGGGTTGTCCTAATCTGCCCACATGCAGAACTGGCGCCTGTTACAGTGACTATATAAGCTCAGATTGTTCCATATGGCGGCACATTATCTGGATTTTTCACACATGCTAGTTTACAGAAGTCGGCATGTGTGATTGTAAAAACACTCATGGGTACAATAGGTTGTACAGCTTGGTGTATGTATTATAAAGGGTGCTGTGTACTCTGCAGGGGAAGAGCAGCTGCATAACAGTAACTTCTATTAGTGTAAATGTTGTGGGTTTTATGTATTTTAGTCTGAACCTGGCACTTTAAATTAAAGATTTCTTTTAAAAAAAAAAATATATCTTGAATGCTGATCCTGGCACCATTTGATGTTTTACACCTCATACATCAATGAATAGATGTGGTAGTGCAATTAGTTTCATTTACATGGACTGTGTCGTACTGTTCTCACTCAGCTAGAAGACTCCTAAATATACAGGGTTAGTGATGTGACCTCAGTAGTCAAACTGCTTTTCCAGTCTTAGTACAGGCCCTGATGCACAGATCACTGCAAGTGTCCTGACCTGAACTAGATGGCCTATAATTACATAAGAGGTTGGGACTTTCAGTAGGCCTAGGGCCAATCTGCATTGCAGACAATAGATTTGTCTTTGCATAACCTAATAAGTGACAAAAAAAAAAAAATATGCAAATTACCTCTTCAGAGAAAGAGGACTTGAACTCTATAGCGCCACCTATTGGAAACATCAATCCTACAAGTCACAATCGACCCTTTAACAAGTCTTGCAATATGACTTGGGATAAAAGCCAAATCAGAATCTGTTAGCAGACACGAAAAAAAAAATGCTAAGCCAATGATGGTATTTAAAATGGCCACCAGGGGGCAAAATTGTCAAACTGCTGAAGTTCTTTCCTGCATAGTGCTGTAGTATAAATGTTTTTACCAGTATGTCCATCATAACGGCATGACAGGAGTTAAGTCCTCTGTTCCTCTAGGGACAGGAAACACATGAGAGGTTAAACCCCCCCAATCACACCATCAGTGTTTTTCCTGTCCCTAGCAGAACAGAACGCTATGGAGAGGTTCTCTGAATATAGAAGTTACCTGAGAGCCGGGGGGGTTTTGAGAACTCTCCCCTTCCTTCGGTCCACAGGCTCCATGCTGATACCCCTCTGCGGGGTCCCTCCGCCAGAAAACCGCCGCTTGCCGCTGTATCCCCCGGACAGGGGGCTCTGAGCGTTGCACTGTCCCACCGGCGTTATTCTGAAGGGCTGGCGTGCGCTCCACGGAGGAGCGCTGTGTATGGCTTCCGGTCGGGAGGCGGAGTCATCAATGCGAACATCCGCTTTGGGGCCGGTGTGCGTTCCAGGGTGGAGCGCATGCCGAGCACTGTGCGAGACTTCTGGCCGGGAGGCGAAGTCAGGAGAGTGGACATCCGCTTTGGCCGGCGTGCGTTCCAGGGTGGAGTGCACGCCACATGAGCTTCTCTTTCCAGCACCGGGAAGTGGGGCTTCCGGTGCCCAGAACGCACAGGTGCCCGGAGGTGGTGGTGAGCCTCCAGGGCATTAAGAATGGTGGTTATTGTTGGGGGCGTGGCTACCACCTGGATCAGGTAAGACCCTATAAAAAGGTACACCTCAGCCACACACTCTGACACCATGGAAGCTAATCCTTCAGGTTCAGAAGCCCCTTTCTGAGTCCCTGGGCAGTGTGAGTACAGCCTTAGGCCCTTCTCTTGATAAAATCAAAATATTCTAGGACAGGTCTTTATAGTAAAGTCTCCGGTGTCCTTTTTTATTTTATGGATTAGGAGAGGGGAACCCAGAGCTTTTTAAAGGAAGAAAAAAAACTTCCTTTTTGACGGATATAAGATCTGATCCGTGAGGAGGTCCAGAGTACAGTCTCGAGCCTCATGCCTTCCCGTACACAGCCGTCACCCCAAATAGTTCAACCCTCTCCTTGCCAGAAAAGACCTAGGTAGGAGATGGAAGAGGTGTCTGAGGAAGGAGAATATTCAGACTCCTCATCAGAGCACAGTCTAGAAGAGGATGAGGATTGCTTCTGTTACCTTCACAAGAGAGCAAGAAATATATCTTCTCTACAGAACATACGGATGAACTATTAAAGTCCGTTAGGCATACCATGAACTTGGAGGACACTCGGGTCTCCCATTCCAGACAAGATGAAATGTTTGTAGGTCTGAGAACTCAGAGAAATAGTGTTCCCTGTAAATGAGCATTTAAAATCAATGATTATAGAGGAATAAGAAGTAGTGGAGAAAAGACTCATTGTGCCAAGAGACTTTAAATCCCGCCTTCCTTTCAATCCGGAGGACATCAAACTTTGGGAGGAAATCCCTAAAGTGGATGTCCCAATAGCGAAAGTGGCTAAGAAAACATCCATCCCCTTTGAGGATTTGTCTTGCCTCAAGGACGCAATGGATAGGAAGGCAGAGAGCATGCTCAAGAGGAGTTGGGAAGCCTCAGCAGCCATAATTAAATCAAATATCGCTGCCACTTCAGTGGCAAGATCCATGTGCCTTTGGTTGGACGAGCTGTCAGATCCAATTAGGTCGGATTCCCCTGTATAAATGCTATCAGACTCTCTTCCCATGTTAAAGCTGGCAACGCAATTCATGGCTGATGCCTCGGCCGAATCAGTCAGATTCGCAGCTAGATGTAGTGTATTATCTAATACCGCTAGACGTGCAATATGGCTAAAAACGTGGTCGGGGGATAGCCACTTAAAGAATAAACTCTGCTCAATTCCCTTTTCAGGTGCTTGGGTCTTTGGTCCAGTGTTGGACGAGATCCTAGAAAGAGCATTCGACAAGAAAAAAGGATTTCCCGAGGATAGGGTTAAAAGATACCGGCCCTTTCGTGGACCCCGTCGATCCCCTAAATGTGATTACAGGGGTAAGGGTAAGACGGGGAGATGGTCTTACAGGAAGGGAGGAAAGGACAGAGCAGATCAGGTCGCCTCTGGAGCCCCAGCTAGACCATGACGCCATTGGAGTAGGGGGCAGGCTTCTTTTCTTTCAGGACAAGTGGGCGTCCATTACATAAAATCAATAGATCCTACGTTCCTTAGGGGAAGGTTACAAAATAGACTTCTCCCATACTCCCCCCTCATCGTTTCCAAATCACTCGTCCTCGCTCCCCCGTAGATCTCAGAAGTCTATGGCAGGATATATTAGTCCTTCAATCCCTACACGTGGTAAAACAGGTCCCCCCTTCAGAGCAGGGTTTAGGCCATTATTCCTCCCTCTTCTCGGTGTTAAAACCCTCAGGCAAACGCCGTACGGTTATAAACTTCAAGCCCCTAAACCAGTGGGTGAAATACAAAAGGTTCAAAATTGAAACTATAAAAAACATCATTCCATTGATAGAGAAGGGATCGGTAATGTGCACCCTAGACCTCAAGGATGCATATTACCATGTTCCAATTCACCCAAGTCACCAGCAGTACCGAAGGTTCGCTCTAGAGCAAGAGGACACAGTACACCACTTTCAATTCACTTGCCTACCCTTCAGTCTGTCCTCAGGCCCCCCGAATATTCACAAAGGTTATGACAGAAGTAGCGGCCTTTTTAAGAACACGGGATTATAATCATCCCTTACCTGGACGATACTGTATATTGTTGGTGGCAGAGTCAGAGTCTCTTCTTCTCGGTCAACAAGATCATACGATCAAAACCCTGGAATATTTGGGGTGGAACATCAATTGGGAAAAATCAAGCCTCCATCCAAGTACTACAAAAGTATTTCTAGGGGTACTCTTAGATTCCAGTCTTCAAATGTCCTCCTTGCCCCAGGAGAAAAGAGAAAAAATAAAACTGGAAATTTACAACTTCGAGAAACGGAAGACCACCTCAATCAGATACGCCATGCGGATCTTAGGATTGATGACCTCATGCATTCCGAGCGTGAAATGGGCACAGGCCCGTTCAAGGCCGTTACAGAAGTCGATCCTGTCAGTTTGGAACAGACGACCATCGGGATTAGACAAGAATATGAGACTGTCAAGAGAGCTAAAAAAACCTCCCTTTCCTGGTGGACAGACCCTTCAAACTTAGAAAATGCAGTAGACTGGATCCTTCAATCCAGATCCATACGGATGCCAGCCAAAAAGGCTCGGGAGCAAGCATAGGAAACAGATATCTACAAGGGATGTGGCCCAAAGAGATACAACACAGGTCGTCAAATTTCAGGGAGCTAAAGGCGGGCTGGGAAACTCTTCAAAGATGTCAGCATTTGCTCAGAGGAAATCACTTAAAAATTTTCTCAGACAACAGCACCACCATCGCTTTTCTTCGTCGACAAGGAGGTCCAAGAGGGAAATGGTTACAATCCTTGGCGGCAATAATTTTCTACTGGGCGGAGAGAAATGTTCTTTCAATATCGGCTATTCATCTAAGGGGGTCCGAAAATGTGGTAGCAGATTTTCTCAGCAGAGCAAGAGTTGGTCCCTCAGATTGGGAGCTGAATCCGGATGTGTTTCATCAAATCATTCAACGATGGGGCACCCCGTTCATAGACCTGTTCGCAACAAGAAAAAAACAGGAAGCTGCAGCGCTTTTTTTCCTTGGACCCAGCCGACAGCCCAGAAGGAATAGATGCCCTTTCTCAATCATGGGGGACAAAACTGGTGTACACCTTTCCTCCAGTCCCTCTCATCTGAAGAGTACTAAGGAAAATCCAACAGGAGAGGGGAGCTCTTATTCTGATAGCGTCCTACTGGCCCAAAAAGAGCTGGTTCCCTCTGCTACACCGGATGGCGGTGGATCATAGAATCATAGAATGGTAGAGTTGGAAGGGACCTCCTGGGTCATCTGGTCCAACCCCCTGCTCAAAGCAGGATCTCCCATTCAGACTCCCAGCCAGGAGAGATCTTCTATTGCAGGGTCCCTTGTTACATCCGAACATCCAATTCCTTCAACTGACAGCATGGAACCTGAGAGGCGGATCCTAGCCTCTAAGGGCCTTTCTCATCGAGTAATTACAACTCTACAAGCCTGTAGGAAACCAGTAACGTCAGCCATCTATTCTAGGATCTGGAAACAGTTCTGTAGCTTTGCAGGTCAGTCTGTGGGAAATTTGTCTCGCCCCAATATTCCAAAGATACTGGATTTCCTCCAAGAGGGGTTTGATAAGGGTCTGAGGCCAAATACGTTAAAAGTTCATATCTCGGCCCTAAGTGCTTTTTTGGACTACTCCTTAATAGACCACCCATGGATATCAAGGTTCATAAAAGCAACTTCTCGTTTAAAACCCACGATAAGGAGTCTAGTACCGCCGTGGGATCTGAACCTTGTGTTGAGAGCTTTATGTAAGTCTTCCTTTGAACCCATGGAAGAAACATCAGTAGACCTGCTCTCTATGAAATCAGCCTTTCTTGTGGCAGTTACTACAGCGAAGCGGGTAGGTGAGATCCAGGCTCTCTCAGTTCTGGACCCATACCTCTGGAGGACAGATTGGTTCTTAAACTGGATCCTTCCTTTCACCCTAAGGTGGTGTCCAGTTCGAACCTGAATCAAGAGATAATACTGCCGTCTTTCTGCCAGTCTCCCAAAAATGAAAAGGAAAAATCCTTCCATACCTTGGACGTCAGGAGGGAAATTATTCAGTATATAGAAATCACAGCCCCCTGGAGGAGAGACTCAAACCTTTTTCTGCAATTCTCGGGTGTGAATAGGGGCAAGAAAGCTTCTAAGCCGACTCTAGCAAGGTGGTTGACAAGAACTATCGCCCTCACGTATGAATCTGAGGGGAAGGATCCACCAATTTCCCTTAAAGCTCATTCTACTCGGGCAATCTCCGCTTCTTGGGCGGAGAAAGCTGGAGCATCAGTGGGCCAAATTTGCCAGGCAGCAACCTGGTCCAATATATCCACATTTACTAAACATTATAAATTGGATGTATTGTCCAGTCAACAATTAGCCTATGGCTGTAAAGTCCTTCAGGTAGTAGTCCCGCCCTAAATGTTCCATTTCTTTTGATTTGGTATGTCTCCTGTCGTGCCGTTATGATGGACGTACTGGTAAAATAGGAATTATTCCTACCGTTAATTACGTTTCCAGGAGTCCATCATAACGGCACCATATTTCCCGCCCCTGCTCTTGACACTAATGTGAATGTAACATTGGTATATGTATATAATAAAATAGAGTTGCATCCATCCTGGTTTGGTGATTAGTACAAACACTGAGGGTGTGATGGGGGGGGGGGCTTTTAACCTCTCATGTGTTTCCTGTCCCTAGAGGAACAGAGGACTTAACTCCTGTCGTGCCATTATGATGGACTCCTGGAAACGTAATTAACGGTAGGAATAATTCCTATTTTTGGAACAACTAACAGATAATATAAGGCAAGCTCTAAACTTCTAAGAATTGTTAGGCCTTCTGATCTACATCTTAATCTTTGAGAAATGAAAAGTGGGTGGTACTTGACTTTGTTCAATGGAGTTCTATCTTTTCCCATCACACTGCACCCCTTTTTTTGAGATGTGGTACATGAAATGCATTTATTCCAGTCTTGGTAAAATCTGGTCGGCAAAGGGCAGGGTGCCGCAACAAATTCTGAAGGAATGGGTTTATATAATATATTTCCTAATCAGCTGCTGACCACACCTGGCTCCTTAAACACCATTCAAATGGCTGACAAATACTTGCTGTACTCTTACATAGCGCAATCATATTCTGCATTGCTGTCTCCATAAGGGCACAAACTTCCTATCAGTATAGCCCATGCAAACAGGGAAAACATACAAATTTCTTGGAGGGATTGAACCCAGGACCTGAACGCTGCAAAGACAACAGTGCTAACCACTGAGCCACTGTGTGAACACTATGTAATATGGGGTGTCTGAGGTGTTGCTTGCCAATGTATCTCTCCAAGTATTGGATTACGCACTTTGCTATCAGACCCCATTCTTCCTCAAAGATTTTCTTAATTTACTGTCTAGTATGAAATCTCACTGCAAGCCTATTAGGCCACTCTACACTTACCCTCAACAGTAGGGCACCTTTCCACTGCTCCTATTAGTGTAGTTCAGAACTGCTAAACCAAGGATTACAGAGCTGGCCTCAGTAGCCATTTATCTAGCCCAGTCTTACAGGGCTACATAGCCTTCCTTGGGTATAGACACACTACCACTTGTGTCACACACACACACACGCACACGCACACGCACACGCACACGCACACGCACACGCACACGCACACGCACACGCACACACACACACACACACACACACACACACACACACACGCCGCTAGGTTACATGAGTTCTTCGGAATCCTGTGGGAACTGTTACTCAGGGCGACCATAGGCCACAGCTTCTCTCAGGCACAGGATAGAGTCAGTTGCTGACAAGTCAAATTTTACAAAAATGTGTATTCTCTAGAGTTTTTTTTGTGGTAATTCACGCCACAGGAATGGAGCAAAATGGTGGCCAGCTGCAGCCATCGATTTCCTGAGCCACAAAGGGCTGCCAAACTGTAAAAAAAAAAAAAAAAAAAAAAAAAGCATTCCCTCAGTGTGCATTCTGTTTGGCCCCATTTCATATTGCATTCTTGCCCACGTTCAATGGGGCTTGCATCTGTACAGCCCGCAAAACGAAAATCGGGCGTATGCACCGTTGGGGCCATTGTCTATAATGGTGCAGACAGCTAACGTGCTCTGTTGTGCATCACTTTTTCACACCACTGTACACCCAAAAAATGTTTGCCCCCTTTTCCGATTTCTTATTCTTTTGCATGTTTGTCACTCTTAATTAAACTTGTTTTGTGATCTGAAACATTTATTAGACAAAGATAACACAAACACAAAATGCAGTTATTAAATGAAGGTCTTTATTAAGGGAAAAAAAATCAAAACCTACAGGGCCCTGTGTGAAAGTGATTGTTCCCCCTTTAATTTATGTTTTAACTGTGGTTTATCACATCTTTGGGAAGCTGAGCTCAATTTCCCTAGTCACACATGGGTCTGATTCCTGCCACACCTATTCTCAATCAAGAAATCGCTTAAATAGGACCTGCCTGACAAAGTGAAGTAGACCAAAAGATCCTCAAAAGCTAGACCTCATGCTGCGATCAAAAGAAATTCAGGAGCAAATGAGAAACAAAGTAATTGAGATCTCAGTCTGGAAAAGGTTATAAAGCCATTTCTAAAGCTTTGAGACTCCAGCAAACCACAGTGAGAGCCATTATCCACAAATGGCAAAAACATGGAACAGTGGTGAACCTTCCCAGGAGTGGCCGGCCGACAAAAATTATTACCCCAAGAGCGCAGCGACATCTCATCCAAGAGGTCACAAAAGATCCTACAACATCCAAATAACGGCAGGCCTCACTTGCCTCAGTTAAGGTCAGTGTTCATGACTCCACCATAGGAAAGAGACTGGACAAAAATGGCATGCATGGCAGAGTTCTAAGACGAAAACCATTGCTGAGCAAAAAGAACGTAAAGGCTTGTCTCAGTTTTGCTAAAAAAACATCTTGATCGCCAAGACTTTTGGGAGAATACTCTGTGGACTGACAAGACAAAAGTTGAACTTTTTGGGAGATGTAACACAGCATTTCAGAAAAGGATCATCATACCAACAGTAAAATATGGTGGTGGTAGTGTGATGGGCTGGGGCTGTTTTGCTGCTTCAGGACCTGGAAGACTTGCTGTGATAAATGGAACTATGAATTCTGCTGTCTACTAAAAAATCCTGAAGGAGAATGTGGTCATTTATGCAGCAGGACAATGATCCAAAACATCAGCAAGTCCACCTCTGAATGGCTTAAGAAAAACAAAATTAAGACTTTGGAATGGCCTAGTCAAAGTCCTGTTCTTAATCTGATTGAGATGCTGTGGCATGACCTTAAAAAGGCTGTTCATGCTCGGAAACCCTCCAGTGTGGCTGAATTACAACAGTTTTGCAAAGATGAGTGGGTCATAATTCCTCCAGAGTGTTGTAAAAGACTCATTGTTAGTTATCGCAAATGCTTGATTGCAGTTGTTGCTGCTAAGGGCGGCCCAAACAATTATTAGGTTTAGGAGGCAATCACTTTTTCACACAGGACCCTGTAGGTTTGGATTTCTTTTTCCCTTAATAATAAAGACCTTCATTTAAAAACTGCATTTACCTGTGTTATCTTTGTCCAATATTTAAGTTTGTTTTGTGATCTGAAACATTTAGATATGAGAAACATGCAAAAGAACAAGAAATCAGGAAAGGGGCAAACACTTTTTCACTGCACTACTGGCGGTGGACACGCAGACGTAGTAGACTGTGTCTGTCTCCAGTAGGTGTATACGCCCAAAAATGATGCACGTGAGGGCACACGTTGACTCTGTTGGCGCATACTTCCAAATCCCGTTGTGCAGGGGGTACAGATGCAAGCCCGGACGGGATCAGTGAACATGGGCAAGAACGTACTGTGAAAGCACCCTTAAGCTGAAGAGAGTGAGCATGATAGATTCTCCCCGTGATTGCATAGGTTTCCTCTGGTTTTCTTCCACACTCCAAAAACATACTGATAGGGGATCTAGATTGTGAGCTCCAATGGGCACAGGTCCGATAATGTCTGTAAAGCGCTATGGAATTAATGGCACTATATAAGTGAGTAAAATAAAGGGGAATAAGAAAGATGCCAGGAATGGCAGGACAATTGACGACTGGGTTGAGCATTCATCTTTTTTTCTCTTACATCCTAAATTTATTATGCTTTGGGTTTTATGTAGACCATAATAAGGATCACTCAATTAGAAGGAAATAATTTCGTTGTGAATTGAATTTCCATGTAACATCTGCTCAATTTGGCGATTTCGATTCTTGGTACATTTGATTATTTCTATTCCAGATGGAATATTTTTGAGGCGAATGAAAAAAAAAAGTTTTTTTTAAAACAGAATCCGCTTCAGGAAACTGCTTTTTTTTCCTCCTTCTCCTAAAGTGTGATTTTTAAGGCGGTTTTGAAAAATTTTTTGAAGAATATTTTTGTAGCCTGTTGACTTGACTGTTAATTTTGGAGAGGATTCCACAAAGAATCCATGTCCAAGACGTAATGAGAGAATCAATTCTAACAGTCAAATTTGCTTCAAATTTCTCCCAAATATTCAGAATCATAATTTGGGGAGGGGGGTTTGATTTATGCTAATCCAGCAAAATTGTGGCCATTTTGCTTAATTTTGAGGGCTGAGAAGGGCTCCTCGGCCCTTCCCATACCTGTCCCACCACCACCATGTCCTCTGCTCACTACTCTAGAAGTAAAGCTGTCATCAACGTAAAAGGGGGCACTTTGAGCAATGTAAGGTATAAAGGTTTTTTTCACATGTTTCTTCACTCCTTGTTTCCATATATGTTCTTTCGTGGTTTTGCTGCTTTCAGTCTGAATCTATAATGTGCACGTTCCAATAAGAATAGATGAGGAAAACCACTGCATGAACCGGTGTAGCCAAACTTTTCACCGGTCCTGTAAGGGACACATTGCAATTTAAGAAATTAAAGGAAAATCTACCATTCTTCATAAATCCTGTCCCCCGTGCAGCAGTATGTGACTTTTATACCAATCTTTATTCAGTTATGGTAAATATCTCTGCAAATTATCCGCTGTAATTAAACGTCTCTGTTGCAGGGCAGCCTGATGTATTCCATGTTTACATTCTATTGTAATGATGTTCTGAAATATCACATAAATGCCATCAATAAGCCATGTGATGTCATTGCCGCCTTTCCTTTTTAATGATATGTTAATCTACACGTCGTAGAATATTTGATTGGAATTTTAATGAGGTACATAATTTATATTTATAATGCACAGGAAATCTGCGAGACCAAGACAATTAGAAACAAGTACAGTACCAAAATGAAATATTCTCTTTTTTTTTTCTTAAGATGTATATGTCAGTGATACAAGAGCAGGTTTAACAGGGTTTCCAACCTTACCAAGAAAATATCTCTTTAAGATGTGACATCTTGCTTGCTTTCAGTGGGGGTCCAGCTGCATGACCACTGTTAATCAGAAGAACAGTGCAGTGTAGGCAATGTGCAGAAAACTGCAACTCAGCACCAATCCAGTGAATAAAGCAGCGTTGCAACAACCGCACAGAGCCTGTAGGATGGAGAAATATTAAAAACACCCAAAAATATAAAAGTTTAAATCCCCCTCCCTTTTTCCTCAAACATACATAGCAAAATGTTAAAAATAAAACAATAAACATATTTGTGATTGCTGCAGGCGTAATTGCCCAAACTAATAAAATAAAAATAAAAACAGCCCAATTGATGTTTTTGATCCACGCACTTCTTCCAAAAAATGTCATCTCATCACGCAAAAAAAACAAACAATTTATCACACAGCTCCATCAATGGAAGAATAAAACAAAAAAAAAGTTATGGGTCTAAGGAGATGGCGACACAATTTTTTTTTTTTTTTTTTACCAACTTCTGATTTTTTTTAACCACTAAAATATAAACTATACAAGTTTGGTATTGCCGTGATTGTAATGATCAAGAGGATCATGTTAGGTCATTTTTAAGAAACAATGATCACCATGAAAATAAAATCCAAAAATCAATTCTGGAATTACATTTTTTTCCCCATTTCCCCATTTGGAATTTTTTATCTCATTTTTCAGTACATTATATGGTAAAATGAATAGTGCCATTCCAAGCTACAACTTGTCCAGCAAAAATGAGCCCCTATATGGCTGTGTTAATGGGAAAGTGAAAACCTTATGACTCTTGGAAAAAGGGGAAGTAAGAAATGAAAGCCTCTTGGTTTTACGAGAGGGTCCCGTTTAGGGAACACCCCTCTATAACATGTGAAACAGATGACAATGGAACATGACTTGAATGAACTGTGCCATTAGTTTCTTACAATATATTAATGTGAATATATATGGGGATATTCACCTTCTTACTTTGCGATTATTACCATTTGTTCAGACTTTGCATTTCTTCCCCACAGTGACACAGAGACATACACAGCGGAAAGTGTGGATTCTTAAATCATCAGATGTGAATTATTTAGGAGCTGGCCGAGTGTGAAATAAAAGTTGCCATTTCCTGTAAAGTCAGAAATGTGACAATCATTTTATAGCCTATAGTTTTTCAGTGGCGGGATATTGGGAGCAGCTGGTGGTTATTGATGTGTCGTTTCATACGGGATGAATATGAAAAAAAAGTCAGGATTCCGAATTAATATTTTATTCTCGCTAGCTCGCTGGAATCTGCATTTAAATGGGTTGACCTGTGTAGTTGTGAGACACAATAGCCCAGCTGAAATGGCTTTCTCTGCTGGAAGCCTTATTTTGCCTTGCCTTACCTTTCATAAGGGAGTCATGGGAATAACGAGTGAAGGATAAATATCAATGACACAGTGGGGAAAAAAATACTTTCCCTTATTTATTTCCAGTGTTTAAGTTTTTTTTTTTTGTCTCTCCAAAAAATAGATGACATATTGTCCAAAGTTTTAAGTTCCCTTGTGCTGGAGCTGCCACAGATGTCAGTAATGGTCTGTACGGTGGTGGACTTCTCACCATTACCATCAAGTTGAGATACAGAAAACCTTAAGTGGTTATTCCCAAAATGTTAAGTCATTTGTAGATTTTGAGCCCTCGCGGGAAGGGTCCTCTCTCTTCCTGTACCAGTCGGTGACTTCTATTGTCTAAGATTATTGTACTTGTTTTTTTATTATGTACACCCCTTTTCACATGTAAAGCGCCATGGAACAAATGGCGCTATAATAATAAATAATAATTACCAACCCTATTGAGTTATTTGGGAATAACTCTTTAAAACTCCCTCTCTCATAACTTCATTTTCAAAGGAGAAATTGCAGACAACCAGTTAAAGGGATTATCTGCTTTGGACAATTTTGTCAGTAGGGTTCCTAAACCAGGGGTGGACATACTATGTGAGTGTAGCGTCGGCGTCTCTGCCTCCTGTCCGACAGAGACGCCGATCCCCTCACCATCGCGGCTCCGGTCCGGCGTCCTCCGCTCCTCCTTCCGGCTCCCTCGCGGCGCCTGCCCAGGGTGCGCGCACCGCACGCGGATCCCCGGGCACTGCACTTTGGGCGCACATGCTCCCCACCTCTTCAAGGGGACGTGCGCGCCATCCTAAAATGTCCCCGGCCAATGGCCGGAGGACATCTGTTATTTAAGGCACCTCTTCCAAAATGGAGGTGCCTGTGCAAAGTTGTTGTTTGTGTTCCAACACTTGCTCCAGCCCTCAGGTTTCAGCGATGCCCACCAGCCTGTCTATCAGCCGTGACCACCTGTCTGTCTTCCAGCGCTGCCTGCCTACCAGCCGAGCTCATCTGCCAGCCCATCTGCCATCCCTGTCTACTTCGGCTGTCAGTCCCGTGGGAGTCGCCTGCTTTCACGCGAGGTCGGTCCCAGTGTGGCACCTGGTCCACCTTCCCGGTCCCTCCTTGGTTCACAGAATCGACTAAGCCCCCATGTAGCCAGGGTCTGTCTGGGCAGTTACGCCCCTCTGGTCTAAGTTACACTTAGTTACGTCCCTCTGGTCCCTCCTTGTACCACGGCACAGTAGTTCCACCATCCGGACCCGTAACAGATTGCACAGGACATAGAATCCGGTGGCTCCCAGGCTCCCTCGCTTTCAGACCTGTACCAAGAGGTCTCCCGCCAGAGATCTCAACAAGATACGATCCTGTCCTATCTGCAGACTGTTAATTCCCGCTTGGATGCACTGTCTACCCCGGCTGTGCCCGCCTCTAACCAAGCGGCATCCGTTTCTGCGGCACCTAGCTTAGAACCCTGACTATTTGCTCCACCACGCTTTGGCATTGATCCCATTCTATGTTGGGGCTTTGTCAACCAGTGCACGCTGCACTTTGAGCTCCTGGCTTATCAGTTCACTTCTGACCGGGCTAAAGTAGCATTTATCATGTCTCATCTCACTGGAGACACATTGGCGTGGCTCAACGCCATATGAGAGAGAGGGGATTCTCTGGTGTCTAACCTCCAGGCTTTTCTTGTGGCCTTCCGGAGGGTTTTGGATGAGCCCAGCAGCACATCCTCGACTGCCTCCGCTCTTCTTCCTCTACGCCAAGGGAACCTCACAGTGGGCCAGTACGCTGTGCGTTTCCATACCCTTGCGTCTGAACTGGCCTGGAACAACGAGGCCCTGGTGTCTACCTTTTGGGAGGGCCTTTCTGGGCGGATCAAGGACGAACTAGCCGGTCGTGACATACCCACCTCTCTGGACGTCCTGGTGTCTTTGGCCACACGGATCGACATCAGGTTCCAGGAGCGTTCAAAGGAGGTGATCCTTGAGAGAAAATCTCTGCGCCTTGCACCAACCTTCCAAAGGCCAGTGTCTCTACAAGCATCCACCCCAGAAGCTATGCAGGTAGACCAGGTAAAGATGGTCTAGTCTCGCCAGGAGGTCCGCCGCGCCAAGGGAAGATGTTTTTACTGTGGCAGCTCAGAACATTTCATTCGCTCTTGTGCAGAGAGATCGGGAAACTCCAGTGCCTAGGATCTCTTGGAGAGGTCGTCCGGGGCAAAAATTCTTCCTCTCCATCCCTAACTCTGTCTGTATCGATAACCTAGATAAAACACAAAATTTGAGTCCCAAACTGTGAACACCAGCCTAGGGAAGCTTTAAATGTATTATCCAGCTCTAGGAAGGGAGGCCACACACAGGTTTGCACAGAATGCAAAAACTACAAAGAAAAAAACACAAAATTGGCTTGGTTTAAGTTGGTATTCATGCAGCACATAAATGCACAATGGCCATGAATCAGAAAAATCTACAAGAAGTAAAATGAATATAAACCCTGCTGTAAATAAATAAAAAGCAAGTGCATTTAAATAGAATAGGGTTCTTAGTAACACTGTTTTTGTTCAAAAATAGTATATTAGCCATCCCACCATTGACAAGGTGAACCCAATCGGGACGGTTCTACACTGTCTAATATTAAAAACCTTACCATCTGTCAAAGTTGACCTCAATGTGTGAATAACGGCAGACAAAGGACTGAGCCCCAAACTGTGAACACCAGCCTAGGGAAGCTTTAAATGTACTGTATTATCCAGCTCTAGGAAGGGAGGCCACACCCAGGTTTTCACAGAATGCAAAAAATACAAAGAAAAAACACAAAATTTGAGCTTGGTTTAAGTTGGTATACATGCAGCACATAAATGCATGTTTCACATGTTTAATATTAGACAGTGTAGGACCGTCCCGAACGGGTTCACCTTGTCGATGGTGGGATGGCTTATATACTATTTTTGATCAAAAACAGTGTTACTAAGAACCCTATTTTATTTAAATGCGCTTGCTTTTTATTTATTTACAGCAGGGTTTATATTCATCTTGCTTCTTGTAGGTTTTTCTGATTCATGGCCATTGTGAAACATGCATTTATGTGCTGCATGTATACCAACTTAAACCCAGCTCAAATTTTGTGTTTTTGCTTTAATTCTGTGCAAACCTGGACGTGTCTTCCCTTCCTAGAGCTGGATAATACATTTAAAGTTTCCCTAGGCTGGTGAACACAGTTTGGTATTCAGTCCTTTGTCTGCCCTTATTCACACATTGAGGTCAACTTTGACACATGGTAAGGTTTTTAATATTAGACAGTGTAGGACCGTCCCGAACGGGTTCACCTTGTCGATGGTGAGATGGCTTATATACTATTTTTGATCAAATACAATATTACTAAAACCCTATTTTATTTAAATGCACTTGCTTTTTATTTATTTACAGCAGGGTTTATATTCATTTTGCTTCTTGTAGGTATTTCTGTAACGATAACCTGTGGTAAGATACATTTTTTCAAGACTGTCTATCTGGATTCCGGTGCCGCTGGGAATCTCATCCAACAGGCCATTGTGAAGCAGTATCAGATCCCTATTTAACGTCTTTCGGATCCATTAGCGGTTTCCTCCGTGGATGGGAGGCCCCTTTCACAGTCCATCTTGTTTGTCACCAAGCCTGTAGTTCTTCAGATATGAATGCTACACTCTGAGAAAATCTCCTTCTATGTGCTGTCCGGCCTCTCTCACTCTGTACTGCTCAGACTGCCCTGGCTTCAGACACACGAGCCGGTTTTGAATTGGAGTTCGGGAGAGGTGCTCCGCTGGGGTCAGAAGTGTCACCAGACCTGCTTGGTTCCTGTCTGTCCTGCTTGACCTATGTCCAACCAGCTAATTTGCCCGGCTTGCTGGCACCCTACCGGTAATACGCTGACGTCTTTGACAAGAAGGAGGCTGAGACACTACCACCTCATAGACCGCATGACTGTCCTATCGTCCTCATTCCTGGTGCTTCACCACCCGAGGCCAAATTTACCCCCTGTCGTTGGCTGAGACCCGTGCCATGTATGAATACATCGAAGAGAATATTGCTAGGGGATTTATCCAGAAATCTACATCTCCGGCTAGAGCAGGATTCTTCTTCGTCAAGAAGAAGGATGGCTCTTTTCGCCCGTGTATCGACTATTGGGGTCTAAATCAGATCACTATCAAAAACAAGTATCCTCTGCCTCTCATCTCCGAGTTGTTTGATCGCCTCAAGGGCGCCAATGTCTTTACTAAGCTCGATCTCCATGGTACATACAATCGCATCCAGATTCGCCAGGGTGACGAGTGGAAAACGGCATTCAACACTTAGGATGGCCACTACGAGTACCGCATGATGCCCTTCGGACTCTGCTATGCATCAGCAGTCTTCCAAGGACTGGTGAATGACATCTTCCGAGATCTTCTATACTCGTGCGTGGTATTGTATCTGGACGATATCCTGGTGTTCTCTTCTGATCTACCCTCACATCGAAGAGACGTTCGACAGGTATTGCAGAGGCTCAGGAAGAATAGTCTGTTTGCCAAATTCAAGAAATGAGTCTTTGAACAGACTTCTCTTCCCTTCCTGGGATACATAATCTCGGAGACCGGGCTTACGATGGACCCGAAAAAGTGTCTGCCATTCTAAAGTGACCCCAACCTGAGGGGTTGAAGGCTATTCAGCGGTTTCTGGGATTCACTAATTATTACCGCCTGTTCATTCCTCATTTTTACTCCCGGACTGCTCCCATCTCTGCTTTGACCTGCAAAGGGGTTTATCCCAAGGAATGGACTCCTGAGGCGGAAAATGCCTTCGTATCCTTGAAACAAGCCTTCTCTTCTGCCCCGGTGCTTCATCGTCCTGACTGTAACTGTTATTTCTAAAGGTTGACACCTCTTCCTCTGGGGCCGGAGCAGTTCTTATCCAGAAATCCTCGTCCGGGCGAATGGTAACCTGCGGATTCTTTTCCAAGCTCTTCACTCCTTCGGAGCACAATTATTCCATTGGAGATTGAGAATTGCTTGCTATCAAACTGGCGCTGGAGGAGTGGCGATTCTTGCTAGAGGGGGCCTTGCATCCAGTGGTCATCTACACGTACCACAAGAATCTCGCCTACCTGCAGTCCGCTCAACGACTTAATCCTCGTCAGGCCAGATGGTCTCTGTTCGTTGCCCGCTTCAGCTTCACTCTCCATTTCCATCCAGCAGACAAGAATATTAAGGCAGATGCGCTTTCCCGCTCATTCCTGTCTACCGATCAAGAGGAGGAGCCTCTACACATCATTGACCCCTCCAGAATAATGACTGTCGCCCCGCTTGACCTTTTTCATCTTCCTCCTGGTAAGACCTTTGTGGCTGCTCCGGAGAGGAAGAGGATCTTACTCTGGGGTCATTTGTCCAAACAGGCAGGACATGCTGGTCAGAGAAAGACGCGTCTACTAATTTCCCGACATTATTGGTGGCCGACCCTGCGCAAGGACGTTGCAGATTTTGTCTCTTCTTGCTCTTCCTGTGGCCGTAACAAGACACCTAGGCAACTTCCGACTGGTCGAATTCTTCATCTACTAGTTCCTTCCGCTTCGCGGCAACATATTGTGATGGATTTCATCACGGATCTTCCTGTATCGGCCTGTTATACTGTCATTTGGGTGGTCGCTGACCGCTTCTCCAAGATGGCCCAATTCATCCCCTTGCCGAGTCTTCCTTCTGCGCCAGTGCTAGCTAAAGACTTCATCCTTCACATCTTCCGTCTCCACGGCCTACCTCTTTATATTATCTCGGATAGAGGGGTTCAGTTTACTTCACGCTTCTGGAGAGCCATATGTAAGCTGCTAAATGTTGCATTGAATTTCTCTTCGGCTTATCATCCTCAGTCCAATGGTCAGGTTGAGCGTATCAATCAGATCCTCACTAGCTTCCTTCGGCATTTCATCAACGCTCACCATAGCGACTGGGTGGAGCTTCTGCCTTGGGCCGAATTTTCCTACAATAACCATGTAAGTGAATCCTCAGCCAAATCTCCGTTCGTTGTGGTGTACGTCTGGATCCCAATATTCCGTTTCCTGTTTCTACTTCTGTTGACAATTCTGCTGCGGAGTCTCTCATCAGAGACTTTTCGGTGATTTGGGAGGACACTAAAATGGCGCTGCTGCAGTCCTGTGAATGGATGAAGAAACATGCCGATAAGAGACGTCTGGACCTGCCTCTATTCTGTCCGGGGGACAAGGTCTGGCTTTCCTCCAAGTATGTCCGTCTTAAGGAACCTTCATACAAGTTGGGGCCGCGGTTCATCGGCCTTTAGAGATTCTGAGCCAAATAAATCCAGTGGCGTACAAGTTGAAACTCCCTGCCTCGTTACGGATCTCCAATTACTTTCATGTGTCTCTCCTCAAGCCTGTAGTCTTCAATTCCTTCTCTGACGATCCGTGTACCACTCCAGCTCCAGTCTCCGCTGAGGACGTTTTTGAGGTAGAGAGGATTTTGGCCACCAAAAGGGTAATAGGAAAGACTTTCTTTCTTGTGGATAGGAAGGGGTTTGGTCCTGAGGAGAGGTTATGGGAGCCCAGTGAGAACATTCATGCCCCTCTTCTGGAGAGATTTCTTGCAGGCTTGAAGAGGAGGGGGCGTAAATGGGGGAGGGGGTACTGTAGCTTCAGCATTTCTGCCTCCTGACTGGCAGAGACACCGATCCCCTCACCGCTGCGGCTCCGGTCCGGCGTCCTCTGTTCCTCCTTCCGGCTCCCTTGCCACTTCTGCCCAGGGTGTGCGCACCATGCGCAGATCCCTGGGCACTGTACTTAGGGGGCGCGCGTGCCATCCTAAAATGTCCTCGGCCAATGGCCAGAGGACTTCTGTTATTTAAGGCACCTCCTCCAAAATGGAGGTTCCGGTGCAAAGTTGTTGTTTGTGTTCTAACACTTGCTCCAGCCCTCAGGTTTCAGCCATGCCCGGCAGCCTGTCTATCAGCCGTGCCCGCCAGCCTGTCTATCAGCCGTGCCCGCCAGCCTGTCTATCAGCCGTGCCCGCCAGCCTGTCTATCAGCCATGCCCGCCAGCCTGTCTATCAGCCATGACCACCTGTCTGTCTACCAGCCGATCTCATCTGCCATGCCTGTCTGCTTTGGCTGTCAGTCTCGTTGGAGTTGCCTGCTCTCACGCGAGGTCGGTCCCAGTGTGGCACCTGGCCACCTTTCCTGATCCCTCCTTGGTTCGCGGAGTCGACTAAGCCGCCATGTAGCCAGGGTCGGTCCGGGTAGGCACTTAGTTACGCCCCTCTGATCCCTCCTTGTACCACGGCACAGTGGTTCCACCATCCGGTCCCGTAACAGTGAGCAACCTGTGCAACTGCACAAAGGACCTCTAGGCAAGAAGTCCCAAAAATAATAGTGGTTCACTACATAACTTGTAAGGGTCTATATTTACTGGAGGGCTATAAATGAGGTGTTCTGTGGCTACCACCAAATTGGAATCAGCAGTTAGGAATTAAGATGCTCATATAACATTTAAAGGGAACCTGTCACCAGGTTTTCCGTATATAAAGTAGGTCACCACCATTAAGGCCTTTTTTTTTTTTTACAGCATACTGGAATGCTGTAAAAAAAAGTCCCCAATCCCAAAAAAGACCTTTTATTATACTCACAGACAGGGCGGTCCAGTCTGATAGGCATCTCTGGTCGTTATCTAGTGCCTCCTCTATTCTTGCGATCGCCATCCTCTTTCCCTGGTTCGTGTGGATGATGTGTCCTACATCATCCACACAGTGTCCCCATTGTGCTTCTGCGCAGGTGCACTTCTCTCTGCCCCTGTGCTGTTGTGTTTGTCAAAGATTAGCCCGGGAAGGTCACGCAGAACCACCCGCTGTGATCTTTGCGTCGAACAGCTCTCTGCTGCCTCCTATTGTCCGGACAATTACACGATTGACTGATGATTAACGGAGCAGGCCGCCGGCTGTTTCTACTACTAGGCCGGTTATTGGGAAACTAACATTGAGCGTATGGTATATACACCTCCGATTCCAACGCATGGAATATGTACAGTGCCTACAAGTAGTATTGAACCCCCTGCAGATTTAGCTGGTTGACACATGCGGAATTAACTTGGCATTGTGACATTTGTACTGTAGATCAGCCTGGAAGTGGGAAATGCACTGCAGCAAATATTGGTTTTTTTTTTTTTTTTTTTAAAACGTTAAAAGTTAATTCAGAGTGTCATTTATTATTCAACCCCTCAAACCACAAGAATTCTGTTTGGTCCCCCTAAAGTATTAAGAAGTAGTTCAGGCACCAAGAATAATGAGCTTCACATGTGTGGATTAAAGATCTCTTTTGCCAGCCTTTTCTGACTATTTAAGACCCTCCCCAAACTTGTGAACAGCACTCAGACATGGTCAACATGGGAAAGACAAAGGAGCATTCCAAGGCCATCAGAGACAAGATCGTGGAGGGTCACAAGGCTGGCAAGGGGTACAAAACCCTTTCCAAGGAGTTGGGCCTACCTGTCTCCACTGTTGGGAGCATCATCCGTAAGTGGAAGGCTTATGGAACTACTGTTAGCCTTCCACGGCCTGGACAGCCTTTGAAAGTGTCCTCCCGTGCCGAGGCCAGGCTTGTCCGAAGAGTCAAGGCTAACCCAAGGACAACAAGGAAGGAGCTCCGGGAAGATCTCATGGCAGTGGGGACATTGGTTTCAGTCAATACCATAAGTAACGTACTCCACCGCGATGGTCTCCGTTCCAGACGAGCCCGTAAGGTACCTTTACTTTCAAAGCGTCATGTCAAGGCTCGTCTACAGTTTGCTCATGATCACTTGGAGGACTCTGAGACAGACTGGTTCAAGGTTCTATGGTCTGATGAGACCAAGATCGAGATCTTTGGTGCCAACCACACACGTGACGTTTGGAGACTGGATGGCACTGCATACGACCCCAAGAATACCATCCCTACAGTCAAGCATGGTGGTGGCAGCATCATGCTGTGGGGCTGTTTCTCAGCCAAGGGGCCTGGCCATCTGGTCCGCATCCATGGGAAGATGGATAGCACGGCCTACCTGGAGATTTTGGCCAAGAACCTCCGCTCCTCCATCAAGGATCTTAAGATGGGTCGTAATTTCATCTTCCAACAAGACAACGACCCAAAGCACACAGCCAAGAAAACCAAGGCCTGGTTCAAGAGGGAAAAAGTCAAGGTGTTGGAGTGGCCTAGTCAGTCTCCTGACCTTAACCCAATTGAAAACTTGTGGAAGGAGCTCAAGAATAAAGTCCACATGAGACACCCAAAGAACCTAGATAACTTGGAGAAGATCTGCATGGAGGAGTAGGCCAAGATAACTCCACAGACCTGTGCCGGCCTGATCAGGTCTTATAAAAGACGATTATTAGCTGTAATTGCAAACAAGGGTTATTCCACAAAATATTAAACATAGGGGTTGTATAATAATTGACCCACACTTTTATGTTTTAAATTTATTAAAATTCAACTGAGCAACATAACTTTTTGGTTTGTAAGATTTATGCTTCTGTTCATAAATCCTACTCTCGTTTGCAGTTTGAAGGCTCTAACTTATTTGCATCTTATCAAACCAGCTAAATCTGCAGGGGGTTGAATACTACTTGTAGGCACTGTATATACCCCCGTACAGTCACTGCTAACTCCACGATAACCCAAGAAAAATTACTAGCTGCCATCTCCAGTCATTTTTGGAGGCCTGGTAGGTAGCGTATGGGATCGAGACGCAGTTCACAGAACAAAAGGAACAAAACTATTAAATTTTATATTTAATCCAAAATGAGGCAGTGTTTATGAAAAGTATACAAAAGATTTAACAAAGGGGGCAAAACAATGCAGCATATACAATTACAAAAATTAAAAGGGATTAACAAAAGAACTTACTACGCAGCTTCAAGAGATGAGTCAACTTAGCCGAAGGAGAGCACTTTGCTTGCAGGCGTTAAAGCATACACAACGTGTATCTCTCTGCAGGAACGCAGATTATAATTTGGCTTGATCTTTTATCAGCCCCTGAGTTCCACCCACACTCCCCATGCTGACCTCACGTCGACCGGGTTGTGGGCTGTCCTCAGCTCTTCAGGATTTTACGGTATGTCCAATTTATGCGATAACTCCTCTCCGGATGATCACAGAAATTCGAGATCGCCACCATATTTTTTATTAGGATTTTACTGTTACCCAGAGACCAAGCATGACCTGGCTGTTGTCAGCAGTCTGCCCACTATTGATTTGTGGCTGATAGGCAGGGGTTACAGTTATGAGAAAATATGCATCTTCTTCCCTGATAAGCCCTGAAGCTGAAAATGTATGTCTTATGCAGGGGCATTTATGCATATAGCATTTATGCATACTTTATCAAAGTGCCATAGTTTATCAAAGTGCCTCGGCAGTTAGATATGGCAAATCTAATGTTCATCTTTCTTCTCTTTTTACAGGTATATATATCTCATTCCTCTGCTGTGTGTTACCCCTTCTGAAATCTGCATTGTACCTCCATGTTATTTGCAATGCTCTGCAGCTAATCACTGGTATATATATCTCATTTCTCTGCTGTGTGTTACCCTTTCTGAAATCTGCATTGTACCTCCATGTTATTTGCAATGCTCTGCAGCTAATCACTGGTATATATATCTCATTCAGCTACGGTATTTAATCCATGATACTTTAAGGTCATCACACTTACTTTAACAGTTTATGATCCATGTTGAGTTGCCAGTCTGTTTTCTTTATGCTGTTTCATTGTCTTCTGTTGTCTTAAGCTAGATGATTGATTGCTAACGAGTTAAATCTGTGTAGATCTAAGCAGATACATCCCTATGTTGAGACATAGTCAAGGGGCAGCATTTATGGGGGGGGGGGCATTTATGCATATAGCATTTATGCATACTTTATCGAAGTGCCATAGTTTATCAAAGTGCCTTGGCAGTTAGATATGGCAGTTGGTCAGGGCAGGAGACAGGTAAGACATGCAAGACAATTAAACAAACTTGCTTCCAGGTCATCTGTTTTGCAAACAGTATTCACCATTTGTATTTGTGCCATTTACATTCTGGCTGCTACAATCATCCACATTCATGGCTCTCCCAAAAATTCTGCACATTTCATCCATATTCATCAACCCCTCTCTCCTCCCTTCTCCTATGTACAGCTGTCATGCTCTCTTCACAATGTTATACCATACAGATACATTGATTCCCACCATACAACACAGGAAACGCTCTCAGAAATCACTCAACCATCTGCTCACTCTCTATATTCTCCTTCTCTTAGTCGCAGGTGATATTTCTCCTAATCCAGGACCCTCCAGTAATAATAACACTTACCCTTTCCCTGTTACATTCAGAAAACCTGCTTATCTTATTAATATTCCTTGCATGCCTTCTGTCTCTTTCAACTGTGCCCTTTGGAATGCGCGCTCAGCATGTAATAAACTCTCTTACATCCATGACTTTTTCCTCTCTTATTCCCTCAACCTTCTAGCTCTCACCAAAACTTGGATCCAGCAGTCGGGCACCACAGCCGCTGCTGCTCTCTCATATGGTGGCCTACACTTCTCTCATACCCCGAGACCTGACCACAGATCTGGTGGAGGTGTTGGTCTGTTTCTTTCAAAAAAATGTACTTTTCAGGTTATCCCCAAAGTACTCTCCCTTTTCTTCCCTTCTTTTGAGGCCCACACAGTCAGACTCTACCGGCTCTTCTCCCTGCGAGTGGCGGTTGTCTATCGCCCTCCAGGTCCCTCCCATCAGTTCCTGGATCACTTTGCTGCCTGGCTTCCAAATTTTCTATCCTGCGACATCCCCACTCTAATCATGGGAGATTTTTACATCCCAATTGGAGATCCCCTTTCCCCATCTGCCGCTCATCTTTTATCGCTAACCTCCTCCTTTGGCCTTTCACAACTTGCTAATTCTCTTACACATGAAGACAGGAACACATTGGACCTGATCTTCTCCAGGCTTTGCTCAGTACATGGCTTTACTAATTCTCCCCTTCCACTCTCTGACCATAATCTTCTTTCATTCTCTGTCAAGAACTGTGACTCTACTCAAGAAACCCCCACTTTCCACACTTATAGAAATATACACGCCATTAACACCCAGAGATTTATGAAAAAGTTGCAATCATCATTGGCCCCAATCTCCTCCCTCTCATGTCCCAACTCTGCATTGAAGCATTATAACGAAATATTGCTATGCGCCCTGGATGAAGCCGCACCTCCTACACAAAGAACAATTCGGCATAGACGGCAATAGAGATGAGCGGTGTTCGACTCGAACTGTTCACCAATCTCAAATTCGAGCTGTTTTGGGCGGTGTTCGAGCCGTTCGACGAACACGAACGATTTGAAAAAAATCCGGCTGTTCGAGGTTATGTTTGATAACTGTTCGTGCACCAAAATCGTAACTGTATTTTTTCACAGTAACGCTGTTAATCAATGTTAATACACAGTTTGAGTGTACAGCGGGCGGGGGGAGGGGCAGGGGATGGATCTCTGCAGAAATAATGAAGATCTCCATTTTTTTTTTCTTTCCCACATTTACAGTGGGGAGGTGCAGTCTGTCAGCCTATCAGCAGCGCACACATGCAGCGAAGTGCATTTTTTCACACAAGCAAGGGCATGTGTCATTGGCTGTGTATGTCACATGTCCTTGCCCTATAAGACCCAGCCATTTTCCACGTCGCCACCATTTTCTCACTGCTGCAGCTGAGTGTTAGACGGCACCGCTGCTGCTGTGGGCGCTATACTTTCTAACTGTGTGAATTGCAAGCGAATTTGCTCTTAAATAGACAGATAGGTTGGGAGTAGGGACTAGTTGTAATTGCAGCCCTTTTGAGGGCTAGGTTACAGCATTTCCTAGGACTTTTTGCCAGGCAGGTCTGTTTTAATGCTGTGCAAGTGTTTTTCACAGCATTTGGCTAAATCTAGCTAAGCAAATCCTTTTGGGCCTCTTGCAGTGTGTGTTAGTCAGTGGAGTAGCCTATCTGTGTTGCAAGCTACACCACCTGTGTATGTAATACGAATTTTTTACTGCACCTAGCCAAGTAAAACCTTTTGGGTATAGTAGCAGTGTGTGGTACTCAATCTATTAGGCCATCTATACTAAGCTCCACCAGCTTTGAAATTAATAATAATTTTTAGCTGCATCTAGCCCGGAAAATAATTGTGGGCATAGTAGCAGTGTGTGGTACACATTGTATTAGGCCATCTATACCAACCTCCACCAGCTTTGAAATTAATAATAATTTTTAGCTGCATCTAGCCCGGAAAATAATTGTGGGCATAGTAGCAGTGTGTGGTACTCATTGTATTAGGCCATCTATACCAAGCTCCACCAGCTTTGAAATTAATAATAATTTTTAGCTGCATCTAGCCCCGAAAATAATTTTTCTTCCCAATAGTGGTAGCAATAGAAATATGGGGCGCGCCTGGCTAACAAAAATATACGCTTCACAACAAAAAAACACCAGCCTAGCGCACTGCATTAATAAGATGGCATCATCGTCTCTCCCAGTGCTAGGCCTACTACGCCGGCTAGCATTCCTGTGCCTAAAACACAATGTATGGGTCCGCACTAGCCACGATGCTGAGGGGTCTAACGCTGCTGCTAACGCTTTATCACAATTCAATTGACAGATTTTCACAGAGCTCCTCCCCAACGCCCACCCATCGGGCAACAGTTGCCCACCCTCCCTATGGGATCTAGTGGCGAATAGTTGATGCCATTAATCAGAGCGTCAGTTGCCCCGTCGACGTGGCAAGCATACGGTAAGGCATGGGAAGAGTGGAGATGACTAGTAGCAGGCAGACGGGTTGACCAATGTGAACAAGCCAGATTACAAGTCACCATAGAATTTCTCCACCAGCTAATGATGAGGGGCATATCAGGGGCGTCAGCGCAGCAGTGTCTGACCGGAGTAGCATTTCACTTCCAACTACTGAATTGGGGAGATGTGACAAAGAGATTCATCATCAGACAATCCATAAAAGGGTGGAAAAGGGGTCAGCCAAGTCAGGAGTGTAGAGGTTCCGTCCCGTGTCACTAAAACTGATTTCTCACATCATATCCCTAACACCATTAACATGACACTCACAATTTGAAGCAACATTACTGTCTACTGCATTTGCGATCGCCTTCTTCGGGGCGCTATGCATAAGCGAATTAGTCCCTCAATCCAAAATTACCACCAGTGGAGGCTTATTACACCAGGACGTAGTCATAGCCAATAATGCAATACGTCTACGCATACGCAAATCGAAAACGGTTCCAGCGGGCAGGGGCACTTGGGTACTTCTACAAACCACAAACGGTACACTGAGTCGGGTAACAATAGTAAAAACATATATAACCATCAGATCACAAAGTAATTTCTTCCTATCACACATTGATGGAACGCCATTATCAAGATACCAGTTCCAAGCTATATTTAATAAATGCATAACATCGGCAGGGAACCACCCCAAAGATTACGGGACACACTCATTCCGCATAGGCGCGGCCACGGAAGCACCAAGAGCAGGACTGTCAGAAACGGAAGTTCAGAGGATAGGGAGATGGCGATCCACGTTTTTGGCGAGATACATAAGACCGGACTTGTTATCCTAACGTGGTTTGTTTCTTTTACAGGTGACGCTAAGCCAACAGTGTGGGTGATAGGCCACTCGTATATATATTGGGCAGAAAAAAGGGCGAAAGTCCGCCCAGGCGGGAGGAAATTAGAGTTTCATAACACATATTTCAACTGGAGAGGTATTAGAGGCCTGCAATGGCCACAGGTACTAATGGAGGTAATTAAGGTAGGGAGAGAGGCAAGAGGTCTGGTCATCTTAGTTATACAGGCCTGGGGAAACGACCTAGGTCATCACAAGAGCGCATAACTAATGGCAATAATGAAACTAGACACTGAGTGCTTCAGAGAATTTTTCACAAAACTAACTATAGTATGGTCAGAGATTGTGCTGATAGCGGTATGGCAAGGTGCGTGAGACATCACTACCATCGAACGGACAAGGCAGGTAATAAATATTCGGATGGCAAAATTTAGAAGAGACAGAGGCGGTGTAGTGATACGACACCGACAACTGGAAGGAGATAAAGCAGGCCTCATACGGCCCGATGGTGTTCACTTAATGGATTTTGGACTGGACATATTCCTGTCAGGACTCCAGGACGGAGTGGAACAAGCGTTAAGAGTGATGGATGGGGGTCAGAGTCCTGCATACGAGTACGCAGGATCCTCCGTGGCCTGGAAATAGAAAGGACATGTTGGAGAGTTACACTTGTTGGCCAACTTGCCAGTGTGGAGACCCAGGGCATGCTGCAACAAGCTGAATTATTTTAGAAATAAAATGCCTTTCTAATGGAATGAGTATAAAGAGTTAATAAAGCTGAGACCGATCCTCACCCATCCAGTTGTAAGAGTTACATTATTGTATTGTCAAGGAAAGGGGGGCGGTAGGGGGGCTGAGCGTCTGGGTTTGGTTGGGGGTCCCTACAGTCTGCCTAGGCTAGATGCAGTTAAAAATTCTTATTAGATACACAGGCGGTGTAGCTTGCTTCAGAGCTGGGCTACTACGCTGACTAGCAGACACTGAAGCTTTGGAGCAGACCTCTGAGTAAACAGCTCTTCAGACTCAACCATCTGTGTTACCCCAAGCCATAGTGTATGTAGTTTCTTACGGTTAAAAGGGGGGGGGGGGGCGACCCAACCCACCTGGAATTGACGATGCCAACATCACGTAAAACACAGCAAGGGGACTCCAAAAAGAGTCTCCATTTTTTCCAAAAATTGTGGCACAGACACCACTTAAGTGGCATCAATTGCCCCAGAGTTGCTTAAAACGGTTGGTGAGGTGATTTTACAAAATCCTCAAGCTTTTAGTCTCCCCAGGATGACCCAGGGGTAGAAAAGTCCTCGCGGATCCATGATTTGCTCATCTTTATGAATGTGAGTCTGTCTACATTCTCAGTGGACAGCCGCGTGCGCTTATCTGTCAGCACACCACCAGCAGCGCTGAACACACGTTCAGAGAGAACGCTGGCTGCAGGGCATGACAAGATCTCCAAGGCGTGAGTGGCAAGCTCCAGACATTTTTCCAGATTAGAAGCCCAAAATGAGCAAGGGTCCAGTGACACAGTCATGGCTTCGATGTTCACTTGGAGATACTCCTGTACCATCCTCTCTAGGCGTTGACTATGTGTCAGACTTCTTGTATCCTGTGGCCTTGCAAAGGATGGTCTAAAAAAGTGGTGAAACGATTCCACAAAATTGCTGTTATCAGCAGATACTGTGTTACTGTTACGGTTTGAGTGATGAAGACTCGACAGTCCCACGGTTGGCAAGTTAGAACTGTGAGATTCACTACGTGGACCACTGGTGTTTTGTGGAAAAGCACATGTAAGATTCTACAACAGCCTCTGCTGATACTCCTGCATGCGTGAATCCCTTTCAATGGCAGGAATTATTTCGGCAAATTTACTTTTGCACTGGGGATCTAAGAGTGTGGCAACCCAGTAGTCGGGATTACTTCAAATTCTGACAATCCGAGGGTCATGTTGCAGGTAGTGCAGCAAGAAGGCACTCATGTGTCTTGCGCATCCAGGAGGACCAAGTCCTTGTTGTGTTGGTAGCGAGGTAAGAATCATGCTTCCTTCCTCTGCCCTCTCCCCCCAACCTCGCACAACAGAAATGTGATCAAGGTCTTCCTCATCTGATGAGTCTTCCATGCCCATCGCCAGTTCGTCCTCCACTTCTTCCTCGGCTCCTGCACCTTCCTCCACAGTTTGGCTGCTACCATGCGCCCTGGTTAATCCCTCTCCCCCACCCTCCCATGCCTGCCGCCTTGGTGCTGCCGACCGTCTGGACCTTGGAGATGTTATCCCTTCCGCATACGACTCCTCCTCTACTTCCTCCACCTCCTCTTGTCCCACCACCTGACTCCGAATTCTGTTTAACGTGTGCTCCAGCATGTAAATCACCGGAATAGTCATGCTGATAATGGCATCGTCAGCACTAAACATCTTCGTCGCCATTTCAAAACTGTGCAGAAGGGTGCATAGGTCCCTGATCTGAGACCACTCCTGCAGCGTGATTTGCCCCACCTCTGGATCTCGTTGGCCCAGGCTATACTTCAGAACGTATTGCACCAGGGCTTGTCGGTGCTGCCACAGTCGCTGCAGCATGTGCAGAGTTGAATTCCACCCTGTCGGCACATCGCATTTCAGCCAATGAACTGGCAGGCCCAACGACTTCTGTAGAGATGTAAGTCGCTGAGCTGCGGGATGCGAACGGCGGAAGTGAGCACACAGCGACCGTGCCCTCTGAAGAAGGCCATCTAGTCCGGGATAGTGGGCTAAAAATTGCTGGACAACCAGGTTCAACACGTGAGCCATACAAGGCACGTGTGTGACATTGCCCCGGCGAAGGGCCGCACCCAGGTTTGCAGCATTGTCGCACACGGCCTTCCGAGGTTGCAGGTCCAGTGGAGACAACCATTCATGAAACTGGGTCTCCAGAGCTCACCACAACTCCTCAGCTGTGTGACTCACATTTCTCAGACATTTCAAAGTAAACACCGCCTTATGCCGTTGAACCCTGCTGCCAGCATAGTAAGGAGGTGTGCAGGATTCCTTCTGCGCAGTTAGAAGGCGGGTGGCATTACCAGACAGGCTTTGGGTGCAGGTGGAGGACCGCGAGGAGGTTGAGGAGGCAGAAGCAGTGGAGGAACTTCTAGATAAAGAGGATTGACGCACAACTCGTGGGGACGGCAAGACTTGGACAGCAGCCCCTTGTCCTGCTATCACCATAGTTACCCAGTGCCCAGTCAGCGACATGTAACGCCCCTGTCCATGCCTACTCGTCCAAGTGTCTGTGGTGAAATGCACCCTGTCACACACATAGTTTCTCAAAGAAGCGGTGATGTTGTGTGCGACATGCTGGTGTAGCACAGGCACACCTTTCTTTGAGAAGTAGTGCCGACTGGGCATCTGGTACTGGGGCACTGCGACAGACATAAGGTCTCGAAAATCCTCTGTGTCCACCAGGCGGAAAGGCAGCATTTCTGTAGCCAAGAGCTTGCAGATGGTGAAATTCAACCTCTTAGCTTTGTCATGGCTAGGAGGAAATGGTCTTTTACTTGTCCACATCTGAGGGACCGAGGGCTGGCTGTTGTGCTTAGACGGGGTTGAGTAGGGTGTCCCCGGCAAACTGCCGGTCTGTGAGGAAGATGCAGGCGGAAAAGTTAGGTTGCCTTGATCCAAAGGTGGTACTCTCGATGTCGGAGAGCGCTCAACACCAGCTGGTGTTTCCACTTCCAAATGAAATGATGACCTGCCAATCACAGTGGCTGTTGCGGGTAAAGAGGTGGCAGGTCTGCATCCAAAAACATGTGTGACTGCTGTCCCCCCAGTCACAGAAGATGAAGAGGCTGTGGATGCACAAGATGGGGCATACGGTGGTTGGCCCGGCCCGCTAGGCCGCATTGTAGCACAGTGAGCTTCCCACTGCAACTTATGCTTCATATCCATGTGACGGTTCATGCATGAAGTACTCAAACTATGGATTTTTTGGCCTCTACTTTGCTTTTGGTGACAAATATTACAGATAACATGAGTTGGGTCATCCTTATCGATCTGAAAAAATGCCCAGGCTATGCAAGGCTTAGAGCCCATGCGACCTGAAAAGCCACCACGACTTGTGGTCAGAGGCAGAGTTGTGGTTGAGGATGCAGTTGTTGACGTGCTTCCAGTACTCCGTCTCTGTCCAGGAAGGCGCAACCTAACCTCGTCGTCAATAGCTTCCTCCTCCACCTCCTCTGCTGACCTCATCTCTTGGCTGACTGTGGGTTGACAGTAAGTGGGATCTCCAACCTCGTCATCATCACCCTGTGTGTTCTCACACCCGTCGTCCTCAGAGCCAACCTCTTCCTGCCCTGACCGAAAAGTCAAGTTGTCGCTCCAATCAGGTATTTGAGTCTCATCATCGTCTTCATCATCGTCTCCACCAACAGGAGTTACAGTTTGGGAACGAGGGTCTACATTATGCTCAGAACCTTCTTCCTGGAGGAGAGCCCACTTAAAGGAGCACTTGATATCCGTCGAAGCACCTGCTGTTTTTGTGCCTCATCTGGAATTTGTAGCGATGGGCGTGTCCGTAAGAAAGGGATCGTATCACATTGTCCACGAAAAGAAGTAGACATCTTAGTTTGGCTGGAAGATGGTCTTTCTTCTGCAGATGTTACTCCCCCCACTGCAGGGGGGCTCAACCCACCAGCGGACAGGCACCAGTATTGGGAGAGGGGGGCTGGCCGTCAGGGTCCACCGCGGCTCTGGCACAAACCCGGCGACACGGAGGTCGCACGGGCAGGAATGGACTGGCCGTGTCGGCTTCGCACTCCAGCATAGTCCCTCTGCCCGCTCGCGCCCGTAGCCTCAAAGGGATGCGCAAGCGGCTTTTCTTCCCAGGGCTGTTCCCCGCCCAGCAGGAACGTGGGGGAGCTCAGGTCGGCCTTCCACTGTACTCCCTAACCTCCCTCGCCCTCTTTCCTTCTTCCGTTCTCCATCTAACCCCTCGGCTTTGTGGTGTCCGCTCTCCCTCCAGCTCTCTCCTTCTCACAGGTGGACTACCGCGTGTATTCACACTGTGGCAAATCTTTTGGGCCCAGGCATAAGAAGTTGTCGAGGTAATGGATAATATGTGCCCCCTTAGAAACGTCCATTACAACCCATTCGAGGAAGCAACTAAACGCCTCAAATAGTGAGCAGGATCTGGAGCACCCCATGGGCAAACAGCGATCTATATAGTATGCTCCTTCCCAGAAGCAGCCCAATAGGTGGACACTATTCGGAGGCACAGGTAGTAAGTAAACGGAACGTCGCATCAATGTCTGTTTTGGCCATTAGGGTGACCCTTCCCAACTTCTTGATCCGCCTGATTGCCTTGTCAAAGGATGTACAGTATATACTACTGTACTTGGTTCCACATCGATGTTGTCGTTTACTGACCTGCCCCTTGGATATGACAAATGGTGGATTAGTCCGAATGTATTGGGTTCCGTTTTTGGCACAACTCACAACGGGGATACCACTACGTCTTGTAAGGAAAGTGTTCTGAATGGAAACGCCATTCTACCTAAAGATATTTCTTTTTTTAATTTTCTTGTCACGACGTCTGGGTGTTGGTAGGCTGATTTTAGATTTTTACTCCAGCCTTTCTTGATTTTAGAAGGGCATGACATGCCTATATCTGTGTCTCCCCCTCTTTTTACTCCTCCACCTCTTTTCTTTTCGCATGACTATATGTACTTGTCACTTTTCCATGTGTTAGTTGTGTCTTCTGAGCAGTTTGTCAGCTTTTGGACACCTTTGAATGTGTTTTCTATGTGTTTCTATGTGTTTTTGTTTGCCTGCCATTGGTTTTAACGGTGTTCGACGGTGTTCGACGAACAGTTCGGCGAACATACCGGTGTTCGACGAACCAAACCGAACCCGAACACTACAGGGGTGGCTCAACTCTAGACGGCAACAACCCTGGCACACGCCGCAAACACGTTTTTTCCAGCGGTGCTCCAGGTGAAAATCTAATCTGCCCGAAGATTTCCTCCATTATAAATTTATGCTGAAAACATATAACTCTGCCCTTCACCTCTCCAAACAAACCTACTTTAACAACTTCATCATCTCACTTTCCAATAATCCTAAATGCCTCTTTGACATGTTTCACTCTTTCCTCAATCAAACAGCACAGGCCCCGACCACTGACTTCAACGCTGACGATCTGGCCAATTATTTGAAAGAAAAAATTTACCATATCCGACAGGAAATTTTCTCCCAATCTCCAAATATTATGCATGCCCCCCCCCACATTGTATCTTGCTCATGTTCTGACTTCGAACCAGTCACGGAAGATGAAGTGATCAAGCTCCTTGCATCTTCTCGCCCTACCACCTGCACCAGTGACCCTATTCCCTCACATCTCCTTCAGTCCCTTTCTCCAGCTGTCACCACTCACCTAACTAAAATTTTCAACCTCTCCCTCTCATTTGGTATCTTTCCCTCTTCTTTTAAAGATGCCAGCATACATGCATTACTTAAAAAACCATCCCTTGACCAGAACTGCACGGCCAACTACAGACCTGTTTCCAATCTTCCCTTTATCTCTAAACTCCTGGAACGCCTGGTCCATTCCCGTCTAATCCGCTATCTCTCAGATAACTCTCTTCTTGACCCTTTACAATCTGGTTTCCGCTATTTACATTCTACTGAAACTGCCCTCACTAAAGTCTCTAATTATCTACTAACAGCCAAATCTAATGGTCACCACTCCCTACTGATTCTCCTGGATCTCTCTGCAGCATTCGACAATGTGGATCATCAGCTCCTCCTCACTATGCTCCGCTCTATTAGCCTCAAGGACACTGTTCTCTCTTGGTTCTCCCCCTACCTCACTGACCACTCCTTCTCTGTGTCTTTTGCCGGCTCCTCCTCCTCTCTCCTTCCCCTTACCGTCGTTGTTCCGCAAGGATGAGTCCTAGGCCCCCTTCTTTTCTCCTTATACACCGCTCCTATTGGACAAACAATCAGCAGATTCGGTTTTCAGTACCATCTCTATGCTGATGACACCCTCTTCTCCGGACATCACCCCTGGGTGATGTCACAAACTCAGGGCGGATAAGGTTACATTCTGCGCCGGTGCCCTTGAGTCCAACAGTAGCGGTGCTGCCCACAGTAACCGGTTGTAAATTTTCACATGCCCTCTCAAACGCCCCACCTCCAAAAAGAATAGCTGCACTAGGGCCTTGGGCCTCAGGTGTGGGGTACATCTTCTGCCTCTCCAGGCAGACTAGGCAGATGTGACCAATTAGGTCGCAGGTATAGCACCAGCGGGAATCAGATGCAGGCTGGGTGCTGAAAGATGGGGCAGGACAGGACTTCCAGAAGATCGGCTAGCAGGGGCACTGGGAGTGGTTGTTGCAGGGCTGTTTAGTCGGTAACCCAGACCTCCGACTCCGACTCCTCAATTTCCATGACACCGACTGCACGACTCCGACTCCCTCATACATGGCTCATGTTTAAGTGATAAATTTACTGTAGCATAGATTCATCTCAGCTAAAAGTCTAGACCCTTAGATCAGGAATAGGACAGACATTTATAGGACATTTCATAACTTTCCCAAATTCTTATGAAAAAATATTCCCCACAAACTGCATTGAAATACTGTATCCAGTTTATTATATATTTTATGAGTTGGAGTCGGTCCATTTTATACCGACTCTGACTCCACCAAAATGGACATCGATTCTGACTCCATGACTCCGAATCCACAGCCCTGGATTGTCCTCTTACCCCCTTTCCAAATGGCGACAGCTGTGACTCGCCCCCAGAGCCGTTGGGTACTCGGCAGCCGGGCCTATGGATGCCGATGGGGGATATCATGGTGACTGGCCCGGTCCGTGGCCCAGGGCGGTCAACAAAAAGGGGAATTATTTATAGGGGATTTGTAGAGTGTTCGTGACGCCACCTGTGGAATGCGGCCAAAGGGAGCCGCCGCTGCGGAGCAGTCCTCCGGAGCTGGTGTTACGGCAGCAGGGATGGTGTGGCTCTCCAGCTATCAGGGCAGTGTAGGTGTTGTTGGTTGCGCTGGGCGTTGTAGTGCCGGGAAGTGAAGATGGCGCAGCTGAAATAATGGACGGAGGCAGTAAGGTGCAGTCATCCGAGTCTTTACTCACAGTTCTTTTGAAAGTTCCACTGGTGCACTGTACGGGTGCCAGCCTCCCACATCGCGCTGCGCTCACCAGGCAGGGGTTCAGCTCTTCCCCAGGCAGATTAGGAGCACCTGACGGAACCCCGCTTTCTTGTGTTCCTAGCTAGACCGTCTTCACACTGGGTCTTCTCCCTCCTGCCCTCCGCTTCCCCACTCTCAATCCCGCTCGGGTGCTCTGAGGTCCCTCCTGTCTTGCTGGAGTTCCCAGACCTGCTTGACCCTCACGGAGATTAGAATAAGGCTGCGGCAACTGGTCTATGAAAGCCAGAAGCCTCCGGTTTTTCCAGCGTAGTGTTGAATGTGGGTGTTGGGGTTCCGGGCAGCACTCTCTTCTTACCTGAGAGAAGGAGACACCACACCTCTTGGTGAGGTGCAGTACCTCTGTGGTGACTGAACCCTCAGGGGCGCCACAGCTGACTACCGCACCTCAGGCATATGGTTGGCCTCATAGGCATCTGCGATCTGTGCGGCCTTGGCGGCCTCCTTTGGCTCCTGGTCCAGCATGAACTATCGCACCTCCACAGGGCAAAGATTAAGAAACTGGTCCTTCACCATCAGATCCTTCAGGCCCTCAAAGGTGGTAACTGACAGTCCTTGGACCCACTGCTCAAAGTTGGTTCTGAGCCTGTCCACCACATCACTATAGCTGTCATGTGGTCCACGCTAGAGGGCTCGAAACTTTTTCCGGCACACCTCTGGTGTCAGCTGGTACTGCTTTATCAGGGCTTGTTTGATGGCCTAGTAGTCTTCATCTTGGTCTCGAGGGAGAGAAGAAAACACCTTCAGAGCTTTTCCTCAGAGTGATGGAGTTAAATATAGGGTCCACTGGTCCTCAGTCAACTGGTACTGCCTGCAGGCCTTTTCAAACTCCCGCAGAAATATGCCCAAGTCCCTGTCCTTGTCCATGACAGGAAAATGCACAGGACAGGGATTAAAGCAGTTGGCATTGCTGGACTCACTGCTTAATGGGGAAGATCTCTGCATCTGGATTTGGGCTAGCTCTAGCTGGTACTGATGCTCGGCTTGGGCCTGTCCCTCTCGTTCGGCTTGTCACTCTCATGCTGCAGTCTGCCGGTCGGCTTGGGCCTATTGCTCTGCTCGCTCTTGGAATTGCAGAATCAGCTTTAGACTTCCCTCACAATGGTCTGTGTCGAGTTGCTCCAAGGCCATCTGCAGGTTGGGGTCCACACTACCCTAGTTGCAGGTATGGGTGACATTCACAGGTGGAACCTCTGCAGCAGCATCTCCTGCGCCTTGGCTGGTCTCCCCATCATCAGGGCTCAGGTGACGGACTGTGCATCACCTTGCAACAGTTCAGCATTTGGAGCTTGGTTTTGCCCGTGGGGTCAATCCGTCTCATTATACACAGGGCAATAAGAGTATCCTTGGACTGTTGGTTATAGCAGGGCTCTCCAACTGCAGCCATCATTGCCAAACAAAAGATAGGACAGAAAAACAAGAGAAGGAGAGGAGTGTAACTACTACACATACAGTAATGTCCCAGATAAAAAAATGAAACCACTGAGTCTGATTCCTCAAAACTCTGCAAAGAATTCCCGCAAGAACAGTGCAAGTTTTCAGTGACAGAAATTATTTCTCAAACCAGATCACTGATGTTCTGTAATATCCTACTGCTTGCCACCAATTTGTCGAAGATCGCAGCCCGAGAAGGTAACGCAGAACCTCTAGTTGCACTCTGCTGCCCCCTATCATCCGGATAATTACACGATTGACCGACGTTTAACAGAGGAGGCCGCAGGCTTTTTCTACTACTAGGTTGGTTATTGGGAAACTAACAGTGAGCGTATGGTATATACACCTCCGATTCCAACACATGAAATATGTATATCGCCTCGTACGGTCACTGCTAACTCCACGATAACCCAAGAAAAATTACTAGCTGGCACCACCAGTCGTTTTTACAGGCTGACTGGAGGCCTGGTAGGTAGCGTATTACTTTGTGGTGCGGTTTACAGAACAAAAGGAACAGAACTATTACATTTTATGTTTAATCCAAAATGTTTATGAAAAATATACAAAAGGTTTTACAAAAGGGACAAAACAATATAGCATATATAATTACAGAAAAGAAAAGGAATTAACAAAATAACTTCCTACACCACTCACAGAGATGAGTCAACTTAGCTGAAGGAGAGCGCTTCTCTTGGGGACGTTCAGGGAACAGGATTCATGCATACACGACCTGCATCTCTCTACAGGAACGCGGATCATAATTTGGCTTGATGTTTTATCAGCCCCTGATTTACACCACGCCACCCACTCCCCATGATGACCTCACATGGGCTGGGTTGTGGGCTGTCTTCAGCCCTTCTGGATTTTATAAAATTCTCAACTTATGCAATAACTCCTCTCCGGACGATCATAGACGTTCGAGATCGCCACCATATTTTTTATTGGGATTTTATTGTTATCTAAAGACCAAACATGACCTGGCTGTTGCCGGCGGTCTTCCCACTATTGATTTGTGACTGATAGGCAGAGGTTATAGTTATGAGAAAATATGATCTTCTTCCATTATAAGCCCTGAAGTTGAAAATGTATGTCTCATCAATATCGGATCCATACACACCCCAATATTCCTATCTCTTCACCAGTGCTGGCTCGACTGGCCGCAGATGTAATATTTCCATTAAAGGAACAATGTATTTCCTGGGGACAAAAGGCTTCTTCCACTTCTGTGTCTATGTTTAAACACATGTCCCTATTGTTACCCAACCCTCTGAAAATACTTTTCCTGTCTCAGTTATAACTCTGTTCTAAATCTCTTTGTCTATGTACAATAGACATCCTCGTTAGTACTGCCTGGTCTTTTGTCCTAAAAGGAGCTCTTGCATGTTAAAAAAGATGGTTCACTATCCAGCTACATCTAATTTCCTCTTGTCCGACTGCTAATCTGTGTGATAGAGGAGGAGGGGGGGTGAATGTTCCTGCATTACAGTGGCTGCAGAGATTTTTAATATTTCTTTGACAGCAGGGCATGAAGAAGTGCACCTGCGCAGGAGCGCGATGGGGACACTATATGGATGACATAGGATGCGTCATCCACATGAACCAGGGAAGGAGAATGGCGATAGCAAGAAGAGAGGAGGCGCCGGATCAAGACCGGAGATGCCCATTGAACTGGACCGGCCTGTCTGTGAGTATAGTAAAAGCTATTTTTTGGGATCTGCAGACTGGATTGGAGACTTTTTTACAGCATTCCAGTATGCTGTAAAAAAGGCCCTAATGGTGGAGGTCATACTAAATATGGGAAAAACCTGGTGAGGGCTTCCCTTTAATAGCCAACACCCTCTGTTGTAGGTGTTTTCCTCTAGGTAAACTGTACCATCACCAGCATTAAAGCAAAAAATACCCCCTGAGCTGCCCTCTTTAGAAAGTACTAAAGAGGCACTCAGAAGAGTATTATTACTGGGTTAGTAGATGCAATATTTACCTTGCCCCTGGTTATGGAAACCCATGTTGCACAAAGAAGTGATTGAGTAATTCTTGAATGGAAAAGGGTCCTCCAGAGGCACCCTATGTTTCTACTGTTAGATCAGAAATATAGATTATGGTCTTGGCTATCTATCACATTACTCAAATTTTGTAAACGGACATTAAAGAGGACTTTTCAAAATTTTTTTTTATTCGTAACTACTTATTTCATCAGAAAGCAGTTGAAGTGCTGATTAAAACACTTTTTTTTCCCTTTTCTTCACTCGGTTGTGCAAATATGGACTTTTGAAGTTTATGGACCCAATATGTAGATTTCTCTTTCAACCCGAGGGGATGGTAACAGTTTCTTCTCTGGGGGTGTTCACTTCTTCCCTGTATGACACTGCCCAATTATAAGAAGGTAACATCATAGAGGGGAAAAAAAACAAAGGCCCACAGAGAAGTTCAAAACAGGCATTTCCAGCATGATGCACTTGACGGGGAGCGCTGGAGCAGAGAAGATCATTGTGGAAGCAGCATTTGTCACATACAATTCTCTGGACCTACTACAGGTATTGGCATATAGTGTCACTTTCCTTATTTATTCATGTAATAGGGGGAGAGTTGTATGTGACAAACACTGTTCCCCCAATGATCTTCATCTGCTCCGGTGTTCCACACTGCAGCTCTCCACTTCTCACGACGCTGTAATGACACAAAATGACGGGAATGAGGACTTCTCAGTGTGGTGAAGTGAGACACATCAATTCTCAATAGATCTTGCTAAAAAAAAGCCTGTTTTGACCTTGTCTGGGGGCTTTTCCTCCCTGAATGACGTTGCCTTCCTGTAATTGGGCAGCATCATACAGGGAAAAAAGTAAATGCCCCCCCCCAGAGAAGAATCTGTCCATATCTCTACAATGGAGTGGAGAAAAAGAAAATAAAAAATATATTGATAGGGAATCTGTCAGCCAGCTATATGGTCATAGGAAGCCAAATAAAATGATAACTTGATATCTGTGATCCAATGTCTTATTCCAGAGAAATACACTTTTTTTCTTAATATGTAAACGAGCTGTTAAGATCTATGGGTGGGAGACAGATCTCCCTGCTGTATGACTCGTGCGATGATCGCATCGCACTGAATGGACTGGCCGGCACCTCTCCTGACCTGAGCGTGACAGCATGATGGATTTCTATGCAGCTGTCAAGCTCAGGTCAGGAGAGGTGCCGTCCAGTACGTAGTTTATGATGCGATCCTCGCAAGAGAAATACAGCAGTGTGTCTCTGCCCTAAGAATCTGCCTCCAGAGCTTATTTTAAATGATTGGGGGCATTACCTGTGTGCCGCGCATGGGCAACACGTGACCCCCGGCTGCAGCCGGCTCTGACACCCGCTGACTTCACGACAAGTCCAGGCTGCAGCCGAGGGTCCCTCTTCCGCGTTCCACCAGTGGATGCAGGGCTGTGGGCGGGGTTACACTGCACATCACACCCAGCATCCACCGCACGCTCTCCCTCTCATCATTCATCGGGAAAGCGCGCAGTGGATGCTGGGTGTGAAGTGGGGAATAACCTTGCCCACAACCCAGCAGCTACCGTGGGGACCGCGTCACTGATGTCACACCTCACTTGATGTGACATCAATGGCGGGTCACGTGATGCCTGTGAGCGGCCCGCGATAGTGCCACTCACAGGCAGAAACTACAACAGAACGTAATTACAAAGACACTTATGGGCCCCAGGGGCATATATTGGGGGCATAATCAAAAGTTGTGGCCAACTTCTTTAATACAAGCTGGACCCTCTAAGAATGAGGATATGTGAAAATCTCATTGGGTCAGTCAAATGTTATGTAGTATTATCAATGGCATATTATAGGTAAGAATCCCATTTAAGAACACTTGTGGATATATACAGCGAAAGAAATAAGTATTTGATCCCTTGCTGTTTTTGTAAGTTTGCCCACTGACAAAGACATGAACAGTCTATAATTTTAAGGGTAGGTTAATTTTAACATTGAGAGATAGAATATCCAAAGAAAAATAAAGAAAATCACATTGTATAAATTAGATACATTCTTTTGCATTTTGCAGTGAGAAATAAGTATTTGATCCCTCTGGCAAACAGCACTTAATACTTGGTGGCAAAACCCTTGTTGGCAAGCACAGAACTCAGACGTTTTTTGTAGTTGATGATGAGGGTTGCGCACATGTCAGGAGGAATTTTGGTCCACTCCTCTTTGCAGATCATCTCTAAATCATTAAGATTTTGAGGCTGTCGCTTGGCAACTCGGAGCTTCAACTCCCTCCATAAGTTTTCTATGGGATTAAGGTCTGGAGACTGGCTAGGCCACTCCATGACCTTACTGTGCTTCTTTTTGAGCCACTCCTTTGTTGCCTTGGCTGTATGTTTTGGATCATTGTCTTGCTGAAAGACCCAGCCACGACCCATCTTCAATGCTCTTACTGAGGGAAGGGGGTTGTTGGCCAAAATCTCGCGATACATGACCCCATCCATCTTCCCTTCAGTACGGTGCAGTCGGCATGTTCCCTTTGCAGAAAAGCACCCCCAAAGTATAATGTTTCGCCCACCATGCTTCACGGTTGGGACGATGTTCGTAGGGTTGTACTCATCCTTTTTCCTCCAAACACGGCGAGTTGAGTTAATGCCAAAGAGCTCAATTTTTGTCTCATCTGACGACAGCACTTTCTCTCAATAACTCACAGAATCATCCAAGTGTTCACTGGCAAATATCAGATGGGCCTGCACATGTGCCTTCTTGAGCAGGGGGACCTTGCGGGCACTGCAGGATTTTAAACCTTTAAGGCGTAATGTGTTACCAATGGTTTTCATTAACAAGTTCCCCCCGTGTAGTTTTAGGCTGATCTCTCACCTTCCTCATGATCAAGAATACCCCACGAGGTGAGATTTTGCATGGTGCCCCAGATCGATGTCGATTGACAGTCATTTTGTATTTCTTCCATTTTCTTACTATTGCACCAACAGTTATCTCCTTCTCACCCAGCGTCTTACTTATGGTTTTGTAGCCCATTCCAGCTTTGTGAAGGTTTTTGATCTTGTCCCTGACATCCTTAGAAAGCTCTTTGGTCTTGCCCATGTTGTAGAGGTTAGAGTCTGACTGATTAAAAAGTCTGTGGACAGGAGTCTTTTATGCAAGTGACTATGTAAGACAGCTGTCTTCAATGCAGGTAACGAGTTGATTAGGAGTGTCTAACTGGTCTGTAGGAGCCAGAACTCATAATGGTTTGTAGGGGATCAAATACTTATTTCTCACTGCAAAATGCAAAAAAATTTATCTAATTTATACAATGTGATTTTCTTGATTTTTTTTTGGATATTCTATCTCTCAATGTTAAAATTAACCTACCCTGAAAATTATAGACTGTTCATGTCTTTGTCAGTAAGTCAGCAAACTTACAAAAATAGCAAGACATCAAATACTTTTTTCCTTCACTGTAGGTCATGTTTGTACTGGCTATTAATTTGTGACTAATATTATCTAGTGTAACAATGCTACTCACTTGGGAGCATTCTGAGTTATCACAGGAACCCTTTCTATTTAAAGTCCGGCTGGTTTATTTCAGTCCTCATAAACCACGTCACAGAAAAACTTAAATATAGCCTTGGTCCAGCAAAAAGTAAAACATAAAGTAAACATTCCATACAATAGTGTGGGTTCATCTGCTTGGTTTAGAGTCCAGCTTCTTAGTCCTTTTGCAAAGTCACACAATCCAGGAGGTCTACAACCTCTATACACAGAACCATTTGTCAGATAAACAGGTCCCATTTTACAAGGGGTGGAGATATGGTGAGCAGCCTACCCGCCCTAACTATTTATTTCAGTTCTTCAATGCAAAAAGCGAAACTCATATATTATATAGAGTCATTACAAACAGAGTGATCTATTTCAAGTGTTTATTTCTATTAAAGTTGATGATTATGGCTTACAGACAATGAAAACACAAAAGTCATTATATCGGTAAATTAGAATAATTAACAAAAAACACCTGCAAAGGCTTCCTAAGCATTTAAAAAGGTCCCTTAGTCTGTTTCAGTGGGCTCCACAATCATGGGGAAAGCTGCTGACTTTAGAGATTTCAAGAAGGCAGTAATTGATACACTCCACAAGGAGGGTAAGCCACAAAAGGTCATTGCTAAAGAAGCTGGCTGTATCCAAGCATATTAATGGAAAGTTGAGTGGAAGGAAAAAGTGTGGTAGAAAAAGGTGCACAAGCAACCGGGATAACCGCAGCTTTGAAAGGATTGTTAAGAAAAGGCAATCAAAAATTTGAGGGAGATTCACAAGGAGTGGACTGCTTCTGGAGTCATTGCTTCAAGAGCCACCACACACAGACGTATCCAGGACATGGGCTACAAGTGTCGCATTCCTTGTGTCAAGCCACTCATGACCAATAGACAACGCCAGGAGCGTCTTACCTGGGCCAAGGAGAAAAAGACCTGGACTGTTGCTCAGTGGTCCAAGGTGTTTTCAGATGAAAGTAAATTTTGCATTTCATTTGGAAATCAAGGTCCCAGAGTCTGGAGGAAGAGTGGAGGGGCCACAATCCAAGCTGCTCGAGGTCTAGTGTGAAGTTTCCACAATCAGTGATGGTTTGGGGAGCCATGTCATCTGCTGTAGGTCCACTGTGTTTTATCAAGACCAAAGTCAGCACAGTCGCCTACCAGGAAATTTTAGAGCACTTCATGCTTCCCTCTGCCGACAAGCTCTTTGTCGATGGAAATGTCATTCTCCAGCAGGACTTGGCACCTGTCCACACTGCCAAAAGTACCAATACCTGGTTTACAAACAACAGTATCACTGTGCTTGATTGGCCAGAAAACTCGCCTGACCTTAACCCCACAGAGAATCTATGGGGTATTGTCAAGAGGAAGATGAGACACCAGACCCAACAATGCTGATGAGCTGAAGGCTGCTATCAAAGCAACCTGGGCTTCCATAACACCTCAGCAGTGCCACAGGCTGATCGCCTCCATGCCACACCACATTGATGCAGTAATTGATGCAAAAGGAGCTCAGACCAAGTATTGAGGGCATTTACTGAACATACATTTCAGTAGGACAACATTTCGGATTTTAAAATCATTTTTCAAGCTGTTGTTATAAAGTATTCAAATTTCCTGAGATAATGACTTTTGTGTTTTCATTGGCTGTAATCCATAATCATCAACATTAACAGAAATAAACACTTGGAATAGATCACTCTGTTTGTAATGACTCTATATAATATATGAGCTTCACTTTTTGTATTGAAAAACTGAAATAAATTAACTTTTGGATGATATTCTAATTTAGTGAGATGCACCTGAATGTGTACTAGAGCATTACACCAGGTTCATATCACAGAGGCCATGCACCTCTGCGATATACAGTACAGTCCTGCTCATTGTTATTGGCACCCATGAAGTTTAAGCGCATAATGTGGAATATCTCCTAAAAAAAATGAATCAAGTGAAAGTTTTTTTGTATAGCGCACTCGTGTTAAATACAAAAGAGCAAATGATAAACAATAACTTAAAACAAAAAACAATAGGAGGGAAAAATAGAAAAAAACATAAAGCTTGCTGTGTCACTGGTATTGGCACCCTTTACATTAATTTAGTATGGAAGCACATTTTGACTCGCCTGTGGTAAATCATAAAAGGGATTCTCCTGTAATTAATTGTCGGTGCCCATGTGACATGAATTAGCCAATGAATGATGACTTCAGTGTTTTAAAAAGCCACATAGTAGGCCCTGTTTCTTTGTCACAATGGTGAAGACAAAGGAGTTGTCTGAGGACATCAGAACTGCTATTATTAGCAAACACAAGACTTCCAAAGAGTATAAGGTCCTCTCCAAACACCTTGGAATCCCAATTTCAACAATGCGCAATGTTATTAAGAGGTTTGCCAAACATGGAACCATCAAGAACCCTGGACGTGGGGTAAAGAGGAAAATTGACAAGAGATGTCTTCAAAGGTTGGTGCGAATGGTGGAAAAAACACGTCAAACATCCAAAGACCTAAAGGCCAACCTGAAACAGTCTGTGGTCATGATTTCAACAAGTATCATACGCCGCACACTAAACCAAGCAGAGCTTTATGGGTGAAGGCCAAAGAAGAAACCATTGCTGAAGAAAAGACATAAAAAGGAACGACTGATCTTTGCCAAAGAGTACCCTCACAAATCACAATCCTTCTGGGAAATTTGTTCTGTGGACAGATGAAACAAAAATAGTACTTTTTGGCAATGCAAAGCACCAGTTTGTTTCAATGAAGCTTATAAGGAAAAGAACACCTTAGCAACAGTTAAGCATGGTAGAGGATCCATAATGCTGTGGGGTTGCTTTGTGTGTCTGGTGCTGGAGGCCTTGACTGTATCACAGGAATCATGAAATCAGAGCATTATCAAGAAATTTTAGAGAGAAATGTCCTACCCAGTGTAAGAAAACTTGGTTTGAGTTGAAGTTCATGGGTCCTCCAGCAAGACAATGACCCAAATCACACATCCAAAAGTACACAGGAATGGCTGAAAAAGAAAAAATTAACTTTTTTTAAAATGGCCAACAATGAGGCCCGACCTCAATCCCATTGAAAATATTTGGGGTGAGCTGAAATCTGCCATTGGGAAAAAGAACCCTGCAAACATTCAAGAGCTTGAGCAAACTGCAAAGGAAGAGGGGGAGAAAATTCCAGCTGAGAAGTGCAAGAAGCTTAGAAATGGCTACAAGAAACGTTTGGAGGCTGTCAGCAAAGCCAAAGGGTGTGCAACCAAGCATTAATTAGGGGTGCCTTTATTGCTGCACATGCTGTTTATTCAGTTTTTTCTATGAAATTGCAACATGGAAGTTGAAAAAGAACGTTTTATTGTTTTATTACTTTGGAGCACTAATTAAAAAATCCTGAGGATATAACTTTGCAACATTTCCATTTATTTCTGAAGATATTGTAGGCTATAAAAAAATGAAGGGGTGCCAATAATGGTGAGCAAAGCTGTATATTTCCTATCCGCTGTATGTCCGCAGCCACCTTACACTGGGTAGATGTCATAGTTGAGCTGCCGCCTGGTCACTAAATTTGAAAGCATGAAAGAGAGAGAAACCTCCTGCGTATATCAGTGCTGATGCTGCTGTGATCACAGGACTCTGTTCTTGCATCAGAGATCAGCAGGGTGGAGGTAAAGCAATACCCCCTTTATTGAAGTGAATAGTGTGCAGCCTGTAAGTGAATTAGTCAGTAACCGGAATAGAGCTCTCATTTTTAATTCTTGGATTAGAAATGTCATTTTATACACTGAGAAGTTTTTTAAAAGTAGATAATTGCGGGTAATATGTGAAATGTGTCTTCCTCCCGGATGAGTGATGACAAGTACAACTATAAATTCAAAGATTAATGTCCATTTTCTTACATTTGGTTGTCTCTATGAAAAAATAATGAGGAAAGGAGATGTTATCGGATGTCAGATGAAAACATTTGTGCACCTCATCCAGGCAGGTTTTAGTCAGTCAATTCCAGCCCTTTGGCAATTAAATGCAAATGTTATGAAAGATTGATTATCCGTTTCGTGGACACTTACTGTGCTTGATAATATCTACTAAGGTTCTGGCACTCGAATAATGATGGAGAGTCAATTGATGTGTTTCAAACAGGTGGATGCTTTATTAGATTCTCCAAGTTAGAGGTAGCTCAAACAGGTGCCCAACGTTTCAACCCCACCGGGGTTTTCATCAGGGGCTTCAAAGGAGCTTGAAATTGGAGCATAGACATAAATACATACATGAGTATTAGTAAAACAAAAAATATACACATGAAAACATATCAAAAAGTAGTGTGTCCCTGTCGGGAAAAAGGAAACAACGAAGGAACAAAAGGGAGAAATATGTACTGTAATACCAGGTTGGACCCTACTTAATCAACAAAAGGAAAGAACTGGAGGGGAACCGGGACTAAGATAGTGATGGCAGTACCTATGTGGTAGAATCCACAGCGTTCCGTGGGATCCTGGAAAATAGCGTGGTGTAAACCGGCCTCTTAGGTGCAATTTGCTAGAACAGAAGGGGAATGTTAGAATCCACTTCATACCCCAAGGACAGCCATAAGATGGAGACAATTGAAATAATGGGAGTAATAGCGGCTAACCTTACAGCAATACGATATGGGAGAATTCCCGAGATTTGGAGAGATGGGGTTTATGTCCTAGCTTTATGTGATCCGTGCACCTGTGAAGCATATACATGCACATATATACATATACACACATGTAAAAAAATACATATATACATATCCATACGTCCACACACATATGTACTAAAAAGTGGTACTGGAAATACATGGGTAAATAAGTTTTAGGGAGCTGTATGGATAGAGTCTAGGAGGAAGAGGAAAGTGGACTATCAAAGAGAGCTGCACATACCTGCGGGCAAAAAAAAGGTATCCCTTCAAATGGGGGTACACAGTAAAGTGGTGTATACCTAATATGGTGCTTGGTCCTATTGAAGGAGGTAAGTATTAGTGTCAGGCTAAACATTCTAGTTGGTGCCCTACTAGAAGGGTGTACCGACCTGGGGATGGCTGTATACCAGGGGACCAGTGGATAGTAGTCAGGGTAAAGGTAAGCGTACCTGTAAAGGGGAAAAAAAGAGACCAAAGGATAGGTCTTATGTGGGTAGTGGTAGCGGATGTAGAGACTAACCCAAGGGACATTGGTGAGTCTGTGTCCAGGGCACATACCTGGATAAGGTCTACTGGTCTTCTGGGTCCTGTAGCGGTGGTGGTGTAGTGTTGTGTGCAGTGATATCGCTTAAATAGCGATGTGACATAGTACACTTCCTGTTTCAGCACATTGAAATGATCGACATAATATCCCACAGATCAGGGCACAGACAGTAATCATAGTATACAACACAATATTAGGCCTGAATCTCATATTCTCTATTCAACCCATGGGGTTCTAATGTTTTTAGGGTAAAGATCCAGTAGGCCTCTCTTTCCAGGTCATTGACCATGTCCCACCCGGCAGAAGGGGAGGTGATAGGATCAAGAAACTCAAAGTGTTTGTATACTATGATTACTGTCTGTGCCCTGATCTGTGGGATATTATGTCGATCATTTCAATGTGCTATATCTTACACTTTGTTGATATTATCTTGTTTCAGACTCTTCACATCTGATTGATGTATCCTTCCCACTGAGCCTATTGTATTTATTATATGGTCTGTATGTATCCAAGGTCTTATGACCTCGTGACAAATGTTCATTATATATTTGATAGATGTTTACTCTCTCACCCATATTGTCTTCTCCCTTTTTCCATTCTGGATACACTTATTTATAGTCCTCTTCCCCCCTTTTTTATTATCCGCAATATGGATTTCACTTGTCCTCTCTTTTCTTCTTTCTTTCTTCCTTTTTCCCCTTCTGTATGTATTATCCTTTTTCCCCTTCTTTAAGTATTGTCTTTTTTGTCCCTTTTTCCCCCTTTCTCCTTCTTCCTTTGTCCATTATATCCCCCTTTTTTTTGCTTCCTATGTACATCTACATAATAATGATTCTACTTGCGGGCATTTTGACCCCCGCATTTGCCCTCTATTCATTATTATCGGCGGTGGAACGCATTTTGTGTTCCAACACACCATAACGCACAATGCGCATGCGTGTTGGTGCGTTCCACGCAACCGGAAGTTGCGTTCCACGGACCGGATGTTGTACCCCCGATAACCGGAAACAGGAAGTGTACTATGTCACATCGCTATTTAAGCGATATCACTGCACACAACACTACACCACCACCGCTACAGGACCCTGAAGACCAGTAGACCTTATCCAGGTATGTGCCCTGGACACAGACTCACCAATGTCCCTTGGGTTAGTCTCTACATCCGCTACCACTACCCACATAAGACCTATCCTTTGGTCTCTTTTTTTCCCCTTTACAGGTACGCTTACCTTTACCCTGACTACTATCCACTGGTCCCCTGGTATACAGCCATCCCCAGGTCGGTACACCCTTCTAGTAGGGCACCAACTAGAATGTTTAGCCTGACACTAATACTTACCTCCTTCAATAGGACCAAGCACCATATTAGGTATACACCACTTTACTGTGTACCCCCATTTGAAGGGATACCTTTTTTTTGCCCGCGGGTATGTGCAGCTCTCTTTGATAGTCCACTTTCCTCTTCCTCCTAGACTCTATCCATACAGCTCCCTAAAACTTATTTACCCATGTATTTCCAGTACCACTTTTTAGTACATATGTGTGTGGACGTATGGATATGTATATATGTATTTTTTTACATGTGTGTATATGTATATATGTGCATGTATATGCTTCACAGGTGCACGGATCACATAAAGCTAGGACATAAACCCCATCTCTCCAAATCTCGGGAATTCTCCCATATCGTATTGCTGTAAGGTTAGCCGCTATTACTCCCATTATTTCAATTGTCTCCATCTTATGGCTGTCCTTGGGGTATGAAGTGGATTCTAACATTCCCCTTCTGTTCTAGCAAATTGCACCTAAGAGGCCGGTTTACACCACGCTATTTTCCAGGATCCCACGGAACGCTGTGGATTCTACCACATAGGTACTGCCATCACTATCTTAGTCCCGGTTCCCCTCCAGTTCTTTCCTTTTGTTGATTAAGTAGGGTCCAACCTGGTATTACAGTACATATTTCTCCCTTTTGTTCCTTCGTTGTTTCCTTTTTCCCGACAGGGACACACTACTTTTTGATATGTTTTCATGTGTATATTTTTTGTTTTACTGATACTCATGTATGTATTTATGTCTATGCTCCAATTTCAAGCTCCTTTGAAGCCCCTGATGAAAACCCCGGTGGGGTTGAAACGTTGGGCACCTGTTTGAGCTACCTCTAACTTGGAGAATCTAATAAAGCATCCACCTGTTTGAAACACATCAATTGACTCTCCATCATTATTCGAGTGCCAGAACCTTAGTAGATATTATTCAGTCTTGTTGAGTTCCTGGCACCTTCACTCCATTGGTTGAGCCTGGACTTTATATATTGTACTTACTGTGCTTGGTCAGAAATGCTGAGGCTACAATATGTTAGTTTATACGAGTCTGACAGAATTGTTTAAAAATAATGCCTATGGATAGGTAATAATATACTGATCGTTGGGGGTACCAATGCTGGAACCCCACTAATATCAAGCACAGGACTTTGCAGAGCCCTAAGTAAATGTAGAGAAGCTTACGCATGTACACCTACACCCCATTCATTGTCTATAGGACTGCCGGGGATAACGGAGCACAGTGCTCTGCTAGTTATGTCAGTTTAACTTTACAATATTGCTGCTTAGCATTTATGATTTTATACTATATCACATCTGATGTTCTTCTTGCATAGTACATCCTATAGCAGACACATATTATGCTGTATATTTCAGACATAGATGTTATACTGTAAACAGTAAAATGAGTGATTATGATATAGTACTGTGCAAAGTGCAGTGCCAGAATATAAAGAAAAATGCTTTAAAGGGAACCTGTCATGTAAAATAACGCAATTGACCTGCAGCTATGGGGTTAATCTGCAGGTTAATAGCGTTCTGACGTCATGCGGCACCCGCACTGACATCCCCGCTGCTGGTAGAAGATGAAATTTTTTCCCTCCGACAGCCTTGCTCTTTCAGTCACAGGGGTGGAACCGGCACAGTTTCAGCAAGAAGGTTTTTCCAAACATCTTGGAGAACTAACCATAGATCTTCTGTGGATGTCACTTGTGCAAATTCTTCTGTCCTTTCATGTAATCCCACTAATCCCAGACACAAAGGCGTACTACGGAGACTGTCGGGGTCAAGAGGGACCATAATACTGAATGCGAGGTGGGCTTGTAAGGGTGTAACAGGAGCTGTCCTGTGCCTCTCCCCCTTAAGAGACTTTTTTCTGTAGGAATTGTAATATAATGTAAACAATTTTTTTGTGTACCTTGATTATAATAATGTGATTATTATATTGTGTATGGGTTTTACAACTGCTTTGTATGCTTTGATATTATGATAAGATTAGGGTAAACAATTAATACTTAGATGTAGAAAATAAGAATGGGAAATGCAGTAGAGGGCACTGCAGTGTAAGAAGTATGGTAACTGTAATGTATAGTTATTAGGTCCAGGGGTTTTCCCAGTTGGGAGGGGAATGAAGTTATAAATAGAAGGAGTACTTCCTGTTGTAGTCAGATAGTGTTCAGTAGCATTAGTTGTAACGTTTAAGTGAGTGCTGGAGAGGAGAGAACTGAGGAGAACAGATTAGGCCAGAAGTCTGAGAAAGTGCAAGAAGCATGCTGAAAGGGAGGATACAGTATGCGGAAGGCCACCACTTTGTTCAGTGGGAAATCCCAGCAAATCCGGGGCCTAAGGCCTTAATTAGGCAAAAAAGCAGATGCTTCTTGCGCCTCCCTAATGGAGCCAGATGAGAAGCTGAACCAGCAGAATAGTGGGCCAGGAAGCAGGAAAACTGTACTGGAAGAGGAAGGCATTGCAGAGCCTGAGGTAACAGAGAATACCGGGAGAGCTCAGGATGAGCCACAGAACATGTGCTGTACTGTATCTGCTATTGAAACAGTGAAATTGTTAAGTAAAGTTGGACTGTTAAAAAAGTAAACCGAGTCTGACTTTGTTTGTGGAATGAAGTCCGGATCTGGAATCAAGGAGCCAACAGCAGCTACAAAAGTGAGTGTATTGCACTACACCCATACCATATGTCAGACAGAACACTATTTTCTCTTTGTGGGGAGTCAAGGTGTGGGAGAATATCAGCAGCCCCTCGCCACAACTACCACACTGTATCCCTCACAGGCTGTGGGGACCAACATACTGAGTGGTGGGCTGTGTGGACCAAAATACTGAGTAGGGGACTGTGGGGGCCCCCATAATGAGTGCGGGACTGTGAGGGCCTTCATACTGGTGACTGTGGAGGGGATTATTCTGAGTGCGGCATCATACTGACAGGCCATCATGCTGAGTGCTGGCCATGATACTGTGTGAGGGAGAACTATGGGGCATCATACTAAGAGGCATTTTAAGGGCATAATGCTGTGGGGGTATCATACTATGTTAGTGGCACTGTGGGGAAATCATACTTTGCTGTGGGCACTGTGGAGTCATCCTATTGTACACGCGGGGTGAAATTTTAGGAAGGGATTCACTGTGGGGATACCATACTGAGTGTGTGTGGGTGGGGGCATTTTGGGGAGCATCGTTCTCTATAACGGCCAAGTGGGTATTGTGGGTAAAAATACTATGGGTCTTGAATATGGACATAATTACTCTGTACTTTCCACAATACATGTCCTCCCTGTTTATAAAGATTGTGAGGTTATGATATCCTGGCTCAGACTCAGTGAGCCACATGGGCTTTACCAACATCCGACTCCGTTTCTTTTTCCTGTTAGTTTTTCTTCAGTCCGGCTCAGACCCAGGTCTTCTTCGTTCTGGCCTCTTGCATGTACACGGCTGATTGGACGCCCTGTGCCACATACACGGCAGCCAGATTCGCTGCCACCACCGGCAGCCCCGTGGACACCTCACTTGCAGCCCCTAAATCCTCTATGGAGTCATGGAGACTCGGGACTGCTTCCCTGGCTTCCTCCTCCATTCGGGCCCCCAGGCACGGGAGAACCAAGACCCTTGGTATAAGCACTACTGATGCGCCCCCTGGGCCGTGGGGTACTTGGTAACCGGGCCGGTCGATGCTGGGGGATGTCACGGTGGCAGTGACCCGGTCCATGACCCAGGGCGGTCAATTAAAGGGAATAAAGTGAAAGGGGGGGGTCAGTTAATGTTCGTGACGCCACCTGTGGAATGCGGCTATATGGGGCCGCCGCTGCGGTGCAGATCCACTGGAGCTGATGGTGACGCAGCAGAGTTGGTTCAGCTCTCCACAGGCAGAGCTAGGCTCTAGGGCAGGAAATAGTGATGTTATGAGGTAGATGTTGCTGGTGCTGTGTAGTGCAGGGCTGGTGATGTTGCAGCAATAATTCCAGGACACAGTGGGGTGCAGTCTTTAAGGTTTACTCACAGTTGTTCAAGACTCCAGGTTACCAGCGCCAGTATGTAACCTCCCACGTCATCCTGCGTTCACCAAGGAAGGGGTTCAGCAGCTCTCAGGTATTTCAGGAGTACTTAATGGGACCCCTATATGCCTTCCTTGGTTGTCTTCCTGCGCTGGCTCTCACCCTCCTGCCCTGCGCCTCACAATCAGTGTCCCAAGCCGGTAGCATCGGATCTTGTCGGGCGACATACAGTCCCCTGAATCCTATGCGGCCACCTTTTCGGTGATATAATTGTGGTATTGGGCAGCTGCACCCTGAAAGTACAGTAGCCTCCGGTTTTCTAGCTGAGCCTTGTTGTTGTCCACTAGTTAGGGGCCGGTCCCCTCTGCGGCCTGATCCCTCCACGTTCGTGTAGATTCGGGCGCACGGGTGGCTTCCTGCTCTCACCGTGCCCCTGGGATCCCCTCTGTGTCTCTGGAGCCTTCCCTCTGCTCCCGTCCTCTCTCAGTCTGTCCTCCTCGGTCTCTCAGACTAGGCCCGCTCCTTCCTCCTCTCCTCCTGAGCAGAGCTCCTACAGAGCTCCTGCTCCCAACATTCTCTCTCTCTTCTGACTCTCCTCAGTCTGACCTGTCTCCCTCAAGATGGTTCCCTTCTTATACTCCTACTGACGGTGCTCCCCTGATCTACTTCCTCCACCCACACCCACTACATGGTTCCCCCTCTCTCGGTTCCCCCCACTTCCAACCAGGGGGCAGGGCTCAGCATTGTACACATGCATCTTGCCCCTGCCTGCTGGTCTGGAATGGTGTAGTGTTGGATGCAGGTGGGTGGCTCCCGGGCAGTACTCCCTCCTTACCTGAGAGTGGGGTACCACACCTCTGGGTGAGATGCAGTACCTCTGTGGCGACTGAACCCGCAGGGGCGCCACACTTTCACCTGGGGCCACACTGCTGTGGACAGTTTTTCAGGCTCTGGCCTCATTTGCACTCTGGAGACTTCGACCGCAAACCACTCTCTAAATTCATCTTCCTTTAAGAACTGCAGCCACTCTCTGGGCTGTAGGCTCTGTGAGTAGAAGGGAACAGAACCACGTGATTTACAGTTAGGTCCATATATATTTGGACAGAGACAACATTTTTCTAATTTTGGTTCTAGACATTACCACAATGAATTTTAAACAAAACAATTCAGATGCAGTTGAAGTTCAGACTTTCAGCTTTCATTTGAGGGTATCCACATTAAAATTGGATGAAGGGTTTAGGAGTTTCAGCTCCTTAACATGTGCCACCCTGTTTTTAAAGGAACCAAAAGTAATTGGACAATTGACTCCAAGGTTATTTCATGGACAGGTGTGGGCAATCCCTTCGTTATGTCATTCTCAATTAAGCAGATAAAAGACCTGGAGTTGATTTGAGGTGTGGTGCTTGCATTTGGAAGGTTTTGCTGTGAAGTAAACATGCGGTCAAAGGAGCTCTCCATGCAGGTGAAACAAGCCATCCTTAAGCTGCAAAAACAGAAAAAACCCATCCGAGAAATTGCTATAATATTAGGAGTGGCAAAATCTACAGTTTGGTACATCCTGAGAAACAAAGAAAGCACTGGTGAACTCATCAATGCAAAAAGACCTGGGCGCCCACGGAAGACAACAGTGGTGGATGATCACAGAATAATCTCCATGGTGAAGAGAAACCCCCTTCATAACAGCCAACCAAGTGAACAACACTCTCCAGGAGGTAGGCGTATCAATATCCAAATCTACCATAAAGAGAAGACTGCATGAAAGTAAATACAGAGGGTTCACTGCATGGTGCAAGCCACTCATAAACATCAAGAATAAAAAGGCTAGACTGGACTTTGCTAAAAAACATTTAAAAAAGCTAGCACAGTTCTGAAAGAACATTCTTTGGACAGATGAAACCAAGATCAACCTCTACCAGAATTATGGAAAGAGAAAAGTATGGCGAAGGAGTGGTACAGCTCATGATCCAAAGCATACCACATCATCTGTAAAACACGGCAGAGGCATGCATGGCTGTCAGTCAGGGCCGGCTCCAGGTTTTTCTGGGCCCCGGGCGAAAGACTCTCAGTGGGCCCTTTTAACACATACACGATTCATGAAGCACAGATACGGCGGAGAAATATATATATAGTACACAGGGCCCAGCCTGCCACCTTATCCTTCACATATGCAGACACGCGCACGCACACACGGTACGGAGACATGCGCACGCACACACGGTACGCAGACATGCGCACGCACATACGGTACGTAGACATGCGCACGCACACACGGTACGCAGACATGCGCACGCACACACGGTACGCAGACATGCACACGCACACACGGTATGCAGCATATGCACGCATGCACACATGGTACACAGATATGTACACACACAGACATACACAACATTTTTACACAAATTCTTAAAAACATATATAAAACAGACAAATATATATACACAGTCATACACACTGACATTCACATACATGCACACACACAGACCCATTACAAATATTTTTAATATGGGGATTGGGGAAGCCTCACTCACCTGTCCCCGGTCCTGTGTCCTGTCCAGCAGCTCCTCAGGTATGGGGCAGTGCAGGGCCCCCGGCGTGTCACAGACATCATGGCCCTGGACCATCATAGGGGCCCACTTGCGGTCGGGTCCGGGCTGCCCCCCCCCATCTGTGCAGGACTTCCGACGGTGTTTGATTGCCGGCACTTCCCCAGACATAGCCGCGCTGTGCAGCTGTGTCTGCTAGTAATGACGTGGCAGGTGCGACACACAAGCACAATTAAAGGTGCAGTGCCGTCGACCCTGCCATGTCATTACTAGCAGACACAGCTGCACAGCGCGCGGCCATGTCTGGGGGAGTGCCGGCAATCAAGCAGTGCCTTCGTCACTTAACAGGTGCCGGGGAAGCGATCAAGGCCCCGAAAGTGAGTGGGCGGTGGGCCCCCCTGATTTTCCAGGGCCCCGGCACTTGCCCAGGTACGCCGGGTGCTGACGCCGGCCCTGCTGCCAGTGGCACTGGGTCACTAGTGTTTATTGATGATGTGACACAGGACAGAAGCAGCCGAATGAATTCTGATGTATTCAGAGCCATACTGTGTGCTCAGATACAGCCAAATGCAGCCAAACTGATTGGTCGTCGTTTCATACTACAGATGGACAATGACCCAATACATAAAACCAAAGCAACCCAGGAGTTTATTAAAGCAAAGAAGTGGAATATTCTTGAATGGCCAAGTCAGTCACCTGATCTCAACCCAATTGAGCATGCATTTCACTTGTTAAAATCTAAACTTCAGACAGAAAGGCTTCACAAACAAACAGCAACTGAAAACCACCGCAGTGAAGGCCTGGCAGAGCATCAAAAAGGAGGAAACACAGCGTCTGGTGATGTCCATGAGTTCAAGACTTCAGGCAGTCATTGCCAACAAAGGGTTTTCAATCAAGTACTAGAAATGAACATTTTATTTACAATTATTTAATCTGTCCAATTATTTTTGGTCCCTTTAAAAACAGGGTGGCACATGGTAAGGAGCTGAAACTCCTAAACCCTTCATCCAATTTTAATGTGGATACCCTCAAATGAAAGCTGAAAGTCTGAACTTCAACTGCATCTGAATTGTTTTGTTTAAAATTCATTGTGGTAATGTCTAGAACCAAAATTAGAAAAATGTTGTCTCTGTCCAAATATATATGGACCTAACTGTAAATTTGTGCTTAGTACACTCCTCTTTTGGATAACTGTACTCCCTCTCACGACTGAAGCATAGGACCATCCCCCTTGTTATATGCCAACCAAGTCCTCACCTCCAGGGCCGATCAGCTGGGCCCGTACTCAATCCTCCCTCCTCTTTTTGTCCTAGATCACGTTTGTGGTCCACTGCGCCTTGGTAACGGGATGCTCATCCTGGGGTGGGAACCACTTTCAGGGGTTGGCAGGGAACCCCCCTGCTTCTGGGCCCATGAGGCCTCCAGGCACTTTGCCCTTCCGTGGGCCATGTACCAAGCCATACTCAGAGGCTCACGTCCGGCCTCTGTCTCTTCCATCAGGCTGACCGGCCTCACTTTTTCCTCCATCAATGCCATTAACTGACACAATCGTCCTCGCCCGATCCTCTCCTCAGATGGCTTGTTATGAGCCAGACCTCCCTTCACCAACAAGAACTCCCACTCCACCATTATCACTCCTGTCTTCTTATTCACATGGGCTGGATACCATTTGAGGTGTCTTGTTATAACATATCGGGCCAAAAGAGCCAGCTAGTGTGACTATTCGTGAGAGAGGAGCCACTACCATGACTCTTCAGCAGTACGCTGCATGCATCACTACTTTTTATTTTTAAGATAATGCAGCAACACAAAACCTGTAAGGCTATGTGCACACTATGCGGTTTTAATGCGTTTCCACTGTGGTTTTTCCGCACGGAAACGCATTAAAACCGCTTGTTAATAGGTCTGCCATGTATAGCAATGGTAATCCTGATGTGCTGTGCACATGATGCAGAAATTTCCGCTCCGGATTACCATTGCGGCAAAAACTGCAGCATTACCATTGTTTGGGCGTTTCTGCCGCGAATTCGCGCCCATTGACTTGCATTGATTTGCAGCAATCACGCAGGTATAATATCTATACCTGCGGATTTGCTGAGTTTCAATGAAAGTCAATGGGCGCGAATTCACACCAGAAATGCGCTGCGGGTGGTACCCAGGTCGGGAGAGGAGGCTATTACTCCTCTCATATCCGACTGCCACTCTGGCTGATAACAGCGAGAGCGGCATGGATGGGAGCAGCAGTAGTCTGCTCTTCCCAGCCCGCGTGCCCGCGGTAAAAAAAAAGTAAAAATAAAAAAATAAACTTCTATACTCACCTGTACGGTGGCCCCCAGTGTCCTCCTGGTCCCCGGCGGCGATGTCTTCAGCCCGGTGGCCAGCGGTGCACTGCGGGGAATACTGTGCTTCCAGGACCTGCACTGTCGTCAGCGATCAGCTGATGGTCAAGAGACCATTAGCTGATCGGTGACGCCGTGGGACACTCATTGGCGGTAAGTGGACTGCGTCGTTGACGGCGGACAAGTGAGGAATATGATTGTTATTTTACGTTTTTTTCAGGAGATCGAGAGCTTCGTGGATGCGTACAATAAAAAAAAAATTAAAAACCGTGTGTTTTTTATTTAATTAAAATACTTTAATTGAAAAGGTGGCGACTATTTTACCACGCAGTTAGTAATGGGAGCGTCTTATAGACACCCTCCATTACTAACCTGGGCTTCACATCAGCCGCCAATACAAGGCTGACATGAACCCCAGCCCCATTACCCCACTCGCCACCGCTACAGGACAGTAGGAAAAGCGGAGGCTAAGCACCAGATTTGGCGCATCTTATAGATGCACCATTTCTGGGACTGCTGAGGAGTGATATCTATAACCTTCGAGGGGGCTAGTATCAATGTCCCCTTCCATGGCTATTAATATCAGCCTGCAGCTGTCTAGTTTAGCCTTTGCTGGTTAGATTTTATAGGGGGACCCCACATCAATTTTTTTTCTGGGGTCCCCATGTAATCTAGCCAGTGAAGGATAAACAAACAGCTGTGAGCTGATATTAATAGCCAGGGAACATTGTTGGCTAATGGCCCCTTCCCCGGCTACTAATATCAGCCCCCAGCGGTTGGCTTTCCCTCTGCTGGTTATAAAAATGACGAGGGAGACCACGCCATTTAAAAAAAAAAAAAAAACACTTTATTTGAAATACAACAGACCCATTCTTTAATCATTTAAATGAACCAATATATTCAACCCAGTTCTTATGGTAATCCAAGGGTTTAAGCAATGTCCCACCAAATAAACCAGGGGAGGAGTCCTGAGGAGATAATTTGCATATTCCCACTGCATTTTGGGGTAAGTGAAGAGTCTCCGCGAGCTCAAAGAACACTGGATTTTGGCTGTTGGAGCTGAAAAGAGGACATCGGTAAACCAGGGGAGGAGTCCTGAGGAGATAATTTGCATATTCCCACTGCATTTTGGGGTAAGTGAAGAGTCTCCGCGAGCTCAAAGAGCACTGGATTTTGGCTGTTGGAGCTGAAAAGAGGACATCGGTAAACCGCGCGCATTTTGAAGCTTTTTTCACTGTTTTCAGAACATTAACAGTAAGAACATGGAAGAGTCCAGGAGCCATTTGGTGAGCTGCATATCCTGCTACATGTTCACAGACTTGCCAGTGGAAAAGCCAAACTTCACATGCCAGAAATGCAAGCTTGTGTCCCTGTTGGAGGAAAAGTTGCGAAATCTAGAAGAGAGGTTAACTACCTTGAAAATCATTAAGGAAGGTGAAGAGTTCTTAGACAGAGCAGAATTATCTCTTCATGATTCAGAAAGAGAAGAAATTCGAACTGCACCTGACGAAACAGAGGAATGGAAGCATGTGACCCAGAGAAGCAGGAGGATCGAGAGGCAGTCAGCACCCATACTGCTCAGGAACCAGTACCAGGCTCTCACGCAGGAGAACCATGAAGAAATACAGCAAAATAAGACTTTGCCAGCAATGAATAACCTTGTAAGCCCTCAGAATCCTCCTGGATGGAGAAAGAAGAATGTTGTGAAGAAAAAACGGAGAGTGGTGGTCATGGGGGATTCCCTGTTAAGAGGAACAGAGGCCGCTATCTGCAGACCAGACATAACCTCAAGAGAAATGTGCTGTCTTCCAGGAGCAAAAATTAAAGATGTGTCTGACAGGATATCAAGACTCTTCAGACCTACAGATCACTACCCATTCCTGCTAATACATGTGGGGACAAATGACACCGCAAGAAAGGACCTGGAAACCATCTGCAGTGACTTTGAAGACTTAGGCAAGAAAGTGAAAGAATTGGGAGCGCAGGTGGTCTTCTCATCCATCATCCCAGTGGATGGCCATGGAACAATGAGGTGGAATAAGATTCTACAGGTGAACAACTGGCTACGTCGATGGTGCCGTCAACAAGGATTTGGATTTCTGGATCACGGAATGAATTACCTATACGATGGACTACTTGCTAGAGATGGGGTGCACCTTACGAAGACTGGAAAACATGTATTTGGAAGTCGCCTTGCTACACTCATCAGGAGAGCTTTAAACTAGAACAATGTGGGAAGGGAAGCAAAAGGCCAGAAAAAGCCATACAGCTGACAAATACTATTGAGATCTCTGCTACTGGAAGTGGAAAGGAAGAACAAAGACAAAACAATTTAAATAATAAAAATATGGGAGGACGAGAAACCAATCACAAACTAAAATGTTTTTATACAAATGCACAAAGCATGGGCAACAAACAAGGAGAATTGGAACTACTAATGCAGGAAAAGGAATATGATGTCATTGGAATCACTGAAACTTGGTGGGACGATACACATGATTGGAATAAAAGGCTAAAAGGATACAACTTATTTGCAAGAAATAGACTTGATAAACGAGGAGGAGGTGTCGCATTGTATGTTAGAAAAGCGTATATCTGCACAGAGATTGAAGCTTCAGAGACTGGGAGTTCTGTGGAAACTGTTTGGGTAAGAATACAAGGAGAGAACAACGGAAAGGACACCATTGTAGGCATTTACTACAGGCCACCTGGGCAAGCTGAAGATATGGATGAACTCTTTATGTATCAAATGACCAAGTTCTCCAAAAAATATGACGTAGTGGTCATGGGAGATTTCAACTATCCAGACATTTGTTGGGAATCTCTCTCAAGTAAAACTAACAGGTCAAGCAAATTCTTATCCTCTCTTGCTGACAACTTTATCTTCCAAAAGGTAGGGGAGAAAACAAGGGGATCTGCTACTTTGGATCTAATCCTTATAAACAGGGAGGAAATGGTTGAGGAGGTAAAGGTGGCTGGGACGCTAGGAGATCATGCTATTATAGCGATCATGCTATTATAGAATTTTGGATAACTAGAGGAGGAAGACATGTGAAGACTCAAACTTCAAGGTTAGATTTTAGAAAGGCAGATTTTAAGAGACTCAGAAAGAGAATAGGAGGGATCCAATGGCTGGATGTCCTTAAGGACAAAAATGTCCAGGAAGGATGGGAAATTTTTAAAAATGAGATTCTCAAAGCACAATCGTTAACAATCCCGAAAAGTAGGAAGAATGGGAAGCATTTAAGGAAACCAGGATGGATGAACACAGAACTTAAACACATGCTAAAAAGAAAGAAAGAAATGTTTATTAAATGGAAAGAGGGAGGCATATCTAAAGAAGATTATAATGCAGTCTGCAGATCCTGCAGGGCACGTATCAGGTTAGCTAAAGCTGACAATGAATTAAGGCTTGCAAGAGATGTCAAAAGCAATAAAAAAGGATTTTGGGGGTATGTCAAAAGTAAAAGAAAAGTCAAAGATGCTATAGGATTTTTACAGGATGAAAATGGAGAAATGGTAAGAGAGGATGTTGAGAAGGCCGAACTTTTTAATTCCTATTTTGCATCTGTCTTCTCTCAGAAAGAAAATGTAACATCAACTGATCTTCACTGTCCTTTTAGAGGAATAGAGGAATCCAAGTTATCTGTAAACAGAAAGATTGTGAGGGAATATTTAGCTAACATAAATGAGTTCAAGTCTCCAGGTCCAGATGAATTACACCCCAGAGTACTGGAGGAGATCATAGAAGAAATTTTAGAACCACTCTCCATAATCTTTGAAAATTCTTGGAGAACAGGAGAAGTCCCAGAAGACTGGAGAAGAGCAAATGTTGTTCCTATCTTCAAAAAGGGGAAGAAGGTGGACCCAGGGAACTATAGGCCGGTGAGTCTGACTTCTATACCAGGAAAGATCTCTGAACAAATTATTAAACAACATGTATGTAAGTACATGGATAAGAATGAAGTGATTAACCAGAGTCAGCATGGGTTTGTAACTAACAAGTCATGTCAGACTAACTTAATTTCCTTCTATGACAGAATCACTGACTGGGTGGATCAGGGAAATGCTGTAGATATAGTATATCTTGACTTCAGCAAAGCATTTGACAAAGTATCTCACACCATCCTTATTGAAAAAATGACCAAGTATGCAATGGACCAGGCAACTGTTAGGTGGATTCATAACTGGCTTAGTGATCGGACTCAAAGGGTGGTTGTAAATGGCTTCACATCCAGCTGGATGAATGTCTCAAGTGGGGTACCACAGGGCTCCGTCCTGGGACCTGTATTGTTCAACATCTTTATCAATGATTTAGATGAAGGAATTGAGGGTAAACTGATTAAATTTGCTGATGACACAAAGCTAGGAGGGATAGCTAATACTAGAGAAGAGAGAGAGAGGATTCAAAAAGACCTAAATAAACTGGAGCAGTGGGCAGCAACCAACAGAATGGTTTTTAACAGGGAAAAATGCAAAGTACTACATCTGGGCAATAAAAATGAAAAAAGCATATACAGAATGGGAGGAATAGAGCTAAGCAACAGTACATGTGAAAAAGACTTAGGTATACTAATAGATCATAGACTGAACATGAGTCAACAGTGTGATGCAGCAGCAAAAAAGGCAAATACAATTCTGGGATGTATTAACAGAAGCATACAGTCTAGATCACGTGAAGTCATTATCGGTCTTTACTCCTCTTTGGTCAGACCTCATCTGGAATACTGTGTACAGTTTTGGGCACCACATTTTAAAAAAGACATAGACAAACTGGAGCAAGTTCAGAGAAGAGCGACCAGAATGGTGACTGGTCTGCAAACCATGTCCTATGAGGAACGGTTGCAGGATTTGGGAATGTTTAGCTTGCAAAAAAGAAGACTGAGAGGAGACTTAATAGCTGTCTACAAATATGTCAAGGGCTGTCACATTGTAGAAGGATCATCTTTATTCTCATTTGCACAAGGAAAGACTAGAAGCAATGGGATGAAACTAAATGGGAGGAGACACAGATTAGATATTAGAAAAAACTTTTTGACAGTTAGGGTGATTAATGAGTGGAACAGGCTGCCACGAGAGGAGGTGAGTTCCCCTTCAATGGACGTCTTCAAACAGAGGCTGGACAGACATCTGTCTGAGATGATTTAGTGAATCCTGCTTTGAGCAGGGGGTTGGACCAGATGACCCAGGAGGTCCCTTCCAACTCTACCATTCTATGATTCTATGATAAATAACTTTATTTAGCTCCAAAAAGCATTAATTGATGTATAAAAACGCTTTAAAAAACGCATGTAAAAAAACGCATCAAAAACGCATCAGAAACGCATACGTTTTTTCTGCCAGGGAGAGGCAAAAACGCTCAGGAAATTTCTGCTTCAAATCTGCATCGTGCACACATAGCCTAAAGGGAGATGATCCTACAAAATATAATCTACTGCACTGTAACCCATTAGGTCTTCATTAAGTTGCATGAAATCTTATGGACTGCAGCCAGCTGTCAATATAATAATTATTACAAATGCTAAATAGTTAAAAAAATCGATCAATAACATTTCGGCCCCCATGCACATTAGATTAATTTTGGATTAAAATCGATATTTCAATTAATTTAGTCCTAGTTCAAAGAAAATGTGAGATTCTGAGGTCCCAATCTGCTCTGTATTCTGTGAATTGACCAGCAGATGGCAGTAATGATTTGACATTCTATCACACAACAGCAGATTGCTGTAAAGTCAATTTCTGAGGAGTGGCGGCGATGTGTTCCCGATTTTACTGTATAAAAGCCATATGTTCAAACGTAACACAACTCATTTCTAGTCAAATGTGCGATCAGTCTCAGGAGCTCATTCTGATCCTGATAATTAAAATGTATATTTTCTTTTTCAGCTTGCAATGGTCACAGGAGACAGCATATGTAGTGTGATAACCAATTGCAAATGTTTCATAGAGGATTAAAAGCTATTTTTTTTCTTATAGTATGGTATGTCATATTATATTGTTATGATATTTTATGTAATATTGTTATTATATAGTATATTGTTTATTATAATATATTATTTGGAATAATATATTATATTGTTATGATGTATTATATTATGCCACTTTCCATATTTCACTATTTTATTAGATATTGTTCATGCAGTACATGCTTGTTTTCCAAATGACTTCTTACAATGATAGTTGAAAATTATATTATTTTAGAAGAAATAAAGGCTATAGGCAAATATAAAATTGGCAAAACATTTTTGGCACAGTAAGATGTCACTGAAATGACATGTGTCGAACAAGTTATCATCTATCGTCGTGGAAGGCGATAACTACTAGAATGGTGGGAATCTGACGACTGATTGCCAAAAAGGGGGATTTGTGTCTCCCATTGAATGAAGTGGTGATCCATTCAATCTGTATGGGACTACCAGAAATACTTAGCTATCTCAGTCAGTGACTGTTGCTCCATTTAAAGGGATGAGCAAGTTTGAAATCCCCAATGATCTATAGCTGGCACCTATCCACATAACTTGTAATCAGAACACCCCTTTAATAATAATAATAATAATAATAATAATAATAATAATTGCATTAGATCAATGGTGGCATTAGAAAAGTTTAGACACTTTACCTAAGTGCACCAATGGGTATTTATTGCCACGTTTTATTTATACAAAGTTAAAATTTAGATGCTGAGCTGCATGATGCAAGAACAAATCTTTGTCCCCGTTCATCATTTGCTGTTGTTATGGTAAATATTTATACTTTGCTTTGATTATTATTTAGACAATTAAATCTACCTATAAATCTTTTCTAATTTTGTATTTTAGTATTAGCTTTATAAGTGTTATTCATAAAAGCAATAACACAGGGCATTGTATCTTATATAGAGGTGTCTTTGTGTTAAAGCTTCCCTTTTTTGGTTTTAAAAGTATAATTAATTGGACAGAGCCAGTTTCAAGGACTTCTGCGGAATCAATAATTTACAACCTTGTTACTCCCAATTAAAATACTTTCTCTCTTAGGTAATGTACTTATCCATTCCCCTTTTTTTCTGGGGGTGTAATAAAATACTTGTTGCTTGGGATCTGAGGGCTGACAAAAATTGTACACTGACAGACACTGGCTGTGTGTTATTTCCTTATCTCTGATAATGGCTGTTCTTGGAAGGGGTTACTGACGCGCCCCCTGGGACGTGGGGTACCCGGTGCCGGGCCGGGAGATGCTGGGGGAATGTCACAGTGGCGGTGACCTGGTCCGTGACCCAGGGCGGTCAATAAAAGGGGTTATGGATAGGGGATTTATAGTGTTTTTATAGAGTTCGTGACGCCACCTGTGGAATGTGGCTAAAGGGAGCCGCTGCTGCGGAGCAGTCCTCTGAAGCTGATGTTACTGCAGCAGGGATGGTGTGGCTCACCACAGGAAGAGCTTAGCTCCAGGGCAGTGTAGATAGTGCAGGTTGTGCTGGGCATTGTAGTGCAGGGGTTGATGGCGCAGCAAGAAACACAGAAACAAGGAAGTGCAGTCCCAGTGTCTTTACTGGTGGTGATTAGACAAGCCGGGACTTGGGTACTGGCTAGAAGTGAAAGTCCGGGCAGCCTGGAAGCAAGTAAAGAAGTCCTCTTTGCCAGGTGAAGTTGGAGGCCTTCCCTTTCCACTAAACTCTTTGGCCCTGCTACTTGTAGCTGTGCGGTGGCCCTCGTCCCTGAGTGCAACGTTTCTGTGCTCACCCGTATGGCAGGCAGCTCGGGCCTTGCTGGTGCGTCGCTCCCTCGTGGCGGTGCTGGACCCTGCGGTACTGCTGAGCCTCGGGGCGTCTGATGGGGCCAGAAGACCTGCAGTCTCCTGCCCTCCGGTTTCTGCAGCTGGGCCTTCAGTGCCCCACAGCCTCGGACTCCGGTGTCCGGTTCTTCTGTGTTTGTTCCTTTTGGGGCGAGCTGCCGCACAGCTCCACTCCCCAGCTCCTCTCTCCTCGACGTCCTTGCTTCAACTCCTCACACTAAGACTAACTAACCCCGCCCCCAGATCCCAGTTGTCAAGGGGAGGGGGCTCCCCTTGCTGGTCTGGAGCCAGGAAAGTGTTGCATGTTTAGTATAACCTGATTAGGGGACCCCTGCTTGCTTCCAGGCATGGCATTACCTCTTTGGAGGGAGGCAATGCCACTGTGGCAACCGGACCCCTGGGGTGCCACATTCCCCCCTAGTTAATTTCAGTACTCCCGGACTGAGGAGTTAACAGTAACAATTCACATTAGAAGATTATGAGTTTAACATTTCTTGAACGTTACTGGTTATCAAAACATTATAACAACTGTTAATAACATTCTTCAACAGTTTACAGTACATTCTGTAACCGGGTGTCCATTTTCTTTAGTAAGGTACAATTTTGAGCAACATGAGGGACCCGTCCGAAAACCCTCACCGTAGGCCCTGGGCGTGGCTGCAGGGCATCGATGATCCAGGTGTTGGACCACGTCTTCGGCCACGCCAAACGGGTTTTTGTTCTGAGGTCATTTGTTATAATCATAAAACCAATAAGGGGCACTCTAAAAGTGCAACTATTTACAATGGAAAGTTCTTTGGTTATTCACCGTCCATAACCTACAAGTCTTTATACCCTTACCGGGTAACTAAATGCACGCATGACCAACTTTTGCAATTCACTTTGAAAACACAACTTTTTTGCTTTACCCTTACGGGTAACTATATACAGCATACATTTTGGTTCTCTTATACTTTAATTCTTTACATTTTAGTTTCTCCAACGGGCAGGGAGCTGAGCTTTTGTACTCCTGGTCGATCTACGTAGTACACTGGTAGTCACTGCTCTACCCTGGTCCCTTGTGTCTACCCCTGGTGTGGTGGGTTCAGTGTGAACTACACTACAGGTATTCTGAGGTAACACTGGTAGGCTGGGTAATTTCCTACGAATTCTTTGGCTCACCATGGGTACGACAGGTTCACTGCTAGCAGAGGGTAGATTCTCCTGATCTGCTGATGATGAAACCTCTGTCTCTGGGGCCAACTGGTCTTCCAGCTGTTCTGGGACTTCTGCAGCTTCCGGTGAGGCAGCTTGGAGAAAGGTAAGGACCGGTACTACAATTGCATCGTTCACCCGCGTCCAAGACCGGGGAAATTCTCTGAGTACTGTTTGGACCACTTCCTCCCCTCCTTCTGTGGGCTGAGAGTTGTCTTGATCTTCTGTGTGTTTCAACTGTCTTCAAGTGATCTCTTGAAACTGCCGCTGAAGTTTCCCCTCCATCTTTGCTGATGAGGCACACTTTGGTGTTGTCGTAATTTGAGGGTAGGACGGTGTATGGCTCAACCTCCCACTGGTCATCTAATTTATGGAGTCGTCTCTTTCTCTTAAGTACCTGCTCTCCAGGTGATAAGGGAACGGCAGGTGCGTGCTGATTGTAAGTCTTCCCTTGCTTCTGTCTTGCTTGGGACAAACTTCTTTCAACACACTCTTGCACTTTGCGGTATTGTTGCTGCCGCTCGGTATCCCAATCCGCATCTGGTGAAGTCGTCTCTGGTGTTAGGACTCCCATGTCCAAGTCAATGGGTAGCTTACCAGGTCTTGCTCTCATCAGGTAAGCGGGTGTACAGTTGGTGGAGTTCACCGGGATGTGGTTATACAGGTCCACCAAATCTGGTAACTTCTCTGGCCACAGGCTTCGTTCTTCAAGGGGCAACGTCTTCAACAGGTCTATTACCACCTGGTTCATCTTCTCACACAACTCGTTGGTCTGGGGATGATACGGCGCTGTCCTTATTTTCTTGCAGCCGTACAAGTTACAGAATTCCTGGAACACCTCTGCTTCAAAGGCTGGACCTTGGTCGGTAAGCACCCGTTCAGGGTAACCATGCGGGCGACAAAAGTGCTGTTGGAACGCTTTGGCTGCCGTCTGAGCCGTCTGGTCTTTTACTGGCACTACTACCAGGAACCGGGGGTAGTGGTCTACTATGGTTATAGCGTAGACATAGCCTGACCTGCTTGGGGCTATCTTCACGTGGTCCAAGGCTACCAGTTCTAGTGGCTGTTTGGTGATGATGGGCTGCAGGGGAGCCCTCTGGCTGTCACGGTCTTTTCGTCTCAGGTTGCATGGACCACATTCCCGACACAATCTCTTGATTGCTTTCCTCATGCCAGCCCAGTAGAATCGCTCACGTAGCAGGACTTCCAACTTCTTCCACCCAAAGGGTCCTGCTCCATCGTGGTACGCTTCTAAGACCATTGACGCATCCCGTCTCGGGACTACCACTTGCCAGACCAGTTCATGTGTCTGGGAGTTGATGCTTCTTCGACACAGCTTTCCTTCGTAGATGAACAGTTTTCCCTTCTCCTTCCACAACTGTTGGGTCTCATGTGGAGCATCTGGATCAGGGTGCGAGTCAGCTTGCGTCAGCAACTCCTTGACTAGGCGGACAGCTGGGTCGCTATCCTGCGTTTCTGCCCATCCATGGTGGGGCAACAGGTTGAACGTGGCCTCTCTGTTGGCGGAGCGCTTGTCCCTTACACAGTGGGAGCACTGGGTCACCCCATGACGATGGAAAGCGGGTATCTTTATCTCTTCCAGCTCTTCCGGGTCTTCTCCCCCATCTGGCACGTTGGGCATCCTGGACAGCGCATCAGCATTTGCATTTTTATGCCCCGCCCGATACTTGATGGTGAACTCGTAGTTAGACAGTCGGGCCATCCATCGTTGCTCTAGGGCACCAAGCTTCGCAGTCTCCAGGTGCGTCAGAGGGTTATTATCTGTGAAGACTGTAAATTTGGAGGAGGCGAGATAGTGTTTGAAGCGCTCCGTTACAACCCAGACTATGGCGATAAACTCCAACTTGAAGGAACTGTAGTTGTCGGGGATCCTTTCCGTAGGACGGAGCTTCCTGCTGGCGTAGGCAATCACTCTCTCTCTGCCTTGCTGTACCTGGGACAGCACCGCTCCCAATCCCATCTTGCCGGCATCTGTATGAAGTATAAAGGGTTGGCCATAGTCGGGGTAGGCCAGGACTTCGTCTCCGGTCAGAGCCATCTTCAGTCGGGTGAAGGATTTGTCTTCTGGTTTACCCCATTTGAACGGAGGTTTCGGGTTCTTGGCCTTCTTGGACTGGCCTACCAGGAGGTCCTGCATGAGTGCTGCTATCTTGGTGAAACCCTTGATAAATCTTCTGTAGTAGCCTACCAGCCCGAGGAACTGCCGCACTTCCTTGATAGTGGAGGGTCTTGGCCAGTCCTTGATTACGGTGACTTTTTCAGGGTCTGGCGCTACACCTTCGGCACTTACCACATGACCTAGGTACTGTACCTTGGGCTTCAACAGGTGGCATTTGGACGACTTTACGTTCAGGCCAAAACCAGATAGGGCTTCAAACACCTCGGCCAGGTGCTCCAGGTGGTCTTCATATGTTTTCGAGTAGACAATTACATCGTCCAGGTACAGCAGGATAGTTTCGAAGTTCTTGTGTCCTAGGCAGCACTCCATTAACCGCTGGAAGGTTTCTGGGGCGTTGCAGAGCCCGAATGGCATGCATTTGAACTCGCTGAGGCCCATTGGTGTTGTAAACGCGGTCTTTTCTTTGTTCGCCTCTGCCACAGGAACCTGTCAGTACCCACTGGTGAGATCCAAAGTGGAGAAATAATTAGCAGATCTTAATGCAGCTAGTGACTCCTCAATCCTGGGTAATGGGTAAGCATCCTTATGTGTAATGCGGTTAATCTGCTTGTAGTCAACACACATCCTCATTGTACCATCCTTCTTTCTCACGAGAACTAATGGAGCTGCCCAGGGGCTACAACTATCTCTGATCACCCCAGCCTCCTTCATCTCCCGTAACATTCCTTTGGCACATTGATAGTGAGCTGGAGGTACAGGCTGGTATCTCTCTTTAATGGGTGGATGATCTCCCGTGGGGATATGATGTTGGACTCCTTTTACCTGCCCAAAGTCTAATGGGTGTTTACTGAAGATCCGCTCATACTCTTGGACCACCCAGTATACTCCATGCTTTTGGTGCAAAGGGGTGGAGTCAGTACCCACTTGTAGCTTCTGACACCAATCCTCCATCTGCCCCTTGGAGCCATTATCCTCCGCCGGTTTGGATGGAGGCAAAGGTTCCACTGTCTTTATTGAGTTGTTACTGACAGTGAGCAGCTTAGCAAGGGTAGCATACCGGGGTAAATGGACCTCTTTCTCCCCACAATTCAGGATGTGGATCGGCACTCTCCCCTTGCGGACATCAACCACCCCCCTGGCTGTCAAGATGGTGGGCCTACTGTGAGAGTATACGGGTTCTACCAGGGCCTGGTAATCTTGACCCCTGAGACCAATTGCTGCTCGACACCATATCAGCATTTCACTCCTAGGGGGCATTGCAATAGGGAACGGATCACTCATCCTGACACTGCCAATTTCCCCTCCAGACAGCTTTACCTGTTGTCTTTTCATCAGGGCTCTGATCTCCTTCTGCAGAACTCGCTGCTGACTGGAACTGGCAGTCTCTGCGACCTGTTGTAACAAAACAATAATTTCTCCAAGACAATTTTCTATCACATTAGTGCCTAAGGTTATCATGGGATGACTTTCTCGGCGATCAATATCAACAATAATCATTCCTTGTGATGGCAATTCTACTTTGCCAACTTTTATGGTCACCTCTTTATACTCCACCTGAGGCAAGGGCTGACCATTGCTGGCATAGATACTAAGATGTTCATCTGGACTGTGGGTAATGTCTGAGTCAGTCCAGTATTGCTTAAAAAGGATATATGGCATCGTGGTCACCTGGGACCCAGTGTCCAGCAACGCATTCATTGGGATGCCATTAAGCACGACAGGTAGGACCGGGCGTCCTCCCACGTACTTGTCTTGCCAGCTTTGTGGGCCTGGTCGTCTTACTCCTGGGGGTTGGCCCTCGGCCCCAGGGGTTGCTCGTTTTAAATGACAGAATCTTGCGTAGTGCCCCGCCTTTTGACAGCGGCGGCAGATGGGTTGTCCACCCTGGTCGTAGCGATTGCTGTTCCTCCCTCTGATCGGTGGAATTCTCTTCTGTCGTCACAACGGGACGTCATCTGGACTGGAAGCCAGTTGGATCTTTTCCTTGGGGGACACTTGAATGGCCTGCACGGTTTTGGTTAACGCAGCCACACTTTTGGTCAGCTCCTGGACCTGAAGGCGCAGGTCGGCAGACGGGTCATTGTCCAGAGTCTGTGCGTCAGCCTCCACAGGTTCTGGGGAAAAGAATGCCATCTCCTGGTGGTAGGTGATAGCTGGGTGCCGGTGGGATGCAGCGCCGCCTGGTGTTGATTCTCGGAGCACCCGGATGGCTGTCTTTAAATTGTGCAAAGTCCAGATCAGGGTTTTGCAGAGCCATAATGCGCAGCTGTGTCCTGTGAGCGCTGGACAGGAGCCCCTCAATAAACTGCTCAGTCAGCAATCTGTTCTCATCATGCACACAGTCAGGGTCTACCTGTTTGATGGCCCACAGCGCCTCCTGCAGGTTTAGATCATCGTCCCGTACACTGTCCTGCACCCTTTGTTTGCACCCGTAAAACTTCATTTTAATTTCTGCTGCAGTGCGGGTGTCAAAGGTATCCTTCAACCGGGCCAGTATTTCTTTTACAGTGCCTTTGTCTCTGCCCGGCCAGGACTTCACCTCTCTCTGGTCTGCACCGATTAGCTGGCCTATGAGGATGCTGACTTTTTGCTCCTCTGACAGGGGGTATACTTTAAACAAACTGCGCAATCTTTCCTCAAAGTCGTTCAGGGTGTGCGACTCCCCTGAGTACTGGGGCAACCACGCCGCCCCCGGTATATATGGCATTCATAACGGCATCACATTGGCAGCGGCCACGCCTGCGGCTGAACCCTCTTCCATGTTGGGCATCTTCCTCCCCCCTAGTGAACCTCAGCCAGGTCCTGGGTGTCTCCTCACGTACCAGTATGCTGCTCTGCAGGTGGAAGGATTTCTTACCCGGCGGTTCCGGATCGGGGCTTCTTTCTTCCCCTCGGCGGGCGGCAAACCACGTGATCACACCGTTCAATAAAGTCTATGGCACACAGGACCCGGTTATACCGGGCTTCGTGAATCCTGTTCGTGACGCCAAGTTGACGCGCCCCCTGGGACGTGGGGTACCCGGTGCCGGGCCGGTAGATGCTGGGGTAATGTCACAGTGGCAGTGACCCGGTCCGTGACCCAGGGCGGTCAATAAAAGGGGTTATGTATAGGGGATTTATAGTGTTTTTATAGAGTTTGTGATCCCACCTGTGGAATGCGGCTAAAGGGAGCCGCTGCTGCGGAGCAGTCCTCTGAAGCTGATGTTACTGCAGCAGGGATGGTGTGGCTCACCACAGGAAGAGCTTAGCTCCAGGACAGTGTAGGTAGTGCAGGTTGTGCTGGGCGTTGTAGTGCAGGGGTTGATGGCGCTGCAAGAAACACTGAAACAAAGAGGTGCAGTCCCAAGGTCTTTACTGGTGGTGATTAGACAAGCCGGGACTAGGGTACTGGCTAGAAGTGGAAGTCCGGGCAGCCTGGAAGCAAGTAAAGAAGTCCTCCTTGCCAGGTGAAGTTGGAGGCCTTCCCTTTCTACTAAACTCTTTGGCCCTGCTACTTGTAGCTGTGCGGTGGCCCTCGTCCCTGAGTGCAACGTTTCTGTGCTCACCCGTATGGCAGGCAGCTCGGGCCTTGCTGGTGCATCGCTCCCTCGTGGCGGTGCTGGACCCTGCGGTGCTGCTGAGCCTCCGGGCGTCTGATGGGGCCAGGAGACCTGCAGTCTCCTGCCCTCCGGTTTCTGCGGCTGGGCCTTCAGTGCCCCACAGCCTCGGATTCCGGTGTCCGGTTCTTCTGTGTTTGTTCCTTCTGGGGCGAGCTGCCGCGCAGCTCCAGTCCCCAGCTCCTCTCTCCTTGACGTCCTTGCTTCAACTCCTCACACTAAGACTAACTAACCCCGCCCCCAGATCCCAGTTGCCAAGGGGAGGGGGCTCCCCTTGCTGGTCTGGAGCCAGGAAAGTGTTGCATGTTTAGTATGCCTGACTAGGGGACCCCTGCTTGCTTCCAGGCATGGCATTACCTCTTTTGAGGGAGGCAATGTCACTGTGGCAACCGGATCCCTGGGTTGCCACATTACCATAACACGGTTACTTTCCTTTTTTGTCTTTAGTAGTTGCCGTTTTTGGTGCCAAATCATTCAAAAGGACTCAAGAGATTCATGAATTTGGCACAGAGTAAAAAAAAAAGTCCCTTTTCCTGTCTTTAATTGCTTATGAGTCTTTTGGAACCAAAAGTTGTGCCAAAATTTCGGCGCACTCAAAATACACCGGGGGAGGATTGGAGTGAAATCGCACCAAATTTTGCAACTTTTTAAAAAAATCGCAGTTTATGAATCCGGCGAAACCACTTGGAATCACTAAACTCTGCCCACAAAGCAGAAAACAAACAAAAAAACATCGAGAGCACATAAATTAAACGTAAAAAAGGCGCAAATAGAATAATAAATTATGTGCAAACAAAAAAAAAGGACAAAACTAGACATAAAACAGGCACAAAGACAATAATGAATCGGGGCCTTTATCTCTAGTACATCACATTGCATAAAATGGATAGGAGCTGTCCAGCATTTCAGGAAGCACAAAACTGCAGATATGCCGTATCTGGAGCATCTGAGGATCAATCGTTCCACTTTTTTTCTTGTGATTAGCAGTGTTTTTTGCAAAAGTATAGTCAATGAGCCTCATTTATATATTGCCTCAGTATAGTTTCTACTGCACAAACACAAAGGGAGCAATTCATCAACGCTTTTTCCCCAGATTTCCACAAGGTAAAAATCTAAAGCTTGGGTGAGGCTGCAAACTACATGTTATGGTGTCTGAAAATGAATGAATGGATGAAGGGAAGAAGATTGCAGACTGAAACTTAGTGCAGTTTTATTAACAAAAGGTCACTTATAACATATAAAATTATTCTGTTCCACATCAACGGTGTCCATAGCCTCAAGTTGCGTTTCATTATGTCAACTTTTTTGGTTTTGCAATAAAATGGGTGGTCAGAAATTGTAGCTAATGGTGTGTGTTGGAGAGACGGGGGAATTGGATTATAATAGGTGACGTCCAGTAAGTTATTCATAAGTTGATATAATTCTGAGCTGGGGGCAAGTAAGTGGAACAGGTCATGTAAGGATAGGTGAAGTTGCACGTTACTTCGACATGTGTAATGAACGCATTAATTAGTTATCACCATCTTCACTTAGCTGATGTGAGAGAATGTGGATTAATATAGTTGGCTAATCTAAAACCAACCCACTATGATTTCAGATATGAGACTATAAAGAGTCTGGCGATTATCTTGCAGCATTATTGCCCTATACCTCCTCTTGAGAACGTCTGGAGGTGTGAAACATTTCATAGGAGGAAAGCATTTAGTTTTTATAGATCAGCGGTGGTTTAAACATATATGTGCACTGCAGACAAATATTCTACTGACAACGATAGAAGTTCCGAACTAATATTAGGATGTAACTCTAGATAATGGCACAATCTGTGTATTATGAATCTATATAGATCACAGAACTCTTAAAGGGAACCCTTCATGTCTGACAACGCTTTTAACCTGCAGATGTAGGGTTAATCAGCAGGTTAATAATGTTCTAAAGGTGCCCGGCCGGAGTACTGAAAGTGTGGAACCTGCAGGAAAGTGAACTTTATTTCTTTATTTTATTTCTTTTTATACTTTACTGTGAGCAGAAGCTGTAACCACTCCTGTCACATTGACGGATAGCCGGTTCAGGAGTGCATCAGTGGAGAATCGTGTGGGGTGCCACCGCTCGGTGACTGAAGCCAACCTGGCACGCCTGCATGACTGAAAACCAGCGGCTCCTGGGAGAAATAAAGTTAATTTTCTCCCGGGTGCCGCACTTTCAGCACAGCAGTCGGGCACCTTCATATTACTATTACCTACAGATTAACCCACCCCATATCTGAAGGGGGGCACAGGAGCGGTTTCAACATGCTGCGTTTGTTGTGACTGTGAGCCTTCACTGAGTTTTCTTTGCCCTGAAACCCCTCTTCTGAAACGGAATGAGAGTGGAGTGTGCTGTGTGGTGGAGCTTGTTCTTTACTCACTGTTACTTCAGGAGTCCTTGTTACCTCCACGTCCTTTGGACCGGTATCGGCTGCAAACAGGAGACCTGGGGTCCGAGTTAACAGTTTCGTCTTTACTGTGCAATTCATTTACACACGGCTGCAGCATACAGATTAAGACAGAGTCTTTTTGTGGTGATGTTGTTCCCTTATTTTTCTGCCCTAATAGTCTTTGTCCCCATCCTGTCCTGAGATTCACTATCCTTCTCTCCCTCTGCAACTCGGCTGACATCTTCTACTTTAGGGGTACAGAGATCTGCTTCTCAGACTCTCTCCCAAGCTTCAAGCCCAAGATTGTCCCGGCGTCCAGTTGAAGGGTTAAACGTGCCCCCATTCTATTCAGAAAACATAAACCGACAAAACACTTTCCTGTTATATCTGCTTCTGAGAACCTACTTCCCTGCTAGTTCAGACTTCTTCTCCCACTCCACTCTCTTTTACAGGACTGGCACCTCCCCTGTGCTGTGTGAGTAATGAAATCAGAACTGTGGTGTGTGTGTGTCATGGACACCCTGACTGACTGCAACCCGGAAAATTGTTTTCTATAAAATCCTCTTAACCCCTCCCAAACTGTGGGCTAATCCCAGTGTTAACTGTCTAGTGTCCTATGCAGTGTAATGCAAACTATGTCCCTATCTGCTGTATGGTTCCCTTAGTGGACAGATCTCCCTCATTCCTAGGGACGGCCTTAGGCAAAGCCTGTAGGAGAACCAGCATACAATAAAGGCCATAGAGATTAAAACATAACACACTTTTAGCACGCAAATCATAAAATACACAGCTTACATATCAAAACATAACTTGACATAACTTGCAACACACTTAACCCCTATGTAGCCACGGCGTCTTCATCAACCTGCCTCCCTCCTTCATATCTGCAGGTTAATAGCATCATTAGATATGATAGGTTCCCTTTAAAGTACAAGCTTGGTTTTCATTTGCCCACTGGACCTGAACTTGACTTTATCACCGCCCTTCCCTATCTCCTGTCACTACCAGGAAGTTCCCACCTTTTAACACTAGTCCCCACCCATTGGGCTAGTTCTATCCATTAACTATATCCTATCCTATATACTAAATCAATTGTCCTTACCTTATGTCCTACGCCGTTGCTAAACCACTTACTATATAAACAGTACATATCTTATCCCTAGTCTAATCCTGTGCTTGCCCTGCACTATACTCATTTTATACATTAACACTTTACATTCTTATATGCTGTACATTACCATCACACAATATAGAAGATGCACATCACTATTCACATTACATAGAGAAACCGCATAACAATTGTACACATAGTGTAATTGTTGTCTTAAGGGGTGGGAACATGCAGAACAGTCCATCATTATTACAAATGGAATACTAAAAGTTATGTTTTTATATATGAAAATTAGAACGGTATAAAAGTTGCTTTTCTTGGGTGTCCTAGTGGCACTCACATTGTAAATATACAGTACAGACCAAAAGTTTGGACACACCTTCTCATTTAAAGATTTTTCTGTATTTTCATGACTATGAAAATTGTACATTTACACTGAAGGCATCAAAACTATGAATTAACACATGTGGAATCATATACTTAACAAAAAAGTGTGAAACAACTGAAAATATGTCTTATATTCTAGGTTCTTCAAAGTAGCCACCTTTTGCTTTGATGACTGCTTTGCACACTCTTGGCATTCTCTTGATGAGCTTCAAGAGGTAGTCACCGGAAATGGTCTTCCAACAATCTTGAAGGAGTTCCCAGAGATGCTTAGCACTTGTTGGCCCTTTTGTGGTTCATCTCACCCCAAACCATCTCGATTGGGTTCAGGTCTGGTGACTGTGGAGGCCAGGTCATCTGGCGTAGCACCCCATCACTCTCCTTCTTGGTCAAATAAAATAATATTTTGTTGCACCAGCTTTTGAGGCAATCACTGCAAAAAAAAAAAAAAAACGGTTTCTGTAACTCAATGGGACCTCTGCTCCTGTGCACAGGTACAGTGGGGAAAATAAGTATTTGACAAAATTGACGATTTTGCAAGTTTTCCCACCTACAAAGAATAGAGAGGTTTGTAATTTTTATTGTAGGTACACTTCACCTGTGAGAGACAGAATCTAAAAATAAAAATGAGAAAATCACATTGTATGATATTTACATAATTAATTGCATTTTAGTGAATGAAATAAGTATTTGATACAATAGAAAAACAGAACTTAATATTTGGTACAGAAACCTTTGTTTGCAATTACAGAGGTCAGATGTTTCCTGTAGTTCTTGACAAAGTTTTCACACACTGCAGCAGGGATTTTGGCCCCTTCCTCCATACCGATCTTCTCCAGATATTTCAGGTTTTGGGGCTGTTGCTGGGCAACATTGAGTTTCAGCTCCCTCCAAAGATTTTCTATTGGGTTCAGGTCTGGAGACTGGCCAGGCCACTCCAGGACCTTGAAATGCTTCTTACGGAGCCACTCTTTAGTTGCCCCGGCTGTGTGTGTCGGCTCATTGTCATGCTGAAAGACCCAGCCATGACCCATCTTCAATGCTCTTGCTGAGGAAGGAGGTTGTTGGCCAAAATCTCGCGATACATGACCCCATCCATCCTCCCTTCAATACGGTGCAGCCGTCCTGTCCCATTTGCATAAAAGCACCCCTAAAGTATGATGTTTTCCCCACCATGCTTCACTGTTGGGATGGTGTTCTTAGGGTTGTACTCATCCTTCTTCTTCCTCCAAACACGGCGAGTGGAGTTGACACCAAAATGTTCTATTTTGGTCTCATCTGACCACATGACCTTGTCCCATGCCTCCTCTGGAACATCCAGATGGTCATTGGTGAACTTCAAATGGGCCTGGACATGTGCTGGCATGAGCAACAGGACCTTGCGTGCCCTGCAGGATTTTAATCCATGACAGCATAGTGTGTCACTAATGGTAATTTTTGAGTCTGTGGTCCCAACTCTCTTCAGGTCATTCACCAGGCCCTCCCATGTAGTTTTGGGCTGATTCATGACCTTTCTCAGAATCCTCCTAATCCCACAAGGTGAGATCTTGCATGGAGTCCCAGACCGAGGAAAACTGACAGTCATCTTGTGTTTCTTCCATTTTCTAATAATTGCACCAACAGTTGTTGCCTTCTCACCAAGCTGCTAGTCTATTGTCCTGTAGCCCATCCTAGCCTTGTGCAGGTCTACAATTTTGTCCCTGGTGTCCTTAGACAGCACTTTGGTCTTGGCCAATGGTGGAAAGGTTGGAGTGTGATTGAGTGTGTGGACAGGTGTCTTTTATACAGGTATCGAGTTCAAACAGGTGCAATTAATATAGGTAATGAGTGCAGAGTAGGAGGGCTTCTTAAAGAAAAACTAACGGGTCTGTGAGAGACAGAATTCTTGCTGGTTGGTAGGTGATTAAATACTTATTTCATGCAATAAAATGCAAATTAATTATGTAAAAATCATACAATGTGATTTACTTGATTTTATTTTTAGATTCTGTCTCTCACAATTGAAGTGTACCTACGATAAAAATTACAGACCTCTCTATTCTTTGAGGTGGGAAAACTTGCAAAATCGGCAGTGTATCAAATAGTTACAGTGGTGGCCAAAAGTATTGGCACCCCTGCAATTCTGTCAGATAATACTCAGTTTCTTCCTGAAAATGATTGCAATCACAAATTCTTTGGTATTATTATCTTCATTTAATTTGTCTTCAATGAAAAAACACAAAAAGAATTGTCCTAAAGTCAAATTGGATACAATTCCACACCAAACCTAAAAAAGGGGGTGGACAAAAGTATTGGCACTGTTTGAAAAATCATGTGATGCTTCTCTAATTCGTGTAATTAACAGCACCTATAACTTACCTGTGGCACCTAACAGGTGTTGGCAATAACTAAATCACACTTGCAGCCAGTTAACATGGAGTAAAGTTGACTCAACCTCTGTCCTGTGTCCTTGTGTGTACCACATTGAGCATGGAGAAAAGAAAGAAGACCAAAGAACTGTCTGAGGACTTGAGAAACCAAATTGTGAGGAAGCATGAGCAATCTCAAGGCTACAAGTCCATCTTCAAAGACCTGAATGTTCCTGTGTCTTCCGTGCGCAGTGTCATCAAGAAGTTTAAAGCCCATGGCACTGTGGCTAATGTTATGATCTGCTACAAGCACTAAGGAAAGACAGGAGATTTGTCCCTACAATAGAACTAAGCTGGATCTCTACGATGTAATGGGGAACCTGATCCTGCGATCAGACCCGCTAAAGTCCTCGGCTAGTCTGAACGAAGACCTATAGATGTGAGGGAGGGATCCCTACAAGAACTAGGGACTGGGAGAAAGATGGACACCTCCTAGCAGAAATTGTAGCAGAAATAAGACACACAAACAACATAGAACATAGAGGTCCGAAGACCCAGCAAAACTGACTGAGAAAGGCAACAGAGCACCAAGCTAGCTCAAGAGTAGAAATTACAATGAAGTCCAGCAAGGCCAGGATGGCGGAGCAGGATTAAATAGGCAAAAAAGGTCATGTGACCAGCAAACTAGAAAAAACCTAACAGGAGAGTTCTAACAGTACCCCCTCTTCTAAGAGGATCCTCCGGATCCCCTAGGCCCGGGCTTATCAGGAAACCTCCTGTGAAACGCTCTGACAAGTCTGGAAGCAGAAACATCATCCGCCCTCACCCATGAGTTATCCTCGGGTCCGAAACCCTTCCAAGCGACGAGATACTGCAAACTCCCTCTATACCATCTAGAATTTAGGATGTGGGAAATTTCATATTCCCCGTCCTCCACCACCGGAGGAACAGTGGCAGAGGCGTCACCATCCGACACATCAGCTCTTTTCAACAGAGAAACATGAAACACCGGATTAATCTTCCAGGAGGTAGGAACCTCCAACCTAACAGCCGATTGGTTAACTATCTGAAGCACCTTAAAGGGCCCTACAAACTTGGGACCCAATTTTTTAGAAGCAATCCTCAATCGCAGATTCTTAGAGGACAACCAAACCATGTCACCAATAGCAAACAAAACCTCTTGCCGTTTCCTATCAAAGTACCTCTTAGATTTTTTGTTAGCCTCCTGAAGATTACCACACACATCCGTCCAAACTCTCTCTAAATCACCGTAAAAACTCTCCTCCTCTGGCACAGCCGATACCAATTTGGAGAATGACTCAAAAGACGGATGTCTCCCAGAACAACAGAAAAAAAGGTGAACACCCAGCAGAAGAGGATGTATGGTTGTTAAGAGCAAATTCAGCAAGTGGCAGAAACTCAGACCACCCCTCTTGATTGTCTGCCACAAAACAATGCAAGAACTGCTCAACATCCTGGTTCTTTCTTTCTGTCTGGCCATTAGACTCAGGATGATATCCGGATGAAAACGACAAATGAACTCCCAACCTGTCACAAAAGGCACGCCAAAAACGAGCCACGAACTGAGGTCCCCTATCAGAAACAATGTCAGTAGGAACGCCATGTAGTCTGACAATTTCCTTGACAAAGGCCTTAGCGAGTGTCTTAGCGCAGGGCAGTTTGATGAAGGGAACCAAGTGACACATCTTGCTAAAACGGTCCACGACCACCCAGATGACCGTGAAACCCTCAGAGGGGGGAAGGTCAGTAATAAAGTCCATAGCCAGATGTGTCCAAGGTGCACTAGGAACCTCCAGAGGGCAAAGCAACCCCGCAGCAGGAGCATGTGAAGACTTAGATCTAGCACACACAGTACATTGACGCACCCACTTAATGACTTCCTTCTGCCATCCAGGCCACCAAAAACTGCGACCCACAAGTCTCTTGGTCTCAGAAATTCCTGGATGACCTGCCAACCGAGACTCATGACACTCAACAAACAAATCTCTCCTAAAGGTCCTAGGCACAAACAACCTCCCATGGGGAGTGTTAGATGGGGCATTCTCCTGAGCTTTAAGAATCTCATCCTCCAAAACGGAGTCCAAAACAGCAATCACAACACCTTCTTGTAAAATGCTCTCCTCCTCCTTAGCACCGACCATGGGAGAAAAGCTGCGAGACAAAGCATCAGCTTTAACATTCTTGGTACCCGGGATGTAAGTAACGGAAAAATTAAACCGCGAGAAAAAAAGTGCCCACCTGCCTGACGGGGCATTCAAGCGCTTGGCAGCATCAAGATAGATCAGATTTTTATGATCAGTTTAAACCTGAATGGGAAATTCAGCACCTTCCAAGAGATAACGCCAGTGTTCAAATGCGAGTTTAATAGCCAGCAATTCCCGATTACAAATATCGTGACTAAGTTCAGTCTCAGAAAATTTTTTTGAAAAAAAGGCACAGGGATGTACTCCATCCTTGTTTTCCTGAGACAACACCGCACCGACCCCCACAGAAGAAGCATCAACCTCAACCAAAAACGGCTTCGTCACATCAGGCTGCATAAGGATGGGAGCAGAGGTGAACCTCTCCTTTAGAAACACAAAAGCTTCAATGGCCTCAGTAGTCCACTGAACCGCATTAGCACCTTTCCTGGTGAGATCGGTCAGTGGTTTGACAATAATAAAACATTTTTTTATGAATTTTCTGTAATAATTGGCGAAACCCAAAAACCTCTGTATCGATTTCAAACCAATAGGCCTAGGCCATTCCTGCACAGCTTGAACTTTAACCGGATCCATCTCAAAACCTTCACTGGAGATAATGTAGCCCAAAAAACTAATCCTCTGTACAGCGAACTCACACTTCTCTAGCTTAGCAAAAAGCGAATTGTCAATTAATAACTGTAATACCTCACGTACACTCCGCCAATGAGACTCCAGATCAGGCGAATAAATCAAAATGTCATCCAAATACACAACCACATTTTTGCCGATCAACGGTCTAAGGATGTCATTAATAAGATTCTGAAAAAATGCTGGAGCATTGGTAAGACCAAAAGGCATAACCAGATTCTCAAAATGACCCACAGGAGTGTTAAAAGCAGTCTTCCATTCATCACCCTCCTTCATGCGCAACAAATTGTATGCCCCCCGGAGATCAATTTTAGAGAACCACTTGGCCCCCACTAACTAGTTAAACAAATCAGGAATCAATGGCAGTGGGTAAGGATTGCGTACAGTAATTTTATTAATCTCACGAAAGTCCAGACAAGGACGTAAACCGCCGTCCTTTTTTTTAACCAAAAAAAATCCAACAGCCACAGGAGACTTGGAAGGCCTAATGTGACCGGAGGCCAAGCTTGTCTGTATGTATTCCTCCAAAGCCTTTCTCTCAGGAATAGTAAGATTAAATAAACGACTTTTAGGAAGAGTCGCTCCAGGGACAAATTCAATGGTACAATCATAGTTTCTATGGGGAGGCAAAATTTGCGATTCCTTCTCAGAAAAAACTTTCCAAAAATCCTGAATAGGTACAGGTAATTCCCCTTTATCCACAGCAGCAATGCGCCCGTTACAACACTTGTCATAACACTTAGGGCTCCAGGACTTAATTTCATTGGTAGACCAATCCAGTACAGGATTGTGCAATTTTAACCAGGGTAACCCCAACCCTACAGGAGAAGGCAAATTATTTAATACTACCAAATCCAAATTCTCTTGGTGAATACCATTAATAGTGAGGGGAAATTCACAGACCTTGTGAATAACACTCTTTAAGGGAGAGCCATCGACAGAAACCACGGCAATAGGGGATGACAAAGGTTTGGGTTTTAATTTAAGTTTTTCCAAGAATCCCCCATCAATCACATTCAGAGTAGAACCACAATCCACAAATACCCGAAATTCAATTAACTTCTCCTGAGCAGTGGTAGTAGCAGAAAGAAGTACACCCTTAGTATTTAAACAGGCTATACGGGCGTAACTGACCTTTTTTTTTTCTTTGTTCATACGAAGCACACAGTTCTTAATGAAATGGTCAGATCCACCGCAATAAAAGCACAAACCTTCAGAAAATCTGCGGCCTTTTTCCTGAGAGTGGGGTGACATCGCCCCAATCTCCATCGGCTCTCCAATGTCAGTACAGACCCTCTCAAGACTTGGAGCTGACATGGCAGAGGATTTACTCTCATTAACCCTTGCACGCAGTCTCCTGTCCACCCGTATAGCTAATTGCATTGCCTCCTGCAAGTTTCCAGGTGAAGGATAAGCAATCAGCAGATCCTTAACCCTTTCACCTAGCCCCGCAAGAAACAAACTTTTCAAAGCTGAATCATTCCACTCCACCTGTGCAGACCACCGTCGGAAGTGAGTACAATAATTTTCCACATTACCTGATCCCTGCCTCAAACGTCTTAATTCAGACTCAGCAGATGAGACACGATCAGGATCATCATACAACAACCCAAAAGCAGAAAAAAAACTATCCACTGATCTAAAGCACGGATCACTAGGTTGGAGAGAAAAGGCCCATCCCTGAGGTTCTTTGCGCAAAAGTGACATTATGAACCCTACACGCTGTGATTCATCACCAGAGGATCCGGGTCTTAAACGAAAATACAATAAACAAGCATTTTTAAAGGAAAAAAAATCTTGTTGTTCACCAAAAAATAGATCAGGCAGACGTACCTTTGGCTCTACAAAATGTGCTCCAGAACAGCTACTCACGTGTTGTTGGAGCTTGGCCACCTCCAGAGAGAGTCCCTGCAAGCGTTGAGCCAAATCCTGAACCGAGACCATGATAGAAACTGGAGGTCTTTCCTTAGAGAATTTTTTTTGGCTGGACTTACTGTTATGATCTGCTACAAGCACTAAGGAAAGACAGGAGATCTGTCCCTACAATAGAACTAAGCTGGATCCCTACGATGTAACGGGGAACCTGATCCTGCGATCAGACCCGCTAAAGTCCTCGGCTAGTCTGAACGAAGACCTATAGATGTGAGGGAGGGATCCCTACAAGAACTAGAGACTGGGAGAAAGATGGACACCTCCTAGCAGAAATTGTAGCAGAAATAAGACACAGAAACAACATAGAACATAGAGGTCCGAAGACCCAGCAAAACTGACTGAGAAAGGCAACAGAGCACCAAGCTAGCTCAAGAGTAGAAATTACAATGAAGTCCAGCAAGGCCAGGAGGGCGGAGCAGGATTAAATAGGCAAAAAAGGTCATGTGACCAGCAAACTAGAAAAAACCTAACAGGAGAGTTCTAACAGCTAACCTCCCTAGATGTGGACGGAAAAGAAAAATTGATGAGAGATTTCAACGCAAGATTGTGCGGATGGTGGATAAAGAACCTCGACTAACATCCAAACAAGTTCAAGCTGCCCTGCAGTCCGAGGGTACAACAGTGTCAACCCGTACTATCCGTCGGCGTCTGAATGAAAAAGGACTGTATGGTAGGATACCCAGGAAGACCCCACTTCTTACCCCGAGACATAAAAAAGGCAGACTGGAGTTTGCCAAAACTTACCTGAGAAAGCCTAAAACATTTTGGAAGAATGTTCTTTGGTCAGATGAGACAAAAGTAGAGCTTTTTGGCAAAAAGCATCAACATAGATTGTACAGGAAAAAAAAAGAGGCATTCAAAGAAAAGAACACGGTCCCTAAAGTCAAACATGATGGAGGTTCCCTGATGTTTTGGGGTTGCTTTGCTGCCTCTGGCACTGGACTGCTTGACCGTGTGCATGGCATTATGAAGTCTGAAGACTACCAACAAATTTTGCAGCATAATGTAGGGCCCAGTGTGAGAAAGCTGGGTCTCCCTCAGAGGTCATGGGTCTTCCAGCAGGACAATGACCCAAAACACACTTCCAAAAGCACTATAAAATGGTTTGAGAGAAAGCACTGGACACTTCTAAGGTGGCCAGCAATGAGTCCAGGCCTGAATCCCATAGAACGCATGTGGAGAGATCTCAAAATGGCAGTTTGGAGAAGGCACCCTTCAAATATCAGGGACCTGGAGCAGTTTGCCAAAGAAGAATGGTCTACAATTCCAGCAGAGCATTGTAAGAAACTCATTGATGGTTACCGGAAGCAGTTCGCAGTTATTTTGGCTAAAGGTCGTGCAACCAAGTATTAGGCTGAGGGTGCCAATACTTTTGTCTGGCCCATTTTTGGAGTTTTGTGTGAAATGATCAATGATTTGATTTTTGCTTCATTCTCTTTTGTGTTTTTTCCTTGCAAGCAAATTAAATGAAGATAATAATACCAAAGAATTTGTGATTGCAATCATTTTCAGGAAGGAACTGAGTATTATCTGACAGAATTGCAGGGGTGCCAATACTTTTGGCCACCACTGTATATTCCCCACTGTACTTGTGGCTGCCTCGCTGTGAGTAAACAGCTCCTTGTGTCTCAGGTGTAAAGGCGCCTTCTCCAGACTGCAGATTTCAGTTCCTTCCACAGATGTTCAATAGGATTTATATCACGGCTCATAGAAGCCACTTTAGAATAGTCCAGTATTTTGCTCTTAGACATTCTTGGATGTTTTTAGCTGTGTTTTGGGTCATTTGATCCATGACCTGCGACTCAGACCAAGCTTTCTGACACGGGGCAGCACATTTCTTTCTACAATGCCTTGATAGTCTTGAGATTTGATTGTGCTACAACGTTTTTGAACTCCATGACTGCTATATAGAATATACGTGTAAAATTAATCTAATCTAAGCTCAGATAAAATTTCAAGAGCCCATCTGCCAGTGACAAGGTGACGTCTTTAGATGGAAAGCTACCCTAACAAAAGAGTTGTGCTCAGCCAATATGGAGGTAGTCAATTTCCCCAAATGCACATTGCAAAAAATAAATTAATTAATTAACCAGCATGGACTGTATCTGCAGCGCTGTCACATCTACCTGCATGTGTATAGCAAAAAAGGTGATACCCAATAGTAGAATATAATTAGCAGAGGATAAAACAATGTCTCTTTATTATAACCTTTGTAAGACAGCGCTAGTCATCATAATGGGGGATACTCGCTGCACCGGGTCAATTAAGGCACATAAGCAATGTCCTTCCGATATTTCACAATGCAGTTTATTATTTCGTCTTAAACCGCTAATCACACAGTCCATCTTAGTATACGCCCGGCATGTTCACCTGAGGGGGAAGGTATATGGTCAGGTAAAACACATCCTGGACCATTACCGTAATGACAGCAAGTCGCTGCATTACATATCCCCCCCCCTTTGTTCAAACTTGTGGAGTTGAACACATAATATACAATATACACAATCACCTCATATCCCACAGCTCATACCAAGACCATGTACTTGTCAATTGCGCTGTTCAGCCCCTGGAATATTAGTCAATGACATTAGCCCATACCTTAGGGACCTACCATTTGTCACTGTCACTGACTTCGTCAGGTCACCCCTCCGGGTCGTAACCTTGTCAGGTCTCCCCCGCTCCCAGCGGTCGGATGTAACCTTGTCAGGTTTCCCCCGCTCCCAGCGGTCAATCGAAAACCTGTCAGGTCTCCCCCGCTCCCAGCGATCAATCGAAACCCTGTCAGGTCTTCCCCGCTCCCAGCGGTCAATACAGCAGCGCAACTCACATGCCCTGGTATCTAAGGTTCGGTTCGACTCTGTACTGTCCCGTCCTCTATTGGGTCGTTTGTATGGGCTGCTCAAACCTGAGTTACTGGAGGTCTCACTACCTCTAAACCCACGCCCACTACTCTCAGGACATCTTGAAAGGTCCCTAACTCCAGCTATAGCTGTTCTGTTATTTAGGGGGCCCTTTCTCTGTCGGATCTCACTATTTCTAGACGGCTTCCATCTTCTGCTGCTCAGATGATGCTGTCTATCTACTCGCAGTCTAGCAAGATTCAATTGTTCTACCTCCTGCAGGTAGGTCACTCGGTACTCAATCAGCATGCGTATATATTCTAGGCTTTCTTCTGTTCCTACAGCGGAGAAGGACACCATGCTGTCTTCGTCTGGTATCCAGTCCTGATGATCACGTGGACTGCTTACTTTCACCACACCAGACTTCTTGACCATCATCTGCATGGCTCGACCGCTTCTCCCAATGAGCTTTCTCACCAGAACATGAGGCACCCGGATGACCTCTTCACGCATACTGTGAGCTTTCCTCATCAGCTCCAGTTGTCTAACGGCTTGTTCCGTCTTCAACCGGAGAAACCGCTTCGTGCGAATACATCGCCAATGCATATCACTTAGGATCGCCACCCTCTTCACTGTGACTTCGGTCATGGACAGAACCACCAGCTGTTTAGCTTCGGAGGTCAAGTACACCTTACAGGCTCCCACAGCCTTCTTAAACTCTTCATGCACGGACTCACGGGTGCATTCTTCCCTCAAATCCTCAGGTACATCTATGAGGCATTTGTACCAAGACGTTTCGGACTCACCAGTAGTTTCCAGACGATCAACCAGCTCAGGGTTCAGGGGCAACTGACTTTCAGCTTCTTCCCCCTGTATGCTTACCCTGAGCTGACTCACAGCTACAAATTCACGAATTTTCATCTTGACCACTTCCACTTCATATTTATCTTCTGTTACCCTGCTCTTAGCTCTCCTCAGGTCCACCTTCTCATAGTATAAGGGAGTGAGTACAACGTGTTTGCCCTTTTCCTTCTCCAAGGAGGCCTCGCTCACCGAGTGATACTTTGTCAGACGACTTTTGAGCCCGGAAACCTCTTCCTCTAGTTCCGTCACTCGCCTCTCAGCGGCCCGTCTCTGAAGCTCTTCCTGCTTCAACTGCTCTTTTAACAGTAGAGTTCTCTCAGACCTCTCTTGCTTCAAATGGGCCTGAAGCAATTCCTTGAGCTCCCTGATCTCGGCTCTTACTTCCACTGAATCATCCAAGCTCGCATCACTCGAGGAGGTATCTGCTTCATACCTCCCCTCACCAGCGGCCAACTCCTGGCCCTGGTGTGTGGCTTCTCCGATGGACTCCTCCATCTTTTTCCGCTCAGCTTCCATCTTGCTGACTGTTTCTTTAAGGCACGTCTCCGCCCTCTGGAGAGTTTCACAGGACATCTGTAGCTCCTTCACCTGAGCTTCCAGACCTAGGGTCTTTCCACGGAGATCATCATTCTCCTCACGGGTCTCTTGCAGAGTGGTCTCACCCACTTGGCACACTTGCTCTGCACCCGCCTTATCCTCCTCTAGTTTTTCTTTTACCTTGAGGAGATCCTCATAATCTCTCTTAAGTTGTTGCAGTTCCATACCGAACTTTTCAACACACTCCTTCTTGGAGTCACACAGCTCCTGGTTGAACTGTTCGCGCAATCGTTCTAGGTTTTGTTCACGCCCAGCAACTTCATGCTGCAGCGCCTCTTTGAGGGCAGACAGCTCTAACTGTACCAGGGAGAAGCGATCTTTCACCTCGCATAACTCATCTTCACACACCGCTTTGTCAATCTGTAATTGAAAAACCTCCTCCTTGATTTTGCGGCGGTCCTCCTTAATTCCGTAGAACATTTCCTTCCAATGGTTAATTTCCGAGTTGCTTCCCTCCATGTCTCGCTGCCAGTTCCTCATAACCTGGTATATTTTCTGCTGCTCAGACTCCAGGTTCAGCTGGTCTGAGGACACTTTCCCCAGGTTTTCACATAACTGCTGCACGTCACTCTGACACTGCTGCCTGATAGGCTCCAGCTCTTGGTCATGACTGGCCGCTTCCCCTTTCAGGGCTGTCGGATCCTGACCCGTCAGTCTCAGTACCGTACCGGAGGTTGCTACTGGCAACGTCATCTCCTCTTCTACCTCTAAAGGAGGATCCACACTTGAAGCATAGGCACACAGTACTATATTCTCTTTATTTTCATTTTCAGGGAGTACTACCGGAGCAACTTTTTTGTGGCCCTTGCGCCGTCGACGACGAGAGGGGGACTCTCTCCCCTCGTCTAGCCCCTCCTGACCGAACTCACTTTTTTCTTTCATAGTGTCACAGTCAGCTACGGGGTCTGTGTCACTCCCCATGGTGTTGTGGACTAACAGGTCACCTCCCACTTTGACGTCACTCCCTTCTACTGGAGTTACCCCGTTATCAACGGTCACATTGTCATTTTTAGGAGGTACCAACCCACAACCAGTAACAATTTCCAGTTTTCTGCAGTCCACACTCTTGTGAAAATCCGCCCCTTTTTTAGACTCCGCCCCCTTTTAACAACCACACCGGCAGGGTAATTTTTACACAAAAAATCAGCAGTAGTCTTAGGACTCAGTTCACAACATCTCTTACCACCTCCCCGGGCACTCTGGGACAACACTGGCGCCCCCGGAGAGTTCATAGAATGGTCCACTGCCGCCATTTCACATGGTGCCCATAGCTCCCGCACCATGTCCAGTTTCATGTCCAGCAGATGTTTCTCATATATGCGGTCCGACTCGTCAGACCCATTTGCTGCTCCGTTCACAGCCATCGTGGTGCACTGTTCACACCAGAACTTCACCGCTCTCCCTTGAAAAATTTTCGTGGCCCCACTGAGCCACCGCAAAACCGGATTTGAGTGCGATGAGAATCTTCGCAACCCCGCTGAGTTGCAGCAAAAACCGGATTTGAGTGCGACGCCAATCTTCGCAACCCCGCCGAGTTGCAGCAAAAACCGGATTTGAGTGCGACCCCAATCTTCGCAACCCCGCCGAGTTGCAGCAAAAACCGGATTTGAGTGCAACGACAATCTTCGCAACCCCGCCGAGTTGCAGCAAGATGCCTGTATCCACACTCGTCATCCTGCGCCGTTGCCCCTAGCAACCGGGTTGTCGTTGCCGCTAGCAACCGGGCTGCCATTGCCCGCATTCTCGAACCATATGTAAGACAGCGCTAGTCATCATAATGGGGGTTACTCGCTGCACCGGGTCAATTAAGGCACATAAGCAATGTCCATCCGATATTTCACAATGCAGTTTATTATTTCGTCATAAACCGCTAATCACACAGTCCATCTTAGTATACGCCCGGCATGTTTACACCTATCACCTCCGGGAGCTTCTCAAATGGCAGACCGGCATATTACACACATCACAATTCGAGAGCCTTTCCAGCGACAGATACGTCCACTTGGCTCCCGTTATAGCCCTCGGCTAGGCAGCAACATAAATGTCCACATAACGCAGCGTTTTTACCTTTAGCGGGTTTTGGCTGCTACAGTCCGTTTATTCCGCCACCACTGTGGCGTTGCGGCTTTCCCAGGTGGGGGTCTCTAGCCGTTGTCCCCTCGTAGGCTACTGGTATGTCTTCCACACTTGACATCCAGCCTGCGCCTTTCAGGGTTCTTCACCAAACCGGCTCTCCCTCAAAGGCCACTGACATCCACGCACAGGATCCAGGCTCGGCCTTTCAGGCTGCCAGGCTTCACTCTCGGCCTCACTAGGCCTCTCACAAACGGTGTCCCACACACACGGAGCACAGGCCTCACGCCTCAGACCGAACACACCTGTCTCTAATTACCAGGGTTTATATATCCTGTGCACACACACACACACATACTGACAGGACCTTGCTGATGTCACAGTCATGTGATCAGTCAGCTGTGTGTATAGGTCCTGTGTGCTGTCCCAGTCATGTGTACAGACCTTTACTGTGCATACAGGACCTGTGTGATGTCACAGTCATGTGACCAGTCACCTGAGGGGGGAAGGTATATGGTCAGGTAAAACACATCCTGGACCATTACCGTAATGACAGCAAGTCGCTGCATTACACCTTATTTAAAACAACTTGATGCTGGACAGTACTTGTCACAAAGCATATAAAAAAAGACACACACAGTGTACTGAATGAAAAAAATGAAAACAAATGCTAAGTCAGCCTGATTGAGACTGACCTAACTAGCACAAGTGGTATACATATAGTGGAACCCTCGACAATATGAGACCCTCCAGACAACAATGTGTCTTACCAGTGGTCATATAAGACTTTAACAATGTGAAAATCATGTGACACATAAACCATCATGAATTCAAGAATACAGTACACATAGACCGACGCACTATATATACCACCGGTCAAATACCAGACAATTATTAGAGTATGATAATGGATAGTGGTTAGGCAATGTCATGTACCACTCGAACTATACAGATTTACCATCTCTAATTGTACCAAGAAATAAACCAGTTCACATTGGGTACAACCTCGTCTTATAAAATGCTGTACATCCACATACCAACTAGAATTGGGAAAAATAGGTAGGAGACACTCATGGTTCAATGGGAAGAAATTACTACTTATCTTTCCAGTATTATTAGCAGTGCTCCAATTATATAGGTGGGCTCCCAACGCGTTTCTCCTTCATCAACAGGGGAGTGCATAGCTCATTCATAGCCCAAGGTTCTACGCCATCACAGAGGTACATATGCTAATAAGATATTATCCCTGTGTCTTTTATAGACGCCGCTCGCTGACCGCCGGCGTGCAACATGCTTCCGGGTTGTCATGTATCAGCTGGGTGACGCACATCTTGCCGGATGTATAATCATATCCGGCCCTTGTACCGCACCATGGAACACATGGTTCTGCGCATGCGCGAGCATGGATCCTGCAGTCATCTCGTGCGCACGTGCATCCGCTCAGGTCAGAGGCGGCTATACCTCCAAGAAATTCGCCATGGAGACAGCTCCAACCATAAACATAGATCTCATTAGAGAAAACAACCTTGTAGGACAGTACTAATGCGCATATAAATGATCATACCCGCTCGTATGGGCCCATCATAATGATCATATACCACAGGGAAGAGGTCAGTGCCTGGACATGATAGATAGACAGAAATCCAACATTACGGACCATAAAAACGCAGAAAACAGAGAGGCCAGGGAGGTCGACCTCATCAGATACAGAGGGAATATGCTACAGATATACAAATGAAAATGAATAAAATAATAAACCAGGGTCCCTGAGCTCTCATGACGTACCTGTGAGGTGACTCAGAAATCGCAGGTTAACAGCAGCTCAGATTAGAGACCAGGTCAAATCCACACAGAGTTCTAGCAGCAGACACTTCTCTACAACAACTGTTAAGAGGAGACTTTGTGCAGCAGGCCTTCATGGTAAAATAGCTGCTAGGAAACCACTGCTAAGGACAGGCAACAAGCAGAAGAGACTTGTTTGGGCTAAAGAACACAAGGAATGGACATTAGACCAGTGGAAATCTGTGCTTTGGTCTAATGAGTCCAAATTTGAGATCTTTGGTTCCAACCACCGTGTCTTTGTGCGATGCAGAAAAGGTGAACGGATGGACTCTACATGCCTGGTTCCCACCGTGAAGCATGGAGGAGGAGGTGTGATGGTGTGGGGGTGCTTTGCTGGTGACACTGTTGGGGATTTATTCAAAATTGAAGGCATACTGAACCAGCATGGCTAACACAGCATCTTGCAGCGGCATGCTATTCCATCCGGTTTGCGTTTAGTTGGACCATCATTTATTTTTCAACAGGACAATGACCCCAAACACACCTCCAGGCTGTGAAAGGGCTATTTGACCAAGAAGGAGAGTGATGGGGTGCTACGCCAGATGACCTGGCCTCCACAGTCACCAGACCTGAACCCAATCGAGATGGTTTGGGGTGAGCTGGACCGCAGAGTGAAGGCAAAAGGGCCAACAAGTGCTAAGCATCTCTGGGAACTCCTTCAAGATTGTTGGAAGACCATTTCCGGTGACTACCTCTTGAAGCTCATCAAGAGAATGCCAAGAGTGTGCAAAGCAGTCATCAAAGCAAAATGTGGCTACTTTGAAGAACCTAGAATATAAGACATATTTTCAGTTGTTTCACACTTTTTTGTTAAGTATATAATTCCACATGTGTTAATTCATAGTTTTGATGCCTTCAGTGTGAATGTACAATTTTCATAGTGATGAAAATACAGAAAAATCTTTAAATGAGAAGGTGTGTCCAAACTTTTGGTCTGTACTGTATATATGCATTAGTACTGTCCTACAAGGTTGTTTTCTGTAATGAGGTCTATGTTTATGGTTGGAGCTGTCTCCATGGCGAATTGCTTGGAGGTATAGCCGCCTCTGACCTGAGCGGATGCGCGAGCGCACGAGATCCATGCTCGCGCATGCGCAGAACCATGTGTTCCACGGTGCGGTACAAGGGCCGGATATGATTATACATCCGGCAGGATGTGCGTCACCCAGCTGACACATGACAACCCGGAAGCATGCCGCACGCCGGCGGTCAGCGTGTGGCATCTATAAAAGACACAGGGATAATATCTTATTAGCATATGTACCTCTGTGATGGCGTAGAACCTTGGGCTATGAATGGGCTATGCACTCCCCTGTTGATGAAGGAGAAACGCGTCGGGAGCCCGCCTATATAATTGGAGCACTGCTAATAATACTGGAAAGATAAGTAGTAATTTCTTCCCATTGAACCATGAGTGTCTCCTACCTATTTTTCGCAATTCTAGTTGGTATGTGGATGTACAGCATTTTATAAGACGTGGTTGTACCCAATGTGCACTGGTTTATTTCTTGGTACAATTAGAGATGGTAAATCTGTATGGTTCGAGTGGTACATGACATTGCCTAACCACTATCCATTATCATACTCTAATGATTGTCTGGTATTTGACCTGTGGTATATATAGTGCGTCGGTCTATGTGTACTGTATTCTTGAATTCATGGTGGTTTATGTGTCACATGATTTTCACATTGTTAAAGTCTTATATGACCACTGATAAGACACATTGTTGTCTGGAGGGCCTCATATTGTTGAGGATTCCACTATATGTATACCACTTGTGCTAGTTAGGTCAGTCTCAATCAGGCTGACTTAGCATTTGTGTTCATTTTTTTCATTCAGTACACTGTGTGTGTCTTTTTTTATATGCTTTGTGTCCAGTACTGTCCAGCATCAAGTTGTTTAAAATAAGGTTCTAGTAAAGAGACATTGTTTTGCATGTGTACATTTATTTAATTTTGTCAATTTCATCTTTTTTAATGCAATCTATCTAATGACATACACATACATATGTAATGATTGTAGAATTTTCTAACCACTTTTCTGTTCTTAAGCTTAACTTCAAATGAGCCTCTGTCATCATCCTCCAGCCTTGTTGATCCCAGTAATGGCTGTTTCCTTGTACTCATAAGAAGGTTGTCAAGCTCTGAAGGCTAATTGGAGTGTAAGAAGGATGCCGTATTGTCACATGTTGTCACAGACACTGCAGATCATGATTTCTTGGAAGTCCCATATATCTTATTAATGCACTGATCCTTCCCTACTATATAACAAGATCTGTGCCGCTCAGCAAATGATAATTTACAAGTGTCCTCGTTATCTGCTCAGACTTCAGGTTTTTTGTTCTTATTCCTAAATCCAATGAAGCAATTCCGCTTAAAAAAAAAAGGAATATTTTTTTTCGAACTCTCTTGTTTAAAAGGGGTTTATCAGTTCCATATGTTATTGCTTACCAAATGTAAGCTCACATACACTAATGGATTATAATGTGGTATTCCTAAATTATGGGTCTTCAAAAAAGCTCAAGGCCACTCAGATTGTTCAAATATTCGATGAGCATTGAAGTTTTGCTGTGGTTTATACTCAAATCACAGCAAAACCAGAGACAAAACTGTTGTGTGTAATATGTCTATGCGATATACGCATGATAAAAGGTCATTCATCGCTTGTACAAATCTTTGTTTGCACGATTTCACCATCCACATGTCCATTTCAATTGTACAAATATCTTTTAGGCCCTCTTCAAATGTCCGTGTTTCCAGTACATGTGGATTCCGTTTTGTTTCACAGATACCACACATCCCCATTATGTCATGTGATATGTTCTTGTGTGATGTAGTAATATTCGTAATGTATAGTGTAGGACATAGTGTACAGCATAGGGTAAGACATAGGTTAGGATTTAGAACATGTAGATAGCTGATGGTAGCATAGGTAGCAGGGTAAGATAGAGTTAAGTGTTGGGACTAGCCCATGGTGGGTGGAGTTAGTGTTAGGGTAAGTGATTTCTTTCTGAACTTAGTTATATATGGTTTGGAGAGTGAAGCTGGTAGTGCTGCCTCTGGGGTGATCCACAGTCAAGAGGAGACTTAGTTGCAGGGATAGCGAGATCCAGAAAGAGAGGTGACTGACTAGTCACAGTGGCTTTCCAGACGAGGCATCCGTGGATAGGATGCCGAATCATGAAACCTTGAGTTTTCTAAACTCCGAAGGTATCGGCCCTAAACAGGACTGAGTTTGTGGGGGCTAGTGGGAAGTCCTGAGCGGGAGATCCAGAGCGCAAGTAGTGGAAGAAATAGGATGTGGGACTGTTGCGTAGGTTGAGAGACTTGCTGACCAGGACTGTGGTGACAAGCTAGACTGTGATAAAGTAGGACAAAACAGATAAGCTGCAGAGCCCTGGAGTGGACTACAGAGGAATGATATCGTGTGAAGGAAAATGCTTTATACTGTGATTGAAACGTCCATAAGACTTTGTGCCCGCTATCCCTTGTATATCATTTGACCAGTTATCGTTCAGTAAAGACTATGTATGAAAGACAGTCTCCTTTATTGAACTGTGGAACCTATGGTCATGGCCAGCTCACACCATCGGCTACAGGCGGCCTGCACGGGCGCAAGGCCCTCACAGCACCAACACCCACATCCAGCCAGGACCCAGTCTTTCATGTAGCGCGTCGGGACGTAAAAGTAAGAGACCAGTGCTTCTCCCGCGGCTACCACCCTGCGCCGTGAAACGCACTTGGAGACATGTCCATTTTTTTCTGGCAGCAGCCAATACAAGTCTATGGGTCCGTGAAAAGATGCATCTGTGTGCCATCAGTGTGCATTTGAAAGTATAGGAGAAGCTTTGTAATCTCATTCTTTCTTATCCATACCAGAAAAATACTGTTGGTAAACACGGACACACGGATGACACGCTGATGGAAAATAATGATGGCTCGGATACCGTCTTTAAACATGGAAGCGTGAAGGAGGCCTTAGATGAAGACATATAGTTCCAATGAATAGCTAACAAAAACGTTCGATAATCAGTGGGATCAAGTTAATAAAATAAAGTTTTCCTAACGATCAGATCAGCACACACACATTATGCCATGCATGATAGTCGTACAAAAAAATCAGACATGCCCGATCGATCTTTCGGACTACGATCATTTGTTGTCCAAAAGTTGATAGCTTGCTGTGATGCCTCTACTCGTAAAGCCCGTGTTTTACCCTGGGTGTTGGGGGACTCGGTGTCGGGCCCTGTGATGGAGAGGTGGGATGCAGCCGTGGCCCGGGCCCGACCTGTGCTCAGGGCCGTAACATTAGAAAGAGATGGTGCGGGCTTGTCCGGGTTGAGTGGCTGTTTAACGACTACGCCACCTGTGGTGCCTGGTGAAGGGACACCAGCGCCGCTGCAGTCCGCTGAGGCCTGGTGTTGTGGCGGCCAAAGTTATTACTACTCCCCACAGGCAGCGCGTGGCCTCAGGGCAGAGGGACAGGAGGATGGGGGTAATAGTAGAGGGAGACGGGCGCCGCGTCATGCGGTGTGGCGCAGAATAAACAGTCCGGAGGCCATAGGGGTGAACTTCCAAGGCTTTACTCACTTTAGAGATGGCAGAAGGAAGGCGACTCCCTGCTCCTCGCGGAGTCCTGCGGTCACCAGGGATGGGGGTCCGACAACCTCCGAGTAAGTCCAGCATTCAGTCGGGACCCTACTGCAGAGTGTTCCTGAACTACAGACCGAATCCTTTCCTGTCCGTGTGTGTACAAATAGGCCGGGACTCCCTCTGGACTCCTCTCAGCACAAGGGTACGGGTGGCAGCTCCACTCCGTCCGATACCCGGTGGGATCCTCTGGGCCTAACCAGGCTTTCCCGTCCAGGACGTAGAGTAACAAGGTCGGATGTCGGGGGCCGGTACGCCTCTAGCAGCCGGAGTCCCTCTGAATATATCAGCATGGCGAGGACAGGTGGCGTACACCGCTCCGTCTGCATCCTGCCTGGGATCCATTTGCTGTGGAGCTACACTCTTAAGCTCCGGGCCTTCTTGATCCTAGTCCTTGGCCAGGTTGAGACATTCCTGGTCTACAACCTACCTCTCTTTTCCCAAGGCCAGGGTACGAGGGCTGTGTCCCTTGCCGGTGCAGGCCCACACAGGATCTGCGCTCCCGGAGGGAGGTCACATTAGCACCCAAGACAGCCGAAGAACCAAGATCAAAGATGGCTTTTTATTAAATATGAAATCTAAAGTGTAACTAACTTGTAAGTCCTCCACCCTAACCCACTAACTGGTTCCCCTAACTCTTGGTTCCCCAGTCTCCCTGTAACCAGGGGAGCAGCACCTAGTGCATACTAGCTCCCTCTGGTGGAGAAGTGTGGTGTTGGATGCAAAAGGTTGGGTCACGACTATCACACTGTCCTTACCTCAGAGGAGGAACACCACACTCCATTAAAGAAGTGCAGCATCCCTGTGGCGATCGAACCCTCAGGGGCGCCACATTGCCACCTAAGAATCATACAATGAATGATTGATTTGGTCAAAATCATATATTTAGTACAACTTTAGTCTAATGTGTATTGGGGCATTTAGACCTGTAAAAGAACTAGATAGATAAGGTGACATAACCATGTGTGTGCAGGTCCTGAAGTCAGAGGGCAGAGCAGCCAGGCTTCATGGAGAAGAGAGTGACAGCACACGTAAGTGTATGGGGTCTGGTCTGGGGTCATTAGTTAATAGAGGATATAGTCTGTATTTATCAAGGGTCTAAATTAATTTAGGAGCCTAGTCTGGGGTTTTTAGCTATTTGATCCACTTTAGAGGCTAGGGATGGCCGCAGACAAGAGGGGAGAAAGATTTCAGCAGTCCTGCACATGGGATTGCCTGCGCCTGGGGTGGCAAACCTGAATTTTTATTTTTTTCCAAATAACATTCAAAAGTCATAGATAGCCAAAATTGTTTTGGCAGATTGGAAAGCTATGATGAATTATAAAATGATAATTGATAAATGTTTATAACTTAATGTACTGATACGAACACATTACTAGCATATACTATGTGGCGTAAATTAATGATATTTGCAATCACAATGACCTTCTCAAGTACCACCAGCTTCAAAAAAAATCAAAGCTGCATCTTTTTGGAGTATTTTTGATAGACACTAGAAAAAAGTGATAAATTTTAATGGACTGTCTAGGACTTTATGGACAGTTGGCAAACCGGTTTAGGCATGATGGAGAATCCATTTTTGCTACTTAAAAAACTAGTGTCTCTTATGTATCTGGGCGTCCAACACTCATGTGATGACACAGGTCCACTGGTTTCCCACCGATTTTTCCTGCTGTGGCAAACAGGGTGTCATCTGAACAGTAGTCATAGGAAAGGAAATTGTGGATGATCGAAAATGGTGAATCCAGGTCCACACAAAGTGGTTTTGCGTTTTTTTTTTATTTGGTCAACGCGTTTCAAAGTACTACACACTTCTTCATCTTCATGATGGTTTTTTGTCCTGATGAAGAAGTGTGTGGTACTTTGAAATGCGTTGCCCAAATAAAAAATGGATAATGGATTGAAAGCTGTATAGTAAACCAGACAGTGGTAAGAGTACCACCAGAAATTCTGTAAGAAATCGTTGCTGAGCGGCCATGAGCCATTTGTGTACTAAAGATCTCCTGCAATGCAGGCTAGATCCATGAGACTGAATCTGAGCTTTCACAGAATTTATATCAATTGTATTGCCAGGAGCTCGCCATAAAATTGTCTGTAACTATTAACTGTAACCACGTTCTGGAGTAACGTTAAGTTGAGTTTAGTTGCACATGAGTTTTTGCGCCTTTCTTTTGCGGGGGACTAGACACTGACCCTAAAACAGTTTCGATCTCCTAAAAGTTATGTGTTGGGTTGACATAATTGCTGCAGCATTGTGAGAAAAAACTTGTGAAGGACTAGGTGGTCTGTCTTCAAGCAAGTAATGGGTGACTATAAGGCTAGGGCTACATAGCAAAATGTCACTCAATATTAAGATTGTAGCGTCACGTTGCAACATTACGTCTACTAATTTCCTATGGTGCCACATTGCAACCTACCGTAACTGTGACAGAGACTCAAATGTTTCCAGATATGTAGAATTTTCTGTTGCAGGTCCTAGGTCTCACTTGCCATCAGCATCAAAGAAAGTTGCATAAGTGTGGCTTGCATGTGATTTGTTTGTAATTTGACCATTTTTTTTTACAGCCAAATCGCAACTCTACAAGTTGCAGACATGATGTTTTTGGTCACGCGACTTGTCTGAAAACTGCTGTCGCATGTTGCCTTGTAGCCCCAGACTAGAAGTAAGTCTTTCCAGGAGCAGTGGGAGATTTGGGATATGACTACAATAGTTTTTTTTTTTTTTTTTTGGTATTTTGCTTATAATCAATTTTTTTACATTTTTTAAATTTGGGGCTGAAAAACTCTACTCATAAGCAATGACTTTTCTCATAATAGCCCACTCATCTTCCGGATGCGCCGTCCTCTCAGTTAAGTTGATTTTTTTTTTTTAATTAGCGCAGTATTACTTCTCTAGTAAAATGAGAGTCTGTATTACACTGATATGAAGCTTTAATTACACATCAGCGAAACCTTCACTGAGATGAGTGGAATTTGGTGCATGTAATAAAGGCTGCTCTAATTACTGAGAATCTCCTAATTGTACGCATTTGACTTCAAGGAAACTTTTCTTTCTTAGTTTATTCGACATATCACTGTGGCTTTCATTATTAAATATTAATAATATACCCAGCTACAACATTTCTCATTTATTGTTCTTGGCTTCTTATTTGTGTGTTCCAATTGGGGATAGGTCTTAGCCAGGATAAGGGAGCAATTACATTTATTTGTTTTAGCTGCTTCTCTTTAATGAGGCAATTACAATTTCAGATCTTAGAGGGGTATTTCCAGCAGCTGTGGGACCGTCTAGGGGTCTGAGTGGCATGGATGCCGGTTGTCAGAACCTCAGTGATCTAATATTGATGATCTATCCTAAGAATAGGCAATCAATATACAAGTCCTGGACAACCCCTTAAATGCTGTGTATTCAAGAGGACAACTATCAAAATGATGGGTAGGAAACTTATTTTTACATTCGATACAAAACAGGTGTATAGCCAGCTCATCTAGGGAACAGGTGCACGGACACGATGTGGCATCGTTGGCAGTGAGAGAAAACAGGAGAAATCCAGCACGCTTTCAAATTCAGTAGATGAATAAAATCGCTTCTTTATTTTCAAAGAAAAAATATTAAAAAATTCAGCACATAGAACAGGGAAGAGATTTTTACACGTTTCGATCACGAAGTGTGCTCTTAATCATAAAATCATAGATACATTCGATGGTCCAATGCATAATAATAATGATGAGATCACAGATATTTAAAGTCAGTTAAAGGAAACAAAAGTCGCAACTCATACATAATGTTGTATACTGTGGACCTGTCAAACGGTCAAAAGTGTCCAGTTTTTGCTCTTGTTTTTTTCCTTCTGCTCCACTGAATAGTCTGTTTTTTTGTTTTTCTTAAATCCGCCATACAGTTCCAGAGATATGAGCCTTTTCATTTAGTGCTAATTGTATGGTCTTTAGCAAGGGGCACTGCTCAGAGGGTAATTATGCATAAAAACAAGCCCCCAGAAAATCCTGTGAGCCACACCCCCTTGAAAAGACCAGAAAAATTAGCACTAAATAAAAAGGCCCAAATCTTTGGAACTATATGGTGGATTTATAAAAAACAAAATAGAAAAAAGGCATAGTGCAGTGATCAGTGAGAAGAAAATAAGAAGATAACTTGACACTTTAGACCTGGTGACATCATCTCTTTAGGTAGCCAGCTACATCATCAAAAGATAGCAACAAAATAAAAAGGGCTGTAATCAGTGTCAGACTGAAGAACATTGGCCCAGCAGAGGATTTGATTCTGAGGGTCCACCTTTCTCCCCCACTCAAGAGCCACATAGCAGCTGCAAGGTTTGCACTATGAACGCTCCTGAAAGAGAAGCCAGGACCCACCGAAGGATTCTCTGGTTCTCTGGTGGGCCAGTCCAACCCTGGGTGTAATTATTTGGAAGTTTTGCACATAAACCTTTGATCACCTAATATCCATGGGGTCTAGGGGTAGGCAGGGTTGATTCTAGCTTTTCTGTTGCCTAAGATGAAAATTGAAATGGTGCCCCTCCCCACAGTACAATTTAAATCTGCAGTGAACAAACGCAATTCAGTCATTATGTTTTTGGTTTTGCTTTTTCGGTATTCATTTGTTATTATTTATCCCCCCCCTTAGGGGACTTGAACCGGCAATCATCTGATCGTTTATACTATATAATGCAATACCACAGTTTTGCAGTGTATCGAGAAAACCGCTATCCTATGAAGGAATACAGCACCACAACCACCAACAGTACTTGAATTTAGCGCCATTACTACCATCTGTACATAAATACAGCAGCAGACCATTACCAGTACATGAATACAGCACCAAAACCACCATCAGTGCATGAAAACCACCAACAGTATATTAATACTGCACCCATATCACCAACAGTACATGAATACAGTGCCATTACCACCATAACTACAGGAATACAGCATCAGAATGACCATCAGTATATGAAAACAGCACCAAAACCACAATCAGTAAATGAAAACATCACCAGAACCATCAACAGTACATGAATACAGCACCAGAACCACCATCTGCACATGAATACAGCACCAAAAACACCATCAGTACAGAAATGAAGCACCAGGATCATCATCATGATATGAATACAGCACCAGAAGCACCATAGTACATTAAAACAGCACCAAAATCACCATCAGTATATGAAAACATCACCAGAACATCACATGAATATAGCACTAGAATGACCATCAGTATATGAAAACATCACGAGAATCATCAACAGTGCATGAATACAGCACCAGAACCACAATCTGTGAGTGAATACAGCACCAGAAGCACCATCAGTAGAGGAATGCAGCACCAGAATCACCATCATGACATGAATGCAGCACCAGAAGCACGATAATACATTAATACAGCACCAAAACCACCATCAGTGTAGCATCGGCGTCTCTGCCTCCTACCGGGCAGAGACGCCGTTCCCCTCACCGCCGGGGTCCCGGTCCGAAGTCTTTCTACTCCTCTGCTGTTGCTGTGGCGCACTCCGTGTGCAGCTTCCCGGTCACTGTGCTTAGGGCACGCGCGCTCCCTCCCTCTTAAAGGGCCCGCGCGCGCCATCCTAAAGAGTCCCCGGCCAATGGCCGGAGGACTTCTCCTATATAAGGCACCTCCTCCAAAATGGAGGTGCCTGTGCAAAGTTGTTGTTTTGTATGCTAACACTTTCCTCGGCTCTCAGGTCAAGCTGCCTGTCAGTCCTGCCCGCCAGTCTGTCTATCAGTCCTGCCCGCCAATCTGTCAATCAGTCATGCCCGCCAACCTGTCAGCAACCTGCCTGTTACCTGTCGTACTCGCCAACCTGCTTACCTGGAACACCAGCCAGTAACCTGCCATGCCAGCCAGCCTGTCTACCCAGAGCACCTGTCAGTAACCTGCCGCGCCCGCCAGCCTGCCTATCTGGAGAACCTGCCAGCTACCTGTCATGCCCGCCAGCCAGCCTACCTGGAGCACCTGCCAGTAACCTGCCGTGCCCGCCAGCCTGCCTATCTGGAGCACCTGCCAGTTACCTGTCGTGCCCGTCAGCCAGCCTACCTGGAGCACCTGCCAGTTACCTGCCATGCCCGCCAGCTTGCCTACCCGGAGCACCTGTCTGGCTATCCGCCGTACCTGCCTGCTTGCCTACCCGGAGTACCTGTCTGGCTATCAGCCGTACCTGCCAGCTTTTCTACCCGGATCACCCGTCAGCCTTCCTGCCGTGCTCCTCCGGTGTACCGGTCGGCTTCTGTCATCTGACCCATGGGAGTCACCTGCTCTCACGCAAGGTCGGTCCCAGAGTGGCACCTGGTTCACCTGCCCGGTCCCTCCCTGGTTCACGGAGTCGACTAAGCCGCCGTGTGACCTGGGTCGGTCCGAGTAGGCACTTAGTTACGCCCCTCTTGTCCCTCCTTGCACCGAAGCACAGAGGTTCCACCACCCGGACACGTAACAATCAGTATATGAAAACATCACCAGAACCATCAACAGTACATGAATACAGCAACAGAATCACCATCAATGCAGGAAAGCTGCACCAGAATCACCATATACTATATGGATGACTACGGAGGGTGCATCATACTATATAAAGGACTATGGAGAGTGCATTATACTATATGGAGAACTATGGGAAGTGCATTATAAAATACGGAGGACTATGGGGATACTTACAACTATATGAAAGACTATGGGTGTTGCATTATACTATATTGAGGACTATGAGAAGTTCATTATACTATATGGAGCACTATGGGGAGTGCATTATACTATATGATGGACTATGGGGAGTGCATTTTACTATATGAATGACTATGAGATGAAGTATACTATATGGAGCATTATGAGGTGTACTATACTATATGGAGTACCATGGGGCCCATTATACTATATGGGGGGCTATTAAAATATTTGGAGGGCTATGTGGGGGCCATTATAATATTTGGAGGGCTACTTTATGTAGGGCTATATGAAGGACATTATACTCTATGCAAGCAATTATACAGTGTTAAAGTTTGTGTGAGGTCCATAATACTGTGTGGGGGGCTGTGTGGGGCCAATTATACTGTGCAGAAGGCTAGTGGGGGCCATTATACAGTACGGTGAGGTATGGGACCATTACACTTTATGTAAGCCCATTATACTGCATGGAGGGCTGTGTGGGGATCACAGTTGGGGGATCATACTGTGTTGGGGTCACCATACTTTGCTGGGTAGTTGAGGTGGGGTACAGTAGGGTCATCAAACTGCATGTGGAGGACACTGTGGAGGAATTCACTGGGGAATCTAGGGAAAATTACTTTACTCTTTAAGTTGTAAGATATGCTCTTCTTTGATACCTCTGAATATTTTTTTTTTTGGTTGGGATAGAGGGGCAATTAGAACTTTTGCTATGGGGTCCCATGATGTCTATGTACGCCCCTGCATGCTTGGGTAATATTCTGAGCGCAGCCTGCTAGATTAGTGGGAAAGAAACGGTGCAGAGCATATTTTCGTGTCTATAAAGTGATAGTGGCATGCATGAACTGGTGTATATAGTGTAGATTTTCCATAAATAGTTAATATATGTTAATTGTTAACAGTAGGAATGCCTTACATGATCAGTAGATTACAGCCTATTACTACATCTTGCTTCGCTTCACATAAAGGCTGCATTTTCCTGCGTGCATTGATGATGAGGCAGCTGTGTTGTGCTAATTTGCATGGATTTTTGTTGTGTATGGTAATGTGTTAATTTATATGTATTTCCATACTCATTTCTAGAAACTAATGGATTTATTTCCATATATATTTATGCTTCTAGGCAGCGCTCTCTATGTTCTAAGTACAACTTTATTATTGAATTACAGAATTTCTAATTCCCTCCTTATTTTTGTTACCCATAAATTTCTATCAATCACCCTTGTTTAAGGTATAGATTGCATAAATTCCTGTCTTACGTATTCTTTATTCTTGACACTGCCTTTGTTAAAAACTGCTTCATATTCATGCATATTGTAATGCAGCGGCTTGTTGCATTGCTAAAATGTCCAGGGGGTGTGTTCTGGCTGACCATTTACCTCCCCCTCAGGTGACTGATCACATGACTGTGACATCATCACAGGTCCTGAGTGCACAGAAGGATATATAAATCCTGGTGGTTTTGAAACAGGGGGAGGCCTGGTGAAGCCTGGAAGGCAGAGGCTAGATCCCTGTGTTTGAGATACCAGTAGCCTTGGAAGGCAGAAGGCCTGATCCCTGTGTGGGACTCCACTAGCCTGGGAGGCAGAGGCTGGATCCCTGTGTTTGAGATACCAGTAGCCTTGGAAGGCATGTGGCTTGGAGACTATGTCTGGGAAGCCTTAAAACCACAGCTGTGGCAGAACAGAGCTGATAGAAGCAGCTGAGACCTGGCAAAGGTAAATCAGCGCTATAAGTGAATATTGTTGCTGTACCTTGCTGAAGTCTGTATTTGAAGCCAAGCGGGCATAGCTGCCACTGAAAAGGCTGTAGGATACACGTGTAACATTCCTGCGAGCCACTGAGATGGACTATGTTATGTGCGGTTTATGATGTGTAATAAACTGCTGGACTACATATTACCGGAAAACGTTGCATGTGTGCTTTAATTGAGCCAGTGAAGCGAGTACCCCAGCGTGATGAATAGCGCTACCTTACATGTGGTTGGAGAATGCGGGCAACTGCAGCCTGGTTGCTAGGGGTAACGGCACAGGACGACGATTGTGGATGCAAGCATCTTGCTGTGGCTTGACGGGGTCACGAAGATTAAAGCACCTGGCTGTAACTCGGCGGGGTTACAAAAATTGTCGTCGCACTCAAACGTGGTTTGCTGTGGCTTGGTGGGGCCACGCAAATTTTCCGGGGGAGAGCGGTGTGAAGTGTCTAGTGTGAACAGTGTACTGTGATGGCTATGAATGGAACAGTATCCCCAGACGGAAGGGAGAAGTGGTTAGATGTCCAGCTGCAAACACTCTTCAGCAAAATAGAGTTTCCTGAAGAATTGCAGGAGCAGATAAAGATGGCTGTGAAGGGAGCAGCAGATGAGACTGAAGCTGTTGAACGATTAAAGTGCCTGTTAAAATCACAGCAGCAGGCATTTGAGAAACAACAGCTGGTATTTGAGAAACAACAACAGGACTCGCAGCAGGCATTTGAGAAACGACAACAGGTCTTGGTACAGGAAGGGCAGGAGCTGTTGGCCCTTTACAGAATGGCGGTAGCGGACCATTCCTTGAGTTCTCCTGTGGCGCTGGTACTATCCCAGAGTGCCTAGGGAGGTAGTAAGATACGTTGTGAACTGGGTCCTAAGACTATTGCTGGTTTTTGTTGTAAAAATCCCCCTACAGGTGTGGGTGTCCAAAAGGGGGCGGAGTCTCAAAAGGGGGCAGAGTTTCAAAAGAGCGTGGAGTATAGAAAACCAAAATTGGTTACTGGTTGTGGGTTGGTACCGCCTAAAAATGACAATTTGACCGTTGATAATGGGGTAGCTCCAGTAGAAGGGGTTGACGTCAAAATGGGAGGTGACTTGTTGGTCTACAACACCATGGGGAGTGACCCACACCCCATAGCTGACGGTGACACTACGAAAGTAGTAGAAAGAGAGTTCAGTCAGGAGGAGCTAGATGAGGTGAGAAAGTCCCCCTCTCGTTGTCGACTGCGCAAGGGCCACAAAAAAGTTGCTCCTGTTGACTTTGCTGAAAGGGCAAATAAAGAAAAGGCAATGTTGTGTGCCTTTATTCCAAGTGTGGATCCTCCTTTAGAAGATCAGGAGGAAGAGTTGGATGCAGTTCTGCAGATTAGTAACAAGTAGGATGATCTACTGAGACAGAAGGATCAGGAACCGACAGCCCTGAAAGAGGAGGTGGCCAATCCTGACCAAGAGCTGGAGCCTGTCAGGCAGCAATATCAGAGTGACATACAGCAACTAAGGAAAAACCTGGAGAACGTGTCCTCAGACCAGCTGAGCCTGGAGTCTGAATGGCAGAAAATAAACCAGGTTGTGAGAAATTTTCAGCGAGAACTGGAGGAAAGCAGCAAGGAAGTCAACAATTGGAAGGAAAAGTTCCAGAAAAATAAAGAGGAGGTTTTTCAGTTGGAGCTTGACAAAGCGGAGTTTGAAGATGAGCAGTGCGAGATGAAAGATCGTTTCTCCCTGGAACAGTTGGAGCTGATCCAGGTGAAGCAAAAGCTGGATGAGGGTCTACACCAGAGGGATAGGGAGCTGTCTGCCTTAAAAGAGGCGCTGCAGGATGAAGTTTCTGGACGTGATCAAAACCTAGAACGACTGCGCGAACAGTTCAACCGGGAGCTGTGTGAATCCAAGAAGGAGTATGGTGAACTCAGTAAGGATCTGCAACAATTTAAGAGAGACTATGAGGATCTCCTCAAGGTTAAGGAAAAAATAGAGGATGATAAGGCGGATGCAGAACATATGCGCCAAGTGATTGAGACCACTCTGCAGGACACCCGGGATGAGACTGATGATCTCCGCAGAAAGATCCCAGGACTGGAAGCTCAGGTGAAGGAGTTTCAGATGTTCTGTGGTGATCTCCAAAGGGCAGAGAAGTGCCTTAAGGATAGAATCTGCAGGATGGAGGAGTCTATCGGAGAAGGGAGGTATGAAGCAAATGCCTCCTCGAATAATGCGAGCTTGGATGATTCGGTGGATGTAAGAGCCGAGATCAAGGAGCTCAAGGAGACGTTACAATCCCATTTGAAGCAAGAGAAGCTTGAGAGACTGGCTGTCGAGAGCCGAGTGGGCGCATTGGAGACAGAGAGGTTTGAGAAAATTCTGCTGATAAAGGAGCAGTTGAAGCCGGAAGAGCTTCAGAGATGGGTTGCAGAGAGGCGAGTAGCTGAGCTTGAGGAAGAAGTTGTCGGGCTCACAGGTCGCCTGGCAAAGTACCAATCAGTGAATGAGGCCTCCTTGGAGAAGGAAAAGGGCAAACAAGTTGCGCTTAATCCTTTATACCATGAGAAGGTGGACCTGAGGAGAGCTGAGAGGGTGTTAAAAGAAGATAAGTATGAAATGGAAGTGGTCAAGACGAGAATTCTTGAATGCATAGCTGTGAGTCAGCTCAGGGGAAGCATACAGGGTGAAGAAGCTGAAAGTCAGTTGTCCCTGAAACCTAAGCCGGATGATCGTCCGGAAACCACTGGTGAGACAGAAACGTCTCGGTACAAGGGCCTCATAGATGTACCCGAAGATTTGAGAGAAGAATGCACCAGAGAGTCAGTGCATGAAGAGTTCAAGAAGACCATAGGAGCCTGTAAGGTGTACTCGACCTCAGAAGCTAAACAGCTGGTGGTCCTGCCCACAACCAAAGTCACAGTGAAGAGGGTGGCTATCCTAAGTGACATGCACTGGCGATGTATTCGCACAAAGCGGTTTGTCATGCTTTGGTAAGAAAGCTCATTGGGAGAAATGGCCGAACCATGCAAATGATGGTAAAGAAGTCTGGTGTGATGAAAGTAAGAAGTCCACGTGATCGTCAGGACTGGATACCAGATGAAGACGGCATGGTGTCATTCTCCGCTGTAGGAATGGAAGAAAATCTTGCATATATACGCATGCTGATGGAGTACTGAGTGACCTACCTGCGAGAAGTAGAACAGTTGAATCTTGCCAGACTGCGAATGGAAAGACAGCATTGCCTGAGCAGCAGAAGATGGCAGCCGTCTAGAAATTGTGAGACCAGACAGAGAAAGGGCCCTTAAAATAATAGGACGGCTACAGTAGAAGTTAGAGACCTTTCAGGATGTCCTGAGGATAGTGGGCGTGGGTTTAGAGGTAGTGAGACCTCCAGTAACTCAGGTCTGAGAGGCCTATACAAACGACCCAATAGAGTACGGGACAGCACGAAGTCAAGTCAGACCTGACCTTAGATACAAGGGCAAGTGAGTCACACTGATGTATGGACCGCTGGGAGCGGGGGAGGTGTGACAAGGTTACGACTGACCGCTGGGAGCGGGGGAGGTCTGACAAGGTTACGACTCGGAAATGTGACTTGACGAAGTTTGTGACAATGACAGATGGTAGGTCCCTAAGGAATAGGCTAATGTTGATGACTAATGTTCCAGGGGTTGAGCAGCGCACATGTCAAGTACATGGTCTCTGTGTGAACTGTGGGTTGTAATGATTAAATATAAGTTTGAACAGAGGGGGGGATATGTAATGCAGCGGCTTGCTGCATTGCTAAAATGTCCAGGGGGTGTGTTCTGGCTGACCATTTACCTCCCCCTCAGGTGACTGATTACACGACTGTGACATCATCACAGGTCCTGTGTGCACAGAAGGATATATAAATCCTGGTGGTTTTGAAACAGGGGAAGGCCTGGTGAAGCCTGGAAGGCAGAGGCTGGATCCCTGTGTTTGAGATACCAGTAGCCTTGGAAGGCAAGAGGCCTGGTCCCTGTGTGGGACTCCACTAGCCTGGGAGGCAGAGGCTGGATCCCTGTGTTTGAGATACCAGTAGCCTTGGAAGGCATGTGGCTTGGAGACTATGTCTGGGAAGCCTTAAAGCCACAGCTGTGGCAGAACCGAGCTGATAGAAGCAGCTGAGACCTGGCAAAGGTAAATCAGCGCTATAAGTGAATATTGTTGCTGTACCTTGCTGAAGTCTGTATTTGAAGCCAAGCAGGCATAGCTGCCACTGAAAAGGCTGTAGGATACACGTGTAACATTCCTGCGAGCCACTGAGATGGACTATGTTATGTGCGGTTTATGATGTGTAATAAACTGCTGGACTACATATTACCGGAAAACGTTGCTTTAATTGAGCCGGTGAAGCGAGTACCCCAGCTTGATGAGTAGTGCTACTGTGACACCCCAGGGGTCTGGTTGCCACAGTGATAGAGATATTACGTCTGAGAGCAGGTGGGAGGTCTCTTGGTCAGGGATCCTATGCATGCCACACCTCCTGCCCAGTCCTGGGAGGGGAAGAACTTCCCCTATATAAACCTAGGGCTGAGGCAGGGTTAGTGAGTAGAGAAGAAGTAGAGACAGAGAAGCAGATATAGGAAAAGAACATCAGGAGCTCTGTGGGAACAGTGCTACAAGGAGTCAGGGGCTGGCAGCTGCAGAGCTCGCCCTGACTGAGAAGTATCACCGGACCCGGAGTCCGAGGCTGTGGGGACTAATCTCTACCCAGCAGCAGAAACCGACCGGCAGGGGATTGCAGGTCCTCTGGCCCAGAAACCTGAAGGCACGGTCACACGCGTGGGACCAGCACCGCCATCGTGGAGCGGAAGCCATTAGAAGGCCCCGAGTCACCGGCCATACGGGTGAGCACCACACGGTACACTCAGGGACGTGGGCTACTTTTACCCGCCTCTAGCAAGGTAGCCAGAAGAGTACAGTTAGTTGGGAAGGCCTACAACTCCGCCTGGCCAGGGGAGATCCCATCTGCTCAAGGACTGACCAGGCCCCGATTGCTAGCAAGTACTCCGGGAGGGTCTATCTTTGTCACCAGTAAAGACCCTGAACTACACCGCATCGTCTCTGAGTGGTTCCTGCTACCCCCATCATCCACGTCGGCTGCCCTGAGGCCATACCCCTCCCGTTGGGGGTTATACCATCCACGCTGCACCATCCTTCCACCGGCCTCAGCGGTCTGCCCTGCAGCGGCAGCTCCATAGCTGCATTCAACGGGTGGCGTAGTCATCCACCATCCACTGCTAATAGACTGCCACTTAGTCTGACTCCCTGGGCACGGACCGGGTCACCGCCACGAGACTACTACCCCCCATCTGATCCGGCTCCGGGTAGGCTCCCGCGTGCGCAACGCTGCGCGACTCAGGCCCAGGGGCGCGTCAACTTTTGGCGTAGTCGGCAGGATTTCGTGCCCGCAACCACCGGGTACTGCGTGCCTGAAAAAGAGACTTTTAAAACTTACCTGTGGTGAAGATTCCCGCCATCCGGCGCCATCTTCAGCCTTCTTCCCGCCATCGGTGAAGATTCCCGCCATCCGGCGCCATCTTCAGCCTTCTTCCCGCCATCCGTGAAGTTTTCCCGCCATCCGGCGCCATCTTCAGCCTTCTTCCCGCCATCCGTGGAGTTTTCCCGCCGTTGGACGCCATCTTGAAGACGCCGCGCGGGAAGAAGAGGGGCGTGGACTCCGAAAGCGCGCGAGAACTGAAGCCCCGCCTCACGTCCGGACGTTGCGTAAGGTCCTGGAAGGAGCCCAGCAGACGCCGACGTCACAGGAGCGCGACGGAAGGTCCTCAACCCTGACGATCCACTGCGGAGCCGCGGCCTACGGAAGAGGATCATCGCAAGGTAGGCCACGGTCCACTAGGGGGGAGAAGGATGTCGGATACGGAGGAGAGCTTCACCGCTTCAACCCCCGCCAGCGCCACCGCTGTGGCGGTCATGCCTTTCACCATGCCCTATATCCCGGGGGCAGCCTGGCTACCCCAGTACTCGGGGGAGTCACATACCCTGCATGACTTTAGAGAAAAGCTGGATAGCCTCTTCCGGGTGTACCCCCTCACAGAAGAGCAAAAAGTGAGCATCCTGGTGACCCAACTAACTGGGGCAGCCCAAAGGGAGGTAAAGTCCTGGCCACCTGGGAGGAGGACTGTCGCAGAGATACTAACCCGGCTAACCGAGGAGGAGCTGCAGTACTACCAATACGAGGAAAGCCAAGAGGACCCGGACGGGTCTGAGGACTACCCTCAGGAGGGAGCACAAAGAGGACATAGCTACTGAAGGGAAGTAGCGTGAATAAAGAGCTGTACATAGTTACCCGTTAGGGTACAAGGACTGCTGCTAATTAAAATATGGTCCCCGTTGGGATTAGTGAATTGTTCCCCGTGTTTCCCTATCCCTTACCAGGCTGAGGACTGTGAGCAGCCAATCCTTATCCCCACTGGCCGAGGACTGAGAGCGGCCATATCCTGTAAATAATTATGTGTTTCTAGTAATTTATAGGAGTCCTTGGTGGATTTACCGGGAATCCTGTGTACATAGTTGGAGCGTAACCCAGGACGGACTAAAGACTGTTAAGGACTCGGGGTAGGACAGACCCCTACCTGGTTACGTCTCCCTGTTTTGGTGAAATGGACACCTTGCTTTTCTTCAAAAACTGCACCCGGTTGCGGACACGCCGTGACCATCTTTATATGTTTTTCTTATTGTACTATTATTGTTTATACCTTGTTATGTTTTTCCAAAAATATGTTTAGTCCCGGAGTACTAAATTTCACTAGGGGGGAATGTGACACCCCAGGGGTCTGGTTGCCACAGTGATAGAGATATTACGTCTGAGAGCAGGTGGGAGGTCTCTTGGTCAGGGATCCTATGCATGCCACACCTCCTGCCCAGTCCTGGGAGGGGAAGAACTTCCCCTATATAAACCTAGGGCTGAGGCAGGGTTAGTGAGTAGAGAAGAAGTAGAGACAGAGAAGCAGATATAGGAAAAGAACATCAGGAGCTCTGTGGGAACAGTGCTACAAGGAGTCAGGGGCTGGCAGCTGCAGAGCTCGCCCTGACTGAGAAGTATCACCGGACCCGGAGTCCGAGGCTGTGGGGACTAATCTCTACCCAGCAGCAGAAACCGACCGGCAGGGGATTACAGGTCCTCTGGCCCAGAAACCCGAAGGCACGGTCACACGCGTGGGACCAGCACCGCCATCGTGGAGCGGAAGCCATTAGAAGGCCCCGAGTCACCGGCCATACGGGTGAGCACCACACGGTACACTCAGGGACGTGGGCTACTTTTACCCGCCTCTAGCAAGGTAGCCAGAAGAGTACAGTTAGTTGGGAAGGCCTACAACTCCGCCTGGCCAGGGGAGATCCCATCTGCTCAAGGACTGACCAGGCCCCGATTGCTAGCAAGTACTCCGGGAGGGTCTATCTTTGTCACCAGTAAAGACCCTGAACTACACCGCATCGTCTCTGAGTGGTTCCTGCTACCCCCATCATCCACGTCGGCTGCCCTGAGGCCATACCCCTCCCGTTGGGGGTTATACCATCCACGCTGCACCATCCTTCCACCGGCCTCAGCGGTCTGCCCTGCAGCGGCAGCTCCATAGCTGCATTCAACGGGTGGCGTAGTCATCCACCATCCACTGCTAATAGACTGCCACTTAGTCTGACTCCCTGGGCACGGACCGGGTCACCGCCACGAGACTACTACCCCCCATCTGATCCGGCTCCGGGTAGGCTCCCGCGTGCGCAACGCTGCGCGACTCAGGCCCAGGGGCGCGTCAACACCTTACAATATATAAAAGTACAAAAACACACAACAACTTGTATTTGCTTTGAAAAGCTGTCATTATGGCTGTATAATCCTTTTTTGGAAAATATATCTAAAAATTGCTCATAAAAGACACTTCAGGTTTACAAAACTCCAGAGAAAAAGAGCGATTCCTAAAGTGTTTTTTGATTAAAAAACAGACTTTGATTGATCGCCGGTAAAAGGCACAGTGTGAACATACCCTAATAATCTTACTCTGAGAAAGGCTCTCCTGATTGCATGGGATGACATCCAATACTGTCCTAGCGCTAAATATACAACTTCTGTTTACTGCCGGAAGCACCTTGTAGGAGAAGGCTATGTCTTGCAAGGTGAGGGAAGGACTAAGTGCACAACAACGGGAAGAGGGGGAGGAAGCCCAAACACTAGGGAAATGGGGAGTGTAGTCCACTAGACAGATCTAACAACATCCTGACTCCCCTAACATCCCTAAATAGGTTCTGCCCTTATCGCCGAGCAGGAAACCTAATCCCTGATTGTCCCTAGCAATAGGCCCTGGATAGGGAGGGGACGGGGTGAGCATTAATCAGCCCCAACTGCAACTAAGGACAAATAGGTAAACAGACAAGGGAAGACACCAGAGAGATCACACCAACTATCCTCCAAGGGAACGCCAAGAAGACACTAGCCAACTACTAGTACTTCAAGCCTGGACAGAGGAAAATAGATCTATCACCGGCGACTCTCTGGAGAGACTGAAGGTAGTTAAACATCCAGCAAGTGTGTGTCAATTAGCAGCAGAAGGTAGAGGTAACTGCTAGGTCCTAGAGGGAGAAGGATATCACTACACTACAGAAATGAAAAGATCAAGAAGGTGCCTGCAGAGCCAAGCGCAATGACCTTTTACAGCTGGATCCAGAAACACTGTCACACCTGACATAAGGGTTGGTTATAACGTGGGTTACATCATAATTGCCAACGTTTCAGAAATCTCCTGTAAGCTCCTGGAATAAGAGGAAGCATCCCAACATACAGAGGCATATTCAGAAAGCAGAAGGGTGTGGATGGGATGAACGTGGTATACTGGAATGGGGCACAGTTTTGCACACCGCAATCCATCATCTATCAGAAGACAATTAGGAAAAGTTGGCAAGTATGGCAATCCTGGAAAGACTGCAAATATATCTGAATGGGCTTGAAACATAGATAAATACATCACAACTAAGTAATAGCTGTGCTGCCTTACACATGTACTTTGCACAAATGACGAGTGGTAAATAATTACTAGCCCTGCGTGAACGTTGCCCGATGCTGCGATGGTTCCTTTCAGCTATTTTACTTCCCAATTACATTTCCCAAGTTGCTTATAACACTCACATTTCCAGAACTTTCATCCTAAAAGGTCAATTTTAATTAGTTTCTAAAAGAGTTTCGGTCTAAAAATCCTGATTACAATTATAAGTTTACACTCTGCCGCAGTCATCACCAAATGATTTTTTTTTTAAACTCAAGCAGGAAATATAATTTGTTTTCAAGTGAATTATCTTCAATAATGTAAATGATCTTCAATTATTGCAAAGTTTGTTTACTCTGTTTGGGCTCCTAATTGTAGAAGGTGCACACATAAAGAGTAAAAAAAGTCAGAATTCTTAATAATTTGTGTGGATTAAAGCAAATCTGTCATGAAAAAGGATAAAAGGGGGATGTGCTTTATTCATTGCCACCGATTGTATGCTGTTTGCTTAAAAGGGTTGTCCGGTCCATACCGATAAATCTGCAGTCACTCTGTGTGACTGCAGACTCATGAATCCCCCCAGAGTAGGCACTGTGCACTGCGGGGATTCACCAGTTTCTGACCCGGGACTGGAGGGTATGTATGGCCTACCGCGTCACTTGACAGGGCGCGGCCTTACGCCATACAATGTATCCCACTAGTCGGGTTCTGGCCAGGAGTATGTATAACGCATACATACCCTCCGGTCCAGGGTCAGAAACTGGCGAAACCCGCAGTGCACAGTGGAGGTATTCATAGGTCTACAGTCACACAGAGTGACTGCAGACATCAATTTGGACTGGACAAACCCTTTAAACCTTATTTTCTTTGTTACAAGCAGGTGGTGGTGGACAAAGGAAAGTCAAGGCAGTTGTGTTCAGGGCCTTAGGCTGAATTGTGCCCTGTGCAAAAATGCTCTTCAGTGCCCCCCAGCTCATTGTTTGTTTACTTAGCATACATGAACGGGCATATTACTATATGAAAGGAGCCCTACACAGTCTATGGAGCTATAGTCTACTTCACTTCTAGCTGCAGAGAGACCTGCGTACAGCTGAACATGGGGTGTTAGGTGTTAGACCCCAAACTATCTGAAATGGATGACTTATACAAAGGATACGCCATCAATATCTAAGTAGAACCCCCCTTTGATTAGCATGTACAACGTCCATCTATGGATGAGTGCTTGTGTAGCACCCTGAGGATTCGGCTGCTACAGGGGTATTGCACCTCAACCCAGAGGTGTGATATTCCACTCCCGGGTAAGGATGGAGTGTGGAACTGAGCTCAGTTAGCTGCATGCACTACACACATCCCATTTCCGAGGGACAGACCGATGGTACTCCCACTAGAGAAATGTGCAGGTACGACAGTGTCTGTTCCTGGCTGGAGTGGGAGGGGGGTGGAACATCCCAGTAGTGTAGGGGCAGATAGGGGGAGCAGCCTGGGTAAAGCTAGGAGCTCATTGGGTGCTGGTCACCTGAGCTCACACATAGAGGGAGTATATAAGGTGGGAACCATCTTAGATCAGGGTCAGTCTGTGAGACGTCAGTCTTTTGTAGAGGTTTGGTCAGTCTGAGAGAGCCTGAGAAGCAGAGAGAGAGGAGAAAGAAGGACCCAGAAGGGGGAGAAGAGGGAACTCCAAGAACCCAAAATTAGATCAGAGGGTGAAGAGTTGGCAACAGGGTACCGGATCCCAAGCTGGTGGAGGCTACAGCACACCTTAGCCAGAGACCGGAGGTCGTGGGCAGGATCTGCCACGACCACCCACTAAATCCACCCGGAAGGCAAACCAAGAATAGGGTCAGGGAACCCAGAGACAAGGGTTTACCAACAAGAGGCCCGAGGGAGCCGGACTTAGGTGGATCCCTGGTGGGGAAGGCCAGAGAGAAGGACAAGTCAGAAAGGGAGCTCAGGACCACGCTCCAGAATCACCTGGGGGTTGGCCGAGTCCAAGACCTGGTGGACGCAGCACGGCTCGGGTGGTCACTTAAGGCCAGAGTGACCACAAGAACAGCAGTAAGTAAAAACCCTGAACTGCACAGCCCGGCTCGGAGTCTTCTTAACATCCACACTGCACCACCACTACCACCATCCTCTACACCTGACCCCCTGAGGCTATACCCCTCCCGTTGGGGGTTATACTACCAGAGCTGCACAAGCACCACCAGCCTCAGCGGACCCTGCTGCAGCGGCAGCCGTATTGACCGCAAATCAACGGGTGGCGTAGTCGACACAAAGAACACTAATAACATCTGTAAGGACTGCCACACACTGAGCTTGACACCCTGGGCACGGACCGGGTCACCGCCACTCGGAGACTACAACCCCCATCTGATCCGGCTCCGGGTATCCCCCAAACAACACTGGCCCAGGGGGCGCGTCAACTTTGGCGTAGTCGGCAGGATAACGTGCCCGCAACAACCGGGTACTGCGTGCCTGAAGAAAAGTTCACCGTTACCTCAAAAAGAAGTCTCCCGCCGGTTCCGGAGGGTCCCCGCCAACGGACCCCATCACAGGTCGTTTCCCGCCGGTTGTCCGCCATTTGCAGCTTTTTCCCGCCATCCATGGAGTTTCCCGCCACTGGGAGACGATTCCCGCCATTTCCAAGGATTTCCCGCCTTGGGGGAGCGGACGCCATTATGGGCGTGCCAGAGGGTGGCAAAAGGCCACCTCCCATCGTGGGCCAGGTCGAAGAATGGCGCCAAAAGCGGAAACCGCGCCCACCAACAGAGACTGTGATGCTGGAAGTGTCCATCAGCGTGAGAGAACTGCCCCTGGAACTGACAATCACTAAGTTGCCCCGGGACCACCCTCAATGTGGGCGGAGACAGAACAAGAGAACGAAGATGGGTGCAGCCTGGAGGAGTCTGGAGAGAGCGCACCCGGAGACAAGACGTCTGGAGGAGAGTCCAGAGAGAGCGTACCCGGAGATGGAGGGAGAGACAGGCAGCACCGACCCAGTGGTCAGGAGCCTGCTGCAAGCAACAACCCCACTAGGCTTAGTGGAGATCCTGGCACAGCTCCCCCGAGACCGGGAGTGTGCACAGACCGCGCTGGAGGGCCTCGCACGGAGGATGGTCCGGGTGCAGCAAGACACGCTGACGGAGTGGAGCCGTGAGATGGCCCAGCAGACCGGAACCCGTCAGCGGAGCACGCCGCCCGAGACGAGGAGACAGACCGCCTCTGAGGATGGCGCAGGAGGAATGAAGGCCGGAGACGGCGCCGAGAAGGGAGCTGAACGGACGGAGGCAGGTAAAGGGGACGTCTCTACCCCGAGCCGAGAAACCGTGTACCTGCCCCAGCTCCCCGTCGCAGAGCCCGAAGTTCCCCCTGCCGTGCCCGTCGCTGCATCGTCACCGCTGCAGACTAGGCCTCAAGCAGTAACCGTGGCCGCGACCCCTGTGACGTCACGCGTTTCGACCCTGAGCGCGGCAAAGCAGGAAATACCATCGGCCTGGTCGCAAGGCCTAGTACCTCCGGGCGCCGCAATACCAACAGCGCCTCCTACCTCCGCGGAGCCACCGGCCTGGTCGCAGGGCCGAGTAACCCAGGGCGCCGCCGTTCTTACGGTGCCCTTTGCCTTTAGGGTGCCCCAAGACTGGTCGCAAGGCCTGGTCGACCCGGGCGCAGCTACCATCAACGCGCCCTCAACATCTAGAGTGCCGCACCTGGGTGAAGACCTGTTCGCCCAGCATACGTGCCCGGATGGGCAGCCCTTTGTATGGCCCCAGGAGTATATTCAGCTGGAACTCCAGAGAGCAAGGCCCATGTGCGAGCCCCTGATTCCGGCTCCGAAGCCCGTAAGGAGGACCTCGCCCCCACTGGAGGAGATCCAGTTCGAGTGGGACCCCACCGGAGAAGACCTCATGGGGTTCACTCAGGAGACTCGGGCGGCCGCAGCGGAGCGTGCAGAGTGCTGCCGGCAGCAGCTCGAGGTCTTCGAGAGGGAGCGGAGAGAGAGGCGGGTCCGGGAACAGCAAATGCAGATAAGGAGCGCGGAGCAGAAGAGCCGGACCAGGAGGAAACCCCGTGCAGCTCATGGTCCCCGTGCCACCGGGACTGTGATAAAATTCAATATGCAGCACGGATGGGGCTTTATTAGAGACCATCAGACCCCCGGCGACGTCTTTGTAACCCGCAGAGACGTAGAAAGCCATCTGCCGGAGGGACACAGAGGTCGTGACCTGTACGTAGGGGACGAGGTCACCTTCACCCGGCACAAGTGTGCCAAAGGACCCTACGCCCTCCATGTGCATCGCCTGACGGAGGAGGAGCTGCGGTGTGAGGAGGAGCAAGAGGACCCGGACGGGTCTGAAGAATCTAAAGAAGGAGCAGGAGGACTCCGTCGTTAAAGTACGGTAAAGAGACTGTACATAGTTACCCGTCAGGGTATAAGAACTGTTCTAGTTAAAATATAGTCCCCGTTGGGACCAGCCAATTGAACTGAAACCCGTGTGTCCCTATTCCCACTGACCGAGGACTGAGAGCGGTCATTCCTCCCTAATACCTGGCCGAGGACTGAGAGCGGCCATATTTCCCTTGTATATAGTTGCGCTTCCTAAAGCGCCCCCTACCGGTTTTATAGGAAACTGTTTTCTTCCAAGAGAGACTGTCGCACCTTACCCGGTCACAAGTTGCACCGTGGCCGGAGGAACAAGAATGTTATTTATGAAAAGTTTTATATGAAAAGTTTGATAGCTGATAATATATATGATGTTTTATATGTTGATGTTTATGAAAAAAAAAAAAAATTGTATGTTTTGATGTTTTGTTATCTTACAGCCCGAGGACGTGCTGTGGTTTACCAGGGGGGAATGTAGCACCCTGAGGATTCGGCTGCTACAGGGGTATTGCACCTCAACCCAGAGGTGTGATATTCCACTCCCGGGTAAGGATGGAGTGTGGAACTGAGCTCAGTTAGCTGCATGCACTACACACATCCCATTTCCGAGGGACAGACCGATGGTACTCCCACTAGAGAAATGTGCAGGTACGACAGTGTCTGTTCCTGGCTGGAGTGGGAGGGGGGTGGAACATCCCAGTAGTGTAGGGGCAGATAGGGGGAGCAGCCTGGGTAAAGCTAGGAGCTCATTGGGTGCTGGTCACCTGAGCTCACACATAGAGGGAGTATATAAGGTGGGAACCATCTTAGATCAGGGTCAGTCTGTGAGACGTCAGTCTTTTGTAGAGGTTTGGTCAGTCTGAGAGAGCCTGAGAAGCAGAGAGAGAGGAGAAAGAAGGACCCAGAAGGGGGAGAAGAGGGAACTCCAAGAACCCAAAATTAGATCAGAGGGTGAAGAGTTGGCAACAGGGTACCGGATCCCAAGCTGGTGGAGGCTACAGCACACCTTAGCCAGAGACCGGAGGTCGTGGGCAGGATCTGCCACGACCACCCACTAAATCCACCCGGAAGGCAAACCAAGAATAGGGTCAGGGAACCCAGAGACAAGGGTTTACCAACAAGAGGCCCGAGGGAGCCGGACTTAGGTGGATCCCTGGTGGGGAAGGCCAGAGAGAAGGACAAGTCAGAAAGGGAGCTCAGGACCACGCTCCAGAATCACCTGGGGGTTGGCCGAGTCCAAGACCTGGTGGACGCAGCACGGCTCGGGCGGTCACTTAAGGCCAGAGTGACCACAAGAACAGCAGTAAGTAAAAACCCTGAACTGCACAGCCCGGCTCAGAGTCTTCTTAACATCCACACTGCACCACCACTACCACCATCCTCTACACCTGACCCCCTGAGGCTATACCCCTCCCGTTGGGGGTTATACTACCAGAGCTGCACAAGCACCACCAGCCTCAGCGGACCCTGCTGCAGCGGCGGCCGTATTGACCGCAAATCAACGGGTGGCGTAGTCGACACAAAGAACACTAATAACATCTGTAAGGACTGCCACACACTGAGCTTGACACCCTGGGCACGGACCGGGTCACCGCCACTCGGAGACTACAACCCCCATCTGATCCGGCTCCGGGTATCCCCCAAACAACACTGGCCCAGGGGGCGCGTCACTTGCAAAATACAGGCCGTTCATATGACTTACAGCTTGGTGTCAACCCAAATTTCAAGTGTGATACTGTTTGCAGAGACGTTGCATATAAGGCTTTGTGCACACAGAGTTTTTTTTGAGGCAGGCAAAAATGGCATTTTTTTTTAGTTGAAACTGCTTCAGGAAGTCCTCCTTCTTTGGGAGGTTATTGACTTATTGTTCTCTTGGAAATCAGCCGACGTTCAACATGTCAGCCAACAGCTTTCTCATAGAAAATATAGGAGGGACCAGCTGAATGAGAACTTTTGTGTATGGGAGAGTTGGCTGAGATGGCTGTTTGGTGGAAGCATCGTTCAGCCAATTACCATCCAATGTGAATAGGAAGCTTTACTGTGCAGCTGGAGTGATAGTATGTGTGTGTGTGTGCGCGCATGTATGATGTGAATATCTGTGTATGTCAGTGTGTATGACTGTGTATATATATTTATAGATTTATATTTTATTTAAATATTTATATTTTGCTGTGCATGCGCATGTCTGCGTACTGTGCGTTAACATGTCTGCGTACTGTGCGTGTGCGCGCATGTTTGCATATGTGAAGGATGAGGGGACAGCCTGGGCCCTGTGTTGTATACCTATATTTCTCCGCCATATCTGTGGTATGTGTTATAGGGGCCCACTGAGACTCTTTGGCCCAGGGCCCACGAAAACCTGGAGCCGGCCCTGGTGCCAACAGACAGCCAAGGAGAGGTAGGCCCTAGGAGAAGTGTAGAGAAACTTTCTGAGGCTGCAGCAGCCAAGCTCTATCGCTAAAATGCCCATAGACCCAAAGGTCTACAGACACAGATTGATATATGGTCGTCAATTTATCTGTTACTTCCAGCTTGTTTGAGGGCCTAGACCACTAGAGTACCCTGTTAAAGGGATCCTGTTCTCAGGTTTTCCTATGTATATCAGCGCCCTCACATTTTTTCCCTACAACCTCTCTTATAGCCCCCCTGCTGGCATGAGCCTACAGAGAATTCCCGAGGTTCACACATTGGCCTTCGGCTACCATGACAACTGTTTGGTTCCCCCAATACCATCATAGGGGATCCAATGGGGGTGACAGAGAGCCCCACTTCGGTCTAACCATTTAAATGCCATGGTTGTGGATCGCCACAGCGTCTAAGGGGTTAAACTACTCCAATCACAGCATCAACCAGCCGATGTCTGATTTGAAAAATAGCCAGCACCTGTTAGGTAGGGAGTGGGCTCAGCTGCTCCATACAGGGCCACTTAACTTCCTCCATATATATATGATGGATGCTGGGAGAAGTGGGCAGATAGGCACAGGGCCCCCCCATTCAGTGGCCCCATAGCGGTCACATAGTGTGCTGCCATTGGGGGTACGCCACTTCCTACTGTCTCGTATACATTGTAAAAAATTTTAAATGATCTCCACAGTATGATACTGGGTGGAGAGCGTAACGATGAGTGCCTCCAGATCATGCTCAGTGCCCACTCTGTGCCTGTAAAAGAAGCCACTGATTGATGAGGAAGACATCTCTTATGTCATCCAGAGAGCCAGCCAAATCTCATACCTGTAGCATTGATCAGAAGACCAGCGCAAACAGATTTGCAGACCTTTTAAGGAGCACCATGACCCCTTCATTTTGCTGATTGATAGGATTTTCAGGGATTGAACCTCTACTGACTACAAATAAATGGCCAGTTAGACCAAAGAGAGAATCTAATAAATTTGACTGTGTTAAAAATTTCTCCTTATCCCTCATAGCAACTATATATAATTTTTCAATTCCTACCTCATGGAGTCAATCTGGGATAATAAAAATCAAAGATGAATACAATGGAAATTTAAATTTGGCCTGCTATCCTCGGATTTTCTATTTTTTACAATTCTGAAAGAACACGTCCAGAAACTCTTACTCAACAAATCTCCAAAATCAGAAATACTTTCTTCTCTCCTCTGCAATGTCGACCATAGTTTTTTTTTGAGCACTAAAACTTTATATAATTGCTTTAATAAAGACACCTTAGTAAAAAATGTTTATATGTCACGGTGGGAATCAGATCTAAAAATTTCACTACATCTGAAACAATGGGAAAATGGTATTAGCTATTCTTATGCCTCTAACATTTCTATGACACTTCAAGAGTCATTCTATAAGCTACTGGTTAGATGATACTATACCCCCTCCACACTATCTCATATAAATCCTGAAAATTCACCATTGTGTTGGAGAAATTGTGGCTTCCCTGGCTACTTGCTCCCATAGGCGGATTATAATGAGGGCAATCCGGGCCACCGCCCGGGGCCCCGAGCCTCCAGAGGGCCCGCGGCTCCGGGCGGGGTGTCTAATGCCGGATTGCCCTCATTATATGTGCGGGCCGCCGCGGCACATAGCGGTAGCAGTGGCGGGAGGGGGGGCCCCGTACCGCTCCCCCAGCAGCGGCCGCCGCTACTTCTTCATCGGCCGGGCCAGCACTGCAGCAGTTAACTTCCCTGTGCTGGCCCGGCCGCGTCACTGCTAGGAGACATGGCCCTGTGCGCGGCCGTGTCTCCTAGCTGTGACGTCACGCAGTGCGCACCCGGCCTGCAGTGCTGCACCGAAGAGCCTGAGGACTGGAGCCGAGCCGGGGGATGGTGAGTGTGTGTGTCTGTGTGTATGTGTATGTATGTGTATGTATGTGTGTATGTGTATGTATGTGTGTGTGTGTGTATGTGTGTGTATGTGTGTGTATGTGTGTGTATGTATGTATGTATGTGTGTGTGTGTATGTGTGTGTGTGTGTGTGTGTGTATGAGTGTGTGTGTGTATGTGTGTGTGTGTGTGTGTGTGTGTGTGGGCAGATGTCATTGTGTGATGTGTGTGTGTGGGCAGATGTCATTGTGTGATGTCTGTGTGTGTGTATGTGTATGTGTGTGTGTGTGTGTGTGAGCAGATGTCATTGTGTGATGTCTGTTTGTGTGATGTCTGTGTGTGTGTGTGTGGGCAGATGTCATTGTGTGATGTCTGTTTGTATGTGTGTGTGGGCAGATGTCATTGTGTGATGTCTGTTTGTGTGTGTGTGGGCAGATGTCATTGTGTGATGTCTGATTGTGTGTGTGTGTGTGTGGGCAGATGTCATTGTGTGATGTCTGTTTGTATGTGTGTGTGTGTGTGGGCAGATGTCATTGTGTGATGTCTGTTTGTGTGTGTGTGTGGGCAGATGTCATTGTGTGATGTCTGTTTGTGTGCGTGTGTGTGGGGGGTCAGATGTCATTGTGTGATGTCTGTGTGTGTGTGTGTGGGCAGATGTCACTGTGTGATGTCTGTGTGTGTGGGCAGATGTCATTGTGTGATGTGTGTGTGTGTGTGTGTGTGGGTAGATGTCATTGTGTGATGTCTGTTTGTGTGTGTGTGTGGGCAGATGTCATTGTGTGATGTCTGTTTGTGTGTGTGTGTGTTTGTGTGTGTGTGTGTGTGTAGGCAGATGTCATTGTGTGATGTCTGTTTGTATGTGTGTGGGGGGGGCAGATATCATTGTGTGATGTCTGTTTGTGTGTGTGTGGGCAGATATGATTGTGTGATGTCTGTTTATATGTATTTTTGTATTTCAAATGTGTTTATGCGTGTATGTAAATGTCTGTATATGTTTGTGTGTGTGCGTGACTGCGTGCGGCCACCTGCTGAGTATAGTTGGCGCCGTGCGGCCTCCCGCTGTATCTGGGGGGGCGCCGTGCGGCCCCCCGCTGTGTATAGATGGCTACGTGCGGCCCCCCCGCTGTGTATAGATGGCTACGTGCGGCCCCCCGCTGTGTATAGATGGCTACATGCGGCCCCCCTCTGTGTATAGATGGCGCCGTGCGCCCCCCCACCGTGTATTGATGGCGCCGTGCGGCCCCCTGCTGTGTAGAGATGGCGCCGTGCGGCTCCCCGCTGTGTATAGATGGCTACGTGTGGCCTCCCGTTGAGTATAGATGGCGCTGTGCGGCCTCCTGCTGTCTCTGGGGGGGGCGCCATGCGGCCTCCCGCTGTGTATAGATGGCTACGTGCGGCCTCCCGCTGAGTATAGATGGCGCTGTGCGGCCTCCTGCTGTCTCTGGGGGGGCGCCATGCGGCCTCCCGCTGTGTATAGATGGCTACGTACGGCCCCCCGCTGAGTATAGATGGCTACGTGCAGCCTCCCGCTGTGTATAGATGGCTACATGCGGCCCCCCGCTGTGTATAGATGGCTACGTGCGCCCCCCCGCTGTGTATAGATGGCTACATGCGGCCCCCCTCTGTGTATAGATGGCGCCGTGCGGCCCTCCACCGTGTATTGATGGCGCCGTGCGGCCCCCTGCTGTGTAGAGATGGCGCCGTGCGGCTCCCCGCTGTGTATAGATGGCTACGTGCGGCCTCCCGCTGAGTATAGATGGCGCTGTGCGGCCTCCTGCTGTCTCTGGGGGGCGCCGTGCGGCCTCCCGCTGTGTATAGATGGCTACGTGCGGCCTCCCGCTGAGTATAGATGGCGCTGTGCGGCCTCCTGCTGTCTCTGGGGGGGGTGCCATGCGGCCTCCCGCTGTGTATAGATGGCTACGTGCGGCCTCCCGCTGAGTATAGATGGCGCTGTGCGGCCTCCTGCTGTCTCTGAGGGGGGCGCCGTGCGGCCTCCCGCTGTGTATAGATGGCTATGTGCGGCCTCCCGCTGAGTATGGATGGCGCTGTGCGGCCTCCTGCTGTCTCTGGGGGGGGCGCCATGCGGTCTCCCGCTGTGTATAGATGGCTACGTGCGGCCTCCCGCTGAGTATAGATGGCGCTGTGCGGCCTCCTGCTGTCTCTGGGGGGGGCGCTGTGCGGCATCTATACTCAGCAGAAGGCCGCACGTAGCCATCTATACACGTATACTCAGCAGGAGGCCGCACGTAGCCATCTATACGGTGCCATCTATACACAGCGGGAGGCTGCACTTAGCCATCTATACACAGCGGGAGGCCGCACGTAGCCATCTATACACAGCGGGAGGCCGCACGGCGCCATCTATACACATCGGGAGGCCGCACGGCGCCATCTATACACATCGGGAGGCCGCACGGCGCCATCTATACACAGCGGGAGGCCGCACGGCGCCATCTATACACCGCGGGAGTCTCAGTGCTTTGCAAGAGCAGTCAATAAATTCTGCTTGACTAATTCTGAGCACCATAAAGTCTGGTTCGCTTCTAACCTGCTGTCTTCATTTTCAGCTTGCTGAATTCTAACTCATTTACTGTCATTCGAGACGATGCCTTTGCTGGTCTCTTTCACCTTGAATACCTGTAAGTGCTCCACTTAATGTCATATTTTTGATTCTGTTCTTCTTCATCTACTGGCATGTGCAATTGTATGAGCAAGTATTCATATGAATTTATGACCTACTTAAACCTTCGAGGACCTTAAATTTTATTCAATTAAATTTTTTTCCAGTTTAAAACTATGGGACATATATGTGCCTTGGTCCTCAAAGGGTTTTTAAAGGGGCTGCAAACATAAATACGAAAAAAATAATTCAATTAGTGCTTTTTGTGTTCATTTAATTTTTATTTGAAGTCCATTTTTTTTATATACCTTGAAATTAAGCCCTACCCCATGGAATGAAGCCCTACCTACACGACATCTGAGAGCTACATGGACCCCGCTTGTGAGGTGCCTGTCCGTCGCTACTATTCAGTTTTAGGGTCCACTCACTAAGCCATATATTCTCACATGCAAGAGAATAGGGCCAATTATGCTAATGACACTCGGCTCAAACTCTGTCAGAGCTTCAACTGAGTGTGATCCGATTCTCTCGCAGCACAGATATGGAGAAGATGGAGAACTTACTTTCTCCATCTTCTCCATAGTCTCTGTGAGTGTTCATCAGACTGCACTTGGATGACATCCGAGTGCAGTCTAATGTTTTACGTGCACCCATAGACTTGTATGGGTGCACATGGTCTGAATATCGAATGAGATTATTTTCTCATGCCGATAATCGCAGATCTGCACTGTCCCATAGTATAACATAGGGCCGAGTCCTATCCGATAAAACATCACATAGCATTCGGCCGTGTTATACGACAGTGTGAGCGAGCCCTTAGAGTCAAGGAATATTTACATGCAGATGATGATATTACTCTCCAAGTGTATATTTTTTTAAGCGAGTTCATAGTAAATGCTTTGCCTTTTTGACATGTGATCAACTAAAGAACAAGAAAGATTTAGGACCTCCCCTATAGAGAAATGGAAAATAGTTTGGAGGACTTGCAAGTCCTTTTTTATTTATTATGAGAAAATCATAAAAGATCCCGTTTTTTAACCATGCTGTGACTTTCTGCTGAGGGAGAGCGAGAGAGCTGCCCTATTCAGAGTCTGTAATAAGACCTGCTGACAAAAGTGTTGAAGATACAGTCTAATGTGAATTAACAATGAAAAAAAGTTAATTTCACAAATGGCTTGTATTTTTTTTAATACAAACTTTTTTGTGTTTACAGCTCCTTTAAAGGGAATCTGTCATCGGGTTTTTGCCACTTAATCTGAGAGCAGCATAATGTAGGGTTAGAGGCACTGATTCCAGTAATGTGTCACTTACTGGGCTGCTTAGTGTTGTTTTGATAAAATCATTGATTTGTCAGAAGGTAATTATCACTAGATGACTAGTAAGTTCTGTAGGACCCCACCCCCATCACTGATCAGTAGATTTCTGTGTACACTGAGCATGGGCAGAAAGCTGCCAATCAGTGGTGTGGGTGGGGCTATACAGAGCGCAGCATTCAGAGAGCTGCTAGATCTGCAGCAGATAAAACGGTGATTTTCTCAAAATGACAACAAGCAGTTGAAAAAGTGACACATCGCTGGAATCAGGGTATCTGCCCCAATATTGTGCTGCTCTCAGATGAGGCAGCACAATTAATATTGTGCCAAATTAATTTCCCGTGAACTATCACATGATCTATCACAGGGGATCATGTGACATGTCACGTGATAAATCAGGTGGGGGGGGGGGGGGGCCCGCGCCTTCTAAACTGCCCGGGGCCCTTGCTACTCTTAATCCACCCCTGCTTGCTCCACATTTTCTGGAGCTGTCCTAAAGTAAAAAACTTATGGAAACAAATTTCTCTTACCATAAATAGACTCCATAAGAGAATGTTATTGATTGCTCCCCAGATGGCTCTCTTCTCTATTGGCCTCGAAGACATAGACCCAACAGTTAGATATGTTGTAATTCATATTTTTCTAGTGGTTAAAAATTAATTAGTTTATTTTTGGAAAAAGCCTGATGTGCCTAAATTATCTGACATTTTGTAAAAGATTACCTTACACAACTCACTTTAACTTCGATTTGCTGTCAACAACAACTTTCTTACAAAACACTCTAAGAAATGGAATTGTTCGGACTTCTACGTTTCCCAATCCTTAGTTTAATTTAGGACGAACGTTCCTACTTTTATTTCATATTTCAATATGAACTCGTTGTTATTTTATACCGGTCTATTTTTATTCTGCCATGGTATTGTAAAACACACTTTACTAAGTCTGATCAGATCATATTATGTTTTTCCTTATTTAAAGGGAACCTGTCATGTCGTAGTTACTATCATCACTGCCCCCATTGGTTTGTTAGTGATGCAATGTGCATCACTAACAAGCTGTTTTCATGAAAATTGTCGGTAATACTGTATAATGCTTTTCTAACATTATATATACTTTGTCCTACCTGCTCATATTCAGTCATAGGGGTGTGATTCTCAGATGCAGTCATGGGCGGGCGCCACGTAGCAGTATTCAAATGTCATGGGCAGCACCAGCACTAACTGAACATGGCGACCGCCAATGACTGAATCTGAGAATCACACCCCTATGACTGAATACGAGCAGGTAGGACAAAGTATATAAAATGTTAGAAAAGCATTATACAACCCCTGGCAAAAATTATGGAATCACCGGTCTCGGAGGATGTTCATTCAGTTGTTTAATGTTATTGAAAAAAAGCAGATCACAGACATGGCACAAAACTAAAGTCATTTCAAATGCAACTTTAGGGCTTTAAGAAACACTAAAAGAAATCAAGATTAAAAATGTGGTACTCAGTAAGGGTAATTTTTTTCAGACCAAGCAGAGGGAAAAAATTATGGAATCACTCAATTCTGAGGAAAAAATTATGGAATCATGAAAAACAAACGCACAAAAGAACCCTCCAATACATCACTAGTATTTTGTTGCACCACCTCTGGCTTTAATAACAGCTTGCAGTCTCTGAGGCATGGACTTAATGAGCGGCAAACAGTACTCTTCATCAATCTGGCTCCAACTTTCTCTGATTGCTGTTGCCAGATCGGCTTTGCAGGTTGGAGCCTTGTCATGCACCATTTTCTTCAACTTCCACCAAAGATTTTCAATTGGATTGAGATTCGGACTATTTGCAGGCCATGACATTGACCTTATGTGTCTTCTTTCAAGGAATGTTTTCACAGTTTTTGCTCTATGGCAGGATGCATTTGTGGTGCCCCTGAGGGTTCAGTCGCCACAGAGGTACTACATCTGGTGGTGCCTCACTCTCGGGTAAGGAAAAAGTACAGTCCGGGACCCTAACACCTGCATCCAACACTACACTGCTCCAGGCCAGCTGGAAGGGCAAGTTGCACTGTATTCTGCTGAGCCCTGTCCCTGGCTGGAGTGGGGGGAACCAGAGCGAGGGGGAACCAAGTAGTGGGTGTGGGTGGAGGAAGGAGTTTAGGGGAGCATTTGTTAGGAGTATAAAAAAGGAAGCCATCTTGAATAAAGAGAGTTCTGAGTCTAGTGAGAGGAGCAGGGGCTCTACGGGAGCTCTGCTCCAGAGTGGGCCTAGTGAATGAGGCCCAGCAGAGGAGAGAAGAAGAGGGGAGCAGAGGAGGAAGGCTCCGGTAACTGAAGGGGTCCCTGGGGTACGGAAGGAGTAGGAAGCCACCCGTACACCCTAATCTGTCAAGTGTCAGAGGGATCAGGCCGCAAGAAGGGAACCGATCCCTGGGCTAGTCGTGTTACTTCAAGTCTCGGCTAGGAAACCGGAGGCTTCTGACCTTTATGGTGCAATTGCCATACTCGCATTCGAGTAGCCAAGAAAGGTAGCTGTTTAGGAACAAGGAATACCAGGTTACCCTGAAGGATCCGAGGACGCCATCTTGGGACTCAGTTTGCGAGGCGCAGGGCAGGAGGGAGAGACCCAGTGCGGAAAGTCGGCTGAGGAAAGGAACATATAGAAGGCGGGTCCCGATAAGTACTCTCGAATTGCCAGAGGGACTTCTGAATCCCCTGCTTGGTGAATGCAGCGCAACGTGGGAAGCGGTAACCTGTGCAGTGTAACCCGAGGAACTTGTCAACTGTGAGTAAACTCAGAGGACTGCACTTCACTGTCTCTGTCAGTTATTGCCGCTGCGCCATCATCCCTCCTACACTACAACGCCCAGCATCACCATCTGCGCCTACCCTGCCCCGGGGGCCCGCTCCGCCTGTAGGGAGCAGAAACATCCCAGCTGCCATCCCATCACCCCCGGAGGTCTGCAGCAGCGCTGGTACCCATTACCAGAAGCCACAGGTGGCGTCACGAGACAAACTGTTAATGTGGCGCCCCTGCTGCGCATTGGTGCCACAGATCCTAGAGGGGTGCATGAATGGATTTCTCCACAAGAGGCCCTCATAGCATACACACACCTCCACCTTCCACCTCAGACCACCAGAGGGAGCCCGTTAGGGATATAAAAAGGGAAGGTGGAGCTAGGCAGCTCAGTCTGGGAGTCAGTCAGTCTGGAGTAAGTCTGAAGTCTGTAAGGAGTCCAGTTACAGTCTAAGACTGGAATCTTCAGTCTAAGTCTAAAGTCTGCTGCAGCCAGAGAGGTTGGCAGACCAGCCCAGACTCAAGGAGCTCAGGTTAGTGAGCCCAAGGGGTGCCGACGCCATAAGAGCGGTGAAGAGTAGCGAGGCCTACTGCCAGTGTGAAGTCTAGTGAGGGCCCCGAGCAAGGCCGAAGGCAAGTGGAGTAAGCGAGCTACATAGGGGGCAGAGGAGCTTAACCAGCTCACCCCACAACCATATACCGGACACCGGATGCAAGGATCTCTAGGACCAGCAGAAACAACCGTAGCCCCTGGCGAACTACATGTCCCAGGAACACCTAAAGCTGACTGTTATACCAGGGTCAGGAATCACTGAGGCCCAAGAAACCAGGGAGTGTGATCTCCAACAGAAGGCCCTACTACCAGGTCAGTCGGTGCAAGACTGAGACCAAGTTATGCCTAGCTCCGGGCAGGTCATAAACTTAACAGGAAAAGGCAAGAAACAGGAGGCCCCACACCGGCTCATTGGGGAGAGTCCTGAAATGCACCCTTCACCCTACAGTGCCCTGGATCATGCCTGAAACACCACCAGTAAAGGTACTGAAGTGAACTGTCGTGTGTGTGCCTATTCTTCCTCTGACCCGGCTGGGTCCCCTCTGTCCTGCATCCCTTCTCCTACGCTGCCCTGAGGTCCCGCTCCACCTGTGGGGAGCCGCACCATCTAAGCTGCCCGATCATCGGCCTCAGAGGACTGTAGCAGCGCTGGTGATCCTCACCAGACACCACAGGTGGCGTCACGATCTCTTTCCTATCCCATACACCTTTTCCCCAATTCCTTCTTCCTTTTAAAGAGTGACCCCAGGGTACAGCCTCGGGAGCCGGCCACCGCGGCATCCCCCAAAACTAACAGCAAGGCCCGGGCGCCGAGTCGTCCCCATCCCCTGGGCGCGTCATTAACAAAACCCCTTTTTAAGAGTGACCCAAGAGTACGGGCCCGGGAGCCGACTGCCGTGACATCCCAAAGAGGTAAAGGCCCGGATACTGAGCCTCGCCAATGTCCCCCTGGGCGACTCATCTCTTCTTGGCGTCACAAACAGGATTTCGTGCCCGTTGCCACCGGGTACTGTGTGCCGTATTTGAACTGTGTTTTTCTTTACTGAATGCAGTGCCCACTCCAGAAGAACGGGCGCCATTATGGGCGTGATCAAGGACAACAATACAGAGCCTCCCATCGTGGGGCGGGTCCCAGAGTGGCGCCAAAAGCGCAACCCGCCCCTGCAACTGTGGCCATACACATAGATGTGTCCATCAAGGTGGGGAAGACGCCCCCATGTGTGACCGACAGCAAGCAGACATGGGACCGCCCCAGAAGGGGGAGAGGAGAGAAGAAACTGGGAGACAGGGTGTAGTCTCCACCAGTCTAGACAGACCACACCCGGCGGGCAACATGGAGGGAAGTGCACCAGGAGTCCCTGCCAGCAGCCTGCTGCGACATGAGGCATCCCTCACCCTGGAGGAGATGGTCTTCCAGCTGTCCCAGGAGGATTTGGAGTTCCTCTACACCGGGATGGAGGACCTGAGCCGGAGGATGGAGAGGGCCCAGCAAGACGCCATCGCCGGTTGGAAGAAGGAGATGATGGAGAGGCTGACGGTCAGGTGGCAACCAGTGCTGCAAAGATCAGGCAGCGCCCCAGCCTTGACGGAGCCGGACCAGCGCTAGGAGGCAGGAAGCAGCACAGGAGTGGCCGCGGGAGCAGGTAGGAGCAGTCTCCCTGTCACTGGCGCTGAAAGCGCTGACCTACTCCTGGGCCCTCTGGCAAAACCATCAACCCCGAGCGCTACTGACGCAGGCCTGCTCCTGACATCCCTGCAAGGCCCTCCGCCCCCAGGTGTGGAAGACCTGGACCCGTTCCGGGCCCTCCTTCCCAGTTACCCATCCCCGGGCGCGCACGCCCTAGATGCACTCCAGAGTCCCGAACAGTCAGCTCCGGGCGCCGGTAGCACTGGCCCGCTTCTAGGCCCCTTAAAGGAACCGCCTCCCCCGACACCTGAGTGGGTGTACGGTCGCCGACCATGGGATTGGTCCGCAGAGGTGGAGGACCAAAGGCTCCCACTATTACCCACTCCTGAACCCTCCGCCGTCTCACGAAGCGACGAAGACCAGATTGTGTGGGAAAACCCTGGGGGAGACCTCATGGGGTTCTCCCAGGAGACGAGAGCAGAAGCTGCACGCAGAGTGGAACACTGCAGGAGAGAGCTGGCGCAGCTAGAGAAGGAGCGGCACATCCGGCGGGTGCGCTGGGAGCGGCTGGAGGCTCGGAACATGGAGGAGAAGGCCCGGGCCCGCAAGGACAGACAGACCCACGGTCCCAGAGTTGAAGGTACCGTGGTAAAGCTTAACCTGGATGCAGGATGGGGGTTCATCCGGGATTCCCAGGCCGAGACGGACCTGTTCATCAATAGGAGAGACGTGGAGTCTCACCTATAAGAAGGACACCCAGATCGGGACCTATACCCTGGTGACCACGTATCCTACACCAGGCATCAAGGAGAGAGGGGCTGGTATGCCCTAAGTGTCCACAGGGTGGGGAAGCAGAGCAATCCCTCACTCTATAGTGCTGATGACCCGGCTGGGCCAGTCTATGATGGACAGGAGCTTCCCCGGAGGGAGCCCCACTACTGAGCGCAGTAGATGGAACTGAACTGAACTTGAATTGTATATAGTTACCCGGGAGGGTACAAAAAGAAAAAAAGTTTAGTGTACGCAAGTTTTATGCGTTTACCCAGTTACCCGTCGGGGTAAAAAAGACTGACAGGCTGAGGACTGTGAGCAGCCAAAGGCTTACACCTGTAAATAGTTTGCGCTTCTTAAAGTGCTCCTTATTGGTTTTATATATACAACCACAGATCTCAGAACAAAAACCCGTTTGGCGTGGCCGAAGACGTGGTCCAACACGTGGATCGCCTATGCCCTGCAGCCACGCCCAGGGCCTACGTTGAGGGTTTTTGGACGGGTCCCTCATGCTGCTCATATTGCACCTTGCTGAAAAAGAATGGACACCTGGTTACAGATCGTGCTGTAGCTGGCTGAAAATGTTTTATACAAGAAATGTTTTAGTTTTATAAAGTTTGATAAAAGTAACCAGTAACGTTTAAGAAAATGTGCCTCCCATAAAGGGACGAGTTTGTTTATAATCTTCTATGAGAATGCATTCTAAAAATTTGTATGTCTAAAATACTCTGTTTTTACTCTGTTCCAGCCCGCGGACCTGCTGTGTTTTACCAGGGGGGAGTTTGGCGTCCCTGAGGGTTCAGTCGCCACAGAGGTACTACATCTGGTGGTGCCTCACTCTCGGGTAAGGAAAGAGTACAGCCCGGGACCCTAACACCTGCATCCAACACTACACTGCTCCAGGCCAGCTGGAAGGGCAAGATGCACTGTGTTCTGCTGAGCCCTGTCCCTGGCTGGAGTGGGGGGAACCAGAGCGAGGGGGAACTAAGTAGTGGGTGTGGGTGAAGGAAGGAGTTTAGGGGAGCATTTGTTAAGAGTATAACAAGGGAAGCCATCTTGAATAAAGAGAGTTCTGAGTCTAGTGAGAGGAGCAGGGGCTCTACTGGAGCTCTGCTCCAGAGTGTGCCTAGTGAATGAGGCCTAGCAGAGGAGAGAAGAAGAGGGGAGCAGAGGAGGAAGGCTCCGGTAACTGAAGGGGTCCCTGGGGTACGGAAGGAGCAGGAAGCCGCCCGTACACCCTAATCTGTCAAGTGTCAGAGGGATCAGGCCGCAAGAAGGGATTCGGTCCCTGGGCTAGTCGTGTTACTTCAAGTCTCGGCTAGGAAACCGGAGATTTCTGACCTTTATGGTGCAGTTGCCATGTTCGCATTCGAGTAGCCAAGAAAGGTAGCCTTTTAGGATCAAGGAATTCCAGGTTACCCTGAAGAATCTGAGGACGCCATCTTGGGACTCAGTTTGTGAGGCGCAGGGCAGGAGGGAGAGACCCAGTGCGGAAAGTCGGCTGAGGAAAGGAACATATAGAAGGGGGGTCCCGATAAGTACTCTCGAATTGCCAGAGGGACTTCTGAACCCCCTGCTTGGTGAATGCAGTGCGACGTGGGAAGAGGTAACCTGTGTAGTGTAACCCGAGGAACTTGTCAACTGTGAGTAAGCTAAGAGGACTGCACTTCACTGTCTCTGTCAGTTATTGCCGCTGCGCCATCATCCCTCCTACACTACAACGCCCAGCATCACCATCTCCGCCTACCCTGCCCCGGGGGCCCTCTCCACCTGTGGGGAGCAGAAACATCCCAGCTGCCATCCCATCACCCCCAGAGGTCTGCAGCAGCGCTGGTACCCATTACCAGAAGCCACAGGTGGCGTCACGAGACAAACTGTTAACAAAACCCCTTTTTAAGAGTGACCCCAGAGTATGGGCCCGGGAGCCGACTGCCGTGACATCCCAAGGAGGTAAAGGTCCGGGTACCGAGTCTCCCCCATATCCCCCTGGGCAAGTCACATTATTATCTTGAAAAATGATGTCATCATCCCCAAGCATCCTTTCAATTGATGGGATAAGAAAACTGTCCAAAATATCAATGTACACTTGGGCGATTATTGAAGATGTAATGACATCCATCTCCCCAGTGCCTTTACCTGACATGCAGCCCCATATCATCAATGAATGTGGAAATTTGCATGTTCTCTTCATGCAGTCATCTTTATAAATCTCATTGGAACGGCACCAAACAAAAGTTCCAGCATCATCACCTTGCCCAATGCAGATTGGCGATTCATCACTGAATATGACTTTCATCCAGTCATCCACAGTCCACGATTGCTTTTCCTTAGCCCATTGTACCCTTGTTTTTTTCTGTTTAGGTGTTAATGATGGCTTATGTTTAGCTTTTCTGTATGTAAATCCCATTTCCTTTAGGTAGTTTCTTACAGTTCGGTCACAGACATTGACTCCAGTTTCCTCCCATTTGTTCCTCATTTGTTTTGTTGTGCATTCCCTGTTTTGGAGACATATTGCTTTAAGTTTCCGGTCTTGACGCTTTGATGTCTTCCGTGGTCTACCAGTATGTTTGCCTTTAACAACGTTCCCATGTTGTTTATATTTGGTCCAGATTTTAGACACAGCTGACTGTGAACAACCAACATCTTTTGCAACATTGGGTTATGATTTACCTTCATTTAAGAGTTTGATAATCCTCTCCTTTGTTTCAATTGACATCTCTCGTGTTGGAGTCATGATTCATGTCAGTCCACTTGGTGCAACAGATCTCCAAGGTGTGATCACTCCTTTTTAGATGCAGACTAACGAGCAGATCTAATTTGATGCAGGTGTTAGTTTTGGAAATGAAAATTTACAGGGTGATTCCATAATTTTTTCCTCAGAATTGAGTGATTCCATAATTTTTTCCCTCTGCTTGGTCTGAAAAAAATTACCCTTACTGAGTACCACATTTTTAATCTTGATTTCTTTCAGTGTTTCTTAAAGCCCTAAAGTTGCCATTTGAAATGACTTTAGTTTTGTGCCATGTCTGTGATCTGCTTTTTTTCAACAACATTAAACAACTGAATCCTCCAAGCCCGGTGATTCACCAATTTTCAAGAAAACAGCTTGTTAGTGATGCACATTGCATCACTAACAAAGCAATTGGCGCAGTGATGATAGTAACTAGAATGTGACAGGTTCCATTCAATCATATCCCATGTTGTATATGATGTTTATGTTGCTTTTTTTTACAGTGCATTGTGAAAGTATTTGGCCCCCTTGAACTTTTCTACCTTTTGCCACATTTCTGGGTTCAAACATAAAGATATAAAATCCTAATTTTTTGGGGAAGAATCAACAACAAGTGGGACACAATCGTGAAGTGGAACGAAATTTATTGGATAGTTTAAACTTTTTTAACAAATTAAAAACGGAAAAGTGGGGCGTGCAACATTATTCGGCCCCTTTACTTTCAGTGCAGCAAACTCACTCCAGAAGTTCAGTGAGGATCTCTGAATGATCCAATGTTGTCCTAAATGACTGGTAATGATAAATAGAATCACCTGTGTGTAATCAAGTCTCCGTATAAATGCACCTGCTCTGTGATAGTCTCCGGGTTCTGTTTCAAGTGCAGAGAGCATCATGAAGACCAAGGAACACACCAGGCAGGTCCGAGATACTGTTGTGGTGAAGTTTAAAGCCGGTTTTGGATACAAAAAGATTTCCCAAGTTTTAAACATCTCAAGGAGCACTGTGCAAGCGATCATATTGAAATGGAAGGAGTATCAGACCACTGCAAATCTACCAAGACCCGGCAGTCCCTCTAAACTTTCATCTCAAACAAGGAAAAGACTGTTCAGAGATGCAGCCAAAAGGCCCATGATCACTCTGGATGAACTGCAGAGATCTACAGCTGAGGTGGGAGGGTCTGTCCATAGGACAACAATCAGTCGTACACTGAACAAATCTGGCCTTTATGGAAGAGTGGCAAGAAGAAAGCCATTTCTCAAAGATATCTATAAAAAGTCTTGTTTGAAGTTTGCCACAATCCACCTGGGAGACACACCAAACATGTGGAATAAGGTGCCCTGGTCAGATGAAACCAAAATCGAACTTTTTGGCCACAATGCAAAACTATATGTTTGGCGTAAAAGCAACACAGCTCATCACCCTCAAAACACCATCCTCACTGTCAAACATGGTGGTGGCAGCATCATGGTTTGGGCCTGGTTTTCTTCAGCAGGGACAGGGAAGATGGTTAAAATTGATGGGAAGATGGATGGAGTTAAATACAGGACCATTCTGGAAGAAAACCTGTTGGAGTCTACAAAACACCTGAGACTGGGATGGAGATTTATCTTCCAACAAGACAATGATCCGAAACATAAAGCAAAATCTACAATGGAATCGTTCAAAAATAAACGTATCCAGGTGTTAGAATGGCCAAGTCAAAGTCCAGGCCTGAATCCAATCGAGAATCTGTGGGAAGAGCTGAAAATTGCTGTTCACAAACGCCCTCCAACCAACCTCAATGAGCTCGAGCTGTTTTGCAAGGAAGAATGGGCAAGAATTTCAGCCTCTCAATATGCAAAACTGATAGAGACATACCCCAAGCGACTTGATTTGCAACTTTACATAAATATTCTCAAACAACAAAAGTTTTTTTTGTAAATTTCTTTAAAGTTCATTGAAACATAAAACTTTTCATCTAAGTTCACAAAATCTGCTGCTTCATTTTATTTTGCAAACCAAAAGGCTGCATTAATATTTCTTCAAAACAGACAATTAATGCAGCATTTTACAGAGACTTTTTTGATCAGGATAAAAACGGAGAGTATTTGAGAAAAAAAATATTGTTTGAACTAAGCCATATGGAATTATCTTTGAAGTCTTCTTAAATTTGCAACTCTGCAGAGTTGAGAAGGTAGTCGAAGAAGCTTACAAGCACATTCAGATGATAAGAAATGCAGCTGCTTTTATGAAGTTTGATATTTAAAGGGGTAGCTTAGTTTAAAAGACCCTCATCCCAAATAACAGCTGTTCAGGAAAGGGGAAATACAAGGAACCAAAATAAAATATATAGCTCTCACTAGAGATGAGCGGATCTTTTGAAATTCAAATTCGCTGACTTTGCCGAATTTTCCCCCAAAATTTGATTCATGGCAAAATCTCAATACTGGAAAGGTTATAAGTGCTTGGAAAATACACATGGGGGAGATCAGAAATAGGAAGAGAGGACCACGCTGACCATAAGAGCTTACATTCTACAGGAGAGAGAGAGGATCCTGCTGACCATAAGAGCTTACATTCTACAGGAGAGAGAGAGGATCCCGCTGACCATAAGAGCTTACACTCTACAGGAGAGAGAGGAACCCGCTGACCATAAGAGCTTACACTCTACATGAGAGAGAGAGGACCCTGCTGACCATAAGTGCTTACACTCTACAGGAGAGAGAGAGGGGACCCCACTGACCATAAGAGCTTACACTATGCGGGAGAGAGAGAGGACCCCATTGACCATAAGAGCTTACATTCTACAGGAGAGACAGAGAGGATCCCGCTGACCATAAGAGCTTACACTCTACAGGAGAGACAGAGAGGATCCCGCTGACCATAAGAGCTTACACTCTACAGGAGAGATAGAGAGGACCCCGCTGACCATAAGAGCTTACACTCTACAGGAGAGAGAAAGGAACCCGCTGACCATAAGAGCTAATGACTCGCCCCCTGGGCCGTGGGGCACTCGGATCTGGGCAATAGGGGAAAACGATGGGAGTAGTAGTGGCAACCCGGTTCCGTGGCTCAGGGTGGTCAGGCCAGTGGTAGTCCGTTATATTGATTATGTCCGACTACGCCACCCGTGGATTGCGGTTATTTAGGAACCGCCGCTGCATGCAGACCGCTGGGGCTGATGAGGTGTGCAGCTAGGGTAGTGTGACTCTCCACGGGAAGAGTGCGGCCCCAGGGCAGTATAGTGGATGGTGGGAGTGATGGTAGTGAGAGTCCCAGTGATGATAGTGCTGGAGGAGCAAGGAGCACACAGACAATAGGTTGCAGTCCAGGGTCTTTACTGAAACAGGCAAACTGACCCATAAACAGTCCCGGCTAGGAGGGGACCTGGATGTCTGAGAGCAACGGGGAAATTGGCCCTGGTCAGGGTGAGGGTGTAGGCCTACCGTGCTTTCTGCGCTCCTTCTGGCTATCTCCTCCTGATAGGATAACAGCCCACGTTTCCGAGCATTCCGTGCTTTCTCGCCTGTATGGCCTGCGACGTGGGTTCCTTTCTGCTCCCAGCCTTGTACGGCTTCACTGGTCCCTTCGGTTGTGGCAGGGCCTCCAGACTTCTTAGGCCAAGGAATGTATAGTCCCTTGCGGACTGGTTCTCTGCTGGGGGATGTAGAATCCTTCCAGCCTCAGACACCAAAGTCTGGTAAAGTAAGTCTTTATCTGCCAAGACAGGCTCTCTTCGCCTCTTGTCTCTGGCTGGTGGCTCTCTCCTACTGCCACACTTCCTCTTAGGTGCAATCAACTTTCTGTCCCTGCTCCACTCTGGGACACGTCTCAAAGCTGAGACAGGCAATCCAGTTCTCTCTAACCCTGTCCCCAGTACCAGCTTTTATAGGGGCAGCCAGCTCCCCCTACTGGCCTGAGACAGGAGGCATTGCATGCTAATGTTCCCCTGATCAGAGAACCTCCCCCCTGCTCTCAGACACAGCTTTATTACACTTGTGGCATCCAGGTAGGGTGACACATTCCCCCCTAGTGAAATTTAGTACTCCGGGACTAAACAATAAACAAAGACAATATGCATAACAATAAAACATTAATAGACAGACGGCGCACAAATTGAGTTCTTAAGGTCACAGTGTGGCCTGTGACCGGGTGTCCATATCACCAAAACAACTGGAGCCTTAACCAGGTGGGGGTCTGTCCTACCCCAAGTCCTTTACAGTCTTAGTTCATTCCTGGGTTAGGCTCAGAATGCAGTCCATACAAGGTCCCGGTTATAAAAGTCCATAACCTGTGAGTCCTTACGGTTGCTGCAAGAGACTGAAACACACTATCACCAAACATGCATGTAACTTTGCAAACGATTCAACATTTGGCAACAGGGTTATTTACACTTTTAGTACACTCTATATTCTCCAGCGAGCGGGTATCTGTCCCTTTGTGCTCCTGGTTGACCTCCCTAACCCACTGTCTGGTGGTGGACCAACCTGGCTTTCCCCACTAGCGTTAGGGGTACAGCTACCAGCTGGGTGTACAGGTAGGGCAGGCAGCTGTCTGCGGGTTCTTTGGCTTACCGCAGGCATGGCAGGCTCACTGTCAGCAGAGGGTTGACTCTCCTGGGCTGCTGGAACAGGCTCTTCTGCCTCTGGAACCGCTTGCTCCTCTTCACCTTCCGGCTCTGGTGTTGGTTGTTGCTGTGCCGGTTGCAGGAAATGCAGGACGGGTACCACTATAGCATCATTTATGCGAGTCCAGGACTGAGGGAACTCTCCGAGAACGGTGCTGATCATTTCTTCCTTGTCCTCTGCGGGTTCAAGGTCACTCTGATCCTCTTCTACACTACGGAGTTGCTCGGGGCACCTTTTGAGGTGGTCTCTGGAGACGACACTAGTGGTTTCTCCTCCGTCCTTGGTGATTACGCACACCTTTGGGTTGTCGTGGTCAGACTGCAGTACGGTGTAGGGTTCCCTTTCCCACTGGTCGTCCAACTTATGTAGCCTTCTTTTTCGCTTTAGGACTTGCTCACCAGGTTCTAGGGGACTAGCAGGGGCGTGTTGATTGAAGAGTCTTTCTTGCTTCTCTCTCACCTGGGCCAGGCTCTTCTCCACACTCTCCTGTACCTTCTTGTACTGCAGTTGCCTTTCCGTATCCCAGTCCGCATCCGGGGAGGTGTTCTCAGGTATTAGGACTCCCATCTCCAGGTCTACGGGCAGCTTACCTGGTCTAGCTCGCATCAGGTAAGCCGGGGTGCAGTTTGTAGCATTCACCGGGATATTGTTGTACATGTCTACCAGGTCCGGCAATTTTTCTGGCCACAGGCTGCGTTCCTCCAGGGGCAACGTCTTCAGGAGATCAATGACTATATTGTTCATCTTCTCACACATCCCATTGGTTTGGGGGTGGTAAGGCGTTGTACGAATCTTCTTACAGCCATAGAGGTTGCAGAACTCCTGGAAGATTTCAGCCTCGAACGCTGGACCCTGGTCTGTCAGGACCTGTTCCGGATACCCGTGTGGACGGCAGAAATATTGCTGGAAGGCTCTGGCCGCTGTTTGGGCTGTCAAGTCCTTTACCGGGACCACCACTAGAAAACGGGAATAGTGGTCCACGATTGTCAGGGCATAGATGTATCCCGACCGGCTTGGAGCCAATTTGACGTGGTCCAGAGCTACCAGCTCAAGAGGCTGCGTGGTGACGATGGGCCTCAAGGGTGTCTTCTGGCTGGTACGGTCCTTCCTCCTTAGGTGACAAGGGCCACAGTCTCTGCACCATTTTTCCACAGCTCCTCTCATGCCGACCCAAAAGAACCTTCCTCTTAGTAGGAACTCCAGTTTCTTCCAACCGAAGTGTCCCGCTCTGTCATGGTAAGCTCCCAGGACCATAGCTGCATCTCGCCTTGGGACCACGACTTGCCAGGTCAGCTCGTGCGTCCGGTGGTTGACAATCCTTATGCGCAACTTGCCTTCGTAGAGGAACAGCTTGCTCTTCTCCTTCCATAGCTGCTTGGCTTCCTCTGGGGCATCTGGATCTAGGCGGGCGTCTTCCTGGGTCAGCAGCTCTTTCACCAGGCGGACTGCAGGGTCACTATCTTGGGTCTCGGCCCAGCTGTGGTGAGGTAGGGGATTCATCATCACAGTTGTTAGATCCTCCTCCTTCACGCGGTGAGAGTGTTGAGCGGCTCCATACCGGTGAAACGCGGGGAGTTCTACCTCTTCCAGCTCTTCTGGGTCTTCATCACCTTCAGGTAAGTGAGGCATTCTTGATAGGGCGTCCGCGTTGGCGTTGGTTTTGCCTGCCCGGTACTTGATCACGAAGTCATAGTTGGAGAGACGGGCCATCCACCGCTGTTCCAGGGCACCCAGTCTTGCATTGTCCAGGTGTGTCAACGGGTTGTTGTCCGTGTACACGGTGAACTTTGCGGAGGCCAGGTAATGCTTGAAGCGTTCCGTCACGGCCCACACCACCGCCAAGAATTCTAGCTTGAAGGAGCTGTAATTCTCCGGGTTCCTTTCGGTGGGCCTCAGCTTCCGGCTGGCGTATGCGATCACCCGTTCTCTGCCCTGTTGGTTTTGGGACAGTACGGCTCCCAGTCCCACATTACTGGCATCTGTGTGGAGAATGAAAGGCTGGCCGTAATCAGGGTAGGCCAGGACCTCATCCCCAGTGAGGGCCAACTTTAGCTGGCGGAAGGACTCCTCTTCCGGTTTATCCCACTTGAAGGGTGGCTTTTGACTTCTGGACTTGGACTGTCCGATCAGGAGGTCCTGCATAGGAGCTGCCATCTTGGTGAACCCGGGGATGAACCTTCGGTAGTAGCCTACCAACCCGAGAAACTGTCTCACCTCTTTGATGTTCGAGGGGCTTGGCCAGCTCTTGATTGCCGTGACCTTGTCAGGGTCGGGGGCCACTCCTTCCGCACTTACCACGTGCCCTAGGTACTGGACCTTTGGTTTCAGCAGGTGGCACTTCGATGGTTTCACCTTCAGGCCATAGCCTGCCAGGGCTTCGAACACCTCAGCCAGGTGCTTGAGATGGTCCTCGTAGGTCTTCGAATAGACGATCACGTCGTCCAGGTAAAGGAGGACCGTCTCGAAGTTTCGGTGCCCTAGACAGCATTCCATCAGCCGCTGGAAGGTCCCTGGTGCGTTGCAGAGCCCGAAAGGCATACAGTTGAATTCGCTCAGTCCCATCGGGGTGGTGAAGGCGGTCTTCTCCTTGTCAGCCTCTGCCACAGGAACCTGCCAGTACCCGCTAGTAAGGTCCAAAGTAGAAAAGAAGTTAGCAGATTTTAGTGCGGCTAAAGACTCTTCTATTCTAGGCAGCGGATATGCGTCTTTGTGGGTGATACGGTTGATTTGTCTATAGTCCACGCACATTCTCATGGTGCCGTCTTTCTTTTTGACCAGAACCAAGGGGGCTGCCCAGGGGCTACAGCTGTCTCTAATGACCCCAGCTTATTTCATCTCCCTTAGCATACCCTTGGCGTTCTGATAATGTGCAGGGGGTACAGGTCTGTGCCTCTCTTTTATTGGTGGGTGGCTCCCTGTGGGGATGTGGTGTTCTATCCCTTTTACTCTGCCGAAGTCTAGCGGGTGCTTACTAAAGACTCTCTCGTACTCCCGTACCACCCGGTAGACTCCTTGTTTTTGGTGCAGGGGAGTGGAGTCAGCACCCACGTGGAGTTTCTGGCACCAGTCCTCCTTTTGTTTCTGGGAGCCATTACCCTCCGCCTGAGGAGATGGAGGCAAGGGTTCCACGGCCCTGATAGCTTTGTGTTCGACGACAAACAGTTTGGCGAGTGTAGCGTACCTGGGTAAGTGTACTTCCCTCTCCCCAATGTTGAGGATGCGGACGGGCACCCTCCCATGACGGACATCAACCACCCCCCGGGCTGTCAAAATGGTGGGCCTGCTGTCTGAGTACACGGGTTCTACCATGGCTTGGTAGTCTCTACCTCTCAACCCGATTGCAGTCCGACACCAGATCATCATTTCACTTTTGGGAGGCATGGAAATGGGGAATGGGTCACTCAGTCTTACGCTACCGATCTCACCACCAGACAGTTCTACCTGCTGCCGTCTCATCAGGGCTTTTATCTCCTTGTTGAGGACTCTCTTTTGGCTGGAACTAGCATTCACCGCCACCTGTTGTAGAATTACAATTACTTCTGAAAGACAATTTTCAATTATGTTAGTACCCACAGTTATTTTAGGGTGACTTTCATGACGGTCAATGTCCACAATAATCACTCCCTGTGCCGGCAGTTCAACTTTACCAATTTTAATGGTCATCTCCTTGAACCCCATCTGCGGCACGGGTAAGCCATTACTGGCGATGATGCTCAAGTTACTGTCTGGATACCGTGTGATATCAGCATCAGTCCAATACTGCTTAAAAAGTACATAAGGGATTGTGGTTACTTGCGACCCAGTATCCAACAAGGCGCTCATGGGGATACCGTCCAGCACCACGGGTAAAACCGGGCGCCCCCCAACGTACTTATCACGCCAATTATAAGGGCCTGGTGATCTTATGCCTGGGGGTCGGCCCTCTGCCCCAGGTTGGACCCGTTTAAATTACAGTACCTGGAAATGTGTCCGGGCTGGTTGCATCGACGGCAAATGGGCTGTCCATCCTCTGCGTAGCAGTCTGTGGGCCTCCCTCGGAACGACGGGATCCTCCTCTGTCGACGCCACGGGACATCCTCCCGACTTGAAGCCAGCTCGATGGGTCTTGACGGGTCCACTTGCAACGTCGGGACGGTCCTGGTCAACGCCGAGACGCTCCTGGTCAGCTCCTGGACTTGGTGGTGCAGGTCTTTCGACGGGGCTTGGTTCAGGACCTGTGCATCAGCCCCCACGGGGTCCATAGAGGAGGGCGCCGCCTCCAGGTGGTAGGTGAGAGCAGGGCGCCGGGGGTTTATAGCGCCACTGGTTGCAGATTCACGGAGCACCCTTATGGCCCTGTCCTTAAATTGGGCAAAGGTCAGGTCGGGGTTCTGAAAGAACATGAGGCGCAGTTGGGCCCTGTGGGCGCTAGACAGCAGACCTTCTATGAATTGTTCTGTTAGCAGCTTATCCGTTTCCTGCACACTGCCAGGGTCAGTTTGTTGAATAGCCCTCAAGGCTTCCTGCAGATTTAGGGCATAGTCTCTGATGCTGTCCTGTGCCCGCTGCTTACATCCATAGAACCTCATTTTAATTTCAGCGGAGGTACGTGTGTCAAAGGTACCCCGTAGCCGGGCCAGAATACCCTTCACAGTCCTTTTCTCCTCAGTGGGCCATGACTTTACCTCCCGCTGGGCTGCACCAGTTAACTGCCCTGTCAGTATGCTGACCTTCTGTTCCTCTGTCAGGGGGTAAACATGGAACAAACTGTACAGCCTTTCCTTGAAGTCAGTTAGGGCATGGGGCTCCCCTGAGTACTTGGGCAGCCAGGCCGCTCCAGGGATGTAGGGCAGGGAAAAGGGCATCACCGCTGCTGCAGCTGCATTGGTGGTAGTGGGCGCCTCTGTGTCCGACATCTTTCTACCCCCCTAGTGGACCGTGGCCTACCTTCCGACGATCCTCTTCTGTAGGCCGCGGCTCCGCTGCTGCTCTGGACGAGGACCTGGCGTCGCACTCCGATGACGTCAGCGTCGCTCTCTCTCCCTTCCAGGACCTTGCGCAGCGTCGGTGCGTGGGGTGGAGCTTCGGATCTCGCGCGGTTTTGACGTCCACGCCCCTCTTCTTCCCGCGCGGCGTCCTGAAGATGGCGTCCGATGGCGGGAAACAGCTGCGGATGGCGGGAAGACGGCAGAAGACGGCGGGAAAAGGTCCAAGATGGCGTCTGATGGCGGGAATCGGCTCCGGATGGCGGGAAACGACTCCAGACGGCGGGAAACTTTGCCACAGGTAAGTTACGAAAGTCTTTTTCAGGCACGCAGTACCCGGTGGTTGCGGGCACGAAATCCTGCCGACTACGCCAAAAGCTGACTCGCCCCCTGGGCCGTGGGGCACTCGGATCCGGGCAATAGGGGAAAACGATGGGAGTAGTAGTGGCAACCCGGTTCCGTGGCTCAAGGTGGTCAGGCCAGTGGTAGTCCGTTATATTGATTATGTCCGACTACGCCACCCGTGGATTGCGGTTATTTAGGAACCGCCGCTGCATGCAGACCGCTGGGGCTGATGAGGTGTGCAGCTAGGGTAGTGTGACTCCCCACGGGAAGAGTGCGGCCCCAGGGCAGTATAGTGGATGGTGGGAGTGATGGTAGTGAGAGTCCCAGTGATGATAGTGCTGGAGGTGCAAGGAGCACACAGACAATAGGTTGCAGTCCAGGGTCTTTACTGAAACAGGCAAACTGACCCATAAACAGTCCCGGCTAGGAGGGGACCTGGATGTCTGAGAGCAACGGGGAAATTGGCCCTGGTCAGGGTGAGGGTGTAGGCCTACCGTGCTTTCTGCGCTCCTTCTGGCTATCTCCTCCTGATAGGATAACAGCCCACGTTTCCGAGCATTCCGTGCTTTCTTGCCTGTATGGCCTGCGACGTGGGTTCCTTTCTGCTCCCAGCCTTGTACGGCTTCACTGGTCCCTTCGGTTGTGGCAGGGCCTCCAGACTTCTTAGGCCAAGGAATGTATAGTCCCTTGCGGACTGGTTCTCTGCTGGGTTATGTAGAATCCTTCCAGCCTCAGACACCAAAGTCTGGTAAAGTAAGTCTTTATCTGCCAAGACAGGCTCTCTTCGCCTCTTGTCTCTGGCTGGTGGCTCTCTCCTACTGCCACACTTCCTCTTAGGTGCAATCAACTTTCTGTCCCTGCTCCACTCTGGGACACGACTCAAAGCTGAGACAGGCAATCCAGTTCTCTCTAACCCTGTCCCCAGTACCAGCTTTTATAGGGGCAGCCAGCTCCCCCTACTGGCCTGAGACAGGAGGCATTGCATGCTAATGTTCCCCTGACCAGAGAACCTCCCCCTTGCTCTCAGACACAGCTTTATTACACTTGTGGCATCCAGGTAGGGTGACACACTTACACTCTACAGGAGAGACAGAGAGAGGACCCCATTCACCATAAGAGCTTACACGCCACAGGAGAGAGAGAGAGAAGACCCCACTGACCATAAAAGCTTACACTCTACAGGAGAGATAGAGAGGACCCCGCTGATCATAAGAGCTTACAGTCTACAGGAGAGAGAGAGGACCATGCTGACCATAAGAGCTTACAGTCTACAGGAGAGGGAAACCCCTGCTGACCATAAGAGCTTACACTCTACAGGAGAGAGAGAATGAGGATTCCGCTGATCATAAGAGCTTACACTCTACAGTAGAGAAAGAGAGAGAGGACCCCGCTGACCATAAGTGTTTACACTCTAGAGGAGAGAGAGAGCGAGAGGACCCTCCTGAATATGAGAGCTTACACTCTACAGGAGAGAGAGAGAGGACCCCCTGACCATAAGAGCTTACACTCTACAGGAGAGAGAGAATGAGGATTCCGCTGATCATAAGAGCTTACACTCTAGAGAAAGAGAGAGAGGATCCTGCTAACTATAAGTTTTTACACTCTACAGGAGAGACTTACCCAGTGACTCTGGAAATGGAAAACGACTCTGCCGTACAAACTGTGCTCCACTGGGGCCACTGATCTGTGATGGGCACTGGTACTGACCACCACTGTACAAGGTATGATAATTAATTAGAGATGAGCAGATCGATCTTCGATCTTGCTTAGATTTTTCTTTAAATTGCCTCTTCAGAGAGGAAGGATTTGAACTCTAGTGCGGCCTATTGGACATAGCAATCCTAAAAGGATTTTTGCAGCCACAGTAAAGCATCTGATTTTTACGGATACATTACAAACTGTAAAAGGTCCTGTAAATCAGAGGTCCCCAACCGCCGGTCCGCGAACCAGGACCGGGCCGTTGGGGTTTTTCAGCCGGTCCGCGGGGAGAGGGGGCCCCTCCAGCCTCCAGCAGGGCCGCCATCAGGGCATGACTGCCCTGACTCCAGTATGGGGCCCGGCCGGTAGGAGCCCCCTCGGAGCCCCCCTCTTGTGCGTCTCTCTCCTCATGGGGCCCCCGGCCGCATGCTAAGCGCCGGGTCCGGGACATCTTAGCGCTGCACTGCTGCGGCAGCACCTTCATGATTCCCCTGACTTCCGGTCATGTGACGGCGCCATCACATGGCCGGAAGTCAGGAGAACCTGGTGTCAGCGATTTGGACGAGCGCCAGGATTCTGCAGGGATCGCATGGGGGTAAGTATAACAAGTTTTATTTTTTTTTAAATACAATTAACTAGGAGTGGGGGGAATGGGAGATGCACATGGGGGGAGGGGAGAGATGAGAGATGCACATGGGGGAGGGGAGAGATGAGAGATCCACATGGGGGGGAGGGGAGAGATGAGAGATGCACATGGGGGAGGGGAGAGATGAGAGATCCACATGGGGGGGAGGGGAGAGATGAGAGATGCACATGGGGGAGGGGAGAGATGAGAGATCCACATGGGGGGAGGGGAGAGATGAGAGATGCACATGGGGGAGGGGAGAGATGAGAGATCCACATGGGGGGGAGGGGAGAGATGAGAGATGCACATGGGGGAGGGGAGAGATGAGAGATCCACATGGGGGGGAGGGGAGAGATGAGAGATGCACATGGGGGAGGGGAGAGATGAGAGATGCACATGGGAGGGAGGGGAGAGATGAGAGATGCACGGGGGGGTGAGAGATGCACGGGGGGGTGAGAGATGCACGGGGGGATGAGAGATGCACGGGGGGTGGATGAGAGATGCACGGGGGGGGGTGAGAGATGCACGGGGGGGTGAGAGATGCACGGGGGGGATGAGAGATGCACGGGGGGTGGATGAGAGATGCACGGGAGGGTGAGAGATGCACGGGGGAGATGAGAGATGCACGGAGGGGATGAGAGATGCACGGGGGGTGGATGAGAGATGCACGGAGGGGGATGAGAGATGCACGGAGGGGGATGAGAGATGCACGGAGGGGGATGAGAGATGCACGGGGGTGAGCTGCACATGGGGGGGTGAGAGATGCACATGGGGGGGTTATGTTTACATAACTTTGTTGCCTTATGAAGGGCGGGGGGGGCCCCCAAAAATTTCTTGCACAGGGGCCCACTACAGTCTGTGTCCGCCCCTGGGATGAAGTAAATGCAGCTGAACAGCAGCTGTCAGGACAGCTGCCCTGTCCTGCTGCAGGGCGTGATGGGGCCTCAGTAATGCGGCTCCTGGCATAGCTCCTGGCGGGGACCTGGTCTACACTATATGATAAGTATGCACTAAACTCCAAATCCCTCCATTACCCCGCCCCCATATGACCAAAGCCCCGCCCACCCCACCCCCTCCTTGCTGGGCCATGGAAAAATGATCTTGCTTCAAGCCGGTCCCTGGTGCAAAAAAGGTTGGGGACCACTGCTGTAAATGATTAATAGTTGCTGAGTAAAAAGACAGATTGTATACGATCAGCACACAGACAGCACTCGGATGACAAGTGAAAAAAAAAATCATCCCACTTTTTTGGGATGAAAATCGGGCCGAATTTTAATAGATTCTTGTGACCCTAGCCTTAGAGTTATTATATTAATCTGCTAATCTGTAATGCTTAATAAAATATGTCTTGCGTAATTTAACACCGGAGATGTGCTGGCAGATGTGTTGACAGTGCTCCAAGAGACCGTGACTTTTTAATCTTCTGATAAACAATAATTCTTGCTTATTTGCTAGAATTTACTATTGCATATGCATTCATTTGTAAACTTTCCCAAAGTTTGAACTGCTCAATGGAATGAATGTTGACCCAGGGACTACCCTCAATGTCGTATTGACCTTATACTTCAGTGTGTTGTCTATGTGATTTTCAGCAGAACCTACTGAATGAAATTGGATCGAATGATGGAGTAATTGGATCTACCCTTTATGGAGTAGATCCAATTACTCCATCAATAGAAACATTATGTAGATTGGAATAAATTGTAGCAATGTCATCCAAGCTTATTTCAAATATTAGGTCTAATTTATCGAAATTGTCTAAAAGTTGTATTTGTTGCCCATAGCAACCATTCATCTATTGGTTGCTATGGACAGCAAAGACTTCTTTTAGAAAACTTTGAGGAACCTACCCTTATTTTTTTTAATCTGCTGCTTGTTACTAATTGCACATCATGTAGATTCACATTAATATTACGCTAATTTGACAAGCAAGAACACGAGCCCAAGACTGAAGGATTTTACTCTTAATGGCCATTTTGCGCACTTTAATGTGAAGATATTCTTTAATGTAAATGTGTTCAAGGAATAAACCAGATACTGATCAAAAGCATAGATCATCAAAGCGACACTGTGATTATAGGTGTTCAAAGTCTAACTTAACATCACCCACTGAGAGAAAGCATGTAATAAGTTCAAAAAGATATAAAAATATTAAAAAGTGCCTCTACTAAAATAATGAGTTCTGTATTATCCTGATGTGAAAGTGAGAGGACGTCATCCTAAACCTCAGTGTAATGACGAAAAAGGTTCCGTGACTACTGACGATATTAGTACCAGATCTCAGGAGCCGGGGGCACTGATTGGTGTTGCTAAGACTCCATCCATTAAAGGGAACCTGTCACCAGGTTTGCCCCATATGATATACGACCACCACCTTTCAGCCCTCATATACAGCATACTAATATGCTGTGTATAAGCCCCCGATCTGGCCTGCAACAGAAGAAAAATGCCTTTTATTATACTCAACTATGGGGTGGTCTGGTCCGATGGGTGTCGCTGGTCCTGGTCCGGTGCCACCATTCTTCTTTCGATGCCGTCCTCATTCTGTGCTTCGTATGGATGACACATCTCTACGTCATCCACACCGGGTCCCCAGCATCGCGCTCCTGCACAGACATATTTCTCTACCCTGTTGAGGGCACAGCAAAGTACTGCAGTGCGCATGCACCGGGAAAGGTCAAAGAGCCCCGACGCATGTGCACTTCTGGCCTCAACAGGGCAGAGAAGTATGCATGTGCAGGAGTGAGATGCCAGGGAGACTATGTGGATGTAGGGAGGCATCATCCACACGAAGCACAGAAGGAGGACGGCATCAAAAGAAGAAGGGAGGCGCTGGACCAGAACCAGCAACACCCATCACACCAGACCGCCCCATAGGTGAGTATAACAACAGGTGTTTAATTGCAGGCCAGATTGAGGAAATATACACAACATATTCGTATTCTGTATATGAGGGCTGAAAGATGGTGGTCATATCTCATATGGGGCAAACCTGGTGACAGGTTCAATTTAAGTAGACAACAACATAAAACACACCAACCACTAGATTCTACGCTATTTCTCTAAAGTGAAGCTATCATCAGAAAACGACCTATTGCTTAAATCAGATTTTTGTGTTAAATGTAACTTTTTTTTTTACTTTTTGGCATTGTTTTTTTTCCATATCACAATCTGTTTTAAAAATAAAAATAGAGATCTTGCAATTTTCTAACTTGCCACTAGGGATTTTTTACCACCTCTAAAAACACATGTACATTAGCTGCAATGAACAGATTTTGACTCTATCTTTTGTATTGAAGCATCTAATCAGCGTGTGCGAACGTCATTGTGAAGGGAGGGGGAGCGGGGTCAGGTGTAAAATCACCTATTGTGATTGGTGGATCCTCTGTTATCAGTTGAGTATAGATGTGTTACTCTCCATTGTAATCTTGCCTCTGATGATAAGGAGCCAGGTGAAAACTCTTCCTGAAAGTACAGGGAGTATGAATCTATAAAAAGCCTCAGTGACCAATGAGAAAACTACCAAATTACTCATTTTGGTTTTTAATGAAGCTCTTGATATAAAAAAAATGTCATTTTTTTTTAAAAAAATACAAGCAACACAAAAAAAGTGATTTTAACAATAGCTAATTTTCTAATGATAGCTTCCTTTTAAAAATTATTAATTCTCCCCCCAAAATGTTTTTTTTTATATACATGTCATCATTAACAAAAGCAAATAGATAAAAGAAACTGATAAGTCCTGCATCTTGTATGCAAATGCCATGACTCCTTGCATGAGTTGAGTCCAAACTTCCTGGTTATACTTTGCATACTCAGAATCCACAGGATAGGTGAAGAATATCTAATCACTGAGGACCTCACCTCTAAGACCTCATTGTTCATGAAAATGAGGTCTTCATCACCTGTGTCTTCTTACTGTGCTCATTTGGAGCAGCTTGAGTACAACTCTAGGATATCTCAGTCCCATTGACAATGACTAAAATGGTTTACAAGAAGTAACAGGATATTGTTTGGATACCCCTCCTCTAATGATTGATAAAGGGTCCAAACTCCACTATTCTGTGGATTGGTAGATAATCTTATTTATGGAAAATACACTTTAAAAAGGTTCTCAAGGAATAGAAAAAAATAGAAATGTTCTTATAAATTCTTCCTTAAACTCAATTAGTAAGTCATATTTTTTGTCTAGGGAGGTGACAGAAACGTGTCCTAGAATGTAAATAAGACAGGTGCCAATGAACATGAAGCTCCAACCCTTTCCTTTATGTGTAGGAAGATGCGCTCTCAGTGAATATTTGGATGGAATACTGGAGATACCAGTGGTGTTGAAATAGAAAGAGGCTGCTCACACTGCTGTTTACCGTCTTTCTGATCTAATGCTGGAGATACCAGGGGTACTAAGGTAAGAAGAGGCTGCTCACACTGCTGTTCACTGTCTTTTTTATCTAATGCTAGAGATACCAGGGGTACTAGGGTAAGAAGAGGCTGCTCACACTGCTGTCCACTATGTCTGTCTGATGTAATATTGTATATACCATGGGTGCTAAGGTACGAAGATGGCGCTTATGCTGTTGTCCATCCTGTCTATCTGATCTAAAATTGCGTATACCATGGGTGCTTAGGTAAAAATCTTGCACTCACACCGTTGTCCACCCTGTCTTTCTGATCTAATATTGGAAATACTAAAGGTTCTAAGGTAAGAAGAGGCTGCTCACACTGCTGTCCACCCTGTGTATTTCTGATCCAATACTGAAATATTGGGGTGCAGAGGTAAGAAGAGGCTGCTTATACTGCTGTCCATCCTGTATATCGGATCTAATGCTGGGATACCAGGGGTGCTGAGGTAAGAAGAGTCTGCTTACACTGCTGTCCACCCTTTTTCTTTCTGATGTAATAATGAAGATATTACTGGGACATTCTTACATTCTCTTGTCCTAGGACAGAATTCTGTCAGTATAACAAGACAGTAGCCATATTAATTCTAATGGGATTACCTCCCTAGACAAAACAAGTGTGGTGTGCTAATTAAAAGTATTTAGGAATTTATTTATAATGACATTTTTTACATTTATTTTTCTATTGCCGGATAACCCCTTTCAGCAATATATTATCTATAATAAAGTTAAAAAGTTTGTTATTTAATTTAAAGGGAATCTGTCACCACTTTGGAGATATCAGACGTCTACTATGGGCATACAGGGTATAGAAAAGTGAATCTATACATACCTGTATGGCCCATAGTAGAGGTTTGATTGCAGAGAAAAGCACTTTAATCAATTCTATTTTGTTCAGGCTTGGCGTCCGCCTATGTGCTTATTATTTCCCCAAATCCCCACCTATATGCTTAATTATCATATTGCCCCCTCCCCTGCACGTCACAGGGCCTTGTGACATGCACTGTGCTCCCTGACTTCCCGGGCATCCGCAAAGCGCCGCTCACATAGAGCGCGCTTTGCTTCATCCTGGCCCCGTCTGCCTGTGCTCTGCGCTGCAGGGTTCTATTGCACAGGCGCCGGGAAGTGACAGTGACTCCCCGGCGCCTGCACAATAGAACCCTGCGGCGCAGTGCACAGGCAGACGGGGCCAGGATGAAGCAAAGCGCACTATGTGAGATCTATGTGAGTGGCGCTTTGCGCATGCTCGGGAAGTCAGGGAGCACAGTGCACATCATAGGGCCTGTCACAGGGCCCTGTGATGTGTAGGGGAGGAAGGGAATATGATAAATACACACAAAGGTGGGGATTTGGGGGAATAATAAGCACATAAGCGGGGATTGCTTGCATCCCCCAGACGCCAAGCCTGTACAAAATAGAACTGATTAAAGCTCTTTTCTCTGCAATCAAACCTCTACTATGGACCATATAGGTAAGTATAGATTTACTTTTCTATCACCTGTATGCCCATAGTAGAGGTCTGATATCTCCAAAGTGGTGACAGATTCCCTTGAATATTTTAAAACACTAGATAATAAAAATCACTAATTAAGATAAGTGGTCTGTACTTACATTTTTAATTAAATATGATGCTAATCCCTTTTTACAGCAATTTTGTTTCAGAAAAATATTTTATCTACACATAAATAACATTGGATTGACATTTTCTCGTTGTAGACTTATAATTTTCCTTGAAATGTCACCTCTTTAATAAGTCAGTGTAGTCTGTGGTGAGGTTTATGTGACCGTATTACAGGTGCTTCTCACAAAATTATAATATCATCAAAAAGTTAATTTATTTCAGTTATTCAATACAAAAAATGAAACTCATATATAAAATGGAGTCATTACAAACAGAGTGATCTATTTCAAGAGTTTATTTCTGTTAATGTTGATGATTACGGCTTATAGCCAATGAAAACACAAAATTCATTATCTCAGTAAATTAGAATGATTAACAAAAAACACCTGCAAAGGCTTCCAAAGTGTTTAAAAAGGTCCCTTAGTCTGTTTCAGTAGGCTCCACAATCATGGGGAAGACTGCTGACTTGACAGATGTCCAGAAGGCAGTCATTGACACACTCCACAAGGAGGGTAAGCCACCAAAGGTCATTGCTAAAGAAGCTGGCTGTTCACAGAGTGCTGTATCCAAGCATATTAATGGAAATTTGAGTGGAAGGAAAAAGTGTCGTATAAAAAGGTGCACAAGCAACCGGGATAACCGCAGCCTTGAAAGGATTGTTAAGAAAAGGCCATTCAAAAATTTGGGGGAGATTCACAAGGAGTGGACTGCTGCTGGAGTCATTGCCTCAAGAGCCACCACACATAGACGTATCCTGGACATGGACTACAAGTGTCGCACTCCTTGTGTCAAGCCACTCATGACCAACAGAGGACGTAACATAACACCTCAGCAGTGCCACAGGCTGATCGCCTCCATGCCACGCCGCATTGATGCAGTAATTGATGCAAAAGGAGCCCCGACCAAGTACTGAGTGCATTTACTGAACATACATTTCAGTAGGACAACATTTCGGATTTTAAAAACATTTTTCAAGCTGTTGTTATAAAGTATTCTAATTTACTGAGATAATGACTTTTGTGTTTTCATTGGCTGTAAGCCATAATCATCAACATTAACAGAAATAAACACTTGAAATAGATCACTCTGTTTGTAATGACTATATAATATATGAGTTTCACTTTAAGTATTGAAGAACTGAAATAAATTAACTTTTTGATGATATTCTAATTTTGTGAGAAGCACCCGTATCTCTGGTTGTCCAATGTTGTGTAGTAAACAGTGTATGTGAATGAAATTAATTAGTAACATGGAATGGCTAATGGGCAAGTCTGATAGATTGGTGAAGATTGGCTTTGCTATAGCACAGATTGAAGTCTGAGAACACAATGCCGTGTACTTGCTAGTGATGTATTGTTTGTTGCTAGAATTTTTTAATGTTAGATTTCTTAATTCAAAATATACTACACATAGAGGAAAGGCGTGAATGACCACATAAAAAAATAAATATATCATAAAATATATAATTTTATTTGATACAAAAAGATAAAACTATATATTCAAATAGTGGAAAGCAACACACAAAAAAAGTTCACGACAAACGTATCAGAAAAGGGGTATCATAAAAATAGTAGTGTTGTGTTCTTATTACAAATGATATAAGATATGGCAGAAAAGAGTATGATATGTTTATGAGAACAAGTAGTGTTATAAATATACAAGTAAATAAATACACTGCATACAGTCCTGCTCATCATTATTGGAACCCATGAAGTTTAAGTACATAATCCTGAAAAAAATGAATCAAAAGAAACAGTTTTTTTGTATAGAGCCCTCGTGTTAATTACAAAAGAGCAAATGATAAACAATAATTTAGAACAAAAAACAATGGGAGGGAAAAATAGAAAAACATAAAGCTTGCTGAGACACTGGTATTGGCACCCTTTACATTAATTTAGTATGGAAACACATTTTGACTCGCCTGTGGTAAATCACAAAAGAGATTCTCCTGTGATTAATTGTCGGTGCCCATGTGACACGAATTAGCCAATGAATGATGACTTCAGTGTTTTAAAAAGCCACATGGTAGGCCCTGTTCCTTTGTCACAATGGTGAAGACAAATGAGCTGTCTGAAAACATCAGAACTGCTATAATTAGCAAACACAAGACTTCCAAAGGGTATAAGGCCATCCCCAAAGACCTTGGTATCCCAGTTTCAACAGAGCACAATGCTATAAAGAAGTTTGCCAAGCATTGAACCGCCAAGAACCTCCCTGGACGTGGGGGTAAGAGGACAAGAGATGTCTTTGAAAGTTGGTGCAAATGGTGGAAAAAACACCACGTCAGACATCCAAATACCTGAAGGCCAACCTGGAACAGTGTGGGGTCATGGTTTCAACAAGTACCATACGCTGCACACTAAACCAAGCAGAACTTTATGGCGCAAGCAAGTCGGAACCCCGAACACGAATTTGAAATGATGAACAAATTTGCTCAACACAACTGGAGACCTTGACCGTATGACAGGAATAATGAAATCAGAGAATTATCAAGAGATTTTATAGTGAAATGTCCTACCCAGTGTAAGAAAAGTTGGTTTGAGTCGAAGATCATGGGTTCTCCAGCAAGACAATGACCCAAAACACACAGGAATGGATGAAAAAGAAAAAATGGACTGTTTAAAATGGCCAGCAATGTGTCTTGAACTCAATCCCATTGAAAATCTTTGGGGTGAGCTGAAATCTGCCATTGGGAAAAAGAACCCTGCAGACATTCAAGAGCTTGAACAAACTGCAAAGGAAGAAAGGGAGAAAATTCCTGCTGAGAAGTGCAAGAAGCTTATAGATGGCTACAAGAAACATTTGGAGGCTGTCAGTAATGCCAAAGGGTGTGCAACCAAGTGTTAATTAGGGGTGTCTTTATTGCTGCACATGCTGTTTATTCTGTTTCTTCTTTGAAATTGCAACATGGAAGTTGAAAAACAATGTTTTATTGTTGCATTACTTTGGACCATTAATTAAAAAATCCTGAGGATATAACTTTAGTACATTTCCATTCATTTTTGAAGATATTGTACAGTCTATGAAAACAATGAAGGGGTGCCAATAATGGTTCCAGCACTGTTTATCAGAAGTGAGACATACCATAAAGGGGAGAACAACACATAAATAAGGCCATTACTACGATGTATGTTTGGCGCTTGGCTTTCTCGAGAAGTGCATATATCAAAGAGTACGTTTCGCCCTTGGCTTTGTCACTCCTTGATGCTATACTTTTATCTTTTTGTATCAAATAAAATTATATATTTTATGATATATCTATTTTCTTATGTGGTCATTCACACCTTTCCTCTATGTGTAGTATATTATGTACATAATGTGAATACCTACCTTAATTCATGACATTATTTATATTGTGGTCTATTTATTAGTTCAAGTCAAATCCTCCCATATTCATGCATGCTCTGTTCAGCTGATCATGTCTTTTTAATGGGGAGAGGGGAAAAAGGAGTGGTTGACTCCTCAACTCAACTTGATTCAACTTTGAAATTCAATCTGCCCAATGATTGTTTTCATCCGACATCATCTGTTACGAAGCCCTCAATTATCTGAGATAGTTGACTTACCAGAATGAAATTCATTGGTTTCACTGAATACACTGAAAATCTCAGCCAAATGATGACTGAATGATCTTTGGACTCACAATGGCCTTTCATGGATTACTATGGATTTTTAAAATGTACATGAAGTATCTTTTCAGGATATACTTGAATGAAGTTCATAGAAATAAGTGAAATCTTTACATACAATAATAAAAAGTTCACTCTTACATTTCTTTAAAGCTGTTATCCAGTACTATAATATATTTTTTTTACTATGGGCTTAAGAACTAACAGGCAGGTAGTTGCTAACTTTCTGATTTTTCTGCCCGTCGCCAATCTTTGCTCGCACAGAGTGGTCATAGACCGCTCCTGCCGGCGATTCTGCGGCTTTTGCTGACATCACATTCACAGAGCAGAGTCTTTTCTTCCGCTCTGCTCTGTTGAGGTGGCTGCCGACATCATGCAGATTGACAGCCGGCTCCCAGCTGCCTAACTGCAAGAGGCAGTCACACCCTGTCAACAGAGCAACCCGGAAGAGGAAGAGCTGCTCTGATGACATGGAGCCTCTAAATCTTTGGTGGAAGCGGTCAGTGTCCGCTCTGAGCTGGTGCCGGATAAAACAGGTAGTTAGCAACTAACCGCCTGTTATTTTTTTGGCTCATAGTAAAAAAATAATATAGTCCTGCACAGCCCCGATAATTGTATACTTCTTTAAATAAAACTTTCTTGTGAAGTTGTCGTTTATTGACGACGTCTACTTAATTGGTCCTTCTCACACCTAGAGACTTTGTAGTATAGTAATGCATTTGTCAGCTTTAAAGTTTAGTGTAAGTGAATACAATACCCTGTAATCTTTTCTAGATATGCCGAAAATGTCAACCAGTTATATCATGCCTTAAGGCGATGAAGGTATGATGGATGCCAAACAGCGAACAAAATAGGGTTCCTATGTTTTGTCTAGTGCATAGCGCTTCATTAGATCTATTTCACAGATCTATTTATTCGAACTGTCAAACAAGCTAAGATATCCTGGGCATAAGTGACATAGAGTGATGGATCCTTCTAGATATCGGTTTTATTCTTGGAATTTAGAACATGGTAATAATCCACTGGCTGACACAACCCTGTCATGATTTTGGAATAAAAACTTCATGCCATTTTCAGTTCCTATCAACGGCACTTTTTTTTTCTTCTGAAATCCCTGCCATGTCCCTAGATGCATGATGATAATTTATAACATCTTTTGGAACTTTAAGTTTTCCAAAACTTTTTAAAAGTCATTTCAGTGTCATACATCGTAGACAATTTTTCCTGAAGACTTCTGACAATACCTTTTATAGATGCATATAATACAATGTAATGTATTTGTCAAAGTGATGCTCCACTGCTCTACACCTGAGGTCCCTATTACAATTGGGTGGAACGATTCGCTGGACGGTGGTCCATCAGCCAGGTGTTTAGTATCTGACTGCTGGGCAGGAAGCTCACAAATCTCTTAACTTAGCCCGGCTAATCAAAAGCTGCATCCGGGATCCTGGAGATTATGAGATTCATGAGTCTTCTGTTCAACAGCCAGAGACTATTGACCTGGTCAATGAACCAGAGTTAACAAATCAATCCACCCAACTTTAGTCCTCAACCAACTTTAGCTCATGACTCCAATCTAAATAGAATTGGTCATGTTGACCTATATTGAGTTTTATAAAAGAAAATACCATAAAAGATATGACCAAAGGCATACACAGAGCTGACAGAGCTGATGGTTAAATGATTGTTGAGCCAATACCCAACTTTCATGAGTCCCCAATACACATCAACTCTCCTGTATTCTCTATGAGTGAGCTAACGCCAGGTTGCTCAAACGCCAACTTATCTCCCATTAGAACAAAAGGATCATCACCTGTCGGGGAAAGGGGAATCAGGAGACCCTCATATAGATTAGACTGCCAGCTGATTGCACCCAAAATCAGTGGATTCACCCGATAGTCTAATGTGTATGGTGGCCTTAACAGACTGAGGTAGTAACTAGAGATGAGTGGATCAGGCAAAATTCGAATTCACCTGTTTGAGAGTTTTTTTCTGAGAAATTAAATTAGCAGAGATATTATATTCTGCAAATCGAATGTCCCTTATTATGTTCTAGGGTTTCTATAATGTGTAAAAAAAAAAAAAAAAAAAAAAAAAAAAAAATCCTTATATTCAACTTACCACTCACCTCTCCGGCCCCTCCGCTCTGCAACATCACCCGTTTGGTCCTCATCACAAATCTGTTGCCTATTGCAGTGTTCCCCAACTCCGGACCTCAAGAGCCACCAACAGATCATGTTTTCAGGATTTTCTTAGTATTGCAGAGGGGATAATTCCATCACCTGTTCCATACTAAGGAAATCCTAAAAACATGATCTGATGGTGACTCTTGAGGCCTGGAGTTGGGGAACACAGCAGTAGGCAGTAGTTGTTTTTTTTGAGGAGGGAAGAGGGATGTCTGGCTTTCCTAAAGGAGACTATCTGTGTTAGCTGTCTTTTTTTGCAATACTCCATGGGAAAAAATATGAAAATTATAATAAAGAGAGAAAGAAAGTAAGATAGAAATAGCCTTCTAGTGGAGGTAGCTAATCAGGGCCGGCTCCAGGTTTTTCTGGGCCCCGGGCGAAAGAGTCTCAGTGGCCCCTTTAACACATACCACGATTCATGATGCAGAGATACGGCGGAGAAATATATATATATATAGTACAATGCAAAGATTTCACTTCTTACATTACATGAGCGATATCTATTGTAAATTCTACAATAGCTCAGAAACCGGTGAATCGCTCCATACAGAATACTGGCCCCCATATAAGGCTCCATACGGAATACTGGCCCCCATATAAGGCTCCATACGGAATACTGGCCCCCATATTTAATATCTTTATTAACGACATAGTCAACGGGATAAATAGTAAAATATCAATATTTGCAGATGACACAAAGTTATGTAAAACAATTAATACAAAAGAGGATAGTGCAGACCTACAGAGGGATTTGGATAAGCTGGGTAGGTGGAGCATTAAATGGCAAATGAGGTTTAACGAGGAGAAATGTAAGGTCATACATATGGGAAGGAAAAATGGAAGTCACCAGTACTCACTGAATGGGAAATCATTGGGGAATTCAGAGATGGAGAAGGACTTGGGCATCTTGATTGATAGCAAACTAAATTGGAGTGCCCAAAGTCAGGCCGCTGCTGTAAGGGCAAACAGGGTAATGGGATGTATCAGAAGAGGTATAGCTGCAAAGGAGGAGAACATTGTTCTTCCACTGTACAAAGCTCTGGTCAGACCACACTTGGAATACTGTGCTCAGTTATGGGCCCCAATATATAGAAAGGATATAAATGAGCTTGAAAAGGTACAAAGGAGGGCAACAAAATTAATAAAGGGAATAGAGGGACTGCAATACCCAGAGAGGTTGGCAAAACTAGGACTATTCAGCCTGGAAAAGAGAAGGTTGAGGGGGGACATAATAAATGTGTACAAATATGTTAGGGGACAGTATAGAGACCTTGCCCGGGATTTGTTCAAGAGGAGGGATATTACGGTAACAAGAGGGCATTCACTAAGACTGGAAGAGAAAAGGTTTCAGCACCAGCATAGGAAGGGGTTCTTTACGGTAAGAGCAGTGAGAATATGGAATTCACTGAGTGAGAAGACGGTAATGTCGGATTCACTAAACCAGTTCAAGCGGGGACTGGATGCATTTCTAGATACCAGGCAGATTTCTGCATATACTTAAAAATAGAATAAAATAGTAGGTTGATACAGGGATTTATTCTGACTGCTGGTTTCAGAGTCGGGAGGGAATTTTTCCTCAGGTGAAGATTGGCTAAATCATTTGGGGTTTTTGCCCTCCTCTGGATCAACTTTAGCAATTACAGAACTAACAGGTCGAACTTAATGGACGCAAGTCTTTATTCGGCTTTACTAACTATAATATAAGGCTCCATACGGAATACTGGCCCCCATATAAGGCTCCATACGGAATACTGGCCCCCATATAAGGCTCCATACGGAATACTGGCCTCCATATAAGGCTCCATACGGAATACTGGCCCCCATATAAGGCTCCATACAGAATACTGGCCCCCATATAACGCTCCATACAGGATACTGGTCCCCTTATAAAGCTCCATACAGGATACTGGCCCCCATATAACGCTCCATACAGGATACTGGTCCCCTTATAAAACTCCATACAGGATACTGGCCCCCATATAACGCTCCATACAGGATACCGGTCCCCTTATAACGCTCCATACAGGATACCGGTCCCCTTATAACGCTCCATACAGGATACTGGCCCCCATATAATGCTGCATGCAGGCTGTTACCCCCCACATAATGCCCCATACAGGCTGTCCCCCCCCTTATAATGCTCCATGCAGGCTGCTACCCCCCACATAATGCCCCATACAGCCCCCCACCCTTTTAATGCTCCATGCAGGCTGTTCCCCACCTTATAATGCCCCATGCAGGATGTCACCCCCCCTCTTTATAATGCCCCATGCAGGATGTCCCCCCCTCTCTTTATAATGCCCCATGCAGGATGCCCCCCTCTTTATAATGCCCCATGCAGGATGTCCCCCCCTCTCTTTATAATGCCCCATGCAGGATGTCCCCCCTCTCTTTATAATGCCCCATGCAGGATGTCCCCACCTCTCTTTATAATGCCCCATGCAGGATGTCACCATTCCCCTCTTTATAATGCCCCATGCAGGATGCCCCCCCCTCTTTATAATGCCCCATGCAGGATGTCCCCCCCTCTCTTTATAATGCCCCATGCAGGAAGCCCCCCCTCTCTTTATAATGCCCCATGCAGGATGTCCCCCCCTCTCTTTATAATGCCCCATGCAGGATGCCCTCCCCCTCTTTATAATGCCCCATGCAGGATGCCCCCCCCTCTCTTTATAATGCCCCATGCAGGATGTCCCCCCCTCTCTTTATAATGCCCCATGCAGGATGTCACCCCCCCTCTTTATAATGCCCCATGCAGGATGTCACCCCCCCTCTCTTTATAATGCCCCATGCAGGGTGCCCCCCCCTCTTTATAATACCCCATGCAGGATGTCCCCCCCTCTCTTTATAATGCCCCATGCAGAATGTCACCCCCCCTCTTTATAATGCTCCATGGAGGATGCCCCCCCCCCTCTTTATACTGCCCCATGCCTCCATACATAAAAAAAAAAAATCAAATACTCACCTCCCTTCTCCTCACCTGCTGCCCGCTGCCCGCTGCTCGGGTCCGAACTCCAGCGTTGTCGGCGTTGTCCCGCTCAGCGCTGCCTGTGACGGCTCAGGGGAGGGCGCGGTGTAAAGACGTCACCGCGCCCTCTGACCTGAGACGTCACAGGGAGCGCAGAGCAGGAAGACAGCGGATCTGCGGAGGCACGGGGAGAGGTAAGTATCCGCCTGCCGGGGCCCTGAGCAAGCGGCGGAGAAGGGCGGGCGCTGACACCGCTTTTATCCCCGCCCATAGCCTAGCGGGGTGCGCGACCGCTAGTGGGCCCCTCTGCCTGCTCAGGGCCCCGGCATTTGCCCGGGTGCGCCGGGTGCTGACGCTGGCCCTGTAGCTAATCTATAAGTCTATCTATACACTTGTGAGATAGATTTCTTTCTTTATGGGAGAGAGCAAAATTCCCCACAAGGAGGAGCGCACACGCAATTGTTTTGTTGCCTTTTTTTAAAATTATCAACAATTTGCAAATCTCTTGCTAATCCAATACATATTCAGTGTTGAGGTTGGAGGGGATAGAACATCCTGTAGACAATTAGATGATGAGAACGATAACGCTTACAGAAAAGGAGTATGCAGATCTTGTGAGAAAAAGTGACCTGTCCACTTATGTGACCATTATATGTCATGAAGTGGTCAGAGCTAGGAAACCTTTTGTGAAGTGATTATGTTTGTGAGGCTAGAGTTGAATATTAGATATTTTATTTTAGTCATATCGGCAAATCGGCAAAATAGTATTGATGCAGATAGATTATTTATCACACAAGTCTAATTAAAGCTAAAAATTACTGGGACTAATGGTCTGGCCAATTATAAGGAACACACTTGTGTGTGTTCCTAGGAACACTCCTTTCTTGATAATCGGCCAGTGTAAACTCCACCAAAATCACCACCAACCACCATGCTTGTTTGTCAGGTGAATAATTCTTGCTTAAAAATGATCATCCTTGGTGGCACATCATCCTTTGCGGTCCAAAAGTCACTAATCAAGTCAATAAGCCCAAGAAAAAACAGCACATGGATGCCATCCAGTGGCGTAACTTAAAGCTTGTGGCCCCCAACCAATGCAAAATCTCCAAGAGGGCCGCCAATTATCACAAGTCTTCAATAGAATCGGACTTCCTGTATGGCTCAAAGGGATCTTTCTGGGCTCTAGTGGAGGGGTTGCGACTGCAACCCTTCCACCCGTTATAGTTTTGTCCATTGAGCCGTTCATTTTGAATCCTAGTGCTGTCCGTTTTCAATATGTAATGGCCATGAGCAACTTTGAAACCTTCATTTTTTTTTATTTTTGCGTACAAGAAAAACAGATGCCACATTGATGGTGAAAGTGGTCACGCAGACCAAAAATAGTTGAAAATCGTATCCACCTAAGCAAAAAGGCATAACTTTGAGATTTCAGTGAATTTATTTAGATGTTTGTTTCCCAACAAGAGTCGTCAATAGAGATTCAGACTCATGGGTGAGGCTCATGTTGGCAGCGTTGCACTCTACTGGGACAGCTAAAACATTATCAATAGGTCAGTTAAAAGCTGTGAGCTGCAAGTATCATTAATAATTGATAGTAAGTAGAACTACTAACAAGTATGGTGTCAGCTGCTCCTGTTAGTGCACGGGAAATGCATTTATTCATCATAACAGGTTTTACCCAAGGGAAATTAAACTTACAATACAAACTAGACATTTGTCTGGCCCACACCACGCTCAGGATCCTGCAATCAGCTGTCTACTACCACTGATGACATATTCCAACATAACGGTAATATTATAGGTCTGATTATATGATAGAAGCTGCACAGACAAACCAATAGAGAAATGTTTTTACCATTTCTCCCTAGCCATTGTTCCTATTAAATTGGTGCTAATCATTATTCTATTCCACCCTAAATATTTATCATTCATGAATGTACTGACGTGTCTGCCGCAGCTCATTTCTGGCCGCACCAGTAACGCATGAAATTTTTAAAAAAATAAATGAAAAACAGGTCATTGGACAACTCCTTTGACTATCATTGTGAGAACTTCTGCATGAGTACAACCAAAAGGAGATCATCAATTGACATAGTTATAATTTGGGAAATTACCAGACAGTTTTTGATATCAAATGATTGCGGGATGTCAGGGGCGTACAGTACAGACCAAAAGTTTGGACACACCTTCTCATTTAAAGATTTTTCTGTATTTTCATGACTTTGAAAATTGTACATTCACACTGAAGGCATCAAAACTATGAATTAACACATGTGGAATTATATACTTAACAAAAAAGTGTGAAACAACTGAAAATATGTCTTATATTCTAGGTTCTTCAAAGTAGCCACCTTTTGCTTTGATGACTTCTTTGCACACTCTTGGCATTCTCTTGATGAGGTTCAAGAGGTAGTCACCAGAAATGGTCTTCCAACAATCTTGAAGGAGTTCCCAGAGATGCTTAGCACTTGTTGGCCCTTTAACTTTCACTCTGCGGTCCAGCTCACCCCAAACCATCTCGATTGGGTTCAGGTCTGGTGACTGTGGGCGGAGGCCAGGTCATCTGGCGTAGCACCCCATCACTCTCCTTATTGGTCAAATAGCCCTTACACAGCCTGGAGGTGTGTTTGGGGTCATTGTGCTGTTGAAAAATAAATGATGGTCCAACTAAATGCAAACCGGATGGAATAACATGCCGCTGCAAGATGCTGTGGTAGCCATGCTGGTTCAGTATGCCTTCAATTTTGAATAAATCCCCAACAGTGTCACCAGCAAAGCACCCCCACACCATCACACCTCCTCCTCCATGCTCCACGGTGGGAACCAGGCATGTAGAGTCCATCCGTTCACCTTTTCTGCGTCGCACAAAGACACGGTGGTTGGAACCAAAGATCTCAAATTTGGACTCATCAGACCAAAGCACAGATTTCCACTGGTCTAATGTCCATTCCTTGTGTTCTTTAGCCCAAACAAGTGTCTTCTGCTAGTTGCCTGTCCTTAGCAGTGGTTTCCTAGCAGCTATTTTACCAAGAAGGCCTGCTGCACAAAGTCTCCTCTTAACAGTTGTTGTAGAGATGTGTCTGCTGCTAAAACTCTGTGTGGCATTGACCTGGTCTCTAATCTGAGCTGCTGTTAACCTACAATTTCTGGGGATGGTGACTCGGATAAACTTATCCTCAGAAGCAGAGGTGACTCTTGGTCTTCCTTTCCTGGGGCGGTCCTCATGTGAGCCGGTTTCTTTGTAGCGCTTTATGGTTTTTGCAACTGCACTTGGGGACACATTCAAAGTTTGCCCAATTTTTCGGACTGACTGACTTACTTCATTTCTTAAAGGAATGATGGCCACTTGTTTTTCTTTACTTAGCTGCTTTTTTCTTGCCATAATACAAATTCTAACAGTCTATTCAGTAGGACTATCAGCTGTGTATCCACCTGACTTCTGCACAACACAACTGATGGTCCCAACCCCATTTATAAGGCAAGAAATCCCACTTACTAAACCTGACAGGGCACACCTGTGAAGTGAAAACCATTTCCGGTGACTACCTCTTGAAGCTCATCAAGAGAATTCCAAGAGTGTGTGACGCGCCCCCTGGGCCTGTGCTGTGCAGGGGAATACCCGGAGCCGGATCGCTGAGATGCTGGGGGTTGTAGTCTCCGTGTGGCGGTGACCCGGTCCGTGCCCAGGGTGGTCAAACCAGTGGCAGTCTATTTGTATTGTAATAAGTGTCCGACTACGCCACCCGTGGATTGCGGTCAGTGGGGACCGCCGCTGCGCTGCCGACCGCTGAGGCTGATGTTGGTTGCGCAGCTGAGTATGGGATAACTCCCCACGGGAGGAGTATTGCCTCAGGGCAGCTAATGTGGATGATGGTGGTAGTGATGGTGTGAGTGTCCCAGTACTGATGGTGCTGGTGCGGCGATGAAACACAGAGACTTGTAATTGCAGTTTCCAAAGCTTTACTCACGGTTGTTATTCAGGTCAATGCTGCAGGCGATGACTGCCCAAGCCGTGCTGCTTCCACCAGGTGAGGGACTCGGTCAACTCCCAGGCAATTCCAGAGTGTGGCTCAGAGCTCCCCTCTCTTCCTTTCTACTGGCCGTCCCCACCAGGGACCCACCTTTGTCCAGCTTCCTCAGGCCTTCTGTTGGCGAAACCTCTCTCCGGTTTCCCTGACCCTATACGGTATGCCTTTCTGGTGGATGTAGTGAGGGGTCGCACCAAGATGTGGTAACAACCTCCGGTCTTTGGCTGAGGAATCTGTTGCCTCCACCAATCTGGGTTCCGGTACCCTATTCTGCCAACCCTTCACCCAGTATCTCCTCTGGGCATATGGGGTTCCTTCTGCCTTCGTGTCTCTGGGCCTTTCTCTGTGTTCTTTGCTTCCTTTCTCCTCTGTTCCAGTTCCTTTCTTACTTTCCTTTCTGTTCCTCCTCCTCTCTCTCTCTGCTGCTTCTGGCCTCCACTCCAGGCCTGCCTCTGAAGCTGGGCCCAGACTGAGCCACAGCTCCCTGTCAGCCCTCTCTGGCTGAGCTCCTCTCCTCTTCTCCTCCTGCCTGAACTGAACTCTGATCTAAGATGGTGCCCACCTTATATACCTCCCTCTATGTGTGAGCCCAGGTGACTAGCAACCAATGGGCTCCTATCTATGCCCAGAAACCCACCCCTATCTGCTCCTACACCACTGGGTGTACTTTCCCCTCCCCACTCCAGCCAGGAACAGAAGCTGTCGTGCCTGCACTCTGTCTAGTGGGAGCACCGTTGGTCTGTTCCTCGGAAATGGGGTGTGTGTGGTGCATGCAGCCTACCGAGCCCTGGTCCACACTCCATCCTTACCCGGGAGTGGAATATCACACCTCTGGTTCGAGGTGCAATACCCCTGTAGCAGCCGAGTCCTCGGGGTGCTACATTCCCCCCTGGTAAATCACAGCACGTCCTCGGGCTGGAAAAGAGCAAAGACAATTTAAACATGCAAGTTTTTAGAATGCATTCGTATATAAGACAATAACTTTTCACTCATCCCTTTATGGGAGGTATTCTTCTTTTTTTTAACGTTACTGGTACTCCTTTTCATAAAACATTCTACTAATGCCACCGGAACTCTTTTAGCATATAAAACATCACATCACATAAAACATTTGTATTATTATTCTAGCAGCATATAAAACTTTTCAATATAAAACATTTTCAAGTAGAACATTCTTGAGCTCTGGCCGCTGTGCAACTTGCGACCAGGAAAAGGTGCAACAGTCCATTTAATCCTGAGGTAGACGTTGCGGTTTTTGTATAAAACCAGTAGGGGGCTGTGATGAAAGCCGGCCGGTGGGTGCAGCTCTCTGGCGCCCCCTTACCTCTCAGGTCAGTCAAGGTACTGCACCTAGAGAAAGTAGTGCCAGGAAGCTGCAACCAGCGCAGGGAACACGGTAGTGTGTTATCCCTTCAACGTCACTAAACCGTAACGTCACTACACAGCACAACTCGCTAGCGCCCTCTTAGCCTCAGGTCAGTCAAGGAACTGCACCTAGGATAAGCGGTCGCCAGGGAGACTGTCCTGTAACCTACTGGGTATCGGGGCCCTCTGTAGTGAGGGCGGTATATATATCTTCCTTGGCCGCGCCAGGAATATATATATCTGAACCTCCGACCGTCACTACCAGCCTTCCCCAATCCCCAGTTGGTATGCTGCCACCAGTCCCTATTTTAGATATACGCCCAGTCCGTGAATGGGCCTATATCGGGTCAGGAACCAACCCTGGGTAGCGTTTTTGGCTTGAGCCGAGCTCACACGGACGTGCGTTCGTTATGCAGAATAAAAGGCAGGCCCACAATTACTTGAGGTAATTGATTATAATAATACACTAGATACACGATATACAACTAAATATACACAGGTATAAGGTCAGGCTAAACTATACAACAATGGAATACAACACACAGAATCACCACAGCATATCAGTTACCGGTTTCTTGATTTTCTTGTGACGCAGGGAGAGGATTCTGCGATCGCAGGCACGGTTCTTTGTTACAGGCTGAGGCCTACCACCGCATGGTCAAACTGCTCCTCCCCTTGGTGGCCTCAGCTGGTGCTCAGATGTTCAGCACACCACTCTTGGGTCAAAAACTGACTTGTCTCTTGTCTGTCCTGCTATCTTACCTGCCCCGTCCCGCCCACTGCTGGTGAGGTCAGCTGGCTCAGTCTCCACCCTCAGGTCTAACTTCGATCAGAAGCCCAAATTCTATGGAACCCAATAACTTCTTCTGGGATGGTCTCATGATACCCCCAGGGGTTCCCATGGATTCGGGCCGCCGTAACCGACCTTTTGATATCAATTATGATACCATACGGTCCTCAGGAATGGCTCCGCGCTATATCTTGGCTTCCAGAGCACGTACAAACGTCTACCGCGGAGGCTTGTGTGCGCAATGGCTCCGGGACGCCGTGATATTTTTTTATTGGCCCATCCCACGCAACATGCGTGTACTATTCATGTTTCTATATCTTATGCCTCCATGCTTGTGACAGACAAAGAAACTAGTCCTATGGGACAAATGGTCAGGTACAGATAGACGAAGCACCCCCCCCCTGCTGGCTGTGTTTCCTCTCGAAGTCTTTGAAGCTCCTAGCATTCAAGTGTTAAGTAGGCTTCTTATCTTACAGGAGCCTGGATGGGGGGAAACTATCTAGTTGACGTTTTAACAGAAGGTCCCAAGGGTGGGGGCTGCTGAAGTGTGGCCATCCCTGGATATGATTTATCATTACCAAGATGGCGGCTACAGGTTCATCACACCTCCCCCTATACGAGGGCGCGAGGGGGTAGCACATTCCTGTGTTCCCCCGTGCGTCCTTCTGCACCCTCCCCTTGCCGGGATAACCCGTCAGCGTTACCGTGGTCACGGCCTCTTCTGTGGCGAATGGAGAAGTGGTACTGCTGGAGAGCGAGGCTCCAGCGTAGCAACCTGCCATTCGACCCAGAGACCGTGTGTAACCAGCTGAGGGGGTTGTGGTCCGTCTCCACGGTGAAATGGCTCCCGTACAAGTAGGGCTGCAGACGCTGCAGGGCCCATACAATTGCCAGGCATTCTTTTTCCACCGTGGAGTAAGCCACCTCCCGGGGCAGTAGCTTCCTGCTCAGGTACAAGACAGGATGTTCCTGGCCTGTCGTGTTGACCTGACTTAGCACAGCACCGAGGCCAAAGTCACTGGCGTCGGTCTGTACCACAAACGGCCGGTCGAAGTCGGCAGCTTGCAGTACAGGGGAGCTACTTAGGGCGGCCTTGAGTGCCCCGAAAGCTGTCTCGCAGGCGACTGTCCAGTCGACTGCGACGGGCAGCTTCTTCTTGGTGAGGTCCGTCAGGGGCTTGGCCAGGGTGCTATAGTGTGGGACGAACCTCCTATAGTACCCGGCGGTCCCCAAGAAGGACATCACCTGCTTTTTGGTCCTAGGAGTGGGCCAGGATGCGATGGCATCCACTTTCCCCGGTTCTGGCTTCAGAACCCCCCCGCCTACCCGGTGACCCAGGTAGAGGACCTCACTCATGCCCAGCTGGCACTTTTCCGGCTTGATGGTCAAGCCTGCCCGGTGGATCCGACCGAGCACCTGCCGCAGGTGCTCTAGGTGATCCTCCCAAGTGGGACTGAAGACTGCAATATCGTCCAAGTACGCAGCCGCGTACCCTTCAAGTCCCTCAAGCAGCGTATTGACCATCCGCTGAAAAGTGGCAGGGGCATTCTTCATGCCGAATGGCATCACTGTGGACTCGTACAGTCCAAAAGGGGTGATAAAGGCAGAGCGTTCCCTTGCCGCGGGGGTCAGAGGAATCTGCCAGTACCCCCGGCTCAGATCCATGATGGTCAGGTACTTAGCCCCGGCCATCCGATCGAGCAGGTCATCGATGCGTGGTATGGGGAACGCATCGGTGGCCGTTACAGCGTTGAGCCCCCGGTAGTCCACGCAGAACCGTGTAGTTCGGTCCTTCTTTGGTACGAGGACTACAGGCGAGGCCCACGCGCTGCTGGATGCCTGGATCACCCCCAGCTTCAGCATCTCGTCTATCTCTTGGCGCATGTTTCCCTGCACCTCGAAAGAGACCCGATATGCTGAACGCCGGATCGGCGGGTGATCGCCAGTGTCCACGTCGTGGACAGCCATCTCAGTCCTTCCGGGCAGGCTGCTGAACAGCCCCCGGAAGGGGTGCAGGGTGGTCCCCAGCTGGGACCGTTGGTCCTCCGTGAGCTGGTGGCCAACCCCCACATCCTCGATGGACCCACCCGCCTTGGCTTGGGTGAGCAGATCCAGGAGGGTTTCTACCTCTCCTTCCTCGGGAAGGTTGCACACTGGGTGGGCAGTCGCTTCCCGCTCATGATGAGCCTTCATCATGTTCACGTGGAAGGCCTTCCTCCTTCCACGGGCGTGATCCAGGGTGACCAGATAGGTGACGGCATTGAGTTTCTGGTGCACGAAGTAGGGACCTTCCCATGCTTCCTTCACCAGAGCCAGGGGGCCCCGTACCCGTCGCCCGTACAGGAGCTCAAAGGGGGAGAACCCCGTTGAGGCCTGCGGAACCTCCCGGTAAGCAAATAGGAGGTGTGGGAGGTAACGCTCCCAGTCTCTCCCGTGGGAGTCGACCAACATCTTAAGCATCTGCTTTAAGGTGCCATTGAACCGCTCACACAGGCCATTAGTCTGTGGGTGATACGGGCTGGCCACCAGATGTTGCACCTGCATTTGCTTACAGAGGGACTCCATCAGCCGCGACATGAACTGGGTCCCTCGGTCGGTGAGCATTTCTTGGGGGAAACCCACTCTGGAGAAGATCTCCAGTAAGGCGGTAGCCACCTTGTCGGCCCGAATGGACGACAAAGCTACCGCTTCCGGGTACCGGGTGGCATAGTCCACTACCGTGAGTATGAAGCATTTCCCGGAGTGGCTGGGAGTGGACAGAGGTCCAATAAGATCCACAGCGACCCTCGAGAAAGGCTCTTCGATGATTGGCAGAGTTACCAGTGGGGCTTTGGGGCGCGGCCCCGCCTTCCCCACCCTCTGACAGGTGTCACACGAACGGCAGTAGGCACCCACCGCGGCTCCCATCCCAGGCCAGTAGAAATGCTGAGCTATCCTGGCCTTGGTTTTAGCGATCCCTAGGTGTCCGGCCATCGGAATCTCGTGTGCGATCCGCAACAATTCCGCCCTGAACGGATAGGGTACCACTAACTGTCGGTCCCTGGGCCACGCCTCCGGTGAACCCTGCTGGACCGTTACCCGGTACAGCCGTCCCTGGTCCCAGACCACACGCTCGCAGTCTGACTCCATGGGAGGCTGTGCCGCCTGTTCCTTGAGAGCTTTCAGGCTGTCGTCTGCTTCCAACGCAGCCTGAAATTCCTGACTTGATGTGGCCAGAATCGACGAAACTGCCACATCCTCCGTCAGCCCCTCCGGGCATGTCACCTGGCCGCTGTCTGACCCGGCAGACACTTGGTCAGAAGTGGGGAAGCCGTCGGACCTCTGCAAGGCTCCTTGGGCTCCGGCGCTCCCACTCCTGGTGACAGCGGCTATGACCGCTGTGACCGTGGGTAGTGCCTGCTTCCCCTCTGTTTCTGACCAAGCCGCCCGATCAGGCAGGCTTCCTAGGCCTTTGGACATCTCGGATGTGGGGAACTCCTGCCCTGGGGTCTTACCTGGCGGCTCCTCTCTTGGGACACCCCCACCTCCCATGGCCTGTTCCTCCCCCTGCAGTGGGCCTATACTCAGCAGCCTGGATACCCCTGGGAGCCCTACACTGCCGGTAGCTGCCCCCCTCTCCATCCCTGAGCTTCCCTCTACAGAATCCTGCCCGCCCCCTCCCTCACCGGAGGACAAGAGGTCACGGCACGCCGGCTGAGCACCTCTGCGGGCATCCCCACACTCCCCACCTGCTTTCACTAACCCTGTTTGTGTTGTGTCTGTGCAGGTGTTACCCTCAGGTTTCACTCCCTCCTCCTCAGCAGGACACACACTACATACAACATGGTTGGCATTAGCAGCAGACAAATCAATACACTCTTGGGGGGCCGAACTTGGGGGTTCAGAGGGTACATACTGCGATACTAGACGCCCCAAGTCGGTCCCTAATAAAACATTTGCGGGAATATTTGGCGTTACTCCCACCTCCCGCATCCCCCTTCCGGCACCCCAGTCCAAATACACCATGGCAACGGGAAGTGCCGGCTCCACGCCTCCAACCCCGGAGACGGAAAGAGTCTTTCCTGGTACCAAGTCCTGGGGGGACACCACCTCAGGCCGTACCAGTGTTCGTTCAGCGCCCGTGTCCCGCAGTCCCATGACCGCAGAACGGCCTATGGTGACGGGTTGGATGTTGTCCAGGGACCTACCACCACCCCCTCCCACACACAAAACATTGGGCGCTCTCTGGGACTGGGATGGGGTCTTTTGGCGCTGGGGACACTCAGCCCTAAAGTGTCCTGGTTTGTTGCATAGATGACAACGTCTTACGTCTGGTCCTTGCCTGGAGAGGGCAACAGGGGGATACACCCCTTGTGTTCTAGGGGCCGGGGAAACAGGGGCATGACTGGGCTTACCCCCTCTCCAGGTGCTGCTGGCAGACTTCTTCAGCTCAGGCGCCCTGTTATTGGCATACTCGTCTGCCAGGGCGGCTGTAGCAGAAGCCCCTGTTGGTTTTCGGTCACGGAGGAACTGTCGGAGGTCCTCTGGGCAGTTCCACAAAAACTGCTCCGTGACGAACAGTTCCTGGACCTCCTGGCGGGTAGTAAGCGCTAGACCCGAGGTCCAGTGCTCTGCGGCTCTCAACAGCGCCCGCATATGATCGGTCCAGGTGTCCTTGGGGCCACGCAGCAGGCTCCGGAACTTCTGGCGGTACGACTCGGGAGTGAGGTTGTACTGCCGGATCAGGGCCCGCTTGATGCAGTCGTAGTTCTGTACCTCCCCGGCAGGTAAGTCCCCCAAGGCATCCAGGGACTTACCCCTCAAACGGGGGGTCAGGTATCTGGCCCACTGATCCCGGGCCAGATGGTGCTGAAGACAGGTCCGTTCAAATGCCACCAGAAAGGAGTCCAGGTCCCCATCCTTCTCCAGTAGAGGGAAGTCCTCAGCTCGGACTTTGGACGACTTGGTCTCCTGATGGGTTGGTTGCTCTAGCGGAAGCCCCCGCTGGGCCAGGTCCAGTTGGTGCTGGCGCTCCGCAGCTCGCTCTGCACGCTCCGCAGCCTCCCGGCGCTCTGCAGCTTCACGCTCCGCAGCCTCCCGGCGCTCCGCAGCTTCGCGCTCCTCCTCCGCTGCCTTCTCTGATGCTGCCAGGAGGGTTTTGTAGACGGCATCGCCATGAGACTGGAGACTTGCCATAGCCGCTTGTAAAAGGGCTTGTGATCTGGACAGGCTGGGCTGGGTAGGTGGTGGGCAGCCCACTGCGGGACCGTATACTGGGGACTGGCTCCCTGAGGTGCCCGGGCTGGACTCCTCCTCGCCATGAGTAACAATGTCCTCCCCTCCTGCCACACGGACCGTAGCATTAGCCTCCTGCAGGGTCTTGCTCCTGGTGCCGTCTGCCATCTTGGTAACCGACACCGCTGCAACCCTGAGTTTGCACACACCTTGTTATACTTTTAGCCTGACCGTCTAACGTTGGGCTGACCTTAAGACTCCAGCAGTGGAAGTTACCACTGGCAGTCTTTAGTGCCTGGGAGTAGGGGTCCCACAACACTATTATTCTGCAATCCCACCGCTCTGCCACCAATGTGATGAAAGCCGGCCGGTGGGTGCAGCTCTCTGGCGCCCCCTTACCTCTCAGGTCAGTCAAGGTACTGCACCTAGAGAAAGTAGTGCCAGGAAGCTGCAACCAGCGCAGGGAACACGGTAGTGTGTTATCCCTTCAACGTCACTAAACCGTAACGTCACTACACAGCACAACTCGCTAGCGCCCTCTTAGCCTCAGGTCAGTCAAGGAACTGCACCTAGGATAAGCGGTCGCCAGGGAGACTGTCCTGTAACCTACTGGGTATCGGGGCCCTCTGTAGTGAGGGCGGTATATATATCTTCCTTGGCCGCGCCAGGAATATATATATCTGAACCTCCGACCGTCACTACCAGCCTTCCCCAATCCCCAGTTGGTATGCTGCCACCAGTCCCTATTTTAGATATACGCCCAGTCCGTGAATGGGCCTATATCGGGTCAGGAACCAACCCTGGGTAGCGTTTTTGGCTTGAGCCGAGCTCACACGGACGTGCGTTCGTTATGCAGAATAAAAGGCAGGCCCACAATTACTTGAGGTAATTGATTATAATAATACACTAGATACACGATATACAACTAAATATACACAGGTATAAGGTCAGGCTAAACTATACAACAATGGAATACAACACACAGAATCACCACAGCATATCAGTTACCGGTTTCTTGATTTTCTTGTGACGCAGGGAGAGGATTCTGCGATCGCAGGCACGGTTCTTTGTTACAGGCTGAGGCCTACCACCGCATGGTCAAACTGCTCCTCCCCTTGGTGGCCTCAGCTGGTGCTCAGATGTTCAGCACACCACTCTTGGGTCAAAAACTGACTTGTCTCTTGTCTGTCCTGCTATCTTACCTGCCCCGTCCCGCCCACTGCTGGTGAGGTCAGCTGGCTCAGTCTCCACCCTCAGGTCTAACTTCGATCAGAAGCCCAAATTCTATGGAACCCAATAACTTCTTCTGGGATGGTCTCATGATACCCCCAGGGGTTCCCATGGATTCGGGCCGCCGTAACCGACCTTTTGATATCAATTATGATACCATACGGTCCTCAGGAATGGCTCCGCGCTATATCTTGGCTTCCAGAGCACGTACAAACGTCTACCGCGGAGGCTTGTGTGCGCAATGGCTCCGGGACGCCGTGATATTTTTTTATTGGCCCATCCCACGCAACATGCGTGTACTATTCATGTTTCTATATCTTATGCCTCCATGCTTGTGACAGACAAAGAAACTAGTCCTATGGGACAAATGGTCAGGTACAGATAGACGAAGCACCCCCCCCCTGCTGGCTGTGTTTCCTCTCGAAGTCTTTGAAGCTCCTAGCATTCAAGTGTTAAGTAGGCTTCTTATCTTACAGGAGCCTGGATGGGGGGAAACTATCTAGTTGACGTTTTAACAGAAGGTCCCAAGGGTGGGGGCTGCTGAAGTGTGGCCATCCCTGGATATGATTTATCATTACCAAGATGGCGGCTACAGGTTCATCACAGGGGCGCTTTAAGAAGCGCAACTATTTACAAGGGATTGGCCGCTCTCAGTCCTCGGCCAGTGGGGATAAGGGAGTGGCTGCTCACAGTCCTCAGCCTGGTAAAGGATATTGAGGTACCACGCACACATGAAACTTTTTATCAAGATACAGTTCCACACTAGTCCCAACGGGGACCACACTTCAATTAGCAACAGTTCTTGTACCCTGACGGGTAACTATATACAGTTCCACTTTACCGTTTACTGGTAACGGTGTCCTTCTCGCTCTTCCGGGTAATCTTCTGGTCCGTCCGGATCCTCAGTGTATTCCGTGTCTGGGCGGTACTGCAGTTCCTCCTCTATGAGCCGGTGAACGTGGAGGGCGTACAGTCCCTTTGCGCCCTTGTGCCGGGTGTAGGTGACCACGTCACCGGGGTACAGGTCACGTCCGTGATATCCCTCTGGCAGGTGGCTTTCAACGTCCCTTCTAGTGACGAAGACGTCGGTGTCAGCCTCCGGGTCTCTGACGAAGCCCCAGCCATGCTCCAGCTGGAACTTGACTACGGTCCCGGTGGCTCTGGGTCCGCGGATGGCGTGGGTGTCTTGTCGGGCCCTCCTCTTTTGCTCCGCGCTCCTGGCCTGGAGTCGCTGCTCCCTGATGCGCCTCTGCTGCCGCTCTCTTTCATAGGTGGCTAGCTGCTGACGGCAGCACTCCAGGCGCTGGGCTTCTTCCGCCCGGGTCTCCTGGGTGAAGCCCATGAGGTTCTCGCCAGTGGGGTCCCATGCAAACTGGGCATCCTCTGGCAGGGGTGGAGCGATGTTGGCGGGCTCCGGGGCCGGGATCAAAGGCTCACTCAGGGGTCGCTCTTTCCGGAGACGGGGGTTGGCGAACTCCGGCGGCCATTCAAAGGGTAGCCCGTCCGGGCTGGTATATTGGGCATACAGGTCCGCGCCCAAGGGTGGCACTGTGGGCTTCAGATGGGTGGCAGTGCCCGGGGGCACTCGGCCTTGCGACCAGGCCGGTGGTCGCTTGTTGGTCGCGCCCGGGGGTGGCACCGCCAAGGTAGGGGGCGCTGGTGAGGCAGCGGCGCCCGGGTGTGCTGGGCCTTGCGTCCTGGCCTGTGACGTCTCACGCTGTACGGCGCCAGGGTTCAGAGGGCACAGCGCGGGGCGGGGCGTGACGACGGTGCTTGCTGCCTGAGGCCTAGCTGGTGGCGGTGGAGGCGCGGTGTCAGGTACGGTCCCCGGGGCTTCGGGTCCCGCAACGGAGGGTGAGGGCAGGCTGGTGTTCCCCGGGCTTGGGGTGGTGGCGTCTCCATTACCTGCCTCGGTCTCCGTGGCCTCCTCCGCGGCGTCATCTGCAGCTGCCGGTCCCTCTTCTCCGCGCTCAGTGGTAAGCGCGCTGCCCGGTTCCGGCGGGGTCCTCTGCTGGTCACCTCCGTGCTGCCGGGCCATCTCCTCTCTCCACCCGGCAAACACATCCCGCTGCGCCCGGACCATTCTTCTATTCAGATCTTCCAGCGCTGCGCGCGCACGGTCCGGGTCTCTAGGCAGTTGGGCCAGCAGTTCTGTCAGGCTGCAGGGTGGCTCCGCTCGCAGCAGGCTGCGGGCCAGGGTGCTGGTGGAGTTTTCTGCTCCCTCCATCTCCGGGTGCAGCAGGTCCAGACTGATCCAGGCCGCACCCAGCCCCTCAGTTTTCTTTCCTATCCGCTCCCATGGGGGTTGGTCTTGGGGGCATCTGCTGACAATCACCTTCAGGGGCAGCCCCCCCACGTTGATGGACATCTCCATTGCTGCATTCATGGCTGGTGGGGGCGGGCTCCTTCTTTGGCGCCACTCTGGGACCTGGCCCACGATGGGAGGTGGCTTCCTGCTGTCCTTTGGTGCGCACATAATGGAGTCCGCTCTGCCAGGGCGGGAAAAACGGATGAAGATGGCGGGAAACTGTCCAAAATGGCGTCTGATGGCGGAAATCGGCTCCGGATGGCGGGAAACGACTCCGGACAGCGGGAAACTTCTGGAAATGGCGGGAGACTTCTTTTTAAGGTACATGTGCAGTTTTCTTCAGGCACGCAATACCCGCTTGTGGCGGGTTGGTAATGATCCTGCCGACTACGCCAAAGTTGACGCGCCCCCTGGGCCTGTGCTGTGCAGGGGAATACCCGGAGCCGGATCGCTGAGATGCTGGGGGTTGTAGTCTCCGTGTGGCGGTGACCCGGTCCGTGCCCAGGGTGGTCAAACCAGTGGCAGTCTATTTGTATTGTAATAAGTGTCCGACTACGCCACCCGTGGATTGCGGTCAGTGGGGACCGCCGCTGCGCTGCCGACCGCTGAGACTGATGTTGGTTGCGCAGCTGAGTATGGGATAACTCCCCACGGGAGGAGTATTGCCTCAGGGCAGCTAATGTGGATGATGGTGGTAGTGATGGTGTGAGTGTCCCAGTACTGATGGTGCTGGTGCGGCGATGAAACACAGAGACTTGTAATTGCAGTTTCCAAAGCTTTACTCACGGTTGTTATTCAGGTCAATGCTGCAGGCGATGACTGCCCAAGCCGTGCTGCTTCCACCAGGTGAGGGACTCGGTCAACTCCCAGGCAATTCCAGAGTGTGGCTCAGAGCTCCCCTCTCTTCCTTTCTACTGGCCGTCCCCACCAGGGACCCACCTTTGTCCAGCTTCCTCGGGCCTTCTGTTGGCGAAACCTCTCTCCGGTTTCCCTGACCCTATACGGTATGCCTTTCTGGTGGATGTAGTGAGGGGTCGCACCAAGATGTGGTAACAACCTCCGGTCTTTGGCTGAGGAATCTGTTGCCTCCACCAATCTGGGTTCCGGTACCCTATTCTGCCAACCCTTCACCCAGTATCTCCTCTGGGCATATGGGGTTCCTTCTGCCTTCGTGTCTCTGGGCCTTTCTCTGTGTTCTTTGCTTCCTTTCTCCTCTGTTCCAGTTCCTTTCTTACTTTCCTTTCTGTTCCTCCTCCTCTCTCTCTCTGCTGCTTCTGGCCTCCACTCCAGGCCTGCCTCTGGAGCTGGGCCCAGACTGAGCCACAGCTCCCTGTCAGCCCTCTCTGGCTGAGCTCCTCTCCTCTTCTCCTCCTGCCTGAACTGAACTCTGATCTAAGATGGTGCCCACCTTATATACCTCCCTCTATGTGTGAGCCCAGGTGACTAGCAACCAATGGGCTCCTATCTATGCCCAGAAACCCACCCCTATCTGCTCCTACACCACTGGGTGTACTTTCCCCTCCCCACTCCAGCCAGGAACAGAAGCTGTCGTGCCTGCACTCTGTCTAGTGGGAGCACCGTTGGTCTGTTCCTCGGAAATGGGGTGTGTGTGGTGCATGCAGCCTACCGAGCCCTGGTCCACACTCCATCCTTACCCGGGAGTGGAATATCACACCTCTGGTTCGAGGTGCAATACCCCTGTAGCAGCCGAGTCCTCGGGGTGCTACATGTGCAAAGCAGTCATCAAAGCAAAAGATGGCTACTTTGAAGAACCTAGAATATAAGACATATTTTCAGTTGTTTCACACTTTTTTGTTAAGTATATAATTCCACATGTGTTAATTCATAGTTTTGATGCCTTCAGTGTGACTGTACAATTTTCAAAGTCATGATAATACAGAAAAATCTTTAAATGAGATGGTGTGTCCAAACTTTTGGTCTGTACTGTAGGTATAGGTGCTGTTCATAAAGCTAGAACAGAGACAGAAATTGTTCTCTGGGCTGGATCCTGGAGCTTCACATTTTTCCCCTGCCAGGGTTTACCAGCAAGAGTCAGCAGTAGTGTTGAGCGATACCTTCCGATATCAGGAAATATCGGATCGGATTGGATCGGGCCGATACCCAAAAAGTATCGGATATCGCCGATTCCGATACCGGAAGCCAATGCAAGTCAATGGGGCACAAATATCGGAATGAAAATAAACCCTTTCTTTCCTTGTAGGTTAATTCTACATGAAGGAAAACAACTAACAATAATGTAGAATGTATTGGGGGAGGTGGTTGCCCAAATCGATGGGAACAGTGCTCACTGTGAAACATGAAAAGCCGGCAATTCAGCAGCGGCATACACCGGTACCCGACAATTTAGAACAGAAAGAATAGAGATCCACACATAGATTAGATAGATAGAAACATGTCAATCACATATATAAGAAGTACAGTGACAGTGTTGCTTACTGTACTTGTCATTTAGTGTAAAGGATTTATTTAAAAAAATATTAGTGTTTTCATGCACCGTCTCTTTAAAAAAGCCGGCCGGCAATTCAGCAGCGGTACCCGACAATTTATAGCAGAAAGATAGAGCATCACACATAGATTAGATACATAGAAACATGTCAGTCACATATATATGAAGTACAGTGACAGTGTTGGTTACTGTACTTGTCATTTAGTGTAAAGGATTTATTTAAAAAAATATTAGTGTTTTCATGCACCGTCTCTTTAAAAAAGCCGGCCGGCAATTCAGCAGCGGTACCCGACAATTTATAACAGAAATAATAGAGCATCACACATAGATTAGATAGATAGAAACATGTCAGTCACATTTATAAGAAGTACAGTGACAGTGTTGGTTACTGTACTTGTCATTTAGTGTTAAAATAAAGGATTTATTAAAAAAAAAATTGGCGTGGGGTTCCCCATAATTTTAGTTTCTAGCGGAGGTTAAGCAGACAGCTGGGGCAGATGTTTGAAGCCTGGGAAGAGGGTAATACCCACGGAGCTTCCCAGGCTACTAATATCAGCCCCCAGCTGAATACCTAGCCTTTAATAGCTAGCAAAGGCTAGGCAGACAGCTGGGGACTGATATTAATAGCCCAGGAAGGGTGCCATGAATATTGGCCACCTCCCAGGCTAGAAACACCAGCCGTCAGCTGCCCCAGAAATGGCGCATCCATAGGATGTGCCAATTCTGGCACTTAGCCTCGCTCTTCCCACTGCCCTGTAGCGGTGGCAGTGGGGTAATAGGGCTGGGGTTGATGTCAGCTTATAATGCCAGCTGACATCAAGCCCAGGTTAGTAATGATGGGCGTCTATAAGACACCCCCATTACTAACCCCATAGGCAAAGTTAAAAAAAAAACACAAACACCCAGAATAAAGTCCTTTAATTGAAATAAACACACAATTCTTTATTGTTCTAAATGAAACCATACTTACCATCACGCCCATTCCAGCTGAAGCCAACGATCTCCTGCAATAAAAGAAAAATAATAAAGCAACATCATCCTTACCTTTCGATGGTTCCCAGGACAGCTCCAGCTCTGCTACATCGAGATGACAGGCTGAATCGCAGCAGAAAGCTGCCATCCAGCGTTTCATCCCGCAGACACTGAGAAGCGCAGGCATGCTTGCGCTCCTCAGTGTCAGGCTGTGACGGCATCCAGATGAGCCAAGTCTCTCACGCTCACCGCATGCGCAGGAGAATTCTCCCACGCTATCAATGACGTACATGAGGTGAGCTGAGTTCATTGTCGGCTCATCGTGATGCCGTCACAGCCAGACACTGAGGAGCGCAAGCATGCCTGCGCTTCTCAGTGTCTGCGGGATGACAGGCTGGATGGCAGCTTTCTGCTGCGATCCAGCCGGTCATGTGAATGTAGCAGAGCTGAAGCTGTCCTGGGAACCATGGAAAGGTAAGGATGATGTTGCTTTATTATTTTACTTTTATTGCAGGAGATCGTTGGCTTCAGCTGGAATGGGCGTGACGGTAAGTAGAGTTTAATTTAGAACAATATAGAATTGTGTCTTTATTTCAATTAAAGGACTTTATTCTGGGTGTTGTGTTTTTTTAAAATACTTTACTAGAAATTCATGGCCGTCATGTCTAATATTGGCGTGACCCCACGAATTTAGGGCTTAGGGCCTGCGGATAATACAAAGTTGGTCCTAACCCCTTTATTACCCAGTGAGCCACCGCACCAGGGCCCTGGATGAGCTGGATACAGCGACAGAAGATGGCGCTTCTATGAACGCAACATTTTCTGGGGTGGCTGCGGACTGCAGTTCGCAGCAGGGGGGGCCCACAAAGCTTGGTCCACCCTGCGCTGTGGATTCCAGCCCCCAGCAGCTTAGTTGTACCTGGCTGGACACAAAAATAGGGCGAAGCCCCACCTATTTTTTTTTTTAAACTTAGTTCATGAAATTCATGAAATAATAAAAAAAAAGGGCTTCCCTATATTGTTGTGTCCGGCCAGGTACAAATAGGCAGCTGGGAGTTGGGGGCAGCCCGTTCCTGGATTCTGTACCTGGCTGGCATACAAAAATATGGCAAAGCCCACGTCAAAATTTTTGGGAAAAATTAATTAAAAAATAAATAATAATTTAGAGACTGCATCTTTATTAACCCCTCAAGTGTCATTTAGTGTTAAAATAAAGGATTAAAAAAAAAATTGGCGTGGGATCCCCCATAATTTTAGTCTCTAGCGGAGGTTAAGCAGACAGCTGGGGCAGATGTTTGAAGCCTGGGAAGGGGGTAATACCCACGGAGCTTCCCAGGCTACTAATATCAGCCCCCAGCTGAATACCTAGCCTTTACTAGCTATTAAAATGGGAGACCCCCCCCCAAAAATGACGTGAGGTCCCCCCTATTTTAATAGCTAGCAAAGGCTAGGCAGACAGCTGGGGGCTGATATTAATAGCCCAGGAAGGGTGCCATGAATATTGGCCCCCTCCCAGGCTAGAAACACTAGCCGTCAGCTGCCCCAGAAATTGCGCATCCATAGGATGCGCCAATTCTGGCACTTAGCCTCGCTCTTCCACGCTGCCCTGGTGCGGTGGCAGGGGGTAATAGGGTTGGGGTTCATGTCAGCGCCAGCTGCCATGAAGCCCAGGTTAGTAATGATGGGCGTCTATAAGACACCCCCATTACTAACCTACAAAGTGTTAAAAAGAAAAAACACACACTACACCCAGAAAAAAATAATTTATTTGAAATAAAACACACCATTTTATTTCTTAGTTTACTAAAAAAAAATAGTTACCTGTCCACGTTCCTGCGCTGATCTCCCATGCACAGCTGCCACATCTGGAGATGGTGACAGCTGTGCATGGCTGCTGTAAGCTCACACTGCCGGGAGCCCCTGACTGAGGTGACCGGAGTGCATTCAGTCAGTGCAGCTCCGGAGACCACCTATACGGCACTGCTGTACCGTGGGAATTTCTCACGGTACAACAGGGCCGTAAAGGAGCTGACCGGGGCAGCGCTGCCTGAACTCCGGCGAACCCGCCAGGCTGCATTACGGCCCCGTCATTCTAGCGGCGGCAGCGGTTCAGAGCGGTCACATTCTATGTGGCTGCTCTAAACTGGAGATCATCGTGGGACACTCGTGGACTACTATGAAGGGGTAAGGATAAGGTTGTGGTTTATTATTTTATATTTTATTACAGGAGATCGATGGCTTCGGGGAATTAGGTGTCTAGGTGAGTATAGGTGTATTTTTTTATTTTTTACTTTATTTTAGGTGGCGATCGGCGGGGACAGGTAATGTATAAACTAATTTATTTTAGGTAACCACTGGCCACCAATAAAATATATTTAAAATTTATTGGGGACACAGTAGGGCAATTTAAATAGCAGGATCAGGCTGATGGGAACTACTGCTCCCATCGAGCTGATCCTGCTGGCACGAGTGGACGGGGGACAGACATAGGCCGATGGGAGTAGTAGTGTCACATCGGCCTATGTCTGCCTGCACGCACACACTAATCATGATGGGTCTGATGGTCTGGGAGGTGAGTTTGACCTGTGCGGCCGTGGGAAAGTTCATGTGAGTTCATGCAATGCAGTCAAGCATGAACTCACATGAACCCTCTCAGGGCACCGCAGCGACTTCAAATAAACAGCTGATCAGCATCACCTGATACCTCAGCTGTTCATTTGAAATAACCGGCGGGAAAGCGCAGCACAGAACGGGAAAGCCGGCAGTGAAGTCTTTTCACCGCCGGCTTCCCCGCCCGGGTCCTTCGCTCCCCGCACCTTGGTGCTGTGCTCCCCGCCCGGTCCTAACTTACGATCGGGATGGGAGGTTGCGAGGGGAGCGGAGGATCGGGGTGGGAGGCTGCGGGGAAGCGAGTATGGGGCTGAGTGATTGTTTAAAAGCCGGCGGGCGGTAAAAAGCCGCCGGCTTTTAAACAATCAGGAGAATTCTCCCACGCTGGGATGGCATTCTGATGACAGGCTAGATAGCAGCTGAGCGCTGCCATCCAGCTTGTCATCCTTCAGAAACACTGCAGAGCGCAGGCATTATGGGAACTTCCGATTCCGGTATTCGATATTGTAAAAATATCGGAACTCAGTATCGGAACTCCAATACCGCGAATATCGGCCGATACCCGATATTACAGTATCGGAATGCTCAACACTAGTCAGCAGTAATGATTCGATGTTGCCATGGGACTTGTACACTGAAAATAAGGTTGCCTGTAGGCAATTTAAAGGGGTTGTCCACTACTAGGACAAACCCTTCTAGAGCTGAATGTTTGCCCCCATGAAAATATAACCACTTAAACTCACCTCCCATGCTGGCACCGTTCCAGCGGTGTCGGCACTCACATTCCAGGGGTTAACGTGAGGTTGCTATGACAAGTCAGCCCTGCGCCCAATAAGTGCTGGCGTCACTGTCCCCACCTTCAGACGAATACGTAATCAAGAGGAAGTGGGTGGCAGACGCAGCTCTCCCTTCCTCTTGATTAAGCGCAGGGCTCATGTAACATAGTAACATAGTAACATAGTTTTTAAGGTTGAAGGAAGACTAAGTCCATCTAGTTCAACCCATAGCCTAACTTGTTGATCCAGAGGAAGGCAAAAAAAAAACATGTGGCAAACACTAAGCTCCACACTGGGGAAAAAAATTCCTTCCCGACTCCATACGACAATCAGACTAGTTCCCTGGATCAACGCCCTATCAAGGAATCTAGTATATATAACCTGTAATATTATACTTTTCAAGAAAGGCATCCATGCCCTTCTTAAATTTTAACAGTGAATCACTCATTACAATATCATGCGGCAGAGAGGTCCATAGTCTCACTGCTCTTACAGTAAAGAATCCGCGTCTGTGATTATGATTAAACCTTCTTTCCTCCAGACGTAGAAGATGCCCCCTTGTCCCCGTCTCAGGCCTCAGAGTAAAAAGATCAGTAGAAAGGTCTTTGTACTGTCCCCTCATATACTTGTACATAGTAATAAGATCACCCCTAAGACTTCGTTTTTCCACAGTAAATAACCCCAAGTGTAATAACCTGTCTTGGTATTGCAGACCCCCCAGTCCTCTAATAACCTTGCTCGCTCTTCTCTGCACCCGCTCTAGTTCAGCTATGTCTTTCTTATACACCGGAGACCAGAACTGTGCACAGTATTCTAAGTGTGGTCGCACTAATGACTTGTATAGAGGTAAAATTATGTTCTCCTCATGAGCATCTATGCCTCTTTTAATGCATCCCATTATTTTATTTTCCTTTGCAGCAGCTGCCTGACACTGGCCACTAAACGTGAGCTTGTCGTCCACCAATACACCCAGGTCTTTTTCAGTTACAGTTTTGCCCAGTGTTTTACAATTAAGCATATAATTATACATTTTATTTCCTCTGCCCAAGTGCATTACCTTACATTTATCCCCATTAAAGCTCATTTGCCATTTATCAGCCCAAGCTTCTAGTTTACATAGATCCTCCTGTAATATAAAATTGTCCTCCTCTGTATTGATTACCCTGCAGAGTTTAGTGTCATCTGCAAATATTGAAATATTACTCTGTATGCCCCCTACAAGGTCATTAATAAATATGTTAAAAAGAAGGGGGCCCAATACTGACCCCTGTGGTACCCCACAGTTAACTGAGACCCAGTCTGAGTGTTTTCCATTAATAACCACCCTTTGTTTCCTATCACTCCTATGTCCTATGTCATGACCTCATGTGAGCTCCAGGAACGAGAGTGCTGACACCGCTGGAACGGTGCCAGCACAGGAGGTTACGAAACGCGTCAGATGTTTGATGACCTGTGTTCAGTGCTTTTAGCATGTATGGAATAAAGTTACAATAAGCACGGAATTTCATAACTAAATAGTAATAGTGCATGTAAATAACATAGGGTACTTAATTAACATTGTTTTGATAAAAAAAAAGTAAAAGCCATATCACCATGACAAGGTGTACCCCAATCGGGACGGTACTTAACGCTTGTAGTTTACATCATTATGTGTCAGCAGACACAAAAATAGATAAGGGCAGAGTATGACCTAGGTTCCAACTGTTCAGACACCTGCCCGTTAAAAGCTATATAAACCCACGGCAGGTGTCTGAACTGTTGGTACATAGGTCCTGCACAGCCCTTATCTATTTTTATGTCTGCTGACACATAATGTGGTGAATTATAAGAGTTAGGTACAATCCCAATTGGGGTACACCTTGTAATGGTGGAATGGCTTTTATGTTTTTTCAATCAAAAAAATGTTAACTAAGTACCCAATCTTATTTACATGTACTCTTGCTATTCATTTACTTACTGCAGGGTATTTGCCAATTTTATTTTTATCTTAGGTTCTGCTTGTTAAATGGCCACAGTGTGAATGTGTAAAGGTGAAGAAGATGTCTGAACACCCTCTCTGAAGACTCCTGACTGTATAGTTAATGTGACCTGTGGTTTTATATGTTTCATCCTTATGTAGGCTGCAGTTTTCCTGTGTACATGGGTGGACAGGGTTAACTGTAGGGCCAGCCCATAGTTTGGGGAGGAGCAAGTGGGCACTAGGAGTTAGTTCCTGTTTTATTGTGAGTCTAAGTAAAGCTACAGAGAAGAAAGGACACCTTCAGTAAGTTCTGGCCATAAGTAGGTGTGTGCGAAGAGCAGACCTGCAAGGTAGCACATTTTCAGTATTCAAATAACAGTGGTGACAGTTTATCCTAATAGCAAGCAAGTTGGGGCACATGCGCAAAGAGAATTTTAGAGCAAGTTTAGGTGTCAACCAGACCTGGTGTCATGCCAGGTGTGGGAAAGACTTAGTGCCACACAAAGGGAAGAGGGAAAGGGAGCCCAGACTCTAGGGAAAGGGGGAAGGGGAGACCTCCTAGTATGGTCTAGTGTCACCCTGTCTCAACTACCGTCCCTATATTGGCTCTTCACCAATCACCACACGTGTGCCTCGCCCTGACTTTCCCTGGCATATGGCTAAGGCGAGGGACGGGAGGAGATGAGCACTAGTCGATTTCCACTAAACTCTATAGACAACAAGGGTAGACAAACAGGGGGGATTGCTTAGCTTTAGGTGACTCCAGACAAATGCGCACACGGCCTCAAGCTCCAGAGAGGACGAAATACTGCTCTTGCTAAAGCCTCACAAGTAGTAATGAATATCACCGGCACCTCCCTCTCAGACACACCAGGTATTTATACACCCAGGTCAGGGAGCTAATTAGCCAGAGGGAGGTAGTCGCTGGGTCCTAGAGATAGCCAGCCTCTTAGAAGATGTCTGTAATGCCAAACGTAGAGATCTCCTGAAACCAACCTCAGGGCGACTGTCTGTCACCTCTGACACACCCGTGATAGTACCCCCGCCTCTACTAGTGGCCTCTGGACACTCGGGGCTGGGTTTCTCAGGAAAAGAGGTGTGAAATGAGCAAGTCAATCTGGGAGCGTTCACCTCTGATGCTGAAACCTACATCCTCTCCTCTGGACCATAGCCTTTCCAGTGCACCAAGTACTGTAGAGAACAACGTTGGAGACAAGAATCTACAATCCTTGAAATCTGAAACTCCAGATTACCATCAACCATTACTGGGGGCGGTGGTAGAGGTGAGGGCTCAAGAGGTCCCACATATTTTTTAAGTAAGGACCTATAGAACACGTTGTAGACTTTAAGCGCCTGAGGAAGTTCAAGGCGAAACACTGCTGGGTTAATGATGGCGATTATTTTATAGGGCCCAATAAACCTAGGTCCCAGCTTCCAAGAAGGAACTTTCAATCTTATATTCCTGGTAAACAACCACACGAAGTCATTCACATTCAGGTCCGGACCTGGCAAGCGTTTTCTGTCAGCCATACGTTTATACCTTTCTCCCATGATCTTTAAATTACTCAGCACACCCTGCCACATTGAGGAGAGCGACGAAGCAAACCATTCCTCCTGAGGAACTCCTGAAGCTCCTCCCCCACTAAAGGTACCAAACTGTGGGTGATAACCGTATGCACCAAAGAACGGTGACCTGCCAGTGGATTCTTGACGATGATTGTTAATGGCAAATTCTGCCAGCGGTAGGTAAGATGCCCAATCCTCCTGATTTTCGGAAACAAAACTAGGAGATAGGTCTCCAAATTCTGATTGACGCGCTCGGTCTGTCCATTCGACTGAGGGTGGAAGGCAGAGGAAAAGGACAGCTGCACCCCCAGTCGAAAACAGAATGTCTTCCAGAACTTGGAAACAAACTGGGTCTCCCGATCTGACACCAAATCGGAGAGAACCCCATGAAGCTTCACGATCTCATTTATGAACACATGAGCAAGTGTCTTGGCATTTGGAAGCGCAGGCTATGCGACAAAATGAACCAAACAAGTGTGTCCATGGCCTACTAGGGCTATGTAGCGGAAGAAGAGTACCAGACGGACGGGTATGCAAAACCTTAGAATGAGGGTTAATACTACAAGCAGCTACGTGTTCAATTACATTCCGATGCAACCCCGGCCACCAAAAAAGACAAAAGAGGAGGTCCGCTGTTGCCTTACCAGCTGGATGCCCAGCAAGCACAGACTCATAATGTTCCTTAAATACTTTGCGGAACTGATTAGATGGTGCAAATAACTTTCCTGAAGGGCAGGAGGCAGGGGCGTCCCCCTGTGCCTCCAACTCCTCACCCTCCAGTTCAGGATAAAGTGCCAAAATGACTACACCTTTCTGTAATATGGGGGCAGGGTTCTCATGTTCACCCCCCACCAGGGAAGCTCCGGGACAAATCATCAGCCTTGACATTTTTGACCCCTGGACGAAAAGTGACAACAAAATTGAACCTAGTAAAAAACAGGGACCACCTGGCTTGCCTAGGGTTGAGACGTTTAGCTGACTGGAGATATGACCGGTTCTTATGGTCAGTAATAACAGTAATAGGATGGGCAGCCCCCTCCAACCAATGTCACCATTCCTCGAATGCCAATTTGATCACCAAAAGTTCCCTATTACCCACATCATAATTTCTCTCAGCCAAAGACAACTTTTTAGAAAAGAAGGCGCATGGATGCCATTTACCAGGGGACGAACCCTGAGACAGCACAGCCTTAATCCCGACATCCGACGCATCAACCTCCACAATAAAGGGTTGAGAAACATCGGGTTGACTGAGTATGGGTGCAGTGGCAAAATGATTCTTTAAGGAAGAAAAAGCGTGGAGGGAAGTATCCAACCATTTGGAAAAATCAGACCCCTTCTTAGTCATGTCAGTAAGGAGTTTTACTATAACAGAGTAATTTTGGATGAATTATGGGTAAGAATTAGTAAAGCCCAGAAAACGCTGTAGAGCCTTCAGGTTCTCGGGATGCTCCCAGTCAAGAACTGCACGGATCTTCTCCGGATCCATCCGAAAACCCGAAGATGACAACAAGTACCCCAAAAACTGCACCTCCCGAACAGTGAAAAAATCATTTTTCTAGTTTGGCATAAAGTTTGTTATCCCTTAATATCTGGAATGCCTGCTTAACATGCCCCTGATGAGTCTCAAAATCAGGTGAGCAAGTCAAAATATCGTCCAGACAGACCACCACAAATCTATCCACCAAATGATGGAAAATGTCATTTATGAAATGCTGGAATATTGCAGGTGCATTGGTCAAACCAAAAGGCATAACCAGACTCTCAATACGTCCTTCCGGAGTATTGAACGCTGTTTTCCATTCGTCCCCTTCTCTGATTCTAACCAGGTTGTAGGCTCCCCTTAAATCCAACTTGGAGAATACCTTAGCTCCCACAACCTGGCTGAACAAATCAGGAATCAGAGAAAGAGGGTATGGTTCATGGATGGTAATTTGATTTAATTACCGGAAATCTAAACAGGGACATAGGGCGCCATCTTTTTTCTTCACAAAGAAGAACCCTGCCGCCACGGGTGAAGATGAGGGTCTGATATGTCTCTTCTCCAGACTTTACGCAATGAAATCCTTCAAGGCTTGTCTCTCAGGACCAGAAAGATTATTCAGTCTGGAATTCGGTAGTTTAGCTTCGGGAGTCAGGTTAATAGGACAGTCATAAGCACGATGAGGAGACAAATCCTGACACCCCCTCTCAGAAAAAACGTCCTCAAAACCAGACAGAAAAGCAGGTAATATTTCAATAGAGACAGTAGCAAGGGAAATATCTAAACAGTTCTCATGGCAGTAATCTCCCCATTCAATAATCTCACCAGTTTGCCAATCCACCAACGGATTATGTTTAACAAGCCAAAGGATACCCAAGACAATCAGTGTGGGAAGATTGTCCAGGACATAGCAAGGGATCATTTCACAATAACTGACCCCACCCTCAGTTTCACATTATGTACAATCTGAGTAAATGCTTTCTGTGCAAGTGGCGCCGAGTCGATGGCGAAAATGGAAATAGGTTTATCTAAAGTACAGCAAGCAAGACCATGAGTTTTCACAAACTCAGCATCCACCATGCTGACTCCGGCTCCACTGTCAACAAACACAGAAATGTTCTCAGTTTTGCTCTCTAGCACCACCTCTGCTGTCAGGGCAAACGGGAACTGCAGTTTGGCCACAAATGCACCCCTTGTTTATCCAACTCCAGACTACCAAGAGTTAATCGAGTCTCCTTTTGTTTAGGAATTGAAGGACAGGTCCCAACAAAATGTCCCTTTTTCCCACAGAAAAAAAATACTCCTTTTTTCTTGCGAATCTCCGAGATGTATGATGCAGAGACACCCCCCCAACTGCATGGGTTCCTCCACCTCCCCCAGTACTGGTTCATCCCCAGACCTCTCCTCTGGCAGAGGTACACAACCCCGACAAGAAGGCCCCGGAGAAGGAGGTCTCACCCGTCTATCCCGAAGGTGTCTATCAAAACGTATGGCCAAAGACATGGCAGCCTCCAAGGACTGAGGGGTTTCATATACTGCCAAGGCATCTTTAACCTTTCAGTAAGCCCCTCACAAAATTGACTTCTAAGGGCTGAGTCATTCCATTTTGAATCTGTTGTCCATCTACGTAATTCCGAACTGTACGTCTCCACTGACCAATTCCCCTGCTGAAGGCGACGTAGCCTAGACTCAACCAAGGCGACTCGGTCAGGGTCATCATAGATAAGGGCCAGAGCCCCGAAAAACCCTTCCACAGACTGGAGACAAACCAAGTCCTGTGGTAAAGAAAATGCCTAGGATTGAGGACACCCTGCAGTAGAGAGATCACAATTCCAACCTTCATTTCCAGATAATAGGGACGAAGTTTAAAATACAGTTTCTCCTTGAATACAAAAAACTTGTCCCTACCTCCAGAAAACCTGTCCGGGAGGGCAACCTTGGGTTCAGGCTGGGCAGGCCTACCTGCAGAGACCTCCATATTGGGGACCAGTAGCCGCTGATGCTGCTGCTGTACCTCACCGTGGAGGTCATTCACCTCCAGAGACAGCCTGTGCAGTCGCTCTGCAAGCTCTGCAACTGAACCCATACCAAGGGAGAAGGGAAAAAAAGGTCCACGGCCAAAAACACACAGAGAAAAAAAAAAAAGTCAGTTTTTTTTTCCTTTTCAAAACGTGCTCGGCCGGTGATCATGTCACGCCAGGTGTAGGAAAGACTTAATGCAACACTAAAGGAAGAGGGAAAGGGAGCTCAGACTCTAGGGAAAGGGGGAAGGGGAGACCTCCTAGTCTGGTCTAGTGTCACCCTGTCTCAACTACCGTCCTTATATTGGCTCTCAATCACCACACGCATGCCTCGCCATGACTTTCCCTGATGTATGGCTAAAGCTAGGGACGGGAGGAGATGAGCACTACTCGATCTCCACTAAACTCTATAGACAACAAGGGTAGACAAACGGGGGGATTGCTTAGCTTTAGACGACTCCAGACAAATGCACACATGGCCTCAAGCTCTAGAGAGGACAAAGTACTGCTCTTGCTAAAGCCTCGCAAGTAGTAATGAATATCGCCAACACATCCTTCTCAGACACACCAGGTATTTATACAGCCAGGCCAGGGAGCTAATTAGTCAGAGGGAGGTAGCCCTCTAGTGACAGCCAGCCTCTAAGAAGATGTCTGTAATGCCAAACGTAGAGATCTTCTGCAACCAACTGCAGGGCGACTGTCTGCCATCTCTGACACACCCGTGACTCCTGGAGGTCTTTGTGAAGAAATATGGGATCAGCTAGGCTGGGGCACGTCCATAAGTTTTGGTAGCTGGGAGAGCTCCCTTACACAGTCCAGAGAGTGTAGTCTGGGTACAGAAGTCATAATGCAACACATCGACCCTTGTGTCCTGTACTGGGAAGATGAGGCCCTCAGCGTAGCCTGTTGTTCGTTTGCAACATTCCACGCAAGTAATGTGCCATCGTAAGCAACTGTCAAATTAAAAACTTAAGCATTATTATTCACCGCTGATTTAAAGGGTCCCAGTGTCTCACAAACTGTGGCAGAGCGTAGTCTGAAGGTGCCATCAGTAGGATCAGTAATTCTTGCACACATTTTAGCATGCAAAAGTAAAAGTCGGTCAATCTCGTCTCTTACAAATGCACACCTATGCATTGCACTTTTACCAACATATGCTCTGGCTTAATTTAGTTAGGTTTTGTTCTCAAACAAACCTCTGAGGCCTTCACAGAACAGCTGTAGTTATACTGAGAATAAACTACACAGAGGTGGACTCAATTTAACAATTATGTGACTTCTGGAAGCAGCTGGTCACTCAGAATTTTATTTAGGGGCATCAGACTACAGGGGGCTGAATACAAATGCACGTCACAATTTTCAGATTTATATTTGTAAAATATTTAGAAAACCATGTATCATTCATTTCCTTTACACTTAACAAATATTTGCTACTTTACATTAGTATATCACATAAAATCCCAATAAAATACATTTAAGTTTGTGTGTAACGTGTGTAAATAGTCTTTCAAGGCACAGTATACATAAAAATACCAAAAATATCCATTATATTGAAATACACTGTATGTGGATCAGGAACAGCAAGGTTCCCAGTGGTTTAGTAGCACCAGTCAATCTTATGTTGAGCCACATAATGGCTCCATAGCAGCCTATCTGGTAAATTAAGTTACTGACCTTTTACTTAATCTAATTGCCAGACCAGTAATTACCCCAATATTACTTCAAATAAAAAGTCTGCAAATGAAATGAAACTCAATCCAAGAACACATAGTTGCACAACATTGCTGCTGACATAATGATGTACATAGTAACCACAGTGTATGTATCAGACATAAGCTGAGATAAGAAAATTGCATTTCAGTTCCCAATTTTGACACAGACCAAGCCAATATTTGTTGCATATAGAGGTCACAACAAGTAAATGAAGGCGCGGATCTGAATCGTATGACGCCTTAAAGTGTAGATGAGACTCATTTTCCTTTATTTGATATTTGTTGTCATCTGAACCAGCAGAGATTTTCATTTGCAGTAATGAAGCGTGGCGGATAAGCCAGCGCAGCACAGCCGGATATTCATGTGTTCAAATAGAAAAGGCGCATTTTTCTGTATTGTTTATTAATGACACTTCAGGACGGCGGCTTCCTCCTGCTTAAGAGATGATTCCCCGTTTCCTTCCAATGCCACAATAAATGCATAATGCTGATTCTATGAAAAAAAGGGATATTTTATTTCCTTTATTTATTGTTTTAAGGCACGCAATGTTGGATGTTTGTCTGTTTATATAGAAAAAAAGTACGGAGAGGATAGAGCTGATTAACAGCAATCTCAATCGTTTAAAAATAAATATTGATTTTTTTTTAATCTTAAAGGGATGTTTCCATTTATGGCCTAAACACAAGATCTATAAGATATTTATCTATATATATACATATATATGTATATATATATATATATATATATATATATATATATATATATATACAGTACAGACCAAAAATTTGGACACACCTTCTCATTTAAAGATTTTTCTGTATTTTCATGACTATGAAAATTGTACATTCACACTGAAGGCATCAAAACTATGAATTAACACATGTGGAATTATATACTTAACAAAAAAGTGTGAAACAACTGAAAATATGTCTTATATTCTAGGTTCTTCAAAGTAGCCACCTTTTGCTTTGATGACTGCTTTGCACACTCTTGGCATTCTCTTGATGAGCTTCAAGAGGTAGTCACCAGAAATGGTTTTCACTTCACAGGTGTGCCCTGTCAGGTTTAATAAGTGGGATTTCTTGCCTTAAAAATGGGGTTGTGACCATCAGTTGTGTTGTGCAGAAGTCAGGTGGATACACAGCTGATAGTCCTACTGAATAGACTGTTAGAATTTGTATTATGGCAAGAAAAAAGCAGCTAAGTAAAGAAAAACGAGTGGCCATCATTACTTTAAGAAATGAAGGTCAGTAAGTCCGAAAAATTGGGCAAACTTTGAATGTGTCCCCAATTGCAGTTGCAAAAACCATCAAGCGCTACAAAGAAACTGGCTCACATGGGGACCGCCCCAGGAAAGGAAGACCAAGAGTCACCTCTGCTTCTGAGGATAAGTTTATCCGAGTCACCAGCCTCAGAAATCGCAGGTTAACAGCAGCTCAGATTAGAGACCAGGTCAATGCCACACAGAGTGCTAGCAGCAGACACATCTCTTCAACAACTGTTAAGTGGAGACTTTGTGCAGCAGGCCTTCATGGTAAAATAGCTGCTAGGAAACCACTGCTAAGGACAGGCAACAAGCAGAAGAGACTTATTTGGGCTAAAGAACACAAGGAGTGGAAATTAGACCAGTGGAAATCTGTGCTTTGGTCTGATGAGTCCAAATTTGAGATCTTTGGTTCCAACCACCGTGTCTTTGTGCGACGCAGAAAAGGTGAACGGATGGACTCTACATGCCTGGTTCCCACCGTGAAGCATGGAGGAGGAGGTGTGATGGTGTGGGGGTGCTTTGCTGGTGACACTGTTGGGGATTTATTCAAAATTGAAGGCATACTGAACCAGCATGGCTACCACAGCATCTTGCAGCGGCATGCTATTCCATCCGGTTTGCGTTTAGTTGGACCATCATTTATTTTTCAACAGGACAATGACCCCAAACACACCTCCAGGCTGTGTAAGGGCTATTTGACCAAGAAGGAGAGTGATGGGGTGCTACGCCAGATGACCTGGCCTCCACAGTCACCAGATCTGAACCCAATCGAGATGGTTTGGGGTGAGCTGGACCGCAGAGTGAAGGCAAAAGGGCCAACAAGTGCTAAGCATCTCTGGGAACTCCTTCAAGATTGTTGGAAGACCATTTCCGGTGACTACCTCTTGAAGCTCATCAAGAGAATGCCAAGAGTGTGCAAAGCAGTCATCAAAGCAAAAGGTGGCTACTTTGAAGAACCTAGAATATAAGACATATTTTCAGTTGTTTCACACATTTTTGTTAAGTATATAATTCCACATGTGTTAATTCATAGTTTTGATGCCTTCAGTGTGAATGTACAATTTTCATAGTCATGAAAATACAGAAAAATCTTTAAATGAGAAGGTGTGTCCAAACTTTTGGTCTGTACTGTATATATATATATGGTAGGTGTGGATTGTAGTACATGGCCCTGCTTATTAGAGTGGTAGTAAATCAACTTTACTCTGGAAGAAGCACAAAGCTTAAAGGGAATCTGTCAGCAGGTTTTTGCTACTACAACTAAGCGCATCATAATGTAGGCAAAGAGAAGCTGAATCCAACGATGTATCACTTAGATTACTGGGTGCAGCCGTTCTCACACAATCAGAGCTTTTAGATTTAGAATGAAGCAGAGCTGAGGAAGCTAACCCCGCCCACACCAGGCTCTCCATGTACAAAGTCCATACACAATGAGGTGCTATCCCACAGGTGGCGTGGCTGGACTAATGTAGTTCAGCAATGTTAAGCTCTCAGTGATAAATCCTTCAGTTAGTAAACAATAGCATGCAGTTTGACAAGTGACACATCCCTGAATTCTGTGTTTCAGCCTCTATCTCTTGCTGTCTTCATATTAGATATCAAAAACCTGCTGACAGATTCCCTTTAAGAGTTACTGCCAATAGCACTAAGCTAACCCATCACAGGGTGCTGATCAGTCAGCATGGCAGTCAGGGTCCTAATTTCATCATGTACTACAGTACTGAAGTAGAAAAAAATGTGAAAAAATATAATAAAAATATATAATCCCTTCCCAGCATATGATGTACATTAACATCATATGTAGGGTTCACTTCTTTTGAAGCAGGCTGAGTGACTGAGCCTGCTTTCTTGCTGGCAGATAATGATTTTGTTATTCCGCCATCATCAGTCTCTTAACGGCTGTGGGTGGAGCAGAGCTCTGGGTGATGTTGTTAACCTGTTAAATGTCACTGTCAATCTTTGCCAGCAGCATTTACAGCATGCGGCCAGTCGGTCACTCTTTTCTAAGCACCCATTGCAACCACTACAGTGCAATCCTGGGATGATGATGGTTTGCCATGACAGCTGGGGGTCCGCTGAAGATACTCGTGACGTTGTTCCTGTGAAGCTGGTTTTCAAATGCGAAGGAGATGGTGATTTTTACTATAAACTGCTATACTTTGGTATTGCTGTGTATAATGTAAGCGATCGGACAATCGCAGGATCAAGTTCCCTGAGGAGCAACAAAATACAGTTAAAGAGAACCTGTCAGCACGATATGGCATGTTAAAGTAAAGGCATGGCCATAATGACGCTGTAAGGCCATGTTCACATGCTCAGTGTTCGGTCAGTATTTTACCTCAGTATTTGTTCCTCTCCTGGTTTTGTCTTACAATCAGAGGAAAAGTATAATAGAAACACGTGCACCACTATTTCACCCACTCCTGGTTTTGGCTTACAAATACTGATGTAAAATGCTGACCAAATACTGAACGTGTGAACGTGGCCTTATACAGATTGATTAGATACCTTTAGTGAAGAAATCCACATCCTGGTTGTTCTTTAATCAGGAAAGTTTGGGGCGTGACTGTGGTTAGGGTGTTCGGCTCCTGCCCCGCCGCCTGCCTCTGGTGTATCTGCCTCCTGTTTGAAAGCTTGCATCGGCACCATGCTCGCTGCAGGCGGCGCTTGCTCAGATTGACCTCTCAGTGGTCTTCAATAATATGGCACTGGAGACAGCACCTGCCCAGATTGACCTCTCAGTGGTCTTCAATAATATGGCACTGGAGACAGCACCTGCCCAGATTGACCTCTCGGCGGTCTTTGGTAAAACGGCGTCAGAGGCAGCATATACGTAAATTGAGATCTCGGTTCGTCATTGAACAGGTGAATTTGAATTTTGTCTGATCTACTCATCTCTAGCCACTGGCCTACCAATACAACATGGCTAAATAAAAAAAGCATGAATGGGTTAAAAAAACCCCACTGATTTCCCGCTGCTTATATTCCCATGCTGTTAAGTCCTGAATCGTTTCTACTTCCTTTTGCTTTGATGATGTCCTAATAAAGAAACATGCGATGTCTGCAGTCAACCACTGGCTGATGTAGGCCACCACTGCTGCCATTGACCGGTGAACATTCATTTCCTGTGTCTTGAGTGGGAACAGGAAGTAGGGACCCACGAGGGACCAGGGAAGCTTAAAAAAGCACTCCTCCTCCCATCAAAGTTTTTATCTCTTTAATATGTTGCAATTATCATATTAAACAGCATTGTGTACTTACAATTGCTCATTTTGCCTTTCTACCCAGGTAATTCTTCTCTCTTCCCTCCTCTATGTAGAAACAGGATGTCTCTTGTCCCTGCATCAATCATCCCTCTCTTCAATTCCTGACCCAGCTATTCTCCCCTTCCCCTACCAGGGACTTTTGCAGTGATGACTCATGCAGGGAAAAGAGACCTCCTGTTTCTACATAGAGCTTAGAAGGATTCAGCTAGTGATTAATTAATCACTTGATGTCATAGACCTAATGGAAAAGAGAAGAATTAGCTGGGTAGAAAGGCAAAATGAGCAATTGTAAGTACACAGTGCTGTATAATATGATGACTGCAATATATTAAGAGGATAAAAACTTTGATGGGAGGAGGAGGAGGAGTGCTTCTTTAAAAATAGTTCTTTGTACAATAGTCAGCCGCATCCTTTCCATTTTCTTCAGCTTCCACTTAAACATCATCCCAAGTGGGTAGTAATCTGTTTTTGTATCTGATAACCAATTTCCACTCTATTTTTCAGCTCTATGATTTTTTTTTTATATTTCACACCTTTTTTTTGTAGGTGCGAGAAGGAACATGAAAAAACCATCTGTCTAAAAGATCCTGTTCTAGCCACTAATGACTTGATGTGACTTTTCATACAAAGCCGATAGGAGAAAATACAATTTCAGCCTTGACCGATACACAATTCTGATCACACTGAAGTGCACAGCGGTTTGCCTGCAGTGTATCAATTATTTCATACATTTCCTCCCTGCTACAATTTGGATTTAATTTCCTATGGCTGGGTTTATACAAATGAAAATGTGCAGGTGGCTGTCCGATAAATACTATGTTCTGGACAATAGGCCATTTATCATGGAAATGCGAGATCTCGCCCTGGAAATGAGACATTTTGATAAAACAATGTCGCTTCACCTGATGTACTGTCATTTCAAGAGGGGGGTTAAATAATTCACAATATGGAGATGTCATCTTGAATGCAGACATAATCTATTCATATGATTAGACACAATCGCCTGTCCTGTCCTGCAAGCGCTGTCCCCGCATTACTGGGAAAATCTGCTTTGAGATAATGGATTCCAGAAATATCCAATCAAAGTCCAATAATTGGTGGTAGGCATGCAGGGTTCTGGATGATCTATTCATGTATATGTGAGCGGTATCGGCACAAAACCACTAATTATTTTAGATTTTGTCTTTGCCAGGGAAGTGTGACATTATTGCAATCAATTCTGGTTTGTAATTGCACAATCAACCTGTTTATAATTAGATTATTCTACCGCTAATTGTTCTTTTCAATGTAACTCATTACTCTGAGGATTATAAATTGTTAGAGTTATTGACTCAGACGTAATTAAAGGAACAATCCAGGCAAAACTGAAAGGCTCTGTCAAGCCTGTAGCTGGGCTTGAGGGTGCAGTGCATGATACAGGAGATTAAAGGGCACTCAAGATAGAATCCCAGAGTCAGGAGGCACGGACTCCTCAGGCCTGGTGTTAAGTAGAACTAAGTATCAGTTTTGCCTGCAGTGCTCCTTTACATGGTTCCTGCTGTTCGATAAACTCCGGCCCCTCTGATGACCAATGCATTGAAAATTGCAAAGTTTTTTACTTACCTGTAATTATGCTTTGAGCCTAAAAAAATCACTCAAAAGTGCCAGCCACTAGGTGCCTCCCTGCTTTCTGACTTATTGTCCACTGTATCTTATCAAGTGCAATCTGTCTGAGTAGCAGATACTCTGAGATGGATTATAGAAAGTGTGGGCAGGGATTTGTCTCTCTACAGGAAGTGTGGGCGTGGCTTTATATCACTACAGGAAGTGTGGGTGGGGCTTTGTCTATCTACAGGAAGTGTGGGTGGGGCTTTGTCTCTCTACAGGAAGTGTGGGTGTAGCACCCCGAGGGCTCGGCTGCTACAGGGGTATTGCACCTCGAACCAGAGGTGTGGTATTCCACTCCCGGGTAAGGATGGAGTGTGGACTAGAACTCAGTTAGCTGCATGCACCACATACATCCCATTTCCGGGGGACAGATCAACGGTACTCCCACCAGATAGATGTGCAGGTACGACAGCGTCTGTCCCTGGCTGGAGTGGGAGGGGGGGAGGAATATCCCAGTGGTGCAGGAGCAGAGAGGGGAGGGACTCTGGGCATAGGAAGGAGCCCATTGGTGGCTAGTCACCTGGGCTCTGGTGTCAGAGGGAGTATAAAAGGTGGGCACCATCTTAGGAGTTCAGTCAGACAGAAGAAGAGGAGAAGAGTAGTGACAGGGAGCAGCAGCCCTGTCTGGGTGCTGCTCCTGAAGGGAGCAAGAGAGAGAAAGACAAGAGGAAAGGAACAAGGAACAAGGAAGGAATGGAACCTGGAGAAAGGCCCAGAGACATGAAGGAAGAGGGAACCCGAACACGCTAGGAGTCAGCGGGTGAAGGGTTGGCAGATCAGGGTACCGGATCCCGAACTGGTGGAGGCCACTTATCCTCAGCCAGGAACCGGAGGTCGTGGCCACGTCTTGGCGCGACCACTCACTACACTCACCACGAAGGCATGCCACATAGGGTCAGGGAAACCGGAGATAGGTTTCGCCACCAGAAGGCCCGAGGAAGCTGGACATGGGTGGGTCCCTAGTGGGGACGGCCAGAGAAAGGAACGGAGAAAGGAGTTCAATGTCACACTCTGGAACTGCCTGGGGGTTGATCGAGCCCCGTACCTGGTGGACGCAGCACGGCTCGGGTCGTCATCACCTGCAGGACTGACACTGATAACATCTGTGAGTAAAGCATTGAAAACTGCAATCAGTCTCTGTGTTCCATCGCACTACCAGCACTAAAGGTACCGGGACGCCCTTTCTATCACTCCCTTCACCCGCACCAGCTGCCCTGAGGCCATACCTCTCCCGTTGGGGGTTATACCACCATTGCTGCACACATACCACTGGCCTCAGCGGACTGTTCTGCAGCGGCGGCCTTGCGACCGCAAATCAACGGGTGGCGTAGTCGACACTTAAACAACATCTACAAAGACTGCCACACACTTAGTTTGACCACCTTGGGCACGGACCGGGTCCCCGCCACTCGGAGACTACTACCCCCATCGGATCCGGCTCCGGGTATTCCCCCGCGCACACGTGCGCCGCACTACAGCACTGGCCCAGGGGGCGCGTCAACTTTGGCGTAGTCGGCAGGATCTCGTGCCCGTAACCACCGGGTACTGCGTGCCTGAAAAAGAGACTTTTTACTTACCTGTGGTGAAGTTTCCCGCCGTCCGGAGTCGTTTCCCGCCATCCGGAGCCGATTCCCGCCATCCGACACCATCTTCTGCCTTCTTCCCGCCATCCGTGGAGTTTTCCCGCCATTGGGCGCCATCTTGAGGACGCCGCGCGGGAAGAAGAGGGGTGTGGACTCCGAAAGCCCGCGAGAACTGAAGCCCCGCCTCACGTCCGGACGTTGCGTAAGGTCCTGGAAGGAGCCCAGTGACGCCGACGTCACAGGAGCGCGACGGAAGGTCCTCAACCCTGACGATCCACTGCGGAGCCGCGGCCTACGGAAGAGGATCATCGCAAGGTAGGCCACGGTCCACTAGGGGGGAGGAGGATGTCGGATACGGAGGAGAGCTTCACCGCCACAGCCGCCATACCAGATTGCAGAGCTGCTAGCGGTGCTCCAGAAGGAAGAACCGGAGTACGCGCAGGCCGCGCTGGAAGAGCTGAACAGGAGGATGATCTGGGCGCAACGAGACGTGCTCGCCGGGTGGAAGGAGGAGTTGACCCGGCGCACGCTGACCTGCCAACCGGAGGTGCAGCCACCATCCAGCACCGCGTCGATCCCGAGAGGCAGCAGAAGCAGACCGGAGGCCGGGGACGACGCCGCGGGGGAGGCCGCAACGACAAGTAAGGGGAACGCCGTTACTCCGGGCCCTGAGGCCGCGGACCTGCCCCTACCTCCCGCCGCGGGACCCGAAGCTCTGGGTGCCGCACCGCCCACCGTACCTCCACCACCAGTAGTCAGCCCTCCAGCAGCAAGCTCTGCAGCAGAGCCTCGCCCTGAACCATGCTCCCCAACACCGGGCACGATCAGAAAGTCACCGGCCTGGTTAAAAGGCCGAGTGCCCGCGGGCGCTGCACCCCAGCCGGGGCCCCCAGTCGTGCCATCATTGGGGAAAGACCTGTATGAGCAGCACACCTGCCCGGATGGGACACCATTCGTCTGGCCGCCTGAGTACACCAACCCCCGCTCCAGGAAGAGTCATCCCGTAGGAGCAAGGGCCCCAGATGAACCGCTAATCCCAGCTCCGGAGCCCGTGGACCTCTCTTCACCCCGCTGGAGGACGCCCAATTCGAGGGGGACCCCACTGGAGAAGACCTGATGGGGTTCACTCAGGAGACCCGGGCGGGCGCCGCCCGGCGCTATGAGACCTGCCGCCAACAACTGGCAACGTTTGAGCGGGAGCGGAGAGAGAGGAAAGTGAAGGAGGAGTGGCTCCACATTAAAAACGTGGAGCAGAAGACAAGGACCCGCCAGGACCCCCCCCCGTACAGCTCACGGTCCCCGAGTCACCGGGACTGTTGTTAAGTTTCACATGGCATGTGGCTGGGGCATCATCTAAGACCCGAAGACCATAAGCCAGGTGTTTGTAAACAGGAGCGACGTAGAGTCCCACCTACCGGAGGGGCACAGTGGACGGGACCTGGTGCCTGGAGATACCGTCACCTATACCAGGCATAAGGGAGTGAAGGGGTGGTACGCCCTTCATGTCCACCGGGTCAAGGAAGAAGAGGAGCAATCGTACCAGGAGGAGGAGGAGAAAGAGGGCCCGGACGGGTCTGAACCTGAGGAAGAGAAAGGAGTGTGTGGAGGACACCGTAAATCGTAAACGGTAAAAGAGGAGATGTAAATAGTTACCCGATCGGGTATAAGGACTGTTGTGAGACTGTTTCCACAAAGAGTGTGGTCCCCATTGGGACAGAAAGAGAACTGTTGCCTATTTTTGCCCTAATCCCTAACCTGACCGAGGACTGAGAGCGGTCATCCCTTCCCTCTACCTGGCCGAAAACTGAGAGCGGCCAGATCCCAAGAACCCGAGAATTCAAGAATGTTTTATTTGAGAATGCCTTAATGTGAAATTTGATATGATGCCAAAGTTTTACATAGTGTTTTTGTAAAAGAGTTCCGGTGGCATTAGCCAGCTGTTGAGAAAACCTCCCATAAAGGGATGGATGAAAGTTGATGTGTTTTATGTGTACGTACACTTTAAAAATTGTTTTTACTCTATTTCAGCCCGAGGACGTGCTGTGGTTTACCAGGGGGGAATGTAGCACCCCGAGGGCTCGGCTGCTACAGGGGTATTGCACCTCGAACCAGAGGTGTGGTATTCCACTCCCGGGTAAGGATGGAGTGTGGACTAGAACTCAGTTAGCTGCATGCACCACATACATCCCATTTCCGGGGGACAGATCAACGGTACTCCCACCAGATAGATGTGCAGGTACGACAGCGTCTGTCCCTGGCTGGAGTGGGAGGGGGGGAGGAATATCCCAGTGGTGCAGGAGCAGAGAGGGGAGGGACTCTGGGCATAGGAAGGAGCCCATTGGTGGCTAGTCACCTGGGCTCGGGTGTCAGAGGGAGTATAAAAGGTGGGCACCATCTTAGGAGTTCAGTCAGACAGAAGAAGAGGAGAAGAGTAGTGACAGGGAGCAGCAGCCCTGTCTGGGTGCTGCTCCTGAAGGGAGCAAGAGAGAGAAAGACAAGAGGAAAGGAACAAGGAACAAGGAAGGAATGGAACCTGGAGAAAGGCCCAGAGACATGAAGGAAGAGGGAACCCGAACACGCTAGGAGTCAGCGGGTGAAGGGTTGGCAGATCAGGGTACCGGATCCCGAACTGGTGGAGGCCACTTATCCTCAGCCAGGAACCGGAGGTCGTGGCCACGTCTTGGCGCGACCACTCACTACACTCACCACGAAGGCATGCCACATAGGGTCAGGGAAACCGGAGATAGGTTTCGCCACCAGAAGGCCCGAGGAAGCTGGACATGGGTGGGTCCCTAGTGGGGACGGCCAGAGAAAGGAACGGAGAAAGGAGTTCAAGGTCACACTCTGGAACTGCCTGGGGGTTGGTCGAGCCCCGTACCTGGTGGACGCAGCACGGCTCGGGTCGTCATCACCTGCAGGACTGACACTGATAACATCTGTGAGTAAAGCATTGAAAACTGCAATCAGTCTCTGTGTTCCATCGCACTACCAGCACTAAAGGTACCGGGACGCCCTTTCTATCACTCCCTTCACCCGCACCAGCTGCCCTGAGGCCATACCTCTCCCGTTGGGGGTTATACCACCATTGCTGCACACATACCACCGGCCTCAGTGGACTGTTCTGCAGCGGCGGCCTTGCGACCACAAATCAACGGGTGGCGTAGTCGACACTTAAACAACATCTACAAAGACTGCCACACACTTAGTTTGACCACCCTGGGCACGGACCGGGTTCCCGCCACTCGGAGACTACTACCCCCATCGGATCCGGCTCCGGGTATTCTCCCCGCGCACACGTGCGCCGCACTACAGCACTGGCCCAGGGGGCGCGTCATGGGCGTGGCTTTATATCGCTAAAGGAAGTGGGTTCCGGTCTTGTCTCTTTATATGAAATGGTAGTGGCTTTGTCTGTCTGCAGTAAGTGGGGCATGGCTTTGTTTCTCTACAGGGAGAGTGGTAGGCCTATTTCTCTCTTAAGGAAGTTATGACATTTCTTTGTCTCTTTACAGGAAATAGGGGTGGGTCTTTGTCCCTCTAATGGTAGGGGAGCTGGTATTTATCTCTCTACAGGAAGTTGGGGTTGGTCTTTGTTTCCCTATAGGAAGTGGGGATGAGTCTTTGTCTCTCCACAGGAAGAGTGGGCAAGACTTTTTCTCTCTTCAGGAAAAGTGGGCAGGTCTTTGTCTCTTATCAGTAAGTTGGAGTGTGTTTTTGCCACTCTACAAGAAGAGTGAACTGGTCTTTGACTTTCTTCAGTAAGTTATGGCAGGTCTTTGTCTCTCAACAGGAAGTTGGGGTGGGTTTTTCTCTCTCCCTCCACGGGAGGTGGGTTAAGGCTTTGTTTCTCTACAAGAAGTGGAGAGGAGCTTTGTTTTTCTACAGAAAGTGGGTGCGGGGCTTTGTCTCTCTCTATATGAAATGGTGTGGCTTTGTCTCTCTGCAGTAAGTAGGGCCATGTTTTTGTTTCTCTAGAGGAAGAGTGGTAGGCCTATGTCTCTCTTAAGGAAGTTAGGATAGGTCTTTGTCTTGCTACAGGGAATTGGTATGGAAGGCAGGCATTTGTCTCTCTATAGAAAATTAGGGCAGATCCTTGTCTCTACATGAAGTGGGGATGGGTCTTTGTCTCTCAACAGTAAGTTGGGTTGGATCTTTGTCTCTCTACAGAAAAAGTGGGACGGTCTTTGTCGTTCTTCAGTACTTTAGGGCAGGTCTTTGTCTCTTATCAGGAAGTTGGGGTGGGTTTTCGTCTCTCTACAGGAAGCATGGTTGGGTTTTTGTCTCTCTACAATAATTGGGGGTGGGTGCCTGTTCTATCTGTTAAACTATATACAGGCATAATAAATGATGTGCTTTCAGGTTACAGCAGGCAAGTGACTTTGAAAACAATAAGATGCAAATGAGAACCCCAACTGGAATACTTTTGCTAGAAACCAATGGTGTTCAGCCAATATTTCTGGTGAGAGTTGTGGGTGGCCACTGCAAGGAAAATGTAGTATTAACCTGTTCTCTGCATGTGATGGCACATGTTTCGTGTGGGTAATGCGATGATGGGGTGCCAATGGTGTTGACATGGCAGCCAGAGGCCTAGTGAAGGCTCACGTGGTTGCAATTTTGGTACTCTTATTGCATGTCTTCATAAGTAATTGCTAACTTAAGCTAAATAAGATTTAAAAAATGATCACTTGAAAAAATATATATACAAAAAGTTCAAATCACCCCCCTATTCCTATTTGAAAAAATAATAAAAAAATTGCATATACAGTACAGACCAAAAGTTTGGACACACCTTCTCATTTAAAGCTTTTTCTGTATTTTCATGACTATGAAAATTGTACATTCACGCTGAAGGCATCAAAACTATGAATTAACACATTATATACTTAACAAAAAAAGTGTGAAACAACTGAAAATATGTCTTATATTCTAGGTTCTTCAAAGTAGCCACCTTTTGCTTTGATGACTGCTTTGCACACTCTTGGCATTCTCTTGATGAGCTTCAAGAGGTAGTCACCGGAAATGGTCTTCCAACAATCTTGAAGGAGTTCCCAGAGATGCTTAGCACTTGTTGGCCCTTTTGCCTTCACTCTGCGGTCCAGCTCACCTCAAACCATCTCGATTGGGTTCAGGTCTGGTGACTGTGGAGGCCAGGTCATCTGGCGTAGCACCCCATCACTCTCTTTCTTGGTCAAATAGCCCTTACACAGCATGGAGGTGTGTTTGGGGTCATTGTCCTGTTCAAAAATAAATGATGGTCCAACTAAATGCAAACCGGATGGAATAGCATGCCGCTGCAAGATGCTGTGGTAGCCATGCTGGTTCAGTATGCCTTCAATTTTGAATAAATCCCCAACAGTGTCACCAGCAAAGCACCCCCACACCATCACACTCCCTCCTCCATGCTTCACGGTGGGAACCAGGCATGTAGAGTCCATCCGTTCACCTTGGTGGTTGGAATCAAAGATCTCAAATTTGGACTCATCAGACCAAAGCACAGATTTCCACTGGTCTAATGTCCATTCCTTGTGTTCTTTAGCCCAAACAAGTGTCTTCTGCTTGTTGCCTGTCCTTAGCAGTGGTTTCCTAGCAGCTATTTTACCATGAAGGCCTGCTGCACAAAGTCTCCTCTTAACAGTTGTTGTAGAGATGTGTCTGCTGCTAGAACTCTGTGTGGCATTGACCAAGTCTCTAATCTGAGCTGCTGTTAACCTGCGATTTCTGAGGCTGGTGATTCGGATAAACTTATCCTCAGAAGCAGAGGTGACTCTTGGTCTTCCTTTCCTTGGGCAGTCCTCATGTGAGCCAGTTTCTTTGTAGCGCTTGATGGTTTTTGCAACTCCACTTGGGGACACTTTCAAAGTTTTCCCAATTTTTCGGACTGACTGACCTTCATTTCTTAAAGTAACGATGGCCACTTGTTTTTCTTTACTTAGCTGCTTTTTTCTTGCCATAATACAAATTCTAACAGTCTATTCAGTAGGACTATCAGCTGTGTATCCACCAGACTTCTGCACAACACAACTGATGGTCCCAACCCCATTGATAAGGCAAGAAATCCCACTTATTAAACCTGACAGGGCACACCTGTGAAGTGAAAACCATTTCCGGTGACTACCTCTTGAAGCTCATGAAGAGAATGCCAAGAGTGTGCAAAGCAGTCATCAAAGCAAAAGGTGGCTACTTTGAAGAACCTAGAATATAAGACATATTTTCAGTTGCTTCAAACTTTTTTGTTAAGTATATAATTCCACATGCTTTAATTCATAGTTTTGATGCCTTCAGTGTGAATGTACAATTTTCATAGTCATGAAAATACAGAAAAATCTTTAAATGAGAAGGTGTGTCCAAACTTTTGGTCTGTACTGTATGTTATTGCTTCATCCGTAAAGTCTGATATTTTGAAATCCAAAATTATTTATCCCTTACACTGAATGTGATAAAAAAATCCAGAACTGCTGTTTTTAGTCACCTAGTTTCCATCCCAAAAAAATGAATAAAAAAAAATTAGTTTTTTCCCTAAAAATGACATCAGTAAAAACTACAACTCGGCCTTCAAAACACAATCTCATTCAACAGAGAAAAAAAACAGTATGTATTTTGAAAGAAGTGAAGGAAAATACAAAATACAAACATAAAACTAACATTTTTTGCATTGAGAAGGGGTTAAAAAGCTCAACAAATTGGTGACCATAAAACACACATTCTGCATTTTCATGGGCTTTCTGCTATGGATCATTGAGGCTTGTTTCAAGCATCTGTCACGCACACGTGTAACGCATGTGGATCGTGGACAAACTGTGCCATGGGGCTGGGCTTTGCTAGGAGGGGTGTAGCTAAATGGCTACCTGGTTTTCACTGTAGCTCCTGATGGTAGTCAGCCTTGAGCTGCAGGTAGCCACCAGATACCACTTCTAGGCAGTTCCTTGTACTGGAGCTGCCTAGGGGTCAGGTTCGCTGACATGGACTGGACTCGGAGTCACATACAGGGCTAGATTTGGAACTTGTGCAGACAGTATGATTCGGAATCACCAGACTGGTGCAGCTTCAGGGTTCAGGTACCCCAGATGCAGCTTCAGGGTTCAGGTACCGCAAGAATGGCTTCAGGGTTCAGGTACCGCCAAGGTAGCTTCAGGGTTCAGGTACCGCTGGAGCGACTTCAGGGTTCAGGTACCGCCGGAGCGGCTTCAGGGTTCAGGTACCGCCAGAGCAGCTTCAGGGTTCAGGTACCGCTGGAGCAGCTTCAGCGTTCAGGTACCGCCGGAGCGGCTTTAGGGTTCAGGTACCGCCGGAGCAGCTTCAGGTTTCAGGTACGGCCGGAGCGGCTTCAGGGTTCAGTTACCGCTGGAGCTGCTTCAGGGTTCATGTACCGCCGGAGCGGCTTCAGGGTTCAGGTACCGCCGGAGCAGCTTCAGGTTTCAGGTACGGCCGGAGCGGCTTCAGGGTTCAGGTACCGCCGAGGGAGCTTCAGGGTTCAGTTACCGCTGGAGCAGCTTCAGGGTTCATGTACCGCCGGAGCGGCTTCAGGGTTCAGGTACCGCCAGAACAGCTTCAGGTTTCAGGTACGGCCGGAGCGGTTTCAGGGTTCAGGTACCGCCGAGGGAGCTTCAGGGTTCAGTTACCGCTGGAGCAGCTTCAGGGTTCATGTACCGCCGGAGCGGCTTCAGGGTTCAGGTACCGCCAGAGCGGCTTCAGGGTTCAGGTACCGCCAGAGCGGCTTCAGGGTTCAGGTACCGCCAGAGTGGCTTCAGGGTTCAGGTACCGCCAGAGCGGCTTCAGGGTTCAGGTACTGCCAGAGTGGCTTCAGGGTTCAGGTACCGACGGAAGTGGCTTCAGGGTAATGTACACACTATACAGGAATACGGGAACAGGTTCAGGATAAAAAACTAACTTCACTAGACCAGGACGGGGGATCTGGCAATATACAGTTGCACACAAAAGAGATGTAGGGAAACTATAGGGGTTGCTCAGGCACCTTTCATCTTGGGAGAGTGTCTTTTATACTAGATGCCTCCCAGCTATTAGCTGGGGGCATATTCAAGGTGAAGGCACTGCCCCTTTAAGAGCAGGGAAGCCCACGCACGGCAGTCAGTCTGATGTTTTCCACACATTCATTGACTTGAATGGGTGAGAGGTGTCTGATTTCAGAGTGATTGTCAGTGAATAAAATCAGTAATCAATACTCACCCCATTGAATAAAATTTGTCTGAGAGCTATCCGATAAAGAAATGGATAGCACTTGTCCGATGTATACTGCAGTGTGAACGAGATCTTAAAGTAATAAAGAACAACAATGGTCAATGAAATAAAATAAAAAATGATGGTACCTATAGGAAAGGTTAAAAATAATTTGACCATAGGGACATATAAAACTAAGGTGTGTCCTGTAATTGGCATCACAGATATCTACAAATTTGTAATCTGTCAGCCTTACTTTAATAAATGTGGCTATAAAATCTACATTGGAAAGTCTAACAGCTCTGTGAAATATTTTATTACTTTGTACGTTTTTGTATTATGCACTGTGCAGGTTGGAAAAAATATGTTGCTTTGTGAAAATCACCAAAATTGAGGAAACCTGCTTGTTGATGGTTTCCAGTAGCAAAATAAAATATATTTTAATACACATTTTTCAAACACACTTTCAATGAACTGAAAAAAAATATATATTTAATTTTGAATTTTTTTTCCCCAACAAGCATGAAATATAGTTATTTTATTCTCTGTGTTCAGCGAAGGTGTTTTTCTATCTTGAGATGGAGCTGAAGGAGCAGAGTTCATGGTATTTAAGCAAATTGCATTATGCATGAAGCTTGATTTGAAGAATTTATAGTAATGCGGTTTGTTAATTTTAGATGTTCCTTGCTGTGAGACTCATGCTGAACATCGCCTTTCTCTACATCTTCTTTTAGCATAAGTCACTGTAAGACACATATATGAATTACAATTTCCATCTGTTTCTAATTGGAAGCGGGAGGGGGATTCATATTATAGATCTGTATCATCGGGCACAAATTATCATTTATTTTCTACTGATTCACATTATTAGACAATCATCTAAATTAGATGTGTTATAACATTGTTTCATTCGCGCTCTGCTATATATGGAAATAGCATCTGCCATTTCGGTCGGTGATTAACTTTCCAATGAATTTGTAATCTACGGAAAAAAAATAATTGAAAAGATAATTTTCAGCCAACTTCGTGTTACCTGACAGGTTTTAAATTAGGGAGTCAAGATGAAAATGAGGGGTCAAGATGAAAATTAGGGGGTCAAGGCATAACTTGAAGATCCTATGCCCCAATGCATATTCTGTAACAAGGACCCAGCTACCATGAGCCATTTCTAGTACTGGTGTTTTATTATGTGTTTGGTGTCTTAGGGTTCAAATTTTGGGACCCCAAACAATCATGATAAAAAGGGTCCCAGTTATCCAGTTTTAATGGGGAGGTGCTGACACTCCATAGAAAGACAGCTGAGAGCTCTACTTGGCAACCGCCATCTGTCCTATGGACAATAAATGCGCACATTCACTGGTACAACTCCATTCTCATGGGGGACACAGTGTCCCCATTCTGATAAGGTGTGGAGTCCCCAACAAGCAGTGACTTATCACCTATCCTATGAATAATTGATAGGAAGCAAATGTGGGACATCCCCTTAAAAATGCGACAATTTTTTTACAATTTTTCAACACTATTACAGATGAGTGGATTGATTTGCAGGACTCTGGTCATTGGTACCTGGTGACTAGATGGGAGGCCCACAAACATCTCACCTTCCGGCATCTCCGGCTTAGCATTTGATCTGTCAAGATTGGTGCGATGTCATCTGTGTGATATGATGCACAGATGACGCATAATCAAAAGCCCTGCTGGGGACGCCAGAAAGTAAGAGGTTCACGGGCCTCCAGTTTAGCCGGCTGGTACCAATGACCTGGATCTACTCATTTTTAATCACTATTGACCCTATTATATATTACATAGAGCTGGTTGTTTACTGTGGTTTTAGGATTTTTTTTTACTATTCTTGTAAGGGTGTCTGTCAGAATAAAATGTATGTTCAATCCAAGCACAGGCACTTGGTGCACTCTTAGTGTGGCCGAGCAGATCTGTGCAACTTCCCATCTACTTATTTTCCTTCTTTCTCGACCCTCCTCTTCCTTGTTTGTCAGACCTGGATTTAAAGAAATCAGAGGAGGGAGGAGATAGATGTAAATCAAGTAGGTGTCAAACTGTACTGAACTGCTCAGCCACTTCAAGGGTGCACTGAGTGCCTGTGCTTGGTTTGAACAGTAATTTTGTGCTCACAGACATGCTTCTTTTTCAGGAGCGCACTGTTCCTCTGCCTCTTAAATTCCTGCTTGTTGGGGAACGGTGCCGTCCTTATAATTGACATTTCGAACCCGCGACATGGATGAGCAGAGCCAGCTTTGCCTCTGCAGATTCAGAAGAGTGCAGAGCCACTGAGGTTGGCCAGATCACAGGATCTTTTGTATATAGTACAGCTCTTGCAAGTTCTATATAAAGAGTTTGCAAGCTCTGCTTTCGTTCCTTAGAAGACAAGCCACTGCTGATAGACTACAGAGGTGGCCGGTAATCTAGGCAGTGAACTGTACACAACTAAAAATACCTCACTTCTTGTGAACAGAAGATTTTTATTACAAGGTAAATTGTAAGTTGCTTGTTTTTACAAGTATTTTTCAATTTTAACAATTTAAGAAGATAAGAAAAGTTCTTTTAACTTTTAACCCAGTGGGATGGATTGTGCTGTTCAGGTGAGATATTACATTTATGCATTGTACCTGAATGAGAGCACTGCCTTATGATTGTCTAACAATTCACCAGTAGTGTTGAGCATTCCGATACTGTAATATCGGGTATCGGCCGATATTCGCGGTATCGGAGTTCCGATACTGAGTTCCGATATTTTTACAATATCGAATACCGGAATCGGAAGTTTCCATAATGCCTGCGCTCTCCAGTGTCTCTGAAGGATGACAAGCTGGATGGCAGCGCTCAGCTGCGATCCAGCCTGTCATCAGAATGCCATCCCAGAATTCTCCTGATTGTTTAAAAGCCGGCGGGCTGTAAAAAGCCGGCGGACGATAAAAAGCCGGCGGCTTTTAAACAATCACACAGCCCCATACTGCTTCCCCGCAGCCTACCACCCCGATCCTCCGCTCCCCTCGCCACCTCCCATCCCGATCGTAAGTTAGGACCGGGCGGGGAGCGCAGCACCAGGGAACGGGGAGCGAAGGACCTGGGCGGGGAAGCCGGCAGTGAAAAGACTTCACCGCGGGCTTTCCCGTTCTGTCCTGTGCTCTCCCGCCGGTTATTTCAAATGAACAGCTGAGGTATCAGCTGATGCCGATCAGTTGTTCATTTGAAGTAGCCGCGGTGCCCTCAGAGGGTTCATGTGAGTTCATGCTTGACTGCATTGCATGAACTCACATGAACTTTCCCACGGCCACACAGGTCAGCCTCACCTCCCAGACCATCAGACCGGTCATGATTGGTGTGTGCGCAATGTGTGCGCACAGGCAGACATAGGCCGATGTGACACTACTACTCCCATCGGCCTATGTCTGTCCCCCGTCCACTCGTGCCAGCAGGATCAGCCTGATCCTGCTATTTAAATTGCCCTTTAAACTGGCCCATATGTTATTTTGTCCCCCATAGTTTTCTATTTTTGCCACTATACATGTTTTATTTAGGCCCCCATATTTTTTTTGGGGGGTTGTTGGTCCCCAATAAATTTTAAATACATTTCATTGGTGGCCAGTGGTTACCTAAAATAAATTAGTTTATACATTACCTGTCCCCGCCGATCGCCACCTAAAATAAAGTAAAAAATAAAAAAAAACACCTATACTCACCTAGACACCTAATTCCCCGAAGTCATCGATCTCCTGTAATAAAATATAAAATAATAAAGCACAACCTTATCCTTACCCCTCCGTAGTAGTCCACAAGTGTCCCACGAAGATCTCCAGTTTAGAGCTGCCACATAGAATGTGACCGCTCTAAACCGCCGCTAGAATGACGGGGCCGTAAAGCTGCCCCGTCATTGCATGAGCGGGTTCACCGGAGTTCAGGCAGAGCTGCTCCGGTCAGTTCCTTTACGGCCCTGCTGTACCGTGAGAAATTCCCACGGTACAGCAGTGCCATAAAGTAGGTCTCCGGAGCTGCGCTGACTGAATGCACTCCGGTGACCTCAGTCAGTGGCTCCCGCTGCCGGGAGCGGACGTGTTCCCGGCAGCGTGAGCTTACAGCAGCCATGCACAGCTGTCACCATCTCCAGATGTGACAGCAGTGCATGGGAGATCAGCGCAGAAACGTGGACAGGTAACTATTTTTTTTTTTGTAAACTAAGAATTAAATAAAATGGTGTGTTTTATTTCAAATAAATTATTTTTTTCTGGGTGTAGTGTGTGTTTTTTCTTTTTAACACTTTGTAGGTTAGTAATGGGGGTGTCTTATAGACGCCCATCATTACTAACCTGGGCTTCATGGCAGCTGGCGCTGACATGAACCCCACCACTGTTACCCCACTGCCACCGCTACAGGGCAGTGGGAAGAGCGAGGCTAAGTGCCAGAATTGGCGCATCCTGTGGATGCGCCATTTCTGGGGCGGCTGACGGCTGGTGTTTCTAGCCTGGGAGGGGGCCAATATTCATGGCACCCTTCCTGGGTTATTAATATCAGCCCCCAGCTGTCTGCCTAGCCTTTGCTATTAAAATAGGGGGGATCCCACGTCATTTTTTTGGGGGGGGTCCCCCATTTTAATAGCTAGTAAAGGCTAGGTATTCAGCTGGGGGTTGATATTAGTAGCCTGGGGAGCTCCGTGGGTATTACCCCCTTCCCAGGCTTCAAACATCTGCCCCAGCCGCCTGCTTAACCTCCGCTAGAGCCTAAAATTACGGGGAACCCCACGCCAATTTTTTTTTTTAATAAATCCTTTATTTTAACACTAAATGACAAGTACAGTAAGCAACACTGTCACTGTACTTCATATATATGTGACTGACATGTTTCTATCTATCTAATCTATGTGTGATGCTCTATTCTTTCTGTTATAAATTGTCGGGTACCAATGCTGAATTGCCGGCCGGCTTTTTTAAAGAGACGGTGCATGAAAACACTAATATTTTTTTAAATAAATCCTTTACACTAAATGACAAGTACAGTAACCAACACTGTCACTGTACTTCATATATATGTGACTGACATGTTTCTATCTAATCTGTGTGTGATGCTCTATTCTTTCTGTTCTAAATTGTCGGGTACCGGTGTATGCCGTACGCCGCTGCTGAATTGCCGGCTTTTCATGTTTCACTGTGAGCACTGTCCCCATCGATTTGGGCAACCACCTCCCCCAATACATTCTACATTATTGTTAGTTGTTTTCCTTCATGTAGAATTAACCTACAAGGAAAGAAAGGGTTTATTTTCATTCCGATATTTGTGTCCCATTGACTTGCATTGGTTTCCGGTATCGGAATCGGCGATATCCGATACTTTTTGGGTATCGGCCTGATCCAATCCGATCCGATATTTCCTGATATCGGAAGGTATCGCTCAACACTATTTATCAGTAATCGTGAGCTACGGCGGTAATTAGCTCAGTCCTTATTGCGAAATCTAATGGACAGTAGAAAACTGTTTTTAAGATGGTGTTGAGATTGGCAGTGTGTCAATGTAATAGGGATATAAGTACAATCATTGAGACAGAGGCGGACATACCATTGGTGCAAACTGTGCAGTTGCACAGGGGCCCAAAAGGTAAAGGGGCCCACTTAAACCTCCAAAGCTGCAAGCAGGCTGCATTATGATGAACTATTGGACTGCAAAGGGCCCATATACTGTTCTTGCACATTGGCTGTCTTCTATCTGTGTTTTCTATGCATTGAGGCCTGAGTGTGGCTTCTGTGACATGCAGAAGTAGTGCTGTTGCAGAGTGTGACATGCAGAAGTAGTGCTGTTGCTTTAAAAGCATTCAGCAACTATTAGAAGTAACACAAGCACAGGAGACAGGAAGTGTTGTGCTCCAGAAGCATCCAGCAAGTAGAGCGGTTAACACAGTCACAGGAGAAGGGGAGTGTTTTAGCAGAGCCCCAGGGGGATTGTGGGGAAGTTGTGTACTGTCTGGCTAGAGCCGAAGAGAAAGGTGGCTTATGATCTGTGTCTTACAGAAGGCAAGGGAACAGAATTCAGGTCAGGAGGGAAGCTAAACAAAGGTCAGTTAGACTCCCAGAGCTAACAATGTGGAGTATTATCGGCCAGGAAGATAAGGACTGGAAGGAAGCCTGTCATAGAGATCATCTCCCTCACCACACCCTTCCCCCCTCCATCTCCATGCAGGATAAAGAATGCTGTGTACTATTGAGTCCTTGTGAAGGAAAAGCCTGTGATTGTGTATGTATTAAAACTGTGCTGTACTGTGCTACCGGATAATAGACTGTGTACTGCTGTGCTGCAAAAGAGACTGTACTGTTATTACTGCAGCCTGTTGCTCAAAGAGACATTTGCATTGCACTGGCCGTGCCTCATTAAATGTTACTGTTCTACCGTTTATGAAGACTCTTGTCAGATGTGTCTGGTCAGCAACTGAATCTATCGTGTGCCTGAGAGAAGCTGCAGCCTATGGCCGCCCTGAGTAACGGTTCCCTCAGGATTCCAACGAATTCATGTAACCGGTCTCGCCCCTATCTGAACTTAGGCGGCGTGCATGTAACACTTCTGTAAGAGAAGTAGTTGAATGGGTAATGTGGTTATATGCTGAGGAAGAAGTATGTCAACTTCGAATCGTGTCGATAAATAAACAATCTTTACAGTCTGTTTATCCTGGATCTTATAACCACCCAAAAGCAGCACGGAAAATCCACAAATTTTTCCTGCATCCACTGAACCAGTCGGATGACTCGTGGATCTGCAGCAGTATTTATAGCAGCTGTATACCTTTGCCTTCAAACTGTTGTATACACACAACTTTATCAGGTTAGCATAACTTTTTAAAAATTAACCAATTTTATACCGTTTTTTGCTCTCTTGCTCCTGTAATACATCCCTATCCTTTGCTGATCCAGCCTAAAAGTTCCAGCAGTCTTCAAAGTCTACAAACATCCCGCAGATGACCGCTGCAGATAAGCAGTGGCCATAGCAGTCATGTGCGGTACTATTTGCACCATGGCTCAGTATTGAATAGTGATCCTATTAACATATTGCATGTAAACATTGCAGCCACTGATTGACTACAGCGGTCACATACTGGTCATGTCCAACAAAAACTTGGACATCTACTGTAGCCTCTGTGCTGCATCCATGGGGGATGGGAGAGGTACTGTCACTTTATTACTTTATAATATTTTTTGCTGTTTTAATTGGTTTCAAAGAACTGGATAATCCCTTTAAGAAGGAGAGTAACATGTCCAGTGTACTGGGAGGACACAAGATTAAATGTAGTCCTCCCTCTATAAGGGTTGCTCTGGCTGAAGTGTTCTGCTACAATCAGTGACATGGGTTCCTTTGGGTGTCTGTGTTGTTATTCCCTTCAGATGTTTCCCACTCAGGCCGCAGACCCTCAAATGGCACAGGAACCCCAGACGCAATAGCTAGGAAGAATGCAGTCCATTTTATAAAATAATATGAACTTTACTGTTTGAACTGGTATAACATACAGTATATACAGTAGGCATACAAAACTTGTTTTTCACATCTTCTGTTTTACGACACATCACTTGTTAGCAGCAACAATTCAGCAATACTGTATAGGTAACTTGAATACCCCATTCTTTCTCTCTGTCTTTCTCTGACCACAGCTCTCTTGTGTGTGGTACACATGCTCCAGCCTGGCAAGTCCATTATTTCTTGACTTAGACTCCCAGGTCCGGCCTACACATTGCCTCTTCAGTCCCAGTTTGCCTGTGCTGTCTCAGGGTTACCCACAACTCATGGCTTCATTTCCTTGGGCTTCTGATCTTACCCACTGCAGCAGAGCTCTCCTTCCTTGTCTGTTCCACTTCCCAGGGTCCAGAATGTTCTCTATATTAAGATCCAGACTGTACATTTGTTCAGTGCAGTTACAGGGCTTGCTACCTCAGAAAATCTTCTCTTTTCACACACACACACAGTATGTGGCTTAGTCTTTCACCATACCAATGACTGGCTTCACTCTTTTTTATTTACTGTATATATTTTCCACTATAACTGAGGCATCTCTAGGAGCCCCAGTTACATGGAAAATATCCAGTAATAAGTCACTAGCAGAGCTGAACTGGGTGAACTTGGACACAGCAACTTTGCATCATGCAGACACCCAGTGATCTCTGTGATAGAGGCCTCACCTGGCCGAAGTTTTTGTTCAGTATACGGCACTCACTAAGCGCTTTGTGGCTGCAAAAGAGACAGTGGTAATAAACCAGTTCTGTCTTCTCCGGGGACACTGCAACATGTACAATGGTGAGCAATATGAGCTCAGCAAGTCAGTGCTCATGCTGTGGAGCGCTACACTGATGATGACAGGGCAGGACACACTTAGTTCACCGTTCTGCATAGCGGGACAGAGACCCAAATTCGGGACTGTCCCACTGGGACTGGGATGGTTGGGAGCTATTTGTTTGGCTTTTGAGGAGGTGTAGCACAGGAGTATTGGGGCCCAACCAAACAAATCCTGGGCAATTCAAGCAGTTTTTCCTTCCTCCATACTTTTCTTGGATGGGGGTTATGGTGCCACCATTAGTTGGCTCCTGGGTGGCATGGTGTCTCTCCCATGTAAATGGTGGCAAGGGCTCTTTAGATGTCATCATGCTCGTGTCCTATTGATTGGACGACGCTATCGGAAGAACCCTGGTAGCAGCTGTAGCTATCACTCTTACCACTCCCGGGGTTGTGATGACACAGATTTTGTTCTTAATTATGCCAGACATACATTGCGTAGGCCAGGAGCAATATACCTTTATTTTTATGTTGACTTTTGAACTTGTGTTCTTCTTTGGTTGCACAACACAGACTATTGTTTGAATAGTCCTGAATGTTGAGCACTTGAGTTGATAATTGGTAATTGATAAATGGCTGTTACCTACGATGTATTGTCTGCCAGTTTTGCAATACAATGACTCAGGGCTGTTGAATAATGGATGTTTGCTAGATAAGTTAAATACCATTGTAGGGTGTTTGTCAATCAACATTAGGGGATGAGCTGTGGATACTCGAACATTGTGAATTAATATCATGATCCCTGACCCTTGACCTGTAAATGATGGCTTGAAAGGACAAATGTGAACTATAATAAGGGGATCTCTGCATCCACTTGCCCCCGTGTCTTCACAGGTGTGACTTGACATTTCGGGCCTGACTCTTGGTGCTCCTGGTGTTAGTACTCCAGTTCCCAGATCTTGCTAGGGTATCTCCCTGAGGATATCGAAATGTAGACTACTTCCTTTGATGCCTATGCCTCAATGTGCCGAACCATTCAGGGACTAGAGTAGAATTTCTGGCGTAAAAAATCTTTCCGGTGTAAAAATTACTTTTAATAAATTGGACAGGCTGGCATGTCTATGCCTCATCTTGATCTGGCTCCTACCCAGCTCCACCCATTTCAGCAGAGCTAATTCTAACTGCCATGAAAACGTAGAGTTGCAAAATTTTTCTGCAACTCAGCATTGCGCAAACATTTTTGCCATTTTTCAAAGCTTTTACATCACTTTTCTAGCGTAAAAGCTCATATCTCGGCCCCTTTGTCTTCTTATGTGGCCAAGAGACCTTTGGTTTGTCTAAAGAACTAGAGATCAGTGCCTGATACTTCTGCACCCCTATAATTTCCTTTGGTGGCTGCAAAAACTGTAGAAGTGGAAATTGTGAGAAAATTCTGAATTGCTACAAACTTTTGCAGATAAATAAGATGTTCGGTAGAGATGACAAGATTACCTATTCTTTGCCTGTTTCCTTCGAGATATGTGCACTCTGTAGATTTTTTATGTAATTTATTGTTATTATTATTTATTATTATAGCGCCATTTATTTTATGGCGCTTTACATGTGAAAAAGGGGTATAATACAAGAACAATTACAATAATCTTGAACACAATGTGACAGCGACTGGTACAGGAGGAGCGAGGACCTTGCCCGCGAGGGCTCACAATCTACAAGGGATGGGTGAGGATACAGTAGGTGACGGTAGAGCTGGTTGTGCAGCGGTATGGTGGAGCGGTGGTTACTGCAGGTTGTAGGCTTGTCGGAAGAGGTGGGTCTTTAGGTTCCTTTTGAAGGTTTCCATGGTAGGCGAGAGTCTGATACGTTTGGGTAGAGAGAAATCTTGTATGCGATTGTGGGAGGAGGAGATAAGAGGGGAGTAGAGAAGGAGATCTTGTGAGGATCAGAGGTTGCGTGCGGGTATGTAACGGGAGACTAGGTCAGAGATATATGGAGGAGACAGGTTGTGAATGGCTTTGTATGTCATGGTTAGGGTTTTGAACTGGAGTCTCTGAGCTATGGGGAGCCAGTGAAGAGATTGACAGAGAGGAGAGGCTGGGGAATAGCGGGGGGACAGGTTGATTAGTCGAGCAGCAGAGTTTAGGATAGATTGGAGGGGTGCAAGAGTGTTTGAGGGGAGGCCACAGAGCAGGAGGTTGCAGTAGTCAAGGCGGGAGATGATGAGGGCGTGCACTAGTGTTTTTGCAGATTCATGGTTGAGGAATGTGCGGATCCAGGAGATATTTTTGAGTTGGAGTCGGCAGGAAGTGGAAAGGGCTTGGATATGTGGTTTGAAGGAGAGTTCAGGGTCCAGGGTTACCCCAAGGCTGCGAGCTTGAGGGACTGGGGAGAGTGGGCAGCCATTGACGTTGATAGATAGGTCAGTTGGGGGGGTTGAATGAGATGGCGGAAAGATGATGAATTCTGTTTTGTCCATGTTAAGTTTTAGAAATCTGTCAGAGAAGAAGGATGAAATAGCAGACAGACATTGTGGGATTTTGGTTAGTAAGGAGGTGATATCGGGTCCAGAGAGGTAGATCTGTGTGTCATCAGCATAGAGGTGATAATGAAAGCCATGAGACTCTATGAGCTGTCCCAGGCCGAAGGTGTAGATGGAGAAGAGCAGCGGTCCTAGAACTGAACCTTGGGGGACACCGACAGATAGACAGAAATTTGTGCACTTTTGTCATCACTCCTCTTTTGTAAAGAGATGATAGGTGTCTTGGTTTACATTGTAGATCTACAGTGGGTACGGAAAGTATTCAGACCCTTTACATTTTTCACTCTTTGTTTCATTGCAGCCATTTAGTAAATTCCAAAAAGTTCATTTTTTTTCTCATTAAAGTACACTCTGCAACTCATCTTCACTGAAAAAAAACAGAAATGTAGTTGACGCGCCCCCTGGGCCGTGGGGTACCCGAAGCTGATGGTGTGTGCAGCAAGGTGATGTGACTCCCCACAGGAAGAGTGGAGCTTCAGGGCAGCGTGTGTGGATGATGGTGGTGATAGTGTCGGGATTAGTAATGACAACACGGAGTCGTTGCAGTGCAGTCCTAGGGTTTTTACTGGTGGCAATTATATAGGCCCCAACGGGAGTACTTGCTAGGGATGAGGGCCTGGTCAGTCTGGGAGCAATCCTAGAATCCTCCTGGCCAAGTGGAGTTGTAGGCCTGCCGTTCTGACTGTACTCTTTGGCTTTCCCGCTTATAGTCGTGTGGTAGCCCACATCCCTGAGTGAAACGTGCTGTGCTCACCCGTATGGCTGGCGACTCGGATCCCGTGTATTCCTCCCTCCGCTGTGGCGGCACTGATCCTCTCGTGTGGCTGAGCCTCCGGGCTTCTGATGGGCCAGGAGACCTACAATCTCCTGCTGTGCGGTTTCTGCTGCTGGATATACAATCCCCACAGCCTCGGACTCCGGTTTCCGGTTCTCTGTATGTACTCTGGCTAGGATGAGCTCTGCCAGCTCCAGTCCTCAGCTCCTTGCTCCTTCATGTCCTACTTGACTCCTCACTAGACTCTGACTCCAGACTAACCTAAGCCCGCCTCCAGACCCAGTTATAAAGGGCAGGGTCCTCCCCTTTCTGGTCTGGGGCAGGAGGTATTGCATGTAATGAGTTCCTGACCAGGAAACCCCTGTTTTGCTCCCAGACATGGTATTACTACCACTGTGGCAACCAGACCCTCTAGGGTGCCACACAGACATTTTTGCAAATTTATTAAAAAAGAAAAACTGAAATAACATGGTCATAAGTATTCAGATCCTTTGCTCAGTATTGAGTAGAAGCACCCTTTTGAGCTAGTACAGCCATGAGTCTTCTTGGGAATGATGCAACAAGTTTTTCACACCTGGATTTGGGCATCCTCTGCCATTCTTCCTAGCAGATCCTCTCCAGTTCCATCAGGTTGGATGGTGAATGTTGGTGGACAGCCATTTTCAGGTCTCTCCAGAGATGCTCAATTGGGTTTAGGTCAGGGCTCTGGCTGGGCCAGTCAAGAATGGTCACAGAGTTGTTCTGAAGTCACTCCTTTGTTATTTTAGCTGTGTGCTTAGGGTCATTGTCTTGTTGGAAGGTGAACCTTCGGCCAAGTCTGAGGTCCAGAGCACTCTGGAAGAGGTTTTCATCCAGGATATCTCTGTACTTGGCCACATTCATGTTTCCTTCAATTGCATCCAGTCGTCCTGTCCCTGCAGCTGAAAAACACCCCTATAACATGAGGCTGCCACCACCATGTTTCACTGTTGGGATTGTATTGGGCAGGTGATGAGCAGTGCCTCGTTTTCTCCCCACATACTGCTTAGAATTATCACCAAAAAGTTCTATCTTCATCTCACCAGACCAGAGAATCTTATTTCTCATAGTCTGGGAGTCCTTCATGTGTTTTTGAGCAAACTCTATGCGGGCTTTCATATGTCTTGCACTGAGAAGAGGCTTCTGTTGGGCCACTCTGCCATAAATGCCCGACTGGTGGAGGGCTGCAGTGATAGTTGATTTTGTGGAACTTTCTCCCATCTCCCTACTGCATCTCTGGAGCTCAGCCACAGTGATCTTGGGGTTCTTCTTTACCTCTCTCACCAAGGCTCTTCTCCCACGATTGCTCAGTTTGGCTGGACGGCCAGGTCTAGGAAGACTTCTGGTGGTCCCAAACTTCTTCCATTTAAGGATTATGGAGGCCACTGTGCTCTTAGGAACCTTGAGTAATGCAGAAATTATTTTGTAACCTTGGCCAGTCTCTGAGCTCCTTGGGCAGCTCCTTTGAGCTCATGATTCTCATTTGGTCTGACATGCACTGTGAGCTGTGAGGTCTTATATAGACTGGTGTGTGCCTTTCCAAATCAAGTCCTATCAGTTTAATTAAACACAGCTGGACTCCAATGAAGGAGTAGAACCATCTCAAGGAGGATCACAAGGAAATGGATAGCATGTGACTTAAATATGAGTGTCTGAGCAAAGGGTATGAATATTTATGACCATGTGATATTTCAGTTTTTCTTTTTTAATAAATTTGAAAAAATTTCTACATTTCTGTTTTTTTTCAGTCAAGATGGGGTGCAGAGTGTACTTTAATGAGAAAAAAAATGAACTTTTTAGAATTTACCAAATGGCTGAAATGAAAAAAAGAGTGAAAAATTTAAAAGGGTCTGAATAATTTCCGTAACCACTGTATTAAGTAAAAACAAACACGGCATTCCAAATTTCTGTTGGTACTAAATAGTCCATTGCATTGCTTAGTGGAAGCTTTTGTCTGATTTCAGAGATACAGTATGACAATAAGGCCACAGCCCAACTATCAGGATTTGGTCAGTATTCAGTCAGTATTTTTTTTCTCAGGAGTGGGAGCCAAAACCAGGAGTGGGTAATAAATGCAGAATTGGGGACTTGTTTCTATTATACCTTTTCTCTGATTGTTCCTCACCTGGTTTTGGCTCCCACTCCTGAGAAAAAATACTGACCGAATACTGACCAAATACTGATAGTGGCGCCGTGGCCTTAGATTCAGTGTTACCCATGTTATATACAGGCTCCAGTTACACAGTAATATACTTTGATCCAGGGTCAGACTGGGGTGCCAAGGGCCCACCAGTAACTTTAACAGTAACAGTAAGTACCCCACTTTTCAGCTACATGTAAATATGACTTTATCCTCATTCACATATTTCTATAGCAATAAAATGGTTAGATTGTTTAATAAAAAACAATATATCGGGCCCCATGTATTTTAGTGTCTGCGGGTTTTTTGGTTGTGCCTTGTTTTATTTGCAATTTTAACAATGTAACTTATTTGATTCATAGATCATGTAATTCCAATATAACTTGAAGGGGTCGCTTACACGAGCCTATACATCGGACGAGTGCTGTCCGATGTTTTATTGGGTAGCAATCTGACCAATGTTATTCTATGGGGCAGTGCTGATCAGCAATATTTTTCTCAAACCGATTCATGAGAAAACAACCGCAGAATGCTGCAAGTTGCTCTGCAAATCGGACTGCACTTAGATGACATCTAAGTGCAGTCTAATTTCCGCAGACTGACATCTTCTCCCCACCTGTGCTACAGTTTTCTTATCCAAGAGAATCAGATCACACTAAGCTGAACTCTGAGCAAACTCGGATCAGAGCTTGATCGGAGTGTCATTATTATCAGAATCGATCTGATTCTCTCGCATGAGAGAACATACGCTTATGTGACTGTAGCCTTAGAATCAGTGTTTTCTAATGACATAAAAACACAACAAATACCACCAGAAACGGAATATAAATTAAGGTTATGTTCCCACCATGTGTTATTGACACTGTGGATTTTTGCTGAAGCAAAAAATGCAGCGTCTTACAGTTCCAGCAAAGTGGATGGGATTTATAGAAATCTCCTACCCTCTGTTTTTTTTTACTTTACTCAGCGTCAACCGACCTGCGGAGCGGGTTTCAAATCCGCAGAATGTCAACTTCTCTTGCGGGTGCGCTGAATTTTATGTGCTGATTTTCCCCATAGACTTGCATTAGATGCAGATAATCCACATGTAAAAAGCACGCACGTTTTTAGTGCATTTCTGCTGCTAAAAGTGCATGTAATCCACACATGACGGCATCAATAAGGTTTTGTAAAAAACAAATTTCAAGAAGTAGCAAAAACAAAGCAGCTTTATTTAAAACATGACAAATTAAAGACACAAAAACCATGATAAAAATGCATGTAAAAAAACTCACTCAAAAACGCAATGAAAAAAATTGTAAGTAACTTAATTTTCCTAATAGGTGCAGAAATGCTATAGAAAATCTACAATATCAAAAACTCACCAAAAGCTCATCGTGGGAACGTAGCCTTGCACATCTATATTTTACAGTGGAAAAGAAAGTAATGAAAATCTATGGAAAAAAAACAGCACAAACAGACCAAGGAAAACATGGCTTACTGTATGTATTGCATTTCATATTTACCTATTCCCTCCGAGCAAACATCTGACTGCATGACAGAGATAGTGTTCTTAGGAGAGAAGAAGGGAGGAAGCAGCTGCCGGACACCTCTGATGGCAGCTCATCTCCCAGTTAAAGGGAACCTGTCATGTAAAATAATGCTATTAACCTGTAGATGTGGGGTTAATAGCGTTCTGACACCGTGCGGCACAGGCACTGAGAGCCCCGCTGCCAGGAGGAAATGAACTATATTCCTCCCGGCAGCGTTCGGGTGTCAGTCATGGGGCCGGTGCCGACATGACTTCAGACATCGCTCAGTGTATAGAGAGCAGCGGCTGTAACCGCACCCCGGCACTGATTGACAGCTGGCCCTAAAGCTAAGCCTGCAGTTAGTCAGTGCTGGGGATGGTTACAGCCACCGCTCTCTATATACAGAGTGGTGACTTAAACCATGTCGGCGCCACCCCCGTTACTGAAAGTTAATTTCCTCCTGGCAGCGGGGCTCTCAGTGCGAGTTCAGGGCAGGATCACAACGCTATTAACCTGCAGATTCACTCCATATCTGCAGGTTAGTAGCGTTATTTATAATGCAGGTTCCCTTTAACAAGCGGATTTTGCAGTTGAAATACTGTAAAACCTAGTTCCCTGTCTCCCTCCGACATATGCTGTTGGTGGGGAAGTTTGGAGGCCTCCATAGACATTTGGTTGGTGCTTCAAAAATCGCCCGATATACATCTAATGTACTTGGCCAACATAAAGTCCTCTTTGCCAAATAAAAATACACTAGGATGAGTCATGTCAAATGGTAGACCCTATTTCAAATATTCTATAGGTGCATAGGAACTTTAACTTACGCCAATACCCTCCACCTTGCAGCAGCATCGACATAAATATTGTGAGGTTAACAATAGTGTTGAGCCACCCCCGTAGTGTTCGAGTTCGGTTCGGTTCGTCGAACACCCGTATGTTCGCCGAACTGTTCGTCGAACTGTTCGTCGAACACCTTCTAACACCGTTAAAACCAATGGCAGGCAAACAAAAACATATAGAAACACATAGAAAACACATAGAAAACACTTCAAAGGTGTCCAAAAGCTGACAAACTGCTCAGAAGACACAACTAACACATGGAAAATTGACAAGTACATATAGTCATGCGAAAAGAAAAGAGGTGGAGGAGTAAAAGGAGGGGGAGACACAGATATAGGCATGTCATGCCCTTCTAAAATCAAGAAAGGCTGGAGTAAAAATCTAAAATCAGCCTACCAACACCCAGACGTCATGACAAGAAAATTAAAAAAAGAAATATCTTTAGGTAGAATTGCGGTTCCATTCAGAACACTTTCCTTACAAGACGTAGTGGTATCCCCGTTGTGAGTTGTGCCAAAAACGGAACCCAATACATTCGGACTAATCCACCATTTGTCATATCCAAGGGGCAGGTCAGTAAACGCAGGGGCGGAACTACCGCCCGTGCAGCTGGTTCATTGAACGGGGGCCCCGAGGGAGAGGGGGCCCCTCCAGCCTCCAGCAGGGCCGCCATCAGGGCATGACTGCCCTGACTCCAGTATGGGGCCCGGCCGGTAGGGGCCCCCTCGGAGCCCCCCCTCTTGTGCGTCTCTCTCCTCATGGGGCCCCCGGCCCCATGCTAAGCGCCGGGTCCGGGACATCTCAGCGCTGCGCTGCTCTGCTGCGGCAGCGCCTTTATGATTCCCCTGACTTCCGGTCATGTGACCGCGCCGTCACATGACCGGAAGTCAGGAGAACCTGGTGTCAGCGTTTTGGACGAGCGCCAGGATTCTGCAGGGATCGCATGGGGGTAAGTATAACAAGTTTTATTTTTTTTTTTAAATACAATTAACTAGGAGTGGGGGGAAATGGGAGATGCACATGGGGGGGAGGGGAATGGGAGATGCACATGGGGAGGAGGGGAATGAGAGATGCACATGGGGGGGGAAATGGGGGATGCACATGGGGGGGAATGGGAGATGCACATGGGGGATGCACATGGGGGGGGAAATGGGGGATGCACATGGGGGGGGAATGGGGGATGCACATGGGGGGGGGATGGGAGATGCACATGGGGGGGGGGATGGGGGATGCACATGGGGGGGGGATGGGGGATGCACATGGGGGGGGATGGGGGATGCACATGGGGGGGAATGGGAGATGCACATGGGGGGGAATGGGAGATGCACATGGGGGGGATGGGGGATGCACATGGGGGGGAATGGGAGATGCACATGGGGGGGAATGGGAGATGCACATGGGGGGGAGGGGGATGAGAGAGGTGCACATGTGGGGGAGGGGGATGAGAGAGGTGCACATGTGGGGGGATGAGAGATGCACATGGGGTGGGATGAGAGAGGGGCACATGTGGGGGAGGGGGATGAGAGATGTGCACATGGGGGGGATGAGAGCTGCACATGGGGGAATTGGGAGAAAATGAGCTGCACATGGGGGAATTGGGAGTAGGGGGATAATGAGCTGCACATAATGAATGTGGGGTGGGGGAGAGTAAATGATGATGGGGTGGGGAGAGCACGGACATGATATAATGAATTGGGGCAGGGGGTGCATGTAAATAATGAATGCAGGGAGCAGGAAGTATAGAGTAGGGGGCGTTGCGGATGCAGGAGTGTAACTGGTAACAAATTGGTGGAAAGAGTAGAGGTTCTAATTAAATTATATATTAAGTGCCTATTTACAGTTAATGGGGGCACCGTGGTGGATTACAATTTATATTTGGAATGGTGGGTTGCATAATAACTATATATTAATGGTGGGTGCACATCTGTATTCAGCTGCGTAATGTAGAAGTTGGGGAATGTGCTCTAGATAACTGTGTTATTTTATGCAGAGACGAGTCCTGGCTGGAAGACGTGATGGCGGTCTGTGCTGGATGAAGGAGAAAAGCGTAGCTGAAGGACTTCACCTAGAGACGTCACCAGTGAGTCAGTGTATTACATGTACACTTACACTATATACTATGTACCGGGCTCCTGTGTATAATGTCACTGGTGATCACTGTATTACCAGTACACTGACACTATATACAGAGCTCCTGTGTATAATGTCACTGGTGATCACTGTATTACCTGTACACTGACACTATATACAGAGCTCCTGTGTACAATGTCACTGGTGATCACTAGATTACCTGGACACTTAAATTATACATACCATGTATAGAGCTCCCGTGTATAATGACACTTATGGTAATATTAGTAATGTGGTGGTAATATTAGTAATGTGGTGGTAATATGTGGTCTGGTCATGGTGTGGCAGTTTTTCTTCCTTCTGTGTGGTATTATTCGGTCACTATGTTGTGGTAATATGTGGTCTGGTCATGGTGTGGCGGTATTCCCTGTATGTGGTATTATTGGTCATTTAAAAAAAAAAATGTATATGACACATTCCCTTAAAGAAAACGAAATAAAAATATATCTAAAAAGAGTATTGGATATTTTAAGAAAATTTTAATAGGTTAGAGTAGGGCCCGGCCAGAAGAGTTTACCTTATCGTGGTGGCGGCTTTAAAAATCTTTTGGCCAAAACAAAAGCTGCTGGCTATGTATGTGGCGCCGTCACATGGCCGAACGTCAGGAGAACCTGGTGGCAGCGACGTGGACGAGCGCCAGGATTCTGCAGGGATCGCATGGGGGTAAGTATAACAAGTTTTATTTTTTTTAAATACAATTAATTAACTAGGAGTGGGGGGAATCAGAGATGCACGGGGGGGATGAGATGCACGGGGGGGATGAGATGCACGGGGGGGATGAGATGCACGGGGGGGATGAGATGCACGGGGGGGATGAGATGCACGGGGGGATGAGATGCACGGGGGGGATGAGAGATGCACATGGGGGGGTGAGAGATGCACATGGGGGGGATGAGAGATGCACATTGGGGGGGGATGAGAGATGCACATGGGGGGGTGAGAGATGCACATGGGGGGGGTGAGAGATGCACATGGGGGGGATGAGAGATGCACATGGGGGGGATGAGACATGCACATGGGGGGGTTATGTTTACATAACTTTGTTGCCTTATGAACGGCAGGGGGGGGCCCCCAAAAATTTCTTGCACAGGGGCCCACTACAGTCTGTGTCCGCCCCTGAGTAAACGACAACATCGATGCGGAACCAAGTACAGTAGTATATACTGTACATCCTTTGACAAGGCAATCAGGCGGATCAAGAAGTTGGGAAGGGTCACCCTAATGGCCAAAGCAGACATTGATGCGGCGTTCCGGTTACTTACTACCTGTGCCTCTGAATAGTGTCCACCTATTGGGCTGCTTCTGGGAAGGAGCATACTATATAGATCGCTGTTTGCCCATGGGGTGCTCCAGATCCTGCTCACTATTTGAGGTGTTTAGTTGCTTCCTCAAATGGGTTGTAATGGACGTTTCTAAGGGGGCACATATTATCCATTACCTCGACAACTTCTTATGCCTGGGCCCAAAAGATTCGCCACAGTGTGAATACACGCAGTTGTCCACCTATGAGAAGGAGAGAGCTGGAGGGAGAGCGAACACCACAGAGCCGAGGGGTTAGATGGAGAACGGAAGGAGGAAAGAGGGCGAGGGAGGTAAGGGAGTTCAGTGGAAGGCCGACCTGAGCTCCCCCATGTTCCTGCTGGGCAGGGAACAGCCCTGGAAAGAAAAGCCGCTTGCGCATCCCTTTGAGGTTACGGGCGCGAGCGGGCAGAGGGACTACGCTGGAGTGCGAAGCCGACACGGCCAGTCCGTTCCTGCCCGTGCGACATCCGTGTCGCCGGGTTTGTGCCAGAGCCGCGGTGGACCCTGACGGCCAGCCCCTCTCTCCCAATACTGGTGCCTGTCCGCTGGTGGGGAGGAGTAACATCTGCAGAAGAAAGACCATCTTCCAGCCAAACTAAGATGTCTACTTCTTTTCGTGGACAATGTGATACGATCCCTTTCTTACGGACACGCCCATCGCTACAAATTCCAGATGAGGCACAAAACAGCAGGTGCTTCAACGGATATCAAGTGCTCCTTCAAGTGGGCTCTCCTCCACCTCAACTTCAACATCACAAATACTCCAGTCCTCAGAGGTGTCACCCCAATCGCACTTGCTTCCTCACAGCTCCCAAGTCTCCAGCTGCCCGTCTGAGTATGGGGTAACACAGATGGTTGAGTCTGCACAGCTGTTTATTCATACTATAGCCTGGGAAACGGAGGTCTGCTCCAGAGCTTCTGTTAATCCAGACGAGGAAATGATCTGCACTGATGCCCAGAATCTTTATGAGTCGGATCCAGGACCAGATGAAGAAGGTTCTGAGCATAATGTAGACCCTCATTCCCAAACTGTAACTCCTGTTGGTGGAGACAATGATGAAGACGATGATGAGACTCAAATACCTGATTGGAGCGACAACTTGACTTTTCGGTCAGGGCAGGAAGAGGCTGGCTCTGAGGACGACGGGTGTGAGAACACACAGGGTGATGATGATAAGGTTGGAGATCCCACTTACTGTCAACCCACAGTCAGCCAGTCGATGAGGTCAGCAGAGGAGGTGGAGGAGGATGTGACTAGCCCAGGGGATGGGGATGACTCAGTACCCGGGCCTTTGCCTGGCCTTTTGGATGTCGCGGTGGTCGGCTCCCGGGCCCGTACCCTGGGGTCACTCTTTAAAAGGGTGGATAATTGTTAATTTTATAAGAGTTTGTGACGCCACCTGTGGTATCTGGTGAGAAGCACCAGCGCTGCAGCACTCCACTGAGGCCGGTGATAAGGCAGCTCAATGGTATAGCTCCCCACAGGTGGAGCTAGGCCTCAGGGCAGCGTATGCAGGGGGAATGCAGGACAGGCGAGACCCAGCTGGGTCAGAGCAAGAAGGGGAACGGACACGGTAGTCACTTCAGTACCTTTTACTGGTGGAAATTCAGGCACATCCCGGAGCACTGTAGGGTGAAGGGTGCATATCAGGATCCTCCCCAATGAGCGGGTGTAGGGCCTCCTGTTTCTTGCCTCTGCTTAGTAAGTTTCTGACCTGCCTGGAGCTAGGCCTAACTTTGTCTCTGTCCTGCGCTGGCTGACCTTGTGGTAGGGCCTTGTCTTGGAGTTCACGCTCCCAGTATGCGGGGCCTAAGCGTCTCCTGGCTCTGTTACGTATCAGCACCTTAGCGATCCTGGGACTTGTAGTTCTCCAGGGATTCCGGTTATGCCTTACTGGGTCATAGAGATCCCGGTAAGCTCGGATCTGGTGTCCGGTAAATGATTTGGGGTGAGCTGGTTAAGCTCCTCTGCCCCCTATGTATTAACTCTCCACTCGCCTTTGGCCTACTCGGGCCCTCACTAGGCTATACACACTAACGGCAGCTTGCTGCGCTTCACCGATTTTATGGCGCCGGCACACCTTAAGCTCTAACTGGGCTCCCTGAATCTAGCTAGCAGGAGCCTCGTGCTCCACTGCTGAACTATTAACTGAGTTCTCTAGACTAGACTGAGCTCCACTGCAGACTGACCTCTCTTAGGCTTCTCTACTGCAGGAACTCTTCAGAGGAACTAAACTGCCTAGCTCCACCTTCCCTATTTATATCCCTAACGGGCTCCCTCTGTTGGTCTGAGGTGGAAGGTGGAGATGTGTGAATGTTTATGGGGGCCTCTTGTGGAGGATTCCATCAATGCACTCTTCTAGGATCTGTGATACCAAGCGCAGCTGGGCGTCACAGATGCTATTGACGACGAGGTTAGGTTGCGCCTTCCTGGACAGAGATGGAGTACTGGAAGCATGTCAACAACTGCATCCTCAAGCACAACTCTGCCTCTGACCACAAGTCGTGGTGGCTCTTCAGGTCACATGGGCTCTAAGCCTTGCATAGCCTGGGCATTTTTTCAGATCGATAAGGATGACACAACTCGTGTTATCTGTAACATTTGTCACCAAAAGCTAAGTAGAGGCCAAAAAATCCATAGTTTGAGTACTTCATGCATGAACCGTCACATGGATATGAAGCATAAGTTGCAGTGGGAAGCTCACTGTGCTACAATGCAGCCTAGCGGGCCGGGCCAACCACCGTCTGCCCCATCTTGTGCATCCGCGGCCTCTTCATCCTCTTTGACTGGGGGGACAGCAGTCACACATGTTTTTGGACGCAGACCTGCCACCTCTTTACCCGCAACAGCCAGTGTGATTGGCAGGTCATTATTTCATTTGGAAGTGGAAACACCAGCTGGTGTTGAGCGCTCTCCGACATCGAGAGCACCACCTTTGGATCAAGGCAACTTAACTTTTCCGCCTGCATTTTCCTCACAGACCGTCAGTTTGCCGGGGACACCCTACTCAACCCCGTCTAAGCACAACAGCCAGCCCTCGGTCCCTCAGATGTGGACAAGTAAAAGACCATTTCCTCCTAGCCATGAGAAAGCTAAGAGGTTGAATTTCACCATCTGCAAGCTGTTGGCTACAGAAATGCTGCCTTTCCGCCTGGTGGACACAGAGGATTTTCGAGACCTTATGTCCGTCTCAGTGCCCCAGTACCAGATGCCCAGTCGGCACTACTTCTCAAAGATAGGTGTGCCTGCGCTACACCAGCATGTCGCACACAACATCACCGCTTCTTTGAGAAACTCTGTGTGTGACAGGGTGCATTTCACCACAGACACTTGGACGAGTAGGCATGGACAGGGGCGTTACATGTCGCTGACTGGGCACTGGGTAACTATGGTGACAGCAGGACAAGGGGCTGCTGTCCAAGTCTTGCCGTCCCCACGAGTTGTACGTCAATCCTCTTTATCTAGAAGTTCCTCCAATGCTTCTGCCTCCTCAACCTCCTCTCGGTCCTCCACCTGCACCCAAAGCCGGTCTGGTAATGCCACCCGCTTTCTAACTGCGCAGAAGGAATCCTGCACACCTCCTTACTATGCTGGAAGCAGGGCTCAACGGCATCAGGCGGTGTTTACTTTGAAATGTCTGGGAAATGTGAGTCACACAGCTGAGGAGTTGTGGTCAGCTCTGGAGACCCAGTTTCATGAATGGTTGTCTCCACTGGACCTGAAACCAGGGAAGGCCGTGTGCGACAATGCTGCAAACCTGGGTGCGGCCCTTCGCCGGGGCAATGTCACACACGTGCCTTGCATGGCACACGTGTTGAACCTGGTTGTCCAGCAATTTTTAGCCCACTATCCCGGACTAGATGGCCTTCTGCAGAGGGCACGGTCGCTGTGTGCTCACTTCCGCCGTTCGCATCCCGCAGCTCATCGACTTACATCTCTACAGAAGTCGTTGGGCCTGCCAGTTCACCGGCTGATATGCGATGTGCCGACACAGTGGAATTCAACTCTGCACATGTTGCAGCGACTGTGGCAGCACCGACAAGCCCTGACATATAGCCTGGGCCAACGAGATCCAGAGGTGGGGCAAATCACGCTGCAGGAGTGGTCTCAGATCAGGGACCTATGAAGTTGACTCGCCCCCTGGGCCGTGGGGTACCAGGAGCCGGGCCGGTAGACACTGGGGGTTGTAGTCACTGTGGTGGTGACCCGGTCCGTGACCCAGGGCGGTCAATCCAAGGGTAATTTGTATATATGGGTTTTATAATGTCCGACTACGTCACCTGTGGAGTGCGGACAAAGGGGCCGCCGCTGTGGAACAGTCCTTTGAAGCTGGTGGTTTTGCAGCAATGGTATTATTACTCCCCACAGGAAGAGTGTAGCTTCAGGGCAGTGTGGGTGGATGATGGTGGTTGTAGTGCAGGGAGTCAGTAATGAACACAGAGTCCGTGTGATGCAGTCCCAAGATCTTTACTCACAGTTGTTGCAATCCAGATTACAGGTACCAGAGCAATCTCCCCCATCGTGCTGTGCGTACTCAGTGAGGGGCTCAGTCCACCCCCCAGATAGCTCCGGGGTACTTAGCAGGACCCCCTTCTGTGTGTCCTTTCTCTGACCTTCTCCCTGCACCTCACACCCAGTGACACTTCTATCCAGTATCCTCGGGCCTTGGCGGGCGACATGTGTTCCGTCCCCTGGGTCCTATGTGGCTACCTTCTTAGTGAGACTGGTGTGGACTTTGGCCTGCAGTACATGAAATGCTGCAGCCTCCGGTTTCTAGCTGAGCCTTGCTGTTTCTCCACTAGTTGGTAGCAGCGGGCATACGGGTGGCCTTCTGCACGGCCCGTACCACTAGGGTCCCTTCGGTTCCTGGAGCCTTCCTGCTCCCACTCCTCTCTTCTCTCCTTCAGTCCTGGGCCTCCCAGGGTAGGCCCGCCTCCGGAGCAGAGCTCATGCAGAGTGTAACAGGTCTGGGAGGTGGAACCTCTGAGCAACTAACAAGGGGGCGGTCCTTGTAAAGAAGCGGGTGGCTCCCAGGGAAGACGGGCAGGTAGTCACGGCAAGTGACAGGGACAGTCTCTGGGTAGAAGGGCAGGTAGTCACGGCAAGTGACAGGGACAGTCTCAGGGTAGAAGGGCAGGTAGCCACGGCAAGTGACAGGTACAGTCTCTGGGTACAAGGACAGCAGGCAGGTGGCTGGTGAGCGCTCCCAGGTGAGCGGGCGAGAGTCTCTGGACAGGCAGGTGGTCACGGCAAGTGACGGCAGAACCTCCAGGTAGACTAGCAGACAGGTAGCAGGTGGACGCTCCCAGGTGAGCGGGCAAGAGTCTCTGGACGGGCAGGTGGTCACGGCAAGTGACGGCAGAGCCTCCAGGTAGGCTAGCAGGCAGGTAGCAGGTGAGCGCTCCCAGGTGAGCGGGCAAGAGTCTCTGGACAGGCAGGTGGTCACGGCAAGTGACGGCAGAGCCTCCAGTTAGGCTAGCAGGCAGGTAGTAGGTGAGTGCTCCCAGGTGAGCGGGCAAGAGTCTCTGGACAGGCAGGTGGTCACGGCAAGTGACGGCAGAGCCTCCAGGTAGGCTAGCAGGCAGGTAACAGGTGAGCGCTCCCAGGTGAGCGGGCAGGCTGGTCCATAGACAGACTGACAGGTGTCGGAAGGCAGACCGTCGGACCGCAGGCTTGCAAGCAGGTAAGCGGATATCAGGCAGGTATCAAGCAGGAATCTGGCAGGTGACTGGCAGGTAACAGACAGGAATCTGGCAGGTGACTGGCAGGTAACAAGCAGGAATCTGGCAGGTGACTGGCAGGTAACTGGCAGTGGGACCTGAGGGCTGAAGCAGAGTGAAGGCTTTGCAACAACATTGCTTGGGCACCTCCATTTTGGAGGAGGTGCCTTATATATGGTGAAGTCCTCCGGCCATTGGCCGGGGACTCCTTAGGACGACGCGCGCGGCCCCTTTAAGAGAGGGGGAGCGCGCGCTCGCACCCTAAGCACCGTGGCCGGGAAGCAGCGCGCGCTGCCAGCAGAGCGGGAGGAAGACGCCGGGCACGGAGCGGAGAGGTGAGGGGAACAGCGTCCCTGCCTAGCAGGAGGCAGGGACGCCGACGCTACAGTACCCCCCCCTTTAGGCCCCCCCTTTTTTAGGCCAGAGAGAAATTTATCAAGGATGAGAGGGGCATGGATGTCCTCCCGGGGCTCCCACGTTCTCTCCTCAGGACCAAACCCCTTCCAATCTACCAGAAAAAAGGTCTTTCCTCTTACCCTTTTGGTGGCCAGAATGTTCTCTACCTCAAACTCATTCTCAGCGGAAACCGGAGCAGGGGGCGTACCTGTAGACTTGGAAAAAGAGTTAAGTACCACGGGTTTGAGGAGAGATACATGGAAGGAGTTAGGGATCCGTAAGTTGGCCGGGAGTTTCAATTTATAGGCCACCGGATTGATTTGTTTGATAACTTCCAGTGGGCCGATGAACCGAGGCCCTAACTTGTAGGAGGGAATCTTGAGCCGGACATACTTGGACGAGAGCCAGACTTTATCTCCAGGACGGAATTGTGGAGGATCCAGGCGTTTTTTGTCAGCGTGTTTTTTCATCCGCTCGGACGACTGAAGGAGTGCGGATCGGGTACTCTCCCAAATGGAGGAGAATTCGCTAATGAGAGATTCCACAGCCGGATTGTCCACCGAGGTCGAGACGGGAAATGGGATCTCAGGATGCTGACTGAAGACTACAAAAAACGGGGATTTGGAGGAAGATTCGCTCTCGTGATTATTGTAAGAGAATTCGGCCCATGGTAGGAGATCCACCCAGTCCGAATGGTGGGCATTAACGAAGTGCCGGAGGTAACTGGTCAGGATCTGATTGATCCGCTCCACTTGACCATTGGACTGTGGGTGGTAAGCGGAGGAGAAGTCCAGGGTGACGTCAAGCAGCTTACATGTGGCTCTCCAGAAGCGTGAGGTGAACTGAACCCCACGATCCGACACGATGTGGAGGGGCAGGCCATGGAGACGGAAGATGTGGCGGATAAAGTCTTTAGCCAGCTCGGGTGCAGACGGGAGACCCGGCAGGGGAATGAAGTGCGCCATCTTGGAAAAGCGGTCAGCGACCACCCAAATGACCGTACAACCGGCAGAGACAGGGAGATCCGTTATAAAGTCCATAGCTATATGCTGCCACGAGGCAGCAGGTACTGGAAGAGGAAGGAGGCGACCGGCTGGCAGGTGTCTCGGAACTTTGTTCCGGGCGCAGGACACACAGGCTGAAATAAAGTCTATTACATCCTTGTGCAGGGTAGGCCACCAGTAATGCCGGGTAATAAGCTGGAGGGTCTTTTTCTGATCGGCGTGGCCAGCTAGCTTAGACGAGTGACCCCAGAGTAGGACCTTCTTCCGATCAGGTACTGTTACGAACGTCTTACCGGGAGGGAGACGATTTAGATTCACGGGAGCCACCTGCATTACTCTGGTGGGATCAATGATGTGCTTCGGTTCCTCCTCTAGATCAGACACCAGGAAGGATCGGGACAAGGCGTCAGCTTTGATGTTTTTGTCTGCCGGGCGAAAATGAAGAACGAAATCAAAGCGGGAAAAAAACAAGGACCATCGGGCTTGGCGCGGGTTAAGTCTCTGGGCGCTCTGGAGGTAAGCCAAGTTCTTGTGGTCCGTGTAAATAATTACCGGGGGAAGAGCCCCCTCGAGCAGGTAACGCCACTCCTCCAGTGCCAGCTTAATGGCTAATAACTCTCGATCTCCTATAGAATAATTGCGCTCAGAAGAGGAGAAGAGTTTGGAGAAGAAGCCGCAAGTTACCATTCTTCCGGAAGGCGACTTCTGGGTAAGTACCGCTCCGGCTCCAGAGGAGGAGGCGTCAACTTCCAGGAAGAATTGTTTGTTGCCGTCCGGACGATGCAGCACCGGGGCGAAAGAGAAAGCCTGTTTTAAGGAAAGAAAGGCTTCCTCTGCTTCGGGCGGCCATTCTCTGGGATTAGTGCCCTTATGGGTGAGCGCAGAGATTGGGGCAGTCCGGGAAGAGAAGTGCGGTATGAAGAGGCGGTAGTAGTTGGCGAAACCCAGGAACCTCTGAATAGCTTTCAACCCCTCTGGTCGGGGCCACTTCTGGATGGCAGACAGTTTCTCAGGATCCATTCGTAGGCCGGTCTGAGATATTATGTAGCCCAGAAACGGAAGCGAGGTCTGCTCAAAGAGGCAATTCTCATATTTAGCGTAGAGGTGGTTCTGCCTGAGCCTGAGCAGAACCTGACGAACATCCCTCCGGTGTGTGGGGAGATCCGGAGAGAAGACCAAGATGTTGTCCAGGTACACCACTACGCAGGAGTAGAGAAGGTCCCGGAAGATGTCATTGACCAACTCTTGAAAGACGGCGGGAGCGTTACAGAGACCGAAGGGCATTACCAGGTATTCATAGTGGCCGTCCCGGGTGTTGAATGCCGTCTTCCATTCATCCCCCTGACGGATACGGACCAGGTTATACGCCCCACGGAGGTCCAGCTTGGTGAAGATTCTAGCCCCCCTCAGACGGTCAAATAATTCCGGAATGAGCGGAAGGGGGTATTTATTCTTCACCGTGATCTGGTTAAGGCCTCAATAGTCTATACAGGGACGGAGTGAGCCGTCCTTCTTTTTGACGAAGAAGAAGCCTGCTCCCGCCGGGGAAGTAGATTTCTGGATGAATCCCCGGGCCAGATTCTCCTCAATATATTCTGACATGGATCGGGTCTCAGCAGCGGACAAAGGGTAAATGCACCCACGGGGAGGAGTAGCGCCGGGCATCAGGTCGATTGGGCAGTCGTATGGTCTATGAGGGGGTAATGTCTCTGCCTCCTTTTTATTAAAGACGTCCGCATACGACCAATAAGGAGCCGGAAGACCAGGTAGATTGGCTGGAGTAGGAGAAGGACGAACAGGATGGACGGGAACTAAACAAGTCTTATGGCAGTCCTGTCCCCAGCGAAGGATTTCTCCGGTCTACCAATCAAGCACGGGTGCATGTCTCTGAAGCCAAGGTAGGCCTAGTAAGAGGGCGTGAGAGAGTCCAGTCAGAACATGAAAAAAGATGCTCTCAGAGTGCAGCATTCCCACCTGCAGGGTTATGGATTCGGTGATGAGTTGGATGGGATGTGGTAAGAGGCAGCGACAGATAAGGGTACAGCTAGAGGTTTGGTGGGAATGCGGTATTTCTCTACCAGAGACTGAGAAATGAGATTTCCGGCAGCTCCAGAGTCAAGTTGGGCTAGTTCAAAATAACGGTTCTCCCCGCAGATGATAGAGACCGACAGCAACAGAGATGGAGAGGGTTTACTCTTGTCTAGGACGACCTCTCTGAGCGATCCTAGACACAGGCGTTTCCCGACCTCTCCGGGCAGGAACGGATCCGGTGCTCCTTACTGCCACAGTAGAAGCAGCTCCCCTCGGCACGGCGTAACTCTTGACGGGTTTTGACCATCTTGGTCTGGTCGACCTGCATAGGCTCGGGTGAGTGCGCCTGGGTAGTAACGGGAGAAGTGACAGGTTTCTGGAAGGTAGGGGCTAGACGTGGAAACCTCCTCTCACGGGTGACCTCTTTGGCGCAAGTGTTATTAAGGCGTCGAGAGTGGTAGGAATGTCCCGACCGGCGAGTTCATCTTTAATACGGCCGGACAGACCCTCCCAAAAGACAGACACCAGGGCGTCGTTATGCCAGGCCAGCTCCGAAGCAAGGGTACGGAACCGTATGGCGTATTGGCCCACGGAGAGATTTCCTTGACGGAGGCGTAGCAGAGATGATGCGGATGAGGTCTTCCGTCCTGGTTCGTCGAAGACTTTCCGGAAGGCCGTGAGAAAGGCTGGCAGGTTGGATACCAGGGGGTCTCCTCTCTCCCATAGAGGATTTAGCCAAGCCAGTGCCTCTCCCGTGAGATGGGTCATGATGAAGGCTACTCTGGCTCGGTCGCTGGAAAACTGGTGTGTCAACAGTTCGAAGTGCTGAGTGCACTGGTTAATGAAGCCCCGTGCCTGGCTGGGATCTCCGCCAAAATGAGGAGGGGCGGAGAGGCGGGGACCGGGAAGAGATGCCATGGTGTTGATGGGCTGCGGTGGTGCCGGGGTAGTAAGTGTGCGAGTGGAGGCAGCTCCCGAAGAGGTAGTCAATGTGTCCAGGCGGGAGTTAACACCACGTAGGTGACTCAGGATGGACTCCTGTTGGGACCTCTGACGGGAAAGTTCATGACATAGGTCCGAGAGCGAGGGAGCTTGGGTGCCACCGGGTTCCATGGCCCGAGCAAACTGTAACAGGTCTGGGAGGTGGAACCTCTAAGCAACTATACAAGGGGGCGGTCCTTGTAAGGAAGCGGGTGGCTCCCAGGGAAGACGGGCAGGTAGTCACGGCAAGTGACAGGGACAGTCTCTGGGTAGAAGGGCAGGTAGTCACGGCAAGTGACAGGGACAGTCTCTGGGTAGAAGGGCAGGTAGTCACGGCAAGTGACAGGGACAGTCTCTGGGTAGAAGGACAGCAGGCAGGTGGCTGGTGAGCGCTCCCAGGTGAGCGGGCGAGAGTCTCTGGACAGGCAGGTGGTCACGGCAAGTGACGGCAGAACCTCCAGGTAGACTAGCAGACAGGTAGCAGGTGGACGCTCGCAGGTGAGCGGGCAAGAGTCTCTGGACGGGCAGGTGGTCACGGCAAGTGACGGCAGAGCCTCCAGGTAGGCTAGCAGGCAGGTAGCAGGTGAGCGCTCCCAGATGAGCGAGCAAGAGTCTCTGGACAGGCAGGTGGTCACGGCAAGTGACAGCAGAGCCTTGAGGTAGGCTAGCAGGCAGGTAGCAGGTGAGCGCTCCCAGGTGAGCGGGCAAGAGTCTCTGGACAGGCAGGTGGTCACGGCAAGTGACGGCAGAGCCTCCAGGTAGGCTAGCAGGCAGGTAGTAGGTGAGCGCTCCCAGGTGAGCGGGCAAGAGTCTCTGGACAGGCAGGTGGTCACGGCAAGTGACGGCAGAGCCTCCAGGTAGGCTAGCAGGCAGGTAGCAGGTGAGCGCTCCCAGGTGAGCGGGCAGGCTGGTCCATAGACAGACTGACTGGTGTCGGAAGGCAGACCGTCGTACCGCAGGCTTGCAAGCAGGTAAGCGGATATCAGGCAGGTATCAAGCAGGAATCTGGCAGGTGACTGGCAGGTAACAAGCAGGAATCTGGCAGGTGACTGGCAGGTTACTGGTAGCGGGACCTGAGGGCTGAAGCAGAGTGAAGGCTTTGCAACAACATTGCTCGGGCACCTCCATTTTGGAGGAGGTGCCTTATATATGGTGAAGTCCTCCGGCCATTGGCCGGGGACTCCTTAGGACGACGCGCGCGGCCCCTTTAAGAGAGGGGGAGCGCGCGCGCGCCCTAAGCACCGTGGCCGGGAAGCAGCAGAGCGGGAGGAAGACGCCGGGCACGGAGCGGAGAGGTGAGGGGAACAGCATCCCTGCCTAGCAGGAGGCAGGGACGCCGACGCTACACAGAGCCTCTGCTCCTGTCACTTCTCCTCCTCTGACTGGCTTGCTCTTTCTAAGATGGCTTCCTATTTATACTCTCCCTGTCATGTGCTCCCCTAAGCTGCTTTCTCCACCCACACCCACTACATAGGACCCTCCCGCCAGCTAGGGACCTGGGACTGTGCTCTCCCTTAGGAGCAATCTCGCCCTACCCCCACTGCGGGTATGTGTTGGATGCAGGTGTTAGGGTCCCGACCCATACTCCTTCCTTACCTGAGGGTGAGATACCACACCTCTGGGTGAGATGCAGTACCTCTGTGGCGACTGAACCCTCAGGGGCGCCACACCCTTCTGCACAGTTTTGAAATGGCGACGAAGATGTTTAGTGCTGACGATGCCATTATCAGCATGACTATTCCGGTGATTTACATGCTGGAGCACACGTTAAACTGAATTTAGAGTCAGGTGGTGGGACAAGAGGAGGTGGAGGAGGTAGAGGAGGAGTCGTATGCGGAAGGGATAACATCTCCAAGGTCCAGACGGTCGGCAGCACCAAGGCGGCAGGCATGGGAGGGTGGGGGAGAGGGATTAACCAGGGCGCATGGTAGCAGCCGAACTGTTGAGGAAGGTGCAGGAGCCGAGGAAGAAGTGGAGGACGAACTGGCGATGGGCATGTAAGACTCATCAGATGAGGGAAACCTTGATCACATTTCTGTTGTGTGAGGTTGGGGGGAGAGGGCAGAGGAAGGAAGCATGATTCTTACCTCGCTAGCAACACAACAAGGACTTGGTCATCCTGGATGCGCAAGACACATGAGTGCCTTCCTGCTGCACTACCTGCAACATGACCCTTGGATTGTCAGAATTCAAAGTATTCCCGACTACTGGGTTGCCACACTCTTAGATCCCCGGTACAAAAGTAAATTTGCCGAAATAATTCCTGCCATAGAAAGGGATTCACGCATGCAGGAGTATCAGCAGAGGCTGTTGCAGAATCTTACATGTGCTTTTCCACAAAACACCAGTGGTGCACGTAGTGAATCTCACAGTTCTAACTTGCAAACCGTGGGACTGTCGAGTCTTCATCACTCAAACTGTAACAGTAACACAGTATCTGCTGGTAACAGCAATTTTGTGGAATCGTTTCACCACTTTTTTAGACCATCCTTTGCAAGGCCAAAGGAGACAAGAAGTCTGACACATAGTCAACGCCTAGAGAGAATGGTACAGGAGTATCTCCAAGTGAACATTGAAGCCATGACTGTGTCACTGGACCCTTGCTCATTTTGGGATTCCAATCTGGAAAAATGTCCAGAGCTCGCCACTCACGCCTTGGAGATCTTGTCATGCCCTGCAGCCAGCGTTCTCTCTGAATGTGTGTTCAGCGCTGCTAGTGGTGTGCTGACAGATAAGCGCACGCGGCTGTCCACTGAGAATGTAGACAGACTCACGTTCATAAAGATGAACAAATCATGGATCCGCAAGGACTTTTCTACCCCTGTGTCATCCTGGGGAGACTAAAAGCTTGAGGATTTGGTAAAATCACCTCACCAACCGTTTTAAGCAACTCTGGGGCAATTGATGCCACTTAAGTGGTGTCTGTGCCACAATTTTTGGAAAAAATGGAGACTCTTTTTGGAGTCCCCTTGCTGTGTTTTAAGTGACGTTGGCATCGTCAATTCCAGGTGGGTTGGGTTGCCCCCCCCCCTTTTAACTGTAAGAAACTACATACACTATGGCTTGAGGTAACACAGATGGTTGAGTCTGAAGAGCTGTTTACTCAGAGGTCTGCTCCAAAGCTTCAGTGTCTGCTAGTCAGCGTAGAATTTTTAACTGCATCTAGCCTAGGCAATACTTTGGGCGTAGTAGCCCAGCTGCGAAGCAAGCTGCACCGCCTGTGTATCTAATAAGAATTTTTAAATGCATCTAGCCTAGGCAAACTGTGGGGACCCCGAACCAAACCCAGACGCTCAGCCCCCCTACCGCTCCCCTTTCCTTGACAATACAATAATGTAACTCTTACAACTGGATGGGTGAGGATCGGCCACAGCTTTATTAACTCTTTATACTCATTCCATTAGAAAGGCATTTTATTTCTAAAATAATTCAGCTTGTTGCAGCATGCCATGGGTCTCCACACCGGCAAGTTGGCCAACAAGTGTAACTCTCCAACATGTCCTTTCTATTTCCAGGCCACGGAGGATCCTGCGTACTCGTATGCAGGACTCTGACCCACATCCATCACTCTTAACGCTTGTTCCACTCCGTCCTGGAGTCCTGACAGGAATATGTCCAGTCCAATATCCATTAAGTGAACACTGTCGGGCCGTATGAGGCCTGCTTTATCTCCTTCCAGTTGTCGGTGTTGTATCACTACACCACCTCTGTCTCTTCTAAATTTTGCCATCTGAATATTTATTACCCGCCTCGTCCGTTCGATGGCCGTGATGTCTCGCGCACCTTGCCATACCTCTATTGGCACAATCTCTGACCATACTATAGTTAGTTTTGTGAAAAATTCTCTGAAGCGCTCAGTGTCTAGTTTCATTATTGCCATTAGTTAGGCGCTCTTGTGATGACCTAGGTCGTTTCCCCCGGCCTGTATAACTAAGATGACTGGACCTCTTGCCTCTCTCCCTACCTTGATTACCTCCATTAGTACCTGTGGTCATAGCAGGCCTCTAATACCTCTCCAGTTGAAATATGTGTTATGAAACTCTAATTTCCTCCCGCCTGGGCGGACTTTCGCCCTTTTTTCTGCCCAATATATATACGAGTGTGCTATCACCCACACTGTTGGCTTAGCGTCACCTGTAAAAGAAACAAACCACGTTAGGATAACAAGTCCGGTCTTATGTATCTCGCCAAACACGTGGATCGCCATCTCCCTATCCTCTGAACTTCCGTTTCTGACAGTCCTGCTCTTGCTGCTTCCGTGGCTGCGCCTATGCGGAATGAGCGTGTCCCGTAATCTTTGGGGTGGTTCCCTGCCGATGTTATGCATTTATTAAATATAGCTTGGAACTGGTATCTTGATAATGGCATTCCATCAATGTGTGATAGGAAGAAATTACTTTGTGATCTGATGGTTATATATGTTTTTACTATTGTTACCCGACTCAGTGTACCGTTTGTGGGTTGTAGAAGTACCCAAGTGCCCCTGCCCGCTGGAACCGTTTTCGATTGGCGTATGCGTAGACGTATTGCATTATTGGCTATGACTGCGTCCTGGTGTAATAAGCCTCCACTGGTGGTAATTTTGGATTGAGGGACTAATTCGCTTATGCATAGCGCCCCGAAGAAGGCGATCGCAAATGCAGTAGACAGTAGTGTTGCTTCAAATTGTGAGTGTCATGTTAATGGTGTTAGGGATATGATGTGAGAAATCAGTTTTAGTGACACGGGACGGGACGTCCACACTCCTGATTTGGCTGACCCCTTTTCCACCCTTTTATGGATTGTCTGATGATGAATCTCTTTGTCACATCTCCCCAATTCAGTAGTTGGAAGTGAAATGCTACTCCGGTCAGACACCGCTGCGCTGACGCCCCTGATATGCCCCTCATCATTAGCTGGTGGAGAAATTCTATGGTGACTTGTAATCTGGCTTGTTCACATTGGTCAACCCGTCTGCCTGCTACTAGTCGTGTCCACTCTTCCCATGCCTTACCGTATGCTTGCCACGTCGACGGGGCAACTGACGCTCTGATTAATGGCATCAACTATTCGCCACTAGATCCCATAGGGAGGGTGGGCAACTGTTGCCCGATGGGTGGGCGTTGGGAAGGAGCTCTGTGAAAATCTGCCAATTGAATTGTGATAAAGCGTTAGCAGCAGCTTTAGACCCCTCTGCATCGTGGCTTGCGCGGACCCATACATTGTGTTTTAGGCACAGGAATGCTAGCCGGCGTAGTAGGCCTAGCACTGGGAGAGACGATGATGCCATCTTATTAATGCAGTACGCTAGGCTGGTGTTTTTTGTTATGAAGCGTATATTTTTGTTAGCCAGGCTCGCGCCCCATATTTCTATTGCTACCACTATTGGGAAGAAAAATTATTTTCCAGGCTAGATGCAGCTAAAAATTATTATTAATTTCAAAGCTGGTGGAGCTTGGTATAGATGGCCTAATACAATGAGTACCACACACTGCTACTATGCCCAAAATTATTTTCCAGGCAAGATGCAGCTAAAAATTATTAGTAATTTGAAAGCTGGTGGAGCTTAGTATAGATGGCCTAATACAATGAGTACCACACACTGCTAATATGCCCAAAATTATTTTACAAGCAAGATGCAGCTAAAAATTATTATTAATTTCAAAGCTGGTGGAGCTTGGTATAGCTGGCCTAATACAATGAGTACCACACACTACTACTATGCCCAAAATTATTTTCCAGGCAAGATGCAGCTAAAAATTATTAGTAATTTCAAAGCTGGTGGAGCTTGGTATAGATGGCCTAATACAATGAGTACCACAAACTGCTACTATGCCCAAAATTATTTTTCGGGCTAGATGCAGCTAAAAATTATTAGCAATTTGAAAGCTGGTGGAGCTTAGTATAGATGGCCTAATAGAATGAGTACCACACACTGCTAATATGCCCAAAATAATTTTACAGGCAAGATGCAGCTTAAAATTATTATTAATTTCAAAGCTGGTTGTGCTTGGTATAGATGGCCTAATACAATGAGTACCACACACTACTACTATGCCCAAAATTATTTTCCAGGCAAGATGCAGCTAAAAATTATTATTAATTTCAAAGCTGGTGGAGCTTGGTATAGATGGCCTAATACAATGAGTACCACACACTGCTACTATGCCCAAAACTATTTTCCAGGCAAGATGCAGCTAAAAATTATTAGTAATTTGAAAGCTGGTGGAGCTTAGTATAGATGGCCTAATAGAATGAGTACCACACACTGCTAATATGCCCAAAATTATTTTACAGGCAAGATGCAGCTAAAAATTATTATTAATTTCAAAGCTGGTGGAGCTTGGTATAGATGGCCTAATACAATGAGTACCACACACTGCTACTAAGCCCAAAATTATTTTCTGGGCTAGATGCAGCTAAAAATTATTATTAATTTCAAAGCTGGTGGAGCTTGGTATAGATGGCCTAATAGATTGAGTACCACACATGGCTACAGGTCCAAAAGGTTTCACTTGGCTAGGTGCAGTAAAAATTTGTATTACATACACAGGTGGTGTAGCTTGCAACACAGATACTACACTGACTAACACACACTGCAAGAGGCCCAAAAGGATTTGCTTAGCTAGATTTAGCCAAATGCTGTGAAAAACACTTGCACAGCACTAAAACAGACCTGCCTGGCAAAAAGTGATAGGAACTGCTGTAACCTAGCCCTCAAAAGGGCTGCAATTACAAACTAGTCCCTACTCCCTAAACCTTTCTGTCTATTTGAGAGAAAATTCGCTTGCAATTCAGTTACACAATATAACGCTAACAGCAGCAGCAGTGCCGTCTAACACTCAGCTGCAGCAGTGAGAAAATGGTGGCGACGGGGAAAATGGCTGGGTCTTATAGGGCAAGGACATGTGACATACACAGCTAATGACACATGCCCTTGCTTGTGTGAAAAAAAGCACTTCGCACCGTGTGTGTGTGGCACCCCAGGGGTCTGGTTGCCACAGTGATAGAAATACCATGTCTGAGAGTGAGCATGTGTTTTCCTGGTCAGGAGCACTGTAACATGCAACACCTCCTGCCCCAGTCCAGGGAGGGGAGGAACCTGCCCTTTATAAACTGGGTCTGGGGCGGGGTTAGTTAGTCAGAGTCTAGTAAGGGACAGAGCAGCAAGCAAGGAGCTCTGTAGGAGACAGGAGCAGAGAGCCAGGGATTGAAGCTGATAGAGCTCATCCTGGCAGAAGACGCAGAGAACCGGACACAGAAGTCCGAGGCTGTGAGGATTTCCACATCCAGCAGCAGAAACCACCTGGCAGGGGATTTCAGGTCCTGTGGCCATAGGAAGCCCGGAGGCTCAGTCACACGCAAGGGACCGGCATCACCATCGAGGAGCGGAAGGTACCAAAGGCCCCAAGTCACCAGCCATGCGGGTGAGCACCTGTCACGCTGTCTCTGTATACTGGAGGTAGGGGGCCTAAGCTGACCCTAAGCTGGGGCCCTGACTAATCCCTCAACCTGGAGGTACTGTTAAAGGTACAGAGGTCCAGGCCGCCAGCGTAACCCCTACCTCCTGAAGATCCCTGCACCTCAGTAATCTAGTCCTGAGAAGGACCCCGATCACAACCAAAGGGAACAAGAAATAATATGCCCAAACACAGTATTTAGACAACGAGACAGTACAAGGGAAAAACCAAAAACCACCTTGCATACAAACAACTTCTCAACTACAACAGAGGGAACACCAACGGGAAAGGAGATAAATGATAAAGCCAGGAAAGGGAAAAAAACACTTCCAAATACACTTATCTCAGCAACTCCAAACACCACGATCCGCTCTGTCAGTCAGAATGAAATGCTTTCACCGACACCTCCCAAACAGACCAGCAGGTATATGAAGGAGTCTCACTACAGAAGTATTGATTGCAGCTGGGCGAGGCTGGACCTCATCTAGCCCAGAGAGAGAGAGAGAGAATTAACTCCCTCACTGCCGAGAAACACAAAGCACCAACAAGTCAGCTGCGAGAAGTCAGGCTGTGTACTCGTGACGATCTTCGTGGCAACACACCCGTGACAGTACCCCCCCTTCTACGAGGGGCCTCCGGACCCTCAGGGCCAGGTTTATCCGGGTGAGTCGTGTGGAAGGCCCGAACTAATCGGTCTGCGTTAATATCCGACGCAGGAACCCACATCCTCTCCTCAGGACCATACCCCTTCCAATGAACCAGGTACTGAAGGGACCGGCGATTAAAGCGTGAATCAATGACCCTCGATACCTGGAACTCCAAGTTACCATTGACAACCACTGGAGGGGGAGGTAAAAGTGACGGTACCACCGGCGCCACATACCTCTTAAGCAATGATCTGTGAAACACGTTGTGAATTTTAAACGTAGGGGGGAGGTCAAGACGGAATGCCACCGGATTAATAATAGAACTGATTCTGTACGGCCCGATGAACCTGGGACCCAGTTTCCAGGAGGGAACCTTAAGTTTTATATTCCTGGTAGACAACCATACCTGATCGTTCACACTTAGGTCCGGACCAGACACTCTCCTCCTATCAGCCATCCGTTTGTATCGGTTCCCCATAGTATTCAGATTCTTCAGCACCCCTCTCCATACTGAAGCGAGTGATGAGGAAAATCGTTCCTCCTCAGGAACCCCCGAAGAGCCCCCCCCACTGAAAGTACAAAACTGGGGGTGAAAACCATATGCCCCAAAAAACGGGGACTTACCAGTGGACTCGCTCCGCCTATTATTAAGAGCAAACTCTGCCAGAGGTAAGAAAAAAGCCCAGTCCTCCTGGTTCTCTGACACAAAACACCGGAGATATGTCTCCAAGCTCTGGTTCATACGTTCCGTCTGACCATTGGTCTGAGGATGAAAAGCCGATGAGAATGACAACTGCATCCCCCGCCGTGCACAAAACGCCTTCCAGAACTTAGACACAAACTGAGACCCCCGATCAGACACCACCTCGGAGGGTACCCCGTGAAGCCTCACAATCTCCCCAATGAACACCTGCGCAAGAGTTTTAGCATTAGGGAGAGCCGGAAGAGCAATAAAATGTGCCATCTTGCTGAACCTGTCCACTACAACGAGTATGACCGTTTTACCCGAAGACGGAGGGAGGTCCGTAATAAAGTCCATAGACAGATGAGTCCAAGGACGCTCCGGGATCTTCAAAGGTAAGAGGGCCCCAGACGGACGGGTATGTGAGGTCTTAGAGCGCGCACAAACCCCACAGGACGCGACAAAAGTTACCACCTCCTTATGTAAATTAGGCCACCAAAACCGACGCGAGAGGAGATCCACAGTAGCTTTACTCCCCGGGTGTCCTGCAAAAACTGAGTTATGGTGTGCCTCGATCACCTTTTGTCGCAACTGATCTGGAACAAACAATCTCCCTGGAGGTCCAACAGGGGCGTCCCCCTGAGCCTCCAATACCTCCTCCTCCAGCTCAGAGCATACTGCCGAAACCACCACCCCCTCCTGAAGGATAGGAATCGGGTCGTCCGTATTCCCGTCCCCCGGGAAACTACGAGATAAGGCATCCGCCTTTACATTTTTTGACCCAGGACGATATGTAACGACAAAATTAAACCTGGTAAAAAACAATGACCACCTAGCTTGTCTGGGATTCAGACGTTTCGCGGACTCCAGATATAGCAGGTTCTTGTGATCGGTGATGACGGTGACCGGACGAACAGCCCCCTCCAGAAAATGGCGCCACTCCTCAAAAGCTAACTTAATGGCCAAGAGTTCCCTATTGCCGACATCGTAATTCCTCTCAGCGGACGACAATTTTTTAGAGAAAAAGGCGCACGGATGCCACTTACCAGGGGACGAACCCTGTGACAATACTGCTCCCACCCCTACCTCGGAAGCGTCTACCTCTACAATGAATGGCTGAGACGCATCAGGTTGAATGAGTATGGGCGCCGAGGCAAAACATTTTTTCAAAGAGGAGAATGCTTGACAAGCCTTGTCAGACCACCTAGAAAAATCCGTCCCCTTTTTAGTCATGTCAGTGAGAGGCTTAACCATGGACGAGAAATTACGAATGAACTTCCGGTAATAATTAGCAAACCCCAGGAAACGTTGTAGTGCCTTAAGATTCTCTGGCCGATCCCACTCAAGAACTGCCCGCACTTTCCCAGGGTCCATACGAAAACCGGACGCTGAAACCAGGAAGCCTAAAAACTGGAGTTCCTGTACGGCGAACACACACTTTTCCCACTTGGCATACAGTTTATTATCCCGCAAGATCTGTAACACCTGCCTAACGTGCTCCTGATGAGACACCAGATCCGGCGAGTAAATTAGGATATCATCCAGATATATGACAACAAACTGTCCCACCAAGCGGCGAAAAATGTCATTAACAAAGTGTTGGAACACCGCCGGGGCATTAGTCAGACCGAATGGCATGACAAGGTTCTCATAATGCCCCTCCGGAGTGTTAAACGCCGTCTTCCACTCATCCCCCTCCTTCATCCTAATCAGATTGTACGCCCCCCTGAGATCCAACTTAGAAAACCATTTGGCGCCCACGATCTGATTAAAGAGATCGGGAATAAGTGGGAGCGGATACGGATCTCGGACCGTAATCCGATTAAGTTCACGGAAATCCAGGCAAGGGCGTAGGCCTCCATCTTTCTTCTTAACAAAGAAGAACCCCGCAGCCACCGGTGAAGATGAAGGTCTAATATGCCCCTTAGCCAGACTTTCTGAGATATAATCCTTCATGGCCTGCCTCTCAGGACCAGAAAGGTTATACAACCTAGCTTTAGGTAACTTGGCCTCAGGGAGCAGTTTTACAGAACAGTCATACACGCGATGAGGAGGTAGTTCCTGACACCCTTTCTCTGAGAATACATCCTCAAAGTCCGCCAGAAATGGAGGTAAGACCCAAGGAGTAACCGCACCAATGACCGTGTTCATGCAGTTTTTATTACAGAATTTACTCCATTGGCTTATCTCCCTGGTTTGCCAATTAATAACCGGGTTATGCTTAGCTAACCAAGGAAGGCCCAACACAATAGGAGTGGGAAGACCCTCCAACACGTAGCAAGACAACAGTTCTTTATGTATTGCCCCAACTTGAAGTTTTACGTCATGCACAACTTGCAAAAAACTTCCCTGCCCGAGAGGCCTGGCATCGATCGAGAATATGGGGATGGGTTTAGCCAACTCACTCAACCGCATACCTTGAACCCGGGCAAACCGAGCATCAACCAGATTAGCCCCGGCCCCACTATCCAGAAGAACAGATATCCTCTCGGTTCTCGTACCCACCACCACCTCCGCCGGTACGAGAAACTGAGGCGAACCTAGGGACGAAATACCTACTCCCAGATTGCCGTCCACCACACAATCTGGGATCAACAGTTTTCCGACGACTCTTCACTCTGCAAGGGACGGGATGGACACCCCCCAATAAAATGTCCCTTTCTCCCGCAGAAGAAACACCTTCCTGCCTTATGGCGCACCACCGGTCCCCTCCCCCGAAATGATGTCCCTCCTAATTGCATAGGCTCCTCTGGACTGACCAGGGGAACCACCATATGAGGGGACCTTGTAGGAGGTGGAGTCATCACAGGGGGTAGAGTTATCCCGCACCTCTCCCGAAGCCGTCTGTCCACGCGAATAGCGAGGGCCATAGCGGCTTCCAGAGACACGGGAGAGTCATACTGTGCCAACACATCCTGTAATTTGTCGGATAAACCATGACAAAACTGGCTCCTAAGAGCCGGGTCATTCCACTGGGTGTCCGTGGCCCACCTACGGAACTCCGAACAGAATTCCTCCGCCGGACGATCTCCCTGCTGGATCCTACGTAACTTAGACTCAGCAAGGGAGATCCGATCTGGGTCATCATATACGAGTCCCAGGGCAGCGAAAAACCTATCCACTGACTGGAGAGCCGGGGAACCCGGGGGAAGAGAGAACGCCCAAGATTGTGGGTCCCCTTGTAGGAGCGAGATGACAATTCCCACCCTTTGTTCTTCACTCCCCGATGACCGAGGCCGCAGCCGAAAGTACAATTTTCATGCCTCCCGGAAAACAAAAAACTTGTCCCGCCCCCCAGTGAACCTATCAGGGAGAGCTACTTTAGGTTCTGAGCTAGACCGGCTACTGGATCCATAGTAGCTGGAGAAAAACTAAGTGTTCGGTGAAAATGTCACGCTGTCTCTGTATACTGGAGGTAGGGGGCCTAAGCTGACCCTAAGCTGGGGCCCTGACTAATCCCTCAACCTGGAGGTACTGTTAAAGGTACAGAGGTCCAGGCCGCCAGCGTAACCCCTACCTCCTGAAGATCCCTGCACCTCAGTAATCTAGTCCTGAGAAGGACCCCGATCACAACCAAAGGGAACAAGAAATAATATGCCCAAACACAGTATTTAGACGAACGAGACAGTACAAGGGAAAAACCAAAAACCACCTTGCATACAAACAACTTCTCAACTACAACAGAGGGAACACCAACGGGAAAGGAGATAAATGATAAAGCGAGGAAAGGGAAAAAAACACTTCCAAATACACTTATCTCAGCAACTCCAAACACCACGATCCGCTCTGTCAGTCAGAATGAAATGCTTTCACCGACACCTCCCAAACAGACCAGCAGGTATATGAAGGAGTCTCACTACAGAAGTATTGATTGCAGCTGGGCGAGGCTGGACCTCATCTAGCCCAGAGAGAGAGAGAGAGAATTAACTCCCTCACTGCCGAGAAACACAAAGCACCAACAAGTCAGCTGCGAGAAGTCAGGCTGTGTACTCGTGACGATCTTCGTGGCAACACACCCGTGACAGCACCACACGGTACACTCAGGGACGTGGGCTACTACACGACTACAGCAAGGTAGCCAGGAAGAGTGCAGTCAGACGGGAAGGCCTACAACTCCACCTGGCCAGGGGGACTCTTGTTCGCTCACAGACTGACCAGGCCTCTAATGTTAGCCAGTACTCCCAGCAGGGCCTTCTTCATTACCAACAGTAAAGACCCTGAACTGCACTGCACGGACTCTGAGTCAATTCTGCTGCGCCCATGCAGCACGACCCTCACCATCTATACACGCTGCACCGAGGCTATACTCCTCCCGTGGGGAGTTATACTACTCTCTGCTGCGCACACAACATCAGCCTCAGCGGTCTGCCCCGCAGCGGCGGTTCTCAGTGACCGCAATCCACGGGTGGCGTAGTCGGACATTTAAAAATTGAAAACCAAATAAACACATCCGCCATTGTTTTGACCACCCTGAGCCACGGGACCGGGTCGCCGCCACGTAGACTACAAACCCCCAGCATTACACAGAGACCCAGCTCCGGGTATTCCCCCACACACGGCCCAGGGGGCGCGTCAACTTTGGCGTAGTTGGCAGGATTTCGTGCCCGCAACCACTGGGTACTGCGTGCCTGAAAAAAGACTGATACTTACCGTGGTGAAGTTTCCCGCCATCCGCAGCCATTTTCCCGCCATCCGCAGCAATTTTCCCGCCATTGGGTGCCATTTTCGGGACGCTGCGTGGGAAGAAGAGGGACGTGGATGCCAAAAAGCGCACGAGAGCTGAAGCCCTGCCTTCCGTACTGACGCTGCGCAAGGTCCTGGAAGGAGCCCAGCGGACGCCGACGTCACCAACGCGCGACGCAAGGTCCTCGACCCCGACGATCACCTGCGGAGCCGCGGCCTACGGAGAAGAAGCAACGGAAGGTAGGCCACGGTTAACTAGGGGGAGGAAGACACCAGGAATGGAGGGAGCTCCCACCACCAGCGATGCTGCTGCCGCAGTGATGCCGTTCACGATGCCGTATATCCCCGGAGTGAGAGGGGGGTCGCATTCCCTGAGCGACTTTAAGGAAAGACTGAATAGCCTATTCAAAGTATACCCCCTGTCCGAGGAACAAAAAGTGAGCATCCTGATAGGCCAGTTAATCGGAGCAGCCCAAAGAGAAGTAAAGTCCTGGTCAGCCAGGGAAAAGGGGACTGTAAAGAAAATACTGGTCCGTCTAAAGGACACTTTTGATACCCGCACCTCAGCAGAGATCAAGCTAAAATTTTTTGGGTGCAAACAGCGGGCACAAGACAGTATACGGGACTATGCTTTGAATTTGCAGGAGGCTCTGAGAGCCATTAAGCAAGCAGACCCTGACAGCGTGCGGAATGAGGATAAGCTGTTGACTGAACAGTTCATTGAGGGTCTACAGTCCAGTGCCCACCGAACCCAGTTGCGTGTAATGGCCTTGCAGAACCCTGATTTGGACTTTGCGCAGTTCAAAGACAGGGCCATCCGGGTGCTCCGAGAACCGGCACCAGGTGGCGCTGTAACCCACAGGTGCCCTGCTATCACCTATCACCAGGAGGTGGCGCCCTTGTCTGCAGAGCCGTGGGAGCGGATGCACAGGCTTTGGACAAAGACCCGGCTGTAGACCTGCACCATCAGTTCCAAGAACTGACCAAAAGCGTTGCCGTGCTAACCAGAACTGTGCAGTCTTTACAGGTGTCTTCCCCAGGAAAGATCCAGCTGGCTTCCAGTCCAGAGGACGTCCCTTGGAGTCAACAGAGGAGGATCCCATTGTCCAGAGGAAGGCCCAGCGACCGCTACAACCAGGACGGACAACCCATCTGCCGCCGCTGCAACCAACCAGGACATATGGCAAGGTACTGTCATTTAAATGGACCCAACCTGGGGCAGAGGGCCGACCCCCAGGCATAAGATCATCAGGCCCATCGAGCTGGCGTGATAAGTACGTAGGGGGGCGACCGGTCTTGTCTGTGGTGCTGGATGGCATTCCTATGAGTGCACTACTGGACACCGGGTCACAAGTAACCACCATCCCCTATGTGCTTTTTAAGCGGTACTGGAATGACTCAGATATAACCCGCTACCCAGATGACGATTTGAGCATCATCGCAAGCAATGGTCAGCCCGTGCCGCAGGTGGGATTCAAGGAGGTGACCATAAAAATTGTTAAAGTTGAACTGCCAGCACAAGGACTGATCATTGTGGACATTGACCGTCGTGAAAGCCACCCTAAGATAACCTTGGGTACTAATGTTATTGAAAATTGTCTTGCAGAGATAATTGTCATATTACAGCAGGTTGCGATGAACGCCAGCTCCATCCAGCAGCGTGTCCTACAAAAAGAGATCAGAGCCCTGATGAAAAGGCAACAGGTAGAACTATCTGGTGGTGAGAATGGTAGCGTTAGGATGAGTGACCCTTTCCCTATCGCCATGCCCCCAAAAAGTGAGATAATGATTTGGTGCTGGACTGCAATCGGGTTAAGAGGAAGGGACTACCAAGCCATGGTAGAACCCGTCTACTCAGACAGTAGGCCCACCATTTTGACAGCACGGGGGGTGGTCGATGTACGCCATGGGAGGGTACCCGTCCGCATCCTAAACATTGGGGAAAGAGAAGTATATTTCCCCCGGTAAGCCACTCTAGCCAAATTGTTCACCGTTAACCAAAACTCTGTAAAGGCCGTGGAACCCTTGCCTCCATCTCAACCAGAGGAGGGTAACGGCTCCAAGAAACAAATGGAGGACTGGTGTCAGAAACTGCATGTGGGCACTGACTCCACTCCCTCACACCACAAACAGGGAGTCTACCGGGTGGTTCAGGAGTACGAAAGAGATTTTAGCAAACACCCACTAGACTTTGGGCAAGTAAAGGGGGTAGAACACCACATCCCCACAGGAGAACCATCCGCCCATAAAGGAAAGATACCGACCTGTACCCCCTGCACACTATCAGAATGCCAAGGGAATGTTACGAGAAATGAAGGAGGCTGGGGTAATCAGGGACAGCTGTAGCCCCTGGGCAGCTCCACTAGTTCTTGTGAAAAAGAAACATGGCACCATGAGAATGTGTGTAGATTACAGAAAGATCAACCGTATCACACACAAAGATGCGTACCCGTTAACTAGGATAGAGGAATCTTTAGCTGCATTAAAGTCTGCTAACTTCTTCTCCACTTTGGATCTTACTAGCGGGTACTGGCAGGTTCCTGTAGCAGAGGCAGACAAGGAGAAGACCGCGTTCACCACCCCGATGGGTCTCAGTGAATTCAACTGTATGCCGTTCGGGCTCTGCAACGCACCAGGAACCTTCCAGCAGTTGATGGAGTGCTGCCTGGGACACAGGAATTTCGAGACGGTCCTGCTATACCTGGACAATGTCATCGTGTATTCCAAAACATATGAGGACCATCTGAAACACCTGGCAGAGGTGTTTGACGCCCTGGCAGACTACGGCCTAAAGGTGAAACCCTCCAAGTGTCATCTACTAAAACCAAAGGTACAGTACCTGGGACACGTGGTGAGTGCTGACGGAGTAGCTCCAGACCCTGATAAGATCACAGTGATTAAGGACTGGCCAAGACCCTCCAGCATAAAGGAAGTGCGGCAGTTCCTCGGGTTGGTAGGCTACTACCGAAGATTCATCCCTGGGTTCACCAAAATGGCAGCCCCTATGCAAAACCTACTGTTGGGTCAGTCAAAGGCTAAAAACCAATAGCCACCCTTCAAATGGGACAAGCTGGAGGATGAGTCTTTCCGCCAGCTGAAGATGGCCCTCACGGGGGATGAAATCCTGGTGTACCCTGCTTACGGCCAGCCTTTTATTCTCCACACAGACGCGAGCAACATCGGGCTAGGGGCGGTGCTGTCCCAGATCCAACAGGGCAGAGAACGGGTAATCGCTTTTTCCAGCAGGAAGCTCCGGCCCACAGAAAGGAACCCTTAAAATTACTGCTCCTTCAAGCTAGAGTTCCTCGCGGTGGTATGGGCAGTGACCGAGCGCTTTAAACATTACCTTGCCTCTTCCAAATTCACCGTGTACACGGACAACAACCCGTTGACACACCTGGACACTGCAAAACTTGGTGCCCTGCAGCAGAGATGGATGGCCCGCCTATCCAACTATGAGTTCACCATCAAATACCGGGCGGGACGCACAAATGCCAACGCAGACGCCCTGTCTAGGATGCCGAACTTGCCGGACGGAGGGGAAGATCCAGAAGAACTGGAAGAGATTGAACTCCCTGCGTTCCACCGTCGTGGGATTACCCAGTGTTCCCACCGTGTAAGGGACAGGCACGTTCAATCCCTTACCCCACTACAGCTGGGCGGAGACGCAAGACAGTGACCCAGCCGTCCACCTGGTAAAAGAGATGCTGACACAGGCTGATGCCTGCCTTGACCCAGACGCTCCAGAAGAAACTAAACAGCTGTGGAAGGAGAAGAGTAAACTGTTTCTCTACAAGGGGAAGCTGTGCCGGAGAATTGTTAACTCCCGGACACATGAGCTGACCTGGCAGGTAGTGGTCCCGAGACGAGACGTGGCTATGGTCCTGGAGGCATACCACGACAGAGCAGGGCACTTTGGATGGAAGAAGTTGGAGTTCCTGTTGCGTGAATGGTTCTTCTGGGTAGCCATGAGAGGGGCCATTGAGAGATGGTGCAGAGACTGTGGCCCGTGCAACCTGAGAAGAAAGGACCGTGCCAGCCAGAAGACTCCCCTGCAGCTGCAGCCCATCATCACCAAGCAGCCACTAGAACTGGTAGCCCTGGACCATGTGAAGCTGGCTCCAAGTAGGTCTGGGTACGTCTACGCCCTCACCATCGTAGACCACTACTCCCGGTTCCTGGTGGTGGTCCCTGTTAAGGACTTAACTGCTCAGACGGCAGCTAGAGGCTTCCAGCAGCACTTCTGCCGTCCACACGGGTATCCGGAGCAAGTGTTGACTGACCAAGGTCCAGCCTTCGAAGCGGAGGTCTTCCAGGAGTTCTGCAACCTGTATGGCTGCAAGAAGATAAGGACAATGCCCTATCACCCTCAAACCAACGGATTGTGCGAGAAGATGAACCAGGTGGTGATAGACTTGCTGAAAACGTTGCCCCTGGAAGAACGCAGTCTGTGGCCTGAAAAACTGCCTGATCTGGTGGACTTGTATAACCACATCCCAGTAAATTCCACCAACTGCACCCCGGCTTACCTAATGAGAGCAAGACCTGGTAAGCTGCCTATTGACCTGGATATGGGAGTCCTGACACCTGAGGACACCTCGCCAGAGGCAGACTGGGATACAGAACGGCAGCAGCAGTACCGGAAAGTGCAGGAGAGTGTTGAGAGAAGTTTGTCTCAAGCAAGAGAAAGGCTAGAGAGGACTTACAACCAGCATGCTCACGCTGTTCCCCTGGCACCTGGAGAGCAGGTCTTGAAGAGGAAGAGGCGGCTCCATAAATTGGATGACCAGTGGGAGAAAGACCCGTACACAGTACTGCCCTCAAGCCATGAAAATCCGAAAGTATGCATTATCAGTAAGGATGGAGGAAAGACCACAGCCACTGCCTCCAGAGACCACCTGAAGAAGTGTCCTGAGCAGCTGCAAAGTACTGATGAAGACCAAGATAGCCCTCAACCCGCAGAGGAAAGGGAAGAAATGGTCAGTACAGTACTCAGAAAATTTCCCCGGTCCTGGACACAAATTAACAACGCTATTGTGGTACCCATCCTTACCTTTCTCCAGCCAGCCCCTCAAGGGCCTACAGAAGAGCAAGTAGTGTTGGAAGAGCAACCGGCCCTGGAGGCAGAAGATTCCATACCAGCAGCCTAGGAGAATCAACCCTCTGCTAGTAGTGAGCCTGCCGTGCCCGTGGTAAGCCAAAGAGTACGCATAAAGCTGCCCAACCTACCCGTAACATCTCCAAACACCTGTAGTGCAGACACTAGCTAGCCCACTACACAAGTACATAGGTCCACCAGGAGCACTAGAGGTCAGATGCCCGCTCGCTGGAGAATCTAAAAAGTGATATATACCTGTACATAGCAAATGTTGAAATGTTTAATGTTTGTTGCCTGCATAATAATTGTGTTTTTCTAGTTACCGACAGGGTTTATGGACTGACAGGTTATGGACAATGAATAACCGGAACTGTACCTTGTAAATAGTTGCACCTGTTAAGTGCCCCTTTTTGTCCAGACCACAGAACAAAAACCCATGGAGGTGGCTGAAGACGTGGTCCAACTCCGGATCATCGATGCCCTGTAGCCACCCCAGGGCCTACGTGGAGGGTTTGGGACGGGTCCCTCAAAATACATTTTGGGTGACATGGACACCTGGTTACGGAAGAACCGTGACCTATAAAGACTAAACTTCTTGTATATATGTTGTGTTATTGCTTATACCCTGTTATGTATGTTTTCATGAAAGTTATGTTTAGTCCTGGAGTACTAAAATTCACTAGGGGGGAATGTGGCACCCCAGGGGTCTGGTTGCCACAATGGTATAAAATCCAAGTCTGAGAGCGAGCATGGGTTTTCCTGGTCAGGAGTACTGTAACATGCAACACCTCCTGCCCCAGTCCAGGGAGGGGAGGAACCTGCCCTTTATAAACTGGGTCTGGGGCGGGGTTAGTTAGTCAGAGTCTAGTAAGGGACAGAGCAGCAAGCAAGGAGCTCTGTAGGAGACAGGAGCAGAGAGCCAGGGATTGGAGCTGATAGAGCTCATCCTGGCAGAAGACGCAGAGAACCGGACACAGGAGTCCGAGGCTGTGAGAATTTCCACATCCAGCAGCAGAAACCACCTGGCAGGGGATTTCAGGTCCTCTGGCCATAGGAAGCCCGGAGGCTCAGTCACACGCAAGGGACCGGCACCGCCATCGAGGAGCGGAAGGTACCAAAGGCCCCAAGTCACCAGCCATACGGGTGAGCACCACACGGTACACTCAGGGACGTGGGTTACTACACGACTACAGCAAGGTAGCCAGGAAGAGTGCAGTCAGATGGGATGGCCTACACCTCCACCTGGCCAGGGGGACTCTTGTTCGCTCACAGACTGACCAGGCCTCTAATGTTAGCCAGTACTCCCGGCAGGGCCTTCTTCATTACCAACAGTAAAGACCCTGAACTGCACTGCACGAACTCTGAGTCATTTCTGCTGCGCCCATGCACCACGACCCTCACCATCTATACATGCTGCCCTGAGGCTATACTCCTCCCGTGGGGAGTTATACTACTCTCTGCTGCGCACACAACATCAGCCTCAGCGGTCTGCCCCGCAGCGGCGGTTCTCAATGAAAGCAATCCACGGGTGGCGTAGTCGGATATTTAAACATTGAAAACCAAATAAACAGATCCGCCACTGGTTTGACCACCCTGAGCCACACATGGCCCAGGGGGCGCGTCATGTGCGCTGCTGATAGGCTGACAGACTGCACCTCCCCACTGTAAATGCGGGAAAGAGAAAAAAAAATGGAGATCTTCATTATTTCTGCAGAGATCCATCCCATGCCCCTCCCCCCGCCCCGCTGTACACTCAAACTGTATATTAACATTGATTATCAGCATTACTGTGAAAAAATCCAGTTACGATTTGGGTGCACGAACAGTTATCGAACATAACCTCGAACAGCCAAATTTTTTTCAAATCGTTCGGGTTCGTCGAACGGCTCGAACACCGCCCAAAACAGCTCGAATTTGAGATTGGCGAACAGTTCGATTCGAACACCGCTCATCTCTAGTTAACAATAAAATGTAGAATAATTCACAGAAGAAAATAGAACCTTCCAACTTACGTATTGCCTGAGACTAAGGCTACATTTACACATCCATTCTACGGGTTCTTGTGCTTTTTTAAATGGACAGCACATGGATTCACAATTTCATTGATCTATACAGATCTATACTGCAAGGAAGTGCAGTGAAGGGATAATATATAAAGCCCCACCCAGAACGTCATAGGGCAAACAAAAATGGGAAAATGAAAAACAACAGAGAGGAAAAAACCAAGAAGGGAGAATGTAGACAATAAAAAACAATAGAAACAATCAGCATCTGGACAGGGAAAGAAAAAAGCAATAACTCAACAGACAAGAGAACCGACAACCCCTGGTCTAGAGTCTGAAAACTTTTTGTGACCATTGATTTCTTGACCACACACTCCAGCTTCATGATTGTTAACATTTCTGCCATAATACCAGTAAGAGGAGAAAATAATGAGTTTTCAAAGATAATTAAAAGACAAGATATGAAAGTATTTCTGAATTTAAGTTGATCAAAACAATCGGTTGTACGGCATCTAAAGTGACACAAGAGTCAAATCCAAGTCATTCAATTTAATGGAAAAATGCTAAGTGACCCAATTATCATGCCCAAAAACATAGCGTTCTATGCTGGTGAAAAAAGGAAATTATATTGAGAGGTCAGACAAAGGTTCATTACGGAAGAGAACACAGCGTGTCACCTTAATTACCACACGTCCAGTTTAAAAGCAAAATAAAAAAATGTAAATCCAAAAATAAAAGGTTTAACGGGATGTCAGATTTAGAAAATTCATGTTCAAAAACCCTACTGGGGAAATTAGAGCACAAAATAAGGGCCACAGTGCCCTGATCAGGACTCAATTAACTGCTTCCCTCTATGGCCAATTTCTTTTTTTCCCTCGCCTTCTTCCAAGAGTAATAATTCAGGACGAGTTGCAGTTTTGAATTTCACCATACAAAATACTGAAAAACAGGAAAAATAATCCAGGTGTGGTGAAATGGTGAAAAAAAATGAAATTCCTCATTTTTGGGGGTTTCATTTTTACATCACTCATTGACCTGGCAACTATGATTCTCCAAGATCGTATGATTTTGGAGTTGTATAATTTAGCTTTTTTTCTATTTAAATGGTGAAAGCAATTTGTAAAAAAAAATGTGTTACCATTTATTAAGACCCGTAACTTGATAATTTTTCCATCAATGGACCTGTGTGAGGGCTTGGTTTTTGAGATGACATTTTTAGTTTTGTTATTTTGGAGGACATACAATGTTTTGTTCGCTTTCTTTAGCATTTTTAAGGGAGGTGTTGTGACTAAACAAATGACAAAACTTGAGTTGCAAATTTGTTTTCTCTTTACAGTATTCACTGAATGGGTAAATTATTTTGAGATTTTGATAGATTAAACTTCTACAGATGAGGCTATACTAAATAAGTTTATTTTTTTCTTATTCCTTTGTTTTAAGCGGGGAAAAAGGGGATGATTCAAACTTTGATTTTTTTTCTATTTAAAAAAATAATATTTTTATTTGCTTTTTACTTTATTATTTAGTCCTTTTAAGGGACTTGAACCTACGTATCTCCTATGAGTTCTCCTATGAAGCCCAGTCACAGGTTGTGCTTCACAGGAGGACTAAGACTGATGGTGTCATTCATCAGACCCCCCAGTTGCTATAGCCGATGGGAACCTGTTCATGTACGCAGCGGCAATCAAGCTATTTAACTATAACTGTCAGTGATTAACAGCTGCATCTAAATGGTTAAACAGCAGCAATCGGAGCTAGCTTTGGTTGCTGCTGTTACAAGCAGATGGCAATTGTGTAACAAGCTGATGCCAGCTCCATACATGCAGATTTGACATAAGACGAACTAATGTGCCCTGTGCATAAACTGTACTCTTCTCCAACAGATGATGTTAAACAATAGAACATTTATATTAGGCATGTTGATATTACGGGCTTATCTGGTAAGGAAGATTCTCTAAGCCACAATTCAGGGTGCACAACATGGACCAAAGGCGATGGCACAGCAGTCAGGAGGTCACGTGGAACAGCAATGATCAGGACAGCAGTTAGACAAGCAGAGCAGGAGACACTAGAAGACACAGAGCCATGAGTGTGACACTCAGGAACACTGACGATATATAGTCAATTATGGACTTGCTGTAGTGTTAGTAATGTGAACAACTCCAGGGAAAATTACAGCAGACAAAGGTTTAATGAGCAAACAAATGGATAGCCACCAGCAGCAGTGATAAACAGGCAAACTTGTTTATAGAGATTGTACATTCTGATGCAGAAGCATTTGTAATGTGAACAAGTCCAGTGATGAGTTTGTTATGCTTACAGCAGATGAAAGGTTAATTGCAGAGCTGAATCAGTAAGTAAATGCAGATTGTTGAAACAAAAACAGATTCTGTGATTGTTGCAGCTGAGACAACTGGGGAGACCAACTGCAAAGCACAATGTAAATGAACACAAAGCTACTTAATACACAGATATTTGAGGGAAAGGGAGCAGAGACCAGCCCTGGAGCTGAGACAGGTCAGTAAAAGGTTACATAGTTACATAGTTTATAAGGCCGAAAAAAGACTAGCGTCCATCCAGTTCAGCCTATTTCTTGAGCACTGCAGCTATTCCGCAGCGTTGATCCAGGGGAAGGCAAAAAAACCCCATGCGGTATAGGCCAATTTACATCATTGAGGAAAAATTCACTTCCCGACTCCAATCTGGCAGTCAGATTAAATCCCTGGATTAATTAACTATCACTAAGTATAAGATGTAATTTTATTGTTCTCAAGAAAGGCGTCCAGGCCTCTCTTGAACTCATTAAGTGAGTTGGACATCACCACTTCCTCTCCCAGAGAGTTCCAGAGTCTCACGGCTCTGACTGTAAAGAATCCCCTTCTATGCTGGTGCAGGAACCTCCTTTCCTCCAGGTGAATTACAATCCTTAATACTTTTCTTCTGTCTGAAAAAAGGCTGGCACCTGAGGTGTCTGCAGTGGCTTATTCTGCTCTCCCTAATGAAAACACTTACATACTCGCCTGATCAAGCAGAGTGTTCATATGTATATAGGAATTTCAGAGAGATAGCAGTAGGCTAAAGAAGAGTTTTCTCAACTTAGGTACCTTGAGTACCTTTACTGTCAGGTTCCTCTGTAGAGTTCAGCTCATTAATAAGGGTCTTTGTAATGCATGACACAGGTGTTATGCACATATCACACACAGGAGAAAGGGAATAAGAAGATTTACTATAGACAGAAGCCACACCTGCACCCAACTGGTCCCTGAACAGACTAGTTAATTCCAAGCCATGCGACTAAAACACCACCTTGGACCTGACTCCCTAAAAGGCCATCGGGGGGTTTCTCATGCCTCCTGAGGAACCAGAGGGGAGGCTGCAACACACTGCCAACAAGAGGAGAGGAAGATGTGCAGGCGGACATGAAGACCAAGGGGGAGAAACTTAAAGTATGTTCATAAAAGGAGAGAGAGGGGGAATTTTAAGGAGAACCAAAAAACAAATGAAACTAGAACAACCTCCCAGAAACCAAACAGTGGTAAAAGGAGAAGGTGTTGGAAAGGTAGACAAACAGACACACAGCAAGAAAATAAGCAGTGTAAGTCTAGCAGGGTAAATCCATTCAAAGCATGGCCAGCAAGGAAGTGCAGTGAAGGGATAATATGTAAAGCCCCACCCAGAATGTGATAGTGCAAACCAAAATGGGAAAATGGAAAATACCTAGAGAGGAGAAAAACAAGAAAGGAGAATACAGACAGTAAAAGACAATAGAAGCAATCAGCATTTGGACAGGGAAGGAAAAAAGCAATAGCTCAACAGACAGAAGAACTAACCCGGCAGAAACAGTCACCGGATCGAATCTCCAAACCGAGCCATGACAATGGCTTTTTATTTTTTATTTTCAGGAGACCCCTTTATTTTGTTTCCATAGTAGACCCTTCTAGTCAAAAGTAAATGTCCAACGTAGGCAAATACTTTATTTCCACGAAAGATAATACATTTAATTTAGGATAGATATCAGCAATGAGCAATTACAAAAAAAAATCATTTGTTGATATTTGGCTTCTTGGTGATTTCCAAAAATGATAGCAACATTCAACTTTGAGGGGTGGCTTCTCATATAATCAACTGCATTTTTTTAGATTGATTTTTCATTTTTGTCTCTTGGTATTCGTTGTTCATTGTTTTTTCTTGCATCAAATTCTTTAAAATGGTGCATGCGATTTACTTCATTTTGCACAAATTCAAAGTTGACTCCATGGCCCTTTCCCTGGCTATTAATATCAGCTCACAGCTGTCAGTTTAACCTTTGTTGGTTAGATGTTACAGGGGGACCCTATGTAAATTTTTTTGTGGGGTCCCCCTGTAATCTAGCTAGTAAACGCTAAGCAAACAGCTGTGAGCTGTTATTAATAGCCAGGGAACAGTTTTGGCTTATGGTCCCTTGCCTGGCTAGTAATATTAGCCCCCAGCGGTCGCTTTTCCTCTGCTGGTTATGAAAATTATGTGGAAGCCCACGCCATTTTTTTAATTGAATTCTTCATTTCATTTATAAGAAATCCCATGCCCACTTTGCTTGTTTTTGACGCTGCGTAAACTCACTCACAGCATGGCAATTTCTGCAGATTTTGACTGACTGAAATGTCATTACATGCAGTGGATCCGCATGTACTGACAAAACAAGTGCAGCATTAGCACGCAGAGTTTTGGATGCAGCAAAAATACGCTGGGTCCAAAGCACTGCTGGTTCCTGATCGTGGGGAGGTAGTAGCTAACCAAACAGGTCTGAGCTGTTATTAATAGCCAGGGAACATGTTGGCCTAATTGCCCCTTCCTAGGCTAAAAATAGCTGACCTCAGCTGCCCCAGAAATGACACTTCATATTTGAATGGGATTAGGGGTAATGGAGTTAGGGGTAATGGGATTAGGTGTCGCTGACACCAAGCCCTAGGTTTAGTGATAAAGAGGTGTCAATTGGACACCCTCGTTACTAACCCTGTAAGTATAGAGTTAAATAAACACACACATCGAGAATAAAACTATTTATTTTAAATACAACCGACACATTCTTAGATCATTTAAATTAACCAATATACTCACCACAGGTCCGACGGTAATCCAAGGGTTAAAGCGATGTCCCACGTTTTTTTTTTTTCAAATATCTTTATTTAGCTCCAAAAAGCATTCATTGCTGTACAAAATCGCATAAAAAATGCAGGCAAAAATGCATCAAAATTGCGGCAAAATGCATGTTTTTTCTGCAGCATTTTTGCTGCCAAGAGATACAGAAACCTTGAAGAAATGTCTGCAACCAAATACTCAATGTGCGCACATAGCCTAAAAAGAAAAAAGCAGAATACTCAGAGGACCAATGGGAATAAAATAATAGTAAAAAGTGGACACTTCCAACATCGTGATAGGTCCACTTTAAGTAATGACTATACAATTACTATTTTTTTTTGTTTCATCATGTAATTAAAAAAAGTTAAATTGTTTTTTTTTAAATGACAAATGCATAAAACTGCTATTTGGTAAAGAATGATAGAGAAAAAAAGGTAAAACCTTATCTTTTAAGGAAAAAAAGATGAAAAATGCAAAAATCACTTTTATACCGTAAAAAAAAAGCTATAGCTGCTTGATCAATACAAAGAAAACATTAGTTTTTACAAGGTGAATTACATTTTAGGATGAAGTTTACTCCTATGACAAACTGTAACACCCAAAATTAATTTGTATTTCAATACCGGTACTAGGGGGTGAGTGATGGGTGTCCATTAATATTATTAGAACACATTTTTATCTAGGGAAAGCAGCATAAAAAATAGTATATTAAAACCTAATGCTGTGACTAAGGGCTCATTCAGACGTCCAATCTTCACGTATGAGTGTTTTTCACGGATAGCACTCGCACCTGTGATAGTCTATAGAGCCATTCACAAAATTGTAATTTTTCACGGACCAAGAGGTCCATGGAAAATCGTGGAGACATGTCTGAGTCGGATCAAAATCAGCAATGTGAGTCAATGGGTCCGTGAAGAAATTGGACCACAATTGGATGACGTGTGAGTGCTGTCTGATTTTCACGGACTGTCAGAATGAAGAAGGTGAAGATGCCTTTTTTTTTATTTCTCCACATACGAGAAAAATGGATGACACACAGACCACACTCTGATCAAAGTCTGTTCAGAATAATCGATCCATTTTTCTCGTATATGGAAAAATGAAACATTGACAGTGACTTTCTCATACGAGAAAATTGGTGGTTTTCATCAGTTATTTTGATCAGAGGGTCATAAGAGTTTCATCAGTTTTTCTCTGTTGAGAAAAAAAAAAGTTTCTCCACCTTCTCCTATCAGTCAGTAAAAAATGGACAGCACTTGGATGGCACTCCAATTATTTCAAGGTCCCATAGAATTTCATTGCCAAGTTTGATCCGAAATGTCTCTGTTATTTTGCATGGACCACTCAGTCCGACAATAATCATGGACACGTGAAAAGTCTCATAGACTATTATAGGTACAAGTGCTGTCCTTGAAAATCACGGATAGCACTCGTTTGTGAGAAACTGATGAGTGAATGCAGCCTTAGACAGCATTTCTTGGCATAGAGTACATTCCATGTGCCAACGTCTTCAGATGATGATGTCTGGATCTTAGTGTATATACTTTAGTCCCTGAATTTAAAGTAGACAATTCTTATTCTGAAATATCTGTTAGTTGAATCTTAAGGCTGCTACATTTCCCAAATGTATATATTATGTATGTATATACCATATATCACTACCAAGACATCAGCATGAGATTTCTGTTTCATATATATTGTGTGGAATAAAATCCCACAGTAGATAATCACAGTATTGGATATTGGAAAGCAAATACCTACATTTATCATGGGAATGACGTAACGTGAAGTTCTCAGAATGTGATTACTGCTATTCTGGTCACTCGGCTTTAGCAGATGCGGTTTGCCTATGTATATTTATACAGGGAGATTTCTCAAGGTTATAGCACTGTCTTATATTCTGATCAAACAGATGTTATTTGTAGGAATGGTATCATATATAGTCCAGCGTTAAAACTCAACTCCGCTATATAACATCTTCTTACTTCCTTCTCAGATAATATGATGATGAGCTGATCGCCCAGAGTCCCACCACTGGAAACCCAAGAAATCAGTGATGGAATCTTGCACTGAATTATTAACTCTATCGGGAACCAGACAATTTTCCATTTTTGTCCTTTCTTTTTTCCTCTCCTTCTTCCAAAAGCCATAACATTTTTTTAACTTTTTTTATTTTTCCATTGATATGGCCAAATGAGAGTTGTTTTTTTTTTTAAGGGACAAAGTTGTAGTTTTGAATGTCTTCATTCATTTCACCATATCATGTACTGAAAAATGGGAATAAATTCCAAGAGGGGTGAAATTGTGAAAAAAATGCACTACCGCCTTTGCTTTTCGGGTTTTGTTTTTACAGAGTTCAGTAAAAATGACTTAACAACATAATTCTCCAGGTCAATACAATCATGATGATACCAAACTGGTATTTTTTTTTCTTATTTTAGTAGTAAAAGAAAAAATTTTGAAATTTGTAAAAAAAAAATTGTGTCGCCATTTTCTGAGACCTGCAACTTTTTTTTACTTTTCTGTCGAAGTAGCTGTGAGAGGACTGATACCATTGTAGGGTAGATATGACATGTAGATTACTTTCTATTGCATTTTTGGGGGGAAACTAGGGTGATTTGAAAAACCCCAAAACTTGCATTTTTTTTGTTTTCAGTGTTCATCATATGTTTGATACAGCGGACTTTTACGAATGCAGTGATACAAATTATGTTTTTTATGGTTATTTTTTAAATTCTGATTCTTAAACTGGGAAAGGGGGAATTAGTTAAAAATTACATTTTTATTATTTTTTAAACAACATTTTTTTTTCTTTACTTTATTTTTTAGTCCCCTTTAGGTGACTTTAACCTGTGATAGTTTGGTCATTTATACTATATACTACAATACCATAGTATTTCAATATATAAAAAAAATTCAGTCTCCTTTGAAGTTCAGCCTATAGCTGATGGCAGTGATGGGACATTCAGCAGCTAGTGCCAATTGCTGCTGTTGCGGGCCGATGCCTGCTATGTATAACAGCTGGCATCTGCCCTGAATGGAGCAGGCACAACTCCTGAGCTTGCTGTATACACGTGTACTTATGATGTACATGTACGCAGGGTCGGACTGGGGTGTCTGGAGCCCACAGGGTGAATTCGTCCTCGGGGCCCACCCTACAGCTACATGCAAATACCTGTTATCCCCGTTATATTGGAGCGTCGGCTGTAAATCACAGGCGGCTCCTGTACATCTACTGTGCGCCACCATAACTGGGATGTACAATTACGGAAGTTTACATTACAGGGGTTCTTTGATGAAAACAAACTATCACCGAATCACAGGTTAGGTAGGAGATATCTTATTGATCAGTGTAATCCGACCATTGAAAACCGCACCAATCAGAAGAATGTGGAACTTTTATCCCCATTTTATAATGCAGCAGCAGGTGGGATGTCTGACCACAGCTCCATTCATTCTCTTTGGGGGCTTCCAGAAAAAAGCATGAACAGCCAAAACCAGGAGAGGAACAATCAGAGGAATAGTATAATAGAAACACGCCACCACTTCTGCATTTATCACCCCCTACTGGTTTTGGCTAACAAATACTGATGTAAATTACTGACCAAATACTGAACGTGTGAACGTGGCTTTAGGAAAGGCGATTACTTGTTTTCACTGGAAAACCTCTCTTAGTGCATATTTGCTACTGTGTAATAGACACAGGACAGGGAGGGGTTAAACGTCAAAGCAATTAATCTCTATTGGAAATAAAGAATCTTCCCCTTATTGATATCAGAGAGAACAAATGGCCACCATACACAACACTATCCGCTATATAAAGACCAATACCACCACATACAAGGGACACATACCGTCACACCATTACCAGACTACATATTAGCATCACATAGTGACCGAATAACACCACATACAAGGAACAAATACCACCACACCATGACCAGACTACATATTACCACCACATAGTGATCAAATAATACTACATACAAGGAACAAATACCGCCACACCATGACCAGACCACATGTTACCATTACATAGTCAACGAATAATACTACAATAAGGATCATGAATAAAAAACACAATACTAATAACACAATATTACCACTGGTGATGTTATACACAGGAGCTCTGTATATAGTGTCAGTGTACAGGTAATACAGGGGTCACCAGTGACATTATACACAGGAGCTCTGTATACAGTGTATAGTGTACAGGTAATACAGGGATCACCAGTGACATTATACACAGGAGCTATGTATACAGTGTATAGTGTACAGGTAATACAGGGATCACCAGTGACATTATACACAGGAGCTCTGTATACAGTGTATAGTGTACAGGTAATACAGGGATCACCAGTGACATTATACACAGGAGCTCTGTATACAATGTATAGTGTGCATTTACATATAATACACCGACTCACCAGTGACGTCTCTAGGTGAAGTCCTTCATCTTCGCTTTTCTTTTTCATCCAGCACAGACTGCCATCACTTCTTCCATCCAGGACTTGTCACTGCAGAAAATAACACACAATAGCTGATCACTGCTAGAGCACATTTCACACTTATTCCCTGATTTCTACACTACAGCAGATGAAGAAAAAAAGCGACTTAATGCTGCCCTGCACAGTAACAGGACCCCCCTTTTGTTACTCCTCCATGAAGAACAGTATCCTCAAAAGTAAATTATATTACAGCAGTAATGTCCCCTACAGTAATTATGTCCCCACTTGCCACCATAAACTAATAATACCTCATCCTGGCCCCCATACTGTAATTGTCACCCATCTTGGCCCCTTTTATTTAATAATGTCCCCCTTCCAAGGCTCCCATGTATCCGCCCCCCCTCCATCTTGGGCCTGTACATATCGCCCCCACCCATCCGGGGCCTGTACGTATCACCTCCCCATCATCGACCCCCATGTATCACCCTCTTCCCCCTCCCCATCATGGGCCCCTATGTGTGATCCGCTCTCTCGCCCCCCCCTCCATCATGGGCCCCTTTGTGTGATCCGTTCTCCCCCCCCTCCATCATGGGCCCCTATGTGTCTACCCCCCTCCATTATGGGCCCCTATGTGTCATATCTCCCCCCTCAATCATTGGCCCCTATGTGTCATATCTCCCCCTCCATCATGGGCCCTTATGTGTCATAACCCCCCTCCATCATTGGCCCCTATGTGTTTTATCCCCCCTATCATGGGCCCCTATGTGTCATATACCCCCCTCCATCATGGACCCCTATGTGTCATATCCCCCCCTTCCATCATGGGCCCCTGTGTGTGATCCGCTCTCTCGCCCCCCCTCCATCATAGGCCCCTATGTTTCATATCTCCCCCTCCATCATGGTGCCCCTATGTGTCATATCCCCCCTCCATCATTGGCCCCTATGTGTCTTATCCCCCCTATCATGGGCCCCTATGTGTCATATCCCCCCCTCCATCATGGGCCCCTATGTGTCATATCCCCCCTCCATCATGGGCCCTATGTGTCTTATCCCCCCCATCATGGGCCCCTATGTGTCATATCCCCCCCTCCATCATGGACCCCTATGTGTCATATCCCTCCCTTCCATCATGGGCCCCTGTGTGTCATCCCACCCATCATGGGCCCCTGTGTGTCATATCCCTGCCTCCAACATGGGCCCCTGTGTATCATATCCCCCCCTCCATCGTGGGCCTCTATGTGCCATATCCCCCCCTCCATGATGGGCCCCTGTGTGTCATACCCCTTCCTCCATCGTGGCCCTCTATTTGCCATATCCCCCCCTCCATCATGGGCCCCTGTGTGTTATACCACCCCTCCATCGTGGGCCTCTATGTGCCATCCGCCCCCCCATTCATATAGGAAAAAAAAACTTCTTACCTCTGCAGCTTCATAACGGCGTGGACGCATGGTCTGCAATAAGGCCGTTGATGCATCTTAAGCCGCGCTCTGTCAGCAGCCCGCTGCTATCGCTGCTATGCGCTGCACACTGACGTCAGCGCCTGGTGCATAGCAGAGACGTTCAATGCCCGCTGGCCTATCAGACGCCGAATGCTGACGCGCGCGGCTTTCATTGACCAGTTGCCTTTGAACGTCACTGCCATGCGCCGTCTGTATGCAGCGCATAGCAGAAACGAGCAGATGGCCATCAAGACGAAGGTATTCTTTCTGATATTGGGCCCATGGGCCTCTGATGGGCTCGTGGTCAGAAAGATCACGGACCGGTTACCGGCGGGCGGGCCCCACTATATCCGTCACGGGGCCCACCGAGGACCCCCGGCCCACCGCGGGATCTCCCAGTGTCCCGGTGGGCCAGTCCGACGCTGTATGTACGGCAGGGTGCACAAAAGGGTCAATTCCCCTTCAGTGCCTCCACAGGAGAAATAAAGCATTACACTGTTTCTACCAAAATCAATAAGATTCTGTGGAATTTAGGGACGTGACAAAACCACCAGTACAGAGTGAGAAATGCTCTTGAAGCCAGTTTCTACTTAATACTAATAGATAAACAAGGGACATTCCTCCCTCTATCAACTCAGAAGGTTTTAAAATGAATTGGTCAGGTCCAATAAAACTATTAACCTGCAGAGTAACCCTAAATTTCTCCAATGAGCTGCTGGCTTTCGGTCATACAGGTGATCCTGGAGCAATTATAGTCACCGCTCACAGCGATAAGAGTGGCGGCTGTTAGCACGCACCTACACTGATTGACAGCAGTCTCTTCACTGATGCACTGCAGAGCCAGCTGCCTCATTACAGGGAATCTTCCGCCAGGGGTTTCCGTCTGAATCACGTATTGTAGAGATTTACATGGAAACCTAGATGCAAGCGCTCAGTGCAGAGCACAGGATAAATGTGAGCCGAGCCTTACTGTGATCTTTTGGAGGCAGAATGAACAAATCAACAGCAGGTGAACAATTAGTTTTATTAATTTTTTACGCTGTTCCTCGTGCAGTATAAGTGATCAGACTACTTTATTCTTCAGTTTGGTGCGATTATAGCGATACCAGATTTGTATTGCTCTTTATGGTGGGCTGTGGTCACACACTACAGTAAAAGATGTTTTTTTTGCAAAAGCAAGTTTTTGCATCCCCATATTTTGAGAGCTTTTATTTTTCTATATTTCTGCCAACAGAGTCACGTGAGAGCTTGTTTTTTGCGGGATGATTTGACGTTTTTATTGGTACCAATAAAGATAGAATGAACAAAAACCAGCAATTCAGTTTTTTTTTTTAATGCCATTCACAGTATGGTAAAATTGATAAGGCAGCTTTATTCTTTGGGTCAAAAATTTTTGTATGTTTTGCTGCTTTTACACAAGAAAAACATTCTATAGTAAAAAGAATTGTTTTTGCATCGCTGTATTCTGAGAGCTATAGCATTTTGATTTCTTTGCTGATGGAGCTGTATGGCAACTTATTTTTTGCGGGACAAGATGATGTTTTCAGCGATATCATTTTTATTTACATTCGACTTTTTCATTTTGTTTTATTCCACTTTTTGTTCAACGGTATGATAAATAAGCAACGTTTTTGTGCCATGTGTTTTATTTTCATTTTTTTATGGTGTTCACTGAAGGGGTTTACTAGTGTAACAGTTTTAAAGGTTATGTCATTCTGGATTCGGCAATACCAAATATCTGTACATTATTTGTTTACTTTTGTTTTTATATAATTATACCTATTTATTGGTATAATATATATATATATATATATATATATATTTTTTTTTTTATTTATTTTATGATATTTTTCTTAAAATATTTTTATAATTTTTTTAAACTTTTTTTTTTTAAACTTTTTTACTTAGTCCCTCTATGTGACTTTAACTTTTATAAGTTACCAGCATTGCAATGCATTTCACATGTCAGTACTACACTGACAGAAGCGGGGGGGCGTTGATCAGAAGGGAGAGGGAGCCCCCTCCCTCTCCTAGCCTCACAAATGCTGCAATCAATATCGATCGCGGCATTTAGGGGGTTAAACAGCCATGGCCGGTGCGGGCACCGCTCCTGGCAGTGACAGCTGGGTCGGCTGTCACGTAAGTTGAGCTCCCGGTGGCAATTGCATGGGCACAGCTTCTGTGCCGTGCACAATTGCTATGACGTACCCATACATCAAAGATCGGGAACTCCTACCCAACCATTGCGCATGGATACGTTAAAGGTCATAAAGGGGATAAAGCCGGCTGCTCCGGGAGCAATAATGTTGATTTTCTCTTAAGTGCTGCACTTTCAGCACTGCAGCTGGCCACCTTCATAACGCTAATAACCTTATAGATTAACCCTATATCTGCAGGTTATTATCATTATTGAACAGGTTCCCTTTAACAAGATACACTATGCTTACAAATTTACAGTTATGCGCAATATAATAGCAGTGTGTAAAACAATGGAGAAAAGCTCAATCCTCATTATATGATTTATTTCCAAATACACAAAGGCACTGGGTGCTGCACATCCAATTCCAAATGAAAACAGGAACAAAATATAAATTTTTAAACTGAAAATGAAGAAAAGGGAATAATGGGCTGCTCAAAAAAATAGCAGTGGCTGCATTTTCATTTCCAAACTTGAATATTTACAGTATAAACTGAAATTTGTTTCCAGACTTCGCTTTTCTGTTAATAACTGAAATAATATTTAGTTGTGTAACCTTTATTTCTGATAACTGCTTTACATCTATGTGGCATGGAGTCAACTAACATCTGACACCTGCGAACAGATATTCCAGCCCCAGCTGTCTGGACTACATTCCACAGTTCTTTTGCATTCTTAGGTTTTGCTTCAAAAACAGCATTTTTGATGTCACATCACAAATTCTCAATAGGATTGAGGTCTGGGGATTGGGCTGGCCACTTCATAACATCAATATTGTCAATCTGGAACCAGAATATTGCCCGATTGCTGGTGTATTTGGGGCCGTTCTCCTGCTGAAAGACCCATTTCAAGGGAATTCAGCATAAAGCAACATGACCTCTCCCAGTATTTTAATATATTCTTCAAACTGGTCCATTGTTCCTGGTATGCGATACATGGGTCCAACTCCTTAGTACGAGAAACACCCCAAAATCATTATTCTTGCACCTCTATGTTTTACAGTCTTCACAGTGTACTGTGGCTTGAATTAAGTGTTGGGTCGTCTCACAAACTGTCTGCGGCTTTTAAACCCAGAGTATTCTTGTTCTCATCTGTCCATAAAATGTTGCGCCACTTCTCCTTAGGCCAGTCAATGTGCTCTTTGGCAAACAGTAACCTTTTCAACATGTCTTTTTTCTCAGCAATGGTACTTTACGAGGGTTTCTTGGAAATAGTTTGGCTTCAAGTAGGCGTCTTTTGATGGCTGCAGGACTCACAAGGAGAGATAGGCAAACCCAACCTGAAATGTTTGGTGTTCTTACCAGACAGTCATGGTCCGCGGCAGGACGCCGAACATGGACATGGACATGGTCCATGGTGTTCTGGCACCCAATCCAAACTTTTACATAAAGTTTAGGTCGGGTACCAGAACCCGAACATCCAACGGTCCATCCATCCCTACTCTAAATTAATTGAAGATATTCTTTGATCTGTCTGGAGCTGATCATTGGATGCTTCTTTGCCATTCTTGGGATTTTCTGATCTATGCAGATGGTAGTATTTCTTTTCCTACCACATGTTTCGGGATTTGTTTGTCATTTTAAAACATTGGAAATCTTTTTAACTTGGAAGTCAATTATTTTCTGGACTTCTTTATATGTTTTCCCCTCTCCAATCAATCTTGATCAAAGTTCTTTCTTCTTCAGTACAATGTCTGGAGAATACATTTTACTGACTGAGCAAGAGCTAAAACCAGCAGGTACAACATTTGCTGCCCTCCTTTAAATAAGGGCCATAATTACTAATGATTTACTTACAGCCAAAGCTAACAGACAATTCTCCATACTCCTCCTTCTACACCTGTCCTCTGCCTTCGACACAGTTGACCACCGCCTCCTACTAAAGATTCTCTCTTCCTTTGGTGTCAAAGACCTTGCCCTATCCTGGATCTCCACATACTTATCTAACTGCACTTTTAGCGTCTCCCACTCCCACACTACCTCCTCATACTGCCCTCTCTCTATTGGAGTCCCTCAAGGCTCTGTCCTAGGACCCCTGCCATCCATCTATACCCTTGGCCTGGGACAGCTCATAAAGTTCCACGGTTTCCAGTACCACCTGTATGCTGATGACACCCAGATCTACCTCTCTGGCCCAGACGTCACCTCTCTGCTGCCCAGAATCCCAGCGTGTCTATCAGCCATATCCTCCTTCTTCTCCTCTCGCTTCCTCAAACTCAATGTGGACAAATCTGAACTCATCATCTTTCCTCCATCTCGCGTATCTTCCCCATCTGATCTATCTATCACAAAAAATGACATCACTCTTTCCCCTGTACCAGAAGTCCGCTGCCTCGGTGTAACTCTCGACTCTGCTGTGTCCTTCAAACCACACATCCAAGCCCTCGCCACCTCCTGTCGCCTCCAGCTCAAAAATATTCCCAGAATCCGTCCTTTCCTCAACCCTCAATCTACTAAACTGCTTGTGCATGCCCTCATCATCTCCCACCTCGACTACTGCAACATCCTCCTCTGTGGCCTACCTGCTAACACTCTCGCATCTCTCCAGTCTGTCCTTAACTCTGCTGCCCGACTAGTTAATCTCTCTCCTCGCTACTCCTCTGTTACTCCCCTTTGCAAATCTCTTCACTGGCTCCCAATTGCCCAGCGTATCCAGTTCAAACTACTAACACTGACCTACAAAGCACTCCATAACCTTTCTCCTCCATACATCTCTGAACTAATCTCATGATATATTCCCTCACGTAATCTCCGGTCCTCCAAACTTATTCGTTCCTCACCCAATCGCCTCCAAGACTTCTCCCAAATATCCCCCATCCTCTGGAGTTCTGTGCCTCAACACATCCAATTATCTGCCCTATTTGGATCCTTCAGACGGAACCTGAAAACCCATCTCTTCAAGAAAGCTTACAACCTGCAATGACCACGCTGCCGCCTCATCACCACCAGAGCTGCTACAACCCCCCACCTACTGTCTCCTTCCCCATCCTGTAGAATGTAAGCCCGCAAGGGCAGGACCCTCTTCCCCCTGTACCAGTCTATCATTGTTAGTTCATTTACTGTAAGTGATATCTGTATTTTGTATGTAACCCCTTCTTATGTACAGCACCATGGAATCAATGAATAAATAATAATAATATTAATTGACACCTGTTTCTTCACAGAATGAATGACGTCACTAATTTAACTCCGCACTGCTATAATTACAACACCCCACTTTCATTAAATGAGTCAATTAATTACAACCAATTAGCAGTGTGCATGTCACATCCGATGATTCTGTTAGTTGTCCATTACTGGCCGACACCTTGTCATGAATTTTTTAATTTTTTCCCATGTTCATCTTTTCTGTGAAAAACAGTGATAAAACACATTAGTGATGTTAGACTGCTATTATTTTGTACATAACTGTGTAGGGACCTCTCCACATGACACCTATAGAAACTTTTATGACCTTCCATTCTACATCCATAGACATTAATATGGAGTTGGTGTTGAGGGAGGGCAATAACCCTTCATGGTTGACCAAGTGAGTGTCAAATTATTATGCTGATTGCGCAATCCACAGAAAACCAAACAGAGGCAATGCTCTGTATGGGAGGAATCTCTGATCCCGTTTATTTTGCTTAGCATTTTATATTGTTTTGAGTTTATTAATGTCCAATCATCTACTGCCGTACTACAGTACTACAGGCTTGAGCCAATGCTAGTGCAATTATTACGGAAACACTTATATGGTCATATTATCGTTAGTTCGAAGCACGCTGGAAATTTACAAGGTCAATCCTGGCCTAGACTAGTTAGATAACAGGAGCAGGATGTCTGACAAAATGTTCTTGTGAGAAAAGGTTAGTGTAATAAAGTTGCATGAGAAAAGAAGGAAAGAATGTATGTTATGCAAGGAGTGATAATAACATGATTTTAAAGCAAGCAGACAAAATGGAGTTGCTCTAGCATGAGTATCAAGATGTCCTTTACACTTGGATAGCATGAATATTAATATGTCCTTTACATTGGCCCATTTGCAGCTATAATAGGTCCCACTCTTCCGGGAAGGATTTCTACAAGATTTGGGTGGCATCTGTGGGAAAATTTGCCAATTCATCTAGAAGAGCATTTGTGATGTCAGACACTGATGTTGGAGGAGAAGGTCGCAATCTCTTCCAGTTGACCCCAAAGGTGTCAGTGCCACTTCTTTCACACCAAGCTTCCCCAACAATGTCTTTATGGACCTTGTGCACTGGGTATAGTCATTCATGAGGAACAAAAAAGGGTCTTCCCCAAACTGTTCCCACAAAGTTGGAGGCTATAATTGTCCAAACTGTCTTGGTTTCACGAAGCATTAAGATTTTCCTCGGTGACCCCACTCTGTAACGTTACGTGGTCTCCTCTTTGTGGCTGAGTTGCTGCGGTTCCTTCTACTTTGCAATAATATCACTCACAGGCGATGGGGGAACATTTAGGAGGAAGAAATGTCATGAACGGACTTGTTACCCCGGGGGGTCCTATTACAGGACCACGCTGGTATAAGTGAGCTCTGCACCACCGGCCATTCTGTTATACATTAGTAAAGGCATCCGGCATGGCGGGGGCGGGAGGTTATACACCGGTAGCAAAGGGACTGAATTTAAAGATTAAGAGTCCGTGTGCATGAATCTTTTTATTCATATATTGCGAATAGATAGATAGTTTATGCAGTAGAACTTTTCACCTCTGTAAAATCTTGGTTGTCAGGGCTGTGTGTCAGTTTCCCAACCATTATGTGTTAATTAGTAGACTTGAAAAGTCATCTTGAAATGCCCCAGGAGAAATGTTCCATTAAATAACCCTTCTAAACAAGAAATCCCTTCCTTATTAATGTCTAAGCCTAATGGGAAATAACAGGATCACTGTGACACTGATCAAGCAACAGAATTTCATACAATTCATTTTGTTTGGTGTCATGGCTGCTGGTGAGTGGTCTGTTATCTACCAAATAATACAACACTGACAGCATTAAAAGGGCTCTGTCATAACCACATCCTATTATATACATCATACTTGTCACGGGATTTTAGGTTTTATGGCCACAATACCTGACCAGAGCACACAAAACAACAGCTACATTTCATAGAGAATATAAGACATATTTGTTCTGTTTTAAAAAGAATCTCAAATTAAAAAGATAGCCATAGCGCTCCTATAACAGAGCTGTACACAATGCTGCAATAGCAGTGCCAGACATAGTGCCCCCATAACAAAAAAGCCAAACTGTTCTCCAGGGGCATAACGATCGCTGTCACAGTGGGTGTGACTGCAACCGGGCCCATGAGGGAAGGTGCCTGCCGATGCCAGCGCTTTTCTCTGCTGGAAGTTCAAGCATCGGCAGAACCCCTTCCTCCACGGGCCCGCCAACGCCTGTGCCTGTTCACGCTACAGCGCAGGGAGCTATTGGCTCCCTGCATCAAAATGGCGATACAGGCCAGTGGCCTATCAAAGGCTGGCAGCTGACGTTGGCGTGCCAGTCGCGGGCCAAGCATGACGTCAATTCCATGTGGCCCCCTGCACCCTGTTTCCAGCTGTGATGGAGTAGGAAGGGAATATGTAGTACGTGTAATAATAATAATATTAGCAAATACCTCAAATTAGAAATGTAGTATAGTTTTTCTGATTTGCTATGTCTCTTTCCTCATGTGCAGGCATTGCAGGACCTTAGGTATCCATGGTTACAACCACTGATATAGTGACAGTTAGGTAGTTGCTAGTGGTCGTAACCATGGATTCCTAAGGTCCTGCAATGCCCTGCACATAGGGTATGTGACATAACGAATAAGAAAAACTCTACTACATTTCTAATTGGAGGTATTTTTATGACACCTACTACATATTGGGATAGGATCTTAGAGATAGGAATACTCCTTAAAATGAAAGCACCTGGACAGATGACATTATTTAAAAATTAAGGGTCCTGGATGAGGACATTATTAATACAGGCTTACAGCCCAAGAGTGGCATATCCAGTGGTAGCATAGCGTAGTTTCCCGTCATACGAAGGTGACCTTGTCGTGGTTGATGGGCACACATAAATTGGCCAAATTATGCGCAAAAAACCTTCATTTTTCAAAGTGACATTAGTCTAGATACAATATTTCTTATATTTTCATGTATGGAGTGCCGAAGTTCTTTTTGCAATTGAGATTACTCTTTTCTTCAGAGCACCCGAATAGACCAGTGAGCGACCCCTCTCTTTTTTCTATTAATCATTTTTGGGATCCCGCTCCTGGAGCATTGCAGCAGGTACGTGTTCACACTATTAGAAGTTTGACAGCCTTTTTTCTGACCATGTGTCCCTCCCATTCAGTCACAGGTGGTTTTAACTAGCTCTACCAGCCCATACATTGTAGGTTAAAAGCCCAAGCAGAGACATATTGTCCATACAGGCTTACAGCCCAAGAGTGGCATATCCAGTGGTAGCGTAGCGTAGTTTCCCATCATACGAAGGTGACCTTGTCGTGGTTGATGGGCACACATAAATTGGCCAAATTATGCGCAAAAAACCTTCATTTTTCAAAGTGACATTAGTCTAGATACAATATTTCTTATATTTTCATGTATAGAGTGCCGAAGTTCTTTTTGCAATTAAGAAAAACTCTACTACATTTCTAATTGGAGGTATTTTTATGACACCTACTACATATTGGGATAGGATCTTAGAGATAGGAATACTCCTTAAAATGAAAGCACCTGGACAGATGACATTATTTAAAAATTAAGGGTCCTGGATGAGGACATTATTAATGAAAGAAACCAAGATGGGCTATATTGATCTTGGTATAGTGGATTTTGTTCAGTAAGGCGATGGTGGTTATACTTAGACACTATGCTGTGATAATATATGGTCATTGTTATTTGGTAACCGAATATCTACAATTTATTTGTTTTATGAGATTTATATATTTTATCTGTAGTCTTTTGCTTTAATGTGGGGAGGAGCGAATACTTATGTCTTTACAGGATCTAGAATGTAACAAGAACCCATACATCTGACCAACAAGCTGGTGGGGGCCAGGTCCAAGATTTGTACCAGGGTCCATAGGACTCTAGTATCTCTACTGCAGTTCCCATTCAAGAGCTTATCACAATGATCCAAGAACAGAGACAGCCATGGTTCTTCAATACCAGAGCTATCCATGGTGCTGTATAACAATGCTAGTCTGATTGCTCTCATAACAGAACTAGCCTTAGTGCTCTGATACTAGATGCATCCGAAATGCTGCTATAAAAGTATGAGACATAGGGCTACCGTAACAGTACTGTTATGTCTTACTTGGTGGATCCTGATAGCCATTGGTCTGGATGAGCAGTTCAAATGCAGAATGAACAGATACTGTTGCGTTGGTGCAGCGTCCAGTTGGAATAATGGACACTTTAGAGATTGGTTGGCAACTGGATGAGCTGAGTAGTAGTCCAGTAGGAAGCCAGAGGTTCAGCACAGGGAGACTGATGGGTTGAGTTGAATTAGTAGCACAGAAAAGGAGACTTAGCGATGAAGCAGAGTAAGTCTCTGGTACTAGGCAGAACTATGCTAAAAGGTATAACAGAAACCAGCATGTTGCAGTGTTGAGTAAGTCAGGAGACTCATTGTGGTGATGTAGCAAAGCCCAACAATGTAGCGGATTTGTGTAGGTCGGAAGACTCACTGTGGTGATGTAGCAGATTTGAGTAGTTTAGGAAACTTACTGTGATGATGTAGCAGAGCTCAGTGAAATAGCAGAGATATGAATACCAAGAAACTCACTATGGCAGTGGAGCTAAGCTCAGTGAAGTAGCAGGGTTGAGAAGGTCAGGAGACTAAGCTTCTATGCAGAGTGCCAGTGGTGCAGGAAGTATGGTGGATTCCAACTGTACCTGAGGGCACAGTCTTGCTGCCTAAGATGGCCTATAAAGCCAGGGAGAGTGATGTCAGTGTGCTATGGTAATTCAATATAGAGCAAAATAGAGGGAGCTGTCTGCAGTAGGAGGGAGGTAGAGAGCCCTGGAGCCAGGAGTGGTGAGTGTCAAGAACTAACCATAGTTTTCCCATAACGGAGCCAGCCACAGTACACAATTATCCACACTTGTGTAATATCAATGCCAGACATAGTGCATTTATAATAGAGCCACCAATAGTGCAAATGTAGCTGTGGACGAGGTACTCGCCTCTTACGGCCCGGCAAGTTACTTGAAGGTGGGGGATACTGGCTGGGTATGTGGACATATGCTACACTTGTGCAGGCCACGTGCAACCGATGTTCCTGGTTTGCCAAAACCAGATATTTCACAGTTCAATGAAGGAGACCACCATTCAAAAATTTACTTTTTACTAAATGGGAACTTTGTAGGGAGTATATACAAGAGATAGTGGGTACAAAGTCTTATGAACGTTTCCTTTACAACTCAAAGCATTTTCCACACAGTTTCCTTCTCTATGTCCACTGTTTCTCACTTAGTCCACAACAACCCAGCATTAATACTACAGTCCTGCTTAGCAAGAGTCGTTTACTTGTCCCGTGGTTCTGAGGCCTCTTTTCACTTTAGGATGCCAGTATGGCTGGTAATGCTGATGCTCTTGAACTCCCGCCCGGGACACTTTACTCGCCTCAAGTACTCAGTCCTGTTTAGGCCCATTTCCTTCAAGAGTTATAAACTCGAGGCCTTGTGGCTAGGCGTCCTCTCCCAGGACCCGTCTCCGGAAGGTCACTCTGTCTCTTAGTCACTTCTGCTACCAGATCTCAATATCCCTTCTCTTCTCCTCTCACTTAGGGTCACCCCAGAATTCGGCACTTCTCACCTTGGACCTTTAGTTCTACTTGCTATGCACTCCAGGCCCTATCTGTCCCTCTGACAGGAAATTTTCACTCTCCCTGCAACTCATCCCCTCCCTTTCTGGGCTAGTCCCAAACATTAACTCTAACCATCCCTACAGTCAAACTACACATACTATCAATATCACCAATACCTTTAATGCATGTCACAAATCACACAATACATCACAGTTTACATTGTGTTGCATAACATTTTATAACAATAAACTTGTTCTTTCAAGACGGAAACATGGTCAGCATGTCCATCTCCTTACACAAACACAAGATAGCTAGCCATACTGCTCCCATACTAGAAGGAGCCATAATATTTCCATACCAGAGCATTTGTAATGGAGCCATCTATAGTTATTTTATGTTTAACCCCTTAATGACTCATGACGGATTTAGCCATCATCGAGTGGGTCCGAGTTGTGTGAAGGTAAACCACCCCACACGCCGCAGATGCTGGCTAGATTAAATAGTTGGCACTTTTGTCCATAAGTTGTCGGTGGATCTGAGCTCTGATCGCTGCTGTTAATAATTTCAATCCCGCTGTCAAAGATTTACATGGCTTGTTTGCTGGTGCTCATGTAAACCGGCTTCCATCAGCTCCTCATGAAGCAAACGTGGGGAATCATTGTAGACAGGTGCCTGCTGAAGGCCCCCTGTTGCTGCCATCTTGTTCCTCCTGTGAATCTCAGCCACCACACATGCCAAATTCTGGCCCATGGGCCAAATCTGGCCCGCATGGTGAGTATATTTGGCCTGCGATGCCAGTCAGGGCCATTATTCTGTATGGAGGACTTTGTGGGGCCATTACACTGCATGGAACACTATGTGGGACCATTATACTATATGGAGCACTATGTGCGGCCATTATTCTGTATGGAGCACTATGTGGGGCCATTATACTGTATGGAGGACTATTTGGAGCAATTATTCTGTATGGAGGACTATATGGGCCCATTATTCTGTATGGAGGACTATGTGGGGTCCATTATACTATATGGAACACTATGTGGGCCCATTATACTATACGGAGCACTATGTGGGGCCATTGTACTGCATGGAGGTTGGTCTTTGACTTTGTCTAAGCTTTTAATTTTAGCCCTCTGTGTATTTTGAGTTTGACATTCCTGATTTACACTATATACTGCCATACTATAGTATACAGTGGGTACGGAAAGTATTCAGACCCCTTTAAATTTTTCACTCTTTGTTTCATTGCACCCATTTGGTAAATTCTAAAAAGTTCATTTTTTTCTCATTAAAGTACACTCTGCACCCCATCTTGACTGAAAAAAAACAGAAATGTAGAAATTTTTGCAAATTTATTAAAAAAGAAAAACTGAAATATCACATGGTCATAAGTATTCAGACCCTTTGCTCAGACACTCATATTTAAGTCACATGCTGTACATTTCCTTGTGATCCTCCTTTAGATGGTTCTACTCCTTCAGTGGAGTCCAGCTGTGTTTAATTAAACTGATAGGACTTGATTTGGAAAGGCACACACCTGTGTATATAAGACCTCACAGCTCACAGTGCTTGTCAGACCAAATGAGAATCATGAGCTCAAAGAAACTGCCCAAGGAGGGTCATGTTGCAGGTAGTGCAGCAAGAAGGCACTTATGAGTCTTGCGCATCTCGGAGCCCCAAAATTATTTTCCTGGCTAGATGCAGCTAAAAATTATTATTAATTTTAAATCTGGTGGAGCTTAGTATAGATGGCCTAATAGGATCAGTGCTGCACACTGCTACAAAGCCCAAATTATTTTCCAGCCAAGATACAGATAAACATGATTAGTAATTTTAAATCTGGTGGAGCTTATTATAGATGGCCTAATAGAATCAGTGCTGCACACTGCTACAAAGCCCAAAATATTTTCCAGCCAAGATACAGATAAACATGATTAGTAATTTGAAAGCTTAAAACGGTTGGTAGGGTGATTTTAACCAATCATCCATCTTTTACTCTCCCCAGGATGACACAGGGGTAGAAAAGTCGTTTCGGATCAATGATTTGTTCATCTTTATGAACGTGAGTCTGTCTACATTATCAGTGGAGAGCCGCGTGCGCTTATCTGTCAGCACACCACCAGCAGCGCTGAACACACGTTCAGACGGAACGCTGGCTGCGGGGCATGACAAGATCTCCAAGGCGTAAGTGGCTAGCTCCGGTCATTTATCCAGATTGGAAGCCCAAAAAGAGCAAGGGTCCAGTGACACAGTCATGGCTTCAATGTTTACTTGGAGATACTCCTGTACCATCGTCTCTAGGCGTTGACTATGTGTCAGACTTCATGTCTCCTGTGGCCTTGCAAAGGATGGGCTAAAAAAGTAGTGAAATGATTGCGCAAAATTGATGTTACCAGCAGATACTGTGGTTCTGTTATGGTTTGAGTGCTGAACACTTGACGGTCCCACGGTTGGCAAGTTGGAACTGTGAGATTCACTACGTGCACCACTGGTGTTTTGTGGAAAAGCACATGTAAGATTCTGCAACAGTCTCTGCTGATACTCCTGCATGCGTGCATCCCTTTCTATGGCAGGAATAATTTCTGCAAATTTACTTTTGTACCGGGGATCTAACAGTGTGGCAACCCAGTAGTCAGGATTATTTCTAATTCTCACAATTCGAGGGTCATGTTGCAGGTAGTGCAGCAAGAAGGCACTCATGTGTGTTGCGCATCCAGGAGCACCAAGTCCCTGTTGTGTTGGTGGCGAGGTAACAATCATGCTTCCTTCCTCTGTCCTCTCCCCCCAACCTCGCACAACAGAAATGTGATCAAGGTCTCCCTCATCTGATGAGTCTTCCATCAGTTCGTCCTTCACTTCTTCCTGGGCTCCTGCACCTTCCTCACTAGTTTGGCTGCTACCATGCGCCCTGGTAAAACCATCTCCCCCACCCTCACATGCCTGCCGCCTTGGTGCTGCCGACCGTCTGGACCTTGCAGATGTTAGCCCTTCCGCATACAACTCCTCCTCCTCTACTTCCTCCACCTCCTCTTGTGCCACCACCTGACTCCGAATTCTGTTTAACATGTGCTCCAGCATGTAAATCATCAGAATAGTCATGCTGATAATGGCATCGTCAGCACTAAACATCTTCGTCGCCATTTCAAAACTGTGCAGAAGGGTGCATAGGTCCCTGATCTGAGACCACTCCTCCAGCGTGATTTGCCCCACGTCTGGATCTCGTTGGCCCAGGCTATACGTCAGAACGTATTGCACCAGGGCTTGTTGGTGCTGCCACAGTCGCTGCAACATGTGCAGAGTTGAATTCCACCAGGTAGGCACATCGCATTTTAGCCGGTGAAGTGGCAGGCCCAACGACTTCTGTAGAGATGTAAGTCGCTGAGCTGCGGGATGCGAACGGCAGAAGTGAGCACACAGCGACCGTGCCCTCTGCAGAAGGCCATCTAGTCTGGGATAGTGGGCTAAAAATTGCTGGACAACCAGGTTCAACACGTGAGCCATACAAGGCACGTGTGTGACATTGTCCCGGCGAAGGGCCGCACCCAGGTTTGCAGCATTGTCGCACACGGCCTTCCCTGGTTTCAGGTCCAGTGGAGACAACCATTCATGAAATTGGTTCTCCAGAGCTGACCACAACTCCTCAGCTGTGTGACTCACATTTCCCAGACATTTCAAAGTAAAAACCGCCTGATGACGTTGAGCCCTACTGCCAGCATAGTAAGGAGGTGTGCAGGATCCCTTCTGCGCAGTTAGAAAGCTTGTGGCATGACCAGACAGGCTTTGGGTGCAGGTGGAAGACCGAGAGGAGGTTGAGGAGGCAGAAGCAGTGGAGGAACTTTGACATAAAGAGGATTGACGCACAACTCGTGGGGACGGCAAGACTTGGACAGCAGCCCCTTGTCCTGCTGTCACCATAGTTACCCAGTGCCCAGTCAGCGACATGTAACGCCCCTGTCCATGCCTACTCGTCCAAGTGTCTGTGGTGAAATGCACCCTGTCTCACACAGAGTTTCTCAAAGAAGCGGTGATGTTGTGTGCGACATGCTGGTGGAGCGCAGGCACACCTTTCTTTGAGAAGTAGTGCCGACTGGGCATCTGGTACTGGGGCACTGCGACGGACATAAGGTCTCGAAAATCCTCTGTGTCCACCAGGCGGAAAGGCAGCAAACTGCCGGTCTGTGAGGAAGATGCAGGCGGACATGTTAGGTTGCCTTGATCCAAAGGTGGTGCTATCGATGTCGGACAGCGCTCAACACCAGCTGGTGTTACCACCTCCAAAGAAAATGATGACCTGCCGATCACGCTGGCTGTTGCGGGTAAAGAGGTGGCAGGTCTGCGCCCCAAGACAGGTGTGACTGCTGTCCCCCCAGTCACAGAGGATGAAGAGGCCGCAGATGCACAAGATATGGCAGACGGTGGTTGGCACGGCCGGCTAGGCCGCATTGTAGCACACTGAGCTTCCCACTGCAACTTATGCTTCATGTCCATGTGCCGATTCATGCATGAAGTACTCAAACTATGTATTTTTTGGCCTCTACTTAGCTTTTGCTGACAAATGTTACAGATAACACGAGTTGGGTCATCTTTATCGATCTGAAAAAATGCCCAGGCTATGCAAGGCTTAGCACCCATGCGACCTGAAGAGCCACCACGACTTGTGGTGAGAGGCAGAGTTGTGTTTGAGGATGCAGTTGTTGACGTGCTTCCAGTACTACGTCTCTGTCCAGGAAGGCGCAACCTGACCTCGTCGTCACTAGCATCTTCCTCCACCTCCTCTGCTGACCTCATCTCTTGGCTGACTGTGGGTTGACAGTAAGTGGGATCTCCAACCTCATCATCATCACCCTGTGCGTTATCACACCCGTCGTCCTCAGAGCCAACCTGTTCCTGCCCTGACAAAAAACTAAAGTTGTCGCTCCAATCAGGTATTTGAGTCTCATCATCGTCTTCCTCATTGTCTCCACCAACAGGAGTTACAGTTTGGGAATGAGGGTCTACATTATGGTCAGAACCTTCTGCGTCTGGTCCTGGATCCGACTCATAAAGATTCTGGGCATCAGTGCAGATCATTTCCTCCTCTGGATTCACAGAAGCGCTGGAGTCGACCTCTGATTCCCAGGCTATAGTATGAGTAAACAGCTCTGCAGACTCAACCATCTGTTCTACCTCATACTCAGACGGGCAGCTGGAGATTTGGGAGCTGTGAGGAAGCAAGTGCGATTGGGGTGACACCTTTGAGGACTGGAGTATTTGTGATGTTGAAGTTGATGTGGAGGAGAGCCCACTTAAAGGAGCACTTGATATCCATTGAAGCACCTGCTGTTTTTGTGCCTCATCTGGAATTTGTAGCGATTGGCGTGGCCGTAAGAAAGGGATCTTATCACATTGTCCGCTAAAAGAAGTAGACATTTTAGTTTGGCTGGAAGATGGTCTTTCTTCTGCAGATGTTACTGTTGCTTTAACACCTACCCCACGGACACAACCTTTTTTCCCCTTCCCAACACGCCTATTCCCCTTTCCACCAGCAGCAGGCCTTTTTCCACTCATTTTGGTGGTTAACTAATTCACAACTCTGGAGTTGTTTGCACAAAAAAACAATGGATGGGAACCGAGCAGAGCTGAGTGGCCAAACTGTGGTATTAGGCCAAAACTATTGGCTGGGTTAGATGCAGAAAAAAATTATATTCAATTTGCAACCTGATGGAGGTCAGTATAGATGGACTAATAGAACAAGTCCCACACACAGCTAGAAGCCCAAATATTTTTTCAGAGGTAGATGCAGAAAAAAAAATATTCAGTTTGCAACCTGATGGAGGTCAGTATAGATGGACTAATAGAGAAAGTCCCACACACTGCTAGAAGGCCAAATATTTTTTCAGAGCTAGATGCAGACAAAAAATTAATTTGAATTTGCAACCTGATGGAGGTCAGTATAGGTGGACTAATAGAACAAGTCCCACACACTGCTAGAAGGCCAAATATTTTTTCACAGCTAGATGCAGAAAAAAATTATATTCAGTTTGCAACCCGATGGAGGTCAGTATAGATGGACTAATAGAGAAAGTCCCACACACTGCTAGAAGGCCAAATATTTTTTCAGAGCTAGATGCAGAAAAAAATTATATTCAGTTTGCAACCTGATGGAGGTCAGTATAGATGGACTAATAGAGAAAGTCCCACACACTGCTAGAAGGCCAAATATTTTTTCAGAGCTAGATGCAGAAAAAAATTATATTCAGTTTGCAACCTGATGGAGGTCAGTATAGATGGACTAATAGAGAAAGTTCCACACACTGCTAGAAGGCCAAATATTTTTTCAGAGCTAGATGCAGAAAAAAATTATATTCAGTTTGCAACCTGATGGAGGTCTGTATAGATGGATTAATAGAACAAGTCCCACACACAGCTAGAAGCCCAATATTTTTTCAGAGGTAGATGCAGAAAAAAATATATTCAGTTTGCAACCTGATGGAGGTCAGTATAGATGGACTAATACAACAAGTCCCACACACAGCTAGAAGCCCAATATTTTTTCAGAGCTAGATGCAGAAAAAAATTATATTCAATTTGCAACCTGATGGAGGTCAGTATAGATGGAGTAATAGAACAAGTCCCACACACAGCTAGAAGCCCAAATATTTTTTCAGAGCTAGATGCAGATAAAAATTATTTTTAATTTGCAACCTGATGGAGGTCAGTATAGATGGACTAATAGAGAAAGTCCCACACACTGCTAGAAGGCCAAATATTTTTTCAGAGCTAGATGCAGAAAAAAATTATATTCAGTTTGCAACCTGATGGAGGTCAGTATAGATGGACTAATAGAGAAAGTCCCACACACTGCTAGAAGGCCAAATATTTTTTCAGAGCTAGATGCAGAAAAAAATTATATTCAGTTTGCAACCTGATGGAGGTCAGTATAGATGGACTAATAGAGAAAGTCCCACACACTGCTAGAAGGCCAAATATTTTTTCAGAGCTAGATGCAGAAAAAAATTATATTCAGTTTGCAACCTGATGGAGGTCTGTATAGATGGATTAATAGAACAAGTCCCACACACAGCTAGAAGCCCAATATTTTTTCAGAGGTAGATGCAGAAAAAAATATATTCAGTTTGCAACCTGATGGAGGTCAGTATAGATGGACTAATACAACAAGTCCCACACACAGCTAGAAGCCCAATATTTTTTCAGAGCTAGATGCAGAAAAAAATTATATTCAATTTGCAACCTGATGGAGGTCAGTATAGATGGAGTAATAGAACAAGTCCCACACACAGCTAGAAGCCCAAATATTTTTTCAGAGATAGATGCAGATAAAAATTATTTTTAATTTGCAACCTGATGGAGGTCAGTATAGATGGACTAATAGAGAAAGTCCCACACACTGCTAGAAGGCCAAATATTTTTTCAGAGCTAGATGCAGAAAAAAATTATATTCAGTTTGCAACCTGATGGAGGTCAGTATAGATGGACTAATAGAGAAAGTCCCACACACTGCTAGAAGGCCAAATATTTTTTCAGAGCTAGATGCAGAAATAAATTATATTCAGTTTGCAACCTGATGGAGGTCAGTATAGATGGACTAATAGAGAAAGTCCCACACACTGCTAGAAGGCCCAATATTTTTTCAGAGGTAGATGCAGAAAAAAATATATTCAGTTTGCAACCTGATGGAGGTCAGTATAGATGGACTAATACAACAAGTCCCACACACAGCTAGAAGCCCAATATTTTTTCAGAGCTAGATGCAGAAAAAAATTATATTCAATTTGCAACCTGATTGAGGTTAGTATAGATGGAGTAATAGAACAAGTCCCACACACAGCTAGAAACCCAAATATTTTTTCAGAGCTAGATGCAGATAAAAAATATTTTTAATTTGCAACCTGATGGAGGTCAGTATAGATGGACTAATAGAGAAAGTCCCACACACAGCTAGAAGGCCAAATATTTTTTCAGAGCTAGATGCAGAAAAAAATTATATTCAGTTTGCAACCTGATGGAGGTCTGTATAGATGGATTAATAGAACAAGTCCCACACACAGCTAGAAGCCCAATATTTTTTCAGAGGTAGATGCAGAAAAAAATATATTCAGTTTGCAACCTGATGGAGGTCAGTATAGATGGAGTAATACAACAAGTCCCACACACAGCTAGAAGCCCAATATTTTTTCAGAGCTAGATGCAGAAAAAAATTATATTCAATTTGCAACCTGATGGAGGTCAGTATAGATGGAGTAATAGAACAAGTCCCACACACAGCTAGAAGCCCAAATATTTTTTCAGAGGTAGATGCAGAAAAAAATTATATTCAATTTGCAACCTGATGGAGGTCTGTATAGATGGATTAATAGAACAAGTCCCACACACAGCTACAAGCCCAATATTTTTTCAGAAGTAGATGCAGAAAAAAATATATTCAGTTTGCAACCTGATGGAGGTCAGTATAGATGGACTAATAGAGAAAGTCCCACACACTGCTAGAAGGCCAAATATTTTTTGAGAGCTAGATGCAGAAAAAAATTATATTCAATTTGCAACCTGATGGAGGTCAGTATAGATGTACTAATAGAATGATGCTATGCCCAAAAGATTTTACTTCACTAGGTGCAGTAAATAAATTGGTATTCTATACACAGGTGGTATATCTTGCAACACAGATAGGCTACTCCACTGACTAACACACTCTGCAATAGGCCAAAAAGGATTAGCTTTGCTAGATTCAGCCAAATGCTGTGAAAAAAACTTGCACAGCACTGGCACAGACCTGCCTGGCAAAAACTGATAGGAACTGATGTAACCTAGTCCTGAAAAGGACTCCAATTACAATTAGTCTTTACTCCCACAACCTATCTATTTAAGAGCACAGACCTGCCTGATAAAAGTCGTAGGAAATGCTGTAACCTAGTCCTTAAAAGGACTGCAATCACAACTATTCCCTACTACCAAGCTATCTGTAGATTTGTGCGAAAATTCCCCGTCGCCACCATTTTCTCACTGCTGCAGCTGCGTGTTAGACGGCACCGCTGTTGCTGTGTGCGCTATATCTTGTTAATTTCAAGCCAATTTTCGCACAAATCTACAGATAGCTTGGGAGTAGGGAATAGTTGTGATTGCAGTCCTTTTAAGGACTAGGTTACAGCATTTCCTACGACTTTTATCAGGCAGGTTTTATAGGTTGTGGGAGTAAAGACTAATTGTAATTGGAGTCCTTTTCAGGACTAGGTTACATCAGTTCCTATCAGTTTTTGCCAGGCAGGTCTGTGCCAGTGCTGTGCAAGTTTTTTTCACAGCATTTGGCTGAATCTAGCAAAGCTAATCCTTTTTGGCCTATTGCAGAGTGTGTTAGTCAGTGGAGTAGCCTATCTGTGTTGCAAGATATACCACCTGTGTATAGAATACCAATTTTTTTACTGCACCTAGTGAAGTAAAATCTTTTGGGCATAGCATCATTCTATTAGTACATCTATACTGACCTCCATCAGGTTGCAAATTGAATATAATTTTTTTCTGCATCTAGCTCTGAAAAAATATTTGGCCTTCTAGCAGTGTGTAGGTCTTTCTCTATTAGTCCATCTATACTGACCTCCATCAGGTTGCAAACTGAATATATTTTTTTCTGCATCTACCTCTGAAAAAATATTGGGCTTGTAGCTGTGTGTGGGACTTGTTCTATTAATCCATCTATACAGACCTCCATCAGGTTGCAAACTGAATATAATTTTTTTCTGCATCTACCTCTGAAAAAATATTTGGGCTTCTAGCTGTGTGTGGGACTTGTTCTATTACTCCATCTATACTGACCTCCATCAGGTTGCAAATTGAATATAATTTTTTTCTGCATCTAGCTCTGAAAAAATATTGGGCTTCTAGCTGTGTGTGGGACTTGTTGTATTAGTCCATCTATACTGACCTCCATCAGGTTGCAAACTGAATATATTTTTTTATGCATCTACCTCTGAAAAAATATTGGGCTTCTAGCTGTGTGTGGGACTTGTTCTATTAATCCATCTATACAGACCTCCATCAGGTTGCAAACTGAATATAATTTTTTTCTGCATCTAGCTCTGAAAAAATATTTGGCCTTCTAGCAGTGTGTGGGACTTTCTCTATTAGTCCATCTATACTGACCTCCATCAGGTTGCAAACTGAATATAATTTTTTTCTGCATCTAGCTCTGAAAAAATATTTGGCCTTCTAGCAGTGTGTGGGACTTTCTCTATTAGTCCATCTATACTGACCTCCATCAGGTTGCAAACTGAATATAATTTTTTTCTGCATCTAGCTCTGAAAAAATATTTGGCCTTCTAGCAGTGTGTGGGCCTTTCTCTATTAGTCCATCTATACTGACCTCCATCAGGTTGCAAATTAAAAATAATTTTTATCTGCATCTAGCTCTGAAAAAATATTTGGGCTTCTAGCTGTGTGTGGGACTTATTCTATTACTCCATCTATACTGACCTCCATCAGGTTGCAAATTGAATATAATTTTTTTCTGCATCTAGCTCTGAAAAAATATTGGGCTTCTAGCTGTGTGTGGGACTTGTTGTATTAGTCCATCTATACTGACCTCCATCAGGTTGCAAACTGAATATATTTTTTTCTGCATCTACCTCTGAAAAAATATTGGGCTTCTAGCTGTGTGTGGGACTTGTTCTATTAATCCATCTATACAGACCTCCATCAGGTTGCAAACTGAATATAATTTTTTTCTGCATCTAGCTCTGAAAAAATATTTGGCCTTCTAGCAGTGTGTGGGACTTTCTCTATTAGTCCATCTATACTGACCTCCATAAGGTTGCAAACTGAATATAATTTTTTTCTGCATCTAGCTCTGAAAAAATATTTGGCCTTCTAGCAGTGTGTGGGACTTTCTCTATTAGTCCATCTATACTGACCTCCATCAGGTTGCAAACTGAATATAATTTTTTTCTGCATCTAGCTCTGAAAAAATATTTGGCCTTCTAGCAGTGTGTGGGACTTTCTCTATTAGTCCATCTATACTGACCTCCATCAGGTTGCAAATTAAAAATAATTTTTATCTGCATCTAGCTCTGAAAAAATATTTGGGCTTCTAGCTGTGTGTGGGACTTGTTCTATTACTCCATCTATACTGACCTCCATCAGGTTGCAAATTGAATATAATTTTTTTCTGCATCTAGCTCTGAAAAAATATTGGGCTTCTAGCTGTGTGTGGGACTTGTTGTATAAGTCCATCTATACTGACCTCCATCAGGTTGCAAACTGAATATATTTTTTTCTGCATCTACCTCTGAAAAAATATTGGGCTTCTAGCTGTGTGTGGAACTTGTTCTATTAATCCATCTATACAGACCTCCATCAGGTTGCAAACTGAATATATATTTTTTCTGCATCTAGCTCTGAAAAAATATTTGGCCTTCTAGCAGTGTGTGGGACTTTCTCTATTAGTCCATCTATACTGACCTCCATCAGGTTGCAAACTGAATATAATTTTTTCCTGCATCTAGCTCTGAAAAAATATTTGGCCTTCTAGCAGTGTGTGGGACTTTCTCTATTAGTCCATCTATACTGACCTCCATCAGGTTGCAAACTGAATATAATTTTTTTCTGCATCTAGCTCTGAAAAAATATTTGGCCTTCTAGCAGTGTGTGGGACTTTCTCTATTAGTCCATCTATACTGACCTCCATCAGGTTGCAAATTAAAAATAATTTTTATCTGTATCTAGCTCTGAAAAAATATTTGGGCTTCTAGCTGTGTGTGGGACTTGTTCTATTACTCCATCTATACTGACCTCCATCAGGTTGCAAATTGAATATAATTTTTTTCTGCATCTAGCTCTGAAAAAATATTGGGCTTCTAGCTGTGTGTGGGACTTGTTGTATTAGTCCATCTATACTGACCTCCATCAGGTTTGAAACTGAATATATTTTTTTCTGCATCTACCTCTGAAAAAATATTGGGCTTCTAGCTGTGTGTGGGACTTGTTGTATTAGTCCATCTATACTGACCTCCATCAGGTTTGAAACTGAATATATTTTTTTCTGCATCTACCTCTGAAAAAATATTGGGCTTCTAGCTGTGTGTGGGACTTGTTCTATTAATCCATCTATACTGACCTCCATCAGGTTGCAAACTGAATATAATTTTTTTCTGCATCTAGCTCTGAAAAAATATTTGGCCTTCTAGCAGTGTGTGGGACTTTCTCTATTAGTCCATCTATACTGACCTCCATCAGGTTGCAAACTGAATATAATTTTTTTCTGCATCTAGCTCTGAAAAAATATTTGGCCTTCTAGCAGTGTGTGGGACTTTCTCTATTAGTCCATCTATACTGACCTCCATCAGGTTGCAAACTGAATATAATTTTTTTCTGCATCTAGCTCTGAAAAAATATTTGGCCTTCTAGCAGTGTGTGGGACTTTCTCTATTAGTCCATCTATACTGACCTCCATCAGGTTGCAAATTAAAAATAATTTTTATCTGCATCTAGCTCTGAAAAAATATTTGGGCTTCTAGCTGTGTGTGGGACTTGTTCTATTACTCCATCTATACTGACCTCCATCAGGTTGCAAATTGAATATAATTTTTTTCTGCATCTAGCTCTGAAAAAATATTGGGCTTCTAGCTGTGTGTGGGACTTGTTGTATTAGTCCATCTATACTGACCTCCATCAGGTTGCAAACTGAATATATTTTTTTCTGCATCTACCTCTGAAAAAATATTGGGCGTTTAGCTGTGTGTGGGACTTGTTCTATTAATCCATCTATACAGACCTCCATCAGGTTGCAAACTGAATATAATTTTTTTCTGCATCTAGCTCTGAAAAAATATTTGGCCTTCTAGCAGTGTGTGGGACTTTCTCTATTAGTCCATCTATACTGACCTCCATCAGGTTGCAAACTGAATATTTTTTTTTCTGCATCTACCTCTGAAAAATTTTTGGGCTTCTAGCTGTGTGTGGGACTTGTTCTATTAGTCCATCTATACTGACCTCCATCAGGTTGCAAATTGAATATAATTTTTTTATGCATCTAACCCAGCCAATAGTTTTGGCCTAATACCACAGTTTGGCCACTCAGCTCTGCTCGGTTCCCATCCATTGTTTTTTGTGCAAACAACTCCAGAGTTGTGAATTAGTTAACCACCAAAATGAGTGGAAAAAGGCCTGCTGCTGGTGGAAAGGGGAATAGGCGTGTTGGGAAGGGGAAAAAAGGTTGTGTCCGTGGGGTAGGTGTTAAAGCAACAGTAACATCTGCAGAAGAAAGACCATCTTCCATCCAAACTAAAATGTCTACTTCTTTTAGCGGACAATGTGATAAGATCCCTTTCTTACGGCCACGCCAATCGCTACAAATTCCAGATGAGGCACAAAAACAGCAGGTGCTTCAACGGATATCAAGTGCTCCTTTAAGTGGGCTCTCCTCTACATCAACTTCAACATCACAAATACTCCAGTCCTCAAAGGTGTCACCCCAATCGCACTTGCTTCCTCACAGCTCCCAAATCTCCAGCTGCCCGTCTGAGTATGAGGTAGAACAGATGGTTGAGTCTGCAGAGCTGTTTACTCATTCTATAGCCTGGGAATCAGAGGTCGACTCCAGCGCTTCTGTGAATCCAGACGAGGAAATGATCTGCACTGATGCCCAGAATCTTTATGAGTCGGATCCAGGACCAGACGCAGAAGGTTCTGACCATAATGTAGACCCTCATTCCCAAACTGTAACTCCTGTTGGTGGAGACAATGAGGAAGACGATGATGAGACTCAAATACCTGATTGGAGCGACAACTTTAGTTTTTTGTCAGGGCAGGAACAGGTTGGCTCTGAGGACGACGGGTGTGATAACGCACAGGGTGATGATGATGAGGTTGGAGATCCCACTTACTGTCAACCCACAGTCAGCCAAGAGATGAGGTCAGCAGAGGAGGTGGAGGAAGATGCTAGTGACGACGAGGTCAGGTTGCGCCTTCCTGGACAGAGATGTAGTACTGGAAGCACGTCAACAACTGCATCCTCAAACACAACTCTGCCTCTCACCACAAGTCGTGGTGGCTCTTCAGGTCGCATGGGTGCTAAGCCTTGCATAGCCTGGGCATTTTTTCAGATCGATAAAGATGACCCAACTCGTGTTATCTGTAACATTTGTCAGCAAAAGCTAAGTAGAGGCCAAAAAATACATAGTTTGAGTACTTCATGCATGAACCGGCACATGGACATGAAGCATAAGTTGCAGTGGGAAGCTCAGTGTGCTACAATGCGGCCTAGCCGGCCGGGCCAACCACCGTCTGCCATATCTTGTGCATCCGCGGCCTCTTCATCCTCTGTGACTGGGGGGACAGCAGTCACACCTGTTTTGGGGCGCAGACCTGCCACCTCTTTACCCGCAACAGCCAGCGTGATTGGCAGGTCATCATTTTCTTTGGAGGTGGTAACACCAGCTGGTGTTGAGCACTGTCCGACATCGATAGCACCACCTTTGGATCTAGGCAACCTAACATGTCCGCCTGCATCTTCCTCACAGACCGGCAGTTTGCCGGGGACACCCTTATCAACCCCGTCTAAGCACAATAGCCAGCCCTCGGTCCCTCAGATGTGGACAAGTAAAAGACCATTTCCTCCTAGCCATGAGAAAGCTAAGAGGTTGAATTTCACCATCTGCAAGCTCTTGGCTACAGAAATGCTGCCTTTCCGCCTGGTGGACACAGAGGATTTTCGAGACCTTATGTCCGTCGCAGTGCCCCAGTACCAGATGCCCAGTCGGCACTACTTCTCAAAGAATGGTGTGCCTGCGCTCCACCAGCATGTCGCACACAACATCACCGCTTCTTTGAGAAACTCTGTGTGAGACAGGGTGCATTTCACCACAGACACTTGGACGAGTAGGCATGGACAGGGGCGTTACATGTCGCTGACTGGGCACTGGGTAACTATGGTGACAGCAGGACAAGGGACTGCTGTCCAAGTCTTGCCGTCCCCACGAGTTGTGCGTCAATCCTCTTTATGTCAAAGTTCCTCCACTGCTTCTGCCTCCTCAACCTCCTCTCGGTCTTCCACCTGCACCCAAAGCCTGTCTGGTCATGCCACAAGCTTTCTAACTGCGCAGAAGGGATCCTGCACACCTCCTTACTATGCTGGCAGTAGGGCGCAACGTCATCAGGCGGTTTTTACTTTGAAATGTCTGGGAAATGTGAGTCACACAGCTGAGGAGTTGTGGTCAGCTCTGGAGAACCAATTTCATGAATGGTTGTCTCCACTGGACCTGAAACCAGGGAAGGCCGTGTGCGACAATGCTGCAAACCTGGGTGCGGCCCTTCGCCGGGGCAATGTCACACACGTGCCTTGTATGGCTCACATGTTGAACCTGGTTGTCCAGCAATTTTTAGCCCACTATCCCAGACTAGATGGCCTTCTGCAGAGGGCACGGTCGCTGTGTGCTCACTTCCGCCGTTCGCATCCCGCAGCTCAGCGACTTACATCTCTACAGAAGTCGTTGGGCCTGCCACTTCACCGGCTAAAATGCGATGTGCCTACCCGGTGGAATTCAACTCTGCACATGTTGCAGCGACTGTGGCAGCACCGACAAGCCCTGGTGCAATACGTTCTGACGTATAGCCTGGGCCAACGAGATCCAGACGTGGGGCAAATCACGCTGGAGGAGTGGTCTCAGATCAGGGACCTATGCACCTTTCTGCACAGTTTTGAAATGGCGACGAAGATGTTTAGTGCTGACGATGCCATTATCAGCATGGAGCACATGTTAAACAGAATTCGGAGTCAGGTGGTGGCACAAGAGGAGGTGGAGGAAGTAGAGGAGGAGGAGTTGTATGCGGAAGGGCTAACATCTGCAAGGTCCAGACGGTCGGCAGCACCAAGGCGGCAGGCATGTGAGGGTGGGGGAGATGGTTTTACCAGGGCGCATGGTAGCAGCCAAACTAGTGAGGAAGGTGCAGGAGCCCAGGAAGAAGTGGAGGACGAACTGATGGAAGACTCATCAGATGAGGGAGACCTTGATCACATTTCTGTTGTGCGAGGTTGGGGGGAGAGGACAGAGGAAGGAAGCATGATTGTTACCTCGCCACCAACACAACAGGGACTTGGTGCTCCTGGATGCGCAACACACATGAGTGCCTTCTTGCTGCTTTACCTGCAACATGACCCTCGAATTGGGAGAATTAGAAATAATCCTGACTACTGGGTTGCCACACTGTTAGATCCCCGGTACAAAAGTAAATTTGCAGAAATTATTCCTGCCATAGAAAGGGATGCACGCATGCAGGAGTATCAGCAGAGACTGTTGCAGAATCTTACATGTGCTTTTCCACAAAACACCAGTGGTGCACGTAGTGGATCTCACAGTTCCAACTTGCCAACCGTGGGACCGTCAAGTGTTCAGCACTCAAACCATAACAGAACCACAGTATCTGCTGGTAACATCAATTTTGCGCAATCATTTCACCACTTTTTTAGCCCATCCTTTGCAAGGCCACAGGAGACAAGAAGTCTGACACATAGTCAACGCCTAGAGACGATGGTACAGGAGTATCTCCAAGTAAACATTGAAGCCATGACTGTGTCACTGGACCCTTGCTCTTTTTGGGCTTCCAATCTGGATAAATGGCCGGAGCTAGCCACTTACGCCTTGGAGATCTTGTCATGCCCCGCAGCCAGCGTTCTGTCTGAATGTGTGTTCAGTGCTGGTGGTGTGCTGACAGATAAGCGCACGCGGCTCTCCACTGATAATGTAGACAGACTCACGTTCATAAAGATGAACAAATCATGGATCCGAAACGACTTTTCTACCCCTGTGTCATCCTGGGGAGAGTAAAAGATGGATGATTGGTTAAAATCACCCTACCAACCGTTTTAAGCTTTCAAATTACTAATCATGTTTATCTGTATCTTGGCTGGAAAATAATTTGGGCTTTGTAGCAGTGTGCAGCACTGATTCTATTAGGCCATCTATAATAAGCTCCACCAGATTTAAAATTACTAATCATGTTTATCTGTATCTTGGCTGGAAAATAATTTGGGCTTTGTAGCAGTGTGCAGCACTGATCCTATTAGGCCATCTATATAAGCATTAGCAGGTTATTAGAAACTGAAATCAAACAGTTTTCAACTCAAAACTTTATTCTAGGTAATGTTACATTTTCACATAGGACCCCTTGTTCGAAAGGAGCTTCTGAACTCTCTCGTCCATTGAATTTGTCGGGTTTTGGATGGTTTCTGCTTCAATTGTTTTGCATGAGGACAGAATACCCTCCCAGAGCTGTTGCTTAGATGTGAACTGCCTCCCGCCATCATAGACACTCCTTTTGATGATGCTCCAGAGGTTCTGAATGGGGTAGAGGTCAGGGGAGCATGGGGGTCACACCATAAGTTTGTCCCCTTTTATGCCCATATCAGCCAGAGATGCAGATGTTTTATGTGCAGCATGAGATGGTGCATTATCATGCAAAAAAATGATCTTGCTGTGAAATACACGGTTCTTCTTCTTGAACCATGGCAGGAAGTGCTGTTTGAGAAAATCCACATACATTATGGAGTTCATCTTTAGAGCCTTCAGGGATCCTAAAGGGGCCGACAATCTCTCTCCCCATGATTCCAGCCCAAAACATTACTCCACCTCCTCCTTGTTGGCGCTGTAGCCGTGTTTGCGTGGGGTGTCCATCAACCAGCTATCCTCCACTCCATCCATCTGGACCATCGAGCGCTGCACGGCACTCATCCGTGAACAAAACAGTTTTGAAATCAGTCTTCATGTAATGTTTGGCCCACTGGAGCCGTTTCTGCTTGTGTGAAGTGGATAGAGGAGGTCGACAGGATGGCGTATGCACAGCTGCAAACCTCTGAAGGACCCTGCATCTTGTTGTTCGGGGGACGTTGGAGGCACCAGCAGCTTCAAAAACTTGTCTGCTGCTATGACAAGGCTTTTTTGCCGCTGCTCTTTTAACCTGACGTAATTGCTTGTAGGAAAGAGTCCTCAATTTGCCCTTATCAGCACGCACACGTGTGTACTGTGAATCAGCTACATACTTCTTGATTGCCAAGACACTTCATCCTGATCATCGCACAATGTTGATTGTAGTCATGCCTTGACCTAAACACTCCACAATTTGTTGCTTCTCAGCAGCCGACACATCCTTTTTCTTTCCCATTTTGGCAGAAAATGTAGGCTGCTTAATAATGTGAGACAGCCTTCTTAAGTAGTCTTGCCTTTCATTGGACACACCTGCCAAACTAATTAGCACAGGTGTCTGCAATTGCTTACAGTGATAAAAAGAGCCCTGACACACATCACCATCAATGAGTTTAACTGACAAACAAACAAATTCTTCCCTTATCACTCCTAAACACTTTTTGCATAATAATTTGGAACACAGTGTACATGTGCTTTTCCACAAAACACCAGTGGTTCACGTAGTGAATCTTACAGTTCTAACTTGCCAACCGTGGTCTGTATGGAGTTGTTCAATAAAGGGCCCAAAATTAAGATAACATAGATGGGAGAGGTCTCTATGAATAGGAATTCCTAAGTATTTGATACCCTGTGAGGGCCAGGCAAAGGGAAAGTTGGACTGGATGGAATCCTATATGGATTTGGGGAGGGAGACATCGAGGGCCTCAGACTTCGCTGCATTGATTTTAAAATTTGACCATGTAACAAAGTGATCTATTTCAGCCATAACAGCATGGATGGATATATGTGATTGAGTGATATATACTAGGACATCATCAGCAAATAGAGAGCACTTGTACTCGGTGCCTCCCACCTCAATCCACCTAATATTGGGGTTATGGCGAATTGATGAGAGCAGGTGCTCCGTCACTAGGATGTATAAGAGAGGGGACAGAGGACATCCCTGCCTTGTCCCATTGGTGATTGTGAAAGGTGATGAAAATGTTCTGACGCGCCCCCTGGGCCTTGGGACACCCGGAGCCGGACCCTTTTTGGTGGATGCTGGTGGTTGTAGTCTCCGTGGCGGCGACCCGGTTCCGTGGCTCAGGGTGGTCAAACCAGTGGCGGAACTATTTATGTGGTTTTGATGTTTAAATGTCCGACTACGCCACCCGTGGATTGCGGTCAGAGTGAACCGCCGCTCCAGGGCAGACCGCTGAGGCTGGTGTTGTGGGTGCAGCAGAGCGTAGCATAACTCCCCACGGGAGGAGTATAGCCTCAGGGCAGTGTATGCGGAGGATGGGGGTGATGGTGCAGGGCAGCAGCAGTAACGACACGGAGTCAGTGATGCAGTCCAGGGCCTTTACTCACAGTTCTTATTATCCAGACCACGTCTGCAGGTAACGGCTGCCCACGTCGTACTGTGCTCACCAGGTGAGGGGCTCAGACAACTCCCAGATAACTTTGGAGTGCTTCACAGGACCCCCTTTGTGTGTCCTTTGTCTGGCCTTTCTTACCAACCCTTCTGTCCGGCTGCCTCGGGCCTCCTCTTGGTAAACTTGGCGCCAGTTTCCCTGACCCTATGTGGTGCCTTCCTAGCGGGTGTAGCGAGGGGCTGCGCCACATAAAATGTCACAGCCTCCGGTTTCTAGCTGAGGGTCGTTTCCTGCCTCCACTAGTTTCGGGGACCGGTCTCCCCCTTTGGCCTGACCCCTCCCCGCAGGTGGATTCGGGCGTGCGGTGGCGACTCGCCCGTCCGCACCCCTGGGATCCCTTCATTCCTCGTTCCTGGAGCCTTCTCCGCTCCTCTTCCTTCCTTCTCCCTCTTCCAGGCCTGGGCCTCTGTTACTAGGCCCGCCTCCGGAGCAGAGCTCATGCAGAGCCCCTGCTCCCTGCCACTTCTGCTCAGACTTCTCTGCACTGAACTAAGATGGTGCCCACCTTTTATACTCCCTTCTCAATGCACCCAGGAACTGCTTCCTCCCTGCTCCTGCACTACAGGGTTCCCCTTCCTCAGTGTTCCCTCCCCCCACTCCAGCCAGGGACAGGGACTGTCGTGCCCATCTCAGGGGCATATTGGTCGCCCTGCCCCACGGCAATGTGGTGTAATGCATGCAGGTGTCGGGTCCTGATCCACACTTCATCCTTACCTGAGAGTGAGATATCACACCTCTGGGTGAGGTGCAATACCTCTGTAGCAACCGAGCCCTCAGGGTAATACAGTTCCATTTATCTTCAGCCTAGGTGACGTATTGCGATACAGGGCCCTGATTTTGGCTATAAAAGGGTCCCCTAGACCCCTACCCCAAGCTTTTTAAGAGAATCATATATGGCATGCCAGGAGACTCTATGGAATGCTTTCTCAGCATCCAACGAGAGTATCTAATTACAAATTTTTAACTGCATCTAGCCCAGGAAATACTTTGTGCCTAGTAGCAGTGTCTGCTAGTCAGCGGATTATCCCGGCTGTTAATCAAGCTACACCACCTGTAGTTTTGACACTTAATTTTTTCAAAGGAAATGCTTCGGGACCACGGGATACTCAGTGAAGAGCATCAGGAGGCACCCCAAGGCATAGGGGCTGGGACTGGCAGTAGGATGCCTTGCGGTGGACAGCCGAGCTCGATCCTTATAAAAGCTTTTTAACTGCAGCAGCTTTAGTGGACGCTACTGGAGCTGGAATTACGCGGCTGCTGGCAAGAGACTTGCCCTCCAATAGATCCTTGTAAATGGATTTAAAGTGTATTCATTCAAATTAGAGAGACAATTTAAATTAAAAAGCTTAGAGCTGCCTCCACCACAGGGGGGCTCGCTCGACCCACCAGCGGACAGGCACCAGTATTGGGAGAGGGGGGCTGGCCGTCAAGGTTCACCGCGGCTCTGACACAAACCCGGCGACACGGAGGTGGCACGGGCAGGAGCGGACTGAACATGTCGGCTTCTCACTTTTTGGATTTTAGAAGGGCATGACATGCCTATATCTGTGTCTCCCCCTCCTTTTACTCCTCCACCTCTTTTCTTTTCGCATGACTATATGTACTTGTCACTTTTCCATGTGTTAGTTGTGTCTTCAGAGCAGTTTGTCAGCTTTTGGACACCTTTGAAGGTGTTTTCTATGTGTTTCTATGTGTTTTTGTTTGCCTGCCATTGGTTTTAACGGTGTTCGAAGGTGTTCGACGAACAGTTCGACGAACCGAACCGAACTCGAACACTACGGGGGTGGCTCAACACTACTCTGGACCTCAGACTTGGCTGAATGTTCACCTTCCAACAAGACAATGACCCTAAGCACACAGCTAAAATAACAAAGGAGTGGCTTCAGAACAACTTTGTGACCATTCTTGACTGGCCCAGCCAGAGCCCTGACCTAAACCCAGTTGAGCATCTCTGGAGAGACCTGAAAATGTCTGTCCACCAAAGTTCACCATCCAACCTGACAGAACTGAAGAGGATCTGCAAGGAAGAATGGCAGAGGATCCCCAAGTCCAGGTGTGAAAAACTTGTTGCATCATTCCCAGAAGACTCATGGCTGTACTAGCTCAAAAGGGTGCTTCTACTCAATACTGAGCAAAGGGTCTGAATACTTATGACAGTGTGATATTTCAGTTTTACTTTTTTAATAAATTTGCAAAAATTTCTACATTTCTGTTTTTTTTCAGTCAAGATGGGGTGCAGAGTGCACATTAATGAGAAAAAAAATGAACATTTTAGAATTTACCAATGCAATGAAACAAAGAATGAAAAATTTAAAGGGGTCTAAATACTTTCCGTACCCAGTGTATAGCATAAGCAAAACAACCTACACTTCCCCCCCATTAAAAAATTAAAAATATAGAAAAAAAAACTATATGATAGTCTGTAAAAGTCCGCTTTTTCAATATATAAAGTTAATTAACCCGTACTATTAACAATGTAAAGAGAATAAAAATCAAAATGGCAGAAATGTGTTTTTTTGGGGGAACCACGCTTTCCTAAAATATAAAATCAGAAGCAAACAAAATAAAAAAAAGTTATGCCCCTTGAAAGAAGGGGAGGGAAAAAACTAAAGCACGAAAGTGAAAAATCACCCAATGAATTAAAGAAATTAAAGGGTTAAAATTAAGTTTCGCCCTTTAAGGCAAGACTTCTACCATGAAGCCTCTGAGGGAGGACGCATCATATATTAATGATGTTTTTTGCTGAGTATTAAGTGAAATGGTTGTGGGGGGGGGGGGAATAAAAGTGTTTCTTTGACATTGCTGTTAACTACCCACCATGAACTTTTGCATTAGTAGATCATAAAGTGACGTTTTAAGTTGTCTCCTTTGCAGCTAAAAGCTTTTCAGCGTACGTTCTAAATAAAAGGAACCTTAATGAATTCAGTTTAATTGATGTAAATGTGCTCTTTAACCTTGTGGATTGTAATACGTGACACATGAAGAGGTTATACTTCTAAATGTTAGGGCACAATAAACATTACTAATTCTCGGTGGGGGGAGTGCAGGGTTGGCCGCGGAGAAAGGGTCTTATTGTGTCTAGGCTTCACATCGAGGAACCCCCCCCCATACACCCAGCAGTATACATGAAGTTATCCTACGGGGACTAGTTTCAGGAGGTACAGAAATAAAAGTTTGGCCCATGTGTCTGAGGGGTCCCAAGGGCTTCCCTTCGATATTGTAAGACACTAGTATTGTAAATGGCTCCTGGTAGGTGGGGGATCTGTTACAGAATTTTCAATAGGGCCCAAAACTTTACAGGAGGCTTTCAAAAACTTTTTTTTTTAATGGTCTCTTTTTTGCACTTGCTGATTTATCGAGGCCAAATGATCTTACAGCTGCGTGCAGTTTGGTTTAACAGCATCTTTGGAAGTTTCTGGATCTCTATGAGTACAATTTACAGCGTCCCTAGTGCTGGATTATATGCTACCACACCACTACAATAACTCCGAAACCTTTGTAGGCTTCGTATTGCTCACAAGCCTCTGTATTATTGCCTAGGGTTTTTTAGGCTTACACTACAATAACTCTGCCTGGCCCAGCTCCTTAGAGGTATTGACCACTTACTAGGACAACCGCTTTTAAATACTGTATTCTCCAAAATAAAATAGAAATAACCTATACTCCCCTCCCGCATCACCGCCATTGCAGAGATGTCAGTACTGAGTTTCCTAAAGGTTGTGTGACATTTCTTTATGCCACCTGAGCACTGCAGTCAAAAAGTGGTAGCTGATGGGCAGCTTTGCTCACACTTCCTTTAGATGAACCTCGGACTTCTGAGGGAAGTATGAGAACTGCAGCACATTAGCGGCTGCTGATGGACTTCAGTGCTCACGAGGCATAACAAAATCACACAAGCCTCGGGAGACATGGAGCTGACATCACTGGAACAGCAGTTGTGCAAGGGATGAGTATAGGGTAAACTTTAGTATTTAAGAAGGGGTTGTTCAAGCAGTGGATAACTCCTTAAGAGTTTGTTACAGTGAGTATAAAATTCAACAATGCCCCAGCATGTATTCATAGGAAAATAGTGACAATGCACTATTTATAGTCCTTCATACAGTGTAATGCACCCCCATAGTCCTTCATACAGTATAATGCACTCCCCATAGTTCTACATATAGTATAATGCACTCCCTATAGTCTTCAATACAATATAATGCACTCCCCATAGTAATACATATAGCATAATGCACTCCCCATAGTCCTCCATACAGTATAATGCACTTCCCATAGTTCTACATATAGTATAATGCATACCATAGCCCTCCATATTATATAATGCACTCCCTATAGTTCTACATATAGCATAATGCACCCCCCATAATCCTCCATACAGTATAATGCACTCCCCATAGTTCTACATATAGCATAATGCACTCCCCATAGTCCTCCATACAGTATAATGCACTCCCATAGTCTTCCATACAGTATAGTGTATTCCCCATAGTCCTCCATACAGTATAATGCACTCCCCATAGGTCTACATATAATATAATGCTCTCTCCATAGGTCTACATATAGTATAATGCACTCCCTATAGTCTTCAATACAATATAATGCACTCCCCATAGTAATACATATAGCATAATGCACTCCCCATAGTCCTCCATACAGTATAATGCACTTCCCATAGTTCTACATATAGTATAATGCATACCATAGTCCTCCATATTATATAATGCACTCCCTATAGTTCTACATATAGCATAATGCACTCCCCATAATCCTCCATACAGTATAATGCACTCCCCATAGTTCTACATATAGAATAATGCACTCCCCATAGTCCTCCATACAGTATAATGCACTCCCATAGTCTTCCATACAGTATAGTGTATTCCCCATAGTCCTCCATACAGTATAATGCACTCCCCATAGGTCTACATATAATATAATGCTCTCTCCATAGGTCTACATATAGTATAATGCACTCCCTATAGTCTTCAATACAATATAATGCACTCCCCATAGTAATACATATAGCATAATGCACTCCCCATAGTCCTCCATACAGTATAATGCACTTCCCATAGTTCTACATATAGTATAATGCATACCATAGTCCTCCATATTATATAATGCACTCCCTATAGTTCTACATATAGCATAATGCACTCCCCATAATCCTCCATACAGTATAATGCACTCCCCATAGTTCTACATATAGCATAATGCACTCCCCATAGTCCTCCATACAGTATAATGCACTCCCCGTAGTCTTCCATACAGTATAGTGTATTCCCCATAGTCCTCCATACAGTATAATGCACTCCCCATAGGTCTACATATAATATAATGCACTCTCCATAGATCTACATATAGTATAATGCACTCCCCATAGTTCTCCATACAGTATTCTGGCTACCGCAATGTTCTCGCTAATTAAAAAAAATAAATACAATACTCACCTCTCCTCCTCGTTCCCCCGCTACTCCGGTCTCTGCAGCAAGTATTCTGAAGTGCTGTACATCTCATCACAGCAGACGTCATCGCGCCTGCGGCAATGAGATGTCAGACGCCGAGGAAGAATGATGGAGGAGGGAGTGTCAGCTGACGCGCCCTCTTTCATCATTGCCTTCAACTGTATTGGCATACAGGATGCCGATAAAGTTGAAGTTGCGATGACGGGACCCCGGCTCCCGGTCCCCTTAGAGGAGGCCAGAGTGACGGCTGGAGTGCAAGCAGAGAGAGGGGTGAGCGGTATCAGTGACTGACACTGCTCCCCTGTGTGACTGCGCCCTGGCCCTCACTGTGCTGAATACCTGCAGTTGGAAGAAGGGGCCAGACGGACGCAGGCATTCAGCCATATTTTTTTTTTTCCCAATGTGCGCCACCTCCTCGGGGAGGCAGTAGGTAGCGCCCTAGGCGGGTGCCTATCCTGCCTATCCCTTGTCTTGGCCCTGCACTGAGCATGCACCAAGGAAGCTCGGCCTCTCCTATGCACCACCAGCTCTGAATATACGTGATCGCATATAACATCATACATTGATGAGGCCAGAAGAAAAGGCAGAGAATTCCTGTATGAGATGTCAGACAAAGTTTGAAAATCAATTGATCATCGCAGAGATCAGGGAATTGGTGACACTTTGCAATGCTAAGTATATTAACCCCTTAATGACCTTGGAAGTATAGGTGCGTCCAATGTAGTCTCCCTTCCTTTGCTCCCGGGCTGAGCTCATAACTTTTCAGGCACATGACAGCTGATATGACCCAAACTCCTTCCGATCTGCTGCACATGTTAGGATGGAACTAGCTATTAAATAAAAAATAAAACAATACGTACTTTTTAAACTAATTGCCTCTGTTCTATGGCAGGAAAAAGTTGTGAAATTTGTTATACTTCTGTTTTGTACATTATTTCAATTTCTTTTATTTTTATGCTTCTCTATGCAGTGGGCACTCTTCAATAAAGTGAACGGGGTGAACTTTGAAGGGACTGTAAACCACTCAACAGATTTAATATAATTTATTCCTAAAAACCTGGCATTGGTGCTATGTAAGTACTGCTTCATTCAAACTTCTTCTCACTGTTGTTGAGCGGTGTGGAAGAATGAGGACTCCGGACCGTGATTTTAGTGATTGGTGGGGTCCCAATGCCGGGGCTCCCAGTGATCAAATATTAATCATCTATGCTGTGAGTAAGTGATAAATGTAATTTATAAGAACACCTCTTTAAGGATCAGTAAGAAGTCTTTGAGATTCATCAGTACAAGGGCACATTACCGGGGGTGTAACGATCGCGGTGGCATAGGGTGCGACTGCAACCAAGCATGTGCGGGAGGGGAAGCAGCCAAAGCCAGCTCCGATCTTATCTGGATGTGCGTCCTCGGACCCACATACAGCTGAAATGTATTGTGGCACAGAGATCCGTTGGGTCCCTGCACTGCAATACATGCTGCCGGCCAATCAGAGGTCAGCACCAGATATCAGCTTGCCCATGACAGGTGGTGCATGGCAGTGATGTCATGTGCTGACACTTAAGTCAGCTGCTATAGAGGAGCATGCAGCACGTGGCGGGAGTGGCGGAAGGTAAGGTAAGTAATTTTAAAATGTGATGGAGACAAATGGAAGGGACCCAGAATGGGAGACATTATGCCAGGAAGGGGCTAAGGATGAGGTGCATTATACCAGGAAGAGGTCCATGCTGTTAGGCATTGTACCAGGATGGAGGACATTAAACCAGGAAGGGGCCCAGGATGCAGGGCACTATACTACGAAGGGTCCCAGCATGGGGGACATTGTTATAGGTTGGGGCCCAGGATGGGGGGCTTTATTACTGGAATGGCCCAGGATGGAGGACATTAATATAGACAGGGGCCCAGGATGGGAGACATTTTTAAATAAAGGACCCCTGGATGGTGGACATTATTACATAATGGGGATCATTGTGCCAAGAAGGGGCCCAAGATAGGGAACATTATACCAGGAAGGGGCCCAGAATAATAGACATTGTTATTGCATAAGGCCTAAGATAGGGGTCATTATTACCGAAGAGGCAAGGTTGAGAACATTACTACTGGAAGTGGCCCAGGATGGGGGACATTATTATAGGAAGAGGCCAGGATGAAGGAGATTATTACATGAAGCAGCCAGGATGGAGGAAATTATTACATGGAGGGTGAACACGCATGTCTTTATAGGATCTAGAATGCTACAAGTGAAACATGGACGAGGGACGGCCACAGGACGAAGAGTACAGCAACAATCAGCAGACACGCACAAAGATTAGATAATATACTATGAATATTTACTAACCAGTTTATAAAACAAAGGAAAGGATGGCAGGTAAACAGCATATAAGTAACAGATAAAATGACAGCAGTTCCTCTCAATAACACCGAATAAGAGTATATGACGTGCCCCCTGGGCCTGTGTGTGCGGGGAATACCCGGAGCCGGATCGTTGGGGGTTGTAGTCTCCGTGGCGCGGACCCGGTCCGTGCCCAGGGTGGTCAATTCAGTGGCAGTTTTAGTAATGTGACAAATGTCCGACTACGCCACCCGTGGATTGCGGTCAGTGGGGACCGCCGCTGCGATGCAGACCACTGAGGCTGATGTTATAAGCGCAGCCAAGTATGGGATGACTCCCCACGGGAGAATTATTGCCTCAGGGCAGCTAGTGTGGATGATGAGAGTGATGGTGTGAGCGTCCCCGTACTGATGGTGCTGGTGCGGCGATGAAACACAGAGACGTGGGGTTGCAGTTTCCAATGCTTTACTCACAGTTGTTATTCGTTTCAATCCTGCAGGCGATGACTGCCCAAGCCGTGCTGCGTCCACCAGGCAAGGGGCTCGACCAACTGCCAGGCAATTCCAGAGCATGGCACAGGGCTCCCTTCTCTTCCCTTCTCTGGCCGTCCTCACTCCATCCTTACCCGGGAGTGGAATATCACACCTCTGGTTTGAGATGCAATACCCCTGTAGCAGCCGAGCCCTCGGGGTGCTACATATACACAGGTACACTTAAACAGAATTAACAGTTTTATGTGAGCAAAGTACATGCGATTAGCCCGGTCTATACATAAATCAAAATGACAGTGTTGTGTCACCACTTTAGTAAGAGGCCTTTTCTCCTAACTAACTGGACTTCTATAAGGCTGTTTATATATGCGCATATATATTCAGATGTAAGATGGTACCGGTACGGCCTGAGACTGAAGTAGAAGCGTCCTTGCTGGGCTGAGTGTCGAATAATCAGAAACGCCATCTTGAAGCTCTTAGGGAATGCCGATCTCTCCAATGCAGGGCTTCCCTAAATCCTTAGAGATGAGGCCTCACGTGGTCTAGCCCAAGATGCTGTGTCCTTGGTTGTCTTCACCGAGTCAGCTCATGTCAAGCTGAACAAAACATCCCACAGTCACCAATAACAGATCCAGAGTCACACTGCTCTATTCAGACTTTCTCCCAGGATACGCTGCTTCACATTGATTCTCCTTTGACTCGTCCCAACCGCCCACCAACCGCCAAACCCCTGTGCTCCAACTCTGGCCTCTTGCCGCTGCCCTCTACTGGCCAGATCATATATTACATCACAAATCTTCAACAATACAGTAAACTGTGATTAACTCTTAAAAAAGAACTCATACAACTGACCAATATGCAGGTGGGGGCTCAGGTACAAATTTTGCACTGGGGCCCATCAGACTCTAGTTACGCCACTGCACCTTACTAACTGTCCAATTTATAAAACCAACTGTCATACATATCCACTTCAGACTTTTCGTTCTGAGCATTTTGAAATATTAAGTACATTTTGGCCTGGATTCGTAGAGAAAAAAGTCTCCGCTGCAGTCAATGACAGTAAACAGATGCATTGTACAATGCTCAGCCACTTGTCAGCGTTAATCCTCCTTAGCTCAGCAGCCTGTAACCCTGGAGGCAACTTCTACCGACAGCTCAGAGTGAAAGCAGTGATACTAATTGGGTACAAACATAACGGCAGTCAAATCTCTTCTGTAAAAATCCCTAATCTGATGCCAGAAAGAACGGGAGATAAATTGTATGGCTTCCGAATCCAGCTGCTGTATAACTGAGCCTTACAATGCTTGGAAACATATGTCTGTCAATGCTGTCTACTGCCCTGGTCTTCACCTGTAGAATAAGAAAGAGCTTAAGGCAGGAGCTGATCAATACCTACCACGAAAACACCTAAAAGAGTTCTCGAAAGGCAACAGACCACATAAGATAAAGGTTCCCCCATACCCAATAGAAAGCTGTCGGCCAAGCGATTACTCAATACACAAGAACTCAGTCAGCCCGGCTGACTCTCCTTCACCTCGCTTTTATATCCCCTGACATATTGTGTTGGGGGACAGTCAGGACGCCCCCATACACATAGCACATGCTAAAGTTAGTGGGTTCAGATGACTGTGTGGGAGTCTTAAAACACAGTTGAGTACATTATTTTATGGACTTCATGAGCACCTATCCTTTAATCAAAGGGCTTGGTCCACCATAACAAGTAATTACCGATCCTGTGGTTGGGGGAAGTTACTGATCACTGGGGATCAGACCGCAGGGACCCCAACCAATTCCATGAAAGAAGCTCTGGAGTCTCCTATTTAAGTGGAGTACTGGTCAACAATGCGTACCACCACTATATTGGGAGATGGCACGCGCATGCATGAGCATTGATTCTTTTAAATAGGTGAATTCATAGCTTCTTTCTTGGGATTGGAGGGATCCAAGCATTTGGAGCTTCCCCCATTGATCAGCATCACCACTATATTGGGAGCACAGTGCATACATGAGCATTGATTCATTTAAATAGGTGAATTCATGTTTTTTTTATTGGAGGGGGTCCCATTATTCGGTGCTCCCCCCATTAATCAGCACCAACGCTAGATTGGGAGCACAGTGCATGCATGAGCATTGCTTCAATTATACAGGTAACTTGATAGCTTCTTTCTTGGGATCAGAGGGGTCCCAGCATTCGGAACCCCCCGTAGCACTTCCACTATATTGGGATCCATTCCCCCAATGATCAGTAACTTGTTGCCTATACTGTAAATATATGATGTGGTCTTACAATTGAAATGTTACAATGAAATGTTCATGTAAGTACCTGTTTATGGACAGGATGGTGGCTTGGTGGTTAGTAATGTTACCTTGCAGGGCTAGAGTCAAATGTGGTCAATGGCAATATCTGCATGGAGTTTGTATGTTCTACCAATGCTTGTACAGGATTCCTGTGACACTCCACATAAACCATATTGATAGGTTACCGTAATTCGTTTCCTATGAAATTGGCCCTAAAATAGCGAAATTACAATGAAAGTCCAACTTTAGGGTGGACAGTGATGGCATGTGGGTAGAATATGCAGGCTAGAACACAGGGGCCACTGTGTGCCACGATGGCTTCACTCTGCTTTCTCCAGAGACCCCATGAAAGGTAGCCACAAATCATCTTATTCATGACGAGCTGTGGGGTTCCTTAAGCCATAAATCTTACTGCAGTATTTGACTGGAGTAAGATTTGTGGCCCGGCGCACGGAGGTGCATGCCACTTTCCAAATGCTCCTGATTCATTAATAGGCACGCTTTCTGCCTATGCACAGTGTACAGAAAACAGACAATAAGAGGTGTGGGCGGAGTTATACAGAGCTCAGCATTCAGAGAACTGCCAAATCTGCAACAGGGATAGTATCAAAGCTGCAGCAACCAGTAAAGTGGCACATCACTAGAATCAGGGTCTGTGTCCCTTCATCATGCTGCTATCAGATTAAATAGCAAAAACCTGGTATAATTCTCCTGCGGCGCCACCTCAGGGCAAATTTAGTATCACACAGTGTCTGTGCTAATCGGTAGAGTGTCTGGGTGTCAAGTATGTGCACTCAATACATTTTTTTCGTGGAATTTTCTTGCTGAAAATCCACACAAAAAATGAAAGAAAGTTTGAAAGATTTTTGGTTCCTTTCAAACACGTTTTTGACTCACTTTTGTGTAGAATTGTTTTTCACTTATTTTGTTGATTCAGTAACCAAATTTGGACTGTGTTTTTTTTCTGGCAGAAACTTCTCATGAATAAATCTGCTGCTTTTTTTCCAAGCTCAAAAAAAAAAAAAACAGTAGAAAAGGAACAGCGCCATGGAGTGTTTTCTCACCGATATCAATAGGAAGCTTATTCAAAGACTAAACTATTGAAAAAATAAAGAAATTGCAAAAGTTTTGCCTATTAAGTGAACACAGCCAGCCTTTCAATGGACTGTATAGCTTCCTTCTCCTCAATTCCTTGAGTTATAAGAAATGTGGATGCCACTGGTGGCAGTGACGGAGCTTCGGGGACAAATACGTCTTTCTTTTGGTAACTTGTAATGGATACATTGTACTGGGATCAGATTGTAACTTTACATGACAATTTCGGTTCGGCAGCGTTCCAATATCGATACATGTTCCTGTAAATTAGACACTAATTACACTTGGCAACCTCCGACTGTGAAGTGATAACTTTCCCATGAGATATGAAGACTCAGCAGCAGAAGGTATGCGCCTCCAAAATGGAATCTGCAATATTCCTTCTATATTTAATCAGTGTCATTATGTTTTGTAAGAATTTTATTAATGGTGTCAATATATTTTGTATGATTTTTATGATATGCGTGGTTGTTTTCCTTTTTGTTTGACATTTGTATTTGTCTATTCTAAGTTTTAATATATTTTTATTTGTTCAAGACAAATGAAATACCAAGTCAAACAGATGGCAAATGCAACATGGACACGGGCAATACTCATTGGCCTGGGCAGGGGGCCAATAATTGTGTTATTGTCACGTGTGTGTCTGGTGTGACAGACAGTCATTCTGGATCCGGCTGTAGAAGGTCGCTGCGCTTGGCTTTGCAGACACTTTCTTGATCCTTCCCTCTCTAGGACCCAGCGGTGAGCTCTCCTTTCTGCTGCTAATTTACACACCTTTGCTGGACCTTTAAATAACACCCAGTGTCTCCAGAGAATTGCTGGTGATAGAAGCATTTTCCTCTGTTCAGGCCTGGAGTTCTAGCAGTTGGCTAGTTTCTTCTTGGAGTTCTTTTGTGATCGTTGTCATGATCACTCTGGTGCCTTCTCAAAGCTAAGTGTATTCCGTTGTCTGTTTACCTTGTTTGTCTTTAGTTGCAGTGGGGGCTGACTAGTGCTCACCCTTTCTCCTCCCTACCTAGGGCCTAGCTCTAGGGTCAGTAGGGATTAGGTATCCTGCTCGGCGATCGGTAAGAAACCTATTTAGGGATGATAGGGGAGCCTGGGTGTTGTAAAATCTACCTAGGGGTATCCACTCCATCTTTCCCTAGTTGCTGGACTTCTCCCACTTTTTCCCTCGTCATATGCTGGGTCCTTCCCATGCCTAGCATGACAGTTATATGTGAAAAATGTCAGAAAAGGTAGAGTAGGTTCAAGTTGACAAACCTACCTTGGGCGATAATGAAAAGGACCAAAGATGGGAAGCGTTTAACTAGCTGCTATGATGTCTCCCATAGACATTAGACTAAAACATAGGGGATTCCTGTTCTCCTTCCTTTTTGTAGCACATGTTCAAGCATAGAGGGCATTATAGAGCAGAACTAATCATTGCACCTTTGAATCCAACACGTGAGTGAGATAAAACACTTACTAGAAAGCTACAGCACCTTATCTATGCCTCTCTTCTCCTCCCTCTTCACTCCCTTCTCCATAGACTTCAATGGGCAGCTGTAATCTGATCTCTCTGTGAGCTGCCAGTCCAAAATCTGATCTTTCATTTTGCTGTTAGTCCCTCTTGTCTTGACCTCGATGAGTTTGACCTGTTTTTTTTTAGACTGAATGCAGACATCAGGAGACAGGTAGTAGAAAAAGTGGCTCATAAGTGGAGAAAAAAAAGATTTCTCAGATATGTTACAAGGATTCTTAAATTTGCTTGTGCTGTTGATTTATGCAAAGTTTGTTAAAAAAGACAGCAACCGTATAATTATGTTTTAAAATTATATCTGATTCTTGGAGGGGAAATCCAGGCTTTATAGACCTATGCAGAAAGCTCAATAAATAATATTCTATAGGTGCAAATGAACAGCACCTCTACACATGAAGGGGTTGCAGATGATTGTAACATCCCTGGCGGCATGCTGGCATGGCTTACCACCTCCCACCATGCAAGACCGCCATCTTACCTATCAGTCCAGGCTGCACACTTTGCTCTAGTACCTGCTGTGTGCATGTCTCTTGTCTGATTGCTTAGGGCGGCGGCGCGGTTACTGCTTGTTTCTTATAGTTACTGTGTGCACAGTGTTAGAACCATCCTGTTCGTTTTTGCTATCTTGTGTTTTGCGGTCACGTGACCAGCTGCCTATATATTCCAGCTCCGCCCTTCTGGCTTTGCTGGACTTCAGTGTTTTTTGCCTGTCTCTCTAGCCAGGTGCTTCGGTGCCTATCTCTGTCTAGTTTGCTTGGTCCTCTGGGACCTCTAGTACTTTTTGTCAGTTTGTCTTTTTGCTCTGCAACAACTTCTGTTAGGAGGTGTCCCATTTTTGTCCCAGTCCTTAGTTCTTTTAGGGACCCCTCCCTTTATTCTATAGGTCTCCGTTCAGATTAGCCGAGGATGAAGGCGGGTCTGTTCACAAGGAACAGGCTGCCTGATACATCGTAGGGATTCAGCTTAGTCTTACTGTAGGGACAGCTTTTCCCATTCTTTCCTTAGTTTATGTTGCAGATCATAACAGTAAGTCCAGCCCAAAAAAAAAAACTAAAAGGAAAGAAATTCGGGGATCAATATGGTTTCCGTCCAGGAGTTGGCTCAACGCCTGCAGGGATTGTCTCTGGAGGTGGCCGAGCTTCAGCAACACGTGAGTAGCTGTCCTGGAGCGCATTTTGTGGAACCGAAGGTAGGACTGCCTGATATTTTTTATGGTAAACAGCAAGATTTTTTTTCCTTTGAAAATGCTTGTTTGTTATGTTTTCGTTTGAGACCGAGGTCCTCTGGGAATTAATCACAGTGCATTGGTTTTATTATGTCACTTTTGCGCAAAGAACCACAGGGGTGGGCCTTTTCTCTCCAACCTAATGATCCGTGTTTAAGTTCTGTTGAGGAATTTTTTTCTGCTATGGGGCTATTATATGATGATCCTGATCGAATCTCATCTGCTGAATCAGAACTTAGACGTTTGAATCAGGGGTCAGATGATGTTGAAATGTATTGCACACACCTCAGGAGATGGGCTTCAGAAGTTAAGTGGAATGATTCGGCGCTGAAAAGTTTATTTCTTGCTGGTCTGAGTGAAAGGGTTAAGGATTTGCTAATTGCATTCCCTGCACCTGAGACTCTGCAGGAAGCTATGCAGTTAGCTGTTCATGTGGACAGGATAATAAGGTCCAGGGTCAATGATGTAAAAACTCCTGTAACTTCAGGTCCTAGTTTCCAGAAAATCTACTCTGACAGCGGAGAACCAATGGAGGTTGGAGCGATGTCACTCCGCTCTTAAGAAAGAGATCGGAGATTAGCCGAAGGTTTGTGTCTTTATTGTGGTAAAGCTGATTATTTGATTAAGTATTGTGAGCGTCGTTTAAGTAAAGATAAAAAAAGGTCAGTTAAGCCCGTATAGCTTGTTTACGGTCTCAGGGAGATTTGATTGAATTTCAGGTATTTGTGGATTGTGGTTCAACACTTAATGTAATTGATAAAGGGTTTTTGGAAAAACTTAAATTGAAATCCAAACCTTTGTCATCTCCTATTTCTGTGGTTGCAATTGATAACACTCCTTTGAAATGTATTACTCACAAGACTGCTGCATTTCCTCTCACTATCAATGGTGTTCACCAAGAAATTTTGGACTTGGCTGTTTTGGATAATTTGCTCTCTCCAGTTGTTGTAGGATTACCTTGGTTAAAACTGCACAATCCTTTGTTGGACTGGTCTGCTAATGTGATTAAGTCTTGGAGTCCGAAGTGCTATGATAAATGTTGTAATGGTCGCATTGCGACTGTGGAAAAAGGGGAATTACCAGTACCTATTCAAGATTTTTGGAGGGTTTTTTCGGAGCAGGAGTCACAAGTTTTACCTCCTCATAGGTATTATGATTGCGCCATTGAGTTTGTTCCAGTTGCTACTGTTCCCAAAAGTAGCTTGTTTAATCTTACTATCCCTGAAAGAAAGGCCTTGGAGGAGTACATAGAGACTAGCCTGGCTGCTGGTCACATTAGACCTTCTAAGTCGCCTGTGGCAGTCGGATTCTTCTTTGTTAAAAAAAAGGACGGCGGTTTACATCCATGTCTGGATTTTCGTGAAATTAATAAGATTACCGTACGCAATTCCTACCCATTGCCGTTAATTCCTGACTTGTTTAACCAGTTAGTGGGAGCCAAGTGGTTCTCAAAAATTGATCTCCGAGGGGCATACAATTTGTTACGTGTGAAGGAGGGTGATGAATGGAAAACTGCTTTTAACACTCCGGTAGGTCATTTTTAGAATCTGGTGATGCACTTCGGTCTTACCAATGCACCTGCATTTTTTCAGAACCTTATTAATGACATCCTGAGACCTTTGATTGGTAAGAATGTGGTTGTGTATATGGATGACATTTTGATTTATTCACCAGATTTAGAGTCCCATTGGCAGAGTGTACGTGAAGTTTTGCAGTTATTGAGTGATAATTCACTCTTTGCTAAGCTGGAGAAATGTGAGTTTGCTGTGCAGAAAATTAGTTTTTTGGGCTACATTGTCTCCAGCGAGGGCTTTGAGATGGACCCTGTGAAGGTTCAGGCTGTGCAGGAATGGCCTAGGCCTATTGGTTTGAAATGTATAAAGAGGTTTTTGGGATTTGCCAATTATTACAGGAAATTCATTAAGAATTTTTCTGTAATTGTTAAACCTCTAACCGATCTCACCAGGAAAGGTGCGAATACTACCCAGTGGACTACTGAAGCCATTGAAGCGTTTGATTATCTCAAAGAGAGGTTCAGTTTTGCCCCTATCCTTATACAGCCTGATGAGACCAAACCTTTTTTGGTCGAGGTCAATGCTTCATCGGTGGGGGTCGGAGCAGTTTTGTCTCAGGAGAACAAGGGTGGAGTACATCCTTGTGCCTTCTTTTCGAAAAAATTTTCGGAAACCGAACTGAATTATGATGTTGGAAATCGGGAGTTGCTGGCTATTAAACTTGCGTTTGAACACTGGCGTCCTTTTTTGGAAGGCGCTAGATTTCCTATTCAGGTTTTCACAGATCATAAGAATTTTATCTATCTGGATGCTGCCAAGCGCTTGAATGCCCGTCAAGCTAGGTGGGCACTTTTTTTTTCTCGGTTTAATTTTTCTGTTACCTATATCCCTGTTACTAAGAATGTTAAAGCCGATGCTTTATCTCGCAGCTTCTCTCCTACGGTCGGTACCGAGTAGGAGGAGACCATTTTGCAGAAAGGAGTTGTGGTGGCGGCATTGGACTCCGATTGGGAGAATGGGATTCTGAATGCTCAAGATGATGCTCCATCTAACACTCCCCATGGGAGGTTGTTCGTGCCTAGAGCCTTTAGGAGAGATTTGTTTGTGGAGTGTCATGAGTCTCGGTTGGCAGGTCATCCAGGAGTTTCGGAGACTAAGAGACTTACCAGTCGCAGTTTTTGGTGGCCTGGATGGCAGAAGGAAGTCATCAAGTGGGTGCGTCAGTGTACTGTGTGTGCTAGGTCAAAGGCTTCACATACTCCTGCTGAGGGGTTGCTTTGCCCTCTGGAGGTTCCTAGTGCGCCTTGGACGCATCTCTCTATGGATTTTATTACTGATCTTCGTGTGTCTGAGGGTTTTACTGTCATCTGGGTGGTCGTAGACCATTTTAGTAAGATGTGTCATTTGGTTCCATTCATTAAGTTGCCCTGCGCCAAGACACTCGCTAAGGCGTTTGTTAAGGAGATTGTCAAGCTCCATGGCGTTCCCACAGATATTGTTTCTGATAGAGGACCTCAGTTTGTGGCTCGCTTTTGGCGTGCTTTTTTTGACAGGTTGGGAGTTCATTTGTCATTATCGTCTGGTTATCATCCTGAGTCTAATGGACAGACTGAAAGAAAGAACCAGGATGTTGAACAGTTTTTGCGTTGTTTTGTGGCGGACAATAAAGAGGTGTGGTCTGAGTTTCTGCCTCTCACAGAATTTGCTCTTAACAATCACACATCCTCCTCTGCTGGGTGTTCTCCTTTTATTTGTTGCACTGGGAGACATCCGTCTTTTGGTTCATTCTCCAAATTGGGGTCAGCGGTGACAGAGGAGGAGAATTTTTCCGGTGATTTGGAGAGAGTTTGGACTAATGTACATTGTAACCTGCAAGAGGCTAACAAGAAGTCCAAGAAGTATTTTGACTGGAAACGTAAAGAGGTTTTGTTTACTGTGGGTGACATGGTTTGGTTGTCCTCGAAGAACTTGCGGTTGAGGATTCACTCTAAAAAACTGGGTCCTAAGTTTGTGGGTCCATTTAAAGTGCTTCAGGTTGTTAACCCATCTGCTGTCAGGTTGGATGTCCCTACTTCCTGGAAGATTAATTCTGTGTTTCATGTTTCCTTGTTGAAAAAGGCTGACGTTTCTAATAGGGACGCCACTGTCACAGTTCCTCCTGTGGTGGAAGACGGTGAATATGAAATTTCTCGCATTTTGAATTCAAGATGGCATAGAGGGATATTACAGTATCTTGTCTCCTGGAAGGGTTTCGGTCCCGAAGACAACTCCTGGGTAAGGGCGGATGATGTCTCTGCTCCTAGGCTTGTTAAAGCTTTCCACAGGAGGTTGCTTATAGGCCTGGGCCTGGAGGATCCGGAGGATCCTCATAGAGGAGGGGGTACTGTTACAACTCTCCTGTTAGTTTTTGCTATCTTGTGTTTTGCGGTCATGTGACCAGCTGCCTATATATTCCAGCTCCGCCCTTCTGGCTTTGCTGAACTTCAGTGTTTTTTGCCTGTCTCTCTAGCCAGGTGCTTCGGTGCCTATCTCTGTCTAGTTTGCTTGGTCCTCTGGGACCTCTAGTACTTTTTGTCAGTTTGTCTTTTTGCTCTGCAACAACTTCTGTTAGGAGGTGTCCCATTTTTGTCCCAGTCCTTAGTTCTTTTAGGGACCCCTCCCTTTATTCTATAGGTCTCCGTTCAGATTAGCCGAGGACGAAGGCGGGTCTGTTCACAAGGAACAGGCTGCCCGATACATCATAGGGATTCAGCTTAGTCTTACTGTAGGGACAGCTTTTCCCATTCTTTCCTTAGTTTATGTTGCAGATCATAACACACAGTCCTAATGCGTCCCCAGCTTATTGCTGTGAGTCACTGGATACTTAAACCCCATCCACCCAGTAGGAGGGGTCTGAGCAACACTTTCTTTCAGTGTGTTCTGTGCAACTGAGTTGCCAGGTCCTGTCCTGTATCTTGTCTATTTCAGCCACCCTGGGGGCTGTATGCCCAGGCCTGTTACCTGTATCTGTGACTTCTAGTCTGTTCCGCCACCCTAGGGGCTGTAAACCCAGGCCTGTTACCTGTATCTGTGACTTCTAGTCTGTTTCCGCCACCCTGGGGGCTGAGTTCCCAGGCTCGTTCCTGTATCTTGTTCCTGGTTCAGCTCCTGTCTGAACAGTGTCCCTAGCCCGTTACTTGTTTGCCTCTATGTCCGTATCTTCCCTTTTCCTGCAGTGTCTGAACCTGCACCTAACTCCAACTCGTTGTCTCTGTACTTCTGTTTGTGAGTTTAGTGTCCACTCGCTACTTCATTGTAAGTACTTTGTGTGTATTTGCTCTGCTCTGCTTGTTTACAGCACCCGTGTGTATTTGCTCTGCTCTGCTTGTCTACCGCACCTGCGGGTTTTGCTCTGTTCTGCTTGTCTACCGTACCTGCGAGTTTTGCTCTGCTCTGCTTGTCTACGGCACCTGCAGGTTTTGCTCTGCTCTGCTTGCCTACCGCACCTGTGAGTTTTGCTCTGCTCTGCTTCTCTACGGCACCTGCGGGTTTTGCTCTGCTCCGCTTGTCTACCGCACCTGCGGGTTTTGCTCTGCTCTGCTTGTCTACCGCACCTGCGGGTTTTGCTCTGCTCTGCTTGTCTACCGCACCTGCGGGTTTTGCTCTGCTCTGCTTATCTACCGCATCTGTGGGTTTTGCTCTGCTCTGCGTGTCTACCGCACCTGCGGGTTTTGCTCTGCTCTGCTTGTCTACCGCACCTGTGGGTTTTGCTCTGCTCTGCTTGTCTACCACTCCTGCGGGTTTTGCTCTGCTCTGCTTGTCTACCGCACCTGCGGGTTTTGCTCTGCTCTGCTTGTCTACCGCACCTGCGGCTCTGTTCCTGTATTCCAGTCTGTACTGGTCCCTATCCTGCCTGCGTTCCTCCCTGCCAGTACCCACCTGTCTGCATACCAGCCGTGCCTGCCAATACCCACCTGTCTGCATACCAGCTGTGCCTGCCAGTACCCACCTGTCAGTATGCCAGACTAACCTGCCTGTTCCTGCATTCCCCGGTGTGGGTCAACAGCTGTGACCGGGGTCTGACCTGGAGTAGCACCTGGTCCCTCTGCTCGGTTCCTCATTGGTTCACGGAGTCGACTGAGCCTCCGTGTGACCTTGGTCGGACCGAGTTGATACTTTGTCACGTCCCTCCAGGCACTCCTCGGTTCATGGTCCAGTGGGATCACTAACCACGCTCACCCCAGTCAGTCTGGGCGTGTGTGTAACAGTTTGCTCAGGCCAAGGTCCCCGTTGAGCCCCATGGCCCTTCGCTCTCTGAGACATTTGAATTCTTGTCTGGTGAATACGTGCACCAAGGAAAAACTTTTCTCAAGCTGAGGTACAGGCGATTTACACACCAGCCCAAATGGAGCTATCAGCACTCATTCCTGCGGATCCACCACGGTACTACGGGGATCCAAAACAAAGCCGTGCGTTTGTGGAGCAATGTATGTTGCATTTCAAATTCTATGCTCACTATTTTCCCACTGATTGGGTTAAAGTAGCATTTATGATGTCCTACTTAGCGGGTGATGCCTTGAATTGGATCACCCCCCTATGGGAAGCATGGGATCCTATCGTCTCTCACCTGCAGGCCTTCCTGGTGGCCTTTCTAATGGTCTTCAATGACCCTAACCCTGAGGCTTGTGCTAAAGCTTCCCTTCCCAATATCCTGGAGCAGTCCTGATGGGTGATGCTTGTAGGTAGCCCACCAGCTCTCCAGCCTGAAGAGACTGCTGCCCACACAGAATCCACACAGGATGACAATGCTCCACAGAATACTTCTCTTCCCAACCTCAAGAGGCTGTCCAGACGTGCAAGGCGTAGAGGTAAACCATCACGCCAGGTTCTGTCCTCCCAAAGACCTCCTGTTCCCCAACCTGTAGTGGCAGCTACCTGCACAGAATCCATGAAGGATGACCATGTTCGTCAGGCAAAGCAGAGGCTGGAACTCAGTCACAAAATCGGATTGCGGTCCCGCTGCGGTTGTTTGGGACACCCTGACGGTCTTTGTCCAGTGAAGGTTGGAGAATCCCAAGACATTAGGCCTGTAGGAGAGGCTGCACTTGGCATTAGTGTTTCCTCTCCACAGATGACCGTGACTGTCTCTGTGGCAAGTGAAGGCCTCGGATTAACCGGATGTTTCGGGCGTAAAGCCTTGAAGAGTCGGTGTCAGATTCCCGTCCGACAACTCCAGAATCCGGTTTGGGCATTGTCAGCGGAAGGACGAGCCCTACTTAGAAACAGTCAAAATATGTCTGTACAAATTAAGCTCCACATTGGAGCATTACACACGAAGAAGTTCACATACCAGGTGCTGTCTGGTTTACCCACAGGTCGTCCAGAGCTGAGAGATCTAGTGCCCGCTCAGGTCTGAAGATCCTGCATGGTGTTTCCTGGGGTACAAGGGGTGTCCAGTCCCCATATCTTCAGGACAGTCAGCAGTGTCTTCTTCTTCTTCTTCACCAGATCTGCTAGTCGCTGACTCGCTGTGCGCTAAAGTCTCCGAAGGATGGGAAGCGGAGGCATTGTCCCCACACAGTCTCGACGATTGTACCAATGATCTGGCTTTAGGCACCGCCCGCCTCGCAGACGTGTTGTAGTATTGGCGTCTCTGCCCCCTGACAGGCAGAGACGCCGTCCACTTACCGCCGTGCTCCCTGCCCGGCGTCCTCCGGCGCTCCTGCTTCTGTTGCTGCCGGCGCGCGCAGCTTCCCGGGCACTGTGCTTAGGGCGCGCGCGCGCTCCCTCTTAAAGGGGACGCGCACTGTCCTAAGGAGTCCCCGGCCAATGGCCGGAGTACCTCTCACATATAAGGCACCTCCTCCAAAATGGAGGTGCCTGTGCAAGGTTGTAGCTTTGTGTGTAACTCTGCTTCAGCCCTCAGTCCACCCACCTGACTACCAGTCCTGTCCGCCAGCCTGACTACCAGTCCAGCCTGCCAGCCTGACTACCAGTCCAGTCCACCAGCCTGACTACCAGTCCAGTTCGCCAGCCTGACTTCCAGTCCAGTCCGCCAGCCTGACTACCAGTCCAGCCTGCCAGCCTGACTACCAGTCCTGTCCGCCAGCCTGACTACCAGTCCTGTCCACCAGCTTCTCTGCTCTCCAGCCCGACAATCTGTCTACAGTCCAGTCCGCCAGTCTGTCTAGGGGCCTTACCCACCTGCTTACCTGGAAGCACCTGCCTTTTACCTGCGCTGCCTACCAGCCAGCCTACCTGGAGGCTCCTGCTTGTTACCTGCTGTGCCGACCTGTCAGCCTACCTGGAGGCTCCTGCTTGTAGCCTGCCGTGCCGACCTGTCAGCCTACCTGGAGGCTCCTGCTTGTTGCCTGCCATGTCTGCCAGTCCGTCTGCCCGGATCACCCATCTGCCTGCCTGCCGTGCTCGTCTGCTGTACCGGTCAGTCCCTGCCTTCTGACCCGTGGGAGTCACCTGCTCTCATACAAGGTCAGTCCCCAGAGTAGCACCTGGTCCCTCTGTTCGGTCCTTCCCTGGTCACTGAGTCGATTGAGTCACCGTACGACCTTGGTCGGTCCGAGTTGATACCTAGTTACGCCCTTCTGGTCCCTCCTTGCACCGCAGCACAGAGGTTCCACCACCCGGATCCGTAACAGTTTGCATGGGCCATGGAACCCGGTGGCCCCCAGGCCCCTTCACTTGCTGACCTGTACCAGGAAGTTTCTCGTCAGAGATCCCAAAAGGAAACCATCCTGATCTGCCTGCGGTCTGTCAACTCTCGCCTGGACACGCTGTCTGTCCCACCTGTGTCCGCCTCAAGTCGAGTGACACCCGCTCTGGCAGAGCCGCTGCCTACCAATACCACGGCATCCAGCCTAGGACCCCGGCTCTCTGCGCCTCCTCGTTTTGGAGGTGACCCTGTCCTGTGTCGGGGCTTTCTGAACCAGTGCACGCTGCACTTTGAACTTCTGCCACATCACTTGCCCTCCGACCGGGCCAAGGTGGCGTTTGTCATGTCTCACCTCACGGGGGAAGCATTGGCATGGCTAAACCCTCTATGGGAGAGAGGGGAATCCCTGGTGTCCGATCTTCCGGCTTTCCTCACTGCCTTCCGGAAGGTCTTTGATGAACCCGGATGAAGGATTTCTACTGCCTCCTCATTGCTCCGCCTCCGCCAAGGGAGTCTCACCGTTGCCCAGTATGCCATACGGTTCCGTACCCTCGCTTCTGAGCTTGCCTGGGACAACGAGGCCCTGGTGTCCACCTTCTGGGAGGGCCTTTCCAGTCGGATTAAGGACGAGTTAGCCGGCCGGGACATTCCTACCACCCTGGATGACCTGGTGTCACTAGCAACCCGGATTGACATCCGTTTCCTAGAACATGCTAAGGAGACTACCCAGGAGAGAAGATTTCCTCGCCTTGCACCTGTTTTCCAGAAACCAGCTTCCCAATCAGCAACTCCCCGGGCACGCTCGCCCGAACCTATGCAGATCGACCAGACCAAGATGGTCAAGTCTCACCAAGAAACACTCCGAGCCGAGGGGAGCTGCTTCTACTGTGGTAGCAAGGAGCACCTGATCCGTTCCTGCCCGGTGAAGCCGGGAAACTCCAGTGTATAGGACTGCTCGGAGAGGTCGTCCTAGGCAAGAGTAAATCCTCTCCGTTCTTGACTTGGTCCGTCTCTATCTCCTGTGGAGAGAACCGCTTCTTTGAGACCGCCCATCTGGACTCCGGAGAAGCTGGGAATCTCATTTCCCAGTCCCTTGTACAGAAATATCAGATTCCTACCAAATCTCTGGCTGAACCATTGGCAGTCACTTCCGTGAATGGAAGACTCCTTCCGGTGATCATCTTGCTCGTCACAGAGTCTGTAACCCTGCAGGTGGGAATGCTGCATTCAGAGAGGATCTTCTTCCATGTGCTTTCCGGACTCTCTCACCCTCTTTTGCTAGGTCTACCCTGGCTACAGAGACATGAACCCGTTCTGAACTGGCAATCCGGTGAGGTGCTCCGATGGGGGCAGGATTGCCATAAGACCTGCCTGGTTCCGGTTCGCCCGGCTTGACCCCCATCTACTCCGACTAATTTACCCGGTCTACCGGCACCTTACTGGTCCTATGCTGATGTCTTCAACAAGAAGGAGGCAGAGACACTGTCACCTCATAGGCCATATGACTGCCCTATCGACCTGATACCCGGTGCCACTCCACCCCGTGGGCGTATTTACCCATTGTCGTTGGCCGAAACCCAGGCCATGTAGGAGTACATCGAAGAAAATCTGGCTAGGGGATTCATCCGGAAATCTTCCTTCCCGGCTGGAGCCGGATTTTTCTTCGTAAAAAAGAAACACGGTTCACTACGCCCATGTATCGATTATAGAGGTCTCAACCAAATCACTATCAAAAACGAATACCCCCCTGCCGCTCATCTCTGAGCTGTTCGACCGCCTTAAAGGCGCGAAGATCTTCACCAAGCTCGATCTTCGTGGGGCGTATAACTTGGTCCGGATCCGCCAAGGAGACGAGTGGAAGACGGCATTCAATACCCGGGACGGTCACTATGAATACCGTGTGATGCCCTTTGGCCTCTGTAATGCTCCCGCCGTCTTCCAAGAATTAGTTAACGACATCTTCCGTGACCTCTTATATTCTTGCGTGGTGGTGTACCTGGACGACATCTTGGTCTTCTCTCCGGATCTTCCCACACATCGGACGGATGTTCGTCAGGTCCTGCTTAGGCTCAGGCAGAATCACCTTTATGCAAAATTTGAGAAGTGCCTCTTCGAGCAGATCTCCCTTCCGTTCCTGGGCTATATTATCTCCAAGACTGGTTTACGGATGGACCCCGAGAAGGTCTCTGCCGTCTTAAAGTGGCCCCATCTGGAGGGGTTGAAGGCGATTCAGCGATTCCTGGGCTTCGCCAACTATTACCGTCTCTTCATTCCACATTTCTCTTCCCGGACTGCTCCCATCTCTGCGCTCACCCGAAAGGGAGCAAATCCTAAGGAATGGCTGTCCGTAGTGGAGGAGGCCTTCCTTTCCTTAAAACAAGCCTTCTCTTCCGCCCCTGTGCTGCACCGTCCAGATAGCAACAAACAGTTCTTTCTGGAGGTTGATGCTTCCTCTTCCGAAGCCGGAGCGGTGCTCACCCAGAAATCTCCATCTGAGAGAATGGTAACCTGTGGCTTCTTCTCCAAGCTCTTCTCCTCATCTGAGCGCAACTACTCCATAGGAGACCGAGAACTGCTAGCCATCAAATTGGTGCTGGAGGAGTGGTGTTACCTGCTCGAGGGGACTCTGCACCCGGTGGTCATCTATACTGACCACAAAAACCTGGCTTATCTAGAATGCCCAAAGACTCAATCTGCGTCAGGCCCGGTGGTCTTTGTTCTTCGCCCGCTTCAACTTCTGGCCCATGCTGGCCAGAAGAAGACCTTCCTGCTCATTACCTGGCATTACTGGTGGCCTACCCTGCGCCAGGATGTGGTAGACTTCGTCACGGCCTGTTTGTCCTGTGCTCACAATAAAGTTCCCAGACATCTTCCAGCCGGCCGTCTCCTGCCTCTTCCCGTACCTGTTGCCCCGTGGCAACACATTGCTATGGACTTTATTACTGATCTCCCTGTTTCTGCCGGTTGTACGGTCATTTGGGTGGTCGCTGACCGCTTTTCTAAAATGGCCCACTTCATCCCTCTGCCTGGTCTCCCGTCTGCATCTGTGCTGGCTAAGGATTTCATCCATCACATCTTTCATCTCCACGGCCTACCCCTCCACATAGTGTCTGATCGAGGGGTCCAGTTCACTTCGCGCTTCTGGAGAGCTGCGTGTAAACTGCTGGATGTCACCCTGGATTTCTCCTCTGCTTACCATCCGCAGTCCAATGGCCAAGTGGAACGTATCAACCAGATCCTTACCAGCTACCTCCCGCACTTCGTCAACGCTCACCATACCGATTGGGTGGAGCTCCTACCATGGGCCCAGTTCTCCTACAACAACCATGAGAATGAATCTTCTACCAAGTCCCCATTCTTTGTGGTCTACGGTCAACATCCCCAGATTCCGTTTCCCGTTTCCGCTGCTGTGGACAACCCTGCTGCGGAGTCTCTGGTCAGCAAATTTTCTACCATTTGGGAGGACTCTAGGTCCGCACTTCTTCAATCCTCCGAGTGGATGAAGAAACATGCTGATAAGAGACGTCTGGATCCGCCTCAATTCCGTCCGAGAGACAAGGTTTGGCTCTCCTCCAAACATGTTCGTCTCAAGATACCCTCCTATAAGTTGGGTCCACGGTTCATCGGCCCATTTGAAGTCTTCCAGCGAATTAACCCAGTAGCTTACAAGTTAAAACTCCCGGCCACCTTACGGATTCCCAACTCCTTCCACGTATATCTCCTCAAACCAGTTGTGCTTAATTCTTTTTCCGACAATCCAGGTACCTCCCCAGCTCCGGTCTCCGCTGAGGACGTCTATGAGGTAGAGAACATTCTGGCCACCAAGAGGGTAAGAAGAAAAACCTTTTTTTTGGTGGATTGGAAGGGGTTTGGTTCAGAGGAGAGAACTTGGGAACCCACGGAGAACATCCACACCCCGCTTCTCCTGAAAAAGTTTCTTTCTGGCCTTAAAAAGAGGGGGCGTAAAGGGGGGGGTACTGTTGTATCGGCGTCTCTGCCCCCTGCCAGGCAGAGACGCCGTCCCACTTACTGCCGCGCTCCCTGCTCGGCGTCTTCCTGCGCTCCTGCCTCTGTTGCCGCCGGCGCGCACAGCTTCCCGGGCACTGTGCTTAGGGCGCGAGCGCACTCCCTCTTACAGGGGCCGCGCGTACCGTCCTAAGGAGTCCCCGGCCAATGGCCGGAGGACCTCTCATATAAAAGGCACCTCCTCCAAAATGGAGGTGCCCGTGCAAGGTTGTAGCTTTGAGTGTAACTCTGCTTCAGCCCTCAGGTCCAGTCCGCCCGCCTGACTACCAGTCCTGTCCACCAGCCTGACTACCAGTCCAGTCTGCCAGCCTGACTACCATTCCAGTCCGCCAGCCTGACTACCAGTCCAGTCCGCCAGCCTGACTACCAGTTCTGTCCACCAGCCTGACTACCAGTCCAGCCTGCCAGCCTGACTACCAGTCCTGTCCACCAGCCTGACTACCAGTCCTGTCCGCCAGTTTCTCTGCTCTCCAGCCCGACAGTCTGTCTACAGTCCAGTCCGCCAGTCTGTCTAGGGGCCCTACCCGCCTGCTTACCTGGAAGCACTTGCCTGTTACCTGCGCTGCCTTACCAGCCAGCCTACCTGGAGACTCCTGCTTGTTACCTGCTGTGCCGACCTGTCAGTCTACCTGGAAGCTCCTGCTTGTTGCCTGCCGTGCCGACCTGTCAGCCTACCTGGAGGCTCCTGCTTGTTGCCTGCCGTGTCTGCCAGTCCGTCTGCCCGGATAACCCGTCTGCCTGCCTGCCATGCTCGTCTGCTGTACCGGTCAGTCCCTGCCTTCTGACCCGTGGGAGTCACCTGCTCTCATACAAGGTCGGTCCCCAGAGCAGCACCTGGTCCCTCTGCTCGGTCCTTCCCTGGTCACGGAGTCGAATGAGCTGTATGACCTTGGTCAGTCCGAGTTGATACCTAGTTACGCCCCTCTGGTCCCTCCTTGCACCACAGCACAGAGGTTCCACCACCCGGATCAGTAACACGTGTCATCTCAGAAACCAGACTGAAGTTGGTCACTAAGCAAGGATCCTCCATCTCTAACAAATCTGGCAATAAGTCCATCAAGGCGGTGGCTACCTCCAAGTCTCTGCACCCCTCCAACAAGGTGGAGGACCTCCAGTTGCCTCTTGAATCCTCCGGGGTGCTACCTGATAACAAATGGAGAGAGACTTTTCTGCACCCTGTACCTGGTACTTCGCCCACTTCATCCAGTAAGCTTGGCAAAGTGTACGTCAAGGCAGTGGTTACCCCCGAGTCTCTGCACCCCTCCAACCTGGTGGAGGATCTCCAGTTGTCCCGTGAATCCTTTGGGGTGCTACCCGATATTAACAAATGGAGAGAGACTTTCCTGTGTCTTGTTCCTGGTAGTTCACTCACTTCATCTGTTGCTGAGGATGGCTCGATGGGAGGAAGCATCCTAGTCACCAAGATGGCGAGACTAGTTTCATTCCCTCTAGTGGACAGAAGAGGTAATCTTCTTGAAGAGAAGGATCGGCCTCCAAATTCTCTGCAGAAAATCCTTGCAGGCTTGAAGAAGAGGGGGCGTAAAGGGGGGGGTACTGTAACATCCCTGGCGGCATGCTGGCATGGCTTACCACCTCCCACCATGCAAGACCGCCATCTTACCTATCAGTCCAGGCTGCATACTTTGCTCCAGTACCTGCTGTGTGCATGTCTCTTGTCTGATTGCTTAGGGAGGCGGCGCGGTTACTGCCTGTTTCTAATAGTTACTGTGTGCACAGTCCTAATGCGTCCCCAGCCTATTGCTGTGAGTCACTGGATACTTAAACCCCCTCCACCCAGTAGGAGGGGCCTTAGCAACACTTTCTTTCAGTGTGTTCTGTGCAACTGAGTTGCCAGGTCCTGTCCTGTATCTTGTCTGTTTCCGCCACCCTGGGGGCTGTATACCCAGGCCTGTTACCTGTATCTGTGACTTCTAGTCTGTTCCGCCACCCTGGGGGCTGAGTTCCCAGGCTCGTTCCTGTATCTTGTTCCTGGTTCAGCTCCTGTCTGAACAGTGTCCCTAGCCCGTTACTTGTTTGTCTCTATGTCCATATCTTCCCTTTTCCTGCAGTGTCTGAACCTGCACCTAACTCCAACTCGTCTCTGTGCTTCTGTTTGTGAGTTTAGTGTCCACTCGCTACTTCATTGTAAGTGCCTTGTGTGTATCTGGTTCTGCTTGTCCCGTTTCCCTGCCTCCGTATCTACCCCCTGTGTTCTAGCTAGCTTCCTGTGTTTCCCAGTCTTTTCCATATGAACAGAGCCCTGTCCTGTCTGCCTGCACCTGCAGTTCCGCTCTGCTCTGCTCCGCTTGTCCTCCGCACCTGCGGTTCTGCTCTGCTCCTCTTGTCCTCCGCACCTGCGGTTCCGCTCTGCTCCGCTTGTCCTCCGCGCCTGCGGTTCCGCTCTGCTTTGCTTGTCCTCCGCGCTTGCGGTTCCGCGCTGCTCTACTCCGCTTGTCCTCTGCGCCAGCGGTTCCGCTCTGCTCCTCTTGTCCTCTGCATCTGCCGTTCCGCTCTGCTCCGCTCGTCCTCCGAGTCTGCGTTTCCGCTCTGCTCCCCTTGTCCTCCGCGCCTGCGGTTCCGCTCTGCTCTGCTCCGTTTGTCCTCTGCGCCTGCGGTTCCGCTCTGTTCTGCTCCGCTTGTCCTCTGCGCCTGCGGTTCTGCTCTGCTTGTCCTCCGCGCCTGTGGTTCCGATCTGCTCTGCTCCGCTTGTCCTCCGTGCCTGCGGTTCTGTTCTGCTCTGCTCCGCTTGTCCTCCGTGCCTGCGGTTCTGCTCTGCTCCGATTGTCCTCCGTGCCTGCGGTTCTGCTCTGCTCCGCTTGTCCTCCGCCCCTACGGTTCTGCTCTGCTCTGCTCCACTTGTCCTCCACACCTGCGGTTCTGTCCTGCTTGTCCTCCGGGCCTGTGGCTCTGCTCTGCTCTGCTTGTCCACTGCACCTGCAGCGCTGTTCCTGTATCCCAGTCTGTACTGGTCCCTATCCAGACTGCTTTCCTACCTGCCAGTATCGGCCTGTCTGCATAACTGCCGTGCCTGCCAGTACCCGCCTGTCTGCATACCTGCCGTTCCTGCCAGTACCCACATGTCTGCATACCAGCCGTGCCTGCCAGTACCCACCTGTCTGCATACCAGCCATGCCTGCCAGTACCCACCTGTCTGCATACCAGCCTAACCTGCCCGTTCCTGCATTTCCCGGTGTGGGTCAACATCTGTGACCGGGGTCTGACCTGGAGTAGCACCTGGGTCACCTCCCAAGTCCCTCCTCGGACCACGGAGTCGATTAAGCCACCGTTTGTTCGTGGTCTGATCTGGCGAGGCCCCTAGTCACGGCCCTCCAGGCACTCCTCGGTTCGTGGCCCAGTGGGACCACTAACCACGCTCACGCCAGTCAGTCCGGGCGTGAGCGTAACACCTTAAACTACCCTCCTCTTATTAAAAAAAATTGTCAATCAATTAAAGTCATGGCAAGACTTGCCTCTATCTTTTATGGGTAGGGCACATTTGGTAAAAATGATCAGTACAGCCAGGATTATGTATCAGTTACAAAGCTTACCATTACTCCTGAAACACACGGACGTAACTATACTCAATAGAGCCTTCAGTCACTTTATTTGGAAAGGAAAACGTCCCAGGATTAGTCTGAGCAAACTTATGGCTTCCAAAAACAACGGAGGCATTAATTTCCCAAGCATCAGAAATTACAATCTTGCTTGCCTTTTCCGGTATATAATAGACTGGTTCCATAAGAGACGCACATATTCTGACTACACGTTGGAAGCCGATTATGCATACCCCCTTGACCTGGTTGCCCTCCTTCATTCTCGATTCACCTCCCTCCCCTTGGCAGTTAAAAAGTCAACAATCCTTAGGGACACAATTTCCACATGGAAGGCAGTCAGGAAAAAAATACGGCCTTTCTTTCAGGATTTCAAAGCACCTCCCAATATGGCGAAACCCAGAATTTCCCCAGGGTAATGAAAATAAACTATTTCTAAAATGGTGACAAGCAGGTGTAGACAACGCATCCCATCTTCTCCACTCAAGTGAGCAAAGATGGATGACATGTACCGAGTGTTTAGACAGATACAATCTACCTCTCCAACATTATTTCCAATATGAACAAATCAAACTATTATGGCCAATTTAAAAGATGTGACCTTTGAGGTCTCCCAAAATGTCTTGGATGTCATTCTGTTGTCTCCAATGGGTACCCCTTCATTTTCTGTCCTTTATTCTGTAATGAGATCCAATCTACTAGGAGTTCACCCAGATACTTTCTTCAAAATATTGGAGACAACAGTTGGAGGATGTGGAAATCTCTGATAAGATCAGGTCAGGCTGGAATTTAATAAGAAAACACATTATAAACGAAGCATGGAGAGAAACGCAATCTAAAATCATGCATGGCGCCATCTATGCATTTAACATACCTAAAAAAGACCTGCTTTCAAACAGGCTAACAGCTTGCCCTAAATGCCACTTTCCACTCTCCGACCTCATGCACGGCCTATGGTCATGCACGGCTTCAGTTTCATATTGGGGACAAGTATCAGCTATGATCGACACCATATGGGGTCCGGGTTATACTCTTTCCCCTTATCTAGCCTTGTTACATTTTTGGAACATCACAGAAAACCCTAAGGGGAAACCCTCCGAAATTTCTCCACACACTACTTATCCTGGCAAAAAAACAATTACTTAAATATTGGCTAGAACCCAACACCCCCCACATTAAAGAGTTAACAGCTCAAATGAAACATTTTATGGGAATAGAGCAACAAGACGCCCTTAGCAATAAGGAGACGCAGGCTGGCAAATTTCTTCCAAAATGGAAACAGTTTATTGCAAATTGCTGCTCATTAAATGAAAAAAAAGAAAATAGTGGAACCCTTCACTTCCACAGCGTGGTACATTCTGGAGGATCTTGGGGATAGCCTAGGTCCATTACGTTTGGATTGAGGTGGAGGAGGGGGAGAGAGTGGAATGGAGGGATCATTTGGTGAAGGTCTATAATACTAACATAGGTGGTCTAATCTAACAAGATGGCTTCAATAAATCAGAGTATCAACTGGATCGCATGTTACTTAAACTGATGTAAGTTACATTGTTATTAAGTTCTTATATTATATTGTTTTGCTTTACCAATCAAATATGTAACAACTATCTCTTTATACCATGTCTGCGAACATGTATCTGATTATCACTTAATCTGGTATGTTTTGTTTCTTTTTAAAAAAGTTAATAAAAATTATATATTAAAAAAAAACAATCAGAATGAGAATTTTACATCTCGGAAAAACCCGGAGGGTCTCTATCACCTCTCCTGAGTGCTGACTTACACTCGTCTTCTTAATTACGGAATATATTTGTAGACTAATAGGAGATATGACCATATTTTCCTAGCATTTCTCTTCATGTTTACTATCTGGATCGACTCCCATGAGTCCACGCTTTACATATGCCTATTTTCCAAAGACTGGACGCACTGTTAACATTACATGGAAAATACATTTGCAGCTAGAGAGTCAGAGGTCACTGTCAAAGTATTGATTTTTTTAACATATTCGGAGGTGAACATATAAAACACACATAAATATACACATTTAACCTGAAATTTCCTGTTATCTGTAAATATTTTATAGCATGAAATGTTTATGTCCTGAGAATATAATTGTGCCAAGGGTTTTTCAGCAGGGCCAAGGTATAATCAGGGCAAAGTTAGCAATATCCCTGGGGCCCTTACCACCAAGTTCTTCCAGTCTTTTCTCCCAAGGCTCTTTTTAACCCCTTAATGATGCAGCCAATTTTCATTTTGCCATTTTCGTCTTTTCCCTCCCTCTTCCAACAGCGATAATTGTATTTTTTTTGTCATTACAAACTTTTTAGTGCTTAATTTTGCTGGGCAAGTTGTAGTTTATTTCACTAGATAAAAGAAAAGAAAAATGGCAAAGAAAAGTTCCAAGTAGGTGAAATGGTGAAAAACAAGCAATTCCGCCATTGTTTTGGGGTTTTCTTTTTACGGCATTCATTGTGTGGTAGATTCTTCAGACCAGTATGATTACAGCATTACTAAACTTATATAATTTTTTTATTATTTTAGTGACTTAAAATTTTTTTGAACTTTGTAGAAAAAAAAAGTGGTTTGTATCACAATGTGCCAAGATCATGTGTATTTTTCTGTTGATTTTCATTTATGAGGCCAAACTGTTGATTTTATTGGTAAGATTTTTGAGCACGAAGTGGGGGAGATGTGAGAACCAAACAAATGGCAATATAGGCATTTCGATTTTTTACGGCATTTTATGGACGTGGCAGTACAGAATATGTCTTTTTGGATTATTTAAAATGTCTTTATTTTTGGATTGGAAAAAGAAAGCAATTCAAATTTTTAAGCTACGGTAATTGTTATTTTAAAAAACTTTGTTTTTACTTTTCACTTTTTTTTTTTAGTCCCTCTAGGGCAGGGTTCCCCAACTCCAGTCCTCAAGGCCCACCAACAGGACATGTTTTCAGGATTTCCTTAGTATTGCACAGGTGATAATTACATCACCTGCACATCACCTGTGCAATACTAAGGAAATCCTGAAAACATGACCTGTTGGTGGGCCTTGAGGACTGGAGTTGGGGAACCCTACTCTAGGGGACTTGAACCTGTGATCATTTGATTACTTGTACTATATTCAGCAATGCTTGCTGCATATAGTAAATATCACAGTTTCCCATGAAGCTCAGTCTATGGCTGGGCTTCACAGAGTCACCAAGATTGCGGCAACGGGGATCTTTAGCTGGCCCCTATCATCCATGGCAGCTTATCAATTTCCTAGTCTAAGGCCAATGTTAGGGTCACGCGGCCGTATGTTTTCCATCTGATAAACATTGTCCGATTATGTTAATCACACTCTAATCAGACTCTGATCAGAGTTTGTATTGTGTGAGGCGGTGCCCACTAGATGGCCTCACCCTCACTTGTATGGAGCAAGGCCGCACCCACTAGACGGCTTCCGCCTGGAGGATGCATATCGCATATATCACTGTCGTTCCGGCTCGGAAACCGACAAATCCTCGCAGCGCACAGTGAGTGAGCTGGGAGGATTCAAAAGTTTTCTGCAGTCACATAAAGTGACTGCAGACTTATAATTTTAGGCAGGACAACCCCTTTAAAGGAAAAAGTCAGCGGGATAACAACTGGCACATGCCCCAGCACATACACACGCACCATCCCAATGATGGACTATTATATCCTGATTAAGGACGGTGTGAATATAAAAAATTTAAGATGAACTTCCAGCTTTTTTTAGCATCTGCACACCACTGTCCTTCTAACTAGAAGACCTTATATAGTTGAGTATTTGATTTTTTTTTCCCCAGCGTCTTACGCTCACTTCAAACCTATGAAATGTCAGAAAACTGAAAGGAACCTGTCAGAAAGTTTTTGGCCCCTAAACCTTCACCAATCTAATATCCAGGATGGTAACAAGTTGACAATGATATCCTTCTTTATTTGGGTTCCGTGGTATGCTGTATCATGCCCTGTGGGTCTTCAATCAAGGCAGAAGGAGCCTAAGTTAGCTTGACTATTTAAAGGAATAGCTCCACCCCTATGACTCCTTACAGCTCCACCCCTATGACTCCTTACATGTTAGTAGAACATACAGTAGCATTCGTTGTTTTCAAAGTCGTTTTTCTATGTTATGCTTTGTTGGTCAGAATATTGAAGGACATCAATAGCATCCTGTTACCTGGATAATAGATTAACCTCTAAATGCGTATATGTAAATCAGCATTAAGGAGCATTTATATGGAGCAGGATCAGGAGCTGAGCCCGCTCCATACGGGGGAGATATATGTGTTATACAGCCAGCACCTGCCTCCCAACAGCAGTGGCCAGAGCTAACTCATGTTTAATCATTTAGATGCCATTGTTAATCACTAACGGAGAAAAAACAATAGAAAGAAATGACATGATGTGGATTTTAAGATCTGAAACATAGTTCAGTTTCCATGGGCAGGTCAAAAAGAAGTCACTGCTCTGCTCCCGTCTATTTTGAGGTCTCCTGACACATAGTAAAGTGAACTACAAGAGAGACCATCCTGATTGGGTACACCTTGTCGTGGTTGGATGGTTTTTATGCTTTCTTGATCAAAATAGTATCAACTAAGTCCCCTATGCTATTTACATGTACTATTACTATTTACTGCTGGGTATTTGTTCATTTTGATTTTATCTTAGGTTTTGTCTGTTAAATGGCCACAGTGTACACGTGCACCTACACATTGCACATTTACCAACAAGTGTGCCGGCCCATTTCTTTGGTTTTACATACGGAGATTTTCTGCAACGTGTACATAAGTGTTCAAAAATCTAATTTACTTTTCTGGTATTATATTAAGCAGCATTTTTTTCTGAAAGAAAATATATTGTGTGCATTGACCGTAAATATTTACTAGTCCTGCTTTACTTACCCAAATCTGTTGATGGTGGAAAGGTTTTGATGGTAATTTTCCCTCTGTTTTTCTCACATCATGTAGAGTTTCACCTGTTTCTAATAAACCTAATGCTGTTTATTAAGAGAAAGAAGCCTTCTGACGTAAAACAGGTGGTGGCTGGCGAGAAGGAAATATTAAGGATATCAATCATGCAGACATTTGGGTGTAGCATGGAAATCTGGAGAAAAATTAATGATATTTACATGGCTGTTTTTTACTTGCTTGTTTTATTAGTTTTTGTAATTGACAGAGGCAGCTGTTTCTCCATAGCAGAAAATAAAATAAAACAGAAATATTGGTAGTTGGCTCCACGCAAAGTTCCGTACTGGAATATTAGCCAAGATTTACAAAGAAAATGCACCAAATAATGAAATGCACAAAGTGCACCAAATTTGTTAAGGCCCGTCAGGCCACTTTGCTGTCATCTTGGTCTTACTATGAGGCTGGGCTTAATGGGAAACCAGTCATTTTCTCATATACTGCAGATATTGCAATATATAGTACAGGCGATCAATTGATTGCAGGTTCAAGTCCCCTAAGGGGACTATAAAAAAATTGTAAAAATTACTAATGTTTTTAAATGTAAAACATACAAAATTATAAAAGTTTGAATCATCCCAATTTTCCCAGTTCTAGAAAAAAAAAACTAATTTGGCATCGCCGAGTCATAGGAGAATCATTACCATCAAAATCTTTCCAGCATCAACAGATTTGTGTAAGTAAAGCAGGACTAAAGAAATATTTAGATTCGAGGAAAATGTCCATATGTAAATTGAACTACAGTTCAGATGTTAAAATCCGCACCTTGTTATTTCTTTCTGCAGATTTCCATAGCGGATTTCACTCTTTGCAACGCGTAGCGATAGTGACATCTAAATTGTTGAACGGGTAGTGATAGGAACTAACTCTGGCCGCTGCTGTTAGAGGCAGATGCCGGCTGTATAACACATGTAATATCTGCCCTGATAGCCTGCCTCATTGTAGAGAATGATTCTGGCTCAACCATGTTTTTCGTAGATTTAGACAGAAACCCCAATGTAAGTGCCCAGCGTAGACAGAGCACGGGATAAATGTAATCCAATCCTTAAAACCTATAAAAAATATATTTTTAACTCAAATAAAAACTTTGACTCGTCCTACGTGGAAAATGGGGGTTTCCACTTTGCTGGTAGTTCAAAGTCTGGGGAAAAACGTCATGGCTCCAACACCTAAAAAAAAAATCCTGCAAAATCTGCACCCCCAAATATAGAACGCCCCCCTCTCTTCTGAGCCTTGCAGGGTATGAAATTACTGTAGCGGGGAGAGCATACTTAACAATGTACAGACTGCTTGTCTCCGGAAGCACAAACTGGGCACAATGTATAGGGTACTACAGTGGCATATTTGCAATTTTTACTTTGCAACACCAATTGCGTGGTTATTTTTTGAAAACACCTATGTGGTCAAAATAGTCACTGCACTCTTAGAAAAATTCCCAGAGGGGTGTCATTTCTAAAATGGGGTAATTTGTGGGGAGTTTATGCTGTTATACCACACTGGGGGCTCTGCAAAGGTATCCACAAACCATTCCAGGAAAATCTACAACCTAAATGTAAAGCAGTACTCCTTCCCTTCTTACCCCTGCCATGTGCCCAAACAGGAGAAATTGTGTAACAAATTGTGGGTCCTTTTTCTCCTGTCACCCTTTTTGAAACTAGTATAAAATAGTATAAAATACTTTGACATGTACAGTACTTTCAACAGCGCTCACTGCACCCCTAGATGAATTCATGGAGGGGTGTAGTTTGTAAAATGAGGTCACAGATAGGGGGTTCTGATGTTCTGGCACCTCAGAGGCTCTGCCAGTTTGACATGACACCCACATACCATTCCAGTAAAATCTTCACTCCAAAATGACGATCCTCTCCTTCTGAGTCCTGCCGTGTGCACAAGCAGCAGTTTCTGACTCCATATGAGTTATTGGTGAAATGGCATTACAAATTGTGCAGTTATTGTTCTACCATTACCCTTTCTGCAAATGAAAAATTTGGGGCTAAATCAACATACAGTATTATTGGGAAAAAAAAGTTTTTTTTTCTATTCAGAGCCCAATGTTCTAAAATTCTGTGAGGTACCTGTGGGTTCAAAATGCTCACTACAGAGCATAGTGGCCAGTTGTAAGGAGTTTCCCCTGTTTTGGCACCTCAAGGGCTCTAAATCCAAAAAGAACAAAAATAATAGGTGACCAGATATACCTAATTAAATAAAGAACCTATAAATGTGAATCTTGGTCAATATAAAATAAATATTTATTGAAAATTCATAAAAACACATAAAGAATAATTATACAAGAGAGGAAAAAAGTAATCAGAAAAAATGGGCAACTGAGGGTAGGTAAGAACATGAATAGACATATAAAATCATGTACAAAGGGCACACAATGACCATAGCCAGCCTAAGTCTAAACATGTATTAAGCCAGTCATACAGATAAAGTGCAAAAGTGCAATACTAATTTCCCATATGGGTAAGTGTAAAGACTGCTTAAAAGAAAGAGAGAAAAGTAAATCAGTAAGGCGAAGGTAGCTATAAAGGTCAGGGGTACTGGATACATAACATGAATAGTGTCCAAATGACTACCTGAACGTCCCTCAGAGTCCACACAGGTCCGACGCGCGTTTCGCCGTAGGCTTCTACCGGGAAATTAGTATTGCACTTTTGCACTTTATCTGTATGACTGGCTTAATACATGTTTAGACTTAGGCTGGCTATGGTCATTGTGTGCCCTTTGTACATGATTTTATATGTCTATTCATGTTCTTACCTACCCTCAGTTGCCCATTTTTTCTGATTACTTTTTTCCTCTCTTGTATAATTATTCTTTATGTGTTTTTATGAATTTTCAATAAATATTTATTTTATATTGACCAAGATTCACATTTATAGGTTCTTTATTTAATTAGGTATACCTCAAGGGCTCTGCAAATGCGACATAGCGTCCATAATATATTCCAGCCAAAATTCAGCTCCTAAGAAAAAATAGCGCTCCTCCCCTTCTGAGCCATACCGTGTGTCCAAATAGTAGTTTGCAGCCACATATTTCCACATTCGGGAGAAAAATTTTGGCTAAAACAACTATTTAGTGGAATAAAATGTAATTTTTCTCTTTTCCACAACCCAGTGTTATATGATTCTGTGAAGCACCAGTGAGTACAAAATGCTCACTACACCTCTAGATGAATTCCTTAAGGGTATAGTTTAAAAATAGGGTCACTTTTTGGGGTCTCTGCTGTTTTAGCACCTCAGGTGCTCTGGTATGTGACATGGCATCTACAATCTATTCCAGCAAAAAAATTGCAATCCAAAAGTCAAACAGCACTCCTTCCCTTCTGAGCCTTGCCATGTCCCCAAAGAGTATTTTATGTGGAGTATTGCCATGTTTATGGGACATTATGTAACAAATTGTGGTGTCCATTTTAAAAAATTGAGGCTAAAGCAACATTTTAAGGGAATTTTTTTTTCATATTTTCAATCCACCTTGTGTTAATTCCTGCGATGCATTCAATGGGTTAAAACACAGTTGAATCTCAGAATCATTTGTATATGTAGAAACATTCCAAAGTTATTACCACATAAAGTGACATATTTGGCTTGAAAAATCTGGTCAGGAAGGTGAAAACTGGTGCGATGGAGAGAATAGTTCTCTTAGATGCTTATGTGGAGCTCTTTTGTGGAGCGGTTTCCCTCAGACCTCAGTTCATGTTACAGTAACTGTATCTGCCTTTCACTCTTTGCTTTTGCTGTTAACAGCAGGGAGGAAGTAGAGGACTTCTGTCATTTCTGTCTTTCATAGAGAGTTTAATATCATTTTGAATGATTTCAACTGTAATGGATAAAAGGCTGAAATGGCAGAGTAAGAGCTAGATTCTTCAAGTTATGTTAGCGGTATCTGTTTTTCTTTCTATGCTCGTGAAGCTGAAATCAACAGGGAGAAAGGACTGCGGTAATTCAAATTTCTGTCTTTGAAAGTTTCCATGTTATATAGGTAACATAACAAATTACGATGAGATTCATTAAACTTCTTTGTTGGTAAACAAAAGGAAAAATCCTTTAAAGAAGCACTCCTCCTCCCATCAAAGTTTTTATCCTCTTAATATATTGCAATCATCATATTATACAGCACTGTGTACTTACTATTGCTCATTTTGCCTTTCTGCCCAGATAATTCTTCTCTTTTCTCTGCTCTGTGTAGAAGCAAGAAGTCTCTTGTCCCTGTATTTATCATCCCCCTCTTCAACTCCTGACCCAGCTACTCCCTCCTCCCTCAAGCCAGTGACTTTTGCAGTGACTTATGACTCATACAGGAAAAATTTACCTCCTGTTTCTACATAGAGTTTAGAAGGATTCAGCTAATCAGTTTTAAATCACGTGATGTCATCATAGACCTAATGGAAAACGGAAGAATTAACGAGGTAGAAAGGCAAAATGAGCAATTGTAAGTACACAGTGCTAGATAATATGATGACTGCAATATATTAAGAGGATAAAAATGTTGATGCGAGGAGAGCTTCTTTAATGTTTTTAAGGACAAATAAAATCTACCATTATTCAGTGGCGTAACTGGAAGTTCCTGGACTCAATTGAAAAATCTGTAACAGTGACCAAACCTACAGAATTTCCTAGCCTGGCCTTGTTGGAAAGTCAGTGGGACTAAGCTTTCTCATCCAATAGCAATCATTAGTGGCATACATTAGATGCTAGATATAGGATAGTAGATACCCCTCATGGTGGAAAACTGAGTGCTTATAGCTCTATAGTGCCAGGCTATAGGGTTATTGTGTAAATTAATCAAGTCTCCTAAAGAGGCCTAAGTTGAAGGGTGTCTCCATTTAGAGGATTTTTATGGGAGAACACCAAGTTGAGTAAAATCCAGCTATTTGAGTCGTGAGCAGCCTTTAATATAAGTCTATTTACTGACGCACTAATATGATCTGCGCTGGTATCATAGAAACAAATGGGGACCATACATCACCAGTAGTGTTGAGCATTCCGATACTGAAATATCGGGTATCGGCCGATATTCGCGGTATCGGAATTCCGATACTTAATTCCGATACTTTTGCAATATCGTATACCGGAATCGGAAGTTCCCATAATGCAATGAGCCAGTTTCATTTTATTCAGCCAATGAGGATCCTAAGAAGTGTGGGCACTTCCTGTTAGGCATGTAGGCATCTTAACTAATGGCATGGCTGTGATTGGCTGCTGAAATGATGTCATGATGCACTATAAAAGCCGCCGCCGCCATTTTGAGCTCACTCTGCTGTGAATTCAGTTAGGGATAGGACGCTGTTGTTCTGAGGGACAGTTTTAGCTACCTATTTGGTCTATTCTGCTTTACCCAAGCTACTTTATAAATCGCTGTGCCTTGCAGCGCTAGTGCACAGTTCTCTGTGCTGTTCACCGCTTTCTGCAAGGTCTCTGTGTGTGAGTGCAGCTCACGCTGTAGTGTGTGCTTCAGCCACGTCTGGTTGTAGTGCACTCAGTGTGTGTCACTGCCTCATACATTGTCCTTTTTTGCCAATTCATAATTTTTCCTGATATCTCCTATTAGTGTGGTGGTTCCATCCGTATTCAGCTAAATTGGTTCCAAACACACTATATAGGAGTAGATAGAGAAATTTTTTTGGTCTTGCAGCACTAGTGCACAGTGCTCTGCATCTGTACTGTTCACCGCTGTCTGCAAGGTCTCTGTGTGTGAGTGCAGCTCACGCTGTAGTGTGTGCTTCAACCACGTCTGGTTGTAGTGCACTCAGTGTGTGTCACTGCCTCATACATTGTCCTTTTTTGCCAATTCATAATTTTTCCTGATATCTCCTATTAGTGTGGTGGTTCCATCCGTATTCAGCTAAATTGGTTCCAAACACACTATATAGGAGTAGATAGAGAAATTTTTTTGGTCTTGCAGCGCTAGTGCACAGTGCTCTGCATCTGTACTGTTCACCGCTGTCTGCAAGGTCTCTGTGTGTGAGTGCAGCTCACCCTGTAGTGTGTGCTTCAACCACGTCTGGTTGTAGTGCACTCAGTGTGTGTCACTGCCTCATACATTGTCCTTTTTTGCCAATTCATAATTTTTCCTGATTTCTCCTATTAGTGTGGTGGTTCCATCCGTATTCAGCTAAATTGGTTCCAAACACACTATATAAGAGTAGTTAGAGGAGCCTTTCTGCAGCATTGGGCCCTGCAGCCCCAGCCAGATTAGTATTAGCCTATTTTTTGTAGCCTCATCTATTGCATTGTAGGTTACCTTCCTACATTGTAATAGCTACAAAAAGTTTGTGATACTATCGGTATTACATCTTTAGGCACATCCAGTGTCTTTTTGTGACAAAAAAAAACTAAATAAAGTTCACCAAACACTCCACTTTACAGTTGTGTAGGCCACATTAGCTCATATTAAAGTCTAGTCCACACTTTATAAAATTAGTGTTTCTTATACCTGTTAGCAGCTGTTCAGGAATAAGCACACTAAGCCCTTAGTACTTTTCTGCCTATCTTTATCAGTCTACCAAGATGAAGAAGGCAGGGAGTAAGGCATGTGGTCGTGGTCGTGGGCGTGGAGTTTCTGCAGGGAGAGGACATAAGGATTCTGTGCCTGGAGGGAGAGGACGTGGGGATTCTGTGCCTGCTGTGGGCATCAGTGACTCAGCATCCCCCAGTTTTACCAGGGAACAGTCCTTTATGCGCAGCTTTGTAGGAGCTAGCCGTACTCCACTGCTGCGGGAGGACCAAATTGAAGCCGTTGTCAGATGGATGGCAGCTAACGCATTGACTTCAATTAGTTCCAGATCCTCTCAGGTACTGAGCACTGAAGAGCACCCATCTGTCTCTTCACCACCTGCCAAATTGCCCAGGCAGTCAGAGAGCCCTGGACAGGAGCCATCTCTACTTCTGTTCTCTGAATCTCTTGGCTTGGAAAGAGGGGGCCAGCCAAGCAGAATTCGAGAATTTGAAGAAGACGTAGTATGCAGTGATGCGCAACCGTTTTGTCTCTCTGAATCTAAAGAGGCGAGTGGGCCAGTGCCTATGGTCAGCAGCACACCTCAGTACGCATCTGATGATGAGACTCAGGTGCCACTTTCTGGTGCGTACTGTGCTTTCGAGACTACCCAGGAGAAGCAGTTGTTTGAAGAGGGTGGCTTAGATGATGAGGTCCTTGACCCATCATGGCGTGAGGGACAGGAAGATGGTGGGAGCAGCTCTGAGGAAGAGATTCCCCGAACAGCCCAAAAAGGAGGGAGAGAGTGGGGGCAGACTTGGTTGCCTATAGCCTCCACTTCGGCACCCATTAGGAGCATGGCTCTTCCAAAATCCAAAGCGGGCGCTCCCAAGACTTTCAGTGCCTGGTCCTTTTTTGACACAGTTGCAGATGACATTTGCTTTGTCAAATGCAAGCTGTGTAATCAGAAGGTGAAAAGAGGGAAAAGTGTCAGCAACCTCAATACCACAAATATGTGGAAACATGTGCGGACCAAGCACGTGGTGGAGTTACAAAAACACACTGAAGACCTAGGCCAACCTACAGCGCCACCTACCACCTCTTCAGCTCGTGTTGTAGCCTCTTCCTCCAGCTCACACACAGCTGGTTCGGCTTCCTCACAGGATCGCCATGGAAGAATCTCTGGCACTGTTGTACAGAGACACAGTGTAATTCCACCCACAGCACCACTTTCCCAGTCATCCTCACACTCCCAGGCCAGTCTACAGCCATCGTTACCACAGGCATGGGAGAAAAGGCGCCCATACTCGGCAAACCACCCCCGAGCACAGGCTCTGAGTGCTGGCATTGCTAAACTACTGGCCCTTGAAATGCTATCATTCAGGCTGGTGGAGACTGACACCTTCCGTAACTTTATGGCATTGGCAGTCCCACAATACAACGTGCCCAGCCGCTTTTATTTCAGCAGGCAAGCCGTCCCTGCCCTGCAACATCATGTGGAGGGAAAAATTAAACATGCGCTACAAAACGCCGTCAGTAGCTAGGTCCACCTGACCACCGATGCGTGGACCAGTAAGCATGGACAGGGACGATACCTTTCCCTCACTGCCCATTGGGTAAATGTTGTGGAGCCGGGTACAGATCTTGAGAGTGGCGCTGTACGTGTTCTGCCAACTCCAAGGATTGCAGGAATCCAGTCTGTACACATTGACTCCTCCTCATACTCCAGTTCTTCTCAGTTCTTCTGAATCAGCGCTGCAGGAGCCGTCACGGTCTACCTCCACATCGACCCGTGAACGGTTACCTGTTATGATGACCGATATGAGCACAGCCGTGGCCAAAGGTCAACAGGCCGTATTAAAATTAATTTATTTGGGGAATCGAAGCCACACAGCGCAGGAGCTCTGGAATGCCATCAAGCAGCAGAGCGACGTGTGGTTTGTGCCAGCGAATCTCCAGCCAGGCATGGTAGTGTGTGACAATGGCCGAAATCTGGTGGCAGCTCTGGGCCTAGGCAACCTCACTCACATCCCATGTCTGGCACATGTGCTCAACTTGGTCGTGCAGAGTTTTTTGAGGGACTATCCGGATCTTGATGCACTGCTTCACAAGGTCCACATAGAGTGCGCTCACTTGCGGCGTTCCAGCAACGCAAGATCACGCATTGCAGCTCTGCAGCGCCGATTACGTCTTCCGGAACATCGCATCATATGTGACCTACCCACCAGGTGGAATTCAACGTTACATATGTTGGAGAGGTTGTGTGAGCAGCAGGCAGCAGTAATGGAGTACCAGCTGCAGCAGGCGCAAACAAGTCGCAGTGCGCGCCGTTCACACTTCACCACCACTGAGTGGGCCTCTATGAAGGACATTTGCCACGTTCTGCGTGCCTTCGATTATTCCACGCGGATGGCGAGTGCAGATGATGCACTAGTCAGCATGACTATCCCCCTTATCTGCCTGCTTGAAAAAACACTGCAAGCACTAAGGGACGAGGTTTTGGAAGAGGTGGAGGATGAGGAGTCACAAATGCCATCTGCTTCTCTACAGTCTGCGCAACGTGGTTCCTCACAAAGGCCTAGGCAGGAGACACTTTGTGAGGAGGATGAGGAGGAGTCAATGGATGAGGAAGACATCTGTCCAGAGGAGGGAGGTACACAATGCTCTAGTAGTCAGTATCTAGAGCGAGGGTGGGGTGATGCAGAGCAGGCAGAAATCACACCTCAAGCAGGGGACAGCGTTTCTTGGCCAGTTGGCAGTCTGCAGCACATGGTTGATTTTATGCTGCAGTGCCTGAGAAACGACCGCCGCATCGCCCACATTCTCAACACGGCTGATTATTGGGTGTCCACCCTCCTAGATCCTCGCTACCGGGACAACTTACAAAGCCTCATAACACCGTTGAACCGGGAGCGTAAAATGCGGGAGTACCAAGACGCACTGGTGCATTCCATCATGTTCTCCATTCCAACCGAGAGCAGTGCTGCTAGTGCTTTACAAAGCAGCTCAGTGCGTCGAGGCAGTGGAGGAAGCTCTGCACAAAGAGGGAGCAGAAGCAGCGCCTCAGCACAAGGCAAGACCAGTATGGCCAAAATGTGGCAAAGTTTTGCGTCCCCGCCGCCACAAATGTCTACACCATCACAGACGGCTCCAGTCAGCAGGAGGCAACATTTCCGTCAGATGGTGACAGACTACATGTCTTGCCCTCTTAGTGTACTCCCAGACGGCTCTTCTCCCTTCAAGTTTTGGGTCTGTAAGCTGGATACATGGCCAGAGCTTAGTCAGTATGCATTGGAGGTGCTAGCTTGCCCTGCTGCTAGTGTATTATCGGAACGCGTCTTTAGTGCCTCAGGTGGTGTACTAACAGACCGTCGCATGCGACTATCCTCCGATAACGTTGACCGGCTTACTTTTCTCAAAATGAACAAGGCCTGGATCTCTCATGAATTTGCCAGTCCTCTTCCAGAATAAGTAATTGGTTGGCAACAGTATCCAGGTCTCCTGTTGTGTTCATGTTTCTACCACCTGAACTGTAATCCCTGAGCTCCAACACCGCCAGTTGGCGCTCGGAAGTGCCGTCTGCACAGTCAACACTTGCTGCCGTGTTATTGGGGTTCAGTAACGTCAGCTGATCCCCAGCTGTGTGTCCGGCAAATTCTCCTGCTCTGTCCACATCCACTGTACTACTGATTTAAAACCTCCTCCAAATACACCTCTGGCTCCTCTGTTTTTAGTATTTACCCTGGGCTCCAATACCGCTAGTTGCTGCTCAGAAGTGCCATCTGCACAGTCAATGCTTGCTCCAGTGTTATTGGGGTTCAGTAACGTCAGCTGATCCCCAGCTGTGTGTCCGGCAAATTCTCCTGCTTTGTCCACATCCACTGTACTACTGATTTAAAACCTCCTCCAAATACACCTCTGGCTCCTCTGTTTTTAGTATTTACCCTGGGTTCCAGCACCGCCAGCTGTTTCCCAGCAGTGTCTTTGGCACGGGTACTCCCTCCTGCCCAGCCTGGTTCCAGCACGCCAGCTGTTTCCGGGTAGTGTCAACGTCACTTTGCCTCCAATGCGTTGTCCTGTCGTTTTGCAGTCGGGTTAGCCGACTCTATGGTGCCTGCAGTTTAGGTGACTCCTATGTGGGCTGCGGGATCTGGCAATGAAGGCTGGTTCCATAGTGCCAATAGGACAAGCACCCCCTGTAGGACTGTGGGTTTTGGTAACTGCGGCCGGCTCGCGGCCTTGAAACTTTTTTTTACATGGGTACCTTCTGATACCCATCTGGGTTCCAGTACCGTCAGCTGGTTCTCGGCAGTGCCTTTGGATTAGGTGCCTCCTTCTCGGTATCCAAGTTCCACCAACGTCTGCTGGTCCTTGGTAGTGCTTTCTGGCACAGGTACCTCCTGCTTAGAAACCGAGTTCCAGTACCGTCAGCTGGTCCTCGGTAGTTCCATTGGCTCTTGTACCTTCTGCTACCCATCCGGGTTCCAGTACCGTCAGCTGGTTCTCGGCAGTGCCTTTGGATTAGGTGCCTCCTTCTCGGTATCCGAGTTCCACCAACGTCTGCTGGTCCTTGGTAGTGCTTTCTGGCACAGGTACCTCCTGCTTAGTAACCGAGTTCCAGTACCTTCAGCCGGTCATCGGTAGTTCCATTGGTTCTTGTACCTTCTGCTACCCATCCGGGTTCTAGTACCGTCATCTGGTTCTCGGCAGTGCCTTTGGATTAGGTGCCTCCTTCTCGGTATCCAAGTTCCACCAACGTCTGCTGGTCCTTGGTAGTGCTTTCTGGCACAGGTACCTCCTGCTTAGTAACCGAGTTCCAGTACCGTCAGCTGGTCCTCGGTAGTTCCATTGGCTCTTGTACCTTCTGCTACCCATCCGGGTTCCAGTACCGTCAGCTGGTTCTCGGCAGTGCCTTTGGATTAGGTGCCTCCTTCTCGGTATCCAAGTTCCACCAACGTCTGCTGGTCCTTGGTAGTGCTTTCTGGCACAGGTACCTCCTGCTTAGTAACCGAGTTCCAGTACCGTCAGCCGGTCATCGGTAGTTCCATTGGTTCTTGTACCTTCTGCTACCCATCCGGGTTCTAGTACCGTCATCTGGTTCTCGGCAGTGCCTTTGGATTAGGTGCCTCCTTCTCGGTATCCAAGTTCCACCAACGTCTGCTGGTCCTTGGTAGTGCTTTCTGGCACAGGTACCTCCTGCTTAGTAACTGAGTTCCAGTACCGTCAGCTGGTCCTCGGTAGTTCCATTGGCTCTTGTACCTTCTGCTACCCATCCGGGTTCCAGTACCGTCAGCTGGTTCTCGGCAGTGCCTTTGGATTAGGTGCCTCCTTCTCGGTATCCAAGTTCCACCAACGTCTGCTGGTCCTTGGTAGTGCTTTCTGGCACAGGTACCTCCTGCTTAGTAACCGAGTTCCAGTACCGTCAGCTGGTCATCGGTAGTTCCATTGGTTCTTGTACCTTCTGCTACCCATCCGGGTTCTAGTACCGTCATCTGGTTCTCGGCAGTGCCTTTGGATTAGGTGCCTCCTTCTCGGTATCCAAGTTCCACCAACGTCTGCTGGTCCTTGGTAGTGCTTTCTGGCACAGGTACCTCCTGCTTAGTAACCGAGTTCCAGTACCGTCAGCTGGTCCTCGGTAGTTCCATTGGCTCTTGTACCTTCTGCTACCCATCCGGGTTCCAGTACCGTCAGCTGGTTCTCGGCAGTGCCTTTGGATTAGGTGCCTCCTTCTCGGTATCCAAGTTCCACCAACGTCTGCTGGTCCTTGGTAGTGCTTTCTGGCACAGTTACCTCCTGCTTAGTAACCGAGTTCCAGTACCGTCAGCTGGTCCTCGGTAGTTCAATTGGCTCTTGTACCTTCTGCTACCCATCCGGGTTCCAGTACCGTCAGCTGGTCCTCGGTAGTTCCTCAGCCTTCTTGTACCTTCTGCGACATTTCCAAGTTCAAGCTTTTTGAAATGGTTCTTGGTAATCACTCTGGATCTCCCTGACGAGGACCCTGAAGACGAGGACCCTGAAGACCAACCCGAAGAAGACGAGGACCCCGAAGACGAGGACCCTGAAGACGAGGACCCTGAAGACCACCCCAAAGAAGACGAGGACCCTGAAGACCACCCCAAAGAAGACGAGGACCCTGAAGACCACCCCGAAGAAGATGAGGACCCCGAAGACGAGGACCCTGAAGACCAACCCGAAGAAGACGAGGACCCCGAAGACGAGGACCCCCGAAGACGACGACCCTGAAGACCACCCCGAAGAAGACCAAGAAGATGACCCTGAAGAAGTTGACCAAGAGGACAAAGAAGAGAAGACAACCACCAAGATACAGAAGAACAAGAGACAGAAAACCAAGAAGCAGAAGTACAAGAAGCTGCAGAACAAAAAGCGGAAGAACATTAAGCATAAGACTAAAAATCAGAGCAAAAGATAATATCTAAATTATAAGCAGAAGGTGACTAAGCAGTGTATGGTGGTGAGTCCGTTCCTCCTCATGGTGCCCCTGGAAAAGACCTGCTGCTGCAGGCCAAACTGAACGCGGACAAATCCTGTTGTAAATCTTTTGTGACGGGCAGAACGAAAGGTGTAATGTCCAAACTTTTATAGATAACAACTACAGGAATGCCTGTCACAAATAAGAATATGATGAAGAAGAAGAATATGAAGAAGATGAAGAAGTAGAATATGAAGAATGTAAAAAAAAGAGTAATACGAAGAAGGTGAAGAAGAAGAAGATGAAGAAGGTGAAGAAGAAGTGGATGAAAAAGATGCTGATGCTGAGGATGATGAAGGAGAAAGTGTGGGAGAAGTAAAAAAGAAGGTGAAGAGCATGGAAGTAGTGAAACATAAATATCTGACAAAATATAAAAATACTTAACATAGTCAATATTTCCGTAACTCAGAACGTCTTAAAAAAATATTAATTCCTGCTATTCCATTTGATTGGGCTAAACCTCTATGCCTTTATTGTCTCCCCCACCTCCCCCAATACATTCTACATTATTCTTAGTTGTTTTCCTTCATGTAGAATTAACCTACAAGGAAAGAAAGGGTTTATTTTCATTCCGATATTTCTGTCCCATTGACTTGCATTGGTTTCTGGTATCGGAATCGGCGATATCCGATACTTTTTCGGTATCGGTCCGATCCAATTCGATCCGATATTTCCCGATATTGGAAGGTATCGCTCAACACTAATCACCAGACATCACATACAGACAGGGTTACTTAACGAGACTTCCATATTTGTTGCAGCAGTGAGTCACCCAATTTGGCACAGTCAATGAGAAATCTGCATCTCCATCTGTTAACTAGAAATGGCACATATTGTCGTAAAGCTGGTGTGAAATGAACAGCTTACAAGAATGTAAGATTTCATCCATGTAGCGAATGAATGACAAGGAAACACTACATCATCTTTCATACGCAGGTTTTTTTTTCAACTACAGAATAAAAATGAAAAAGAAAAAAGTCAAAATTAGTTTAGTACATTTATTTTAGATACAAAGCCAGTATATGTCAGTCTACACAGAGATATAAAATGAAGCTTGTGACAGCAATTCAGAATCTGCAACGAAGTCCCACAACTGTGACTCATCATTTATAGATTTGTGGTCTCTTCATAAGGGCAGAGGGATCATGAGCCCCCTAAGGGTATGTTCACACTAGGCATATTTTCAACATTTTTTATGCAAATTTTCAGCTGCATTTTACAGTACCAGCAAAGTCTGAGATTTCAGAAATCTCATGCACACACATTGGTTTTTGTGTCATCAGTATTTTGTGCTTTGCATGTTTTTTTATGCACAATAGAGCATGTCACTTCTTTCAGCGTTGTTCAGCGTTTTTACCCAGTGAAAGCAATGGGTGGTGAAAAAACGCCTAGTGTGAACATAGCCATCAGGTTTTGCTGCATTTTTAGTGAAAAAAAAACAAGTACAGCAGTATATGAAACTCATTTATTTTTGTGATTTTCGCAAGTTTACCATCTTGTCTTGGTCACCTGATGTGGCAGTTAGGATTAGTACAGTTTAATTAAATTAGTGATGTGTAAGGTGTAAACATTGGCTGAGCTAAATGTGAAATTGAACAATACCTGTGGCCCAGGGAGTTGTGAAATTGAACAATGCCTGTGCAACTGAATGGCAGACCATAGTGTAAATGTAAATAGTGTCCTACAAACTCAATGCACTGCCAGTGTCTTAGTTAAACTATTCCTGAACAATTCACCTCCCCCCACTGCTACATTTGAAATTTTGGTTAATATGGTTTCACATATGTCTTGCATTGGTGACCTGTGTTCATGCTTCTGTGGTGGATCAAAACTGAACTTTGGGATCCTGAAAAACACACAAAAAACACAGCAAAAAATGCACCAAAACCTGCGTTTTTGATGCAGCTTCTTTCCTGCCAAGAGATCAGGTTTTGGTGCAGTAAAAAAGCTGAAAAAACGCATTTACTTACTTTCACACTTTCGTCTGCCATTAAGTTGCTCAGGCATTATTCAGTTTGACACCTTTGTCATCCACAGTATGGATTAGTCCAGTTTAATTAAATTAGTGCTGTATACAAAGTAAACATTGGCTGACCACGTATTGTTCAGTCTCACACCTTGGGAGGCCAATGTTTACTTTTTACACATCACTAATTTAATTAAACTGGACTAATCCAAACTGTGGCTGACAAAGGTGTGAAATTGAACAATGCCTGAGCAACTTAATGGCAGACCAAAGTGTGAAAGTAAGTAAATGCATTGCCATTGATGACCTGTATTCATGCTTCTGTGGTGGAAGCAAAGCTGAACTTTGGGATCCTGATAAATGTACCATAAAAAGCACCAAAACCTGTGTTTTTGCTGCAGCTTCTTTCCTGCCAAGAGATCAGGTTTGGCGCAGAAAAAAACGCTGAAAAATGCCTAGTGTGAACATACCCTTAGACTCCTGTACCCTGTGGACCTTCAGAACATCCTTTTCAAGTTGGAATAATGAAGTCTTAAGATGTCCACCCATGGTCCGTAACAATATATTTTTACAAAGATCTCAAATGTATAAAACAATATATTTTGGCAGATCAGAAAAAAATCCTCAGGGTAACTGTGATGGAATTTGGTTTTTAAAGTATGTCTTTCTCTGAAATGATGGAGCGTTTCAGAATCAAACATACCTGACTGAGATTATACAGCCAGTGCCATGGACGAACATATCATTGGTGCAACCTGTTTGTCTGCGCCGGGGCCCAAGAGGTAAGGGGGTCCATTTCCATCTCCCAGTGGATGGAATTTATGAGCTATTGGGCTGCAAAGTACCCATATAATTTTCTAGCACAGGGGCCCTCTTATGTCTGTGTACACCAGTGGTCAGTGCCTGATACATGCTGCTTGTTGATCGGGCAGCATATATCAGCTGTCAAGTTCACTTTAAAAAAGGACCATTGTGCTAAATACAGAAATCAAACAAACTCAAACTCTGGCCATGATAAGTGGCTAGAATTATGGAAATATGTAAAAAAATATATAAATTACCACCCAACATAAAGTGCTATTATGTAGTGCAACAATGCATATATTACATCTGATAAAGCAAAATCAGGAATAATATAAAACACAACATCAAGCAATAAAGCATGTTAGTGCAAGAAATAAATACCATAAACAGTAAGACCACAGAGACCCTAGGAGAAAAAGGAGGACTGTATGTCACCATGCACAAGTAAAGAGGGGGGAGCTGAAGATGTTGTTCATCAATGTTCTATGGCACTTGTGACCAAATGTGTCTATCTGCTGAGCAAACCGAGTAAGGTGGAACCAGAAAATGGAGTGTTTCCAAAGGGGAGAGTTTGAAGGGAGTACTGGGTCAGGTGGTAGCTGAGGCACAGTTATCAAAGATAAAAGGCTGGAGTGACAAGGCGGGAGGTCAGTTGGCACCAACAAGAGAAACAAGTAGGACATGTGAGCAGTAGGACGCAGGGGCAGAGCGACCGAAGTGTGGTTGGAGACCGAGGCAGGCGGGGCATCATGGGTCAAGCATCGAAGCCCAGACTACACCAGTGAAGACACAGACCCAAAATCTGTTGGTCAATATGACGCGCCCAGGGGATGGGGAAACGACTTGGCGCCCGGGCCTTGCTGTTGGTTTTGGGGATGCCGCGGTGGCCGGCTCCCGGGGCCATACCCTGGGGTCACTCTTAAAAGCAAGGGAAGGGGGAAAGGTGTATGGGAAAGGGGAATGTTCGTGATGCCACCTGTGGTGTCTGGTGAGGATCACCAGCGCTGCAACAGTCCTCTGAGGCCGGTGTTTAGGCAGCTTAGTTGGTACGACTCCCCACAGGTGAAGCGGGGCCTCAGGGCAGCGTAAGTGTAGGGATGCAGGACAGAGGGGACCCAGCCGGGTCAGAGGAGGAATAGGCACACACACGACAGTTCACTTCAGTACCTTTACTGGTGGTGTTTGTGGCACGGTCCAGGGTACTTCTGGGTGAAGGGTGCATATCAGGACTCTCCCCAGTGAGCGGGTGTGGGGCCTCCTGTTTCTTGCCTTTCCTCGATAAGTTTCTGACCTGCTTGGAGCTAGGCCTAACTTGGTCTCTGTCTTGCACCTGCTGACCTGGTGGTAGGGCCTTCTGTTGGAGATCACACTCCCTGGTCTCTTGGGCCTCCGTGACTCCTGACCCTGGTATAACAGTCAGCTTTTTTGGTGTTCCTAGGACATATAGTTTGCCAGGGGTTACCGTTATTCCTGCTGGGGATATAGGAGCGGACCCGGTGTCCGGTAAATGGTTTTGGGGTGAGCTGGTTAAGCTCCTCTGCCCCCTATGTTGCTCTCTTTCCACTTTCCTTCGGCCACGCTCGGGGCCCTCACTAGGCTTCACACTGCAGCAGGCACACTGCGCTTCGCCGCTCTTTTGGCGTCGGCACGCCCTAAGCTCACTAATCTGAGCTCACTGAGTCTGAACTGACCTGACAACCTCTCTGGCTGCAGCAGACTTCACACAGACTTCACTCTCTGTGGACTCCAGACTTCAGACTTCAGACTTCAGACACCACTGCCTAGCTCCACCTTCCCTTTTTATATTCCTAACGGGCTCCCTCTGCTGGTCTGAGGTGGAAGGTGGAGGTGTGTGAATGCTATGAGGGCCTCTTGTGGAGGAATCCGTCCATGCACCCCTCTGGGATCTGTGGTACCAATGCACAGCAGGGCGCCACAAATACTCAAAGTCCAGTCTTCATCAGCCAAGACCCAATATCAGGACTCCGCAGGCCATGCACCGAAGGCCAAATGCTGATCATTGTATGGGGCCAGACATTTGCCATGGTGACCAGGAGATGCAAGTAAACCGGGCCGTTACTTAAAGCGTAGACTACAGTACAGGGTGTGGGCTGGGGCTGTGCTGCAGAAAGGGCTGGTCGGCGTCAGGAGTAGAGATGAGCGTTGTTCTACTCGAACTGTTCGCCAATCTCAAATTCGAGCTGTTTTGGGCGGTGTTCGAGCCGTTCGGCGAACACGAACAATTTGAGAAAAATTCGGCTGTTCGAGGTTATGTTCGATAACTGTTCGTGCACCAAAATCATAACTGGATTTTTTCTCAGTAATGATGAAAATTAATGTTAATACGCAGTTTGAGTGTACAGCGGGGTGGGGGGAGGGGCAGGGGATGGATCTCTGCAGGAACAATGAAGATCTCCATTTTTTTTTCTCTTTCCCGCATTTGCAGTGGGGAGGTGCAATCTGTCAGCCTATCAGCAGCGCACACACGGAGCGAAGTGCTTTTTTTCACACAAGCAAGGGCATGTGTCATTGGCAGTGTATGTCACATGTCCTTGCCCTATAAGACCAAGCCATTTTCCCCGTCGCCACCATTTTCTCACTGCTGCAGCTGCGTGTTAGACGGCACCGCTGTTGCTGTGTGCGCTATACCTTGTTAATTTCAAGCCAATTTTCGCACAAATATACAGATAGCTTGGGAGTAGGGAATAGTTGTGATTGCAGTCCTTTTAAGGACTAGGTTACAGCATTTCCTACGACTTTTATCAGGGAGGTCTGTGCTCTTAAATAGATAGGTTGTGGGAGTAAAGACTAATTGTAATTGGAGTCCTTTTCAGGACTAGGTTACATGAGTTCCTATCAGTTTTTGCCAGGCAGGTCTGTGCCAGTGCTGTGCAAGTTTTTTTCACAGCATTTGGCTGAATCTAGCAAAGCTAATCCTTTTTGGCCTATTGCAGAGTGTGTTAGTCAGTGGAGTAGCCTATCTGTGTTGCAAGATATAACACCTGTGTATAGAATACCAATTTTTTTACTGCACCTAGTGAAGTAAAATCTTTTGGGCATAGCATCATTCTATTAGTCCATCTATACTGACCTCCATCAGGTTGCAAACTGAATATAATTTTTTTCTGCATCTAGCTCTGAAAAAATATTTGGGCTTCTAGCAGTGTGTGGGACTTGGTCTATTAGTCCATCTATACTGACCTCCATCAGGTTGCAAATTAAAAATAATTTTTTTCTTCATTTAGCTCTGAAAAAATATTTGGGCTTCTAGCAGTGTGTGGGACTTGTTCTATTAGTCCTTCTATACTGACCTCCAGCAGGTTGCAAATTGAATATAATTTTTTTCTGCATCTAGCTCTGAAAAAATAGTTGGGCTTCTAGCGGTGTGTGGGACTTGGTCTATTAGTCCATCTATACTGACCTCCATCAGGTTGCAAATTAAAAATAATTTTTTTCTGCATCTAGCTCTGAAAAAATATTTGGGCTTCTAGCAGTGTGTGGGACTTGGTCTATTAGTCCATCTATACTGACCTCCATCAGGTTGCAAATTAAAAATAATTTTTTTCTGCATCTAGCTCTGAAAAAATATTTGGGCTTCTAGCAGTGTGTGGGACTTGGTCTATTTGTCCATCTATACTGACCTCCATCAGGTTGCAAATTAAAAATAATTTTTTTCTGCATCTAGCTCTGAAAAAATATTTGGGCTTCTAGCAGTGTGTGGGACTTGGTCTATTAGTCCATCTATACTGACCTCCATCAGGTTGCAAATTAAAAAGAATTTTTTTCTTCATTTAGCTCTGAAAAAATATTTGGGCTTCTAGCAGTGTGTGGGACTTGTTCTATTAGTCCTTCTATACTGACCTCCAGCAGGTTGCAAATTGAATATAATTTTTTTCTGCATCTAGCTCTGAAAAAATAGTTGGGCTTCTAGCGGTGTGTGGGACTTGGTCTATTAGTCCATCTATACTGACCTCCATCAGGTTGCAAATTAAAAATAATTTTTTTCTGCATCTAGCTCTGAAAAAATATTTGGGCTTCTAGCAGTGTGTGGGACTTGGTCTATTAGTCCATCTATACTGACCTCCATCAGGTTGCAAATTAAAAATAATTTTTTTCTGCATCTAGCTCTGAAAAAATATTTGGGCTTCTAGCGGTGTGTGGGACTTGGTCTATTAGTCCATCTATACTGACCTCCATCAGGTTGCAAATTAAAAATAATTTTTTTCTGCATCTAGCTCTGAAAAAATATTTGGGCTTCTAGCAGTGTGTGGGACTTGGTCTATTAGTCCATCTATACTGACCTCCATAAGGTTGCAAATTAAAAATAATTTTTTTCTGCATCTAGCTCTGAAAAAATATTTGGGCTTCTAGCGGTGTGTGGGACTTGGTCTATTAGTCCATCTATACTGACCTCCATCAGGTTGCAAATTAAAAATAATTTTTTTCTGCATCTAGCTCTGAAAAAATATTTGGGCTTCTAGCAGTGTGTGGGACTTGGTCTATTAGTCCATCTATACTGACCTCCATCAGGTTGCAAATTAAAAATAATTTTTTTCTTCATTTAGCTCTGAAAAAATATTTGGGCTTCTAGCAGTGTGTGGGACTTGTTCTATTAGTCCTTCTATACTGACCTCCAGCAGGTTGCAAATTGAATATAATTTTTTTCTGCATCTAGCTCTGAAAAAATAGTTGGGCTTCTAGCGGTGTGTGGGACTTGGTCTATTAGTCCATCTATACTGACCTCCATCAGGTTGCAAATTAAAAATAATTTTTTTCTGCATCTAGCTCTGAAAAAATATTTGGGCTTCTAGCAGTGTGTGGGACTTGGTCTATTAGTCCATCTATACTGACCTCCATCAGGTTGCAAATTAAAAATAATTTTTATCTGCATCTACAGTACCTCTGAAAAAATATTTGGGCTTCTAGCAGTGTGTGGGACTATTTGTATTAGTCCATCTATACTGACCTCCATCAGGTTGCAAATTCAAAATAATTTTTTTCTGCATCTAACCCAGCCAATAGTTTTGGCCTAATACCACAGTTTGGCCACTCAGCTCTGCTCGGTTACCATCCATTGTTTTTTTGTGCAAACAACTCCAGAGTTGTGAATTAGTTAACCACCAAAATGAGTGGAAAAAGGCCTGCTGCTGGTGGAAAGGGGAATAGGCGTGTTGGGAAGGGGAAAAAAGGTTGTGTCCGTGGGGTAGGTGTTAAAGCAACAGTAACATCTGCAGAAGAAAGACCATCTTCCAGCCAAACTAAAATGTCTACTTCTTTTAGCGGACAATGTGATAAGATCCCTTTCTTACGGCCACGCCAATCGCTACAAATTCCAGATGAGGCACAAAAACAGCAGGTGCTTCAACGGATATCAAGTGCTCCTTTAAGTGGGCTCTCCTCCACATCAACTTCAACATCACAAATACTCCAGTCCTCAAAGGTGTCACCCAAATCGCACTTGCTTCCTCACAGCTCCCAAATCTCCAGCTGCCCGTCTGAGTATGAGGTAGAACAGATGGTTGAGTCTGCAGAGCTGTTTACTCATACTATAGCCTGGGAATCAGAGGTCGACTCCAGCGCTTCTGTGAATCCAGACGAGGAAATGATCTGCACTGATGCCCAGAATCTTTATGAGTCGGATCCAGGACCAGACACAGAAGGTTCTGACCATAATGTAGACCCTCATTCCCAAACTGTAACTCCTGTTGGTGGAGACAATGAGGAAGACGATGATAAGACTCAAATACCTGATTGGAGCGACAACTTTAGTTTTTTGTCAGGGCAGGAACAGGTTGGCTCTGAGGACGACGGGTGTGATAACGCACAGGGTGATGATGATGAGGTCGGAGATCCCACTTACTGTCAACCCACAGTCAGCCAAGAGATGAGGTCAGCAGAGGAGGTGGAGGAAGATGCTAGTGACGACGAGGTCAGGTTGCGCCTTCCTGGACAGAGATGTAGTACTGGAAGCACGTCAACAACTGCATCCTCAAACACAACTCTGCCTCTCACCACAAGTCGTGGTGGCTCTTCAGGTCGCATGGGTGCTAAGCCTTGCATAGCCTGGGCATTTTTTCAGATCGATAAAGATGACCCAACTCGTGTTATCTGTAACATTTGTCAGCAAAAGCTAAGTAGAGGCCAAAAAATACATAGTTTGAGTACTTCATGCATGAACCGGCACATGGACATGAAGCATAAGTTGCAGTGGGAAGCTCAGTGTGCTACAATGCGGCCTAGCCGGCCGGGCCAATCACCGTCTGCCATATCTTGTGCATCCGCGGCCTCTTCATCCTCTGTGACTGGGGGGACAGCAGTCACACCTGTTTTGGGGCGCAGACCTGCCACCTCTTTACCCGCAACAGCCAGCGTGATTGGCAGGTCATCATTTTCTTTGGAGGTGGTAACACCAGCTGGTGTTGAGCGCTGTCCGACATCGATAGCACCACCTTTGGATCAAGGCAACCTAACATGTCCGCCTGCATCTTCCTCACAGACCGGCAGTTTGCCGGGGACACCCTTATCAACCCCGTCTAAGCACAATAGCCAGCCCTCGGTCCCTCAGATGTGGACAAGTAAAAGACCATTTCCTCCTAGCCATGAGAAAGCTAAGAGGTTGAATTTCACCATCTGCAAGCTCTTGGCTACAGAAATGCTGCCTTTCCGCCTGGTGGACACAGAGGATTTTCGAGACCTTATGTCCGTCGCAGTGCCCCAGTACCAGATGCCCAGTCGGCACTACTTCTCAAAGAAAGGTGTGCCTGCGCTCCACCAGCATGTCGCACACAACATCACCGCTTCTTTGAGAAACTCTGTGTGTGACAGGGTGCATTTCACCACAGACACTTGGACGAGTAGGCATGAACAGGGGCGTTACATGTCGCTGACTGGGCACTGGGTAACTATGGTGACAGCAGGACAAGGGGCTGCTGTCCAAGTCTTGCCGTCCCCACGAGTTGTGCGTCAATCCTCTTTATGTCAAAGTTCCTCCACTGCTTCTGCCTCCTCAACCTCCTCTCGGTCTTCCACCTGCACCCAAAGCCTGTCTTGTCATGCCACAAGCTTTCTAACTGCACAGAAGGGATCCTGCACACCTCCTTACTATGCTGGCAGTAGGGCTCAACGTCATCAGGCGGTTTTTACATTGAAATGTCTGGGAAATGTGAGTCACACAGCTGAGGAGTTGTGGTCAGCTCTGGAGAACCAATTTCATGAATGGTTGTCTCCACTGGACCTGAAACCAGGGAAGGCCGTGTGCGACAATGCTGCAAACCTGGGTGCGGCACTTCGCCGGGGCAATGTCACACACGTGCCTTGTATGGCTCACGTGTTGAACCTGGTTGTCCAGCAATTTTTAGCCCACTATCCCAGACTAGATGGCCTTCTGCAGAGGGCACGGTCGCTGTGTGCTCACTTCCGCCGTTCGCATCCCGCAGCTCAGCGACTTACATCTCTACAGAAGTCGTTGGGCCTGCCACTTCACCGGCTAAAATGCGATGTGCCTACCCGGTGGAATTCAACTCTGCACATGTTGCAGCGACTGTGGCAGCACCGACAAGCCCTGGTGCAATACGTTCTGACGTATAGCCTGGGCCAACGAGATTCAGAGGTGGGGCAAATCACGCTGGAGGAGTGGTCTCAGATCAGGGACCTATGCACCCTTCTGCACAGTTTTGAAATGGCGACGAAGATGTTTAGTGCTGACGATGCCATTATCAGCATGACTATTCCGGTGATTTACATGCTGGAGCACATGTTAAACAGAATTCGGAGTCAGGTGGTGGCACAAGAGGAGGTGGAGGAAGTAGAGGAGGAGGAGTTGTATGCGGAAGGGCTAACATCTGCAAGGTCCAGACGGTCGGCAGCACCAAGGCGGCAGGCATGTGAGGGTGGGGGAGATGGTTTTACCAGGGCGCATGGTAGCAGCCAAACTAGTGAGGAAGGTGCAGGAGCCCAGGAAGAAGTGGAGGACGAACTGATGGAAGACTCATCAGATGAGGGAGACCTTGATCACATTTCTGTTGTGCGAGGTTGGGGGGAGAGGACAGAGGAAGGAAGCATGATTGTTACCTCGCCACCAAAACAACAGGGACTTGGTGCTCCTGGATGCGCAACACACATGAGTGCCTTCTTGCTGCACTACCTGCAACATGACCCTCGAATTGTGAGAATTAGAAATAATCCTGACTACTGGGTTGCCACACTGTTAGATCCCCGGTACAAAAGTAAATTTGCAGAAATTATTCCTGCCATAGAAAGGGATGCACGCATGCAGGAGTATCAGCAGAGACTGTTGCAGAATCTTACATGTGCTTTTCCACAAAATACCAGTGGTGCATGTAGTGAATCTCACAGTTCCAACTTGCCAACCGTGGGACCGTCAAGTGTTCAGCACTCAAACCGTAACAGAACCACAGTATCTGCTGGTAACATCAATTTTGCGGAATCATTTCACCACTTTTTTAGCCCATCCTTTGCAAGGCCACAGGAGACAAGAAGTCTGACACATAGTCAACGCCTAGAGACGATGGTACAGGAGTATCTCCAAGTAAACATTGAAGCCACGACTGTGTCACTGGACCCTTGCTCTTTTTGGGCTTCCAATCTGGATAAATGGCCGGAGCTAGCCACTTACGCCTTGGAGATCTTGTCATGCCCCGCAGCCAGCGTTCTGTCTGAACATGTGTTCAGCGCTGCTGGTGGTGTGCTGACAGATAAGCGCACGCGGCTCTCCACTGATAATGTAGACAGACTCACGTTCATAAAGATGAACAAATCATGGATCCGAAACGACTTTTCTACCCCTGTGTCATCCTGGGGAGAGTAAAAGCTTGATGATTGGTTAAAATCACCCTACCAACCGTTTTAAGCTTTCAAATTACTAATCATGTTTATCTGTATCTTGACTGGAAAATAATTTGGGCTTTGTAGCAGTGTGCAGCACTGATCCTATTAGGCCATCTATACTAAAGCTTCACCAGATTTAAAATTAAAAATAATTTTTAGCTGCATCTAGCCCGGAAAATAATTTTGGGGCTCCGAGATGCGCAAGGCACATAAGTGCCTTCTTGCTGCACTACCTGCAGCATGACCCTCATATTGTCAGAATTCGAAGTAATCATGACTACTGGGTTGCCACACTCTTAGATCCCCCAAACTTTTCGATCAACCTTTTCATTTTAATAAAGACCAAAAAAATGGTCATTTTTGAAATTATAAGCATTAGCAGGTTGTTAGAAACTGAAATCAAACAGTTTTCAACTCAAAACTTTATTCTAGGTGATGTTACATTTTCACATAGGACCCCTTGTTCGAAAGGAGCTTCTGAACTCTCTCGTCCATTGAATTTGTCAGGTTTTGGATGGTTTCTGCTTCAATTGTTTTGCATGAGGACAGAATACCCTCCCAGAGCTGTTGCTTAGATGTGAACTGCCTCCCGCCATCATAGACACTCCTTTTAATGATGCTCCAAAGGTTCTGAATGGGGTAGAGGTCAGGGGAGCATGGGGGTCACACCATAAGTTTGTCCCCTTTTATGCCCATATCAGCCAGAGATGCAGATGTTTTATGTGCAGCATGAGATGGTGCATTATCATGCAGAAAAATGATCTTGCTGTGAAATACACGGTTCTTCTTCTTGAACCATGGCAGGAAGTGCTGTTTGAGAAAATCCACATACATTATGGAGTTCATCTTTAGCGCCTTCAGGGATCCTATAGGGGCCGACAATCTCTCTCCCCATGATTCCAGCCCAAAACATTACTCCACCTCCTCCTTGTTGGCGCTGTAGCCGTGTTTGCGTGGGGTGTCCATCAACCAGCCATCCTCCACTCCATCCATCTGGACCATCGAGCGCTGCACGGCACTCATCCGTGAACAAAACAGTTTTGAAATCAGTCTTCATGTAATGTTTGGCCCACTGGAGCCGTTTCTGCTTGTGTGAAGTGGATAGAGGAGGTCGACAGGATGGCGCATGCACAGCTGCAAACCTCTGAAGGACCCTGCATCTTGTTGTTCGGGGGACGTTGGAGGCACAAGCAGCTTCAAAAACTTGTCTGCTGCTATGACAAGGCTTTTTTGCCGCTGCTCTTTCAACCTGACGTAATTGCCTGTAGGAAAGAGTCCTCAATTTGCCCTTATCAGCACGCACACGTGTGTACTGTGAATCAGCTACATACTTCTTGATTGCCAAGACACTTCATCCTGATCATCGCACAATGTTGATTGTAGTCATGCCTTGACCTAAACACTCCACAATTTGTTGCTTCTCAGCAGCCGACACATCCTTTTTCTTTCCCATTTTGGCAGAAAATGTAGGCTGCTTAATAATGTGAGAGAGCCTTCTTAAGTAGTCTTGCCTTTCATTGGACACACCTGCCAAACTAATTAGCACAGGTGTCTGCAATTGCTTACAGTGATATAAAGAGCCCTGACACACATCACCATCAATGAGTTTAACTGACAAACAAACAAATTCTTCCCTTATCACTCCTAAACACTTTTTGTATAATAATTTGGAACGCAGTGTACATGTGCTTTTCCACAAAACACCAGTGGTTCACGTAGTGAATCTTACAGTTCTAACTTGCCAACCGTGGTCTGTATGGAGTTGTTCAATAAAGGGCCCAAAATTAAGATAACATAGATGGGAGAGGTCTCTATGAATAGGAATTCCTAAGTATTTGATACCCTGTGAGGGCCAGGCAAAGGGAAAGTTGGACTGGATGGAATCCTATATGGATTTGGGGAGGGAGACATCGAGGGCCTCAGACTTCGCTGCATTGATTTTAAAATTTTACCATGTAACAAAGTGATCTATTTCAGCCATAACAGCATGGATGGATATATGTGATTGAGTGATATATACTAGGACATCATCAGCAAATAGAGAGCACTTGTACTCGGTGCCTCCCACCTCAAGTCCACCTAATATTGGGGTTATGGCGAATTGATGAGAGCAGGTGCTCCGTCACTAGGATGTATAAGAGAGGGGACAGAGGACATCACTGCCTTGTCCCATAGGTGATTGTGAAAGGTTATGAAAATGTTCTGACGCACCCCCTGGGCCTTGGGACACCCGGAGCCGGACCCTTTTTGGTGGATGCTGGTGGTTGTAGTCTTCGTGGCGGCGACCCAGTTCCGTGGCTCAGGGCGGTCAAACCAGTGGCGGAACTATTTATGTGGTTTTCATGTTTAAATGTCCGACTACGCCACCCGTGGATTGCGGTCAGAGTGAACCGCCGCTACAGGGCAGACCACTGAGGCTGGTGTTGTGGGTGCAGCAGAGCGTAGCATAACTCCCCACGGGAGGAGTATAGCCTCAGGGCAGTGTATGCGGAGGATGGGGGTGATGGTGCAGGGCAGCAGCAGTAACGACACGGAGTCAGTGATGCAGTTCAGGGCCTTTACTCACAGTTCTTATTATCCAGACCACGTCTGCAGGTAACGGCTGCCCACGTCGTACTGTGCTCACCAGGTGAGGGGCTCAGACAACTCCCAGATAACTTTGGAGCACTTCACAGGACCCCCTTTGTGTGTCCTTTGTCTGGCCTTTCTTACCAACACTTCTGTCCGGCTGCCTCGGGCCTCCTCTTGGTAAACTTGGCGCCAGTTTCCCTGACCCTATGTGGTGCCTTCCTAGCGGGTGTAGCGAGGGGCTGCGCCACATAAAATGTCAGAGCTTCCGGTTTCTAGCTGAGGGTCGTTTCCTGCCTCCACTAGTTCGGGGACCGGTCTCCCCCTTTGGCCTGACCCCTCCACGCAGGTGGATTCGGGCGTGCGGTGGCGACTCGCCCGTCCGCACCCCTGGGATCCCTTCATTCCTCGTTCCTGGAGCCTTCTCCGCTCCTCTTCCTTCCTTCTCCCTCTTGCAGGCCTGGGCCTCTGTTACTAGGCCCGCCTCCGGAGCAGAGCTCATGCAGAGCCCCTGCTCCCTGCCACTTCTGCTCAGACTTCTCTGCACTGAACTAAGATGGTGCCCACCTTTTATACTCCCTTCTCAATGCACCCAGGAACTGCTTCCTCCCTGCTCCTGCACTACAGGGTTCCCCTTCCTCAGTGTTCCCTCCCCCCACTCCAGCCAGGGACAGGGACTGTCGTGCCCATCTCAGGGGCATATTGGTCGCCCTGCCCCACGGCAATGTGGTGTAATGCATGCAGGTGTCGGGTCCTGATCCACACTCCATCCTTACCTGAGAGTGAGATATCACACCTCTGGGTGAGGTGCAATACGTCTGTAGCAACCGAGCCCTCAGGGTGCTACAGTTCCATTTATCTTCAGCCTAGGTGACGTATTGCGATACAGGGCCGTGATTTTGGCTATAAAAGGGTCCCCTAGACCCCTACCCCAAGCTTTTTAAGAGAATCATATATGGCGTGCCAGGAGACTCTATGGAATGCTTTCTCAGCATCCAACGAGAGTATCTAATTACAAATTTTTAACTGCATCTAGCCCAGGAAATACTTTGTGCCTAGTAGCAGTGTCTGCTAGTGAGCGGATTATCCCGGCTGTTAAGCAAGCTGCACCACCTGTAGTTTAGACACTTAATTTTTTCAAAGGAAATGCTTCGGGACCATGGGATACTTAGTGAAGAGCATCAGGAGGCACCCCAAGGCATAGGGGCTGGGACTGGCAGTAGGATGCCTTGCGGTGGACAGCCGAGCTCGATCCTTATAAAAGCTTTTTAACTGCAGCAGCTTTAGTGGACGCTACTGGAGCTGGAATTACCGCGGCTGCTGGCATGAGACTTGCCCTCCAATAGATCCTTGTAAATGGATTTAAAGTGTATTCATTCAAATTAGAGAGACAATTTAAATTAAAAAGCTTAGAGCTGCCTCCACCACAGGGGGGCTCGCTCGACCCACCAGCGGACAGGCACCAGTATTGGGAGAGGGGGGCTGGCCGTCAGGGTTCACCGCGGCTCTGGCACAAACCCGGCGACACGGAGGTGGCATGGGCAGGAGCGGACTGGCCGTGTCGGCTTCTCACTTTTTGGATTTTAGAAGGGCATGACATGCCTATATCTGTGTCTCCCCCTCCTTTTACTCCTCCACCTCTTTTATTTTCGCATGACTATATGTACTTGTCACTTTTCCATGTGTTAGTTATGTCTTCTGAGCAGTTTGTCAGCTTTTGGACACCTTTGAAGGTGTTTTCTATGTGTTTCTATGTGTTTTTGTTTGCCTGCCATTGGTTTTAACGGTGTTCGAAGGTGTTCGACGAACAGTTCGACGAACAGTTCGGCGAACACACGGGTGTTCGACGAACCGAACCGAACTCGAACACTACGGGGGTGGCTCAACACTAGTCAGGAGCACACACAGGGTACCAAGCGACTCCCTACTCCCAAGCGCCTAGTGGGAAATACCGGTGACCCCCAGTAGTGCCAGTTTAATAACCGAAAATGTTTAAAAGACATATTGCAGTCACGAGCCTATCATTGCGAGTGACGCCCGTGGAAGTTAAAGTAGAAGGACACTAAAGCTCCGTTCAAGCTAAGGGATAGATAGAACAGAGAATAGGATATTGAAACTGTTATATTGTTGTTGTCACCATTACTGTTGATATTGTATGACTTATTGCCCTGTATCCGAGCAACTGACTGTTTCCATAGTCAACACTGTCATTTCTGTGTTAGGAGAATAAATAGCTTTAGTTAGTTACTTCTGCCTCATCTTTATCTGCATGTTGGATCCCAGTAACCTGTTCACATATACCGCAACATCACATGTGGCTTCCTCAGGGTCTGTAAATGTACCAGTGCAGAACAGGCTGCATAATGACTCCAGGTTATCTGCTCTGCGCAACCTTCAATACTCCTAAGAACAGTGCATGCAATAGATTTCAGTGTAGACAGCACTAGATCCTCTGAAGGCAGTGCTGTCAATCAAACAAGAAGTGGGATGGCAGTAGCCTGAAGACATGCACACGAGAAAGTGTACTGAATCGCTCAGCCACCCCCAAGGTGCACCAAGCACCTAATTAGCATATAGGAATAAAAGATGATTATTAAATGCAAGTAGATGTTTTTTTTTAACATGCAATGTATGACTTTTTACAACGCACAGTCTTCTACAGCCTATAAGATGCTGTGCTTGGCCTAAACACTGATTGTAAGCTGACACACAGTAGTGTTCAAAATAATAGCAGTCCAATAACCAGATTAATCACTGTTTTTGGTATAAATGATATTATCACATGTCAAAAAATTTACCAATTGGTGCAGAAGATTCTAAGAAAACCAACAGACTCAGCATTCATGATCTGCATGTTTTTGAGTCTATGTATTTGAATAATTAATTGAAAGGTGGCGTGTTCAAAATAACATCAGTTTGGAGATCAATTAGTGAGGTCAATCATTCTGTGAAGAAACAGGTGTGAATCAGGTGGCCCTTATTTAAGGGTGAAGCCAGCACATGTTGTACATGCATTTCTCCTTGAAAGCCTAAGAAATATGGGTCGTTGGAGACATTGTTCAGATGAACAGTGTACTTTGATTAAAAAGTTGATTGGAGAGGGTAAAACTTATGAAGTAGTGCAGACAATGATAGGCTGTTCACCTAAAATGATCTCCACTGCTTTAAAATTGAAAGCAAAACCAGAGAGACTGAAGAAAACAGAAGACTACCATTCGAATGGATCAAAGAATAGCCAGAATGGTAAAGGCTCAGCCAATGATCAAAGACAGTCTCAAGTTACCTGTGAGTACTGTGACAGTTAGAAGACGTCTGTGTGAAGCTAATCTCTTAGCAAGAAGTCCCTGCAAAGTCCCACTGTTAAAAAAACAAAAAAAACAACATGTACTGAAGCGGATACAGTTTGCAAAAGAACACATCAACTGGCCTAAAGAGAAATGGAGAAAAATTTTGTGGACTGATGAAAGTAAAATTGTTCTTGTTGGTTCCAAGGGCCTCAGATAGTTCATCAGGCGACCCCCAAACTCTGCAATCAAGCCACAGTACACTCTGAAGACAGTGAAGCATGGTGGGGCAAGCATCATGATATGGGCATGTTTCTCCTACTATGGTGCCGACTATTTACCGCATGCCAGGGATCATGAACCAGCTTGCATATATTAAAATACTTGAAGAGAACATGTTGCCTTACGCTGAAGAGGATATGCCGTTGAAATGGGTGTTTCAACAAGACAACAACCCTAAACACACGAGTAAACAACCTAAATCTTGGTTCCAGTCCAACAAAATTGAGGCTATGGAGTGGCCAGCCCAATCCACGATCCTTAATCCGATAGAACACTTGTGGGGTGACATCAAAAATGCCGTTTTTGAGGCAAAGTCAACAAATGCCAAAAAATTGTGGGATGTAGTCAAAGCGTCCTGGGCTGGAATAACAGTTTACAGGTGTCAGAAGATGGTTGACTCTATGCAACATAGATGTGAAGCAGTTCTAAAAAACTGTAGGTATACAACTAAATATTAGGTTAGTGATTCACAAGAATGCTAAATCCTCAAAAAAGAGAGCATATTGTGAGTTTGTAAAGACAAATGCAGACACTGCTATTTTTTAGAACAGCTCAATGTTCATTTTTTGTTATTTTCTGTAAAGTAGTTAAAATATATACATTTCTCTTCATGTTTTGAATCAGAAAACAGTGTGCAATGTTCCCAATGCATGGAAATAAAAACTAGTATAAAGATTTTGTGCTTAACTCATGTTTTGAACACACTGCTATTATTTTGAACACTACTGTACTGCCTTTAAAATTAGGTTGGTACCAGTACCATCGATTGCTAATGTATTGCTATAATCCAAGGGTGATCCAGCCAAGAACTGAAGGTACCAAAGCACGGCTGACTTGTCCAAACCATCATTGTCCAAACTGATATACTTATTATCTGGCTGAAATAATTGATGTTAAATGAGGTTATTCCACCCCAACATTTATTACCTATGATGGGAAATGGACGTCCTGTGCAGGGCCTGCTCCAGGTTTCCGTGGTCCCCGGGTGAAAGTCTCAGTGGGCCCCTTTAACATATACCACAATTCATGATTAGTGTTGAGCGATACCTTCCGATATCGGGAAATATCGGATCGGATTGGATCAGACCGATACCGAAAAAGTATCGGATATCGCCGATTCCGATACCGGAAACCAATGCAAGTCAATGGGACAGAAATATCGGAATGAAAATAAACCCTTTCTTTCCTTGTAGGTTAATTCTACATGAAGAAAAACAACTAAGAATAATGTAGAATGTATTGGGGGAGGTGGGGGAGACAATAAAGGCATAGAGGTTTAGCCCAATCAAATGGAATAACAGGAATTAATATTTTTTTTAAGACGTTCTGAGTTACGGAAATATTGACTATGTTAAGTATTTTTATATTTTGTCAGATATTTATGTTTCACTACTTCCATGCTCTTCACCTTCTTTTTTACTTCTCCCACACTTTCTCCTTCATCATCCTCAGCATCAGCATCTTTTTCATCCACTTCTTCTTCACCTTCTTCATCTTCTTCTTCTTCACCTTCTTCGTATTATTTTTTTTTTTTACATTCTTCATAGTCTACTTCTTCATCTTCTTCTTCTTCATCATATTCTTATTTGTGACAGGCATTCCTGTAGTTGTTATCTTTAAAAGTTTGGACATTACACCTTTCGTTCTGCCCGTCACAAAAGATTTACAACAGGATTTGTCCGTGTTCAGTTTGGCCTGCAGCAGCAGGTCTTTTCCAGGGGCACCACGAGGAGGAACGGACTCACCCCCATACACTGCTTAGTCATCTTCTGCTTATAATTTAGATATTATCTTTTGCTCTGATTTTTAGTCTTATGCTTAATGTTCTTCCGCTTTTTGTTTTGCAGCTTCTTGTACTTCTGCTTCTTGGTTTTCTGTCTCTTGTTCTTCTGTATCTTGGTGGTTGTCTTCTCTTCTTTGTCCTCTTGGTCAACTTCTTCAGGGTCATCTTCTTGGTCTTCTTCGGGGTGGTCTTCAGGGTCGTCGTCTTCGGGGGTCCTCGTCTTCGGGGTCCTCGTCTTCTTCGGGGTCCTCGTCTTCTTCGGGTTGGTCTTCAGGGTCCTCGTCTTCGGGGTCCTCGTCTTCTTCGGGGTGGTCTTCAGGGTCCTCGTCTTCTTCGGGGTGGTCTTCAGGATCGTCGTATTCTTCGGGGTGGTCTTCAGGGTCCTCGTCTTCTTCGGGGTGGTCTTCAGGGTCCACGTCTTCAGGGTCGTCGTCTTCGGGGTCCTCGTCTTCTTCGGGTTGGTCTTCAGGGTCCTCGTCTTCAGGATCCTCGTCAGGGAGATCCAGAGTGATTACAAAGAACCATTTCAAAAAGCTTGAACTTGGAAATGTAGCAGAAGGTACAAGAAGGCTGAGGAACTACCGAGGACCAGCTGACGGTACTGGAACCCGGATGGGTAGCAGAAGGTACAAGAGCCAATGGAACTACCGAGGACCAGCTGATGGTACTGGAACTCGGTTACTAAGCAGGAGGTACCTGTGCCAGAAAGCACTACCAAGGACCAGCAGACGTTGGTGGAACTTGGATACCGAGAAGGAGGCACCTAATCCAAAGGCACTGCCGAGAACCAGCTGACGGTACTGGAACCCGGATGGGTAGCAGAAGGTACCCATGTAAAAAAAAGTTTCAAGGCCGCGAGCCAGCCGCAGTTACCAAAACCCACAGTCCTACAGGGGGTGCTTGTCCTATTGGCACTATGGAACCAGCCTTCATTGCCAGATCCCGCAGCCCACATAGCAGTCACCTAAACTGCAGGCACCATAGAGTCGGTTAACCTGACCGCAACACGAAAGGACAACGCATTGGAGGCAAAGTGACGTTGACACTACCCGGAAACAGCTGGCGTGCTGGAACCAGGCTGGGCAGGAGGGAGTACCCGTGCCAAAGACATTGCCGAGAACCAGCTGATGGTACTGGAACCCGGATGGGTAGCAGAAGGTACAAGAGCCAATGAAACTACCGAGGACCAGCTGACGGTACTGGAACTCGGTTACTAAGCAGGAGGTACCTGTGTCAGAAAGCACTACCAAGGACCAGCAAACGTTGGTGGATCTTGGATACCGAAAAGGAGGCACCTAATCCAAAGGCACTGCCGAGAACCAGCTGACGGTACAGGAACCCGGATGGGTAGTAGAAGGTACAAGAGCCAATGAAACTACCGAGGACCAGCTGACGGTACTGGAACTCGGTTACTAAGCAGGAGGTACCTGTGTCAGAAAGCACTACCAAGGATCAGCAGACGTTGGTGGAACTTGGATACCGAGAAGGAGGTACCTAATCCAAAGGCACTGCCGAGAACCAGCTGACGGTACTGGAACCCGGATGGGTAGCAGAAGGTACAAGAGCCAATGAAACTACCGAGGACCAGCTGACGGTACTGGAACTCGGTTACTAAGCAGGAGGTACCTGTATCAGAAAGCACTACCAAGGACCAGCAGACGTTGGTGGAACTTGGATACCGAGAAGGAGGCACCTAATCCAAAGGCCCTGCCGAGAACCAGCTGACGGTACTGGAACCCGGATGGGTAGCAGAAGGTACAAGAGCCAATGGAACTACCGAGGACCAGCTGACGGTACTGGAACTCGGTTACTAAGCAGGAGGTACCTGTGCCAGAAAGCACTACCAAGGACCAGCAGACGTTGGTGGAACTTGGATACCGAGAAGGAGGCACCTAATCCAAAGGCACTGCCGAGAATCAGCTGACGGTACTGGAACCCGGATGGGTAGCAGAAGGTACCCATGTAAAAAAAAATTTCAAGGCCGCGAGTCGGCCGCAGTTACCAAAACCCACAGTCCTACAGGGGGTGCTTGTCCTATTGGCACTATGGAACCAGCCTTCATTGCCAGATCCCGCAGCCCACATAGGAGTCACCTAAACTGCAGGCACCATAGAGTCGACTAACCTGACCGCAACACGACAGGACAACGCATTGGAGGCAAAGTGACGTTGACACTACCCGGAAACAGCTGGCGTGCTGGAACCAGGCTGGGCAGGAGGGAGTACCCGTGCCAAAGACACTGCCGAGAACCAGCTGACGGTACTGGAACCCGGATGGGTAGCAGAAGGTACAAGAACCAATGGAACTACCGAGGACCAGCTGACGGTACTGGAACTCGGTTACTAAGCAGGAGGTACCTGTGCCAGAAAGCACTACCAAGGACCAGCAGACGTTGGTGGAACTTGGATACCGAGAAGGAGGCACCTAATCCAGAGGCACTGCCGAGAACCAGCTGACGGTACTGGAACCCGGATGGGTATCAGAAGGTACCCATGTAAAAAAAAGTTTCAAGGCCGCGAGCCGGCCGCAGTTACCAAAACCCACAGTCCTACAGGGGGTGCTTGTCCTATTGGCACTATGGAACCAGCCTTCATTGCCAGATCCCGTAGCCCACATAGGAGTCACCTAAACTGCAGGCACCATAGAGTCGGCTAACCCGACCGCAACACGACAGGACAACGCATTGGAGGCAAAGTGACGTTGACACTACCCGGAAACAGCTGGCGTGCTGGAATTAGGCTGGGCAGGAGGGAGTACCCGTCCCAAAGACACTGCTGGGAAACAGTTGGCGGTGCTGGAACCCAGGGTAAATGCTAAAAACAGAGTGGAGCCAGAGGCGTAATTGGAGCAACTTTAAAATCTGTAGTAGTGTGAATGTGGACAGAGCAGGAGAAATTGCCAGACACACAGCTGGGGATCAGCTGACGTTACTGAACCCCAATAACACTGGAGCAAGCGTTGACTGTGCAGACGGCACTTCCGAGCGCCAACTGGTGGTGTTGGAGCTCAGGGATAATACTGAAAACAGAGGAGCCAGAGGTGTAATTGGAGCAACTTTAAAATCTGTAGTAGTGAGAAGGTGGACAGAGCAGGAGAAATTGCCGTCCGCACAGCAGGGGAACAGCTGACGTTACTGAACCCCAATAACACGGCAGCAAGTGTTGACTGTGCAGACGGCACTTCCGAGCGCCAACTGGCGGTGTTGGAGCTCAGGGATAATACTGAAAACAGAGGAGCCAGAGGTGTAATTGGAGCAACTTAAAAATCTGTAGTAGTGAGAAGGTGGACAGAGCAGGAGAAATTGCCGTCCGCACAGCAGGGGAACAGCTGACGTTACTGAACCCCAATGACACGGCAGCAAGTGTTGACTGTGCAGACGGCACTTCCGAGTGCCAACTGGCGGTGTTGGAGCTCAGGGATAATACTGAAAACAGAGGAGCCAGAGGTGTAATTGGAGCAACTTTAAAATCTGTAGTAGTGAGAAGGTGGACAGAGCAGGAGAAATTGCCGTCCGCACAGCAGGGGAACAGCTGACGTTACTGAACCCCAATAACACGGCAGCAAGTGTTGACTGTGCAGACGGCACTTCCGAGCGCCAACTGGCGGTGTTGGAGCTCAGGGATAATACTAAAAACAGAGGAGCCAGAAGTGTAATTGGAGCAACTTTAAAATCTGTAGTAGTGAGAAGGTGGACAGAGCAGGAGAAATTGCCGTCCGCACAGCAGGGGAACAGCTGACATTACTGAACCCCAATGACACGGCAGCAAGTGTTGACTGTGCAGACGGCACTTCCGAGCGCCAACTGCGGTGTTGGAGCTCAGGGATTACAGTTCAGGTGGTAGAAACATGAACACAACAGGAGACCTGGATACTGTTGCTAACCAATTATTTATTCTGGAAGAGGACTGGCAAATTCATGAGAGATCCAGGCCTTGTTCATTTTGAGAAAAGTAAGCCGGTCAACGTTATCAGAGGATAGTCGCATGCGACGGTCTGTTAGTACACCACCTGCGGCACTAAAGATGCGTTCAGATAATACACTAGCAGCAGGGCAAGCTAGCACTTCCAATGCATACTGACTAAGCTCTGGCTATGTATCCAGCTTACAGACCCAAAACTTGAAGGGAGAAGAGCCGTCTGGGAGTACACTAAGAGGGCAAGACATGTAGTCTGTCACCATCTGACGGAAACATTGCCTCCTGCTGACTGGAGCCGTCTGTGATGGTGTAGACATTTGTGGCGGCGGGGACGCAAAACTTTGCCACATTTCGGCCATACTGGTCTTGCCTTGTGCTGAGGCGCTGCTTCTGCTCCCTCTTTGTGCAGAGCTTCCTCCACTGCCTCGACGCACTGAGCTGCTTTGTAAAGCACTAGCAGCACTGCTCTCGATTGGAATGGAGAACATGATGGAATGCACCAGTGCGTCTTGGTACTCCCGCATTTTACGCTCCCGGTTCAACGGTGTTATGAGGCTTTGTAAGTTGTCCCGGTAGCGAGGATCTAGGAGGGTGGACACCCAATAATCAGCCGTGTTGAGAATGTGGGCGATGCGGCGGTCGTTTCTCAGGCACTGCAGCATGAAATCAACCATGTGCTGCAGACTGCCAACTGGCCAAGAAACGCTGTCCCCTGTTTGAGGCGTGATCTCTGCCTGCTCTGCATCACCCCACCCTCGCTCTAGATACTGACTACTAGAGCATTGTGTACCTCCCTCCTCTGGACAGATGTCTTCCTCATCCATTGACTCCTCCTCATCCTTCTCACAAAGTGTCCCCTGCCTAGGCCTTTGTGAGGAACCACGTTGCGCAGACTGTAGAGAAGCAGATGGCATTTGTGACTCCTCATCCCCCACCTCTTCCAAAACCTCGTCCCTTAGTGCTTGCAGTGCTTTTTCAAGCAGGCAGATAAGGGGGATAGTCATGCTGACTAGTGCATCATCTGCACTCGCCATCCGCGTGGAATAATAGAAGGCACGTAAAACGCGGCAAATGTCCTTCATAGAGGCCCACTCAGTGGTGGTGAAGTGTGAACGGCGCGCACTGCGACTTGTTTGCGCCTGCTGCAGCTGGTACTCCATTACTGCTGCCTGCTGCTCACACAACCTCTCCAACATATGTAACGTTGAATTCCACCTGGTGGGTAGGTCACATATGATGCAATGTTCCGGAAGACGTAATCGGCGCTGCAGAGCTGCAATGCGTGATCTTGCGTTGCTGGAACGCCGCAAGTGAGCGCACTCTATGCGGACCTTGTGAAGCAGTGCATCAAGGTCCGGATAGTCCCTCAAAAAACTCTGCACGACCAAGTTGAGCACATGTGCCAGACATGGGATGTGAGTGAGATTGCCTAGGCCCAGAGCTGCCACCAGATTTCGGCCATTGTCACACACTACCATGCCTGGCTGGAGATTTGCTGGCACAAACCACACGTCGCTCTGCTGCTTGATGGCATTCCAGAGCTCCTGCGCTGTGTGGCTTCGATTCCCCAAATAAATAAATTTTAATACGGCCTGTTGACGTTTGGCCACGGCTGTGCTCATATCGGTCATCATAACAAGTAACCGTTCACGGGTCGATGTGGAGGTAGACCGTGACGGCTCCTGCAGCGCTGATTCAGAGGAACTGGAGTATGAGGAGGAGTCAATGTGTACAGGCTGGATTCCTGCAATCCTTGGAGTTGGCAGAACACGTACAGCGCCACTTTCAAGATCTGTACCCGGCTCCACAACATTTACCCAATGGGCAGTGAGGGAAAGGTATCGTCCCTGTCCATGCTTACTGGTCCACGCATCGGTGGTCAGGTGGACCTTGCTACTGATGGCATTTTGTAGCACATGTTTAATTTTTCCCTCCACATGATGTTGCAGGGCAGGGACGGCTTGCCTGCTGAAATAAAAGCGGCTGGGCACGTTGTATTGTGGGACTGCCAATGCCATAAAGTTACGGAAGGTGTCAGTCTCCACCAGCCTGAATGATAGCATTTCAAGGGCCAGTAGTTTAGCAATGCCAGCATTCAGAGCCTGTGTTCGGGGGTGGTTTGCTGAGTATGGGCGCCTTTTCTCTCATGCCTGTGCTAACGATGGCTGTAGACTGGCCTGGGAGTGTGAGGATGACTGGGAAAGTGGTGCTGTGGGTGGAATTACACTGTGTCTCTGTACAACAGTGCCAGAGATTCTTCCATGGCGATCCTGTGAGGAAGCCGAACCAGCTGTGTGTGAGCTGGAGGAAGAGGCTACAACACGAGCTGAAGAGGTGGTAGGTGGCGCTGTAGGTTGGCCTAGGTCTTCAGTGTGTTTTTGTAACTCCACCACGTGCTTTATCCGCACATGTTTCCACATATTTGTGGTATTGAGGTTGCTGACACTTTTCCCTCTTTTCACCTTCTGATTTCACAGCTTGCATTTGACAAAGCAAATGTCATCTGCAACTGTGTCAAAAAAGGACCAGGCACTGCAAGTCTTGGGAGCGCCCGCTTTGGATTTTGGAAGAGCCATGCTCCTAATGGGTGCCGAAGTGGAGGCTACAGGCAACCAAGTCTGCCCCCTCCCTTTCCCTCCTTTTTGGGCTGTTCAGGGAATCTCTTCCTCAGAGCTGCTCCCACCACCTTCCTGTCCATCACGCCATGATGGGTCAAGGACCTCATCATCTACACCACCCTCTTCAAACAACTGCTTCTCCTGGGTAGTCTCGACAGCACAGTACGCACCAGAAAGTGGCACCTGAGTCTCATCATCAGATGCTTACTGAGGTGTGCTGCTGACCATAGGCACTGGCCCACCCGCCTCTTCAGATTCAGAGAGACAAAACGGTTGCGCATCACTGCATACTACCTCTTCTTCAAATTCTCGAATTCTGCTTGGCTGGCCCCCTCTTTCCAAGCCAAGAGATTCAGAGAACAGAAGTAGAGATGGCTCCTGTCCAGGGCTCTCTGACTGCCTGGGCAATTTGGCAGGTGGTGAAGAGACAGATGGGTGCTCTTCAGTGCTCAGGACCTGAGAGGATCTGGAACTAATTGAAGTCGATGCGTTAGCTGCCATCCATCTGACAACGGCTTCAGTTTGGTCCCCCCGCAGCAGTGGGGTATGGCTAGCTCCTACAAAGCTGCGCATAAAGGACTGTTCCCTGGTAAAACTGGGGGATGCTGAGTCACTGGTGCCCGCAGCTGGCACAGAATCCCCACGTCCTCTCCCTGCAGGCACAGAATCCTCATGTCCTCTCCCTGCAGAAATTCCACGCCCACGACCACGACCACATGCCTTACTCCCTGCCTTCTTCATCTTGGTAGACTGATAAAGATAGGCAGAAAAGTACTAAGGGCTTAGTGTGCTTATTCCTGAACAGCTGCTAACAGGTATAAGAAACACTAATTTTATAAAGTGTGGACTAGACTTTAATATGAGCTAATGTGGCCTACACAACTGTAAAGTGGAGTGTTTGGTGAACTTTATTTTTTTTTTGTCACAAAAAGACACTGGATGTGCCTAAAGATGTAATACCGATAGTATCACAAACTTTTTGTAGCTATTACAATGTAGGAAGGTAACCTACAATGCAATAGATGAGGCTACAAAAAATAGGCTAATACTAATCTGGCTGGGGCTGCAGAGCCCAATGCTGCAGAAAGGCTCCTCTAACTACTCCTATATAGTGTGTTTGGAACCAATTTAGCTGAATACGGATGGAACCACCACACTAATAGGAGAAATCAGGAAAAATTATGAATTGGCAAAAAAGGACAATGTATGAGGCAGTGACACACACTGAGTGCACTACAACCAGACGTGGCTGAAGCACACACTACAGCGTGAGCTGCACTCACACACACAGACCTTGCAGACAGGAGTGAACAGTGCAGATGCAGAGCACTGTGCACTAGCGCTGCAAGACCAAAAAATTTCTCTATCTACTCCTATATAGTGTGTTTGGAACCAATTTAGCTGAATACGGATGGAACCACCACACTAATAGGAGATATCAGGAAAAATTATGAATTGGCAAAAAAGGACAATGTATGAGGCAGTGACACACACTGAGTGCACTACAACAAGACGTAGTTGAAGCACACACTACAGGGTGAGCTGCACTCACACACACAGAACTTGCAGAAAGCGGTGAACAGCACAGAGAACTGTGCACTAGCGCTGCAAGGCACAGCGATTTATAAAGTAGCTTGGGTAAAGCAGAATAGAGCAAATAGGTAGCTAAAACTGTCCCTCAGAACAACAGCGTCCTATCCCTAACTGAATTCACAGCAGAGTGAGCTCAAAATGGCGGCGGCGGCTTTTATAGTGCATCATGACATCATTTCAGCAGCCAATCACAGCCATGCCATTAGTTAAGATGCCTACATGCCTAACAGGATGTGCCCACACTTCTTAGGATCCTCATTGGCTGAATAAAATGAAAATGGCTCATTGCATTATGGGAACTTCCGATTCCGGTATACGATATTGCAAAAGTATCGGAATTAAGTATCGGAACTCCGATACCACGAATATCGGCCGATACCCGATATTTCAGTATCGGAATGCTCAATACTATCCATGATGCATAGATAAGAAATATAAGTATAGTACAATGCCAAAGATTTCACTTCTTACATTACATGAGTGATATCTATTGTAAATTCAATAATAGCTCAGAAACCGGCTAATCCTCACAGCATATAGTGCTGCTCTATTCAGTATAATGGGCCCCATATAATGCTCCAAACAGAATAATGGGCCCCATATAATGTTCCATACAGAATGATGGACCCCATACAATGCACCATACAGAATAATGGACCCCATATAATGCTTCATACAGAATATTGGACCCCATATAATGCTCCATACAGAATAACGGACCCCATATAATGTTCCATACAGAATAATGAACCCCATATAATGCAACATACAGAATAATGGACCCCACATAATGCGTCATACAGAATAATGAACCCCATATAATGCTCTATACGGAATATTAGACCCCATATAATGGTCCATACAGAATAATGGACCCCATATAATACGTCATACAGAATGATGGACCCCATGTAGTGTTCCATACGGAATATTGGACCCCATATAATGCTCCATACAGAATAATGGACCCTATATAATGCTCCATACAGAATAATGGACCCCATATAATGCATCATACAGAATAATGGATCCCATATAATGCTCCATACGGAATAATGAACCCCATATTATGCTCCATACAGAATAATGGATCCCATATAATGTTCCATACAGAATAATGGACCCCATATAATGCTCCATATAGAATATTAGATCCCATATATTGCTCCATACGAAATAATGGACCCCATATAATGTTCCATACAGAATAATGGACCCCATACAATGCATCATACAGAATAATGGACCCCATATAATGCACCATACAGAATATTGGACCCCATATAATGCTCCTAACAGAATAATGGGCCTCATATAATGCTCTATATTGTAACATCCCTGGCGACGTGCTTGCATGGCTTACCACCTCCCACCATGCAAGACCGCAATCTTACCTATGAGGCCAGGCTGCACACTTTGCTCCAGTACCTGCTGTTTGTATGTCTCTTGTCTGCTGGCTTAGGGCGGCGGCGCTGTTGATTTCTGATTTTTAAAGCTACAGTGTGCGCAGTCCTAATGCGTCCCCAGCCTATTGCTGTGAGTCACTGGATACTTAAACCCCCTCCACCCAGTAGGAGGCACCTGAGAAACACTTTCTTACAGTGTGTTCTGTGCAACTGTGAGTTGCCAGGTCCTGTCCTGAATCTAGTCTGTTTCCACCACCCTGGGGGCTGAGTACCCAGGGCCGTTACCTGTATCTCTGACTTCTAGTCTGTTTCCGCCACCCTGGGGGCTGAGTTCCCAGGCTCGTTCCTGTATCTTGTTCCCGGTTCAGTTCCTGTATGAACAGTGTCCTAGTCCGGTACCTGTTTGTCTCTATGTCCGAACCTTCCCTTTTCCTGCAGTGTCTGAAGCTGCACCTAACTCCAACTCTTGTCTCTGTACTTCTGTTTGTGAGTTTTGTGTCCACTCGCTACTTCATTGTAAGTACCTTGTGTGTATCTGGTTCTGCTCGTCCCGTTTCCATGCCTCCGTATCTACCTCCTGAGTTCTAACTATCTTCCTGTATTTTCCTGTCTGTTCCATGTGAACAGAGCCCTGTCCTGTCTGCCTGCACCTTCTGCTCTGTTCTGCTCATCTGCGGGTTTTGCTCTCCTCTGCTTGTCTACCGCATCTGCGGATTTTGCTCTGCTCTTCTTGTCTACCGCATCTGCAGATTTTGCTCTGCTCTGCTTGTCTACCGCATCTGCGGATTTTGCTATGCTCTGCTTGTCTACCGCATCTGCAGGTTTTGCTCTGATCTGCTTGTCTACCGCATCTGCGGGTTTTGCTCTGCTCTGCTTGTCTACCGCATCTGCGGATTTTGCTCTGCTTGTCTACCGCATCTGCGGATTTTGCTCTGCTCTGCTTGTCTATCGCATCTGCGGGTTTTGCTCTGGTCTGCTTGTCTACTGCATTTGCGGGTTTTGCTCTGCTCTGCTTGTCTATCGCATCTGCGGGTTTTGCTCTGCTCTGCTTGTCTACCGCATCTGCGGGTTTTGCTCTGCTCTGCTTGTCTATCGCATCTGCAGGTTTTGCTCTGCTCTGCTTGTTTACCGCATCTGCGGGTTTTGCTCTGCTCTGCTTGTCTACCGCATCTGCGGGTTTTGCTCTGCTCTGCTTGTCTACCGCATCTGCGGGTTTTGCTCTGCTCTGCTTGTCTATCGCATCTGCGGGTTTTGCTCTGCTCTGCTTGTTTAACGCACCTGCGGTTCCGTTCCTCTGTTCCAGTCTGTACTGGTCCCTATTCTGCCTGCGTTCCTACCTGCCAGTACCCACCTGTCTGCATGCCAGCAGTGCCTGCCAGTGCCCACCTGTTGGCATGCCAGCCATGCCTGCCAGCGCCCACCTGTCTGCATACCAGCCGTGCCTGCAAATACCCACCTGTCTGCATACCAGACGTGCTTGCCAGTATCCACCTGTCTGTATGCCAGCCTAACCTGCCTGTTCCTGCATTCCCCGGTGTGGGTCAACAGCTGTGACCGGGGTCTGACCTGGAGTAGCACCTGGTCCCTCTGCTCGGTTCCTCCCAGGTTCACGGAGTCGACTGAGCCGCCGTGTGACCTTGGTCGGACTGAGTTGATACTTAGTTACGCCCCTCCAGGCACTCCTCGGTTCATGGTACAGTGGGATCACTAATCATGCTCACGCCAGTCAGTCTGGGCGAGTGCGTAACATATACAAAATAATGGGCTTCATATAATGCGTCATACAGAATAATGGACCCCATGTAATGTTCCATACGGAATATTAGACCCCATATAAGGCTTCATAGAGAATAATGGACCCCATATAATGCTCCATAATGAATAATGGACCCCATATAATGCATCATACAGAATAATGGACCCCATATAATGCACCATACAGAATATTAGACCCCATATAATGCTGCATACAGAATAATGGGTTTCATATAATGCTCCGTACAGAATAATGGATCCCATATAATGTTCCATACAGAATAATGGACCCCATATAATGCTCCATATAGAATATTAGATCCCATATATTGCTCCATACGAAATAATGGACCCCATATAATGTTCCATACAGAATAATGGACCCCATACAATGCATCGTACAGAATAATGGACCCCATATAATGCACCATACAGAATATTGGAACCCATATAATGCTCCTAACAGAATAATGGGCCTCATATAATGCTCTATATTGTAACATCCCTGGCGGCGTGCTTGCATGGCTTACCACCTCCCACCATGCAAGACCGCAATCTTACTTATGAGGCCAGGCTGCACACTTTGCTCCAGTACCTGCTGTTTGTATGTCTCTTGTCTGCTGGCTTAGGGCGGCGGCGCTGTTGATTTCTGATTTTTAAAGCTACAGTGTGCGCAGTCCTAATGCGTCCCCAGCCTATTGCTGTGAGTCACTGGATACTTAAACCCCCTCCACCCAGTAGGAGGCGCCTGAGAAACACTTTCTTACAGTGTGTTCTGTGCAACTGTGAGTTGCCAGGTCCTGTCCTGAATCTAGTCTGTTTCCACCACCCTGGGGGCTGAGTACCCAGGGCCGTTACCTGTATCTCTGACTTCTAGTCTGTTTCCGCCACCCTGGGGGCTGAGTTCCCAGGCTCGTTCCTGTATCTTGTTCCCGGTTCAGTTCCTGTCTGAACAGTGTCCTAGTCCGGTACCTGTTTGTCTCTATGTCCGAACCTTCCCTTTTCCTGCAGTGTCTACAGCTGCACCTAACTCCAACTCTTGTCTCTGTACTTCTGTTTGTGAGTTTTGTGTCCACTCGCTACTTCATTGTAAGTATCTTGTGTGTATCTGGTTCTGCTCGTCCCGTTTCCCTGCCTCCGTATCTACCTCCTGAGTTCTAACTATCTTCCTGTATTTTCCTGTCTGTTCCATGTGAACAGAGCCCTGTCCTGTCTGCCTGCACCTTCTGCTCTGTTCTGCTCATCTGCGGGTTTTGCTCTGCTCTGCTTGTCTACCGCATCTGCGGATTTTGCTCTACTCTGCTTGTCTACCGCATCTGCGGATTTTGCTCTGCTCTGCTTGTCTACCGCAACTGCGGATTTTGCTCTGCTCTGCTTGTCTACCGCATCTGCAGGTTTTGCTCTGATCTGCTTGTCTACCGCATCTGCGGGTTTTGCTCTGCTCTGCTTGTCTACCGCATCTGCGGATTTTGCTCTGCTCTGCTTGTCTACCGCATCTGCGGATTTTGCTCTGCTCTGCTTGTCTATCGCATCTGCGGGTTTTGCTCTGGTCTGCTTGTCTACTGCATTTGCGGGTTTTGCTCTGCTCTGCTTGTCTATCGCATCTGCGGGTTTTGCTCTGCTCTGCTTGTCTACCGCATCTGCGGGTTTTGCTCTGCTCTGCTTGTCTATCGCATCTGCAGATTTTGCTCTGCTCTGCTTGTTTACCACATCTGCTGGTTTTGCTCTGCTCTGCTTGTCTACCGCATCTGCGGGTTTTGCTCTGCTCTGCTTGTCTACCGCATCTGCGGGTTTTGCTCTGCTCTGCTTGTCTACCGCATATGCGGGTTTTGCTCTGCTCTGCTTGTCTACCGCATTTGCGGGTTTTGCTCTGCTCTGCTTGTTTACCGCACCTGCGGTTCCGTTCCTGTGTTCCAGTCTGTACTGGTCCCTATTCTGCCTGCGTTCCTACCTGCCAGTACCCACCTGTCTGCATGCCAGCCGTGCCTGCCAGTGCCCACCTGTTGGCATGCCAGCCGTGCCAGCCAGCGCCCACCTGTCTGCATACCAGCCGTGCCTGCAAATACCCACCTGTCTGCATACCAGACGTGCTTGCCAGTATCCACCTGTCTGTATGCCAGCCTAACCTGCCTGTTCCTGCATTCCCTGGTGTGTGTCAACAGCTGTGACCGGGGTCTGACCTGGAGTAGCACCTGGTCCCTCTGCTCGGTTCCTCCCTGGTTCACGGAGTCGACTGAGCCGCCGTGTGACCTTGGTCGGACTGAGTTGATACTTAGTTACGCCCCTCCAGGCACTCCTCGGTTCATGGTACAGTGGGATCACTAATCATGCTCACGCCAGTCAGTCCGGGCGAGTGCGTAACATATACAAAATAATGGGCTTCATATAGTGCGTCATACAGAATAATGGACCCCATGTAATGTTCCATACGGAATATTAGACCCCATATAATGCTCCATAGAGAATAATGGACCCCATATAATGCTCCATAATGAATAATGGACCCCATATAATGCATCATACAGAATAATGGACCCCATATAATGCACCATACAGAATATTAGACCCCATATAATGCTGCATACAGAATAATGGGTTTCATATAATGCTCCGTACAGAATAATGGATCCCATATAATGATCCATACAGAATAATAGACCCCATATAATGCTCCTTACAGAATAATAGGCCCCATATAGCAATTCATACAGAATAATGGACCTTATATATTGCTCCATACAGTATAATGGACTTCATATAATGCTGCATACAGTATAATGGACTTACTTCATATAATGTTCCATACAGTAAATGGACCCCATATAATGTTCCATACAGAATAATGGACCCCATATTATGCTCCTTACAAAATGGGCCCCATATAATGCTCCATACAGAATGGGCCCCATATATTGGTCCATATAGAATGGGCCCCATACAATGATCTATAAAGAATGGGCCCCATATATTGCTCCATAGAGAATGGGACCCATATAATGCTCCATAGAGAATGGGCCCCATATAGTGCTCCATACATAAAAAATAAATAATCAAATACTTACCTCTCCTCGTTCCCCGCTGGCTGCAGGTCCTGTCTCTTCAGAGTCTTCAAGCTCTCTGCAGTGCCCAGCACAGAGGGCGCGCTGTAGTGATGTCATCGCGCCCTTTGCTCTGACACGTCACAGAGAGTCAGAAGATGCGGAAGAGACAGGACCTGCGGCCAGCGAGGAATGTGGAGTTGTGAGTATTACAAACAGTGCCAGCACCCGCGACCTCCCATATCACGGGCCCCATAGCGTGCCGGTGTACCTCCCAGCTTTCTCAGGGCCGCGGCACTTTCCCAGGTCTGCTGAGTGGTGACGCCGGCCCAGGTCCTATGCCCCCTTTTAATAGAGCAGTAGTGCTTACACATGTACTTCTCTTCTTATAGTGCGGTGTTCACACATAGTCTATTCACACATTGAACACGGGACAGCTGCTCTCGGGATCAGTCAGTTGGAAACATCCACAGTTCATACATTTATCCTAAGTGATGTGTTGTTAGTACAATAACTCCTTTAAGGCCACCCTCCACCCTGGGACTGAAGAGTCACCCTGCCTGGAGCCTCCTCCACTCTGATCTGGAATAAATTCCTCCTGATTCCAAGATGGCCACCACAGAAGCATCGGGAGCACAGTGATAAGCTTAACCAACGCCACTCCTGCCTTTCTTATCCAACAGCAAAGGAAAGGCAGGGAAGGAGTGGTGTAGACTTACAGTACTACTACTCACCCCATGTCACTGTGGTGGCCATCTTGGAGTGAGGAAGAAAAAAACGCCACTCTGAGTGCAAGAGGCAACAGGAAGCAAATATGGGGTACAAAATAGGATGACTACACATAAGAAAAGTATAGTCACTTTTCAGCCACAGGATGGAGGGCTGCTTTATGGAGGTCACACCAGGTACTGATATTACAGGTTCAAAAATTTCCAACAAAAACCTTCAACGCTGGATTGTTTGATCAGTCACTGAATGCACAGTGCATCTTCTTACATCCCGTCTGAATCTTAAGATGCAAATAAACATCTGATCTCACTTTTGTCAAATTTATGCGCCGATTCAGAAAATTATACAGGGTTTCAAATGTTCAAGCACCACTATATAATCACGTTGCTCAATTATAATGCTAAAATATGTGATCAGCTCATCTGCAGTACAGTAAGCTGCCTACTGCAATCATCAAACCTTCTGTTTCCTTAAAGGGAAAACCTCCATAATAGTCGCTCTCACAGAACAATAAAAAAAACTTTGGAGTGTACTCATTTTATGAGCTTAACCCCTGTTACTCCTCAATTTCTATGTCCTGGTCTTGCACTTATATAAATAAACAAATTTCCTCTGTCACGTCCTATCAATGGCACATCAAGTTACCTCCATATTACAGTGGTGAGCAATCATTGGTCACACTTGACCTTCTTATCACAGCTTGACTTAATCCCTTCAGGACCCAGCCTATTTTGACCCTAAAGACCTTGGCATTTTTGTCAATTCTGACCAGTGTCCCTTTACGAGGTCAAAACTCTGGAACACTTAAACGGATCTTAGCGATTCTGAGAATGTTTTTTCGTCACATATTGGGCTTAATGCTAGTATTAAATTTAGGTCAATCATATTTGAGTTTACTTGTGAAAAAATAAAAAATTTGGCAAAAATTTTGAAAATTTTGCAATTTTCAAATTTTTAATTTTTATTCTGCTAAACCAGAGAGTTATGTGATACAAAATAGTTAATAAATAACATTTCCCACATGTCTACTTTACATCAGCACAATTTTGGAAAAAAAACTATTTTTTTGGTAGGAAGTTTGAAGGGTTCAAAGTTCATCAGCAGTTTCTTTTTTCCAGCAAAATTTACAAAACCATTTTTTTTAGTGACCACATCACATTTGAAGTCCCTTTGAGGGGTGTACATGACAGAAAACACCCAAAAGTAACACCATTCCAAAAACTGCACCCCTCAAGCTACTCAAAACTACATTCAAGAAGATTATTAACCCTTTAGGTGCATCACATGAAGTAAAGCAATGTGGAAGGAAAAAATGAACATTTCAATTTTTCTAACAAAAATTTTCTTTTAACCTCAATTCTTTCATTTTCACATGGGCAACAGGATAAAATGGATCCTAAAATTTGTTGGGCAATTTCTTCTGAGTACATCGATACTTCATATGTGGTCATAAACCACTGTTTGGGCGCATGGCAGGGCTCAGAAGGGAAGGAGTGCAATTGGACTTTTGGAGCTAATTTTCCATTCAAAAAGTGAAATGGCGCTCCTTCCCTTCTGAGCCCTGCCGTGCACCCAAACAGTGGTTTATGATCACATATGAGGTATCGGTGTACTCAGGAGAAATTGCCCAACAAATTTTAGGATGCATTTTATCCTGTTACCCATGTGAAAAAAAAAGTACTTTTTCATTTTCACAGATCAATTTGTGAAGCACCTGGTGGGGGTTTAAAGTGCTGACTATGCATCTAGATAAGTTCCCTGGGGGGTCTAGTTTCCAAAATGGGGTCACTTGTGGGGGAGCTCCAATGTTTAGGCACACAGGGGCTCTCCAAACGCAACATGGTGTCCGCTAACAAATTGAATGGAAAATCGGCTCAAATTGTGTAGTGTATGTCAGGTTGGTGTGCGGTGTGGTATAGTGTAGTGTATACACCACACACACACACAAACAACCTCACATACACTACAACACACACACACCAACCTGACATAGGTTGGTCTTGGTGCCGGGTCGGTGTCACTGGAGGAGGAAGAATGGGAGCAATAGAGGAACATGGGATCCTCTCCCTCACTATCAGCTTCGTAGGCGATAATGGAATATGCCTGCTCAGCTGTGTACACCCTAGACTGGGATGAGCAGGACGGGCGGGACATTTTGTGTGCTGTGTGCGTGTGTAAAAAAAAAAAAAAAATCAAAACTTTATTATAGTGTGAGTGTACGTGTGTACGTGTGTATGTGTGAGTGCTTGGTGTAAACTTCTGCAGTCACGTGTGGGGACGGTCAGGCACACGGGGCGCTCTCAGGCACACGGGGCACAGGAGGGGGTGCGCTCAGGTACACGGGGTGGCAGAAAGGGGGGCAGGAAGCCGGCAGCAGAAAGGGGGGTAGGAGGCCGGCAGCAGCAGGGGGGGTGATCACTGGGTTGGGGGGGTGATCACTGGGGACGAGGGGGGGTGATCACTGGGAGGGATGGTGGGTGATCACAGGCGCAGGGGATTTACAGTGAGCCTCCTGCTGCCTGTGATCACCTTACACCGGCTGGCAGAAGGAGAGCACCAGCCGGTGGATGAAGACGTGGGAGAGGAGGGAGCGGTATGAAATTGGACTGGGGTGGATGGGGGGAGTGGAGGGGGTTGGAGGGGGGGTCGGGGGCTAAGTGGGAGCTGGAGTCGGACAAGGGGGGAAATATTACCGGCGGATCGGTGATGGCGGCGGCAATGGGGGGCGGCGGCGGATCGGTGGGTGACCAAGCTCCTCAGCTTCCATGGACGGAATGAAGCTGGGGACCTTGGTCAGCCATTGTAAACAACCCCCTCCACATCTGATTGGAGGGCTAGCGTCACATGGACACTAGCCCCAATCAGATCTGGGGGGGGACACAGAGGTGACACTCCCCCCTGCCAATGGCTGATGCTATATGCATCAGGCCATGCCCAGATTGTAAATATTTCACCAATTTCCATTGGTGAAATATTTAATTCATTCCGATTGGCAGTTTCACTAAAGTGAAAGTGAAACTGCCAATCGGAGGGGTCCTAGGCACGGGGGGGGTTAATCCACCCCCCATGGGGTCAACTACAGGTTGTCTAGTTGCATCAGCAACTGTGACACCTGAGTGACCCCGCTCGAACGCGCTGCAGGGGTGTGATCCCTCATGTCACAGACGCTGTGACATGGGTCGGGAACGCACCGATTTCCATGTCACAGACGCTGTGACGCGGGTTGGGAAGTGGTTAAAGGGGTATTTTTATCTCCTAGATCCTATTCCAAGATGTAGTTGGTGTAATAATAATAATTTTAGCAAATTATTCCAATTAGAAATGTGGTATACAGTGGGGGAAATAAGTATTTGATCCCTTGCTGTTTTTGTAAGTTTGCCCACTGACAAAGACATGAACAGTCTATAATTTTAAGGGTAGGTTAATTTTAACATTGAGAGATAGAATATCAAAAAAAAAATCAAGAAAAACACATTGTATAAATTAGATACCTTTTTTGCATTTTGCAGTGAGAAATAAGTATTTGATCCCTCTGGAAAACAACACTTAATACTTGGTGGCAAAACCCTTGTTGGCAAGCACAGAACTCAGACTTTTTTTGCAGTTGATGATGAGGTTTGCGCACATGTCAGGAGGAATTTTGGTCCACTGCTCTTTGCAGATCATCTCTAAATCATTAAGATTTTGAGACTGTCGCTTGGCAACTCGGAGCTTCAAATTCCTCCATAAGTTTTCTATGGGATTAAGGTCTGGAGACTGGCTAGGCCACTCCATGACCTTACTGTGCTTCTTTTTGAGCCACTCCTTTGTTGCCTTGGCAATATGTTTTGGGTCATTGTCTTGCTGGAAGACCCAGCCACGACCAATCTTCAATGCTCTTACTGAGGAAAGGAGGTTGTTTGCCAAAATCTCACGATACATGACCCTGTTAGGCGTCGGTCTGTGGCTGGATTCGAAATGGGCCCTTCTGTGGTCTCCCATTTCTGTCCAGCCAGCACTGATGCTACTCAGCATCATCATCAGCCCCAACGCCTAGCTGGTCCACGAGACGTACAGATTGTCTCCCATGTATTGGTACCTAGCAAGGTTAAGCATAGGTTGCAGAGGGAGACAGGGTGCTTGGAGTCTAAGTCCAGGATTCGCCGCACTGAGCATGCCCGTGACCTGGCGGATCGTGATTGGTGGTTTGGCACCCACTTGACCCGGTGACCTGGCACCGCCTGATTGGTCCACAATTGGCGTCACCAATGGCGCGTCGGTGGGCAGGGCTTAGTCTTTAAAAGGCCCGCCCACAAACATGGCGGCGCGCTCTGATCATTTGAGCAAGTGATGCTGTTGTGTGGACGACTGTGTTCCATGTGCTCCCTAGCTGCTCACTCCGTGACCTGCCGATGCCAGAGTTCACTTGGCTGATTAGCACAGGTCGCTTAGGCAGGCTTAGATGTGCTTCGTCTTGCAGTCTGGCTCAGCCAAAGGGGGTCACCTAACACCCCAAGCAGCCTGCAGATGTCCTGTCCACGGCTATCGCCTGTCAGCCACATGGAGTAGTACCCTTCAGTCCGGTAGCACGCCGGCTGGAGGCACGTGTACCCGTCGGCGTAGTCAAACACGCATCCTAGCGCCGCCACTGTAGTCCCTGTGCTGTAACAGGACTACAGATAGTTTTTCTCCGCCTATCTCTCGTGCTGCTAACGGAGATAGTGCGATTTTCTATACCCGTTCCAGTGTGCAGAAACACAGAAGGGTTTTACATTTAAGTTGGTTGCTTTCCTTTCCACCCGGAAAGTGTTCGGCAGCAGTCCACCAGGCTGCATTGCGGACCCCGGGGTCGGTTGCGTTCCATTATATTAAAGTTGTCTGCAACCGCCCTCCTAACAACCCCATCCATCTTCCCTTCAGTATGGTGCAGTTGTCATGTCCCCTTTGCAGAAAAGCACCCCCAAAGTATAATGTTTCCCCCACCATGCTTCACGATTGGGACGATGTTCTTAGGGTTGTACTCATCCTTTTTCTTCTTCCAAACATGGCGAATTGAGTTAATGCCAAAGATCTTAATTTTTGTCTCATCTGACCACAGCACCTTCTCCCAATAACTCACAGAATCATCCAGGTGTTCATTGGCAAACTTGAGATGGGCCTGCACATGTGCCTTCTTGAGCAGGGGGACCTTGTAGGGACTGCAGGATTTTAAACCTTTAAGGCATAATGTGTTACCAATGGTTTTCTTGGTGACTGTGGTCCCAGCTGCCTTGAGATCATTAAAAAGTTCCCCCGTGTAGTTTTAGGCTGATTTCTCACCTTCCTCATGATCAAGTATACCCCATGAGGTTAGATTTTGCATAGTGCCCTAGATCGATGTCGATTGACAGTCATTTTGTATTTCTTCCATTTTCTTACTATTGCACCAACAGTTGTCTCCTTTTAACCCAGTGTCTTACTTATGGTTTTGTAGCCCATTCCTGCTTTGTGCAGGTCTATGATCTTGTCCCTGACATCCTTAGAAAGCTCTTTGGTCTTGCCCATGTTGTAGAGGTTAGAGTCTGACTGATTAATTGAGTCTGTGGACAGGAGTCTTTTATACAGGTGTCTTTGTAAGACAGCTGTCTTCAATGCAGGTAACAAGTTGATTAGGAGCGTATAACTGGTCTGTAGGAGCCAGAACTCATAATGGTTTGTAGGGGATCAAATACTTATTTCTCACTGCAAAATGCAAAAAAAAATTATCTAATTTATACAATGTCATTTTCTTGTTTTTTTTTTGATAGTCTATCTCTTAATGTTAAAATTAACCTACCCTTAAAATTATAGACTGTTCATTAGTGTTGAGCGAGCACTAAAATGCTCGGGTGCTCGAAGCTCGGGCCGAGCTCGCCGTGATACTCGGGTGCTCGACCCGAGTAACGAGCCCAATGTTAGTCTATGGGAGACTCAAGCATTTTTGCGGTGGCACCCCCGGCAGTCTTTTAAAAGCCTAACAAGTGCCCAAAACGATAGTGACAGTGCTCAAATGACATTGGGACAGCATGAGGATCGCCCCAGGAAGCATTTCTGACCCCCCAGGTCACTGCTGTCAACAACGTGGTCAGAGGTATTAAGCCACTTTTACGGGCTCATAATAAAACGTTCAAAAACGAAAGTGAAACTTTTTTCCTGTGAAATATGTTAAGGAGCATCCTTTCCAGGGAAAAGACTTGTGTATAAGTTAAAATAAATGACCAAAAACAAAAATACTCCTCCACACCTTCGGCTATGTTCACAAGTAGCATTTTTTATGCGTTTTTGCACTTTTGTATTGCTTTCAACTATGACAAATGCATTCACCGGGAAATGTCATTTTAACATTTTACAACCTTATCTGGCCATGTGCTGTGTGACACATGCATAAAGTGCTGAAAAGACATGGGAACAGCATGGGGAAGACCCCTGGAAGCATCTCTGACTCCCAGGTCACTGTCTAAAAGTGTGCCCATCATAAGTGATCCTTGCCGCATCAGAAGATGCAGACTTGCAACTATCCCCATGCAAGTTCTAGTCCCAGGGCAGTGTTCAATTGTACCTCCCCCATTCCTTGCAATACAAGCGCAAGTATGCAGGCTGCCACCCACCCACCCCCAGGCTGCAATACCATACTGCTTGCTTGCTTGAACTTGAAATTGGGCCTTTTAGGCATGTGGAGGCGGAATCTGGCCACCACGTCATGGCTGTGTTGGCAGCCTGGAATCCATACTCAGTCTCCAGCCGCCCGGCGGCCGGGTGTCCATACTCGGTCCCCAGCCGCCCCAAGACCGGGTGTCCACACACGGTCCCCAGCCGCCTGGGGGCAGCCGGGTGTCCATAAACGGTCCCCAGCCGCCCCTATTTCTCCTTGGAACATCCCCCCACACACTTTTCTTATCCCGGCCTGCTTTAGGCAGCATTGTACGAGCCCACCAGAGAACCAGACTCCTCCGGTGGGCCCTGACTTCTCCATCGGTGGAGTTGAGAGTGCCAAGGTGAGGAGCATGATGATGATGACAGAAGTTAGCATCTGCTATGTTTTCTTTTAATGCAAGTGTAAGTGTGCAGCCTGCCACCCACCCACCCCCAGACTGCAATTCCATACTGCTAGCTTGCACTTGAAATGGGGCCTTTTAGTTTGGAGGAGGCCGAAGCTGGCCACTACCTCATGGCTGCTTCGGCAGCGAGGTATCCATACTCAGTCCCCAGCCGCCCCTATTTGTCCTGGTGTGCCTTATACATAAGATTAAGCGAGTATACCAAAACATTACCTGTGCCCTCCCCAGTGCATTTAGTGGGAAGGAGAGCCTATTCCGCTGTAGTGTGTGCATGCCAAACCCCTGTTCATGGTACATGCGAAGATGCCTCCCACCTTGCACCTGTCGTTGCACCGTCCCCGCTTGCTCCCCAGCCTCCAGGGGGTGGCCGGGTGGCCATACTCGGTCCCCAGCCACCCCTATTTGTCCCGGAAACCTTTCCCACACTTTTCTTAGCCTGGCCTGCTTTAGGGCAGCATTGGCCGAGCCCACCGGACTATCAGACTCCTCCGGTGGGCCCTGGCTTCTCCATCAGGGGAGTTGAGAGTGCCAAGGTGAGGAGCATGATGAGGATGATAGAAGTTAGCATCTGCTTTGTTTTGTTGTAATGCAAGCGAATGTATGTAGTAGCGGCTAGGCCTGAGGTGGTCAGCGTTTTGGCGCATATCCTACCTCCTCCGAGGATTGCTGGATGTTTTCCTGCTACTATCCAAGTTCTATGACTTCTGTTAAAACAAAGCTTCAGGTGATAAATGATGGATGAGGTAGTGGCAAAGGAGAAAGAGCAGGAGGAACAGGGACCATTCACATCAATATCAGGCCAGTCAACCAGATATGTCTTGTAGGATATGTTTTTGTAACAAAAGGAGCGGTTTGGCTACACAGTTATAGGGCATACAGTGAGTGCAATGCCTACCAAAAATTTCGAGGCACTCCAATGCCCCTTGGAAATGAAATGGAGGTCAGAGGGCGTTAATTAAACCTTTTTTTCCATTTATAGCAACTGGGTCTCCTGTGCACTGTTGGCCTAAGCAGTGAATGGAAGGCTTTCCAAACATTATGAGGAACTGCAATGCCCCTTACAAGAGCCATGTGTGGCACCCCAGGGGTCTGGTCACCACAGTAATAGAGATATTACGTCGGAGAGCAAGTGGGAGGTTTCCTGGTCAGGATCCCTTAAACATGCAACATCCTCCTGCCCCAGTCCTGGGAGTGGAGAATTCTGCCCTTATAAACTGGATCTGGGGCGGGGTTGAGTGAGTCCGAGAACAGAGAACAGTCAGAGTCAGAGTGAGAGCAAGGGAAAGTAACAGCAAGGAGCTCTGTAGGAGCTAAAGACCAGGGGCTGGAAGCTGAGCAGAGCTCGCCCTGGCAGAAGACAATAGGAACCGGACACAGGAGTCCGAGGCTGTGAGGACTTATATATCCAGCAGCAGAAACCAGCCGGCAGGGGATTTCAGGTCCTCTGGCCATAGAAGCCCGGAGGCTCAGTCACAAGCAAGGGACCAGCATCGCCGTCGTGGAGCGGAGGCTAACAGAAGGCCCCAAGTCACCAGCCACACGGGTGAGCACTACACGGTACACTCAGGGACGTGGGCTACTTCTACCCGCTTACAGCAAGGTAGCCAGGAAGAGTGCAGACAGACGGGGAGGCCTACAACTCCACCTGGCCAGGGGAACTCCTGCTTGCTCATAGACTGACCAGGCCTCTTATGCTAGCCAGTACTCCCGGGAGGGTCTACCTTATAATCATCAGTAAAGACCCTGAACTGCACTGCAAAGACTCTGAGTCGTTCCTGCTGCGCTCGTGCGCCATCACTCCCATCATCCACACTCACTGCCCTGAGGCTATACTCCTCCCGTGGGGAGTTATCCCATTCTCTGCTGCGCACACAACACCAGCCTCAGCGGTCTGCCTCGCAGCGGTGGTACTCCCTGACCGCAATCCACGGGTGGCGCAGTCGGACAATTAACCTCAAAACCTAAGAAAGACTGCCACTGGTTTGAACAGCCTGAGCCACGGGACCGGGTCACCGCCACGGAGACTACAGACCCCAGAGACCCGGCACCAGGTATCCCACACACGTGTACACACGGCCCAGGCTTGCGTCACATGCAGTACAGCATATTACAAACATAAGTCCCATTATTGGGGAGTGGGTGTCCCATAGTATTTGCTTATGCCTTGCAAGCAAAAGCTGCCAAAAATTAGGACGGAGCAACTTGCAATGCCCCTTACAAGAGCCATGCAGTACAGCATATTACAAACATAAGTCCCATTATTGGGGAGTGGGTGTCCCATAGTATTTGCTTATGCCTTGCAAGCAAAAGCTGCCAAAAATTAGGACGGAGCAACATGCAATGCCCCTTACAAGAGCCATGCAGTACAGCATATTACAAACATAAGTCCCATTATTGGGGAGTGGGTGTCCCATAGTATTTGCTTATGCTTTCCAAGCAAAAGCTGCCAAAAATTAGGACGGAGCAACTTGCAATGCCCCTTACAAGAGCCATGCAGTACAGCATATTATAAACATAAGTCCCATTATTGGAGAGTGGGTGTCCCATAGTATTTGCTTATGCCTTGCAAGCAAAAGCTGCCAAAAATTAGGACGGAGCAACTTGCAATGCCCCTTACAAGAGCCATGCAGTACAGCATATTACAAACATAAGTCCCATTATTGGGGAGTGGGTGTCCCATAGTATTTGCTTATGCCTTGCAAGAAAAAGCTGCCAAAAATAAGGACGGAGGAACTTGCAATGCTGGCACCCTGGTGGTATAGTGGTGGTGGAGGCTGAGGATAAGGAGAAGATAAAACAGCCGAAACGAGGAAGCGTATACCCATGTGTGGGTGTGAAGCTGTGCATGTGAATACACCTCCCGAAATAACACAGTGGATTTGACTTTATGTTACTCTGCTGTCATTTGGTGGTGATGAGAAGTCTGGCCCAATCCAGCCCTTGTTCATTTTGATAAGGGTCAGCTTGTCAGCATTGTCAGTTGACAGGCGAGTGCGCTTATCAGTTATAATTCCCCCAGCGGCACTAAAAACACGCTCCGATAACACGCTAGCGGCAGAGCAGGCCAGGACCTCCAAGGCGTACAGAGCGAGTTCATTCCAAGTGTCCAGCTTGGATACCCAATAATTAAAAGGTACAGAGGAATCACGGAGGACGCTGGTACGGTCGGCAAGGTACTCCCTCACCATCTTTTGAAACTTTCCACTCCTTGTGAGAGTACCCCGCGCCTCAGGGCCTGTAAGCTCGGCGGGTGTCAGAAAACTGTCCCAAAACGTTGACAGTGTTCCCCTGCCTCTGCTGGATTGGAGTTGCATCTCTCTCGCCTGTACGCCTTTGTTGGGCAACGAACTGTGACCTCTGCCACTAGCGTGTTCAGATGGGAATTTTTTTAAGAGTTCTGCAGCAAGGGCCTTCTGGTACTGCCCCATTTTTGTAGACCTCTCCACCTCAGGAATAAGAGAGTGAAAGTTCTCCTTGTAGCGGGGGTCTACAAGTGTCACCAACCAGTAATGACTGTCACCCAACATTTTGACAACGCGAGGGTCACGGTTAAGGCAGCATAACATAAAGTCAGCCATGCGTGCCAGACTGGTAACGGGCAAGATTTCCGTGTCCTCACCAAGATGACGACTGACAATGCTCTCCTTCTCCTCCTCCTCCTCTTCCTCCCTGTCCTCAGGCCACCCACGCTGAACCGACGGTATGACACTTGTACAGGTACTACCGTCTACAACGCATGATAGCAGCTCCAGTTCTTCCTCCTCCTCCTCCTCCTCCTCCTCTCCCTCATTGTCCCCCAATGAACGTTGGGATGAGATGAGGCTGGGCTGTGTGTAATCGCCCGCTACGGCTTCTTGATCCATCTCATCATACTCTGGCTGCAATGCCTCCTCTTTAATTCTCTGCAGAGAGCGTTGCAAAAGACAGACAAGTGGGATGCTGACACTAATGATGGCGTCATCGCCACTCACCATCTTGGTGGCCTCCTCAAAGTTTGTCAGGATGGTACATATGTCAGACATCCAGGTCCACTCCTGAGGTCTTATGTGTGGAGTCTGACCTGAATATCGACGGCCTTGTTGCAGCTGGTACTCCACAACTGCTCTCTTCTGCTCACAAATCGTTTGCAACTTGTGGAGGGTAGAGTTCCAACGTGTGGGGACATCACACACCAGTCGGTGTGCCGAAAGCTGCAAATGCTTCTGCAACACAGCAAGGGCGGCGGAAGCTGTAGCCGACTTGCGAAAATGAGCTGACAGGCGGCGTACTTTCACGAGCAGATCTGGCAACTCGGGGTACGATTTAAGAAACCGCTGAACCACGAGGTTAAGCACATGAGCCAGGCATGGTACGTGCGTGATCTCACCTCGCCTCAGAGCCGCCACCAGGTTACGGCCATTGTCACACACGACCATGCCGGGATGTAGGTTCAGCGGTCTCAGCCACAGATCTGCCTGCTCTTTCACAGCTGTCCATAACTCACAAGCAGTGTGAGATTTATCACCTAAGCTTATGAGTTTCAGCACAGCCTGTTGCCGCTTGGCGGAGGCAGTACTGCAATGCTTCCAGCTTGTAACTGATGTGGTGATATCTGAGATGGAGGCTGAACATGAGGAGGAGGAGGAGGAGGAGGATGCGCAGGAGCTGTACACTGTGGGGGCAACTATGACTGACATAGGGCCCGCAATCCTCGGTATGGGGAGGATGTGTTCCGTCCCAAGGTCCGACTAGGTCCCGGCTTCCACTATGTTTACCCAGTGTGCCGTCAGAGAGATGACCGTCCCTGGCCACAAGCACTTGTCCATGTGTCCGTTGTCAGGTGGACTCTCCCAGTAACTGCGTTGTTGAGGGCACGGCAGATGCTTTGGGACACGTGCTTGTGTAGTGCGGGGATGGCACACCGGGCAAAATAGTGTCGGCTGGGGACCGAGTACCGAGGGACGGCCACCGCCATAAGATTGCGGAAGGATTCCGTCTCCACCAGCCTAAAAGGCAGCATTTCCAACGCAAGCAGTCGTGAAATGTGCGAATTTAGGACTGTGGCCTGTGGGGCGTTAGCTGCGAATTTCCGCTTTCGTTCAAAGGTCTGGGATATGGACAGTTGAACGCTGCGGTGGGACGTGGACGTGGACGTTGATGCTGTTTCTTGAGAAACTGCCATAGCAAGTGAAGACTGAGAGCAGGGGGCATCTTTACATGCAGTATGGACAGGGGATTGCCTTGCACACACAACAGGGGGTTCTATTGCACGCACAACAGTGGAAGAAGCAGTGGTGACACCCGCTGACACTGGTCGTGGACCCTGGGTTTCGCCCCACAAAGTTGGGTGCTTTGCTGCCATGTGCCTGATCATGCTGGTGGTGGTCAGGCTGGTAGTTTTGTCACCCCTGCTGATGCTGGAATGGCAGGTGGAACATATGGCCTTTTTGGGTTTATCAGCAGAGTCTTTAAAAAAATTCCAGACTCTGGAAGACCTACCGCTTGTACTGGCAACGTCCCTCGTGTTGGTGTTACGGGGAACGGTTGCCTGCCTTCTGTCTGCGGCCACCACACTGCTTCTTCCTGCCTGTTGGGGTACTCTGCCTCCCTCCCCCTGTGTGCTGCTGACCTCACTCTGCATGTCCTCCTTCCACGTTGGGTCAGTTACTAGATCATCCACCACCTCCTCCTCTTCCACTTGCGCACCACGATCCTCCTCCTCACTTCCTGGCAATTGTGTCTTGTCATCGTCCATCTCTTGTGACAGATTGCCAACGTCGACTTCCTGTGGCCGTGGCTGTTCAAATATTTGGGCATCGCAACATGGGATCTCCTCTTCCACCACTTCAAGCGTATCAGGCGAGGGGCCCAAATATGGAAATGGACCAGTGAACAGCTCTTCAGAGTGTCCAAGTGTGGGATCACTTGCTATACACCTATAAAGATATCACTAAAAAAGTGAGATCAATCCCCAATATAATAATAAACCAAAAAACAGTGAGTTCCTAAATCCATATCACCACACTGGTGATCTATCGTTATTATATTCCATTAGGAACAGACAGGAATTCAAAACAAACTGTGGGGTCAGTTTTATGAAAAAATAATACATTTTATTTAACATAGTATAAATATACAACATAGAAATAGATTATGTAAAGGTTTGGGATGAAAAGAAGGAGAGGACTGAAATGACATTATATACAAAAAAATTTTGAAATGTCCATCACAGTAAAAGTGTTACAGAGACACACTAGATCCCATGCATATAGTTGCTGGTAATTAATTTTATAAGTCACCACAAAGGATTATACACAACCCAATACTATCTTTCTATGTCCCAATATAGGCTCAAGGACAATATATAATATAGGAATTACCTTATATCATTTAGAAAATGTTAGGGGTCCGTACGCTAACCTCAAATATCTATATCAGTAAAAAAGTTTCAGAGACATACTGAATCCCATACATATGGGTAAGGTTTCCTAATAATCATATAGAGCTATGGGGCATGCTAAAATGTCGCTGGTAGTTGATCTTATGGGTCATCACAAGAGATTACAGTCATGGCCAAAAGTATTGAGAATGAGACAAATAGTAATTTTTCCAAAGTTTACTGCTTCATTTTTTGTAATGGCAATTTGCATATACTCCTGAATGTCAAAGAGTGATCAGCTTAACAGCAATTACTGTACTTGCAAAGTCAATATTTGCCCAGAAAATGAACTTTAACCCCCAAAACACATTTCAACATCATTGCAGTCCTGCCTTAAAAGGAGCAGCTAACATCGTTTTAGTGATTGATCCATTAACACAGGTGTGGGTGTTGATGAGGACAGGGCTGGCGATCAATCAGTCATGATTAAGTAAGAATGACATCACTGGACACTTTAAAAGGAGGCTGGTTCTTGGTATCATTGTTTCTCTTCAGTTAACCATGGTTATCACTAAAGAAACACGTGCAGCCATCATTGCACTGCACAAAAATGGCCTAACAGGGAAGAGTATCGCAGCTACAAAGATTGCACCTCAGTCAGCAATCTATTGCATCATCAAGAACTTCAAGGAGAGAGCTTCCATTGTTGTCAAAAAGGCTCCAGGGCGCCCAAGAAAGACCAGCAAGCGCCAGGACCGTATCTTAAAACTGTTTCAGCTGCGGGATCGGACTACCAGCAGTGCCGAGCTTGCTCAGGAATGGCAGCAGGCTGGTGTGAGTGCTTCTGCACGCACTGTGAGGCAGAGACTCTTTGAGCAAGGGCTGGTTTCAAGGAGGGCAGCAAAGAAGCCACTTCTCTCCAGAAAAAACATCAGGGACCGACTGATATTCTGCAAAAGGTACAGGGAGTGGACTGCTGAGGACTGGGGCAAAGTCATTTTCTCTGATGAATCCCCTTTTCGATTGTTTGGGACATCTGGAAAACAGCTTATTCGGAGAAGAAGAGGTGAGCGCTACCACCAGTCTTGTCTCATGCCAACTGTAAAGCATCCTGAAACCATTCATGTGTGGGGTTGATTCTCAGCCAAGGGAATCGGCTCACTCACAGTCTTGCCTAAAAGCACAGCCATGAATAAAGAATGGTACCAGAATGTCCTCCAAGAGCAACTTCTCCCAACCGTCCAAGAGCAGTTTGGCGCCCAACAATGCCTTTTCCAGCATGATGGAGCACCTTGCCATAAAGCAAAGGTGATAACTAAATGGCTCATGGAACAAAACATAGAGATTTTGGGTCCATGGCCTGGAAACTCCCCAGATCTTAATCCCATTGAGAACTTGTGGTCAATCATCAAGAGACGGGTGGACAAACAAAAACGAACAAATTCTGGCAAAATGCAAGCATTGATTATGCAAGAATGGACTGCTATCAGTCAGGATTTGGTCCAAAAGTTGATTGAGAGCATGCCAGGGAGAATTACAGAGGTCTTGAAGAAGAAGGGGCAACACTGCAAATATTGACTTGCTGCATTAACTCATTCTAACTGTCAATATAACCTATTGGTAATCATAATATGATTGCAATTATATTTCTGTATGTGATATAAACATCAGACAAACACTAATAAAAACCAGAGGCCAGCAGATCATGTGAAAATATAATTTTGGTGTCATTCTCAATACTTTTGGCCATGACTGTATATGCAGCCTAATTCTGTCTCTCAATGTCCCAAAATGGACTCAGACAGTAGAGACAGTACATAGTATAACAATTACCTTGTGTCATGATGTGCGATAGATTAGGGTATGCTAGGGGTCCGTGCGCTAGCCTTTGTGGTGACTTATAAAATTAATTACCAGCAACTATATGCATGGGATCTAGTGTGTCTCTGTAACACTTTTACTGTGATGGACATTTCAAATTTTTTTTGTATATAATGTCATTTCAGTCCTCTCCTTCTTTTCATCCCAAACCTTTACATAATCTATTTCTATGTTGTATATTTATACTATGTTAAATAAAATTTATTATTTTTTCATAAAACTGACCCCACAGTTTGTTTTGAATTCCTGTCTGTTCCTAATGGAATATAATAACAATAGATCACCAGTGTGGTGATATGGATGTGGGATCACTTGCTGTCTGACGACACTCGGCATGGTGGGAGGAAGGAGCATCAGGGTGAGGAGGAGTATGTGTGGCACCCCAGGGGTCTGGTTTCCACAGTAACAGCAATGTTATGTCTGAGAGCAGGTGGGAGGTCTCTTGGTCAGGGATCCTGTGCATGCCACACCTCCTGCCCAGTCCTGGGAGGGGAAGAACTTCCCCTATATAAACCTAGGGCTGAGGCAGGGTTAGAGAGTAGAGAAGAAGTAGAGACAGAGAAGAGAAGCAGATCTAGGAAAAGAACATCAGGAGCTCTGTGGGAGCAGTGCTATAAGGAGTCAGGGGCTGGCAGCTGCAGAGCTCGCCCTGACTGAGAAGCTATCACCGGACCCGGAGTCCGAGGCTGTGGGGACTAATCTTTACCCAGCAGCAGAAACCGCCCGGCAGGGGATTTCAGGTCCTCTGGCCAAGAAACCCGAAGGCACGGTCACACGCGTGGGACCAGCACCGCCGTCGTGGAGCGGACGCCACTAGAAGGCCCCGAGTCACCGGCCATACGGGTGAGCACCACACGGTACACTCAGGGACGTGGGCTACTTATACCCGCCTCTAGCAAGGTAGCCAGAAGAGTACAGTCAGTTTGGGAGGCCTACAACTCCGCCTGGCCAGGGGAGATCCCATCTGCTCAAGGACTGACCAGGCCCCGATCGCTAGCCAGTACTCCGGGAGGGTCTATCTTTATCACCAGTAAAGACCCTGAATTACACCGCATCGTCTCTGAGTGATTCCTGCTACCCCCATCATCCACGTCGGCTGCCCTGAGGCCATACCCCTCCCGTTGGGGGTGATACTATCACGCTGCACAATCCTACCACCGGCCTCAGCGGTCTGCCCTGCAGCGGCAGCTCCTTCGCTGCATTCAACGGGTGGCGTAGTCGTCCAACATCTACCGCTAATACATCGCCGCTCAGTCTGACTCCCTGGGCACGGACCGGGTCACCGCCACGAGACTACAACCCTCAACAGATCCGGCTCCGGGTAAGCTCCCGTGCGCTCGATGCCGCGCGACGAAGGCCCAGGGGTGCGTCAACTTTTGGCGTAGTCGGCAGGATCTCGTGCCCGCAACCACCGGGTACTGCGTGCCTGAAAAAGACTGTTCAAACTTACCAGTGGTGAAGATTCCCGCCATCCGGCGCCATCTTCTGTCTTCTTCCCGCCATCCGCGAAGTTTTCCCGCCATCCGGCGCCATCTTCTGCCTTCTTCCCGCCATCCGTGGAGTTTTCCCGCCGTTGGACGCCACGCGGGAAGAAGAGGGGCGTAGACTCCGAAAGCGCGCAAGAACTGAAGCCCCGCCTCACGTCCGGACGTTGCGTAAGGTCCTGGAAGGAGCCCAGCAGACGCCGACGTCACAGGAGCGCGATGGAAGGTCCTCCACCCTGACGATCCACTGCGGAGCCGCGGCCTACGGAAGAGGATCATCGCAAGGTAGGCCACGGTCCACTAGGGGGGAGGAAGATGTCGGATACGGAGGAGAGCTTCACTGCCTCAACCCCCGCCAGCGCCACCGCTGCTGCAGTCATGCCTTTCACCATGCCCTATATCCCGGGAGCGGCCTGGCTACCCCAGTACTCAGGGGAGTCACATACCCTGCATGACTTTAGAGAAAAGCTGGATAGCCTCTTCCAGGTGTATCCCCTCACAGAAGAGCAAAAAGTGAGCATCCTGGTGGCCCAATTAACCGGGGCAGCCCAAAGGGAGGTAAAGTCCTGGCCACCTGGGGGAAGGACTGTTGCAGGGATACTAACCCGGCTGAGGGACACCTTTGATACCCGCACCTCAGCCGAGATCAAGCTTGGATTCTACGGGTGCAAGCAGCGAGCACACGAGAGTATAAGGGACTATGCCCTGAACCTACAAGAGGCCCTGAGAGCCATTAAGCAGACCGACCCTGACGGCGTGGGAGACGAGGACAGGCTGTTGACTGAACAATTTATAGAGGGTTTATATTGCAATGCCCACCGAACCCAGTTGCGGGCAATGGCCTTACAGGACCCTCATCTGGGATTTGCACAGTTCAAGGACAGAGCCATCCGGGTGCTCCGAGAACCGGCACCAGGTGGCGTTGTGACCCACAGACGCCCCACTACCACTTACCACCAGGAGGCGGCACCCTTGTCGGCAGGGCCTGTGGGAGCTGATGCGCAGGCTTTGAACAATGACCCGGCTCCAGACCTGCACCATCAGGTCCAAGAGCTAGCTAAAAGCGTTGCCGCGCTAACCCGAACTGTGCAGTCTTTACAGGTTTCCACTCCAGGGAAGATCCAGCTGGCATCCGGACCGGAGGACATCCCGTGGCGTCGACCAAGGAGGACCCCACCGGCCAGAGGAAGACCCAGCGACCGATACAACGAGGACGGACAACCCATCTGCCGCCGCTGCAATCAACCCGGACATATGGCAAGGTACTGTCCTTTAAACTGGCACAACCTGGGGTAGAGGGCCAAACCCCAGGAAAAAGATCATCAGGCCCATCGAACTGGCGCGACAAATATGTGGGAGGACGTCCAGTCTTGCCCGTGGTACTGGATGGCATCCCCATGAGTGCCCTACTGGACACCGGGTCACAGGTTACCACTATCCCGTACGTGCTCTTCAAGCAGTACTGGAATGACTCGGATATCACCCGCTATCCTGCCGACTACGCCAAAAGTTGACGCACCCCTGGGCCTTCGTCGCGCGGCATCGCGCGCACGGGAGCTTACCCGGAGCCGGATCTGTTGAGGGTTGTAGTCTCGTGGCGGTGACCCGGTCCGTGCCCAGGGAGTCAAACTGAGCGGCGATGTATTAGCGGTAGATGTTGGACGACTACGCCACCCGTTGAATGCAGCGAAGGAGCTGCCGCTGCAGGGCAGACCGCTGAGGCCGGTGGTAGGATTGTGCAGCGTGATAGTATCACCCCCAACGGGAGGGGTATGGCCTCAGGGCAGCCGACGTGGATGATGGGGGTAGCAGGAATCACTCAGAGACGATGCGGTGTAATTCAGGGTCTTTACTGGTGATAAAGATAGACCCTCCCGGAGTACTGGCTAGCGATCGGGGCCTGGTCAGTCCTTGAGCAGATGGGATCTCCCCTGGCCAGGCGGAGTTGTAGGCCTCCCAAACTGACTGTACTCTTCTGGCTACCTTGCTAGAGGCGGGTATAAGTAGCCCACGTCCCTGAGTGTACCGTGTGGTGCTCACCCGTATGGCCGGTGACTCGGGGCCTTCTAGTGGCGTCCGCTCCACGACGGCGGTGCTGGTCCCACGCGTGTGACCGTGCCTTCGGGTTTCTTGGCCAGAGGACCTGAAATCCCCTGCCGGGCGGTTTCTGCTGCTGGGTAAAGATTAGTCCCCACAGCCTCGGACTCCGGGTCCGGTGATAGCTTCTCAGTCAGGGCGAGCTCTGCAGCTGCTAGCCCCTGACTCCTTATAGCACTGCTCCCACAGAGCTCCTGATGTTCTTTTCCTAGATCTGCTTCTCTTCTCTGTCTCTACTTCTTCTCTACTCTCTAACCCTGCCTCAGCCCTAGGTTTATATAGGGGAAGTTCTTCCCCTCCCAGGACTGGGCAGGAGGTGTGGCATGCACAGGATCCCTGACCAAGAGACCTCCCACCTGCTCTCAGACATAACATTGCTGTTACTGTGGAAACCAGACCCCTGGGGTGCCACATATGCGGTCGAGACTCACGGCTACTAAGAGTTGACCGTGTGGAAGACAGACCGGAGGTGGTGGTGCCCAGGTAACTGGAAGTATTATCTGCTATCCAATTAATAACCTGTTCACACTGATCAGTTCTCAATACAGGTGTTGTTCGGTGCTTCCCTAGTAATTCGGTCAAGAAGTGGGAGCGAGAAGATGTGGCTGTTGGTTGTGGCACATTTTCACCTTGGCCACAGCCCCGTCCTCTGCGCGAACCCTCACCAGAACGTCCACTTCCACGTCCCTTGTCACGCGCCTTGCCCATTGTAAATGAAGTAAAATAGCTTACACTTGCACTATCAATGGAAAAAGGGTAATAAAGAGTAGATTAGAACCGTGGAAGAGGAAAACCACAGTTATTGTTTACTGTGGTATACCACACTTTTTTAAATAGAGATATTTGCGGCTGAACAGTGAGCGACACACTCAAACTGCTTTTTTTTTAGATACCAAAGGCCAAAAACTGGATAGTACAGCGATTTGACCCGTGGAACTGCGAAACCACACTGGGATGTCGGGCCTACACAAGACTATTTTTAACAGATATATTTTTGTGTCACAACAGTCAGGAGACACTACTGTTTTTCTTTACGGAAAAAACTACCAAAAGCTGAATAATAGAGATTTTTTACCGTGGGATGGCAAAACCACAGTTATTGTTTACTGGGGTATACCACACTTTTTTAAATAGAGATATTTGCGGCTGAACAGTGAGCGACACACTCAAACTGCTTTTTTTTTAGATACCAAAGGCCCAAAACTGGATAGTACAGCGATTTGACCCGTGGAACTGCGAAACCACACTGGGATGTCGGGCCTACATAAGACTATTTTCAACAGATATATTTTTGTGTCACAACAGTCAGGAGACACTACTGTTTTTCTTTACGGAAAAAACTACCAAAAGCTGAATAATAGAGGATTTTTACCGTGAGATGGCAAAACCACAGTTATTGTTTACTGGGGTATACCACACTTTTTCAAATAGAGATATTTGCGGCTGAACAGTGAGCGACACACTCAAACTGCTTTTTTTTAAGATACCAAAGGCCCAAAACTGGATAGTACAGCGATTTGACCCGTGGAACTGCGAAACCACACTGGGATGTCGGGCCTACACAAGACTATTTTCAACAGATATATTTTTGTGTCACAACAGTCAGGAGACACTACTGTTTTTCTTTACGGAAAAAACTACCAAAAGCTGAATAATACAGATTTTTTACCGTGGGATGGCAAAACCACAGTTATTGTTTACTGGGGTATACCACACTTTTTTAAATAGAGATATTTGCGGCTGAACAGTGAGCGACACACTCAAACTGCTTTTTTTTAGATACCAAAGGCCCAAAACTGGATAGTACAGTGATTTGACCTGTGGAACTGCGAAACCACACAGGGATGTCGGGCCTACACAAGACTATTTTCAACAGATATATTTTTGCGTCACAACAGTCAGGAGACACTACTGTTTTTCTTTACGGAAAAAACTACCAAAAGCTGAATAATAGAGATTTTTTACCGTGGGATGGCAAAACCACAGTTATTGTTTACTGGGGTATAGCACACTTTTTTAAATAGAGATATTTGCGGCTGAACAGTGAGCGACACACTCAAACCGCTTTATTTTAGATACCAAAGGCCCAAAACTGGATAGTACAGCGATTTGACCCGTGGAACTGCGAAACCACACTGGGATGTCGGGCCTACACAAGACTATTTTCAACAGATATATTTTTGTGTCACAACAGTCAGGAGACACTACTGTTTTTCTTTACGGAAAAAACTACCAAAAGCTGAATAATAGAGATTTTTTACCGTGGGATGGCAAAACCACAGTTATTGTTTACTGGGGTATAGCACACTTTTTTAAATAGAGATATTTGCGGCTGAACAGTGAGCGACACACTCAAACCGCTTTTTTTTTAGATACCAAAGGCCCAAAACTGGATAGTACAGCGATTTGACCCGTGGAACTGCGAAACCACACTGGGATGTCGGGCCTACACAAGACTATTTTCAACAGATATATTTTTGTGTCACAACAGTCAGGAGACACTACTGTTTTTCTTTACGGAAAAAACTACCAAAAGCTGAATAATAGAGATTTTTTACCGTGGGATGGCAAAACCACAGTTATTGTTTACTGGGGTATACCACACTTTTTTAAATAGAGATATTTGCGGCTGAACAGTGAGCGACACACCCAAACTGTTTTTTTTTTTAGATACAATTGGCCCAAAATGGATAATACAGAGGTTTGAACCGTGGAAGTGCAAAACAACACTTCTGTTTCTCTAGCCTACACCAGACTATTTTCAACAGTTATATTTGTGTCTGAAAAATCACACTTTTTTTGGGGGGGGGGGGGACACACCAAAAGGTTAATAAGACGGGTATTTGTACAGTGTGAAGGAGGGAAAAAAAAGGAGGATTTAGATGAAAAAAAAAGGATTTTTCCTGGCCCCCGACACCTGGTGCTAAGTCCAGCAATTTCAGCAACAGGAGCACACAGGACTGTAATGCAGCGTTTGCTGGTATAACCACTGCATCTCCTATACAGCCTGCCTGATATCTGGGATGGATATTAGTCCTGAGAAGGACTGTTTGTTTGATCTGGCAGCCTTTACAGACCCTACACTAGCTATTTCGCAGTTTATATCTCTCCCTAAATCAGCAGTGCTGTCCCTACACTGTCTAATCCGGAGCGACTGTGTCCAAGATGGCGGCGCCCGGTTTTAAATACTTGAGGTGACGCTGTGTGGCCAGCCAATCACTGTAATGCCCACAACCAACATGGCTGCAGCATTACAGTGACTGGCTGGCAATCCCTGCATGTTCATTGGCTCTGTAAAGAGCGCCAAACATGCAGGGCGGAGACCCGAGCTCCCGCCCGAGTAACCCGGAAATGCTCAGTGCTCGCCGAACATCCCGAGTAGCGTAATGCTCGGGCGAGTACCGAGCAGTGTCGAGCATGCTCGCTCAACACTACTGTTCATGTCTTTGTCAGTGGGCAAACTTACAAAAATAGCAAGGGATCAAATACTTATTTCCCCCACTGTAGTTCTTCTGATTCGCTGTGTTGCTTACCCCATGTGCATGACTTTGCAGTACCTTAGGTGTCTATAGTTACAACTACTCATATAGTGACTGACAATTAGTTAGTTGGTTGTAACCATGGATCAGGAATCAGAAAAACTATACTACATTTCTAATTGGAGGTATGTGCTAAAATTTCTATTACACCTACTACATATTGGGATATGATCTTGGGTATGGGAATACCCCTTTAAACCACTGCACATTCTTCTTTTTGCATACATAGCTTTCTTTTCCTTTTGTTATGACCACCAATAGCACACATGTCAGGGCATAATACCCCACTGGGCCTCTCCTGACAGTATGAGTGCCACTTCAGCTCTTTGGCAGAAAAGCTATCTTCTTTAGGGTAGGTGCACACGAGTGTATTATCGGTCCTTGTGCGATCTGAGAAAACATCGGATCACACTTGGACCAATGTTATTCTATGGTCTTGCTCATATCCAATTTTTTCCTTGGACAGAGTCTGCCTTAGGAGAAAATTGCTGCATGTCTGAGTTTGAACCGATTTTAGGATCGCACTCGGCCATGCAAGTCAATTAGTCAGTCAAAATCATCAGACTTCACTCAGATGACATTTGAGTGCAGTCTGATTTCCGTGCACTGACACAAGGGAGAAGATTTTTTGTTCTCCATCTTCTCCTCACATTTTGCTCCAATTATATCATCTGAGAGAACCAGAGCACGCTGTGATCACACTGTGCTCACACTCGGATCAAACTCTGATCAGTGTCATTTGCATAATTTGCCCGATTCTCTCGGAAGAGAGAATCTATGGTCATCTGCAAAAGCCCTTATAGTAAGACTTTCAAGGATTTTTCCATAAACAATATTTATCACTTATCCACTAGATATATGATACATGCATGACGCTGGGGTCACCAATCTCGAGAGCAGGAGTCTCAATGACCAGGGGTGGTCGCACATGCTCACTACTGCTTCATTCACAAATGGGACTTTGTGAAACCCACTCTCATGATATGTGATAGATAATAAATGTAGTTTATGGCTCAGCTTTTTAACTCCACCGACTTTACTATAGCACTCTGTCAGCACCACTAACTAATGTGCAAGAGTCCAGTTTTTAAAGTAGCAGTATATAAACAAAATAATTCCCGTTAATCAGACATGGGATTTAATAAGCATACAGCAGGAAAAATAAGAATTGAACATGTCACCAATTTTCTAAGGAAATATATTTCTAACGGTGTTATTGACATGAAATTCTGACCAGACGTCGGTAACAACCCATCCAATCCACACAAGCAAAGAAATCAAACCATAGATGTCCGTAAATTAAGTTATGTGTAATAATGAGAAATAACACAGGGAAAACTATTGAACACATGAAGAAAGAGAGGTGCAAAAAGCCACGGAAAGTCATGACACCAGTGGAAATCTATCAGTAATTAGAACGAAATCCTGCTACTTAGTGAAAAATAATATCAGCTGGTTCAACTGATGGCCTAAAAAGGAGTCTCTTCATCGAGGTGCCACACAAGAACATCTGATGATGGGTAAAACATGTGAGCTGTCTCAAGACCTTTGCAACCTTGTTGTTACAAAACATACTGATGGCATTGGTTACAGAAGAATTTCTAAACTACTGAAGGTTCCAGTGAGCACTGATGGAGGAGCCATAATCCAGATGTGGAAAGAACATAAGGAGTGAAAAGAATTATCAGAACTGTCCATGACCCAAGGACCACCTGTGGAGAGCTACAGAAAGACCTGGAATCAGCAGGTACAATTGTTTCAAAGAAAACTGTAAGTAATGCACTCAACCTCCATGCCCTGTATGCACACTCACCACACAAGACTCCATTGCTGAACAAAAAGCATGTTCAGGCGTGTTTAAAGTTTGCTCAACAACATATAGACAAGCCTGTGAAATACTGTGAGAATATAATCTGGTCAGCTGAGGCCAAAATTGATCTCTTTGGATGCCATAATACACACTATGTTTGGAAGCCAAAAGCACTGTGTAGCGTCGGCGTCCCTGCCTCCTGCTAGGGAGGGACGCTGTTCCCCTCACCTCTCCGCTCCGTGCCCGGCGTCTTCCTCCCGCTCTGCTGGCAGCGCGTGCTGCTTCCCGGCCACGGTGCTTAGGGCGCGCGCGCGCTCCCCCTCTCTTAAAGGGGCCGCGCGCGCCGTCCTAAGGAGTCCACGGCCAATGGCCGGAGGACTTCACCATATATAAGGCACCTCCTCCAAAATGGAGGTGCCCGAGCAATGTTGTTGCAAAGCCTTCACTCTGCTTCAGCCCTCAGGTCCCGTTACCAGTTACCTGCCAGTCACCTGCCAGATTCCTGCTTGATACCTGCCGATATCCGTTTACCTGCTTGCAAGCCTGTGGTCCGAAGGTCTACCTTCCGACACCTGTCAGTCTGTCTATGGACCAGCCTGCCTGCTCACCTGTGAGCGCTCACCTGCTACCTGTCTGCTAGCCTACCTGGAGGCTCCGCCGTCACTTGCCGTGACCACCTGCCTGTCCAGAGACTCTTGCCTGCTCACCTGGGAGCGCTCACCTGCTACCTGTCTGCTAGCCTACCTGGAGGCTTCGCCGTCACTTGCCGTGACCACCTGCCTGTCCAGAGACTCTTGCCTGCTCACCTGGGAGCGCTCACCTGCTACCTGTCTGCTAGCCTACCTGGAGGCTCCGCCGTCACTTGCCGTGACCACCTGCCTGTCCAGAGACTCTTGCCTGCTCACCTGGGAGCGCTCACCTGCTACCTGTCTGCTAGCCTACCTGGAGGCTCTGCCGTCACTTGCCGTGACCACCTGCCCGTCCAGAGACTCTCGCCCGCTCACCTGGGAGTGCTCACCAGCCACCTGCCTGCTGTCCTTCTACCTAGAGACTGTCCCTGTCACTTGCCGTGAGTACCCATCCTTCTACTCAGAGACTGTCCCTGTCACTTGCCGTGACTACCTGCCCTTCTACCCAGAGACTGTCCCTGTCACTTGCCGTGACTACCTGCCCTTCTACCCAGAGACTGTCCCTGTCACTTGCCGTGACTACCTGCCCATCTTCCCTGGGAGCCACCCGCTTCCTTACAAGGACCGCCCCCTTGTATAGTTGCTCAGAGGTTCCGCCTCCCAGACCCGTTACAGTTTGCTCGGGCCATGGAACCCGGTGGCACCCAAGCTCCCTCACTCTCGGACCTATGTCATGAACTGTCCCGTCAGAGGTCCCAACAGGAGTCCATCCTGAGTCACCTGCGGAGTGTCAACTCTTGCCTGGACACTCTGACTGCTTCACCAGCAACCACCGCCAGTGTCATGACTCGCAACCCGGCAGCGCCGCTGCCCACCAATACCATGGTATCCTGCCCCGGACCCCGGCTTTCTGCACCTCCTCGCTTCGGAGGTGACTCCGCTCAAGCTCGGGGCTTCATAAACCAGTGCACCCTGCACTTTGAACTCTTGTCCCACCAGTTTATCTCCGACCGGTCCAAAGTAGCCTTTATCATGTCCCACCTCACGGGGGAGGCTCTGGCTTGGCTAAATCCTCTATGGGAGAGAGGAGACCCTTTGGTGTCCGACCTGCCAGCCTTTCTCACGGCTTTCCGGAAAGTCTTCGACGAACCTGGACGGAAGACCTCATCCGCATCGTCTCTGCTATGCCTCCATCAAGGGAATCTCACCGTGGGCCAATATGCCATACGGTTCCGTACCCTTGCTTCGGAGCTGGCCTGGGATAACGACGCCCTGGTGTCTGTCTTCTGGGAGGGTCTGTCCGGCCGTATTAAAGATGAACTCGCCGGTCGGGACATTCCTACCACTCTCGACGACTTAATAACACTTGCCACCCGGATTGACATCCGGTTCCAGGAGCGCGCCAAAGAGGTCACCCGTGAGAGGAGGTTTCCACGTCTAGCCCCTACCTTCCAGAAACCCGTCACTCCCTCCGTTACTCCCCAGGCACACTCACCTGAGCCTATGCAGGTCGACCAGACCAAGATGGTCAAAACCCGTCAAGACTTACGCCGTGCCGAGGGGAGCTGCTTCTACTGTGGCAGTAAGGAGCACCGGATCCGTTCCTGCCGAGAGAGGTCGGGAAACGCCTGTGTCTAGGATCGCTCAGAGAGGTCGCCCTAGACAAAAGTAAACCCTCTCCATCCCTGATGCTGTCAGTCTCTATCATCTGCGGAGAGAACCGCTATTTCGAACTGGCTCAACTTGACTCAGGAGCTGCTGGAAATCTCATCTCTCAATCCCTGGTAGAGAAATACCGCATTCCCACCAAACCTCTAGCTGTACCCTTATCTGTCGCCGCCGTGGATGGGGGCCTCTTATCACATCCCATCCAGCTCATCACCGAATCTCTAACTCTACAGGTGGGAATGCTGCATTCTGAGAGCATTTCCTTTCATGTTCTGCCTGGACTCTCTCACGCACTCTTGCTAGGTCTACCTTGGCTCCAGAAACATGCACCCGTGCTTGACTGACAGACCGGAGAAGTCCTTCGCTGGGGACAGGACTGCCATAAGACTTGTCTAGTTCCCGTTCATCCTGCTCGTCCTTCTCCTACCCCAGTCAATCTACCCAGTCTACCGGTTCCCTATTGGTCTTATGCGGATGTCTTCAATAAAAAAGAAGCAGAGACATTACCCCCTCATAGACCATACGACTGCCCAATCGATCTGATACCCGGCTCTACTCCTCCCCGTGGGCGTATCTACCCTTTGTCCGCTGCAGAGACCCGGTCCATGTCAGAATATATTGAGGAGAATTTGGCCCGGGGATTTATCCGGAAATCTACCTCCCCGGCGGGAGCAGGCTTCTTCTTCGTCAAAAAGAAGGACGGCTCACTCCGTCCATGTATAGATTATAGAGGCCTTAACCAGATTACAGTGAAAAATAAATACCACCTCCCGCTCATTCCTGAATTATTTGACCGTCTGAGGGGGGCTAGAATCTTCACCAAACTGGATCTCCGTGGGGCGTATAACCTGGTCCGTATCCGTCAGGGGGATGAGTGGAAGATGGCATTCAACACCCGAGACGGCCACTATGAGTACCTTGTAATGCCCTTCGGTCTCTGTAACGCTCCTGCTGTCTTTCAAGAGTTGGTCAATGACATCTTCCGTGACCTTCTCTACTCCTGCGTGGTGGTGTACCTGGACGACATCTTGGTCTTCTCTCCGGATCTTCCTACTCACCGGAGGGATGTTCGTCAGGTCCTGCTCAGGCTCAAGCAGAACCACCTCTACGCTAAATATGAGAAGTGCATCTTTGAGCAGACCTCTCTTCCATTTCTGGGCTACATAATTTCTCAGACCGGCCTACAAATGGATCCTGAGAAACTGTCTGCCATCCAGAAGTGGCCCCGACCAGAGGGGTTGAAGGCTATTCAGCTGTTCCTGGGTTTCGCCAACTATTACCGCCTCTTCATACCGCACTTCTCTTCCCGGACTGCCCCTATCTCTGCGCTCACCCGTGAGGGCACTAATCCCAGAAGATGGCCACCCGAAGCTGAGGAGGCCTTTCTTTCCTTAAAACAGGCTTTCTCCTCCGCCCCGGTGCTGCATCGTCCGGACGGCAATAAACAATTCTTCCTAGAAGTTGACGCTTCCTCCTCCGGAGCCAGGGCGGTACTTACCCAAAAGCCATCTTTCGGAAGAATGGTAACTTGCGGTTTTTTCTCCAAGCTCTTCTCCTCTTCTGAGCACAATTATTCTATTGGAGACCGAGACTTGTTAGCCATTAAGCTGGCACTGGAGGAGTGGCGTTACCTGCTCGAGGGGGCTCTTCACCCGGTAATAATTTACACGGACCACAAGAACTTGGCTTACCTTCAGAGCGCCCAGAGACTTAACCCGCGCCAAGCCCGGTGGTCCTTGTTTTTTGCCCGCTTTGATTTTGTTCTTCATTTTCGTCCAGCAGACAAAAACATCAAAGCTGACGCCTTGTCCCGATCCTTCCTGGTATCTGATCTAGAGGAGGAACCTAAGCACATCATTGATCCCGCCAGAGTAATGCAAGTGGCCCCCGTGAATCTAAATCGTCTCCCTCCCGGTAAGACGTTCGTAACAGTACCTGATCGGAAGAAGGTCCTACACTGGGGTCACTCGTCTAAGCTAGCTGGCCACACCGGTCAGAAAAAGACCCTCCAGCTCATTACCCGGCATTACTGGTGGCCTACTCTGCACAAGGATGTAATAGACTTTGTTTCAGTCTGTGTGTCCTGCGCCCGCAACAAAGTTCCGAGACACCTGCCAGCCGGTCGCCTACTTCCTCTTCCAGTACCTGCTGCCCCGTGGCAGCATATAGCCATGGACTTTATAACGGATCTCCCTGTCTCTGCCGGTTGTACGGTCATTTGGGTGGTCGCTGATCGCTTTTCCAAGATGGCGCACTTCATTCCCCTGCCGGGCCTCCCGTCTGCACCCGAACTGGCTAAAGACTTTATCCGCCACATCTTCCGTCTCCATGGCCTCCCCCTCCACATCGTGTCAGATCGTGGGGTTCAGTTCACCTCACGCTTCTGGAGAGCCACATGTAAGTTGCTTGACGTCACTCTGGACTTCTCCTCCGCTTACCATCCACAGTCCACTGGTCAAGTGGAGCGGATCAATCAGAACCTGACCAGTTACCTCCGGCACTTCGTTAATGCCCACGATTCGGACTGGGTGGATCTCCCACCATGGGCCGAGTTCTCTTACAATAATCACGAGAGCGAATCTTCCTCCAAATCCCCGTTTTTTGTAGTCTTCGGTCAGCATCCTCGGATCCCGTTTCCCATCTCCACCTCGGTGGACAATCCGGCTGCGGAATCTCTCGTTAGCGAATTCTCCTCCATTTGGGAGAGTACCCGATCCGCACTCCTTCAGTCGTCCGAGCGGATGAAAAAACACGCTGACAAAAAACGCCTGGATCCTCCACAATTCCGTCCTGGAGATAAAGTCTGGCTCTCGTCCAAATATGTCCGGCTCAAGATTCCCTCCTACAAGTTAGGGCCTCAGTTCATCGGCCCACTGGAAGTTATCAAACAAATCAATCCGGTGGCCTATAAATTGAAACTCCCGGCCAACTTACGGATCCCTAACTCCTTCCATGTATCTCTCCTCAAACCCGTGGTACTTAACTCTTTTTCCAAGTCTACAGGTACGCACCTTGCTCCGGTTTCCGCTGAGAACATTTTGGCCACCAAAAGGGTAAGAGGAAAGACCTTTTTTCTGGTAGATTGGAAGGGGTTTGGTCCTGAGGAGAGAACGTGGGAGCCCCGGGAGAATATCCATGCCCCTCTCATCCTTGATAAATTTCTCTCTGGCCTTAAAAAGGAGGGGCCTAAAGGGGGGGGTACTGTAGCGTCGGCGTCCCTGCCTCCTGCTAGGCAGGGACGCTGTTCCCCTCACCTCTCCGCTCCGTGCCCGGCGTCTTCCTCCCGCTCTGCTGGCAGCGCGCGCTGCTTCCCGGCCACGGTGCTTAGGGCTCGCGCGCGCTCCCCCTCTCTTAAAGGGGCCGCGAGCGCCGTCCTAAGGAGTCCCCGGCCAATGGCCGGAGGACTTCACCATATATAAGGCACCTCCTCCAAAATGGAGGTGCCCGAGCAATGTTGTTGCAAAGCCTTCACTCTGCTTCAGCCCTCAGGTCCCGTTACCAGTTACCTGCCAGTCACCTGCCAGATTCCTGCTTGATACCTGCCGATATCCGTTTACCTGCTTGCAAGCCTGCGGTCCGACGGTCTGCCTTCCGACACCTGTCAGTCTGTCTATGGACCAGCCTGCCTGCTCACCTGTGAGCGCTCACCTGCTACCTGTCTGTTAGCCTACCTGGAGGCTCCGCCGTCACTTGCCGTGACCACCTGCCTGTCCAGAGACTCTTGCCTGCTCACCTGGGAGCGCTCACCTGCTACCTGTCTGCTAGCCTACCTGGAGGCTCTGCCGTCACTTGCCGTGACCACCTGCCCGTCCGGAGACTCTCGCCCGCTCACCTGGGAGTGCTCACCAGCCACCTGCCTGCTGTCCTTCTACCCAGAGACTGTCCCTGTCACTTGCCGTGAGTACCCGTCCTTCTACTCAGAGACTGTCCCTGTCACTTGCCGTGACTACCTGCCCTTCTACCCAGAGACTGTCCCTGTCACTTGCCGTGACTACCTGCCCTTCTACCCAGAGACTGTCCCTGTCACTTGCCGTGACTACCTGCCCGTCTTCCCTGGGAGCCACCCGCTTCCTTACAAGGACCGCCCCCTTGTATAGTTGCTCAGAAGTTCTGCCTCCGAGACCCGTTACACACTGCATATCACCCCAAAAACACCATACCAACAGTGAAGTTTGGAGTTGGGAACATCATGGTGTTGGGCTGTTTTCTAGTATACGACACTGACAAACTTCATATAATTTAATGAAGGATGAATGGACAAATGTACCGAGACATTCTTGATAAAAAATCTGCTGCTGTGGCACCCTGCTGCTACAGGTACCACAGAACCCAAAAGGGTGCATGGACAGACTTCCCCACGAGAGGCCCTCACTACATAACAGACACCTCCACCCTTCCACCTGATACCACTAGAGGGAGCCCTGTTAGGGATATATATACTGGAGGGTGGAGTTAGGTAGAGAGAGTGTGCTGACGCTTTAGATCAGTGAAGGAGCAGCACGGCTGCTGCTGTGTTGAGGGCCCCGAGTGTGGCCGAGGCAAGGAGAGAGGAGAGAGGAGTTAAGGGGGCAGAGGAACATCTGAAGCTCACACCAGGACATAAGCCGGACACCGGGTCCGCGCCTACTGGGTCCTCTACACACAGTAGGGACAACCGGCATACCAGGAGGATTCCAGATCCCTGGTCAACCTGAAACTACCATCATTTTTGCAGAAATAGGAACCACAAAGGCCCCAGCATCCAGGGATAGTGGTAGCCAAATAAAAGTTCTACCACAAGCAGACAGGTGAGAGAGTGAAACAGCATAGAAGCTAGGCCTAGTTCCAGGCTGACCAGAAGCTTTAGAGAAAGGATGAAACGGATCAGGAGGCCTTATACCTGCTCACTGGGGAGAGTCCAGAAGTTCACCCTTCCTATCTCGTACCCTGGACTATACCTGCCGTTACACCAGTAAAGGTACTGAAGCGAATCCCCTGTGTGCGTGTCCGTCATTCCCCCTTGACCCGACCGGGCCACCTCTCACCTGCATCCCTTTCATCAACCCTGTCCCAGGAGCCCGCTCCGCCTGTGGGGAGCAGAAACATCCCAGCTGCCATACCATCACCCCCGGAGGTCTGCAGCAGCGCTGGTACCCATTACCAGAAACCACAGGTGGCGTCACGAGACAAAACTGTTAACAAAACCCTTTTTAAAGAGTGACCCCAGGGTACAGGCCCTGGAGCCGACTGCCGTGACATCCCAAGAAGGTAAAGGCCCGGGTACCGAGTCCCCCATATTCCCCCTGGGCAAGTCATCTCTTCCTGGCGTCACAAACAGGATTTTGTGTCCGTTGCCACCGGGTACTGTGTGACGTATTTGAACTGTATTTGAACTGTGGTGAACATCGCCGCCATTACCGCGCCGCCGCGCGGTAAGAAGAGGGGCGTAACCGCAGGAACCAGGGAGGCGTGACCGTGGGTAGCGTGCGAAGCTCAAGCCCTGCCTCGCACTCTGACGCAGCACCAGGAAGCATCAGGTCCTGGAAGGAGACTGCCGTCTGTGGAGCTGCGGCCTACCTGATAAAAGCAAAGAAGGTAGGCTACGGACTACTAGGGGGGCGCAACCATGGCCAGCAAGACGCCGGAGCACCAGTTAACGCTCTCGATGCTCAACTCGCGCCCGGCGCTGCTCAGGCCGGAGCGGCCGCCCCACCAGCAGGGGTCGTGACTCCAGTGATACCCATGGCCCTGCCGTACGTCCCCGGAGCAAAATGGCTTCCCCAGTATGACGGCAAACCAGACACCCTGTCTGGGTTCAAAAGGAAAATATGTGGTGTATTGGGCATGTACTCAATGACTGGTAAACAGAGAGCCGCTGTTGTGCTGGGACAATTGACTGGTGCCGCAGAGCGGGAAGTTGAAACCTCGCCAGCCGCAGACCAGGAATCAGTATCTATTATATTTAAGAGACTGCAAACTGCCTTTGAAAACCGCACTGAGACAAATCTTCGGATGAGGTTCTACCACTGTACCCAGAAACCTGAGGACAGTATCCGGGACTATGCCTGGCGTTTACAAGAGGCCCTGCGGGCCCTGAAACAGGTTAGTCCAGCCAGCATACATGAGGAAGACAAAATGCTGAGAGAACAATTCATCCGGGGGTTATGTCCCAGGAGGAGAGCAGGGCTGTACGGTGGTGGGCCTTAGATCATCCAAATGCCACCTTTGACGCACTGAAGGACATGGATATTAAAGGCCTTCAGCCCCTGGAAACATCAGATACTGCTATCCAGCGTTACCAGGGTGGGGCCACCCAAATGCCCACAGCACTCACTGCCCCTTCGTTAGCGGCTGAAGCAAAAGTGCAAGCAGCGCCCTCTAGCGAGCTGGACAGCCTGTGCTCTGAAGTGCGTCAACTAAGTAAAACCCTGGCCACTGTCCTGAGGGTCCTGCAGCTACAGACGGAGCCCGAGCCGGTAGGAAGGATCCTACTCGCCGACAGCCCTGAGGATGTCCCCTGGATGAGGAGAAGAAGGAGGACAACGCCACCCCGTGGGAGGCCCAACGACCGACGTTGCCCTCCAGGAGAACTCACACCACACGGATCTGTCCTTTAAACGGGCAAACCCAGGGGCCAAGGGCCGACACCCAGGAGTAGATCAACCAGGCCCATCGAGCTGGTACGACCGGTTTGTAGGAGGAAGACCTTTCCTGTCTATTGTGCTGGACGGCATAGCAACACCTGCACTACTGGACACCGGGTCACAGGTAACCATCATACCTGATGTCCTTTACAAAAGGTTCTGGTCCATAGATGAACTCCACCTGCCAGCCCCAAACCTCTCTGTGTATGCCTCCAATGGCCTTCCTCTTAACCTAGTCGGGGTTAAGGATGTGACAGTGAAGGTGGGGAGGGTGGAACTAAAGGACAAAGGACTGATTGTAATAGAGTCTAACCTTGGTGATACAAACCCATATATGATACTTGGCACAATTGTTGTTGGTAACTGTTTGGGAGAAGTGTTGTTTTTACTCCAACAGATTGCTAACACTGCCAAACCAGGGCAGAGGAAGGTGTTCCAGAGAGAGATTCGAGCCCTCCTGTACCAGCATCAGGTAAAGCTAACAGGTGGTGAGATTGGTAATGTACGGGTGACAGACCCGATACCCATTGTGATTCCCCCAATGAGTGAAATGCTGATTTGGTGTAAGGCAGCAATAGGTCTCAAGGGACAGAACTACCAGGCGGTAGTAGAGCCCGTAAGCTCAGAGCACAGACCTACACTCCTAACTGCTAGAGGGGTAGTTGATGTGCGCAATGGGAGAGTACCTGTACGCCTCCTAAATTGTGGGGAGGAGGAAGTCAAATTGCCAAGATACGCCACTGTTGCCAGACTGTATACTGTGAATAATAATGCCATACACACCGTGGAATCCTTGACCCCACCAGATACGGTGGAAGACAATGACTCCGAAACCCAGCTGGAGGAATGGTGCCAACAGCTCCATGTTGGAACTGACGCCACTCCTGTCCATCAAAAACACGGTGTTTACAGAGTGGTTCAGGAATACGAACAGGTGTTTAGTAAACACCCGCTTGATTTTGGAAGGGTCAAAGGGGTACAACACCACATACCCACAGATAACCATCCACCCATTAAGGAGCGTTACAGACCCATACCACCAGCACACTACCAAAAAGCAAAAGAAATGCTGCATGACATGAAAAAGGCAGGGGTAGTAAGGGATAGCTGTAGCCCGTGGGCAGCTCCCCTGGTCCTGGTCAGAAAGAAGGACGGTAGCATGAGGATGTGTGTAGATTATAGACAAATTAATCGAATAACACATAAAGATGCATACTCTTTGCCCCGTATAGAGGAATCCCTGGCTGCACTAAAATCTGCAAATTATTTCTCTACATTGGATCTCACTAGCGGGTACTGGCAAGTCTCTGTTGCTGAGGAATACCGGGAGAAGACAGTCTTCACCACCCCGATGGGATTATGCGAATTCAACAGCATGCCGTTTGGACTCTGCAATGCACCCGGAACGTTCCAGAGGTTGATGGAGTGTTGCTTGAGACACCGGAACTTTGAGACAGTGCTGCTATACCTGGATGACGTTATCGTGTACTCGAGGACGTATGAAGACCATCTAAAGCACCTGGTGGAGGTATTTGAGGCATTGTCCCGGTATGGGATGAAACTAAAACCTTCCAAGTGCCACCTGCTCAAACGGAAGATTCAGTACCTGGGACATGTAGTCAGCTCAGAGGGGGTAGCACCAGACCCGGAGAAGGTCACTGCCATCCAGAAGTGGCCTGAACCAAGGAACGTCAAAGAAGTACGTCAATTTCTGGGACTGGTCGGGTACTACAGGAGGTTCATTAAGGACTTCACCAAAAAGGCAGCACCTTTACAAGATCTCCTAGTAGGACAGTCCAAAAGAGGTAAAAATCCCCCATTCCAGTGGGGAAAAGAACAGACTGAGTCCTTTGCATTGATGAAGGAAGCCCAAACCGGTGAGGAGATCCTGGCTTACCCTGACTACAGCCAACCTTTCCTGTTATACACAGATGCCAGCAATGAGGGACTGGGAGCTGTGTTGTCCCAGAAGCAAAACGGCAGAGAAAAGGTAATTGCCTATGCCAGTAGGAAGCTTCGCCCTACTGAGAGGAACCCAGAGAATTACAGTTCCTTCAAGCTGGAGTTCCTGGCCTTGGTCTGGGCTATCACTAAAAGATTCAAACATTACCTAGCCTCAACTAAATTTACAGCCTTTACCGACAATAACCCCTTCACACACCTGGAGACAGCCAGGTTGGGAGCCATGGATCAGCGTTGGGTGGCCAGATTGTCGAATTACCAGTTCACAATCAAGTACCAGGCATGTCACAAGAACACCAATGCTGATGCCCTGTCAAGAATGCCCCACCAGTCGGACACTGAGGATGAAGTGGATGACCTAGAAGAAATTGAATTACCTGCTTTCCACAGAAATGGAGTGGTCCACGAGCAACACACCTCCAGAAGACGTCATGGTAAGACGCTAAACCGTTTACCTCATCAAAGCTGGAAGGAGACCAAGGACAGTGATCCGGTTGTCAGCCTCATCAAAGGACTGATAACCCAAGAAGGTTCTCACCTGGAGAAGGATGCTCCTCCACAAGCCAAACACCTGTGGAATGAGAGAAGCCGGCTGTTCATCTACAGAGAAAAGCTGTGCAGGTGGTATGTCAACCCTAGAACCCATGAGATGCTGTTGCAGATCGTAGTGCCCAGGACAGATATCCAGATGGTGCTAGAGGCCTACCATGACCAAGCAGGTCACTTTGGCTGGAAGAAGCTGGAAACCCTGCTGAAGGACCGGTTCTATTGGGTTGGAATGCAGAGTTCCATAGAAAGGTGGTGCCGGAATTGTGGGCCCAGTAGCCTCAGAAGGAAAGACTACGGAAGCCAGAAAGCACCCTTGCAGTCCATCAAAACAACCCAACCCCTGGATATTGACACTCTGGATCACGTCAAACTGTCACCCAGCAGATCAGGCTATTCCTATGCCCTGACCATGGTGGATCACTATTTCCGGTTACCGGTGGTGGCCCCTGTCAAGGATCTGACAGCAGAAACTGCAGCAAAAATGTTCCAAGGCTACTTCTGCAGACCCCATGGATACCTGGACAAGGTGCTAACAGATCAAGGCCCTGCCTTTGAAGCTGAGCTGTTTAAAGAATTCTGTCACCTGTATGGATGCAAGAAGATCCGGACTACACCGTATCATCCTCAAACCAATGGTATGTGTGAGAAAATGAATAACATCGTCATTGACCTGTTAATAACCCTACCTTTGGAGGAGAGGAACCAGTGGCCAGAAAAGCTACCTGACCTAGTGGACCTGTACAACCACATACCTGTGAGTTCTACTAATTGTACCCCAGCGTACCTCATGAGAGCAAGACCTGGAAAATTGCCCATGGACCTGGAACTCGGAGTGGTAGAACCTGCTGCAGATATGTCCACTGAAGACTGGGACACAAATCGGCAAGAGCAGTACAGGAAAGTACAGGCCTGTGTTGAAGACAGCCTAAACAAAGTCAGGGAAAGACAAGAAGGCCAGTATAACAAGCATGCACCAGCAGAACCCTTGGCACCCAGAGAAATAGTGCAAAAGCCGAAAAGAAGAGGTCACAAGCTCGATGACAAGTGGGAAAGAGTGCCCTACACCGTGTTAAATTCCAGATTTGACAACACCAAAACCTGCCTGATCAGCAAGGAAGGAGGTAGGACAACTACAACAGTCTCAAGAGACCACTTGATATTGTGCCCAGGTCTACTGAAGACACAGGAGGAAGAAGTACCTCTTACATTACTGGAAGAACCCAAGGAAGATGTGGTTCATACAGTCCTAGGAGACTTCCCTGCGAACTGGCCTCAACTCGATGGAGCAGTTATCATATCAGTGATACACTTCTGTCAGCCACCAGAAGAACTTCCACCACAAGAGGAACCTGTGAACACTCTAGCAGAACCTGCTCAGGAACAGGCAGAGTCCCCAGTAAAAGAAGGATCACCAGTTGAAGCAGAACCTGAGGGTCCAGTAAACAGTGCACTTGCCAGTCCTATAGAGATGTTGAGGCAGTTCTATAACTTACCCGCACGTAGACCTGATAGGTTAGCGGATAGTGCATGCACAGACACCAGCATCAGCCCAGTGCTACGTAGATCCACACGCAGCACACAAGGCCAAATCCCTGCCAGGTATAGGGAATAAAATACAAAATGCGTACAGTGTAAATAGTTACCCAGTTGGGTATTGTCTACTGTTATTTATTGTGTGAACTGAAAATTTTCTATGTGTTATTGTTATCATAATTGTTGTTGTTACCTGTTTAAAATGCTTCAGTCCAGGAGTACTGAGTTGTACTATGGGGGAATGTGGCACCCTGCTACTACAGGTACCACAGAACCCAAAAGGGTGCATGGACGGACTTCCCCACCAGAGGCCCTCACTACATAACAGACACCTCCACCCTTCCACCTGATACCACCAGAGGGAGCCCTGTTAGGGATATATATACTGGAGGGTGGAGTTAGGTAGAGAGAGTGTGCTGACGCTTTAGATCAGTGAAGGAGCAGCACGGCTGCTGCTGTGTTGAGGACCCCGAGTGTGGCCGAGGCAAGGAGAGAGGAGAGAGGAGTTAAGGGGGCAGAGGAGCATCTGAAGCTCACCCCAGGACACAAGCCGGACACCGGGTCCGCGCCCACAGGGTCCTCTACATCCAGTAGGGACAACCGGCATACCAGGAGGATTCCAGATCCCTGGTCAACCTGAAGCTACCATAATTTTTACAGAACTAGGAACCACGAAGGCCCCAGCGTCCAGCAATAGTGGGTAGCCAAAGAAAAGTTCTACCACAAGCAGACAGGTGAGAGAGTGAAACAGCATAGAAGCTAGGCCTTGTTCCAGGCTGGCCAGAAGCTTTAGAGAAAGGAAGAAATGGACCAGGAGGCCTTATACCCGATCACTGGGGAGAGTCCAGAAGTGCACCCTTCCTATCAAGTAACCTTGACCATACTTGCCATTACACCAGTAAAGGTACTGAAGCGAATCCCCTGTGTGCGTGTCCGTCATTCCTCCCTGACCCGACCGGGCCACCTCTCACCTGCATCCCTTTCATCAACCCTGTCCCGGGGGCCCGCTCCGCCTGTGGGGAGCAGAAACATCCCAGCTGCCATCCCCTCACCCCCGGAGGTCTGCAGCAGCGCTGGTACCCATTACCAGAAACCACAGGTGGCGTCACGAGACAAAACTGTTAACAAAACCCCTTTTAAAGAGTGACCCCAGGGTACTGGCCCGGGAGCTGTCTGCCGTGACATCCCAAGAAGGTAAAGGCCCGGGTACCGAGTCCCCCATATTTCCCCTGGGCGAGTCACTGCCATCTACCAGGATGATGAAGATGAGACGAGGGAGAACATTTAAGCAAGACAATGATTCCAAACACATAGTCAAGGAAACCCTCAATTGGTTTCAGAAAAAGAAAATAAAGCTGCTAGAATGGCCCAGCCGATCACCTGACCTAAATCCAATAGAAAATTTATGGAAGGAACTAAAGCTCAGGGTTCATAGAAGGAGCCCACGGAAGCTCCAGAATGTAAAGAGTTTTTGTGTGGAAGAATGGGCCAAAATCACACCTGAGCAATGCCTGCGACTAGTTTCTCTATACAGGAGGCATCTTGAAGCTGTCATCACCAACAAAGGCTTTTGTACAAAGTATTAAATACATTTCAGTAAGCGTGTTCAATACTTTCTCCTGTGTCATTTTTCATTATTTTACATAACTTAATTTATGGACATGTATGGTTTAATTTTTTTGCCTGTGTGGATTGGAAGGGTTATTACTGACATTTGGTGAGAATTTCATGTCAATAGCACCTTTAAAAATATATTTACTAAGAAAAATGGTGACGTGTGCAATTCTTATTTCAGACGCTGTATATTCTCATTCTGTTATGGCATAGTTATGTGAATAGCATGAAAACTATAGTTTTGCATTATATTTTGGATGATGCAAGCAGAATAAAGTTCCAAATATTGTGTGGGCTGAGATAAGCCACAGGCAAAATATCTTATGTTCTCCCCACATCTCTAAAGATCCATGACTATCATCATGGAATGGAACATACATAGCGAAGAGATGCAGACTTTTCTTCCTGCAAACTGTGCCTTCATTAGGAAATAATCGACCCAGTCAAAAGACAGCCCAAGGCTGTGATAGTAATGCCTGAACTCAGTGTGGATGTGGAAACCTGCTAGACAAGAAGTGAATCAAGCTCAGATTTGTACTTAGAAGGCTTCAATATCCGAATAAACATGTTCTATGCTTAGTTAAGTGCAAATAGCCCATGTAAATAATGCACTAATTACAAAGTACTATGTCCCATCTGTCTCTATTTTACCTTAACTTCAAGCCTAAAAGTCAATGAACAATATGTCTCATGTGTCAAACACTATATTTTCTAAGAACCCTGTGCCACATTAGCCAACACATAATGTCTTAGTAAGTTGATAGGACTTCAAACTGATGCCAAGTGCCACTCATTTACAGTTACACATTGACGAAAAGTTGGCTGAACCCTCTGTTTTCTGCAAAATTGGCCGATCAATTTATATGAGAGACCCTGAGATCATGTCGGTGAAGAGAAAGATCGGACATGTTGGATTTCAATTTTGTTCTTCCAGAAGATACGCTGTCAACAGAGATATCTGGTAATGACCTATTTCTCTGTACATGTACTCTTGGTCAAACTGAGTGTGCATTTATGCAGGGAGCCTTTTGATCAAACTAGCTGACAACCATAAAAGCTCTATGGGCAACTCAAGAGTAAAGCCCCCTATACACAGATTTACGGCTGACCATCTCATGTGTATGGCACAGAGAAGAATTGGACAGTTGGTACTTCAGTGGCCAACCATTTTGTTGAATGCTCAGTTGAGCTGGAATTTGGGAGAAATTGACTTAAGGTAAGTTCATCAAGATGGCTCGCTCCTTTTTAATGTAACAGTCACAAAGGGGTAAATAGACCATTTAAGATGGCTATTGAAATGGAACTCTGTCAGTAGTCACCTGGCAGCTCTAAAATGGCTACCATAAACAGGCTTGGCGCAAGCTACTGTGTTTCCCAGAGCCCTGGGGTGGCCATAGCCTTCACCCTTTAACCCTTCTACAGGGATCTGAACTTATACAGGGGCGTCTTGACAATTACCACAGAGTCAGCTGCTGTTCGGTGGCACAAATGTTAAAAGGCTCGGATGCCGCACACAGCACGCAGAGAGTATGGCAGAGGTTTCATTCAAGATTTGGTTTCTCCACGCAGGGAGAGTAAATTTAAGTAGCACAACAATAAAACAGTAAAATCGGACAATATACGATTGTGGTTTAACTATAACAGGGAAAGGATGAACAATACGGCGCAGTCCCAAAAGTTCAGGCTGAATAAGAGAAGGTAGATTATTGGAGGCTTACACTTATCTGTCCTTTAGCGATAACTACCTCCGTCTTCAGACAAACGGGTGTCCGTCTTCTGGCGGCAGTGGGCGGTCTCGGGTCTCACCCACTGGGCCCCCAGTCCTTTTGACCACACGACAGCGGTCACGACTCCTTTAAGAGCCGTAGCAAGCTCCTCCGGCGTACAACAAACTGCGTTAGGATCACTAATCCCGGGTGCGTCCTCATCCGTAGGTCACCGTCAGATGTCTGGAAAACTGTAGTGATGCAGGTAACTAAACGATCACTTTCTGTAGGCCCGGTACAGACCGCACGCCCCTTGTTTTGCGGCAAGCTGTGTCACTCGTTCGTCCGTCACCGCAGACAGGTCAGCGCGTCTCTATTTCACCGAGGACAGGGCAGCACGTCTCTCTCTCGTTGTCGGCAGGTCAGACTGTTTCTCCCCAACTGCCGGTCTGCTCTCCACAACCAACTGTCTCTTTCGCGCGAGCCCAGACACCTGACTACCTCTCTTCTGTCCCTCTCCTTTGTCCCCCAGCACTGTCCAGGAAGTCCCCCATGCACTCTTAATCCCGTCCCCTGGCAACACTGGGCAGGACCCTGGCAGTTCCGGCGCCGGAGCTCCGCACCTGTCCCTAGGCAAGTCTTCCTTCTTACACAAACTGGCAAGAAGGATAGTCAAATAGCCAGGTCAAAACCAAGAAGGCCGCAAAGGTACAAAATCGTCAGGCAGGAGAAAGGTCAAAAAACAAGTCAAGATCAAAACAGGAAAACACAAATAGTATTCAGGAGGAGAAAACACAGACCTAAACCAGGGAAGCACAAAGCTATACCTGGCATCTTCCAGCAGTAAGCTGTAAGCTTTAGTAGGGTGTGTTGCTTTCCTATTGGCTGAAGCATGGAGCTGATAACATCAGCTGGATAGCACACATGTTATGATCTGCAACAAGTACTAAGGAAAGAAAGGGGAAAGCTATCCCTACAGTAAGACTAAGCTGAATCCCTACGATGTAGCGGGCTGCCTGTTCCTTCTGAACAGACCCACCTTAGTACTCGGCTAGTCTGAACGAAGACCTATAGCATAAAGGGAAGGGGTCCCTAAAATAACTAAGGACTGGAACAAAAATGGGACACCTCCTGAACAGAGAAGGTAGTTGCAGAACACAAAGATAAACTGACAAAAAGGTACTAGAGGTCCCAGAAGGACCAAGCGAACTGACAGAGAAAGGCACAGAAGCACCTGGCTAGCAAAACAGTCAAACAACACTGAAGTCCAGCATAGCCAAAAGGGCAGATGGTCACGTGACCTCAAAACACAAGATGGAAAAAGCAAACAGGAGGGTTCTAACAGTACCCCTTCTTTTATGAGGATCCTCCCCAGGCCCAGGCCTATCCGGAAACCTCCTGTGGAAAGCTCTAACAAGCCTAGGAGCAGAGAAATCATCCGCCCTTATCCAGGAGTTATCTTCGGGACCGAAACCCTTCCAGGAGACGAGATACTGTAATCTCCCTCTATGCCATCTAGAATTCAAGATACGAGAAATTTCATATTCGCCGTCTTCCACCACAGGAGGAACTGTGACAGTGCCATCCCTATCAGATACATCAGCCTTTTTCAACAAGGAAACATGAAACACAGGATTAATCTTCCAGGAAGTAGGGACATCCAACCTAACCGCAGACGGGTTAACAAGCTGAAGCACTTTAAATGGACCCACAAACTTAGGACCCAGTTTTTTAGAGGGAATCCTCAACCGCAAGTTGAGGACAACCAAACCATGTCACCCACAGTAAACAAAACCTCCTTACATTTCCTGTCAAAATACTTCTTGGACTTCTTGTTAGCCTCTTGAAGGTTGCAATGTACAGTACAGACCAAAAGTTTGGACACACCTTCTCATTTAAAGATTTTTCTGTATTTTCATGACTATGAAAATTGTACATTCACATTGAAGGCATCAAAACTATGAATTAACACATGTGGAATTGTACACTTAGCAAAAAAGTGTGAACCAACTGAAAATATGTCTTATATTCTAGGTTCTTCAAAGTAGCCACCTTTTGCTTTGATGACTGCTTTGCACACTCTTGGCATTCTCTTGATGAGCTTCAAGAGGTAGTCACCGGAAATGGTTTTCACTTCACAGGTGTGCCCTGTCAGGTTTAATAAGTGGGATTTCTTGCCTTATAAATGGGGTTGGGACCATCAGTTGTGTTGTGCAGAAGTCTGGTGGATATACAGCTGATAGTCCTACTGAATAGACTGTTAGAATTTGTATTATGGCAAGAAAAAAGCAGCTAAGTAAAGAAAAACGAGTGGCCATCATTACTTTAAGAAATGAAGGTCAGTCAGTCTGAAAAATTGGGAAAACTTTGAAAGTGTCCCCAAGTGCAGTTGCAAAAACCATCAAGTGCTACAAAGACACTGGTTCACATGAGGACCGCCCCAGGAAAGGAAGACTAAGAGTCACCTCTGTTTCTGAGGATAAGTTTATCCGAGTCACCAGCCTCAGAAATCGCAGGTTAACAGCAGGTCAGATTAGAGACCAGGTCAATGCCACACAGAGTTCTAGCAGCAGACACATCTCTACAACAACTGTTAAGAGGAGACTTTGTGCAGCAGGGCTTCATGGTAAAATAGCTGCTAGGAAACCACTGCTAAGGACAGGCAACAAGCAGAAGAGACTTGTTTGGGCTAAAGAACACAAGGAATGGACATTAGACCAGTCGAAATCTGTGCTTTGGTCTGATGAGTCGAAATTTGAGATCTTTGGTTCCAACCACCATGTCTTTGTGCGACGCAGAAAAGGTGAATGGATGGACTCTACATGCCTGGTTCCCACCGTGAAGCATGGAGGAGGAGGTGTGATGGAGTGGGGGTGCTTTGCTGGTGACACTGTTGGGGATTTATTCAAAATTGAAGGCATACTGAACCAGCATGACTACCACAGCATCTTGCAGCGGCATGCTATTCCATCCGGTTTGCGTTTAGTTGGACCATTATTTATTTTTCTACAGGACAATGACCCCAAACACACCTCCAGGCTGTGTAAGGGCTATTTGACCAAGAAGAAGAGTGATGTGGTGCTACGCCAGATGACCTGGCCTCCACAGTTACAATACCTGAACCCAAACGAGATGGTTTGGGGTGAGCTGGACCGCAGAGTGAAAGCAAAAGGGCCAACAAGTGCTAAGCATTTCTGGGAACTCCTTCAAGATTGTTGGAAGACCATTTCCGGTGACTACCTCTTGAAGCTCATCAAGAGAATGCCAAGAGTGTGCAAAGCAGTCATCAAAGCAAAAGGTGGCTACTTTGAAGAACCTAGAATATAAGACATATTTTCAGTTGGTTCACACTTTTTTGTTAAGTATATAATTCCACATGTGTTAATTCATAGTTTTGATGCCTTCACTGTGAATGTACAATTTTCATGGTCATGAAAATACAGAAAAATCTTTAAAGGAGAAGGTGTGTCCAAGCTTTTGGTCTGTACTGTACATTAGTCCAAACTCTCTCCAAATCACCGGAAAAATTCTCCTCCTCCGGCACCGTCGACCCCAATTTGGAGAACGAACCAAAAGACGGATGTCTCTCAGTACAACAAAAAGAGGAAAATACCCAGCTGAGGAGGATGTATGATTGTTAAGAGCAAATTCTGCGAGAGGCAGAAACTCAGACCACCCCTCTTGATTGACAGCCACAAAACAACGCAAAAACTGTTCTACATCCTGGTTCTTTCTTTCAGTCTGTCCATTAGACTCAGGATGATACCCAGACGGTGGTTGTGGACCGTTTTTGTAAGATGTGTCATTTGGTTCCATTCATTAAGTTGCCCTGCGCCAAGACACTCGCTAAGGCGTTTGTTAAGGAGATTGTCAAGCTCCATGGCGTTCCCACGGATATTGTTTCTGATAGATGACCTCAGTTTATGGCTCGCTTTTGGCGTGCTTTTTGTGACAGGTTGGGAGTCCATTTGTCATTTTCGGCTGGTTATCATCCTGAGTCTAATGGAAAGACTGAAAGAAAGAACCAGGATGTTGAACAGTTTTTGCGTTGTTATGTGGCGGACAATCAAGAGGTGTGGTCTGAGTTTCTGCCTCTCGCAGAATTTGCTCTTAACAATCATACTTCCTCCTCTACTGGGTGTTCTCCTTTTTTTTGTTGTACTGGGAGACATCCATCTTTTGGTTCATTCTCCAAATTGGGGTCGGCGGTGCCGGAGGAGGAGAATTTTTCCGGTGATTTGGACAGAGTTTGGTCTAATGTACATTGTAACCTTCAAGAGGCTAACAAGAAGTCCAAGAAGTATTTTGACAGGAAACGTAAAGAGGTTTTGTTTACTGTGGGTCACATGGTTTGTTTGTCCTCGAAGAACCTGCGGTTGAGGATTCCCTCTAAAAAACTGGGTCCTAAGTTTGTGGGTCCATTTAAAGTGCTTCAGGTTGTTAACCCGTCTGCTGTTAGGTTGGATGTCCCTACTTCCTGGAAGATTAATCCTGTGTTTCATGTTTCCTTGTTGAAAAAGGATGACGTATCTGATAGGGACGCCACTGTCACAGTTCCTCCTGTGGTGAATATGAAATTTCTCGTATCTAGATGGCATAGAGGGAGATTACAGTATCTTGTCTCCTGGAAGGGTTTCGGTCCCGAAGACAACTCCTGGGTAAGGACGGATGATGTCTCTGCTCCTAGGCTTGTTAAAGCTTTCCACAGGAGGTTTCCGGATAGGTCTGGGCCTGGAGGATCCGGAGGATCCTCATAAAAGAGGGGATACTGTTAGAACCCTCCTGTTTGTTTTTCTATCTTGTGGTTTGAGGTCATGGGACCATCTGCCTTTATATTCCAGCTCCGCCCTTCTGGCTGTGCTGGACTTCAGTGTTCTACTGTCTCTCTAGCCTGGTGCTTCTGTGCCTTTCTTTGTCAAGTTCGCTTGGTCCTCTGGGACCTCTAGTACTTTTTGTCAGTTTGTCTTTTTGTGTTCTGCAACAACTTCTGTTTAGGAGGTGTCCCTTTTTTGTCCCAGTCCTTAGTTCTTTTAGGGACCCCTCCCTTAATTCTATAGGTCTTCGTTCAGACTAGCCGAGGACTAAGGCGGGTCTGTTCACTAGGAACAGGCAGCCCGCTACATCGTAGGGATTCAGCTTAGTCTTACTGTAGGGACAGCTTTCCTCTATCTTTCCTTAGTACTTGTTGCAGATCATAACATAAACAAGCGTCTCTTGGGAAGAGTAGCTCCCAAAACAAACTCAATGGCGCAATCATAATCTCTATGAGGAGGTAAAACTTGCGACTCCTCCTCTGAAAAAAACCTCCAAAAATCTTGAATAGGTACAGGTAATTCCCCTTTTTCCACAGCCGCAATGCGACAATTACAACATTTATCATAGCATTTCGGACTCCAAGACTTAACCATATTAGTAGACCAGTCCAGCAAAGGATTGTGCAGTTTTAACCAAAGCAATCCTAGAACGACCGGAGAGGGTAAATTATCTAATACAACCAAGTCCAAAATTTCTTGGTGAAGTCCATTGATAGTGAGGGGAAATGCAGCAACCTTGTGAGTAATACATTTCAAGGGAGTGTTATCAATTGCAATCACAGAAATAGGTGATGACAAAGGTTTGGATTTCAATTTAAGTTTTTCCAAAAACCCTTTATCAATCACATTAAGTGTTGAACCTGTTGAACCACAATCCACAAATACCTGAAATTCAATCAAATTTTCCTGCAAAGTAGTATTCCCTGAAAGAAATACTCCTGCGTAAACAAGCTATACGGGCGTACCTGACCTTTTTTTTTCTTTACTTAAACAAAGCTCACAATACTTAATAAAATGGTCAGCTTTACCACAATAAAGACACAATCCCTCGGTGAACCTCCGGTTTCTTTCTTGAGAGCGGAGCGACATCGCCCCAACCTCCATCGGTTCTCCGCCATCTGAGCAGATTTTCTGGGGACTAGAACCTGGCATTACAGGAGTCTTTACTTCATTCTGCCTAGATCTCAGCCTCCTATCAACACGAACAGCTAATTGCATGGCATCCTGCAGAGTCTCAGGTGCAGGGATTGCAATTAGCAAATCCTTAACCCTTTCACTCAGACCAGCAAGAAATAGACATTTCAGAGCAGGATCATTCCATTTGACTTCTGAAGCCCATCTTCTAAAGTGTGTGCAATAAATTTCAACATCACCTGACCCCTGATTCAAACGCCTGAGTTCTGCCTCAGCAGATGAGATTCGATCAGGATCGTCATATAATAGACCCATAGCAGAAAAAAATTCTTCTACCGACCTTAATCATGGATCATTAGGTTGGAGAGAAAAGGCCCAACCTTGAGGTTCACTGCGCAAAAGTGATATAATAAAACCAATGCGCTGTGATTAATTCCCAGAGCACCTTGGTCTCAAACGAAAATATAACAAACAAGCATTTTTAAAGGAAAAAAAATCTTGCTGTTTGCCATAAAAAACATCAGGCAGTCCTACCTTGGGTTCCACAAAATGCGCTCCAGAACAGCTACTCACGTGTTGCTGGAGCTCGGCCACCTCCAGAGACAATCCCTGCAAGTGACTCGCCCCCTGGGCCGTGGGGCACGCGGAACCGGGCAATAGGGAGACGCTGGGAGTAGTAGTGGTGGCCCGGTCCCGCGGCTCAGGGTGGTCAGACCAATGGTAGTCTACTACTGTACTTTAGATAATGTCCGACTACGCCACCCGTTGATTGCGGTTATTAGGAACCGCCGCTGCATGCAGACCTCTGGGGCTGATGAGGTGTGCAGCTGGGGTAGTGTGACTCCCCATGGGAAGAGTGCGGCCCCAGGGCAGTGTAGTGGATGGTGGGAGTGATGGTGGTGAGAGTCCCAGTACCGGTAGTGCCGGAGGAGTGAAAAAGCACACAGACAACGTACTGCAGTCCAGGGTCTTTACTCACGGTTAATATCCAAGTCACTTCAGCTGGCAATGACTGCCCGAGCCATGCTGCGTCCACCAGGTGTGGGGCTCGGTCAACTCCCAGGCAGTTCAGGAATATGGCACAGGACCCCCTTCTTTCCTTTCTCTGGCCTTCCTCACCAGTGACCCACTTTTGTCCAGCTGCCGCGGACCTGCGCAGGTAAACGTGGGCCCCGTTCCCCGCTGTCCTATATGGTGCCTTCCTAGCAGGTTTGATGAGGTGTCGCAACAATAAATGATCACGACCTCCGGTCTTTGGCTGAGGTAGTTTCTCCTCCACCAACTTGGGATCCGGCACCCTTAATCTGCCTGACCCTTCACCCTGTATTCTCGTGGGTTCTTAGGGTCCCTTCCACCTTCTTGCTCCTGAGCCCTTCTGTTTCTCTATCTCTCCTCCTTTCCTGTTCCTTCTTCTCCTGTTCCTTCTTCTCCTCCTGTTCCTTCTCCTCTCAGGCCCCGGCCTCTTCTCTAGGCCTGCCTCTGGAGCAGCACTCAGCCTGAGCTGCTGTTCCCTGTCAGCTTTCCTCTCAACTTCTCCCCACAGACTGAACCCAGATCTAAGATGGCTCCTCCCTTTTATACTTCCCTCTATCCATGAGCCCAGGTGACCAGCAACCAATGGGCTCCTACCTACGCTCAGGAACCAACCCCTATCTGCCCCTACAGCACTAGGTGTTCCACCCCCCCTCCCCACTCCAGTCAGGGACATAGTCGGTCGTGCCTGCACTTCTGTCTAGTGGGAGCACCGTTGAGCTGTCCCTCGGAAATGGGGTGTGTGTGCTGTATGCAGCTAACTGAGCCCTGGTCCATACTCCATCCTTACCTGGGAGTGGAATATCACACCTCTGGCAGAGGTGCAATACTCCTGTAGCGGCCGAACCCTCGGGGCGCTACATTCCCCCCTGGTAAAGCACAGCACGTCCTCGGGCTGGAAAAGAGCAAAATAGTTGATTACAGGACATGCAAAACTTTTTAAAACTTTCACATTTAGAAACAGACAACACAGCTCAATTCCCTTTATGGGACACACTTTTCTTTCACTAGGCACTATAAAATATTTTCAACACTACTGGAACTCTTTTGTCACTTGTCATATAAAACGGTTTCAAGATTATGTAAAACATTTTCTAGCAGCATATTAAACTCTTCATATAAAACATCTTTAGGCGAAACACATTCTTGTATTCTTGGATCATGGCCGCGGTGCAACTTGCGACCAGGTGTTCATTCTTCTTAAGTGCAAAAACTTCAGCAAACTTTGAGGGACTTCCCGAGGTAGATTTTGCAGTCTTTTTATAAAACTAGTAGGGGGGCGCTTTAGGAAGCGCAACTATTTACAGGGGATTGGCCGCTCTCAGTCCTCGGCCAGTTTTGGGAAGGGGAATGGCTGCTCACAGTCCTCAGCCTGATAAGGGATGTAGGGGGTGACTTTCACACAGTTCCAGAACAGTTCCATAACAGTCCCAACTGGGACCACACTTCAATCTGAAACAGTCCCAAACAGTTCTCTGTACCCTGACGGGTAACTATTTACACTGGTATGCCACTGTTCACTGGTAGCAATACCCTCCAGCTGCTCCTTGCTCCTCATAATCTTCAGGCCCGTCCGGGCCCTCTTGGGACTCAGAGTCCGAGTGGTACTGCTCCTCCTCTTCTACCACTCTGTGGACGTGGAGGGCTTACCATCCCTTTACGCCTTGGTGTCAGGTGTAGGACACCACGTCTCCTGGATATAGATCCCGCCCTCGATGACCTTCTGGCAGGTGGCTCTCTACATCCCTCCTAGTCACGAATACGTTGCTGATGGTCTCAGGATCTTTAATGAAACCCCAGCCATGTTCCATGTGAAATTTCATGACAGTCCTGGTGACTCGGGGACTGCGGGCAGCTCGGGGATCTCCTCGGGCCTTCATCTTCTGCTCCGCACTTTGGGCCTGCAGCTTCTCCTGTTTCATGCGCCGCTCCCGCTGCTCCCTCTCGAACATCTCCAGCTGTTGGTGGCAGTACTCCCGTCGACGGGTGGCGTCCGGGGGCGCTAGGCCTTGCGACCGGGCCTGCGATTGTGGTCTGCTGATCACGCCTGGGGTCAGAGGGCACGGCGTGGGGCGGGGCTCGCTGGCGGTATCGATGGCCTGGGAACCGGTTGGTAGCGGTGGAGGCACGGTGTCGATGGCGGGTTCAGGTACGTTGGGCTCCGCAACAGGGTGCAGGGGCAGGTCGGCGGCCCCAGGGTTCGGGGTAGGGGCGTCTCCGTTACCTGCCTCTGCTGTCGCGGCCTCCTCCGCGGCGGCGTCCTCGGCCTCCGCTCTGCTTTCACTGCCCTCAGTGGCTGGTGTGCCGCTGGATGTCGACGGCGCCTCCTGCTGCAGGATCACGGCCCGCCGGGCCATTTCTTCTTTCCACTCGGCAATCACGTCCCGCTGCGCCCGGACTATCCTCCGGTCCAGCTCCTCCAGCGCAGCCCGCACATACTCGGGGTCTTCCTTGGGGAGGTGTGCTAGCAGCTCCGTGAAGCTGCATGGGGATTCGGCCTGCAGCAGGCCACGCGCCAGGGCGCTGGAGCTGGTTCCTGTCTCTATCTTCGGGTGCGGCCTGGCCAGACTGATCCAGACCGCGCCCTGCCCCACAGTTTTCTTCTCTTTCCGCCCCCAGAGGGGGTGGTCCTGGGGCATTCTGCTGACAATCACTCTCAGGGGAAGCCCCCCCACGTTGACGGACATCTCCACAGCCGCTCTCATGGCTGTTGGGGGTGGGCTCCTTCTTTGGCGCTATTCTGGGACCTGGCCCACGATGGGAGGTGGCTTCCTGTTGTCTTTTGGCGCGTACATTATGGTGCTCGTTCTTCTGGGGCGGGTGCCATCTTTGGTACAATAAAACAGTCTCTTTTCAGGCGCGCAATACCCGCCTGTGGCGGGTGGGTAACGATCCTGCCGACTACGCCAAAGCTGACTCGCCCCCTGGGCCATGGGGCACGCGGAACCGGGCAATAGGGAGACGCTGGGAGTAGCAGTGGCGGCCCGGTCCCGCGGCTCAGGCTGGTCAGACCAATGGTAGTCTGCTACTGTACTTTAGATAATGTCCGACTACGCCACCTGTGGATTGCGGTTATTAGGAACCGCCGCTGCATGCAGACCGCTGGGGCTGATGAGGTGTGCAGCTGGGGTAGTGTGACTCCCCATGGGAAGAGTGCGGCCCCAGGGCAGTGTAGTGGATGGTGGGAGTGATGGTGGTGAGAGTCCCAGTACCGGTAGTGCCGGAGGAGCGAAAAAGCACACAGACAACGTACTGCAGTCCAGGGTCTTTACTCACGGTTAATATCCAAGTCACTTCAGCTGGCAATGACTGCCCGAGCCGTGCTGCGTCCACCAGGTGTGGGGCTCGGTCAACTCCCAGGCAGTTCAGGAATATGGCACAGGACCCCCTTCTTTCCTTTCTCTGGCCTTCCTCACCAGTGACCCACTTTTGTCCAGCTGCCACGGACCTGCGCAGGTAAACGTGGGCCCCGTTCCCCGCTGTCCTATATGGTGCCTTCCTAGCAGGTTTGATGAGGTGTCGCAACAATAAATGATCACGACCTCCGGTCTTTGGCTGAGGGTAGTTTCTCCTCCACCAACTTGGGATCCGGCACCCTTAATCTGCCTGACCCTTCACCCTGTATTCTCGTGGGTTCTTAGGGTCCCTTCCACCTTCTTGTTCCTGAGCCCTTCTGTTTCTCTATCTCTCCTCCTCCTTTCCTGTTCCTTCTTCTCCTGTTCCTTCTTCTCCTCCTGTTCCTTCTCCTCTCAGGCCCTGGCCTCTTCTCTAGGCCTGCCTCTGGAGCAGCACTCAGCCTGAGCTGCTGCTCCCTGTCAGCTCTCCTCTCAACTTCTCCCCACAGACTGAACCCAGATCTAAGATGGCTCCTCCCTTTTATACTTCCCTCTATCCATGAGCCCAGGTGACCAGCAACCAATGGGCTCCTACCTACGCTCAGGAACCAACCCCTGTCTGCCCCTACAGCACTGGGTGTTCCACCCCCCCTCCCCACTCCAGTCAGGGACAGATGCTGTCGTGCCTGCACTTCTGTCTAGTGGGAGCACCGTTGAGCTGTCCCCCGGAAATGGTGTGTGTGTGGTGTATGCAGCTAACTGAGCCCTGGTCCATACTCCATCCTTACCTGGGAGTGGAATATCACACCTCTGGTAGAGGTGCAATACCCCTGTAGCGGCCGAACCCTCGGGGCGCTACACAAGCGTTGAGCCAAATCCTGGATGGAAGCCATACTGATCCTCGAATTTCTTTCCTTTTAGTTTTTTTTTGCTGGACTTACTGTTATGATCTGCAACAAGTACTAAGGAAAGAAAGGGGAAAGCTATCCCTACATTAAGACTAAGCTGAATCCTTACAATGTAGCGGGCTGCCTGTTCCTTCTGAACAGACCCGCCTTAGTCCTCGGCTAGTTTGAACGGAGACCTGTAGCATAAAGGGAAGGGGTCCCTAAAAGAACTAAGGACTGGAACAAAAATGGGACACCTCCTGAACAGAGAAGGTAGTTGCAGAACACAAAGATAAACTGACAAAAAGGTACTAGAGGTCCCAGAAGGACCAAGCGAACTGACAGAGAAAGGCACAGAAGCACCTGGCTAGAGAAACAGTCAAACAACAATGAAGTCCAGCACAGCCAGAAGGGCGGAGATGGTCACGTGACGGCAAAACACAAGATGGAAAAAACAAACAGGAGGGTTCTAACAACATACACCTATACTCTCAGACTGGAGAGCAATGCAGGTCCCAGCCGCCTTAACCTTAGTGGCTGGACAAAGCCTGTGCCATTCAGAGCTTCTTCTATCACCAGCGCAGCCTGTAGAGTGAATATGGCTGGTGACAGAAGCAAGCATTGCAGGATCAGGTTCTAGTGGAGATGTGACAGCTATAATCTTAAACTTAGCAGTAACACCAAGAAATGACTAGAAAAAAAAAGAAATGGAGTATTCTTGAATGATTGATTGAAACCTAGATCGAAACCTAGATCTAAATCTCATCGAGATGGTACCCCTCAAATATCACAGAGTTAAAAGAATCTTCATGGAGATAAAGGAAATATTCTCCCAGTAGAGCTGGATTCATACATCCATGTGTGGTGGACTGATCATGGACAATGATGCATGGACTGGCTTTGGGTATCCTGACCTGAACTTAGTCTTATATATGCTATTGAGATTGTTGATTTCAGGTCGGGAGACCCATGGCCCGTCTATACATCAAGTACAATGACACACGGATGTGTGAATCCAACCTAAATGTCAAGGACATGTAGACAGGAGACAAGAAATGCTGTTGTTTAACACAGTTAGAACTTACTTGGTGTACTTACTTTTCCACAAAAGGAAATTACATATTTGTGATTTTTTCTTTAATAGCAAAATGAGTTAGTTAAGATTTTTGTAATAACTTTTATCTTTGTGAACTTTTTGTATAGAGATCAAATATTGAGGTAGCTCTAAAAGTACCAGAATTTTGGCAAAAAATTTGCTCCAAAAATCCGTTTTTCATGACTTGCACCATATTTATTTAGTTTTATTTTTACACTTTTCTGCACCTTGTCTGGCAAAGGGGCAAGGTTTTGCTAATCGGACATAGCTTATCTAAATATCAGACTTTTTGTGGCAAAAATTGTACCAAAATTTTGGCCCAAATTCGGACACCAAGTAAGGCAACTAATAGCTAGTGTAAACTTAGACTAGACAGTGCAAAGACATGCCAGAGTTGGCTTTTTATAAATTTGGCACTTCTTAAGACTGTCTATAAATTAAACAGTATTGATAAATATGGCCCAATATTTCCAAAAAACTATGAACAAGTCACAATGAAGAAGTGGCAACCCGTTCATTCTCACAATCGGTAGAGATCCCAGAGGTCAGACCCCAGTGATGGCATGTCCTAGCGATCTGTCTACACTTATTCAAAATACCCCTATAATTATCATGATACCGGGCTTCTGAAAAAGGGACACTGAAAAAAAACTTGCTGTGGATGTGCTTGTTCCTGTAGCTTTTTCCTATCTCTAGAAAATACTAAAACTTACTTATGCATGTGATTAGTACAGCTATTACTGCAGGACTCCGACTGCGGGTGGTTGATATTAATATCTACTCTGCATATTTTAATAACCTGACATTATATCGCAGTTTCATTAGACCGTGCTACTGACTAGACAAACGTAGACAGGTCAAGGAATAAGTTGACATTTTCTGCTCTCCAATATTCTTACTACACATGAATTTTTGCAGAGACTATTAGCAAGATTCATCCATTTCCCTTGTGAAGTGAGGGATTTGATGTAATACCGTGCAATACTAAGCTAAGCTAAGCAACCTCAACTAATCCCCAGAATATGTGCAAGGGCATAAAAAACATAGATAAACCGCGATACACAGATATACCTGAGCAAGACATTATCCAAACATGAAAAAGCACCCTGAGAATTCACATCACAACCTAAATGTTTATATAAAGTTTAGAATGAGGTTAATGGTATAATTTAAAGATATGGCTATGTATGGCTTACATAAAATATATAGTGCCTGAGTATATGACGCGCCCCCTGGGCCTGTGGGGAACCCAGAAGCGGGCCTTTTTAGGATGAATGCTGGGGGTTGTAGTCCTCGTGGCGATGACCCGGTCCGTGCCCAGGGTGGTCAAATCAGAGGCAGGGTTATTGGTATGATGATAGTCCGACTACGCCACCCGTGGATTGCGGTCAGTGGGGACCGCCGCTGCAAGGCAGACCACTGAGGCCGGTGCTATGTGTGCAGCTAAGAATGGGATGACTCCCCACGGGAGGAGTACAGCCTCAGGGCAGTTAGTGTGAATGATGGGAGTGATGGTGCACGAGCGCAGCAGGAATAACTCAGAGTCCGTACAGTGCAGTTCAGGGTCTTTACTGGTGTTATAAGGCAGACCCTCCCGGGAGTACTGGTTAGCAGTAGGGGCCTGGTCAGTCTGTGAGCAAGTAGGATCTCCCCTGGCCAGGTGGAGTTGTAGGCCTCCCCGTCTATCTGCACTCTTTCCTGGCTACCTTGCTGTATGTGGGTAGAAGTAGCCCACGTCCCTGAGTATACCGTGTGGTGCTCACCCGTATGGCCAGTGACTTGGGGCCTTCTGTTAGCCTCCGCTCCACGACGGCGGTGCTGGTCCCTTGCTTCTGACCGTGCCTCCGGGCTTCTATGGCCAGAGGACCTGGAATCCCCTGCCGGTTGGATTCTGCTGCTGGACCTGGATGTCCCCACAGCTTCGGACTCCATGTCCGGTATTAGTGTCTCCAGCCAGGGCGAGCTATCTGGCTTCCAGCCCCTGGCACTCACTCCTGCTCCTACAGAGCTCCTGGTTCTTCCTTTCCCTGTGTCTGCTGTCCTCCAGACCAGACTGCGTCTTTGTCTGGGACTCTCTCCCCTAATCCCGCCCCAGACCCAGTTTATAAGGGCAGATTCCTCCCCTCCCAGGTCTGGGTGGGCGGTGTTGCATGCTTAGGGCTCCTGACCAGAGAAACCTCCCACTTGCTCTCGGACATAATATTTCTATTACTGTGGTAACCAGACCCCTGGGGTGCCACATTCCCCCCTAGTAAAATTTAGTACTCCGGGACTAAACACATTTTTAAAGAAACATAAATGCAGGGTATAACAATAACAAGTCAACATGAAAAAAGTACATTTTGTGGTCACGGCGTTTCCGTAACCAGGTGTCCATATCACCCAAGGTGAAGTTTTAAGCGAGGTAGGGGACCTGTCCAAAGAAAACCCCTTGCGTTGGCCTTGGGCGTGGCTGCAAGGCTGAAGCTAGCTACTTTGGGCCGCAAGGAGGCCACGCCAGACAGGTTTTCTCTTCCGCGGCCGTCTTCGCAAGAGGCACAATGTGCAACTATCTACAAGAATTGTTCCGGTTATCCAGCGTCCATAACCTGTTAGTCCAAAGAACCCTGCAGGGTAACTGAGAAACATAATTAATAACAGGCAACAACAAAAACCATAAACATTTTCAAGAAACAGGTACATTTACAGTGCATCACTTTATATTCTCCAGCGAGCGGGCATCTGACCTCTAGTGACTCTAGTGGACCTACGGAGCTCACTATCTGGTCCTGCACTACAGGGTGTAGGAGGTGTTATGGGTAAGCTGGGCAGCTGTCTGCGTACTCTTTGGCTCACTAGGGGCACGACAGGCTCACTACTAGCAGAGGGTTGATCCTCCTGCGCTGCTGGTGTGGACTCTTCTACCTCCTGGGCCGGCTGCTCTTCCAGCTCTACCTGGTCTTCTGTAGGCACTTGAGGGGCTGGCTGGAGAAAGGTGAGGACGGGCAACACGATAGCGTTGTTTACTTGTGTCCAGGACCGGGGAAAGTCTCCGAGTACGGTGCTGATCATTTGCTCCTTTTCCTCTACGGGTTGAGGGTCTTCCTGATCTTCATCCGTGCTTTGCAACTTCTCGGGGCACTTTTTCAGGTGGTCTCTGGAGACAGTGGCTGTGGTCTCTCCTCCATCCTTGCTGATGAAGTACACCTTTGGATTATTGTGGCTTGAGGGCAGTACGATGTACGGGTCCTTTTCCCACTGGTCGTCCAACTTATGGAGCCGCCTTTTTCTTTTCAAGACTTGCTCTCCAGGTACCAGGGGAACAGCGGGAGCATGTTGGTTATAAGTCCTCTCCTGCCTTTCTCTTGATTGACGGAGACTTCGCTCGACGCTCTCCTGTACTTTCCGGTACTGCTGCTGCCGTTCTGTATCCCAGTCTGCCTCTGGCGAAGTGTCCTCGGGTGTTAGGACTCCCATATCCAGGTCAACAGGCAGCTTACCAGGTCTTGCTCGCATTAGGTAAGCTGGGGTACAGTTGGTGGAACCTACCGGGATGTGGCTATACAGGTCCACCAGATCGGGCAGTTTCTCAGGCCACAGACTGCGTTCTTCCAGGGGCAATGTTTTTAGCAGATCTATCACCACCTGGTTCATCTTCTCGCAGAGTCCATTGGTTTGGGGGTGATAGGGCGTTGTTCTTATCTTCTTGCAGCCATACAGGTTGCAGAACTCCTGGAAGACCTCCGCTTCGAAGGCTGGTCCTTGGTCCGTCAGCACTTGGTTCGGGTACCCGTGTGGGCAGCAGAAGTGCAGCTGGAAGGCTCTGGCTGCTGTCTGAGCCGTCAAGTCTTTGACAGGGACCACCACCAGGAACCGGGAGTAGTGATCCACGATGGTTAGGGCGTAGACATACCCGCTTCTGCTTGGAGCCAGTTTAACATGGTCCAGAGCGACCAGTTCCAGCGGCTGCCTGGTGATGATGGGCTGCAGGGGAGTCCTCTGGCTGGCACGGTCCCTTCTTCTTAGATTGCACGGGCCACAGTCTCTACACCATCGCTCAATGGCTCCTCTCATGCCTATCCAGTAGAACCGTTCACGCAGCAGGAACTCCAGCTTCTTCCATCCGAAGTGCCCTGCCCCATTGTGGTAGGCCTCCAGCACCATAGCTGCGTCCCGTCTTGGTACCACAACCTGCCAGATCAGTTCATGTGTCCGGGAATTGACCATTCTGCGGCACAACTTCTCCTTGTAGAGAAACAGTCTGCTTTTTTCCGTCCACAGTTGCTTGGTCTCTTCTGGAGCGTCTGGGTCCAGGCGGGCGTCAGCCTGGGTCAGCATCTCCTTCACCAGACGGACTGCGGGGTCACTGTCTTGCGTCTCCGCCCAGTTGTAGTGGGGTAAGGGGTTGAACGTAGCGGATCGCTGGCCCCTCACACGGTGGGAATACTGGGTAATCCCATGACGGTGGAACGCAGGGAGTTCGACCTCTTCCAGTTCTTCTGGATCTTCCCCTCCGTCCGGTAGGTTTGGCATCCTGGACAGGGCGTCCGCGTTGGTATTGGAGCGTCCTGCCCGGTATTTGATCGTGAACTCATAATTGGACAGGCGGGCCATCCATCTCTGCTCCAGGGCACCCAGTCTTGCAGTGTCCAGGTGTGTCAACGGGTTGTTGTCCGTGTACACGGTGAACCTGGAAGAGGCAAGGTAATGCTTAAAACGTTCGGTTACTGCCCACACCACTGCCAGGAATTCTAGCTTGAACGAGCTGTAATTCTCAGGGTTTCTTTCCGTGGGTCGCAGTTTTCGGCTGGCGTAAGCAATTACCCGTTCTCTCCCCTGCTGGATCTGGGACAGTACGGCTCCTAGCCCGATGTTGCTTGCGTCCGTGTGGAGGATAACGGGCTGGCTGTAATCAGGGTACGCCAGGATTTCATCCCCCGTGAGGGCCATCTTCAGTTGGCGGAAGGACTCCTCTTCCAGCTTTTCCCATTTGAAGGGTGGCTTCTGGTTTTTGGCCTTCCTGGACTGGCCTATCAGGAGGTCCTGCATAGGAGCTGCCTTCTTGGTAAAACCGGGAATGAATCTTCGGTAGTAGCCTACCAACCCGAGGAACTGCCGCACTTCCTTTATGCTGGATGGTCTTGGCCAGTCCTTAATCATGGTGATCTTGTCAGGGTCGGGAGCCACTCCGTCAGCACTCACCACGTGTCCCAGGTACTGTACCTTTGGCTTCAGTAGATGACACTTTGAGGGTTTTACCTTTAGGCCATAGTTTGCCAGGGCTTCAAACACTTCTGCCAGGTGTTCCAGATGGTCCTCATAGGTCTTGGAATAGACGATGACATCGTCCAGGTATAATAGGACCATCTCGAAGTTCCGGTGTCCCAGACAGCATTCCATCAACCGTTGGAAGGTTCCTGGTGCATTGCAGAGCCCGAACGGCATACAGTTAAATTCGCTGAGTCCCATCGGGGTGGTGAATGCGGTCTTCTCCCGGTCCGCCTCTGCTACAGGAACCTGCCAATACCCGCTAGTGAGATCCAAAGTAGAGAAGAAGTTAGCAGATTTTAATGCAGTTAAGGACTCTTCTATCCTTGGTAACGGGTACGCATCTTTGTGTGTGATACGGTTGACCTTCCTGTAGTCTACACACATTCTCATGGTGTTGTCTTTCTTTTTCACTAGGACTAGTGGAGCTGCCCAGGGGCTACAGCTGTCCCTAATTACCCCAGCCTCCTTCATGTCTTTTAGCATCCCCTTGGCGTGTTGATAGTGTGCAGAGGGGACGGGTCAGTATCTCTCCTTTATGGGAGGATGGTCTCCTGTGGGGATGTGATGTTCTACCCCCTTTACTCGCCCGAAGTCCAGCGGGTGTTTACTAAACACTCTCTCGTACTCTTGAACCACCCGATAGACTCCCTCTTTTGGTGTGAGGGAGTGGAGTCAGTACCCAAATGCAGTAGCTGACACCAGTCCTCCATTGGTTTCTTAGAGCCGTTACCTTCCTCTGGTTGAGATGGAGGCAAGGGTTCCACGGCCTGTACAGAGTTCTGGTTGATGGTGAACAATTTGGCTAGCGTGGCATACTGGGCCAGGTATACTTCTCTCTCCCCGATATTTGTGATGCGGACGGGCACCCTCCCATGGCGTACATCGACCACCCCCCGTGCTGTCAAAATGGTGGGCCTACTATCTGAGTAGACGGGTTCTACCATTGCTTGGTAGTCTCTACCTCTTAGACCAATAGCTGCCCGGCACCAAATCATCATCTCACTTTTCGGGGGCATGGCAATAGGGAACGGGTCACACATTCTCACGCTACCAATCTCACCACCAGATAGTTCCACCTGTTGCCGTTTCATCAGTGCCCGGATCTCTTTTTGGAGGACACGCTGCTGGCTGGAACTGGCGTTCTTGGCAACCTGTTGCAAAATAAGAATCACCTCTGCAAGACAGTTTTCGATTACGTTAGCACCTATGGTTATTTTTGGGTGACTCTCGCGACGGTCAATGTCCACAATGATCAGTCCTTGTGCCGGCAGTTCAACCTTACCAACCTTGATGGTCACCTCTTTAAATCCTATCTGTGGTACGGGCTGACCATTGCTGGCGATAATGCTCAGGTCATCATCTGGGTAGCGGGTTATGTCCGAGTCATTCCAGTACCGCTTGAAGAGCACGTACGGGATGGTAGTCACCTGTGACCCAGTGTCTAGTAGGGCACTCATAGGAATGCCATCCAGTACCACAGGCAAGACCGGACGTCCCCCTACATATTTGTCACGCCAGCTCGATGGGCCTGATGATCTTATGCCTGGGGGTTGGCCCTCTACCCCAGGTTGTGCCCGTTTAAATGACAGTACCTTGCCATATGTCCGGGTTGATTGCAGCGGCGGCAGATGGGTTGTCCGTCCTCGTTGTATCGGTCGCTGGGTCTTCCTCTGGCCGGTGGGGTCCTCCTCAGTCGGCGCCACGGGACGTCCTCCGGTCCGGATGCCAGCTGGATCTTTCCTGGAGAAGAGACCTGTAAAGACTGCACAGTTCTGGTTAGCGCGGCAACGCTCTTAGTCAGCTCTTGGACCTGATGGTGCAGGTCTGTAGCCGGGTTATTGTTCAAAGCCTGCGCATCAGCTCCCACAGGCCCTGCAGACAAGGGCGCCGCGTCCTGGTGATAAGTGATAGCAGGGCGCCTGTGGGTCACAGCGCCACCTGGTGCCGGTTCTCGGAGAACCCGGATGGCTCTGTCCTTGAACTGTGCAAGGTCCAGGTCAGGGTCCTGTAAGGCCATTGCCCGCAACTGGGTTCGGTGGGCATTGTACAGTAGACCCTCAATAAATTGTTTGGTCAACAGCTTGTCTTCATTCCCCACGCTGTCAGGGTCTGCCTGCTTAATGGCTCTCAGGGCCTCTTGTAGGTTTAGAGCATAGTCTCTTATACTTTCGTGTGCCCGTTGTTTGCACCCGTAAAATCTGAGTTTTATCTCAACTGAGGTTCGGGTATCAAATGTGTCTTTCAGCCGGGCTAGTATTTCTCTGACAGTCCTCTTCTTCCTAGGTGGCCAGGACTTTACCTCCCTTTGGGCTGCCCCGATTAACTGGGCCACCAGGATGCTCACTTTTTGCTCTTCCGTGAGTGGGTATACCTGGAAGAGGCTATCCAGTCTTTCCCTAAAGTCACTTAGGGTATGTGACTCCCCTGAGTACTGGGGTAGCCAGGTTGCCCCCGGGATATAGGGCATGGTGAATGGCATGACCGCAGCAGCGGTTGCGCTGGCAGCCGGTGTGGCGGTGGAGCTCCCCTCGGTGTCCGACATCCTCCTTCCCCCCTAGTGGACCATGGCCTACCTTGCGATGCTCTTCTTCCGTAGGCCGCGGCTCCGCAGTCGATCGTCGGGGTCGAGGACCTTGCGTCGCGCTCCTGTGACGTCAGCGTCGCTCTTCCTCCCTTCCAGGACCTTACGCAGCGTCAGTGCGTGGGGCGGAGCTTCGGATCTCAAGCGCTTTCGGCGTCCACGCCCCTCTTCTTCCCTTGCCGCGTCCTGAAGATGGCGTCCGATGGCGGGAAGCAGCTGCGGATGGCGGGAAGACGGCAGAAAACGGCGGGAAACGACCCAAGATGGCGTCCGATGGCGGGAAACAACTCCGGACAGCGGGAAACTTCTCTCAGATAAGTGCAAAAGTCTTTTTCCAGGCACGCAATACCCGTTGGGGCGGGTTGGTTTGAATCCTGCCGACTACGCCAAAGTTGACGCGCCCCCTGGGCCTGTGGGGAACCCAGAAGCGGGCCTTTTTAGGATGAATGCTGGGGGTTGTAGTCCTCGTGGCGATGACCCCGTCCGTGCCCAGGGTGGTCAAATCAGAGGCAAGGTTATTGGTATGATGATAGTCCGACTACGCCACCCGTGGATTGCGGTCAGTGGGGACCGCCGCTGCAAGGCAGACCGCTGAGGCCGGTGCTATGTGTGCAGCTAAGAATGGGATGACTCCCCACGGGAGGAGTACAGCCTCAGGGCAGTTAGTGTGAATGATGGGAGTGATGGTGCACGAGCGCAGCAGGAATAACTCAGAGTCCGTGCAGTGCAGTTCAGGGTCTTTACTGGTGTTATAAGGCAGACCCTCCTGGGAGTACTGGTTAGCAGTAGGGGCCTGGTCAGTCTATGAGCAAGTAGGATCTCCCCTGGCCAGGTGGAGTTGTAGGCCTCCCCGTCTATCTGCACTCTTTCCTGGCTACCTTGCTGTATACGGGTAGAAGTAGCCCACGTTCCTGAGTATACCGTGTGGTGCTCACCCGTATGGCCGGTGACTTGGGGCCTTCTGTTAGCCTCCGCTGCACGACGGCGGTGCTGGTCCCTTGCTTGTGACCGTGCCTCCGGGCTTCTATGGCCAGAGGACCTGGAATCCCCTGCCGGTTGGATTCTGCTGCTGGACCTGGATGTCCCGACAGCTTCGGACTCCATGTCCGGTATTAGTGTCTCCAGCCAGGGCGAGCTATCTGGCTTCCAGCCCCTGGCACTCACTCCTGCTCCTACAGAGCTCCCGGTTCTTCTTTTCCCTGTGTCTGCTGTCGTCCAGACCAGACTGCGTCTCTGTCTGGGACTCTCTCCCCTAATCCCGCCCCAGACCCAGTTTATAAGGGCAGATTCCTCCCCTCCCAGGTCTGGGCGGGCGGTGTTGCATGCTTAGGGCTCCTGACCAGAGAAACCTCCCACTTGCTCTCAGACATAATATTTCTATTACTGTGGTAACCAGACCCCTGGGGTGCCACATATATCATATGCTATTTGCCAGCCACAGATGCCCAAAAGTGCCTCTTCTCTGCCTCAGATACCAACACACGGCTACCCACTAATGCTCCTGAGCAGAGGTGTAGCTAGCCTTTCCTACACTCTGGTCATAAATGTAGTCCTAAAAAATGCCTTGTCTAACTTATTGACATCCTCCTACACCCAATACCTTGTTCTCAAGGCCTTCTAGTCCCTCTACCTATGCCTATTCCCAAATTATGCTCTGATGCAGCACCTCGTTTGTCTCCTAGATTGCTAATCACATATGTCTTCCAGAACCCAATTTCCCCGTGCAAAAAAAAATACCCTGTAATGGTTGTTGGTATCCTCCTACAGCCAATGCATTGTTCTCAAGGCCTTCCAGTCCCTCTACCTATACCCATTCCCCACTTATGCAACATTTTGTTTGTTTACTATATTGTCAATTACAGATGTCTTCCTTTGAACCCAATTTGCCCTTGCCTCCCCACTGGGCCGAACCTCTTTGCAAAGTCTGAAGAGTACTACGAATACTCATTATCATGTGATATGCCACAGTGGAGTCCAGTGCAGACCCATAATTTTTCTTATTATTGGAGCAACCCTAGCTCCAATGACAAATGTGGGAAATTTGATTTGATTCACAATATGTAAATGTGAACATACTCTAAAAAAAATTATCTTGAAATATTGAAATTTTCACACTCTCCACTAACACAGTCATAATAGACTGATGCTTTCTGTTTTCCATCAATTACTCGTCAGCTTTGCCGTATAGCTTTGGATAGAATGATCCTTTTGTAAAGTTTGCCTCCTTTCCATGTACTCACCTTGCTGTACTCAATCCCTTTGAAGACTTCCACAGATTCTTTCCAACTTATATTCACAAATGGAACTTAGCTCAACCCTCTCAGAAGAGGATTGGCAAAACATATTTCTCTGGACCTACAAAAATTTTAAAACCCCCATATAGATGGTACAGGTGCCCACTCAGACATACATACCATATATCCAACAGTTCCCAATGCATGGTGACACTGCAATGTAGGAGTGGGGACAATGATGGGATTGTCCCTCCATCAAAATCTGGGTGTCTATTTTCACATTACACACGTGGTGTGAAAAAGTGTTTGCCCCCTTCCTGATTTCTTATTCTTTTTCATGTTTGTTGCACTTATATGTTTTACACAAAAAAATTATAAATATTAGACAAAGATAACGCTAGTAAACAAAAAACGCAGTTTTTAAATTAAGGGAAAAAAAATCCACACCTACAGGGCCCTGTGTGAAAAAGTGATTGCCCCTTAAACCTAATAACTGGTTGGGCCACCCTTAGCAGCAACAACTGCTATCAAGTGTTTGCAATAACTGGCAATGAGTCTTTTACACCGCTCTGGAGGAATTTTGGCCCTCATCTTTGCAAAATTGTTGTAATTCTGCCACATTGGAGGGTTTCTGAGTATGAAACGCCTTTTTAAAGGTCATGCCACAGCATCTCAATCGGATTAAGGTAAGGACTTTGACTAGACCACTCCAAAGTCTTAATTTTGCTTTTCTTAAGCCATTCAGATGTGGAATTGCTGGTATGTTTGGATCATTATCCTGCTGCATAACCCAAGTGCACTTCAGATTGAGGTCATGAACAGATGGCCTGACATTCTCCTTCAGGATTTTTTGGTAGACAGCAGAATTCATGGTTCCATTTACCACAACAAGTCTTACAGGTTCTGAAACTGCAAAACAGCAACTTTTGTCTCGTCGGTCCACAGAGTATTCTCCAAAAAGTCTTGGTGATCAACAAGATGTTTTCTGGAAAAACTGAAATGATCCTTTATGTTATTTTTACTCAGCAGTGGTTTTCGTCTTGGAACTCTGCCATGCATGTCATTTTTGCCCAGTCTTTCTTATGGTGGAGTCATGAACACTGACCTTAACTGTGGCAAGTGAGGCCTGCGGCTGTTTGAGTGTTGCTGTGGGGTCTTTTGTGACCTCTTGAATGAGTTGTCTCTGTGCTCTTGGGGTAATTTTGATCGGCTGGCCACTTGTGGGAAGATTCACCACTGTTCCATGTTTTTGTCATTTGTGGATAAGGGCTCTTATCTGTGGTTTGTTGGCCTTCCAAAGCTTTAGAAATGGCTTTAAAGACTGATAGATCTGAATTACATTGTTTCTCATTCGTTCCCGAATTTCTTTGGATCGCAGCATGATGTCTAGCTTTTGAGGATCTTTTGGTCTACTTCACTTTGTTAGGCAGGTCTTCTTTAAGTGATTTCTTGATTGAGAACAGGTGTGGCAGTAATCAGGCCTGTGTGTGGCTAGGGGGATTCAACTCAGCTTCCCAAAGATGTGATAAGCCACAGTTAATTTATGTTTTAAGATGGGGGAGGGGGGATCACTTTTTCACAAAGGGCCCTGTTGGTTTGGATTTCTTTTTCCTTTAATAATAAAGACCTTCAATAAAAACTGCATTTTGTGTTTACTTGTGTTATCTTTGTCTAATATTTAAATTTGTTTTGTGATCTGAAAAAATTAAGTGTGACAAACATGCAAAAGAACAAGAAATCAGGAAGGGGGCAAACACTTTTTCACATCACTGTATATCGTTCATTGCCATAGTCCTTTCCCTTTCCCTTCTTTTTTCTTTTCTACTTATTTTCCATTCGGTTCATCACTCTGGGAGAAAATCCACAGTGTACTATAGTAGCAGCAAAATGCATGAAATTTTATCATATCTCATCCAGAGACCTTGGAAATTAACCCGAGGTGCAGATGTTATGTTCATATCTGATATATCTGATGTGGAATTTCCGTAGATTTTTAAACTAAGGCTATGTGCACATGAAGCGTTTTTACTGAGTTTCCGCGGCGGTTTTTCTGTCACAGAAACGCTGCGAAAATGCTTGTTAATAGGTCTGCAAGGTATAGTAATGGTAATCCGGAAGTGCTGTGCACATGATGCGGAAATTTCCGCTCCGGATTACCATTGCAGTAAAAACCGCAGCATGACCATTGTTCGGGTGTTTCCACCACAAATTTGCGCCCATTGACTTGCATTGAACCGCAGCAAACCCGCAGGTATCATATCTATACTTGCGAATTTGCTACGTTTCAATTAAAGCCAATGGGCGCGAATTCGCCCCGGAAACGCGGTGCGGGTAGTACCCGGGTCGGGAGAGGAGGACTACAACTCCTCTCATCTGACTGCTGCTCCCGCTGATAACAGCGAGAGCAGTGTGGCTGGGAGTAGCAGTAGTCTGCTCTGCCCAGCCCGCGTGCCCGAAGTAAAAAAAAAAGAGTACAAAAAAACAAAAAAACCTTATACTCACCTGTCCGGCAGCCCCCAGTGTCCTCCTGGTCCCCGGCGGAGATCCGATGCTCCCGGCGGCCAGCGGTACACTGCGGGGATCTGCGGTCACGTGACTGATCAGCTGATGCTCACATGACCAAGAATGCTCCCACGGTGGTAAGTTCACCGGGACTGATCAGCTGATCTTCAGCTGATCAACCCCAGTGACCTCCTGCAGCAGCATATATACTGACAGGGGTAATTTTACACTCCTGTCAGTATACACTGCTGACTTCTACAGCAGTGACATCAGTGATTGCTGATGTCACTGCTGTAGAAGTGACCCCGATCGCCGAGGGACAATCGTTGGCGGTACGTGTACTGCGTCGTTGACGGCGTACAGGTGAGGGATATGGTTGTTTGTTATTTTACATTTTTTTTCAGAAGACTGATGGCTTCGCGGACAGAGGGTAATAAAAAAATTGTATAACCGTGTGTTTTTTATTTCATTAAAATACTTTATTCTGGCCTGGTCTTTTATTGAAAAAGTAGCGACCATTTTACTATGCAGTTAGTAACGGGGGCATCTTATAGACACCCTCCATTACTTACCTGGGCTTCTCGTCAGCCGCCAATACAAGACTGACATGAACCCCAACTCCATTACCCCACTCACCACCGCTATAGGGCAGTGGGAAGGGTGGAGGCTAAGCGCCAGATTGGCGCATCTTATGGATGCGCCATTTCTGGGACTGCTGAGGGGTGATATTAATAGCCGTGGAGGGGGCTAGTATTCATGGCCCCTTCACTGGCTATTAATATCAGCCTGCAGCTGTCTGTTTAGCCTTTGCTGGTTAGATTTTATAGGGGGACCCCACGTCTATTTTTTTCTGGGGTTCCCCTGTAATCTAGCCAGTAAAGGCTAAACAAACAGCTGTGGGCTGATATTAATAGCCAGGGAACATTGTTGGCTAATGGCCCCTTCCCCGGCTACTAATATCAGCCCCCAGGGGTCGGCTTTCCCTCTGCTGGTTATAAAAATGACGCCGGAGCCTACGCCATTTTTTAAAAAATTTTAGGCTCTGTGCCCACGATCCGAACGTAGCGGCGCTTTAGACGCGTATTTTTGCTGCGCCCAAAACATTGCATTCTATTGAACGCAGGTAAATCCGCATGTGTTCACTGAACCATGCGAATTTACATACATTCTAGTGGTCAAATTTCTGTTGCGGAGACTAGCGACTCCGCAAGAGAATTTGACATGCTGTGGTACTGAAAGACACGCTGCATGTCAGTGTCCACGGGTGATCCGCAGCCTCTGGTGCATGCATAGTGGATATGGGATTTCTAGAGATCCCATACACTATGCTGTAACATCTAGATTATGCGGGTTTGACACTGTATAAACATGCAGCTTCGAAGATGGGGCGGCTCCTGATCGTGGCATCGTACCCAAACTCACAAGCAGCCTGTCAACTTTTGTAGTGGACACGCCAGTCTCCCCTGCAGATTTTGAGCAATTGAAGTGTTATTATATGCGGTGGATTCACATGTACTGACATCAAAAGTGCGGCATTAGAACACCGCGTTTTGGAGGCAACAAAAATATGCGGTATCCAAAGCGCTGCTGAGTGCTGATCGGGGGGACGTAGCTGCTAAAAAAATAGCTGTGAGCTGTTAATTATAGCCAGGGACCATGTTTGCAAATGGCACCTTCCCAGGCTAAAAATATCAACTCACAGCAGCTGCATAAATTACGTGAATAGAAATGTTAATCAAGATTGGGTGAATGGGATTAGCTGACACCTAGCTCTTTTGTTTGGTTATGACAAGGTGTCAATCAAACCTTTTCATGACCAAACCTAATTAAAGTAAAGTAAAGAGTTAAATAAACACACAGACACAGAGTAAACACTTTATTTGAAATACAACAGGCACATTCTTTAATCATTTAAATTAACCAATTTACTCACCCCAGTTCTGAAGGTAATCCAAGGGTCTAAGCAAATAACTTTATTTAGCTCCAAAAGCATTCATTGATGTGCAAAAACACAAAAAAACGCATAAAAAAACAGCGTTTTTACTGCCAAGGAGATGCGGAAACGCACAGGAAATTTCTGCTTCAAATCCTGATCGTGCGCAAATAGCCTTATACAAGAGTAAGTTACATTCATACATGGCTTTTTTTGATGCAATTTTATTCTGTATGAAAAACATATTATGGCAAAAATTTTGAGTTTTTATGGCATTTTTGGTGCATTTTTTTGGATGGTTTTTAGTGCATTTTTTGCTATTAAATAATTTTGATCTCAATGAGAAAAAACTGCAGTAAAACCACTGAAAGAATTAATATGCTGCGTGATTTTATTTATTAATTTAAATGTACCACAGTTCAAAAAACAATAAAAAATGCACTGTCAGATTAAGATTTTTCAGATTTTGCTATGAAAGGCTGCTTATTTTAGGCATGAAGAAAACGCATGGTAAAAAATGTAGCACAAATGCTACATATGTACAAGCGCCATAATTTTTCAGCTTTGACGTCACAGAATTCTTTGTCATGTGAAAGTTTACACCTATTTTTACGCTTAGTAGATAAATACTGACACATTAGTGCACCGTTCACATTGGGTAACTATGAACAATGGATTCACAATGAAATACTATTTTCTTATACTTTACCTAAATTAATCATTTTAATTCCTTCCTAGCAGAAGTGGATGCACTCGGCATAATCTCTGTTTATTCTCCAGTTCTCGAGGTCTAAACCGCAGGTGCTAATCTCATTACTTCCAATTATCACAGAACCTATTGGGACATCACAAATATCATCTGCAACCAAAGAAAAGATCTACACAAACATCTGAGCGAATGAATAGTTTGCACATCTGATTCCGTGAAATAGGGAACAGCTGCCCAATGTGTATCTATATTATACCGCAGGTGCTACCTACAGCCCTGATAATTAATGTTGAGCCACCCCCGTAGTGTTCGAGTTCGGTTCGGTTCGTCGAACACCCGTGTGTTCGCCGAACTGTTCGTCGAACTGTTCGTCGAACACCTTCGAACACCGTTAAAACCAATGGCAGGCAAACAAAAACACATAGAAACACATAGAAAACACCTTCAAAGGTGTCCAAAAGCTGACAAACTGCTCAGAAGACACAACTAACACATGGAAAAGTGACAAGTACATATAGTCATGCGAAAAGAAAAGAGGTGGAGGAGTAAAAGGAGGGGGAGACACAAATATAGGCATGTCATGCCCTTCTAAAATCCAAAAAGTGAGAAGCCGACACGTTCAGTCCGCTCCTGCCCGTGCCACCTCCGTGTCGCCGGGTTTGTGCCAGAGCCGCGGTGAACCCTGACGGCCAGCCCCCCTCTCCCAATACTGGTGCCTGTCCGCTGGTGGGTCGAGCGAGCCCCCCTGTGGTGGAGGCAGCTCTAAGCTTTTTAATTTAAATTGTCTCTCTAATTTGAATGAATACACTTTAAATCCATTTACAAGGATCTATTGGAGGGCAAGTCTCATGCCAGCAGCCGCGTAATTCCAGCTCCAGTAGCGTCCACTAAAGCTGCTGCAGTTAAAAAGCTTTTATAAGGATCGAGCTCGGCTGTCCACCGCAAGGCATCCTACTGCCAGTCCCAGCCCCTATGCCTTGGGGTGCCTCCTGATGCTCTTCACTGAGTATCCCGTGGTCCCGAAGCATTTCCTTTGAAAAAATTAAGTGTCCAAACTACAGGTGGTGTAGCTTGCTTAACAGCCGGGATAATCCGCTGACTAGCAGACACTGCTACTAGGCACAAAGTATTTCCTGGGCTAGATGCAGTTAAAAATTTGTAATTAGATACTCTCGTTGGATGCTGAGAAAGCATTCCATAGAGTCTCCTGGCACGCCATAAATGATTCTCTTAAAAAGCTTGGGGTAGGGGTCTAGGGGACCCTTTTATAGCCAAAATCATGGCCCTGTATCACAATACGTCACCTAGGCTGAAGATAAATTGAACTGTAGCACCCTGAGGGCTCGGTTGCTACAGAGATATTGCACCTCACCCAGAGGTGTGATATCTCACTCTCAGGTAAGGATGGAGTGTGGATCAGGACCCGACACCTGCATGCATTACACCACATTGCCGTGGGGCAGGGCGACCAATATGCCTCTGAGATGGGCACGACAGTCCCTGTCCCTGGCTGGAGTGGGGGGAGGGAACACTGAGGAAGGGGAACCCTGTAGTGCAGGAGCAGGGAGGAAGCAGTTCCTGGGTGCATTGAGAAGGGAGTATAAAAGGTGGGCACCATCTTAGTTCAGTGCAGAGAAGTCTGAGCAGAAGTGGCAGGGAGCAGGGGCTCTGCATGAGCTCTGCTCCGGAGGCGGGCCTAGTAACAGAGGCCCAGGCCTGGAAGAGGGAGAAGGAAGGAAGAGGAGCGGAGAAGGCTCCAGGAACGAGGAATGAAGGGATCCCAGGGGTGCGGACGGGCGAGTCGCCACCGCACGCCCGAATCCACCTGCGTGGAGGGGTCAGGCCAAAGGGGGAGACCGGTCCCCGAAACTAGTGGAGGCAGGAAACGACCCTCAGCTAGAAACCGGAGGCTCTGACATTTTATGTGGCGCAGCCCCTCGCTACACCCGCTAGGAAGGCACCACATAGGGTCAGGGAAACTGGCGCCAAGTTTACCAAGAGGAGGCCCGAGGCAGCCGGACAGAAGGGTTGGTAAGAAAGGCCAGACAAAGGACACACAAAGGGGGTCCTGTGAAGCGCTCCAAAGTTATCTGGGAGTTGTCTGAGCCCCTCACCTGGTGAGCACAGTACGACGTGGGCAGCCGTTACCTGCAGACGTGGTCTGGATAATAAGAACTGTGAGTAAAGGCCCTGGACTGCATCACTGACTCCGTGTCGTTACTGCTGCTGCCCTGCACCATCACCCCCATCCTCCGCATACACTGCCCTGAGGCTATACTCCTCCCGTGGGGAGTTATGCTACGCTCTGCTGCACCCACAACACCAGCCTCAGCGGTCTGCCCTGCAGCGGCGGTTCACTCTGACCGCAATCCACGGGTGGCGTAGTCGGACATTTAAACATCAAAACCACATAAATAGTTCCGCCACTGGTTTGACCACCCTGAGCCACGGAACCGGGTCGCCGCCACGAAGACTACAACCACCAGCATCCACCAAAAAGGGTCTGGTTCCGGGTGTCCCAAGGCCCAGGGGGTGCATCAGAACATTTTCATCACCTTTCACAATCACCAATGGGACAAGGCAGGGATGTCCTCTGTCCCCTCTCTTATACATCCTAGTGACGGAGCACCTGCTCTCATCAATTCGCCATAACCCCAATATTAGGTGGATTGAGGTGGGAGGCACCGAGTACAAGTGCTCTCTATTTGCTGATGATGTCCTAGTATATATCACTCAATCACATATATCCATCCATGCTGTTATGGCTGAAATAGATCACTTTGTTACATGGTCAAATTTTAAAATCAATGCAGCGAAGTCTGAGGCCCTCGATGTCTCCCTCCCCAAATCCATATAGGATTCCATCCAGTCCAACTTTCCCTTTGCCTGGCCCTCACAGGGTATCAAATACTTAGGAATTCCTATTCATAGAGACCTCTCCCATCTATGTTATCTTAATTTTGGGCCCTTTATTGAACAACTCCATACAGACCACGGTTGGCAAGTTAGAACTGTAAGATTCACTACGTGAACCACTGGTGTTTTGTGGAAAAGCACATGTACACTGTGTTCCAAATTATTATGCAAAAAGTGTTTAGGAGTGATAAGGGAAGAATTTGTTTGTTTGTCAGTTAAACTCATTGATGGTGATGTGTGTCAGGGCTCTTTATATCACTGTAAGCAATTGCAGACACCTGTGCTAATTAGTTTGGCAGGTGTGTCCAATGAAAGGCAAGACTACTTAAGAAGGCTGTCTCACATTATTAAGCAGCCTACATTTTCTGCCAAAATGGGAAAGAAAAAGGATGTGTCGGCTGCTGAGAAGCAACAAATTGTGGAGTGTTTAGGTCAAGGCATGACTACAATCAACATTGTGCGATGATCAGGATGAAGTGTCTTGGCAATCAAGAAGTATGTAGCTGATTCACAGTACACACGTGTGCGTGCTGATAAGGGCAAATTGAGGACACTTTCCTACAGGCAATTACGTCAGGTTAAAAGAGCAGCGGCAAAAAAGCCTTGTCATAGCAGCAGGCAAGTTTTTGAAGCTGCTGGTGCCTCCAACGTCCCCCGAACAACAAGATGCAGGATCCTTCAGAGGTTTGCAGCTGTGCACACGCCATCCTGTCGACCTCCTCTATCCACTTCACACAAGCAGAAACGGCTCCAGTAGGCTAAACATTACATGAAGACTGATTTCAAAACTGTTTTGTTCACGGATGAGTGCCGTGCAGCGCTCGATGGTCCAGATGGATGGAGTGGAGGATGGCTGGTTGATGGACACCCCACGCAAACACAGCTACAGCGCCAACAAGGAGGAGGTGGAGTAATGTTTTGGGCTGGAATCATGGGGAGAGAGATTGTCGGCCCCTTTAGGATCCCTGAAGGCGCTAAAGATGAACTCCATAATGTATGTGGATTTTCTCAAACAGCACTTCCTGCCATGGTTCAAGAAGAAGAACCGTGTATTTCACAGCAAGATCATTTTTTTGCATGATAATGCACCATCTCATGCTGCACATAAAACATCTGCATCTCTGGCTGATAAGGGCATAAAAGGGGACAAACTTATGGTGTGACCCCCATGCTCCCCTGACCTCTACCCCATTTACAACCTCTGGAGCATCATCAAAAGGAGTGTCTATGATGGCGGGAGGCAGTTCACATCTAAGCAACACCTCTGGGAGGGTATTCTGTCCTCATGCAAAACAATTGAAGCAGAAACCATCCAAAACCTGACAAATTCAATGGACGAGAGAGTTCAGAAGCTCCTTTCGAACAAGGGGTCCTATGTGAAAATGTAACATCACCTAGAATAAAGTTTTGAGTTGAAAACTGTTTGATTTCAGTTTCTAATAACCTGCTAATGCTTCTAATTTCAAAAATGACCATTTTTTTGGTCTTTATTAAAATGAAAAGGTTGATCGAAAAGTTTGGGGGATCTAAGAGTGTGGCAACCCAGTAGTCATGATTACTTCGAATTCTGACAATATGAGGGTCATGTTGCAGGTAGTGCAGCAAGAAGGCACTTATGTGTCTTGCGCATCTCGGAGCCCCAAAATTATTTTCCGGGCTAGATGCAGCTAAAAATTATTATTAATTTTAAATCTGGTGGAGCTTAGTATAGATGGCCTAATAGGATCAGTGCTGCACACTGCTACAAAGCCCAAATTATTTTCCAGCCAAGATACAGATAAACATGATTAGTAATTTTAAATCTGGTGGAGCTTATTATAGATGGCCTAATAGAATCAGTGCTGCACACTGCTACAAAGTCCAAATTATTTTCCAGCCAAGATACAGATAAACATGATTAGTAATTTGAAAGCTTAAAACGGTTGGTAGGGTGATTTTAACCAATCATCAAGCTTTTACTCTCCCCAGGATGACACAGGGGTAGAAAAGTCGTTTCGGATCCATGATTTATTCATCTTTATGAACGTGAGTCTGTCTACATTATCAGTGGAGAGCCGCGTGCGCTTATCTGTCAGCACACCACCAGCAGCGCTGAACACACGTTCAGACAGAACGCTGGCTGCGGGGCATGACAAGATCTCCAAGGCGTAAGTGGCTAGCTCCGGCCATTTATCCAGATTGGAAGCCCAAAAAGAGCAAGGGTCCAGTGACACAGTCATGGCTTCAATGTTTACTTGAAGATACTCCTGTACCATCGTCGCTAGGCGTTGACTATGTGTCAGACTTCTTGTCTCCTGTGGCCTTGCAAAGGATGGGCTAAAAAAGTGGTGAAATGATTCCGCAAAATTGATGTTACCAGCAGATACTGTGGTTCTGTTACGGTTTGAGTGCTGAACACTTGACGGTCCCACGGTTGGCAAGTTGGAACTGTGAGATTCACTACGTGCACCACTGGTGTTTTGTGGAAAAGCACATGTAAGATTCTGCAACAGTCTCTGCTGATACTCCTGCATGCGTGCATCCCTTTCTATGGCAGGAATAATTTCGGCAAATTTACTTTTGTACCGGGGATCTAACAGTGTGGCAACCCAGTAGTCAGGATTATTTCTAATTCTCACAACTCGAGGGTCATGTTGCAGGTAGTGCAGCAAGAAGGCACTCATGTGTGTTGCGCATCCAGGAGCACCAAGTCCCTGTTGTGTTGGTGGCGAGGTAACAATCATGCTTCCTTCCTCTGTCCTCTCCCCCCAACCTCGCACAACAGAAATGTGATCAAGGTCTCCCTCATCTGATGAGTCTTCCATCAGTTCGTCCTCCACTTCTTCCTGGGCTCCTGCACCTTCCTCACTAGTTTGGCTGCTACCATGCGCCCTGGTAAAACCATCTCCCCCACCCTCACATGCCTGCCGCCTTGGTGCTGCCGACCGTCTGGACCTTGCAGATGTTAGCCCTTCCGCATACAACTCCTCCTCCTCTACTTCCTCCACCTCCTCTTGTGCCACCACCTGACTCCGAATTCTGTTTAACATGTGCTCCAGCATGTAAATCACCGGAATAGTCATGCTGATAATGGCATCGTCAGCACTAAACATCTTCGTCGCCATTTCAAAACTGTGCAGAAGGGTGCATAGGTCCCTGATCTGAGACCACTCCTCCAGCGTGATTTGCCCCACCTCTGGATCTCGTTGGCCCAGGCTACACGTCAGAACGTATTGCACCAGGGCTTGTCGGTGCTGCCACAGTCGCTGCAACATGTGCAGAGTTGAATTCCACCGGGTAGGCACATCGCATTTTAGCCGGTGAAGTGGCAGGCCCAACGACTTCTGTAGAGATGTAAGTCGCTGAGCTGCGGGATGCGAACGGCGGAAGTGAGCACACAGCGACCGTGCCCTCTGCAGAAGGCCATCTAGTCTGGGATAGTGGGCTAAAAATTGCTGGACAACCAGGTTCAACACGTGAGCCATACAAGGCACGTGTGTGACATTGCCCCTGCGAAGGGCCGCACCCAGGTTTGCAGCATTGTCGCACACGGCCTTCCCTGGTTTCAGGTCCAGTGGAGACAACCATTCATGAAATTGGTTCTCCAGAGCTGACCACAACTTCTCAGCTGTGTGACTCACATTTCCCAGACATTTCAAAGTAAAAACCGCCTGATGACGTTGAGCCCTACTGCCAGCATAGTAAGGAGGTGTGCAGTATCCCTTCTGCGCAGTTAGAAAGCTTGTGGCATGACCAGACAGGCTTTGGGTGCAGGTGGAAGACCAAGAGGAGGTTGAGGAGGCAGAAGCAGTGGAGGAACTTTGAGATAAAGAGGATTGACGCACAACTCGTGGGGACGGCAAGACTTGGACAGCAGCCCCTTGTCCTGCTGTCACCATAGTTACCCAGTGCCCAGTCAGCGACATGTAACGCCCCTGTCCATGCCTACTCGTCCAAGTGTCTGTGGTGAAATGCACCCTGTCACACACAGAGTTTCTCAAAGTAGCGGTGATGTTGTGTGCGACATGCTGGTGGAGCGCAGGCACACCTTTCTTTGAGAAGTAGTGCCGACTGGGCATCTGCTACTGGGGCACTGCGACGGACATAAGGTCTCGAAAATCCTCTGTGTCCACCAGGCGGAAAGGCAGCATTTCTGTAGCCAAGAGCTTGCAGATGGTGAAATTCAACCTCTTAGCTTTCTCATGGCTAGGAGGAAATGGTCTTTTACTTGTCCACATCTGAGGGACCGAGGGCTGGCTATTGTGCTTAGACGGGGTTGATAAGGGTGTCCCCGGCAAACTGCCGGTCTGTGAGGAAGATGCAGGTGGACATGTTAGGTTGCCTTGATCCAAAGGTGGTGCTATCGATGTCGGACAGCGCTCAACACCAGCTGGTGTTACCACCTCCAAAGAAAATGATGACCTGCCAATCACGCTGGCTGTTGCGGGTAAAGAGGTGGCAGGTCTGCGCCCCAAAACAGGTGTGACTGCTGTCCCCCCAGTCGCAGAGGATGAAGAGGCCGCGGATGCACAAGATATGGCAGACGGTGGTTGGCCCGGCCGGCTAGGCCGCATTGTAGCACAGTGAGCTTCCCACTGCAACTTATGCTTCATGTCCATGTGCCGGTTCATGCATGAAGTACTCAAACTATGTATTTTTTGGCCTCTACTTAGCTTTTGCTGACAAATGTTACAGATAACACGAGTTGGGTCATCTTTATCGATCTGAAAAAATGCCCAGGCTATGCAAGGCTTAGCACCCATGCGACCTGAAGAGCCACCACGACTTGTGGTGAGAGGCAGAGTTGTGTTTGAGGATGCAGTTGTTGACGTGCTTCCAGTACTACGTCTCTGTCCAGGAAGGCGCAACCTGACCTCATCGTCACTAGCATCTTCCTCCACCTCCTCTGCTGACCTCATCTCTTGGCTGACTGTGGGTTGACAGTAAGTGGGATCTCCAACCTCATCATCATCACCCTGTGCGTTATCACACCCGTCGTCCTCAGAGCCAACCTGTTCCTGCCCTGACAAAAAACTAAAGTTGTCGCTCCAATCAGGTATTTGAGTCTCATCATCATCTTCCTCATTGTCTCCACCAACAGGAGTTACAGTTTGGGAATGAGGGTCTACATTATGGTCAGAACCTTCTGCGTCTGGTCCTGGATCCGACTCATAAAGATTCTGGGCATCAGTGCAGATCATTTCCTCGTCTGGATTCACAGAAGCGCTGGAGTCAACCTCTGATTCCCAGGCTATAGTATGAGTAAACAGCTCTGCAGACTCAACCATCTGTTCTACCTCATACTCAGACGGGCAGCTGGAGATTTGGGAGCTGTGAGGAAGCAAGTGCGATTGGGGTGACACCTTTGAGGACTGGAGTATTTGTGATGTTGAAGTTGATGTGGAGGAGAGCCCACTTAAAGGAGCACTTGATATCCGTTGAAGCACCTGCTGTTTTTGTGCCTCATCTGGAATTTGTAGCGATTGGCGTGGCCGTAAGAAAGGGATCTTATCACATTGTCCGCTAAAAGAAGTAGACATTTTAGTTTGGCTGGAAGATGGTCTTTCTTCTGCAGATGTTACTGTTGCTTTAACACCTACCCCACGGACACAACCTTTTTTCCCCTTCCCAACACGCCTATTCCCCTTTCCACCAGCAGCAGGCCTTTTTCCACTCATTTTGGTGGTTAACTAATTCACAACTCTGGAGTTGTTTGCACAAAAAAACAATGGATGGGAACCGAGCAGAGCTGAGTGGCCAAACTGTGGTATTAGGCCAAAACTATTGGCTGGGTTAGATGGAGAAAAAAATTATATTCGATTTGCAACCTGATGGAGGTCAGTATAGATGGACTAAAAGAACAAGTCCCACACACAGCTAGAAGCCCAAATATTTTTTCAGAGGTAGATGCAGAAAAAAAATATATTCAGTTTGCAACCTGATGGAGGTCAGTATAGATGGACTAATAGAGAAAGTCCCACACACTGCTAGAAGGCCAAATATTTTTTCAGAGCTAGATGCAGACAAAAAATTATTTTGAATTTGCAACCTGATGGAGGTCAGTATAGGTGGACTAATAGAACAAGTCCCACACACTGCTAGAAGGCCAAATATTTTTTCAGAGCTAGATGCAGAAAAAAATTATATTCAGTTTGCAACCTGATGGAGGTCAGTATAGATGGACTAATAGAACAAGTCCCACACACAGCTAGAAGCCCAAATATTTTTTCAGAGGTAGATGCAGAAAAAAATTATATTCAGTTTGCAACCTGATGGAGGTCTGTATAGATGGATTAATAGAACAAGTCCCACATACAGCTAGAAGCCCAATATTTTTTCAGAGGTAGATGCAGATAAAAATTATTTTTAATTTGCAACCTGATGGAGGTCAGTATAGATGGACTAATAGAGAAAGTCCCACACACTGCTAGAAGGCCAAATATTTTTTCAGAGCTAGATGCAGATAAAAATTATTTTTAATTTGCAACCTGATGGAGGTCAGTATAGATGGACTAATAGAGAAAGTCCCACACACTGCTAGAAGGCCAAATATTTTTTCAGAGCTAGATGCAGATAAAAATTATTTTTAATTTGCAACCTGATGGAGGTCAGTATAGATGGACTAATAGAGAAAGTCCCACACACTGCTAGAAGGCCAAATATTTTTTCAGAGCTAGATGCAGAAAAAAATTATATTCAGTTTGCAACCTGATGGAGGTCAGTATAGATGGACTAATAGAACAAGTACCACACACAGCTAGAAGCCCAAATATTTTTTCAGAGCTAGATGCAGATAAAAATTATTTTTAATTTGCAACCTGATGGAGGTCAGTATAGATGGACTAATAGAGAAAGTCCCACACACTGCTAGAAGGCCAAATATTTTTTCAGAGCTAGATGCAGATAAAAATTATTTTTAATTTGCAACCTGATGGAGGTCAGTATAGATGGACTAATAGAGAAAGTCCCACACACTGCTAGAAGGCCAAATATTTTTTCAGCGCCAGATGCAGAAAAAAATTATATTCAGTTTGCAACCTGATGGAGGTCAGTAGAGATGGACTAATAGAACAAGTCCCACACACAGCTAGAAGCCCAAATATTTTTTCAGACGTAGATGCAGATAAAAATTATTTTTAATTTGCAACCTGATGGAGGTCAGTATAGATGGACTAATAGAGAAAGTCCAACACAGCTAGATGGCCAAATATTTTTTCAGAGCTAGATGCAGATAAAAATTATTTTTAATTTTCAACCTGATGGAGGTCAGTATAGATGGACTAATAGAGAAAGTCCCACACACTGCTAGAAGGCCAAATATTTTTTCAGAGCTAGATGCAGATAAAAATTATTTTTAATTTGCAACCTGATGGAGGTCAGTATAGATGGACAAATAGAGAAAGTCCCACACACTGCTAGAAGGCCAAATATTTTTTCAGAGCTAGATGCAGAAAAAAATTATATTCAGTTTGCAACCTGATGGAGGTCAGTATAGATGGACTAATAGAACAAGTCCCACACACAGCTAGAAGCCCAAATATTTTTCAGAGGTAGATGCAGATAAAAATGATTTTTAATTTGCAACCTGATGGAGGTCAGTATAGATGGACTAATAGAGAAAGTCCCACACACTGCTAGAAGGCCAAATATTTTTTCAGAGCTAGATGCAGATAAAAATTATTTTTAATTTGCAACCTGATGGAGGTCAGTATAAATGGACTAATAGAGAAAGTACCACACACTACTAGAAGGCCAAATATTTTTTCAGAGCTAGATGCAGAAAAAAATTATATTCAGTTTGCAACCTGATGGAGGTCAGTATAGATGGACTAATAGAACAAGTCCCACACACAGCTAGAAGCCCAAATATTTTTTCAGAGGTAGATGCAGATAAAAATTATTTTTAATTTGCAACCTGATGGAGGTCAGTATAGATGGACTAATAGAGAAAGTCCCACACACTGCTAGAAGGCCAAATATTTTTTCAGAGGTAGATGCAGATAAAAATTACTTTTAATTTGAAACCTGATGGAGGTCAGTATAGATGGACTAATAGAGAAAGTCCCACACACTGCTAGAAGGCCAACTATTTTTTCAGAGCTAGATGCAGAAAAAAATTATATTCAGTTTGCAACCTGATGGAGGTCTGTATAGATGGATTAATAGAACAAGTCCCACACACAGCTAGAAGCCCAATATTTTTTCAGAGGTAGATGCAGAAAAATATATATTCAGTTTGCCACCTGATGGAGGTCTGTATAGATGGATTAATAGAACAAGTCCCACACACAGCTAGAAGCCCAATATTTTTTCAGAGGTAGATGCAGAAAAAAAATATATTCAGTTTGCAACCTGATGGAGGTCAGTATAGATGGACTAATAGAGAAAGTCCCACACACTGCTAGAAGGCCAAATATTTTTTCAGAGCTAGATGCAGAAAAAAATTATATTCAGTTTGCAACCTGATGGAGGTCAGTATAGATGGACTAATAGAACAAGTCCCACACACAGCTAGAAGCCCAAACATTTTTTCAGAGGTAGATGCAGATAAAAATTATTTTTAATTTGCAACCTGATGGAGGTCAGTATAGATGGACTAATAGAGAAAGTCCCACACACTGCTAGAAGGCCAAATATTTTTTCAGAGCTAGATGCAGATAAAAATTATTTTTAATTTGCAACCTGATGGAGGTCAGTATAGATGGACTAATAGAGAAAGTCCCACACACTGCTAGAAGGCCAAATATTTTTTCAGAGCTAGATGCAGATAAAAATTATTTTTAATTTGCAACCTGATGGAGGTCAGTATAGATGGACTAATAGAGAAAGTCCCACACACTGCTAGAAGGCCAAATATTTTTTCAGAGCTAGATGCAGAAAAAAATTATATTCAGTTTGCAACCTGATGGAGGTCAGTATAGATGGACTAATAGAGAAAGTCCCACACACAGCTAGAAGCCCAAATATTTTTTCAGAGGTAGATGCAGATAAAAATTATTTTTAATTTGCAACCTGATGGAGGTCAGTATAGATGGACTAATAGAGAAAGTCCCACACACTGCTAGAAGGCCAAATATTTTTTCAGAGCTAGATGCAGATAAAAATTATTTTTAATTTGCAACCTGATGGAGGTCAGTATAGATGGACTAATAGAGAAAGTCCCACACACTGCTAGAAGGCCAAATATTTTTTCAGAGCTAGATGCAGATAAAAATTATTTTTAATTTGCAACCTGATGGAGGTCAGTATAGATGGACTAATAGAGAAAGTCCCACACACTGCTAGAAGGCCAAATATTTTTTCAGAGGTAGATGCAGAAAAAAATTATATTCAGTTTGCAACCTGATGGAGGTCAGTATAGATGGACTAATAGAACAAGTCCCACACACAGCTAGAAGCCCAAATATTTTTTCAGAGGTAGATGCAGATAAAAATTATTTTTAATTTGCAACCTGATGGAGGTCAGTATAGATGGACTAATAGAGAAAGTCCCACACACTGCTAGAAGGCCAAATATTTTTTCAGAGCTAGATGCAGATAAAAATTATTTTTAATTTGCAACCTGATGGAGGTCAGTATAGATGGACTAATAGAGAAAGTCCCACACACTACTAGAAGGCCAAATATTTTTTCAGAGCTAGATGCAGAAAAAAATTATATTCAGTTTGCAACTTGATGGAGGTCAGTATAGATGGACTAATAGAACCAGTCCCACACACAGCTAGAAGCCCAAATATTTTTTCAGAGGTAGATGCAGATAAAAATTATTTTTAATTTGCAACCTGATGGAGGTCAGTATAGATGGACTAATAGAGAAAGTCCCACACACTGCTAGAAGGCCAAATATTTTTTCAGAGCTAGATGCAGATAAAAATTATTTTTAATTTGCAACCTGATGGAGGTCAGTATAGATGGACTAATAGAGAAAGTCCCACACACTGCTAGAAGGCCAGCTATTTTTTCAGAGCTAGATGCAGAAAAAAAATATATTCAGTTTGCAACCTGATGGAGGTCTGTATTGATGGATTAATAGAACAAGCCCACACACAGCTAGAAGCCCAATATTTTTTCAGAGGTACATGCAGAAAAAAAATATATTCAGTTTGCAACCTGATGGAGGTCTGTATAGATGGATTAATAGAACAAGTCCCACACACAGCTAGAAGCCCAATATTTTTTCAGAGGTAGATGCAGAAAAAAAATATATTCAGTTTGCAACCTGATGGAGGTCAGTATAGATGGACTAATATAACAAGTCCCACACACAGCTAGAAGCCCAAATATTTTTTCAGAGGTAGATGCAGATAAAAATTATTTTTAATTTGCAACCTGATGGAGGTCAGTATAGATGGACTAATAGAGAAAGTCCCACACACTGCTCGAAGGCCAAATATTTTTTCAGAGCTAGATGCAGAAAAAAATTATATTCAGTTTGCAACCTGATGGAGGTCAGTATAGATGGACTAATAGAACAAGTCGCACATACAGCTAGAAGCCCAAATATTTTTTCAGAGGTAGATGCAGATAAAAATTATTTTTAATTTGCAACCTGATGGAGGTCAGTATAGATGGACTAATAGAGAAAGTCCCACACACTGCTAGAAGGCCAAATATTTTTTCAGATCTAGATGCAGATAAAAATTATTTTTAATTTGCAACCTGATGGAGGTCAGTATAGATGGACTAATAGAGAAAGCCCCACACACTGCTAGAAGGCCAAATATTTTTTCAGAGCTAGATGTAGAAAAAAATTATATTCAGTTTGCAACCTGATGGAGGTCAGTATAGATGGACTAATAGAACAAGTCCCACACACTGCTAGAAGCCCAAATATTTTTTCAGAGCTAGATGCAGAAAAAAATTATATTCAATTTGCAACCTGATGGAGGTCAGTATAGATGGACTAATAGAATGATGCTATGCCCAAAAGATTTTACTTCACTAGGTGCAGTAAAAAAATTGGTATTCTATACACAGGTGGTATATCTTGCAACACAGATAGGCTACTCCACTGACTAACACACTCTGCAATAGGCCAAAAAGGATTAGCTTTGCTAGATTCAGCCAAATGCTGTGAAAAAAACTTGCACAGCACTGGCACAGACCTGCCTGGCAAAAACTGATAGGAACTGATGTAACCTAGTCCTGAAAAGGACTCCAATTACAATTAGTCTTTACTCCCACAATCTATCTATTTAAGAGCACAGACCTGCCTGATAAAAGTCGTAGGAAATGCTGTAACCTAGTCCTTAAAAGGACTGCAATCACAACTATTCCCTACTCCCAAGCTATCTGTAGATTTGTGCGAAAATTGGCTTGAAATTAACAAGGTATAGCGCACACAGCAACAGCGGTGCCGTCTAACACGCAGCTGCAGCAGTGAGAAAATGGTGGCGACGGGGACAATGGCTTGGTCTTATAGGGCACGGACATGTGACATACACAGCCAATGACACATGCCCTTGCTTGTGTGAAAAACAGCACTTCGCTCCGTGTGTGCGCTGCTGATAGGCTGACAGATTGCACCTCCCCACTGTAAATGCGGGAAAGAGAAAAAAAAATGGAGATCTTCATTATTCCTGCAGTGATCCATCCCCTGCCCCTCCCCCCGCCCCGCTGTACACTCAAACTGCGTATTAACATTAATTTTCATCATTACTGAGAAAAAATCCAGTTATGATTTTGGTGCACGAACAGTTATCGAACATAACCTCGAACAGCCGAATTTTTCTCAAATTGTTCGTGTTCGCCGAACGGCTCGAACACCGCCCAAAACAGCTCGAATTTGAGATTGGCGAACAGTTCGAGTAGAACAACGCTCATCTCTACTGATAATCCCAGAGACCATATATTATAGGTATATACACTGCACTACATGAGGAGGACTAAAATCACTGATTAATCACAGATCCGCCATAACCTTAATACCACTGACAACAGAAGTGACCACAATTGACTTCTCAGCACAATTACTTTGGGAACTTACAACCCACTGAATCTAGTGATGGCACACGCACAGATGAATGATAGATATATACTACAGGTCACTATCTACACTCCTCAACACTGAAATTGCAATCAAATGCTTACATACACTTCTCAATCTGGTCTGGTGTCTCTCATCTTCCTCTTGACAATGCCCCATAGATTCTCTATGGGTTAAGCAGGGGCGTACATAGGAATCATGGGGCCCCATAGCAGAAGTTCTAATTGGGCCCACCCCCTCCCCCCCCAAAAAAATGTAAATTGTTGGGATCACAGAAGAGCAGATCTCACAACTTTCTATCCTTTACATAGTAATTTTCCTCCTGCTGAAGTCCTATATGCCTCTTTCATTGCCTCATAAAGTGTGATGCCAACAAAAGTGCCCCCCAAACACAGTATGATACCCCCATGGTGAATTCCTTCACATGCGCAGTATAATGACCCTACTGTACCCCACCTCAACTCCCAGGGCAAAGTATGCTGACCCCAGGGGTGGATTAAGAGTAGCAAGGGCCCCGGGCAGTTTAGAAGGCGCGGGCCCCCAGCCCACACACACACCTGATGTATCACATGTCACATGATCCCCTGTGATAGATCATGTGATAGTTCACGTGAAATTAATTTGGCACAATATTAATTATAATCATTTTTTTTAGGCTGTGTGCCCACTATGCGTTTTTTAAGCATTTCCGCAGCGGCAATTCCGCTGCAGAAATGCTTAAAAAATGCTTGGTAGAAGGTCTGCCATATTCCCCAATGATAATCCGCATGTGCTATGCACATGCTGCGGAAATTTCCACTGCGGATTATCATTGCGGAAAAATCCGCAGCATTACCAATTATTTTGCGGAAGCGTGGCGTTTTCGCCGCCATTGACTTGCATTGGAACGCATGTAATCCGCATCACTGCATCTGTACATGCGGATTCCACGCGTTTCAATGTGCGGATGGTACCTGGGTCTGGAGAGGAGGAGACTCTCCTCCGGACCCGGGTACCATAGAACCTGTAAAAAAAGAATAAAATAAAAAATAAATATTATTACCTTCTGATGGCCCCTGGTGTCTTTATCCGATGCGTCCTGGATGGCCGGCAGCTCGTGATGGTCTGAAAAGGACCTGCCGTGAGGTCATTTAGTCATGTGATGGGTCACGCGACCGCTGATGTCGGCAGGCCATCAGAAGGTAATTATATATTTATTTTTTATTTTTTACCATTCTTTTATGGTCACACTATATAAATCCATGCTGGTTGCATGGATTTATATAGTGTGACCAAGTTGTCAAGCACTTTCCAAGTGATGCTAAAATCGCTTGGAAAGCGCTTGTCAACCCGCATGCAGAAATGCATGTGAAGAACGCTTCACTTCCGCATGTCCCTGGCAGGAAAAATGCATGTACAATCCGCATGCGTTTATTCTGCCAGGGAGATGCAGAAACGCTCAAAAAAAATCTGGAGCATTTCTGTATCGTGGGCACATAGCCTTACATTAAGTGTATGACTCAATATTGAGCACACGTAGCCATCTATACACAGCGGGAGGCCGCACGGCACCATCTATACACAGCGGGAGGCCGCACGGCGCCATCTATACACAGCGGGAGGCCGCATGGTGCCATCAATACACAGCAGGAGGCCGCAGGTAGTCATCTATACACAGCGGGAGGCCGCACGTAGCCATCTATACACAGCATGAGGCCGCACGTAGCCATCTATACACAGCAGGAGGCCGCACGTAGCCATCTATGCACAGCAGGAGGCCACACGTAGCCATCTATATACAGCGGGAGGCCGCACGTAGCCATCTATTCACAGCGGGAGGCCACACGGCGCCATCTACAAACAGCGGGAGGCCACACGTAGCCATCTGTACACAGCGGGAGGCCGCACGTAGCCATCTATACACAGCAGGAGGCCGCACGTAGCCATCTATATACAGCGGGAGGCCACACATAGCCATCTATATACATCGCGAGGCCACACGTAGCCATCTATACACAGCGGGAGGCCGCACGTAGCCATCTATACATAGCAGTAGGCCGCACATAGCCATCTATATACAGCGGGAGGCCGCACGTAGCCATCTATATACAGCGGGAGGCCGCACGTAGCCATCTATATACAGCGGGAGGCCGCACGTAGCCATCTATACACAGCGGGAGGCCGCACGGCGCCATCTACACACAGCGGTAGACCACATGTAGCCATCTATACACAGTAGGAGGCCGCACGTAGTCATCTATATACAGCGGGAGGCCGCACGTAGCCATCTATACACAGCGGGAGGCGCACGTAGCCATCTATACACAGCAGGAGGCCGCACGGCACCATCTATACACAGCGGAAGGTCGCACGGCGCCCCCCCCAGAGACAGCTGGAGGCCGCACGCAGTCACGCACACACAAACATATACAGACATATACATACACGCATAAACACATTTGAAACACAAAAATACATATAAACAGACATCACACAATGATATCTGCCTGCACACTCACATACACACAATCACACATACACACACTCACATACACACACTCACACACACACTCTCACACACACTCACCATCCCCCAGCTCCAGTCCTCCTGCTCCTCTCCGGTGCAGCAGTGCTGGCCGGGCACGCACTGTGTGATGTCACAGCTGGGGGACACGGCCGCGCACAGGGCCGTGTCTCCTAGCAGTGACGCGGCCGGGCCAGCACAGGGAAGTTAACAGCTGCAGTGCTGGCCCGGCCGAAGAAGAAGTAGCGGCTGGGGGAGTGGTCCGGGGGCCCCCCCGCCACTGTCTGCCGGTTTGTGCCGCGGCGCCGCACATATAATGAGGACAATCTGGCCATAGACACCGCGGTAGCCCAGATTGCCCTCATTGTAATCCGCCTATGGCTGACCCCAACACAGTATGATCCCCCAACTGTGAGCCCTAGAGCTAGAGAGGATGGTAGGTAATAAGGGAGGGTGTTATACATAATAAAAGAGGAAACTATATAACTAAGGATGACGCTATACATAATAAATGAGTACACTATATACTAAGGGAGTATGCTATACATGATAAGTAAGTACACTATATACTAAGGGAGTATGCTATACAAAATAAGTGTCCAAAAAAATGTCCCAGTACCCCCATCATTGCTCAGTCCCAGCACCCCCATCATTGCTCTGTCCCAGCACCCTCGTCATTGCTCTCTCCCAGCACCCCATAATTGCTCTGTCTCAGCACCCCCATCATTGCTCTGTCCCAGCAACCCCCGTCATTGCTCTATCCCACCACCCCGTCATTGCTCTCTCCCAGCACTCCTGTCATTGCTCTCTCCAAACATCCCCGTCATTGCTCTCTCCAAGCTCCCCCATCATTGCTCTCTCCCAGCACCATTATTGCTCTCTCACAACACTCCCATCATTGCTCTCTCCCAGCACCCCCATCATTGTTCTCTCCCAGCACCTCATCATTGCTCTCTCCCAGCAACCCGTCATTGCTCTCCCCATCACCATCATCCCCATCATTGCTCTCCCCAGCCCCATCATTGCTCTCATCAGCCCCATCATTGCTCTCCCCAGCCCCCCCACCCATCATTGCTCTCCCCAGCCCCACCATCCCCATCATTGCTCTCCCCAGCCCCATCATTGCTCTCCCCAGCCCCACCATCCCCATCATTGCTCTCCCCAGCCCCATCATTGCTCTCTCAAGCCCCATCAGCCGCATCATTGCTCTCCACAGCCCCATCATTACTCTCCCCAGCCTCATTAGCCCATCACTGCTCTCCCCAGCCCCGCTATTGCTCTCCCCAGCCACATTACTGCTGTTCCCAGCGCCATCAGCACCATCATTCCTCTCCCCAGCCCCATTTTTGCTCTCCCCAGCCCCACCATCCCATCATTGCTCTCCCCAGCCCAATCAGCCCCATTATTGATCTTCCCAGCGCCATCATTCCTCTCCCCAGCCCCATCAGCCCCATTATTGCTCTCCCCAGCCCCATCATTCCTCTCCCCAGCCTCATAATCCCATTATTGCTCTCCCCAGCCCCATCATTCCTCTCCCCAGCCCCACCATCCCATCATTGCTCTCCCCAGCCTTATCAGCCCCATTATTCCCATCAGCTCCATCATTGCTCTCCCTAGCCCCACCATCCCATCATTCCTCTCCCTAGCCCCATTATTGCTCTCCCTTGCCCCACTATCCCATCATTGCTCTCCCCCACTCCCCCCACCTAGCGTTTCAGTAAAAAAAAACAAAAATAAAACAACTTACCTCAGCTCGCTCCCCTGCAGCTTTCTTACACACCCAGGATGACGTCATAAAGCTGCGCGCGCTTGGGTCAGGGAGGAAGCAGCGGAACATGCAGGGAGCAGCTGCACCAGCGGCCCCAGCACAGCTGCACTGGCGGTGGTATGTCCACCCCTGGACGGCTATGGGCCCCCACGGCTCACGGGCCCCATAGCAGTCGCGTGGTTTGCTGCCATTGGCGGTACGTTACTGGGGTCAAGGTCAGGTGAGTTTGCTGGCTAATCAAGCACAGTGATACTGTTATATGTAAAACAGGTATTGGTACTTTTGGCAGTGTGGTCAGGTGCCAAGTCCTGCTGGATAATGAAATTTCCATCTCCAAAAAGATTGTCGGCAGAGGCAAGTGATGCGCCCCCTGGGCCGTGGGGTACTCGGTGCCGGGCCGGTCTTTGCTAGGGGAGATGTCACAGTGGCGGTGACCCGGTCCGTGACCCAGGACGGTCAGTAAAAACGGGATATTTACAGGGAAATTAAAGTTCTTATATACAGTTTGTGACGCCACCTGTGGTATGCGGCTAAAGGGAGCCACAGCTGCGGAGCAGGTCCTCTGGAGCTGTTGTTAATGCAGCAGAGTTGGTTTAGCTCTCCACAGGTAGAGCTTAGCTCCAGGGCAGTGTAGACATTGCTCTTATGGTGTAGTGCAGAGGATGGAGTAGTTAATAATCAGTCCACAACTTAATAGCGGTTTCCTCTTATCTTTACTTGCGGTGGTTAGGCAGACCGGGGCACAGGTACTAGCTGGTAGTAGAGGTCTGTGCGGCCTGGAAGCAAGTTGGGGGATCCACCTAGCCAGGTGGAGTTGTAGGCCTTACCTTTTGCGCTACCTCTTTGGCCCTGCTGCGTATAGCTATGCTGCGGCCCTCGTCCCTGAGTAAAACGTCTTTGTACTCACCCGTATAGCAGGCAGCTCAGGCCTTCCTGGAGTGTCGCTCCCACGTGGCAGTGCCAGGCCCTATCGTACTGCTGAGCCTCCGGACGTCTGATGGGGCCAGGAGAACTGCAGTCTCCTGCCCTGCAGTTTCTGCTGCTGGGCCTTCGGTGCCCCACAACCTCGGACTCCGGTGTCCGGTTCTTCTGCGCTTCCTTCTGGGGTGAACTGCCGTGCAGCTCCACTCCCTAGGTCTTTCGTCGTCGACGTCCTGACTTCAACTCGTCTCTGCTCTCCTCATACTAACTAACCCCACCTCCAGATCCAGTTGCTAAGGGGAGGAGCTCCCCTTGCTGGTCTGGAGCCAGGAAAGTGTTGCATGCTAGCAAAATCTGATTAGGGGACCCCTGCTTGCTTCCCGGCATGGCATCACCTCTTGTGAGGGAGGCAATGCCACTGTGGCAACCGGACTCCTGGGGTGCCACATTAGCATGAAGTGCTCTAAAATGTCCCGGTAGATGGCTGCGCTGACTTTGGTCTTGATAAAACACAGTGGACCTACTCCAGCAGATGACATGGCTCCCCAATCTATCACTGATTGTGGAAATTTCACACTAGACCTCAATCAGTTTGGAATGTGTGCCTCTCCACTCTTCCTCCTGACTCTGGGACCTTGATTTCCAAATGAAATGCAAAATTTACTTTCATCCGAAAACAACACCTTGGACCACTGAGCAACAGTCCAGATATTTTTCTCCTTGGCCCAGGTAAGACGCTTCTGGCGTTGTCTGTTGGTCATGAGTGGCTTGACACAAGTAATGCGACACTTGTAGTCCATGTCCTGGATACGTCTGTGTGTGGTGGCTCTTGAAGCAATGACTCCAGCAGCAGTCCACTCCTTGTGAATCTCCCCCAAAATATTGTGTAGTGCAAACTATATACCTATGCTTTGTATGGTTCCCCTAGTGGACAGACCTCCCGCATTCCCAGGGACAGTCTTGAGACAATGCATCCAGGAGAATTGAGACACAAAATTGGCCATAAGGATAAAATATTACAATTTTTATCATATAAATAGCAAGCAATTTCAAGTAACTCCCCTGGTACCACGACATCTTCTTCACACCCCCCTTTACATAAGGATATACTGCTAGACAGACCTGTACACCTGATGATAGGTTTGACAATAGTGATCAAATCTGGAGGTTGTATAGGCTAGACATGTGGTCAAGTCCCATGATTAGAGCTAGCCCTGAGAAAGCCCCGTCCAACAGCATCTCTCAAAAACAAATGTTTGCGCTGCTTCTGTGATGTCACTGCAAAAGTATGGAGGTAAAGAGAGACCAAAATATGTACCACGTTGTGAAGACCCGGGGTCTTCCGTGGGCGTAATGCTACTCAGACAACACAGGGTAAGGGTAAAACAGCGAGGCAATACTTTATTGAACCACAAAGAGGACAATAAACACACAGAAAATTCCTAGCAAGTACCCAAGATGGTACAACATTACACAGTTTCACCCTTCCTTTTCTGCCCGCCTGGGATAGAACAGCAGTGACTTTGGAGACTTCCAGGGCCGACTACCTCAACCAGTGGCCCCCAGCTTCTGGTGGGCCCCCACAGAGAGAAGGTAGCGGCAAGCTTAGGAAGCTAGCAGTCCATCGAGATACAAGGCCAGGAGACTTGAAGGTCCCAACCTGACCTCTCCAAGAGTTTCCATGGACCCAGATGACCGGCGGGTCCCAATCTGGCTTCTCCGAATGTCCCCATGGGTTGCAGACGACCGGTGGGTCCCTCCTGGCAACCCCAAACAACATATACATGGGGCCAGGTGACTTCTTCGTCCTCTCCTGGTCTCCCCAAAATATATCCATGGTCTCTTTGATAGTCAAATGGAGCAGATCTGAATCTTTCCAGTCAGGGCCGGTACCCTTAGGCTAGAATCATATAGAATTCAAATCTGTGTCTCTTTGGGTAATGCCATGCCATCCATCTGCTGTCCTGAAGGATGTCTCTCATTCTCCTTGTAAAGTCTTTCTCCAATCTCTGTTTCAAGTCTGACTGCTACAAAAACACGTCCCTTGTGCTTCTCTGGGCTTAGTCCCTTAAATGGCAGAACTGCTCTCACTCCCCCCCCCACAAAGCTAAGTGTGCATTAGTGGAGGTATCTCTCTCAAGTGGACTGCATCACGTGTGTCTACATGTGGGAATCCCTGTGGTGAAGGCTCTGCTGGATCTTCTTTCAACACTTGCACAATGGGCCTAGAAGATTTTTTGAACAATGGTTAGAGGCTCCTGAGATACTAATGAGATTAGTGGAATGATGGACACTTTACAAGGTAAATTATTGTACATAAACTGACAAGCAAGCGGAACATTAATAAAACACAGCCAGCAATCTCTAATTAAACACAATAAGGTATTTCTCTTAGATTAACAAATCTAATCGTCTGGCTAATTAAGATTTTACACAGTATCGTCACACACATGTCTCGGAAAGAAGTGCTTTTCTTTATCAGGGATATCACAGGTTTCCAGAAAGTCTCCTTTTTAGTAGTATGAGACACATACGGTATCTGCTGCCTCATACTACTATAAAATGGAGCCATTCTGGAAACATTTATTTTTGAGAGATGCCTCTGGCAGGGCTCCTCTTAATGCTGGATCTCATCACGTTGTTTGACCACACGTCCCCCTCCTACCACCTCTAGATTCCTTCACCATGACTGATGGACCTATCATCCTCTCTTTTGAAAATTGTGTGCAAGTATACAAGCCTGTCTAGCAGTATATCGTGAGGCACTATCAGCTTGTAACCATATATATTTTCTTAGGATATCACTGGGGCAGTGATGTAGATGGATCGATTACCTGATACAAGCGTGGGGCATAGACTGAGACTGTGTAAACTTTTATACCATTGCTACTACTTATAAACACTCTTATTGCCCACTGCCACCTAGGAGTCTATTACTTATCCCTAGTATTTCCATTTTTAATCAACGTCGTCTGAGTGCAATCTGATATTTTCCACGGATCCATTAATCGGATACATCTTGTATCAGACATGTGCACGGCCCTATAGAATAACATAGGGACGAGTGCCATTGTATTTTTACGATTGTGTGGACGAGCCCTAAAAGTATAGCACTTGATATGGTCCTGATCGTACACAACTATTTATCTCTTTTTAGGAAGCTGTTTACACAGGAGACTATTAAAAATCCCTTACCCCATGTGGATTTTTAGTCATCCGCTATCTCATCTGATGTCCTTTGCAACCACTAATGCTGGAAATACATGAAAGGATCCAAGCATATTAAATGAATCCAATTATGTAACATTTTCCCTAAGTAGTACCATGGATACATTTCATTATGATAGATGGAAAGTTCTCCCTCCTTGCAAGGGCACAGACGGCTATTTTTATCGCCCCGGGCCTCTCCGCTGGTGTCACTGTCATTGTGTGGTATAATCATGGAGGGCATTGCAGTGTCACAGCTACTCAGTTATCTCTTGTCATCTTTCAGTCTGAAAAGTTTTGTCAGCGGGTTTTGTATACGATGAAGCTACCAGGATCGCACTCAAATTACTTTCGGTATATCAAGTGAACAAGTCACGAAGGCCGGCGTATAGATAAGAAACAAATATTTAGTCCGGCTAATAACACAGACGCTCTGAGATCTCTATCGTCAGCCGGATGCACACAAGAAATGTGTCACATTCTTATCAAACAAGGTAAGAGTTTTTTTGTTGTTGTTGTTTTCCTACTGTCAAAAAAATTGTAAAATCTGATAGAAAATACAATAAAATGTATAATAAAAAAAGTCAACAAAAAAAATTCCATAAAATAAAACAAAGCTATGCCACCTGGGGAAGGGTTTCTGCATCTATCAACGGAACAGAATTGCATCACATATGAAAGAAAGTTACCTGAAGGACTGTAATCATAACATAACTAACATAATTTACACTCGTGGTAGTAGCTTTACTACAGAAGATATACACAGGGTCGGCTTTAAACAGAATCTGGTACCACGTTTTTGCTGAGAGCAGCATAAAGTAGGGGCTGAGGCCTTGATTGCAGTGATGTGTCACTTACTGGCCAGCTTGCTGCTGTTTTGAAAGAATCATAGTTTTTACCAGTACTTTGAATGCTGAGCCCTGTGTAACCCGCCCATACCACTGATGGGCAACTATCAGTGCACACTGTGAAAAGGTAGAAAGCAGCCAATCAGTAGTGGGGGCATGGTCGGACTACATGGCAGCAGGTTTATTAGTCCTCTAATAATAATATCCTTCTGATAAAACAGTAATTTTATCAAAACTTCAGCAAGCAGCTTAGTTAGTGGCACATCTCTAGATTAAGGGTCTCGTCTCTGTCTCTATATTATGCTGTTCTCAGATTAGGTGACAGTTACCCTTTAAAGTACTCATACACATTAAATAGTGTCTGTTCAGCTAATCAGCCACAATCTCACCCAAATCCTCCTTACACAGGAATACTTTGGTTCTGCTGAGAGTTCTTGTGTTCTCTGTGAGAAAGCCAATGAAGGGAAATAAAAAAAACAACAAAAATAACATTATTCAGCTCTACAGCCACTATTACATCATTCAACATGAAAAATTTGGTGAAAGGTCCTTTTTAAGTGTCAAGCTAATGTTCACAACATCTATAGGATGGGTCAGAGCTGATCGGGTTAAGCATAGATCCACATGACAGGGATTGGGCCATGAGTAAAAGTGTTATGGTTATTGAATTAGGGAATAAAGGGGGGAGGGAGGGGCAAAAGAGGGGGTACATAACGAAAAATGTGGGAAGAAGGCTGTTTTTTAGGGGACCACAAAGTGAAGCGTAACCCCCCCCCCCCCAGTGTTGTCTGCTTGCTTAACTGAGCAACATGGCCAATGTGGATGCTCTCCTAGGTCAACTACAGGCTGCGGCGGCCATAAGAGAAGAGGCTTGGCTGCAGGAGCAAGTATCCGGCGAGGTATAGTTCGACAGCCCCTTTCTGAAAGGTCCATTCAGCGGCCGAGGAGGACAAGGCCACCAGAGAGGCTGACACCGGAGAAAAACTCTCATTCTAGGCGTTGACTTAAGAGCCCACTTGGAGACCCTCCTGGCAGTGGGCACCGGAACACTGCAGATGGAAGTTGCCCTCAGCCTGAGAAGAACTCTGGCAGCCGGCCTGGAACTGCAAAAGAAGTAGGCCGCGATGCACGTAGTTAACGTGGCCTGTTTCTCCCAGACGACTGGAAGCATGCAGGGAGGCGGCAGGCCTTGCTGGCGATGCTCCAGTCACAGGGCCTTCTTGTATCTACTGGGCTCAGGGAGACCTGAGTGCAGCGGCTAGACGTGAGGAAGATTGATGGCAGCGACTCCTGGTCGACGACCGGAAGTGCACAGTGAGGCGGTGGATCCTTTTTTGGAATGCTGTCACGCTGTCTCTGTATACTGGAGGTAGGGGCCTAAGCTGACCCTAAGCTGGGGCCCTGACTAATCCCTCAACCTGGAGGTACTGTTAAAGGTACAGAGGTCCAGGCCGCCAGCGTAACCCCTACCTCCTGAGGATCCCTGCACCTAAGTAATCTAGTCCTGAGAAGGACCCCGATCACAACAAAAGGGGACAAGTAATAATATGCCCACACACAGTACTTAGACGAACGAGACAGTACAAGGGAAAAACCAAAACCACCTTGCATACAAAAGCTACACAACTACAATAGAGGGAACACCAACGGGAAAGGAGATAAATGATAAAGCGAGGAATGGAAAAAACTCTCCGAATACACTTATCTCTGAAACTCCAAATACCACGATCCGCTCTGTTAGTCTGCATGAAATGCTTTCACCAACACTTCCCTAACAGACCAGCAGGCATTTGAAGGAGTCTCACTACAGCAGCATTGATTGCAGCTAGACCTCGTCTAGCACAGAGAGAGAGAGAATTAACTCCCTCACTGCCGAAAAACACAAAGCACCAAAAAGTCAGCTGCGAGAAGTCAGGCTGTGTAATCGTGACGATCTTCGTGGCGACACACCCGTGACAGTACCCCCCCTTCTACGAGGGGCCTCCGGACCCTCAGGGCCAGGTTTATCCGGGTGAGTCGTGTGGAAGGCCCGAACTAATCGGTCTGCGTTAATATCCGACACAGGAACCCACATCCTCTCCTCAGGACCATACCCTTTCCAATGAACCAGGTACTGAAGGGACCGGCGATTAAAGCGTGAATCGATGACCCTCGATACCTGGAACTCCAAGTTACCCTTGACCACCACTGGAGGGGGAGGTAAAGGTGACGGTACCACCGGCGCCACATACCTCTTAAGCAACGATCTGTGGAACACGTTGTGAATTTTAAACGTAGGGGGGAGGTCAAGACAGAATGCCACCGGATTAATAATAGAACTGATTCTGTACGGCCCGATGAACCTGGGACCCAGTTTCCAGGAGGGAACCTTAAGTTTTATATTCCTGGTAGACAACCATACCCGATCGTTCACACTTAGGTCCGGACCAGACACTCTCTTCCTATCAGCCATACGTTTGTATCGGTTCCCCATAGTATTCAGATTCTTCAGCACCCCTCTCCATACTGAAGCGAGTGATGAGGAAAATCGTTCCTCCTCAGGAACCCCCAAAGAGCCCCCCCCTACTGAAAGTACAAAACTGGGGGTGAAAACCATATGCCCCAAAAAACGGGGACTTACCAGTGGACTCGCTCCGCCTATTATTAAGAGCAAACTCTGCCAGAGGTAAGAAAGAAGCCCAGTCCTCCTGGTTCTCTGACACAAAACACCGGAGATATGTCTCCAAGCTCTGGTTCATACGTTCCGTCTGACCATTGGTCTGAGGATGAAAAGCCGATGAGAACGACAAATGCATCCCCCGCCGTGCACAAAACGCCTTCCAGAACTTGGACACAAACTGAGACCCCCGATCAGACACCACATCGGAGGGTACCCCGTGAAGCCTCACAATCTCCCCAATGAACACCTGCGCAAGAGTTTTAGCATTAGGGAGAGCCGGAAGAGCGATAAAATGTGCCATCTTGCTGAACCTGTCCACTACAACGAGTATGACCGTTTTACCCGAAGACGGAGGGAGGTCCGTAATAAAGTCCATAGACAGATGAGTCCAAGGACGCTCCGGGATCTTCAAAGGTAAGAGGGCCCCAGACGGACGGGTATGTGAGGTCTTAGAGCGCGCACAAACCCCACAGGACGCGACAAAAGTTACCACCTCCTTATGTAAGTTAGGCCACCAAAACCGACGCGAGAGGAGATCCACAGTTGCTCTACTCCCCGGGTGTCCTGCAAAAACTGAGTTATGGTGTGCCTCGATCACCTTTTGTCGCAACTGATCTGGAACAAACAGTCTCCCCGGAGGTCCAACAGGGGCGTCCCCCTGAGCCTCCAATACCTCCTCCTCCAGCTCAGAGCATACTGCCGAAACCACCACCCCCTCCTGAAGGATAGGAATCAGGTCGTCCGTATTCCCGGCCCCAGGGAAACTACGAGATAAGGCATCCGCCTTTACATTTTTTGACCCAGGACGATATGTAACGACAAAATTAAACCTGGTAAAAAACAATGACCACCTAGCTTGTCTGGGATTCAGACGTTTCGCGGACTCCAGATATAGCAGGTTCTTGTGATCGGTGATGACGGTGACCGGATGGACTGCCCCCTCCAAAAAATGGCGCCACTCCTCAAAAGCTAACTTAATGGCCAAGAGTTCCCTATTGCCGACATCGTAATTCCTCTCAGCGGACGACAATTTTTTAGAGAAAAAGGCGCACGGATGCCACTTACCAGGGGACGAACCTTGTGACAATACTGCTCCCACCCCTACCTCGGAAGCGTCTACCTCTACAATGAATGGCTGTGACGCATCAGGTTGAATGAGTATGGGTGCCGAGGCAAAACATTTTTTCAAGGAGGAGAATGCTTGACAAGCCTTGTCAGACCACCTAGAAAAATCCGTCCCCTTTTTAGTTGTGGCACCCCAGGGGTCTGGTTTCCACAGTAACAGCAATGTTATGTCTGAGAGCAGGTGGGAGGTCTCTTGGTCAGGAATCCTATGCATGCCACACCTCCTGCCCAGTCCTGGGAGGGGAAGAACTTCCCCTATATAAACCTGGGGCTGAGGCAGGGTTAGAGAGTTGAGAGGGAGAGTTCAGCCAGGAGGGTTGACAGGGAGCTGTGGCTCCGGCTGGGCCCAGCTCCTGGGCCATGCCAGAAGTAGAGACAGAGAAGAGAAGCAGCTATGGGAAGAAACAACAGGAGCTCTGTGGGAGCAGTGTTACAAGGAGTCAGGGGCTGGCAGCTGCAGAGCTCGCCCTGACTGAGAAGATTTCTTACCGGACCCGGAGTCCGAGGCTGTGGGGACTAACTCCTACCCAGCAGCAGAATCCGTCAGGCAGGGGATTTCAGGTCCTCTGGCCAAGAAACCCGAAGGCACGGTCACACGCATGGGACCAGCACCGCCGTCGTGGAGTGGAAGCTACTAGAAGGCCCCGAGTCACCGGCCATACGGGTGAGCACCACACGGTACACTCAGGGACGTGGGCTACTTATACCCGCCTCTAGCAAGGTAGCCAGAAGAGTACAGTCAGTTTGGGAGGCCTACAACTCCGCCTGGCCAGGGGAGATCCCATCTGCTCAAGGACTGACCAGGCCCCGATCGCTAGCCAGTACTCCGGGAGGGTCTATCTTTATCACCAGTAAAGACCCTGAATTACACCGCATCGTGTCTGAGTGATTCCTGCTACCCCCATCATCCACGTCGGCTGCCCTGAGGCCATACCCCTCCCGTTGGGGGTGATACTATCACGCTGCACAATCCTACCACCGGCCTCAGCGGTCTGCCCTGCAGCGGCAGCTCCTTCGCTGCATTCAACGGGTGGCGTAGTCGTCCAACATCTACCGCTAATACATCGCCACTCAGTTTGACTCCCTGGGCACGTACCGGGTCACCGCCACGAGACTACAACCCTCAACAGATCCGGCTCCGGGTAAGCTCCCGTGCGCGCGATGCCGCGCGACGAAGGCCCAGGGGCGCGTCAACTTTTGGCGTAGTCGGCAGGATTTCGTGCCCGCAACCACCGGGTACTGCGTGCCTGAAAAAGACTGTTCAAACTTACCTGTGGTGAAGATTCCCGCCATCCGGCGCCATCTTCCGCTTCCTTCCCGCCATCGGTGGAGTTTTCCCGCCATCCGGCGCCATCTTCGGCCTTCTTCCCGCCATACGTGGAGTTTTCCCGCCATTGGACGCCATCTTGAGGACGCCGCGCGGGAAGAAGAGGGGCGTGGACTCCGAAAGCGCGCGAGAACTGAAGCCCCGCCTCACGTCCGGACGTTGCGTAAGGTCCTGGAAGGAGCCCAGCAGACGCCGACGTCACAGGAGCGCGACGGAAGGTCCTCAACCCTGACGATCCACTGCGGAGCCGCGGCCTACGGAAGAGGATCATCGCAAGGTAGGCCACGGTCCACTAGGGGGGAGAAGGATGTCGGATACGGAGGAGAGCTTCACCGCTTCAACCCCCGCCAGCGCCACCGCTGTTGCGGTCATGCCTTTCACCATGCCCTATATCCCGGGGGCAGCCTGGCTACCCCAGTACTCAGGGGAGTCACATACCCTGCATGACTTTAGAGAAAAGCTGGATAGCCTCTTCCAGGTGTACCCCCTCACAGAGGAGCAAAAAGTGAGCATCCTGGTGGCCCAATTAACCGGGGCAGCCCAAAGGGAGGTAAAGTCCTGGCCACCTGGGAGGAGGACTGTCGCAGAGATACTAACCCAGCTAACCGAGGAGGAGCTGCAGTACTACCAATACGAGGAAAGGCAAGAGGACCCGGACGGGTCTGAGGACTACCCTCAGGAGGGAGCACAAAGAGGACATAGCTACTGAAGGGAAGTAGCGTGAATAAAGAGCTGTAAATAGTTACCCGTAAGGGTACAAGGACTGCTGCTAATTAAAATATGGTCCCCGTTGGGATTAGTGAATTGTTCCCCATGTGCCCCTATCTTAAACCAGGCTGAGGACTGTGAGCAGCCATTCCTTATCCCCACTGGCCGAGGACTGAGAGCGGCCATATCCTGTAAATAATTATGTGTTTCTAGTAATTTATGGGAGTCTTTGGTGGATTTACCGGGAATCCTTTGTACATGGTTGGAGCGTAACCCAGGAATGGACTAAAGACTGTTAAGGACTCGGGGCAGGACAGACCCCTACCTGGTTACGTCTCCCTGTTTTGGTGAAATGGACACCTTGCTTTTCTTCAAAACTGCACCCGGTTGCGGACACGCCGTAACCATCTTTATGTGTTTTTCTTATTGTATTATTATTGTTTATACCTTGTTATGTTTTTCTAAAAATATGTTTAGTCCCGGAGTACTAAATTTCACTAGGGGGGAATGTGGCACCCCAGGGGTCTGGTTTCCACAGTAACAGCAATGTTATGTCTGAGAGCAGGTGGGAGGTCTCTTGGTCAGGAATCCTATGCATGCCACACCTCCTGCCCAGTCCTGGGAGGGGAAGAACTTCCCCTATATAAACCTGGGGCTGAGGCAGGGTTAGAGAGTTGAGAGGGAGAGTTCAGCCAGGAGGGTTGACAGGGAGCTGTGGCTCCGGCTGGGCCCAGCTCCTGGGCCATGCCAGAAGTAGAGACAGAGAAGAGAAGCAGCTATGGGAAGAAACAACAGGAGCTCTGTGGGAGCAGTGTTACAAGGAGTCAGGGGCTGGCAGCTGCAGAGCTCGCCCTGACTGAGAAGATTTCTTACCGGACCCGGAGTCCGAGGCTGTGGGGACTAACTCCTACCCAGCAGCAGAATCCGTCAGGCAGGGGATTTCAGGTCCTCTGGCCAAGAAACCCGAAGGCACGGTCACACGCATGGGACCAGCACCGCCGTCGTAGAGCGGAAGCTACTAGAAGGCCCCGAGTCACCGGCCATACGGGTGAGCACCACACGGTACACTCAGGGACGTGGGCTACTTATACCCGCCTCTAGCAAGGTAGCCAGAAGAGTACAGTCAGTTTGGGAGGCCTACAACTCCGCCTGGCCAGGGGAGATCCCATCTGCTCAAGGACTGACCAGGCCCCAATCGCTAGCCAGTACTCCAGGAGGGTCTATCTTTATCACCAGTAAAGACCCTGAATTACACCGCATCGTCTCTGAGTGATTCCTGCTACCCCCATCATCCACGTCGGCTGCCCTGAGGCCATACCCCTCCCGTTGGGGGTGATACTATCACGCTGCACAATCCTACCACCGGACTCAGCGGTCTGCCCTGCAGCGGCAGCTCTTTCGCTGCATTCAACGGGTGGCGTAGTCGTCCAACATCTACCGCTAATACATCGCCGCTCAGTTTGACTCCCTGGGCACGGACCGGGTCACCGCCACGAGACTACAACCCTCAACAGATCCGGCTCCGGGTAAGCTCCCGTGCGTGCGATGCCGCGCGACGAAGGCCCAGGGGCGCGTCATAGTCATGTCTGTGAGAGGCTTAACCATGGACGAGAAATTACGAATGAACTTCCGGTAATAATTAGCAAACCCCAGGAAACGTTGTAGTGCCTTAAGATTCTCTGGCCGATCCCACTCAAGAACTGCCCGCACTTTCCCAGGGTCCATATGAAAACCGGACGCTGAAACCAGGAAGCCTAAAAACTGGAGTTCCTGTACGGCGAACACACACTTTTCCCATGTGGCATACAGTTTATTATCCCGCAAGATCTGTAACACCTGCCTAACGTGCTCCTGATAAGACACCAGATCCGGCGAGTAAATTAAGATATCATCCAGATATATGACAACAAACTGTCCCACCAGGCGGCGAAAAATGTCATTAACAAAGTGTTGGAACACCGCCAGGGCATTAGTCAGACCGAATGGCATAACAAGGTTCTCATAATGCCCCTCCGGAGTGTTAAACGCCGTCTTCCACTCATCCCCCTCCTTCATCCTAATCAGATTGTACGCCCCCCTGAGATCCAACTTAGAGAACCATTTGGCGCCCACGATCTGATTAAAGAGATCGGGAATAAGTGGGAGCGGATACGGATCTCGGACCGTAATCCGATTAAGTTCACGGAAATCCAGGCAAGGGCGTAGGCCTCCATCTTTCTTCTTAACAAAGAAGAACCCCGCAGCCACCGGTGAAGATGAAGGTCTAATATGCCCCTTAGCCAGACTTTCTGAAATATAATCCTTCATGGCCTGCCTCTCAGGACCAGAAAGGTTATACAACCTAGCTTTAGGTAACTTGGCCTCAGGGAGCAGTTTTACAGAACAGTCATACTCGCGATGAGGAGGTAGTTCCTGACACCCTTTCTCCGATAATACATCCTCAAAGTCCGCCAGAAATGGAGGTAAGACCCAAGGAGTAACCGCACCGATGACCGTGTTCATGCAGTTTTTATTACAGAATTTACTCCATTGGCTTATCTCTCTGGTTTGCCAATTAATAACCGGGTTATGCTTAGTTAACCAAGGAAGGCCCAACACTATAGGAGTGGAAAGACCCTCCAACACGTAGCAAGACAACAGTTCTTTATGTATCGCCCCCACTTGAAGTTTTACGTCATGCACAGCTTGCAAAAAACTTCCCTGACCGAGAGGCCTGGCATCGATCGAGAATATGGGGATGGGTTTAGCCAACTCACTCAATCGCATACCTTGAACCCGGGCAAACCGAGCATCAAACAGATTAGCCCCGGCCCCACTATCCAGAAGAACAGATATCCTCTCAGTTCTCGTACCCACCACCACCTCCGCCGGTACGAGAAACTGAGACGAACCTAGGGACGAAATACCTACTCCCAGATTGCCGTCCACCACACAACCTGGGATCAACAGTTTTCCGACGACTCTTCACTCTGCAAGGGACGGGATGGACACCCCCCAATAAAATGTCCCTTTCTCCCGCAGAAGAAACACCTTCCTGTCTTATGGCGCACCACCGGTCCCCTCCCCCGAAATGATGTCCCTCCTAATTGCATAGGCTCCTCTGGACTGACCAGGGGAACCACCATATGAGGGGACCTTGTAGGAGGTGGAGTCATCACAGGGGGTAGAGTTATCCCGCACCTCTCCCGAAGCCGTCTGTCAACGCGAATAGCAAGGGCCATAGCGGCTTCCAGTGACGCGGAAGAGTCATACTGTGCCAACACATCCTGTAATTTGTCGGATAAACCTTGACAAAACTGGCTCCTAAGAGCCGGGTCATTCCACTGGGTGTCCGTGGCCCACCTACGGAACTCCGAACAGAATTCCTCCGCCGGACGATCTCCCTGCTGAATCCTACGTAACATAGACTCAGCAAGGGAGATCCGATCTGGGTCATCATATACGAGTCCCAGAGCAGCGAAAAACCTATCCACTGACTGGAGAGCCGGGGAGCCCGGGGGAAGAGAGAACGCTCAAGACTGTGGGTCCCCTTGTAGGAGCGAGATGATAATTCCCACCCTTTGTTCTTCACTCCCCGATGACCGAGGCCGCAGCCGAAAGTACAACTTGCATGCCTCCCGGAAAACAAAAAACTTGTCCCGCCCCCCAGTGAACCTGTCAGGGAGAGCTACTTTAGGTTCTGGTCCGGCTTGCTCCTGAGGATACAAAACCTTGGACCTAACGTCCGCCAGCTCCATGGACAAACTCTGCAACTGCCGAGCTAGACCGGCTACTGGATCCATGGTAGCTGGAGAAAAACTAAGTGGTCGGTGAAAATGTCACGCTGTCTCTGTATACTGGAGGTAGGGGCCTAAGCTGACCCTAAGCTGGGGCCCTGACTAATCCCTCAACCTGGAGGTACTGTTAAAGGTACAGAGGTCCAGGCCGCCAGCGTAACCCCTACCTCCTGAGGATCCCTGCACCTAAGTAATCTAGTCCTGAGAAGGACCCCGATCACAACAAAAGGGGACAAGTAATAATATGCCCACACACAGTACTTAGACGAACGAGACAGTACAAGGGAAAAACCAAAACCACCTTGCATACAAAAACTACACAACTACAACAGAGGGAACACCAACGGGAAAGGAGATAAATGATAAAGCGAGGAAGGGAAAAAACTCTCCGAATACACTTATCTCTGAAACTCCAAATACCACGATCCGCTCTGTTAGTCTGCATGAAATGCTTTCACCGACACTTCCCTAACAGACCAGCAGGCATTTGAAGGAGTCTCACTACAGCAGCATTGATTGCAGCTGGGCGAGGCTGGACCTCGTCTAGCACAGAGAGAGAGAGAATTAACTCCCTCACTGCCGAAAAACACAAAGCACCAAAAAGTCAGCTGCGAGAAGTCAGGCTGTGTAATCGTGACGATCTTCGTGGCGACACACCCGTGACAAATGCATTGTGAGGGATCTTTCCACCATTAAGTTCATTATTCATTATTTAGATGACTTTTTATTTATGGCTCCCCCTGATCCAGCAGTCTATAACAATTTATTATTAACCATGGTATGGATAGCAAAGCATTGTGGCATCCCGTTGGCTAAAGAAAAAATGGAAGGGCCTAGTATGCCTTTGAGTTTTTGGGTATGTTGGTTGAGTTAGTGGGAGTGCGAGCTCCTGATCATTACATGCGCTTAAAAAAGGAGCATAGGATGACTTGGTTGTTTGGGGAACCTTTTTAAAAAATTATAACAGATGGTCTATCATTCAGAATGAAGTGTAGGACAGTCTTGATTGTGAAATTTACACGTATGATGCGGGGCCTACAGGTTTTGGGGCGTTTTGTAAGGGACAATAGTTCGCAGGGGATAGGCCTGAGGAATGAGGCAGGCATGGTTTTTTAAGTAATTTGGCTTTGCTAGATCTATTTCTAATTGTAGTGGCTGTGTCGATATGGGGAGAGGAGTTTAAAATCGCAAGATTAGGTTTCATTGCAACAACATAGGGGAGGTAGCTATTATTAACAAGCTCATGGCTTCATCTCCACTGGTGTTAAAATTGCTTACAGAACTAGTCTTGTGTTGCTTGGGGCTGAATGTTTGGATTGTGGTCATTCATGTCTCTAGAGTAAAAAATTCTATTGCCGATTCTTTGTCTTGATTTCAGTGGGATCACTTCAGCAATTTGGCTCCAGAGTCTCAACAGTTGGGATTGGAGTGCCCTTCACACCTGTGGAGGCTGGTTATCGACGAGTGAGGTGTTTGATTTGTGGCTCAGTGACAGACGGTACGTGGGAGGCATATGACTCAGTGTGGTGAGTATGGGAAAGCTGGTTGTTATTTTGTCTGATGATAGAATGTTTGCCGTGTTGTTTTTTATTGGTCGAATGTCGGAGATGCATTGGTCAGTAGCAAAAAATAATAGTTTTGTTTTGGTATTGGCGTTTGGTTTTAAGCTTCGTGGGCAGAAGGATGTGACTAAGGAATTTATGGTAAGTCAGGCTTTAAAAGGCTATCATTTGGTATTTTGGAAAGGCTTGGTGTGCAGCTGGGTTTGGTTTGTGCTTCGGAGTTTGAGATGGTTCTATTCTGGTTATCTTTTTCACTGGCTTTTTTGGGGACTATAAGAGTTGGGAAATTAATGTCGCCAAACAGATTAACAGCAGAGGGTTTGTTATGGTATGGTTATGTTTCTTGTTCGGTAGGGGACTTGAATTCTGGATTAGAAGGTCAACAACTGACCAGGCAGGTCGAGGTAGAAGGGTAGTGTTGTGGCCAGTAGTTGGCTCTTCAATGTGCCCGTTAATCTGTTTTAGGGAATATTAAAAGCTGGAGACAGAGAAGAAGGGCCCCTTACTTTGTCATGTGGATGGTTCTTTTTTGTCAAGATATTAATTTATGGTGACTATGCGGAAGGGTTTGAGGGACGAAATTTGGATTTTTCTTGTTTTGTTTCCCACTCGTTTTGGATAAGCGATGCAGCCAAAGCAGCTGATAGGTGACTTTGACCGGAGGACATAAAGAGGATAGGGAGGTGGAGTTCTTCACGTTATAAGTCATGCATATATTCTGTTGCATTACTTAAGTGTGTCTATTTCACGTCTACAAATATAACTTCTACTGCATTTTGAAATTAGAGTATTAGGTGATTTTCTTTACGTAGTCTTCTGGTATCAACATCCAGCTGGGGCAATCAAAAGACCGCTGCAGCCAGTCAGAATCAATATTTTTAAACCTCAGACATGCTGTATGTATGTGCATCGCTAAATAGAGTGGCTGTAGTGTTTGCATTAAAGGTATTACATGACTAATTTGTTGGTAATTAGGTATGTTCTTAGTTTTTTTATATTGCAGATAACGGTCCATGTGTAGCCTGGCCATTTGGACACTCTAATGTTTAGTGGGGGCCCAGCTTGTCAATATCAGACCCGAAGGAAGGCAGCTAGGCTTTCATAGAGATGGCTCGGATTCAGAGGCTGGTGTGGAGTCAGGCTTCACGTCGTTAAAGAAACGTGATAAACAATATTGAAGTTGTTCGGTGCTTGTTTACCGCCCACTTTACCCATGCTGACAAATAATGATGAGGACAGAACGATCGCTAGTAGATCTGTCCCCATACATATCATGTTATTGGCAACACATCTGAAGTTTACAACTTGCGGTGTGCTGCTGAGAGCAATGATTTTGTTCCGCCATAAACAATCCAATCGCCCGATGAATGAACAGCAGTTTGCACATTTATTGGGCGATTGTTGACATGTTTATACCTATGAACTCTTGTCTGCTCTGCCGATATTTATAAATGTGGATGCTACATATATGCACCATATGAACAACCACAAGCACCAAAAGAGTGGAGTAAACAGCTACCACTAAACAAGGATGTTGGCTAAAAAAATCACTTTTTATTAATTGAGTATTAAAAATTCATCACCAATACAGGTATATAGACAGGTCTAATAAGGAGGAAATAACGAAACATCACAATCCAGGGGAAAACATGTGATTAATAGCAGCAAACACTATATAAGAAAGCATTACGCGAAACGCGCGTCGGGCAGCTCATTCAATCCTCCCTCATTCACGGGTAAGCACTGCATCAGATACTGAGTAGCACATGCACTTTAGACTTCAGTCACTTTACTATCTGCATGACTTTATATTGTCTTGTCCTTCCTTAATGGTATATAACTGGGACTTATATAGTAAGCTAACATCCTTGCTTGGTGGTCCTTGTTTACTCCATTCTTTTGGTGCTTCTGGATGTTCTTATGATATGGGAGTACTCCACCTCTCACTTGATATACATATTTTGGGTGGACTTTATACCTTCGGTTCCCAGATTTATATTAAGTGTTTTTGAACATTTTTTGTACTAATACATACACCATATGTGACTGATATATATTGTATATATACAGTACAGACCAAAAGTTTGGACACACCTTCTCATTTAAAGATTTTTCTGTATTTTCATGACAATGAAAATTGCACATTCACATTGAAGGCATCAAAACTATGAATTAACACATGTGGAATTATATACTTAACAAAACATTGTGAAATAACTGAAAATATGTCTTATATTCTAGGTTCTTCAAAGTAGCCACCTTTTGCTTTGATGACTGCTTTGCACACTCTTGGCATTCTCTTGATGAGCTTCAAGAGGTAGTCACCGGAAATGGTTTTCACTTCATAGGTGTACCCTGTCAGGTTTAATAAGTGGGATTTCTTGCCTTATAAATGGGGTTGGGACCATCAGTTGTGTTGTGCAGAAGTCTGGTGGATATACAGCTGATAGTCCTACTGAATAGACTGTTAGAATTTGTATTATGGCAAGAAAAAAGCAGCTAAGTAAAGAAAAATGAGTGGCCATCATTACTTTAAGAAATGAAGGTCAGTCAGTGCAAAAAATTGGGAAAACTTTGAAAGTGTCCCCAAGTGCAGTTGTAAAAACCATCAAGCGCTACAAAGAAACTGGCTCACATGAGGACCGCCCCAGGAAAGGAAGACCAAGAGTCACCTCTGCTTCTGAGGATAAGTTTATCCGAGTCACCAGCCTCAGAAATTGCAGGTTAACAGCAGCTCAGATTAGAGACCAGGTCAATGCCACACAGAGTTCTAGCAGCAGACACATCTCTTCAACAACTGTTAAGAGGAGACTTTGTGCAGCAGGCCTTCATGGTAAAATAGCTGCTAGGAAACCACTGCTAAGGACAGGCAACAAGCAGAAGAGACTTGTTTGGGCTAAAGAACACAAGGAATGGACATTAGACCAGTGGAAATCTGTGCTTTGGTCTGATGAGTCCAAATTTGAGATCTTTGGTTTCAACCACGGTGTCTTTGTGTGACGCAGAAAAGGTGAACGGATGGACTCTACATGCCTGGTTCCCACCGTGAAGAATGGAGGAGGAGGTGTGATGGTGTGGGGGTGCTTTGCTGGTGAAACTGTTGGGGATTTATTCAAAATTGAAGGCATACTGAACCAGCATGGCTACCACAGCATCTTGCAGCGGCATGCTATTCCATCCGGTTTGCATTTAGTTGGACCATCATTTATTTTTCAACAGGATAATGACCCCAAACACACCTCCAGGCTGTGTAAGGGCTATTTGACCAAGAGGGAGAGTGATGGGGTGCTACGCCAGATGACCTGGCCTCCACAGTCACCAGACCTGAACCCAATCAAGATGGTTTGGGGTGAGCTGGACCGCAGAGTGAAGGCAAAAGGGCCAACAAGTGCTAAGCATCTCTGGGAACTCCTTCAAGATTGTTGGAAGACCATTTCCAGTGACTACTTCTTGAAGCTCATCAAGAGAATGCCAAGAGTGTGCAAAGCAGTCATCAAAGCAAAAGGTGGCTACTTTGAAGAACCTAGAATATAAGACATATTTTCAGTTGTTTCACACTTTTTTGTTAAGTATATAATTCCACATGTGTTAATTCATAGTTTTGATGCCTTCAGTGTGAATGTACAATTTTCATAGTCATGAAAATACAGAAAAATCTTTAAATGAGAAGGTGTGTCCAAAATTTTGGTCTGTACTGTACACACACATACAGTACAGACCAAAAGTTTAGACACATCTTCTCATTTAAAGATTTTTCTGTATTTTCATGACTATGAAAATTGTACATTCACACTGAAGGCATCAAAGCTATGAATTAACACATGTGGAATTATATACTTAACAAAAAAGTGTAAAACAACTGAAAATATGTCTTATATTCTAGGTTCTTCAAAGTAGCCACCTTTTGCTTTGATGACTGCTTTGCACACTCTTGGCATTCTCTTGATGAGCTTCAAGAGGTAGTCACCAGAAATGGTCTTCCAACAATCTTGAAGGAGTTCCCAGAGATGCTTAGCACTTGTTGGCCCTTTTGCCTTCACTCTGCGGTCCAGCTCACCCCAAACCATCTCGATTGGATTCAGGTCTGGTGACTGTGGAGGCCAAGTCATCTGGCGTAGCACCCCATCACTCTCTTTCTTGGTCAAATAGCCCTTACACAGCCTGGAGGTGTGTTTGGGGTCATTGTCCTGTTGAAAAATAAATGATGGTCCAACTAAACGCAAACCGGATGGAATAGCATGCCGCTGCAAGATGCTGTGGTAGCCATGCTGGTTCAGTATGCCTTCAACTTTGAATAAATCCCCAACAGTGTCACCAGCAAAGCACCCCCACACCATCACACCTCCTCCTCCATGCTTCACAGTGGGAACCAGGCATGTAGAGTCCATCCGTTCACCTTTTCAGCGTCGCACAAAGACATGGTGGTTGGAACCAAAGATCTCAAATTTGGACTCATTAGACCAAAGCACAGATTTCCACTGGTTTAATGTCCATTCCTTGTGTTCTTTAGCCCAAACAAGTCTCTTCTGCTTGTTGCCTGTCCTTAGCAGTGGTTTCCTAGCAGCTATTTTACCATGAAGGCCTGCTGCACAAAGTCTCTTCTTAACAGTTGTTGTAGAGATGTGTCTGCTGCTAGAACTCTGTGTGGCATTGACCTGGTCTCTAATCTGAGCTGCTGTTAACCTGCAATTTCTGAGGCTGGTAACTCGGATAAACTTATCCTCAGAAGCAGAGGTGACTCTTGGTCTTCCTTTCCTGGGGCGGTCCTCATGTGAGCCAGGTTCTTTGTAGCGCTTGATGGTTTTTGCAACTGCACTTGGGGACACTTTCAAAGTTTTTCCAATTTTTCGGACTGACTGACCTTAATTTCTTAAAGTAATGATGGCCACTCGTTTTTCTTTTCTTAGCTGCTTTTTTCTTGCCATAATACAAATTCTAACAGTCTTTTCAGTAGGACTATCAGCTGTGTATCCACCAGACTTCTGCACAACACAACTGATGGTCCCAACCCCATTTATAAGGCAAGAAATCCCACTTATTGAACCTGACAGGGCACATCTGTGAAGTGAAAACCATTTCCGGTGACTACCTCATGAAGCTCATCAAGAGAATGCCAAGAGTGTGCAAAGCAGTCATCAAAGCGAAAGGTGGCTACTTTGAAGAACCTAGAATATAAGACATATTTTCAGTTGTTTCACACTTTTTTGTTAAGTATATAATTCCACATGTATTAATTCATAATTTTGATGCCTTCAGTGTGAATGTACGATTTTCAAAGTCATGAAAATACTGAAAAATCTTTAAATGAGAAGGTGTGTCCAAACTTTTGCTCTGTACTGTAAGTATACACACATAGAACACACATGTATGCACACAGCACATAGACAGATTTTAGATAGATATAGAGATAGATAATAGACAAATAGATAGACAGACAGATAGATAGATAGATAGATAGACAGATAGTTATTAGATAAATAATAGACAGACAGATAGACAGACAGACAGACAAATAGCCCAGACCATTGCCCTTCCCCCATGACCTCCCTTTCCAACATCACAGAAGGAGACCTCACTCGTCTCCTCTCTAAATCACACCTTACCACTTGTGCACTCGACCCCATCCCATCCCACCTCCTCCCCAACCTCATCCCCACACTCATCCCATCCCTAACTTCTGGTACCTTCCCGACTGCTTTCAAACATACCACAATCACGCCCATCCTCAAAAAGCCATCCCTCGACCCAACCGCCTTGTCCAGCTACCGCCCCATATCGCTGCTCCCATTTGCCTCCAAACTCCTTGAGCAACATGTTCACGCTAAACTTTCCTCCCACTTCTCATCTAACTGTCTCTTCAACAACCAATCTGGCCTCCACTCCCACCATTCCGCCGAAGCTTCCCTTACCAAAATTACTAATGGCTTTCTTACAGCCAAAGCTAACAGACAATTCTATGTACTCCTTCTTCTTGATCTGTCCTCTGCCTTCGACACAGTTGACCACTGCCTCCTACTACAGATCCTCTCTTCCTTTGGCGTCAAAGCCCTTGCAGTATCTTGAATCTCCTCATACCTCTCTAACCACACATTTAGCATCTCCCACTCCAACACTACCTCCTCATCCCGCTCCCTCTCTGTTGGAGTCCTTCAAGGCTCTGTCCTAGGACACCTACTCTTCTCCATCTATACCCTTGGCCTGGGACAACTCATAAAATCCCATGGCTTCCAGTACCATCTGTACGTTGATGACACCCAGATCTACCTCTCTGGCCCAGATGTCACCTCTCTGCTATCCAGAATACCAGAATGTCTATCAGCCACATTCTCCTTCTTCTCCTCTCACTTCCTCAAAATCAATGTGGACAAAACTGAACTCATTGTCTTTCCCCCATCTCGCGTATCTTCCCCACCTGATCTTTCTATCACAATAAATGACATCACACTTTCACCTGTACAGGCAGTCCGCTGCCTCGGAGTAACCCTTGACTCTGCCCTGTCCTTCAAACCCCACATCCAAGCTCTCGCCACCTCCTGTCGCCTCAAGCTCAAAAATATTTCCAGAATCCTTCCTTTCCTCAACCCTCAATCTACTAAACTGCTTGTGCATGCCCTCATCATCTCCCGCCTCAACTACTGCAACATCCTCCTCTGTGGTCTACCTGATAACACTCTCGCACTCATCCAGTCCATCAAATCTGCTGCGTGACTGGTTCATCTCTTGCATCGCTACTCCTCTGCTATCCCCCTTTGCAAATCTCTTCACTGGCTCCCAATTGCCCAGCGTATCCAGTTCAAACTACTAACACTGACTTACAAAGCCATCCATAACCTTTCTCCTCCATATATCTCTGAACTAATCGCCCGATATATTCCCTTATGTAATCTTTGGTCTTCCCAAGACCTCCTTCTCTCCTCCACACTCATTCATTCCTCAACCAATCGCCTCCAAGATTTCTCCTGAATATCTCCCATCCTATGGAATTCTTTGCCTCAACACATCTGATTAGCCTCCACATTTGGATCCTTCAGACGAAACCTGAAAACCCATCTCTTCAAACAAGCTTACAGCCTGCCATGACCTTGCTTGCTGCCACCTCAACAACACTGGAGCTACTACAACACCTCCAACCTACTGGCGGAGGCAGTGTGATGGCTTGGGCACGCATGGCTGCCAGTGGCACTGGGTCACTAGTGTTTATTGATGATGTGACACAGGACAGAAGCTGTCAAATGAATTCTGATGTATTCAGAGCCATACTGTGTGCTCAGATCCAGCCAAATGCTGCCAAACTGATTGGTCGTCATTTCATACTACAGATGGACAATGACCCAAAACATAAATCTAAAGCAACCCAGGAGTTTATTAAAGCAAAGAAGTGGAATATTCTTGAATGGCCAAGTCAGTCACCTGATCTCAACCCAATTGAGCATGCATTTCACTTGTTAAAGACTAAACTTTAGACAGAAAGGCCCACAAACAAACAGCAACTGATAACCACCTCAGTGAAGGCCTGGCAGAGCATCAAAAAGGAGGAAACACAGAGTCTGGTGATGTCCATGAGGTCGAGACTGCAGGCAGTCATTGCCAACAAAGGGTTTTTAACCAAGTACTAGAAATGAACATTTTATTTACAATTATTTAATCTGTCCAATTACTTTTGGTCCCTTTAAAAACAGGGTGGCACATGTTAAGAAGCTGAAACTCCTAAACCCTTCATCCAATTTTAATGTGGATTCCCTCAAATGAAAGCTGAAAGTCTGAACTTCAACTGCATCTGAATTGTTTTGTTTAAAATTCATTGTGGTAATGTCTAGAACCAAAATTAGAAAAATGTTGTCTCTGTCCAAATATATATGGACCCAACTGTAAGTGTGCTGACTGTGAAACATTTGCTTTTTGGGTTCAAGTCCCAGTAGGAACACTCAACTTTTGATTATTAATTATTATTACTAATAATGTATTATTATTATTATTATTATTATTATTATTATCCTTTCAAACCAAAACTATGTGACACAGATGCCTTACCATTAAACTGTAGGTTCATTATTTGATTATTTAGGTAGTGATATATAATAATAATTACAGAGCAAAAGTAATTTGTCAGTTTGCAGCCAGTTCTTGGGTGGATGGAAAGAAAATTTACAATAAAGAAGGTTTATCATTAGACCCCTTTAAGAAATTATGCAAATGTACAGTCACTTGGAAATAGATATGTAGTAAATTAGTGCCTCCCAATTTACTTTGGCTATGTAATTTATCATGCAAATAGACAGCGTATCTGAACCTCTTAACACGTCAGGATAACAATCATAATGTCAGATATTAAAAGTAAAACACCACTGTAGTTTGTGTGCTAAATAGGCATAATTAAAAAAAAAAAAACATTCTATTGAGATTTGAACCCTGACACTGTAATTTTAGAGACTGATGCCTTACCATTGAGCTATCCAGTCAAATGATAGTGACTAATAGCTTTTCTTGTCTTATGAGATAAACCATGAAAATACTCAAGAGTGACTAAAAGTCATTGTGATTCTCATTTTGATGTTTGAAGAAAGTCACACATCAGACTCACACATCAAAATCAAACATCATTTGAATTTGGCTTGCTTGCAATCTGTGCATAAGTCCCAATGAGTTTCAGACAGTTTTGCACTGAAAATCATATAACCAAATACAACTCCAAGGTTTCTTCAACTGAGTTTCTAGCTCAATGGTTAGTGCATTGGCTTCTGGATACAGAATTTTGGGTTCAAGTCCCATCAGCGAACAGTGACTTTTTTTTTTATTATTACAGTTTTAAAAGTCACTTATCAAAGTCACTTATCAAAGACTTGCCAAAGTCACTTGTCAGAATCACTTGTCAGGATCACTTGTCAGAATCACTTGTGAAAATCACTTGTCAGAATCACTAGTCAGACAGGATATTTAGCCTCAAACTGACATCATTCTGATGTTTGATTTTGATCTGATCACGTCCTAAAATGGACACTGTACACATGACTGTGATGTCACCACAGGTCCTAAAGCAGGACGAAGTGAATGCAGTAATGCTGGGGTAAGGTCCTGATGCTGAACAGAAAGCATCAGGACGCAGTATTAAAAACCCATCAAAGTGAGGATGGATGGCCAGATCCCAGAACAAGAGAAGATGCAGAGCACAGGTGAGCAGTACACCTTGACTGCTTTTGCCTCTACAGATGGAGCTATAAATAACACTAGGAAGCGCCGCGCTGTGCAGGAGCAGTGCAGAAGAACAGAAGCCAAGCTGCTGCGCTTCCTCTGCCTCTTCTCCTGCTGAGCGAAGCATGTACTGCGACTGGCAGTGGTCTCTGCATTTTCTGCTGTCTGGTCGCCGGCTACCAGAAGTGAAACCGCATGCAGCAGGGGGCCCCCTCTGTGCTTGGTGGCCCTTGGCATCTGCCTATTCTGTCTGCCCTGCCTGAACTTCATAAAACGGCGCATTTAAATAGGATGTCTGATATTTTGATTTTATACGTAGAAGGTAACAACTTGGGTGTGAGATAAGTTAGGGAATCAGCAGTTCTGAAAACAGTAGTTGTTTGGTTCGACATAGTGCCTAGAAAAACTTGATGTTTAGCGAGATTGGTAAAAGGAATTAATAGGACATGGGTGAAATTAAATAGGGCTATATCATGTTTTGTAGCCCGCAATGGACGTGTTAGCGTACGTCATCACGATTTGAAAATGGGGGGAGAAGGAAATTTTTGGTTGACCGATGCCATAAGATTTGATATGTGGGCGCTCTCTATCCAGGAGGGGATAGAATGCTCCCAGGAGTTGGTTGGGGGCGCACGCATCTGAGTTTTCAGAGTGTGTTTGTGGTGGCGGAAGGAGGTCCTCAGAGATGGTGAAATTTATTGTGGGGGAATTGATATTGATGGTTCCCTTCAGGATGGAATTGAGAATGGTTGATCTGGCACTTAGTGGGGCTCTGGACGGGGGTGCACCCTGGGAGCCAGTGGTGGTCTTTATTTTACCACTGATGGTGGTGTGGTGCCCTTGAGCTGGGTCTCATGGCTGAGGGTAAAAAATAATTCCATTCCAAAATACTTTGGTTTACCTGTGCCAGATTTTGTAGCTCCAAGGACTTCCCCAATTTTCGTAATCTGTAATTGTTATTTGTTGTTGTTTGTTAATAAATGGCTGAAATGGCCAATTTTATCCAGAAAAAAAGAGTCTCCTGTGTTTGTTATTACAGTTAAGAAGGTACGTGCTGGGAAGGAAGTTAATGGGGAGAAGGTTGTGAATGGAGAGAATTGGCCATGTACTGTCTCAAGCATCTTAAGATTCTTGAGACCTTTCCTTTAATTTAGCCTCCTCTAAATTTAGTGAGTGGCTTTTGATGTATTTGATAAGACATCTGTCTCTTCACCTAGCTCTTGTTAGGCATCCATTATTAGCAAGCAATCCCAAAACACCGATGTTTTCATCTAGTGACACGACCTGATCTCTGTGTGATTATTGTGCACAGCCACCAGATACACTTTCCAAAGGATCAGGTTCCTGAACAAGAACAAAAATAGTTTAGTATTGAATAAAGTGTTGAATATCCTTCTTTCACTTGTATTCAGCATCCAAGCAGCTCATTTTACCAGCACAATACACAAGAATAACACGGCCTTGTGTTTCAAGGTTCAGGACCCAGGAGTTCAAGGCTAGAACAGACTTGCTTTTCAGATATAGCAATGGACTAGCATAACTGCCATCATCTGTCTACAGTGAAGATGGCTTGTATACTGCTTCTTGTGGCCCATGGGCTTATTATTGTAGGTGTCTTGACTTTTTAACAATCTGTTTTTTTTTTAGTTTTCTCGTGCATAGCTCCATCAAATTCCATAGCACTAGGGAAAAATGTGCAGGGAGGGATATTAGGGCATAATAAGGATTAACACCCCATTACGTTGCCTATTTGCTGTGAATTTTTGAATAAGCCAAATTTGTAACATAATATTCCATACATAACTATTATACATACGAAAGCAAACTGCGGTACCCAAACCAGCAGATTTCTGCAAGACTAATGACTCTTATGTGTATGGGGGCCTCCTGACCCTTCCTCGACACAATAATGTAGGTGGTATAATCAGGCATGTTAACTTTTACATGTACGATGCTGTTCTTCTGCCTGGACATAAGCTGATGAGTTTTACTCCCCTCTTCCTTTTGGGAATATATGCCCACTCGGGAGAGTAAAGTGTGAATGTGTATTGCATTTCGGGAGCGATAGCTATCTACCGAACAGCTATTTAATGGGTATGAGCCCTTAAAGCCTATGGACACTTTTGACATTGTTAGTGGTTACCTTTAGATACTAAAATTGCACTAACTTTTCCATCCACAATCCAAACAATTTCTTCATTCATTTTCAAACCCCTGATACTATGCCTGATGAAGAGAACTGAGTAGTCTCGAAAGCTTGCACTTTGTTACCATCTTTTCAGTTAGCTAATAAAAGGTATCAACCACTGAGGACTCAAATCTAAATATTTTTCAAACCCCTCATATGCAGTTTGCTATAAATTTCACATGTTTTCTTACTGGAGTGTCCCTACCAGTAATATAGGCTGGATGTGAGTTTTGTGTGTATCCAAGGTGCTACTGTCTTTACTTGCTTTCATATTTGAGCAAAGCTCTAAAATTATACTTTCCACTCCATGTGCTTTTCTCCTTGTCTACAGCCTCTTGTCTGTGCCCTCCAAGATACTTTTTCCACTCTCCACTGAAGATCTGTGTACAATCCTCTGTCTAGTTCAATCAATAACAGATAACAGAGGAGGGGACTGGAAGTGCAGTTAGGACCAATCAGAATTGAGCAGAAGCTCTGACAGACCTGTAATATTTTTGCAAAACACTCAACTTGATAAAGGACTTACAGACACTCAGCAGTAGCATAGGGTAGCATTTAAAAAAATACTTTTTAGAAAATTGCTTAACTTTGTATTCAGTAAATAAACAATAAAAAAATCTGTGCGAAGGTATACATAGCTTTTAAGGATTTGCAGCATTAGAGCTGGATTAAGGTTGTTGGGGGGTCCTAATGCACTTATAATACCTCGATGATGAATGCGGAGGAGGCAGAGGAAGCCCAAAGAGCATACTGTAGCTTCTGAATTTTTGCAATTGACCTTAGCCCTCGGAGCTTGATTGAACTTCTCACAGGTCTGGACAAGTGCAGTCAATGAATGCTAATCAGCACAGAAGACGGCCACATTGTCTATGTACAGCAAGTACTTGACTTTGTGCTGGTCTATATATTGATTCCCCTGATCTGCCAGGTAAACTCAGCAAAAAGATATGTAAACTAAAAGCAGAGATGATAGAGGAAAATGTTCTCTTATTCCAGAAAAGATGGGAAACAGGTCAATCTTCCAGCCACTCACCAGCACCATGCTTTAAATATTAATGGTTAACAGGATAACATAGCAACAGAACATTATGCACAACCCAAGCCTGTGCAGTGTCTGGCCCATGAATTCATGGTAGACTATGTCAAGAGCCTCACCTGATCAACTGATGTATGTAAATGGTGGTTATTGATGAACCTTGTGCATGGCCCAGAAAAGGATTAGGTAGGGGTAGGCAACCGCCCAAGGCACCACCTCATGTCAGGTGGGGAGGGGGCAATTTTTAGTTAAAGGGGTTCTCTAAGAATGAAGAATGTAATAAAATGCCCTCGTTTAATTAATTAAAATGGCACCGTGTCCTAGTCACATGTCAGAATGGGCAACAGTCTGAAGAAACACAGCTCCAGAAACGTGTCCCAACTGACAGCTGTATTATAAATGTACATACCACAGCTGCTGGAGAAGTTCTGTGACAAGAGAAGAATATATCTTATCATCAGCTAACAGAGCACAGATGGCTATGGCTGGATAAAAACTTTGTGCTCAGTCACCCTACTGGGAGATTTATGTCTTCTGATGTCACAGCCCTTCTCCTCGGCTCATGGAGGTATGTGTTCTTACGATACTGTTCTTGTGTCAGTTGAGACACGACACAGGTCTCGAGAGCTGTTTTTCTTCAGACTGCGGCCATGCTGCTGACGCGCCCCCTGGGCCGTGTGTGCACGCGTGTGGGTTACCCAGAGCCGGGTCTCTGGGGGTTGTAGTCTCCGTGGCGGCGACCCGGTCCCGTGGCTCAGGGTGGTCAACCCGGTGGCAGTCTTTTATATGTTGTAGGTTAATGTCCGACTACGCCACCCGTGGATTGCAGTCAGGGTGTACCGCCGCTGCGAGGCAGACCGCTGAGGCTGGTGTGTGCGCAGCAGAGGATGGGACAACTCCCCACGGGAGGAGTATAGCCTCAGGGCAGTGAGTGTGGATGATGGGAGTGATGGTGCACGGGTGAAGCAGGAACGACTCAGAGTCTTTGCAGTGCAGTTCAGGGTCTTTACTGATGGTGTTAAGGCAGACCCTCCCGGGAGTACTGGCTAGCATAAGAGGCCTGGTCAGTCTGTGAACAGACAGGAGTTCCCCTGGCCAGGTGGAGTTGTAGGCCTCCCCGTCTGTCTGCACTCTTCCTGGCTACCTTGCTGTAAGCGAGGGAAAGTAGCCCACGTCCCTGAGTATACCGTGTGGTGCTCACCCGTATGGCTGGTGACTTGGGGCCTTCTGATACCCTCCGCTCCTCGATGGCGGTGCTGGTCCCTTGCTCGTGACTGAGCCTCCGGGCTTCTATGGCCAGAGGACCTGAAATCCCCTGCCGGCTGGTTTCTGCTGCTGGACTTAGAGATCCTCACAGCCTCGGACTCCGTTGTCCAGTTGTAGTGTCTTCAGCCAGGACGAGCAATATCTGCTTCCAGTCCCTGGCACTCAGCTCCTGCTCCTACAGAGCTCCTAGCTGTTGCTTTCCCTGTATCTGGAACTTCACTCAGAACTCGGCTCAGCTCTGTCTCAGTCTCTAGTCTCTAGTCTCACTAACCCCGCCCCAGACCCAGTTTATATAGGGCAGGTTCCTCCCCTATCTGGTCTAGGACAGGAGGTGTTGCATGTTCAAGGGCTCCTGACCAGGGAACCTCCCACTTGCTCCCAGACGTGATATTTCTATCACCGTGGCAACCAGACCCCTGGGGTGCCACATTGATATGTGACTAGGATGGGCTGATGTTTGACTTATGTGACGGGGACCATTTTATTACATTCTTGGAGAGACCCTTTAATAAATGATGATCTTTAACATACTCCCATCCAGTTAAAACAACCTTTGTCATCAACCAGTACTTCTTCCTTTGCCAGCAGAGAGTATTTTGGTTTCTAAGAGTCAGTGTAAAATACAATATAATGGATGAGGACTACTTGAAAGTGAATAGCTCTGTGAACAAAGAAGAAGCAAGAGAACCAGAGAGTGTTTAAGTGCTTAATTATCCAAGCAATAAAGACAAAGTCAATTTGAGAAGAAAGGGAGCCATACTTCACCGAGCCTCTGTTGTGAGACCCATAGCACCCTATATAGAAGTCTTGGTGACCATCTCGAAGAGCAGCTTGGTGGTGTCATCCAACTTGGCAGCAGTGCCAGAACTGCGTCCATCCTGTTTAATTGAGTAGTTGAAGCCCCTGGCCATCACTACAGTCCTGGAGGTGATGAACTGAGACTGAAAGGTCTGGAAAAGCTCCAGGTGCTCAAACTTCATGAGAAGCATACACATTGATGAGCCCAACAGGTCATTCATGCCTAAGAGTCATTTCGTTACTGAAGTCTATGAGAATTATGGAGACAGTTAAGTCAGCAGTCCCCTAGCTGTCAAAAGGGTGTGCAATATGCTGAAGGTTCCAGAGGGTGGCAATGCATACTAATTAGCTAGGTAATGTGGGGCGGAGCAAATTTGAGAAAAAGGAGCCTGTGCGGAAAGGTGGAAGACCTCTGTGCATCATAAAGCTTTCAAATGGAATGGCAGAAAATCCATATCGTATACATGTCTTTTTTTTTAATAGTACTTTATACTAGACTTTTGTTGCAAATTCCAGTGCACAATCGATGTTGAAAATCTGAAACAAATCCAATAGATTTGGCCATTTCCATAGAGTATGTTCACCAAAACATGGCAGATTTGTTGCAGAAATGTACGTGACTGAGAATCAGTTCCAAAATCTGAATGAGGTTGTTTCAGCAGCACGTGAATGATTTTTTGCAAACTCTTGCAGATGAAATGACCGTGAAATTTGCCATGTGTGAACTTACTGTCATAGCTGAGGTGCACACATTTATATCAAGTCCAGGCAATCCTCTGTATACAATGAAATATGAGAGCAGAACTAGGTCTGTATTCATTTTTAGCTTGTGATTAATCTTCTGGTAGCAAACATAAATCATGAAAATGGTGAGGAATCCAAACTAAAAGTGATCATTATGGAGGACTTTATTATGATGCAGTGAATGGAAAACCCTTTGAAGGTGTTGTCTAGGAATTTTAAATTTATGGCCTATTCTGAGATCATGGGGATCTGTTATCCGTCACTCTCATGAATCAGCAGTTTGCAGGTCTCACTGTGGCCAGAAGAACACAGTTTAGGCAGCCAGGACACCATAGGTCTGTACACTGTGCAGTGGCCATTACCAAGTACTGCAACTCAGTTACAAAGGTTGTCCAGGACTATTTTATTTCTTTTCTATGGGTCTAAAAACTAACAGACAGGTATTTGTTAACAACATGCCTGTTCACCGAGTAACCGGTTCAGAGTGGCTACAGATCACTCCAGCCGGCAATTCAGCTGCTCCACGTCAACAGAGCAGCTCATCTTCTTCCAGGCTGCTGTCGATGGGGTGTGACTGCAGACATCATTCTGATTGACAGTTGACTTCCCGCAGTTGGGCGGTGGGGAGCTGGCTGTCAATTAGAATGACGTTGGCGGTGAAGCCCCATCAACAGAGCAGAATGGAAGAGAAGCCACTGATCTATCAACGTGACGTCAGCGGAAGCCGCTGAATCGCCAGCAGGAGGAGAAGTCAGTGCCTGGCAAAACAGGAAGGTAGTTAGTAACTTCTTTCCTGTTAGTCTTCATTGTAAAAAAATATATAAAGTCCTGGATAGTGATGAGCGAATCCGTGGAAGTTCAGGTTCAGCAGATTCGGCCAAATTTGAGTTAGGAGTTTGGTTTGGGTCTGAACTTGAACCCGAACCCAATAGAAGTTAATGGGGACCCGAACTTTGGTGCTGTAAAATGGCTGTAAAATGGTCATAGTAAGTGTTAGGGGGCTGTAAAAGGAAGCAAAATGGGGTAATAACAGGTCAATTGCCCTGCAAACAAATGTGGATAGAAAAATGACTTAAATCCCTTAAAGGGAAGGTTCCATCAAAACAATTTTTTTCAACAATTGAAAAAAATTAAAGTATTAATGTTTTAATTATTTTTTAAATATTATCATTTGTTTTGAATGAAGTAAAATATGAAAAATAATTAAAAAATATTTGGTATTTCCACTTTTAAACACTAGGGGGAGCAGCTGCTGAAATTTGCCATGACAACCTAGTTTACAACTAGCTCACATTATGACTGCAGTAAATGTGGGCGGGGCCTGGTCACATATATGTGATGTCACTCCTCTCCTCCCCTGCTGGATGTTTGTAAGAAGATAAGAAAGGATGAAGCTTAGGATCACAGAGCAGAGTCATTTTGTTGTTGACTAACAGTGATGCTAACAAGTACAGTGTCACTGAGGATGGCCGCAGGTTCTGATAGATGGTGCTGCTCGCTGTATTATAAGCTAGGGTTAGATATGTGAAGTGTATCATGTGCGTGATTAGATATACTTAGAGTAACACACTGGGACTAGAAACAGTGCTCAATGTAGTGTATCACATGATGGGATTAGATATTGAGCTCAGCGGAGTGTATCACGCAGGATGGGATTAGATCCACAGTATCTAATGTATGTAAGATGTGACCCCACTCTGTACACTTCTATGTGAGCAGTGGTGTAATGGGACACCCAGCAGAGGGGACGGTCTCCCCGGGCCCGGCGTTCTGAGGGGCCTACCCGAAGCTATGCTACTGTAAACTGTCTAGGCTTTCGCAGATGCAGATAAACTCTGCAGAAGGGCAGGGAGACATGATCTCCCTGCACTGCCCCGCGGCCGATGTGGGCCCGTGAGGTGGGTGGGGGGAGGGGCCCAGCTCCGGGCCCCTCACCCGTCATCGTAAATTCAACTGTATCGTCTGGTTGCCAATACAGTTGAAAGCAAGGATGAGTGAGGGAGCGTGGCGTTCCCATCAATCCCCTTCTGCGTCTGATGTCACTGATGCAGACACTGACAGTGGGTGCGATGATGTCACTACATGAAGCCCGCTGTGCTCAGATGTGCACTATACTATATGGAGGCCTATTGGGAGTGCATTATACTATATGGAGGCCTATGAGTGTTAAATATTAATTACAGATATTAATTTTTCGTGTTTTCAAGTGAATTTCCTTCTTGAACAAAGGGAGGAGAGAAGAGATGAGACGAGCTGAACAGCTGTTGTTCACGTGTCAGGAAATCCACTAACTTTGTCACAAGAATCAGAAAGAACCTACAGATTGAGGACTGATATATTCTCTAGATGGATTGACAGGCACCAGAGGTACTACAAGGATCAGATCAGATGAGTTGAGGATAATAAGTGCTGATCATCAGAAGCTAAGAAATCTGAAGGTAAGCAAAATATGGATATAATTTCTTCTTTTGCTAAACAAAGTAAGATTAAATTCAAAGTTACTGACGAAACTGACTTAGATATTTTGTGGCTTAGTTTATTTAGCGAATGTGAATTGGAGAATTTAAAGTTAAATTCTACGTTGGTATCTTTTCATAGAGACAAAGAAAAATTGAGAAATATTCTACAGTTGGTAGATGTATTTTATAGTCTTGTGTTAGAGAAGTCTAAGCAGGACAATTGTGTAGAAGCAGTGTCAAATGGTGATACTGATTCTGACTGTAATGTGGAAATTGAGCAAGAAGTATGACACGTGTCTGTAACAAAAACTGAAGGTAACCTTGCGTCTGAGTAAGAGACGGGCATACAAAAAACTGACATGGGAGGAGACATGATTGACATACGAGAAACTGACATATTAGGTGATGTGGGAGGAGACATGAGTGACGTAGGAGGAGCTGATGTACAAGGGCCATTAAAAATAGCAGAGATTTTAGTAGCTACCGAGGCCCAACTCCAAATTAAAGTGAGGAAAAATTTGCAAAAATTATACAAAATCATGCCAAAGTATGAAGTCAAAATCCATGTCTGTAGAAATTCAGAGATATTTGAGAGCTTTGCTGATAAGTTTGACTTATCCAATGAGGAGAGGAATCAACTATTTAAAATGTAGATTCCTGTGACATTTGCCAGACGTTTAATTTTAATGCCCTGTGAAAATGACTCTCCTAATGAATGGAAAAATGATTCGGACAGATTAAAATATTTGATTTATTGTGCCACAAAGGACTTCCCAGACATAGATGATCTGCAGAAATTAAGAATTGGTAGGAAAGAATGTACATAAACATTCATGTCCATATTTGAACAGTTGTACAAAGCTCTCATCAAAAATGGAAAATTACAACAAATGATAACAACTTTTGTACAAAAATTGAAATTCTTAAATCCAGTATCTCAAGTTATTGCGTCACAAAAAGAATATTTTTTGGAATGTGCGCAGTTGCTTGATTTTGTTAGAAAACATGAAAATCGTGAAAAGAAAATGAATCAAGATACATTTGTAAAACCAGAAAAGGAAAAATATCAAAAGCCAATGAGTCATCCTTGAAATGAAGTCTATGAAAAACGTAGAAGATTTCATATATGTTATAAGCCATATGAGATGATTCAAAAGTCAATCTCTTCACAGAAAAAGTTAAAAATTCAAAGCTGTGACTTCTCCTTAGAAAGGAAAATGGCCAAAATTGACAGGCAGAGACAGGTGAGACCAGCTTACAGTGACATCATGGAATGCAGACTGAAGAACAGGCAATTATCTGAGCTTTTGAAGGATAGAAAAATGTCTTTTCTAAACAGAGCTTTTCTGGAGATTTTTGACAGACAGAAGATTTGATTTAGGGAATGGCTAAGAAAAAACTGTAGTTATATGTTGTATCGAAGTGTTATACAATGTATCATTAGTTATTTATTATTTTATACAGTAAAAATGTATAATTGCATAGTTTCTGTAAATTCATATATAATACTTGTTTAAGTACAGATTGTGTATGGCTATATGTGTATGCAGTGTATGTATGTGTGTATATATATATATATATATATATATATATATATATATATACAGTATATGTATATATTTGTAGTCATATAATTAAAATATTAACTAATAAATTAGAAACTCATATATAAATTAAAGTAGCAATATTTTGAATTACATTAGAACCAATATATGTATAAGATATTTAAATAATTCTGTTTCTTTATGAATTTGATATTTAATTTTATTTTTTATGTTTCCTTAGAGTTTTCATTCCAAAGCAAAATTTGAACTCTAAAATGGATTTATTTCTTTATTCACACAGAAATTTTGAAAAAATTGCATGATTTTATGTGTATAACACTTTAAAATAATAACAATATAGTTGAACTATATTATGTGTAACACTTATTAATTAATTCTTTTGTGTTGCTAACATTTTCTGTGCATGAAGTGTTTGCTTTATAACTAAAGTAAGTTTACTGCATGATGTGTGAAAGCTGCAGCCTTTGAACTTTGAGCAAATAATATAAAATCCCATTCAATCTATTTTCAGCTGACATAACTTAAAACCTGGTAGTCAGTAAAAAAAAAGAATCTAAGACATTTCTATTTTTGCAAGTCAAGAGCATTTTTTTCAAGCGTCTTAAATTTCAGGAAAATGTTATATTATATTATATGTACTTGGGGAATATTCAAAGAAATATTAAGATATTAAATTTAATAGTTTACAATAGGCATTGATAATTAGGATACAAAAAATTTTGAACCCAATCAAGATGGTTTGGGGTGAGCTGGACCGCAGAGTGAAGGCAAAAGGGCCAACAAGTGCTAAGCATCTCTGGGAACTCCTTCAAGATTGTTGGAAGACCATTTCCGGTGACTACCTCTTGAAGCTCATCAAGAGAATGCCAAGAGTGTGCAAAGCAGTCATCAAAGGAAAAGGTGGCTACTTTGAAGAACCTAGAATATAAGACATATTTTCAGTTGTTTCACACTTTTTTGTTAAGTATATAATTCCACATGTGCTAATTCATAGTTTTGATGCCTTCAGTGTGAATGTACAATTTTCAAAGTCATGAAAATACAGAAAAATCTTTAAATGAGAAGGTGTGTCCAAACTTTTGGTCTGTACTGTATATATATCTATAATTTCATATGTGAATGCTTGAGTTGAACGAATCTGTGACAGTCAGAGTGAAAGTGAGATTTGTGTGACAGTGGCCTCATGTATGTTTGGAAAAAAAAATGTTTCTTTATGTGAAGGTACAAAAATACATTTAATTCTGAGAAAATTATGATACATAATTAAGTATTATCTACATAATATATATATATATTTCTTTAGTAATTATTATTTATTGATTTAGCTAATAGTGGATAAGGGCAACCACACATCAAAATGGTTTATAAAGCAAATTTACATTTAGGCTGTGTGCCCACGATGCGTTTTTTAAGCGTTTCCGCAGGGGCAAAAACGCTGCAGAAACGCTTAAAAAACACATGGTAGAAGGTCTGCCATGTTCCCCAATGATAATAAGCATGTGTTCTGCACATGCTGCGGAAATTTCCGCTGCGGATTATCATTGCGGGAAAAAAACGCAGCACTACCAATTATTTGCACTGCATCTGTACATGCGGATTCCACGCGTTCCAATGTGCAGATGGTACCCGGGTGTGGAGGAGAGGAGACTCTCCTCCGGACCCGGGTACCATAGACCCTGTAAAAAAAAAATAATAAATAAAAAATAAATATTATACTTACCCTCTGACGGCCCCCGCTGCGCTCGTCCTCCCATGCTGGCAGATCGCGGTGGACTGAAGGACCTGAGCTGACGTCATAGTCATGTGACGGGTCACACGATGCTGACGTCGGCATGTCCTTCAGTGTACCGCGATCTGCCGACAGCCAGGACGGAGCAAAGCAAGACTCCGGGGGCCATCGGAAGGTAAGTATAGATTTATTTTTTTATTTTTAACCATTCTTTGGGGTCACAGTATATAAATCCATGCCGTTTGCTTTATATAGCTTTATATAGTGTGAACAAGTTGTCAAGCACTTTCCAAGTGATGCTAAAATCGCTTGGAAAAGCGCTTGACAACCCGCATGTGGAAATGCATGTGAAGAACGCTTCACATCCGCATGTCCCTGGCAGGAAAAACGCATGTACAATCCGCATGTACAATCCGCATGTACAATCCGCATGTACAATCCGCATGTACAATCCGCATGCATTTTTTCTGCCAGGGAGATGCAGTAACGCTCAGGAAAAATCCGGAGCATTTCTGCATCGTGGGCACATAGCCTTAGAATAATTTTTCCACATGATAATTTTATAGTATTCAAGGATATTATTTTTTTAATGGTTACCTAAATAGGTACACACCTCTTCAGACAAATATATGCTACACATTTAAATATTTATAGAAGAATAATTATTTTTAATTTGGTTCTGATATATAAATTATTTTATAAAATAATATTTTTTGGCATTAAGGGGGAAAATGTGTTTTTGATCCTGATTACACAATCACGTTTGATCAATACTTATTTTTCACACATAATGAAGAATAAATATTAATAAGGTACAATGGTATAATTAAGAAGGGTATTGCACGCAAAGTTGCATAATTTAATCATTTTTGGCAATACAAGGTTATGACAAATGTGAAATCATCCAGATAATGGAAATATAAGGGTATTTTTATGGAGAATACAATTACTCTAAATTAGTCATTAACATATAAAGGCCCTATTTTTATTTTTATTATTATTATTATTATTATTATTATTATTATTATTTTTAGTCTTAATTTTATTTTTAGGTTTTAAATTTTATTCTTACTTTCTTCTTATTTTTCCATTTTTAATTTTTAATTTTCATTTTTTGATTTTATTTCAGTTCAATATCTCAATTGAGAAAACATTAATATTTAATAAAGTAATGTCTAGTACAAGAATATTGCTTCGTTAAATATAATGATATGGTTCCAATATAAGATGAAAAATGTTTCAATTTTCTGAGTAAACACAACAAGTCATTCTTGCATTCATTCTTTCGTTCATTTTGGTTCATGAGTATACATTCTTTGGTATTATTGGTTTAATAAAGATATAAACACTTGTTGTTTCAAAACACACTGACACCTATGGGTTGGAAAAGGTAATTACACCTATGACATAAGAATATTCTATCACATGAAGAACTTGATTAATAATGAATTACTATCTATTATTGTTTTATTATTCCAAACATAATTTATTTAATATTTTGATAATAATTAGATGAACATTATTGATTGCTATGGCATGCTGCGATATTATAGGTTAGGAAAATTGCCAGATTTGGTATCAGATTAGGGAATGAAGACTTCAATCAAGACATCACAATTATGAATTCTATCTTAATAAAGACTTTTTATATTTATAAATCAAAGAGATTCTCAAAAGGAACAAGAAGAAGCAACCGATATCCAGAAATCTCAGAAGGTAAGTGCCCTATCACCATAAAATTGCAGTCTAATCTGCAGGCTCCAGAGCAGAGGAAGCTGAGCAGATTCATATAAAGTTTATGAGAATAGTTTCAATATAAACTGTGTTTTAATCATTTAACCCTCTGATTTTTTGGGGATTTTCTGTCCAGTTGGCTGTCCTATCAGTGATTGATAGCTATCACTGTATATCACTTTTATACAAGTAAAGCTGTCAATCATTGCTAGGACCAAAAATCCCCAAAAGAGCAGAAGTTTAAATGATTAAAACACAACTTATACTGAATCTCTTTTTAATCACAAACCTATCAATCTACTACGCTTCTTCCCCTACAATATAACATGGTGCTTGCAGATTTGACTCATAGTGACAGGTTCTATTGAAGGCCAAGACTCCTGTGACATGCATAAGTAGTGCTGTTGCAGAGTGTGACATGCAGAAGTAGTGCTGCTGCAGAGTGTGACATGCAGAAGTAGTGCTGCTGCAGAGTGTGACATGCAGAAGTAGTGCTGTTGCTTTAAAAGCATTCAGCAGCAGGAGACAGGAAGTGTTGTGCTCCAGAAGCATCCAGCAACTAGAAGGGTTAACACAGTCACAGGAGAAGGGGAGTGTTTTAGCAGAGCCCCAGGGGGATTGTGGGAAGGTTGTTTACTTTCTGGCCAGAGCCAAAGAGAAAAGTGGCTTATGATCTGTATCTCACAGAACACAACTGAACAAGATTCAGATCAGGAGAGAAACTAAACACAGGTCAGATAAACTCCCTGGACTAACAGTGCAGGAAGATAAGTACTGGAAGGAATTATGTCACAGGGATCATCTCCCTCATCAAACCCTCCCCCCTCCATCTCCATACAGGATAAAGAATGCTGTGCACTATTGTGTCCTTGTGAAAGAAAAGCCTGTGGTTGTGTATGCATAGAAGTATGCTGCTAAGAGATCTAATCTATGCTGAATTATGCTACTGAAGAGACTGTAATACTGTGCCTTTTTTTAAGAAACTACTATATTGTTACTGGAGCCGGTTGCTCAAGAAACTCATACTGTACTGTAATGAAGATTGTTGCTGTAATATCCCTGAATTGCACTAGCCGTGCTTCAGATTAAAATCCACTGTTAAACTGTTGAAAAAGACTCTTGTCAGATGTGTCTGGTCAGCAATTGAATCTATCGTGTGCCTGAGAGAAGCTGCAGCCTATGGTCGCCCTGAGTAACGGTTCCCCCAGTATTCCAAAGAATTCATGAAACCCATCTCGCTCTACCTGAACCTAGCGGCGTGTGTGTAACACTCCCTTAGATTTACTATCCATTCCAGACCCAGTAATCCAGTGGTCCCCAACCTTTCTGACCTTGAGAGCCACATTCAGCTCTGAAAGAGGGTCGAGAGCCACATTCAGCTCTAAGAGAAGGTCGCGAGCTACAGTCAGCTCTAAGAGAAGGTTGCAAGCCACATCCAGCTCCCGCTCCCCTCACAGTAGTGGCAACCAAAGTCCCCATTACAGGTATAATGATAACCAAACCTTTTCCACAGAAATCACCCCGAAGCATTATACCAAGATCCAGGGGTTCATGCAACACCTTCATTCACTGTTCTTCCATCAAGCACTCCCAACACATTGTCCCATCCAGCTTCAAGCACCTCCTCTGACAGGTAGTATGATCCTTTCTCCAGCGTACCATACTTAAATTATCTCTAAACCCCTAAGACCAGTATATGTGCATCCAGATCTGCTCTTCTGTGCAGGTGTGTCACCCTGGCCTGGATGCCACAAGTGTAATTAAAGCTGTGTCTGAGAGCAAGGGGGAGGTTCTCTAGTCAGGGGAACATTAGCATGCAATGCCTCCTGTCTCAGGCCAGTAGGGGGAGCTGGCTGCCCCTATAAAAGCTGGTACTGGGGGCAGGGTTAGAGAGAACTTGATGGCCTGTCTCAGCACTGAGACTTGTCCCAGAGCAGAGCAGGGACAGACAGTTGCACTGCACCTAAGAGGAAGTGTGGCAGGAGGAGAGCCCAAGCCAGAGACAAGAGGCGAAGAGAGCCTGTCTTGGCAGATAAAAGACTTACTTTACCAGACTTTGGTGTCTGAGGCTGGGAGGATTCTACATCCTCCAGCAGATAACCAGTTCGCAAGGGACTGTATATTCCTTGGCCTAAGAAGCCTGGAGGCCCTGCCACAACCGAAGGGACCAGTAAAGCCGTACAAGGCTGGGAGCAGAAAGGAACCCACGTCGCAGGCCATACAGGCGAGAATACACGGAATGCTCGGAAACGTGGGCTGTTACCCTATAACAAGGAGATAGCCAGAAGGAGCGCAGAAAGCACGGTAGGCCTACACCCTCACCCTGACCAGGGCCAATTTCCCCGTTGCTCTCAGGCATCCAGGTCCCCTCCTAGCTGGAACTGTTTATGGGTCAGTTTACCTGTTTCAGTAAAGACCCTGGACTGCAACCTATTGTCTGTGTGCTCCTTCGCGCCTCCAGCACTACCGGTACTGGGACTCTCACCACCATCACTCCCACCATTCACTACACTGCCTTGTGGCCACACTCTTCCCGTGGGGAGTCACACCATCCCAGCTGCACACATCATCAGCCCCAGCGGTCTGCCTTGCAGCGGCGGTTCCTTATGACCGCAAATCCACGGGTGGCGTAGTCGGACATAATCAATAGCACATAACGGACTACCACTGGCCTGACCACCCTGAGCCACGGAACCGGGTTGCCACTACTACTCCCATCGTTCCCCCACTGCCCGGATCCGAGTGCCCCACGGCCCAGGGGGCGAGTCAGCTTTGGCGTAGTCGGCAGGATTTCGTGCCCGCAACCACCGGGTACTGCGTGCCTGAAAAAGACTTTTGTAACTTACCTGTGGCGAAGTTTCCCGCTGTCCGGAGTCGTTTCCCGCCATCCGGAGCCGATTCCCGCCATCAGACGCCATCTTGGACCGTTTCCCGCCATCTTCTGCCGTCTTCCCGCCATCCGCAGCTGCTTCCCGCCATCGGACGCCATCTTCAGGACGCCGCGCGGGAAGAAGAGGGGCGTGGACGTCAAAACCGCGCGAGATCCGAAGCTCCGCCCCACGCACCGACGCTGCGCAAGGTCCTGGAAGGGAGAGAGAGCGACGCTGACGTCATCAGGACGCGACGCCAGGTCCTCGTCCATAGCAGCAGCAGCGGAGCCGCGGCCTACAGAAGAGGATCGTCGGAAGGTAGGCCACGCTTAACTAGGGGGGAGGAAGATGTCGGATACAGAGGCGCCCACTACCACCAACGCAGCTGCAGCAGCGGTGATGCCCTTTTCCCTGCCCTACATCCCTGGAGCGGCCTGGCTGCCCAAGTACTCAGGGGAGCCCCATGCCCTAACTGACTTTAAGGAAAGGCTGTACAGTTTGTTCCAAGTCTACCCCCTGACAGAGGAACAGAAGGTCAGCATACTAACAGGGCAGTTAACTGGCGCAGCCCAAAGGGAGGTAAAATCATGGCCCACTGAGGAGAAAAGAACTGTGAAGGGTATTCTGGCCGGGCTGCGGGGTACCTTTGACACACGTACCTCCGCTGAGATTAAAATGAGGTTCTATGGATGTAAGCAGCGGGCACAGGACAGTATCAGAGACTATGCCCTAAATCTGCAGGAAGCCTTGAGGGCTATTCAACAAACTGACCCTGGCAGTGTGCAGGAAACGGATAAACTGCTAACAGAACAATTCATAGAAGGTCTGCTGTCCAGCGCCCACAGGGCTCAGCTGCGCCTCATGTTCTTTCAGAACCCCGACCTGACCTTTGCCCAATTTAAGGACAGGGCCATAAGGGTGCTCCGTGAACCTGCAACCAGTGGCGCTATAAATCCCCGGCGCCCTGCTCTCACCTACCACCAAGAGGCGGCGCCCTCCTCTATGGACCCCGTGGGGGCTGATGCACAGGCCCTGAACCAAGCCCCGTCGAAAGACCTGCACCACCAAGTCCAGGAGCTGACCAGGAACGTCGCTGCGTTGACCAGGACCGTCCAGGCGTTGCAAGTGGACCCGTCAAGACCCATCGAGCTGGCTTCAAGTCCGGAGGATGTCCCGTGGCGTCGACAGAGGAGGATCCCGTCATTCCGAGGGAGGCCCACAGACCGCTACGCAGAGGATGGACAGCCCATTTGCCGTCTATGCAACCAGCCCGGACACATTTCCAGGTACTGTAATTTAAACGGGTCCAACCTGGGGCAGAGGGCCAACCCCCAGGCATAAGATCACCAGGCCCTTATAATTGGCGTGATAAGTACGTTGGGGGGCGCCAGGTTTTACCCGTGGTGCTGGACGGTATCCCCATGAGCGCCTTGCTGGATACTGGGTCACAAGTAACCACTATCCCTTATGTACTTTTTAAGCAGTATTGGACTGATGCTGATATCACACGGTATCCAGACAGTAACTTGAGCATCATCGCCAGTAATGGCTTACCCGTGCCGCAGATGGGGTTCAAGGAGATGACCATTAAAATTGGTAAAGTTGAACTGCCGGCACAGGGAGTGATTATTGTGGACATTGACCGTCGTGAAAGTCACCCTAAAATAACTGTGGGTACTAACGTAATTGAAAATTGTCTTTCAGAGATAATTGTAATCTTACAACAGGTGGCGGTGAATGCTAGTTCCAGCCAACAGAGAGTCCTCAACAAGGAGATAAAAGCCCTGATGAGACGGCAGCAGGTAGAACTGTCTGGTGGTGAGATCGGTAGCGTAAGACTGAGTGACCCATTCCCCATTTCCATGCCTCCCAAAAGTGAAATGATGATCTGGTGTCGGACTGCAATCGGGTTGAGAGGTAGAGACTACCAAGCCATGGTAGAACCCGTGTACTCAGACAGCAGGCCCACCATTTTGACAGCCCGGGGGGTGGTTGATGTCCGTCATGAGAGGGTGCCTGTCCGCATCCTCAACATTGGGGAGAGGGAGGTACACTTACCCAGGTACGCTACACTCGCCAAGCTGTTTGTGGTCGAACACAAAGCTATCAGGGCCGTGGAACCCTTGCCTCCATCTCCTCAGGCGGAGGGTAATGGCTCCCAGAAACAAAAGGAGGACTGGTGCCAGAAACTCCATGTGGGTGCTGACTCCACTCCCCTGCACCAAAAACAAGGAGTCTACCGGGTGGTACAGGAGTATGAGAGAGTCTTTAGTAAGCACCCGCTGGACTTCGGCAGAGTAAAGGGGATAGAACACCACATCCCCACAGGGAGCCACCCACCAATAAAAGAGAGACACAGGCCTGTACCCCCTGCACATTATCAGAACGCCAAGGGCATGCTAAGAGAAATGAAAGAAGCTGGGGTCATTAGAGACAGCTGTAGCCCCTGGGCAGCCCCCTTGGTTCTGGTGAAAAAGAAAGACGGCACCATGAGAATGTGTGTCGACTATAGACAAATCAACCGTATCACCCACAAAGACGTATATCCGCTGCCTAGAATAGAGGAGTCTTTAGCCGCACTAAAATCAGCTAACTTCTTTTCTACTTTGGACCTTACTAGCGGGTACTGGCAGGTTCCTGTGGCAGAGGCTGACAAGGAGAAGACCGCCTTCACCACCCCGATAGGACTGAGCGAGTTCAACTGTATGCCTTTCGGGCTCTGCAACGCACCAGGGACCTTCCAGCGGCTGATGGAATGCTGTCTAGGGCACCGAAACTTCGAGACGGTCCTCCTTTACCTGGACGACGTGATCGTCTATTCGAAGACCTACGAGGACCATCTCAAGCACCTGGCTGAGGTGTTCGAAGCCCTGGCAGGCTATGGCCTGAAGGTGAAACCATTGTAGTGTCACCTGCTGAAACCAAAGGTCCAGTACCTAGGGCACGTGGTAAGTGCGGAAGGAGTAGCCCCCGACCATGACAAGGTCACGGCAATCAAGAGCTGGCCAAGCCCCTCGAACATCAAGGAGGTGAGACAGTTTCTCGGGTTGGTAGGCTACTACCGAAGGTTCATCCCCGGGTTCACTAAGATGGCAGCTCCTATGCAGGACCTCCTGATAGGACAGTCTAAGTCCACAAGTCAAAAGCCACCCTTCAAGTGGGATAAACCGGAAGAGGAGTCCTTCCGCCAGCTAAAGATGGCCCTCACAGGGGATGAGATCCTGGCCTACCCTGACTATGGCCAGCCTTTTATCCTCCACACAGACGCCAGTAATGTGGGACTGGGAGCCGTACTGTCCCAAAACCAACAGGGCAGAGAACGGGTGATCGCATACGCCAGTCGGAAGCTGAGGCCCACCGAGAGGAACCCGGAGAATTACAGCTCCTTCAAGCTAGAATTCTTGGCGGTGGTGTGGGCTGTGACGGAACGCTTCAAGCATTACCTGGCCTCCGCAAAGTTCACCGTGTACACGGACAACAACCCGTTGACACACCTGGACAATGCAAGACTGGGTGCCCTGGAACAGCGGTGGATGGCCCGTCTCTCCAACTATGACTTCGTGATCAAGTACCGGGCAGGCAAAACCAATGCCAACTCGGACGCCCTATCAAGGATGCCTCACTTACCTGAAGGTGACGAAGACCCAGAAGAGCTGGAGGAGGTAGAACTCCCCGCGTTTCACCGGTTTGGAGCCGCTCAATACTCTCACCGCGTGAAGGAGGAGGATCTAACAACTGTGATGATCAACCCCCTACCTCACCACAGCTGGGCCGAGACCCAAGATAGTGACCCTGCTGTCCGCCTGGTGAAAGATCTGCTGACCCAGGAAGATGCCCGCATAGATCCGGATGCTCCAGAGGAAGCCAAGCAGCTATGGAAAGAGAAGAGCAAGCTGTTCATCTACGAAGGCAAGTTGTGCAGAAGGATTGTCAACCACCGGACGCACAAACTGACCTGGCAAGTCGTGGTCCCAAGGCGGGATGCAGCTATGGTCCTGGGGGCTTACCATGACAGAGCGGGACACTTCGGTTGGAAGAAACTGGAGTTCCTACTAAGAGGAAGGTTCTTTTGGGTCGGCATGAGAGGAGCTGTAGAAAAGTGGTGCAGAGATTGTGGCCCTTGTCACCTAAGGAGGAAGGACCGCACCAGCCAGAAGACACCCTTGAGGCCCATCGTCACCACGCAGCCTCTTGAGCTGGTAGCTCTGGACCATGTCAAATTGGCTCCCAGCCGGTCAGGATACATCTATGCCCTGACAATCGTGGACCACTATTCCCGTTTTCTCGTGGTGGTCCCGGTAAAAGACTTGACAGCCCAAACAGCGGCCAGAGCCTTCCAGCAATACTTCTGTCGTCCACACGGGTATCCGGAACAGGTCCTGACAGACCAGGGCCCAGCGTTCGAGGCTGAAATCTTCCAAGAGTTCTACAACCTCTATGGCTGTAAGAAGATTCGGACAACGCCTTACCACCCACAAACCAACGGGATGTGTGAGAAGATGAACAATATAGTTATTGATCTCCTGAAGACGTTGCCCCTGGAGGAACGCAGCCTGTGGCCAGAAAAACTGCCGGACCTGATAGACTTATACAATCATATCCCGGTGAATGCTACCAACTGCACCCCGGCTTACCTGATGCGAGCCAGACCAGGTAAGCTGCCCGTAGACCTGGAGATGGGAGTCCTAACACCTGAGGACACCTCCCCGGATGCGGACTGGGATACGGAAAGGCAACTGCAGTACAAGAAGGTACAGGAAAGTGTGGAGAAGAGCCTGGCCCAGGTGAGAGAGAGGCAAGAAAAACTCTTCAGCCAACACGCCCCTGCTGGTCCCCTAGAACCTGGTGAGAAAGTCCTGAAGCGGAAGAGAAGGCTACATAAGTTGGACGACCAGTGGGAAAGGGAACCCTACACCGTACTGCAGTCTGACCACGACAACCCAAAGGTGTGCGTAATCACCAAGGACGGAGGAGAAACCACTAGTGTCGTCTCCAGAGACCACCTCAAAAGGTGCCCCGAGCAACTCCGTAGTGCAGAAGAGGATCAGAGTGACCTTGAACCCGCAGAGGACAAGGAAGAAATGATCAGCACCGCTCTCGGAGAGTTCCCTCAGTCCTGGACTCGCATAAATGATGCCATAGTGGTACCTGTCCTGCATTTCCTGCAACCAACTGTGCCACAACCTGCACCAGAGCCGGAAGGTGAAGAGGAGCAAGCAGTTCCAGAGGCAGAAGAGCCTGTACCAGCAGCCCAGGAGAGTCAACCCTCTGCTGACAGTGAGCCTGCCATGCCTGCGGTAAGCCAAAGGATCCGCAGACAGCTGCCTGCCCTACCTGTACAACCAGCTGGTAGCTGTACCCCTAACGCTAGTGGGGAAAGCCAAGTCAGTCCACCACCAGACAGTGGGTTAAGGAGGTCAACCAGGAGCACAAAGGGGCAGATACCCGCTCGCTGGAAAATATAGAGAGCGCTAAAATTGTAAATAACCCTGTTGCCAAATGTTGAATTGTTTGCCAAGTTACATGCTTGTTTGGTAATTCTGTGTTTCAGTTTCTTGCAGCTACCGTAAGGACTCAAAGGTTATGGACTTTTTATAACCGGAACCTTGTATGGACTGCGTTCGGAGCCTAACCAAGGAATGAACTAAGACTGTAAAGGACTCGGGGTAGAACAGACCCCCACCTGGTTAAGGCTCCCCGTTGTATTGGTGATATGGACACCCGGTCACTGACCACACTGTGACCTTAAGAACTCAATCTGTGCGTCGCTTGTATACTAATGTTTTATGGTCATGCATATAATCCTTGTTTACTGTTTAGTCCCGGAGTACTAAATTTCACTAGGGGGGAATGTGTCACCCTGGCCTGGATGCCACAAGTGTAATTAAAGCTGTGTCTGAGAGCAAGGGGGAGGTTCTCTAGTCAGGGGAACATTAGCATGCAATGCCTCCTGTCTCAGGCCAGTAGGGGGAGCTGGCTGCCCCTATAAAAGCTGGTACTGGGGCAGGGTTAGAGAGAACTTGATGGCCTGTCTCAACACTGAGACTTGTCCCAGAGCAGAGCAGGGACAGACAGTTGCACTGCACCTAAGAGGAAGTGTGGCAGGAGGAGAGCCACAAGCCAGAGACAAGAGGCGAAGAGAGCCTGTCTTGGCAGATAAAAGACTTACTTTACCAGACTTTGGTGTCTGAGGCTGGGAGGATTCTACATCCTCCAGCAGATAACCAGTTCTCAAGGGACTGTATATTCCTTGGCCTAAGAAGCCTGGAGGCCCTGCCACAACCGAAGGGACCAGTAAAGCCGTACAAGGCTGGGAGCAGAAAGGAACCCACGTCGCAGGCCATACAGGCGAGAATACACGGAATGCTCGGAAACGTGGGCTGTTACCCTATAACAAGGAGATAGCCAGAAGGAGCGCAGAAAGCACGGTAGGCCTACACCCTCACCCTGACCAGGGCCAATTTCCCCGTTGCTCTCAGGCATCCAGGTCCCCTCCTAGCTGGGACTGTTTATGGGTCAGTTTACCTGTTTCAGTAAAGACCCTGGACTGCAACCTATTGTCTGTGTGCTCCTTCGCGCCTCCAGCACTACCGGTACTGGGACTCTCACCACCATCACTACCACCATCCACTACACTGCCCTGGGGCCGCACTCTTCCCGTGGGGAGTCACACCATCCCAGCTGCACACATCATCAGGCCCAGCGGTCTGCCTTGCAGCGGCGGTTCCTAATGACCGCAAATCCACGGGTGGCGTAGTCGGACATAATCAATAGCACATAACGGACTACCACTGGCCTGACCACCCTGAGCCACGGAACCGGGTTGCCACTACTACTCCCATCGTTCCCCCACTGCCCGGATCCGAGTGCCCCACGGCCCAGGGGGCGAGTCACAGGGCTATTCAAAAAATTCACGATTTTGATATGTGCTCCTCATACCTGTTTGCTAGACCTCAAGCTAATGCACCGAGCTGTCAGACAGCCGCAAGCCACAGTTAATGGGACTGCCAGATACATGTCGCTCCCGTGCTACAGGTTGGGGACTCCTGCTGTAATCCATTTTAAAGTGGCCTATTCACAAGAATGGAAGAATGTTGCTCAAAACCATGTAAATCAACACAATGCAAAATATTGTGTGTTCTTATGAAGTTTTCAGTAACGTGATTTAAATGCAGCTTTAAGGTTGGACATTCCTACAAGTTTAGTATAAAAAAAAAATCACTTTTGTACTTTTCCACACTCTCATTCAAAGCACTAACTGAGCCCGGTCTGAACATAGGCATTAATATTAATATCCTCTGGTCAGGTCACAGAAAAGTCTTCAGATCACTTTTTATAGAAATGATTCATAAAATTACAATATCAGAGAAGAGCTGAATCCTCACCCTTTCATTATTTTGGACCTTTGTACATGGGGGTGTATATTTTTATGGATGTCCCAAATTCAAGGGACTTGATGTAATTCATTTATACATACACCAAAGCTGACCATCAAGGGGCAAGGTAATCAGAACTTAGGGCCTGTTTCATTAAGATTGGCGTTTTGTACGCTAGGCTTAACTCCATTACAACCCAAGGTGGTTTGCACATTAATGACCAGGCCAATTTTTACAATTCTGACCACTGTCACTTTATGAGGTAATTACTCTGGAACGCTTCAACGGATCCCCCTGATTCTGAGATTGTTTTTTCGTGACATATTGTACTTCATGATTGTGGTAAAATTTTTTCGATATCACTTGTGTTTATTTGTGAAAAAAATGGAAATTTGGCAAAAATTTTGAAAATTTAGCAATTTTCAAAATTTGAATTTTTATGCCCTTAAATCAGAGAGATATGTCACACAAAATAGTTAATAAATAACATTTCCCACATGTCTACTTTACATCAGCACAATTTTGGAACCAAAATTTTTTTTTGTTATGGAGATATAAGGGTTAAAAGTTGACCAGCGATTTCTCATTTTTCCAACAAAATTTACAAAACCATTTTTCTAGGGACCACATCACATTTGAAGTCACTTTGAGAGGTCTTTATGACAGAAAATACCCAAAAGTGACACCATTCTAAAAACTGCACCCCTCAAGGTGCTCAAAACCACATTCAAGAACTTTATTAACCCTTCAGATGCTTCACAGGAATTTTTGAGATGTGGAAGAAAAAGATGAACATTTAACTTTTTTCACAAAAATGTTACTTTAGACCCAATTTTTTTTATTTTCGCAGGGGTAACAGGAAAAAATGGACCCCAAAATTTGTTGTGCAATTTCCCCTGGGCACGCAGATACCCCATATGTGGGGAAAAACCACTGTTTGGGCGCATGGCAGGGCTCGGAAGGGAAGGAGCGCCATTTGAATTTTCGATTGTAAAATTTGCTTGAATAATTAGCGGACGCCATGTTGCGTTTGGAGAGCCCCTGATGTGCCTAAACAGTGGAAACCCCCCACAAGTGACCCCATTTTGGAAACTAGATCCCCCTGGGAACTTATCTAGATGGGTGGTGAGCATTTTGAACCCCCAGGTGCTTCACAAATTAATCCGTAAAAATGAAAAAGTATTTTTTTTTCCACTTTTTCATTTTTACGAATCAATTTGTGAAGCACCTGGGGGTTCCAAGTGCTCACTATGCATCTAGATAGGTGCCTTTGGGGATCTAGTTTCCAAAATGGGGTCACTTGTGGGGGAGCTCTAATGTTTAGGCACACAGGGGCTCTCCAAACGCGACATGGTATCCGCTAATAAATTGAATGGAAAATCGGCTCAAATTGTTAGCGGACACCATGTTGCGTTTGGAGAGCCCCTGTGTGCCTAAACATTGGAGCTCCCCCACAAGTGACCCCATTTTGGAAACTAGACCCCCCAAGGCACCTATCTAGATGCATAGTGAGCACATGGAACCCCCAGGTGCTTCACAAATTGATCCGTAAAAATGAAAAACTGGAAAAAAAAACACTTTTTTAATTTTATGGATTAATTTGTGAAGCACCTGGGGGTTCGAAGTGCTCACTATGCATCTAGATAGGTGCCTTTGGGGGTCTAGTTTCCAAAATGGGGTCACTTGTGGGGGAGCTCCAATGTTTAAGCACACAGGGGCTCTCCAAACGCAACATGGTGTCCGCTAACAATTTGAGCCGATTTTCCATTCAATTTGCTAGCGGACACCATGTCGCGTTTGGAGGGCCCCTGTGTGCCTAAACAGTGGAAACACCCACAAGTGACCCCATTTTGGAAACTAGACCCCTCAAGGATTTTATCAAGGGGTATAGTGAACATTTTGAACCCAGAGGTACGACACAGAATTTGATAACGTTAGGTCATCATATTGAATAAGTTGTCATTAGTCTTGAGCGCAAGTGCTCGCTACTTGAGTTTGCATCGGGTACTCAGGTATGCACCATATACTGCGTGTGCTCGAGTGACATGCTCGAGTCCCTGCCCCGCATGTTTCACGGTTATTAGACACCCAAAAAAAAACATGCGGGGATCGCTCGTGCATGGCAGGCAATCCCCGCAAAGTTTTTTTGGCCACGAAGCATATGGGGCGGAGACTCGAGCATGTCACTCAAATACCCACGATACTCAATGCATACCAGAGCACCCGATGCAAACTCAAGTAGCGAGCACTTGCGCTCAACACTAGTCACCATATCGACATCTTTTTTTCTTACTTTTGAATAAAATCCCAACCCCATCACAACCCTAACCCCAACCCCAGCCCTAACCCTAGCCCAACCCTAACCCTAGCACAACCCTAACCCTAGCACAATCCTAACCCGAGAGTTTAATTTTTACGTCGTTCCTCGTGCGGTATAAGTGATTAGATGACTTTATTCTTCGGGTCGGTGCGATTACAGCGATACCAGAATCATATGGGGTTTTTATGATTGACAGCTGTCACACACTAAAAGACGCATTTTTTGTAAAATCTATTTTTTGCATCGCATATTTTGAGAGCTATAATTTTTCCATATTTTGGCAGACAGAGTCATGTGACGGCTTGTTTTTTGTGAGATGAGTTGACGTTTTTATTGGTGCCATTTTCAGGCACGTGACATTTTTTGATCGCTTTCTATTCCGATTTTTGTGAGGCAGAATAAACAAAAACCACCAATTCAGGAATTGTTTTTTTTATTTTTTTTTTTATTCTGTTCCACGTGTGGTAAAAGTGATAAGGCAGCTTTATTCTTTGGGTCAGTACGCTTACAGCGGTACCACATTTATATAGTTTTCCTATGTTTTGGCGCTTTTACACAATAAAAGCTATTTTATAGAAAAAAATATTTTTTTGCATCGCTTTATTCAGAGAGCTATAACTTTTTGATTTTTCGGATGATGGAGCTGTATGGTGGCTTGTTTTTTGCGGGACAAGATGATGTTTTCAGCGGTACCATTTTTATTTATATTTGTCTTTCTGATTGCGTGTTATTCCATTTTTTGTTTTGCAGTATGATGATAGAGCATTGTTTTTGCTTCGTTTTTTATTTTTATTTTTTACCGTGTTCACTGAAGGGGTTAACTGGTGGGATAGTTTTATAGGTCAGGTCATTCCGGACGCAGCGATACCAAATATGTGTACATTTATTGTTTGTTTGCTTTTTTTTCATAATAATATTTATTGATTTTTTTTATTTTTCTTTAAATATTTTTACAATTTTTTTATTATTTTTTTTTCACTTTCTGGGAGTTTTACACTTTTTTACTTTGTCCCACTCTGGGACTTTCACTTTTTTTATTCTGATCGCCTGCATAGCATAGGGATGGAGCACCATCCCTGTGCCATGCAAGCAGTCAGCGCTGCACAGTGAGAACATTGTTTGGTCGTGCACTGCGCATGACCAAACAATGTTCCTGCTGCCTGGTGACCTGGATGTTGTCATGACGACATTGGGTCGTCATGGCAACACCCAGGAAGCAGCGGCAGACAGCGCTGGAGGCCGGAAGAGGAGGTGAGTATACCGATCACCTCCCCTTGCCACCGCAATGCTGCGATCGACTTCGATCGCAGCATTGCGGGGGTTAATGTGCCGGGAGAGGTGCGGGACCGCTCCCTGCACATAGTACCGGGTGTCAGCTGTGACAATCAGCTGACACCCGGCGGCGATCGCGCCCACACAGCCTGTGTGCGCGCGCGATCGCGATGACGTACTAATACGGGTCAGGCTCTTAAGTCCCAGGGCACAGACGCGTATTAGTACGTCATGGGCTGTAAAGGGGTTAATATTGGGTGAGCATGAGTAAGAGGCGCACGACACTTAATGAGTTAGGCAAATCTTATCACTGGCATGCACCTCCTTGCCCCTCGCCAGAAATATTACTCAAGTCGAAGACTGGAGTGACATTTCTGGCATAAATTATGTGACTACTTTTGATGAATTTAGATGGGCTCAATCACACCCCATCCCATCCATGCCCTGCCCACTATCACCTAGCTGGGCAAAACTGATGTGAACAGCTCCAAAAGTTGCTAAATTTTTGTGCAAACTATCTCCCTTATAAACTATAACAGTCACACTGATCACCTTTCTGAACTATACTCCCTGCACAAAATATGACCTCCACACTATCCTTCTTATGGTACATGGCCTTAACACTGTCCTCTACTTTCCATATTGCGCCACTTTTTTGCACTGTCCCCTTAGACAATGTCCCCATATACTGCAAAGTCTCTATACTGTGTCATCTCCTTCCAATACCACCTTCTCTGCATACTGTCCCCCCATGCGGCACTCTCTCTTCCCAGTGCTGCACACTCACTATCCAGTCTCTATATTGTGCTCCCTCACACTTTTACCCCATTCCAGTCACACATTTCTCTCCCCATACTGTCAGCTCACATTATCTCCCATACTGTTTCCTCGCACTATTCCACCAACCTGTCCCCTCACACTATCCCACTTATACTGTCCCCTCACACTCACCCCCATATTGCCTCCTCAGACTTGCCAGCTTCAGGATAGGACCACCCATATGGCACTTGCTACCTCAATAGCATATGTGATGAAAGTTTATTTTCTTGGCAATTAGACTTACCTGACAGGAGATTCATGTTGGCTGGACCATGGGCAGCATGAATCAGACATTGGCTGCTTTATTACACCTATGTCTGTTTTACTCGCTGCAGGATTTCAGAGAAAACATACTTTAAAAAGCCAGCTTGGGACTGTGTCTCAGATGACTAGTCACAGCAGTTCCCCGGCAGCTTCTTCAAGTCCCACTCTTCTAAACTGACAGGAGAAGCCGCCAAAGATCCAAAGATCAGATCCTACGAGCTGCAGCATTTCGGAGTAAAACATAAAGTATAAGGCTGCAAAAACCCAGTCAGTATCTGATTCATGCGGCGTGAATCTCCTGTCAGATTCCCTTTAATTGGCATATATACATTGATTGGGTCCTTGCTGCTTAACTCAACCAAACAATAAGGCTATGTGCCCACGATGCAGAAATGAAGCAGAAAATTTCCGCTTCATTTCTGAATGTCCTTGCCCAGAAAAAGGCATGCGGAATTTGACATGCGTTTTTCGCGCGTTTTGCACATGTGGAATTGCCTTGCGTTTTTCTACTGCATTGAAGATGGCAATTCCGCATTTGTAAACGCACAAATAATGGACATGCTGCGGAATTTTCCGCACATCAAAAACGCTGCGGAAAATTCCGCAGCATGGGCAATGCAATTGCGGATTTACATTGGGGACCATGGGAGAAGGCTTACCAAGCACTTTTCAAGCGTTTACGCTGCAAAAATTCTGCAGCAAAAACTCTTGAAAAAAGCATCATGGGCACAGACCCTAAGACATATCTTATTACAGCATTATGCCCTAATATAAATCGGTGGTAAATATTCTTTTAATATTTGCTATCCTTTACTATGAATATTTACAAGAGATGTTCTAAAACATAATATCAGGAACCTGAGTTGCCTGTGAATTCCTCACCCTCCACAACAGAATATTCTACACCAGGCTGAATCATGGTGTTCAGCAGAACAATTACTGTAGGTCACGCATAATTAAAAAATAGAAAAAAAAATAGAAAGACAGACAACATCTTGCTGAGTAAATGAGCCGCTGTAATATTTGCCATTTACTTTCCCTCCAAATGTCACCTCCCTATCATTTACAAATATTTATGGATGCAAACACAGCAATGAGTGAAAAATCTCAACAGCGAAACAGAGATCACCGGGTTGCCAATTGACAGCAACTCTGAAAAGCAAACGAGATTTTTTTTTTAATTCTGACTTGTATGCATGGAACATTTATAAATTATCAAGTGATGTGCAAATATTTATTCATGGATTAATATTTAAGAAATAGAATGAGGCTGTGTGCCCACGATGCGTTTTTTAAGCATTTCCGCAGCAGCAAAAATGCTGCAGAAACGCTTAAAAAACGCATGGTAGAAGGCCCGCCATGTCCCCCAATGAAATTGCGGAAAAAAACGCAGCACTACCAATTATTTTGCGGAAGTGCTGCGTTTTCGCCACCATTGACTTGCATTAAAACGCGCCAATTCCGCAAGACTGCATCTGTACTTGCGTAATTAGCGCGTTCTAATGTGCGGATGGTACCCGGGTGTGGAGGAGAGGAGAGTCTCATCCACACCCAGGTACCATAAAAAAAGCTGTAAAAAAAGAATAAAATAAAAAATAAATATATATTTACCTTCCGGGGGCCCGCGGTGCGCTCCTCCTTGCTTCCCGGCACTGTGCAATGGAATGAAGGATCTGCGCTGATGTCAGAGTCATGTGACCGGTCACGCGACGCTGACGTCGACAGGTCCTTCAATCCACCGCTGCCGGCAAGAGAGAACGGAGTGAAGCAGGAAACCGGGGGCCATCGGAGGGTAAGTATAGATTTATTTTTTTATTTTTTACCATTCTTTAAGGTCACACTATAATAATCCATGCTGTTTGCATGGATTTATATAGTGTGACCAAGTTGTCAAGCACTTTTCAAGTGATGCTAAAATCGCGTGGAAAGCGCTTGTCAACCCGCATGCGGAAATGCAAGTGAAGAACACTTCACATCCGCATGTCCCTGGCAGGAAAACACATGTACAATCCGCATGCGTTTTTTTCTGCCAGGGAGATGCAGAAACGCTCAGGAAAAAATCCTGAGCATTTCTGCATCGTGGGCACATAGCCTTAAAAGATGTAAAATCAAGAAACAACAATTAATTTAGAAATAACGTAAAATAAACTTTGGAGGTCTCAACAGATCCATCAAGCTCGGCATGAGTGGAATTGTTAAAGCATACCTGTAGTTTCTGGTGACTTTTCAGAAAATGCTGTGTGCATATGATGAATAACACAATTTCTGGTCATTATATAATTTGTCTCCTGCATTTTCACTAGTTGCAGAATCAATCTCTACTTTTCAGTAGTCTCTGAGCTAGTAGTAGAACCAGTAGCATAGCTACCAGGAGGACAGAAGGGGCGGTGGCCCCGGGCCCCGCGCTCCATGGGGGCCCACCCAGAGCTACACCAATGTAACTGTATCGCCGTGCGCAGCACACTGATACAGTTACACCCTGGGGCAGAGCAGGGAGACTCGATGTCCCTGCAATGCCTGGCGGAGAGGGGGGGTGCCCGTCACTCCAAGCTCAGTGATGTGGGAGGGAGAGCGACGCTCCCTCTCCCATAAGTCCCCCCTCTAACGTCATCACTTGGCGCTCGGAGCAGCGAGGGAACGAGGACGAGAGAGAGGTGAGTATTGTGTTTATTTTTCCTAGGGGGGGAGAGTATGCTACAGACTCTGTTACAGACTTTGCCTATGGGGGGGATCTTCCTACAGACTCTGCCTATGGGGGGATTATACTACAGCCTCTGCTAATGGGGGGGGGATTATGCTACAGACTCTGCTTATGGGGGAGTATTATGCTACAGACTTTGCCTATGGGGGGGGATTATGCTACAGACTCAGTACATTATTAAATGTTAAGTGGGCACTTATCATTATAGGGGAACTCAGGTTATTGTGACTGTCAAAGGGGCACACAGAGGGCACTATTACTTTCTAGGGGGCAAAATGTGGGTACTGTTTTCTAGGGCACTTGCACACGGCATTACTATATTATAGAGGTTTGTTTAACCATCTAGGGGGCACACAGTAGGTGCAGTAATAGGAACACATATGGCAGCAGTGGCTCAGTATCAGGGTATCAGCCGGATGAGGAATTTGTGCAGGTTGGGAATAGATGGGGACGGGGCCTGAAATGTGAGGAGTCAGATGTGTCTTTGTTGTGATCTCTGCAGACCTGAGTCCTTGATGGAGATTTTGTCGTGTCGGTCTGGGCCAGATGGAAAAGAGGGGAAAAGTGAACAATTTAATCAGAAAGAACGTCAGCTGTAAGTTGCAATATTTAACCGCGCTGTGATCTCTTATATGTTCTGCAAGACTGGTATCTATCAATATATGTCACCATATGGTGGTAGTATCAGTGCTGGTCTTTGTATAGAGATTATTTTTATTGACAGTGCCGTCTTCTGCTGAGGTTCTCCTATATCCTCTATTAGGGTGCGCCACCATAGCTGTAATCAGGGTTACCTGGTTAGGAGCCCACTCAGAAGTTTTGCCCCCCCTGAACCAAAACCCTAGCTATGCCTCTGAATAGAACCTAGGTGCTATGATGTCTCCTATACAAAGCACACAGATAGATGGATTCCTCCTCTCCTGTCTCTATGATGCACATATACAACAGGAAAAGCAGCATGGAGGACATTACACAGAAGTACTGAGCAGTGTAGCTATGAATCCAAACCTGAGATGAGATAAACACTTGCTAGAAATCAGCAGCACCGCCTGTCTCTAGGTGTGTCTTTCTGCCTCTTACGCTGCCTCTCTCTAGAGAAAAAAGCATATTTGTCTGATAAAATATATTTCAAAGCTTCTATTATTCTTTTGTACTATTGATTTTTGAAAATTTTGTTGAAATAGCAAAGTACTTAACATGTATGAAATAACTGAATGCATCTCCCCCCACTATTTGTCTAGCCATATTGATATTTAGCATTGATGAAGACTAATGTATAGATACAATTATAGATACAAGAAGTTGCTGCTAAAAAGAATATCATCTAGCATACTTGGGTAAATCGAATGCCACTCAACTTTGCCAGAAAATGGGCCAAATTTTGAAGCACATTCTTACATGTAGCTTTAGACCTGTTTGTTATGTCCTTAAAACAGTTTGTGCCTTACTTAAAAGTCGTGTCGCTTTGCATGGAAAGGTGTGGTTTAGATAAAAAGGGGTATGATTTAAAGGGGTTGTCCTGTAAGGTGCCCAGGGCGGTAGCCGTGTGTGAGCTGCTGCTTCTCCATGCCCTGGCACCCCACAAGCAGTATCCCAGTCCATTAGTGTCCTGCTGTGTACAGTGCTTTATCAATTGCCGGACCAAAAATGTAATTTACGCTCTAGTCTGCCCATGCCCTCTTGTATACATAGGTCAGACATCACAAGAATTGCGCAAACGAATACAACAACATCTATCGAACATTGCCCTGGCGGAAATTCATTTGAAAGCACAAAAGCAAATCTCGACTGTGGCCATGCATTTTTTACAATCTCATCATTGCAAGATTACTGGAACCAAGATTTATGGCCTTGATCGACTCTCGCCAAACATTCGTGGGGGTGATGCTACACCAGCATTATTACGACTGGAGTCCAGATGGATCTATATGATGTACTGTGTGTCACCAAGAGGGATTAATGAGGACTTATTGTTTACTGGTTTCTATAAACGCTAGAGTCTTATCAATAAATCAGTACTGATTAAACTTTGGTTTGGGCATCTGGTTGATGTCCGAAGCAAATGGTAATTCATCCAATTAAGCTGTAATATATCCGAAACTCTTAATATATACTCATGTCTTTTTTGGAGTAACATATTTCTCTGTATATAAGTCTATCTCTGAGTGATTTATGAGGGTCATTTTTTTCTTGCTCTGTTTAACAGTTTTCCTTTTCTGTATGTCTATATATATATATATAAATATATATATATATATATATATATATATATATACTCTTTTTGAGGCTATTATATAGATAATTATCCTTGGGTGATGTACACAAATCTTGCTGATTGGAGTTCACCTAGATGGGATAGAGATATATTTTTTCATTCCCTTATGGCTCTTTTCCCCTGTATGGTTCTTGTGCAGTATGGGTGTCACTCCCTATAATGCTTTGCCTACCTCGGTTCTAAGCTCCTAGCCGATTAGATCTTTGCAAACTCTAATGAATACAGGGCATATATCTATGGAGTTTTATACTCTTTGACAGTTCTGTGTGGCCACAGCGTTAACGCGCGCTGTTACCTTTAATGGTCGACGTGGAACGTCATTTCCGGGGTTTCCCTGGTTATGCGTTACACGCTGATACGCACGCTACTTGGGGAGGGAACTCTCTCCCTTAGACATCTATTTCCGGTCTTTCGCATTTCCGGTGGTGCGTTCCAGCGTGACACGCACATGTGGACCATATTGTGATAACTAGATTACTAACGGTGCGCTCCAAGGTGACACGCACGCTGACCACACACATGCTTTTCCCTGTGTTAATCTGTGCTGGGAGGAAATTGCGCAAACCCTGGTATCTGGAATACCATTGATCTTTCCATTAAACATAGAATAGACCCATTATCCAGGAGAAATTCTCTTCCTGGTCTGGGTTGTACACTTAGGCTCTTTCGTTTGACCAATAGATGTTGGTGTGTTTTGGGATATATATATTGGACACTTGGGACACTGACATAATACCCCTGAGGAAGCCAGAATTCAATGGCATAACGCGTAGGGTCAGGCATTTCTTTGATATCCCCCTTGCTCCATTCATGACTCTCACATGGTTGGTATATTTTGTCCTCTCTGTTATGCATTTGCCCATGTTAGGGAGAATATAAGTATATCTTTGGCTTTCCTGTGATATATTTGGAAAGTATACTTTATCTATGTACATCTACACTATCAGGAACAAAATCTAATTTTTATATACCATGCCTGTGTAATATTTTGGATATATTAATTAATATTTATTCAATATTTATTTAATATTTATTGACTATTTATACTAAAAACTCTATAAGGGGTCATATTCTCACTTGTCTTTGTTGTATATGTTTTTTATCATGTTTTTAATTAGTGGTGTTGTTTGTCCCAGTCATAATAAAATTTCCAAATCTTTTTCAACACTCTGCCTCTATATCTCATGATTTTTGTATGCTTGGTGCCTGCTTTGCCCTCTTTTTTCTTGTTTTCAATTTGTCTGTTTGTTTTTTTTTTGGCACAGGCATAGGTTTATCTATATGGTGGTGCTGGGTCTCCTCTTTACCATACAGTGCATTGTACTCACTTGCAGGCCGGAGGCATACACTGCATCCACGTCCTTAGATCCAGGATCAGCCGCGCACACATCAGGGGACACCCTGTTCGTTAGTACAAGTTCAACTTTACTGGAAAGTTCAAGTACATCAGTTTTTAACATGCAGCATCGGTCACAGCACCCTCCAGTTGCATTTTCATCAACACAGTACATTTCAAGCTCTTGCTTACGTTCAGCTCGGACTATCCCTACGCTTGATCAGACCCATGGATTTCCCGTCTGGCACCACAGCACTCCCGAGATTTGTTACATTTCCCTCACGCTTCCTCTGTATAGAAGGGATTAAGGCACACTCCTCAGTGCCTTATTCGTGCTGCAGGCCCCAGACATTACAGGAGTGTCTGCAGGATATCTGGTATGACCTAATGCTGCCAGTAAGATATGTACTCCACGTGCCTCCAGCCCACTGCAACTTGATCCTGAGCTTCACTCAAATCTCACACTTTCTCTAACTCAGACTGACTAAACCAGGAAATGCTTCCTCTTTCTGTTTGACTTTACCCCCTCCCATGCTGGGCTGGTCCCAAACAATCAACTCTATCCTGTATTGTACATTAATAAGGCCCACCACTGCCTTAACTATCCTATAAATATTCCTATCTATCACTAACTAAGCACTAAACTATGCTCTATACTTTCCCTATCCGCTTAACGGTGGCTTGCCCTAATATCCCCTATGGGACCCTACAAAATCAGGATATAGTGCCAACAAATAGACTACAGTAAAATCTACACTGGTGAAATGTAGTATAGCAGCATAAAGTTTAGTCTTCCTATAATAACTGTATATCACAAATATATCCACTACAAAGACTCTACGCGTTTCCCATCCAGGGTTCATCAGGAGTAATAGACTGGAATATCAAATACACATCAAGATGCCCAAGGTAACTGCGATATAAAAAGTGACCATATACTTAGCTGTAGGATGTTAGCAAGGTGGGGAGTGTCATTTGATGATGCACTGCATGGCACATAAGGAGAAGATATCCCAAAGATTGCAGGCACCACATATGGTATGTGTCTGGAATACATCTAGACTCTTCTTACCGGAATTGCTCGTTCGCTTCTTCCTCAACTCCCTCTTGGTTTTGCCAAAGTAATTAACAGGACAGGAACATCTGAATAAGTAGATATTGCCCTTGGCAAAATGTAGACATTTGTAAATCCTACCCGTACTAGCGCTCTCAAAGGTGTCAGTCACTCTAATGAATTGGCAGAAGGAACACCCACTGCATTGTCATTGTGTCATTGAGGTGGTTACCCCGATAATCATGTGCAGAACAATTAATAGGGTTGGATACGTTACAGTATGTCCTGGGATACAAAGACTTTGAGAAACCGCTGAATCTCATATTCTTAGACACTCTTGTAACAGGGGTGGTGCCACAGGATTGGAGGATAGCCAAAGTGGTACCGATATTTAAGAAAGGTAAGAAGGTGTATCCAGGCATCTACCGCCCGGTAAGTCTGACATCGGTAGTGTGCAAAGTTTTTGAGGGCATCATAAGAGATGACCTGCAGAGTTATATCAGAGAGAATGAAATAATAAATGATAATCAGCACAGATTCATGAAAGATAGGTCATGTCTAATCAACATGTTGGGTTTCTATGAGGAGGTAAGTGCAAATCTGGATGTTGGTAATGCGACTGATGGGATTTATCTGGACTTTGAAAAGCATTTGATACTGTACCACATATCAGCCTTATACTGAAGCTACAGAAGCAAGGACTTGGGGGAACTATATGTAGATGGATAAGGAACTGGCTAAATGGTAGGAAACAAAGAGTTGTCATAAATGGTACGTTCTCTAAATGGGACATAGTCAGCAGTGGTGACCGCAGGAATCTGTGCTTGGACCAATTCTTTTTATCCTCTTTATTAATGACCTTGGTGATGGGATTGAGAATAAAGTGTCAGTCTTTGCTGAAGACACCAAACTATGTAGGATATAAAAATCTGATCTTGACATTACGATATTGCAAAATGATCTGGATAAGATGACTGAATGGGCAGACACTTGGCAGATGAGGTTTAATGTAGATAAATGTAGAGTAATGCACCTAGGAAGGAGTAATCCTATTGCTGCATACACATTAAATGGGAGTATACTCGGGACTACAGAACAGGAGGAGGACGGGGGATTCTGGTTACAAGTAAGCTGAGCAGCAGTACTCAATGTCAGGCAGCAGCCGCAAAAGCAAACAAGATTTTAGGATGTATTAAAAGAGAAATAAAATCACGCGATCCCAACGTATTGTTACCCCTTTACAAATCACTGGTGAGGCCACATCTAGAATATGGGATCCAGTTTTGGGATCCACATTTTAAAAAGGATATTCAGAAGTTAGAGTCAGTTCAAAGGCGGCAACTAGATTATTACAAGGGATGGAGGCCTCTCATATGATGAGAGGATGGAAAAGTTGAGCTTGTTTAGCTTAGAAAAACGACGCCTCAGAGGGGATCTCATTTACATGTATAAATATCTGTGTGGTCAGTACAAAGGACTGGCACATGACTTATTCCTTCCAAAGACCATACTAAGGACCAGGGGGCACTCATTACGGGTGGAAGAAAGGCGATTCCGGCAGCTAAACAGAAAAGGGTTCTTTACAGTCAGAGCAGTCAGACTGTGGACGGCGACTAGTGTTGAGCGAACATGCTCGACACTGCTCGGTACTCGCCCGAGCATCACGCTACTCGGGATGTTCGGCGAGCACCGAGCATTTCCGGGTTACTCGGGCGGGAGCTCGGGTCTCCGCCCTGCATGTTTGGTGCTCTTTACAGAGCCAATGAACATGCAGGGATTGCCAGCCAGTCACTGTAATGCTGCAGCCATGTTGGTTGTGGGCATTACAGTGATTGGCTGGCCGGACAGCGTCACCTCGAGTATTTAAAACGGGGCGCCGCCATCTTGGACACAGTCGCTCCGGATTAGACAGTGTAGGGACAGCGCTGCTGATTTAGGGAGAGATATAAACCGCGAAATAGCTAGTGTAGGGTCTGTAAAGGCTGCCAGAACAAACAAACAGTCCTTTTCAGGACTAATATCCATCCCAGATACCAGGCAGGCAGGCTGTATAGGAGACACAGTGGTTATACCAGCAAACGCTGCATTACAGTCCTGTGTGCTCCTGTTGCTGAAATTGCTGGACTTAGCACCAGGTGTCAAATCGGGCCAGGAAAAATCCTTTTTTTTTCATCTAAATCCTCCTTTTTTTTTCCTCCTTCACACTTTACAAATACCCATCTTATTAACCTTTTGGTGTCCCCCCCCCCCCCAAAAAAAAAAAACGTGTCTCTGATTTTTCAGACACAAATATATCTGTTGAAAATAGTCTGGTGTAGGCTAGAGAAACAGAAGTGTTGTTTTGCACTTCCACGGTTCAAAACTCTGTATTATCCATTTTGGGCCATTTGTATCTAAAAAAAAAACCAGTTTGAGTGTGTCGCTCACTGTTCAGCCGCAAATCTATATATTTAAAAAAGTCTGGTATACCCCAGTAAACAATAACTGTGGTTTTGCCATCCCACGGTAAAAAATCTCTATTATTCAGGTTTTGGTATATTTTCCGTAAAGAAAAACAGTAATGTCTCCTGACTGTTGTGACACAAAAATATATCTGTTGAAAATAGTCTTGTGTAGGCCCGACATCCCAGTGTGGTTTCGCAGTTCCATGGGTCAAATCGCTGTACTATCCAGTTTTGGGCCTTTGGTATCTAAAAAAAAAGCAGTTTGAGTGTGTCGCTCACTGTTCAGCCGCAAATATCTCTATTTAAAAAAGTGTGGTATACCCCAGTAAACAATAACTGTGGTTTTGCCATCCCACGGTAAAAAATCTCTATTATTCAGCTTTTGGTAGTTTTTTCCATAAAGAAAAACAGTAGTGTCTCCTGACTGTTGTGACACAAAAATATATCCGTTGAAAATAGTCTTGTGTAGGCCCGACATCCCAGTGTGGTTTCGCAGTTCCACGGGTCAAATCGCTGTACTATCCAGTTTTGGGCCTTTGGTATCTAAAAAAAAAGCAGTTTGAGTGTGTCGCTTACTGTTCAGCCGCAAATATCTCTATTTAAAAAGTGTGGTATACCCCAGTAAACAATAACTGTGGTTTTGCCATCCCACGGTAAAAAATCTCTATTATTCAGCTTTTGGTAGTTTTTTCCGTAAAGAAAAACAGTAGTGTCTCCTGACTGTTGTGACACAAAAATATATCTGTTGAAAATAGTCTTGTGTAGGCCCGACATCCCAGTGTGGTTTCGCAGTTCCATGGGTCAAATCGCTGAACTATCCAGTTTTGGGCCTTTGGTATCTAAAAAAAAAGCAGTTTGAGTGTGTCGCTCACTGTTCAGCCGCAAATATCTCTATTTAAAAAAGTGTGGTATACCCCAGTAAACAATAACTGTGGTTTTCCTCTTCCACGGTTCTAATCTACTCTTTATTACCCTTTTTCCATTGATAGTGCAAGTGTAAGCTATTTTACTTCATTTACAATGGGCAAGGCGCGTGGCAAGGGACGTGTAAGTGGACGTTCTGGTGATGGTTCGTGCAGAGGACGGGGCCGTGGCCAAGGTGAAAATGTGTCACAACCAACAGCCACATCTTCTCGCTCCCACTTCTTGACCGAATTACTAGGGAAGCACAGAACAACACCAGTATTGAGAACTGATCAGTGTGAACAGGTTATTAATTGGATAGCAGATAATACTTCCAGTTACCTGGGCACCACCACCTCCGGTCTGTCTTCCACACGGTCAACTCTTAGTAGCCGTGAGTCTCGACCGCATACTCCTCCTCACCCTGATGCTCCTTCCTCCCACCATGCCAAGTGTCGTCAGACAGCAAGTGATCCCACACTTGGACACTCTGAAGAGCTGTTCACTGGTCCATTTCCGTATTTGGGCCCCTCGCCTGATACGTTTGAAGTGGTGGAAGAGGAGATCCCATGTTGCGATGCCCAAATATTTGAACAGCCACGACCACAGGAAGTCGACGTTGGCAATCTGTCACAAGAGGTGGACGATGACGAGACACAATTGCCAGGAAGTGAGGAGGAGGATCGTGGTGCGCAAGTGGAAGAGGAGGAGGTGGTGGATGATCTAGTAACTGACCCAACGTGGAAGGAGGACATGCAGAGTGAGGCCAACAGCACACAGGGAGAGGGAGGCAGAGTACCCCAACAGGCAGGAAGAAGCAGTGTGGTGGCCGCAGACAGAAGGCAGGCAACCGTTCCCCGTAACACCAACACGAGGGACGTTGCCAGTACAAGCGGTAGGTCTTCCAGAGTCTGGAATTTTTTTAAAGACTCTGCTGATAACCCCAAAAAGGCCATATGTTCCACCTGCCATGCCAGCATCAGCAGGGGTGACAAAACTACCAGCCTGACCACCACCAGCATGATCAGGCACATGGTTGCAAAGCACCCGACTTTGTGGGGCGAAACCCAGGGTCCACGACCAGTGTGAGCGGGTGTCACTACTGCTTCTTCCACTGTTGTGCGTGCAATAGAACCCCCTGTTGTGTGTGCAAGGCAATCCCCTGTCCATACTGCATGTAAAGATGCCCCCTCCTCTCAGTCTTCACTTGTTATGGCAGTTTCTCAAGAAACAGCATCAACGTCCACGTCCACGTCCCACCGCAGCGTTAAATTGTCCATATCCCAGACCTTTGAACGAAAGCGGAAATTCGCAGCTAACGCCCCACAGGCCACAGTCCTAAATTCGCACATTTCACGACTGCCTGCGTTGGAAATGCTGCCTTTTAGGCTGGTAGAGACGGAATCCTTCCGCAATCTTATGGCGGTGGCCATCCCTCGGTACTCGGTCCCCAGCCGACATTATTTTGCCCGGTGTACCATCCCCGCACTACACAAGCACGTGTCCCAAAGCATCTGCCGTGCCCTCAACAACGCAGTTACTGGGAGAGTCCACCTGACAACGGACACGTGGACAAGTGCTTGTGGCCAGGGACGGTACATCTCTCTGACGGCACACTGGGTAAACATAGTGGAAGCCGGGACCCAGTCGGACCTTGGGACGGAACACATCCTCCCCACACCGAGGATTGTGGGCCCTATGTCAGTCAGAGTTGCCCCCACAGTGTACAGCTCCTGCGCATCCTCCTCCTCCTTCTCATGTTCAGCCTCCATCTCAGATATCACCACATCAGTTACAAGCTGGAAGCAATGCAGTACTGCCTCCGCCAAGCGGCAACAGGCTGTGCTGAAACTCATAAGCTTAGGTGATAAACCTCATACTGCTTGTGAGTTGTGGACAGCTGTGAAAGAGCAGGCAGATCTGTGGCTGAGACCGCTGAACCTACATCCCGGCATGGTCGTGTGTGACAATGGCCGTAACCTGGTGGCGGCTCTGAGGCGAGGTGAGATCACACACGTACCATGCCTGGCTCATGTGCTTAACCTCGTGGTTCAGTGGTTTCTTAAATCGTACTCCGAGTTGCCAGATCTGCTCGTGAAAGTACACCGCCTGTCAGCTCATTTTCGCAAGTCGGCTACAGCTTCCGCCGCCCTTGCTGTGTTGCAGCAGCGTTTGCAGCTTCTGGCACACCGACTGGTGTGTGATGTCCCCACACGTTGGAATTCTACCCTCCACATGTTGCAAAGGATTTGTGAGCAGAAGAGAGCAGTTGTGGAGTACCAGCTGCAACAAGGCCGTCGATATTCAGGTCAGACTCCACACATAAGACCTCAGGAGTGGACCTGGATGTCTGACATATGTACCATCCTGACAAACTTTGAGGAGGCCATCAAGATGGTGAGTGGCGATGACGCCATCATTAGTGTCAGCATCCCACTTGTCTGTCTTTTGCAACGCTCTCTCCAGAGAATTAAAGAGGAGGCATTGCAGCCAGAGTATGATGAGATGGATCAAGAAGCCATAGCGGGCGATTACACACAGCCCAGCCTCATCTCATTCCAACGTGCATTGGGGGACAATGAGGGAGAGGAGGAGGAGGAGGAGGAAGAACAGGAGCTGCTATCATGCGTTGTAGACGGTAGTACCTGTACAAGTGTCATACCGTCGGTTCAGCGTGGGTGGCCTGAGGACAGGGGGGAGGAGGAAGAGGAGGAGGAGGAGGAGAGCATGGTCAGTCGTCATCTTGGTGAGGACACGGAAATCTTGCCCGTTACCAGTCTGGCACGCATGGCTGACTTTATATTACGCTGCCTTAACCATGACCCTCGCGTTGTCAAAATGTTGGGTGACAGTCATTACTGGTTGGTGACACTTGTAGACCCCCGCTACAAGGAGAACTTTCACTCTCTTATTCCTGAGGTGGAGAGGTCTACAAAAATTGGGCAGTACCAGAAGGCCCTTGCTGCAGAACTCTTAAAAAAATTCCCATCTGAACACGCTAGCGGCAGAGGTCACAGTTCGTTGCCCAACCAAGGCGTACAGGCGAGAGAGATGCAACTCCAATCCAGCAGAGGCAGGGGAACACTGTCAACGTTCTGGGACAGTTTTTTGACACCCGCCCAGCTTACAGGCCCTGAGGTGCGGGGTACTCTCACAAGGAGTGGAAAGACTCAAAAGATGGTGAGGGAGTACCTTGCCGACCGTACCAGCGTCCTCCGTGATTCCTCTGTGCCTTTTAATTATTGGGTATCCAAGCTGGACACTTGGAATGAACTCGCTCTGTACGCCTTGGAGGTCCTGGCCTGTCCTGCCGCTAGCGTGTTATCGGAGCGTGTTTTTAGTGCCGCTGGGGGAATTATAACTGATAAGCGCACTCGCCTGTCAACTGACAATGCTGACAAGCTGACCCTTATCAAAATGAACAAGGGCTGGATTGGGCCAGACTTCTCATCACCACCAAATGACAGCAGAGTAACATAAAGTCAAATCCACTGTGTTATTTCGGGAGGTGTATTCACATGCACCGCTTCACACCCACACATGGGTATACGCTTCCTCGTTTCGGCAGTTTTATATTCTTCTCCTTATCCTCAGCCTCCACCACCACTTTACCACCAGGGTGCAAGCATTGCAAGTTCCTCCGTCCTTATTTTTTGCAGCTTTTGCTTGCAAGGCATAAGCAAACACTATGGGACACCCACTCCCCAATAATGGGACTTATGTTTGTAATATGCTGTACTGCATGGCTCTTGTAAGGGGCATTGCAAGTTGCTCCGTCCTAATTTTTGGCAGCTTTTGCTTGGAAAGCATAATCAAATACTATGGGAGACCCACTCCCCAATAATGGGACTTATGTTTGTAATATGCTGTACTGCATGGCTCTTGTAAGGGGCATTGCAAGTTGCTCCGTCCTAATTTTTGGCAGCTTTTGCTTGCAAGGCATAAGCAAATACTATGGGACACCCAATCCCCAAAAATGGGACTTATGTTTGTAATATGCTGTACTGCATGGCTCTTGTAAAGGGCATTGCAAGTTGCTCCGTCCTAATTTTTGGCAGCTTTTGCTTGCAAGGTGTAGCACCCTGAGGATTCGGCTGCTACAGGGGTATTGCACCTCAACCCAGAGGTGTGATATTCCACTCCCGGGTAAGGATGGAGTGTGGAACTGAGCTCAGTTAGCTGCATGCACTACACACATCCCATTTCCGGGGAACAGACCGATGGTACTCCCACTAGAGAAATGTGCAGGTACGACAGTGTCTGTTCCTGGCTGGAGTGGGAGGGGGGTGGAACATCCCAGTAGTGTAGGGGCAGATAGGGGGAGCAGTCTGGGTAGTGCTAGGAGCTCATTGGGTGCTGGTCACCTGAGCTCACACATAGAGGGAGTATATAAGGTGGGCACCATCTTAGATCAGGGTCAGTCTGTGAGACGTCAGTCTTTGAGAGGAAGAGAGCAGAGGAGAAGAGCAGCTCCAAGGCCAAGAGAGAGAGAGAGGAGAAAGAAAGACCCAGAGGGGGAGAAAGAAGGAACTCCAAGAGCCCAAATTAGACCAGAGGGTGAAGAGTTGGCAACAGGGTACCGGATCCCAAGCTGGCAGAGGCTACAGCACACCTTAGCCAGGAACCGGAGGTCGTGGGCAGGACCAATCTGCCACGATCACCCACTAAATCCACCCGGAAGGCAGACCACGAATAGGGTCAGGGAACCCAGAGACAAGGGTTTACCACCAAGAGGCCCGAGGGAGCCGGACATAGGTGGATCCCTGGTGGGGAAGGCCAGAGAAGAGGACAGGACAGAAAGGGAGCTCAGGACCACGCTCCAGAATCACCTGGGGGTTGGCCGAGTCCAGGACCTGGTGGACGCAGCACGGCTCGGGTGGTCACTTAAGGCCGGAGTGACCAGAACAACTGCAGTAAGTAAACAAACCCTGAACTGCACAGCCCGACTCTGAGTCTCATTTCCATCCTCGCTGCACCACCACAACCCCCATCCTCTGCAACTGACCCCCTGAGGCTATACCCCTCCCGTTGGGGGTTATACTACCTGAGCTGCACATACATCATCAGCCTCAGTGGACCCTGCTGCAGCGGCGGCCGTATTGACCGCAATTCAACGGGTGGCGTAGTCGACACAAAAGAACATCTAGTAACATCATAAGGACTGCCACACACTGAGCTTGACACCCTGGGCACGGACCGGGTCACAGCCACTCGGAGACTACAACCCCCATCTGATCCGGCTCCGGGTATCCCCAACAACACTGGCCCAGGGGGCGCGTCAACTTTGGCGTAGTCGGCAGGATAACGTGCCCGCAACAACCGGGTACTGCGTGCCTGAAGAAAAGTTCACCGTTACCTTAAAAAGAAGTCTCCTGCCGGTTCCGGAGGGTCCCCGCCATCGGGCCCCATCACAGGTCGTTTCCCGCCGGTTGTCCGCTATTTGCAGCTTTTTCCCGCCATTTCTGAAGATTTCCCGCCTTGGGGGAGCGGACGCCATTATGGGCGTGCCAGAGGGTGGCAAGAGGTCACCTCCCATCGTGGGCCAGGTCGAAGAATGGCGCCAAAAGCGGAAACCGCGCCCACCAACAGAGACTGTGATGCTGGAAGTGTCCATCAGCGTGAGAGAACTGCCCCTGGAACTGAAGTTGCCCCGGGACCACCCTCGATGTGGGCGGAGACAGAAGGAGAGAACGAAGATGGGTGCAGCCTGGAGGAGTCTGGAGAGAGCGCACCCGGAGACAAGACGTCTGGAAGAGAGTCCAGAGAAAGCACACCCGGAGATGGAGGGAGAGCCAGGCAGCACCGACCCAGTGGTCAGGAGCCTGATGCGGGCCGCCACTCCAGGCAGCACCGACCCAGTGGTCAGGAGCCTGTTGCAGGTCGCCACTCCAGAAGGCCTGCTGGAGATCCTAACACAGCTCCCCCGAGATCGGGAGTGTGCACAGACTGCGCTGGAGGGCCTCGCACAGAGGTTGGCCCGGGTGCAACGAGAGACGTTGGCGGAGTGGAGCCGAGAGATGGCCCAGCAGACCGAGACTCGTCAGCGGAGCACGCCACCCGAGACGAGGAGACAGACCGCCTCTGAGGATGGTGCAGGAGGACTGAAGGCCGGAGACGGCGCCGAGAAGGGAGCCGAACAAATGGAGGCAGGTAAAGGGGACGTCACTACCCCGAGCCGGGAAACCGCGTGCCTGCCCCAGCTCCCCGTCGCAGAGCCCGAAGTACCCCCTGCCGTGCCCGTCGCTGCAACGTCACCGCCGCAGACTAGGCCTCAAACGGAAGCCGCGACCCCTGTGATGTCACACGCCTCGACCCCGAGCGTGGCCAAGCAGGAAGTACCATCGGCCTGGTCGCAAGGCCTAGTACCCCCGGGCGACGCAATACCAACAGCGCCCCCTACCTCCGCGGAGCCCCCGGCCTGGTCGCAGGGCCAAGTAACACAGGGCGCCGCCGTTCTTACGGTGCCCTTTACTTTCAAGGTGCCCCAGGCCTGGTCGCAAGGCCTGGTTAACCCGGGCGCCGCTACCACCACGGCGCCCATAACACCTAAAGTACCGCACCTGGGTGAGGACCTGTTCGCCCAGCATACGTGCCCGGATGGGCAGCCCTTCGTATGGCCCCAGGAATACATCCAGCTGGAGCTGCAAAAAGCAAGGGCCATGTGCGAACCCCTGATCCCGGCTCCAAAGCCCATGAAGAGGATCTCGCCCCCGCTAGAAGAGACCCAGTTTGAGTGGGATCCCACCGGAGAAGACCTCATGGGGTTCACTCAGGAGACTCGGGCAGCCGCAGCGGAGCGTGCAGAGTGCTGCCGCCAGCAGCTCGAGGTCTTTGAGAGGGAGCGGAGAGAGAGGCGGGTCCGGGAACAACAAGCCCAAATAAGGAGCGCGGAGCAGAAGAGCCGGACCAAGAGAAACCCCCGTGCAGCGCATGGTCCCCGTACCATCGGGACTGTGATAAAGTTCAATCTGCAGCATGGGTGGGGTTTCATCAGGGATCACCGCACCCCAGGCGACGTCTTCGTGACCAGGAGAGACGTTGAGTCCCACCTACCGGAGGGACACAGAGGTCGTGACCTGTATTTAGGGGACGAGGTCACCTTCACCCGGCACAAGTGTGCCAAAGGACCCTACGCCCTCCATGTGCATCGCCTGACGGAGGAGGAGCTGCGGTGTGAGGAGGAGCAAGAGGACCCGGACGGGTCTGAAACTGAAACCAACCAACAAGAAAGAGCAGGAGGACGCCGTCGTTGAAGTACGGTAGAGAGAGACTGTATAAAGTTGCCCGTCGGGGTACCAAGAACTGTTGCTGCTTAAAATATGTCCCCGTTGGGACCAGCCAATTGAACTGTTAACCCCGTGTGTCCCTATTCCCACTGACCGAGGACTGAGAGCGGTCAATCCTCCCTAATACCTGGCCGAGGACTGAGAGCGGCCACTACCCCCTTGTATATAGTTGCGCTTCCTAAAGCGCCCCCTACCGGTTTTATAGGAAACTGTTTTCTTCAAGAGACTGTAGCACTTTACCCGGTCACAAGTTGCACCGTGACCGGAGGAACCAGAAACAAGAATGTTTATATGAAAAGTTTATTGCTGCTGATGATGTTTTATATGTTTTATATGTTTATGTTTTATGAAAAAAAAAATGTATGTTTGTGGATGTTTATATCTTACAGCCCGAGGACGTGCTGTGATTTACCAGGGGGGAATGTAGCACCCTGAGGATTCGGCTGCTACAGGGGTATTGCACCTCAACCCAGAGGTGTGATATTCCACTCCCGGGTAAGGATGGAGTGTGGAACTGAGCTCAGTTAGCTGCATGCACTACACACATCCCATTTCCGGGGAACAGACCGATGGTACTCCCACTAGAGAAATGTGCAGGTACGACAGTGTCTGTTCCTGGCTGGAGTGGGAGGGGGGTGGAACATCCCAGTAGTGTAGGGGCAGATAGGGGGAGCAGTCTGGGTAGTGCTAGGAGCTCATTGGGTGCTGGTCACCTGAGCTCACACATAGAGGGAGTATATAAGGTGGGCACCATCTTAGATCAGGGTCAGTCTGTGAGACGTCAGTCTTTGTAGAGGAAGAGAGCAGAGGAGAAGAGCAGCTCCAAGGCCAAGAGAGAGAGAGAGGAGAAAGAAAGACCCAGAGGGGGAGAAAGAAGGAACTCCAAGAGCCCAAATTAGACCAGAGGGTGAAGAGTTGGCAACAGGGTACCGGATCCCAAGCTGGCAGAGGCTACAGCACACCTTAGCCAGGAACCGGAGGTCGTGGGCAGGACCAATCTGCCACGATCACCCACTAAATCCACCCGGAAGGCAGACCACGAATAGGGTCAGGGAACCCAGAGACAAGGGTTTACCACCAAGAGGCCCGAGGGAGCCGGACATTGGTGGATCCCTGGTGGGGAAGGCCAGAGAAGAGGACAGGACAGAAAGGGAGCTCAGGACCACGCTCCAGAATCACCTGGGGGTTGGCCGAGTCCAGGACCTGGTGGACGCAGCACGGCTCGGGTGGTCACTTAAGGCCGGAGTGACCAGAACAACTGCAGTAAGTAAACAAACCCTGAACTGCACAGCCCGACTCTGAGTCTCATTTCCATCCTCGCTGCACCACCACAACCCCCATCCTCTGCAACTGACCCCCTGAGGCTATACCCCTCCCGTTGGGGGTTATACTACCTGAGCTGCACATACATCATCAGCCTCAGTGGACCCTGCTGCAGCGGCGGCCGTATTGACCGCAATTCAACGGGTGGCGTAGTCGACACAAAAGAACATCTAGTAACATCATAAGGACTGCCACACACTGAGCTTGACACCCTGGGCACGGACCGGGTCACAGCCACTCGGAGACTACAACCCCCATCTGATCCGGCTCCGGGTATCCCCAACAACACTGGCCCAGGGGGCGCGTCAAAGGCATAAGCAAATACTATGGGACACCCACTCCCCCATAATGGGACTTATGTTTGTAATATGCTGTACTGCATGGCTCTTGTAAGGGGCATTGCAAGTTGCTCCGTCCTAATTTTTGGCAGCTTTTGCTTGCAAGGCATATGCAAATACTATGGGACACCCACTCTCCAATAATGGGACTTATGTTTGTAATATGCTGTACTGCATGGTTCTTGTAAGGGGCATTGCAAGTTGCTCCGTCCTAACTTTTCGCAGCTTTTGCTTGCAAGGCATAAGCAAATACTATGGGACACCCACTCCCCAATAATGGGACTTATGTTTGCAATATGCTGTACTGCATCGCTCTTGTAAGGGGCATTGCAAGTTGCTCCATCCTAATTTTTGGCAGCTTTTGCTTGCAAGGCATAAGCAAATACTATGGGACACCCACTCCCCAATAATGGGACTTATGTTTGTAATATGCTGTACTGCATGGCTCTTGTAAGGGGCATTGCAAGTTGCTCCGTCCTAATTTTTGGCAGTTTTTGCTTGGAAAGCATAAGCAAATACTTTGGGAGACCCACTCCCCAATAATGGGACTTATGTTTGTAATATGCTGTACTGCATGGCTCTTGTAAGGGGCATTGCAAGTTGCTCCGTCCTAATTTTTGGCAGCTTTTGCTTGCAAGGCATATGCAAATACTATGGGACACCCACTCCCCAATAATGGGACTTATGTTTGTAATATGCTGTACTGCATGGCTCTTGTAAGGGGCATTGCAAGTTGCTCCGTAGTAATTTTTGGCAGCTTTTGCTTGGAAAGCATAAGTAAATACTATGGGAGACCCACTCCCCAATAATGGGACTTATGTTTGTAATATGCTGTACTGCATGGCTCTTGTAAGGGGCATTGCAAGTTGCTCCGTCCTAATTTTTGGCAGCTTTTGCTTGCAAGGCATAAGCAAATACTATGGGACACCCACTCCCCAATAATGGGACTTATGTTTGTAATATGCTGTACTGCATGGCTCTTGTAAGGGGCATTGCAAGTTGCTCCGTCCTAATTTTTGGCAGCTTTTGCTAGCAAGGCATAAGCAAATACTATGGGACACCCACTCCCCAATAATGGGACTTATGTTTGTAATATGCTGTACTGCATGGCTCTTGTAAGGGGCATTGCAAGTTGATCCATCCTAATTTTTGGCAGCTTTTGCTTGCAAGGCAAAAGCAAATACTATGGGACACCCACTCCCCAATAATGGGACTTATGTTTGTAATATGCTGTACTGCATGGCTCTTGTAAGGGGCATTGCAAGTTGCTCTGTCCTAATTTTTGGCAGCTTTTGCTTGCAGGGCATAAGCAAATACTATGGGACACCCACTCCCCAATAATGGGACTTATGTTTGTAATATGCTGTACTGCATGGCTCTTGTAGGGGGCATTGCAAGTTGCTCCGTCCTAATTTTTGGCAGCTTTTGCTTGGAAAGCATAAGCAAATACTATGGGAGACCCACTCCCCAATAATGTGACTTATGTTTGTAATATGCTGTACTGCATGGCTCTTGTAAGGGGCATTGCAAGTTGCTTCGTCCTAATTTTTGGCAGCTTTTCCTTGCAAGGCATAAGCAAATACTATGGGAGACCCACTCCCCAATAATGGGACTTATGTTTGTAATATGCTGTACTGCATGGCTCTTGTAAGGGGCATTGCAAGTTGCTCCGTCCTAATTTTTGGCAGCTTTTGCTTGGAAAGCATAAGCAAATACTATGGGACACCCACTCCCCAATAATGGGACTTATGTTTGTAATATGCTGTACTGCATGGCTCTTGTAAGGGGCATTGCAAGTTGCTCCGTCCTAATTTTTGGCAGCTTTAGCTTGCAAGGCATAAGCAAATACTATGGGAGACCCACTCCCCAATAATGGGACTTATGTTTGTAATATGCTGTACTGCATGGCTCTTGTAAGGGGCATTGCAAGTTGCTCCGTCCTAATTTTTGGCAGCTTTTGCTTGGAAAGCATAAGCAAATACTATGGGAGACCCACTCCCCAATAATAGGAATTATGTTTGTAATATGCTGTACTGCATGGCTCTTGTAAGGGGCATTGCAAATTGCTCCGTCCTAATTTTTGGCAGCTTTTGCTTGCAAGGCATAAGCAAATACTATGGGACACCCACTCCCCAATAATGGGACTTATGTTTGTAATATGCTGTACTGCATGGCTCTTGCAAGGAGCATTGCAAGTTGCTCCGTCCTAATTTTTGGCAGCTTTTGCTTGCAAGGCATAAGCAAATACTATGGGACACCCACTCCCCAATAATGGGACTTATGTTTGTAATATGCTGTACTGCATGGCTCTTGTAAGGGGCATTGCAAGTTGCTCCGTCCTAATTTTTGGCAGCTTTTGCTTGGAAAGCATAAGCAAATACTATGGGAGACCCACTCCCCAATAATGTGACTTATGTTTGTAATATGCTGTATTGCATGGCTCTTGTAAGGGGCATTGCAAGTTGCGCCGTCCTAATTTTTGGCAGCTTTTGGTTGCAAGGCATAAGCAAATATTATGGGACACCCATTCCCAATAATGGGACTTATGTTTGTAATATGCTGTACTGCATGGCTCTTTCTTGTAAGGGGCATTGCAAGTTGCTCCGTCCTAATTTTTGGCAGCTTTTGCTTGCAAGCCATAAGCAAATACTATGGGACACCCACTCCCCAATAATGGGACTTATCTTTGTAATATGCTGTACTGCATGGCTCTTGTAAGGGGCATTGCAAGTTGCTCCGTCCTAATTTTTGGCAGCTTTTGCTTGGAAAGCATAAGCAAATACTATGGGACACCCACTCCCCAATAATGGGACTTATGTTTGTAATATGCTGTACTGCATGGCTCTTGTAAGGGGCATTGCAAGTTGCTCCATCCTAATTTTTGGCAGCTTTTGCTTGGAAAGCATAAGCAAATACTATGGGAGACCCACTCCCCAATAATGGGACTTATGTTTGTAATATGCTGTACTGCATGGCTCTTGTAAGGGGCATTGCAAGTTGCTCCGTCCTAATTTTTGGCAGCTTTTGCTTGCAAGGCATAAGCAAATACTATGGGAGACCCACTCCCCAATAATGGGTCTTATGTTCGTAATATGCTGTACTGCATGGCTCTTGTAAGGGGCATTGCAAGTTGCTCCGTCCTAATTTTTGGCAGCTTTTGCTTGCAAGGCATAAGCAAATACTGTGAGACACCTACTCCCCAATAATGGGACTTATGTTTGTAATATGCTGTACTGCATGGCTCTTGTAAGGGGCATTGCAAGTTGCTCCGTCCTAATTTTTGGCAGCTTTTGCTTGGAAATCATAAGCAAATACTATGGGAGACCCACTCCCCAATAATGTGACTTATGTTTGTAATATGCTGTACTGCATGGCTCTTGTAAGGGGCATTGCAAGTTGCGCCGTCCTAATTTTTGGCAGCTTTTGGTTGCAAGGCATAAGCAAATACTATGGGACACCCATTCCCAATAATGGGACTTATGTTTGTAATATGCTGTACTGCATGGCTCTTTCTTGTAAGGGGCATTGCAAGTTGCTCCGTCCTAATTTTTGGCAGCTTTTGCTTGCAAGCCATAAGCAAATACTATGGGACACCCACTCCCCAATAATGGGACTTATGTTTGTAATATGCTGTACTGCATGGCTCTTGTAAGGGGCATTGCAAGTTGCTCTGTCCTAATTTTTGGCAGCTTTTGCTTGGAAAGCATAAGCAAATACTATGGGACACCCACTCCCCAATAATGGGACTTATGTTTGTAATATGCTGTACTGCATGGCTCTTTTAAGGGGCATTGCAAGTTGCTCCGTCCTAATTTTTGGCAGCTTTTGCTTGTAAGGCATAAGCAAATACTATGGGAGACCCACTCCCCAATAATGGGTCTTATGTTCGTAATATGCTGTACTGCATGGCTCTTGTAAGGGGCATTGCAAGTTGCTCCGTCCTAATTTTTGGCAGCTTTTGCTTGGAAAGCATAAGCAAATACTATGGGAGACCCACTCCCTAATAATGGACTTATGTTTGTAATATGCTGTACTGCATGGCTCTTGTAAGGAGCATTGCAAGTTGCTCCGTCCTAATTTTTGGCAGCTTTTGCTTGCAAGGCATAAGCAAATACTATGGGACACCCACTCCCCAATAATGGGACTTATGTTTGTAATATGCTGTACTGCATGGCTCTTGTAAGGGGCATTGCAAGTTGCTCCGTCCTAATTTTTGGCAGCTTTTGCTTGGAAAGCATAAGCAAATACTATGGGAGACCCACTCCCCAATAATGTGATTTATGTTTGTAATATGCTGTATTGCATGGCTCTTGTAAGGGGCATTGCAAGTTGCGCCGTCCTAATTTTTGGCAGCTTTTGGTTGCAAGGCATAAGCAAATATTATGGGACACCCATTCCCAATAATGGGACTTATGTTTGTAATATGCTGTACTGCATGGCTCTTTCTTGTAAGGGGCATTGCAAGTTGCTCCGTCCTAATTTTTGGCAGCTTTTGCTTGCAAGCCATAAGCAAATACTATGGGACACCCACTCCCCAATAATGGGACTTATCTTTGTAATATGCTGTACTGCATGGCTCTTGTAAGGGGCATTGCAAGTTGCTCCGTCCTAATTTTTGGCAGCTTTTGCTTGGAAAGCATAAGCAAATACTATGGGACACCCACTCCCCAATAATGGGACTTATGTTTGTAATATGCTGTACTGCATGGCTCTTGTAAGGGGCATTGCAAGTTGCTCCATCCTAATTTTTGGCAGCTTTTGCTTGGAAAGCATAAGCAAATACTATGGGAGACCCACTCCCCAATAATGGGACTTATGTTTGTAATATGCTGTACTGCATGGCTCTTGTAAGGGGCATTGCAAGTTGCTCCGTCCTAATTTTTGGCAGCTTTTGCTTGCAAGGCATAAGCAAATACTATGGGAGACCCACTCCCCAATAATGGGTCTTATGTTCGTAATATGCTGTACTGCATGGCTCTTGTAAGGGGCATTGCAAGTTGCTCCGTCCTAATTTTTGGCAGCTTTTGCTTGCAAGGCATAAGCAAATACTGTGAGACACCTACTCCCCAATAATGGGACTTATGTTTGTAATATGCTGTACTGCATGGCTCTTGTAAGGGGCATTGCAAGTTGCTCCGTCCTAATTTTTGGCAGCTTTTGCTTGGAAATCATAAGCAAATACTATGGGAGACCCACTCCCCAATAATGTGACTTATGTTTGTAATATGCTGTACTGCATGGCTCTTGTAAGGGGCATTGCAAGTTGCGCCGTCCTAATTTTTGGCAGCTTTTGGTTGCAAGGCATAAGCAAATACTATGGGACACCCATTCCCAATAATGGGACTTATGTTTGTAATATGCTGTACTGCATGGCTCTTTCTTGTAAGGGGCATTGCAAGTTGCTCCGTCCTAATTTTTGGCAGCTTTTGCTTGCAAGCCATAAGCAAATACTATGGGACACCCACTCCCCAATAATGGGACTTATGTTTGTAATATGCTGTACTGCATGGCTCTTGTAAGGGGCATTGCAAGTTGCTCTGTCCTAATTTTTGGCAGCTTTTGCTTGGAAAGCATAAGCAAATACTATGGGACACCCACTCCCCAATAATGGGACTTATGTTTGTAATATGCTGTACTGCATGGCTCTTTTAAGGGGCATTGCAAGTTGCTCCGTCCTAATTTTTGGCAGCTTTTGCTTGTAAGGCATAAGCAAATACTATGGGAGACCCACTCCCCAATAATGGGTCTTATGTTCGTAATATGCTGTACTGCATGGCTCTTGTAAGGGGCATTGCAAGTTGCTCCGTCCTAATTTTTGGCAGCTTTTGCTTGGAAAGCATAAGCAAATACTATGGGAGACCCACTCCCTAATAATGGACTTATGTTTGTAATATGCTGTACTGCATGGCTCTTGTAAGGAGCATTGAAGTTGCTCCGTCCTAATTTTTGGCAGCTTTTGCTTGCAAGGCATAAGCAAATACTATGAGACACCCACTCCCCAATAATGGGACTTATGTTTGTAATATGCTGTACTGCATGGCACTTGTAAGGGGCATTGCAAGTTGCTCCGTCCTAATTTTTGGCAGCTTTTGCTTGGAAAGCATAAGCAAATACTATGGGAGACCCACTCCCCAATAATGTGACTTATGTTTGTAATATGCTGTACTGCATGGCTCTTGTAAGGGGCATTGAAAGTTGCACCGTCCTAATTTTTGGCAGCCTTTGCTTGCAAGGCATAAGCAAATACTATGGGACACCCACTCCCCAATAATGGGACTTATGCTTGTAATATGCTGTACTGCATGGCTCTTTCTTGTAAGGGGCATTGCAAGTTGCTCCGTCCTAATTTTTGGCAGCTTTTGCTTGCAAGGCATAAGCAAATACTATGGGACAGCCACTCCCCAATAATGGGACTTATGTTTGTAATATGCTGTACTGCATGGCTCTTGTAAGGGGCATTGCAAGTTGCTCCGTCCTAATTTTTGGCAGCTTTTGCTTGGAAAGCATAAGCAAATACTATGGGACACCCACTCCCCAATAATGGGACTTATGTTTGTAATATGCTGTACTGCATGGCTCTTGTAAGGGGCATTGCAAGTTGCTCCGTCCTAATTGTTGGCAGCTTTTGCTTGCAAGGCATAAGCAAATACTATTGGAGACCCACTCCCCAATAATGGGACTTATGTTTGTAATATGCTGTACTGCATGGCTCTTGTAAGGGGCATTGCAAGTTGCTCCGTCCAAATTTTTGGCAGCTTTTGCTTGGAAAGCATAAGCAAATACTATGGGACACCCACTCCCCAATAATGGGACTTATGTTTGTAATATGCTGTACTGCATGGCTCTTGTAAGGGGCATTGCAAGTTGCTCCGTCCTCATTTTTGGCAGCTTTTGCTTGCAAGTCATAAGCACATACTATGGGAGACCCACTCCCCAATAATGGGACTCATGTTTGTAATATGCTGTACTGCATGACTCTTGTAAGGGGCATTGCAAGTTGCTCCGTCCTAATTTTTGGCAGCTTTTGCTTGCAAGGCATAAGCAAATACTATGGGACACCCACTCCCCAATAATGGAACTTATGTTTGTAATATGCTGTACTGCATGGCTCTTGTAAGGGGCATTGCAAGTTGCTCTGTCCTAATTTTTGGCAGCTTTTGCTTGGAAAGCATAAGCAAATACTATGGGACACCCACTCCCCAATAATGGGACTTATGTTTGTAATATGCTGTACTGCATGGCTCTTGTAAGGGGCATTGCAAGTTGCTCTGTCCTAATTTTTGGCAGCTTTTGCTTGCAGGGCATAAGCAAATACTATGGGACACCCACTCCCCAATAATGGGACTTATGTTTGTAATATGCTGTACTGCTTCGCTCTTGTAAGGGGCATTGCAAGTTGCTCCGTCCTAATTTTTGGCAGCTTTTGCTTGGAAAGCATAAGCAAATACTATGGGAGACCCACTCCCCAATAATGTGACTTATGTTTGTAATATGCTGTACTGCATGGTTCTTGTAAGGGGTATTGCAAGTTGCTTCGTCCTAATTTTTGGCAGCTTTTGCTTGCAAGGCATAAGCAAATACTATGGGACACCCACTCCCCAATAATGGGACTTATGTTTGTAATATGCTGTAATGCATGGCTCTTTCTTGTAAGGGGCATTGCAAGTTGCTCCGTCCTAATTTTTGGCAGCTTTTGCTTGCAAGCCGTAAGCAAATACTATGGGACACCCACTCCCCAATAATGGGACTTATGTTTGTAATATGCTGTACTGCATGGCTCTTGTAAGGGGCATTGCAAGTTGCTCCGTCCTAATTTTTGGCAGCTTTTGCTTGCAAGCCGTAAGCAAATACTATGGGACACCCACTCCCCAATAATGGGACTTATGTTTGTAATATGCTGTACTGCATGGCTCTTGTAAGGGGCATTGCAAGTTGCTCCGTCCTAATTTTTGGCAGCTTTTGCTTGGAAAGCATAAGCAAATACTATGGGACACCCACTCCCCAATAATGGGACTTATGTTTGTAATATGCTGTACTGCATGGCTCTTGTAAGGGGCATTGCAAGTTGCTCCGTCCTAATTTTTGGCAGCTTTTGCTTGCAAGGCATAAGCGAATACTATGGGAGACCCACTCCCCAATAATGGGACTTATGTTTGTAATATGCTGTACTGCATGGCTCTTGTAAGGGGCATTGCAAGTTGCTCCGTCCTAATTTTTGGCAGCTTTTGCTTGCAAGGCATAAGAAAATACTATGGGAGACCCACTCCCCAATAATGGGACTTATGTTTGTAATATGCTGTACTGCATGGCTCTTGTAAGGGGCATTGCAAGTTGCTCCGTCCTAATTTTTGGCAGCTTTTGCTTGCAAGGCATAAGCAAATACTATGGGACACCCACTCCCCAATAATGGGACTTATGTTTGTAATATGCTGTACTGCATGGCTCTTGTAAGGGGCATTGCTAGTTGCTCCGTCCTAATTTCTGGCAGCTTTTGCTTGCAAGGCATAAGCAAATACTATGGGACACCCACTCCCCAATAATGGGACTTATGTTTGTAATATGCTGTACTGCATGGCTCTTGTAAGGGGCATTGCAAGTTGCTCCGTCCTAATTTTTGGCAGCTTTTGCTTGGAAAGCATAAGCAAATACTATGGGAGACCCACTCCCCAATAATGGGACTTATGTTTGTAATATGCTGTACTGCATGGCTCTTGTAAGGGGCATTGCAAGTTGCTCCGTCCTAATTTTTGGCAGCTTTTGCTTGCAAGGCATAAGCAAATACTATGGGACACCCACTTCCCAATAATGTGACTTATGTTTGTAATATGCTGTACTGCATGGCTCTTGTAAGGGGCATTGCAAGTTGCTCCGTCCTAATTTTTGGCAGCTTTTGCTTGCAAGGCATAAGCAAATACTATGGGACATCCACTCCACAATAATGGGACTTATGTTTGTAATATGCTGTACTGCATTGCTCTTGTAAGGGGCATTGCAAGTTGCTCCGTCCTAATTTTTGGCAGCTTTTGCTTGGAAAGCATAAGCAAATACTATGGGAGACCCACTCCCCAATAATGGGACTTATGTTTGTAATATGCTGTACTGCATGGCTCTTGTAAGGGGCATTGCAAGTTGCTCCGTCCTAATTTTTGGTAGATTTTGCTTGCAAGGCATAAGCAAATACTATGGGAGACCCACTCCCCAATAATGGGACTTATGTTTGTAATATGCTGTACTGCATGGCTCTTGTAAGGGGCATTGCAAGTTGCTCCGTCCTAATTTTTGGCAGCTTTTGCTTGCAAGGCATAAGCAAATACTATGGGAGACCCATTCCCCAATAATGGGACTTATGTTTGTAATATGCTGTACTGCATGTGACGCGCCCTCTGGGCCGTGTGTACACATTTGTGGGATACCCGGTGCCGGGTCTCTGGGGTCTGTAGTCTCCGTGGCGGTGACCCGGTCCAGTGGCTCAGGCTGGTCAAACCAGTGGCAGTCTTTCTTAGATTTTGAGGTTAATTGTCCGACTGCGCCACCCGTGGATTGCGGTCAGGGAGTACAACCGCTGCGAGGCAGACCGCTGAGGCTGGTGTTGTGTGCGCAGCAGAGAATGGGATAACTCCCCACGGGAGGCGTATAGCCTCAGGGCAGTGAGTGTGGATGATGGGGGTGATGGTGCACGAGCGCAGCAGGAACGACTCAGAGTCTTTGCAGTGCAGTTCAGGGTCTTTACTGATGATTATAAGGTAGACCCTCCTGGGAGTACTGGCTAGCATAAGAGGCCTGGTCAGTCTGTGAGCAAGCAGGAGCTCCCCTGGCCAGGTGGAGTTGTAGGCCTCCCCGTCTGTCTGCACTCTTTCTGGCTACCTTGCTGTAAGCGGGTAGAAGTAGCCCACGTCCCTGAGTGTACCGTGTAGTGCTCACCCATATGGCTGGTGACTTGGGGCCTTCTGTTAGCCCCCGCTCCACGATGGCGGTGCTGGTCCCTTGCTTGTGACTGAGCCTCCGGGCTTCTATGGCCAGAGGACCTGAAATCCCCTGCCGGCTGGTTTCTGCTGCTGGATATATAAGTCCTCACAGCCTCGGACTCCTGTGTCCGGTTCCTATTGTCTTCTGCCAGGGCAAGCTCTGCTCAGCTTCCAGCCCCTGGTCTTTAGCTCCTAGCTCCTACAGAGCTCCTTGCTGTTACTTTCCCTTGCTCTCACTCTGACTCTGACTGTTCTCTGTTCTCTGACTCACTCAACCCCGCCCCAGATCCAGTTTATAAGGGCAGAATTCTCCCCTCCCAGGACTGGGGCAGGAGGATGTTGTATGTTTAAGGGATCCTGACCAGGAAACCTCCCACTTGCTCTCCGACGTAATATCTCTATTACTGTGGTGACCAGACCCCTGGGGTGCCACACATGGCTCTTGTAAGGGGCATTGCAGTTCCTCATAATTTTTGGAAAGCCTTCCATTCACTGCTTAGGCCAACAGTGCACAGGAGACCCAGTTGCTATAAATGGAAAAAAAGGTTTAGTTAACGCCCTCTGACCTCCATGTCATTTCCAAGTGGCATTGGAGTGCCTCAAAATTTTTGGTAGGCATTGCACTCACTGTATGCCCTATAACTGTGTAGCCGAACCACTCCTTTTGTTACAGAAACATATCCTACAAGACATATCTGGTTGACTGGCCTGATATTGATGTGAATGGTCCCTGTTCCTCCTGCTCTTTCTCCTTTGCCACTACCTCATCCATCATTTATCACCTGAAGCTTTGTTTTAACGGGAGTCATAGAACTTGGATAGTAGCAGGAAAACATCCAGCAATCCTCGGAGGAGGTTGGATATGCGCCAAAACGCTGACCACCTCAGGCCGAGCCGCTACTACATACATGTGCTTGCATTACATCAAAACAAAGCAGATGCTAACTTCTATCATCCTCATCATGCTCCTCACCTTGGCACTCTCAACTCCCCTGATGGAGAAGCCAGGGCCCACCGGAGGAGTCTGATTGTCCGGTGGGCTCGGCCAATGCTGCCCTAAAGCAGGCCAGGCTAAGAAAAGTGTGGGAAAGGTTACCGGGTCAAATAGGGGTGGCTGGGGACCGAGTATGGACACCCGGCCACCCCCTGTAGGCTGGGGAGCAAGCGGGGACACCCGGCCACCAGGCAGCTGGGGACTGAGTATGGATACCCGGCCGCCGACACAGCCATGGCGTGGTGGCCAGATTCCGCCTCCACATGCCTAAAAGGCCCAATTTAAAGTGCAAGCAAGCAAGCAGTATGGTATTGCAGGCTGCATACTTGCGCTTGCATTGCAAGGAATGGGAGAGGTACAATTGAACACTGCCCTGGGACAAGGACTTGAATGGGGATAGTTGCAAGTCTGCAACGACAGGTGCAAGGTGGGAGGCATCTTCGCATGTACCATGAACAGGGGTTTGGCATGCACACACTACAGCGGAATAGGCTCTCCTTCCCACTAAATGCACTGGGGAGGGCACAGGTAATGTTTTGGTATACGTGCTTAATCTTATGTATAAGGCACACCAGGACAAATAGGGGCGGCTGGGGACTGAGTATGGATACCTCGCTGCCGAAGCAGCCATGAGGTAGTGGCCAGCTTCGGCCTCCTCCAAACTAAAAGGCCCCATTTCAAGTGCAAGCTAGCAGTATGGAATTGCAGTCTGGGGGTGGGTGGGTGGCAGGATGCACACTTACACTTGCATTAAAAGAAAACATAGCAGATGCTAACTTCTGTCATCATCATCATGCTCCTCACCTTGGCACTCTCAACTCCACCGATGGAGAAGTCAGGGCCCACCGGAGGAGTCTGGTTCTCTGGTGGGCTCGTCCAATGCTGCCTAAAGCAGGCCGGGCTAAGAAAAGTGTGTGGGGGGATGTTCCAAGGAGAAATAGGGGCGGCTGGGGACCGAGTATGGACACCCGGCCGCCGGGCGGCTGGGGACTGAGTATGGATTCCAGGTCGCCAACACAGTCATGACGTGGTTGCCAGATTCTGCCTCCACATGCCTAAAAGGCCCAATTTCAAGTTCAAGCAAGCAAGCAGTATGGTATTGCAGCCTGGGGGTGGGTGGGTGGCAGGCTGCATACTTGCGCTTGTATTGCAAGGAATGGGGGAGGTACAATTGAACACTGCCCTGGGACTAGAACTTGCATGGGGATAGTTGCAAGTCTGCATCTTCTGATGCGGCAAGGATCACTTATGATGGGCACACTTTTAGACAGTGACCTGGGAGTCAGAGATGCTTCCAGGGGTCTTCCCCGTGCTGTTCCCATGTCTTTTCAGCACTTTATGCATGTGTCACACAGCACATGGCCAGATAAGGTTGTAAAATGTTAAAATGACATTTCCCGGTGAATGCATTTGTCATAGTTGAAAGCAATACAAAAGTGCAAAAACGCATAAAAAATGCTACTTGTGAACATAGCCGAAGGTGTGGAGGAGTATTTTTGTTTTTGGTCATTTATTTTAACTTATACACAAGTCTTTTCCCTGGAAAGGATGTTGCTTAACATATTTCACAGGAAAAAAGTTTCACTTTCGTTTTTGAACGTTTTATTGTGAGCCCGTAAAAGTGGCTTAATACCTCTGACCACGTTGTTGACAGCAGTGACCTGGGGGTCAGAAATGCTTCCTGGGGCAATCCCCATGCTGTCCCCATGTCTTTTGAGCACTGTCACTATCGTTTTGGGCACTTGTTAGGCTTTTAAAAGACTGCCGGGGGTGCCACCGCAAAAATGCTTGAGTCTCCCATAGACTAACATTGGGCTCGTTGCTCGGGTCGAGCACCCGAGTATCACGGCGAGCTCGGCCCGAGCTTCGAGCACCCGAGCATTTTAGTGCTCGCTCAACACTAATGGCGACCACAAGAGGTAGTGATGGCCGACACTATAACAGCTTTCAAAAAAGGGCTGGACGATTTCCTGTGACACAAATTGGCTGAATGTGTCCTGGGGTTTTTGCCTTCTTCTAGATCAACACATTTAGGTATAGGGATTTTAGTAATACCATTATTAGAATCACAAGAGTAATACAAAATATAAAACTAATTAAAAAAAACTAAATTATAAACAGGCACATTTATAATTGTAATAGTGCAGCAATAATAAAAATGGTAATAATAATAATAATTAATAATTCATTTGTGAGGCCTAGTTCCAGTAAGTTAGTATGTTAGTGTAGGGAGTACAACTGGGGGAGGGAGGTTGAACTTGATGGACCTAGGTCTTTATTCAACCTACGTTACTATGTTACTATGTGCAGAAATCAGAACATCAGAATCTCTAATCAGAAATTAAAATAGATTAAAAAAGCAATAATATTTATTGGCCTTCGGCTTTAATTAGTAAATAAAATATGTTATGTCTTCCCTATAGGATTGCAGCAATTGAGTTCCAAAAACAATAACTTTCTTTTCCATCCAAACGTTCTGCAGACATATGAGGGCTTTCTCTCTCCTCCTGGACAGGTCTCTATTTTTTGCACATTTGTGGTGTTTTTGCTTATCTGTCTGCTTTATGTGTACTTTTATATGTAATCATCACCCTCTACTATTCCACATGTACAGTGCTCTGGAAGTATAATAATCATGGAAGGTAGATACTTTATAGAGACCATCTGCAGCGGCCATGATTCCCCTAAATACTTAATCATAGTGTTTTCTGAAAGGAGATAAATCATTCTGTATAACTGAATATAGTCTGATGCCAGCATTATGTTCCCCTCCAAGGCAGAAAAATTAAAGCTACTTCATAACCATTTATTTCATACACTGAATGTGATTACAAGACCGCGTTTCTACACTTGGCAGCTTTTCTGTAGTCAGTGCAATGGACAAGCGCCAAGCAACATCTTTCCTTTAGCAGCCTGAATAATGTACAATAGTTATAGACATTATGAGCTCATATAAAGCTGACGACTAAACATGGAGTCTAATGTCTGAAATACAGATATTATAGAGCAAAAGAATAAATATTTCTTGCATATGAATAGGGTTGGACACGTTATGTCCTGGAATACATAGACTTTATCGCATTAAAGTGAATGTTCATCCTTGAAAAACATTTTTTCATCTAAATATGGTAGGTAAAAACTGTACGAGCTTACATCACATTGTTTATGAACTGACCCAGGGGGGCATACATAGAAATCATAAGGCCCCATAGTAGATGTCCCCCCTTAAAAAAAACCCTAATTTTCTGAGGGGCCACAGAAGAGCATATCTCACAACTTTACGGCCCTTACAAAGTAATTTTGCTTCTGTTAAAGTCCCTTAGTGTACCCACGCCCTAAGATACAGTTTGATACCCCCAGAGTGAATTCCTCTCCAGTACCCTTCCTCCACAATCACAGTTTGATGAGTACCTCCATGCCCCTACAAAGTATGACACCTACACCGTGACCCCAATACAGTATGAGCTCTCCAACAGTCCCCCACACACAGTAGGTTGGCCCCGACACAGTCCTCCCACCCAGTATAAGGCCCTCCACACAGCTCTCCATACAGTACGATTGCCCTACATACAGTTAAATGGCCCTTACCTAACCTTCCACACAGTATGATGGACCCAACACAACCCTCAACACTGTATAATGGCCAACACACAGGATAATAGCCTCCACAAGCCCTCAAAACAGTATAATGCCCCCCACATAGCCCTCCAATCAGTATAATGGCCTCCCTCAAAGCCCTTCAACAGTATAATGACACCTACAGTACAGACCAAAAGTTTGGACACACCTTCTCATTTAAAGATTTTTCTGTATTTTCATGACTTTGAAAAGTGTACATTCACACTGAAGGCATCAAAACTATGAATTAACACATGTGGAATTATACACTTAACAAAAAAGTGTGAAACAACTGAAAATATGTCTTCTATTCTAGGTTCTTCAAAGTAACCACCTTTTGCTTTGATGACTGCTTTGCACACTCTTGGCATTCTCTTGATGAGCTTCAAGAGGTAGTCACCGGAAATGGTCTTCCAACAATCTTGAAGGAGTTCCCAGAGATTCTTAGCACTTGTTGGCCTTTTTGCCTTCACTCTGCGGTCCAGCTCACCCCAAACCATCTCGATTGGGTTCAGGTCTGGTGACTGTGGAGGCCAGGTCATCTGGCGTAGCACCCCATCACTCTCCTTCTTGGTCAAATAGCCCTTACACAGCCTGGAGGTGTGTTTGGGGTCATTGTCCTATTGCAAAATAAATGATGGTCCAACTAAACGCAAACCGGATGGAATAGCATGCCGCTGCAAGATGCTGTGGTAGCCATGCTGGTTCAGTATGTCTTCAATTTTGAATAAATCCCCAACAGTGTCACCAGCAAAGCACCCCCACACCATCACATCTCCTCCTCCACACCTCCTCCTCCATGCTTCACGCTGGGAACCAGGCATGTAGAGTCCATCCGTTCACCTTTTCTGCGTCACACAAAGACACGGTGGTTGGAACCAAAGATCTCAAACTTGGACTCATCAGACCAAAACACAGATTTCCGCTGGTCTAATGTCCATTCCTTGTGTTCTTTAGCCCAAACAAGTCTCTTCTGCTTGTTGCCTGTTCTTAGCAGTGGTTTCCTAGCAGCTATTTTACCATGAAGGCCTGCTGCACAAAGTCTCCTCTTAACAGTTGTTGTAGAGATGTGTCTGCTGCTAGAACTCTGTGTGGCATTGACCTGGTCTCTAATCTGAGCTGCTGTTAACCTGCGATTTCTGAGGCTGGTGACTCGGATAAACTTATCCTCAGAAGCAGAGGTGACTCTTGGTCTTCCTTTCCTGGGGCGGTCCTCAAGTGAGCCAGTTTCTTTGTAGCGCTTGATGGTTTTTGCAACTGCACTTGAGGACACTTTCAAAGTTTTCCCAATTTTTCGCACTGACTGACCTTCATTTCTTAAAGTAATGATGGCCACTCGTTTTTCTTTACTTAGCTGCTTTTTTCTTGCCATAATACAAATTCTAACAGTCTATTCAGTAGGACTATCAGCTGTGTATCCACCAGACTTCTGCACAACACAACTGATGGTCCCAACCCCATTTATAAGGCAAGAAATCCCACTTATTAAACCTGACAGGGCACACCTGTGAAGTGAAAACCATTTCCGGTGACTACCTCTTGAAGCTCATCAAGAGAATGCCAAGAGTGTGCAAAGCAGTCATTAAAGCAAAAGGTGGCTACTTTGAAGAACCTAGAATATAAGACATATTTTCAGATGTTTCGCACTTTTTTGTTAAGTATATAACTCCACATGTTTTAATTCATAGTTTTGATGCCTTCAGTGTGAATGTACAATTTTCATAGTCATGAAACTACAGAAAAATCTTTAAATGAGAAGGTGTGTCCAAACTTTTGGTCTGTATTGTATGAATTTACAGAAACTATGCAATTATACATTTTTACTGTATAAAATAATAAATAACTAATGATACATTGTTTAACACTTCAATACAACATATAACTACAGTTTTTTCTTAGCCATTCCCTAAATCAAATCTTCTGTCTGTCAAAAATCTCCAGAAAAGCTCTGTTTAGAAAAGACATTTTTCTATCCTTCAAAAGCTCAGATAATTGCCTGTTCTTCAGTCTGCATTCCATGATGTCACTGTGAGCTGGTCTCACCTGTCTCTGCCTGTCAATTTTGGCCATTTTTTGGCTACTTTGAAGAACCTAGAATATAAGACATATTTTCAGTTGTTTCACACTTTTTTGTTAAGTATATAATTCCACATGTGTTAATTCATAGTTTTGATGCCTTCAGTGTGAATGTACAATTTTCATAGGCATGAAAATACAGAAAAATCTTTAAATGAGAAGGTGTGTCCAACATTTTGGTCTGTACTGCACATAGCCCTCCAAACTGTATAATGGCATCCCAAATAGCCTTCCATACTATATAATGAGCCTCACATAGCCCACCAAATAGTATAATGAACCCCACAGCCCACCACACAATATGATGGTACCCACATAGTTCTGAAAATAGTATATTGGCCCCCACATGGCCCTCCAAATAGTATAAAGGCCCCCAACATAGCCCTCCAAACAGTATAATGGCCCCCTCCTACAGCCCTCCAAACTGTTTAATGGCTTGCACAATGTACTCATTGATTTAAAAAAAAAAAAAATACTCATATCTCCCTGTTTCCCTGCTTCTCAGATCTCTGCAACGTGGTGTCTGAAGCTCTGCACAGCAGGCGCAGTGTAGTGACATCATTGTGTCATCTATGTTGAGATGTCAGAGCTCAGATTCACAGGGAGAATGATGAAGGAGGGAGGAGGGAATTGACAGCTCCCAGTTCCACCATTGCTTTCCACTGCATCTGCATCCAGGATGCAGATACAGTAGAAAGTGTAATGCCGGGCAGTGACGGCCCCCAACTCACAGGCCCCATAGCAGCTGCATGGTTTACCGCTATTATATGCCACTGAGATGACCCCAATAAGAACTACCATAATTTAATACAGAATGTGAAGAGCTCCCCTAATTAGTGAGAGTGTAAGAGAGTGCGAGAATGATCAGCACCCCCTAAAGATCAATAAGTAATTGTATTGTGTTATGTTTATGCATTTCTTAACTGCGGCATTGATTTATTAAGTGTACTGTAACAACTATTGCTAGCTGCAGGAGTTTTGGTAAAGAAAGTGTTAGCAATTAGTGGGAAGCTCAGGGAGGAGTTTCTGCTACATAAGGGCTGTTGGGTCCTAGGATACCAGAGTTCCTGTAGTTATAACACAGTGAGAATCAGCAAGATACAAAGCAAAATCTATCAGAAGCATTATCCTGGAAGTGAGTACAGTTTAGAGGGAAGCTGGAAAAGGCCCGAACAGGATCATAGTTGGGAACCATGGTGAGGCCGAGCTATGAGTAGTCCTGAGACTTCTGTGGGCTGGACAACGTTGCCCTGATATAGTGGTGGATTACAAGTTACTAACCTAGTGTGGAAGATTCAGAGAAGGAACTCTATTTATTGCCTCACTAGATGTTGGCCCGATTCTAATGCATCGGGTATTCTAGAATATGTATGCGGCCGACAGCGACCAATCAGCAAAGCGGTGTTTAAATTTGGCGCCAATATCGCTGATTGGTCTCGGCCGGCGGTCGCGACCAATCAGTGATCCGTATTGGTAAGGACCGGAGAGCGTGTTTAAATTTGGCGCCAAAATCGCTGATTGGTCGCGGCCGGCGACCTCAACCAATTAGCAAAGCAGTATTTAAATTTGGCACCAAAATCGCTGATTGGTCGCGGCCGGCGACCATGACCAATAAGCAGAGCGGTGTTTAAATTTGGCGCCAAAATTGCTGATTGGTCGCGGCCGGGGACCGCGATTAATCAGCAAAGCGGTGTTTAAAATTGGTGCCAATATCGCTGATTGGTCGCGGCCGGCAACCACGACCAATAAGCAGAGCGGTGTTTAAATTTGGCGCCAAAATCGCTGATTGGTCGCGGCCGGGGACCGCGATTAATCAGCAAAGCGTGTTTAAATTTGGCGCCAAAATCGCTGATTGGTCGCGGCCGGCGACCTCAACCAATTAGCAAAGCAGTATTTAAATTTGGCACCAAAATCGCTGATTGGTCGCGGCCGGCGACCATGACCAATAAGCAGAGCGGTGTTTAAATTTGGCGCCAAAATTGCTGATTGGTCGCGGCCGGGGACCGCGATTAATCAGCAAAGCGGTGTTTAAAATTGGTGCCAATATCGCTGATTGGTCGCGGCCGGCAACCACGACCAATAAGCAGAGCGGTGTTTAAATTTGGCGCCAAAATCGCTGATTGGTCGCGGCCGGGGACCGCGATTAATCAGCAAAGCGGTGTTTAAAATTGGCGCCAATATCGCTGATTGGTCGCGGCCGGCGGAGGCGACCAATCAGTGAACCGTATTAGTGAGGACCGGAGAGCGTGTTTAAATTTGATGCCAAAATCGCTGATTGGTCACGGCCGGCGACCGCAACCAATAAGCGAATCGTATTAGTGAGGACCGGGGAGCGGCGCTGCCTGTGCGGGTACTTCCGCTGCGAGCAGCTGGGAGATGAGCGGCTGCTCACAGCAGAAGTATCCTGACCGGCGGCGCTGCTCCCCGGTCCTCCCTTCACACTTGCCGCATGGAGGTCAGCGGCGCCGCCAGTCAGGGTAGTTCTGCTGGCGCCGGTCATCTCCCGGCTGCATCGCCGCTGACCTCCGTGCGGCAGATGAGCCGCTAATGGCCACCATCTTTTTCTGAAATCCCGCATCGCTGATTGGTCGCTGCCGGACCAATCAGCGACGCGGGTTTTTCTGGACAGAAGGACAGACAGACGGGATAAGACGATTATATATATTAGATGGGAACATCTGTAAAAGTAGCTGCTGTAGCCGGTGTGCAGAAAGTGGTACAGACCGATTTTGCTAAAATGGATTCACATGACTGATATCATCATGAAAAAGAAATGTAAAGTGCTGCCATGTAAAATCATCTCTGTAAAAACTCTGTCAAATCCCAGTGTGAATACCATCCCATCTTACAACTTACTGTTGTCAACTATAATGGCCTCTCCTTCTTCTTTGCTTGTTCCCTCCACCACACTACATCGCAGGCCGCAGCCACCGGACCCCGAGGGAGCAGTACCGATAGTGTGGGGGAAAACATTGTCACTTCATCACATAATTCACTGGTGTCCAGATTATCCAATCTACACTCAAACAAAACCTCGCAACAGCAGTCAGAATGTTCTATTACCTATGCATCCACTTTTTTTAGCAGCTAGAAATGTATTTTTTGCACAATAATTGTTTTCAAGCAATCAGAAAATGATCAAATTGCACTTTTTGTGACTCCTTTTAATTAGAGATGAGCGAATCAATTTGAGGGAAATTGAATTCATCTAGAATTAAAAAAAAATCTGATTCTCCAGAACTTTTATTTAGGCCATGGCCCCACTATCAGTATTTGGTCAGAATTCGGTCAGTATTTTTTCTCAGGAGTGGGAGACAAAACCAGTAGTGGGTGATAAATGCAGAATTGGTGACTTGTTTCTATTATACATTTTCTCTGATTGTTCCTCACCTGGTTTTGGCTCCCACTGCTGAGAAAAAATACTGACCGAATACTGACCAAATACTGATAGTGGGGCCGTGGCCTTTTTGTGATTTTCAGCAAAATGTTGTCTGGCTGCCAAATTTATACTGGGCACATAAAAGGGGTGAAAAAATAATAATACTCAGTGATCATCTCAGCTCCCTTCGGCTTCTCTACTTCTCTACTCCATGTCCTTTTACTCCATCTTCACTCTGCACCAGGGCTTTCAGTACAAAGTAGGCCTCTAACGAAGCATGTTATGAGGTCCCTTAGTGTGCCCTCCGAGGCCTAATCAGCACCTAGGGCAAAGCACATCACGACATCAGAAGGCCCAGCACATAGTGAAGATGAAGGAAGAGGATGTTGCGTTTGGTGGAGCAGTAAAGAAAAGCCAGAGAAAGCTGCGTATAGGAGCGGATGGGGGCTGCGATGTTGGGACACTGTTGGGTTATTTTTTTCACACTGATTATTATGCTCTGGGGACTGGAGAGACCACAAAATATAATAAGACACGTTCAATTCATATATAATAAATTCGATAAAAATCTAATCTTTTGGCCAAACTTGAGCAAACTGACATATTCAAATTTCATCAGATTTGCTCATTACTACTTCTAATACATATGTCCAACTAACAAAAAATATACCTTCATTCTGTCAAGGTCTATTATTGTATCATCTAGTGACAAACTAGAGTTTTATCAATGCCGCTCATTAATACCTGTCATGTTAAAAAGGGGCCCTGTGCATCCACCCTTTTGGACCCTTGAGAAAAATATGGCCGTGCTACTCGTTAGAGTGTTGTGGCACCTTGAAGTTTTACCAGAACAACTATTAAGTGCTGTGTCTGCTATTGGATCTTAGTTGTTTGCGACTGGGGTTAAGATGCAACTCTGTATGAGAAAACTTGATTTTCGTGACTGGTGGGACTTCTAGGGATAATGATAGGTTGATGATGATGCAACCACAGACTGTTTTGCATGCATAGAGAACACTTCCCCAGATAGGTGGGTGTCCCAGAGGTAAAAACCCACCTTACAAGGCTTTTCTGGTATATTATGAAAATAAGCCATAAATGTCTGATGCGTGGAAACTGTTTTGAAAGTTAGTTTTGCATTTTAAAGAGAACCAGTCAGCTTGTCAATGCTGTACATTCTATGGACTGCTTGTAGTATCACAGGAGGAGCTGAGCAGGTTAATATGTAGCACCCTGAGGATTCGGCTGCTACAGGGGTATTACACCTCAAGCCAGAGGTGTGGTATTCCACTCCCGGGTAAGGATGGAGCGTGGGACTGAGCTCAGTAGGCTGCATGCACTACACACATCCCATTTCCGGGGGACAGACCAATGGTACTCCCACTAGAGAAATGTGCAGGTACGACAGTGTCTGTCCCTGGCTGGAGTGGGAGGGGGGTGGAACATCCCAGTAGTGTAGGGGCAGATAGGGGGAGCAGTCTGGGTAATGCTAGGAGCTCATTGGGTGCTGGTCACCTGAGCTCACACATAGAGGGAGTATATAAGGTGGGAACCATCTTAGATCAGGGTCAGACAGGCAGACAGTTACCAGTCAGTCTGTTGTAGAGGGTCAAGCAGTCCTGAAAGAAGAGAGAGAGGAGAAGAAAAGGACCCAGAGGGGAAGAAGAGGGAACCCCAAGAACCCAAAATTAGACCAGAGGGTGAAGGGTTGGCACAAGGGTACCGGATCCCAAGCTGGTGGAGGGCACTAATCCTCAGCCAGAGACCGGAGGTTGTGGGCAGGATCTGCCACGACCCCCCACTAAATCCACTGCGAAGGCACACCAAGTATAGGGTCAGGGAACCCAGAGGAGGTGTACCCACCAAGAGGCCCGAGGGAGCCGGACATAAGTGGATCCCTGGTGGGGAAGGCCAGAGAAAAGGAACGTCAGAGAGGGAGCTCAGGATCACGCTCCAGAATTGCCTGGGGGTTGGCCGAGTCCCGGACCTGGTGGACGCAGCACGGCTCGGGCGGTCACTCAAGGCCGGAGTGACCAGCACAACAGCAGTAAGTAAAAACCCTTAACTGCACAGCCCGACTCTGAGTCTTATTACCACCCTCACTGCACCACCACAACCACCACCCTCTACAACTGACCCCCTGAGGCTATACCCCTCCCGTTGGGGGTTATACTACCAGAAGCTGCACACACACCACCAGCCTCAGCGGACCCTGCTGCAGCGGCGGCCGTATTGACCGCAAATCAACGGGTGGCGTAGTCGACACTAAAGAACATCCAGCAACATCTGTAGGACTGCCACACACTGAGCTTGACACCCTGGGCACGGACCGGGTCACCGCCACTCGGAGACTACAACCCCCATCTGATCCGGATCCGGGTATCCCCCAAACAACACTGGCCCAGGGGGCGCGTCAACTTTGGCGTAGTCGGCAGGATAACGTGCCCGCAACAACCGGGTACTGCGTGCCTGAAGAAAAGTTCAAATTTACCTCAAGAAGAAGTCTCCCGCCGGTTCCAGAGGGTCCCCGCCATGGGACGCCATCACGGATCGTTTCCCGCCGGTTGCCCGCCATCTGCAGCTTTTTCCCACCATCCACGGAGTTTCCCGCCACTGGGAGACGATTCCCGCCATTTCCAGAAAATTTCCCGCCTTGGAAGAGCGGACGCCATTATGGGCGTGCCAGAGGGTGGCAAGAGGTCACCTCCCATCGTGGGCCAGGTAAAGGAATGGCGCCAAAAGCGGAAACCGCCCCCACCAACAGAGACTGTGATGCTGGAGATGTCCATCAGCGTGAGAGAACTGCCCCTGGAACTGACAATCACTAAGTTGCCCCGGGACCACCCTCAATGTGGGCGGAGACAGAACAAAACAGAGAAGATGGGTGCAGCCTGGAGGAGTCTGGAGAGAGCGCACCCGGAGACAAGAAGTCTGGAGAGGAGTCCAGAGAAAGCGTACCCGGAGATGGAGGGAGAGACAGGCAGCACCGACCCAGTGGTCAGGAGCCTGCTGCAAGCAACAACCCCACTAGGCTTAGTGGAGATCCTAGCACAGCTCCCCCGAGACCGGGAGTGTGCACAGACCGCGCTGGAGGGCCTCGCACGGAGGATGGCCCAGGTGCAGCAAGACACGCTGACGGAGTGGAGCCGTGAGATGGCCCAGCAGACCGGAACCCGTCAGCGGAGCACGCCACCCGAGACGAGGAGACAGACCGCCTCTGAGGATGGTGCAGGAGGAGTGAAGGCCGGAGACGGCGCCGAGAAGGGAGCTGGACAACTGGAGGCAGGTAAAGGGGACGTCACTACCCCGAGCCGAGAAACCGTGAGCCTGCCCCAGCTCCCCGTCGCAGAGCCCGAAATTCCCCCTGCCGTGCCCGTCGCTGCATCGTCACCGTGCCGGACTAGGCCTCAAGTAGAAGCCGCGGCCGCGACCCCTGTGACGTCACACGCCTCGACCCTGAGCGCGACGAAACAGGAAATACCATCGGCCTGGTCGCAAGGTCTAGTACCTCCGGGCGCCGCAATTCCAACAGCGCCCCCTACCTCCGCGGAGCCACCGGCCTGGTCGCAGGGCCGAGTACCCCCGGGCGCCGCCGTCCTTACGGTGCCCTTTACCTTTAGGGTGCCCCAAGCCTGGTCGCAAGGCCTGGTCAACCCGGGCGCCGCTACCATCAACGCGCCCTCAACATCTCGAGTGCCGCACCTGGGCGAAGATCTATTTGCCCAGCACACGTGCCCGGATGGGCAGCCCTTTGTATGGCCCCAGGAGTACTACCAACTGGAACTCCAAAGAGCAAGGCCCCTGTGCGAGCCCCTGATTCCGGCTCCGAAGCCCGTCAGGAGAACCCCGCTCCCGCTAGAAGAAGCACAATTCGAGTGGGACCCCACCGGAGGAGACCTCATGGGGTTCACTCAAGAAACGCGGGCAGCCGCAGCAGAGCGTGCAGAGTGCTGCCGCCAGCAGCTCGAGGTCTCCGAGAAGGAGCGGAGAGAGAGGCGGGTCCGGGAACAGCAAGCACAGATAAGGAGCGCGGAGCAGAAGAGCCGGACCAGGAGGAACCCCCGTGCAGCTCATGGTCCCCGTACCACCGGGACTGTGATTAAATTCAACCTGCAGCATGGGTGGGGCTTCATAAAAGACCATCATACCCCCGGCGACGTCTTTGTCACACGCAGAGACGTAGAAAGCCATCTGCCGGAGGGACACAGAGGTCGTGACCTGTACGTAGGGGACGAGGTCACCTTCACCCGGCACAAGTGTGCCAAAGGACCCTACGCCCTCCATGTGCATCGCCTGACGGAGGAGGAGCTGCGGTGTGAGGAGGAGCAGGAGGACCCGGACGGGTCTAAATCCAAAGAAGGAGCAGGAGGACGCCGTCGTTAAAGTACGGTAAAGAGACTGTATATAGTTACCCGTCGGGGTACAGTGAACTGTTACTGCTGCTAGTTAAAATATAGTCCCCGTTGGGACCAGCAAATTGAACTGTTAACCCGTGTGTCCCTTAATCCCACTGACCGAGGACTGAGAGCGGTCATTCCTTCCTTATACCTGGCCGAGGACTGAGAGCGGCCACTTTCCCCCTGTATATAGTTGCGCTTTCTAAGGCGCCCCCTACTGGTTTTATAGGGAAACCGTTTTTCTACAAGAGACTGTCGCACTTTACCCGGTCACAAGTCGCACCGTGGCCGGAGGAGCAAGAGTGTTAATAATATATGATGTTTTATATGTTTATGTTTTATGAAAAAAAAAAAAAAATGTATGTTTGATGTTTTTATTCTCTTATAGCCCGAGGACGTGCTGTGATTTACCAGGGGGGAATGTAGCACCCTGAGGATTCGGCTGCTACAGGGGTATTACACCTCAAGCCAGAGGTGTGGTATTCCACTCCCGGGTAAGGATGGAGCGTGGGACTGAGCTCAGTAGGCTGCATGCACTACACACATCCCATTTCCGGGGGACAGACCAATGGTACTCCCACTAGAGAAATGTGCAGGTACGACAGTGTCTGTCCCTGGCTGGAGTGGGAGGGGGGTGAAACATCCCAGTAGTGTAGGGGCAGATAGGGGGAGCAGTCTGGGTAATGCTAGGAGCTCATTGGGTGCTGGTCACCTGAGCTCACACATAGAGGGAGTATATAAGGTGGGAACCATCTTAGATCAGGGTCAGACAGGCATACAGTTACCAGTCAGTCTGTTGTAGAGGGTCAAGCAGTCCTGAAAGAAGAGAGAGAGGAGAAGAAAAGGACCCAGAGGGGAAGAAGAGGGAACCCCAAGAACCCAAAATTAGACCAGAGGGTGAAGGGTTGGCACAAGGGTACCGGATCCCAAGGTGGTGGAGGGCACTAATCCTCAGCCAGAGACCGGAGGTTGTGGGCAGGATCTGCCACGACCCCCCACTAAATCCACTGCGAAGGCACACCAAGTATAGGGTCAGGGAACCCAGAGGAGGTGTACCCACCAAGAGGCCCGAGGGAGCCGGACATAAGTGGATCCCTGGTGGGGAAGGCCAGAGAAAAGGAACGTCAGAGAGGGAGCTCAGGATCACGCTCCAGAATTGCCTGGGGGTTGGCCGAGTCCAGGACCTGGTGGACGCAGCACGGCTCGGGCGGTCACTCAAGGCCGGAGTGACCAGCACAACAGCAGTAAGTAAAAACCCTGAACTGCACAGCCCGACTCTGAGTCTTATTACCACCCTCACTGCACCACCACAACCACCACCCTCTACAACTGACCCCCTGAGGCTATACCCCTCCCGTTGGGGGTTATACTACCAGAAGCTGCACACACACCACCAGCCTCAGCGGACCCTGCTGCAGCGGCGGCCGTATTGACCGCAAATCAACGGGTGGCGTAGTCGACACTAAAGAACATCCAGCAACATCTGTAGGACTGCCACACACTGAGCTTGACACCCTGGGCACGGACCGGGTCACCGCCACTCGGAGACTACAACCCCCATCTGATCCGGATCCGGGTATCCCCCAAACAACACTGGCCCAGGGGGCGCGTCAAATATATAGTGTTCCAGGAAACATTTCAAGATAACTTGTATTTTACTCATTGAATCACTGGCTTTTCTAGCGTTAGTAGTCAAAGGGGCGGTCCTAATCAGTGATTGACAGCTATCATTGCATAAGTGAGCCCCGAATGAGAAGAGATTTCAATGAATAAATTATAACTTACACTGAATCTTTTCCCACAAAATCATATATCAATTTGCTCAGCTCGTCCTGCTCTATAACATACTGCCCTGCAGATCGGACACCGTCTTCAATGTCACAGGTTGCCTTTAAATGGCATCTTTTGGTATTTTGATTACTCCCAAAGTTAGTGATTTGGTGCAACCAAAACTGTACATATCACTTTTGATAAAAATTGGTGCAAATCGATTTACATGTCCTAGTTAGTGTTGAGCGAGCATGCTCGACACGGCTCGGTACTCGTCCGAGCATCTCACTACTCGGGATGTTCGGCGAGCGCCGAGCATTTCCGGGTTACTCAGGCGGGAGCTCGGGTGTCCGCCCTGCACGTTTGCGCTCTTTACAGAGCCAATGAACATGCAGGGATTGCCAGCCAGTCACTGTAATGCCACAGCCATGTTGTTTGTGGGCATTACAGTGATTGGCTGGCCGCACAGCGTCACCTCGAGTATTTAAATCCCAGGCTTCGCCATCTTGGACACAGTCGCTCCGGATCAGCCAGTGTAGGGTCAGTGCTGCTGAATTAGGGAGAGATATATAGTGTTAAATAGGTAGTGTAGGGTCTCTAAAGCCTGCCAAATCAAACAAACAGTCCTTCTCAGGACTAATATCCATCCCAGATATCAGGCAGGCAGGCTGTATAGGAAACGCAGTGGTTATACCAGCAAACGCTGCATTACAGTCCTGTGTGCTCCTGTTGGTCAAATTGCTAGACTTATCACCCCGGTCTCAGGGGCCAGGAAAAAAAAATTTTTTTCATCTAAATCCTGTATTTTTTTTCCCTCAGTCAGACTGTCCAAATACGCTTCTTATTAACCTTTTGGTATCCCCCCCCCCCCAAAAAAAAAACAAACTGACTGTTCAGGCACCAATATATCTGTTTAAAAGAGTCTGGTGTAGACCAGAAAAACAGAACTGTGGTTTTGAAGTTCCACGGGTCAAATCTCTCTATTATCCTGTTTTTGGCATTTTTTGCTGTAAAAAAAAACTGTAATAGTGTCTCCCTGACTGGTCAGACACCAATATATCTGTTTAAAAGAGTCTGGTATACGCCACATAACTATAACTGTGGTTTTGCAGTTCCACGGGTCAAATCTCTGTATTATCCTGCTTTTGGCATTTTTTGCAATAAAAAAAAACAGTAATAGTGTCTCCCTGACTGTTCAAACACCAATATATCTGTTTAAAAGAGTCTGGTGTAGGCCAGAAAAATAGAACTGTGGTTTTGCAGTTCCATGGGTCAAATCTCTGTATTATCCTGTTTTTGGTATTTTTTGCCGTAAGAAAACTATAATAGTGTCTCCCAGACTGTTCAGACACCAATATATCTGTTTAAAAGATTCTGGTGTACGCCACATAACTATAACTGTGGTTTTGCAGTTCCACGGGTCAAATCTCTGTATTATCCTGCTTTTGGCATTTTTTGCCGTAAAATAAAAACTGTAATAGTGTCTCCCTGACTGGTCAGACACCAATATATCCATTTAAAAGAGTCTGGTGTACACCATATAACTATAACTGTGGTTTTGCAGTTCCACGGGTCAAATCTCTGTATTATCCTGCTTTTGGCATTTATTGCCATAAAAAAAAACAGTAATAGTGTCTCCCTGACTGTTCAGACACCAATATATCTGTTTAAAAGAGTCTGGTGTAGGCCAGAAAGATAGAACTGTGGTTTTGCAGTTCCACGGGTCAAATCTCTGTATTATCCTGCTTTTGGCATGTTTTGCCATAAAAAAAAACTGTAATAGTGTCTCCCTGACTGATCAGACACCAATATATCTATTTAAAAGAGTCTGGTGTATGCCATATAACTATAACTGTGGTTTTGCAGTTCCACGGGTCAAATCTCTGTATTATCCTGCTTTTGGCATTTATTGCCATAAAAAAACAGTAATAGTGTCTCCCTGACTGTTCAGACACCAATATATCTGTTTAAAAGAGTCTGGTGTAGGCCAGAAAGATAGAACTGTGGTTTAGCAGTTCCACGGGTCAAATCTCTGTATTATCCTGCTTTTGGCATGTTTTGCCATAAAAAAAAACTGTAATAGTGTCTCCCTGACTGGTCAGACACCAATATATCTATTTAAAAGAGTCTGGTGTATGCCATATAACTATAACTGTGGTTTTGCAGTTCCACGGGTCAAATCTCTGTATTATCCTGCTTTTGACATTTTTTGCCATAAAAAAACAGTAATAGTGTCTCCCTGACTGTTCAGACACCAATATATCTGTTTAAAAGAGTCTGGTGTAGGCCAGAAAGATAGAACTGTGGTTTTGCAGTTCCACGGGTCAAATCTCTGTATTATCCTGCTTTTGGCATTTTTTGGCGAAAAAAAAAACTGTAATAGTGTCTCCCTGACTGTTCAGACACAAATATATCTGTTTGAAAGATTCTGGTATACGCCACATAACTATAACTGTGGTTTGGCAGTTCCACGGGTCAAATCTCTTTATTATCCACTTTTGGGTCTTACTTACATAAAAAAAACAGTTTGAGTGTGTCGCTGACTGTTCAGCCCCAAATATATCTATTTAAAAAAGTCTGGTATATGCCAGTAAATTAGAACTGTGGTTTTGCAGTTCCACGGTTCAAATCTCTGTATTATCCAGCTTTTGGCCTTTTTTTAACGTAAAAAAAACCCAGTAATAGTGTCTCCCTGTCTGTTCAGTCACAAATATATCTGTTTAAAAGATTCTGGTGTAGGCCAGACAAATAGAATTGTGGTTTTCCTCTTCCACGGTTCTAATTTCCTTTTTATTACCCTTTTTCCATTGATAGTGCGAGTGTAAGCTATTTTACTTAATTTACAATGGGCAAGGCGCGTAGCAAGGGACGTGGAACTGGACATTCTGGCGATGGTGCGTGTAGAGGATAGGGCCGTGGCCAAGGTGAAAATGTGCCACAATCAACAGCCACATCTTCTCGCTCCCACTTCTTGACCGAATTACTAGGGAAGCACACTACAACACCAGTATTGCGAACTGATCAGTGTGAACAGGTTATTAATTGGATAGCAGAAAATACTTCCAGTTACCTGGGCACCACCACCTCCGGTCTGTCTTCCACGCGGTCAAGTTTTAGTAGCCATGAGTCTCGACCGCATACTCCTCCTCACCCTGATGCTCCTTCCTCCCACCATGCCGAGTGTCTTCAGACAGCAACTGATCCCACACTTGGACACTCTGAAGAGCTGTTCACTGGTCCATTTATATATTTGTGCCCCTCGCCTGCTCTGCTTTAAGTGGTGGAAGAGGAGATCCCATGTAGCGATGCCCAAATATTTGAACAGCCACGGCCACAGGAAGTCGACGCTGGCAATTTGTCACAAGAGGTGGACGATGACGAGACACAATTGCCATGAAGTGAGGAGGAGGATCGTGGTGGGCAAGTGGAAGAGGAGGAGGTGGTGGATGATCTAGTAACTGACCCTATGTGGCAGGAGGACATGCAGAGTGAGGTCAGCAGCACACAGGGGGAGGGAGGCAGAGTAACCCAACAGGCAGGAAGAAGCAGTGTGGTGGCCGCACACAGAAGGCGGGCAACAGTTCTCCGTAACACCAACACGAGGAATGTTGCCAGTACAACCGGTAGGTCTTGCAGAGTCTGGAATTTTTTTAAAGAATCTGCTGATAACCCCAAAAAGGCCATTTGTACCACCTGCCATGCCAGCATCAGCAGGGGTGAGAAAACAACCAGCCTGACCACCACCAGGATGATCAGGCACATGGCAGCAAAGCACCCGACTTTGTGGGGCGAACCCCAGGGTCCATGACCAGTGTCAGCGGGTGTCACCACTGCTTCTTCCGCTGTTGTGCGTGTGATAGAACCCCCTGTTGTGTGTGCAAGGCAATCCCCTGTCCATACTGCATGCAAAGATGCCCCCTCCTGTCAGTCTTCACTTGTTATGGCAGTTTCTCAAGAAACAGCATCAACATCCACATCCCACAGCAGAGTTTAATTGTCCATATCCCAGAGCTTTGAACGAAAGCGCAAATTCGCAGCCAACGACCCACAGGCCACAGTTCTAAATTCGCACATTTCACGACTGCTTGCGTTGGAAATGCTGCCTTTTAGGCTGGTGGAGACGGAATCCTTCCTCAACCTTATGGCGGTGGCCGTCCCTCGGTACTCGGTCCCCAGCCGACACAATTTTGCCCGGTGTGCCATCCCCGCACTACACAAGCACGTGTCCCAAAACATCTGCCGTGCCCTCAACAACGCAGTTACTGGGAGAGTCCACCTGAAAACGGACACGTGGACAAGTGCTTGTGGCCAGGGACGGTACATCTCCCTGACGGCACACTGGGTAAACATAGTGGAAGCCGGGACCAAGGCGGACCTTGGGTCGGAACACATCCTCCCCACACCGAGGATTGCGAGCCCTATGTCAGTCAGAGTTGCCCACACAGTGTACAGCTCCTGCGCATCCTCCTCCTCCTCCTCCTCATGCTCAGCCTCCATCTCAGATATCACCACATCAGTTACAAGCTGTGCTGAAACTCATAAGCTTAGGTGATAAACCTCACACTGCTTGTGAGTTGTGGACAGCTGTGCAAGAGCAGGCAGATCTGTGGCTGAGACCGCTGAACCTACATCCAGGCATGGTCGTGAGTGACAATGGCCGTAATCTGGTGGCGGCTCTGAGGCGAGGTGAGATCACACACGTACCATGCCTCGCTCATGTGCTTAACCTCGTGATTCAGCAGTTTCTTAAATCGTACCCCGAGTTGCCAGATCTGCTCGTCAAAGTACGCCGCCTATCAGCTCATTTTCGCAAGTCAGCTACAGCTTCCGCCGCCCTTGCTGTGTTGCAGCAGCTTCTGGCACACCGACTGGTGTGTGATGTCCCCACACATTGGAACTCTACCCTCCACATGTTGCAAAGGATTTGTGAGCAGAAGAGAGCAGTTGTGGAGTGCCAGCTGCAACAAGGCCGTCGATATTCAGGTGAGACTCCACACATAAGACCTCAGGAGTGGACCTGGATGTCTGACATATGTACCATCCTGACAAACTTTGAGGAGTCCACCAAGATGGTGAGTGGCGATGACGCCATCATTAGCGTCAGCATCCCACTTGTCTGTCTTTTGCAACGCTCTCTGCAGAGAATTATAGAGGAGGCATTGCAGCCAGAGTATGATGAGATGGATCAAGAAGCCGTAGCGGGCGATTACACACAGTCCAGCCTCATCTCATCCCAATGTGCATTGGGGGACAATGAGGGAGAGGAGGAGGAGGAGGAATAACAGGAGCTGGTATCATGCGCTGTAGACGGTAGTACCTGTACAACTGTCATACCGTCGGTTCAGCGTGGGCGGCTGGGGACAGGGGGGAGGAGGAGGAGGAGGAGAGCATGGTCAGTCGTCATCTTGGTGAGGACACGGAAGTCTTGCCCGTTACCAGTCTGGCACACATGGCTGACTTTATGTTACGCTGCCTTAACCGTGACCCTCGCGTTGTCAAAATGTTGGGTGACAGTCATTACTGGTTGGTGACACTTTTAGACCCCCGCTACAAGGAGAACTTTCACTCTCTTATTCCTGAGGTGGAGAGGTCCACAAAAATGTGGCAGTACCAGAAGGCCCTTGCTGCAGAACTCTTAAAAAAATTCCCATCTGAACACGCTAGTGGCAGAGGTCACAGTTCGTTGCCCAACCAAGATGTACAGGCGAGAGAGACGCAGCTCCAATCCAGCAGAGGCAGGGGAACACTGTCAACGTTCTGGGACAGTTTTCTGAGACCCGCCCAGCTTACAGGCCCTGAGGCGCGGGGTACTCTCACAAGGAGTGGAAAGTTTCAAAAGATGGTGAGGGAGTACCTTGCCGACCGTATCAGCATCCTCCGTGATTCCTCTGTGCCTTTTAATTTTTGGGTATCCAAGCTGGACACTTGGAATGAACATGCTCTGTATGCCTTGGAGGTCCTGGCCTGCCCTGCCGCTAGCGTGTTATCGGAGCGTGTTTTTAGTGCCACTGGGGGAATTATAACTGATAAGCGCACTCGCCTGTCAACTGACAATGCTGACAAGCTGACCCTTATCAAAATGAACAAGGGCTGGATTGGGCCAGACTTCTCATCACCACCAAATGACAGCAGAGTAACATAAAGTCAAATCCACTGTGTTATTTCGGGAGGTGTATTCCCATGCACCGCTTCACACCCACACATGGGTATACGCTTCCTCATTTCGGCTGTATTTTGCTCTTCTCCTTATCCTCAACCTCCACCACCACTATACCACCAGGGTGACCTTGGTCCGTGTTGCCAGCATTGCAAGTTCCTCCGTCCTAATTTTTGGTAGCTTTTGCTTGGAAGGCATAGGCAAAGACTATGGGAGACCCACTCCCCAATAATGGGAATAATGTTTTTAAGATGCTGTACTGCATGGCTCTTGTTTGCCAGCATTGCAAGTTCCTCCGTCCTAATTTTTGGCAGCTTTTGCTTGGAAGGCATGGACAAAGACTATGGGAGACCCACTCCCCAATAATGGGAATAATGTTTTTAAGATGCTGTACTGCATGGCTCTTCCAAGGGGCATTAAAACCGTCTTGTAAAGCTACTGCGACCTCCACCACTTTTCCTAGGGGCATTGATATTGTCTTTTTATTCCACTGCAACCTCCACGTCTCTTCCAAGGGGCATGAAAACCGTCTTGTTAAGCTACTGCACCTCCACGTCTCTTCCAAGGGGCATTAAAACCGTCTTGTTAAGCTACTGTGACCTCCACCACTTTCCCCAGGGGCATTAAAACCATGCTGTTAAGCTACTGCGACCTCCACCATTCTTCCAAGGGGCATTAAAACCATCTTGTTAAGCTACTGCATCCTCCACGTCTCTTCCAAGGGGCATTAAAACCGTCTTGTTAAGCTACTGCAACCTCCACGTCTCTTCCAAGGGACATTAAAACTGTCTTGTTAAGCTACTGCGACCTCCACCACTTTCTCCAGGGGCATTAAAACCGTCTTGTTAAGCTAATATGACCTCCACCATTCTTCGAAGGGGCATTAAAACCATCTTGTTAAGCTACTGCAACCTCCACCTCTCTTCCAAGGGGCATTAAAACCGTCTTGTTAAGCTACTGTGACCTCCACCACTTTTTCCAGGGGCATTGATATTGTCTTTTTATTCCACTGCGACCTCCACCATTCTTCCAAGGGGCATTAAAACCGTCTTGTTAAGCTACTGCGACCTACACCACTTTTCCCAGGGGCATTGATATTGTCTTTTTATTCCACTGCGACCTCCACGTCTCTTCCAAGGGGCATTAAAACCGTCTTGTTAAGCTACTGCGTCCTCCACGTCTATTCCAAGGGGCATTAAAACCGTCTTGTTAAGCTACTGCGACCTCCACGTCTCTTCCAAAGGGCATTAAAGCCATCTTGTTAAGCTACTGCGACCTCCACCACATTCCCCAGGGGCATTAAAACCGTCTTCTTAAGCTACTGCGACCACCACCATTCTTCCAAGGGGCATTAAAACCGTCTTGTTAAGCTACTGCGACCTCCACCACTTTTCCCAGGGGCATTGATATTGTCTTTTTATTCCACTGCCACCTCCACGTTTCTTCCCAGGGGCATTAAAACCGTCTTGTTAACCTACTGCAACCTCCACGTCTCTTCCAAGGGGCATTAAAACCATCCTGTTAAGCTACTGCAACCTCCACGTCTCTTCCAAGGGGCATTAAAACCATCTTGTTAAGCTACTGCGACCTCCACCACTTTTCCCAAGGGCATTGATATTGTCTTTTTTTTCCACTGCGACCTCCACGTCTCTTCCAAGGGGCATTAAAACCGTCTTGTTAAGCTACTGCAACCTCCACGTCTCCTCCAAGGGGCATTAAAACCGTCTTGCTAAGCTACTGCGACCTCCACCACTTTCCCCAGGGGCATTAAAACCATCTTGCTAAGCTACTGCGACCTCCAGCATTCTTCCAAGGGGTATTAAAACCGTCTTGTTAAGCTACTGCAACCTCCACGTCTCTTCCAAGGGGCATTAAAACCGTCTTGTTTAGCTACTGCAACCTCCACGTCTCTTCCAAGGGGCATTAAAACCGTATTGTTAAGCTACTGCAACCTCCACGTCTCTTCCAAGGGGCGTTAAAACCGTCTTGTTAAGCTACTGCGACCTCCACCACCTTTCCCAAGGGCATTGATATTGTCTTTTTATTCCTCTGCGACCTCCACGTCTCTTCCAAGGGGCATTAAAACCGTCTTGTTAAGCTACTGCAACCTCCACGTCTCTTCCAAGGGGCATTAAAACCATCTTGTTAAGCTACTGCGACCTCCACCACTTTCCCCAGGGACATTAAAACCACCTTGTTTAGCTACTGCGACCTCCACCATTCTTCCAAGGGGCATTAAAACCGTCTTGTTAAGCTACTGCAACCTCCACGTCTCTTCCAAGGGGCATTAATTCCGTCTTGTTAAGCTTCTGCAACCTCCACGTCTCTTCCAAGGGGCATTAAAACCATCTTGTTAAGCTACTGCAACCTCCACCTCTTTCTCTAGGGGCATTAAAACCGTCTTTTAAGCTACTGCGACCTCCACCATTCTTCTAAGAGGCATTAAAACTGTCTTGTTAAGCTACTGCAACCTCCACGTCTCTTCCAAGGGGCATTAAAACCGTCTTGTTAAGCTACTGCAACCTCCACGTCTCTTCCAAGTGGCATTAAAACCATCTTGTTAAGCTACTGTGACCTCCACGCCTCTTCCAAGGGGCATTAAAACTGTCTTGTTAAGCTACTGCGACATCCACCACTTTTCCAAGGGGCATTGATATTGTCTTTTTATTCCACTGCGACCTCCACCATTCTTCTAAGGGGCATTGCATTTCCTTCTAATTTTAGTCAGCTTTTGCTTTTCAATGCATAGGCGAACACTAAGGGAGACCCACTCCCCAATAATGGGTAGAAGGTTTTTAGTATGCTGTAATCCACATCTGTTTCAAGGGCCATTGCAGTTCCTCATAATTTTTGAAAAGCGTTCCATTCACTGCTTAGGCCAACAGTGCACAGGAGACCCAGTTGCTATAAATGGAAAAAACGGTTTAGTTAAGGCCCTCTGACCTCCATGTCACTTCCAAGGGGCATTGGAGTGCCTCGAAATTTTTGTTAGGCATTGCACTCACTGCATGCCCTATAACTGTGTAGCCGAACCGCTCCGTTTGTTACAGAAACATATCCTACAAGACATGTGTGGTTGACTGGCCTGATATTGATGTGAATGGTCAGTGTTCTTCCTGCTCTTTCTCCTTTGCCACCACCTCATCCATCATTCATCACCTGAAGCTTTGTTTTAACGGGAGTCATAGAACTGGGATAGTAGCAGGAAAACATCCAGCAATCCTCAGAGGAGGTAGGATATGCGCCAAAACGCTGACCACCTCAGGCCTAGCCGCTACTACATACATGAGCTTGCATACCAAGAAAATAAAGCAGATGCTAACTTCTATCATCATCATCATGCTCCTCACCTTGGCACTCTCAACTCCCCTGATGGAGAAGCCAAGGCCCACCGGAGGAGTCTGGTTCTCTGGTGGGCTCGTCCAATGCTGCCCTAAAGCTGGCCTGGCTAAGAAAAGTGTGGGGGAAGTTTCAAGAGAAATAGGGGCGGCTGGGGACCATTTATGGACACCCGGCCGCCCCCAGGCGGCTGGGGACCATGTGTGGACACCCGGCCGCGGGGTGGCTGGGGATCGAGTATGGACACCCGACCTCCCCCTGGCGGCTGGGGACCGAGCGTGGACACCCCGCCCCCGGGCGGCTGGGGACTGAGTATGGATACTGCGCTGCCGAAGCAGCCATGAGGTAGTGGCCAGCTTTGGCCTCCTCCAAACTAAAAGGCCCCATTTCAAGTGCAAGCTAGCAGTATGGTATTGCAGCCTGGGGGTGGGAGGGTGGCAGGTTGCACACTTACGCTTGCATTCCAAGAAAACAAAGCAGATGCTAACTTCTATCATCATCATCATGCTCCTCACCTTGGCACTCTCAACTCCCCTGATGGAGAAGCCAGGGCCCATCGGAGGAGTGTGGTTCTCTGGTGGGCTCGTCCAATGCTGCCCTAAAGCAGGCCAGACTAAGAAAAGTGTGGGGGAAGTTTCAAGGAGAAATAGGGGTGACTGTTGACCATTTATGGACACCCGGCCGCCCCCAGGTGGCTGGGGACCGTGTGTGGACACCCGGCCACGGAGCGGCTGGGGACCGAGCATGGACACCCGGCCGCCCCCTGGCGGCTGGGGACCGAGCGTGGACACCCGGCCGCCAGGCGGCTGGGTATTGAGTATGGATATCTCACTGCCAAAGCAGCCATGAGGTAGTGGCCAGCTTCGGCCTCCTCCAAACTAAAAGGCCCCATTTCAAGTGCAAGCTAGCAGTATGGTATTGCAGCCTGGGGGTGGGTGGATGGCCGGCTGCATTCTTGCGCTTGCATTGCAAGGAATGGGAGAGGTACAATTGAACACTGCCCTGGGACAAGGACTTGCACGGGGATAGTTGCAAGTCTGCATCTTCTGATGCGGAAAGGATCACTTCTGATGGGCACACTTTTAGGCAGTGACCTGTGTGTCAGAGATGCTTCCAGGGGTCTTCCCCATACTGTTTCCATGTCTTTTCAGCACTGTATGCATGTGTCACACAGCACATGGCCAGATAAGATTGTAAATTTTAAAATGACATTTCTCGGTGAATGCATTTGTCACGGTTGAAAGCAATACAAAAGTGCAAAAACGCATAAAAAATGCTACTTGTGAACATAGCCCAAGGTGTGGAGGAGTATTTTTGCTTTTGGATATTTATTTTACCTTATACACAAGTCTTTACCCTGGAAAGGAACTTCCTTAACATATTTCACAGGAAAACCGTTTGTTTCGTTTTTGAATGTTTTATTGTGAGCCCTTAAAAGTGGCTTAATACCTCTGACCACGTTGTTGACAGCAGTGACCTGGGGGTCAGAAATTCTTCCTGGGGCGATGCTCATGCTGTCCCCATGTCTTTTGAGCACTGTCACTATCATTTTGGGCACTTTTTAGGCTTTCTACAGACTGCAGGGGGTGCCGCCGAAAAAATGCTTGGATCTCCCATAGACTAACATTGGGCTCGTTGCTCGGGTCGAGCACCCGAGTATCACGGTGAGCTCGGCCTGAGCTTCGAGCACCCGAGCATTTTAGTGCTCGCTCAACACTAGTCGTAGTCCATCGGCTATAACAGTAGTCTGTGGCCGCTAAATGTGAGCTGGAGTACTGCCTTTCACGTTCCCGCATTCTTTTGATTAACCAGCCTGGCCCAATGGGTCACTCACAACTCAATAATGACATTGCGCCAGGATGGCTAATCAAAAGAAGAGCTGTGAATACCATCAGTTCTCCCACTCTTGTTCAATGGCCATAAATCACTATTGTGGACTAGGATGGACTAGGATATGCGAAGAATCCATTTGCACCAACTCTACTATTGAGTGGTACTATTTTTCTTCATTGTCCTCATTATTAACATGTACTCTTATAGATGATCATTTTGGAAATATGGAAATATTATATTACCATTCTATGATGTGAGTAATAAGGGAACCTTGACTTCTCATGAAAAGTAAATGAGCGGAAACAAAAATTTGTGTCTTTAATGTTTTATAGACTTTTCTATTGTGTATAAATCAGCTTGTTTTACCATTCCTGTTACATCTGATATATACTGTAGATACTGCTGTGCAGTAACTTCTCCTACTCCCACAGAAGAAACTCCTGATTATTTCCCGAGGTCTAAAGATAGATTTAATCAAGACATTTGATTTTTGCCACATGGCGCCTACAGGACGAACTCAATCTATATGAAGTCTGCTGGGGTGTTAGCTGAACCGATTTCATCAGACATTCTCTATATTCTCAGTAGGATCCTTTATCATTTCATGTTGGACTATAATCATCATATTATGCAGTAGTGAACAGAATCAATAAGGTCTACTAGGTAATTTTTGAGTCAGACCTTAAGCAAAAGACCCTAGAGGTAGGGGATTGGCTTCAAATGCAGTTGTCTTCTACTGGACATTTTGGGGCCATGTTGCATTATGAGCTCATTATTGTGTCAGTGCTTTGGGTCTCACCAGATGATTCCTTGGTATTTTGGTGGGTCAGTCAAAATAAGTTTTGAAGCATGGGAAGAATCCTACTATTCTTGTTGACACACAAACTGCCTGGAAAAGTGGATCCTCTTTGTCGCTACGAATTCAATATCAGAAGAGGTCATAGCATAGCAGTGGCTCATGTCTAAACAGACTGAGGAAACCAGTTCAAGGTACAAGATAGTTGGCAGAGTTCATAGTAAAAAAGCCTGAAGGTCAGTGATGAGGGAGCTGTTACAATACAGTTAACAACCAGTAGGTCAAGACATCTGGAGATCACAATCAGAAAACTAGTGAGGTCGTATTTAATGGAAATAAGTCAGGAGATGCAACTTTTCATGAAACAGGAACATTCAGAATCGTAATCCTCTTCCAATGAACACTGGGGGAAAGGGGACTTTAAAAATCTTTGGATGGCAGAAGATTGTTTGGGAGGGTGGGGTGGTCCTTGGTGCACTGTCTATTTAATAAGCCAGGAGTCATCACGCACACACACAAAAGACGAAGTACCAGAGGCTCCAGGAGGGTCTCAGTGGTGAGCAGTGAAGGTGGACCTGGAGGAGAGCACTGTATCTGCAGTATTAGGTAATCATGATAATTAAAAGCCAGAGATTAACTGAGTTAACTGGTGTACAAACCCCATAAAGATTATTTTACTTGGTTACATTCAACAAGAAAGAGCTTTCTTGTCCTTCTCTGTGTTAGTTGTGTGTATGGTAATTGATTTATTTTTATTAGACAATCCCTTTGACCATTTATGGCGTATCGACAGGAAATGTCATAAATTCATGATAGGTGCCGGTCTCACATATCAGCAGAAATGAGGTTGCATTATTGGGGTTCCCAATGCATATAAATGGTTAATGACAACTGTGAAGAATTTCGGGAATATAATTTCATGCCAATCGACTGTATCATATCCGGTTCGAGATTATAGGCCTCCTTCAAAGTGTGAAGGTGAGACAGGACACCTGGCTCAGCTGGTGGTCCAGCTTCAAAACTCACACCTCCAGCAGCCTAGCTGGTGCCAAGGCCTTTCTGGCAAAATGAACCCCTGCTGGGAGCCCAAGCTGCTTAAATGCTTCAAAGATCCCCCCAGTCATATGGGAGCCGTAATTTCATAAGGAGTTATGGAGTTATCGTACGTCCTACCTATATACCGATTACATTTTCCAGATCTCGGGAACGGGCCAAACGCACGCCGGGATCTCGACCCGTTCTAGCACCCTGGGGTGGGAAGATATGTAGAAGTCAGGATACAAAGCTATGTTTTGCCTCCAAGCGTAATGAAGGGCCCGGCCGGATCTGATGGCACCAAAACAGCCTCCTTATGACCTACCGTTGAGAAGTTATGATGCATCATAGGTTTTGGAGTTTCAGCTACCAGACTCAAGGGGAGGGAAACTAGGACCATCCTGGGGACGGGAAAGGGAGTGACCGCTCATGCAAGGCTGTAGCCCTTGTTGTCTTCTAAGAGAGGTCACGCCGTGTACCGTGTTGAAAGAAACTGTAAACCGCTGGCACCCCACACCTCTCATATGGTTGCCATCACCAAGGCTTAACAACCAACTGGTAACTGACATTTGTATCATCTGCTTATGACGCGCCCCTGGGCCTGTGTCGCGCTGCGTTGCGCACGCGGGAGCTTACCCGGAGCCGGATCTGTTGAGGGTTGTAGTCTCGTGGCGGTGACCCGGTCCGTGCCCAGGGAGTCAAACTGAGCGGCGATGTATCAGCGGTAGATGTTGGACGACTACGCCACCCGTTGAGTACAGCTAAGGAGCTGCTGCTGCAGGGCAGACCGCTGAGGCCGGTGGTAGGATTGTGCAGCGTGATAGTATAACCCCCAACGGGAGGGGTATGGACTCAGGGCAGCCGACGTGGATGATGGGGGTAGCAGGAACCACTCGGAGACGGTACGGTGTAGTTCAGGGTCTTTACTGGTGACAAAGATAGACCCTCCCGGAGTACTGGCTAGCGATTGGGGCCTGGTCAGTCCTTGAGCAGATGGGATCTCCCCTGGCCAGGCGGAGTTGTAGGCCTCCCAAACTAACTGTACTCTTCTGGCTACCTTGCTAGAGGCAGGTATAAGTAGCCCACGTCCCTCAGTGTACCGTGTGGTGCTCACCCGTATGGCCGGTGACTCGGGGCCTTCGGGTTTCTTGGCCAGAGGACCTGGAATCCCCTGCCTGACGGATTCTGCTGCTGGGTAGGAGTTAGTCCCCACAGCCTCGGACTCCGGGTCCGGTAAGAAATCTTCTCAGTCAGGGCGAGCTCTGCAGCTGCCAGCCCCTGACTCCTTGTAACACTGCTCCCACAGAGCTCCTGATGTTCTGTTCCTATATTTGCTTCTTTTCTCTGTCTCTACTTCTTCTCTACTCACTAACCCTGCCTCAGCCCTAGGTTTATATAGGGGAAGTTCTTCCCCTCCCAGGACTGGGCAGGAGGTGTGGCATGCATAGGATCCCTGACCAAGAGACTTCCCACCTGCTCTCAGACGTAATATCTCTATCACTGTGGCAACCAGACCCCTGGGGTGTCACACTTATACTTATTGTACTACCACCTGTATTTGCATTTCTGAGCACCATATATTTATATACATTGTGTATATAGTGTTTTGTCTAGTGTGCCCTTAAGGTGATTAAATATCTAATTTAACCTTGGGCTGCTCTTTCATCTCGATCCATGAATTCACACGTCCGTATTCTCAGTTTAATGTCACATGCTACCTGGGCTGGTTTTTGGCCTGATATAATTCCGTAAACGGACCGGGCTTATATCTAAAGGAGGAACTGATGGCAGTTTTACCATAAGTATCCCCCAGGTGGTGCAGAACGTCATGTTGGTGAAAGTGGGGAGGCCGTACCGACCCCCAACTGACGTATTACTGATGTCAGGTGGGGCTGTGACGTGCGATTCTTCAGAGCATTTAAATTTATCAACTATCCAGAGGATAGGTGACTACTTGAGGATTGGTGGGGGTACGACTACTGGGATGCCTGCAAACCCAAGATAGGAATTCTGAAATTGAATAGAGTGGGGGTGCACAAGCATGGCCATCACTCCAATCTGATGGGTCATTTGAGAGTGGGGGTCTCTGTCGTGGAACCCTGACCAATCTGCAAGTTATTATCTATCCTTAGGACTCGTGCAGGCGACCGTAATAATCGGATGAGTGCTATCCGTCGTTTTTTTTCTCCATCTTCTCCTCATCCAAGAGAATCGGATCACACTATGATCACACTATGATCAAACTGTGATTGGCAAAATTGACCCCAAAGAAAATTTACGCTTGTGTGACTCCTAGCCTTAGGATAGTTGTTCAATTTAAATATTGGTAATAACCCTTTAATTGGAGAGGTGCCACAATTGTGTGCTAAGAATGCTGACAACAAGAATTTGACTCTCATTCCCCAGATAAGTGTTAATATACCAGAGGTAGAACCTACATGCTTACTACGGGAATACCCTTTTTAAGACCACCAGCTACTCCCACACTTTGTAAAGAACTTTACCAATCCGATGTGCATTCCTGGTAGGTTTGACTATTTTTTAAATCACTAAAAAAAGTTATCTGACTTTCTCAGTAAGAAGCAATAGTAATGAGCATAAAAGAAAAAAATAATAATACTGATTTACTCAACAATACTAGAGTTACCCACAGGGAAGACGAGGCCATATCTCAGGAATAGAGGGAGCAGGAACAAAAGAAAAGCAACTCCGGATTCAGGAGAACAGCAGCGTTCCCATCTTAGATTTCTGTTTCTACTGCAGAGTTTGTGATTGCATAAGTACACTACTATCTTAAGTCATTGTGAACGTAGTCTCCATGTAATTGCGCTGCACATGTGTGATTGCTCAGTGACATGGTGCTAAGAGAAATCAATGCAATTTCATTAAATTCAGCGGAAGCATGTCGCCCTCTCAGACCCCCTTTTCTCTACCTATTAATTAATGAAAGATGCCCACGCACTTTAAATAGCAGTCGGCTCAACACTTTCTATCTTTTCCAATTCAACCAAGTACATATGTTTTCAAAGCGAAGAGGGAGAGAAACCTCGATCAGACACATCGGGCCCTGGCTAATCTCCCCTGAGAACTAAAGGAATGGGAATTAAAATTCAGGCTTCCTGATTGATGACCTACAGAACGTTGGCAGTTGTGGCGGCACTCCAGCACTAATGGTAGGCTTTGGAAAAAAAAAAACTATAATACCAGAAATATCAGATAATTATTCTTTCTAAGCTCCACAATTGATATTGATTGCAGTACGGACAAAGAAAAAGTCTCCATCTGTTTTGTCTCTATCAACCACAGCTTTCTGATTGCCAGGGCTGACAGCGTAATGCTAGCACGTAGTCCAATGGATCCCAAGGATGACCAGTTACTGTATAATGCATTTTATGTTATTTTTATACCCCCCAAATTACCTGTTCATTTTCACTTTGAAGTAGACTAATAATGGTAAAATAAAAACAATGAAAGGGGGAAAAATAATAAAAAAGTCAATATAAAGTAAAAAAATACAAAACATTGAAATGTGTCGTAGTTTTCATGCTCGTATCATGGCACAGTTAAAAAAAAAATCGCATGATCATCAACTGGTATAAACGCTGACAATTATTTATTTTTTTGATTCAAAGCTTGAACTCCACTGTAAAGTTAAAGAAGTTGTCCACTACTTGGACAACTCCTTATCATACCCCCACGCTTGGCCCTGATAAAATAATAAAGCCTATACTCACCTCCTGTGTCGGCTCTGTTCCAGCGGTGTCGGCACTCGTGGTCCAGGGGCTCCCATGCTGTTGTTGTGACATGTGACCCCGGCGCCCAATCACCGCTGGCGTCACTGTCTCCACCTCCTGTCGAATTGAACATGAAGAGGAAGTCAGAGATCAGCTGCAGCCCGGACTTCCTCTTCATGTTCGATTTGTCCGAAGACGGAGACAGTGACGCCAGTGCTGATTGGGCGCCGGGGTCACGGGTCACAACAACAGCATGGCAGCCCCCGGACCGCGAGTGCTGACTCCACTGGAAAGGAGCCGGCACGGAAGGGGAGTATAAGCTTTTTTATTTTATCAAGGCCAAACATTTAGTTCAAGAAGGGGTTCACCTATTAGTGGAGATCCCCTTTAAATAACTAAATGACATAATTCTGTCTGCCTGCAGTAAAATCTATAGGAACATAGGACCTTACTGCAAAACTATGTATATATATATATATATATATATTTATATATATACAGTACAGACCAAAAGTTTGGACACACCTTCTCATTTAAAGATTTTTCTGTATTTTCATGATTATGAAAATTGTACATTCACACTGAAGGCATCAAAACTTTTTTATGCTTTTTTCTTGCCATAATACAAATTCTAACAGTCTATTCAGTAGGACTATCAGCTGTGTATCCACCAGACTTCTGCAAAACACAACTGATGGTCCCAGCCACATTTATAAGGCAAGAAATCCCACTTATTAAACCTGACAGGGCACACCTGTGAAGTGAAAACCATTTCCGGTGACTACCTCTTGAAGCTCATCAAGAGAATGCCAAGAGTGTGCAAAGCAGTCATCAAAGCAAAAGGTGGCTACTTTGAAGAACCTAGAATATAAGACATATTTTCAGTTGTTTCACACTTTTTGTTAAGTATATAATTCCACATGTGTTAATTCATAGTTTTGATGCCTTCAGTGTGAATGTACAATTTTCATAGTCATGAAAATACAGAAAAATCTTTAAATGAGAAGGTGTTTCCAAACTTTTGGTCTGTACTGTATATATATATATATACATATGTATAAATTTACATTGAAGAGTTCCTGTCATTTCAGTTAAGTATTCAGAAACAACAGGATGTGTGTATATAAGGAATAACATTATCTTTGGCCATTATATGACTTGTATCCTGCTTTTTCACCTGTTTTCCCTTCTGAAGTTTTTAGCTGCTGCTATGTCTCCTTTACATAACACACATAGACATGAGGGATTCCTGCTCTTCCTGTTCTGTGTAGAACATACTGAGATGTAGCAACAACATGGAGGACATTATGCTGCAGCATGGAGTCTATTTTACAGCAGTACTCAGCAGTGTAGCTGTGAATTCAGCACTGAAGAGAAGTAACAGTTGCTTGAAGCTGCCTGTCTTGGTGTAGAACTGTACCAATTTCTCCTTACTCCCTCTACCCTCTCCATAAAGTGTAACAGGATGTGTAGCCTGACAAATCATTGTGCTGGCAGTCCATCTTGGTTTGACAAAGATATATTTGAGCGGTTTTTCAGAATGAATGCATTCATGAGAGGTGACTTCTACGTGGTAAAAACACATATTCTCTGATAACACATATTACAAAGTTTATTATCAACTACTATTTCACTTGTACTGGTGATTTATACAAAGTTTGTTAAAATGACAAAAACCACCTTCAGTTCAGTGGTTAGCATTGTAGCTTTGCAGCGCTGCGGTCCTGGATTTATATCCTAACAAAGACCACACCTACAAGGAGTTTGTATGTTCTCCCCGTGTTTGCTTGAGCGTTCTCCGGTTCCTTCCCATAATCCAAAGACATACTGATGCTGGAGCCCACAGTTATTAGACACTTATGGCATATGCACAAATTTGGGAATACCTATTTAAAGGGAACCTGTGAGGCCCAATAATGCTATTAATCTGCAGGTATAGGGTTACTCTGCAGGTTAATAGCATTATGAAGGTGCCTGGTTGCTGTACTGAAGGTGCAGCATCTGGGAAAAAATTTACTTTATTTCTCCCGGGAGGCCCCGGCTTTCAGTTGTGCAGGCATGCCCGGAGCTATTACAGTCACTGTTCAAAGCTATAAGCATGCCCTGGCACTGACTGAAAGCTGACTCTGTATTAATGCCCTGCTGAGCTGGCTTTCAGTCAGTGCCAGGGAATGGTAAACCCACCTCTCTCAGTGTTGTGAGTGGTGACTGTGATTGCCCTGGGCACGCCTGCATGACTGAAAGCCGGTGGCACCCAGAAGAAATGAAGTTAATTTTTTCCTGGATGTCGCACTTTAAGTACAGCAGCACCTTCATAATGCTATTAACCTGCAGAGTAACCATATATCTGCAGGTTAATAGCGTTATCGGCCTATAAATAACTCACCAAGGAAATGCTATAATATGAATAAAGTAATCCAAAAACTATATATATATACTGTAAATAATGTTATTAATTCCAATTAATTATAGACACAGAAAAACAAACAAAAAAACTTTTAAAAACACTCCATTAAAACAAACAAAATGGAGAAGGCAGTGTGGTCACCGGTATATCACAGTATGGCACAAAATAAATACATACCGTATATTAAATGAATAAAAAATACATCAAAGAAAGAGGAAAGATTTTATGATGGCTGCACTGAGGGTAACCAAACATAATAATAATCAGGAAATCTTAACCATATTTATAACATTATCAATTCATATAATAATCCTTAAATGAAGCTCTGACCAACCAAAGTTAATAAATAATTAATATAAAGCAATTCATAGAGAATGAACCCTCAACCAGAGCTACAAAATAATGTGTAAGAGTGCTTAGCACCAATACCCACTAGAACTCGCCATCGTTTCGCTTATTAGCTTCGTCAGGGGGTCGACGTGCCCGAAGCAATTAGAGTCACCACGTCCCAGCACTGACTTACAGTCGGCCCTGCATTAAAGCCAGCTGTCAGTCAGTGCCAGGACATGGTTACACCTACAGTGTTGTGAGCGATGACTATAATCCTTCCGGGCATGCCTGCATGACTGAAAGCCGGCAGTTCCCAGAAGAAATAAAGTTAATTTTTCCCCGGATGCCGCACTTTCAGTACTATGGCTGGTCACTTTTATAATGCTATTAACCTGCACATTAACAGTATACCTGCTGGTTAATAGCGTTATCATCAGACCTGACAGGTTCACTTTAATTCTGTTTAGACAATGGTTTGGAGCAGAACCTTATATAAATAACTTAGAATTTTGAAATGAGAGATTAAAAAGACGATTTTAAACAAAAGCAAGAATTAGAATTATAGTTGCATTTTTTTAAACAAGTCCTATCATACCCATAATAATACTCGTATATTGGAGAATATTGATGCCAACCACTGTCAAAAATGGAATAAATGTCTTAAGGGGCACTTATGGTCTTGACTATATTTTTACACAAAGCGAAGGAAACATTTATAAAAATCCCATTTGCAGTCTGCCATTCATTGGAAAACATCCCTGAGTTCATGCCAAGTAAGTGCCCCTGCAGAGTTTGCGTTCAGGCAATGTTTCCAGCCAAACCAGTATTCAACCAGACCACAAATGTTCTGGCTCCGGTTTCTTCAATTTTGGTCTTATATCTGACAGGTGCCGTGTGTTTTCTTCCAACCTCAGCTGCCACATATATGCAGACAGTTACAGATAATTTACGGGGACATACATAATGCATTCATGTATGTAGAAGTCAGTGCTGATCTGAAGCCTCTTTGATGTTTAAGCTGATATGAATTTGCATTTTATGGAAGGATATCCTGAGCCAAATCTAAAGTATTCCTGATACAATAAACATGAAGAGGCTGCACAATGCAGGATTCTGGCTTTTGCCTGCGACCAAGGGGGATGCACTTATTTGCAGTCTGGAGACTATCAATGTGCATTTATTTCAGTTTTCATTGGCAGAAGACCAAGCCCTTGTTTGTGCAATCCTGGGCAAGATGTTTACTGAGCAATTTCATAACAGACCCAATTAGAGCTATTTCTCATACTGATTTTCTGATATTTCCCTGCTCCTGCCCAAAAAAACACAATGACAATTTTTTTCTGGACTTAAAAGATCAATCGACATTTTACAATATCTGCTATGGCAGCATCATATGGTTTCCAGGAGAAAAACTCCTAAGCACACTTGACGTCTGTGTTGGTATGACCCCATCCTCTATAACAGGCATATTTGACCTGGCCTCCTGTGCACATTATGTCTATGGAGGGGGGCAGGGATGGTTTTATCATATGATATGGTGAATCATACATCTACACCATGCCTCTTCCCCTACAGTACCTCACCAAATCAAGTCATGCACCTGAAGACCAGCAGAGAAAGGAAACCTGTGCCTGCATTTTACAGGAGTACAAAGATGGCGGTGATGGGGGCCTAAAGGAGGCCAATATAGTAATTCAAAGAAATTGGCGCTCTACTGATGCGGGTGGTGCACGTGGAAAAGTCAATACAGGTCAAGAAGGTCCCGGCACTCACATATAGGTTTTTCCTTTTATTGAAAAAAAAAATGAACAGGACGCATTTCACTCCATCCAAAGATGATGAACTAAAGAAAAAACCTATATGTGAGCGCCGGGACCTTCTTGATCTTACAGTAGGCAAATTGCTGCCTCGGAAATAGATCTATTGCTCTCACCGTGATCATATTGTAGAGGGGCCGGTGAGCACTACATCGATTGCATCAAACAATCACATCCATAAATGCCATTGTCAGATAAAGGGTTAATCTGCAGGTTAATAGTGTTAGAAAGGTGCCCAGCTGCCCGAAAGTGTAGCTCTTGGGGGAAAATTAACTTTATTCTTCCCAGGAGCTGCCAGCTGTTAGAACTCTCCTGTTAGGTTTTTTTTAGTTTGCTGGTCACATGACCATTTTTGCCTATTTAATCCGGCTCCACCCTCCTGGTCTTGCTGGACTTCATTGTATTTACTACTCTTGAGCTAGCTTGGTGCTCTGTTGCCGTTCTCTGTTAGTTTTGCTAGGTCTTCTGACCTCTATGCTTTTTGTTGTGTGTTTGTCTTTGACTGCTACTATTTCTGCTAGGAGGTGTCCAACTTATCCCAGTCCCTAGTTCTTGTAGGGATCCCTCCCTCACATCTATAGGTCTTCGTTCAGACTAGCCAAGGACTTTAGCGGGTCTGATCGCAGGATCAGGTTCCCCGTTACATCGTAGGGATCTAGTTTAGTTCTATTGTAGGGACAGTTCTCCTGTCTTTCCTTAGTCCCTGTAGCAGATCATAACAGTAAGTCCAGCCCTAAAAGAAAAAAAAAATTTTCTCTAAGGAAAGACCTCCAGTTTTCCATCATGGTCTCGGTTCAAGATTTGGCTCAACGCTTGCAGGGACTCTCTCTGGAGGTGGCCAAGCTCCAACAACACGTGAGTAGCTGTTCTGGAGCACATTTTGTGGAACCAAAGGTACGTCTGCCTGATTTATTTTTTGGCGAACAAAAAGATTTTTTTTCTTTTAAAAATGCTTGTTTATTGTATTTTCGTTTGAGACCCGGATCCTCTGGTGATGAATCACAGCGCATAGGGTTCATAATGTCACTTTTGCGCAAAGATCCTCAGGGATGGACCTTCTCTCTCCAACCTAGTGATCCGTGCTTTAGATCAGTGGATAGTTTTTTTTCTGCTTTGGGTTTGTTGTATGATGATCCTGATCGTGTCTCATCTGCTGAGTCTGAATTGAGACGTTTGAGGCAGGGATCAGGTAATGTGGAAAAATATTGTTCTCACTTCCGTCAGTGGTCTGCCCAGGTGGGGTGGAACGATTCAGCTTTGAAAAGCTTGTTTCTTGCAGGGCTAGGTGAAAGGGTTAAGGATTTACTGATTGCTTATCCCACACCTGGAAACTTGCAGGAGGCTATGCAATTAGCTATACGGGTGGACAGGAGACTGCGTGCAAGGGTTAATGAGAGCAAATCCTCTGCTATGTCAGCTCCGAGTCTTGAGAGGGTCTGTGCTGACAATGGAGAGCTGATGGAGATTGGGGCGATGCCACCCCGCTCTCAGGAAAAAGATCGCAGGCTTTCTGAAGGCTTGTGCTTCTATTGCGGAAATTCTGGTCATTTTATTAAGAACTGTGTGCTTCGTTTGAAGAAAGAAAAAAAAATGGTCAGTTATGCCCATATTGCCTGTTTAAATTCTAAGGGAGTATTCCTATCTGCCACTACTGCTGCTCAGGATGAATTAATTGAATTTCGGGTATTTGTGGATTGTGGTTCTACTCTGAATGTGATTGATGGGGGATTCTTGGAAAAACTTAGATTAGAACCTAAAATTTTGTCATCCCCTATTGCTGTGGTTTCTGTTGATGGCTCTCCCTTGAAGAGTGTTACTCATAAGTAGTGTTGAGCCACCCCCGTAGTGTTCGAGTTCGGTTCGGTTCGTCGAACACCCGTGTGTTCGCCGAACTGTTCGTCGAACTGTTCGTCGAACACCTTCGAACACCGTTAAAACCAATGGCAGGCAAACAAAAACACATAGAAACACATAGAAAACACCTTCAAAGGTGTCCAAAAGCTGACAAACTGCTCAGAAGACATAACTAACACATGGAAAAGTGACAAGTACATATAGTCATGCGAAAATAAAAGAGGTGGAGGAGTAAAAGGAGGGGGAGACACAGATATAGGCATGTCATGCCCTTCTAAAATCCAAAAAGTGAGAAGCCGACACGGCCAGTCCGCTCCTGCCCGTGCCACCTCCGTGTCGCCGGGTTTGTGCCAGAGCCGCGGTGAACCCTGACGGCCAGCCCCCCTCTCCCAATACTGGTGCCTGTCCGCTGGTGGGTCGAGCGAGCCCCCCTGTGGTGGAGGCAGCTCTAAGCTTTTTAATTTAAATTGTCTCTCTAATTTGAATGAATACACTTTAAATCCATTTACAAGGATCTATTGGAGGGCAAGTCTCATGCCAGCAGCCACGGTAATTCCAGCTCCAGTAGCGTCCACTAAAGCTGCTGCAGTTAAAAAGCTTTTATAAGGATCGAGCTCGGCTGTCCACCGCAAGGCATCCTACTGCCAGTCCCAGCCCCTATGCCTTGGGGTGCCTCCTGATGCTCTTCACTAAGTATCCCATGGTCCCGAAGCATTTCCTTTGAAAAAATTAAGTGTCTAAACTACAGGTGGTGCAGCTTGCTTAACAGCCGGGATAATCCGCTCACTAGCAGACACTGCTACTAGGCACAAAGTATTTCCTGGGCTAGATGCAGTTAAAAATTTGTAATTAGATACTCTCGTTGGATGCTGAGAAAGCATTCCATAGAGTCTCCTGGCACGCCATATATGATTCTCTTAAAAAGCTTGGGGTAGGGGTCTAGGGGACCCTTTTATAGCCAAAATCACGGCCCTGTATCGCAATACGTCACCTAGGCTGAAGATAAATGGAACTGTAGCACCCTGAGGGCTCGGTTGCTACAGACGTATTGCACCTCACCCAGAGGTGTGATATCTCACTCTCAGGTAAGGATGGAGTGTGGATCAGGACCCGACACCTGCATGCATTACACCACATTGCCATGGGGCAGGGCGACCAATATGCCCCTGAGATGGGCACGACAGTCCCTGTCCCTGGCTGGAGTGGGGGGAGGGAACACTGAGGAAGGGGAACCCTGTAGTGCAGGAGCAGGGAGGAAGCAGTTCCTGGGTGCATTGAGAAGGGAGTATAAAAGGTGGGCACCATCTTAGTTCAGTGCAGAGAAGTCTGAGCAGAAGTGGCAGGGAGCAGGGGCTCTGCATGAGCTCTGCTCCGGAGGCGGGCCTAGTAACAGAGGCCCAGGCCTGGAAGAGGGAGAAGGAAGGAAGAGGAGCGGAGAAGGCTCCAGGAACGAGGAATGAAGGGATCCCAGGGGTGCGGACGGGCGAGTCGCCACCGCACGCCCGAATCCACCTGCGTGGAGGGGTCAGGCCAAAGGGGGAGACCGGTCCCCGAACTAGTGGAGGCAGGAAACGACCCTCAGCTAGAAACCGGAGGCTCTGACATTTTATGTGGCGCAGCCCCTCGCTACACCCGCTAGGAAGGCACCACATAGGGTCAGGGAAACTGGCGCCAAGTTTACCAAGAGGAGGCCCGAGGCAGCCGGACAGAAGTGTTGGTAAGAAAGGCCAGACAAAGGACACACAAAGGGGGTCCTGTGAAGTGCTCCAAAGTTATCTGGGAGTTGTCTGAGCCCCTCACCTGGTGAGCACAGTACGACGTGGGCAGCCGTTACCTGCAGACGTGGTCTGGATAATAAGAACTGTGAGTAAAGGCCCTGAACTGCATCACTGACTCCGTGTCGTTACTGCTGCTGCCCTGCACCATCACCCCCATCCTCCGCATACACTGCCCTGAGGCTATACTCCTCCCGTGGGGAGTTATGCTACGCTCTGCTGCACCCACAACACCAGCCTTAGCGGTCTGCCCTGTAGCGGCGGTTCACTCTGACCGCAATCCACGGGTGGCGTAGTCGGACATTTAAACATGAAAACCACATAAATAGTTCCGCCACTGGTTTGACCGCCCTGAGCCACGGAACTGGGTCGCCGCCACGAAGACTACAACCACCAGCATCCACCAAAAAGGGTCCGGCTCCGGGTGTCCCAAGGCCCAGGGGGTGCGTCAGAACATTTTCATCACCTTTCACAATCACCAATGGGACAAGGCAGTGATGTCCTCTGTCCCCTCTCTTATACATCCTAGTGACGGAGCACCTGCTCTCATCAATTCGCCATAACCCCAATATTAGGTGGATTGAGGTGGGAGGCACCGAGTACAAGTGCTCTCTATTTGCTGATGATGTCCTAGTATATATCACTCAATCACATATATCCATCCATGCTGTTATGGCTGAAATAGATCACTTTGTTACATGGTAAAATTTTAAAATCAATGCAGCGAAGTCTGAGGCCCTCGATGTCTCCCTCCCCAAATCCATATAGGATTCCATCCAGTCCAACTTTCCCTTTGCCTGGCCCTCACAGGGTATCAAATACTTAGGAATTCCTATTCATAGAGACCTCTCCCATCTATGTTATCTTAATTTTGGGCCCTTTATTGAACAACTCCATACAGACCACGGTTGGCAAGTTAGAACTGTAAGATTCACTACGTGAACCACTGGTGTTTTGTGGAAAAGCACATGTACACTGCGTTCCAAATTATTATACAAAAAGTGTTTAGGAGTGATAAGGGAAGAATTTGTTTGTTTGTCAGTTAAACTCATTGATGGTGATGTGTGTCAGGGCTCTTTATATCACTGTAAGCAATTGCAGACACCTGTGCTAATTAGTTTGGCAGGTGTGTCCAATGAAAGGCAAGACTACTTAAGAAGGCTCTCTCACATTATTAAGCAGCCTACATTTTCTGCCAAAATGGGAAAGAAAAAGGATGTGTCGGCTGCTGAGAAGCAACAAATTGTGGAGTGTTTAGGTCAAGGCATGACTACAATCAACATTGTGCGATGATCAGGATGAAGTGTCTTGGCAATCAAGAAGTATGTAGCTGATTCACAGTACACACGTGTGCGTGCTGATAAGGGCAAATTGAGGACTCTTTCCTACAGGCAATTACGTCAGGTTGAAAGAGCAGCGGCAAAAAAGCCTTGTCATAGCAGCAGACAAGTTTTTGATGCTGCTTGTGCCTCCAACGTCCCCCGAACAACAAGATGCAGGGTCCTTCAGAGGTTTGCAGCTGTGCATGCGCCATCCTGTCGACCTCCTCTATCCACTTCACACAAGCAGAAACGGCTCCAGTGAGCCAAACATTACATGAAGACTGATTTCAAAACTGTTTTGTTCACGGATGAGTGCCGTGCAGCGCTTGATGGTCCAGATGGATGGAGTGGAGGATGGCTGGTTGATGGACCCCCCACGCAAACACGGCTACAGCGCCAACAAGGAGGAGGTGGAGTAATGTTTTGGGCTGGAATCATGGGGAGAGAGATTGTCGGCCCCTTTAGGATCCCTGAAGGCGCTACAGATGAACTCCATAATGTATGTGGATTTTCTCAAACAGCACTTCCTGCCATGGTTCAAGAAGAAGAACCGTGTATTTCACAGCAAGATCATTTTTCTGCATGATAATGCACCATCTCATGCTGCACATAAAACATCTGCATCTCTGGCTGATATGGGCATAAAAGGGGACAAACTTATGGTGTGACCCCCATGCTCCCCTGACCTCTACCCCATTCAGAACCTTTGGAGCATCATTAAAAGGAGTGTCTATGATGGCGGGAGGCAGTTCACATCTAAGCAACAGCTCTGGGAGGGTATTCTGTCCTCATGCAAAACAATTGAAGCAGAAACCATCCAAAACCTGACAAATTCAATGGACGAGAGAGTTCAGAAGCTCCTTTCGAACAAGGGGTCCTATGTGAAAATGTAACATCACCTAGAATAAAGTTTTGAGTTGAAAACTGTTTGATTTCAGTTTCTAACAACCTGCTAATGCTTATAATTTCAAAAATGACCATTTTTTTGGTCTTTATTAAAATGAAAAGGTTGATCGAAAAGTTTGGGGGATCTAAGAGTGTGGCAACCCAGTAGTCATGATTACTTCGAATTCTGACAATATGAGGGTCATGCTGCAGGTAGTGCAGCAAGAAGGCACTTATGTGCCTTGCGCATCTCGGAGCCCCAAAATTATTTTCTGGGCTAGATGCAGCTAAAAATTATTTTTAATTTTAAATCTGGTGAAGCTTTAGTATAGATGGCCTAATAGGATCAGTGCTGCACACTGCTACAAAGCCCAAATTATTTTCCAGTCAAGATACAGATAAACATGATTAGCAATTTGAAAGCTTAAAACGGTTGGTAGGGTGATTTTAACCAATCATCAAGCTTTTACTCTCCCCAGGATGACACAGGGGTAGAAAAGTCGTTTCGGATCCATGATTTGTTCATCTTTATGAACGTGAGTCTGTCTACATTATCAGTGGAGAGCCGCGTGCGCTTATCTGTCAGCACACCACCAGCAGCGCTGAACACACGTTCAGACAGAACGCTGGCTGCGGGGCATGACAAGATCTCCAAGGCGTAAGTGGCTAGCTCCGGCCATTTATCCAGATTGGAAGCCCAAAAAGAGCAAGGGTCCAGTGACACAATCGTGGCTTCAATGTTTACTTGGAGATACTCCTGTACCATCGTCTCTAGGCGTTGACTATGTGTCAGACTTCTTGTCTCCTGTGGCCTTGCAAAGGATGGGCTAAAAAAGTGGTGAAATGATTCCGCAAAATTGATGTTACCAGCAGATACTGTGGTTCTGTTACGGTTTGAGTGCTGAACACTTGACGGTCCCACGGTTGGCAAGTTGGAACTGTGAGATTCACTACGTGCACCACTGGTATTTTGTGGAAAAGCACATGTAAGATTCTGCAACAGTCTCTGCTGATACTCCTGCATGCGTGCATCCCTTTCTATGGCAGGAATAATTTCTGCAAATTTACTTTTGTACCGGGGATCTAACAGTGTGGCAACCCAGTAGTCAGGATTATTTCTAATTCTCACAATTCGAGGGTCATGTTGCAGGTAGTGCAGCAAGAAGGCACTCATGTGTGTTGCGCATCCAGGAGCACCAAGTCCCTGTTGTGTTGGTGGCGAGGTAACAATCATGCTTCCTTCCTCTGTCCTCTCCCCCCAACCTCGCACAACAGAAATGTGATCAAGGTCTCCCTCATCTGATGAGTCTTCCATCAGTTCGTCCTCCACTTCTTCCTGGGCTCCTGCACCTTCCTCACTAGTTTGGCTGCTACCATGCGCCCTGGTAAAACCATCTCCCCCACCCTCACATGCCTGCCGCCTTGGTGCTGCCGACCGTCTGGACCTTGCAGATGTTAGCCCTTCCGCATACAACTCCTCCTCCTCTACTTCCTCCACCTCCTCTTGTGCCACCACCTGACTCCGAATTCTGTTTAACATTTGCTCCAGCATGTAAATCACCGGAATAGTCATGCTGATAATGGCATCGTCAGCACTAAACATCTTCGTCGCCATTTCAAAACTGTGCAGAAGGGTGCATAGGTCCCTGATCTGAGACCACTCCTCCAGCGTGATTTGCCCCACCTCTGAATCTCGTTGGCCCAGGCTATATGTCAGAACGTATTGCACCAGGGCTTGTCGGTGCTGCCACAGTCGCTGCAACATGTGCAGAGTTGAATTCCACCGGGTAGGCACATCGCATTTTAGCCGGTGAAGTGGCAGGCCCAACGACTTCTGTAGAGATGTAAGTCGCTGAGCTGCGGGATGCGAACGGCGGAAGTGAGCACACAGCGACCGTGCCCTCTGCAGAAGGCCATCTAGTCTGGGATAGTGGGCTAAAAATTGCTGGACAACCAGCTTCAACACGTGAGCCATACAAGGCACGTGTGTGACATTGCCCCGGCGAAGGGCCGCACCCAGGTTTGCAGCATTGTCGCACACGGCCTTCCCTGGTTTCAGGTCCAGTGGAGACAACCATTCATGAAATTGGTTCTCCAGAGCTGACCACAACTCCTCAGCTGTGTGACTCACATTTCCCAGACATTTCAATGTAAAAACCGCCTGATGACGTTGAGCCCTACTGCCAGCATAGTAAGGAGGTGTGCAGGATCCCTTCTGCGCAGTTAGAAAGCTTGTGGCATGACCAGACAGGCTTTGGGTGCAGGTGGAAGACCGAGAGGAGGTTGAGGAGGCAGAAGCAGTGGAGGAACTTTGACATAAAGAGGATTGACGCACAACTCGTGGGGACGGCAAGACTTGGACAGCAGCCCCTTGTCCTGCTGTCACCATAGTTACCCAGTGCCCAGTCAGCGACATGTAACGCCCCTGTCCATGCCTACTCGTCCAAGTGTCTGTGGTGAAATGCACCCTGTCACACACAGAGTTTCTCAAAGAAGCGGTGATGTTGTGTGCGACATGCTGGTGGAGCGCAGGCACACCTTTCTTTGAGAAGTAGTGCCGACTGGGCATCTGGTACTGGGGTACTGCGACGGACATAAGGTCTCGAAAATCCTCTGTGTCCACCAGGCGGAAAGGCAGCATTTCTGTAGCCAAGAGCTTGCAGATGGTGAAATTCAACCTCTTAGCTTTCTCATGGCTAGGAGGAAATGGTGTTTTACTTGTCCACATCTGAGGGACCGAGGGCTGGCTATTGTGCTTAGACGGGGTTGATAAGGGTGTCCCCGACAAACTGCCGGTCTGTGAGGAAGATGCAGGCGGACATGTTAGGTTGCCTTGATCCAAAGGTGGTGCTATCGATGTCGGACAGCGCTCAACACCAGCTGGTGTTACCACCTCCAAAGAAAATGATGACCTGCCAATCACGCTGGCTGTTGCGGGTAAAGAGGTGGCAGGTCTGCGCCCCAAAACAGGTGTGACTGCTGTCCCCCCAGTCACAGAGGATGAAGAGGCCGCGGATGCACAAGATATGGCAGACGGTGGTTGGCCCGGCCGGCTAGGCCGCATTGTAGCACACTGAGCTTCCCACTGCAACTTATGCTTCATGTCCATGTGCCGGTTCATGCATGAAGTACTCAAACTATGTATTTTTTGGCCTCTACTTAGCTTTTGCTGACAAATGTTACAGATAACACGAGTTGGGTCATCTTTATCGATCTGAAAAAATGCCCAGGCTATGCAAGGCTTAGCACCCATGCGACCTGAAGAGCCACCACGACTTGTGGTGAGAGGCAGAGTTGTGTTTGAGGATGCAGTTGTTGACGTGCTTCCAGTACTACGTCTCTGTCCAGGAAGGCGCAACCTGACCTCGTCGTCATTAGCATCTTCCTCCACCTCCTCTGCTGACCTCATCTCTTGGCTGACTGTGGGTTGACAGTAAGTGGGATCTCCGACCTCATCATCATCACCCTGTGCGTTATCACACCCGTCGTCCTCAGAGCCAACCTGTTCCTGCCCTGACAAAAAACTAAAGTTGTCGCTCCAATCAGGTATTTGAGTCTTATCATCGTCTTCCTCATTGTCTCCACCAACAGGAGTTACAGTTTGGGAATGAGGGTCTACATTATGGTCAGAACCTTCTGCGTCTGGTCCTGGATCCGACTCATAAAGATTCTGGGCATCAGTGCAGATCATTTCCTCGTCTGGATTCACAGAAGCGCTGGAGTCGACCTCTGATTCCCAGGCTATAGTATGAGTAAACAGCTCTGCAGACTCAACCATCTGTTCTACCTCATACTCAGACGGGCAGCTGGAGATTTGGGAGCTGTGAGGAAGCAAGTGCGATTTGGGTGACACCTTTGAGGACTGGAGTATTTGTGATGTTGAAGTTGATGTGGAGGAGAGCCCACTTAAAGGAGCACTTGATATCCGTTGAAGCACCTGCTGTTTTTGTGCCTCATCTGGAATTTGTAGCGATTGGCGTGGCCGTAAGAAAGGGATCTTATCACATTGTCCGCTAAAAGAAGTAGACATTTTAGTTTGGCTGGAAGATGGTCTTTCTTCTGCAGATGTTACTGTTGCTTTAACACCTACCCCACGGACACAACCTTTTTTCCCCTTCCCAACATGCCTATTCCCCTTTCCACCAGCAGCAGGCCTTTTTCCACTCATTTTGGTGGTTAACTAATTCACAACTCTGGAGTTGTTTGCACAAAAAAACAATGGATGGTAACCGAGCAGAGCTGAGTGGCCAAACTGTGGTATTAGGCCAAAACTATTGGCTGGGTTAGATGCAGAAAAAAATTATTTTGAATTTGCAACCTGATGGAGGTCAGTATAGATGGACTAATACAAATAGTCCCACACACTACTAGAAGCCCAAATATTTTTTCAGAGGTACTGTAGATGCAGATAAAAATTATTTTTAATTTGCAACCTGATGGAGGTCAGTATGGATGGACTAATAGACCAAGTCCCACACACTGCTAGAAGCCCAAATATTTTTTCAGAGCTAGATGCAGAAAAAAATTATTTTTAATTTGCAACCTGATGGAGGTCAGTATAGATGGACTAATAGACCAAGTCCCACACACCGCTAGAAGCCCAACTATTTTTTCAGAGCTAGATGCAGAAAAAAATTATATTCAATTTGCAACCTGCTGGAGGTCAGTATAGAAGGACTAATAGAACAAGTCCCACACACTGCTAGAAGCCCAAATATTTTTTCAGAGCTAAATGAAGAAAAAAATCATTTTTAATTTGCAACCTGATGGAGGTCAGTATAGATGGACTAATAGACCAAGTCCCACACACTGCTAGAAGCCCAAATATTTTTTCAGAGCTAGATGCAGAAAAAAATTATTTTTAATTTGCAACCTGATGGAGGTCAGTATAGATGGACTAATAGACCAAGTCCCACACACTGCTAGAAGCCCAAATATTTTTTCAGAGCTAGATGCAGAAAAAAATTATTTTTAATTTGCAACCTGATGGAGGTCAGTATAGATGGACTAATAGACCAAGTCACACACACTGCTAGAAGCCCAAATATTTTTTCAGAGCTAGATGCAGAAAAAAATTATTTTTAATTTGCAACCTGATGGAGGTCAGTTTAGATGGACTAATAGACCAAGTCCAACACACCGCTAGAAGCCCAACTATTTTTTCAGAGCTAGATGCAGAAAAAAATTATATTCAATTTGCAACCTGCTGGAGGTCAGTATAGAAGGACTAATAGAACAAGTCCCACACACTGCTAGAAGCCCAAATATTTTTTCAGAGCTAAATGAAGAAAAAAATTATTTTTAATTTGCAACCTGATGGAGGTCAGTATAGATGGACTAATAGACCAAGTCCCACACACTGCTAGAAGCCCAAATATTTTTTCAGAGCTAGATGCAGAAAAAAATTATTTTTAATTTGCAACCTGATGGAGGTCAGTATAGATGGACTAATAGACCAAGTCCCACACACTGCTAGAAGCCCAAATATTTTTTCAGAGCTAGATGCAGAAAAACATTATTTTTAATTTGCAACCTGATGGAGGTCAGTATGGATGGACTAATAGACCAAGTCCCACACACTGCTAGAAGCCCAAATATTTTTTCAGAGCTAGATGCAGAAAAAAATTATTTTTAATTTGCAACCTGATGGAGGTCAGTATAGATGGACTAATAGACCAAGTCCCACACACCGCTAGAAGCCCAACTATTTTTTCAGAGCTAGATGCAGAAAAAAATTATATTCAATTTGCAACCTGCTGGAGGTCAGTATAGAAGGACTAATAGAACAAGTCCCACACACTGCTAGAAGCCCAAATATTTTTTCAGAGCTAAATGAAGAAAAAAATTATTTTTAATTTGCAACCTGATGGAGGTCAGTATAGATGGACTAATAGACCAAGTCCCACACACTGCTAGAAGCCCAAATATTTTTTCAGAGCTAAATGCAGAAAAAAATTATATTCAGTTTGCAACCTGATGGAGGTCAGTATAGATGGAGTAATAGAATGATGCTATGCCCAAAAGATTTTACTTCACTAGGTGCAGTAAAAAAATTGGTATTCTATACACAGGTGTTATATCTTGCAACACAGATAGGCTACTCCACTGACTAACACACTCTGCAATAGGCCAAAAAGGATTAGCTTTGCTAGATTCAGCCAAATACTGTGAAAAAAACTTGCACAGCACTGGCACAGACCTGCCTGGCAAAAACTGATAGGAACTCATGTAACCTAGTCCTGAAAAGGACTCCAATTACAATTAGTCTTTACTCCCACAACCTATCTATTTAAGAGCACAGACCTCCCTGATAAAAGTCGTAGGAAATGCTGTAACCTAGTCCTTAAAAGGACTGCAATCACAACTATTCCCTACTCCCAAGCTATCTGTATATTTGTGCGAAAATTGGCTTGAAATTAACAAGGTATAGCGCACACAGCAACAGCGGTGCCGTCTAACACGCAGCTGCAGCAGTGAGAAAATGGTGGCGACGGGGAAAATGGCTTGGTCTTATAGGGCAAGGACATGTGACATACACTGCCAATGACACATGCCCTTGCTTGTGTGAAAAAAAGCACTTCGCTCCGTGTGTGCGCTGCTGATAGGCTGACAGATTGCACCTCCCCACTGCAAATGCGGGAAAGAGAAAAAAAAATGGAGATCTTCATTGTTCCTGCAGAGATCCATCCCCTGCCCCTCCCCCCACCCCGCTGTACACTCAAACTGCGTATTAACATTAATTTTCATCATTACTGAGAAAAAATCCAGTTATGATTTTGGTGCACGAACAGTTATCGAACATAACCTCGAACAGCCGAATTTTTCTCAAATTGTTCGTGTTCGCCGAACGGCTCGAACACCGCCCAAAACAGCTCGAATTTGAGATTGGCGAACAGTTCGAGTAGAACAACGCTCATCTCTACTCATAAGGTCTGTGAATTTCCCCTCACTATTAATGGTATTCACCAAGAAAATTTGGATTTGGTGGTATTGGATAATTTGCCTTCTTCAGTAATATTGGGGTTACCCTGGTTAAAATTGCACAATCCTGTACTGGATGGGTCTACCAATGAAATTAAGTCCTGGAGCCCTAAGTGTTATGACAAGTGTTGTAACGGACGTATTGCTGCGGTGGAAAAAGGGGAATTACCTGTACCTATTCAGGATTTTTGGAGAGTTTTTTCTGAGGAGGAGTCACAAATTTTGCCTCCCCATAGAGACTATGATTGTACCATTGAATTTGTCCCTGGAGCGACTCTTCCTAAAAGTCATTTATTTAATCTTACTATTCCTGAGAGAAAGGCTTTGGAGGAATACATACAGACAAGCTTGGACGCCGGTCACATTAGGCCTTCCAAGTCTCCTGTGGCTGTTGGATTTTTTTTTGTAAAAAAAAAAGATGGCGGTTTACGTCCTTGTCTGGACTTTCGTGAGATTAATAAAATTACTGTACACAATCCTTACCCACTGCCATTGATTCCTGATTTATTTAACCAGTTAGTGGGGGCCAAGTGGTTCTCTAAAATTGATCTCCGGGGGGCATACAATTTGTTGCGCATGAAGGAGGGTGATGAATGGAAGACTGCTTTTAACACTCCTGTGGGTCATTTTGAGAATCTGGTGATGCCTTTTGGTCTTACCAATGCTCCAGCATTTTTTCAGAATCTTATTAATGACATCCTTAGACCTTTAATCGGCAAAAATGTGGTTGTGTATTTGGATGACATTCTGATTTATTCGCCTGATCTGGAGTCTCATTGGCGGAGCGTACGTGAGGTATTACAGTTATTAATGGACAATTCGCTTTTTGATAAGCTGGAGAAATGTGAGTTCGCTGTACAGAGAATTAGTTTTTTGGGCTACATTATCTCCAGAGAAGGTTTTGAGATGGACCCGGTTAAAGTTCAAGCTGTGCAGTTATGGCCTAGGCCTATTGGTTTGAAATCGATACAGAGGTTTTTGGGTTTCGCCAATTATTGCAGAAAATTCATAAAAAATGTTTCTATTATTGTCAAACCGCTGACCGATCTCACCAGGAAAGGTGCTAATGCGGTTCAGTGGACTTCTGAGGCCATTGAAGCTTTTGTGTTTCTAAAGGAGAGGTTCACCTCTGCTCCCATCCTTATGCAGCCTGATGTGACTAAGCCGTTTTTGGTTGAGGTTGATGCTTCTTCGGTGGGGGTCGGTGCGGTGTTGTCTCAGGAAAACAAGGATGGATTACATCCCTGTGCCTTTTTTTCAAAAAAATTTTCTGAGACTGAACTTAATTACGATATTGGTAATCGGGAATTGCTGGCGATTAAACTCGCATTTGAACACTGGCGTCACCTCTTGGAAGGTGCTGAATTTCCCATTCAGGTTTTCACTGATCATAAAAATCTGATCTATCTTGATGCTGCCAAGCGCTTGAATGCCCGTCAGGCTAGGTGGGCACTTTTTTTCTCGCGGTTTAATTTTTCCGTTACTTACATCCTTACATCCCGGGTACCAAGAATGTTAAAGCGGATGCTTTGTCTCGCAGCTTTTCTCCCATGGTCGGTGTTGAGGATGAAGAGGAGAGCATTTTACAAGAAGGTGTTGTGATTGCTGCTTTGGACTCCGTTTTGGAGGATGAGATTCTTAAAGCTCAGGAGAATGCCCCATCTAACACTCCCCATGGGAGGTTGTTTGTGCCTAGGACCTTTAGGAGAGATTTGTTTGTTGAGTGTCATGAGTCTCGGTTGGCAGGTCATCCAGGAATTTCTGAGACCAAGAGACTTGTGGGTCGCAGTTTTTGGTGGCCTGGATGGCAGAAGGAAGTCATTAAGTGGGTGCGCCAATGTACTGTTTGTGCTAGATCCAAGTCTTCGCATGCTCCTGCTGCGGGGTTGCTTTGCCCTCTGGAGGTTCCTAGTGCACCTTGGACACATCTGGCTATGGACTTTATTACTGACCTTCCCCCCTCTGAAGGTTTCACGGTCATCTGGGTGGTCGTGGACCGTTTTAGCAAGATGTGTCACTTGGTTCCCTTCATCAAACTGCCTTGCGCTAAGACACTCGCTAAGGCCTTTGTCAAGGAAATTGTCAGACTACATGGTGTTCCTACTGACATTGTTTCTGATAGGGGACCTCAGTTCGTGGCTCGTTTTTGGCGTGCCTTTTGTGACAGGTTGGGAGTTCATTTGTCATTTTCATCTGGATATCATCCTGAGTCTAATGGCCAGACAGAAAGGAAGAACCAGGATGTTGAGCAGTTCTTGCGTTGTTTTGTGGCAGACAATCAAGAGGGGTGGTCTGAGTTTCTGCCACTTGCTGAATTTGCTCTTAACAACCATACATCCTCTTCTGCTGGGTGTTCGCCTTTTTTTTGTTGTCCTGGGAGACATCCGTCTTTTGGGTCATTCTCCAAATTGGTTTCGGCTGTGCCTGAGGAGGAGAGTTTTTCCGGTGATTTGGAGAGAGTTTGGACGGATGTGCGTGGTAATCTTCTGGAGGCTAACAAAAAATCTAAGAGGTACTTTGATAGGAAACGGCAAGAGGTTTTGTTTGCTGTTGGTGACATGGTTTGGTTGTCCTCTAAGAATCTGCGATTGAGGATTCCTTCTAAAAAATTGGGTCCCAAGTTCGTAGGGCCCTTTAAGGTGCTTCAGATAGTTAACCAATCTGCTGTTAGGTTGGAGGTTCCTACGTCCTGGAAGATTAACCCGGTGTTTCATGTTTCTCTGTTGAAAAAAGCTGATGTGTCTGATGGTGACGCCTCTGCCACTGTTCCTCCGGTGGTGGAGGACGGGGAATATGAAATTTCCCGCATCCTAAATTCTAGACGGTATAGAGGGAGTTTGCAGCATCTCGTCGCTTGGAAGGGTTTCGGACCTGAGGATAACTCATGGGTGAGGGCGGATGATGTTTCTGCTTCCAGACTTGTCAGAGCGTTTCACAGGAGGTTTCCTGGTAAGCCTGGGCCTAGGGGATCCGGAGGATCCTCTTAGAAGAGGGGGTACTGTTAGAACTCTCCTGTTAGTTTTTTTTTAGTTTGCTGGTCACATGACCATTTTTGCCTATTTAATCCGGCTCCGCCCTCTTGGTCTTGCTGGACTTCATTGTATTTACTACTCTTGAGCTAGCTTGGTGCTCTGTTGCCGTTCTCTGTTAGTTTTGCTAGGTCTTCTGACCTCTATGCTTTTTGTTGTGTGTTTGTCTTTGACTGCTACTATTTCTGCTAGGAGGTGTCCAACTTATCCCAGTCCCTAGTTCTTGTAGGGATCCCTCCCTCACATCTATAGGTCTTCGTTCAGACTAGCCGAGGACTTTAGCGGGTCTGATCACAGGATCAGGTTCCCCGTTACATCGTAGGGATCTAGTTTAGTTCTATTGTAGGGACAGTTCTCCTGTCTTTCCTTAGTCCCTGTAGCAGATCATAACACCAGCTTTCAGTCATTGAGGAGCGGAACAGTCACCGCATAGTACAGCTGTAATCACGGCTCGGCTTTTTGACTGACAGCCATCTCTGTAGTGGTGCACTGTAAACCCAGCTGTCAGTCAAAGTTTCGAGGGTGTACTTACAGCCGCTACTCTCAGTGCTGTGAGCGGAGACTGTAGTTGCGCTGGCACACCTATAAGACTTAAAGATGGCGGCTTCCAGTAGGAAAAATTAATTTTTTACCGGGACACGCACTTTCAGTGCTGCGGCTGTGCACCTTCCTAACACTATTAACCTGCAGATTAATCCTATATCTACAAGTTAATAGTGTTATCCAACCTGACTGGCGCCTGCCGAGTATGGAGCTCCTCAGCTGGCTCCATGCGCCTGCACCCTACAAGTGACATAGATATACATCACATGTCGGAAAGGGGATGGGTTAAATTTTTCACAACACATTATTTTTCCATTTCCTGTGGGTACTCTAGCACTCATTGGATAGACCAACATGTTAAATTTGACCTGGCAGGAGGGAGAAAGGGAGGGAGGGATGGTTCACTAGTCGAAACCCAGTCCGGTAAATATTTCTCCATGCTTTACTTTCTTCTCTTGTGATATGTATACTTTCTAAACACGATTTACCAAGCACCAAATGCAACAAATCAGAGTTATTTTTTACTGTGTTCTAATTACCGCACAGGAGAAGATTCATATATGTCAGAGGATCTCACTTGTGCTTAAACTGCCTGTCATTGGCGCTGCTTGAATATATTCAACATATCAAATCCACATTATGCATGCAGTGGAATTATTTACACATTGAATAAAAGAGATGACAATATAATGCTGTGATAACATAATAATTCTTAATGACAGTTTCAAAGTGTAAGCTTCACAAGGTATTCATAGTGAATTACTGCTCGAGAACAGCGTTGTGGGGGATTCGGTATGCGTTAACTATATAAGGTTTTCTGAACATAAGGCAAAGACAGAAAAATAATGTGTCTCCATTTCATTTCTGTTTGCAGATCCATGCAGATGTAATAGACCACATGTATAAAACCTGAAAAATACAGATTATTTAGAACTAGATTACAGGGTAACCCGTTATGGAGGACTGTATCCAGAGTTCTGGCAACCCTTTAAAAGTCTTCCACAATTAATTATTGTGCTAGCCCCTCCATTTAGCAAGTCCCATGAACGCTCTGGCCGTCATCCTTTACCTTTGTACATGATCTGGCCTTTGCTGCTTAAGTCCCTGGGGTGGATCTACAGAGAAAGCAGCTGGCCAGTGGAGCAAGTTGGCAGCAGGATAGTCAAATAGGTCAAAGCCAGAGGGACAGGATCAAAACAGGCATGGACATATTTGGGTAGTTGAGGTCAGAACCAGTGGGACAAAACCAGAGACAAAATCAACAGGCTGGAGAAGGGTTAAATTATTCCTAGGTCTGGTGCAAGTAACAATGGAAGGGTCGGACAACAGAGTAGTAATTAACAAGCCTGCCTGCCATTGGTCTACTAACAGGCCCAGTCCCTAGCTGATCAGCAAGACACAAAGCAGAAGTACACAGAGAGTTAATAGGATGGGCACCGAGTGCACCACCAATATATCCAACATTAATAAATGTGCTGTAAGTGGTGAAAAACAGAGATTAACTACTTAACTGACAGGCTGGGCAGAGAGTGCGCACTATAACCCGGGTATGGGGTTAGTACCTTCGCCAGAGTTGTTTGCCATTGGTGGCAACTGACAGCGGAAGTAGACGCTGCAGGAAAGGGGCCGGGTGAGAGTGCAGAGAGTGCGCACTATAACCCGGGTATGGGGTTAGTACCTTCGCCAGAGTTGTTTGCCATTGGTGGCAACTGACAGCGGAAGTAGACGCTGCAGGAAAGGGGCCGGGTGAGTTTGTAACAGTTATTTCATGTTCATTAATAAAATATAATAAATGATAATCAGCTCGGATTCATGAAGGATAAGTCGTATCTAACCAACATGTTGGGTTTCTATGAGGAGGTAAGTGCAAATCTGGATGTTGGTTGTGCGGCTGATGTGGTTTATCTGGACTTTGAAACGGCATTTGATACTGTACCATAAAACAGCCTTATACTGAAGCTACAGAAGCAAGGACTTGGGGGAACTATATGTAGATGGATAAGGAACTGGCTAAATGATAGGAAACAAAGAGTCGTCATAGATGGTACGTTCTCTAAATGGGACATAGTCAGCAGTGGGGAACGCAGGGATATGTGCTAGGACCGATTATTCTTAGCCTCTTTATTAATGACCTTGTGGATGGGATTAAGAGTAAAGTGTCAGTCTTTGCTGACGACACCAAACTATGTAGGATATTAAAAACTGACATTGACTTTACGATATTGCAGAACGATCTGGATAAGATGACTGAATGGGCAAACACTTGGCAGATGAGGTGTAATGTAGATAAATGTAGAGTAATGCACATAGGACGGAGTAATCTTATTGCTACATATACATTAAATGGAGTATACTCGGGACTACAGAACAGGAGAAGAACTTGGGTATTCTGGTTACAAGTAAGCTGAGCAGCAATACTCAATGTCAGGCAGCAGCCGCAAAAGCAAACAAGATTTTAGGATGTATAAAAAGAGAGATAAAATCCCGCGATCCCAATGTACTGTTGCCCCTTTATAAATCACTGGTGAGGCCACCTCTAGAATATGGGATCCAGTTTCGGGGTCCACATTTTAAAAAACGATATTCAGAAGTTAGAGTCAGTTCATAGGCTGCAACTAGATTATTACAAGGGATGGAAGGCCTCCAGAGGTTGGAGGTTGAAAAAGTTGAGCTTGTTTACCTTAGAAAAAAAAAGCCTCAGAGGAGATATAATTTACATGTATAAATATATGTGTGATCAGTACAAAGGACTAACACATGACTTATTCCTTCCAAAGACCATACCGAGGACCAGGGGGCACTCATTACGGGTGGAAAAAAGGCTATTCTGACAGTAAAATAGGAAAGGGTTCTTCACTTTTGGATATGGGACGGACCCCCGCTGCATCTTAAAACAACTATAACTACAGTAAACCTTGACACTGGAATAAATGCACAAAACACATTATTTTGGTTGTCAAAATGGCCACAGCTTTATTTAAATCACAGGATTAAAACCATCACATTAGGAGTCAGGTGAAGTGCTAGTACATTGGGATTCACCAGTACTGTGATATCCCCAACTGTCTGATATACAGCACCAGGAGAGATAGCCATAAAGGGGCGGCACGCACTGGCTTGCCATTCAAGTAGAGCCAGTAAAATTTCAGGGCACCAATGACCCTATTATCCTCACTCTTGTGCTTAACCACCACGCCCGCCCCTGATTGACGTTACCATTAAAACATCTTTGAGGCTGGCCACCAAAGCCGAGCCTCTTCACCACCATGAGGTTTTACATCCTCTGTTAGTTAAAATGAGTCCACCTTAACTTGTCTGCAATATCCACCTGACTCCAAAACCGCAAAACTGTGACGGGTTATAAATTCCAAGACACATATGACACTTTTAGTCTTTTTATTTTATATATCACTTTGGTAAACTTACAAAGTAGATGCCCCTGCAAAGGGAAAACTTGGCAAACCTCCAACTCACAAAGAGTCATCCCACAGCACTCAGTAGACGAAAAAACCCCTGTGGAGGAAACCTCTAGGGAACCATGGCTGAAGGATTGCCCTTTCCTTGGGATAAGAAGGTTAATGCTAATGTTAACTCTTTATAGCCATGATAAAAAATTGGACATGGTACAAGAAATACAATAGCTAATTAAACAAATGCAATAAAGCATTCCTCAATATACAAGTAATGGTTGAATAAAGCGTTTTAGTACAGTGATTATAACAGGGCAGGAGGGTGGGTGATGTTTCCTCCAGTTCATCTGGTGAGAGAAAGACAGGTCAGAGAGTTACCTCCTCTATGTAAGCCCCACCCTCCTCACAGTAAGACAACAGACAATACTGCGATCCTTCCTTTTAAGGCAGAATCACTCTTGCTTAAAGTCTGCACAGCTATGCAAACAAAGCTGCAAGAGTTAAAGGTCCACCCCTCCCAAAGTCATGTTCCCCTCTGGTTAATGCTCCAGGGCTTTCTTTACAGCCAGAGCACTCAGACTATGGATGCCCGACCACAAGAGGTAGTGATGGCCTACACTATAACGCTTTTATACAAGGGCTGGATAATTTCCTCGATACACATAACATTGTGGGTTATAGTTATTTTAGTGACAAAATGTAAAATTGGTGGAGGAAGATTGATTTTGATGGACTTAAGTCTTTTTTCAACCTATGTAACTATTAGTGTTGAGTGAGCACTAAAATGCTCGAAGCTCGGGCCGAGCTCGCCGTGATACTCGGGTGCTCGACCCGAGCAACGAGCCCAATGTTAGTCTATGGGAGACCTGAGCATTTTTGCGGCGGCACCCCCGGCAGTCTTTTAAAAGCCTAACAAGTGCCCAAAACGATAGTGACAGTGCTCAAATGACATGGGGACAGCATGGGGATCGCCCCAGGAAGCATTTCTGACCCCAAGGTCACTGCTGTCAACAACGTGGTCAGAGGTATTAAGCCACTTTTAAGGGCTCACAATAAAACGTTCAAAAACGAAACTGAAACTGCTTTCCTGTGAAATATGTTAAGGAAGTTCCTTTCCAGGGTAAAGACTTGTGTATAAGGTAAAATAAATAACCCCCAAAAAAATACTCCTCCACACCTTGGGCTATGTTCACAAGTAGCATTTGTTATGCGTTTTTGCACTTTTGTATTGCTTTCAACCGTGACAAATGCATTCTCCAGGAAATGTCATTTTAACATTTTACAACCTTGTCTGGCCATGTGCTGCGCGACTCATGCATACAGTGCTGAAAAGACATGGGAACAGCATGGGGAAGACCCCTGGAAGCATCTCTGACACCCAGGTCACTGCCTAAAAGTGTGCCCATCAGAAGTCAACCTTGCCGCATCAGAAGATGCAGACTTGCAACTATCCCCGTGCAAGTTCTTGTCCCAGGGCAGTGTTCAATTGTACCTCCCCCATTCCTTGCAATGCATGCGCAAATATGCAGCCAACCACTCACCCACCCCCAGGCTGCAATACCGTACTGCTTGCTTGCACTTGAAATTGGGCCTTTTAGGCATGTGGAGGTGGAATCTGGCCACCACGTCATGGCTGCGTTGGCGGCCTGGTATCCATACTCAGTCCCAAGCCGCCCGGCGGCCGAGTGTCCACACTCGGTCCCCAGCCGCCAAGGGGTGGCCGGGGGTCCATACTCGGTCCCCAGCCGCCCCACGGTCGGGTGTCCACACTCGGTCCCCAGCCGCCAGGGGGCGGCCGGGTGTCCATACTCGGTCCCCAGCCGCCCCGCGGTCGGGTGTCCACACTCGGTCCCCAGCCGCCAGGGGGCAGCCGGGTATCCATAAACGATCCCCAGCCGCCCCTATTTCTCCTGTCAACTTCCCCCCACACACTTTTCTTAGCCCGGCCTGCTTTAGGGCAGCATTGGACGAGCCCACCAGAGAACCAGACTCCTCCGGTGGGCCCTGGCTTCTCCATCAGGGGAGTTGAGAGTGCCAAGGTGAGGAGCATGATGATGATGATAGAAGTTAGCATCTGCTTTGTTTTCTTGGAATGCAAGTGTAGCGCCCCGAGGGTTCGGTCGCTACAGAGGCATTGCACCTCAACCAGAGGTGTGATATCCCACTCCCGGGTAAGGATGGTGTGTGGACCGGGACTCAGTTAGCTGCATGCATCACACACACCCCATTTCCGGGGGACAGGTCAACGGTGCTCCTTTTAGTACAGTAATGCAGGCACGACAGATCATGTCCCTGGCTGTAGTGGGGAGGGGGGAGGAAAACCCAGTGATGTAGGAGCAGGAGGGGATGGTTTCTGGGCATAGGTAGGAGCCCATTGGTTGCAAGTCACCTGGGCTCATACACAGAGAGGGAGGTATAAGAGGTGGGCACCATCTTAGGACAGAGAGGGAGTTCAGTCGTGCAGAGAAGAAGTGCAGTCGGTGAGGAGAGGCTCTGCAGGAGCTCTGCTCCAGGGCCAGGCCTAGAGTAGAGGCCGGGGCCCGAGAGAAGAGAGGAGAACAGAAAGGAAAGTAAGAAGGAACAGCAGACAAAGAGAAGTACCCAAAGTGTAGAAGGGCCCAGAGACAAGAAAGCAGAAGGAACCCTAAGGACCCAGGAGATTGCGGGTGACGGGTTGGCAGAACAGGGTACCGGATCCCAAGTTGGTGGAGGCGACTAATCCTTAACCAAGGACCGGCGGTCGTGACCATTTACTGGTGCGACCCCTCACTACACCTACTAGAAAGGCACACCACATAGGGTCAGGGAAGTGGACACCCAGTCCTCCCAGGAGAAGACCCGAGGCAGCTGGACAGAAGTAGTGTCACTGGTGGGGCACGGCTGACGAAAGGATAGAAGGGAGTCCTGTGCCACACTCCGGAATTGCCTGGGGGTTGATCGAGCCCCCTGCCTGGTGGACGCAGCACGGCTCGGGTGGTCCTATCTGTGCACAAGTGACCTGGATGAGAACTGTGAGTAAAGAACCTGAACTGCAACACCTTGTCTCTGTGCTTTCTCACCGCGTCAGCACTACTAGTACTGGGACGCCCCGCACCACAACCACCATCATCGCTCCACATTGCCCTGAGGCTAAACTCTTCCCGTGGGGAGTCATACCACACTCTGCTGCCCTTACAACATCAGCCTCAGAGGTCGGTTCGGCAGCGGCGGTTCTTATTGACTGCAATCCACGGGTGGCGTAGTCAGACAATTAACCTAAAACCCATAAAAGACTGCCACTGGTTTGACCACCCTGAGCCACGGGACCGGGTCGCCGCCACGGAGACTACAACCCCCAGAGACCCGGCTCCGGGTAACCCACACGCGTGCACACACACGGCCCAGGGGGAGCGTCACAAGCGCATGTATGTAGTAGCGGCTAGGCCTGAGGTTGTCAGCGTTTTGGCGCATATCCTACCTCCTTCGAGGATTGCTGGATGTTTTCCTGCTACTATCCCAGTTCTATGACTCCCGTTAAAACAAAGCTTCAGGTGATAAATGATGGATGAGGTATTGGCAAAGGAGAAAGAGCAGGAGGAACAGGGACCATTCACATCAATATCAGGCCAGTCAACCACATATGTCTTGTAGGATATGTTTCTGTAACAAAAGGAGCGGTTCGGCTACACAGTTATAGGGCATACAGTGAGTGCAATGCCTACCAAAAATTTTGAGGCACTCCAATGCCCCTTGGAAATGACATGGAGGTTAGAGGGCCTTAACTAAACCGTTTTTTCCATTTATAGCAACTGGGTCTCCTGTACACTGTTGGCCTAAGCAGTGAATGGAAGGCTTTCCAAAAAATTATGAGGAACTGCAATGCCCCTTGAAACAGACGTGGATTACAGCGTACTAAAAACCTTCTACCCATTATTGGGGAGTGGGTCTCCCTTAGTTTTCGCCTTTGCATTGAAAAGCAAAAGCTGACTAAAATTAGGAGGAAATGCAATGCCCGTTGGAAGAGTCGTCGAGGTTAGAGGTAATTAAAAACAACATTTCAATGCCCCTTGGAAGAGCTGTGGAGTTCAGAGTGGCTTAAGAAGACGCTTTTAATGCCCCTTTGAAGAGACGTGGAGGTCACAGTAGCTTAACAAGACGGTTTTAATGCCCCTCGGAAAAGACGTGGAGGTCGCAGTAGCTTAACAAGACGGTTTTAATACCCCTTACAAGACCCATGCAGTACAGCATATTACAAACATTATTCCCATTACTGGGGAGTGTGTCTCCCATAGTCTTTGCTTATGCCTTCCAAGCAAAAGCTGCCAAAAATTAGGACGCAGGAACTTGCAATGCCACTTACAACAGCCATGCAGTACAGCATATTACAAACATTATTCCCATTATTGCGGAGTGTGTCTCCCATAGTCTTTGCTTATGCCTTCCAAGCAAAAGCTGCCAAAAATTAGTACGGAGGAACTTGCAATGCCCCTTACAAGAGCCATGCAGTACAGCATATTACAAACATTATTCCCATTATTGGGGAGTGTGTCTCCCATAGTCTTTGCTTATGCCTTCCAAGCAAAAGCTGCCAAAAATTAGGACGGAGGAACTTGCAATGCCCCTTAAAAGAGCCATGCAGTACAGCATATTACAAACATTATTCCCATTATTGGGGAGTGTGTCTCCCATAGTCTTTACTTATGCCTTCCAAGCAAAAGCTGCCAAAAATTAGGACGGAGGAGCATGCAATGCCCCTTACAAGAGCCATGCAGTACAGCATATCACAAACATTATTCCCATTATTGGGGAGTGGGTCTCCCATAGATTTTGCTTATGCCTTCCAAGCAAAAGCTGCCAAAAATTAGGACGTGGAGGTCCTAGTAGCTTAACAAAACTTTTTTAATGCCCCTTGGAAAAGTGGTGGAGGTCGCAGTAGCTTAACAAGACGGTTTTAATGCCCCTTGGAAGAGACGTGGAGGTCCCAGTAGCTTAACAAGACGGTTTTAATGCCCCTTGGAAGAGACGTGGAGGTCCCAGTAGCTTAACAAGATGCTTTTAATGCCCCTCAGAAGCGACGTGGAGGTCCTAGTAGCTTAACAAGACGGTTTTAATGCCCCTTGGAAGAGACGTGGAGGTCCCAGTAGCTTAACGAGACGGTTTTAATGCCCCTTGGAAAAGTGGTGGAGGTCGCAGTAGCTTAACAAGACGATTTGAATGCCCCTTGGAAGAGACGTGGAGGTCCCAGTAGCTTAACAAGACGGTTTTAATGCCCCTCGGAAAAGTGGTGGAGGTCCCAGTAGCTTAACAAGACGGTTTTAATGCCCCTCGGAAAAGTGGTGGAGGTCACAGTAGCTTAACAAGACGGTTTTAATGCCCCTCGGAAAAGTGGTGGAGGTCACACTAGCTTAACAAGACGCTTTTAATGCCCCTCGGAAAAGTGGTGGAGGTCGCAGTAGCTTAACAAGACACTTTTAATGCCCTTTACAAGAGCCATACAGTACAGCATCTTAAAAATATTATTCCCATTATTGGGGAGTGGGTCTCCCACAGTCTTTGCTTATGCTTTCCAAGCAAAAGCTGTCAAAAATTAGGACGGAGGAACTTTCAATAATGGCAACACGGACCACGGTCACCCTGGTGGTATAGTGGTGGTGGAGGCTGAGGATAAGGAGAAGAACATAAAACAGCCGAAATGAGGAAGCGTATACCCATGTGTGGGTGTGAAGCGGTGCATGGGAATACACCTCCCGAAATAACACAGTGGATTTGACTTTATGTTACTCTGCTGTCATTTGGTGGTGATGAGAAGTCTGGCCCAATCCAGCCCTTGTTCATTTTGATAAGGGTCAGCTTGTCAGCATTGTCAGCTGACAGGCGAGTGCGCTTATCAGTTATAATTCCCCCAGCGGCACTAAAAACACGCTCCGATAACACGCTAGTGGCAGGGCAGACCAGGACCTCCAAGGCGTACAGAGAGAGTTCATTCCAAGTTTCCAGCTTGGTTACCCAATAATTAAAAGGCACAGAGGAATCACAGAGGACGCTGGTATGGTCGGCAAGGTACTCCCTCACCATCTTTTGAAACTTTACACTCCTTGTGAGAATACCCCGCGCCTCAGGGCCTGTAAGCTGGCCGGGTCTCAGAAAACTGTCCCAGAACGTTGACAGTGTTCCCTTGCCTCTGCTGAATTGTAGTTGCCTCTCTCTCGCTTGTACGCCTTGGTTAGTCAACGAACTGTGACCTCTGCCGCTAGCGTGTTCAGATGGGAATTTTTTTAACAGTTCTGCAGCAAGGGCCTTCTGGTACTACCCCATTCTTGTAGACCTCTCCACCTCAGGAATAAGAGAGTGAAAGTTCTCCTTGTAGCGGGGATCTAAAAGTGTCACCAACCAGTAATGACTGTCACCCAACATTTTGACAACGCGAGGGTCACGGTTAAGGCAGCGTAACATAAAGTCAGCCATGCGTGCCAGACTGGTAACGGGCAAGATTTCCGTGTCCTCACCAAGATGACGACTGACCATGCTCTCCTCCTCCTCCTCCTCCCCCCTGTCCTCAGGCCACCCACGCTGAACCGACGGTATGACAGTTGTACAGGTACTACCGTCTACAGTGCATGATACAAGCTCCTGTTCTTCCTCCTCCTCCTCCTCCTCTCCCTCATTGTCCCCCAATGCACGTTGGGATGAGATGAGGCTGGGCTGTGTGTAATCGACCGCTACGGCTTCTTGATCCATCTCATCAGGGGCGGAACTACCGCCCGTGCAGCCGGTTCATTGAACGGGGGCCCCGAGGGAGAGGGGGCCCCTTCAGCCTCCAGCAGGGCCGCCATCAGGGCATGACTGCCCTGACTCCAGTATGGGGCCCAGCCGGTAGGGGCCCCCTTGGGGGCCCCCCTCTTGTGCGTCTCTCTCCTCATGGGGCCCCCGGCCCCATGCTAAGCGCCGGGGCCGGAACATCTCAGCGCTGCGCTGCTGCGGCAGCGCTTTCATGATTCCCCTGACTTCCGGTCATGTGACGGCACCGTCACATGACCGGAAGTCAGGAGAACCTGGTGTCATCGATTTGGACGAGCGCCAGGATTCTGCAGGGATCGCATGGGGGTAAGTATAACAAGTTTTTTTTTTTTTTTTAAATACAATTTACTAGGAGTGGGGGGAATGGGAGGTGCACATGTGGGGGAGGGGAATGAGAGAGGTGCACATGTGGGGGAGGGGGATGAGAGGTGTGCACATGTGGGGGAGGGGAATGAGAGAGGTGCACATGTGGGGGAGGGGGATGAGAGATGTGCACATGTGGGGGAGGGGGATGAGAGATGTGCACATGGGGGGGGATGAGAGAGGGGCACATGTGGGGGAGGGGAATGAGAGAGGTGCACATGTGGGGGAGGGGGATGAGAGAGGTGCACATGTGGGGGAGGGGAATGAGAGAGGTGCACATGTGGGGGAGGGGGATGAGAGAGGTGCACATGTGGGGGAGGGGGATGAGAGAGGTGCACATGTGGGGGAGGGGGATGAGAGAGGTGCACATGTGGGGGAGGGGGATGAGAGAGGTGCACATGTGGGGGAGGGGGATGAGAGAGGTGCACATGTGGGGGAGGGGGAATGAGAGAGGTGCACATGTGGGGGAGGGGGATGAGAGGTGCACATGTGGGGGAGGGGGATGAGAGGTGCACATGTGGGGGAGGGGGATGAGAGGTGCACATGTGGGGGAGGGGGATGAGAGAGGTGCACATGTGGGGGAGGGGGATGAGAGAGGTGCACATGTGGGGGAGGGGGATGAGAGAGGTGCACATGTGGGGGAGGGGGATGAGAGAGGTGCACATGTGGGGGAGGGGGATGAGAGAGGGGCACATGTGGGGGAGGGGGGTGAGAGATGTGCACATGGGGGGGTGAGAGCTGCACATGAGGGAATTGGGAGAAAATGAGCTGCACATGGGGGAATTGGGAGTAGGGGGATAATGAGCTGCACATAATGAATGTGGGGTGGGGGACAGTAAATGATAAATGATGATGGGGTGGGGAGAGCAGGACATGATATAATGAATTGGGGCAGGGGGTGCATGTAAATAATGAATGCGGGGAGCAGGAAGTATAGAGTAGGGGGCGTTGCGGATGCAGGAGTGTAACTGGTAACAAATTGGCGGAAAGAGTAGAGGTTCTAATTAAATTATATATTAAGTGCCTATTTACAGTTAATGGGGGCACCGTGGTGGATTACAATTTATATTTGGAATGGTAGGTTGTATAATAACTAACCATATATTGATGGTGGATACACGTCTGTATTCAGCTGCGTAATGTAGAAGTTGGGGAATGTGCTCTAGATAACTGTGTTATTTTATGCAGAGACGAGTCCTGGCTGGAAGACGTAATGGCGGTCTGTGCTGGATGAAGGAGAAAAGCGTAGCTGAAGGACTTCACCTAGAGACGTCACCAGTGAGTCAGTGTATTACATGTACACTTACACTATATACTATGTACCGGGCTCCTGTGTATAATGTCACTGGTGATCACTGTATTACCTGTACACTGACACTATATACAGAGCTCCTGTGTATAATGTCACTGGTGATCACTAGATTACCTGGACACTTACATTATACATACCATGTATAGAGCTCCCGTGCATAATGACACTTATGGTAATATTAGTAATGTGGTGGTAATATTAGTAATGTGGTGGTAATATGTGGTCTGGTCATGGTGTGGCAGTTTTTCCCCCTTCTGTGTGGTATTATTCGGTCACTATGTTGTGGTAATATGTGGTCTGGTCATGGTGTGGCAGTATTCCCTGTATGTGGTATTATTGGTCATTTTTAAAAAAAAATGTATATGACACATTCCCTTAAAGAAAACTAAATAAAAATATATCTAAAAAGAGTATTGGATATTTTAAGAAAATTTTAATAGGTTAGAGTAGGGCCCTGCCAGAAGAGTCTACCTTATCGTGGTGGCGGCTTTAAAAATCTTTTGGCCAAAACAAAAGCTGATGGCTATGCATGTGGCACCGTCTGGTGGCAGCGACGTGGACGAGCGCCAGGATTCTGCAGGGATCGCATGGGGGTAAGTATAACAAGTTTTATTTGTTTTAAATACAAGTAGTTAACTAGGAGTGGGGGGGATGAGAGATGCACATGGGGGGGGATGAGAGATGCACATGGGGGGGGTTGAGAGATGCACATGGGGGGGATGAGAGATGCACATGGGGGGGATGGGAGATGCACGGGGGGGATGAGAGCTGCACATGGGGGGGGGATGAGAGCTGCACATGGGGGGGATGAGAGATGCACATGGGGGGATGGGAGATGCACGGGGGGGATGAGAGCTGCACATGGGGGGGGATGAGAGCTGCACATGGGGGGGATGAGAGCTGCACATGGGGGGGCGAGAGATGCACATGGGGGGGGGTTATGTTTAGATAACTTTGTTGCCTTATGAAGCGCAGGGGGGGGGGGCCCAAAAAATTTCTTGCACAGGGGCCCACTACAGTCTGTGTCCGCCCCTGCATCTCATCATACTCTGGCTGCAATGCCTCCTCTTTAATTCTCTTCAGAGAGCGTTGCAAAAGACAGACAAGTGGAATGCTGACGCTAATGATGTCGTCATCGCCACTCACCATCTTGGTGGACTCCTCAAAGTTTGTCAAGATGGTACATATGTCCAGGTCCACTCATGAGGACTTATGTGTGGAGTCTGACCTGAATATCGACGGCCTTGTTGCAGCTGGTACCCCACAACTGCTCTCTTCTGCTCACAAATCATTTGCAACATGTGGAGGGTAGAGTTCCAACGTGTGGGGACATCACACACCAGTCGGTGTGACGGAAGCTGCAAACGCTGCTGCAACACAGCCGACTTGTGAAAATGAGCTGACAGGCGGCGTACTTTGACTAGCAGATCTGGCAACTCGGGGTACGATTTAAGAAACCGCTGAACCATGAGGTTAAGCACATGAGCCAGGCATGGTACGTGTGTGATCTCGCCTCGCCTCAGAGCCGCCACTAGGTTACGGCCATTGTCACACACGACCATGCCTGGATGTAGGTTCAGCGGTCTCAGCCACAGATCTGCCTGCTCTTTCACAGCTGTCCACAACTCACAAGCAGTGTGAGGTTTATCACCTAAGCTTATGAGTTTCAGCACAGCCTGTTGCCGCTTGGTGGAGGCAGTACTGCAGTGCTTCCAGCTTGTAACAGATGTGGTGTTATCTGAGATGGAGGCTGAACATGAGAAGAAGGAGGAGGATGATGCGCAGGAGCTATACACTGTGGGGGCAACTCTGACATAGGGCCTGCAATCCTTGGTGTGGGGAGGATGTGTTCCGTCCCAAGGTCCGACTGGGTCCCGGCTTCCACTATGTTTACCCAGTGTGCCGTCAGGGAGATGTACCGTCCCTGGCCACAAGCACTTGTCCACGTGTCCGTTGTCAGGAGGACTCTCCCAGTAACTGTGTTGTTGAGGGCACGGCAGATGTTTTGGGACACGTGCTTGTGTAGTGCGAGGATGGCACACCGGGCAAAATAGTGTCGGCTGGGGACCGAGTACCGAGGGACGGCCACCGCCATAAGGTTGCGGAAGGATTCCGTCCCCACCAGCCTAAAAGGCAGCATTTCCAACGCAAGGAGTCGTGAAATGTGCGAATTTAGGACTGTGGCCTTTGGGGCGTTAGCTGCGACTTTCTGCTTTCGTTCAAAGCTCTGGGATATGGACAATTGAACGCTGCAGTGGGACGTGGACGTGGACGTTGATGCTGTTTCTTGAGAAACTGCCATAACAAGTGAAGACTCAGAGGAGGGGGCATCTTTGCATGCAGTATGGACAGGGGATTGCCTTGCACACACAACAGGGGATTCTATTGCACGCACAACAGCGGAAGAAGCAGTGGTGACACCCGCTGACACTGGTCGTGGACCCTGGGGTTCGCCCCACAAAGTCGGGTGCTTTGCTGCCATGTGTCTTATCATGCTGGTGGTGGTCAGGTTGGTAGTTTTGTCACCCCTGCTGATGCTGGCATGGCAGGTGGTACAAATGGCCTTTTTGGGGTTATCAGCAGAGTCTTTACAAAAATTCCAGACTCTGGAAGACCTACAGGTTGTACTGGCAACATCCCTCGTGTTGGTGTTACGGCGAACTGTTGCCCACCTTCTGTGTGCGGCCACCACACTGCTTCTTCCTGCCTGTTGGGTTACTCTGCCTCCCTCACCCTGTGTGCTGCTGGCCTCGCTCTGCATGTCCTCCTGCCACGTTGGGTCAGTTACTAGATCATCCACCACCTCCTCCTCTTCTACTTGCGCACCACGATCCTCCTCCTCACTTCCTGGCAATTGTGTCTCGTCATCGTCCACCTCTTGTGACAAATTGCCAGCGTCGACTTCCTGTGGCCGTGGCTGTTCAAATATTTGGGCATCGCTACATGGGATCTCCTCTTCCACCACTTCAAGCGGAGCAGGCGAGGGGCACAAATCTGGAAATGGACCAGTGAACAGCTCTTCAGAGTGTCCAAGTGTGGGATCAGTTGCTGTGTGATGACACTCGGCATGGTGGGAGGAAGGAGCATCAGGGTGAGGAGGAGTATGCGGTCGAGACTCACAGCTACTAAGAATTGACCGTGTGGAAGACAGACCGGAGGTGGTGGTGCCCAGGTAACTGGAAGTATTATCTGCTATCCAATTAATAACCTGTTCACACTGATCAGTTCTCAATACTGGTGTTGTTCTGTGCTTCCCTAGTAATTCGGTCAAGAAGTGGGAGCGAGAAGATGTGGCTGTTGGTTGTGACATATTTTCACCTTGGTCACGGCGCCGTCCTCTGCACGCACCATTGTGGTGCCCCTGAGGGTTCGACCGCCACAGGAATGCTGCACTTCCTTAATGGAGTGTGGTGTTCCTCCTCTGAGGTAAGCCTAGTGTGATGGTAGTGACCTAGCCTTTTGCATCCAACACCACATTTCCACCAGAGGGAGCTAGTATGCACTAGGTGCTGCTCCTCTGGTTACAGGGATACTGGGGAACACAAAGTGGTAGGAACCAGTTAGTGGGTGTGGGTGGAGGAGCAGTTAGTTAGTGACACTTCTAATTTCATATTTAATAGAATGCCATCTTTGATCTTGGTCCTAGTTGGTCCTTAGGTTCTGTCCAGTCTTTGGTCCTTCAGTCTAGCCTTTGCTGGTCTGTCGGCTGTACTGTGCTGTCAAAATACTGTGTGTAATGTGACTTCCCTCCGGGAGCGTAGATCCTGTGTGGGCCTGCACCGGCATGGGACACAGCCCTCGTACCCCGATCTATGGGACGAGAGGAAGGTGGCAGACAAGAAATGTCTCAACCCGGCCAAGGACCAGGATCAAGAAGGCCCGGGAGCTTTAGAGAGTTGCTCTCTAGCAAATGGGTCCCGGGGAGGATGCAGACGGAGCGGAGCACGCCACCTGTCCTCGCCTACCTGATCTATTCAGAGGAATTCCGGCTGCAAGAGGGGTACCGGCCCCCGACACCCGACCTCGTACTCTATGTCCAGGACGGGAAAGCCCGGTTAGGCCCTGAGGATCCCGCCGGGCTTCGGATGGAGAGGAATTGCCACCTGAGCCCTACACCTGAGAGGAGCTCAGAGGGAGACCTGGCCTATCTACACACGCACAGACGGGAAAGGGTAAAGTCTGTAGTGCAGGAACACTCTGGTGTAGGGATGCTACTCACACTGGACTTCCTCGGAGGTAGTCGGACCCCCGTCCCTGGTGGCCGCAGGACTCCGCGAGGAGCAGGGAGAAGCCTGTGAGTGAACTGTGAGAGAACTGTGAGTAAAGCCTTGGAAGTTCATCCCTATGGCCTCCGGACTGTTCATTACGCGCCATACCATGCGACGCGGTGACCGTACTCCCCGCACTACTAGCCCCCCTCTATCCTGCCTTGCCTGCCCTGAGGCCGCGCTCCGCCTGTGGGGAGCAGCGAGAACTTTAGCCGCCATGACACCGGGCCTCAGCGGACTATAGCGGCGCTGGTGGCCCCTTCACCAGACACCACAGGTGGCGTAGTCGACAATTACCACTCAACCCGGAAAGCCCTAACATCATTTTTAATTTGACGGCCCTGGGAACGGAACGGGTCCAGGCTACGGCTGCATCCCCCTCACATCTGACCCGGCTCCGAGTATCCCCCATCTTCCCAGGGCAGGGCTTGCGAGCGTCACATCACTGGCGTAGTCGGCAGGATTGCGTGCCCGCAGCAACGGAGAAAAGTGCCCATTGCTATCGGGTACTGTGTGCCTTACACCTTGGACTGTTGTTTTACACTTAAAATGGCGCCAAGAAGAACAGGCGCCATGATGCTGTGAAAAGACTGTCTTTGTACACCTCCCATCGTGGGCTGGGCTCCCCCTTGGCGCCAAAAATGTGGACTGCCCCTTCCATCAGAGACTGTCAGCGGGGTAATGCCCGTCAAACAGGATGGGCTGAACGAAGGCGGGCCTGTCAGCATCTCGCCCAGGAACCGCCCCGAAAGAGGAGGAAGAAAAGCAACAAGGTGCGGCCATGAGAGTCGGAGCTTGGCAGTCAACGGAGGCAGACATGAATGTCTCTGGGGAGCAAGACCATGCGACCACTGAACCCGGTTCAGGCCCTTCACCCGGCAGAGAGCAAGGCGGCAGCGTATTGACTCCGGGAGATATTGAGTTTCTCCACATGGAAGCTCCGGGACTTGCAAGGAGACAGAAGGAGGCCCAGGAGGCGGCAACGGCAGAGTGGAAAGCGGAGATGTTGCAACGTATTCGAGACCGCCGCCGAGGAGTGGAGGTTCCTGGACCAGTCGACCCGGAGGTCGAAGTCGAGAGTGACCTAGCGGCGGGTCAGTCTGCAACCCCTGCCCCGGCTGCAGAGCCAACAGAGACTATCCTGGACCTCATGGCAGAGTACATAGTCCCCCACGCGGTCACCTGGGAGCAAGCGCTAGCTTCTGAGCTGCAATCGGCAGCCATCGGTGGGGACCTGCGCTGTCGCGAAAGCTCAGAAATGGAGGTGCCTGGAGCTGCGGAGGAGGCTACCGGCTCCAACCCGGACTGGTCCGCATCTTCCGAGGACTTGCAGCAACCCGTCCTCTCCCCGCTTCCTGCACCAGCGGTGACCTGGCCCGAGGCCGAGGAGTGGGCCTGGGAAAACCAGGGGGGCAACCTAATGGGCTTCCCGCGGGAGACCCGAGCGGAAGCGCGAAGGAGGAGCCAATGGTGCAGCGATCAAATCTTCCAGCTAGCACGGGAGCAACGTCGGTGGGAGCAACGCTGCGAGCACCTCGAAGTCAGGACCAAGGCTGCAAAGACTCGAGCGCGACAGGAGGAGGCCACCCGTCCCAGTCCCCGGTATGAAGGCCAGATCATCCGATTTCACCATGAGGTGGGGTGGGGGTTTATCCGGTGTCCCCTGTTCCAGGACGATGTGTTCGTCAGCCGGTGGGACGTCGAGCCGCGCCTTAAGAAGGGACACCCCGGCCGGAACCTCTTCCCGGGCGATACTGTGACTTTCACTCGCCACCAGGGGGAGCATGGGTGGTACGCCCTGGACGTCCGCAAAGTGTCTGGGAGTGACGCCACCCCGCCCTCAGCCTCAGGTGACCGGCTAGCCTCTGTCGGGAGGAATGAGCCTTTCCCTCCACGTGAGCCCCAAGTCTAAAGCAGCCCCCGGCTGCTGTTGTTGTTGTTTCAGGTTCAAATAATTGCTGCTATTTTTTGTGTTTTTCCTTTATATAGAGACTTTGGTCCCTGCGGACTATGGCAGGCGGCGAACTGCATTGTAAATAGTTATGCATCTATTTAGGTGCTTCCTATTGGTTTTATACAAAACCGTGTCTTCCTTCTACCTCAGACCTCAGAAGCAAAACCTGTCTGGAGTGGCTTGTGTGGGGGTCCAGCTCCGGATCTTCATGCCCTGCAGCCACCCCAGGGCCCACGTAGAGGGTTTAGGGCAGGTCCCTCTTGCTACTGAACTGACTGTCGTCACCTTTAAGCAGTCCGCTGCCTTGATCAAAAAGTCTCTTGTCTTAATTTATAATTTTGCACTTTTATATCTTTGTACTTTTATAATTTTATACTTTGCACTTTTGTACTTTTATAACTGTTATGCAACGTTACAAGAAACGTGCCTCCCATAAAGGGATGATAGTTTTATTTGTTGTTATAAAAAGAATTTTCCTGGGTGTTGCTTCCTTTGCAGCCCGCGGACGTGTTGTGTTTTACCAGGGGGGAATGTGGCGCCCCTGAGGGTTCGACCGCCACAGGAATGCTGCACTTCCTTAATGGAGTGTGGTGTTCCTCCTCTGAGGTAAGCCTAGTGTGATGGTAGTGACCTAGCCTTTTGCATCCAACACCACATTTCCACCAGAGGGAGCTAGTATGCACTAGGTGCTGCTCCCCTGGTTACAGGGATACTGGGGAACACAAAGTGGTAGGAACCAGTTAGTGGGTGTGGGTGGAGGAGCAGTTAGTTAGTGACACTTCTAATTTCATATTTAATAGAATGCCATCTTTGATCTTGGTCCTAGTTGGTCCTTAGGTTCTGTCCTGTCTTTGGTCCTTCAGTCTAGCCTTTGCTGGTCTGTCGGCTGTACTGTGCTGTCAAAATACTGTGTGTAATGTGACTTCCCTCCGGGAGCGCAGATCCTGTGTGGGCCTGCACCGGCATGGGACACAGCCCTCGTACCCCGATCTATGGGACGAGAGGAAGGTTGCAGACAAGGAATGTCTCAACCCGGCCAAGGACCAGGATCAAGAAGGCCCGGGAGCTTTAGAGAGTGGCTCCCTAGCAAATGGGTCCCGGGGAGGATGCAGACGGAGCGGAGCACGCCACCTGTCCTCGCCTACCTGATCTATTCAGAGGGATTCCGGCTGCAAGAGGGGTACCGGCCCCCGACACCCGACCTCGTACTCTATGTCCAGGACGGGAAAGCCCAGTTAGGCCCTGAGGATCCCACCGGGCTTCGGATGGAGAGGAATGGCCACCCGAGCCCTACACCTGAGAGGAGCTCAGAGGGAGACCTGGCCTATCTACACACGCACAGATGGGAAAGGGTAAAGTCTGTAGTGCAGGAACACTCTGGTGTAGGTGACGCGCCCTCTGGGCCTGTGCTGTGCAGGGGATACCCGGAGCCGGATCGCTGGGGGTTGTAGTCCTCCGTGGCTGTGACACGGTCCGTGCCCAGGGCGGTCAAACCAGTGGCAGTCTTAGTAATGTGACAAATGTCCGACTACGCCACCCGTGGATTGCATTCAGTGGGGACCGCCGCTGCGCTGCAGACCGCTGAGGCTGATGTTGTATGCGCAGCCAAGTATGGGATGACTCCCCACGGGAGAAGTATTGCCTCAGGGCAGCTAGTGTGGATGATGGGAGTGATGGTGTGAGCGTCCCAATACTGATGGTGCTGGTGCAGCGATGAAACACAGAGACATGTGGTGCAGTTCAGGGTCTTTACTGATGGAATAACGCAGACCCTCCTGGGAGTACTGGTTAGCAGTAGGGGCCTGGTCAGTCTGTAAGCAAGTAGGATCTCCCCTGGCCAGGTGGAGTTGTAGGCCTCCCCGACTATCTGCACTCTTTCCTGGCTACCTTGCTCTATGCGGGTAGAAGTAGCCCACGTCCCTGAGTATACCATGTTGTGCTCACCCGTATGGCCAGTGACTTGGGGCCTTCTGTTAGCCTCCGCTTCACGATGGCGGTGCTGGTCCCTTGCTTGTGACAGTGCCTCCGGGCTTCTATGGCCAGAGGACATGGAATCCCCTGCCGGTTGGATTCTGCTGCTGGACCTGGATGTCCCCACAGCCTCGGACTCCGTGTCCGGGTTTAGTGTCTTCAGCCAAGGCGAGCCTTCTAGCTTCCAGCCTCTGGCACTCACTCCTACTCCTACAGAGCTCCTAGTTCTTGCTTTCCCTCTCCAGGCTCTGACTCCCAGACTCTGACTGCGTCTCTGTCTGGGACTTCACTCCCTAATCCCGCCCCAGACCCAGTTTATAAGGGCAGATTCCTCCCCTCCCAGGTTTGGGCGGGCAGTGTTGCATGCTTATGGCTCCTGACCAGAGAAACCTCCCACTTGCTCTCAGACATAATATTTCTATTACTATGGCAACCAGACCCCTGGGGTGCCACATAGGGATGCTACCTCACACTGGACTTCCAAGGAGGTAGTCGGACCCCCGTCCATGGTGGCCGCAGGACTCCGCGAGGAGCAGGGAGAAGCCTTGCGCTGCTTGAGAGAACTGTGAGTAAAGCCTTGGAAGTTCATCCCTATGGCCTCCGGACTGTTCATTACGCGCCATACCACGCGACGCGGTGACCGTACTCCCCGCACTAATAGCCCCCCTCTATCCTGCCTTGCCTGCCCTGAGTCCGCGCTCCGCCTGTGGGGAGCAACGAGAACTTTAGCCGCCATGACACCGGGCCTCAGCGGACTGTAGCGGCGCTGGTGGCCCCTTCACCAGACACCACAGGTGGCGTAGTCGACAATTACCACTCAACCCGGAAAGCCCTAACATCATTTTTAATGTGACGGCCCTGGGCACGGAACGGGTCCAGGCCACGGCTGCATCCCCCTCAACATCTGACCCGGCTCCGAGTATCCCCCATCTTCCCAGGGCAGGGCTTGCGAGCGTCACAACCATCACCAGAACGTCCAGTTCCACGTCCCTTGCCACGCGCCTTGCCCATTGTAAAGGAAGTAAAATAGCTTACACTTGCACTATCAATGGAAAAAGGGTAACAAAAAGTAGATTAGAACCGTGTAAGAGGAAAACCACAGTTCTATATCTCTGGCCTACACCCGACTCTTTTAAACAATCTGAACAATCAGGGAGAAACTATTACTGTTTTTCTTTACGGAAAAAATACCAAAAGCTGAATAATAGAGATTTTTTACCGTGGAATGGCAAAACCACAGTTATTGTTTACTGGGGTATACCAGAAAATTTTAAATAGATATATTTGCGGCTGAACAGTGAGCGACACACTCAAACTGTTTTTTTTTAAGTAAAAATGGCCCAAAAGTGGATAATACAGAGATTTGACCCATGGAACTGCAAAACCACACTTGTATTTCTCGGGCCTACACCAGACTATTTTCAACAGATATATTTGTGTCTGAACAATCAGGAGACACTACTGTTTTTCTTTACGGCAAAAAATGCAAAAAAGCAGGATAATACAGAGATTTGACACGTGGAACTGCAAAACCACACTTGTATTTCTCGGGCCTACACCAGACTATTTTCAACAGATATATTTGTGTCTGAAAAATGAGGGAGACACTATTAGCTTTTTTTTTATGGCAAAAAATGCCAAAAGCAGGATAATAGAGATTTTTTACCGTGGAACAGCAAAACCACAGTTATAATTTACTGGTGTATACCAGACTATTTTCAACAGATATATTTGTGTCTGAACAATCAGGAGACACTACTACTGTTTTTCTTTACGGCAAAAAATTCCAAAAGCAGGATAATACAGAGATTTGACCCGTGGAACTGCAAAACCACACTTGTATTTCTCGGGCCTACACCAGACTATTTTCAACAGATATATTTGTGTCTGAACAATCAGGAGACACTACTGTTTTTCTTTACAGCAAAAAATGCAAAAAAGCAGGATAATACAGAGATTTGACACGTGGAACTGCAAAACCACACTTGTATTTCTCGGGCCTACACCAGACTATTTTCAACAGATATATTTGTGTCTGAAAAATCAGGGAGACACTATTAGTTTTTTTTTTACGGCAAAAAATGCCAAAAGCAGGATAATAGAGATTTTTTACCGTGGAACAGCAAAACCACAGTTATAATTTACTGGTGTATACCAGACTTTTTTAAATATATATATTTGTGGCTGAACAGTGAGCGACACACTCAAACTGTTTTTTTTAGATACAAATGGCCCAAAACTGGATAATAAAAAGGTTTGAACCGTGGAACTGCAAAACCACACTTCTATTTCTCTAGCCTACACCAGACTATTTTCAACAGATATATTTGTGTCTGAAAAATCAGAGACACACTTTTTTTATTTTTTTGGGGGGTGGGGGGGACACCAAAAGTTAATAAGATGGGTATTTGTACAGTGTGAAGGAGGAAAAAAAAAAGAGGATTTAGATGAAAAAAAAGAATTTTTCCTGGCCTGGAGCTAAGTCCAGCAATTTCAGCAACAGGAGCACACAGGACTGTAATGCAGCGTTTGCTGGTATAACCACTGCGTCTCCTATACAGCCTGCCTGCCTGCCTGATATCTGGGATGGATATTAGTCCTGAGAAGGGCTGTTTATTTGATCTGGCAGCCTTTACAGATCCTACACTAACTATTTTGCAGGATATATCTCTCCCTAAATCAGCAGCGCTGTCCTACACTGTCTGATCCGGAGCAACTGTGTCCAAGATGGCGGCTCCCGGTTTTAAATACTCGAGGTGACGCTGTGCGGCCAGCCAATCACTGTAATGCCCACAAACAACATGGCTGCGGCATTACTGTGACTGGCTGGCAACCCCTGCATGTTCATTGGCTCTGTAAAGAACGCCAAACATGCAGGGCGGAGACCCGAGCTCCCGCCCGAGTAACCCGGAAATGCTCGGTGCTCGCCGAACATCCCGAGTAGCGTGATGCTCGGGCGAGTACCGAGCAGTGTTGAGCATGCTCGCTCAACACTAGTAACTATGTAACTTTGTAACTATGTATGTAACTATGTTTATCAAAGGAAATCTGTTAGCATGAAGTAGGGGCTAAAACACTGAACTCAACAATGTGTTTGTTATGATAGTTTAGCAACTCACTTGGGAAAATAGATAACACTAAAAATTGCAACCGACCCTGTTGGTTCCTAGACTAGAGATCCTGACTCCGCAGTCCCTAGTGGTACCTGTGTGAGCTGAGATAGCCATAACCACAGACTAGACGATGGCAACTCAGGCCTATGCTGCCTGATAGGTCATCGAGTGCTTCACGTTCCTCCTAAAGAACCGGAGGGCAGAGCAGAGTGCAAATTATCTACAGAAGGGAAATTGTGCTGAAATAGAAAGAGATCCCAGAGTGAGTAAAACAAACAAACTCCCTTCTGAGCTCTGCCATGCGCCCAAACAGTAGTTTTCCTCCACATATGAGGTATCGGTGAATCTCTGTGAGAGATTCCAATACAAATTGTACAGTTCATTTTCTCCTGTTACCCTTGTAAAAATGTAAAATTTTGGGCTAGATTAATATTTTTATGGGAATAATTTAAATATTCATTTTTTCCTTCCACATCTTCAATTCCTGTGAAGCTCCTAAAGGGTTATTAAACTTCGTGAATGTGGTTTTGAACACTTTGAGGGGTGCAGTTTTTAAAATGGTATCACTATTGGGGATTTTCTGTTATATAGGCCCCTCAAAGTCACTTCAAACGTGATGTGGTCCTTAAAAAAACGGTTTTGTAAATTAGAAATTGCTGATAAACTTTTAACACTTCCAACTTTGTAACAAAGTTTAAAAAAATGCTGCAGATTTAAAGTAGACGTGGTAAATTCTATTTATAAATTATTTTGTACAGCATTACTAACTGGTTTAAGGATATAAAAATTGAAAGTTTGAAAATTGCAAAATTTTCAACATTTTCTCCAAAATTCCAATATTTTCACAAATAAACGCAAAAAAATTCGACCTAAATTTACCACTAATATAAAGTACAATGAGTCATAAAAACTGTCTCAGAATCACTGGGATTCATTGAAGCGTTCGAGAGTTATTACCTCATAAAGCGACACTGGTCAGAATTGTAAAATTTGGACACTTCAGGAAGGTGAAAACAGGCTCAAGAATAAACTGAATTTTTTTTATTCACCATAAAGCAAAAAACCAATGTAACCATTCTTACCACATAAGAAGGTAAAACAGTATAAGAGCTGCACATGATCATGTATTTCAGAACTATGGACAGCAGAAGTTTTTCCAAGACTATGGGCGACTTTGACATGGAAAAAATAATATATAAGTATCTTTGTGGTTAGTTTTCATTAAAATAGTTGCACTAAGTTTCAGTCTGCAATCTTTATTCCTTAATTTATTTAAAGCCGTTTGTAGCCCTCTAGTTTTACATTTTTTTCATTTAGATGTGCCTTTCCATGTAATACATATCTGATGTGATATTTGTGTGTCCAGGGTGCTGCTAGCTTCACTCATGTATCAGCACAACTTCTTTTCTTTGCTGTTCTCCCTTTCATGTGCTTTCTTCTTTATCAACAACCTGTCTTTTTCTTCCCTCCCTGAGAATATAGATGCTTTCCCCTTTTGTCCTTTCTGATTTGTGCACATTCCCTACTTAGTCCTATCTATAACCCAAAGAGACGGGAGGGAAAAGGATTGAAAACCATCACAGCCAAAAACATAGCTCTGACATATTTGTGTCAGTTTTGCAGCGCAGCTATCTAGGTGAAGGACTTGCACATACTATTCCGCAGCAACAAGGGTAAAAATATTAAGATTATTTAGAAAGTTGCTTAATTATGCATTTATGAAGCAAGTGAACAAAATATAAAATAGTACAGAAAATGTAATTTATTGTGGTGGACCCAGTTCCTAGATAGGATCTTTGACCTCCCCTGTATCAACTCTGTAAAATTCCCTTCGAGCCACTTTAGGTTGCTGACATAAAGCCTACATCTCTCAAGGTCTGTTTCCCCATTGGCTAAAGTGGGTTACTGGAATACAGGCCTTGGCTTTTGCTGACACGTATCTGACTTCCTACAGTGTGTTCTATGATGATGAAGAACCAGCGCTTATTCCTATGGTGCTCTCCTTCTTCAACATAAATCAGCAGATTGAAGTACCAGTGTTTTATTTTCATCCTCCTTCCATTGACAAGATGAGACTTCACTGCAGAGACTTAAAGGTCCATACAGATCACACCAAGGAGATCAGAGTATTGTTTTCTTCTTTCAAAAAAAATAAGGGTCAAAACGCGTCAACGGTTCTTTATCCAGATGGGTAACTAAAACCATACCCATCTGATGGGAACAATTGGATCTCTGGGTACCACAGGCAATTAGAGCGCATTCAACTGAAGCCATGTCTGCTTCATGGGCAGAGCAGAATTTCATACCACCATGAATAGATCTGTAAATCAGCCTCTTGGCGCTCCTTTCACATTTTAGTGAAGCATTATAGGCTGGATATCAGAGGTTCTGCAGAATCAGTCTTTGGCAAAAATGACCCACCCTAAAAGAGTACAGTATATACTCGAGTATAAGCCGACTTTTTCAGTCCATTTTTTAGGCTGAAAAAGCCCCCCTCTGCTTATACTCGAGTGTATACTTACTGTATATACCGGCTGTTGAAGGTGGTGGGGAGAGGGGGAGGTTGCGGCTGTGGAGGAGTGTGGCACACGCAGTAGCCGGCTGCTGCAGCTACCACATGTGCCCGCTGCTAAAGGAAAATGAATATTCATTCTTCTCCACGCCCATGGGAGTGGAGAAGAGTGAATATTCATTTTCTTTAATAGCGGGCAGTCACTGTCACCGCAGCCCACCATGTACCACTGCCACAGTCCGCGCAGCCCACCATGTACCACTGCCTCAGTCATCGCAGCTTCACATGTACCGCGGCCTCCCATCCTCCTCTCTGCCATCTTACCTGCCTTCCTCAGTTCTCCAATCGCCATGTAGTTGCTGCCGGTGATGACTCGCACCCCGCGGCCATGGAGCAGCAGCACGGCCCGGGCCAGCGGTAGGCTGGAGATTGTGAAGATGCAGAGTTCCAGCAAGCGCCGTGCCCCGAGGAGCCGCCTGAGCAGCGCTGAGCAGGTAATGGTGAGGTAAGCAGCAGTTCCCGAGCTCAGCTGCTGCTCCGCACACACGAGAGGAGCCGGGAAGAACAGAACCTCCAGCACCAGCCGCCGCCTCCGCATGAAGTGGTACATGTGTAGCACCCCGAGGGCTCGGCTGCTACAGGGGTATTGCACCTCGAACCAGAGGTGTGGTATTCCACTTCCGGGTAAGAATGGAGCGTGGACTAGAACTCAGTTAGCTGCATGCACCACATACATCCCATTTCCGGGGGACAGATCAACGGTACTCCCACCAGATAGATGTGCAGGTACGACAGCGTCTGTCCCTGGCTGGAGTGGGAGGGGGGGAGGAATATCCCAGTGGTGCAGGAGCAGAGAGGGGAGGGACTCTGGGCATAGGAAGGAGCCCATTGGTGGCTAGTCACCTGGGCTCGGGTGTCAGAGGGAGTATAAAAGGTGGGCACCATCTTAGGAGTTCAGTCAGACGGAAGAAGAGGAGAAGAGTAGTGACAGGGAGCAGCAGCCCTGTCTGGGTGCTGCTCCTGAAGGGAGCAAGAGAGAGAAAGACAAGAGGAAAGGGACAAGGAACAAGGAAGGAATGGAACCTGGAGAAAGGCCCAGAGACATGAAGGAAGAGGGAACCCGAACACGCTAGGAGTCAGCGGGTGAAGGGTTGGCAGATCAGGGTACTGGATCCCGAACTGGTGGAGGCCACTTATCCTCAGCCAGGAACCGGAGGTCGTGGCCACGTCTTGGCGCGACCACTCACTACACTCACCACGAAGGCACGCCACATAGGGTCAGGGAAACCGGAGATAGGTTTCGCCACCAGAAGGCCCGAGGAAGCTGGACATGGGTGGGTCCCTAGTGGGGACGGCCAGAGAAAGGAACGGAAAAAGGAGTTCAAGGTCACACTCTGGAACTGCCTGGGGGTTGGTCGAGCCCCGTACCTGGTGGACGCAGCACGGCTCGGGTCGTCATCACCTGCAGGACTGACACTGATAACATCTGTGAGTAAAGCATTGAAAACTGCAATCAGTCTCTGTGTTCCATCGCACTACCAGCACTAAAGGTACCGGGACGCCCTTTCTATCACTCCCTTCACCCGCACCAGCTGCCCTGAGGCCATACCTCTCCCGTTGGGGGTTATACCACCATTGCTGCACACATACCACCGGCCTCAGCGGACTGTTCTGCAGCGGCGGCCTTGCGACCGCAAATCAACGGGTGGCGTAGTCGACACTTAAACAACATCTACAAAGACTGCCACACACTTAGTTTGACCACCCTGGGCACGGACCGGGTCCCCGCCACTCGGAGACTACTACCCCCATCGGATCCGGCTCCGGGTATTCCCCCGCGCACACGTGCGCCGCACTACAGCACTGGCCCAGGGGGCGCGTCAACTTTGGCGTAGTCGGCAGGATCTCGTGCCCGTAACCACCGGGTACTGCGTGCCTGAAAAAGAGACTTTTTACTTACCTGTGGTGAAGTTTCCCGCCGTCCGGAGCCGATTCCCGCCATCCGACGCCATCTTCTGCCTTCTTCCCGCCATCCGTGGAGTTTTCCCGCCATTGGGCGCCATCTTGAGGACGCCGCGCGGGAAGAAGAGGGGCGTGGACTCCAAAAGCGCGCGAGAACTGAAGCCCCGCCTCACGTCCAGACGTCGCGTAAGGTCCTGGAAGGAGCCCAGCAGACGCTGACGTCACAGGAGCGCGACGGAAGGTCCTCAACCCTGACGATCCACTGCGGAGCCGCGGCCTACGGAAGAGGATCATCGCCAGGTAGGCCACGGTCCACTAGGGGGGAGGAGGATGTCGGATACGGAGGAGAGCTTCACCGCCACAGCCGTCATACCAGATTGCAGAGCTGCTAGCGGTGCTCCAGAAGGAAGAACCGGAGTACGCGCAGGCCGCGCTGGAAGAGCTGAACAGGAGGATGATCTGGGCGCAACGAGACGTGCTCGCCGGGTGGAAGGAGGAGTTGACCCGGCGCACGCTGACCTGCCAACCGGAGGTGCAGCCACCATCCAGCACCGCGTCGATCCCGAGAGGCAGCAGAAGCGGACCGGAGGCCGGGGACGACGCCGCGGGGGAGGTCGCAACGACAAGTAAGGGGAACGCCGTTACTCCGGGCCCTGAGGCCGCGGACCTGCCCCTACCTCCCGCCGCGGGACCCGAAGCTCTGGGTGCCGCACCGCCCACCGTACCTCCACCACCAGTAGTCAGCCCTCCAGCAGCAAGCTCTGCAGCGGAGCCTCGCCCTGAACCGTGCTCCCCAACACCAGGCATGATCAGAAAGTCACCGGCCTGGTTAAAAGGCCGAGTGCCCGCGGGCGCTGCACCCCAGCCGGAGCCCCCAGTCGTGCCATCATTGGGGAAAGACCTGTATGAGCAACACACCTGCCCGGATGGGACACCATTCGTCTGGCCGCCTGAGTACACCAACCCCCGCTCCAGGAAGAGTCATCCCGTAGGAGCAAGGGCCCCAGATGAACCGCTAATCCCAGCTCCAGAGCCCGTGGACCTCTCTTCACCCCGCTGGAGGACGCCCAATTCGAGGGGGACCCCACTGGAGAAGACCTGATGGGGTTCACTCAGGAGACCCGGGCGGGCGCCGCCCGGCGATATGAGACCTGCCGCCAACAACTGGCAACGTTTGAGCGGGAGCGGAGAGAGAGGAAAGTGAAGGAGGAGTGGCTCCACATTAAAAACGTGGAGCAGAAGACAAGGACCCGCCAGGACCCCCCCGTACAGCTCACGGTCCCCGAGTCACCGGGACTGTTGTTAAGTTCCACATGGCATGTGGCTGGGGCATCATCTAAGACCTGAAGACCATAAGCCAGGTGTTTGTAAACAGGAGCGACGTAGAGTCCCACCTACCGGAGGGGCACAGTGGACGGGACCTGGTGCCTGGAGATACCGTCACCTATACCAGGCATAAGGGAGTGAAGGGGTGGTACGCCCTTCATGTCCACCGGGTCAAGGAAGAAGAGGAGCAATCGTACCAGGAGGAGAAGGAGAAAGAGGGCCCGGACGGGTCTGAACCTGAGGAAGAGAAATGAGCGTGTGGAGCACACCGTTAATCGTAAACGGTAAAGGAGGAGATGTAAATAGTTACCCGACCGGGTATAAGGACTGTTGTGGGACTGTTTCCACTAAGAGTGTGGTCCCCGTTGGGACAGAAAGAGAACTGTTGCCTATTTTTGCCCTAATCCCTAACCTGACCGAGGACTGAGAGCGGTCATCCCTTCCCTCTACCTGGCCGAAGACTGAGAGTGGCCAGATCCCAAGATCCCAAGAACCCGAGAATTCAAGAATGTTTTATTTGAGAATGCCTTAATGTGAAATTTGATATGATGCCAAAGTTTTACATAGTGTTTTTGTAAAAGAGTTCCGGTGGCATTAGCCAGCTGTTGAGAAAACCTCCCATAAAGGGATGGATGAAAGTTGATGTGTTGTATGTGTACGTACACTTTAAAAATTGTTTTTACTCTATTTCAGCCCGAGGACGTGCTGTGGTTTACCAGGGGGGAATGTAGCACCCCGAGGGCTCGGCTGCTACAGGGGTATTGCACCTCGAACCAGAGGTGTGGTATTCCACTCCCGGGTAAGAATGGAGCGTGGACTAGAACTCAGTTAGCTGCATGCACCACATACATCCCATTTCCGGGGGACAGATCAACGGTACTCCCACCAGATAGATGTGCAGGTACGACAGCGTCTGTCCCTGGCTGGAGTGGGAGGGGGGGAGGAATATCCCAGTGGTGCAGGAGCAGAGAGGGGAGGGACTCTGGGCATAGGAAGGAGCCCATTGGTGGCTAGTCACCTGGGCTCGGGTGTCAGAGGGAGTATAAAAGGTGGGCACCATCTTAGGAGTTCAGTCAGACAGAAGAAGAGGAGAAGAGTAGTGACAGGGAGCAGCAGCCCTGTCTGGGTGCTGCTCCTGAAGGGAGCAAGAGAGAGAAAGACAAGAGGAAAGGAACAAGGAACAAGGAAGGAATGGAACCTGGAGAAAGGCCCAGAGACATGAAGGAAGAGGGAACCCGAACACGCTAGGAGTCAGCGGGTGAAGGGTTGGCAGATCAGGGTACCGGATCCCGAACTGGTGGAGGCCACTTATCCTCAGCCAGGAACCGGAGGTCGTGGCCACGTCTTGGCGCGACCACTCACTACACTCACCACGAAGGCACGCCACATAGGGTCAGGGAAACCGGAGATAGGTTTCGCCACCAGAAGGCCCGAGGAAGCTGGAAATGGGTGGGTCCCTAGTGGGGACGGCCAGAGAAAGGAACGGAGAAAGGAGTTCAAGGTCACACTCTGGAACTGCCTGGGGGTTGGTCGAGCCCCGTACCTGGTGGACGCAGCACGGCTCGGGTCGTCATCACCTGCAGGACTGACACTGATAACATCTGTGAGTAAAGCATTGAAAACTGCAATCAGTCTCTGTGTTCCATCGCACTACCAGCACTAAAGGTACCGGGACGCCCTTTCTATCACTCCCTTCACCCGCACCAGCTGCCCTGAGGCCATACCTCTCCCGTTGGGGGTTATACCACCATTGCTGCACACATACCACCGGCCTCAGTGGACTGTTCTGCAGCGGCGGCCTTGCGACCGCAAATCAACGGGTGGCGTAGTCGACACTTAAACAACATCTACAAAGACTGCCACACACTTAGTTTGACCACCCTGGGCACGGACCGGGTCCCCGCCACTCGGAGACTACTGCCCCCATCGGATCCGGCTCCGGGTATTCCCCCGCGCACATGTGCGCCGCACTACAGCACTGGCCCAGGGGGCGCGTCACATGAGCTCCAGACCCAGCGCCACGGCCGCCGCCACACCGAGCCGCCTCCAGGACATGGGGCGTGAATGTTCCGGCAGCTCACCTCGGCATCTGAGGGTGCATGGCAGTGATATCATGCTCTGCTCAGATGCCGAGATCAACTGCTCGCAGAACAGGACGCAGCGCTGGAGTAGAGGGAAGGAAGGTGAGTAGAAGTGTTTATTTTTTTCATGTGCGCACTGATGGGGGCCATGCATACCAGGATTGGGGATGATGGGGCCATGCATACCAGGATTGGGGAATGATGTGGCCATGCATACCAGGAAGGGGATGAGGGGTGCAAAGAATACCAGGATGGGTATAAGGGGTGCCATGCATGCCAGGATTGGGGATGAGGGAGTCATGCATACCAGGATTGGGGATGAGGGGGCCATGCATACCAGGATTGGGGATGAGGGGGCCATGCATACCAGGATTGGGGATGATGGGGGCCATGCATACCAGGACTGGGATAAGGGGTGCCATGCATACCAGGATTGGTGATGGGGGGGCATGCATACCAGGATTGGGGATGAAGGGGGCATGCATACCAGGATTGGGGATGAGGGGTGCCATGCATACCAGGATTGGGGATGAGGGGGCCATGCATACCAGGATTGGGGATGAGAGGCCATGTGTACCAGTATTGGTGATGAGTGGGCAATGCATACCAGGATTGGGGATCAGGGGGCCATGCATACCAGTATTGGTGATGAGTGGGCAATGCTTACCAGGATGGGGACATTTACCAGTAGCTGCTGCATTTCCCACCCTAGGCTTATACTCGAGTCAATAATATTTCCCAGTTTTTTGTGGTAAAATTAGGTGCCTCGGCTTATATTCGAGTCGGCTTAGACTTGAGTATATACAGTACTTGCTAAAGGATGACAAAAAAAGTGTAACTTTAGTCCAACTGTAGTCCAAAAGGATCAGCACCCCTATTCCACCCAGATAAAAACATTGAGTCAGGGGGACACTATCCATAGCTCTTCTATTGGAAAAGAAACCGATCATCAAGGAGGCACTTGGTCCATAGTCCTTCTAATATAGTGGAAGAGGATGTTTCTTGCCTTGATCAGCAGACCTTGTGTTATGTTTTTTCTGCTTAGTCTTTATAATTTCACAAGGCTGCTCAGTGGTAGGACTATAAAGGCTGACAATTCATTTGATTCATTGTTATCACCTGTCCTATCGTTTCAGGATAAGAGAATCTCTCCCATTCGTGCTCCTGCTTTTGGACTATATGAAAGAGAATTTACAGTAAAATATTAGACTGTAAGGTCTCATGTACACAAATGTACTAGGTTTATGTTTCAGAGTCGTAATATGGAGGCTCTGGAGCAACGATTGCAGTTGCAGAGAGTGCGACTGCGACCAGGCCCATGTGGGAGGGGTGCTTGCCGATGTCTTCACCTATTTCACCTGGCTCCCTTCACCACAATACATGCCGCCAGCCAATCAAAGCCCAACAGTTTACGTCAGCATCCCCGTCATGGTCGGCACATGATAGTGACAACATGGGCCCCCCTTGGCAGGCACGCCAAGTCAGCTGCCGGCTTCTGCGCCAGCTAAGGAAGAGAACGTCGCACATCATGGTAACAGAGGGAGGTAAGAAGAATTGTTTGCTTCTTTTTAAAATGTGTTGGAGAAGAACGGAGGACATTATTACTGGAAGGGGATCAGAACGGGGGGACATTATTCCAGGAAGGGTCTAAGGATGGGGGACATTATACCAGGGAGGGGCCCAGGATGTAGGCTATTGTTATAGAAGTGGGGCCCATGATGGGGGACATTATTAAATAAAGGGGCCAGGATGAGGGATACTACTACATGGAGGGTGAAAATGCATGTCTTTATAGATCTAGAACACTACAAGGGCCCATACATCTGACCAACATGCTGGTGGGGGCCCAGGTCCAAATTTTGCACTGGGGTCTCATTAGACTCTAGTTACGCCACTACTCTTGACTTTTAAAATGATTTTCAAAATGACTAAACCTGTGGACTTTTGCTTTTTTTGACCAAAATTTTGACAAATGTGACAAAAGTGAGTAAGTCTTATGTAAATAATATCAAATTATAATAATGTATATCTGTTACAGTAACTAGCCAAACCTGTCAGCAAAGTGTAGAACACAAAACAAAAAAGGTATGAAACCATGTTCATTAGGACACATAAAGAACACCAAAATAATGTGTGTGTGTGTGTGTGTGTATATATATATATATATATATATATATATATATATATATATATATATATATATATATATATACAGTACAGACCAAAAGTTTGGACACACCTCATTTAATGATTTTTCTGTATTTTCATTACTATGAAAATTGTACATTCACACTGAAGGCTCATCAAGAGAATGCCAAGAGTGTGCAAAGCAGTCATCAAAGCAAAAGGTGGCTACTTTGAAGAACCTAGAATATAAGACATATTTTCAGTTGTTTCACACTTTTTTGTTAAGTATATAATTCCACATGTGTTAATTCATAGTTTTGATGCCTTCAGTGGGAATGTACAATTTTCATAGTCATGAAAATACAGAAAAAAATTTAAATGAGAAGGTGTGTCCAAACTTTTGGTCTGTACTGTAGGCCTGGCTCATCTTGTTTATATATATGTATATATATATATATATATATATATATATATATATATATTTATATATATATATACATTGCGCAAAAAAATAAAGGGAACACTCAAATAACACATCCTAGATCTGAATGAATGAAATATTCTCATTGAATACTTTGTTCTGTAAAAAGTTGAATGTGCTGACAAAAAAATCACACAAAAATCATCGATGGAAATCAAATTTGTTAACCAATGGAGGCCTGGATTTGGAGTCACCCCCAAAATTAAAGTGGAAAAACACACTACAGGCTGATCCAACTTTGATGTAATGTCCTTAAAACAAGTCAAAATGAGGCTCAGTACTGTGTGTGGCCTCCACGTGCCTGTATGACCTCCCTACAATGCCTGGGCATGCTCCTGATGAGGTTGCGGATGGTCTCCTGTGGGATCTCCTCCCAGACCTGGACTAAAGCATCCGCCAACTCCTGGACAGTCTGTGGTGCAACGTGATGGTGGATGGAGTGAGACATGATGTCCCAGATGTGCTCAATCGGATTCAGGTCTGGGGAACGGGCGGGCCAGTCCATAGCTTCAATGCCTTCATCTTGCAGGAACTGCTGACACACTCCAGCCACATGATGTCTGGCATTGTCCTGCATTAGGAGGAAACCAGGGCCAACCGCACCAGCATATGGTCTCACAAGGGGTCAGAGGATCTCATTTCGGTACCTAATGGCAGTCAGGCTACCTCTGAAGAGCACATGGAGGGCTGTGCGGCCCTCCAAAGAAATGCCACCCCACACCATTACTGACCCACTGCCAAACCGGTCATGCTGAAGGATGTTGCAGGCAGCAGATCGCTCTCCACGGCGTCTCAAGACTCTGTCACATCTGTCACATGTGCTCAGTGTGAACCTGCTTTCATCTGTGAAGAGCACATGGCGCCAATCCTGGTTTTCTGTGGCAAATGCCAAGCGTCCTGCACGGTGTTGGGCTGTGAGCACAACCCCCATCTGTGGACGTCGGGCCCTCATACCACCCACATGGAGTCGGTTTTTAACCATTTGTGCAGACAAATGCACATTTGTGGACTGCTGGAGGTCATTTTGCAGGGCTCTAGCAGTGCTCCTCCTGTTCCTCCTTGCACAAAGGCGGAGGTAGTGGTCCTGCTGCTGGGTTGTTGCCCTCCTACGGCCCCCTCCACGTCTCTTGGTGTACTGGCCTGTCTCCTGGTAGTGCCTCCAGCCTCTGGACACTACACTGACAGACACAGCAAACCTTCTTGTCACAGTTCGCATTGATGTGCCATCCTGGATAAGCTGCACTACCTGAGCAACTTCTGTGGGTTAAAACCTGAAGGTGTGAACTGGAACATAAATTGATGTGCATGCAAAATGTAAATGCATGTTCACACAAGGCCATTAGACAAAGAGAAACCAAAGACAAGAAAAATACCCAAATGGTTAAAAGTAAATGTATAGATCGCACAGTGCAAAAATAATAATAAATAATAAAGGGTATTTAGTTAACATAATTTTGATCAAAATAATGTAAAAGCTGTCCCGCCACGTCACGGCATCCCTTGTGGGACAGTCCTAACTCTAATATTAAAAACCTTACCATTTGTCAAGTGACATACATATGGACAAGGACAGAGAGACTGGATCCCTGGTGCAAGCATAAAACCGAGGCAGGATCAGCATCCCAGCCCAGACAAAGGGCGGCCACACCCTTTTATATGCACTCAAGCATACTAACTGCAAAGAAAAAACCTGAAGGTGTGAACTGAAACATAAATTGATGTGCATGCAAAATGTAAATGCATGTTCACACAAGGCCATTAGACAAAGAGAAACCAAAGACAAGAAAAATACCCAAATGGTTAAAAGTAAATGTATAGATCGCACAGTGCAAAAATAATAATAAATAATAAAGGGTATTTAGTTAACGCTGATCCTGCCTCGGTTTTATGCTTGCACCAGGGATCCAGTCTCTCTGTCCTTGTCCATATGTATGTCACTTGACAAATGGTAAGGTTTTTAATATTAGAGTTAGGACTGTCCCACAAGGGATGCCGTGACGTGGCAGGACAGCTTTTACATTATTTTGATCAAAATTCTGTTAACTAAATACCCTTTATTATTTATTATTATTTTTGCACTGTGCGATCTATACATTTACTTTTAACCATTTGGGTATTTTTCCTGTCTTTAACTTCTGTGGGTTGTAGAGTCCGTCTCATGCTACCACGAGTGTGAAAGCACAACCAACATTCAAAAGTGACCAAAACATCAGCCAGAAACATTGGTACTGAGATGTGGTCTGTTGTCCCCACCTGCAGAACCACTCCTTTATTGAGTGTGTCTTGATAATTGCCAATAATTTCCATCTATTGTCTATTCCATTTGTACAACAGCATGTGAAATTCATTGTCAATCAGTGTTGCTTCCTAAGTGGACAGTTTGATTTCACAGAAGTTTGATTTACTTGGAGTTATATTCTGTTGTTTAAGTGTTTCCTTTATTTTTTGAGCAGTGTATATACACTGTGTGCAGAATTATTAGGCAAATGAGTATTTTGATCACATGATACTTTTTATACATGCTGTCCTACTCCAAACCGCATAGGCTTGAGAGCCAACTACCAATTAAGTAAATCTGGTGATGTGCATCTCTGTAATGAGGAGGGGTGTTGACTAATGACATCAACACCCTATATAAGGTGTGCTTAATAATTAGGCAACTTCCTTTCCTTTGGCAAAATGGGTCAGACGAGAGATTTGACGGGCTCTGAAAAGTCCAAAATTGTGAGATGTCTTGCAGAGGGATGCAGCAGTCTTGAAATTTCCAAACTTTTGAAGCGTGATCACCGAACAATCAAGCGTTTCATGGCAAATAGCCAACAGGGTTTCAAGAAGCTTGTTGGCCAAAAAAGGCGCAAAATAACTGCCCATGAATTGAGGAAAATCAAGTGTGAAGCTGCCAAGATGCCATTCGCCACCAGTTTTGCCATATTTCAGAGCTGCAACGTTACTGGAGTATCAAAAAGCACAAGGTGTACGATACTCAGAGACATGGCCAAGGTAAGAAGGGTGAAAAAAGACCACCTTTGAACAACAAACATAAGAAAATACATCAAGAATGAGCCAAGAAATATCTTAAGACTTTTTCAAAGGTTTTATGGACTGATGAAATGAGAGTGACTCTTGATGGGCCAGATGGATGGGCCAGAGGCTGGATCAGTAAAGGGCAGAGAGCTCCACTCCGACTCAGACGCCAGCAAGATGTAGGTGGGGTACTGGTATGGGCTGGTATCATGAAAGATGAACTTGTGGGACCTTTTCGGGTTGAGGATGGAGTGAAGCTCAACTCCCAGACCTACTGCCAGTTTCTGGAAGACAACTTCTTCAAGCAGTGGTACAGGAAGAAGTCGGTATCGTTCAAGAAAAACATGATTTTCAGGCAGGACAATGCTCCATCACATGCATCCAACTACTCCACAGCGTGGCTGGCCAGTAAAGGTCTAAAAGAAGAAAAAATAATGACATGGCTCCCTTGTTCACCTGATCTGAACCCCATAGAGAACCTGTGGTACATCATAAAATGTGAGATCTACAGGGAGGGAAAACAGTACACCTCTCAGAACAGTGTCTGGGAGGCTGTGGTGGCTGCTGCATGCAATGTTGATTGAAAACAGATCAAGCAACTGACAGAATCTATGGATGGAAGGCTGTTGAGTGTCATCATAATGAAAGGTGGCTATATTGATCACTATTTTTTGGGGTTTTTGTTTTTGCATGTCAGAGATGTTTATTTCTAAATTTTGTGCACTGATATTGGTTTATCTGGGGAAAATAAACAAGTGAGATGGGATTATATTTGGTTTTATTAAGTTGCCTAATAATTCTGCACAGTAATAGTTACCTGCACAAACAGATATCCTCCTAAGATAGCCAAATCTAAAAAAACCCACTCCAACTTCCAAAAATATTAAGCTTGGATATTTATGAGTCTTTTGGGTTGATTGAGAACATAGTTATTGATCAATAATAAAAATAATCCTCTAAAATACAACTTGCCTAATAATTCTGCACACAGTGTATATTAGACATGGAATAAATATTCACCCATAAAGGCAGGAACAACAACTGGTGGGTGAATCAGATATGCTGCAAACTGAATGAATATAATATGAGGGGCAGGTACATCAATAAACCATTATGCTGCTAGCAGTAAAGTACAATTGAGGTTGCCAGTGAAATGTGCATAAAAGAAAACCAGGGCCATCCTGAACATGTAAACGAGAAATAAAAGTCTATAAAAGTAGACAGCACATTAGTCAAAGTACTTTACTGATGTACAAAGGTTCATTCATCAACACAACACCTGACACGTGTTTTGCAAATGGTTTTATCTGGTTATAGTAAATACTAAGAATGCTATAATAAGGACTAAGACAGACAAGTTATAAAACTCTGATATTTCCATTACTCTCATTCATCTCTATGGAGGATAGCTCATGCTTGACCTGCTCTCTGGATTTGAGGTCCCTACATCTTGGCAATGATTGAAGCTACAGACCTCAGTGCCATCTAGACTATAGTTATGACCTGATTGATGAACTATATTTACAGAGGGGAAAAAAAGTATTTAGTCAGCCACCAACTGTGCAAGTTCTCCCACTTAAAAAGATGAGAGAGGCCTATAATTGACATCATAGGTAGACCTCAACTATGAGAGACACAATGAGAAAACAAATCCTGAAAATCACATTGTCTGATTTGGAAACAAATTTTTTTCAAATTTTGGTGGAAAATAAGTATTTGGTCAGTTACAAACAAGCAAGATTTCTGTCTCTCACAGACCTGTAACTTCTTCTTTAAGAGGCTCCTTTGTCCTCCACTCATTACCTGTAATACTGGCACCTGTTTGAACTTGTTATCAGTATAAAAAACACCTGTCTACAACCTCAAACAGTCACACTCCAAACTCCACCATGGTGAAGACCAAAGAGCTGTCGAAGGACACCAGAAACAAAATTTTAGCCCTGCACCAGGCTGGGAAGATTGAATCTGCAATAGACTAGCAGCTTGGTGTGAAGAAATCAACTGTGGGAGCAATAATTACAAAATGGAAGACATACAAGACCACTGATAATCTCCCTCGATCTGGAGCTCCACACAAGATCTCACCCCGTGGGGTCAAAATGATCTCAAGAACGGTGAGCAAAAATCCCAGAACCACACGGGGGGACCTAGTGAATGACCTACAGAGAGCTGGGACCAATGTTACACAGGCTACCATCAGTAACACACTACGCCGCCAGAGACTCAAATCCTGCAGTGCCAGACGTGTCCCCCTGCTTAAGCCATTACATGTCTGGGCCCGTCTGAAGTTTGCTAGAGAGCATTTGGATGATCCAGAAGAGTATTGGGAGAATGTCATGTGGTCAGATGAAACCAAAGTAGAACCGTTTGGTAGAAACACAACTCGGCGTGTTTGGAGGAGAAAGAATGCTGAGTTGCATCCAAATAACACCATACCTACTGTGAAGCATGGGGGTGGCAACATCATGCTTTGGGGTTGTTTCTCTGCCAAGGGACCAGGGCGACTAATCCGTGTACATGAAAGATAGAATGGGGCCATGTATCGTGAGATTTTGAGTGCAAACCTCCTTCCATCAGCAAGGGCATTGAAGATGAAATGTGGCTGGGTCTTTCAGCATGACAATGATCCCAAGCACACTGCCAGGGTAACGAAGGAGTGGCTTCGTAAGAAGCATTTCAAGGTCCTGGAGTGGCCTAGCCAGTCTCCAGATCTAAACCCTACAGAAAACCTTTGGAGGGAGTTGAAAGTCCGTGTCGCCCAGCGACAGCCCCAAAACATCACTGCTCTAGAGGAGATCTGCATGGAGGAATGGGCCAACATACCAGCAACAGTGTGTGGCAACCTTGTGAAGACTTACAGAAAATGTTTGACCTCTGTCATTGCCAACAAAGGACATATAACAAAGTATTGAGATGAACTTTTGTAATTGACCAAATACTTATTTTCCACCAAAATTTGAAAAAAAATTCTTTCCAAATCAGACAATGTGATTTTCAGGATTTGTTTTCTCATTTTGTCTCTCATAGTTGAGGTCTACCTATGATGTCAATTACAGGCCTCATTCGTGTTTTTAAGTGGGAGAACTTGCACAATTGGTGGCTGACTAAATACTTTTTTTCCCCACTGTATCTGCAAATCTAACATAGCAGACACAGGATCTACCTGACCACAAATGGCACCCCAAAGACTGATCCAATCCATTATCTACTGTGGCCAATGTTTATGAATAAATGCACCAAATCTTCCCCAGTCTATAAAGAACCTGAATACTGTTCCATATTATTCAGATATAATTTGGCTAAAATATCCTTATATCACACCCTATATCCTCTGTTAGCCATTCAGTAAAACCATGGGGATGTATTATTATTTGTCTAGTGCTTCAGTTTGGAATTGATGGTCAATGTTCGTCACCCAATAGAATACGTGTTTACCATCTGCCAACTATTCTAATGTAATCACAGCAAATGATGTCTACACAACCTGATCAGACTGTAATAATCTAATCTTAACATCAATAGAGCAACCACCCTAAAAATAATGAATACTAAATGATTAGCAACACCGCTGCATTTCTGACCGCCATTCATGCTAACTTACATTCTCTATTTATGAGCACTGGTGCCAGCCTTCTGTAACAATTTGTTTTGTTTAAAATTGTCCTTATTAATTATCTTTTAATCTTAGGGGGGAAAAAAAATCACAATTACATCTGGTCACTTGTATTTACACAGCCATAATTCACTGAATGCATCTCGCCCATTCTCAGTCTTCTCCCTTAGTCACTGCTTGTGCTGGTTACTTTTTGATACTTGTTTTATTGAATTTGTCTTGTTAAATGTAAATATAATCAGATCTCTAGATCACCTGATCTCAAAATGACAAAAGATTTACCAGTTTGGAGATTGATCTGGACAGGCAATGCATCTAGACTGATAAATCTGAATTCATAAAAATGGAAATCGTTAAACGTAGCTTAAAACATTGCATCAAATCTTTCCTTGTGAGATGAAAAATATATTTATCTATCAATTTCTCTATCAAACTTTAAGATAAATTAACATCATGTCTAAAAATTGTAGCATGTGTGCATAATGTATTGTTATTGGAGCTGATCAAAGGAAATCGAAGTCAAGTAGAATTTTATGAAATTCACAGGTACTGACGAATTTAAACAATATGTAATTTGATTTGTGCAAATTGCAAAAAAAATGCCCATCACTATTTTACACATTGCAGAAGAGTGTATCAGTCACAGAATACCCATATGACCTCAGGCGCAACCTTGCAGTCTTCCCCTTAATGTCTTGCAGCTATGACATCATATTGTATAGCGCAGCCAATCAGGAGGAACTATCATAGCCTGTATAAAAGTCAGGAGAAGGAATGCAGCAGCCAATTTAAGGTGAATTTAGGACAGTGAGAGAATGTCAGAGCTCACAGCTCAGCAATAGAAACAGAAGGAGGAAGCTCTAAAAAATTGGCCAAATAGTCAAGACAGTAATGTGTTGTATAACAGAAACACTGAAGAAGATGAGAGTGGAGGTCTGGGAATAAAGCCTTATTCAGGTGTACATGTAATATGGAGCTTGTACGGACGACGATGCATGGACTGCTCACGGGTCTCCTGACCTGAACTTATATTCCTATAAGCCTGTCAAGTTTGTGTCAGTAGACACGTGGCCATGCTTCACGGTCCGTACACATTTCATGTTACATGGACATCTGAATGAGGCTTAATGCAAAGCTTCAATTGATAAAGGAATTTATAAAGAAGGTGAAAGTCTCCGTTTAATTGATTAGCAATATGGTGAACCTGGCATCTGCTCTGCTGCATTTGAATTACAATGACATAATGACATATTAAGTGTCTTCATTCATAATGCACTTGAAAACAGAAGCAAGACAGCGCAATATTTTTTACAAGAAAAATACATCTAAAATCATTGTCATGCGCCGTGCTTGCTTGTCACAAGTGACTGTACTGAGTTTTTGCATTTCCTGTGCAATTGTTTTTGTGAAGGGGATATAATTCTTTTTGAAAAATACAAAAGAAAATTCCCTAAAATCCAGACAATTAACTGCTTCTGTCTACCGGACAAAGTGTGGGTGTCGCAAACATTTTTTTTTGCACATCTGTTTTTGTAGCCAAATATTACATTTGCACATGCCACACCAATACAGCACCCTGTTGCTGGCGTTGGCTTTTTGGTTGGGTTTCAACCCATCATTTCTTTCTTTTCCAGTTTTGGTGAAAGAGGAATTTTGTTGAAAAAAAACTATTTTTTTGAAAACATAGAAATTTAACTGTGCATGTCTGTTTTTGCACACCTGTTTTACTAGTCCTATTTGCCATCTGAACATGCCACATCTATAATTTGGGATGCTGCTACATTTTGCGCTTACCTACCTAGATAACACTTCTTAAGTTCTTTTTTTTTGATAGGGTTGAATAATTGGGGTTGAAAACATTGTAAAAAGTTAATTAAAATGTATGGTAAAAGACAAAGTGCCAATGGTAATGGATAGTGTAGAGTAAAAAAAACATACCTCAATTAAGAACGTGGAAGCCACTATCAGAAGAAGAAGCACTACCACCACTGGCACTAGCCATCCAGGCTGTAGTACTACCAAATGCAGGTTACACTCACAACTGAATAAAACAGCCAAGGTGCAGACCCATGCAAGTCACATGTCTCATACATCTTGCATTGAAGTCTATGACAACCGTGCTTCACGTGACTACCGAGCATCTGCAGAAAATCTAACACATTTGGAAACATATATGACTTTGCATTGCAGTATATCACAGGTCGACTCGCAATGTGACGCAATAGGAAATCATTACAATCAATGTGTCCCTGCAATTTTAATGTTGCACATTTTGATAAATCTGCTCCAATTTCTTTTAAAGCTAAACAAATTATATAGCATAAAAAACAAACGGAGAACAAAAGAGTAATTAGCAATGAAACAAAATCTTTATTAGTGATTCATAGTCACAGTGATAAAAGGATATATGAAAGAAATAATAACAAAACAAGGGGATCAGGAACAGACAGTGCCAGAAACAGGACAACCCCTGGCAATAAAATTACTGAGCAATCCAAAGTGCAAAAATGCAGATAAATATACAGGCAGAGGGACACTCCATAGGTATATAATTACCAATAAAGGTAATGGATAAATATCACAGTTCACCCATTAAGGAATAAAAAGTCAATATGACTCAACCATAGTATGTGCAAAAATCGCTGAGTAGCGACAATAAAGCAAAGATCCAAATTAAGGGTAAGTTATATGGCTGCCCTATGCCACACGATGTTAAGTAAGGAAGTATACAAAAAGTACCCGGACCTAGTTAAAATCACTCACCCAATGGCAAGGTGTCCGGGAAACAGGAAGCTCACAGGGTGCCTGGGGAGCCACAAAACGTACTACAGGTGAAAGCGCGCCCCTCATTGGACACGAGTAGGCAATTTGAACTCGGTGCTTGACTACTTGTCTTAGCACCGGGTTTTGCATTTTTGTATATAATTGGCCAGTTTTTGTCTCAAATTATATAGCATGCTATGAAAATCTCCTGAAAACTAAGACTTTTTTCCTGATCCTGCCACCATCCTATCATATGTGATGGTACTGTGACTATATGAATATAAGACTTTTTTTGTGCCCCATACCATTGAGAAGCATGGGCCCTCAAGTCTCCTTAACAGAAAGGGGGGTATTGGCTATGAAAAGTGTGCGAGGGATCAGAGAGAAGTGCACAGTAGAGAAACTGAGGGTTGAGGGGACAAAAAGACAGGATTACTCTGGGGCACGAGGGGGATATACTCTACAGAGTACAGTCACTTACAACAACATTGTGATTGCTGCCACTTCTTGCTCTTGTAGGCTCTAAATTCTCCTTGATGAAATGTCGACCTCCTCCTCACAAGTAGCACACAAGTCATCTGTGTAGACCCCAGAACCAAGGCCAATATTGATTTATCCATTTAACCATTCAGTGAATTCAGAACCCTGACCAGACCTCTGAATTAATTCAGATTCCAGACAACAGAATTAATACAAACCTCAGAGCAGATCCCTAAATTATTTCAGACCCGAAACTTGACCCTTAAGTAAATATACTTATTGTTCATTGCTCCTTTGTTCACCAATCTTCCAGGACCATAGCACTAAGTATTGCAATGCTATTTATTAATATTGTACCTGCTTGGTTACTAGTAACAATAATTAAATCTTTAGAGTACCTCGGGGGAGGGGATTCAGACCTGTCAGACAGCCCCTTTCTTTTGTGTCTGCAAGAGAAGGGAAACAGTGGTAATGGGGAGATACAAGGATGCAGGGACAAAGAGGCACCGTGGGAAGTCTCTGTCCCCTCCTCTGTGACAGAGAGGGGACAGAGAAAATGTAAGGAAGGAAAAGTATTTCAGACTATATAGGGAGGTAGAAACAGTGGTTAGCAGTCGGCAGACTAATAATAATTGTAGTGAAGCTACTGCTTATACAAGACACAGAACAGACCGCAGCTTCTGGAGCTAGCTCATGCCTCCCTTCCACACTGCCTGCTGTGAGTATCAGTAAGGATATAGTAAATGTAGCCTGAAAGACATACTTTACTCACAGCATTAAGACTTCTGCTGCTCCTGGTGGCTGTCTTCTGATACCCAGGGGTGGTCTCAGAATTCCTGCCCCCGAGGTATAAAGTATGTCTCCACCTCCTCCCTGTCTTTACGTCACATAGAGCTATGTAGCGACTCACGTCACATGTTCCTCCTATAGAGGAGGAAAATAGATTAGGGGATTAGTAAAAGGGATGGGACGACCAGACAAGGGGGAGTAACTATTTTTGATGGAAAGGGCATTGCCCATTGTGTGGTCCTGCTCCTTACACTAAAGAGAAATCAAATGGGCCCATTTGAAGTGGCCGGAGAGATCAAGTGGGACACTTATTTCTAGATTCTTGTGGGTTCATGATGACAGAACCGCCCAGATGGTGGCTCTGTGGGTGAGTGTCATGGTGTACGATATTTTGCAGTGATATAACACAACTTCTTCAGTGATGACTTTTCATCTTGAAACAACTGGAATAAAAATAATTTGTCTTGTGTTTTTCTTGTCTTGTTTTTGTGCAGCTGGATGAAAATATATTGATTTTTCTTCCTTTCTTTCTCAGGCTAGCATTAAAGTCTCAACTGGTTTATTCAAATCAAATCTCATTACTAATTTATGATCTGGTCAGCAGAAAATGTCCAAATAGCAAGCCGCTGTAGACAAATGGATAGTTTGTTTTTGCTATGCACAATAGTACAGGTTGCTGTCTTACTATATCCCTATCTCTGGCCAGTTATGCCTTCCTAATGCCACCCTCTTATCACGAGAAACACCAGAAAAACATTGTTACTGCCAGGGAGTAAAATGTCCCAGTGGACATTGCTCCTCTCTGCATCGCAGGGGAGGAGGAGCAGCAGAAGAAGAGACTGATTGGCTGAACAGGTCGGAGAAGAAGGGTGGAGCTAAGAGCAGTGAGAGAGAAGCCTGGAACCCGCCATGTCAGACATGTGAGAGTCTGATCCTGGAGAGCAGGGAGCAGAGGCATAGAGTGAGTGTTAAACGTCCAGCCACTCAGTGTGTGAGGGGAGAAGATGATCCAGCAGCTAAACCACCTCTACAGGCCAGTCAGCCTATCAGGAGATGTCCGTCGCCACCTGGCCTAACCAAGTGTTCAAGGCATCTGGACCCTGCAGTCCTAAGCTGGATCCCTGTGTGACCCCAAGCCTACTACATCGAGAAGTGAGTAGCTATTATGGGAATTGTGGTTCCACTGTTGAGATAATGAGAGAACTGTTGCTGAGCTATTATGAGACTTGTGGTTCCACACACTTGAAGCTATAAAAGGACTATCTGTGAAGGATAGCTTCTTCAGCTATTGATTTATTGTTACTTGCCATCGCCCTTACCATATTTACCATTTACCGTATTTTTCGGACTATAAGACACACTTTTTTCCTCCAAAATTTTGGAGGAAAATGGGGGGTGAGTCTTATAGTCCAAATTTTGCTGGGAAGGTATATATATATACTATGTGGGGGGAGCAGGGCACAGGAGGCAGCAGTCGCCTGCTGCAGCTTACACTGTTCCCGCTGCTGAAGAAAATGAATATTCACTGCTCCCCATGCCCATTGGCGTGGGGAGCACTGAATATTCATGCTACTTAATAGTGGCACACAGTGTATCAGCAGCTCGGCTCCTGCTGCTGCCGGGTGATCGAGTGTGGCATGGGCGTGGAGAGGGGGTGAATAGTCAAAATAGTCAAAATAATACAAAATACCAAGGATTGTTTGTCTGCTGTGTCTAGCATCATGTCCTCCCTCTATCTTAAACTGAATCTCTCCAAAACTGAACTTCTTGTGTTTCCCCCCTCTACTAACCTAACTCTATCTAACATCGAAATTACCTTGGAGGGGTCAACCATAACTCCCAAGCAGCACGCCCGCTGCCTTGGGGTCATATTCGACACTAACCTTTCCTTTACTCCCTATATCCGATCACTCACTCGCTCTTGTCACCTGCATCTTAAAAACATCTCCAAAATCCGATCTTTTCTCACTTTGTAAACTGTTAAAACTCTTACTGTTACGCTTATTCACTCTCGTCTGGACTACTGCAACTCTCTTCTGATCGGTCTCCCTCTTACCAAAATTTCCCCTCTCCAATCTGTCCTGAATGCGGCAGCCAGGGTCGTATCTCTGTCCAGCCGCTTCACCGATGCCTCCACTTTGTGCCAGTCATTACACTGGTTACCCATTCGCTACAGGGTCCAATATAAACTCATTGCTCTCACCCACAAAGCTCTCCACAGTTCTGCACCACCTTATATCTCCTCTCTCATCTCAGTCTATCGTCCTACACGTGCCCTCCGTTCCACAAATGACCTAAGACTAACATCCCCCATAATCCGAACCTCGCACCTCCGTCTCCAAGACTTCTCTCGTGCTGCGCCAGTTCTCTGGAATACTCTACCCCAGACGATCCGATTGATGCCTAGCCCGATGTCTTCAAGCGCGCTTTAAAAACCCATCTCTTTAAACAAGCCTACCATCTCAAATACCCAGTAAACTAACTTTCCCCTGTACCCTCCTAAATACTATTCAGAATCTGCCCCCTACTGTTCATCTGTTTCTACACCCTCCATGCACCCGATAACTGAACTCCGTAATTGAGTATTGCACTTGAACATACAGGCTGATGACCGGATCATACAGCTTTATATGATAATCCCGACTTATTATAATTGCCTGACCTGAAATAAAAAGCATTTTCCACCTATTGTGTCACCCCATTTCCTTGTAGAATGTAAGCTTGCGAGCAGGGACCTCACTCCTGATGTAACTGTTAAACTGTCTCACCTTGTATTGAATTTATTGTTTGTACATGTCCCCGCTGAATTGTAAAGTGCTGCGGAATATGTTGGCGCTATATAAATAAAAATGATTATTATTATTATTAGTCATGCCCTTTAATAGCGGGCACACGCGATCGCCCGGCAGCAGCAGGAGCCGTGCTGCGGCTACGCTGTGTGCCGGCTATTAAGGAGCATGAAGTCACTGCTCCCCGCGCACACAGTCCTGACGTGGGGAGCAGTGACTTCCGGCAGCCGATCTCTCCTTGTGAGCCGCGCATGGCAGTGATGCCATGCGCAGCTCACATGGAGAGATCAGTGTGGGCAGACAGGATGCAGCGCTGGAGGAGATAGAAGTAGGAGGTGAGTAGGAGTGTTTATTTTTTATGTGCAGCGTGATGGGGATTAGGGGGACCATGCATACCAGGATAAGGATGAGGGGGCCATACATACCAGGGTAAGGATGAGGGGACCATACATACCAGGATAAGGATGAGGGGGATCATACATACCAGGATAAGGATGAGAGGGCCATACATGCCAGGGTAAGGATGAGGGGGCCATACATACCAGGATAAGGATGAGGGGGCCATACATACCAGGATAAGGATGAGGGGGCCATACATACCAGGATAAGGATGAGGGGGATCATACATACCAGTATAAGGATGAGGGGGATCATATATACCAGTATAAGGATGAAGGGGCCATGCATATCAGGATAAGGATGAGGGGTGCCATGCATACCAGGATAAGCATGAGGGGGCCATGCATACCAGGATAAGCATGAGGGGTGCCATGCATACCAGATAGTGATGAGGGGTGCCATGCATACCAGGATAGGGATGATGGGTGCCATGCATACAAGGATAGGGATGAGGGGTGCCATGCATACTAGGATAAGGATGAGGGGTGCCATGCATACCAGGATAAAGATGAGGGGTGCCATGCATACCAGGATAAGGATGAGGGGTGCCATGCATATCAGGATGGAGGGGTGCCATGCATATCAGGATGGAGGGGTGCCATGCATACCAGGATGGGGATGGGGTCACATATAATAGGAAGGGGGGCATATCTACCAGGATGGGGAATATAATCAGAATTGGGGGACATTACCCCTACACCAGTGTCAGCAGCAGACCCGCTCCCCCTTAACAGTGCATCGTCACCACATTTTTTGCTTAAATTTTTTTTCTATTTTCCTCCTCTAAAACCTAGGTGCGTCTTAGGGGCCGGTGCGTCTTATAGTCCGAAAAATACGGTACCTTCCTCCACAATAAACCTGTTTAAGTATTGAACCTGGTAGAAGAGGAAGACCCTCCTGCATTCCACTACTACTCCCAGCAAGATTTGGGTGGAGGCACTGCGCTATATTGAGGTGAGAACTACCAAACACCCTGCCTACGGAGGCAGCTTAAAGGGGTGTTACAGTAAATTACTTAAAAAAGAACTGTCCTTTTATTTATTTTTCCTATAAATTAATAGTAATTGTAAAAATAAGCAAATTTGTGATATATTTTATTGGAGAAATCAATTTCGTTCTCCTCCTGATCATTCATTGAGGTTAGTAATGAGGCTAGTAAATACACTGATGAAGCCCTTGTAGGGTGAAACATGTTGGGGAGGCCTTGTTGCTTTTTAAATTACAGCTTCATCCAAAGTTTAATAAGTGATTTAATTCATAATACAGTTCAAAAATCATAACCCTCAGTGGACTGCAGCCGCCGTCAGGCCAATTATGCTGTCGGTTGTTGATGATTTAATGTAAGTACTACCCTATTATACTGATTAATAATAATATATGCCTAGGTTCTTTTGGTAAATATCAATATTTGACATCTCAGTATACAAATGTACAAGACATCCTATAAGCACTGAAGGATGTTTTCCTTAGGGAATTAATACTTTAGGATACTTGCCACTGGTAATGCTAATGTGCCACTTGAGTGTATTAACTCTACAATAGATACAGTATTACCTACGACCGCAATATACTAGAATTATCCGATATGCTCAAATTATTTATTACTAGTATATTGACAGCATATTTAGGGTCTTTTCTTACCTTAATTGCCCTTGAGCAAATATTATACTAACAATTGACCAAGGATGAGGCGTGTTTTTAATGATACACTTTATCTTCCTCCACTTTATGTATTTCTAATTTATAAGTTAAGTTTTAGTTCAGGAATTTATTGGGGTTTTTTTGGCCTTTGGACTAATGGTGTTCTATTTACCCCTACCATTCAAAAGAGCAATTATATGTGTATTTTTTGCATGTAATATTGATACTTATTATATAAGCTTGTGCTTTTTCTTTTGGATGCTGTATGGGGTATTCTGTGGCCTTATCATGGGACTAGACCTTGAACTGTATAACAGTTAGTATTTTTTATAATTGTGTGTATTTGACCATATTTTGTATCAGAATAATAAAGCATTGATATTTTTTTATTTACATTGGGGAAAAATCAGTATTTCATACACTGCAAGTTTTCCCACCTACAAAGAATGGAGAGGTCTGTCATTTTTATCATAGGTACACTTCAACTGTGAGAGACAGCATCTGAAAAGAAAAACCAGAAAATAAAATTGATTTTTAAATAATTAACTTGCATTTTATTGCATGAAATACACTGCTCAAAAAATAAAGGGAACACTTAAACAACAGAATATAACTCCAAGTAAATCAAACTTCTGTGAAATCAAACTGTCCACTTAGGAAGCAACACTGATTGACCATCAATTTCACATGCTGTTGTGCAAATGGAATAGACAATAGATGGAAATTATTGGCAATTATCAAGACACCATCAATAAAGGAGTGGTTCTGCAGGTGGGGACCACAGACTACACCTCAGTACCAATGCTTTCTGGCTGTTGTTTTGGTCACTTTTGAATGTTGGTTGTGCTTTCACACTCGTGGTAGCAGGATACAGACTCTACAACCCACAGAAGTTGCTCAGGTAGTGCAGCTCATCCAAGATGGCACATCAATGCGAGCTGTGGCAAGAAGGTTTGCTGTGTCTGTCAGTGTAGTGTCCAGAGGCTGGAGGTGCTACCAGGAAACAGGCCAGTACACCAGGAGACGTGGAGGGGGCCGTAGGAGGGCAACAACCCAGCAGCAGGACCGCTACCTCCGCCTTTGTGCAAGGAGGAACAGGAGGAACACTGCCAGAGCCCTGCAAAATGACTTCCAGCAGGCCACAAATGTGCATGTGTTTTCACAAACAGTTAGAAACCGACTCCATAAGGGTGGTATGAGGGCCCGACATCCACAAATGGGGGTTGCGCTCACAGCCCAACACCGTGCAGGACGCTTGGCATTTGCCACAGAACACCAGGATTGGCAAAGTCGCCATTGGCGCCCTGTGCTCTTCACAAATGAAAGCAGGTTCACACTGAGCACATGTGACAGATGTGACAGAGTCTGGAGACACAGTGGAGAGCGATCTGCTGCCTGCAACATCCTTCAGCATGACCGGTTTGGCAGTGGGTCAGTAATGGTGTGGGGTGACATTTCTTTGGAGGGCCGCACAGCCCTCCATGTGCTCGCCAGAGGTAGCCTGACTGCCATTAGGTACCGAGATGAGATCCTCAGACCCCTTGTGAGACCATATGCTGGTGTGGATGGCCCTGGGTTCCTCCTAATGCAGGACAATGCCAGACCTTATGTGGCTGGAGTGTGTCAGCAGTTCCTGCAAGATGAAGGCATTGAAACTATGGACTAGCCCGCCAGTTCCCCAGACCAGAATCCGATAGAGCACATCTGGGACATCATGTCTCACTCCATCCACCAACGTCACGTTGCACCACAGACTGTCCAGGAGTTGGCGGATGCTTTAGTCCAGGTCTGGGAGGAGATCCCACAGGAGACCATCCACAACCTCATCAGGAGCATGCCCAGGTGTTGTAGGGAGGTCATACAGGCACGTGGAGGCCACACACAATGCTGAGCCTCATTTTGACTTGTTTTAAGGCCATTACATCAAAGTTGGATCAGCTTGTAGTGTGTTTTTCCACTTTAATTTTGGGGGTGACTCCAAATCCAGGCCTCCGTTGGTTAATAAATTTGATTTCCATTGATCATTTTTGTGTGATTTTGTTGTCAGCACATTCAACTTTGTACAGAACAAAGTATTCAATGAGAATATTTCATTCATTCAGATCTAGGATTTGTTATTTGAGTGTTCCCTATATTTTTTTGAGCAGTGTAATTATTTGATCACCTACCAACCAGCAAGAATTCTGGCTCTCACAGACCTGTTAGTTTTTCTTTTAGAAGCTCTCCTACTCTGCACTCATTACCTGTTTTAATTGTACCTGTTTGAACTCATTACCTGTATAAAAGAAACCTGTCCACACAATCAATCACACTCCAACCTCTCCACCATGGCCAAGACCAAAGAACTGTCTAAGAAAATCAGGCACAAAATTGTAGACCTGCACGAGGCTGGGATGGGCTACAGGACAATACGCAAGCAGCTTGGCGAGAAGGCAACAACTGTTAGCACAATTATTAGAAAATGGAAGAAAACACAAGATGACTGTCAATCTTCCTCCGTCTGGGTCTTCATGCAAGATCTCGCCTCATGGGGTAAGGGTGATTCTGAGAAAGGTCAGGAATCAGCCCAGAACTACATGGGATAACCTCGTCAATGACCTGAAGAAAGCTGGGACAACAGTCTCAAACATTACCGTTAGTAACACACTACGCCGGCATTAATTTGAATCCTGCAGGGCAGGCAAGGTCCCCCTGCTCATGCCAGCACATGTCCAGGCCCATTTGAAGTTCGCTAATGACCATCTGAATGATTCAGAGGAGGCATGTAGAAGGTCATGTGGTCAGATGAGACCAAAATAGAATATTTTGGTATCAACTGCACTCGCAGACTGCTTGGAGGAAGAAGAAGGATGAGTACAATCCCAAAAACACCGTCCCAACCGTGAAGCATAGTGGGTAAAACATCATATTTTGGGGGTGCTTTTCTGCAAAGGGGATAGGACGACTGCACTGTATTGAAGTGAGGATAGATGGGGTCATGTATAGCGAGATTTTGGCCAACAACCTTCTTCCCTCAGTAAGAGAATTGAAGATGGGTCATGGCTGGGTCTTCCAGCATGATAACGACCCGAAACACACAGCCAGGGCAACTATGGAGTGGCTCCGTAAGAAGCATTTCAAGGTCCTGGAGTGGCCTAGCCAGTCTCCAAACCTGAACCCAATAGAAAATCTTTGGAGGGAGCTAAAACTCAATGTTGCCTAGCGATAACCCTGAAACCTGAAAGATCTGGAGAAGATCTGTATGGAGAAGTGGGCCAAAATCCCTGCTGCAGTGTGTGCAAACTTGGTCAAGAACTACAGGAAACATCTGACCTCTGTAATTGCAAATAAAGGTTTCTGTACCAAATGTTAAGTTCTGTTTCTCTAATGTATCAAATACATATTTCATGCAATAAAATGCAAATTAATTATGTAAAAATCATACAATGTGATTATCTGGAATTTTTTTGGGATTCTGTATCTCACAGTTGAAATGTACCTATGATAAAAAATACAGACCTCTACATTCTTTGTAGGTGGGAAAACTTGCAAAATCGTTAGAGTATCAAGTGCTTATTTTCCCCACTGTATATGAACGAGTGACTTTCTCTTTTGCATTTTGTTACTTTATTCATATATTAGCTGGCACTCCACCTTTATGAAGTTGGTCCCATTCAATGCTAAAGTGCATTACGGAGGAAGGGTGACTGCTTACACCCCTACCAATCCTGAGAATGTGGCTGAACCATTTATTGTCTATGGAACCGCCAGAGATAGCTTACTACATGACTTACTGTAGGTATGGCAAAACCAAAGAAGTGAGCTGGAGCATAAGTTGGTATGTGTGCAATGTAGAAGCACGTTCACAATGTGACCATTTCACAGACAAAACCCAAGAAAAAAAACAAAATGAGCATATACCCTGTAGTAAGTAAATACGTACATAGTAATAGTACATGTAAATAACATAGACTTGGTTAACACTATTTTGATCAAAAAAACATAAAAACCATCCCACCGCGACAAGTTGAACCCAAGCAATGTCCAGTAGTCTTATAGACCATGAATGGAGCAGTGGAACACATAATCAACTTCTACTCCATACAGACATGGTTCTGCAGAGCCCCATTCTCGGGATTGAAGGAGGTCCTAACAGTCAGACCCCCCCAGAGATCAGCAGCTTATCACCGATCATATGAATAGGTGAAAACACATCTTGCTACAAACCCTTTAATGAAATGGACCTTATTAAACTACCACCTGCAGTACTCTAGTAATTCATTCCTAAATACCTATTTTTTTAATTGGTGTTTTGTTGAGCATGCATGACTGCAAGACCCAGTCTTGTACCAAATCTATTTTTTTTGTTTTGTATTATTATTATTGTAATTATTAATAATATTATTGTTGTTCCATTCTCAGATATTAAAATACAAACCAAGATTTCTCGGCTTCTAAAAAATTGCCTACAGCCCCTATAATTATTGAGTTGCAGTTTTAAGCTTGAAGTAAATGTTGTTTATTCGAACCCATCGGATATAATATTGTACAATTTCATATAAAATGATAATGCCATCACCTATCTGCACAGCGAATACGAATGTGATGACTTGTTGTGAATGAAAGCAAATGTATAAATGTCTGTCATTAAAGATTTATCAGCTGTGCTACCCAGGGGGATATAATATTCCTCCTATAGTTTAATTACTCACTTAATTAAGTTATCACAGATGTAACTCACCATAGAGAGCTCCAATTGTATATTTTTTACATGCGCCAATGTGCCCACTATTCCATTACTCTCCATGATTAGATCCAACAGGAATTCAGAGATGGAAAATTATAAATTCTAATGAGCTCAATGACTGGAAAGAAATGCATTGAAATGGCTTTATTAGCTCCTATGAGACATTGCCTCTGCTGTGCCTTCCCGTGGTGGTAATAGAAAGTTTTTTTTATTTGCTTAACCAATATCAAACAGGAAAAATGTTTGGATTTTGGAGATGCATAGCATAAAATTTTGGTTCAGAGTTGCAATGGGTAGTAGAATCCTGAATGTTATTACTGTGCAAATGTAAGCGCTGAGACTTTCCTACCGTTGTCCAAAATCCAAAAATATTTAGCATGTGCTAGGCATAAATTTTATAGGCGCAGGACAGGGATGGGCTTGAGTGGCATCTACACACATGTTGGATCTCACTCTGCCTTTGTCATACTAGTTATTGATGCAGAACTATTTTGGTGACCTGAGTCTTTTCCCAGCCGTTTATGAAAACTTATCTGTGCCTGCAACAATGGAATTTTATTTCAGGCCACCATTTCCAAGTCGGCTCATTGTAGGCACCGATGTTTTGCAACTGGAGTCAAAAATGTATTTACTTAACTCAGTATTGAAACAGGGCGTAACGATCGCCGTTGCAGAGAAGGGGGTCCAACGACGCCAGCAGCTATTTCAGATGGATGTGCATCCTAAGATCTACATTCAGCTAAAATCAATTGTGGCGCAGAGACCTGCTGGGCCACTGCACTGCAATACACGCTGCCAGCCAATCAGAGGCCAGCAGCTGACGTTGGCGTGAAAGTTACTGGCAGCACATGGCAGCGGAGTCATGCACTGCCCGGCACTTGCACACTGAAGTCAGCTGCTGGCTCCTGGCCGGCTACAGAAGAGGAAGCCACACGGCATGGGAGTAGGGGAAAGTGAGTAGAATCGTTTAATTTTTTTACATTTGTCAGAGTAGAGCTGCAGAACAAAGGCATTATTAATAATAATAAGAATGTAGCACCCTGAGGATTCGGCTGCTACAGGGGTATTGCACCTCAACCCAGAGGTGTGATATTCCACTCCCGGGTAAGGATGGAGTGTGGAACTGAGCTCAGTTAGCTGCATGCACTACACACATCCCATTTCCGAGGAACAGACCGATGGTACTCCCACTAGAGAAATGTGCAGGTACGACAGAGTCTGTTCCTGGCTGGAGTGGGAGGGGGGTGGAACATCCCAGTAGTGTAGGGGCAGATAGGGGGAGCAGCCTGGGTAAAGCTAGGAGCTCATTGGGTGCTGGTCACCTGAGCTCACACATAGAGGGAGTATATAAGGTGGGCACCATCTAAGATCAGGGTCAGTCAGTCAGTCAGTCTGTCAGAGTGTAACCTGAAGAGAGCAGAGGAGAAGAGCAGCTCCAAGGCCCAGAGAGAGAGTGAGAGTGGAGCAAGAAAGACCCAGAGAGGGAGACAGAAGGAACTCTGAGAACCCACATACAAACACAGGGTGAAGAGTTGGCAATAGGGTACCGGATCCCAAACTGGTGGGGGCTAAAGCATACCTCAGCCAGAGACCGGAGGCCGTGGGCAGGATCTGCCACGGCCACCCACCACATCCACCCTGAAGGCAAACCACGTGTAGGGTCAGGGAACCCAAGGCCAAGGGTCTCCCAACAGAAGGCCCGAGGGAGCTGGACCTAGGTGGATCCCTGGTGGGGACGGCCAGACGAAAGGACAAGAAGGAGGGCTCAGGGACACGCTACGGACTTGCTTGGGGGTTGGCTGAATCCAGGACCTGGTGGACGCAGCACGGCTCGGGTGGTCACTCAAGGCCGGAGTGACCGGAATATCTGCAGTAAGTAAACACCCTGAACTGCACAACCCGACTCTGTCTTGACTTATCATCTACGCTGCACCACCACAACCCCCATCCTCTGCACCTGACCCCCTGAGGCTATACCCCTCCCGTTGGGGGTTATACTATCTAAAGCTGCACCAACACCATCAGCCTCAGCGGACCCTGCTGCAGCGGCGGCCGTAGTGACCGCAATCCAACGGGTGGCGTAGTCGACATAAAGAACTTTGCAACATCTGTAGGACTGCCACATACTCTGAGCTTGACACCCTGGGCACGGACCGGGTCACAGCCACTCGGAGACTACAACCCCCATCTGATCCGGCTCCGGGTATTCCCCTAAAGAATATGGCCCAAGGGGGTGCGTCAACTTTGGCGTAGTCGGCAGGATAACGTGCCCGCAACACCCGGGTACTGCGTGCCTGAAGAAAAGAACAAGTTTACCTCAAAAAGAAGTCTCCTGCCGGTTCCGGAGGGTTCCCGCCATCGGACTCCATCACAGGTCGATTCCCGCCGGTTGTCCGCCATTAACAGCTTTTTCCCGCCATCTGCAGAGTTTCCCGCCACTGGGAGACGATTCCCGCCATTTCCGAAGGTTTCCCGCCTTGTCAGAGCGGACGCCATTATGGGCGTGCCAGAGGGTGGCAAGAGGCCACCTCCCATCGTGGGCCAGGACCGAAAATGGCACCAAAAGTGGAAACCGCCCCCACCAACAGAGACTGTGATGCTAGAGGTGTCTGTCAGCGTGAAAGAACTGCCCCTGGAGCTGACAATCACCAAGTGGCCCCGGAACCGCCCCCGAAGTGGGAGGACTGAGAAGGAGAGAGAAAAGATGGGTGCAGCCTGGAGGAGTCTGGAGAGAGCGCACCCGGAGACAAGAAGCCTAGAGCTGAGTCCAGAAGAAGCTTACCCGGAGATGGAAGAAGAGCAGAGCAGCACCGGCCCGCTGGCCAGGAGCCTGCTGGAGACAACGGAAGGAGAGCAGAGCAGCACCGACCCGTTGGTCAGGAGCCTGCTAGAAGCAACGACCCCACTAGGCTTAGTGGAGGTCCTGGCACAGCTCCCCCGAGATCGGGAGTGTGCACAGACTGCGCTGGAGGGCCTCGCACGGAGGATGGCCCGGGTGCAGCGAGAGACGTTAGCAGAATGGAGCCGTGAGATGGTCCAGCAGACAAGAACTCGTCAGCGGAGCACGCCACCCGAGACGAGGAGACAGACCGCCTCTGAGGATGGTGCAGGAGGACTGAAGGCCGGAGACGGCGCCGAGAAGGGAGCCGAACGAAGGGAGGCAGGTAAAGGGGACGTCTCTACCCCAAACCGGGAAACCGTGTACCTGCCCCAGCTCCCCGTCGCAGAGCCCGAAGTATCCCCTGCCGTGCCCGTCGCTGCAACGTCACCGCCGCAGACTAGGCCTCAAACGGGAGCCGCGACCCCTGTGACGTCACACGCCTCGACCCCGAGCGTGACCAAGCAGGAAGTACCACCAGCCTGGTCGCAAGGCCTAGTACCCCCGGGCGCCGCAATACCAACAGCGCCCCCTACCTCCGCGGAGCCACCGGCCTGGTCGCAGGGCCAAGTAGCCCAGGGCGCAGCCGTCCTTACGGTGCCCTTCACTTTCCAGGTGCCCCAGGCCTGGCCGCAAGGCCTGGGCAACCCGGGCGCCACCACCACCGCGCCCATAAAACCAAGAGTGCCGCATCTGGGAGAAGATCTGTTCGCCCAACATACGTGCCCGGATGGGCAGCCCTTTATATGGCCACCGGAGTTTCACCATCCCCGACTCCGGAAAGAGAGACCCCTAGACGAGCCCCTGATTCCGGTTCCGAAGCCCGTAAAAAGGACCTCGCCCCCGCTAGAGGAGGCACAGTTTGAGTGGGACCCCACCGGAGAAGACCTCATGGGGTTCACTCAGGAGACCCGGGCAGCTGCAGAGGAGCGTGCAGAGTGCTGCCGGCAACAGCTCGAGGTCTTTGAGAGGGAGCGGAGAGAGAGGCGGGTCCGGGAACAACAAGCCCAAATAAGGAGCGCGGAGCAGAAGAGCCGGACCAGGAGAAACCCCCGTGCAGCGCATGGTCCCCGTACCATCGGGACTGTGATAAAGTTCAATCTGCAGCATGGGTGGGGCTTCATCCGAGATCACCGCACCCCAGGCGACGTCTTCGTGACCAGGAGAGACGTTGAGTCCCACCTACCGGAGGGACACAGAGGACGTGACCTGTATATAGGGGACGAGGTCACCTTCACCCGGCACAAGTGTGCCAAAGGACCCTACGCCCTCCATGTGCATCGCCTGACGGAGGAGGAGCTGCGGTGTGAGGAAGAGCAAGAGGACCCGGACGGGTCTGAAGCTAAAGGTAACCACAAAGAAAGAGCAGGAGGACGTCGTCGTTAAGTACAGCAGAGTACAAGCTGTATATAGTTGCCCGTCGGGGCACAGTGAACTGTTGCTAATATAGTCCCCGTTGGGACCAGAGAATTGAACTGTTACCCGTATTTCCCTTAATCCCACTGACCGAGGACTGAGAGCGGTCATCCCTATTCCCATTAGCTGGCCGAGGACTGAGAGCGGCCCTACTACCCCTTGTAAATAGTTGCGCTTCCTAAAGCGCCCCCTACCGGTTTTATAGGAAAACCATTTATTCCAAGAGAGACTGTCGCACTTTACCCGGTCACAAGTTGCACCGTGACCGGAGGAACCAGAAACAAGAATGTTTATATGAAAAGTTTATTGCTGCTGATGATGTTTTATATGTTTATATGTTGATGTTTTATGAAAAAAAAAAAATGTATGTTTGTGGATGTTTATATCTTACAGCCCGAGGACGTGCTGTGATTTACCAGGGGGGAATGTAGCACCCTGAGGATTCGGCTGCTACAGGGGTATTGCACCTCAACCCAGAGGTGTGATATTCCACTCCCGGGTAAGGATGGAGTGTGGAACTGAGCTCAGTTAGCTGCATGCACTACACACATCCCATTTCCGAGGAACAGACCGATGGTACTCCCACTAGAGAAATGTGCAGGTACGACAGAGTCTGTTCCTGGCTGGAGTGGGAGGGGCGTGGAACATCCCAGTAGTGTAGGGGCAGATAGGGGGAGCAGCCTGGGTAAAGCTAGGAGCTCATTGGGTGCTGGTCACCTGAGCTCACACATAGAGGGAGTATATAAGGTGGGCACCATCTAAGATCAGGGTCAGTCAGTCAGTCAGTCTGTCAGAGTGTAACCTGAAGAGAGCAGAGGAGAAGAGCAGCTCCAAGGCCCAGAGAGAGAGTGAGAGTGGAGCAAGAAAGACCCAGAGAGGGAGACAGAAGGAACTCTGAGAACCCACATACAAACACAGGGTGAAGAGTTGGCAATAGGGTACCGGATCCCAAACTGGTGGGGGCTAAAGCATACCTCAGCCAGAGACCGGAGGCCGTGGGCAGGATCTGCCACGGCCACCCACCACATCCACCCTGAAGGCAAACCACGTGTAGGGTCAGGGAACCCAAGGCCAAGGGTCTCCCAACAGAAGGCCCGAGGGAGCTGGACCTAGGTGGATCCCTGGTGGGGACGGCCAGACGAAAGGACAAGAAGGAGGGCTCAGGGACACGCTACGGACTTGCTTGGGGGTTGGCTGAATCCAGGACCTGGTGGACGCAGCACGGCTCGGGTGGTCACTCAAGGCCGGAGTGACCGGAATATCTGCAGTAAGTAAACACCCTGAACTGCACAACCCGACTCTGTCTTGACTTATCATCTACGCTGCACCACCACAACCCCCATCCTCTGCACCTGACCCCCTGAGGCTATACCCCTCCCGTTGGGGGTTATACTATCTAAAGCTGCACCAACACCATCAGCCTCAGCGGACCCTGCTGCAGCGGCGGCCGTAGTGACCGCAATCCAACGGGTGGCGTAGTCGACATAAAGAACTTTGTAACATCTGTAGGACTGCCACATACTCTGAGCTTGACACCCTGGGCACGGACCGGGTCACAGCCACTCGGAGACTACAACCCCCATCTGATCCGGCTCCGGGTATTCCCCTAAAGAATATGGCCCAGGGGGCGCGTCAAGAAGAATTTAAAATAATAATTTTTTTAATTATATAGCGCCAACATATTCCGCAGCGCTTTACAATTTTCAGACATTATGGGCACTGTCCCCATTGGAGCTCACAATCTACATTCTCTATCAGTATGTCTTTGAAGTATGGGAGGAAACTGGAGAACCCGGGGGAAACCCACACAAACACGGGGAGAACATACAAACTCCTTGCAGATGTTGTCCTTGGTGGGATTTGAACCCAGGACCCCAGTACTGCAAGGCTGCAGTGCTAGCCACTGAGTCACTGTGAAGAAGAAGAAGCCTAGGATGGGGCACATTATGCCAGGATGGGGGACATCTACTACTGGAAAAGGCTCATGATGAAGGGCATTATACCAGGATGGGGGGCATATACGGTTGAAACCAGAAGTTTACATGCACTAAATAAAAAGACACATATGCATGTTTTTCTCAATATCTGACATTAAATCAGAATAAACCTTTCCCGTTTTAGGTCAATTAGGATTACCATAATTTTTAATATTTGCCAAATGCCAGAATAATGAGAGAGAGAGAGAGAATGTTTTAAGGCATTTTTATTACTTACTGCAAAGTCAAAAGTTTCCATACATTTCATTACGATTTGGTACCACTGCCCTTAAACTGAATGACTTGGGTCAAACGTGTGGGATATCCTTCCACAAGCTTCTCACAATAGTTGGTCGGAATTTGGGCCGATTCCTCCTGACAAAACTGGTGTAACTGATCCAGGTTTGTAGGTCGCCTTGCTCGCACCTGCCTTTTCAGCTTTGCCCATAAATTTTCAATAGGATTGAGATCAGGGCTTGAAATTCTTCTTTTCTACTGTAAATTTGTCCTAGCACTTATTCTAGATGTGTGCATGAAGTTCACACAATATTGTAGATAAAGAGAAATATAGTCAAAATGATCATATATTTTTATGGACACGTATGAGAAGAGCACATGGAAACATAAAATAACCTCAGACCAATATTCATTTGAAGACGTACCATAGCTTTATTATTGGGGTAATCTTTGTCAGGACCTTCAACAATGTTATCTTTTGTTACTATACATGGATTTTCCATAATTTCTAAAGCTAAAAAAAGTTACCTGGAATGTTCTACAAATAAAAATCACCAGATTCCCTGCACTTTCACTACTTGTGGTGCCTGGTTCCTCTGTCACTCTACTTGCTACTAGAGAGGGTGTGAATCAATGCACAGGACCTGATACAGAGACCAAGTCCGTAACCTGTGACCATAGGATGAGACCCCTGTGTCCACCTCCTACTGTATGACATCCTCAGCACCTCTTTTGATTAGCATAACGGCATCACTGTGGCGTGATTCTCATTTGACATTGGGCCAGGCTGGCTAATCAAAAGAAGAGCCACAGATGCCGAGAGGAAGGAGGTGGTTCCTAGGGCTCACATCCAACGGCCACAGAATATAGACCAGTCTGCTGAACTGGCTCTTGCGAATCAATTCTCACCACTTCCACTTTCTTCATGTATGGGCACAGCGCTGCTTCAACCAATTATTGGCTGCAGTGGTATTTAATGCATCACCGCTACCACAGATTTAAAAAAATATGGTGGACCAACTCTGGAAGCACAGACAGGGCAGGTACTGTTAGTGGGACACGTACGATATACAGTGCCTACAAGTAGTATTCAACCCCCTGCAGATTTAGCTGGTTGACACATGCGGAATTAACTTGGCATTGTGACATTTGTACTGTAGATCAGCCTGGAAGTGGGAAATGCACTGCAGCAATTTTTTTTTTTTTTTTTTTAAAACATTAAAAGTTAATTCAGAGTGTCATTTATTATTCAACCCCTCAAACCACAAGAATTCTGTTTGGTCCCCCAAAAGTATTAAGAAGTAGTTCAGGCACCAAGAATAATGAGCTTCACATGTGTGGATTAAAGATCTCTTTTGCCAGCCTTTTCTGACTATTTAAGACCCTCCCCAAACTTGTGAACAGCACTCAGACATGGTCAACATGGGAAAGACAAAGGAGCATTCCAAGGCCATCAGAGACAAGATCGTGGAGGGTCACAAGGCTGGCAAGGGGTACAAAACCCTTTCCAAGGAGTTGGGCCTACCTGTCTCCACTGTTGGGAGCATCATCCGTAAGTGGAAGGCTTATGGAACTACTGTTAGCCTTCCACGGCCAGGACAGCCTTTGAAAGTGTCCTCCCGTGCCGAGGCCAGGCTTGTCCGAAGAGTCAAGGCTAACCCAAGGAAAACAAGGAAGGAGCTCCGGGAAGATCTCATGGCAGTGGGGACATTGGTTTCAGTCAAGACCATAAGTAACGTACTCCACCACAATGGTCTCCGTTCCAGACGAGCCCGTAAGGTACCTTTACTTTCAAAGCGTCATGTCAAGGCTCGTCTACAGTTTGCTCATGATCACTTGGAGGACTCTGAGACAGACTGGTTCAAGGTTCTATGGTCTGATGAGACCAAGATCGAGATCTTTGGTGCCAACTACACACGTGACGTTTGGAGACTGGATGGCACTGCATACGACCCCAAGAATACCATCCCTACAGTCAAGCATGGTGGTGGCAGCATCATGCTGTGGGGCTGTTTCTCTGCCAAGGGGCCTGGCCATCTGGTCCGCATCCATGGGAAGATGGATAGCACGGCCTACCTGGAGATTTTGGCCAAGAACCTCCGCTCCTCCATCAAGGATCTTAAGATGGGTCGTAATTTCATCTTCCAACCAGACAACGACCCAAAGCACACAGCCAAGAAAACCAAGGCCTGGTTCAAGAGGGAAAAAGTCAAGGTGTTGGAGTGGCCTAGTCAGTCTCCTGACCTTAACCCAATTGAAAACTTGTGGAAGGAGCTCAAGAATAAAGTCCACATGAGACACCCAAAGAACTTAGATAACTTGGAGAAGATCTGCATGGAGGAGTGGGCCAAGATAACTCCACAGACCTGTGCCGGCCTGATCAGGTCTTATAAAAGACGATTATTAGCTGTAATTGCAAACAAGGGTTATTCCACAAAATATTAAACATAGGGGTTGTATAATAATTGACCCACACTTTTATGTTTAAAATTTAATAAAATTCAACTGAGCAACATAACTTTTTGGTTTGTAAGATTTATGCTTCTGTTCATAAAACCTACTCTCGTTTGCAGTTTGAAGGTTCTAACTTATTTGCATCTTATCAAACCAGCTAAATCTGCAGGGGGTTGAATACTACTTGTAGGCACTGTAAATAATAAAAATGTTCCCTTGCACCCCTACCATTTTTGTTCTAGTAAATTGAGGTAGGTGACAGCAGTTGGACCCAATATTGCAGGTTTTACAATTGTTTTTGTCAAGCACTTTCAAAAGCAAATCGAGACATCTGACCGATACAGAATTAAATTCTAACATGATACCCAGTCAATTTATGTCTGAGATTACATGGAGATTTTGGCTGTTTGTAGCCGCATAATAAAATGGATAAAGACGTCAGACAGTCATGAGAGGTAGAGTGGCTAGAGACAATACAACTAAAGCATTGAACCTCATACATAGAGCCAAAATGAAATCTCAGCCCCTTATGCTTTTATCTACTGACACAGAAAAGGCCTTTGATAGGGTAAACTGGACCTTCATGAATCAGACACTCAGTGGTGTAGGCCTAAAATCTAACATGTTATGTTGGATATCCGCACTATACATGAAGCCGACAGCCAGCGTAAAGGTGAATGGAGTCTTATCTCAGGAGTTCGCTATATGGAATGGTACAAGTCAAGAGTGCCCGCTGTCTCCAACAGGAACATCATGGACCCTTATATTCTCGGGTCACCTTACAAGATTGTGAACACATAAAGTAGCACACTGTAACACTGAGTATATAGATATGAAATATGAATAGCTTAACTACTGTAGAAAATAGAAATAAATGAAAAAAATTTTTTGAAAATTTTTTTTGCGCATGTAAATATGAAGTATGGAAAATGAATAGCATTACTGCTGTAAATAAATGAGAAATCTTAGCGCATAAATTGGCCAATTCATGTGTACCTGACAGCCGCGGTAAGGCGTTTCTCGATGTCAGGACCTATAATGTGAATACCTCTCTAAGAGACCTCCGTCTGCTTATGTGTGGGAAAGACAGATCCTGATGCATTTAAAACCACCTGCGGCATGGGGGTGGGGGTGGAGTGCTCAGTCAACGCTAAATCTAGTAACAAAGAAAATGACGGCACTTCCACTACAAAAACTAGGTGTGAACAGGTGCTTACTAAGAGCAGCTACCTCCATATATAATGAACACATAAAGTAGCACACTGTAACACTGAGTATATAGATATGAAATATGAAATATGAATAGCTTAACTACTGTAGAAAATAGAAATAAATGAAAAAAATTTTTTGAAAATTTTTTTTGCGCATGTAAATATGAAGTATGGAAAATGAATAGCATTACTGCTGTAAATAAATGAGAAATCTTAGCGCATAAATTGGCCAATTCATGTGTACCTGACAGCCGCGGTAAGGCGTTTCTCGATGTCAGGACCTATAATGTGAATACCTCTCTAAGAGACCTCCGTCTGCTTATGTGTGGGAAAGACAGATCCTGATGCATTTAAAACCACCTGCGGCATGGGGGTGGGGGTGGAGTGCTCAGTCAACGCTAAATCTAGTAACAAAGAAAATGACGGCACTTCCACTACAAAAACTAGGTGTGAACAGGTGCTTACTAAGAGCAGCTACCTCCATATATAATGAACACATAAAGTAGCACACTGTAACACTGAGTATATAGATATGAAATATGAAATATGAATAGCTTAACTACTGTAGAAAATAGAAATAAATGAAAAAAATTTTTTGAAAATTTTTTTTGCGCATGTAAATATGAAGTATGGAAAATGAATAGCATTACTGCTGTAAATAAATGAGAAATCTTAGCGCATAAATTGGCCAATTCATGTGTACCTGACAGCCGCGGTAAGGCGTTTCTCGATGTCAGGACCTATAATGTGAATACCTCTCTAAGAGACCTCCGTCTGCTTATGTGTGGGAAAGACAGATCCTGATGCATTTAAAACCACCTGCGGCATGGGGGTGGGGGTGGAGTGCTCAGTCAACGCTAAATCTAGTAACAAAGAAAATGACGGCACTTCCACTACAAAAACTAGGTGTGAACAGGTGCTTACTAAGAGCAGCTACCTCCATATATAATGAACACATAAAGTAGCACACTGTAACACTGAGTATATAGATATGAAATATGAAATATGAATAGCTTAACTACTGTAGAAAATAGAAATAAATGAAAAAAATTTTTTGAAAATTTTTTTGCGCATGTAAATATGAAGTATGGAAAATGAATAGCATTACTGCTGTAAATAAATGAGAAATCTTAGCGCATAAATTGGCCAATTCATGTGTACCTGACAGCCGCGGTAAGGCGTTTCTCGATGTCAGGACCTATAATGTGAATACCTCTCTAAGAGACCTCCGTCTGCTTATGTGTGGGAAAGACAGATCCTGATGCATTTAAAACCACCTGCGGCATGGGGGTGGGGGTGGAGTGCTCAGTCAACGCTAAATCTACCATGCCGCAGGTGGTTTTAAATGCATCAGGATCTGTCTTTCCCACACATAAGCAGACGGAGGTCTCTTAGAGAGGTATTCACATTATAGGTCCTGACATCGAGAAACGCCTTACCGCGGCTGTCAGGTACACATGAATTGGCCAATTTATGCGCTAAGATTTCTCATTTATTTACAGCAGTAATGCTATTCATTTTCCATACTTCATATTTACATGCGCAAAAAAAATTTTCAAAAAATTTTTTTCATTTATTTCTATTTTCTACAGTAGTTAAGCTATTCATATTTCATATTTCATATCTATATACTCAGTGTTACAGTGTGCTACTTTATGTGTTCATTATATATGGAGGTAGCTGCTCTTAGTAAGCACCTGTTCACACCTAGTTTTTGTAGTGGAAGTGCCGTCATTTTCTTTGTTACTAGATTTAGCGTTGACTGAGCACTCCACCCCCACCCCCATGCCGCAGGTGGTTTTAAATGCATCAGGATCTGTCTTTCCCACACATAAGCAGACGGAGGTCTCTTAGAGAGGTATTCACATTATAGGTCCTGACATCGAGAAACGCCTTACCGCGGCTGTCAGGTACACATGAATTGGCCAATTTATGCGCTAAGATTTCTCATTTATTTACAGCAGTAATGCTATTCATTTTCCATACTTCATATTTACATGCGCAAAAAAAATTTTTAAAAAAATTTTTTTCATTTATTTCTATTTTCTACAGTAGTTAAGCTATTCATATTTCATATTTCATATCTATATACTCAGTGTTACAGTGTGCTACTTTATGTGTTCATTATATATGGAGGTAGCTGCTCTTAGTAAGCACCTGTTCACACCTAGTTTTTGTAGTGGAAGTGCCGTCATTTTCTTTGTTACTAGATTTAGCGTTGACTGAGCACTCCACCCCCACCCCCATGCCGCAGGTGGTTTTAAATGCATCAGGATCTGTCTTTCCCACACATAAGCAGACGGAGGTCTCTTAGAGAGGTATTCACATTATAGGTCCTGACATCGAGAAACGCCTTACCGCGGCTGTCAGGTACACATGAATTGGCCAATTTATGCGCTAAGATTTCTCATTTATTTACAGCAGTAATGCTATTCATTTTCCATACTTCATATTTACATGCGCAAAAAAAATTTTCAAAAAATTTTTTTCATTTATTTCTATTTTCTACAGTAGTTAAGCTATTCATATTTCATATTTCATATCTATATACTCAGTGTTACAGTGTGCTACTTTATGTGTTCATTATATATGGAGGTAGCTGCTCTTAGTAAGCACCTGTTCACACCTAGTTTTTGTAGTGGAAGTGCCGTCATTTTCTTTGTTACTAGATTTAGCGTTGACTGAGCACTCCACCCCCACCCCCATGCCGCAGGTGGTTTTAAATGCATCAGGATCTGTCTTTCCCACACATAAGCAGACGGAGGTCTCTTAGAGAGGTATTCACATTATAGGTCCTGACATCGAGAAACGCCTTACCGCGGCTGTCAGGTACACATGAATTGGCCAATTTATGCGCTAAGATTTCTCATTTATTTACAGCAGTAATGCTATTCATTTTCCATACTTCATATTTACATGCGCAAAAAAAATTTTCAAAAAATTTTTTTCATTTATTTCTATTTTCTACAGTAGTTAAGCTATTCATATTTCATATTTCATATCTATATACTCAGTGTTACAGTGTGCTACTTTATGTGTTCATTATATATGGAGGTAGCTGCTCTTAGTAAGCACCTGTTCACACCTAGTTTTTGTAGTGGAAGTGCCGTCATTTTCTTTGTTACCTTACAAGATTGTGGCCTACACAGATTATCTGCTTTTTTTCATTAATAACCCGGCCACTTTAATCCCAAATTTGATGGCAGAATTCCGCGCATACAATGGCCTGTCTAATTTTAAAATCAACCATCTCTTAATCAGAGTGACTGAACATCAACACCTTCCCCTCTATCTTAGCGCCCCTGAAAGCTGCCTTCAGCTTCAAATGGGCTAATTCAGCTATAAAATACCTAGGGATACAGTTACCAAGAGACATAAGCTTGACATACTCTCCTAATTTCCCTAAACTCCTCCAATCACTGCAGGAGAACTGTTCAAGATGGATGAGGAATGCCTTTACATGGTTTGGTAGAAGTGCAAACTTTAAAATGAACATTCTCCTGCGGATTTTGTATGTCATTCAAGCTCTTCCAATTGGGGTCCCTTCGTTCTTCTTCAGGAGTCTTGTGTCAGTCCAAACCAAGTTCGTATGGTCTGGTAAACCCCTCTTCCCTATCAGCAGAACCATATTATATCGTTCTAAGTCCTTAGTGGGTATAGCCTTGCTTGAACTCAGATATTATTGTATAGCAGCCCACCATTCTAGAATTTTGGACTGGTATAGAAATGGTAAGTGGAAAGCCTGGGTTAGGATCGGGCACAGTTTTACAACTATCACTCTGACGGGTGCTCTGTGGCTGGACTTGTCCTTGGTTACATTGCTTAAATCTCATTCCACGATTGGGGCTACCCTTGCCTGTTGTACTCATCCTATTGTCCATTCTCATATCTTAGCACTATATTCCTCTATGTTTCCCATTTTGGGAAATCTGCTTTTCCCCCTGGGTTTAGAGGATAAAGTCTTTCGTAACTGGCTAAGTAGGGGTTGTTTTTTTATAGTGTCTCAGTTTGAAACTTTATAAATTTGGCCCTCAACGGAACATCTTCTCGGCCTCTCTACTCACTCTCCAGTGGGAATCTGGAGAGTTTGTCAGCTTTCACACTTTTTCCACTCACTCCCTCCTGGAGATTTTTATAACAATGACAAGATGCCTTTCGAAATTGCATGTGCAGACTCAGGAACGTTAAGACACACTTTATCTTTCTCATTCTCGATGCTGATTGAACCCTCAGAGCAACCTAATACCAATTTTCAATCCCAATGGGAAGGCGATTTGGGCCTCTCTCTATCGAAGGAGCAGTGGAGACATATCTTCACCGTATCTTTAACACATAGATCATATATCTACTCCCATTTAAATGAGGCCGGCTACAAATTGCTCTCTCAGTAATATAGGGGCCAAACTCGACTACACTCTATCTTTCCGGAAGCTAGTCCCATGTGTTGGAGATGTGGTGAGGGTGTTCTGTTACACATTTTCTGGTCCTGCAAGCTTCTCTCTCCTTTTTGGGAAAAAGTGCAGCAAGTGAAATCACAGATCTGATTTCAGACCTGGACCCTGCTCTTGTTTTTCTCCATCACTGTGACATCCCTTTGAAGACCTACAGACATTCGATATTAAAACACTTAATCGTGACTGCAAGATCGTGCATCCCTGTACCATAGAAAAAAGATAATGCTCCGATAATCTCCCTCTGGTTTACTAAAATGAATGAGATAATGTTAATGGAGGAGCTCGCTTCTACGATTGATAACTCTTATGGTTGTTTTTATAAAACTTGTTTTTATAGGCTGGAACTTAGAACTTTGACTATCTGGCCCTTATCGGGGAAATCTGTAATCTGCATTCTTTGGGCCCCACCTTGGAACACCTTTCCCTATCGCCTTCCGTACCTCCCTCCCCCCCTCTTCTCTTGCTTCTTTTGCTTTTCTCTTTTTCCATTATTCTTCTTTCTTCTTCGTCTACTCTTTTGACAGGATTACTCCTCTCAGCCTCGGCGATTTTATCCAGTACTTTCTCATCTTGCTCCTTAATGTTCATTTTGTGTTATTGTTCTTTTAGGAATTGAGTAGCAAGTTAATAACTTCTATTGTTATTTCCCTTCCCTCAGTGATTGTTTTTATTTCTCGGCACAGCTAGTGCCAGGGCCGGCTCCAGGTTTTTGTGGGCCCCGGGTGAAAGACTCTCAGTGGGCCCCTTTAACACATACCATGATTCATGATGCACAGATACCACAGAGAAATATATATATAGTACAATGCAAAGATTTCACTTCTTACACTGTATTCCAAATTATTATGCAAATAATATTTTCTCAGATTTTCCCAAATTACCTATATGAATTGCAGTCTTGGTAATTTTCCAGTCAAATAACTATTAGAGTACAATTGAAAGGTTTTTGTACAAACTGAATATGATAACAGTATATTTTTTAAAAAATAAAATACTCAAACTGCACTCAAAATGCATGTTCCAAATTATTATGCACAGCAGAGTTTTCAACCTTTTAATATTAATAAAGAACAAAAAAATGGTCATTTTTGCAATTATAAGCATTAGCAGGTTATTAGAAACTGAAATCAAGCAGTTTTCAACTCAAAACTTTATTCTAGGTGATGTTACATTTGCACATAGGACCGCTTGTTCGAAAGGAGCTTCTGAACTCTCTCGTCCATTGAATTTGTCAGGTTTTGGTTGGTTTCTGTTTCAATTGTTTTGCATGAGGACAGAATACCCTCCCAGAGCTGTTGCTTAGATGTGAACTGCCTCCCGCCATCATAGACACTCCTTTTGATGATGCTCCAGAGGTTCTCAATGGGGTTGAGGTCAGGGGAGCATGGGGGCCACACCATAAGTTTGTCCCCTTTTATGTCCATAGCAGCCAGAGATGCAGATGTGTTATGTGCAGCATGAGACGTGGCATTATCATGCATGAAAATGATCTTGCTGCGGAATGCACAGTTCTTCTTCTTGAACCATGGCAGGAAGTGCTGTTTGAGAAACTCAACATACATTATGGAGTTCATCTTTACCCCTTCAGGGATCCTAAAAGGGCCGACAATCTCTCTCCCCATGATTCCAGCCCAAAACATTACCCCACCTCCTCCTTGTTAGCGCCGTAGCCATGTTTGCATGGGGTGTCCATCAACCAGCCATCCTCCACTCCATCCATCTGGACCATTGAGATCATTTCATGCATGATAATGCCCCGTCTCATGCTGCACATAACACATCTGCATCTCTGGCTGTTATGTGCATAAAAGGGGACAAACGTATGGTGTGGTCCCCATGCTCCCCTGGCCCCCATATAACACTCCATACAGGATACTGGCCCCCATATAATGCTCCATATGGAATACTAGCCCCCATATAACGCTCCATACAGAATGCTGGCCCCATATAACGCTCCATGCAGGCTGTGCCCCCACATAATGCCCCACACAGGCTGTTCCCCCCACATAATGCCCCATGCAGGCTGTTCCCCCCACATAATGCACCATGTAGGATGTCACCCCCCCTTATAATGCCCCATGCAGGATGTCACACCCCCCTCCCTTATAATGCCCCATGTAGGATGTCACCTCCCCTTATAATGCCCCATGCAGAATGTCACACCCCCCCTCCCTTATAATGCCCCATGCAGGATGTCACCCCCCTATAATGCCCCATGCAGGATGTCACCCCCCCTGTCTTATAATGCCCCATGCAGGATGTCACCCCCACCTCTCCCTTATAATGCACCATGCAGGATGTCATTCCCCCCATATAATGCCTCATGCAGGATGTCACACACACCCCCTTATAATGCTCCATGAAGGATGTCACCCCCCCTTATAATGCCCCATGCAGGATGTCACACCCCCCTCCTTTATAATGCCCCATGCAGGATGTCACCCCCCCTTATAATGCCCCATGCAGGATGTCACACCCCCCCTCGCTTATAATGCCCCATGCAGGATGTCACACTCCCCTCTCCCTTATAATGCCCCATGCAGGATGTCATTCCCCCTCATATAATGCCTCATGCAGGATGTCACCCCCCCCTTATAATGCCCCATGCAGGATGTCACACCCCACCCCTTATAATGCCCCATGCAGGATGTCACCCCCCCCTTATAATGCCCCATGCAGGATGTCACACACACCCCTCCCTTATAATGCCCCATGTAGGATGTCACTCACCCCCACCCCACCCCATCATATAATGCCCCATGCCTCCATACAATAAAAAAGAAAAAATCAAGTACTCACTTTGCTTCTCACCTGCTGCCGCTGATCCGGTCTCTTCAGCGTCGCCTGGGTCTTCCCGCTCTGCTCTGTGATGGCTCAGGAGAGAGCGCAGTGGAAAGACGTCACCACACCCTCGGACCTGAGACGTCACTGTGCAGCAGCCACGGAAGAGACCAGAGCTGCTCCGGAGGCACGGGGAGAGGTAAGTATTGCGCCGGGTGCCGGGGCCCTGAGCAAGCGGGGGGAAGCAGGCGCTGGCACCGCTCTCCTCCGATCACGGGTCCCATAGCGCGGCGGGGTGCCCGACAGCGAAGGCCACCTCGCCTGCTCAGGGCCCCGGCACTTGCCCGGGTGCTGACGCCGGCCCTGGCTAGTGCCTTGTGATTATACCTCTTTTTCTCTTTATATATTTAATAAATAACGACAACGTTAAGTCAGACCCTTGAGTGTTCTGTTCATGTCTTTAGACTTCATTGTAGGTTGCTAAGAAAATAATGACATATTTATGACATATTGCTCGTTCTAACACCTAAAACAATTTAATATTAGCTGAGAGACGCCAATATTACCATATTTAGGTACTTGAAGTTATTGGGAATCTTTAAGTACGGTCAATCCTACTAAGTTGTTTATATGGGCATGAAGGTTGTGGAAATTTGAATAAAAAAATAACTTGATATCTGCAATCTGATGTTTTATTACAGATAAATACACATTTTTCTAAACATATAAATGAGCTGTTAAGATCTATGGGCCGGACATTGATCTGCCTGAGAATCTACTTCTACAGCTTTCCATTAGATTAGCTTAGAATATTATTTATACATTTTATAGACATTGTAATATAATTTTATATATATATATACAGTATATTATACTGGCTATTGAACCCATTAAACGCCCAGGTGGTGAGCATTTTTATTGGTATATGGTCTCCCATGCTGGTATGTGCTGCCCCCCTCCTGGTATTTGTGCTGCCCCCATTCTGTCCCCACCATCTTATCCTGGTATGCATGGCACCCCTCATCCCCATCCTGGTATGCATGGCACCCCTCATCCCTATCTAGATATGCATGGCACCCCTCACCCCCAATCCTGGTATGCATGGCACCCCTCACCCCCAATCCTGGTATGCATGACACCACTCACCCCCAATCCTGGTATGCATGGCACCCCTCACCCCCAATCCTGGTATGCATGGCACCCCTCAACCCCAATCCTGGAAGGCATGGCACCCCTCATCCCCAATCCTAGTATGCATGGCACCCCTCACCCCCAATCTTGGTATGCGTGGCACTCCTCATCCCCAATCCTGGTATGTGTGGTACTCCTCATCCCTATCCTGGTATGTGTGGTACTCCTCATCACTATCCTGGTATGCATGGTACCCCATCCCTCATCCTTATCCTGATATGTATGGTATCTCTCATCCTGGTATGCATGGGCCCCTCACTCACATCCTGGTATGCATGGCACCCCTCACACCCATCCTGGTATGCCTGTCACTCCTCATCCCTATGCCAGTATGCATGGCACTCCTCATCCCTATCCCAGTATGCATGGCACCCCTCATCCCCAATCCCGGTACTCATGGCACCCCTCATCCCCAATCCCGGTATGCATGGCACCCCTCATCCCCAATCCCAGTATGCATGGCACCCCTCATCCCCAATCCCGGTATGCATGGCACCCCTCATCCCCCATCCCGGTATGCATGGCTCCCTCATCCCCAATCCTGGTATGCATGGCTCCCTCATCCTCAGTCCTGGTACGCATGGCATCCCTCATCCCAAATCCTGGTACGCATGCCTCCCTCATCCCCAATCCTGGTATGCATGGCACCCTCATCCCAAATCCTTGTATGCATGGCTCCCTCATTCCCAATCCTTGTATGCATGGCTCCCTCATCCCCAATCCTGGTATGCATGGCTCCCTCATCCCCAATCCTGGCATGCATGGCTCCCTCATCCCCAATCCTGGTATGCATGGCTTCCTCATTCCCAATCCTGGTATGCATGGCACCCCTCATCCCCAATCCTGGTATGCATGGCTCCCTCATCCCCAATCCTGGTATGTATGGTACCCCTCATCCTGGTATGCATTGTACCCCTGATCCCAATTCTGGTATGTATGGCCTCCTCATCCCAGAAACCTGGTATGCATGGCACCCAATCCCTCATCCTAGTATGCATGGCACCCCTCATCCTTATCCTGGTATGCATGGTACCCCTCATCCTGGTATGCATGGTACCCCATCCCTCATCCTGGTATGCATGGTGCCCATCATTCCTACCCTGGTATGTATGGTACCCCTCATCCCTATTCTGGTATGCATGGCACCCCTCAACCCCCAATCCTGGTATGCATGGTCCCCCCACTCCCCAATCCTGGTATGCATGGTACCCCTTATACTGGTATGCATGGTCCCCTCACCCCCCCATCCTGGTATGCATAGTCCCCTTACCCCCCAATCCTGGTATGTGTGGTACCCCTCACCCCCCAATCCTGGTATGTGTGGCTCCTTACCCCCCAATCCTGGTATGTGTGGCCCCCTCACCCCCCAATCCTGGTATGTGTGGCCCCCTCACTCCCCAATCCTGGTATGTGTGGCCCTCTCATCCCTATCACGCTGTACACACATGCAAAAAAACAAACACTTATACTCACCTTTCTTCCCTGTGCTCCAGTGCTGTGGTGTCCTCTTCTGCCGGAGGCCGTGGGAGGAGTGTGGTTCTTGAGTACGCGTGTGCCCATACAGATCTGTCCGGCGCCATTTTGCTGAAGACACTGCAAATGTGTCTTCAGTAAAATGGCGTCGGATAGTGCTATGCGCATGCGCCGATCCGATGCCTCACTCCTGCCCCAGTCTCTGGCGAAGAGAGGCGTCGCGGCAACGCTCCTCACGGTCAAGTAAGTAAGTATGGCGCCGGAAATCGCAGTATGCGTTCGGTGTCTACGCATACCGTGATCTCCGGTGCCATACACTCCTCTTACCTGTAATGGCTGGATGCGTGCTTCTGTCTGGAGCCAGCCTGAGCATCGCACATGCGCAGTCTATAAAGGCTTCAGACAGAGACACGCATCCCTGGCTATATTATAGATTTTTTTTATTTTCATATATACAGTAACTTAATAATTTTACATAGTTTTCTATTTTATATATACTGTATATATATATATATATATATATATATATATATATATATATATATATATATATATATATATATATTGTAAGGTAGCGGTATTGATCATGTTGGGGGGCACTCACTTCACCGGGTCAATTAAAGCACACAAGCCATGTTTTCCGGTATACTAAAGTCCAGCAGTTTATTACACGTCATAAACTGCTTATAACATAGTCCATCTCAGTGGCTCGCAAGAATGTTACACATGTAATGTCCTAGAGCCTTTTCAGTGGCAGCTATGCCCGCTTGGCTTTAGATACAGACTTCAGCAAGGTACAACATCAATGTCCATATAAAGAACCATTTTTACCTTTACCGAGTCTTAGCTGCTTCTCTCAGCTCTGTTCTGCCACAGCTGTGGCTTTAAGGCTCCCCAGCCGTGGTCTCCAAGCCACGTGCCTTCCAGGGCTACTGCGTCCCAAACACAGGGATCTAGCCTCTTGCCTCACCATGCCTCTCTCTTCCAGCCTCTCCAGACTAATGGTGTCCCACACACAGGGATCAGGCCTCATGCCTTTCACACCTGTTTCAAAACTACCAGGGTTTATATATCAGTCTGTGCACAGGACCTGTGATGATGTCACAGTCATGTGATCAGTCACCTGAGGGGAGGTACATGGTCAGCCAGAACACACACCCTGAACATTTTAGCAATGCAGCAAGGCGCTGCATTACATATCCCCCCCCTCTGTTCAAACTTGTGTGGTTGAACACATAATATACACAATCACATTATAACCCACGGTTCACACAGAGACCATGTACTTGACAATTGCGCTGCTCAGCCCCTGGAACATTAGTCATCAACATTAGCCCATTCCTTAGGAACCTACCATCTGTCATTGTCACTAACTTCGTCAAGTCACATTTCCGAGTTGTAACCTTGTCAGACCTCCCCCGCTCCCAGTGGTCAGTCGTAACCTTGTCAGACCTCCCCCGCTCTCAGCGGTCAATACAGCAGTGTGACTCACTTGCCCTTGTATCTAAGGTCCGGTCCGACTCCGTACGGTCTCGTACTCTATTGGGTTGTTTGTATGGGCCTCTCAGACCTGAGTTACTGGAGGTCTCACTACCTCTAAACCCACGCCCATTATCCTCAGGACATCTTGAAAGGTCCCTAACTTCAGCTGTAGCTGTTGTGTTATTTAGGGGACCCTTTCTCTGTCTGGTCTCACAATTTCTAGACGGCTGCCACCTTCTGCCGCTCAGGCGATGCTGTCTTTCCACTCGCAGTCTGGCGAGATTCAACTGTTCTACCTCTCGCAGGTAGGTCACTCGGTATTCCATCAGCATGCGTATATATGCAAGATTTTCTTCTGTTCCTACAGCGGAGAATGACACCATGCCGTCTTCATCTGCAGGGCCGGCGTCAGCACCCGGCATACACGGGCAAGGGCCGGGACCCTGGAAAATCAGAGGGGCCCACCGCCCACTCACTGTCGGGGCCCACCGCCCACTCACTGTCTGGGCTCTGACCGCTCCCTCGGCACCTGTTCAGTGACGCAGGCGCTGCTTGATTGCCGGCACTCCCCCAGTCCCAGACACTAGTAATGACACGGAAGGGTCGACGGCACTGCACCTTTAATTGTGCTTGTGTGTCGCCCCTGCCGCGTCATTACTAGCAAACACAGCCGCACAGCGCGCGGCCATGTCTGGGGGAGTGCCGGCAATCAAGCACCATCGGAGGTCCTGCACAGATGGGGGGGAGCGGCCCGGACCCGACCGCAAGCGGGCCCCTCTGATGGTCCAGGGCCATGATGTCTGTGACACGACGGGGGCCCTGCACTGCCCCATACCTGAGGAGCTGCTGGACAGGACACTGGACTGGGGACAGGTGAGTGAGGCTTCCCCAATCCCCATATTAAAAATATTTGTAATGGGTCTGTGTGAGTGCATGTATGTGAATGTCAGTGTGTATAACTGTGTATATATATTTGTATGTTTTATATATGTTTTTAAGAATTCGTGTAAAAATGTGTGTATGTCTGTATGTGTACATATCTGTGTACCGTGTGTGCGTGCATATGTCTGCGTACCGTGTGTGTGCGTGCATATGTCTGCGTACTGTGTGTGCGTGCATATGTCTGCGCACCGTGTGTGTGCGTGCACATGTCTGCGTACCATGTGTGTGCGTGCGCATGTCTGCATACCGTGTGTGTGCGTGCACATGTCTGTGTACCGTGTGTGTGTGCGTGCGCATGTCTGCGTACCGTGTGTGTGTGCGCATGTCTGCGTACCGTGTGTGTGTGTGTGTGTGCGCGCATGTCTGCATCTGTGAAGGATGAGGTGGCAGGCTGGGCCCTGTGTACTATATATATATTTCTCTGCGGTATCTGTGCATCATGAATCGTGTATGTGTTAAAAGGGGCCCACTGAGACTCTTTCGCCCGGGGCCCAGAAAAACCTGGAGCCGGCCCTGTTCATCTGGTATCCAGTCCTGACGATCACGTGGACAGCTTACTTTCATCACACCAGACTTCTTTACCATCATTTGCATGGCTTGGCCATATCTCCCAATGAGCTTTCTCACCAGAACATGAGGCACCCGGATGACTTCTTTCCGCAGACTGTGAGCTTTTCTCATAAGCTCCAGTTGTCTAACGGCTTGTTCAGTCTTCAACCGGAGAAACCGCTTCGTGCGAATACATCGCCAGTGCATGTCACTTAGGATCGCCACCCTCTTCACTGTGACTTCGGTCGTGGACAGGACCACCAGCTGTTTAGCTTCTGAGGTTGAGTACACCTTACAGGCTCCGACGGCCTTCTTAAACTCTTCATGCACTGACTCTCTGGTGCATTCTTTTCTCAAATCTTTAGGTACATCTATGAGGCACTTGTACCGAGAGGTTTCTGTCTCACCAGTGGTCTCCAAACGATCATCTGGCTCAGGTTTCAGGGGCAACTGACTTTCAGCTTCTTCACCCTGTATGCTTCCCCTGAGCTGACTCACAGCTACAAATTCAAGAATTTTCATCTTGACCACTTCCATTTCATACTTATCTTCTGTTAACACTCTCTTAGCTCTCCTCAGGTCCACCTTCTCACAGTATAAAGGAGTAAGTGCAACTTGTTTGCCCTTTTCCTTCTCCAAGGAGGCCTCGTTCACTGAGTGATACTTTGCCAGGCGACCTTGGAGCTCGAAAACTTCTTCCTCTAGCTCAGTTACTCGCCTCTCAGCAGCCCATCTCTGAAGCTCTTCCTGCTTCAACTGCTCCTTTAACAGTAGAGTTCTCTCAGACCTCTCTGTCTCCAATGCGCCCACTCGGCTCTCAACAGCCAGTCTCTCAAACTTCTCTTGCTTCAAATGGGCTTGTAGCGTCTCCTTGAGCTCCTTGATCTCGGCTCTAACATCCACTGAATCATCCGAGCTCGCCATATTCGAGGAGGTAATTGCTTCATACCTCCCATCTCCAGTGGCCAATTCCTGGCCCTGGTCTGTGGCTTCTCCGATAGACTCCTTCATCTTTTTCCGCTCAGCTTCCATCTTGCTGATTCTTTCCTTAAGGCACGTCTCTGCCCTCTGGAGATTATCACAGAACGTCTGCAGATCCTTCACCTGAGCTTCCAGACCTAGGGTCTTTCTGCGGAGATCATCATTTACATCACGGGTGTCCTGCAGAGTGGTCTCAATAACTTGGCGCCTGTGCTCTGCATTCGCCTTATCATCCTCTAGTTTTTCCTTAACCTTGAGGAGATCCTCATAGTCTCTCTTAGTTTGTTGCAGTTCCCTATTGAACTTTTCATGCCTCATTTCTGCCTCTTTCAGGGTGGATAGCTCCCGGTCTCTCTGGAGTAGACCCTCATCCAGCTTTTGCTTCTCCTGCATCAGTTCTAACTGTACCAGGGAGAAATGATCTTTCATCTCGCAGAGCTCATCTTCAGACATCGCTTTATCAAACTGCAACTGAACAACCTCCTCTTGGGTTCTGCGGAGGTCCGCTTTAATTTTCTGGAACATCTTCCATTTGTTGATTTCCTCGCTGCTTTCCTCCAGTTTTTGCTGCACATCACTCTGACACTGCTGCCTGATAGGCTCCAGCTCTTGGTCATGACTGGCCACCTCCTCTTTCAGGGCTGTCAGATCCTGATCCTTCTGTCTCAGTACTGTACCGGAGGTTGCTACTGGCAACGTCACCTCCTCTTCTGCCTCTAAAGGAGGATGCACACTTGGAACAAAGGCACACAGCATTACATTTTCTTTATTTTCACTTTCAGCAAAGACTACAGGAGCAACCTTTTTGTGGCCCTTACGACGTTGACGACGAGCGGAGGACTTTCTCCCCTCGTCTAGCCCCTCCTGACTGAACTCTCTTTCTACTTTCATAGCGTCACCATCAGTTGTGGGGACTGTGTCACTCCCCATGGTGTCGTGGACCAGCAAGTCACCTCCCGCCTTGACGTCAACCCCTTCTAGTGTAGCTACCCCGTTATCAACGGTCAAATTGTCATTTTTAGGCCGTACCAACCCACAATCAGTAACAAATTTTGGTTTTCTATACTCCACGCTCTTTTGAAAATCCGCCCCCTTTTTAGACTCTGCCCCCTTTTGGACAACCACACCTAAAGGGGGTACTTTAACAAAAAAACCCGCAACAGTCTTAGGACTCAGTTCACAACATCTCTTACTACCTCCCTGGGCACTCTGGGATAGTACCGGCGCCACAGGAGAACTCAAGGAATGGTCCGCTGCCACCATTCTGTAAAGTGCCAACCGCTCCTGCCGTTCCTGCGCCAAGTCCTGTTGTCGTTTCTCGAATACCTGCTGTTGTTTTTCAAATACCTGCTGCAGGCACTTTAATTGCTCAATAGCTTCAGTCTCATTTGCTGCTCCCTTCACAGCCATCTTTATCAGCTCCTGCATTTCTTCAGGATACTCTATTTTGTTGAAGAGTATTTGCAGCCGGTCATTTAACCCCTTCTCCATTTCGTCTGGGGATACTGCTCACACCGCTCTCCCCGGAAAAATTTTCGTGGCCCCACCAAGCCACAGCAAACCAGGTTTGAGTGCGACGACAATTTTTGCAACCCCGCCGAGTTACAGCCAGATGCTTTAATTTTCGTGGCCCCGCCGAGCCACAGCAAACCAGGTTTGAGTGCGACGACAATTTTCGTAACCCCGCCAAGTTACAGCCAGATGTTTTAATCTTTGTGACCCCACCGACCACAGCAAGATGCTTGCATCCACGTTCGTCGTCCTGTGCCGTTACCCCTAGCAACCAAGCTGCAGTTGCCCGCATTCTCTAACCAATTGTAAGGTAGCGGTATTGATCATCTTGGGGGGCACTCACTTCACCGGGTCAATTAAAGCACACAAGCCACGTTTTCCTGTAAACTAAAGTCCAGCAGTTTATTACACGTCATAAACTGCTTATAACACAGTTCATCTCAGTGGCTCGCAGGCATGTTACACATGTAGAGCCTCTTCAGTGGCAGCTATGCAACATCAATGTCCATATAAAGAACCATTTTTACCTTTGCCGGGTCTTAGCTGCTTCTCTCAGCTCTGTTCTGCCACAGCTGTGGCTTTAAGGCTCCCCAGCCGTGGTCTCCAAGCCACATGCCTTCCAGGGCTACTGCGTCCCAAACACAGGGATCTAGCCTCTTGCCTCACCAGGCCTCTCTCTTCCAGCCTCTCCAAGCTAATGGTGTCCCACACACAGGGATCAGGCCTCATGCCTTTCACACCTGTTTCAAAACTACCATGGTTTATATGTCAGTCTGTGCACACAGGACCTGTGATGATGTCACAGTCATGTGATCAGTCACCTGAGGGGAGGCACATGGTCAGCCAGAACACACCCCCTGAACATTTTAGCAATGCAGCAAGGCGCTGCATTACAATATACAGTCATGGCCAAAAGTATTGAGAATGAGACAAATAGTAATTTTTCCAAAGTTTACTGCTTCATTTTTTGTAATGGCAATTTGCATATACTCCTGAATGTCAAAGAGTGATCAGCTTAACAGCAATTACTGTACTTGCAAAGTCAATATTTGCCCAGAAAATTAACTTTAACCCCCAAAACACATTTCAGCATCATTGCAGTCCTGCTTTAAAAGGAGCAGCTAACATCGTTTTAGTGATTGATCCATTAACACAGGTGTGGGTGTTGATGAGGACAGGGCTGGCGATCAATCAGTCATGATTAAGTAAGAAAGACATCACTGGACACTTTAAAAGGAGGCTGGTTCTTGGTATCATTGTTTCTCTTCAGTTAACCATGGTTATCTCTAAAGAAACACGTGCAGCCATCATTGCACTGCACAAAAATGGCCTAACAGGGAAGAGTATCGCAGCTACAAAGATTGCACCTCAGTCAACAATCTATCGCATCATCAAGAACTTCAAGGAGAGAGCTTCCATTGTTGTCAAAAAGGCTCCAGGGCGCCCAAGAAAGACCAGCAAGCACCAGGACCGTATCTTAAAGCTGTTTCAGCTGCGGGATCGGACTACCAGCAGTGCCGAGCTTGCTCAGGAATGGCAGCAGGCTGGTGTGAGTGCTTCTGCACGCACTGTGAGGCGGAGACTCTTTGAGCAAGAGCTGGTTTCAAGGAGGGCAGCAAAGAAGCCACTTCTCTCCAGAAAAAACATCAGGGACCGACTGATATTCTGCAAAAGGTACAGGGAGTGGACTGCTGAGGACTGGGGCAAAGTCATTTTCTCTGATGAATCCCCTTTTCGATTGTTTGGGACATCTGGAAAACAGCTTATTCGGAGAAGAAGAGGTGAGCGCTACCACCAGTCTTGTCTCATGCCAACTGTAAAGCATCCTGAAACCATTCATGTGTGGGGTTGCTTCTCAGCCAAGGGAATCGGCTCACTCACAGTCTTGCCTAAAAACACAGGCATGAATAAAGAATGGTACCAGAATGTCCTCCAAGAGCAACTTCTCACAACCGTCCAAGAGCAGTTTGGCGCCCAACAATGCCTTTTCCAGCATGATGGAGCACCTTGCCATAAAGCAAAGGTGATAACTAAATGGCTCATGGAACAAAACATAGGGATTTTTGGTCCATGGCCTGGAAACTCCCCAGATCTTAATCCCATTGAGAACTTGTGGTCAATCATCAAGAGACGGGTGGACAAACAAAAACCAACAAATTCTGGCAAAATGCAAGCATTGATTATGCAAGAATGGACTGCTATCAGTCAGGATTTGGTCCAAAAGTTGATTGAGAGCATGCCAGGGAGAATTACAGAGGTCTTGAAGAAGAAGGGGCAACACTGCAAATATTGACTTGCTGCATTAACTCATTCTAACTGTCAATATAACCTATTGGTACTCATAATATGATTGCAATTATATTTCTGTATGTGATATAAACATCAGACAAACACTAATAAAAACCAGAGGCCAGCAGATCATGTGAAAATATAATTTTGGTGTCATTCTCAAAACTTTTGGCCATGACTGTATATATACACTGCTCAAAAAAATCAAGGTAACACTTAAACAACACAATGTAACTCCAAGTCAATAACACTTCTGTGAAATCTACCTGTCCAGTTATGAAGCAACACTGATTGTGAATCAGTTTCCCCTGCTGTTGTGCAAATGGAACAGAAACTGGTAGAAATGATAGGCAATTAGCAAGATACCCCCTAAAAAGGAGTGGTTCTGCAGGTAGTGACCACAGACCATTTCTCTGTTCTCATCCTTTTTGGCTGTTGTTTTGGTCACTTTTTCATTTTGCCATTGCTCTCACCCCTAGAGGTACAGTAGCATGAGGCGGTGTCTACAGTACAACCCACAGAAGTTGCTCAGGTAGTTCAGTTCATCCAGGATGGCACAACAGTGCGAGCTGTGGAAAGAAGGATAGCTGTGTTCAGAGCATGGAGCAGATACCAGGACATGTGGAGGGAGCCATAGGAGGGCAACAACCCAGCAGCAGGGCCGCTACCTCTTCCTTTGTGCAAGGAAGAACAGGAGGAGCATGGCCAGAGCCCTGCAAAATTACTTCCAGCAGGCCACAAATGTGCATGAGTCTGCACAACCATTAGAAACCAACTCCATGAGGGTGGTATGAGGGCCCGACGTCCACAGATGGGGCTTATGCTCACAGCCCAACACCGTGCAGGACACTTTGCGTTTGCCACAGAACACCAGGAGTGGCAAAGTCGCCACTGGCGCCCTGTGCTCTTCACAGATGAAAGCAGGTTCACACTGAGCACATGTGACAGATGTGACAGAGTCTGGAGACGCCATGGAGAGCGATCTGCTGCCTGCAACATCTTTCAGCATTACCAGTTTGGCAGTGGGTCAGTAGTAGTGTGGTGCGGCATTTCTTTGGAGGGTCGCACAGCCCTCCATGTGCTCGCCAGAGGTAGCCTGACTGCAATTAGGTACCGAGATGAGATCCTCAGACCCCTTGTGAGACCATATGCTGGTGCGGTTGGCCCTGGGTTCCTCCTAATGCAGGACAATGCCAGACATCATGTGGCTGGAGTGTGTCAGCAGTTCCTGCAAGATGAAGGCATTGAAGCTATGGACTGGCCCGCCCGTTCCCCAGACTTGAATCCAATTGAGCACATCTGGGACATCATGTCTCGCTCCATCCACCAACGTTACGTTGCACCACAGACTGTCCAGGAGTTGGTGGATGCTTTAGTCCAGGTCTGGGAGGAGATCCCACAGGAGACCATCCACAACCTCATCAGGAGCATGCCCAGGCATTGTAGGGAGGTCATACAGGCACGTGGAGGCCACACACAATACTGAGCCTCATTTTGACTTGTTTTAAGGACATTACATCAAAGTTGGATCAACCTGTAGTGCGTTTTTCCACTTTAATTTTGAGGGTGACTCCAAATCCAGGCCTCCATTGGTTAATAAATTTGATTTCTATTGATGATTTTTGTGTGATTTTGTTGTCAGCACATTCAACTTTGTACAGAACAAAGTTTCCAATGAGAATATTTCATTTATTCAGATCTAGGATGTGTTATTTAAGGCTGTGTGCCCATTATGCGTTTTCCAAGCGTTTATGCTGTGGAATTTCCGCAGCATAAACGCTTGGGAAACGCTTGGTAATCCGCCCCCATGGTCCTGAATGACAAGCCACAATGTCAATGCCCATGCTGCGGATTTTTCCGCAGCGTTTATGCTGCGCTCAAAAATCCGCAGCATGTCCATTAATTTTGCGGACACGCAGCGTAATCGCCGTCATTGACTTGCATTGAAACGCATAATATCTGTGTCAGTACATTTGTACACATGGATATTATGCATTTCTATGTGCGGATGGTACCCAAGTCTGGGGGAGAGGAGACTCTCATCCAGACCTGGGTACCATAGAAACTGTAAAAAAAAGAATTTAAAATAAAAAATAAAGTTTATACTTTCCTTCCGATGTCCTCCCGATGTTCTCTGCTCCGACCGGTCTATTGCAATGCTCGCGCTGTTGTGAAGGACCTACCATGAAGTCACTGAGTCATGTGACCCATCACATGGCTCAATGACGTCACCGCAGGTCCTTCACAACAGCGCGAGCCGCCCAACACACCGGACGCAGCGGAGATAACACCGGGAGGACATCGGAAGGCAAGTATAAACTTTATTTTTTTATTTTTTACCATTCTTATTCTTTTTTTTAACTAACTTGGTCACACTACTATAAATCCATGCCGGTTTCATGGATTTATATAGTGTGAACAAGTTGTCAAGCACTTTCCAAGTGATGCTAAAATCGCTTGGAAACACGCTTGATAACCCGCATGCAGAAATGCATGCAAAAAAGCTTGACAAACACTTCTACCTGGCAGGAAAGACGCATGTAAAAACCGCATGCATTTTTCCTGCCAGGGAGAAGCGTAAAAAATATGCAGCATTTCTGCATCGTGGGCACGTAGCCTAAGGCTATGTGCCCACGATGCAGAAATGCTCCGGATTTTTTTCTGAGCGTTTCTGCATCTCCCTGGCAGAAAAAAAACGCATGCGGATTGTACATGTGGATTGTACATGCGTTTTTCCTGCCAGGGACAAGCATGATTTTAGCATCACTTGGAAAGTGCTTGACAACTTGGTCACACTATATAAATCCATGCAAACGGCATGGATTTATATAGTGTGACCGAAAGAATGGTAAAAAATAAAAAATAAATACAGTATATACGGACCTTCCGATGGCCCCCGGAGTCCTTGTCTCTGCTTCCCAGCAGCTTGCGGTAGATTTTTAAGGACCTGCCAACGTCAGCGGTCGCGTGACCCGTCACACAACTAAATGACATCAGCGCAGGTCTATTAATCTACCGCGAGCTGCCGGCAAGCCGATAAAAGGACTCCGGGGGCCATCAGAAGGTAAGTATAATATTTATTATTTATTTTATTCTTTTTATTCTTTTTTTTACAGGTTCTATGGTACCCGGGTCCAGAGGAGAGTCTCCTCTTCTCCAGACCTGGGTACCATGCACACATTGAAACGTATGGAATTCGAATCTAATTGGTAGTGCTGCGCATTTTTCCGCAATGATAATCTGCAGCATGTGCACAGCACATGCGGATTATCATTGGGAACATGGCAGACCTTTTACCAAGAGTTTTTTAAGCATTTCTGCAGCGGAATTGCCGCTGCAGAAACGCTTAAAAAACGCATAGTGGGCACACAGCCTGAGTGTTCCCTTTATTTTTTTGAGCAGTGTATATATATATATATATATATATATGTATATATATATATATAATATATATATATATACAGTACAGTCCAAAAGTTTGGACACACCTTCTCATTTAAAGATTTTTCTGTATTTTCATGACTATGAAAATTGTACATTCACACTGAAGGCATCAAAACTATGAATTAACACATGTGGAATTATATACTTAACAAAAAAGTGTGAAACAACTGAAAATATGTCTTATATTCTAGTTTCTTCAAAGTAGCCACCTTTTACTTTGATGACTTTGTGGTTCCCCTGAGGGTTCGACCGCCACAGGGATGCTGCACTTCTTTAATGGAGTGTGGTGTTCCTCCTCTGAGGTAAGAACGACGTGATGGTCGGGACCCTACCTTTACATCCAACACCACATTTCTCCACCAGAGGGGGCTAGAATGCACTAGGTGCTGCCCTCCTGGTTACAGGGAGACTGGAGAACCAAGAGATAGGGGAACCAGTTAGTGGGTGAGGGTGGAGGACTCACAATCTAGTGACACTGTAAATTTCATATTTAATAAAGAGCCATTTTGGTTCTGGGTCCTTTTAGGGCTTTTTAGTCCTTCGTAGCCTAGACCTTGTTGGTCAAGTCTCTTGGCGGTCAAGTACTGTGATCTCCTACCCTGTTAGTGGATCCTGTGTGGGCCTACAGCGGATGGAGACACAGCCCTCGGACCCTGGCCTTGGGTCGAGGGGCAGGTTGTAGACCAGGAATGTCTCAACCCGGTAGAGGACCAGGACCAAGAAGGCCCGGAGCGTAAGAGTGTGGCTCCATAGCAAATGGATTCCGGGGAGGATGCAGACGGAGCGGCGTACGCCACCTGTCCTCACCACCTGATATATTCAGAGGGAGTCCGGCTGCAAGAGGGGTACCGGCCCCCGACACCTGACCTTGCTACTCCATGTCCTGGTCGGGAAAGCCCGGTAGGCCCTGAGGATCCCACCGGGTATTGGAAGGAGCGGAGCTGCCACCCGTACCCTTGTTCTGAGAGGACCTCAGAGGGAGACCCGGCCTATCTACACACACAGACAGGAAAGGATTCGGTCTGTAGTTCAGGAACACTCTGGTGCAGGGTCCGATCCAATGTTGGACTTGCTCGGAGGTTGTCGGACCCCCATCCCTGGTGACCGCAGGACTCCGCGGGGAGCAGGGAGTTGCCTTCCTTCTGCCATCTCTGATGTGAGTAAAGCCTTGGAAGTTCACCCCTATGGCCTCCGGACTGTTCATTCTGCGCTACACCGCACGACGTGGTGCCCGTTCTCCTCTACTACTACCCCCTCCATCCTGTCCCTCTGCCCTGAGGCCTTGCTCCGCCTGTGGGGAGTAGTAATAACTCTGGCTGCCATGACACCATGCCTCAGCGGACTGCAGCGGCGCTGGTGGCCTTCACCAGGTGCCACAGGTGGCATAGTCGTAAATCAGCCACTCAACCCGGATAAGCCCACACCATCCTTTTCAATGTGACGGCCCTGAGCACGGGTCGGGTCCGGGCCACAGCTGCACCCTATCTCTCCATCACAGGACCCGACTCCGAGTCCCCCATCTCCCAGGATAAAGACAAGGGCTTCCGAGAAGAGGCGTCACAACCTCTTTGCACACTCTTGGCATTCTCATGATGAGCTTCAAGAGGTAGTCACCGGAAATGGTTTTCACTTTACAGGTGTGCCCTGTCAGGTTTAATAAGTGGGATTTCTTGCCTTATAAATGGGGTTGGGACCATCAGTTGTGTTGTGCAGAAGTCTGGTGGATACACAGCTGATAGTCCTACTGAATAGACTGTTAGAATTTGTATTATGGCAAGAAAAAAGCAGCTAAGTAAAGAAAAACGAGTGCCCATCATTACTTTAAGAAATGAAGGTCAGTCAGTGCGAAAAATTGGGAAAACTTTGAAAGTGTCCCCAAGTGCAGTTGCAAAAACCATCAAGTGCTACAAAGAAGAGATGTGTCTGCTGCTAGAACTCTGTGTGGCATTGACCTGGTCTCTAATCTGAGCTGCTGTTAACCTGCGATTTCTAAGGCTGGTGACTCGGATAAACTTATCCTCAGAAGCAGAGGTGACTCTTGGTCTTCCTTTCCTGGAGCGGTCCTCATGTGAACCAGTTTCTTTGTAGCGCTTGATGGTGTTTGCAACTGCACTTGGGGACACTTTCAAGGTTTTCCCAATTTTTCGAACCGACTGACCTTCATTTCTTAAAGTAATGATGGCCACTCGTTTTTCTTTACTTAGCTGCTTTTTTCTTGCCATAATACAAATTCTAACTGTCTATTCAGTAGGACTATCAGCTGTGTATCCACCAGACTTCTGCACAACACAACTGATGGTCCCAACTCCATTTATAAGGCAAGAAATCCCACTTATTAAACCTGACAGGGCACACCTGTGAAGTGAAAACCATTTCCGGTGACTACCTCTTAGAATCATAGTAGTATGGTAGAGTTGGAAGGGACCTCCTGGGTCATCTGGTCCAACCCCCTGCTCAAAGCAGGATTCACTAGATCATCTCAGACAGATGTCTGTCCAGCCTCTGTTTGAAGACGTCCATTGAAGGGGAACTCACCACCTCTCGTGGCAGCCTGTTCCACTCATTAATCACCCTAACTGTCAAAAAGTTTTTTCTAATATCTAATCTGTGTCTCCTCCCATTTAGTTTCATCCCATTGCTTCTAGTCTTTCCTTGTGCAAATGAGAATAAAGATGATCCTTCTACAATGTGACAGCCCTTGACATATTTGTAGACAGCTATTAAGTCTCCTCTCAGTCTTCTTTTTTGCAAGCTAAACATTCCCAAATCCTGCAACCGTTCCTCATAGGACATGGTTTGCAGACCAGTCACCATTCTGGTCGCTCTTCTCTGAACTTGCTCCAGTTTGTCTATGTCTTTTTTAAAATGTGGTGTCCAAAACTGTACACAGTATTCCAGATGAGGTCTGACCAAAGAGGAGTAAAGACCGATAATGACTTCACGTGATCTAGACTGTATGCTTCTGTTAATACATCCCAGAATTGTATTTGCCTTTTTTGCTGCTGCATCACACTGTTGACTCATGTTCAGTCTATGATCTATTAGTATACCTAAGTCTTTTTCACATGTACTGCTGCTTAGCTCTATTCCTCCCATTCTGTATATGCTTTTTTCATTTTTATTGCCCAGATGTAGTACTTTGCATTTTTCCCTGTTAAAAACCATTCTGTTGGTTGCTGCCCACTGCTCCAGTTTATTTCGGTCTTTTTGAATCCTCTCTCTCTCTTCTCTAGTATTAGCTATCCCTCCTAGCTTTGTGTCATCAGCAAATTTAATCAGTTTACCCTCAATTCCTTCATCTAAATCATTAATAAAGAAGTTGAACAATACAGGTCCCAGGACGGAGCCCTGTGGTACCCCACTTGAGACATTCATACAGCTGGATGTGAAGCCATTCACAACCACCCTTTGAGTCCGATCACTAAGCCAGTTATGAATCCACCTAACAGTTGCCTGGTCCATTGCATACTTGGTCATTTTTTCAATAAGGATGGTGTGAGATACTTTGTCAAATGCTTTGCTGAAGTCAAGATATACTATATCTACAGCATTTCCCTGATCCACCCAGTCAGTGATTCTGTCATAGAAGGAAATTAAGTTAGTCTGACATGACTTGTTAGTTACAAACCCATGCTGACTCTGGTTAATCACTTCATTCTTATCCATGTACTTACATACATGTTGTTTAATAATTTGTTCAAAGATCTTTCCTGGTATAGAAGTCAGACTCACCGGCCTATAGTTCCCTGGGTCCACCTTCTTCCCCTTTTTGAAGATAGGAACAACATTTGCTCTTCTCCAGTCTTCTGGGACTTCTCCTGTTCTCCAAGAATTTTCAAAGATTATGGAGAGTGGTTCTAAAATTTCTTCTACGATCTCCTTCAGTACTCTGGGGTGTAATTCATCTGGACCTGGAGACTTGAACTCATTTATGTTAGCTAAATATTCCCTCACAATCTTTCTGTTTACAGATAACTTGGATTCCTCTATTCCTTTAAAAGGACAGTGAAGATCAGTTGATGTTACATTTTCTTTCTGAGAGAAAACAGATGCAAAATAGGAATTAAAAAGTTCAGCCTTCTCAACATCCTCTCTTACCATTTCTCCATTTTCATCCTGTAAAAATCCTATAGCATCTTTGACTTTTCTTTTACTTTTGACATGCCCCCAAAATCCTTTTTTATTGCTTTTGACATCTCTTGCAAGCCTTAATTCATTGTCAGCTTTAGCTAACCTGATACGTGCCCTACAGGATCTGCAGACTGCATTATAATCTTCTTTAGATATGCCTCCCTCTTTCCATTTAATAAACATTTCTTTCTTTCTTTTTAGCATGTGTTTAAGTTCTGTGTTCATCCATCCTGGTTTCCTTAAATGCTTCCCATTCTTCCTACTTTTCGGGATTGTTAACGATTTTGCTTTGAGAATCTCATTTTTTAAAATTTCCCATCCTTCCTGGACATTTTTGTCCTTAAGGACATCCAGCCATTGGATCCCTCCTATTCTCTTTCTGAGTCTCTTAAAATCTGCCTTTCTAAAATCTAACCTTGAAGTTTGAGTCTTCACATGTCTTTCTCCTCTAGTTATCCAAAATTCTATAATAGCATGATCGCTGCCTCCTAGGTTCCCAGCCACCTTTACCTCCTCAACCATTTCCTCCCTGTTTATAAGGATTAGATCCAAAGTAGCAGATCCCCTTGTTTTCTCCCCTACCTTTTGGAAGATAAAGTTGTCAGCAAGAGAGGATAAGAATTTGCTTGACCTGTTAGTTTTACTTGAGAGAGATTCCCAACAAATGTCTGGATAGTTGAAATCTCCCATGACCACTACGTCATATTTTTTGGAGAACTTGGTGATTTGATACATAAAGAGTTCATCCATATCTTCAGCTTGCCCAGGTGGCCTGTAGTAAATGCCTACAATGGTGTCCTTTCCGTTGTTCTCTCCTTGTATTCTTACCCAAACAGTTTCCACAGAACTCCCAGTCTCTGCTTCAATCTCTGTGCAGATATACGCTTTTCTAACATACAATGCGACACCTCCTCCTCGTTTATCAAGTCTGTTTCTTGCAAATAAGTTGTATCCTTTTAGCCTTTTATTCCAATCATGTGTATCGTCCCACCAAGTTTCAGTGATTCCAATGACATCATATTCCTTTTCCTGCATTAGTAGTTCCAATTCTCCTTGTTTGTTGCCCATGCTTTGTGCATTTGTATAAAAACATTTTAGTTTGTGATTGGTTTCTCTTCCTCCCATATTTTTATTATTTAAATTGTTTTGTCTTTGTTCTTCCTTTCCACTTCCAGTAGCAGAGATCTCAATAGTATTTGTCAGCTGTATGGCTTTTTCTGGCCTTTTGCTTCCCTTCCCACATTGTTCTAGTTTAAAGCTCTCCTGATGAGTGTAGCAAGGCGACTTCCAAATACATGTTTTCCAGTCTTCGTAAGGTGCACCCCATCTCTAGCAAGTAGTCCATCGTATAGGTAATTCATTCCGTGATCCAGAAATCCAAATCCTTGTTGACGGCACCATCGACGTAGCCAGTTGTTCACCTGTAGAATCTTATTCCACCTCATTGTTCCATGGCCATCCACTGGGAGGATGGATGAGAAGACCACCTGCGCTCCCAATTCTTTCACTTTCTTGCCTATGTCTTCAAAGTCACTGCAGATGGTTTCCAGGTCCTTTCTTGCGGTGTCATTTGTCCCCACATGTATTAGCAGGAATGGGTAGTGATCTGTAGGTCTGAAGAGTCTTGATATCCTGTCAGACACATCTTTAATTTTTGCTCCTGGAAGACAGCACATTTCTCTTGAGGTTATGTCTGGTCTGCAGATAGCGGCCTCTGTTCCTCTTAACAGGGAATCCCCCATGACCACCACTCTCCGTTTTTTCTTCACAACATTCTTCTTTCTCCATCCAGGAGGATTCTGAGGGCTTACAAGGTTATTCATTGCTGACAAAGTCTTATCTTGCTGTATTTCTTCATGGTTCTCCTGCGTGAGAGCCTGGTACTGGTTCCTGAGCAGTATGGGTGCTGACTGCCTCTCGATCCTCCTGCTTCTGTGGGTCACATGCTTCCATTCCTCTGTTTCGTCAGGTGCAGTTCGAATTTCTTCTCTTTCTGAATCATGAAGAGATAATTCTGCTCTGTCTAAGAACTCTTCACCTTCCTTAATGATTTTCAAGGTAGTTAACCTCTCTTCTAGATTTCGCAACTTTTCCTCCAACAGGGACACAAGCTTGCATTTCTGGCATGTGAAGTTTGGCTTTTCCACTGGCAAGTCTGTGAACATGTAGCAGGATATGCAGCTCACCAAATGGCTCCTGGACTCTTCCATGTTCTTATTGTTAATGTTCTGAAAACAGTGAAAAAAGCTTAAAAAAAAAGCTTCAAAATGCGCGCGCCCGTAGGCGCGCGGTTTACCGATGTCCTCTTTTCAGCTCCAACAGCCAAAATCCAGTGTTCTTTGATCTCGCGGAGACTCTTCACTTACCCCAAAATGCAGTGGGAATATGCAAATTATCTCCTCAGGACTCCTCCCCTGGTTTACCGATGTCCTCTTTTCAGCTCCAACAGCCAAAATCCAGTGTTCTTTGATCTCGCGGAGACTCTTCACTTACCCCAAAATGCAGTGGGAATATGCAAATTATCTCCTCAGGACTCCTCCCCTGGTTTACCGATGTCCTCTTTTCAGCTCCAACAGCCAAAATCCAGTGTTCTTTGATCTCGCGGAGACTCTTCACTTACCCCAAAATGCAGTGGGAATATGCAAATTATCTCCTCAGGACTCCTCCCCTGGTTTACCGATGTCCTCTTTTCAGCTCCAACAGCCAAAATCCAGTGTTCTTTGATCTCGCGGAGACTCTTCACTTACCCCAAAATGCAGTGGGAATATGCAAATTATCTCCTCAGGACTCCTCCCCTGGTTTACCGATGTCCTCTTTTCAGCTCCAACAGCCAAAATCCAGTGTTCTTTGATCTCGCGGAGACTCTTCACTTACCCCAAAATGCAGTGGGAATATGCAAATTATCTCCTCAGGACTCCTCCCCTGGTTTACCGATGTCCTCTTTTCAGCTCCAACAGCCAAAATCCAGTGTTCTTTGATCTCGCGGAGACTCTTCACTTACCCCAAAATGCAGTGGGAATATGCAAATTATCTCCTCAGGACTCCTCCCCTGGTTTACCGATGTCCTCTTTTCAGCTCCAACAGCCAAAATCCAGTGTTCTTTGATCTCGCGGAGACTCTTCACTTACCCCAAAATGCAGTGGGAATATGCAAATTATCTCCTCAGGACTCCTCCCCTGGTTTACCGATGTCCTCTTTTCAGCTCCAACAGCCAAAATCCAGTGTTCTTTGATCTCGCGGAGACTCTTCACTTACCCCAAAATGCAGTGGGAATATGCAAATTATCTCCTCAGGACTCCTCCCCTGGTTTACCGATGTCCTCTTTTCAGCTCCAACAGCCAAAATCCAGTGTTCTTTGATCTCGCGGAGACTCTTCACTTACCCCAAAATGCAGTGGGAATATGCAAATTATCTCCTCAGGACTCCTCCCCTGGTTTACCGATGTCCTCTTTTCAGCTCCAACAGCCAAAATCCAGTGTTCTTTGATCTCGCGGAGACTCTTCACTTACCCCAAAATGCAGTGGGAATATGCAAATTATCTCCTCAGGACTCCTCCCCTGGTTTACCGATGTCCTCTTTTCAGCTCCAACAGCCAAAATCCAGTGTTCTTTGATCTCGCGGAGACTCTTCACTTACCCCAAAATGCAGTGGGAATATGCAAATTATCTCCTCAGGACTCCTCCCCTGGTTTACCGATGTCCTCTTTTCAGCTCCAACAGCCAAAATCCAGTGTTCTTTGATCTCGCGGAGACTCTTCACTTACCCCAAAATGCAGTGGGAATATGCAAATTATCTCCTCAGGACTCCTCCCCTGGTTTACCGATGTCCTCTTTTCAGCTCCAACAGCCAAAATCCAGTGTTCTTTGATCTCGCGGAGACTCTTCACTTACCCCAAAATGCAGTGGGAATATGCAAATTATCTCCTCAGGACTCCTCCCCTGGTTTACCGATGTCCTCTTTTCAGCTCCAACAGCCAAAATCCAGTGTTCTTTGATCTCGCGGAGACTCTTCACTTACCCCAAAATGCAGTGGGAATATGCAAATTATCTCCTCAGGACTCCTCCCCTGGTTTACCGATGTCCTCTTTTCAGCTCCAACAGCCAAAATCCAGTGTTCTTTGATCTCGCGGAGACTCTTCACTTACCCCAAAATGCAGTGGGAATATGCAAATTATCTCCTCAGGACTCCTCCCCTGGTTTACCGATGTCCTCTTTTCAGCTCCAACAGCCAAAATCCAGTGTTCTTTGATCTCGCGGAGACTCTTCACTTACCCCAAAATGCAGTGGGAATATGCAAATTATCTCCTCAGGACTCCTCCCCTGGTTTACCGATGTCCTCTTTTCAGCTCCAACAGCCAAAATCCAGTGTTCTTTGATCTCGCGGAGACTCTTCACTTACCCCAAAATGCAGTGGGAATATGCAAATTATCTCCTCAGGACTCCTCCCCTGGTTTACCGATGTCCTCTTTTCAGCTCCAACAGCCAAAATCCAGTGTTCTTTGATCTCGCGGAGACTCTTCACTTACCCCAAAATGCAGTGGGAATATGCAAATTATCTCCTCAGGACTCCTCCCCTGGTTTACCGATGTCCTCTTTTCAGCTCCAACAGCCAAAATCCAGTGTTCTTTGATCTCGCGGAGACTCTTCACTTACCCCAAAATGCAGTGGGAATATGCAAATTATCTCCTCAGGACTCCTCCCCTGGTTTACCGATGTCCTCTTTTCAGCTCCAACAGCCAAAATCCAGTGTTCTTTGATCTCGCGGAGACTCTTCACTTACCCCAAAATGCAGTGGGAATATGCAAATTATCTCCTCAGGACTCCTCCCCTGGTTTACCGATGTCCTCTTTTCAGCTCCAACAGCCAAAATCCAGTGTTCTTTGATCTCGCGGAGACTCTTCACTTACCCCAAAATGCAGTGGGAATATGCAAATTATCTCCTCAGGACTCCTCCCCTGGTTTACCGATGTCCTCTTTTCAGCTCCAACAGCCAAAATCCAGTGTTCTTTGATCTCGCGGAGACTCTTCACTTACCCCAAAATGCAGTGGGAATATGCAAATTATCTCCTCAGGACTCCTCCCCTGGTTCTCTTGAAGCTCATCAAGAGAATGCCAAGAGTGTGCAAAGCAGTCATCAAAGCAAAAGGTGGCTACTTTGAAGAACCTAGAATATAAGACATATTTTCAGTTGTTTCACACTTTTTTGTTAAGTATATAATTCCACATGTGTTAATTCATAGTTTTTGATGCCTTCAGTGTGAATGTACAATTTTCATAGTCATGAAAATACAGAAAAATCTTTAAATGACAAGGTGTGTCCAAACTTTTCGTCTGTACTGTATATATATATATATATATATATATATATATATATATATATTATATATATATATATATATATATATATATATATATATATATATATATATATATATATATATATATATATATATACAGTTATATGAAAAAGTTTGGGCACCCCTATTAATCTTAAGCTTAATGTTTTATAAAAATTGGTGTTTTTGCAACAGCTATTTCAGTTTGATATATGTAATAACTGTTGGACACAGTAATGTTTCTGCCTTGATATGAGGTTTATTGTACTAACAGAAAATGTGCAATCTGCATTCAAACAAAATTTGACAGGTGCATAAGTATGGGCACCTCACCAGAAAAGTGACATTAATATTTAGTAGATCCTCCTTTTGCAAAAATAACAGCCTCTAGTCGCTTCCTGTAGCTTTTAATGAGTTCCTGGATCCTGGATGAAGGTATTTTTGACCATTCCTCTTTACAAAACAATTCCAGTTCAGTTAAGTCTGATGGTCGCCGAGCATGGACAGCCCTCTTCAAATGATCCCACAGATGTTCAATGATATTCAGGTCTGGGGACTGGGATGGCCATTTCAGAACATTGTAATTGTTCCTCTGCATGAATGCCTGAGTAGATTTGGAGCAGTGTTTTGGATCATTGTCTTGCTGAAAGATCCATCCCCTGGGTAACTTCAACTTTGTCACTGATTCTTGAACATTATTGTCAAGAATCTGCTGATACTGAGTGAAATCCATGCATCCCTCAACTTTAACAAGATTCCCGGTGCCGGCATTGGCCACACAGCCCCAAAGCATGATGGAACCTCCACCAAATTTTACTGTGGGTAGCAAGTGTTTTTCTTGGAATGTTGTGTTTTTTTGCCGCCATGCATAACGCCTTTTTGTATGACCAAACAACTCAATCTTGGTTTCATCAGTCCACAGGACCTTCTTTCAAATTGGCTTCTCCAAATGTGCTTTTGCATACCTCAGCCGACTCTGTTTGTGGCGTGCTTGCAGAAACGGCTTCTTTCGCATCACTATCCCATACAGCTTCTCCTTGTGCAAAGTGCGTTGTATAGTTGACCGAAGCACAGTGACACCATCTGCAGCAAGTTGATGCTGCAGCTCTCTGGAGGTGGTCTGAGGATTGTCCTTGACTGATCTCACCATTCTTCTTCTCTGCCTTTCTGATGTTTTTCTTGGCATGCCACTTCTGGCCTTAACAAGAACTGTCCCTGTGTTCTTCCATTTCCTTACTATGTTCCTCACAGTGGAAACTGACAGGTTAAATTTCTGAGACAGCTTTTTGTGTCCTTCCCCTGAACAACTATGTTGAATAATCTTTGTTTTCAGATCATTTGACAGTTGTTTTGAGGAGCCCATGATGCCACTCTTCAGAGGAGATTCAAACAGGAGAACAACTTGCAAGTGGCCACTTTAAGTAGCTTTTCTCATGATTGCATACACCTGGCTATGAAGTTCAAAGCTCAATGATGTTACAAAACCAAAAAAAGTGCTTTAGTAAGTCAGTAAAAAGTAGGTAGGAGTATTTAAAACACGAAAATGATAAGGGTGCCCATACTTATGCACCTGTCAAATTTTGTTTGAATGCAGATTGCACATTTTCTGTTAGTACAATAAACCTCATTTCAAGGCAGAAACATTACTGTGTCCAACAGTTATTACATATATCAAACTGAAATAGCTGTTGCAAAAACACCAATTTTTATAAAACATTAAGCTTAAGATTAATAGGGGTGCCCAAACTTTTTCATATAACTGTATATATATATATATATATATATATATATATATATATATATATATATATATATATATATATATATATATATATATATGGATTTAAAATATCGATCTTAGAATCTTTCTTTCTTTAATTCTTTGGACCAATTTTTTTTTTTGTACCTTGAACTGATTATAAAAAAAGAAACGCAGAGAAGCTTGAGGTCTTTTTGGGGATTGAATAAGAATTATCTTCCTCCATTTTCTGATTTGTGCAAAGGGAATAATAATTAACATGCAAATAATTTTAGATTTTGAATTAAAAAGCAGCAGATGGCTGAAAGAACACACAATTCACAAACTCATAAAAAAATAATCCTGGGCAATGGGACAGGATGAAATATAAGCACAGACATAGCAGTGATATATTGAGTATTGTTGTAGAATAAACACAGGGAAATGAAATGTCTTGAAGAAAATAAACTGTTGCGTTGGGAAATGTTTACTCAGCCCAGTATAGAGATTAGGAGGATATTGCAAATCTTCAAATTTTGTATTAACAGTTTTTTTTTGTTATTTAACATATACTAATATTATTTTATAGAAAATAGTGACACATGTTATTGTTGTATGTGGACTTTTAATACCATATTCTATGTGGTATTTTCACATTTGCTGCATTACAGTTTATAGTATTTTTATGTATTCTCTAATTATTATATGTAGTATTTTATCTACACTGTTTCCAAGTGCAATTGTAAGTATGTAGCACGATCACTTATATATCCTTATTATGGATTATATTATTTTCATATTTACTGTTATTATTGAATGTAGTGTTTAAAATATTTTTTAAATCCTACAAAGAAAAAGTAGCACACTTTGACAGAAAGATAAAATGTACTATTTATTAAACAATTTAAAATACATATTTCATTATATCAAAAGTAGAAAGAATATATAAACAAGTTCCAGGGAAATATTAAGCATATTATGCAGGTATTTATTGGTGAGGATGTAATAAAAAATAATAATGAATGATAAATAATGATATAAATGATGTAATCAATAAGATCAGTAAATCACACTGATGACCATTGTAATATCTAACATAAACCAAAAATAATTAGATCCTTTTAAATGAATAGTGCATGTGAATAAATATGTCTAAACATGATTGTGTAACATTGAGAACATGATCTATAGCATGTCAAATTAATACCATAAAAAATAATTTCCCAGAGCAACCTAAGAATAACCACACCCCGATGCGTGTTTCGCACACTGCTTCCTCAGGGGGACATATTTGTCAACCCCTTTAATGGCTAACAGAAATTAAAGAAGGGGATGTAGTGTAAAAATGGACATCTCTGGAGTAGATTATTTTGAGATGTAAAACATAACATAAATATTTTCAGCTAAATAGCATTAAAATCCTGCCTGGATGCCTTACTGGAGTAGCGGCTAAAGGGAGAAAACTAACTTAACCTTCCATGTAACCAGTTGCTTCCAATCATATGGGTGGTGCAGAGAGTAAAAAGTTTTTTTTTCAACTATATAGCACTTTGTAACACAGAGAAGGAAAGAGTTTTATCAATGTTCTGGTGACAGGTGATAGGAAGAACTAGAAGATGCTATGATTTAAGAGTTGGAGGAGCCTTCAGTGAGAATGTGGTGTAGTGATCCTGTGTATAGGTGCACATCACTGTTGATGCAGTAGAGAGGAAGCTGGCGACGGGAGGAAAGATTTACCGGCATATTCCATTAAAGAAGAGGAAGTATGACCATAACTGGGAAAGGAACAGCGATGGTTTCCCTATTTTCATAGTGGTGGACAACTCCTTCTCAACCTGAATGTTTGCCTCCATTAAAATAAAAAAACCTATACTCAACTCCTGTGGCTGCGCCGTTCCAGCGTGTACGTCCGAAGGTGGGGACAGTGACGGCATAAAAATAATGTAAAAATAAAGCATAAATAGCCCAAAAAGGAGGAAAGACACGTATAATACTCATATTGGGCACGAAACTGCTTCTTGTGCCAAAACCAGGCACTTGGGATGCAAACCATATGACGGACATTGCAGTCAACAGAGCCATATAAATATAAAGGGTATTTGAAATAGATACAAATACAGTACTCCTAAAGTGATGTCAGGCAGTATTGAAATCTGAAAATGTTGCAGGACACAAGTACAGATAATATTACATGAATAATGCAGTATCAAAAGAATATAACAGAAGTAAACAGTAACACTGTGAAATAGAGCGCCGTGTGCATAATCACCTGGGTGAATTCATAGATAAAGCATTAGAGATGAGAGGATCAATCTACAGAGGAGCGAGTTTGAATCAAATTTCTTTAAATTCTTGGTTTCATGCAAATTCAAACACTTTGAAATTCAATTTGTGGCTAAAAAAAAAAATAAAAACTTCCTCAGCACCATTTTCCACACTGCCAAAGCAACAGAGAGCAGGCTAATATCATTTTGCGTTTCAGCTCCAAGGTCACTGGGAAAGTCTCTCTCTCTCTCTCTCTCCTGTAGAGTGTAAGCTCTTATGGTTAATGGGGTCCTCTCTCTCCTCTGTAGAGAATAAGCTCTTAAGGTCTTCTCTCCCCTGTAAAGTGTAAGCTCTTATGGTCAGTGTGGTTCTGTCTCTCTCCTGTAGAGTGTAAGCTCTTATGGTCAGTGGGGTCCTCTCTCTCTCTCTCCTGTAGAGTGTAAGCTCTTATGGTTAATGGGATCCTCTCTCTCCCCTGTAGAGTATAAGCTCTTATGGTCAGTAAGTTCTTCTCTCCCCTGTAAAGTGTAAGCTCTTATGGTCAGTGGGATCCTCTCTCTCTCCTGTAGAGTGTAAGCTCTTATGGTCAGCGGGGTCCTCTCTCTCCTGTAGAGTGTAAGCTCTTATGGTGAGTGGGATCCTCTCTCTCTCCTGTAGGGTGTAAGCTTTTATGGTCAGCGGGGTCCTCTCTCTCCTGTATAGTGTAAACTCTTATGGTCAGATGGATCTTCTCTCTCTCCTGTAGAGTGTAACTCTTATGGTCAGAGGGATCTTCTCTCTCTCCTGTAGAGTGTAAGCTCTTATGGTCAGCAAGGTTTTCTCTCCCCTGTATTGTGTAAGCTCTTATGGTCAGTGGGGTCCTCTCTCTCTCTTTCCTGTAGAATGTAAGCTCTTATGGTTAATGGGGTCCTCTCTTTCCCCTGTAAAGTGTAAGCTCTTATGGTCAGTAAGTTCTTCTCTCCCCTGTAAAGTGTAAGCTCTTATGGTCAGTGGGATCCTCTCTCTCTCCTGTAGGGTGTAAGCTCTTATGGTCAGCGGGGTCCTCTCTCTCCTGTAGAGTGTAAGCTCTTATGGTCAATAAGTTCTTCTCTCTCCTGTAGAGTGTAAGCTCTTATGGTCAGCGTGGTCCTCTCTCTCCTGTAGAGTGTAAGCTCTTATGGTGAGTGGGATCCTCTCTCTCTCCTGTAGGGTGTAAGCTCTTATGGTCAGCGGGGTCCTCTCTCTCCTGTATAGTGTAAAATCTTATGGTCAGTGGGATCTTCTCTCTCTCCTGTAGAGTGTAAGCTCTTATGGTCAGAGGGATCTTCTCTCTCTCCTGTAGAGTGTAAGCTCTTATGGTCAGAGGGATCTTCTCTCTCTCCTGTAGAGTGTAAGCTCTTATGGTCAGCAAGGTTTTCTCTCCCCTGTATTGTGTAAGCTCTTATGGTCAGCGGGATCCTCTCTCTCTTCTGTAGAGTGTAAGCTCTTATGGTAATAGGGATCCTCTCTCTCTCTCTCGTAAGATGTAAGCTTTTATGGTCAGGGGGTTTCTCTCTCTGTCTTGTTAAGGTGTAAGCTCTAATGGTCAGCGGGGTCCTCTCTCTCCCCTGTAGAGTGTAAGCTCTAATGGTCAGCGGGATCCTCTCTCTCCCCTGTAGAGTGTAAGCTCTTATGGTCAACAGGATCCTCTCTCTCCCCAGTAAAGTATAAACTCTTATGGTCAGCGGGATCCTCTCTCTTTCTCTCCTGTAAAGTGTAAGATCTTATGATCAGCGAGGTCCTCTCTGTCTCTTTTGTAAAATGTAAACTTTTATGGTCAGGGGGGTCCTCACTCTGTCTTGTAAGGTGTAAGCTCTTATGGTCAGCAGGGTCCTCTCTCTCTCTCTGTCCTTACAGATGTATTTTGCAAGCAATTACAAGCTTTCCAGTATTGAGATTCAGGCAAATTTATTCTCAACTAATTAAATTTCCGGAGAAAATTTGGCAAAGCCGGCAATTTTGAATTTCAAAAGATCCTCACATCTCTAAGTCATTATGTGGGAATGAGGACCCCATGCGTATCACATTGTGAATTGGCTTCCTCAGGGGTAACTTAAGGTATCACTATTCTACCACTGTCTTCCAGATCTTCTTCCCTTCATGCCAGATTGAAAAGGCTTTGGTTTACATTTATGAATATACTAAGTTCCAGATGTCACACATGACCTCTTGCATGACTTCATTATTTTTTTCTAATGGCTCAGGCAGCACATAGAAATTATTATTTTTATATTATTATTAGGGATTTTAAAATTATAAATTATTTTTTCAAAGCCAGCTATGGAATAAAGTATCTTCTTGACCCTATAATAATCTATTTCCTACAAACATCAAAAATCTATAATTCTATGTCAATCAATGTGTAATGATTGCTGTAATGTAACAGTATTCTAATAATAGTCTAATAAGTATAGCTTATTTAATGTTTAATGACTTAGTAAGTCTAAGCGGGGAATCTCATCAACTAAAATTATCTGCTTTTGAAAAATATAAAATGTCTTGATGAAAATAATGGTTTGTCATATTTCCTGCTTATTCTCTGATCCCAGAGGCGCCTGTTCATTATTTTTCTACTAATATGAAGTTATAGTAGGAAATGTTTGATGTGAGAACCTTTGATTCTATCGATAGTAGATCTACAGCTGTATGTTAACAATGGTCATTACTTTCGAAGAAAGCTGTAATTGAAACCAATTACTTATGTGCGTAGAGGGGATCAGGCCTGTAAATAGACATTTCTTATGTTGTATCCATGCCTGTTTTTGGAGTCCATGCTACCCTAGGCACTTTAAGTCATCAGGTCCCCTATTAGTCAGGCTGAAGGGGTCCATATACCTTAGTTAGCAGTCAGCCAAATGCTTGTTTTTCTGCCGATTCTCCCATACACATGCACACTTGGTCGAAAGTGCATGGAGTTTCCAAATGAGAAAGACAGGCATTCTTTATCATAAGAACTATTAATCTGCGGAATAGTCTACCCCAGGAGATGGTCACAGAGGGAACCATTAATGGTTTCAAAAAAGGTTCTGCAAATGTGTACAGTTATTTTCTAAATGTTTGGTCAAGTAAATCAATAAATGCAATCAGGGAGGTAAAATTATATTCATCAGAATTCATCATATATTAAAAATGTTCCTCTACTTCCTCCTTTTCTCTGTTCCCATCTATCGGTTGAACTTGATGGGCATGTGTCTTTTAAAGAAGACCTTTCATGTAAGGCTGAGTTCACACGATGCGTTTTTCATGCGTTTCCGCGGCGTTTTTGCAGTTGCGGAAACGCCGCGGAAACGCATGAAAAACGCATGGTAGAAGGGCAGCAATGTTCCCCAATGGAAATCCGCATGTGCTGTGCCCATGATGCGGATTTTTCCGCAGCGTAAACGCTGCGGTCAAAAATCCGCAGCATGTCAATTAGTTTTGCGGAAACGCTGCTCTTTTGCCGCCATTGACTTGCATTAGACCGCATGGAATCCGCATCACTGTATATGTTGATGCGCTTTTCATGCGGTCTAATGTGCGGATGGTACCCGGGTGTGGAGGAGAGGACTCTCATCCAGACCCAGGTACCATTAAAAAAAAAAGAATAAAAATAAAAAATATATATATTCTCACCTTCTGACGGCCCGCGCTGCGTCCTGCCGGCTTCCCGCGCACTTCGCGGTTGAATGAAGGACCTTCGCTGACGTCAGAGTCATGTGACGGGTCACGTGACGCTGACGTCGGAAGGTCCTACAGTCTTCACTGCCGGCAGCCGGGACCGATGAAGCAGGACACCGGGGGCCATCAGAGGGTAAAGTATAGATTTATTTTTTATTTTTTGACATTCACACACTATATAAATCCATGCCGGTTGCATGGATTTATATAGTGTGAAGTTGACAAGCACTTTCCAAGTGATGCTAAAATCGCTTGGGAAGCGCTTGTCAACCCGCATGCGGAAATGAAAGTGAAGACCGCTTCATTTCCGCATGTCCCTGGCAGGAAACCGCATGTACAATCCGCATGTACAATCCGCATGCGTTTTTTCCTGCCAGAGAGATGCAGAAACGCTCAGGAAAAAATCCTGAGCATTTCTGCATTGTGTGCACATACCCTTATAGTGGCTGCAGAGCGAAATAAAACTTTATTTCTATTTTTTTCAATTTTGTCTTTCCATCGCAGATATGTTAGCAAACAAAGTATTTGGCACCTAATGAGTTAAATTTTATTAAATCCATGTGGGCGTTATCAGATCATTTTACTGGGGGTGGGTACTTCTTCTCTTTTTATGAATTGCCCAATCATAAGCAGGAAAACCAAAAAGAAGGAATCCAATGTAGGGTCAAATGATAACATAGACCATATATAGTGGTACAACAAAAAATCTTAATGTAGGTTTTGGCAAAACATATCTCGGCATGGATGCGTTTCTTTGTAAGAAAATACTTCTGTTTTTGCCAGCCTACCCCACAGGCCAGACATACGAAGAATATTGAAGATTTTTGTTGTCATGCTCCTGGATTTTATCCCTTGAATTCTGTGGTCGGCTTCTCTTTCTGCCAGTGCCACAGGAGACACACCTTTTTTCTGCGTGTTTGGGTTCTGCTTTTCTGGTTGCAGTCTGCTTAGCTTAACACAGGAGTTTTCATTCTTGTGCCTATCACAATTTGGGTGCAGCTTTATATTCTGTCCGCCTGCTGGCGTTTCCTGCTGGTGTTAGATTCATTTGGATATTCTAGCTAAGTGTTTTCGCTTTGCTGTTTCTTTGCTATACTTTGCACCTATCTTCTGTACATCATTAGGAAGTAGGAAGTATATTTGTTAACACTACTTGCTTTATTCTTTGTTTCTTATTTATTTACTTTACTCACTTTGGGATCTTTCCTTTGTTCAGCACACTTCTCTTCTTGTAGTTAAATCCCACTCTGTTCTGCCCTCCGGTTCTTTAGGAGGAACGTGAAGCAAGTCGTTGGCCTTTTAAGCAGTTTAGGCCAGAGTTGCCATCTCCTAGTCTTGGTTATCTCTGCACCCGCAAGTACCACTAGGCACTGCGGAGTCAGGATATCTAGTTTGCACAGGAACCGGTATAACTTATTTTCCTGACTGAATTGCTACACAGGCATAGATATACTAGGAGCTGTTAGGAGCATTCAAGGTGAGCCGCCATCGAATGGGGGCGCCATTGTGTTATCTTAGGGTGCCAACCTCAACGGTGAGGTAGGGTCAGACAAGGGTCAGAGTAGGGCTTTTACCAGTCTCAATAGGGCTCTGTCAGGTTCAGGTATTTTTCTCCCTGGTTTGTAAGCTACTCGTGTGCATGTGCTTGTGCACTCATAACAGCTGTCACATGTAATACACAGCCAGTATTTGCTAGAAATTCCTGCAGCTCCTTTGATGTTGCTTAAGGTCTTTTGGCTGCCTCCCAGACCAATTTTTATCAATTTTTGAGGGACATCCGGTTCTAAGTAATGTCACTATTATGCCACTTCTTGCAGACAATCTTCACAGTGTTCCCTTCTAGAACTAATGCATTGGAATATTTTTGTACACTTCTCATGACTGATAACTTTCAACAAGGAGATCCTTTGCTGTGTTGTAAGCTGTTTGTGGACCATGGCTTTTGCTGTAAATAATAAAAGAACACAATACTAATATTACCATAAGTGTCATTATACACGGGAGCTCTATACATGGTATACAGCTTATAATGTAAGTGTCCAGGTAATCTAGTGATCACCAGTGACATTATACACAGGAGCTCTGTATATAGTGTCAGTGTACAGGTAATACAGTGATCACCAGTGACATTATACACAGGAGCTCTGTATATAGTGTACAGGTAATACAGTGATCACCAGTGACATTATACACAGGAGCCCGGTACATAGTATATAGTGTAAGTGTACATGTAATACACTGACTCACTGGTGACGTCTCTAGGTGAAGTCCTTCAGCTACGCTTTTCTCCTTCATCCAGCACAGACCGCCATCACGTCTTCCAGCCAGGACTCGTCTCTGCATAAAATAACACAGTTATCTAGAGCACATTCCCCAACTTCTACATTACGCAGCTGAATACAGACGTGCATCCACCAGCAATATATAGTTAGTTATTATGCAACCCACCATTCCAAATATAAATTGTAATCCACCACGGTGCCCCCATTAACTGTAAATAGGCACTTAATAAATATGTGAATTAATTAGAACCTGTACTCTTTCCGCCAATTTGTTAGCAGTCACACTCCTGCATCTGCAACGCCCCCTACTCTATACCTCCTGCTCCCCCGATTCATTATTTACATGCACCCGCGGCCCCAATTCATTATGTCATGTCCGTGCTCTCCCCACCCCATCATCATTCATCATTTACTCTCCCCCACCCCACATTCATTATGTGCAGCTCATTCTCCCCCTACTCCAAATTCCCCCATGTGCAGCTCATTGTCTCCCAATTCCCCCATGTGCATCTCTCATCCCCACCATGTGCATCTCTCATGCCCCCCATGTGCAGCTCTCATCCCCCCATGTGCAGCTCTCACCCCCCATGTGCATCTCTCATTCCCCCATGTGCAGCTCTCATCCCCCCCATGTGCATCTCTCACCCCCCCATGTGCAGCTCTCATCCCCCCCATGTGCAGCTCTCATCGCCCCCGTGCATCTCTCATCCCCCCCAAGTGCAGCTCTCATCCCCCCCGTGCATCTCACCCCCCCTCGTGCATCTCATCCCCCCCATGCATCTCATCCCCCACCCCGTGCATCTCATCCCCCCCGTGCATCTCACCCCCCCGTTCATCTCATCACCTCCCCGTGCATCTCTCATCCCCCCCATGTGCATCTCATCCCCCCCGTGCATCTCTCATACCCCCATGCATCTCTGATTCCCCCCATTCCTAGTTAATTAATTGTATTTAAAAAAAATAAAACTTGTTATACTTACCCCCATGCGATCCCTGCAGAATCCTGGCGCTCGTCCACGTCGCTTCCACCAGGTTTTCCTGACTTCCGGCCAGGTGATGGTGCCGTCACATGACCGGAAGTCAGGGGAATCATGAAGGCGCTGCCGCAGCAGCGCTGCAGCGCTGAGATGTCCCGGCACTTAGCATGGGGCTGGGGCCCCATGAGGAGACGCACAAGAGGGGGGCCCCAATGGGGCTCCGATGGGGCCCCGACCGGCCGGGCCCCATACTGGAGTCAGGGCAGTCATGCCCTGTTGGCGGCCCTGCTGGAGGCTGGAGGGGCCCCCTCTCCCTCGGGGCCCCTGTTCAATGAACGGGCTGCACGGGCGGTAGGTCCGCCCCTGAGCCCAATGTAAGTCTATGGGAAACTCGAGCATTTTTCAGGCGGCTCCCCCCGGCGGTCTGCAGAGGGCCTAAAAATTGCCCAAATCGATGGGAACAGTGCTCAAATGACATGGGAACAGCATGGGGAAGACCCCTGGAAGCATTTCTGACTCCCAGATCACTGCTGTCAACAACGTGGTAAGAGTATTACGCTGCTTTTACGGACTCACAATAAAACATTCCAAAACGAAACGAAAATGGATTTTCCTGGGAAATATGTTAAGGAACATCCTTTCCAGGGTAATGACTTGTATATAAGGCAAAATAAATAACCCAAACCAAAAATACTCCTCCACAACTTGGGCTATGCTCACACGTAGCGTTTTTGATGCGTTTTTGCACTTTTGCATTGCTTTCAACCAAGACAAATGCATTCACCAGGAAATGTCATTTTAACATTTTACAACCTTTTCTGGCCATGTGGTGTGTGACACATCATCAGACACATGCATACAGTGCTGAAAAGACATGGGAACAGCATGGGGAAGACCTCTGGAAGCATCTATGACTCCTAGGTCACTGCCTAAAAGTGTGCCCATCATAAGTGATCCTTGGCGCATGCGAAGATGTCTCCCGCCATGCACCTGTCGTTGCAGACTTGCAACAATCACCGTCCACGTCCTTGTCCCAGTGCAGCGTTCAGTTGTCCCTACCCCATTCCTTGGAATGCAAGCGCAAGTATGCAGCCACCCACCCACCTACCCACAGGCTGCAATGCTATACTGCCAAATTTTTGACAGCTGCTTGCACTTGAAATGTGGCCTTTTAGGCTCGTGGAGGTGGAAGCTTTTCATAACCTCATGCCGGGGGTGGCTGGGTGTCCATACTCGGTCCCCAGCCCCACTATTTTTTCCGGTATCGCCTCCGCCTTCCACAAGCACGGGTCACACAACATTACCCGTGCCCTCCCCAGTGCACTTACTGGGAAGGACTGCCTAACCACAAACACGTGGACACAGGTGAATGTGGCCAGGGACGGTACGGAGCCAGTCCACAACTTTTTTTGCTGAGAGTTGCATTTAGCTCAGTGAAAGGACTGGCATAGAGGGAAACCGTATCTACCCTGCATGTCATTTCTCCCAGGAAGTCCTGTAATTGAGCTTGTTGCAGAAGCAATGGCAGCCCGTCCAACATCAACTCGCACTTGCTTTAACACACACATCTTTCTTTGCGCATTTAATTTCTTGAATACAGAGTTGGACAATGGCCTGATCTGTAATGCGTTTTGAGAAATAACATGCATAAGCATGGCCAATCCACATTAAAAAAGCAGCCATAGAATGTCTGGGAACATTCCCCCACACTTTTCTTAGCCAGGGCTACTTTTCGGCAGGGTTGGACGGGCCCACCAGAGAAGCGGAGCCTCCTCCAGCGGGCCCTGGCTTCTCCTTCAGGAGAGTTCATAGTGCCGAGGTGAGGCCATGATGATGATAGAGGCCACCATCTGCTTAGTTTTCTGTCACTTGGAATGGAAGTGCAAGTATGCAGTCAGCCACCTACCCACCCACAGGCTGCAACACTAAACTGACAGATTTCTGGGCAGCTCTTTGCACTTAAAATATGGCCTTTCAAGCTCGTGGAGGCGGAAGCGGCAGCGGCCAGGTGTCCATACTCGATCACAAGCCGCCACTATATTTCCTGGTATCGCCTCCGCCTTCCACAAGCACGGGTCCCACAACATTACCCGTGCCCTCCCCAGTGCACTTACTGGGAAGGACCGCCTAACCACAAACACGTGGACAGGTGAATGTGGCCAGGGACGGTATGGAGCTAGTCCACAACTTTTTTTGCTTAGAGTTGTATTTAGCTTGGTGAAAGGACTGGCATAGAGGGAAACCGTATCTACCCTGCGTGTCATTTCTCCCAGGAAGTCCACAAAAGCTGCTTGCACTTGAAATGTGGCCTGAACATTACTGCTGGTACTTTTCTGTGGGAATTTGCTTGCCTCCTACCAGCCTGGAATATTTCCAGCAAACTATGGTACGACGCCATGGTATTAGCACTGCCCCCAGTACCAGTAGCGAAGCCATCCCCAATTTCCTTCTCAAGAATTTTATTTGGTAGACTGAGTGGCTGCCCAAATACATTTTCTCACAAAGGAGCTGAAGATAGAGTGGCAGTAGGTGCAAGTTTCTCCAGCCTGTTAGATATTAGAGGGTGAACGGCAGCACATTGGATCAGTGGTTAGCACTGAAGCCTTGCAGCACTGGGATCCTGGGTTCAAATCCTAGCAAGGACAACATCTGCAAGGACTTTGTATATTCTCCCTGTGTTTACATGTGTTTCCTCCTCAGTAAAAATAGACTGTCTGGGAACCTTCCCACACACTTTTCTTAGCAAGGACTGCTTTTTGTCAGGATTGAATGGTCCCACCAGAGAACCCTCTGGTGTGCCTTGGCTTCTACCTCAGGAGAGTTCATGATAGCGCTAACTTTGCAGCTGCTATGGGGCTCTTGAGCAGGTGAGAAAGGTTATCGCTCAGAATTAAATCCTCTGGTGGGCACAATGTTTTTCAATCTGAAACAGATTCTCAGTGGGAGTTGTATTTAACCACAGCCATATTCTTTAGCTCGGTGAAAGGACTGGCATAGAGGGAAACCATATCTACCCCAGCTGTCATTTCTCCTTCACCAGGTTCCGCCCATTGTCACACATGACCATGCCTGGCTGTATGTTCAGCAGTGAGAGCCACAGATCAGGCTGCTGTGTTACAGCTTTCAACAACTCTGCAGCGCGGGGCGGTTTGTCAATTAAGCATTAAGCATGTTATCTTCAGCACAGCCTGTTGCCACTTGGCCAAGGCAGTGCTGCAGTGCTGTCAGCTTGTGACTAATGTAGTCATTTCGGAGATGGAGGAGGAGGTGCATGAGCTGAACAATGTGATTATATTGAGGTTAAATTGGTGATGCTGTTTTTTATAATAAAAAAAATCCTATTGTTTTGTTTTTTTTAACGTTATTTTTTAAGACAAATGTATTCACCGGGAAATGTCATTTTAACATTTTACAACCTTATCTGGCAATGTGGTGTGTGACACATCACCAGACACATCTTGTTTTATTTATGATGGAGGGTCTCTGAAAGTCATAAAGCCTATTTTTAGAGGACCATCAGACGGCCCTTACTATTCTTAAAAGGCCAGCAGTCGGCCCTCGCTATTGTTAGAGAGCCATCAGCCGGTTATGCTTTGTTGTTCTTATTATTAACAAGGGGGTCTCCTATACTGTTATTGCGTATCCAGTGACTGCAAGGGCTGCCAAAAATTTGGACACAACCCAATACCCCTTTGAAGAGATATAGAGGAGGGTCTCAGTAAAAAAAATGTTACCATTATAAAGGAGTGGGTCTCCTATAGTGGTAATGCCCATGCTGTGACTGGAAGGGCTGCCAAAATTTGGGAAAAACCCCACTAAGAGCAGGGCCACAGTAATGACAAATTCCATTTAGAAAGGAAATACTGCCATTTCTGGCCTCCATTAAAAATTTCCTTTAGTGTGTCAGTGAAGCAATTCACAGCAGTTTGCTGTTCAAACTACTTACCTACAGGCCAGGTATTTAAAACTCTGTTTTCTCCATCACACGGATTACATATATTTTGTTAGAAAATACTGCCATTTCTGGCCTCCATTAAAAATTTCTTTCAGTGTGTCAGTGAAGCAATTCACAGCAGTTTGCTGGTCAAACTACTTACCTACAGGCCAGGTATTTAAACCTCTGTTTTCTCCATCACACGGATCACATATAAGTTCGCTCCAAACTCAGTCATTTGTAGTGAGCGTGGAAGATACTGTCCTCCATTTAAAATGGGCAAGGCACGTGGCAAGGGACGGGGAACTGGACTTGATGGTAATGGTGCATGCAGAGGCGGAGGACAAGGCCGTCTGGACCGCATATTCCTCACCCTGATCCTCCTTCCTCCCACCATGCCGAGTACCCAGAGACAACTGATCCCACACTTGGACACTCTGAAGAGCTGTTCACCTTTCCATTTATAGATTCGGGCCTCTTGCCCGGTCCACTTGAAGCGGGGCAAGAGGAGATCACGTGTAGCGATGCCCAAATATTTGAGCAGCCACGGTCACACGAAGGCGACGGTGGGAAAGTGTCACAAGAGGTGGACGATGATGAGACACAATTGCCAGAAAGTCAGGAGGAGGACCAGGGTGCGGAAGAGGAAGACAAGGTGGTGGATGATATAGTAACTGACCCAACCTGGCAGGAGGACATGCAGAGCGAGGACAGCAGCACACAAGGGGAGGGAGGCAGAGCACCCCAACAAGCAGGAAGAAGCAGTGTGGTGGCCGCAGACAGAAGGTAGGCAACCGTTCCCCGCAACACCAACATGAAGGAAGTTGCCAGTACAACTGTTAGGTCTTCCCGAGTCTGGTTGTTTTTTAAAGACTCTGCCGATAAGCCCAAAAAGGCCATTTGCACCACCTGCCAGGCCAGCATCAGCAGGGGTGGCAAAACGACCTGCCTGACCACCACCAGCATGATCAGGCACATGGCAGCAAAGCACCCGACTTTGTGGGCCGAACCCCAGGGTCCAGGAACAGTGTCTGCGGGTGGCACCATTGCTTCTTCCGCTGTTGTGCATGCAAGCCAATCCCCTGTCCATGGTGCATGCGAAGTCCCCTCCTGCCCTGCACCATCGTTGCACACTCTCAAGTAGCAGCATCAGGAACTACTAATGCAGGAAAAGGAATATGATGTCATTGGAATCACTGAAACTTGGTGGGACGATACACATGATTGGAATAAAAGGCTAAAAGGATACAACTTATTTGCAAGAAACAGACTTGATAAACGAGGAGGAGGTGTTGCATTGTATGTTAGAAAAGCGTATATCTGCACAGAGATGGAAGCTTCAGAGACTGGGAGTTCTGTGGAAACTGTTTGGGTAAGAATACAAGGAGAGAACAACGGAAAGGACACCATTGTAGGCATTTACTACAGGCCACCTGGGCAAGCTGAAGATATGGATGAACTCTTTATGTATCAAATGACCAAGTTCTCCAAAAAATATGACGTAGTGGTCATGGGAGATTTCAACTATCCAGACATTTGTTGGGAATCTCTCTCAAGTAAAACTAACAGGTCAAGCAAATTCTTATCCTCTCTTGCTGACAACTTTATCTTCCAAAAGGTAGGGGAGAAAACAAGGGGATCTGCTACTTTGGATCTAATCCTTATAAACAGGGAGGAAATGGTTGAGGAGGTAAAGGTGGCTGGGACCCTAGGAGGCAGCGATCATGCTATTATAGAATTTTGGATAACTAGAGGAGGAAGACATGTGAAGACTCAAACTTCAAGGTTAGATTTTAGAAAGGCAGATTTTAAGAGACTCAGAAAGAGAATAGGAGGGATCCAATGGCTGGATGTCCTTAAGGACAAAAATGTCCAGGAAGGATGGGAAATTTTTAAAAATGAGATTCTCAAAGCACAATCGTTAACAATCCCGAAAAGTAGGAAGAATGGGAAGCATTTAAGGAAACCAGGATGGATGAACACAGAACTTAAACACATGCTAAAAAGAAAGAAAGAAATGTTTATTAAATGGAAAGAGGGAGGCATATCTAAAGAAGATTATAATGCAGTCTGCAGATCCTGCAGGGCACGTATCAGGTTAGCTAAAGCTGACAATGAATTAAGGCTTGCAAGAGATGTCAAAAGCAATAAAAAAGGATTTTGGGGGTATGTCAAAAGTAAAAGAAAAGTCAAAGATGCTATAGGATTTTTACAGGATGAAAATGGAGAAATGGTAAGAGAGGATGTTGAGAAGGCCGAACTTTTTAATTCCTATTTTGCATCTGTTTTCTCTCAGAAAGAAAATGTAACATCAACTGATCTTCACTGTCCTTTTAAAGGAATAGAGGAATCCAAGTTATCTGTAAACAGAAAGATTGTGAAGGAATATTTAGCTAACATAAATGAGTTCAAGTCACCAGGTCCAGATGAATTACACCCCAGAGTACTGAAGGAGATCGTAGAAGAAATTTTAGAACCACTCTCCATAATCTTTGAAAATTCTTGGAGAACAGGAGAAGTCCCAGAAGACTGGAGAAGAGCAAATGTTGTTCCTATCTTCAAAAAGGGGAAGAAGGTGGACCCAGGGAACTATAGGCCGGTGAGTCTGACTTCTATACCAGGAAAGATCTTTGAACAAATTATTAAACAACATGTATGTAAGTACATGGATAAGAATGAAGTGATTAACCAGAGCCAGCATGGGTTTGTAACTAACAAGTCATGTCAGACTAACTTAATTTCCTTCTATGACAGAATCACTGACTGGGTGGATCAGGGAAATGCTGTAGATATAGTATATCTTGACTTCAGCAAAGCATTTGACAAAGTATCTCACACCATCCTTATTGAAAAAATGACCAAGTATGCAATGGACCAGGCAACTGTTAGGTGGATTCATAACTGGCTTAGTGATCGGACTCAAAGGGTGGTTGTAAATGGCTTCACATCCAGCTGGGTGAATGTCTCAAGTGGGGTACCACAGGGCTCCGTCCTGGGACCTGTATTGTTCAACATCTTTATCAATGATTTAGATGAAGGAATTGAGGGTAAACTGATTAAATTTGCTGATGACACAAAGCTAGGAGGGATAGCTAATACTAGAGAAGAGAGAGAGAGGATTCAAAAAGACCTAAATAAACTGGAGCAGTGGGCAGCAACCAACAGAATGGTTTTTAACAGGGAAAAATGCAAAGTACTACATCTGGGCAATAAAAATGAAAAAAGCATATACAGAATGGGAGGAATAGAGCTAAGCAACAGTACATGTGAAAAAGACTTAGGTATACTAATAGATCATAGACTGAACATGAGTCAACAGTGTGATGCAGCAGCAAAAAAGGCAAATACAATTCTGGGATGTATTAACAGAAGCATACAGTCTAGATCACGTGAAGTCATTATCGGTCTTTACTCCTCTTTGGTCAGACCTCATCTGGAATACTGTGTACAGTTTTGGGCACCACATTTTAAAAAAGACATAGACAAACTGGAGCAAGTTCAGAGAAGAGCGACCAGAATGGTGACTGGTCTGCAAACCATGTCCTATGAGGAACGGTTGCAGGATTTGGGAATGTTTAGCTTGCAAAAAAGAAGACTGAGAGGAGACTTAATAGCTGTCTACAAATATGTCAAGGGCTGTCACATTGTAGAAGGATCATCTTTATTCTCATTTGCACAAGGAAAGACTAGAAGCAATGGGATGAAACTAAATGGGAGGAGACGCAGATTAGATATTAGAAAAAACTTTTTGACAGTTAGGGTGATTAATGAGTGGAACAGGCTGCCACGAGAGGTGGTGAGTTCCCCTTCAATGGACGTCTTCAAACAGAGGCTGGACAGACATCTGTCTGAGATGATCTAGTGAATCCTGCTTTGAGCAGGGGGTTGGACCAGATGACCCAGGAGGTCCCTTCCAACTCTACCATTCTATGATTCTATGATTCTATGATTCAGGAAGCATGTCCATGTCCTTGTCCCAGCGCAGCGTTCAGTTGTCCATACCCCAGTCCTTGGAATGCAAGCGCAAATATGCAGCCAACGCCCCACAGGCCACACTACTAAATTCGCACATTTCACGACTGCTTGCGCTCGAAATGTTGCCTTTTAGGCTCGTGGAGACGGAAGCATTCCGCAACCTGATGGCGGCGGCCGTCCCTCGGTACTCGGTCCCCAGCCGCCACTATTTCTCCCGGTGTGCCATCCCCACATTACACAAGCACGTGTCCCAAAACATTAGCCGTGCTCTCAACAACGCAGTTACCGATAAAGTACACCTAACCACGGACACGTGGACAAGTGCTTGTGGGCAGGGACGGTACATCTCGCTGACGGCACACTGGGTTAACATAGTGGAAGCCGGGACCCAGTCGGACCTTGGGACGGAACACGTCCTCCCGACGCCAAGGATTGCGGGCCCTAGGTCAATCAGGGTTGCCCCCATGGTCTACAGCTCCATCACCTCATCCTCCTCAGCCTCCTCCTCCTCTTCAGCCTCCATCTCCGAAATGACCACATCAGTCACAAGCTGGAAGCACTGCAGCACTGCCTTGGCCAAGCGGCAACAGGCTGTGCTGAAGCTACTATGCTTAGCTCACACACGTACCATGCCTGGCCCATGTGCTTAACCTCGTGGTTCAGCGGTTTCTCAAATCCTACCCAGAACTGCCAGGTCTGCTTGTTAAAGTACGCCTGTGTGGAGCTGGTGTGAATGCAGCAGAGTTGGTTTAGCTCTCCACAGGTAGAGTTTAGCTCCAGGGCAGTGTAGATGTTGCTGTTATGGTGTAGTGCAGAGGATGGCGCAGATAATGATCACAGAGACAGTAAGGTGCAGTCCTCAGGGTTTACTCACGGTTTCTTAATCTTCCAGTTTCCAGTACTAGAGTAACTTCCCACGGCGTTCTGTGCTTACTCAGGGAGGGGTTCAGCCGACCCTCAGGCAATCCGGAGTACGTAACGGGACCCCCTTCTGTGTATTCCCTCTGGCCGTCTCCCTGCGCCTCGCACCTAGTGTCCCAATCCAGTGACCGCGGGCCTTGCCGGGCGACGTCTTCTCTATCCCCTGGGTCCTCTATGGCCACCTTCTTGGTGAGACAGATGTGGCTTGTGGCTGCAGTACCTGAAATACTGCAGCCTCCGGTTTCCTAGGGACAGGGCTCAGCAGAGGAGCAGCGCATCTTGCCCCTCCTTCCGGTCTGGAGTAGTGTAGTGTTGGATGCAGGTGTTAGGGTCCCGGGCAGTACTCCTTCCTTACCTGAGAGTGAGATACCACACCTCTGGGTGAGATGCAGTACCTCTGTGGCGACTGAACCCGCAGGGGCACCACATATTCCCATGCACCTTTTCACACCCACACATGGGTAAACGCTTCCTGATTTCGGCTATTTGCTCTTGTCCTCCTACTTCTCCTCATCCTCCACCACCATATTACCAGGGTGACCGTGGTCCGTGATGCAACACCCACATAATTTTTTTAAAGGATGTTTATGATGCCCGTAAAAAAAAAAAAAATTATACAGTATGTTGATGTATACCCCCCAGGGGTAAATGTTTGTCAGCCCATACACTTAGTGCATGGGCACTACAAGTATAGGAGGCCCATCTCCTTTCTAATGGGAACATTATTTTATGAGGCCCTCCTCCACGTCTCTTCCAAGGGTCATTGAAGTGCCTCCAAATTTTTGGCAGCCCTTGCATTCACTGCATAGGCCAACACTATGGGAGACTCTCTCCTTTCTAATGAGAATTTGCCATTACTGTGGCCCTGCTCTATGTGTCTTTAAATTCTTAGTGGGGTTTTTCCTAAAATTGGTCAGTTGTTGGACTCACTGCATACCCTATAACTGTGAGAAACCAAAGACAAGAAAAATACACAAATAACTGAAAGTAAATGTATAAATCGCAAAGTTCAAAAATAATACCTTATAACTGTATAGCAGACCCTCTCCTTTCCAATGGGAACATGTCGTACCTTGTTACTGTGGCCCTGCTCTGTCTGTCTTTAAATTCTTAGTGGGGTTTTTCCTAAAGTTGGTCAACCATTGGACTCACTGCATACCCTATAACTATATAGCAGACCCTCTCCTTTCTAATGTCTCTTCAAAGGGGTATTGGGTTGCGTCCAAATTTTTGGCAGCCCTTGCAGTCACTGGATATGCAATAACAGTATAGGAGACCCACTTGTTAATAATGGGAACAACAAAGCATAGCCGGCTGATGCACCTCCTCCTCCATCTCCGAAATGACTACATCAGTCATTGGCCAAGGCACTGCAGCACTGCCTTGGCCAAGCGGCAACAGGCTGTGCTGAAGATAACATGCTTAATGCTTAATTGACAAACCGCCCAGCGGTGCAGAGTTGTTGAAAGCTGTAACACAGAAGCCTGATCTGTGGCTCTCACCGCTGAACATACAGCCAGGCATGGTCGTGTGTGACAATGGGCGGAACCTGGTGACGGAGAAATGACAGCCGGGGTAGATGCGGTTTCCATCTATGCCAGTCCTTTCACCGAGCTAAAGAATATGGCTGTGGTGAAATACAACTCCCACTGAGAAGCTGTTTCAGATTGAAAAACATTGTGCCCACCAGAGGATTTGATTCTGAGGGATAACCTTTCTCCCTCGCTCAAGAACCCCATAGCAGCTGCAAAGTTAGCGCTATCATGAACTTTCCTGAGGTAGAAGCCAAGGCACACCAGAGGATTCTCTGGTGGGACCGTTCAACCCTGCCGAGAAGCAGTCCTTGCTAAGAAAAGTGTGTGGGAAGGTTCCCGGACACTCTATTTTTACTGAGGAGGAAACACACACAAACACGGGGAGAGCATACAAAGTCCTTGCAGTTGTTGTCCTTGCTGGGATTTGAACCCAGGATCCCAGCGCTGCAAGGCTTCAGTGCTAACCACTGATCCAATGTGCTGCCGTTCACCCTCTAATATCTAACAAGCTGGAGAAACTTGCACCTACTGCCACTCTATCTTCAGCTCCTTTGTGAGAAAATGTATTTGGGCAGCCACTCAGTCTACCAAATAAAATTCCTGAGAAGGAAATTGGGGATGGCTTCGCTACTGGTACTGGGGGCAGTGCTAATACCATGGCGTTGTACCATAGTTTGCTGGAAATATTCCAGGCTGGTAGGAGGCATGCAGATTCCCACAGAAAAGTACCAGCAGTAATGTTCAGGACACATTTCAAGTGCAAGCGGCTTTAGAGGACTTCCTGGGAGAAATGACACGCAGGGTAGATACGGTTTCCCTCTATGCCAGTCCTTTTACCGAGCTAAATACAACTCTCAGCAAAAAAAGTTGTGGATTGGCTCCGTACTGTCCCTGGCCACATTCACCTGTCCACGTGTTTGTGGTTAGGCGGTCCTTCCCAGTAAGTGCACTGGGGAGGGCACGGGTAATGTTGTGGGACCCGTGCTTATGGAAGGCGGAGGCGATACCGGGAAATATAGTGGCGGCTGGGGAAAGAGTATGGACACCCGGCCGCCGCTGACATGAGGTTGTGAAAAGATTCCGTCTACACGAGCTTAAAAGGCCATATTTCAAGTGCAAAAGAGCTGCCCAGAAATCTGGCAGTTTAGTGTTGCGGCCTGTGGGTGGGTAGGTGGCTGGCTGCATACTTGCACTTGCATTCCAAGTAACAGAAAACTAAGCAGATGGTGGCCTCTATCATCATCATGGCCTCACCTCGGCACTATGAACTCTCCTGAAGGAGAAGCCAGGGCCCGCCGGAGGAGTCTCTGGTTGTCTGGTGGGCCCGTCCAACCCTGCCGAAAAGCAGCCCTGGCTAAGAAAAGTGTGGGGGAAGGTTCCCGGACACTCTATGACTGCTTTTTTAATGTGGATCGGCCATGCTTATGCATCTTATTTCTCAAAACGCATTACAGATCAGGCCATTGTCCAACTCTGTATTCAAGACATTAAATGCGCAAAGAAAGATGTGTGTGTGTCAAAGCACAACCGACAAGTGCGAGTTGATGTTGGACGGGCTGCCATTGCTTCTGCAACAAGCTCAATTACAGGACTTCCTGGGAGAAATGACACGCAGGGTAGATAGGGTTTCCCTCTATGCCAGTCCTTTTACCGAGCTAATTACAACTCTCAGCAAAAAAAGTTGTGGACTGGCTCCGTACCGTCCCTGGCCACATTCACCTGTGTCCACGTGTTTGTGGTTAGGCGGTCCTTCCCAGTAAGTGCACTGGGGAGGGCACGGGTAATGTTGTGGGACCCGTGCTTGTGGAAGGGGCAGGCGATACCAGGAAATATAGTGACGGCTGGGGACCGAGTATGGACACCCGGCCGCCGCCGGCATGAGGTTATGAAAATCTTCTGCCTCCACGAGCCTAAAAGGCCACATTTCAAGTGCAAGCAGCTGTCAAAAATTTGGCAGTATAGTATTGCAGCCTGTGGGTGGGTGGGTGGCTGGCTGCATACTTGCGCTTGCATTCCAAGGAATGGAGTAGAGACAACTGAACGCTGCACTGGGACAAGGACGTGGACGGTGATTGTTGCAAGTCTGCAATGACAGGTTCATGGCGGGAGGCATCTTCGCATGTGCCAAGGATAACTTATAATGGGCACACTTTTAGGCAGTGACCTGGAAGTCAGAGATGCTTCCAGAGGTCTTCCCCATGCTGTTCCCATGTCTTTTCAGCACTGTATGCATGTGTCTGATGATATCTCACACACCACATGGCCAGATAAGGTTGTAAAATGTTAAAATGACATTTCCTGGTGAATGCATTTGTCTTGGTTGAAAGCAATGCAAAAGTGCAAAAACGCATCAAAAACGCTACATGTGCACATAGCCCAATTTGTGGAGGAGTATTTTTGTTTTTGGTTATTTATTTTGCCTTATATACAAGTCATTACCCTGGAAAGGATGTTCCTTAACATATTTCCCAGGAAAATCCATTTTGGCTTCGTTTTTGTATGTTTTATTGTGAGTCCGTAAAAGTGGCGTAATACCTCTGACAAAGTTGCTGACAGCAGTGATCTGGGAGTCAGAAATGCTTCCAGGGGTCTTCCGCATGCTGTTCCCATGCCATTTGAGCACTGTTCCCATCGATTTGGGCAATTTTTAGGCCCTCTGCAGAGGGGGGAGCCGCCTGAAAAATGCTCGCGTTTCTCATAGACTTACATTGGGCTCGTTGCTCGGGTAGAGCACCCGAGTATTCCAATTTGCTGAACCCGAGCAACGAGTACCCGAGCATTTTAGTGCTCGCTCATCACTAATATTTATCTATCTGTCTATTTACAAATAATTGCCCACCCTCTATTAGATGCTCATCCTGTATTACTCACCTAGGACACTGCCTCATGCCGATTTTTACTTTTCAATAGTCAGGGACATCTATCCGCAGACAGTGTAGAATGAGATTGACTTGACACATTCCCACCTCGACACATTCCCACCTCGACACATTCATCCTCTACCTAGCCTGAGTAAACAATCAGATTTCCACAATTACATTGCATTGTGCTTAAAAAAGAACTGTAAAATTGCTTTTCCCTTCCAGCCTGACAGTGGGACAAGTATAACAAATATTCATCGATGATAACACTCCGTTTAAACAAAGGCTACATCCTGCTGTGACACGGCGGTGCAGAACATGTCACCAAAATGAATCAACACACTAGAACGTCAGATATTTTATCTTTTTTTTTAAAGTGTTACTGCTGCAGAGAGAAAGATTATGTGATTTGTTTTTTAATTTATTTATTTGCATCTTTACTGCTTTTTCCACTTTTAACACCAGTAGTGGCTGGAGTACCTATGAGGCCACTACTGAAGCCCCCTGCACCGGCCAAGGGAAATGTAGTATAACATAGCAGCCATTATGATTAGTGTTGAGCGAGTATGTTCTGTCCGAGTATGCTCGGGCCGAGCTCCGAGTATTTATAGCTGCTCGGTGATATGGTTGAATCGCTCCCGTGTGCATGACTTGCAACTGTTTGACAGTTTTATTACATGTGAGGAATGTGTAAGAAATAGACATACATACATACATACATAGAGCGATTCAACCATATCACCGAGCAGCTATAAATACTCGGAGCTCGGCCCGAGCGTACTCGGACAGAACATACTCGCTCAACACTAATTATGATATACGGCCATCCATATAACACATGGCCATCTCTAATCTGCTGGAGCAAAAGACACCGATTGTTAGCATCTCTGTACTATTGAGGTGCTTTTTAATCATTGAGGGTTTTTTAATCAGATAGAACCATCTAATATGTTCATTAGTTTCTCGTGCTATTTGTGCAATGTCTTAGCTGCCCCAATCATTCATTTAGTAACTTAATTACCTCCTTCTGTGCTTATTTTAATATTACATGTGTTTCAAGAGAAAAAAAATCAGCTAATTAAAATGTTTAGATGAACCACTTAGATGCAGCAGACAGTGCTGACTGTGGCATTTAAGCGGTTAGACAGAAGGAGTTGCCAATGAGTTCCGGAGGCCTAAAAATGTATTTTAGGTCTCTTATGTGTAAAGACCGAATATCGGTTTTTGAATAATAGGCTGTCTTCTCTAGACTCCGCAATTTTTTTTTTTGGGATGGGGAGAGGCAAAAATATTAAAAATTGTTAAAAACTACAGTATATAAATTTGTTAGCAATGTAATTGTTATAGGCCAAATAATTATCATTCCATTTATACCACATGATGAATGCAGTAAAGAGCAAAAACAATAAACTAATGGTAGAATTTTTTCAAACCACTCAATCCCCCTAAAAAAAAAAGTTTAAAACATAAAGGGATTCTGTCAGAAATATCCACCCTCATACCATCCAAACTGTTTATACAGCCATGTTGCTCTCTGAAAAAAAAATGTCATCCACACTTTTACTGATACAATCTATTACTCCATGATTTAAAACTCACTGCTATCATATGCAATTGAGACTTAAGTGCTCTGGGTGTGATCAGAGCACTTTCCAAGCTTTTGCATCCCCAACTCAATTCCCTGACTAGCCTCGCCTTTCAGTGAGCTTTCAGTCAAGCAGAGGAATGAGAGACTGGGCAGGGAATAGAGCCAGGAGGCAGAGGCTTGGAAATTGCTTTGACATGAACTTAAAGTGCTTTAACAGAGCCCTTAAAGGGGTTGTCCAGTGAAAACAAGTTATCACCTATCCATAAAATAGAAAATAACTTATAGATTAGTGAGAGTCGGATCCCTGGGACCCACTCTGATCAACAGAATGGGGCACTTTTACCTGTTACAATGGAGCGGCAGTGTGCATTCAGCTTTTTCCGTCAGCCCCACAGAGAAAAAATGGAGTGGCAGTCAAGAGATAACTTATTTTCCTCGGACAACCTCTTTAAGTCTCATTTGCATATGACTTAAAACAGTAGTTTTTCAATCAGGCAGCAACAGATTGCAAATTTAAGTACAGTTATGGATTACATTATCTTTCAGGGAGCAACATGACTATACAAACAGCTTTGGGTGGATCTTTGCCTTTAAACAATGTATAATATGTACTCCAAAATTATGACAATAATTAAATTTATCCCACAAAACAAAAATCTTCATATGGCTGCATCAACAGAACAATAAATTTAAGGGTGAAAAAAATTAAAAAGATCACTATGCTAAACTAGGTACAGAGGTTAATTCATTAATTTACTTGCTCCTTTGATAGAACTGCACTTTCTTTTGTGCCATCAACAGGATCACACTGTGGCACTGAGAAACTGGAAACTCCTATATTAAAAAGAGCCGTTGTATTTTTTAGGGAGTTGTCTGGTATTTTTTATATATTACAAAAAAAAGCATGGAGGTATAAAAGTGTTAAGGGAGGGCAATAACCCTTCACGGTTGACCAAGTGAGTGTCAAATTATTAAATTATTATGTTGATTGCAATCCACAGAAAACCAAACGGAAACAATGTTCTGTATTGGGAGGATTCCAAGAATCTCTGATCCCGTTTATTTTGCTTAGCATTTTATATTGTTTTGAGTATATCAAATAGCCAATCAACTCTACAGTCATGCTACAATACTATAGGCTGTAACGGGTCTGGGAGGCGGAACCTCTGAGCAACTATACAAGGGGGCAGTCCTTGTAAGGAAGCGGGTGGCTCCAGGGAAGACGGGCAGGTAGTCACGGCAAGTGACAGGGACAGTCTCTGGGTAGAAGGGCAGGTAGTCGTGGCAAGTGACAGGGACAGTCTCTGGGTAGAAGGGCAGGTAGTCACGGCAAGTGACAGGGACAGTCTCTGGGTAGAAGGACGGGTACTCACAGCAAGTGACAGGGACAGTCTCTGGGTAGAAGGACAGCAGGCAGGTGGCTGGTGAGCGCTCCCAGGTGAGCAGGCAAGAGTCTCTGGACAGGCAGGTGGTCACGGCAAGTGACGGCGGAGCCTCCAGGTAGGCTAGTAGGCAGGTAGCAGGTGAGCGCTCCCAGGTGAGCAGGCAAGAGTCTCTGGACAGGCAGGTGGTCACGGCAAGTGACGGCGGAGCCTGCAGGTAGGCTAGCAGGCAGGTAGCAGATGAGCGCTCCCAGGTGAGCGGGCAGGCTGGTCCATAGACAGACTGACAGGTGTCGGAAGGCAGACCGTCGGACCGCAGGCTTGCAAGCAGGTAAACGGATATCAGGCAGGTATCAAGCAGGAATCTGACAGGTGCCTGGCAGGTAACTGGTAACGGGACCTGAGGGCTGAAGCAGAGTGAAGGCTTTGCAACAACATTGCTCGGGCACCTCCATTTTGGAGGAGGTGCCTTATATATGGTGAGGTCCTCCGGCCATTGGCCGGGGACTCCTTAGGACGGCGCGCGCAGCCCCTTTAAGAGAGGGGCCCTAAGCACAGTGGCCGGGAAGCAGCGCGCGCTGCCAGCAGAGCGGGAGGAGGACACCGGGCACGGAGTGGAGAGGTGAGGGGAACAGCGTCCCTGCCTAGCAGGAGGCAGGGACGCCGACGCTACATAGGCTAACTGATGTTAGTACAATTATTACGGAAACACATATATGGTCATATTATCACTGTTAGTTTGAAGCACTATGGAAATTTTGCAAGATCAAACCTGGCCTAAACAAGTTAGATAACAGTGTCTGACAAAATGTTCTCTTGAGAAAAAGTTAGTGTGAGAGAAGTTCTATGGGAAGAGAAAGAAAGAATTTATGTTATGCAAGGAGTGATAATAACATGATTTTAAAGCGAGTAGACAAAATGGAGTTGCTCTAGCATGAGTATCAATATGTCCTCTACAAAAGCAAATAAAATATAGCCACAGCACAATTCCACTGCACCGCTGTCTGTTTTCCCCGCTAGTCTCTTGATGTCATCTTTCGGCATGTGATGTAACTTTGTTGTAGTGAATTAGTAGCCCTGATCTGCTACACCTTCAAATTCTGTCCGAGTTGGTAGAAACAATCGCTCTTTCAAGACCTCCAGTTATATTGTATCATCTCAATGTATACAAGCAAGTCAAGCCAATGGTCATAACTCATGTCATGCCAACATGTCGTTGGAGATGGAAGAATTCAGAATGGCACAGAAACAGGGAAGCATAAGCACAGCGGATTGAAATGGTGCATAAGACCACTCCTGTTATTTTTTAGATTATCTGCATTTATTTTGAGGGTCAAGAGTCTATTTCTAAGGGTCCCTGTATTATTTTGAAGTGTGATCAAGGTGGTCAAATGAACTCTTTGTCATTCAAACGTTGTAGGTTTGGAGGCACAAGTCAAAAACTTAACGCATACTTTTCCAGATGTCTGAAGATTCTTGCCCAGTTGTCAAACATGAAAAATAGATGCAGGAGTAAAGAGTCACAAAAATAGAAAACATGTGACAGTAACTCTGGTAGACCCACTGCGTCATGGGCCGGCTTACCCTGGAGGGGCATGACTAAGTGACTACCTGGTTTTCTTTAGGGCCTCTGGTAGTGAGGTTAGGCTTGGCTGCAGGTAGTCACAGGTACCTCTCCAAGGCAATACCTGGATCTGCGGCAACTGACAGAACTGGTACAGAAAGGCAAAGACTAAACGTGGTCAGACGGTCCAAGGCTGGGGCAGGCAGCCCAGGATCAGTAGGAGTAGCCAAGGTCAGTAATGCAGAGGTATGGAAGGATGGGAGAACTAGATGGGTTGGCAATGGGAAGAGGAGTACAGAAGAAAACATACACATGAACAAATGGGGTAGGAACCAAACATTCGGGCAAGGGGTGGTGAGAGGATGAGCTGCCTTACATAGAGCTGCCTTTCAATCAACTAGATAGAACGTCCTCCCCTGCACCTTCTTGGATTCCAGGATGTCCTTTATCTCAAACACGTCTGTGGGACCCTCAGGCACAGGCATAGAGGTTGGAGTCAGCAGCTTGGAGAAACAATTAATGACCACTGGTTTGTGCTTTGAGGAGAGAGATATGGAAGGAATTGGGAATCTATAGGCCTGTTGGAATCTGAAGTCTAAGTCACCAGATTGAGTTGCTTGAAGACTTTGTACGGGCCAAGGTAACGGGTAGCAAACTTGTACAAGGACATCTTCAGGCGAATATTCCGGGATGACAACCAAACTTTATCTTTCGGATTATTCAAAGGCGGTGAGATTCCATTCTTGTCCCCATGAGTTGTCATCTGAAACACAGCCTTAAGGAGGGAGGACAGGGTTTGCCGCCAGATTTGAAGGAAGTCACCATTGGAGGTATCAGCAGCTGGTACCACAGAGGAAGCAAGACAGGGTACTTGAGGATGCTGAGAGTAGAGCGCGAAGAATGGAGGTGCTCCAGAAGACTCCCCAAAGTGGTTATTGTTAGTGATGCGGGAGCACTAAAATGCTCGGATGCTCGATGCTCGGGTCTAGCACATTGGAATACTTGGGTGCTCGACCCGAGCAATGAGCCCAATGTAAGTCTATGAGAAACTCAAGCATTTTTCAGGCGGCTCCCCCCGGCGGTCTGCAGAGGCCCTAAAAGCATTTTATAATTATATCTGGCCATGTGGTGTGTGAGATATCATCAGACACATCGTGTTTCATTTATGAAGGAGGGACTCTGAAAGTCACAAAGCCTATTTTTGTAGGGCCATCAGGCGGCCTTTACTATTCTTAAAGGGCCAGCAGTCGGCCCTCACTATTCTTAGAGAGCCGTCAGCCGGCTATGTTTTATTTTTCCCATTACTGAAGAGTGGGTCTCCTATACTGCTATTGTGTATGCAGTGAGTGGCAGGGCTGCCCAAAATTTAGACGCACCCTAATACCACTTTGAAAATTTGGACGCACCCCAATACCCCTTTGAAGAGACTTAAAGGACGGCCTCCTGAAAATGATGTTCCCATTATTAAGAAGTAGGTCTCCCATTGTGTTTGCCTATGCAGTGAATGCAAGGGTTGTCAAAAATTTGGAGGCACTCCAATGCCCCTTGGAAGAGACGTGGAGGTCAGAGGGCCTCCTGAAAACAATGTTCCCACTATTAAGAAGTGGGTCTCCCATTGTGTTTGCCTATGCAATGAATGCAAGGGTTGCCAAAAATTTGGAGGTACTCCAATGCCCCTTGGAAGAGACTTGGAGGTCAGAGGGCCTCCTGAAAACAATGTTCCCATTATTAGGAAGTGGGTCTCCCATTGTGTTTGCCTATGCAGTGAATGCAAGGGTTGACAAAAATTTGGAGGCACTCCAATGCCCCTTGGAAGAGAATTGGAGGTCAGAGGGCCTCCTGAAAACAATGTTCTCATTATTAGTAAGTTGGTCTCCCATTGTGTTTGCCTATGCAGTGAATGCAAGGGTTGCCAAAAATTTGGAGGCACTCCAACGCCCCTTGGAAGAGACATAGAGGAGGGCCTCCTGAAAAAAAAAAGGTTCCCATTATTAGGAAGTGGGTTTCCCATTGTGTTTGCCTATGCAGTGAATGCAAGGGCTGTCAAAAATTGGGAGGCACTCCAATGCCCCTTGGAAGAGGCATGGAGGAGGGCCTCATAAAAAATGTTCCCATTAGAAAGGAGCGGGTCTCCTATACTTGTAATGCCCATGCACTAAGTGTATGAGCTGACAAACATTTACCCCTGGGGGGTATACATGAACATACTGTATAAAAAAAATTTTTACGGGCATCATAAACACCCTTTAAAAAAATGATGTGGGTGTTGCATCACGGACTACGGTCACCCTGGTGATATGGTGGTGGAGGATGAGGATGAGGAGAAGGATGAGGATAAGAGCAAATAACCAAAATCAGCAAGCGTATTCCCAGGGCCGGCGTCAGCACCCGGCGCACCCTGGCAAGTGCCGGGGCCATAAGCAGGCGGGGGCCCACTCGCTGTCGGGCACCCCGCCGGGCTATGGGCGGAGGAGAGCGGTGACAGCGCTCGCCCTTCTTCCCCGCTTGCTCAGGGCCCCTGCAGCTGGATACTTACCTCTCCCCGTGCCTCCGCTGATCCGCTGTCTTCCTGTTGTGCGCTCCCTGTGACGTCTCAGGTCAGAGGGCGCGGTGACGTCTTTCCACCGCCCCCTCCCCTGAGCCATCACAGGCAGCGCAGAGCGGGAAGACACCGGCGACGCTGGAGTCCGGACCTGAGCAGCGGCAGCAGGTGAGGAGGAGTGAGGTGAGTATTTGATTTTTTTTTTTTTTTATGTATGGAGGCATGATGCATTGTATGGGTGGTGGTGACATCCTGCATGGGGCATTATATGAGGGAGAGAGGTGACATCCTACATGGGGCATTATATGGAGGAGAGAGGTGACATCCTGCATGGGGCATTATATGGGGGGGAGAGGTGACATCCTGCATGGGGCATTATAAGGGGGGGTGACATCCTGCATGGGGCATTTTAAAGAGAGGGGTGTGATATCCTGCATGGGGCATTATATGGTGGGGGAAAGGGACATCCTGCATGGGGCATTATTTTGGGGGGGAGAGGAGACATCCTGCATGGGGCATTATTATTTAAGGGGAAAGGGACATCCTGCATGGGGCATTATATGAGGAGGGAAGGGACATCATGCATGGGGCATTATATGGGGAGGGAAGGGACATCCTGCATGGGGCATTATATGGGGGGGAAAGGGACATCCTGCATGGGGCATTATATGGGGGGGAAAGGGACATCCTGCATGGGGCATTATATGGGGGGGTGACAACCTGCATGGGGCATTATATGGGGGGGTGACATCCTGCATGGGGCATTTTAAAGAGAGGGGGGTGATATCCTGCATGGGGCATTATATGGTGGGGGAAAGGGCCATCCTGCATGGGGCATTATATGGTGGGGGAGAAGAGACATTCTGCATGGGGCATTATATGGGGGGTAACATCCTGCATGGGGCATTATATGGGGGGGTGACATCCTGCATGAGGCATTAAATGGAGGGGAGAAGTGATATCCTGCATGGGGAATTATGTGGGGGGAACAGCCTGCATGGAGCATTATATGAGGGCCAGTATCCTGTATGGAGCGTTATAAGGGAACCAGTATCCTGTACGGAGCGTTATATGGGGGCCAGTATCCTGTACAGAGCGTTATATGGGGGCCAGTATTCTGTATGGAGCGTAATATGTGGGCCAGTATTCTGTATGGAGCGTTATATGGGTGCCAGTATTCCATATGGAGCGTTATATGGGGGCCAGTATTCCGTATGGAGCATTTTATGGAGGCCAGTATTCTGTATGGAGCATTTTATGGGGGCCAGTATACTGTGTGGAGCGATTCGCCGGTTTCTGAGCTATTGTGGAATTTACAATAGATATCCTTCATGTAATGTAAGAAGTGAAATCTTTGTATATATATTTCTCTGCAGTATCTGTGCATCATGAATCGTGGTATGTGTTAAAGGGGCCCACTGAGACTCTTTCGCCTGGGGCCCAGAAAAACCTGGAGCTGGCCCTGCGTGGGTGTGAAGAGGTGCATGGGAATAAACTTCTCAAAAAAGACACTGGATTTGAGTTTATGTTACGCTGCTATCATTCGGTGGTGTTGAGAAGTCTGGTCCAATCCAGCCCTTGTTCATTTTTATAAGAGTCAGCCTGTCAACAATTTCAGTTGACAGGCAGATGCGCTTATCAGTTATAATTCCACCAGCGGCACTAAAGACCCGCGCTGATAAAACGCTGGCGGCAGGGCAGGCCAGGACCTCCAAGGCGTAGAAAGCCAGTTCATTCCACGTATCCAGCTTGGATACCCAATAATTATAAGGCACAGAGGAATCACGGAGGACATTGGTATGGCCTGCAAGGTACTCCCTCATCATCTTCCAAACCTTTGCACTCCTTGGGAGAGTACCCCGCGCCTCAAGGCCTGTGCGATGGGAGGGGCTGAGAAAATTCTCCCATGACTTTGAAAGTGTTGCCCTGCCTTTGCTGGATTGAAGTTGTGTCTCTCTCGCCTGTACTCCTTGGTTGTCCAATGAACTGTGACCTCTGCCCCCAGATGGGAATTTTTTTAATAGTTCCGCAATAAGGGCCTTCTGGTACTGCCCCATTTTTGTACACCGGTCCACCTCAGGAATAAGAGATATAAAGTTCTCCTCGTAGCGTGGGTCTAGAAATGTCACCAACCAGTAATGACTGTCACCCAAAATTTTGAGAACATGAGGGTCATGGGAAAGGCAGCGTAACATAAACTCAGCCATGCGAGCCAGACTGTTAACAGGCAAGACTTCCGTGTCCTCACCAAGAGGATGACTGACCATGCTCTCCTCCTCCTCCTCCTCTCTGTCCTCTGGCCATCCACGCTAAACAGATGGTATGACATTTGTGCAGGTAGTATCGTCTATAGAGCATGACAATAGCTCCTGTTCTTCCTTCTCCTCCTCCTCTTCCTCATTGTCACCCAATCCACGTTGGGATGAGATGAGGCTGGGCTGTGTGTAATCACCATGTATGCTCCATCTTATCGTGCTCCGCCTGCAATGCATCCTCTTTGATTGTGAGCAGAGAGCATTTCAGAAGACAGAGAAGCGGGATGGTGACGCAAATTATGGCGTCATCGCCGCTCACCATCTTGGTGGAGTCCTCAAAGTTTTGGAGGATGGTATATATGTCTGACATCCATGTCCACTAATGAAGTCTTATGTGTGGAGTCTAAACTGAATACCGATGGCCTTGTTGATGCTGGTACTCAACAACTGCCCTCTTCTGCTCACAAATCCTTCCCAACATCTGCAGTGTAGAGTTCCAATGCGTGGGGACATCACACACCAGTCTGTGAGCCGGAAACTGCAAATGCTGCTGAAACACTGCAAGGGCGGCGGAAGCTGTAGGCGCCTTTCTAAAATGGGCACACAGGCGGTGTACTTTAACAAGCAGATCCGGCAGCTCCGGGTAGGCTTTGAGAAACCGCTGAACCACGAAGTTAAGCACATGGGCCAGGCATGGTATGTGTGTGAGCTTGCCTCGCCTCAGAGCCGCCACCAGGTGCCGGCCATTGTCACACACGATCATGCCTGGCTGTAGGTTCAGTGGTGTGAGCCACAGATCTGCCTGCTCTTTCAGAGCTGTCCACAACTCTTCAGCATTGTGCGGTTTGTCACCTAAGCATATTAGCTTCAGCACAGCCTGTTGCCGCTTGGCCAAGGCAGTGCTGCAGTGCTTCCAGCTTGTGACTGAAGTGGTCATTTCGGAGATGGAGGCTGAATGGAGGAGGAGGCTGAGGAGGATGAGGTGCAGGAGCTGTAGACTGTAGGGGAAACCCTGATTGACCTAGGGCCCACAATGCTTGGCAACGGGAGGACGTGTTCCTTCCCAAGGTCCGACTGGGTCCCGGCTTCCACTACAGTCATATGAAAAAGTTTGGGCACCCCTATTAATCTTAAGCTTAATGTTTTATAAAAATTGGTGTTTTTGCAACAGCTATTTCAGTTTGATATATGTAATAACTGTTGGACACAGTAATGTTTCTGCCTTGAAATGAGGTTTATTGTACTAACAGAAAATGTGCAATCTGTATTCAAACAAAATTTGACAGGTGCATAAGTATGGGCACCTCACCAGAAAAGTGACATTAATATTTAGTAGATCCTCCTTTTGCAAAAATAACAGCCTCTAGTCGCTTCCTGTAGCTTTTAATGAGTTCCTGGATCCTGGATGAAGGTATTTTTGACCATTCCTCTTTACAAAACAATTCCAGTTCAGTTAAGTTTGATGGTCGCCGAGCATGGACAGCCCTCTTCAAATGATCCCACAGATGTTCAATGATATTCAGGTCTGGGGACTGGGATGGCCATTCCAGAACATTGTAATTGTTCCTCTGCATGAATGCCTGAGTAGATTTGGAGCGGTGTTTTGGATCATTGTCTTGCTGAAAGATCCATCCCCTGCGTAACTTCAACTTTATCACTGATTCTTGAAAATTATTGCCAAGAATCTGCTTATACTGAGTGGAATCCATGCGTCCCTCAACTTTAACAAGATTCCCGGTGCCGGCATTGGCCACACAGCCCCAAAGCATGATGGAACCTCCACCAAATTTTACTGTGGGTAGCAAGTGTTTTTCTTGGAATGCTGTGTTTCTTTGCCACCATGCATAACGCCTTTTTGTATGACCAAACAACTCAATCTTGGTTTCATCAGTCCATAGGACCTTCTTCCAAAAAGAAATTGGCTTCTCCAAATGTGCTTTTGCATACCTCAGCCGACTCTGTTTGTGGCGTGCTTGCAAAAACGGCTTCTTTCGCATCACTCTCCCATACAGCTTCTCCTTGTGCAAAGTGCGTTGTATAGTTGACCGATGCACAGTGACACCATCTGCAGCAAGTTGATGCTGCAGCTCTCTGGAGGTGGTCTGAGGATTGTCCTTGACTGATCTCACCATTCTTCTTCTCTGCCTTTCTGAAGTTTTTCTTGGCCTGCCACTTCTGGCCTTAACAAGAACTGTCCCTGTGTTCTTCCATTTCCTTACTATGTTCCTCACAGTGGAAACTGACAGGTTAAATCTCTGAGACAGCTTTTTGTATCCTTCCCCTGAACAACTATGTTGAATAATCTTTGTTTTCAGATCATTTGACAGTTGTTTTGAGGAGCCCATGATGGCACTCTTCAGTGGAGATTCAAACAGGAGAACAACTTGTAAGTGGCCACTTTAAGTAGCTTTTCTCATGATTGCATACACCTGGCTATGAAGTTCAAAGCTCAATGAGGTTACAAAACCAAAAAAAGTGCTTTAGTAAGTCAGTAAAAAGTAGGTAGGAGTATTTAAAACAAGAAAATGATAAGGGTGCCCATACTTATGCACCTGTCAAATTTAGTTTGAATGCAGATTGCACATTTTCTGTTAGTACAATAAACTTCATTTCAAGGCAGAAACATTACTGTGTCCAACAGTTATTACATATATCAAACTGAAATAGCTGTTGCAAAAACACCAATTTTTAGAAAACATTAAGCTTAAGAATAATAGGGGTGCCCAAACTTTTTCATATGACTGTATGTTAACCCAGTGTGCCATCAGCGAGATGTACCATCCCTGCCCACAAGCACTTCTCCACGTGTCCGTGGTTAGGTGGACTTTCCCGGTAACTGCGTTGTTGAGGGCACGGATAATGTTTTGGGACATGTGCTTGTGTAATGCGGGGACGGCACACCGGGAGAAATAGTGGCGGCTGGGGACCAAGTACTAGAGTAGGGATGGCCGCTGCCATCAGGTTGCAGAATGCTTCCATCTCCACGAGCCTAAAAGGCAACATTTTGAGCGCAAGCAGTCGTGAAATGTGGGAATTTAGTAGTGTGGCCTGTGGGGCGTTGGCTGCGTATTTGCGCTTGCGTACCAAGGACTGGGGTATTGACAACTGAACGCTGCGCTGGGACAAGGACGTGGACGTGCTTCCTGATGCTGCTACTTGAGAGTGTAAAACGACAGGTGCAGGGCAGGAGGCATCTTCGCATGCACCATGGACTGGGGATTGGCTTGCATGCACAACAGCGGAAGAAGCAATGGTGCCACCCGCAGACACTGTTCCTGGACCCTGGGGTTCGGCCCACAAAGTCGGGTACTTTACTGCCATGTGCCTGACATTGCTGGTGGTGGTCAGGCTGCTAGTTTTGCCACCCCTGCTGATGCTGGCCTGGCAGGTGGTGCAAATGGCCTTTTGGGGGTTTTCAGCAGAGTCCTTAAAAAACAACCAGACTCGGGAAGACCTAACAGTTGTACTGGCAACATCCTTAGTGTTGGTGTTACGGGGAACGGTTGCCTGCCTTTCTGTCTGTGGCCACCACACTGCTTCTTCCTGCCTGTTGGGGTGGTCTGCATCCCTCCCCTTGTGTGCTGCTGTCCTCGCTCTGCATGTCCTCCTGCCAGGTTGGGTCAGTTACTATATCATACACCACCTCGTTTTCCACTTCCGAACCCTGGTCCTCCTCCTGACTTTCTGGCAATTGTGTCTCATCATCGTCCACCTCTTGTGACACTTTCTCACCGTCGCCTTCGTGTGACCGTTGCTGCTCAAATATTTGGGCATCGCTACATGCGATCTCCTCTTGCCCTGCTTAAAGTGAACCGTGCGAGAGGCTCGAATCTATAAATGGAAAAGTGAACAGCTCTTCGGAGTGTCCAAGTCTGGGATCAGTTGTGTCCGGGCACTCGGCATGGTGGGAGGAAGGAAGATCAAGGGTGAGGAATATGCACTCCAGACTCACAACTACTGAGACTTGACCGTGTGGAAGACAGGGTGGTGGTGGTGGTGGTTGCTAAGTGACTGGAAGCATTATCTGCTATCCAACCAACAACCTTTTGACACTGCTCTGGGTTCAATAGTGGTGTGCTGCGGTCCTCTAGGAATTGGGACAGAAAGGTCGGGCGAGAAGATGTGGGTGTTTGTTGGGGCACAATTTCAGCTTGCCCACAGCCTCGGCCTTAGCATGCACCATCATCATCACCTTCATGTCCAGTTCCCCATCCCTTGCCACACGCCTTGCCCATTGTAAATGGAGGACAATATCTTCCACGCTCACTACAAATGACTGAGTTTGAAGCAAACTTATATGTGATCCGTGTGACGGAGAAACCACAGTTTTAAATACCTGGCCTGTAGGTAACTATTTTGAACAACCAACCGGTGCCAAAAACTTTGCTGACACACTGAAAAAAAATTTGAATGGAGGCCAAAAATGGCAGTATTTTCAGCGCAATTATATGTGATCTGTGTGACAGAGAAACCACAGTTTTAAATAACTGGATTTTTAGCGCTGTAATATGGAAAGGACCTGGCTGTATTTTGCAGTGCCAACAAGCAAATGGTGCAGAAAAACGGTGTTCTCTGGATTGCTTTTTAAGCAAATCATGAGGATTAAGATCCAAAAAAATGATTCCTGGCCCCTGAGACCCGGGCCTTTGTCTAGAAACGTCTAACAGCAGCAGAAGGCAGAACTGGAATGGAGCCACTTGTGCTATATGCACTGCAGTCTGCTAAATACACTGCCTGCCTGCTATCTCTGCAGATGGATTAGTCCTCAACTGTTTGTTGAGATGAATATGTGTAATGTACTTGTTTTCTCCCTACACTACCTAATACACAACCAAATCTCCCTAGCTCAGCAGCACCTCTCCCTACACTGCCTGATTGTGGAGTAGACTGACGAGCATAGCGGCACCAGGTCTGATATAGACCTGATGATGCTGTGCGGCCAGCCAATCACTGTAATGCCACAACCAACATGGCTGCGGCATTACAGTGATACTGACGAATAAGGGGCTGTGTCCTCAAAACGCGTCCAGTTGTTCCCCTCCTAGGGACATGTTGTGATTTTTAATTTTGGAATAAAAGGATTTATCGCATGTGGCACCGGATTTTACCTTCTTTATACAGTACAGACCAAAAGTTTGGACACACATTCTCATTTAAAGATTTTTCTGTATTTTCTTGACTATGAAAATTGTACATTCACTCTGAAGGCATCAAAACTGTGAATTAACACATGTGGAATTATATACTTAACAAAAAAGTGTGAAACAACTGAAAATATGACTTATATTCTAGGTTCTTCAAAGTAGCCTCCTTTTGCTTTGATGACTGTTTTGCACACTCTTGGCATTCTCTTGATGAGCTTCAAGAGGTAGTCACTGGAAATGGTTTTCCAACAATCTTAAAGGAGTTCCCAGAGATGCTTAGCACTTGTTGGCCCTTTTGCCACCCCAAACCATCTCGATTGGGTTCAGGTCTGATGACTGTGGAGGCCAGGTCATCTGGCGTAGCACCCCATCACTCTCCTTCTTGGTCAAATAGCCCTTACACAGCCTGGAGGTGTGTTTTGGGTCATTGTCCTGTTGAAAAATAAATGATGGTCCAACTAAAGGCAAACCGGATGGAATAGCATGCCGCTGCAAGATGCTGTGGTAGCCATGCTGGTTCAGTATGTCTTCAATTTTGAATAAATCCCCAACAGTGTCACCAGCAAAGCACCCCCACACCATCACACCTCCTCCTCCATGCTTCACGGTGGGAACCAGGCATGTAGAGTCCATCCGCACATCTTTTCTGCGACATGGTGGTTGGAACCAAAGATCTCAAATTTGGACTCATCAGAAAAAGCACAGATTTCCACTGGTCTAATGTCCATTCCTTGTGTTCTTTAGCCCAAACAAGTCTCTTCTGCTTGTTGCCTGTCCTTAGCAAAGGTTTCCTAGCAGCTATTTTACCATGAAGGCCTGCTGCACAAAGTCTCCTTTTCACAGTTGTTGAAGAGATGTGCCTGCTGCCAAAACTCTGTGTGGCATTGACCTGGTCTCTAATTTGAGCTGCTGTTAACCTGCGATTTCTGAGGCTGGTGACTCAGATAAACTTATCCTTAGGAGCAGAGGTGACTCTTGGTCTTCCTTTCCTGGGGCGGTCCTCATGTGAGCCAGTTTCTTTGTAGCGCTTGATGGTTTTTGCAACTACACTTAGGGACACTTTCAAAGTTTTCCCAATTTTTCGCACTGACTGACCTTTATTTCTTAAAGTAATGATGGCCACTCGTTTTTCTTTACTTAACTGCTTTTTTCTTGCCATAATACAAATTCTAACAGTCTATTCAGTAGGACTATCAGCTGTGTATCCACCAGACTTCTGCACAACACAACTGATGGTCCCAACCCCATTTATAAGGCAAGAAATCCCACTTATTAAACCTGACAGGGCACACCTGTGAAGTGAAAACCATTTCCGGTGACTACCTCTCGAAGCTCATCAAGAGAATGCCAAGAGTGTGCAAAGCAGTCATCAAAGCAAAAGGTGGCTACTTTGAAGAACCTAGAATATAAGACATATTTTCAGTTGTTCCACACTTTTTTGTTAAGTATATAATTCCCCATGTGTTAATTCATAGTTTTGATTCCTTCAGTGTGAATGTACAATTTTCATACTCATGAAAATACAGAAAAATCTTTAAATGAGAAGGTGTGTCCAAACATTTGGTCTGTACTGTATATCCTTGCAAGTGTATGCTGGACACTAATCCGTGAGCCTGGGATTCCTGTGAGTATCAGGTGATATGAGCTAATTATCTTTTTTCAGCATATCCGTCATTAAGTCCATAGCGATATTTTGCCAGCTAGCAGAAGGAACCGGCAGAGGCTGAAGGAGACTGGCAGGCTTATTCCTGGAAGACTTGTTTCTGGCGCATTGTGAATAAGACAAAGTCTCGGACATCCTTGACCATCAAAGACCACAAAAAGCGGGGAGCAATCAGGACAGACTTTTCTTCTTTCTTGCTGAGGGAACAAAGGTCTTCCTCAGAGGAATTTAATTTAAAAGGACAGGGGCTGCCTCAATAATCCTGACCGGGTCGATAATGTGCTGAGGCTCCTCCATGGAATAGGTCACATCAAAGGATCGAGACAGGGCATCTGCCTTTACATTCTTCTTCGCAAGACGGTAGTGCAATTCAAAGTTAAAACGAGCGAAGAATGGTGCCCAACTGGCTTGGTGAGAATTCAATCACTGGGTAGACAGCAGGAAGTTTATATTTTTATGATCCTTGTTAATTATCACTGGAGAACCGTCACCCTCCAATAGATGTCTTCACTCCTCAAGTTACATTTTGATAGCCAGAAGCTCGCGATCCACAATAGTATAGTTTTGCTCAGCCGGCGAAAACAGTTTGAAGAAGAAACCGCAAGAGACAGCCTTCCTTGAAGAAGTTTTTTGCAAAAGCACTGCCCTGGCACCGACAGATGAGGCATCTACCTCCAAGACAAAGTGCTTGTTAGGATTAGGGTGATGTAGCACCGGAGCAATCGCAAAGGCCTCTTTCAAATGCTGGAAGGCCGATACTGCTGACTCCAACCAGTCTCTTGTATTGGCCCACATCTTGGTTAAGGCGGAGATAGGTGCCATAAGTGATGATAAGTGTGGCATAAATTGCCTGCAGAAGATGGCAAAACCCATGAAGTGCTGGATGGCACGCAGAGCTTGAAGACGGGGCCAGGATAGAATTGAAGAGAACTTCTCTGGATCCATTTCAAGACCTTGATTGGAGATAATGTGGCCAAGGAAAGGCAAGGAGGGCTTTTCAAAGACACATTTGAACAATTTGGCAAATAAGTTTTACTCTTGGAGATGATGCATAACTTGATGGACATGCTGCCTGTGGAACGGAAGTTTAGGGGAGAATATCAGGATATTGTCCAAATACACAACCAAAGAAACATAGAGGAGATCCCGGAAGATGTCATTGATGAATTCCTGAAACACGGCTGGTGAATTACACAGCCCAAAGGGCATGATGAGATACTCGTAGATGACCGTTTTCCATTCGTCACACGGATATGAATCAAGTCGTAAGCCCCTCGGAGATCTACAGTAGTTTAGAAAATATCTTAGCTCTATGGATACTGTTAAATAGCTCAGAAATCAGAGACATGGGGTACTTGTTTTTTATAGTGATTTTGCTGAGACCTTGATAGTCTATACAGGAGCGTAGACAACCATCTTTCTCAGTCACGAAGAAGAAGCCGGCTCCGACATGAGAAGAGGATTTATGGATGAATCCCTTGGCCAATTTCTCATGGATGTATTCCAACATGGCTAAAGTCTCAGACAGAGAAAGGGGATACACCTGCCCCCCTGAGTGATGAAGTGCCAGGAAGAAAGTTGACGGGACAGTCACAAGGTCTGTGGGGTGGCAGGACATCAGCCTTCTTTTCACCGAAGATGTACGCAAAATCACGATATTGAATGGGCAATGAAGCAAGGTTCGAAGGCAAAGGAGGCAGAGTTTTGGCCTCTTTGGCCAGGCACTTGGAAGCACAGTGCAGTCCCTGTGAAGTACCTGACCAGTAAATGCAACTATAGCAGACCCAAGAGAATAGAATTTGTTGATCTGGATAGCACATATGAGATTCTCTCAGAATGCAGTGCTCCGATCCGCAGTGTAACTGGCAGCGTAATGAAACTAACAGGTTCAGACAGTAGTTGTCGTCTATGGAGGCAACAGACAGGGGATGATCCAGCTGTTGTGTAGAGGCTGAAGTCAATGGACTAGATCCAGATGAATGAAGTTACCTGCGGAGTCGCAATCCAGATGAGCAGAGATGGAGAGGGATCTCTCCTGCCAGGTCAAGGTAACTTCAGACATTAGACTTGGAGAGCAATCACTCTCACCTGGGGTCATCTCTCCTGTCAACCCTAGGCGCTGGTGTTTCCCGGTCTTACGGGGCACTGGCGAACACAATGTCCCTTGCCTCCATAACATGTCTGTTGTGTCTGTTGTTCCTGTACAGAAAGAGAAGTGCGCTTTCTGTACAGGATGATACAGAAGGATGGTATGTCTCTGCCAGCCAACTTGTCCTTAATCCGACTTGACAGACCCTGCCAGAAGGTCGCCATCAGGGCTTCTTCATTCCAAGCCAGCTCCACTGCCAATGTACGGAAGCGTAAGGCATACTGGGCCATAGTATCCATGCTCTGCCTTAGACTCTACCGGGACAAGGCAGCAGAGATGGTACAGCCTGCAATCTCGAAAACTGCACAGAACATCTCCAGGAACTTCTCCACATTGCGGGTTTACGGACCACCACGCTCTCAAATAGGGTTCTTCCAGGCCAGGGCTTGAGAAGACAACAAGGAAACCATAAATGCTATCTTAGTCAGTCCGGAGGGAATAGGTGAGTGTGGAGTGTAAAGTGGATCTTACACTGATTTACGAAACCGCAGCTCTCTTTAGGGTCTCAATCAAACAAGGAAAGGAAGGAAGTGGAAGATGGAGCTTGGCAGCTCCACCAGAAACCAGAGCATAAGGCGGACTCCTTGCAGAGACTGACTGTACAGAAAGGGGTTGGCTGGACATGGCAGTGTACAGACCCTGTATGTGGGTTGCCACATTGATGGCCTGCATCAGCTGGTCCTGACGCTCACGCTGAGAGTGGACCTCCTCATACAGCGCTCAAACTGCCATCTTGGGGTCCCTGGAGCCTGATTTGTCAGTAGGGTCCATAGCCAGAACGTACTGTAATGTTGGTGGATGTGGACCCACTGCACCATAGGCCGGGCTTACCCTGGAGGGGCATGACTAAGCAACTACCTGGCTTTCACTAAGGCCTCTGGTGGTGAGGTTAGACTTTGCTGAAGGTAGTTGCCATGTTCCACTCCACGGCAGTCCCTGGGTCTGCGGCAGTCCCTGGTTCTGTGGTACAGAAGGGCAAAGACTAAACGTGGTAAAATGGTCTGAAGTCAGGGTAGGCAGCCCAGGATCAGTAGGAGTAGTCAAAGTCAGCAATGCAGAGCAAAGGCAGGATAGGAGAAATAGATGGGTCGGCAATGGGAAGCGGAGTACAGAAGAAAGCATACACATGAAAACATGGGGTATGAACCAAACATTCAGGCAAGGGGTGGTGGGAGGAGGAGCTGCCTTATATAGAGCCTGATCACATAAGATAGGCCGGGGAGCCAGATCTCTGTAGGACACAGCAGGGTTAAATTCCTGCAGAGATCGGCCACGCAACCCTAAGGCCAGATGGAACCACCATGCTATAGTAGTAGTGCAAAGGAGTGCAGCAGGAAACAAACCTCAGCGAACCGACCGGATGTGAGGAGACGCCGTGCAATGACCATGGTGAGTAAGGCAGCACCGAGAAGGCACGCGGGTTATCGCCGTGACACTCTTCTTGTTTCTTGTGCTTTAAAGCCTCTTCTTGTTTCTCTCTCTCTTTCCCCTCCCCTCATCGGACCTCCGAACTGTAAAACGGACAGGACAAGTCCGTGTTCGGAGAAACCCGAACTGTAAGTTCGCTCATCCCTGGTTATAAAGCCTCTTATAGTTTTTTTATGTTATAAAGCCTTTTCTTGTCTCTTGTGTAATAAAACCTCTCCTTGTTTCTTGTGCTTTAAAACCTCTTGTTTCAAAGTTTCACTTCACACTAATACACCCACACATTGAACCTTTAGTAGCTTGTATCACAATTAATAAGCAGTCAGAAAATATACAGCAAAACTTTTTCACAATGTGTTATACAATAACTCACTAATAATAATAATAATAATAATAATAAAATATAACAAAAATGTTATTTAAAGATTGTGGTGTTGTTTTCTGTTTGTTAGTGTGAAGTGTTTGAGTATTCTCTATTTTTTTCTCTTAGTTTATTTTAGAATCTATTACGTAAACTAGAGTTTTCCAGCAAACACAGGTTTTTATATTACGAAAATTGAAATCATACAGTACTAATTGCATAATAGCAAGGAAATCAGACCACTTTAAAAGGAAAGGAAAGAGCTGAGATGAAAAGAGTCCTGGTGAATCTCATCATCTCTGGGCTAAGTTCCAGGTTTTAACATATTGAACTGCTAAACTAATGACAACACGACACCGCCTTTAAGATGGCCGAGATCAAAGCAACAACTGATGATTGTTTTATGCAATATTAACCACAATACCCGTGATCCAGTTACTGTTAATTAGTGTTGAGCCACCCCCGTAGTGTTCGAGTTCGGTTCGGTTCGTCGAACACCCGTGTGTTCGCCGAACTGTTCGTCGAACTGTTCGTCGAACACCTTCGAACACCGTTAAAACCAATGGCAGGCAAACAAAAACACATAGAAACACATAGAAAACACCTTCAAAGGTGTCCAAAAGCTGACAAACTGCTCTGAAGACACAACTAACACATGGAAAAGTGACAAGTACATATAGTCATGCGAAAAGAAAAGAGGTGGAGGAGTAAAAGGAGGGGGAGACACAAATATAGGCATGTCATGCCCTTCTAAAATCCAAAAAGTGAGAAGCCGACACGTTCAGTCCTCTCCTGCCCGTGCCACCTCCGTGTCGCCGGGTTTGTGCCAGAGCCGCGGTGAACCCTGACGGCCAGCCCCACTCTCCCAATACTGGTGCCTGTCCGCTGGTGGGTCGAGCGAGCCCCCCTGTGGTGGAGGCAGCTCTAAGCTTTTTAATTTAAATTGTCTCTCTAATTTGAATGAATACACTTTAAATCCATTTACAAGGATCTATTGGAGGGCAAGTCTCATGCCAGCAGCCGCGTAATTCCAGCTCCAGTAGCGTCCACTAAAGCTGCTGCAGTTAAAAAGCTTTTATAAGGATCGAGCTCGGCTGTCCACCGCAAGGCATCCTACTGCCAGTCCCAGCCCCTATGCCTTGGGGTGCCTCCTGATGCTCTTCACTGAGTATCCCGTGGTCCCGAAGCATTTCCTTTGAAAAAATTAAGTGTCCAAACTACAGGTGGTGTAGCTTGCTTAACAGCCGGGATAATCCGCTGACTAGCAGACACTGCTACTAGGCACAAAGTATTTCCTGGGCTAGATGCAGTTAAAAATTTGTAATTAGATACTCTCGTTGGATGCTGAGAAAGCATTCCATAGAGTCTCCTGGCACGCCATATATGATTCTCTTAAAAAGCTTGGGGTAGGGGTCTAGGGGACCCTTTTATAGCCAAAATCACGGCCCTGTATCACAATACGTCACCTAGGCTGAAGATAAATGGAGGGCTCGATTGCTACAGAGGTATTGCACCTCACTCAGAGGTGTGATATCTCACTCTCAGGTAAGGATGGAGTGTGGATCAGGACCCGACACCTGCATGCATTACACCACATTGCCGTGGGGCAGGGCGACCAATATGCCTCTGAGATGGGCACGACAGTCCCTGTCCCTGGCTGGAGTGGGGGGAGGGAACACTGAGGAAGGGGAACCCTGTAGTGCAGGAGCAGGGAGGAAGCAGTTCCTGGGTGCATTGAGAAGGGAGTATAAAAGGTGGGCACTATCTTAGTTCAGTGCAGAGAAGTCTGAGCAGAAGTGGCAGGGAGCAGGGGCTCTGCATGAGCTCTGCTCCGGAGGCGGGCCTAGTAACAGAGGCCCAGGCCTGGAAGAGGGAGAAGGAAGGAAGAGGAGCGGAGAAGGCTCCAGGAACGAGGAATGAAGGGATCCCAGGGGTGCGGACGGGCGAGTCACCACCGCACGCCCGAATCCACCTGCGTGGAGGGGTCAGGCCAAAGGGGGAGACCGGTCCCCGAAACTAGTGGAGGCAGGAAACGACCCTCAGCTAGAAACCAGAGGCTCTGACATTTTATGTGGCGCAGCCCCTCGCTACACCCGCTAGGAAGGCACCACATAGGGTCAGGGAAACTGGCGCCAAGTTTACCAAGAGGAGGCCCGAGGCAGCCGGACAGAAGGGTTGGTAAGAAAGGCCAGACAAAGGACACACAAAGGGGGTCCTGTGAAGCGCTCCAAAGTTATCTGGGAGTTGTCTGAGCCCCTCACCTGGTGGGTGAGCACAGTACGACGTGGGCAGCCGTTACCTGCAGACGTGGTCTGGATAATAAGAACTGTGAGTAAAGGCCCTGGACTGCATCACTGACTCCGTGTCGTTACTGCTGCTGCCCTGCACCATCATCCCCCATCCTCCGCATACACTGCCCTGAGGCTATACTCCTCCCGTGGGGAGTTATGCTACGCTCTGCTGCACCCACAACACCAGCCTCAGCGGTCTGCCCTGCAGCGGCGGTTCACTCTGACCGCAATCCACGGGTGGCGTAGTCGGACATTTAAACATCAAAACCACATAAATAGTTCCGCCACTGGTTTGACCACCCTGAGCCATGGAACCGGGTCGCCGCCACGAAGACTACAACCACCAGCATCCACCAAAAAGGGTCCGGCTCCGGGTGTCCCAAGGCCCAGGGGGTGCATCAGAACATTTTCATCACCTTTCACAATCACCAATGGGACAAGGCAGGGATGTCCTCTGTCCCCTCTCTTATACATCCTAGTGACGGAGCACCTGCTCTCATCAAATCGCCATAACCCCAATATTAGGTGGATTGAGGTGGGAGGCACCGAGTACAAATGCTCTCTATTTGCTGATGATGTCCTAGTATATATCACTCAATCACATATATCCATCCATGCTGTTATGGCTGAAATAGATCACTTTGTTACATGGTCAAATTTTAAAATCAATGCAGCGAAGTCTGAGGCCCTCGATGTCTCCCTCCCCAAATCCATATAGGATTCCATCCAGTCCAACTTTCCCTTTGCCTGGCCCTCACAGGGTATCAAATACTTAGGAATTCCTATTCATAGAGACCTCTCCCATCTATGTTATCTTAATTTTGGGCCCTTTATTGAACAACTCCATACAGACCACGGTTGGCAAGTTAGAACTGTAAGATTCACTACGTGAACCACTGGTGTTTTGTGGAAAAGCACATGTACACTGTGTTCCAAATTATTATGCAAAAAGTGTTTAGGAGTGATAAGGGAAGAATTTGTTTGTTTGTCAGTTAAACTCATTGATGGTGATGTGTGTCAGGGCTCTTTATATCACTGTAAGCAATTGCAGACACCTGTGCTAATTAGTTTGGCAGGTGTGTCCAATGAAAGGCAAGACTACTTAAGAAGGCTGTCTCACATTATTAAGCAGCCTACATTTTCTGCCAAAATGGGAAAGAAAAAGGATGTGTCGGCTGCTGAGAAGCAACAAATTGTGGAGTGTTTAGGTCAAGGCATGACTACAATCAACATTGTGCGATGATCAGGATGAAGTGTCTTGGCAATCAAGAAGTATGTAGCTGATTCACAGTACACACGTGTGCGTGCTGATAAGGGCAAATTGAGGACTCTTTCCTACAGGCAATTACGTCAGGTTAAAAGAGCAGTGGCAAAAAAGCCTTGTCATAGCAGCAGACAAGTTTTTGAAGCTGCTGGTGCCTCCAACGTCCCCCGAACAACAAGATGCAGGGTCCTTCAGAGGTTTGCAGCTGTGCATACGCCATCCTGTCGACCTCCTCTATCCACTTCACACAAGCAGAAACGGCTCCAGTGGGCCAAACATTACATGAAGACTGATTTCAAAACTGTTTTGTTCACGGATGAGTGCCGTGCAGCGCTCGATGGTCCAGATGGATGGAGTGGAGGATGGCTGGTTGATGGACACCCCACGCAAACACGGCTACAGCGCCAACAAGGAGGAGGTGGAGTAATGTTTTGGGCTGGAATCATGGGGAGAGAGATTGTCGGCCCCTTTAGGATCCCTGAAGGCGCTAAAGATGAACTCCATAATGTATGTGGATTTTCTCAAACAGCACTTCCTGCCATGGTTCAAGAAGAAGAACCGTGTATTTCACAGCAAGATCATTTTTTTGCATGATAATGCACCATCTCATGCTGCACATAAAACATCTGCATCTCTGGCTGATATGTGCATAAAAGGGGACAAACTTATGGTGTGACCCCCATGCTCCCCTGACCTCTACCCCATTCAGAACCTCTGGAGCATCATCAAAAGGAGTGTCTATGATGGCGGGAGGCAGTTCACATCTAAGCAACACCTCTGGGAGGGTATTCTGTCCTCATGCAAAACAATTGAAGCAGAAACCATCCAAAACCTGACAAATTCAATGGACGAGAGAGTTCAGAAGCTCCTTTCGAACAAGGGGTCCTATGTGAAAATGTAACATCACCTAGAATAAAGTTTTGAGTTGAAAACTGTTTGATTTCAGTTTCTAATAACCTGCTAATGCTTATAATTTCAAAAATGACCATTTTTTTGGTCTTTATTAAAATGAAAAGGTTGATCGAAAAGTTTGGGGGATCTAAGAGTGTGGCAACCCAGTAGTCATGAATACTTCGAATTCTGACAATATGAGGGTCATGTTGCAGGTAGTGCAGCAAGAAGGCACTTATGTGTCTTGCGCATCTCGGAGCCCCAAAATTATTTTCCGGGCTAGATGCAGCTAAAAATTATTAATTTTAAATCTGGTGGAGCTTAGTATAGATGGCCTAATAGGATCAGTGCTGCACACTGCTACAAAGCCCAAATTATTTTCCAGCCAAGATACAGATAAACATGATTAGTAATTTTAAATCTGGTGGAGCTTATTATAGATGGCCTAATAGAATCAGTGCTGCACACTGCTACAAAGCCCAAATTATTTTCCAGCCAAGATACAGATAAACATGATTAGTAATTTGAATGCTTAAAACGGTTGGTAGGGTGATTTTAACCAATCATCAAGCTTTTACTCTCCCCAGGATGACACAGGGGTAGAAAAGTCGTTTCGGATCCATGATTTGTTCATCTTTATGAACGTGAGTCTGTCTACATTATCAGTGGAGAGCCGCGTGCGCTTATCTGTCAGCACACCACCAGCAGCGCTGAACACACGTTCAGACAGAACGCTGGCTGCGGGGCATGACAAGATCTCCAAGGCGTAAGTGGCTAGCTCCGGCCATTTATCCAGATTGGAAGCCCAAAAAGAGCAAGGGTCCAGTGACACAGTCATGGCTTCAATGTTTACTTGGAGATACTCCTGTACCATCGTCTCTAGGCGTTGACTATGTGTCAGACTTCTTGTCTCCTGTGGCCTTGCAAAGGATGGGCTAAAAAAGTGGTGAAATGATTCCGCAAAATTGATGTTACCAGCAGATACTGTGGTTCTGTTACGGTTTGAGTGCTGAACACTTGACGGTCCCACGGTTGGCAAGTTGGAACTGTGAGATTCACTACGTGCACCACTGGTGTTTTGTGGAAAAGCACATGTAAGATTCTGCAACAGTCTCTGCTGATACTCCTGCATGCGTGCATCCCTTTCTATGGCAGGAATAATTTCGGCAAATTTACTTTTGTACCGGGGATCTAACAGTGTGGCAACCCAGTAGTCAGGATTATTTCTAATTCTCACAATTCGAGGGTTATGTTGCAGGTAGTGCAGCAAGAAGGCACACATGTGTGTTGCGCATCCAGGAGCACCAAGTCCCTGTTGTGTTGGTGGCGAGGTAACAATCATGCTTCCTTCCTCTGTCCTCTCCCCCCAACCTCGCACAACAGAAATGTGATCAAGGTCTCCCTCATCTGATGAGTCTTCCATCAGTTCGTCCTCCACTTCTTCCTGGGCTCCTGCACCTTCCTCACTAGTTTGGCTGCTACCATGCGCCCTGGTAAAACCATCACCCCCACCGTCACATGCCTGCCGCCTTGGTGCTGCCGACCGTCTGGACCTTGCAGATGTTAGCCCTTCCGCATACAACTCCTCCTCCTCTACTTCCTCCACCTCCTCTTGTGCCACCACCTGACTCCGAATTCTGTTTAACATGTGCTCCAGCATGTAAATCACCGGAATAGTCATGCTGATAATGGCATCGTCAGCACTAAACATCTTCGTCGCCATTTCAAAACTGTGCAGAAGGGTGCATAGGTCCCTGATCTGAGACCACTCCTCCAGCGTGATTTGCCCCACCTCTGGATCTCGTTGGCCCAGGCTATACGTCAGAACGTATTGCACCAGGGCTTGTCGGTGCTGCCACAGTCGCTGCAACATGTGCAGAGTTGAATTCCACCGGGTAGGCACATCGCATTTTAGCCGGTGAAGTGGCAGGCCCAACGACTTCTGTAGAGATGTAAGTCGCTGAGCTGCGGGATGCGAACGGCGGAAGTGAGCACACAGCGACCGTGCCCTCTGCAGAAGGCCATCTAGTCTGGGATAGTGGGCTAAAAATTGCTGGACAACCAGGTTCAACACGTGAGCCATACAAGGCATGTGTGTGACATTGCCCCGGCGAAGGGCCGCACCCAGGTTTGCAGCATTGTCGCACACGGCCTTCCCTGGTTTCAGGTCCAGTGGAGACAACCATTCATGAAATTGGTTCTCCAGAGCTGACCACAACTCCTCAGCTGTGTGACTCACATTTCCCAGACATTTCAAAGTAAAAACCGCCTGATGACGTTGAGCCCTACTGCCAGCATAGTAAGGAGGTGTGCAGGATCCCTTCTGCGCAGTTAGAAAGCTTGTGGCATGACCAGACAGGCTTTGGGTGCAGGTGGAAGACCGAGAGGAGGTTGAGGAGGCAGAAGCAGTGGAGGAACTTTGACATAAAGAGGATTGACGCACAACTCGTGGGGACGGCAAGACTTGGACAGCAGCCCCTTGTCCTGCTGTCACCATAGTTACCCAGTGCCCAGTCAGCGACATGTAACGTCCCTGTCCATGCCTACTCGTCCAAGTGTCTGTGGTGAAATGCACCCTGTCACACACAGAGTTTCTCAAAGAAGCGGTGATGTTGTGTGCGACATGCTGGTGGAGCGCAGGCACACCTTTCTTTGAGAAGTAGTGCCGACTGGGCATCTGGTACTGGGGCACTGCGACGGACATAAGGTCTCGAAAATCCTCTGTGTCCACCAGGCGGAAAGGCAGCATTTCTGTAGCCAAGAGCTTGCAGATGGTGAAATTCAACCTCTTAGCTTTCTCATGGCTAGGAGGAAATGGTCTTTTACTTGTCCACATCTGAGGGACCGAGGGCTGGCTATTGTGCTTAGACGGGGTTGATAAGGGTGTCCCCGGCAAACTGCCGGTCTGTGAGGAAGATGCAGGCGGACATGTTAGGTTGCCTTGATCCAAAGGTGGTGCTATCGATGTCGGACAGCGCTCAACACCAGCTGGTGTTACCACCTCCAAAGAAAATGATGACCTGCCAATCACGCTGGCTGTTGCGGGTAAAGAGGTGGCAGGTCTGCGCCCCAAAACAGGTGTGACTGCTGTCCCCCCAGTCACAGAGGATGAAGAGGCCGCGGATGCACAAGATATGGCAGACGGTGGTTGGCCCGGCCGGCTAGGCCGCATTGTAGCACACTGAGCTTCCCACTGCAACTTATGCTTCATGTCCATGTGCCGGTTCATGCATGAAGTACTCAAACTATGTATTTTTTGGCCTCTACTTAGCTTTTGCTGACAAATGTTACAGATAACACGAGTTGGGTCATCTTTATCGATCTGAAAAAATGCCCAGGCTATGCAAGGCTTAGCACCCATGCGACCTGAAGAGCCACCACGACTTGTGGTGAGAGGCAGAGTTGTGTTTGAGGATGCAGTTGTTGACGTGCTTCCAGTACTACGTCTCTGTCCAGGAAGGCGCAACCTGACCTCGTCGTCACTAGCATCTTCCTCTACCTCCTCTGCTGACCTCATCTCTTGGCTGACTGTGGGTTGACAGTAAGTGGGATCTCCAACCTCATCATCATCACCCTGTGCGTTATCACACCCGTCGTCCTCAGAGCCAACCTGTTCCTGCCCTGACAAAAAACTAAAGTTGTCGCTCCAATCAGGTATTTGAGTCTCATCATCGTCTTCCTCATTGTCTCCACCAACAGGAGTTACAGTTTGGGAATGAGGGTCTACATTATGGTCAGAACCTTCTGCATCTGGTCCTGGATCCGACTCATGAAGATTCTGGGCATCAGTGCAGATCATTTCCTCGTCTGGATTCACAGAAGCGCTGGAGTCGACCTCTGATTCCCAGGCTATAGTATGAGTAAACAGCTCTGCAGACTCAACCATCTGTTCTACCTCATACTCAGACGGGCAGCTGGAGATTTGGGAGCTGTGAGGAAGCAAGTGCGATTGGGGTGACACCTTTGAGGACTGGAGTATTTGTGATGTTGAAGTTGATGTGGAGGAGAGCCCACTTAAAGGAGCACTTGATATCCGTTGAAGCACCTGCTGTTTTTGTGCCTCATCTGGAATTTGTAGCGATTGGCGTGGCCGTAAGAAAGGGATCTTATCACATTGTCCGCTAAAAGAAGTAGACATTTTAGTTTGGCTGGAAGATGGTCTTTCTTCTGCAGATGTTACTGTTGCTTTAACACCTACCCCACGGACACAACCTTTTTTCCCCTTCCCAACACGCCTATTCCCCTTTCCACCAGCAGCAGGCCTTTTTCCACTCATTTTAGTGGTTAACTAATTCACAACTCTGGAGTTGTTTGCACAAAAAAACAATGGATGGGAACCGAGCAGAGCTGAGTGGCCAAACTGTGGTATTAGGCCAAAACTATTGGCTGGGTTAGATGGAGAAAAAAATTATATTCGATTTGCAACCTGATGGAGGTCAGTATAGATGGACTAATAGAACAAGTCCCACACACAGCTAGAAGCCCAAATATTTTTTCAGAGGTAGATGCAGAAAAAAAATATATTCAGTTTGCAACCTGATGGAGGTCAGTATAGATGGACTAATAGAGAAAGTCCCACACACTGCTAGAAGGCCAAATATTTTTTCAGAGCTAGATGCAGACAAAAAATTATTTTGAATTTGCAACCTGATGGAGGTCAGTATAGGTGGACTAATAGAACAATCCCACACACTGCTAGAAGGCCAAATATTTTTTCAGAGCTAGATGCAGAAAAAAATTATATTCAGTTTGCAACCTGATGGAGGTCTGTATAGATGGACTAATAGAACAAGTCCCACACACAGCTAGAAGCCCAATATTTTTTCAGAGGTAGATGCAGATAAAAATTATTTTTAATTTGCAACCTGATGGAGGTCAGTATAGATGGACTAATAGAGAAAGTCTCACACACTGCTAGAAGGCCAAATATTTTTTCAGAGCTAGATGCAGATAAAAATTATTTTTAATTTGCAACCTGATGGAGGTCAGTATAGATGGACTAATAGAGAAAGTCCCACACACTGCTAGAAGGCCAAGTATTTTTTCAGAGGTAGATGCAGATAAAAATTATTTTTAATTTGCAACCTGATGGAGGTCAGTATAGATGGACTAATAGAGAAAGTCCCACACACTGCTAGAAGGCCAAATATTTTTTCAGAGCTAGATGCAGAAAAAAATTATATTCAGTTTGCAACCTGATGGAGGTCAGTATAGATGGACTAATAGAACAAGTCCCACACACAGCTAGAAGCCCAAATATTTTTTCAGAGGTAGATGCAGATAAAAATTATTTTTAATTTGCAACCTGATGGAGGTCAGTATAGATGGACTAATAGAGAAAGTCCCACACACTGCTAGAAGGCCAAATATTTTTTCAGAGCTAGATGCAGATAAAAATTATTTTTAATTTGCAACCTGATGGAGGTCAGTATAGATGGACTAATAGAGAAAGTCCCACACACTACTAGAAGGCCAAATATTTTTTCAGAGCTAGATGCAGAAAAAAATTATATTCAGTTTGCAACCTGATGGAGGTCAGTATAGATGGACTAATAGAACAAGTCCCACACACAGCTAGAAGGCCAAATATTTTTTCAGAGGTAGATGCAGATAAAAATTATTTTTAATTTGCAACCTGATGGAGGTCAGTATAGATGGACTAATAGAGAAAGTCCCACACACTGCTAGAAGGCCAAATATTTTTTCAGAGCTAGATGCAGATAAAAATTATTTTTAATTTGCAACCTGATGGATGTCAGTATAGATGGATCAATAGAGAAAGTCCCACACACTGCTAGAAGGCCAACTATTTTTTCAGAGCTAGATGCAGAAAAAAATTATATTCAGTTTGCAACCTGATGGAGGTCTGTATAGATGGATTAATAGAACAAGTCCCACACACTGCTAGAAGCCCAATATTTTTTCAGAGGTAGATGCAGAAAAAAAATATATTCAGTTTGCAACCTGATGGAGGTCTGTATAGATGGATTAATAGAACAAGTCCCACACACAGCTAGAAGCCCAATATTTTTTCAGAGGTAGATGCAGAAAAAAAATTATTTTTAATTTGCAACCTGATGGAGGTCAGTATAGATGGACTAATAGAGAAAGTCCCACACACTGCTAGAAGGCCAACTATTTTTTCAGAGCTAGATGCAGAAAAAAATTATATTCAGTTTGCAACCTGATGGAGGTCTGTATAGATGGATTAATAGAACAAGTCCCACACACTGCTAGAAGCCCAATATTTTTTCAGAGGTAGATGCAGAAAAAAAATATATTCAGTTTGCAACCTGATGGAGGTCTGTATAGATGGATTAATAGAACAAGTCCCACACACAGCTACAAGCCCAATAATTTTTCAGAGGTAGATGCAGAAAAAAAATATATTCAGTTTGCAACCTGATGGAGGTCAGTATAGATGGACTAATAGAGAAAGTCCCACACACTGCTAGAAGGCCAAATATTTTTTCAGAGCTAGATGCAGAAAAAAATTATATTCAGTTTGCAACCTGATGGAGGTCAGTATAGATGGACTAATAGAACAAGTCCCACACACAGCTAGAAGGCCAAATATTTTTTCAGAGGTAGATGCAGATAAAAATTATTTTTAATTTGCAACCTGATGGAGGTCAGTATAGATGGACTAATAGAGAAAGTCCCACACACTGCTAGAAGGCCAAATATTTTTTCAGATCTAGATGCAGATAAAAAATATTTTTAATTTGCAACCTGATGGAGGTCAGTATAGATGGACTAATAGAGAAAGTCCCACACACTGCTAGAAGGCCAAATATTTTTTCAGAGCTAGATGCAGAAAACAATTATATTCAGTTTGCAACCTGATGGAGGTCAGTATAGATGGACTAATAGAACAAGTCCCACACACTGCTAGAAGCCCAAATATTTTTTCAGAGCTAGATGTAGAAAAAAATTATATTCAATTTGCAACCTGATGGAGGTCAGTATAGATGGACTAATAGAATGATGCTATGCCCAAAAGATTTTACTTCACTAGGTGCAGTAAAAAAATTGGTATTCTATACACAGGTGGTATATCTTGCAACACAGATAGGCTACTCCACTGACTAACACACTCTGCAATAGGCCAAAAAGGATTAGCTTTGCTAGATTCAGCCAAATGCTGTGAAAAAAACTTGCACAGCACTGGCACAGACCTGCCTGGCAAAAACTGATAGGAACTGATGTAACCTAGTCCTGAAAAGGACTGCAATTACAATTAGTCTTTACTCCCACAATCTATCTATTTAAGAGCACAGACCTGCCTGATAAAAGTCGTAGGAAATGCTGTAACCTAGTCCTTAAAAGGACTGCAATCACAACTATTCCCTACTCCCAAGCTATCTGTAGATTTGTGCGAAAATTGGCTTGAAATTAACAAGGTATAGCGCACACAGCAACAGCGGTGCCGTCTAACACGCAGCTGCAGCAGTGAGAAAATGGTGGCGACGGGGAAAATGGCTTGGTCTTATAGGGCAAGGACATGTGACATACACTGCCAATGACACATGCCCTTGCTTGTGTGAAAAACAGCAGTTCGCTCCGTGTGTGCGCTGCTGATAGGCTGACAGACTGCACCTCCCCACTGCAAATGCGGGAAAGAGAAAAAAAAATGGATATCTTCATTATTCCTGCAGAGATCCATCCCCTGCCCCTCCCCCCACCCCGCTGTACACTCAAACTGCATATTAACATTAATTTTCATCATTACTGAGAAAAAATCCAGTTATGATTTTGGTGCACGAACAGTTATCGAACATAACCTCGAACAGCCGAATTTTTCTCAAATCGTTCGTGTTCGCCGAACGGCTCGAACACCTCCCAAAACAGCTCGAATTTGAGATTGGCGAACAGTTCAAGTAGAACAACGCTCATCTCTACTGTTAATCTAGAATCCCTGCAGATCCAGTAGTAGATGAAATAGTCCTATTTTAGATAATTCAGGAAACCTTCTCAAGATCTTGTGTTTTTGAATGGTAGTATATCTGTCACGCAAGGTGTGGGAAAGACTAGTGCAACACAAAGGAGAGAGGGAAAGGGAACCCAGACTATATGGAAAGGGGGGTGTGGAGACCTCCTAGGTTGATCAAATATCACCCTGTCTCCACTAACGTCCCTATATTGGTTCTTCACCAATCGCCGAACGCAAACCTCGCCCTGGCTTTCCCTGGTGATTGGTCCTGGCTAGGGAAGGGAGGGGATGAATGCTAGTCAATCCCCACTGACAACTAAAGACAACAAGGGGGAACAGACAAGGGAAGATAGCTTAGCTTTTAGTTGACTTCAGAGAGATGAACACCCATCCTCATAGCAGAGAGGAAGAAGTAATGCACTTGCTCCAAGCCTTCACAGAGGATCATGTGAATATCGCCGGTACCTCCCTCTAGCAAACAGCAGGTATTTATACACCCAGGCCAGGTTGTTAATTAGCCAGAGGAAGGTAGCCACTGGGTCCTAGAGAGACAGCTTCTAAGAAGGTGTCTGTAATGCCAAACAAAGAGATCCCCTGCAACCAACTACAGGACGATGGTCTGTCACTTCTGACACACCCGTGACAATATCGAGTATGAGATTGAAGTCCAAATTATCCTAGTCTATTAGACCACACGGAACTATGGTTTTACAAGAGAAGCTCTAAAACTGACCGGTGACAATACTTATCACTCCGCTGTCTATCTTCTGAAAGGAAGGCTTGGCTCAGAACTCAATTAAGTGTTTGGAGAGGTTGCAGTAAGCCAAACGTGATTTCTTCAGCTTAGTAGACATGTCAAGTTTATGGTTTTCCAATATTTCCTACTCATAATGTTCTTGACATTTTTTTATATCTCTGACATTTTCCAAAAAATGATCCTGACCTAAGACATGTCACCAAATTTTGTTCCTGCAGTTTTTTTGTCCACCTAAGAGTTTTCACAAGAATTCCACTCCAGAGTTCCGGCTGCTGTGGTGTTCTGGGCCTTACAGCATTTTGGCAACCTAGTGAGCCTCCATCACTTACCCTCCTTGATGGTGGTTTAGTTTTCCTATCCAGTTGGAGGAGTAGAAAGTATGCGTTACATGTGTCTGGCTCTTCCTCTTGAAGCCAACAGTTATCTTTTCCAACAACCCGATACACATGCACGATCCGCTTCACCAAGGACTCAAGTGTTGCTTCCATTGGGGAGAGTGATTTAAGCTAATGTCAGAAAACATTTGCCAGGAAAAGAAAACTATTGGCTGCTGTAATTCAACACAACACATCCTTCCCATTCCAATGTAAGGAGATGGACCAACTGCCGTGTTCTCCCTGAAGACATCAATGCTGCTGTGCTATAGAATTTGAAAAATGTTTTGTTCCTGATGTTTCCCTGTGGGCTGCAGTATTAACTAACGGTCACAAGATGTCACTGTGTAGAATGTAGGTGAAAGGTGAAGTCTGCCCAGTTATACAGCAGGCACAAAGACAGTGTGAGGATATATTCCAGCCCATATTGGGGAGGAGGAAACTGAGTTAGTGCCAAGTTCAGGAAATGGCAGTCAGTAGTGAGAGGTGACAAGCAGCAGTGGCAGGTTATGGGCTGCATGGGACAACGTGGGTCTAGTACCTGAGGACAGTGTATTGCCAGAGAGCCCCTCCGCATAAGTACCTTGCTGCCATGGGGACCTCGAGACAGATATTGGGGCCTGGAGGAATACTCTACCTGCTAAGCTGAAGGAGATATTGGACTCAAGCTCTAGAGGTGGAGTGAGATGGAATCCAAAAATACTGCTAGTGGTGGAGAAGAATCCCTAGGACTAGAGAAGTTAGGGATGCTCTACCTTAACCGAGAGCAAGGGCTGAAGTTGTGTCCAGTACATGTAGGAAAGATGACATGTGGGAAAGATGACAACCCGTTGGGCCTTATCCCTTACGCCTGCCTGTAAAGACTGCCAATTACCCAGTAAAAGTTTGATTATTTTTATGAATCTCGTGTCCCCTGGATTGATTGCTGCCCTGGTTCCAGAAGAGGAACTCATGGAGTCAGAGAAGGCCTGTGGGCCAGAAGTAAGTGGGAAGCACCACATACACAGCAGCACACCAGGACGGGCACACACTTTGTCTGTAGGGTGCCAAAGCGAGCAAGGGCAGCAGCTCGCCCACGACTACCATGTTCAGGCACCCTACACCAACATCATCTATTTAGGGAGAGTCAAGAGGCCCCATACACAGTAAATAGTCAGCCAGTCCTGCCAAAACTTGGTGAGTTCGTAATTGGTTTAATCTAATGTCTATGGGGCATTTTAGCTGGCCGTACACATGAAATAATTATCTACATACTATTGGTACATCCAGGTAAATTTAGTGAAATTATTTGAGAATAAACTGTCTTTAGTGGTCATACATATAAGATGAGATAAGAGGAGGAATCAGGTTCTTCTGACCTCCTGGGGAATTGTTCGCCTTTCCTCTGCATGACTCCTCCTGCTTATCATTGGAAAACGTCATGCAGAGGAAAAAGCACACATCCCCAGAGAAGAATCTATGGTAATGCCCCTTTGACTTACTGTCAATTATAACCTAAACTTTACAAGCTAATATCTCTGCATCAGTGATGGGAAATTAAAATATAACAAAGATGTCTTAGGCTGTGTGCCCACTATGCGTTTTTTAAGTGTTTCCGCATCGGCAATTCCGCTGCAGAAATGCTTAAAAAACGCTTGGTAGAAGGCCTGCCATGTTCCCCAATGATAATCCGCATGTGCTGTGCACATGCTGCAGAAATGTCCGCTGCGGATTATCATTGCGGAAAAATCCGCAGCACTACCAATTATTTTGCGGAAGCGCTGCGTTTTCGCCGTCATTGACTTGCATTGGAACACATGGATTCCGCATCATTGGATCTGTACATGCGGATTCCATGAGTTTCAATGTGCGGATGGTAACCGGGTTTAGAGAAGAGGAGACTCTCCTCCGGACCCGGGTACCATAGAACCTGTAAAAAAAAGAATAAAATAAAAAATATGCATTATACTTACCTTCTGATGGCCCCCGGTGTCCTTAGCGATGCGTCTTGGCTTGCCGGCAGCTCGCGATGGTCTAGGACCTGCCATGACGTCATTTAGTCATGTGACGGGTCACGCGACCGCTGACGTCGGCAGGTCCATTAGTCTACCGCGAGCTGCCGGCAAGCCAAGACAAAGACACCGGGGGCCATCAGTAGGTAAGTATAATATTTAGTTTTTATTTTTTACCATTCTTTTACGGTCACACTATATAAATCCATGCCGGTTGCGTGGATTTATATAGTGTGAACAAGTTGTTAAGCACTTTCCAAGTGATGCTAAAATCGCACTTGACAACCCACATGCGGAAATGCATGTGAAGAACGCTTCACATCCGCATGTCCCTGGAAGGAAAAACGCATGTACAATCCGCATGTACAATCCGCATGTACAATCCGCATGTGTTTTTTTCTGCCAGGGAGATGCAGAAATGCTCAGGAAAAATCCAGAGCATTTCTACATCGTGGGCACATAGCCTTATTCAGCTCTATTTCATGATGTGGCTAGTTTAACATGCTTTACATGGTTAAGCTGCTGAAAAAGTAAGTTGAGTAGAGTTTGTCTTCTTTTATCATGACCAGGAAATCAATTGGTGAGAATTTGGTTTGTAAAGTGAGAAGAGTGAGTGATAAGAGTATAGTAACCCCTTCCTACTAGTATGACAATGGACTAAGGTGATTGAGGTACCACAATAAATAATTAAATGAAAAAGTTAGCATGGGTACAGAATAGGATTGCCAACTTGACTTTTAGTTTTTTCTAGACAGCACATCAAAAAAATAATGGGCAGACAATATTTTTTATGGACATATTGGAAAACCCTAATACAACATTATGATTATAAGTTATCCATGTTTTGTCCCATTATTCTGGTATGAAGATGACGCGCCCCTGGGCCTGAGTCGCGCAGCGTTGCGCACGCGGGAGCCTACCCGGAGCCGGATCAGATGGGGGTAGTAGTCTCGTGGCGGTGACCCGGTCCGTGCCCAGGGAGTCAGACTAAGTGGCAGTCTATTAGCAGTAGATGGTGGATGACTACGCCACCCGTTGAATGCAGCTATGGAGCTGCCGCTGCAGGGCAGACCGCTGAGGCCGGTGGAAGGATGGTGCAGCGTGGATGGTATAACCCCCAACGGGAGGGGTATGGCCTCAGGGCAGCCGACGTGGATGATGGGGGTAGCAGGAACCACTCAGAGACGATGCGGTGTAGTTCAGGGTCTTTACTGGTGACAAAGATAGACCCTCCCGGAGTACTTGCTAGCAATCGGGGCCTGGTCAGTCCTTGAGCAGATGGGATCTCCCCTGGCCAGGCGGAGTTGTAGGCCTTCCCAACTAACTGTACTCTTCTGGCTACCTTGCTAGAGGCGGGTAAAAGTAGCCCACGTCCCTGAGTGTACCGTATGGTGCTCACCCGTATGGCCGGTGACTCGGGGCCTTCTAATGGCTTCCGCTCCACGATGGCGGTGCTGGTCCCACGCGTGTGACCGTGCCTTCGGGTTTCTGGGCCAGAGGACCTGCAATCCCCTGCCGGTCGGTTTCTGCTGCTGGGTAGAGATTAGTCCCCACAGCCTCGGACTCCGGGTCCGGTGATACTTCTCAGTCAGGGCGAGCTCTGCAGCTGCCAGCCCCTGACTCCTTGTAGCACTGTTCCCACAGAGCTCCTGATGTTCTTTTCCTATATCTGCTTCTCTGTCTCTACTTCTTCTCTACTCCCTAACCCTGCCTCAGCCCTAGGTTTATATAGGGGAAGTTCTTCCCCTCCCAGGACTGGGCAGGAGGTGTGGCATGCATAGGATCCCTGACCAAGAGACCTCCCACCTGCTCTCAGACGTAATATCTCTATCACTGTGGCAACCAGACCCCTGGGGTGTCACATTCCCCCCTAGTGAAATTTAGTACTCCGGGACTAAACATATTTTTGGAAAAACATAACAAGGTATAAACAATAATAGTACAATAAGAAAAACATATAAAGATGGTCACGGCGTGTCCGCAACCGGGTGCAGTTTTTGAAGAAAAGCAAGGTGTCCATTTCACCAAAACAGGGAGACGTAACCAGGTAGGGGTCTGTCCTACCCCGAGTCCTTAACAGTCTTTAGTCTGTCCTGGGTTACGCTCCAACTATGTACACAGGATTCCCGGTAAATCCACCAAAGACTCCTATAAACAACTAGAAACACATAATTATACACAAGCAACAAGAAAAACAGGTAACCACAAATAAAACAATTTATACACTTCAAATCCTCCAACGTGCGGGTAACTGGCCTCTAGTGGCCCTAGTGGACCTACGGAGCTGACTGTCTAGCCCTGAACTACAGGGTGTAGGAGCTGTCAAGGGTAAACTGGGCAGCTGTCTACCGGCTCCTTGGCTCACTAGGGGTACGGCAGGCTCACTATAAGCAGAGGGTTGATCCTCCTGTTCTGCTTGTGTGGAGTCTTCTGCCTCCTGGACCGGCTGCTCTTCCAGCTCTACCTGTCGCTCCGTAGGTGCTTGGGATGCTGGTTGGAGGAAGGTGAGTACGGGTACCACAACTGCGCCATTGACTTGAGTCCAAGACCGAGGGAAGTCTCCGAGCACAGTACTAACCATGTCTTCCCTTTCCTCTACGGGTCGAGGGTCTTCTTGTTCCTCTTCAGGGTTCCGTAGCTGTTCGGGACACTTCTTCAGGTGATCCCGGGATACAATGGTCGTGGTTTCCCCTCCGTCTTTACTGATGGTACAGACCTTTGGGTTGTCGTGGCTTGAGGGCAGTACGGTGTACGGGTCCTTCTCCCACTGGTCGTCCAACTTGTGGAGCCGTCTTTTTCTCTTCAAGACCTGCTCTCCGGGTACCAGGGGAACAGCGGGAGCATACTGGTTGTAAGTTTTCTCTTGTCTTTCCCTAGCCTGACAGAGACTTCGCTCCACACTCTCCTGTACTCTCCGGTACTGCTGCTGCCTCTCTGTGTCCCAGTCTGCTTCTGGTGAAGTGTCCTCGGGTGTCAGGACTCCCATTTCCAGGTCAACAGGTAACTTACCAGGTCTCGCCCTCATTAGGTAAGACGGGGTACAGTTGGTGGAACCTACCGGGATGTGGTTGTATAGGTCCACCAGATCGGGCAGCTTCTCAGGCCACAGACTGCGTTCTTCCAGGGGCAACGTTTTCAGAAGATCCATTACCACCTGGTTCATTTTCTCACAAAGTCCATTAGTTTGCGGATGATAGGGTGTTGTCCTTATCTTCCGGCAGCCATACAGAGTGCAGAATTCTTGGAAGACCTCCGCTTCAAAGGCAGGTCCCTGGTCTGTCAACACTTGGTCCGGGTACCCGTGTGGACGGCAGAAATGCTGCTGGAAGGCTGTAGCTGCTGTTCGAGCTGTTAAGTCCTTGACGGGGACGACAACCAAGAACCGGGAATAGTGATCCACGATGGTTAGTGCGTAGACGTAGCCACTTCTGCTTGGGGTCAGTTTTACATGATCCAAGGCTACCAGTTCCAACGGCTGCCGGGTGACGATGGACTGCAGGGGAGTCTTCTGGCTGGCACGGTCCTTCCTTCTTAGGTTGCACGGGCCACAGTCTCTGCACCACCTCTCGATGGTTCCCCTCATGCCTACCCAGTGAAACCGCTCGCGCAGCAGGAACTCCAGCTTCTTCCATCCGAAGTGTCCAGCCCCGTCGTGGTATGCCTCCATCACCATGGCTGCGTCTCTTCGTGGCACCACTACTTGCCAGATTAGTTCATGCATCTGGGAGTTAACCATTCTGCGGCACAACTTCCCCTTGTAAAGGAACAGTCGACTCTTCTCAGCCCATAGTTGCTTGGCTTCCTCCGGAGCGTCTGGGTCAAGGCGAGCCTCTGGCCGAGTCAGCATCTCCTTCACCAGTCGGACGGCAGGGTCACTGTCTTGCGTTTCCTCCCAGTTGTAGTGAGGCAAGGGGTTAAACCTAGCGGCTTGCTTACTCTTTACCCGATTACCCAACTTCTTCCAGTCCCTCTGGATCTTCTCCTACGTCCGGTAGGTTTGGCATCCTGGACAGGGCGTCCGCGTTGGTATTGGAGCGTCCTGCCCGGTATTTGATTGTGAACTCTTAGTTGGACAGACGGGCCATCCATCTCTGCTCTAGGGCACCGAGTCTTGCCGTGTCCAGGTGTGTCAACGGGTTGTTATCCGTGTACACGATGAACCGGGAAGAAGCGAGGTAGTGCTTAAAGCGTTCGGTGACTGCCCACACCACTGCCAGGAACTCTAGCTTAAATGAGCTGTAATTCTCAGGGTTTCTCTCGGTGGGTCGCAGTTTTCGGCTGGCGTAAGCGATTACTCGTTCTTTCCCCTGCTGGATCTGGGACAGCACGGCTCCTAGCCCGATGTTACTTGCGTCGGTGTAGAGGATAAAGGGCTGGCTGTAATCAGGGTACGCCAGGATTTCATCCCCCGTGAGGGCCATCTTCAGCTGGCGGAAGGACTCTTCTTCTAACTTCTCCCATCTGAAGGGTGGCTTCTGGTTCTTGGCCTTCCGGGACTGGCCTATCAGGAGGTCCTGCATAGGAGCTGCCTTTTTGGTGAAACCGGGGATGAATCTGCGGTAATAGCCTACCAACACGAGGAACTGCCGCACTTCTTTTACACTGGAGGGACTTGGCCATTCCTTAATTGCGGTGATCTTATCGGGGTCGGGAGCCACTCCGTCAGCGCTCACCACGTGTCCCAGGTACTGCACCTTTGGTTTCAGGAGGTGGCACTTGGAGGGTTTCACCTTTAGGCCGTAGCTTGCCAGAGCTTCGAACACTTCCGCCAGGTGTTTCAGGTGGTCCTCATACGTCTTGGAATATACGATGACATCGTCCAGGTACAACAAGACCGTCTCGAAGTTTCTGTGGCCCAGACAGCACTCCATTAATCGTTGGAAGGTTCCTGGTGCGTTGCAGAGTCCGAACGGCATGCAGGTAAACTCGCTAAGTCCCATCGGGGTGGTGAATGCGGTCTTCTCCCGGTCCGCCTCTGCTACAGGAACCTGCCAGTACCCACTAGTGAGATCCAAGGTAGAGAAGAAGTTAGCAGATCTTAAAGCAGCCAAAGACTCCTCTATCCTTGGTAAGGGGTACGCATCCTTGTGTGTGATACGGTTGATTTTCCGGTAATCTACACACATCCTCATGGTGTTGTCTTTCTTTTTGACTAAGACTAGTGGAGCTGCCCAGGGGCTACAGCTATCCCTGATCACCCCAGCCTCCTTCATGTCTCTAAGCATCCCCTTGGCGTGTTGGTAGTGTGCAGGGGGTACGGGTCGATACCTCTCTTTTATGGGAGGATGGTCTCCCGTGGGGATGTGGTGTTCTACCCCCTTGACTCGCCCGAAGTCTAACGGGTGTTTACTAAACACTCTCTCGTACTCTTGAACCACCCGATAGACTCCCTGTTTCTGGTGTGAGGGAGTGGAGTCAGTACCCAAATGTAGTTGCTGACACCAGTCCTCCATCGTTTTCTTAGAGCTGTTACCTTCCTCCGGGGAAGATGGAGGCAAGGGTTCTACGGACTGTATGGAATCTTGATTGATGGTATACAATTTGGCTAGCGTGGCATACCGGGGCAGGTACACTTCCCTCTTCCCGATATTTATTATGCGAACGGGCACCCTCCCATGGCGTACATTGACCACCCCCCGTGCTGTCAAAATGGTGGGCCTACTATCTGAGTAAACTGGTTCTACCATTGCCTGGTAATCTCTACCTCTCAGACCAATAGCTGCCCGGCACCAAATCATCATTTCACTTTTTGGGGGCATGGCAATAGGGAAAGGGTCACACATTCGCACGCTACCAATCTCACCACCGGAGAGTTCTAGCTGTTGCCGTCGCATCAGTGCCCGGATCTCTTTCTGGAGCACTCGCTGCTGGCCGGAGCTGGTGTTCTTGGCAACCTGCTGTAAAAGGAAAATCACCTCTGCAAGACAATTTTCAATTACATTAGTTCCTAGAGTTATCTTTGGGTGACTCTCGTGTTTGTCAATGTCTACAATGATCAGTCCCTGTGCCGCCAATTCGACTCTACCGATTTTAATGGTCACCTCTTTAAATCCAATCTGTGGCACGGGCTGACCATTGCTGGCGATGATACTCAAGTCGTCGTCAGGGTAGCGGGTGATATCCGAGTCATTCCAGTACTGCTTGAAGGGCACGTACGGGATGGTGGTGACCTGTGACCCGGTGTCCAGCAGGGCACTCATAGGAATGCCATCCAGTACCACGGGTAAGACCGGACGTCCTCCCACATATTTGTCGCGCCAGTTCGATGGGCCTGGTGATCTTTTTCCTGGGGGTTGGCCCTCTACCCCAGGTTGTGCCAGTTTAAAGGACAGTACCTTGCCATATGTCCGGGTTGATTGCAGCGGCGGCAGATGGGTCGTCCGTCCTCGTTGTATCGGTCGCTGGGTCTTCCTCTGGCCGGTGGGGTCCTCCTTGGTCGACGCCACGGGATGTCCTCCGGTCCGGATGCCAGCTGGATCTTCCCTGGAGTGGAAACCTGTAAAGACTGCACAGTTCGGGTTAGCGCAGCAACGCTTTTAGCTAGCTCTTGGACCTGATGGTGCAGGTCTGGAGCCGGGTCATTGTTCAAAGCCTGCGCATCAGCTCCCACAGGCCCTGCCGACAAGGGCGCCGCCTCCTGGTGGTAAGTGGTAGTGGGGCGTCTGTGGGTCACAACGCCACCGGGTGCCGGTTCTCGAAGCACCCGGATGGCTCTGTCCTTGAACTGTGCAAATCCCAGATGAGGGTCCTGTAAGGCCATTGCCCGCAACTGGGTTCGGTGGGCATTGCAATATAAACCCTCTATAAATTGTTCAGTCAACAGCCTGTCCTCGTCTCCCACGCCATCAGGGTCGGTCTGCTTAATGGCTCTCAGGGCCTCTTGTAGGTTCAGGGCATAGTCCCTTATACTCTCATGTGCCCGCTGTTTGCACCCGTAGAATCTAAGCTTGATCTCGGCTGAGGTGCGGGTATCAAAGGTGTCCCTCAGCCGGGTTAGTATCCCCGCGACAGTCCTCCCCCCAGGTGGCCAGGACTTTACCTCCCTTTGGGCTGCCCCGGTTAGTTGGGCCACCAGGATGCTCACTTTTTGCTCCTCTGTGAGGGGGTACACCTGGAAGAGGCTATCCAGCTTTTCTCTAAAGTCATGCAGGGTATGGGACTCCCCTGAGTACTGGGGTAGCCAGGCTGCCCCCGGGATATAGGGCATGGTGAAAGGCATGACCACAACAGCGGTGGCGCTGGCGGGGGTTGAAGCGGTGAAGCTCTCCTCCGTATCCGACATCCTTCTCCCCCCTAGTGGACCGTGGCCTACCTTGCGATGATCCTCTTCCGTAGGCCGCGGCTCCGCAGTGGATCGTCAGGGTTGAGGACCTTCCGTCGCGCTCCTGTGACGTCGGCGTCTGCTGGGCTCCTTCCAGGACCTTACATAACGTCCGGACGTGAGGCGGGGCTTCAGTTCTCGCGCGCTTTCGGAGTCCACGCCCCTCTTCTTCCCGCGCGGCGTCCTCAAGATGGCGGCCAACGGCGGGAAAGCTCCACGGATGGCAGGAAGAAGGCCGAAGATGGCGCCGGATGGCGGGAAAACCTCACGGATGGCGGGAAGAAGGCTGAAGATGGCGCCGGATGGCGGGAATCTTCACGGATGGCGGGAAGAAGGCTGAAGATGGCGCCGGATGGCGGGAAAACTTCACGGATGGTAAGTTTCAAAAGTCTCTTTTTCAGGCACGCAGTACCCGGTGGTTGCGGGCACGAAATCCTGCCGACTACGCCAAAAGTTGACGCGCCCCTGGGCCTGAGTCGCGCAGCGTTGCGCACGCGGGAGCCTACCCGGAGCCGGATCAGATGGGGGTAGTAGTCTCGTGGCGGTGACCCGGTCCGTGCCCAGGGAGTCAGACTAAGTGGCAGTCTATTAGCAGTAGATGGTGGATGACTACGCCACCCGTTGAATGCAGCTATGGAGCTGCCGCTGCAGGGCAGACCGCTGAGGCCGGTGGAAGGATGGTGCAGCGTGGATGGTATAACCCCCAACGGGAGGGGTATGGCCTCAGGGCAGCCGACGTGGATGATGGGGGTAGCAGGAACCACTCAGAGACGATGCGGTGTAGTTCAGGGTCTTTACTGGTGACAAAGATAGACCCTCCCGGAGTACTTGCTAGCAATCGGGGCCTGGTCAGTCCTTGAGCAGATGGGATCTCCCCTGGCCAGGCGGAGTCGTAGGCCTTCCCAACTAACTGTACTCTTCTGGCTACCTTGCAAGAGGCGGGTAAAAGTAGCCCACGTCCCTGAGTGTACCGTGTGGTGCTCACCCGTATGGCCGGTGACTCGGGGCCTTCTAATGGCTTCCGCTCCACGATGGCGGTGCTGGTCCCACGCGTGTGACCGTGCCTTCGGGTTTCTGGGCCAGAGGACCTGCAATCCCCTGCCAGTCGGTTTCTGCTGCTGGGTAGAGATTAGTCCCCACAGCCTCGGACTCCGGGTCCAGTGATACTTCTCAGTCAGGGCGAGCTCTGCAGCTGCCAGCCCCTGACTCCTTGTAGCACTGTTCCCACAGAGCTCCTGATGTTCTTTTCCTATATCTGCTTCTCTGTCTCTACTTCTTCTCTACTCCCTAACCCTGCCTCAGCCCTAGGTTTATATAGGGGAAGTTCTTCCCCTCCCAGGACTGGGCAGGAGGTGTGGCATGCATAGGATCCCTGACCAAGAGACCTCCCACCTGCTCTCAGACGTAATATCTCTATCACTGTGGCAACCAGACCCCTGGGGTGTCACAAAGACATCATCTGCATTTACTGTAAACTGTAAAATGATGATAATTACAGTCAAAATAATAAGTATAAGTCTCTTCACCTACAAAAAGAAGCACAGACGAAAAAGTACCATTTAACGGACTGTCCAGGAATTTCTGGACAGTTGGCAACACTGGAATAGAAATTGTACATAGCCAAACTTCCAAAGAGAATTACTTAAAACTTAAAAGTGAATTCCAACATGGAGTATTAAAACAATTATAAGTTATTTAATCACTTAAAGGGAAGCTAGCATCAGAAAATTGTCTTTTCTTAATTCAGCTTTTTGTGTTACATTTATTTTTAGAAAAAAACTAGCAACTTTTTTTTTAGAAAACCGGTCCGATTTTGCTAATCACACTCTGATCACACGCTGATCAGAGTGTGATCAGAGTGGGATCCAATTTTCTCGGATATGGAGAATAAAAGAAAAAAAGTTTCCCCATCTTCTCCATTCAGTCTGTCCGTGAAAATTGGACTGCATGTCATTCGAGGGCGGTCTGAATTTTTTCACAGACACCTAGACTTGAATGGCCAAGTGCGATCCAATTATCGGAGGCAAATTATGCATGTTTCAATAGTTTTCCCCAGACCACTCAGTCCAAGGAAAAAAAATCGCCCATGAACACGGCCTCATTGAATAACATGGGGATGAGCGCTATCCGTCAAAATGATGAATAGCACTTGTCCAATTTTTACGGTTGACTGCACGGGCCATTAATGTCCTTTCAACAAAGAAAAAAAAATCATTGCAGACATTTTTTTTTAAAAATACATATAACACAAAAACCTGATTAAATCAATGTCATTTTCTGATGATAGCTTCCCTTTAACCCCTTCTCGACATATGACATTCCAGTGAAGCTGTGCCCGCACGATCGCCACCTGGAGCTCAGCTTAAGTGATAGCCAGGAGAGGTGCCCGCACCGCCCTGGGCTATCTAAACCTCTAAATGCCTCTATCAATAGCGTTAGCAGCATTTAGATGGCTGGGAGAGGGAGAAGGCTCTCTCTCCCACCAGTTGGCACCCCCGCAACATCATTGTGGGGGTCCGAAGGTTGCCATGAAAGCAGGAGATCACGTGATGACCTCCTGATCTTTCAGATATGGACGCCTGCTTAGATCACCAGAGCTTGGTCTGAGAGGCTTCAGTCATTGTAAAACTGGCAGGTACAAAGCATTGCAGTGTTGGTGCATTGCAATGCATTATGGTAAACAAGTGACCAGACTAATAAAAGTTAAAGTCTCACAGAGGGACTAAGAAAAAAGTAAAAAAAAAAATATATAAAAAAATTGTAAAAATTTTTTTTAAAATCACAAAATAAAGAACAGCAAAAAAAATGAAACAGAATTATTGCACTAATAAATATGAATATTTATGTAAAAACAGAAATACACAACAAAAATACACACATCTGGTATTGCTGAGTCTGGAACAACATGAATTATAAAATTGTCACACTACTTAACCCCTTCAGTGAACACTGTAAAAAAAAATTATAAAAACCGTGGCAAAAAACTACGCGTTTTCATCAAACCACTGAAAAAAAGTGGAATAAAATTTGATCAAAAAGACAAATTAAAAAAAAGATTGTATCATTGAAAACATCATCTTGTCATACAAAAAACAAGCCTCATATACCTTTGAAACCAGAAGTTTCCATCCACTATATAAAAAGACACATATGCATGTTTTTCTCAATATCTGACATGAAATCAGAATAAACCTTCCCCGTTTTAGGTCAATTAGGATTACCATCATTTTTAATATTTGACAGTTGCCAGAATAATGAAAGAGAGAATGTTTTAAGGCATTTTATTACTTACTGCAAAGTCAAAAGTTTACATACAATAAGATTACTATGCCTTTAAACAATTCTGGATTGCCCATATGACGATGTCATGTGTTTGGAAGCTTTTGATTATTTGGCAACATCTGAGTTAATTAGAGACACACCCGTGGATGTATTTTAATGCACACCTGAAACACACTGCTTCTTTGTGTAGCATCATGGGAAAGTCTAAAGAAATCAGCCAAGATATCAGAAAGAGAATTGTGGACTCGCACAAGTCTGACTCATCCTTGGGTACAATTTCAAGATACCTGAAGGTGCCTCATTCATCTGTACAAACAATTATACACAAGTACAAACAAGATGGGAATGTCCAGTCATCATACCGCTCAGGAAGGAGACGGGTTCTGTGTCCCAGAGATGAACGTGCTTTGGTCCGACATGTGCATATCAACCCAAGGACAAAAGCAAAAGACCTTGTGAAGATGATGGCGGAAGCTGGTGAGTTTGTGTCAATATCCACAGTGAAACGAGTACTGCATCAACATGGGCTGAAAGGTCACTCTGCTAGGAAGAAGCCATTACTCCAAAAGAAACATAAAAAAGCCAGATTAATGTTTGCAAACGCACACAGGAACAAAGACCTTAAGTTTTAGAGACATGTCCTGTGGTCTGATGAAACTAAAATTTAACTTTTTGTGCATAATGACCATCATTACGTTTTGTGTAAAAGCAAGAAAACATAAAAAAATATTAAACGTGGTATCGCTGTCATTGTACTGACCAGAAGAATAAAGCTGCCTTATCAATTTTATCACACGGTGAACAACATTAAAAAAAAAAAAAAAAAAAAAACATTTTCTGGTTTTTGTTCATTCTGCCTCCCCAAAAATCAGAATAGAAAGTGATCAAAAAATGGTATGTGCCCGAAAATGGTACCAATAAAAATGTCAACTCGTCCCGCAAAAAACAAACCCTCATATGACTCTGAGATCAGAAATATAGAAACATTACAAAATATGACGATGCATAAACTTTTTTTTTTTAAAAAAAAGCGTCTTTTAATGTGTGACAGCTGTCAAACATAAAAACCCGATATAAATCTGCTATAGCTGTAATCGCACCGACCCGAAGAATAAAGTCATCTCATCACTTATACCACACGAGGAACGGCGTAAACATTAAATAAAACCAATTCTTCACCTGCTGTTGAATTGTTCATTCTGTCTTCAAAAGATTGCAGTAAGCCTTGGCTCACATTTATCCTGCGCTCTACACTGAGCGCTTACACCGAGATTCTGTGAAAATCTCTGAAATACGTGATTCAGACAGTGGAAGATGCCATATAATGATTCAGATGGGGACATTGTGGACTCTGTCTGGCCTATAATCCTGCGGTGTCCGTCTTTTTAAGCGTGCATAAAAGTTCCGTCGGCCACAGTTTTGTGCACCTCTCAAAAGCCGGACACCGGTGAACAGAGAACAAACAGAGTCCAGAATAACACTGCTGCCTAAATATAGTGAATTAGAGTGAATTATGTATTTCAGAGATTTAGATGGAAACCCCTATGTGAGTGATAGGCGTAGAGCGCAGGATACATGTGAATTGATCCAAAATATTCTGTAGCCCAAAATGCAACAAACAAGAGCTTCAACTCAACCCACAAAACAAATGTGATTTTTTATTTTCACGGCTTAACTTACTAAAATTCTGTGAAGCACCTGCGAGTTCAAGGTGCTCACCGCCCCTCTAGATACATTTCTTAAGGTGTTAGAACCACAAATCTCAAATACATAATCAGTGGTAAAACATCTGTAGCAATCTACAGATGAGTATCACTGAAACAACCACTTCAAAAAGCATTAGAACAAAACAAAAAAATGACGTCTTGAAGGTTTATACAAAGGTATAACAACTTTATTTGTAAAAAAAATATACATATAGAATCTACAAGTATAAAAATAGTGAGTGGTATGTGTAAGAGGTTAGATATAAAAATAGCAGCAAGGGCACAAAGAGACCAAGACCCAAATGGCACTGATTAGAGTGGATGGATGTTGCAATGAGATAATAGACACATAATAATACACATACCACTCAGGGACAGGGGAAGGATTTCTATGACGTTGTACCAGCAATCTATGGTGTTTCCCTTTCTTACAGTCATGGCCAACAGTTTGGAGACTGACACAAATTTTGGTTTTCAGAAAGTATGGTGCTAGGTTTTTACACTTTTATTGACAAATCCATCAGGTTTATGTAAAGACTAAATATTAACAGTGTTGATCCTTATTTTTTTAAATATCTGCCCTTTGTCCTAGAAGCTGGATATCAGCTTCTGGGCCAAATCTTGACTGACCCAACAGACTTCTTCATGAGGCCTAATTATAATTTTAGCTAATGGACCCACTAATTACTAGTCATGCATGGACATGAGGGCACACAGGTACAAGACATGTCTTTCCAATTATTCTGCAGTTGCATATATGGCCTCCTGGAATAGCCCTTTATCGCTAGACGACTGTCTCTTTCATCCGTATGTAGCTATTGTTTATATCCCTTTACTATAATAATTTTTATTTATATAGCACTAACATATTCTGCAGCAATTTATAATTAAGCAAGGACATGTACAGACAATATAGACAATACAATGTATCACATTTCAAGAGTTACAGGAGGATTGAGGGCTCTGCTCGCAAGCTTACAATCTACATGGAAATAGGGGGAGACAATAGGTAGAACATGTCATCAGTCAGTATCCGTCTAAGAGCAGTTACCGTGCGCTATTGGGTGCATGGAGGATGTGGAGACAGATCAATAGACAGGAGCAGATTAAGATTAACATTTACAGGGAAGAGTTACACCAGGGAAGAGTTACACTAGATTAGTGAGTTGAGGTGATAAGTTTGTCTAAACAGATGTGTTTTTAAAGCACGCTTAAAAACATATGGGCTAGATGCTAATCGGATAGTTTGGGGTAGTGCATTCCAGAAAACTGGTGCAGCACGAGAGAAGTCATGGAGACAGAGGTGCTAGGTTTGGATTATGAAGGATGTTAGTTTTAGATTAGTTGAAGGATCATATAGCAAAGAGGTGCAATAAGAACCGTATAAGAAATAATAATAAAAGAATAAATCTTTATTAGGTAATGTTAAAATGTAAACATACAGTTGGACCAATGAATAAAAAGGCAACAGTCTCAGCAATTGATAGAATAATAAATAATGGTATATACTGTAGCTTCACAAATTGTGCAGGGTAGACAAATTATTACTTAAACATTCATGTCATAATAGTAACTAAATAGTAATAATGTGATAAATCAATAGGCATCCTTCACAACATGAATGTTAGTATACATAGATAGTACCTCTAGCCGCATGAGTAGTGATAATAGAAAGTAAAGGTAAAGCGAGATAAATATAAATACAATTACCAAAGCTGATAATACGGTGCAATAAGTATTTCTTATACGGTGCAATAAGAACCGTATAAGAAATAATAATAAAAGAATAAATCTTTATTAGGTAATGTTAAAATGTAAACATACAGTTGGACCAATGAATAAAAAGGCAACAGTCTCAGCAATTGATAGAATAATAAATAATGGTATATACTGTAGCTTCACAAATTGTGCAGGGTAGACAAATTATTACTTAAACATTCATGTCATAATAGTAACTAAATAGTAATAATGTGATAAATCAATAGGCATCCTTCACAACATGAATGTTAGTATACATAGATAGTACCTCTAGCCGCATGAGTAGTGATAATAGAAAGTAAAGGTAAAGCGAGATAAATATAAATACAATTACCAAAGCTGGGAGATGTGTGCCACGTCCCCTATGCGAGTTCTTCAGGGGAAGAAGAAGGCAAGCGCCGAAACTTGTGTCGGGGACCTGTGAAGCTATATACCATTATTTATTATTCTATCAATTGCTGGGACTGTTGCCTTTTTATTCTTTTGTCCAACTTTATGTTTAAATTTTAACATTAAGGAATAAAGATTTATTCTTTTATTATTATTTCTTATATGGTTCTATGGTTCTTATTGCACCTCTTTGCTTTATGATCCTTGAATTATTTGTAGTGCATGACCCTCTAACAGTCCAATCCTTTTAAATACAAATATATCCCACATCATGTACTTTTAATGTACACATTTGCTTATTAGATGCAGAACTGAGGGCACGGGTAGTTTGATAGACAGAAATGAGGGATGGGATATAGAGCGGTGCAGAACTGTGGAGAGCTTTATGAGTGAGCGAGATGAGTTTTTTTTGTATTCTGTAACAAATGGGTAACCAGTGCAATGACTGGCACAGGGTAGAGGTGTCGGTGAAATGGCTTGATAGAAATACGACCCTGGCTGCTGCATTCAGGACGGATTGGAGAGGAAAGAGTTTAGTAAGAGGAAGACCGATACGGCGTTGCATGTTGCCACTTTACAAGTAACCAATTACAATATAAGGAATATATAGCATTTCAATTACATATATTATTGCATTTCGTGCTGTATTTTTTAGGATTCTTGAAGCTCAAGAGAAAAAAGAACCCAAAGATTTAGCAATCTACAGTGAATATTCTTCAAAACACTCCTGCAGAAATGGCCTTGGATTTCCAAGAACAAAAATCCAACCGGACTCATTATCCTAATTGAACAAACCTTGCTGCTCTTCTTTTTGTGTTTCCAACTGTTTCATTGTTGCCGTTCTTCTGTTCTGTCCTTTATTCTGCTTTTTTTTTAAAAAAAAAAAAAAAAAGACTCCAGAAATCCAATCATGTGAGCAGAAATATTTGCTTCTAGTAGAGAAAATAGTTCCAAGACAAAATCTTGGCAGGAAAAAAATACAAGATACCATGATGGGATAAGGAACGGATCAGGCCTCAAGAGCTGCTATATGCTCCCATGAATCAGGAGCATGATAAATATTTCCAGCCTTAAAAGATTGTCCTATACTATATTTTATTTTCAAATGGGCCTTTTGTGACCGTAAAATAAAAAAGAACAGATACTCACCTGGTTAACTGCCTGTGTTCTTTGCCAGTCTCCTTGTGCGTTCTTCCTTTTGGGGGATGTCGCTTGAGAGCTGCAGCCCATTAACAGTCATGCAGCGGTGACATTTCTCCACACCGCTTCCAGTGTATCCTGCCAAGTCTTCTCGCTTCCTCTTCCAGCAAGGAAATATCAGGTAACCGCTACAGTCAATTACTGGCAACTGAATGGGTGCAGTGGTGTTGTTCTGTCTCTTCCTGCTCAGATGAAATGTCACGCTGCAGCCAATCAATAGCCGCTGACTGGCCATAATGGTCAAGGAGCATCCCCCAATTGTAAGAGGAAGCAAGTCAGATAAGCAGCCAAAGGGGTGAGTATCTATTTTTTTATGTTTTATTTTAGGACCACCATGCAAAATAAAATAAGGAAGTGGACAACCAATGAAATATTCTTGTTCTAATATATCATTGCCTCTCATCAGTGTAAGATGAAATAAATGGACTCTTTGTCTATTTTAACTCTTCCTGACATAAGACATCATAAATTGGGTCCCTGAATTTGGTGTGGTCTTGCAAGCCGAGACAGCAACTTTCCTGGCTGATGATGGCTGAATTATTCAGCCATCTTCTGCCTCTAACAACCACGTGGAGAGCAGAGCCTGTAGTTGGTGTTCATAGGAGACTGTGATTTTGTATATAGTAGAAGCAATCAGACAATCACAAGTTCAAGTCCCCTAATGGGACTAACAAATACAGTAGAAAGTGAAAAGAAATGTTTTTAAAAATATGAAAAAAACTTGAGTCCAAATCACTCCCATTTTGCGCCATTAAAAATAAAGCAATAAAAAAAATACACATATTTGGTACTGTTGCTTTCGTAAAAGTCTGATCTATCAAAATCTAGAATAAATTAATCTGATCGGTAAACAGCGTAATGAGAAAAACATCAAAACACCAGATTTACCTTTTTTTCGCCACCACAACATTGCAATAAAATGTAATAAGAAGCAATCAAAACATCACACCTAACCCAAAATGGTATCAGTAAAAGTATCAGCTCAGGGAGCAAAAAATAAGTCCTCACACAGCCCTATTTTCCAAAAATGTAAAATGTTACGGGACTCAGAAAATGGCAACACAAGCAAAAAAAAAAATTTGTTACAAATTTCCAAAATTTTTTCTCCACTTAAATAAATAAAACTATACTTTTGGTATCTGAATATCCTACTGACCTGGAGAATTATATTTCCAGGTCAATTTTACCGTATAATGAAAATGTTAATAAAAAAAACCTGTTGTGGAATTTAACTTTTTTTGGAACTTCGATGCACTTGAAATTTGTTTCCCGCTTTCCATTGCATCACAAGATAAAATGAATGATGTTATTCAAAAGCACAACTCGTCCTGCAAAAAACAAGCTCTCATATGACGGAAAAAAAAAGTTAGTGCTTTTGGAAGGAGGAGAGAAAAAAATGAAAACGAAAAAAATAGAAATTGGCCACGGCATGAAGGGATTAAGTATCTGGAATATAAACTGTTTCACTGGAATATTGTCTCTCCTTGACAACAAGCATAAAAGAATGGAGAATTCAGGGAGCTTCATTATTCAGGATATATTATGGACCCTTCATATTCCGACATGGAAATATCACTTTTTGTTGTGACTATTGACCAATGTGTGATGAGAGTGACCACTTCTAGTATCTGCTGTGGGTCATGACTGGTCACCCGCTCACATGATATGTCATCTTGTCGAAGTGTATAGCTAGAAACCCAGACAGTGGTAGAACTGTAATAATTGTGAGTCTGATCCCCATAAGACCCCTTTCAATGATTAAAAGGTGTGTAAAAGGTGCGTTGTGACAAAAAAGAGGTTGTAATAAACCAGCTACAGAAGAATGACCAATGTTGCGGCATTGGTTGTAGCATTGACTTGTTCCTGTGATCTTCTCATTGCTAATTTACGGAGTAGAAAAAAATCTAAAGAATTTATGAAGCTTGGGGTCTTGAAATCTTCTTCAAGCTTACAAACAATATTAATAAATGATCATTGTATATCTACAGCCTGAAAATAAAATCCATGACTCATTGCTCCTCCATTCGCATCCATAAGAGAGCATGTCTACTCAAATTCAGTTACAAGACGACTGCTGATTTCACGATGTGTTAACTTAACATTTTCGTAGAATATCTAACTTTTTATGGAGTTATGGGACTTACCATTGGTTCAGGAACAGGTACAGGTCAAATATAGAGGATCCTGCTGTAAATTTTTTTGCAGCACCTTTTTATAAATTCTCTGGTGCTCCCATAGCTGAAGCCACTAGCAAATTGTTTTCATTATTTTATAATGAGCCTAATTAAGGGTGGTGTCTGGTACAATAAAACCAAAAGGCCCCCATACACATGAGACAAATATGGGCCAAAAAATCTTTATTCTTCAGTTGGAAGAATGGTCGTGGGTGAAAAAAATATCTCAGATTGCGTTGGTCATGTTGGATTGCTTCGGCCAATGATACAGATACTACTTATCACTGGACAAAAATAATCCAGAGTGCACAATTGGTCTAACAGGAAGGTGAGAGGAATCTAGGATGTTGACATAAGGCTTCTATGCACAATAGATTAAAATCGTCCGAATCAAAATTTTGGTAGGAATGGCTGAGCATCTAATTTCTATAGGCACCTCCAAACTATGGGAGGGGTCTCTCTAGCAATGTCTTCTTTCTGCTCTTTCCATTATGGCAGGTGCAACCCCATTAATCGCAAATTTAAAATGGTAAAAAAATATATTTTTAAACTTTTTTTGTGATGTTTAAAAATTGCAAAATAAGCCATCAGTTGAAAATTCTGGGAAAATTAATTTTATAGGTCTGTCTTTAAATACCATCACATACGTGGATATGTTCCAAGAGGACCTTGGCAGACAATTTTCTTTTTTTATGTTTTTCATTATTCTAATCCAATAAGTTCTTGTAGTTGATGCGTGTACAGGGTAGGTCCTACAGACGGGTGATATTTAAAATAAAAAATAAAAATACATAAAAATGTAATTTTCTAAAATGTGAATAAAATCATGAATTAAAAAAAATAAGAAACAGTCACACAGACAGACTCCAGAATTAGGTCACAAGAAAATGACCCTCAGGCCAAAACAGTGGCCAAATATGAACAGTAATTCCTGGTTGAAGTTTAACCTCACGGATTTCCATCCACCATCACTGCCCCTGCTTCTATATTAATGCAGCATCATGGATTTACAAGGTGGACGTAATTAAGAAATTATTATGTGCTCATTTATTAAATGAACAAAGGGCAGAAGTGAAATCACTGGCAGAATAATTATTTGCAGTTTCGGAGTCTGAGAAACACATTAATCTTCTCTAGCTGGAAAAGTTCAAGAAAAACAAAACAATTCATTTTGAAAAATGACAATTTAAATCTCAATTTTATAGAATTCCCATTTTATTATCCTAAATAGAATTTAATTAAATCAAGTTTTTCTATTGTGCTAAGGTAACCCTATGTCCTTTTCTCTACATCTACTCTTGGATGCAGTAAAAAGCAGACAAGGTCAATATACCCAGTCAACAATTCAATGTTGGGTGTCAGGCGTAGTGTCAACAAGCCTCTCTTCTTTTCTCTTCTAAAAAAACTGTTAGACCATAACAGTTTTTCCCACATGTTTTTGGCAGACTTGATGAAGGTTGCGGCAAAACATAGCCAGGCTTGGAAGTTTTTCTTTGTAAGAACAGGCTTCCATATTGCCATCCAACCCCATAGGTCAGACATATGAAGATACGGGGGATTGTTGTCACATGCAGTACACAACCAATATTTGCCAGAAATTCCTGCAGCTCCTTTAAGGTTTCTGTAAACCTCTTGGCAGCCTCCCAGACTAGTTTTCTTCTCGCCTTTTCTTCAATTTTTAAGAGACACCCAGCTTTAGGCAACGTCACTGTTGTGACGGTTAAGCAAGTTGAAGATGAAATGATCTCTAAAAGGCCTAAAGTTAAAGATGACACATTTCCTTTATATTTTAGGCAAAAATATATTTATATATTTTTATCTTTTACATTTTAAAAATTACAAAACGGAAAATGGGCTGTTGGAAATGCCCTGGAATTGTTTTTGTACCCTTCTTCTGATGGATAACTTTCAACAATGACATTCCTTTGCTGTGTTGTAAGCTGTTTATGGACCATGGCTTTTGTAGTAAATGTAACTAAGAAAATGTCAGGAAAATCTACCTACTACAACAGCAAAACTGTATATGGGGTTAATCAGAATCACTGTAAACGATGGCAGCCATGTACTGATGGCTATTTAACATGAGTGAAAATGTGATTAGCTAATTCTGAACACAACCACATCCCCAATTATAAGAGGGTGTTCCCATTTATGCAACTGCATTATTTTAGTTTTATTATGTTTATTCCCCCCTCAAAATGATTTAAATTTCTTTCTCTAAAGATTTGTACAGATTATGAGTGACATTAACAGAGGAAAAAGTTCTGAAATTATTCTTCTTGGTATCTATTTTTTACATGACAAAAACTTTGCATTTTAACAGGGTTAGAGTTTTTATATCCACCGTACTAACATGTTCAAGCTCATTCTTCTCTATGATGCCAGAATATTGAAAAGCATGGACCAATATAAAAAGTTTATGATAAGTATTTAGGAAATCATAAAAAGGGCAATGCCATCTTAACCTTCACTAGCTTATCACGTAACGTTATGTATCCTTTGATGTTATTTTAATAATGCATTTACAGAATTTGCTTACATCAATGTGTATTATCGTATCTTTTAGGAATTTCACGCTTGTTTGTTCTATCCATGCTTCTACTTTGCAAGATAAAATCACTCAGGAAACTCAACATGATCTTTCTGACGGTAAGGTGTTTGATAATTCTATACTGTTCCGCTTCTAATAAGAAAAGCCTTGAAGGCAAAGAAACAAGTAGCCGTGCTATTTACTTTAAAGAACATTTCTTATCTTTCAGAATTTCCAGAAAAGTTGTCTGATAATTTCATTTTCCGAGGGAGGGATATAGAAACGCTGTGTGTTACCTGATATATAAACCATTTTCAGTTTATTTATCTGAAATGTCCTAATTTCATCTATACTTTAACTTTATTTCATATGCTGAAAATATTTAGTGTTTCTGATAACTAGAAGTTCATAGCAGCTGAGAATCGGACAGACAGAAAAGTTAGTTTTCACTCCTTCCACAACAAACCTCATAATGTTTGGATGGATATGATGCTGCTAGCTTGCACATCATGGGTATACGACATCATCATAAGTCATTCATATAATAAATGCACTTAATATTATTTATGCTCATCATACCTAAATATTCAGGCAAATCTTAAGGCCTTATAAAATTTTCAGGTAGTCCATAGGAGAATACCTATGGCTAAATCAACAATGAAGTCACTGGACAAGGTCTTCAAATCAAGGAATGTTCACCGGTGACGAAGACATGGCTTGTACATAGTCTGGTATTTTCTGTAGTAACATACGGAAGCGAAACCTGGACGATAAAAGGAGACAGAAGAAGAATTGATACCTTCAAAATGTTGTGCTGGAGAAAGATGTTATCAATACCATGGATGGCAAGAAGAACAAACAAATCAATTTTGGAACAAATCAAGCCAGACGTGTCACCACTCAAAGCAAGGATCACTAGAGTTCGTCTTCTTCCTCTCTGAAGAGACAATTTGTATATTTCCCAGAGGAGCATTACAGCTTAAAAGTCTCCTGACCTCGGCATGTTAGGCTTAACATGTCACTCTCTGCAAGGAGAAACGTTACCCCTTGGATCCCGGTCAGACTCTTCTCACCCAGCCAAAGCAGATCTCACACTTTGCACTGGCGAGGGGCAGTACCCTGAAACACAGTGTCTGCATTATAAGGGAGTGGGTGACATCCTGCCTGGGGCATTATGAGGGAGGGGGGGTGTGTGACATTTATAATGCCCCTTGCCGGATGTCACACCCACCAACCCTACCCCACCCCACCATATAATGCCCCATGCCTCCATACAATTTAAAAAAAATCAAATACTCACCTCACTTCTCACCTGCTGCCGCTGCTCCGGACTCCTCATGTGCGCCGTCGTCTTCCCGCTCTGCGCTATGAAGGCTCAGGAGAGAGCGCGGTGTAAAGACGTCACCGCACCCTCTGACCTGAGATGTCACTGTGCATCAGCCGCGGAAGACACCAGACCTGCTGCGGAGGCACGGGGAGAGGTAAGTATTGCGCCGGCTGCTGGGGCCCTGAGCAAGCGGGGGAGGGCGGGCGCTGTTCCCGCTCTCCTCCGCTCATGGGTCCAATAGCGCAGCGGGGTGCCCGACGGCGAGTGGACCGCCCCCCCCCCCGCCTGCTCAGGGCCCCGGCACTTGCCCGGGTGCGCCGGGTGCTGACGCCGGCCCTGATAGATGTAATCAGGATTACCAGGTAAGGGGCCCACTCAGAAATGTCACCTCCCCCCTGAACCAAAACCCTAGCTACGCCTCTGAGGTGGACCTATCTAGGCTTGCACAAGATCAATCTTCCTACAGATCGTTCATCCATCAAGTTGCCATGACTCAAGATCGAGCCAAAGGCCTTTAAAAAATCAAAACAAAAAAAGATTATGCAATTTTGGAAATACTAAATTTATGTAGGTTTTAAAATCTTGCTACATTTGAAAAAAATAAATAATAATTTTACAGAACTAAAAATTTGGCATTCGTCGTCATATTCTGAAACACATAACTTTTGTATTTTACATTTGTTAGAGTTACATGAGAATCTGTTATATGCGGGGGGGACTTTCGTTTTTTTAGTCCAATTTTAAGGTACATGTGACTTTTTGATTACTCTTTTTTCTATGGGGGATTTTTTGGGAAGGGAGGTGACCAAAAATAGCAGTTCTGGCAGTTTTTTTCACATTGTTCAACATGTAGATTAGTTAATGTAATATTTTACAAGTTTGGAATTGCAAATTTGCTCTAATTTGGACAGGAAATTTAATATATAACATCACTAGGCCTAGTCAATGCTGAGAGTGCTGAAAACCGGACAGGACCTATGAAGAAGCCCGAAAACCTGCTGTGACAGAAGCCCTGACCCGATCTGTGAGGACTGGGCAGGGAACTATGCAGAGAAGATAAGGGTCAGGAAGAAGAGAGTATAATTTTTAAGTATTGATTTACCTCTTTCTGGACCTTTTGAATCTAACTATATTGGCGGCTGGTCAACAGCCATTTTTAAGTATTTGCATGAAGTGAAAATTATTGATTACCCGTGTTCGCGTTGCAGGTGTATCAAAGACGCTCGGACTGGCCCAGGGGCGGACACAGACTGTAGTGGGCCCCTGTGCAAGAAATTTTTTGGGCCCCCCCCCCCTGCGCTTCATAAGGCAACAAAGTTATCTAAACATAACCCCCCCCCATGTGCATCTCTCGCCCCCCCATGTGCAGCTCTCATCCCCCCCATGTGCAGCTCTCATCCCCCCCATGTGCAGCTCTCATCCCCCCCATGTGCAGCTCTCATTCCCCCCCATGTGCAGCTCTCATCCCCCCCGTGCATCTCCCATCCCCCCCATGTGCATCTCTCATCCCCCCCATGTGCATCTCTCATCCCCCCCCATGTGCATCTCTCATCCCCCCCACTCCTAGTTAACTACTTGTATTTAAAACAAATAAAACTTGTTATACTTACCCCCATGCGATCCCTGCAGAATCCTGGCGCTCGTCCACGTCGCTGCCACCAGACGGTGCCACATGCATAGCCATCAGCTTTTGTTTTGGCCAAAAGATTTTTAAAGCCGCCACCACGATAAGGTAGACTCTTCTGGCAGGGCCCTACTCTAACCTATTAAAATTTTCTTAAAATATCCAATACTCTTTTTAGATATATTTTTATTTAGTTTTCTTTAAGGGAATGTGTCATATACATTTTTTTTTAAAAATGACCAATAATACCACATACAGGGAATACTGCCACACCATGACCAGACCACATATTACCACAACATAGTGACCGAATAATACCACACAGAAGGGGGAAAAACTGCCACACCATGACCAGACCACATATTACCACCACATTACTAATATTACCACCACATTACTAATATTACCATAAGTGTCATTATGCACGGGAGCTCTATACATGGTATGTATAATGTAAGTGTCCAGGTAATCTAGTGATCACCAGTGACATTATACACAGGAGCTCTGTATATAGTGTCAGTGTACAGGTAATACAGTGATCATCAGTGACATTATACACAGGAGCTCTGTATATAGTGTCAGTGTACAGGTAATACAGTGATCACCAGTGACATTATACACAGGAGCCCGGTACATAGTATATAGTGTAAGTGTACATGTAATACACTGACTCACTGGTGACGTCTCTAGGTGAAGTCCTTCAGCTACGCTTTTCTCCTTCATCCAGCACAGACCGCCATTACGTCTTCCAGCCAGGACTCGTCTCTGCATAAAATAACACAGTTATCTAGAGCACATTCCCCAACTTCTACATTACGCAGCTGAATACAGACGTGTATCCACCATCAATATATGGTTAGTTATTATACAACCTACCATTCCAAATATAAATTGTAATCCACCACGGTGCCCCCATTAACTGTAAATAGGCACTTAATATATAATTTAATTAGAACCTCTACTCTTTCCGCCAATTTGTTACCAGTTACACTCCTGCATCCGCAACGCCCCCTACTCTATACTTCCTGCTCCCCGCATTCATTATTTACATGCACCCCCTGCCCCAATTCATTATATCATGTCCTGCTCTCCCCACCCCATCATCATTTACTGTCCCCCACCCCACATTCATTATGTGCAGCTCATTATCCCCCTACTCCCAATTCCCCCATGTGCAGCTCATTTTCTCCCAATTCCCCCATGTGCAGCTCTCACCCCCCCATGTGCACATCTCTCATCCCCCTCCCCCACATGTGCCCCTCTCTCATCCCCCTCCCCCACATGTGCACCTCTCTCATCCCCCTCCCCCACATGTGCACCTCTCTCATCCCCCTCCCCCACATGTGCACCTCTCTCATCCCCCTCCCCCACATGTGCACCTCTCTCATCCCCCTCCCCCACATGTGCACCTCTCTCATTCCCCCTCCCCCACATGTGCACCTCTCTCATCCCCCTCCCCCACATGTGCACCTCTCTCATCCCCCTCCCCCACATGTGCACCTCTCTCATCCCCCTCCCCCACATGTGCACCTCTCTCATCCCCCTCCCCCACATGTGCACCTCTCTCATCCCCCTCCCCCACATGTGCACCTCTCTCATCCCCCTCCCCCACATGTGCACCTCTCTCATCCCCCTCCCCCACATGTGCACCTCTCTCATCCCCCTCCCCCACATGTGCACCTCTCTCATCCCCCTCCCCCACATGTGCACCTCTCTCATTCCCCTCCCCCACATGTGCCCCTCTCTCATCCCCCCCATGTGCACATCTCTCATCCCCCTCCCCCACATGTGCACCTCTCTCATCCCCCTCCCCCACATGTGCACCTCTCTCATCCCCCTCCCCCACATGTGCACCTCTCTCATCCCCCTCCCCCACATGTGCACCTCTCTCATTCCCCTCCCCCACATGTGCACACCTCTCATCCCCCTCCCCCACATGTGCACCTCTCTCATCCCCCTCCCCCACATGTGCACCTCTCTCATTCCCCTCCCCCACATGTGCACCTCCCATTCCCCCCACTCCTAGTAAATTGTATTTAAAAAAAAAAAAAAACTTGTTATACTTACCCCCATGCGATCCCTGCAGAATCCTCGTCCAAATCGATGACACCAGGTTCTCCTGACTTCCGGTCATGTGACGGTGCCGTCACATGACCGGAAGTCAGAGAAATCATGACAGAGATGTTCCGGCCCCGGCGCTTAGCATGGGGCCGGGGGCCCCATGAGGAGAGAGACACACAAGAGGGGGGCCCCCAAGGGGGCCCCTACCGGCTGGGCCCCATACTGGAGTCAGGGCAGTCATGCCCTGATGGCGGCCCTGCTGGAGGCTGAAGGGGCCCCCTCTCCCTCGGGGCCCCCGTTCAATGAACCGGCTGCACGGGCGGTAGTTCCGCCCCTGGACTGGCCCATAGGAGAACAGGAGAATCCTCCAGTAGGCCCCTGTGCAGGAGTGGGCCCGCACACCACATTCTGAGGAGTACTTGGCAACATATACTTGATTCACTATATACAGACAAAGGCAGCATCTCATCATTTATTTAACAAACTATACAGTTTATTATAACATAGAAGCTTATAGAAGGTAAATTTGTGAATGAGGGCAATGTAATATTTGCTCGCAGCTGAACGGTGGTCTCCCAGAGTCAATGCTACTGGTGGGCCTTTGGCACCCAGGTCCAACACTGGGCTCATCCCCTCTGTCTAATCACCTAGGTGCTGCAATGACAATTGACCACAGCATCTAAGGGGCTATACTGCAACAATTAGAGCTAGCTTATGGGCATAAAGATCATGGCTGCAGAGGGTGCGACCATGATCAGACCCATCGTGTGGGAGTGGCACCCACTGACACCAGAGCCTACTTTAGCTTGATGTGCGTCCATGGACACACATTGAGTTCAAACGTTTTGTGGCACAGAGACCTGTCAGCTTTTTGCTCTGCAAAACATGCCACAAGCCGGTCAAAGGCCGGCAGTTGACATCGGTGTGCCTGTCACAGGGCAATGATGTCATTTGCCACCTGTGCCTGGCATAGCAAAGTCAGCTACTGGCCTCTGTTCCGGCTATAGAAGAGGATGCCTAATGTCGTGGAAGCAGAGGAAGGTAAGAATAATTATTTATTTCTTTTTAAATGTGTTGGAGAAGAATGGCAGAACGGGGAACATTATAAAAGGAAGGGGCTCAGGATTGAGGACATTATTACTGAAAAGGGATGGGGATATTATTATTGGAAGGGGCTCAGGATGGAGGATATTATTACGGGAAGGGGCTCAGAATGCGGGACATTATTCCTAAAAGGGGCTCAGGTTGGGGGACATTATTACAGAAAGAGACACAGGATTGGGGACAATATTACAGGATGGAACCCAGTATGGGTTTTTTCCAGGCAGGAGCCCAGAATGGTGACATTATTACAGAAAGGGGCCAGGATGGAAATATTATTACAGAAAAGAGGACAGGATGTGAACATTATTACAGGGTGGGGATATTATAAAAGAAAGGGATCAGGATAGGGACATTAGTGGAATGGGCCCAAGATGGGGGACATTATTACTGAAAGGGTCCCAGGATGGCTACATTACTACAGGAAGTTTCCCAGGATGGGGCACATTATTACCGAAAGCGGACTAGGATGGGGGAAATTATCACAAGAAAAAACCCAGTATGGGGGACATTATTACAGAAAGGGACCAGGATAGGAACAATATTACAGGTTGGAAGACATTATTACATAGGGGTGAATATGTTTGTCTTTATAGGATCTAGAACACCACAAAGTCCCATACATCTCTCCAACATGGAAGTGAAGGCCCAGGTCCAAATGTTGCTCCGGAGCCCATTAGATTCTAGTTATGCCACTGGCTGTGATCCCTGTTAGGGTGATGGCTGTACAATGCATTTTTCTTGTATTGTTGTGAAAGAGTTAAATCTCAAATTTCTGTTAGATAAAATTACCCAATGAAGACTATGCACAATCCTTTTATTAGTTTTGAGAATTTCTAATTAATGCAATGAAGTCATTTTCATAGTTGACTTGTTGGTCCCCCCAAGCACCGAAGATTATGATTAGCAGTGTATGAGTATGCATAAATCAATGTAGAGCAGAAATGTCATTTAGGTGCTAGTGGTTAAATCTGCAGCATTGATGATTTAGCTGTGTATCTCCGTTGTAAACACTTCCAATACAATATTTAAGAGCTTGGCAAATGTGAAGTGGGCATTAGCCAAGGCTGAGTGCACTCGGAAAATTGGATTGTGGTTTTCACTGCCAGCTACAATCTTTACGTTTTATTTGAACAGATCTTGTTAAATCCTCTCAATGCCAATGCACTCATGAAGGTACATGGATTAAATGTGCACGATCAAACAGAAGAAGTGGAAGGATTGTTCGGAAAAGTTTTATAATTGATTTAGATTAAAGAAGAAAGTTTGATTAATAATTAGGACGGAGTTCAGAATTACAGTGTAATATAATTTAATTATGAAAAAAACTCATAAAGAGAACCTTTCACGTTAGGGAAATGAAAGTGCTTCCTTATTACTTAGTATAGCGTGAAAAAGATGAATATATAAAATTGGGATGTGGATAATTATAGAAGATTAAGGTTCTGTTCACACTGAAATTTTTCAGTAGTTTTTGGAACACAAACTCTACAAGGCTATGTTTACATGCAGCGTTTTTTTTCTGATGCCTGCTGCGTTTAAAGCACCAGTTTTTCACAGGTTTCAGTGTTTTTGATTTTTTTTTTGGCCACGTTTTTTGGGTGTGGATTACATGTTTGCTTTGCCTACAGTACATGTTTATTAAAGGTAGTTCTATTCACCAAAAATGCCGCAAAAATGCTGCAAAAAACAGCTTTGAATTCTTGCAGCATTTTTCGACTTTCCCATTGCTTTCTATGGATGAAAAAATGCTGAAAAAATTGACATGCGGCATATTTAAAAAATGCTGCAGTTCTCAAATTCAGTCAGGGGAAAAAAACAAGCGTGTGCATGAAATTTCAGAAATCTCATAGCTTTTGCTGGTACTGAAAAAGGCAGCTTTTAGTTTGCATTAAAAAATGCTACATTTGAAAATAGCGAATCAAAACTTCTGGTTCTTTAACTACTCATAGATTTTTGCTCAAAAAAACTCAGCAAAAAAATGCAGTGTGATAAAGGTTACCATTTCCATTACTTTATTTAAAGAAGCATTCTTCCAATCAGAGTTTTTATGCTCTTAATATATTGCAATCATATTATTTGCCACTGTGTATTTAGAATTGCTCATTTTGCCCTTCTTCCCAGTTAATTCTTCTCTTTTCTCTGCTCTATGTAGAAACAGGAAGTCTAATTTTCCCCTGCATGAGTCATCCCCCTCAATTCCTGACCCAGCTGGTCTACTCTGCCCCCTGCCAGGGACTTTGAAGTGATTTAGAATTGTAGTTCTAATGATGACTCATGCACAGAAAATTGACCTGTTGTTTCTACATACACTACCGTTTAAAAGTTTGCGGTCATTTAGAAATTTCATTATTTTTGAAAGAAAAGCACATTTTTTTTCAATGAAGCTAACATTAAATGAATCAGAAATACACTCTATACATTGTTAATGTGGTAAATGACTATTCTAGCTGTAAACGTCTTGTTTTTATTGCAATATCTACATAGGTGTATAGAGGCCCATTTCCAACAACCACCACTCCAGTGTTTTAATGGTACATTGTGTTTGCTAACTGTGTAAGAAGGCTAATGGATGTTTAGAAAACCCTAGAAAACCCTTGCACAAGTATGTTAGCCCAGCTGAAAATGGTTTGGCTGATTTGAGAAGCTATAAAATTGACCTTCCTTTGAGCTAGTTGAGAATCTGGAGCATTACATTTGCTTGTTCTATGAAACTCTCAAAATGGCCAGAAAGAGAGAACTTTCATGTGAAACTCAACAGTCTATTTTGTTCTTAGAAATGAAGGCTATTCCATGCGAGAAATTGCCAAGAAACTGAAGATTTCCTACAACGGTGTTTACTACTCCCTTCAGAGGATAGCACAAACAGGCTCTAACCAGAGTAGAAAGAGAAGTGGGAGGCCCCGCTGCACAACTGAGCAACAAGACAAGGACATTACAGTCTCTAGTTTGCGAAATCGACGCCTCACAGCTCCTCAACTGGCAGCTTCATTAAATAGTACACGCAAAACGCCAGTGTCAACGTCTACAGTAAAGAGGCGACTCCAGGATGCTGGCCTTCAGGGCAAAGTGGCAAAGAAAAAGCCATATCTGAGACTGGCTAATAAAAGGAAAAGATTAATATGGGCAAAAGAACACAGACATTGGACAGAGGAAGATTGGAAAAAAGTTTTATGGACAGACTAATCAAAGTTTGAGGTGTTTGGATCACACAGAAGAACATTTGTGAGACGCAGAACAACTGAAAAGATGCTGGAAGAGTGACTGACGCCATCTGTCAAGCATGGTGGAGGTAATGTGATGGTCTGGGGTTGCTTTGGTGCTTGTAAAGTGGGAGATTTGTACAAGGTAAATGTGATTTTGAATAAGGAAGGCTATCACTCCATTTTGCAATGCCATGCCATACCCTGTGGACAGCACTTGATTGGAGCCGTTCATCCTACAACAGGACAATGACCCAAAGCACACCTCCAAATTATGCATGAACTATTTAGGGAAAAAGGAGGCAGCTGGTATTCTATCTGTAATGAAGTGGCCAGCGCAGTCACCAGATCTCAACCCCATTGAGCTGTTGTGGGAGCAGCTTGACCGTATGGTACCCAAAAAGTGCCCATCAAGCCAATCCAACTTGTGTGCCCATCAAGCCAATCCAACTTGTGGGAGGGGCTTCTGGAAGCATGGGGGGGGGAAATTTCTCAAGATTACCTCAGGAAATTAAGAGCTAGAATGCCAAAGGTCGGCAATGCTGTAATTGCTGCAAAAGGAGCATTCTTTGACGAAAGCAAAGTTTGAAGGAGAAAATTATTCTTTCAAATAAAAATCATTATTTCTAACCTTGTCAATGTCTGGACTATATTTTCTATTCATTTTGCAACTCATTTGATAAATAAAAGTATGAATTTTCATGGAAAACACAAAATTGTCTGGATGACCCCAAACGTTTGAACGGTAGTGTACGAGCACACTGAAGCTACTCGGTAAGCACCAGAGCATGCTCAGTTAAAGGGTTAAATTAGCACACTCGCTCATCACTAGTGCCCAGCAAGAAATAGGCATTTATTTTTTTTTGGACTGGGTTCAAAACATGGAATACGACTTGATTGAGCTAGTGGAGAGGATGGAGGGCTTCCTCTCCATCCATCCATGTCTGGAACTGTTCCGTTAAAGGGGTTGTCTGGGACTAAATAATTGATTACATATCTGTGGCTGTGAATTGGGTGTTGTATACATTTATTTTATTGGAATTCTACAATAAAGGACATAACATTTTAAGATGTGCTGGATCCTAACATTCTTCTATCTATAACCATAGGATAGGTAATCAATATGAGATTTATGTGGAGTCCATACTCCCCAACTGATCAGACAACCAGCACCGGCACTAAATAATGTACGTAATTTCTATGTTAAACACACTGTTTGTTATGTTAGTGTAACAACTCACTCGGGAAAATAGATAACACACTAAAAACTGCAATTGACCCTGCAAATACCCACACGTTGACTCTCCTCTGGATGAAGCAGGATGGAGACGAAAATACAATTTACATAAAGAAAGAAAGATGGAAAACTTAATCAAGTTCCCATCGAAACAATCTGATAAATTTACTTTATGCTGAGAAGACTGTTTCTGGTGGACTAGAACCTGTGTAGTGGTGGATAACGCAAGCTGTTGTTGCCACTTGATGTCTACTACCTCCAAAGACAAGGACAGCAATTGTGCAGTCAGGATGTCCACAGCGTCCATGATGGCTTTTCAGCAGATAAAAAATGTAGTGAGCTGGTGATAATGTTATGATAGTGTAGCAACTCACTCGGGAAAATAGATAACACACTGAAAACTGCAACTGACCCTGTTGGTTCCTGTACAGACTAGAGATCCTGACCCCACAGTCCCTAGTGGTTTCTGCGTGAGCTGAGACAGCCATAACCACAGACGATGGCAACTCAGACCTATGCTACCTGAAAGGCTGTCGAGTGAAATAACCGGAGGGCAGAGCAGAGTATAAATTACCTACAGAAGGGAAAGTGTGCTGAAATAGAAAGAGATCCCAGAGTGAGTAAAACAAACCATGAAATACAGAAAAAGGACGAAATACATACTGTTAGAGAATATACTGCCTACTTCCTAAAAAGAAACAGTAGATATGTGCAAGGTAAAAAAAAAAAAAAGCAGAGAGATAAACCCTAGCTGGTCTTTCACTGACTGGCTTAAACTACATCAGTATGGCTGGACATCCAAATGAGACTATCACCAGCAGGAAATACCAGCAGGGGTAAAGTATATAAAGCCGCACCTGAAAGGTGATCGGGCAGAGAAATGAGTAAATGAAGACACCTGTTACCCTAAAAAGACTGAAGCAAGATAACAGAAACTAAAGCCCCCGTCTCACATAGCGAGATCGCTAGCGAGATCGCTGCTGTGTCACGGTTTTGGTGAAGCAACAGCGACCTCACCAGCGATGTCGCTATGTGTGACACTTTGCAGCGATCAGGCCCCTGCTGTGAGGTCGCTGATCGCTGCAGAATGTCCTGGACCTTTTTTTGGTCGTTGCCCTCCCGCTGGTCAGCACACATCGCTGTGTGTGACCAGCAGGAGCAGTGATCAGGCTGGTAACCATGATAAACATCGGGTTACTAGGGGCACATGCGCACCTAGTAACCCGCTGTTTATCATGGTTACAAGACTGCTAAAGTGAGCGGTAACCTCCCGCTCACCATAGCAGAGTGGTAACCATGATAAACAGCGGGTTACTAGGTGCGCGTGTGCCCCTAGTAACCCGATGTTTACCATGGTTACTGTGGCACCCCAGGGGTCTGGTTACCACAGTAATAGAAATATTATGTCTGAGAGCAAGTGGGAGGTTTCTCTGGTCAGGAGCCCTAAGCATGCAACACCGCCCGCCCAGAGCTGGGAGGGGAGGAATCTGCCCTTATAAACTGGGTCTGGAGCGGGATTAAGTGAGTCAGAGCCTGGAGACAGTTCCAGACACAGGGAAAGTGTCAGCAGGGAGCTCTGTAGGAGGAGGAGTGAGTGCCAGAGGCTGGAAGCTAGATAGCTCGCCCTGGCTGAAGACATTAAGACCGGACACGGAGTCCGAGGCTGTGGGGATATCCAGGTCCAGCAGCAGAATCCAACCGGCAGGGGATTCCATGTCCTCTGGCCAGAGAAGCCCGGAGGCACGGTCACAAGCAAGGGACCAGCACCGCCATCGTGAAGCGGAGGCTAACAGAAGGCCCCAAGTCACCGACCGTACGAGCACCACACGGTATACTCAGGGACGTGGGCTACTTCTACCCGCACAGAGCAAGGTAGCCAGGAAAGAGTACAGATAGACGGGGAGGCCTACAACTCCACCTGGCCAGGGGAGATCCTGCTAGCTCTCAGACTGACCAGGCCTCTACTGCTAGCCAGTACTCCCGGGAGGGTCTGCTTTATAACATCAGTAAAGACCCTGAACTGCACTGCACGGACTCTGAGTTATTCCTGCTGCGCTCGTGCACCATCACTCCCATCATCCACACTAACTGCCCTGAGGCTATACTCCTCCCGTGGGGAGTCATCCCGTTCTTAGCTGCACACACAACAGCGGCCTCAGCGGTCTGCCTTGCAGCGGCGGTCCCCACTGACCGCAATCCACGGGTGGCATAGTCGGACTATTATCTCACTAATAAGACTGCCACTGAATTGACCACCCTGGGCATGGACCGGGTCAGCGCCACGGAGACTACAACCCCCAGCGATCCGGCTCCGGGTATCCCCTGCACAACACAGGCCCAGGGGGCGCGTCATTACCAGCCTGCTCCTGCTTCAGCAGGCTGGTAACCAGGAGCAGGACATCGTGGAAAGATTCTTTCCACGATGTCGCTGCTCCCCTGATCGTTGGTGAGCCTGCCTGTTTGATAGCTCACAAGCGACCACATAGCGACGCAGCAACGATCCCTGACAGGTCGTATCGTTGTCGGGATCGCTGTAGCGTCGCTAAGTGTGACGGGGCCTTTAACACCCAGAGAAAAGGTGTATCTGCTGTGGCTCGGCTGACAGATAAGCCAACTACAAAGCACAGGCTCAAGGGTTCAAACCCAGACGTCTGACACTGTTTATATCTGGCAATCAGAGCATATTTCATCTGATCAGTAGGGATACCAGCTGTCGGCAGTGTTGCCAGCTGGATTTTTATTTTTTCTGAATGGCTTATCAAAAAACAAATCACAGATAACCAATGTTTTTTTACAGACACATTGAAAAACCATACCCAATAAGATTATAAGTAATATATGTCTACAGTTTATAATACTGATATGAAGAAACTAGATATAGTCACACTGTCAACTGTAAAATGATGATAATTACAATCATAATAATCTGTCCAAGTTTCTCCAAGTTTTTCTAGCTTGAAAAAATGACACAGATGTATCTTTTTTTTTTACAGAGGAATAAAGTGCTGAATTTTTATGGACTGTCCATGAACTTCTCCACGGTTGGCAACCATTATTGTCGGACTCCCACTTATTCCATATTGGTGATATATCCGATGGATCGGTTATCAACAGTTGGACAACTTCTTCAAGCTCATTAGAAGCCAGTTGAGGAGGTTACTTTAGAAAGTTGAGGTAAACTTACAATATGGAAACTTGTCTGGGGAAGGCTGTTTAATTGACTGTAGGAGTCATCAACATTATTATTGTTATTGTAATTACTTATTTTTAAAGCACCGACTCCAGGGAGTTGAATATGTGAAAAGGGTTACATACATATAACATACATATTGAATATAACACATACTGTATAAAGTAAAGTAACTGACAGACTAGTACAGAGGGGCAGATGACCCTGCCTCGTGGGCTTAGAATCTACAGAGTAATGGGGGAAGCAGGCAGTAGGTTGGGGGTTGGAGTGGCACCTGTAATAGTAAGGTGGCAGTGGGGTTATTGCAGGCTGTAGGCTTTCCTGAAAAGATGAGTTTTCAGGTTATGTCTAAAGATCCCAAATTTGGGAGATAATCGGACGTGTTGGGGCACGAAATTCCAAAGGATAGGGGATGCTCAGGAAAAATCTTGTAGACGATGAGGTGAGGAATGTATCAGTGCGAAAGAGTGAAGGAGGTCTTATGAGAATCAGAGATTACATGTGGGGTGGGTGTCAGGGGATTAGTTTGCATGCTATATCTCACTATACTGTGCTCTTTCGTACTTCAGCGGGCCCACTGGCCTACCTGCCCTTTACTCTTCTTCTCCTCTCCTTCTCTCCAACACTATCTTAAGTCTCTCTCTCACTCTACATCACTAACTACTGCTCAACCAGGAAGTTCCCTATACTTCTAACTGCTCCTACACCTCCAAACTGAGAAACTCCCTGAACACATTAACTAGGTCCATACCAAACCTACTCTGCTTCTGTACTACAGTTCCCATAACTGCACTTTCCCAATATTATGACACTATTATGAAAAACATTAAATTATCACATATATTACAGCTATACATTAGATGTGCACCTTGGTGCATATAAGGTTCTTTGCATAACACAAGTTATAAACATGTTTCTAAGCAAGAGTGGGAAGCGCATGACCATTCAGGTCACCCTCTTACAGTCCTGATTCATTAAAGCTTTTATTCCAGAATTCTGGAGTAAAATGCTTTAAAAAGTCACAACATTTTTGCGCAACGTGAAACTGCGCACACCATTTTTGCCCAGCTGCAACAAAATGGGCTAAGCTGGTGTGGGATTGGGGTGAGAGGGCATGGTGACCTCTCAAATTCATGATGAACAGTGACATTCCTCATGCTAAAAGTCTTACTCCAGTCCCTGAAGTAAGATCTATATCAAGGCAGGCACACATGGAGGTGCATGCCACTTTACTTTGAGCCTCACGTGATTCGTTACAAAGCATGTTCCTCAGCTGAGTGTCTATTAGCCGGGTTAAAATTCTTCTCTGCCCTTATCCACAAGCACATCACTTGACAAATGGTAAGGTTTTAATACTAGAGGTTAGGACCATCTCAAATAGGGTCACGGTGACGTGGTGGGACAGCTTTTTGCATTATTTTGATCAAAATTATGTTAACTAACCCCCTTTTGTTATTTTCATGCACTATTGTTGTTTATTTATTTACTGCAGGGTATTTGCTTATTATGTTTTTATCTTGGGTTTTTCTCTTAAAAAAATTAGGAGCAGTGTCGGACTGGGGTTTCCAGGGCCCACCAATAACTTAGTTTGTTGAATGAGTGATGAGATGCTGCCATTGTATGTACATAGTGAATTAAGTGCATTGTGCCAATTACAGCTCATACATAGTGGACATGGAGTGCCCTCCCGCTCAGAGGCCCATCAGGGGATTTACCTGTTTCCCTGTGGGCCAGTCCAAGCCTGATCAAGAGCCTCACACTCCACCCCACCACCTCATCAAGACCAGTATAAAAAACGCCAGTCTTGATGAATCGGGGCGTATGAGTTGTCGCAGGCTAAAGGTATCAATGGGAAAGAGTAGGGGCCACCAACAGAGATAGGGGGTGGGAGGAGGAAATATTATGGGAATGGGAGACACTAAATATGCAGTTAGTGAGGTATGAGGAGATCCATGAGAGGCCAAGGCCTTTGGCACCTAGGAAGAGAGGATGTTAAGTAGTAAGAAGTGGTCAACAGTGTCAGAGGCGGAGGACAGGTCTAGAAGGAGGAGTATAGAGACTTGTCTGTTAGCGTTGGCGATTAGTAAGTGTTTGTAATTTTGGATAGGAGGAATGCTTGTCATAGTGGCTACCCTATATGTCAGAGTCTGACTCAGTAAAAATCCTTTAAATGCGACTAGTGATTTTATCCAGGCTAGAGCCAAACCAGTGCCACCTGAGAGCTAGATCAATGGCATCCCACCCAGTTGATATAATCTGTACTATTAAGGGGCTAGAACAATGAAGCAGATCTCTCTTCCTGTAGGTCACAATGACAACCCCTTTAATCCAGGAGCTACTGCAGCAAACAGGTGGTCGCTGCAGGTCTGGCTCATAAGAACACTGACTAAAGTCCATATTTTTTGCCTATAATGGAGTGCTGCCTCTTCTTATCTTTATATACCTTATCTAACTGATTATGGGATTGTTAGTCCAGGAGACATGTGATGTGAGTTTTTTTTAAGTGGCTGTTTGCAAAGACTATGGAGCCTCAGAATGAGCCTCTGTAGGGTTTGTATGGAGGATTCGCTGGTTTCGTTTGGACTACGTCAGATTCGCTTGGACTACATCGGACCTGCGTGGGAATTATTTTTAATAAAGTGGTGAACGAAGGAAAATGCCTTTATTTTGTTTCTCTGCGTTTTGTATGTTCTTTTCAGAGTTCTTTTCGAAGGACTACATCTTATTCACTGGACTACGTCCGACTTGCATGGGATTTTTTTTTTCATAAAGTGGTGAACCAGGGAAAGTGTCGGGGAGTGTTTATTTAAATAAAATATTTTTTTCTGTGTGTTTCCTTTTTATTACTATGTTAGTAATGGGGGTGTCTGATAGACACATCTCCATTAGAAACACCAGGGCTTGATATCAGCTGTGTTTTTGGACAATTCACAGCTGACATCAACCCCAAGACCCATTACCCCAAATTGCTACCGCACCCGGGCAACAGGGAAGAGGCGGGAAAAGCGCCAGAGTTGGCGCATCTAATGTGATGCGCCACTTCTGGGACGACTCAGGGCTTGTATGTTTAGGCTGGGAAGGGCCCAATAACCAAGGACCTTCAATGCCTGATATCGGTTCTTAGCTGTCTGCTTTACCTTTGCTTGTTACCAAAAATGGGGGGGACCTAACATAATTTTTTTAATTTATTTCTATTCTTTAGGTTAATACAGGTACAGTAAGCTACATACGCAAGTCACTAATTATATATTTCACATATATCTATTTAGCTATCTTTCCTTCTATCTACTGTCTGTGCACATCTTTACCACATAAAAATCTGTCATTTCTAGTGTGGCGCCCCTGAGGGTTCAGTCGCCAGAACAAGGTGTGGTATCTCCTCTCCCAGGTAAGGATGGAGTACTACACAGGACCCCAAACACACACTCAACACTACACCACTCCAGTTCTGTAGGGGGCCTAATGCTCCATAGTGCTGCCCCGGGCCTGAATGCAGGAGTTGGGGGGAACCAAAGTTAGGGGGAACCACGTAGTGAGTGAGGGTGAGAAAGCATTTACCTAAGCACTTTATTAGAATTCTATATAACTGGAGGCCATATTTATAACAAGGTCTTTGGTCGTGGGTCCTTGGGACGGCAAGTCGGCACAAGGCTGCAGCCGGCTGAGGGTCCACGGTTCCCGGTCTCAGGCCTCGAGACGGGGGGTCGGGGCAGAGTTATAACCGGCTCTGTCCCCAGTCAGGGTCCAAGCAAGAAGGCCCAGGAGGGGAGCAGAGGAGACAGGCTCCACAGGCGAAAGGATCTCAGGGGGTGCGGACGGAGTGGAGTCGCCACCTGCATACCTTATTCTGGCCCAGCCAGAGAGACCCTGCCGCAAGAGGGGGTACCGGTCCCTGATTATCTGACTTTGCACTTTATGTCTCTGTCGGAAAAGTCCGGAGGCTTATGTGGATCCCAGGGGGATACGGACGGAGCAGAGTCGCCACCTCTATGCCCTAATCTGAGTTCATCCAGAGAGACCCGGCCTTACGCCACGTTCTCACCACAAGTCACCAAAAAGTGCACCCAGTCGGTCCGGGAGCTACATGTTACCCACAAGGGACATCGCAGTACCCGCACGGGACTCAGTGGGGGACACAAGGCGGGAGAAATTGAACCAGAGAGGAACACACTAGAGCGGGGGTCCTGTCAAGTGCCCCGGAACTACCTGGAGAGTGTTGAACCCCACCCTGGCGGTCGCAGCTCGCCGTGTGACAGCAGAGAGAAGCTCTGAGCTGAGTAATCACCACAGTGAGTAAAGACTTGGATGACTTCAACTACTGCCTCTGTCTGTTCTTTCCTCCGCGGCTCTGCACCCCCCAACGCTCTACTCTACACTCGCTTTACACTGCGCTGAGGCCCCTCTCCACCTGTGGGGAGCTGTACCAACTAAGCTGCCTGAACACCGGCCTCAGAGGACTGTTGCAGCGCTCGTGATCCTCACCAGACACCACGGGTGGTGTCACGAACATTCCCCTATCCCATTTAACTTTCCCCTTCTTTTAAGAGTGACCCCAGGGTACGGGCCGGGAGCCGGCCACCGCGAGATCCCCCAAGATCAGGCAACAATAAGGCCCGGGCGTGGAGTCGTTTCCCCATCCCCTGGGCGCGTCACTAGTCTGCATTCTAATCCATTATGTGTCACGCGGACAGCACACGGATATCATCCGTGTGCTGTACATGTTTTACACGGACCCATAGACTTGTATGGGTCTGTGTGATCCGTGCTATCAGAAAAAAACGGACATGCCTACATGTGGGGTACACGGACATGTGCGTAGCCCCATAAATTATAATGGGTGTGCATGTGTACATGTCTATGGAACGTGTGAAAATGGACATCACACGTACCGAAGACACGTACATGCAAAGGAGCCTAACAGCTGATATTAGCAGGGAAAAATTGAGCCATTTGCTCATTTTTCCTGCAAAGTTCTAAATAAATGGCAGTCAATGAAATAAATTGATGGGTGCAGTCCACCTGACCTAGAGTGGGACCTGTAGTAGCGAATTCCTCTCTTTAGTCAGACTTTTGCCATAACAGAAGGCATAAATAGGTTTTGCTTTGATGTAGTTGCGTTATATGGGGAGATCCTATATTTTTGAGCATTTCTAGCATCCATTCCAATTTGTATAGGCTCCAGAAGTCTCTGCTGTCCTATCCTGTGTTGTACCGTAGAATAAAACTCATATATTAAACTACTCATCCTACTTTTTTCTAAATAGACAGGAATGGTAAAGGAGTAAGTAGTCAGTATAATGACACCGGAGATCTCCATGACAAACTTACCAAATCTCCATACATTTTAGATACAAAAGGATAATTTTTAACAAACACCTTTTGTATTTCTCCATACTTTCCCCCTGATGTCATATTTATTTGCTCTTAGTTGCAATGCAACTAGTTACCAATGCCGGAGAAGCTCAAACTGCTTCACATCCCAGCAACGTTCACTTCTTATCTATGGAATAGAAAGTTCTGGTGCCTCCCGGATGTAAGCACAGAGGTAGATGGATCAATAGTCCTGCTGGGACCTGTCCTTTACTATGTAAAAACTCTCATTAACTGGACATATGTATGTGATGTATTGATTAAAGTGTTCCAGGACGGCTGATTAATGTCCCCATTGTGACTTTTTTTTCTTTTTTGCTTCCATGTTGATACGTCTATTTACAAAGTAGACACACACTGTGCACCAGTTCTAAAGGTGATCCTCTGCAATGCATTACTGTTGCAGACTGTGAAGATCTAATGTCTTGGGTTGTAATAAACACCTAGGCAGGTTAACGAGACAACTATTTTTCATTCCTTACGTCCATGGTCTTACTACAATTCTGGGTAGATGGTCACAATACAATGTCCCCAGTCCAAAAGATGCCATCCCTGGATCGATAGTGCCATTGTCCCCGTACTAGGCGATATCTACTTTCTCCCAACTTTTAGCTGGCCCACAGCTTTCTATCTCCCGTCAATATAGTCTGTAGTCACACCATGCTCCTCTAGACAATGGATCCCACGACCATAGTCCATTTATCCAACTCCAGCCAGCAACAATCCCCCCATTTCCTCGTCAGTGTCCTAAGTTCCCCAAGCCGCCCCCCGGAATTGAGCCCGGCCCTAGGGAAATTCCCCCCAAGGCTAACTGTGCATTGGTGGAGGCCTTTTCCTGATGCCGAACCCATCAACTGGGACTGCATGTGAGATCCCCTGTGTGGCAGCTCCACTGGGTCTACTACACCTATCCACACAATGGGACTATTGACTGGAAGAACAATGGCTTCAAGGGGGCCGTGAGACACTAACGAGAGTACTTCACAGACAATATTGGCATTGTCCCCATCGGAGCTCACAATCTAAATTCCCTATCAGTATGTCTTTGGAGTGTGGGAGGAAACCAGAGAACCCGGAGGAAACTCACGCAAACATGGGGAGAACATACAAACTCCTTGCAGATGTTGTCCTTGGTGGGATTTGAACCCAGGACTACATAAGATCCAACCTGCATGTCTTCCTCTGCTTACTGTCACTGAATGGAAACATTGATTCCTGAAGCTGAACACTTTCCAAGTGAAATTAGTGCACTTAAAACACAGCAAGCAAATCTCTAATAAAACACAACAATAAGATGGACGGAACCAGTGCTCCATGCTGGAAAAAGTTTGCATCCCTTAAAGCCGTGGATTCCGCTCTATGTGCATTGGTCCAATAGTCTTTAGTAAGTGGCCAGCAACTCACACAGACCGTCGATATATGGTTATATCTTCCTAAAGCGTGCCATGCCCTTGTAAAAATAAAAATTATATACTCTTACTTCCCACAATGGCACCGATCCAGCGATGCTGGCGCCAGGTCTCCAGTGGCTTCTGTGACATCATTATGCCTCATGAGCCCTGTAGTCAATTAACGGCCGCCGTTGGGCTGCTATACTCTCACTACTTCTTCTTGTCTGACTTTAATTGAGGGAAGTGAGAGCAAGGTAAGTGTTCCCCTTCATCCTCTGGATTACATCCCAGGTCATTGAGACGGACTTCAGGTTGAAGTTCCCTCACTGTTCTTTGCGCTCAAAGACATTATGGTTCAAGTAGGACACCTCCAGGATAATATAAATTTGTATTGACATTTTTTTCTACTACTTTTCTAATGGCACTTTGTTTTCCCTTCCAAAAACCAGACACCATGGCTGAACTCATTGGATTGGACCTTATCCTATTAATAGCCAAGACTGGACCTTATCCTATTAACAACCAAGTGGAGATCAGATGTTCTTTATTGCATTTTTAACGCTTTTCAATTCTACTGAATGAATAAGGCAGCTCAGCTTCAAAACGGGAAGCATTAATAACCCAACAAAGAATATTTCAATCCAAGGTAACTGACGCGCCCCTGGGCCTGCTGTGTCGCGCAGCGTCTCGCGCACGGGGGCTTACCCGGAACCGGATCAGATGAGGGTTGTAGTCTCCGAGTGGCGGGGACCCGGTCCGTGCCCAGGGAGTCAAACTCAGTGTGTGGCAGTCTTGATAGGTGTTATTTGAGTGTCGACTACGCCACCCGTTGATTTGCAGCTATGGAGCTGCCGCTGCAGGGCAGACCGCTGAGGCCGGTGTAGAATTGTGCAGCGTGATAGTATAACCCCCAACGGGAGGGGTATGGCCTCAGGGCAACCGACGTGGAAGATGGGGGTAGCAGGAACCACTCAGAGACGGTGCGGTGTAATTCAGGGTCTTTACTGGTAACAACGATAGACCCTCCCGGAGTACTTGCTAGCGAACGGGGCCTGGTCAGTCCTTGAGCAGATGGGATCTCCCCTGGCCAGGCGGAGTTGTAGGCCTCCCAAACTGACTGTACTCTTCTGGCTACCTTGCTAGAAGCGGATATAAGTAGCCCACGTCCCTGAGTGTGCCGTGTGGTGCTCACCCGTATGGCCGGTGACTCGGGGCCTTCTAATGACTTCCGCTCCACGATGGCGGTGCTGGTCCCACGCGTGTGACCTTGCCTTCGGGTTTCTGGGCCTGAGGACCTGAAATCCCCTGCCGGTTGGCTTCTGCTGCTGGGTAAGAGTTAGTCCCCACAGCCTCGGACGCCGGGTCCGGTAAGAAAGCTTCTCAGTCAGGGCGAGCTCTGCAGCTGCCAGCCCCTGACTCGTAGTAGTATTGCTCCCACTGAGCTTCTGCTGTTTCTTCCTATGACTGTTTCTCGTCTCTACTCTCCTTGACTCCTCACCCTGCCTCAGCCCCGGGTTTATATAGGGGAAGTTCTTCCCCTCCCAAGACTGGGCAGGAGGTGTGGCATGCACAGGATCCCTGACCAAAGGACCTCCCACCTGCTCTCAGACATAACATTACATTACTGTGGGAAACCAGACCCCTGGGGTGCCACATTCCCCCCTAGTAAAATTTAGTACTCCGGGACTAAACATATTTTAGAAAAACATAACAAGATATAACAACAATAATAGTACAATAAGAAGAAACACATAAAGGTGGTCACGGCATGTCCGTAACCGGGTGTAGTCTTTGAAGAAAAGCAAGGTGTCCATTTCACCAAAACAGGGAGACGTAACCAGGTAGGGGTTTGTCCTGCCCCGAGTCCTTAACAGTCTTTAGTCCGTCCTGGGTTACGCTCCAACTATGTACAAAGGATTCCCGGTAAATCCACCAAGGACTCCTACAAATAACTAGAAACACAAAATTATACACAAGCAACAATACACAGGTAAACATAAATAAAACAATTTATACACTTCAAATCCTCCAACGTGCGGGTAACTGGCCTCTAGTGGCCCTAGTGGACCTACGGAGCTGACTGTCTAGCCCTGAACTACAGGGTGTAGGAGCTGTCAAGGGTAAACTGGGCAGCTGTCTACCGGCTCTTTGGCTCACTAGGGATATGGCAGGCTCACTGCAAGCAGAGGGTTGATCCTCCTGGTCTGCGGGTGTGGGGTCTTCTGCCTCCTGGACCGGCTGTTCTTCCAGCTCTACCTGTTGCTCCGTAGGTGCTTGGGATGCTGGTTGGAGGAAGGTGAGTACGGGTACCACAACTGCACCATTGACTTGAGTCCAAGACCGAGGGAAGTCCCCGAGCACAGTACTAACCATACCTTCCCTTTCCTCTACGGGTCGATGGTCTTCTTGTTCCTCTTCAGGGTTCCTCAGTTGTTTGGGACACTTCTTCAGGTGGTCCCGGGATACAATGGCTGTAGTTTCCCCTCCGTCTTTACTGATGGTACAAACCTTCGGGTTCTCGTGGCTTGAGGGCAGTACGGTGTACGGGTCCTTCTCCCACTGGTCGTCCAACTTGTGGAGCCGTCTCTTCCTCTTCAAGACCTGCTCTCCGGGTACCAGGGGAACAGCGGGAGCATACTGGTTGTAAGTTTTCTCTTGTCTTTCCCTAGCCTGACAGAGACTTCGCTCCACGCTCTCCTGTACTCTCCGGTACTGCTGCTGCCTCTCTGTGTCCCAGTCTGCTTCTGGTGAAGTGTCCTCGGGTGTCAGGACTCCCATTTCCAGGTCAACAGGTAACTTACCAGGTCTTGCCCTCATTAGGTAAGCCGGGGTACAGTTGGTGGAACCTACCGGGATGTGGTTGTATAGGTCCACCAGATCGGGCAGCTTCTCAGGCCACAGACTGCGTTCTTCCAGGGGCAACGTTTTCAGAAGATCCATTACCACCTGGTTCATTTTCTCACAAAGTCCATTAGTTTGCGGATGATAGGGTGTCGTCCTTATCTTCCGGCAGCCATACAGAGTGCAGAATTCTTGGAAGACCTCCGCTTCAAAGGCAGGTCCCTGGTCTGTCAACACTTGGTCCGGGTACCCGTGTGGACGGCAGAAATGCTGCTGGAAGGCTCTCGCTGCTGTTCGAGCTGTTAAGTCCTTGACGGGGACGACAACCAAGAACCGGGAGTAGTGATCCACGATGGTTAGTGCGTAGACGTAGCCACTTCTGCTTGGGGTCAGTTTTACATGATCCAAGGCTACCAGTTCCAACGGCTGCCGGGTGACGATGGACTGCAGGGGAGTCTTCTGGCTGGCACGGTCCTTCCTTCTTAGGTTGCACGGGCCACAGTCTCTGCACCACTTCTCAATGGTTCCCCTCATGCCTACCCAGTGGAATCGCTCGCGCAGCAGGAACTCCAGCTTCTTCCACCCGAAGTGTCCAGCTCCGTCGTGGTATGCCTCCATCACCATGGCTGCGTCTCTTCGTGGCACCACTACTTGCCAGAGTAGTTCATGCGTCCGGGAGTTAACCATTCTGCGGCACAACTTCCCCTTGTAAAGGAACAGTCGACTCCTCTCTGCCCATAGTTGTTTGGCTTCCTCCGGAGCGTCTGGTTCAAGGCAAGCCTCCGGGCGAGTCAGCATCTCCTTCACCAGTCGGACGGCAGGGTCGCTGTCTTGCGTTTCCGCCCAGTTGTAGTGAGGTAAGGGGTTCAACGTAGCAGCCTGCTTACTCCTTACCCGGTGGGAATACTGGATAGTCCCAACGCAGGGAGTTCAACTTCTTCCAGTCCCTCCGGATCTTCTCCTTCGTCCGGCAGGTTGGGCATCCTGGACAGGGCGTCCGCGTTGGTATTGGAGCGTCCGGCCCGGTATTTGATTGTGAACTCGTAGTTGGACAGACGGGCCATCCACCTCTGCTCCAGGGCACCGAGTCTTGCTGTGTCCAGGTGTGTCAACGGGTTGTTATCCGTGTACACGATGAACCGGGAAGAAGCGAGGTAGTGCTTAAAGCGTTCGGTGACTGCCCACACCACTGCCAGGAACTCTAGCTTAAAGGAGCTGTAATTCTCCGGGTTTCTCTCGGTGGGTCGCAGTTTTCGGCTGGCGTAAGCGATTACTCGTTCTTTCCCCTGCTGGATCTGGGACAGCACAGCTCCTAGCCCGATGTTACTTGCGTCAGTGTAGAGGATAAAGGGCTGGCTGTAATCGGGGTACGCCAGGATTTCATCCCCCGTGAGGGCCATCTTCAGCTGGCGGAAGGACTCTTCTTCTAACTTCTCCCATCTGAAGGGCGGCTTCTGGTTCTTGGCCTTCCGGGACTGGCCTATCAGGAGGTCCTGCATAGGAGCTGCCTTTTTGGTGAAACCGGGGATGAATCTGCGGTAATAGCCTACCAACCCAAGGAACTGCCGCACTTCCTTTATACTGGAGGGACTTGGCCATTCCTTAATTGCGGTGATCTTATCAGGGTCGGGAGCCACTCCGTCAGCGCTCACCACGTGTCCCAGGTACTGCACCTTTGGCTTCAGGAGGTGACACTTAGAGGGTTTCACCTTCAGGCCGTAACTTGCCAGGGCTTCGAACACTTCCGCCAGATGTTTCAGGTGGTCCTCATAAGTCTTGGAATATACGATGACATCGTCCAGGTACAACAGGACCGTCTCGAAGTTTTTGTGTCCCAGACAGCACTCCATTAATCGTTGGAAGGTTCCGGGTGCGTTACAAAGTCCAAACGGCATACAGGTAAACTCGCTAAGTCCCATCGGGGTGGTGAATGCGGTCTTCTCCCGGTCCGCCTCTGCTACAGGAACCTGCCAGTACCCGCTAGTGAGATCCAATGTAGAGAAGAAGTTAGCAGATCTTAAAGCAGCCAAAGACTCCTCTATCCTTGGTAAAGGGTACGCATCCTTGTGTGTGATACGATTGATTTTCCGGTAATCTACACACATCCTCATAGTGTTGTCTTTCTTTTTGACTAAAACTAGTGGGGCTGCCCAGGGGCTACAGCTATCCCAGATTATCCCAGCCTCCTTCATGTCTCTAAGCATCCCCTTGGCGTGTTGGTAATGTGCAGGGGGTACGGGTCGATACCTCTCTTTTATGGGAGGATGATCTCCCGTGGGGATGCGGTGTTCTACCCCCTTAACTCGCCCGAAGTCTAACGGGTGTTTACTAAACACTCTCTCATACTCTTGAACCACCCGGTAGACTCCCTGTTTCTGGTGGGAGGGAGTGGAGTCAGTTCCCAAGTGTAGTTGCTGACACCAATCCTCCATTACTTTCTTAGAGCCGTTACCTTCCTCCGGGTGAGATGGAGGCAAGGGTTCCACAGACTGTATAGAGTTTTGGTTGATGGTATATAATTTGGCTAGCGTGGCATACCGGGGTAGGTATACTTCCCTCTTCCCGATATTTATTAGGCGAACGGGCACCCTCCCATGGCGTACATTAACCACCCCCCGTGCTGTCAAAATGGTGGGCCTACTGTCTGAGTAAACTGGTTCTACCATTGCCTGGTAATCCCTACCTCTCGGACCAATAGCTGCCCAGCACCAAATCATCATTTCACTTTTTGGGGGCATGGCAATAGGGAAAGGGTCACACATTCTTACGCTACCAATCTCACCGCCGGAGAGTTCCACCTGTTGCCGTCGCATCAGTGCCCGGATCTCTTTCTGGAGCACTCGCTGCTCGCCGGAGCTGGCGTTCTTGGCAACCTGTTGTAAAAGGAAAATCACCTCTGCAAGACAATTTTCAATTACATTAGTTCCTAGCGTTATCTTTGGGTGACTCTCGTGTTTGTCAATGTCTACAATAATCAGTCCCTGTGCTGCCAGTTCGACTCTACCAATTTTAATGGTCGCCTCTTTAAATCCGATCTGTGGCACGGGCTGACCATTGCTGGCGATGATACTCAAGTCGTCGTCAGGGTAGCGGGTTATATCCGAGTCATTCCAGTACTGCTTGAAGAGCACGTACGGGATGGTGGTGACCTGTGACCCGGTGTCCAATAGGGCACTCATAGGGATGCCATCCAGTACCACAGGCAAGACTGGACGCCCTCCGACATATTTGTCGCGCCAGTTCGATGGGCCTGGTGGTCTTTTTCCTGGGGGTTGGCCCTCTACCCCCAGGTTGTGCCAGTTTAAAGGACAGTACCTTGCCATATGTCCGGGTTGATTGCAGCGGCGGCAGATGGGTCGTCCGTCCTCGTTGTACCGGTCACTGGGTCTTCCTCTGGCCGGTGGGGTCCTCCTTGGTCGACGCCACGGGATGTTCTCCGGTCCGGATGCCAGCTGGATCTTCCCTGGAGTGGTAGCCTGTAAAGACTGCACAGTTCGGGTTAACGCAGCAACGCTTTTAGCTAGCTCTTGGACCTGATGGTGCAGGTCTGGAGCCGGGTCATTGTTCAAAGCCTGCGCATCAGCCCCTACAGGCCCTGCCGACAAGGGCGCCGCCTCCGGGTGGTAAGTGATAGCTGGGCGCCTGTGGGTCACAACGCCATCCGGTGCCGGTTCTCGGAGCACCCGGATGGCTCTGTCCTTGAACTGTGCAAATCCCAGATGAGGGTCCTGTAGGGCCATTGCCCGCAACTGGGTTCGGTGGGCATTGCAATATAAACCCTCTATAAATTGTTCAGTCAACAGCCTGTCCTCGTCTCCCACGCCGTCAGGGTCGGTCTGCTTAACGGCTCTCAGGGCCTCTTGTAGGTTCAGGGCATAGTCCCTTATACTCTCATGGGCCCGCTGTTTGCACCCGTAGAATCTAAGCTTGATCTCGGCTGAGGTGCGGGTATCAAAGGTGTCCCTCAGCCGGGTTAGTATCCCTGCGACAGTCCTCCCCCCAGGTGGCCAGGACTTTACCTCCCTTCGGGCTGCTCCGGTTAATTGGGCCACCAGGATGCTCACTTTTTGCTCTTCTGTGAGGGGGTACACCTGGAAGAGGCTATCCAGCCTTTCTCTAAAGTCCTGCAGGGTATGTGACTCCCCTGAGTACTGGGGTAGCCAGGCTGCCCCCGGGATATAGGGCATGGTGAAAGGCATGACCGCGACAGCGGTGGCGCTGGCGGGGGTTGAAGCGGTGAAGCTCTCCTCCGTATCCGACATCCTTCTCCCCCTAGTGGACCGTGGCCTACCTTGCGATGATCCTCTTCCGTAGGCCGCGGCTCCGCAGTGGATCGTCAGGGTTGAGGACCTTCCGTCGCGCTCCGGTGACGTCGGCGTCTGCTGGGCTCCTTCCAGGACCTTACGCAACGTCCGGACGTGAGGCGGGGCTTCAGTTCTCGCGGGCTTTTCGGAGTCCACGCCCCTCTTCTTCCCGCGCGGCGTCCTCAAGATGGCGTCCAACGGCGGGAAAACTCCACGGATGGCGGGAAGAAGGCTGAAGATGGCGCCGGATGGCGGGAATCTTCACAGATGGCGGGAAGAAGGCTGAAAATGGCGCCGGATGGCGGGAATCTTCACCACAGGTGAGTTTGAAAGTCTCTTTTTCAGGCACGCAGTACCCGGTGGTTGCGGGCACGAAATCCTGCCGACTACGCCAAAGTTGACGCGCCCCTGGGCCTGCTGTGTCGCGCAGCGTCTCGCGCACGGGGGCTTACCCGGAACCGGATCAGATGAGGGTTGTAGTCTCCGAGTGGCGGGGACCCGGTCCGTGCCCAGGGAGTCAAACTCAGTGTGTGGCAGTCTTGATAGGTGTTATTTGAGTGTCGACTACGCCACCCGTTGATTTGCAGCTATGGAGCTGCCGCTGCAGGGCAGACCGCTGAGGCCGGTGTAGAATTGTGCAGCGTGATAGTATAACCCCCAACGGGAGGGGTATGGCCTCAGGGCAGCCGACGTGGAAGATGGGGGTAGCAGGAACCACTCAGAGACGGTGCGGTGTAATTCAGGGTCTTTACTGGTAACAACGATAGACCCTCCCGGAGTACTTGCTAGCGAACGGGGCCTGGTCAGTCCTTGAGCAGATGGGATCTCCCCTGGCCAGGCGGAGTTGTAGGCCTCCCAAACTGACTGTACTCTTCTGGCTACCTTGCTAGAAGCGGATATAAGTAGCCCACGTCCCTGAGTGTGCCGTGTGGTGCTCACCCGTATGGCCGGTGACTCGGGGCCTTCTAATGACTTCCGCTCCACGATGGCGGTGCTGGTCCCACGCGTGTGACCTTGCCTTCGGGTTTCTGGGCCTGAGGACCTGAAATCCCCTGCCGGTCGGCTTCTGCTGCTGGGTAAGAGTTAGTCCCCACAGCCTCGGACGCCGGGTCCGGTAAGAAAGCTTCTCAGTCAGGGCGAGCTCTGCAGCTGCCAGCCCCTGACTCGTAGTAGTATTGCTCCCACTGAGCTTCTGCTGTTTCTTCCTATGACTGTTTCTCGTCTCTACTCTCCTTGACTCCTCACCCTGCCTCAGCCCCGGGTTTATATAGGGGAAGTTCTTCCCCTCCCAAGACTGGGCAGGAGGTGTGGCATGCACAGGATCCCTGACCAAAGGACCTCCCACCTGCTCTCAGACATAACATTACATTACTGTGGGAAACCAGACCCCTGGGGTGCCACATAACCATATTGGACTAACTTTGGAGGATCACCTCGTGAACAAAGACAGGGTCGTGGCATGGATCATATTTTCCCCACTGACAATTCATCAATATTGTGATGTAGGTATGCATTGGTACGGACCTGACTCATCTCACCTCGATTCAGATGTGCTGTATAAGTAACATAATGTATAATTGCAATAAGAACTCAGGAAATGCTGCCATTGTGCCTACGTATGGTTTTAAAACGAAAAGGTAAAAACCTTAACATTTATATTTAAAATGTAGTATATATATATATATATATATTCTTTCTGTCCTTTACTCCTATTATTCAGTGATTTCCATTCATCCTAGATTCTTAAATACTAGTGTAAGTATTTTATGAAAACCACAGACTGCACTAGCTTAATGTTACACACAGCGGGCTCACACGGTGAGGTGGATCTTCTAAGCCCAAGGACCAGATGGGCCTAGAAGTTTAATAAAGTCCTGGAAACCGAAGACAGATTGCAGAGATACTGAACCTCTCAGACAGGTTGCAGAGTTACTGAAGAACGTAGGCAGGCAGGAGGCGTCATGGAGACGCAGACAGGTAGCAGGCAAAACTCCGGAGTCACAAGAAAGTCTAGTACCATGTAAGCTGCACACAGCCAGGAAGATGTCATGAAAACCACAGGCTGGAATGTAGAAGAGGTCCTGGAAGACTGGGGGGCAGGTAGCAGACAAAACTCCATAGTGACAGGAAAGTCTAAAACCTTGGAAGCCGCAGACAGCCAGGAAGCCATCCTGGAAACCACAGGCAGGTTGATACTGGAAACCACAGGCAGGTGAGTAACTAGAATTGGAAGCCGTAGACAGTCAGGAAAATAATGTTCTGGAAACAATAGGCAGGTAGGTAGCGATACTGGAAACCACAGGCACGTAGGAAGCGATACTGGAAGCTGCAGGCAGGTAAGTAGCAATACTGGAAACTGCAGGGAAGTAGGCGAGGTCCTACACAGACAGGTAGCAAGGTTACTGAAAACGGCAGGCAGGTAGGTAGTGATACTGGAAACTGCAGACAAGTAACTCTGACTGGAAATTACAGAAAAGCAGGAGACGTCCTGATGAATGTGGACTGGAACAGTGCACAGCATACTAAGAGAGTTACTACAAGTCTTAGAGCAATACCAAGACCCAAGTGTGTGTCTTGGGAACCTTAAATAGACCTAAAAAGTTCAACACATGGATCACACCAGGCTACTTGCAAAGCCCTATGTGGAACACCAGAAAATCAAACGGACTGGGGCATGTGTGTAACACTGAACAGTTCCTTGGGCAACTTGCCCACCTGGTCATTATACTTGCCTGCCTTCTTTTGGTTCTGGGTGAAGCCACGACAAAATACACAAGTGCAATGGAAAAAAATTGACTGTCAAATGAGATCTATCACTATATACTTTATATAGTTCAATCTCCAATGTAGTTGGGGAAGGCACATTTCGTAGACTGGAGTTTGCTCTGATGGACAGAAGAGTATCTAGTGTCTCCCCCGGCAGCTGCATTCTGCTGCCCCCCGGACTGAGAGTCGGCAGTTCTCTGAGTGGTCTGTGAAGCTGACAACCGGCTCAGAGAAGCTGCAGCGCTCCGGCTCCCGATGAATGTACTCGCGTCTCTCAGACACGAGTACAACAAAGCTCTGACCTCTGGGTCAGAGCGACACCAACAGCGTGATCAGGTCATGTGATCACGCTGCTGACGTCACTCACCGGTGCTGCAGAGGCGGCCATTGGTGGAAAGTGCTCTGTGCTCCAGAGCTGAAAACACCGAGTATGTAATGGAGGGGAAGATTCATTGTGTGGGGTGATTTACTATGGAGGGAGATTGATTTATGGGGGGTGATTGATTTATGGTACGGCTGGGGGGTGATTTACTATGGGGGTGATTTAGTATGTGTAACATACCTGGCGGCGTCCTTGCATGGTGGTCCATCTCCCACTGTGCAAGAGAGCGCACTTGATCTCCTGTCCAGAATGTCTCTCTGGCTTCCCTCCATGCTGTCTGTTTGTGTCTGTTTCTGCTGCTTAAGGGCGGCGCCCGATCACTTCCTGCTTTTTGTACCTGCTGTGGGTCACGCCCCTTGTGCGTCCTCAGCCTATTGCTGTCTGACACTTGGTATATAGCTCAGCAGCTCCCTTCTATCCCTGCCTGAGCATAGTGTTTCCTTCAGTGTGTGCTTGCACTCTGAAGGTGCCAGGTCCCGTTCTTTGTTTCCTTGTCTGCCTTTCCTGGAGGCTGTATTTCCAGGCCTGTCTGAACTGAGTCCTGTATGTCTTCTGCTTTGCGGTATCAGCTCCCCTGTCTGAACTGAGTCCTGTATGTCTCCCGCTTTTCGGTATTAGTTCCCGTGTCTGAACTGAGTCCTTTCTGTGTTATCTTGTCTGACCTGTCTGAACACGCTCCTAGCCTGTTCCTCCCGCCTTCTAGGGGCCGATTACCTAGACCCGCTCCTGTATCTTGTCTGTCCTGTCTGAACACGCTCCTTGCCTGTTCGTCCTGCCTCTCTGGGGGCCGTATTCCCAGACCCGCTCCTGTATCCCGCTGCAGTGTCGGTCTCCTCCGTACACTCAGTTCCAGTCTGAACTCTCTCCTATCCTTTACCTGTTTTGCCTCTATGTCCGTTCCCTTCCTTTTTCTGCAGAGTCTGAACTCGTACCTAACTCCTGTTTGTTGTCTCTGTACTCCCGTTTGTGAGTTTGTGGTCCACTCGCTACTTCACTGCAAGTACCCTGTGGGTGTCTGGCTCTGTCTTTCCCTTCCTGTCTGTTCCGTGTGAACAGAGCCCTGTCCTCCCTGCTCAGCCTTGTCTGCACTCTAGCCGTGCTTGCCTGTAACCCTCTGCCTGTATTGTTCCTGAGTCCCGGTGTGTACTGGGTCCTATCCCGCCTGTGTTCCTACCTGCTAGTGCCTCCCTGTCTGCACTCTAGCTGTGCTTGCCTTTACCCCCCTGCCTGCATACCCGCTTGCCTGCATACCAGTCGTGCCTGCCTATACCCACCAGTCTGTGTGCCAGCCTACCAGCCTGTTCCTGTATTCCCCTGTGTGGGTCAACAGCCGTGTCCGGGGTCTGTCCTGGAGTAGCACCTGGTCCCTCTGCTCGGTTCCTCCTTGGTGCACTGGCGTCGTATGCCGTCGTGCGACCCTGGTCGGATCGGGTGAATACTTAGTCACGCCCCTCCAGGCATTCACTCTCCGGCACGGTCCAGTGGAATCACTACCAATCACACGCACACGCCGCTTAGCCCGGGCGTGTGCATAACAGTATGGAGGGTAATTTATAGTATGGCTGGGGGAGATTTACAATAGGGGGAGATTTATGGAATGGCTGGGGGGAGATTTATAGTATGGCTGGGGGAGATTTATTGTATGGCTGGGGGGAGATTTATTATATGGCTGGGCGGAGATTTATCGTATGGATGGTGGGAGATTTGTTGTATGGCTGGGGGAGATTTATTGTATGGCTAGGGGGAGATTTATTGTTTGGCTGGGGGGAGATTTAGTGGGGGGAGAGGTGTGGGAGAGATTTTGTGTGCGGGTTATTGATGCGGACACAGAATGGGGAAGATGGGTGCGTATGCAATATGGGGAGCGAAGGAAGGGAATGTATACGACACAATATGGGGAGGGAGGGAGATGCGATGTGTGCAGACACAGTATGGGGAATTCGAGGGGATGTGTGAGGGTAAATATATAAGGAGACAGTATGGTTATCAGGCAGGGATGTGAGAGAAGACAGTATGAGGAGGAGGGGAGGGGGAAATAATAGGGGGAGAAAAGTGTGAGTGGGCACAGAATAGAGACTGAGTAGTGTTGGGGGTGTAGCATAGGGAGCTAGTGTAAGGGCACAGCCAGAAGGGGACAGTAAGCCAAGGAGGCAGAGTGTGATAAGGGGTCACAGTATAGAGAATGCGCCCTATAGGGGGGACACAGTGTAAGAGGACAGTGTGAAGAGGGGGCCCAGTATGGAAAGGAGAGAACAGAGTGGAGAACATGTACCATAAGAGGGACAGTGTGGGGGTCATATTTTGTGCAGGAAATATAGTGAGGGACAATTATTTATTCAGGGGCTCAGTGTAAGCCAGATATGTTTATTCAGGAGCATTATAATGACACTCCTATCTTTAAGGGCATCATGTTGGGATGTGCTGCAGAAGACCAGAGAAGATGGAAGTCTGCAGAGACGAGCTGTGGATGAGAAAAGTTATCACGGCGTCTGGACAAAATGAAGAAGAAAAGATGTAAATGTTTTTTTGTGATGCTGACTAATTCTCAAGTTTTTATTTGTTAGGAGCATTAAAGGGGATGTCCAAGTTTGTGATGAGTCTGCAGTCATTCGATATGACTGCAGACTTCTGAATTCTCTCAATGCGCACTGCATGATGTCAGGATTCTCTGGTGCCAGTGATTTGCATATATGTGGTCACATCCTGACTAGACATGTGTGGCACCCCAGAGGGTCTGGTTGCCACAATGGTAGTAATACCATGTCTGGGAGCAAAACAGGAGTTTCCTGGTCAGGAACACATTACATGCAACACCTTCTGCCCCAGACCAGAAAGGGGAGGACCCTGCCCTTTATAACTGGATCTGGAGGCGGGGTTACTCAGTCTAGTCTAGTGTCAGGAGTCAGTAGGGCACGAAGGAGCAAGGAGCTGAGGACTGGAGGTGGCAGAGCTCGTCCTAGCCGGAGTACATACAGAGAACAGGACACCGGAGTCCGAGGCTGTGGGGATTGTATATCCAGCAGCAGAAACCGCATGGCAGGAGATTGTAGGTCTCCTGGCCCATCAGAAGCCCGGAGGCTCAGCCACACGAGAGGATCAGTGCCACCACAGAGGAGCGAGGAATACACGGGATCCGAGTCGCCAGCAATACGGGTGACGTGGGCTACCACACGAATATAAGCGGGATAGCCAAAGAGTACAGTCAGAACGGCAGGACTACAACTCCACCTGGCCAGGAGGATTCTAGGATTGCTCCCAGACTGACCAGGCCCTCATCCCTAGCAAGTACTACCGTTGGGGCCTATATAATTGCCACCAGTAAAAACCCTAGGACTGCACTGCAACGACTCCGTGTTGTCATTACTGATCCCGGCACTATCACTACCATCTATACACACTCCGCTGAAGCTCCACTCTTCCTGTGGGGAGTCACATCACCTTGCTGCACACACCATCAGCTTCAGCGGACTGCTTCACAGCGGCGGTTCCCAATAACCGCATTCCACAGGTGGCGTAGTCGGACTACATATAACAGACACCCATAGACTACCCTGGTTCGACCGCCCTGGGTCACGGACCGGGTCACCGCCATGGTGACTACAACCCCCAGCATTTACAGGCCCGGCTCCGGGTACCCCCACGGCCCAGGGGGCACGTCACATGCATGGCCTCAGACAATGGCAATGAATTGAGTGAAGCTGGACACATCTAGTCGGAATGTGGCCAGAAGAGTACAAATCGCATACTTGTGCAAGGGAGACTCCTAAAAGTGTTAAGTGCATGCACTTTGAGAATTCAGAAGCCTGAAGACACATAGAGTGCAGACTTTAATCTCAAACCTGGACGAGCCCTTTAATTATATAATGAAGCCCTGTAGCCAATCCTAACAGCGTGTAATATACTCACTGTCAGCATTCAGCTCTTCTTGCTGGTTCAAGCAGTCATCACATGGCCACTTCACTCATTTGCGATTTTCTCTTCCTGCTTCTCTCAGTTTTTCACTGAACATTGAGAGAATTAGGAAGAGCAACTCGTTGACACGTGACTAAGTGTGCAAATTGCATATGTGCTGGGGGGGGGCCAAACTGAATTCTTGCCCGGGTGCCAGAAAGCCTGGATACACCTCTGCTGTTGGACATAGGCTTTGGTTAAGTGTCCTTAAAGGTTTATTTCCAAAATTTAAAGTTATCACTGATGTACTAGACCGGTGGGGGTCATGGAAATGTACCAAAGTTATATCCTCAGGGTTTTTAATTAGTGGTCCAAAGTAATACATCAATAAAACATTGTTTTTCAACTTCCATGTTGCAGTTTCAAAGAAAAAAACAGAATAAACAGCATGTGCAGCAATAAAGGCACCCCTAATTAATACTTGGTTGCACACTCATTGGCAATGCTGATAACCTCCAAACATTTCTTGTAGCCATCTATAAGCTTCTTGCACTTCTCAGCTGGAATTTTCTCACACTCTTCCTTTGCAGTTTGCTCAAGTTCTTGAATGTTTGCAGGGTTCTTTTTCCCAATGGCATATTTTAGCTCACCCCAAATATTTTCAATGGGATTGAGGTCAGGACTCATTGCTGGCCATTTTAAAACAGTCCATTTTTTCTTTTTCAACCATTCCTGTGTACTGTTGGATGTGTGCTTTGGGTCATTGTCTTGCTGGAGAACCCATGATCTTCGACTCAAACCAAGTTTTCTTACACTGGGTAGGACATTTCGCTCTAAAATCTCTTGATAATTCTCTGATTTCATGATTCCTGTGATACAGTCAAGGCCTCCAGCACCAGACGCAGCAAAGCAACCCTACAGCATTATGGATCCTCCACCATGCTTAACTGTTGGTAAGGTGTTATTTCCATTATAAGCGTCATTGCACCGTTTGTAAACAAACTGTTGCTTTGCGTTGCCAAAAAGCTCTATTTTTGTTTCCTCTGTCCATAGAACATTTTCCCAGAAGGATTGTGGTTTGTCAAAGTACTCTTTAGCAAAGATCAGTCGTTCCTTTTTATGTTTTTTCTTCAGCAATGGTTTCTTCCTTGACCTTCACCCATAAAGCTCTGCTTGGTTTAGTGTTCGGCGTATGATACTTGTTGAAACCATGATCCCAGACTATTCCAGGTTGGCCTTCAGGTCTTTAGATGTTTGACATGGTGTTTTTTCCACCATTCAAACCAACCTTCAAAGACATCTCTTGTCAATTTTCCTCTTTCACCCACGGGAGAATAGAATTGTTTCAGTTCTCTAGCTTTCTTATATTATAAACCCATAGGCACATTGTGTGCCATATGATGCCCTGTTTGGACCACAGTATTGTGGATTCATAATGTTAAACTTAAAGGGATCATAACATAATGTGCATATAACCCTTAAAAACACAGTTTATTAATATTCATTTTAAAAATTCCAAAACAAAAACCCTTATGTGAAAAACACTATAGATCAAAATTTACAAAAAAAAAGGCCTAAATTAATCCCTTTAAAACTAGATTAATGATAATATATGATTCTCTCAGATTTCTGGTCACAAATTCACAAAGACCACCATAAGATGATGCCCCTCCTTATAAGACATGATCATAAGCATAGATATATCTCTTTCACCAGATCAATGTCTGTAAGGGCACATATATCAGTCAGGTCATGGGAAAAAACACAATAGTAAAATCCCAGGTAACATCACACAAAAGTAAGATCTATTAGGCCCTAACACATCAACTAGTTTCACCCTGCCATGCAGCGGAGGTCAGCACTCTAGATAATGCGGTTTTGGCACCCCCTGCTCCTCGGCGGCTCTCCCTTCCTTTCCCTGAACGTCCCTTGATCAGACACAATTGATAGGGAGACCTAATGCCAGACATATAGCTACTATTCTAGTGGTGGGTGGTTGGGTGACAGATATATAGGATGTAGGCACAAATAGATAGATCAAATGAAATATAGATAACTTATCATTTCTGATGTTTATTCATCCAATAAACCTCAGTCAAGTTAGCCTCGATGCGTTTCCCCTTCATTGGTTCACCAAGAGGCCAATGTTCATGTTCATGGGAGAGATGGATGCTCCAGATAGCCATAAGCCTATTGTGGTCGGCCTGGGCTAAACGTGCTGTGCTTTTTAAATATGGCTCCATAATTAGGGTGCCAACCATTGTGGAGCCTGATAGGTTCCCAGCTATGACTTATAGTAATCGCACACGGCTGCGACCTAGTTGAGAGGGTGGGCCTAGTTGCCAGAGAGACATCCCGATATACTATTGGTGGCTTCCCTTCTTCCCTCCCCTTATCACCTTTTCGCCCAATTAATGAGATGTTTTACCTGTGTGGTGTAATGACGAGTGTTGTTAGGGCCTCACACTGGACCGCTTCAGTATACCTCACGCATGCGCCTATTGTATGGCCGGAAGTGATGTATATATATATTATTCTGAGGCAAATAAGCATGTATCGCGCAGGAAGCGATGAGTATCATGGAGGCAGTACCTGCGTTCCAGATTGGAGTGTATACCGCGCGTGCGCGTGTGACCTCACCGGAGGTCCAGATCAGTTGACCAGGCTCAGCACCAGGGATGCCTACAAACTAAGTAAAAGCGCTCAGATACAATTTTGCGCCTGCACACTAATGGAGGTAGAGATAGTGTCCTATAATTAGCTCCTCAAGATGACATGAAATATAGTAGATATAAAGGGCAATTCTTAAATAAGCCCAATCAGTACTCCAGGAAGCAGCCAGCAGAAATTATTCCATTAGAATTCATTGGAAAATTGTTTATAGACAGGGATAAAGGGATTTCATAAATCAGAATCAGATATATGGCACAAGTCAAGATAAGATAATATATTCGTGATAGAGAAATCACAAAGGTAATGCAAGCTTACTTCTTAGTGACTAGGTCAACGATAAACATATGTAGTCTTTAGGCAAGAGACACATCCGAGGAAATTTCAAAGAAAGCATGTACAGTATATAGGAATTGTTCATTAAGCCCCTTGGGGTTTAATGACTGAAGTCTAAAGATCCATTTGCATTCTGTTTGTAAAATCCTTCTATTCAGATACCCCCATCTGCTCCTGGATTTCACTAGCTCAATCATGCAGAACGAGATATCATTAAGGCGTTCCTCATGTATACCATTTATTTGCCTGGCTATCAGGGTATCCCGTTTTTTACGCATGTCCCCCAGGTGTTCACCCACATATCTTCTTAATTCCCTGGTTGTTTTACCGATATAGTCAAGGGGACAGGTACAGTACATGTGGCTTTATAGACTAGACACGTTCATTTACAGTTCCCAAAGTCCCTAATTGCAAAGATTTGTCCTGATGCTAAACTTGTAAATGTTTTGCATGGCTGCATCCACTTACATGCACTGCAATTGCCACATTTAAAGGATCCGCATATTTTTCTATCGAGCCATGTGCCTGCCCCCTGTGGTCTACAATAAAAACTATGTGTGAGACGATCACCTAGGGATCTACCTCTCCGGTAAGTGACTCTCGTTGTTGGTGGAATTAAATCCTTCAAGCTAGGGTCAGCCAGCTGGATATTCCAGTGTTTTTTAGTACACTATATATCTTGTCAGCCTGACTGTCGAAGGTTTCAATTATCCTGATGTTATTATGGTCTTTGGTGTCTCTTTGTGTGTCCATGTGATTTTGTAGGAGAGACCGTCGGTCCTTGCTGAGGGCATGAGAACGTGATTTTTCAATGATATCCCTTGTTCTAAAGTCCCTCATAAGGGGGAAGTTCTTCCTGATGTGGAGGAACTGCCCCTTGGGTATCCCCCTCTTTAAGGCTGTTGAATGGTGGCTGTTCCATTTCAACAGGCTATTGGTTGCAGTGGGCTTACGGTACATCCGTGTACTGAGACGACCATCGTTTTCTTTCCTTATTGTGAGATCGAGGAAGGCAATCTTTGATTGTATTCATATGTAAATCTCAGACAAACATTGTGATATTCAATTGGTCCACAAAGGAGCAGAAGTCGGCCTCTGGGCCAGACCAGAACACAAGGATGTCATCAATGTATCTGGCCCAGAGGCCGATGTATGGATGCCAACATCTTTCCTTGTCCCCAAAGACCAATGTTTTCTCCCACCAGCCTAGGAGCAGGTTAGCGTATGTTTGAGTGCAGGGACTCCCCATCGCTGTGCCCCTGAGCTGGTGGAAGTACTTCCTGTCGAACCCAAAAAAGTGGTGGGTAAGGGTAAATGATAAAAGGTCCAGAATGAGTTTATTGTGCTCTCTACATTGTACCGCTCTCGTACTTAGGTAATGTCCGACTGCACCAAAACCCTCCTCATGTGGGATGCTGCTGTAGAGGGCCTTCAAATCTATGAAGGCCAAGGTGACATGTTCCTCCACAGCAACATCCTCCAGCTGGGTGAGTAAATGTAATGTGTCACGGACATAGGACGGGAGGTCCGATACAAATGGTCGTAATATTTTGTCAATATATATGTCCACACTCTGCGAAATTGAGCCAATGCCAGGCACAATTGGGCGGCCTTCCAAGGGCTCAAGTTGGTGCATAAAGGACAAGAAATTTGTATTCATTATCAGAGATAAGACATCTCTCTCTAGCTTTCACAAGGATTAACATAAGTTCACTAGTAAATCCAGGTGTAGGATCTGCTGGTAACACTTCATAAGTGCTCAGATCATTCAGGATAGTATAACACATCCCAAAATATCTTTCATGGTCTAAAAGAACGAGGTTGCCCCCTTTATCGAGGCTTTAATGATAAGGCTCCCATTGCTTTCCAGGTCATGGAGTGCAGACATCTCCCCCTTTAGACATATTGGGAACATGGTTTGGATTTTTTTAGGAGATTTTTGCAAAAATCACCCTCCACCACTTTGAGGAATACATCAATGGTTGTAAAATCCTTATTAGGAGGCATCCGAGTACTCCTTCTTTTAAGTTCGGTGAAGGGGCCTTTACCTATATCCTTCTGATTTTCTTGCATTAACCCCAAAAGAGCTTGATATCCGTCCTCATCTGTAATTGAGGACATTGTTCCCTGTTGTGGTTCTGGAAAAATAATTTCCATTTTAAATTTCGTCCGAAGATGTTTAGATCCTTAACCCATCTGAAACAATTATAATCATTTCTTGGTACAAAACTGAGTCCCTTTCGTAGTATCCATACTCCGCTCTGTTAAGATTATAAGATGTTAAATTAATGATTTGCCTCTGGGTTACTGATGTCTCTTCTTCAAGTAGTACCCTATTGGGGCTCTCTGCTCCAAAAAAGAGCGCAATGAGGAGGATGGTGGGGAAGAAGGTCTGTTTCCTTTCAGTGGTATATATGTATCCCTCCATTTTCCCACCTGTCTGTTGGGGCCTCCTGTCTGTCTCCAATTAGATTTAGAATATCTGCTTATCCTTCGAAAATTAGCTCTATAACTAGTTTCCCCCTTCTCTGTGTCCGAAGTATTGGCGTCAGAGGATGATATCTCAGCCACTGATTTCATAGAGAAATTGTAAGCTCGATTCTCTTTGAATTCAGCTAGGTCTCTAGCAAACTATGTATGTTTTCATTCCTTGATCATGGACTGAAAATTTTCAACAGATGTTTGTAGTATATATTCACGTCTGTTAAAGTCGGGATCTGATTTGTGTTTCAAAAGTTTCTCGATTTGTTCATTGAGTTTTTTTCTTTCCTAGGTGTAATGCTTGTCCCATGTCTAGGGAGCTGATTGGTTGTGTCCCAATTCCCCCAATGATCCTTGATTTGGGGTAAAAGAGTACACCAGTCAAATCACAAAAATCTCATTTCTTTGCTTCCATAGTTCACATTTTGCAGTATCTGTATTTTATTTTTTTTACATTGAGGTGGAAATTGTCAGATATGTAACACATTACATCATCATGGTTTGTCTGAAGCCGAGGAGAAATGATTATTTTTTATGTCACTGCTAAGATCGAATCTGAAAATAAATCACATCCAGTAATGGATTTCTTCACCAAAAGGTAATATGGGTGAAAACAGTCATTTCTAACACCAGGTAAAACAATGGTTGATTTGCATGGGTCTAGACATAGAAACAAAACAAAAAAAAACATATTTTTTTCTGCAGAATTTTGCAGCTCCTGGTATAAATTTTACAAATATCAATTAATATAATAATATCAAAGGTGTTATCATCCATTGGTGAACACTTAAAATCTAGGTTCACTCTTTACACTTTAGATTCAACTTTTAGAACAAAGTTAATGGTTCTCTATTATGTTTTGTCTATTTGTATTGCTTTTCCTTCTTTATGCTCCATAGTGAAAATAAAACAAGAAAAAAAACAGGCACATGCTATTGTGAAGCCCAGCTTTGCTTGGTATCACAAATCCCAGAAGGGTGTATTGAAGGATTCCTCCACAACAGGCCCCCATAACCATTCACACATCTCCACCTTCCACCTCAGACCACCAGAGGGAGCCCGTTAGGGAGATATAAAAGGGAAGGTGGAGCCAGGCAGCAGTTAGTCTAGACTGGAACTGACAGAGAGCAAACCTGTTGAGAGAGTTCCTGCAGTGTAAAAGCCTGAGAGAGGTCAGCCTGCAGTGGAGCTTATCCAGATCAAGATTCAGTTGTAGCTCAGAGAGGTGAGCTGTAGGTGTGCCGGCGCCATAAGATCGGTGAATCGCGGCACGCTGCCGTTTGTGTGAGTGGCATATTGAGGGTCCGAGTAGGCCGAAGGCGAAGGAGTAGAGAGTTAGTACATAGGGGGCAGAGGAGCTTAACTAGCTCACCCCGAAGAAGAAGTAGTTACCGGACACCGGGTCCGAAGCTTGCCGGGATCTCCACGACCCAGTAAGATAAACCGGAATCCCTGGAGAACTACAGGTCCCAGGATCACTAAAGTGCTGATACGTACCAGAGCCAGGAGACACATAGGCCCCGTAGGTCGGGAGCGTGCACTCCAAGAGAAGGCCCTACCACAAGGTCAGCCAGCGCAGGACAGAGACAAAGTTAGGCCTAGCTCCAGGCAGGTCAGAAACTTACTACGCTGCAGCAAGAACCAGGAGGCCCAAAACCTGCTCATTGGGGAGGATCCGGACATACACCCTTCACCCTACAGTGCTCCGGGGAGTGCCTGAAATTCCACCAGTAAAAGGTACTGAAGTGACTATCGTGTCCGTCCCTGTTCTTGCTCTGGCCCGGCGTAGTCTCTTTGTCCTGCATCCCCGTTCCTATACTGCCCTGAGGCCCAGCTCTACCTGTGGAGAGTAATACCATCAAGCTGCCCTATCATCAGCCTCAGTGGACTGCGCAGCGCTGGTGATCCTCACCAGAAACCACAGGTGGCGTCACGAACTCTTTCTTTTATAAACTCAACATCGATTAACGCCCTTTTTAAGAGAGACCCCAGAGTACGGGCCCGGGAGCCGACCACCGCGACCTCCTTAAGGCTAGAGGCCCGGGTAACCGAGTCATCCCCCATCCCCTGGGCTAGTCATCTCTTCTTGGCGTCACAAACAGGATTGCGTGCCCACTGCAACGACGCCGTGTTTTGCCCGTTGCCACCGGGTACTGTGAGCCTTTATTTTGAACTGTGTATGTAAAGTTGTGGTGAAGATAGCCGCCATTGTTGGGCCGTTGAGCGAGAATAAGGGCGTAACCGCGGGAAAATAAGGGGCGTACCTGCAAAAGAGCGCGAAGTCCCGGACACGCCCCACGCCTCAACGTCAAAGCGGGAAGCGCCAGGTCCTGTACGGAGCATCGCTGAACGCTCTGACGTAGGACGCAAGCGACGCAAGGTCCTGAAGATAACCGTCACCTGCGGAGCTGCGGCCTACCGGAAGAAAAACCAGAAGGTAGGCCACGGTTAACTAGGGGGGCGCTAAGATGTCCGTCGAGCAGCAGAACGCCGACCTGCCGGTCAACGTCCCTGAAGCCCAGCCCGCGCCTGATAATGGGCAGGCCGAAGCCGCCGCTCCACCAGCAGCGCCTGTAACACCTGTGATTCCAATGACTTTACCGTACATCCCAGGAGCAAAGTGGCTCCCCCAGTACAACGGCAAACCAGATACCCTGTCGGGATTCAAACGGAAGATATGTGGTATCTTAGACATGTACTCTATGACCGGCAAACAAAGAGCTGCCGTTGTATTAGGACAACTGACCGGTGCTGCGGAATGGGAAGTGGAAACATGGTCAGCCGCAGACCAGGAGTCAGTGTCCGTAATATTCCAAAAACTACAGACTGTATTTGAGGACCTTACTGAGGCGGACCTCCGGATGAGGTTCTACAGCTGCTCCCAGCAACCAGAGGACAATGTTCGGGACTACGCCTGGCGTCTCCAAGGGGCCCTGCGGGCTCTGAACCAGGTTAGTCCAACCAGCGTTGAGAATGAGAACAAAATGCTGAAGGAACAGTTTGTCCGGGGACTGAAGTCTCCAGAGGAGAGCAGGACTGTGCGTTGGTGGTCCCTGGTTCATCCAGGTGCCACCTTTGACAATCTTAAGGACATGGCTATAAAAGGACTGCAGCCCCTGGAAACAAATGCCATCCAACGTTACCAGGGTGGGGCTACTCCAGTGCCTGCTACACCCACCTTTTCCCCAGTGGCTGCTGAAGTTAAAGTCCCAGCAACGTCCCCTAAAGAACTGGACAATCTGCACTCTGAGGTGCGTCAGTTGAGCAAAACTCTGACCACCGTGCTGAGTGCTCTGCAGCTGCGGATGGAGCCCGAGGAAGGAGGGAAGATCCTGCTAGCCGACAGCCCTGAGGATGTCCCCTGGATGCGGAGTAGGAGGAGGCCAACACCACCCTTGCCAAGGACCAGTGACCAGCGCCGTCCGCCGAGGGAACCAACCTGCTACCGATGCCGTAAGACCGGACACCTCGCCCAGAAGTGTCCTTTAAACAAGAAAACCCTGGGGCCGAGGGCCGACACCCAGGAGTAGACTCACCAGGCCCATCAGACTGGTACAACAGGTTCGTCGGAGGAAGACCTTTCCTGTCCATTGTGTTGGACGGGATCCCGACGCATGCCTTGCTGGACACAGGATCTCAGGTAACCATCATGCCTGAAGTCCTCTACAAGAGGTTTTGGTCCATGGACGATCTACGTCCGCCAGCTCCAAATTTGTCTGTCTATGCTTCAAATGGACTCCCCCTTAACCTACTCGGGGTTAAGAATGTGACTGTAAAAGTGGGGAGAGTGGAGCTGAAGGACCAGGGACTAATTGTAGTAGAGACCAATCCTGACAATACTAATCCGTATATGGTACTTGGCACTAACATTGCTGATAACTGTTTGGGAGAGGTTGTGTTCTTGCTCCAACAGATCGCTGACACTGCCAAACCAGGACAGAGGAGGGCACTGCAGAAGGAGATCCGCGTCCTGGTGTATCAACAGCAAGTAAGATTGACAGATGGTGAAATCGGTAACTTGAGGGTAACAGACCCCATACCCATTGTCATCCCCCCAATGAGTGAAATGCTCATCTGGTGTAGAGCTGCCATAGGTCTTAGAGGACAGAGCTACCAGGCGGTAGTAGAACCCCTTTGCTCCGAGCATAGACCCACGCTCTTAACCGCCAGGGGAGTGGTAGATGTACGTAATGGGAGGGTGCCTGTCCGTCTCCTCAATTTAGGGGAAGATGAGGTCAAACTGCCACGTTATGCCACTGTTGCTAAATTACATGCTGTCAACAACAACTGTATCCATGAGGCGGAGTCCTTAACTTCACCGGAAGAGGTGGAGGATAAAGACCCTGCAACCCAGGTGGAGGATTGGTGTCAACAGCTCCATGTAGGGATGGACACCACTCCTGCCCATCAAAAACAGGGTGTACACCGGGTGGTACAAGAATACTCGCAGGTGTTCAGTAATCATCCACTAGACTTCGGGAGGATTAAGGGGGTTCAACATCATATCCCCAATCAAAGAACGCTATAGGCCTATACCCCCAGCTCACTACCTGAAGGCAAAAGAAATGCTGCATGACATGAGGAAGGCGGGAGTAATTAGGGATAGTTGTAGTCCCTGGGCAGCTCCCCTAGTGCTGGTTAGGAAAAAGGACGGGAGCATGAGAATGTGTGTAGATTACCGTCAAGTAAATCGCATTACACATAAAGATGCATACCCTTTGCCACGCATAGAGGAGTCCCTAGCTGACTTAAAGTCTGAAAATTACTTTTCCACCCTTGACCTCACTAGTGGTTACTGGCAGGTCGCTGTGGCTGAGGAGGATCGGGAGAAGACGGCCTTCACCACCCCGATGGGACTCTGCGAGTTCAACAGCATGCCGTTTGGACTCTGCAATGCCCCCGGAACGTTCCAGAGATTGATGGAGTGCTGCCTGGGACACCGCAACTTCGACACTGTGTTACTTTACCTGGATGACGTAATTGTGTACTCCAGAACATACGAGGACCACCTGAAACACCTGGCAGAGGTATTTGAGTCACTGTCCCGGTACGGGATGAAGCTGAAGCCCTCAAAGTGCCACCTGCTCAAGAAGAAGGTACAGTACCTGGGGCACATTGTCAGTCCGGAAAGGGTAGCACCAGACCCGGAGAAAGTCACAGCCATCCAGAAGTCGCCGGAGCCGAAGAACCTCAAGGAGGTGCGTCAGTTCTTGGGACTAGTAGGATACTACCGGAGGTTCGTAAAGGACTACACTAAAAAGGCAGCTCCTCTGCAAGACCTCCTGGTAGGGCAGTCCCCCAAAGGCAAAAACCCTCCATTCCACTGGGGTAAAGAACAGGCTGAATCATTTCAAGAAATGAAGGAGATCCTGACAGGTGACGAAATCCTAGCCTACCCTGACTACAGCCAACCGTTCCTGCTGAATACGGATGCCAGCAACGAAGGCCTGGGCACTGTCTTAAGTCAGAAGCAGAATGGGCAAGAGAAAGTCATCGCATATGCAAGCAGGAAGCTCCGTCCGACTGAGAGGAACCCAGAGAACTATAGCAGCTTCAAGTTGGAGTTCCTGGCCTTAGTCTGGGCCATCACTGAAAGATTCAAGCACTATCTGGCTTCCAGCAAGTTCACTGCCTTTACTAATAACAACCCCTTGACCCATCTTGAAACAGCTAAGTTGGGGGCTCTGGAACAACGATGGATGGCTCGGCTGTCAAACTACCAATTTTACAATTAAATACCGGGCGGGCCGCAAGAACGCCAACGCCGATGCCCTGTCTAGGATGCCTCACCAGTCAGACACAGAAGAAGAAGTGGATGACCTGGAAAAGATAGAGCTACCTGCCTTTCACCGGAGTGGGATGATCCATGAGCAACGAGCCTCCAGGAAGCCGCGTGAAAAGACGTTAAACCCCCTTCCTCACCACAGCTGGAAAGAGACCCAGGACAGCGACCCGGTTGTCAGCCGCATTAAACAGCTGATAACCCAAGAAGGTGCCTCCCTGGAGAAAGATGCGTCTCTGCAAGCAAAGCAGCTGTGGAACGAGAGGAGCCGGCTGTTTATTTACCGTGAGAAGCTGTGCCGGAGGTACGTTAATCCAAGAACCCATGAGATGGTATAGCAGATAGTGGTCCCGAAGACAGACATCCAGATGGTATTGGAAGCTTACCACGGGGCACTTTGGCTGGAAAAAGCTAGAGACCCTGCTGAAATGTCAATTCTACTGGGTAGGAATGCGCAGCTCCAATGAAAGGTGGTGCCGGTACTGTGGACCCTGCGGCCTAAGAAGGAAAGACTTCAGCAGCCAGAAGGCACCCCTGCAGCCCATCAAGATGACTCAACCTCTGGAGATCGTGGCCCTGGACCATGTCAAGCTCTCGCCCAGCAAGTCAGGGTACGCCTATGCTCTGACCATGGTAGATCACTACTCACGTTTCCTGGTGGTCGCCCCCGTCAAAGACCTGACGGCAGAGACAGCAGCAAAAACGTTCCAAGCGTATTTCTGCAGACCCCATGGCTACCCTGAGCAGGTGCTGACGGACCAAGGTCCGGCCTTTGAGGCTGAGTTGTTCAAGGAGTTCTGCCATCTCTACGGGTGTAAAAAGATAAGAACTACACCTTACCACCCACAAACAAACGGTCTCTGCGAAAAGATGAACAACATCATCATCGACCTGCTAAAGACCATACCACTTGAGGAGAGAAACCAGTGGCCAAACCTACTACCAGACCTAGTGGATCTATACAATCATATACCAGTCAGTTCCACCAATTGCACTCCGGCATATCTCATGCGGGCAAGGCCAGGAAAGCTGCCCATGGATTTGGAGTTTGGTGTTGTTGAACCTGAAGCTGATATGACCACTGAGGACTGGGACAAGACCAGAAAAGAGCAGTACAGAAGGGTACAAGCTTGTGTCAAGGACAGTCTTACTCGGGTGAGAGAAAAGCAGGAAATGCATTACAACAAAAACGCACCAGCAGAACCTTTCACACCTGGTGAAACAGTACTAAAAAGGAAAAGACGTAACCACAAACTTGATGACCAATGGGAAAAAGACCCTTACACTGTGTTACCGTCAAGATTTGACGACAAAAAGACTTGTATAATTAGTCGAGATGGAGGAAAAACATCTGCTACAGTGTCCAGGGACCATCTAAAATTGTGTCCACATCTACTAAAGACTCAGGAAGAAGTGTCTCTCACAACCCAGGAAGAACCTGAAGAAGCGGTGATACACACTGACCTAGGAGACTTCCCAGCGGATTGGCCTCAAATAGGAGGTGCAGTAATCATTCCAGTACTCCAATTCTATGAACAACCAGAAAACCCTCTACAGCAAGTTGTACCTGTAAGTGCTGCAGAAGAGCCAGCTCAAGAAGCATCCCCGGATGAAGGATCCCCGGCAGAAGCAGAGCAAGAGGGCCCAGCCAATGGTAGACTTGCCAGTCCAAGAGAGAGGTTAAGGCAGTTTTACAACATGGTCACACGTAGAACTGATAGAGTAACTGAGGATACAGACACTGACACTCCACCAACCACAGCACTACGCAGATCAGTACGTAGCACGAGAGGTAAACCCCCTGCTAGGTACATGCAGTAGATAGTCAAAGTTTCTGAAAAATATATATAGTTACCCCCGGGGTATTGTATATTAAATTGTAATGTACTGCATAATTGTGTATTTCCCATGCAAATGTACATTATTTTGTGTTTTGCTTATTTTTGAACAGTTTAAGTGATATGGACACTTTGCCTATTTACTTCTTTATTTATCAAAGGACTGCGTGACTGAGGACTGTGTGCAGCCCAAAAACTTTTATTGTATATAATTGCGCTCCCTGGAGTGCCCTGTAGGTGACCTCAGAAGCAAAACCTGTCTAGAGTGGCACGTGTGGAGGTCCAACACGGGATCTTCATGCCCTGCAGCCACCCCAGGGCCTACGTAGAGGGTTTAGGACAGGTCCCTCAAAAACCACAACGTACTCTACCTTGTGAGATAGACATGCTTGCTGGGAACCTCACCAAAGGAGACTTGGGTTCTGAGGACGCTTTGTAATTGTTATGGTTATGCAACGTTTAAGATTCGTGCCTCCCATAAAGGGAAGAATGTTCTAGTATTACTTACGTTTACTATTGTTACTGTTTTTATAAAATGTACTTCAGCCCGGGAGTGTTGAGTTTAACTAGGGGGGAATGTGAAGCCCAGCTGTGCTTGGTATCACAAATCCCAGAAGGGTGTATTGAAGGATTCCTCCACAAGAGGCCCCCATAACCATTCACACATCTCCACCTTCCACCTCAGACCACCAGAGGGAGCCCGTTAGGGAGATATAAAAGGGAAGGTGGAGCCAGGCAGCAGTTAGTCTAGACTGGAACTGACAGAGAGCAAACCTGTTGAGAGACTTCCTGCAGTGTAAAAGCCTGAGAGAGGTCAGCCTGCAGTGGAGCTTATCCAGATCAAGACTCAGTTGTAGCTCAGAGAGGTGAGCTGTAGGTGTGCCGGCACCATAAGATCGGTGAATCGCGGCACGCTGCCGTTTGTGTGAGTGGCATATTGAGGGTCCGAGTAGGCCGAAGGCGAAGGAGTAGAGAGTTAGTACATAGGGGGCAGAGGAGCTTAACTAGCTCACCCCGAAGAAGAAGTAGTTACCGGACACCGGGTCCGAAGCTTGCCGGGATCTCCACGACCCAGTAAGATAAACCGGAATCCCTGGAGAACTACAGGTCCCAGGATCACTAAAGTGCTGATACGTACCAGAGCCAGGAGACACATAGGCCCCGTAGGTCGGGAGCGTGCACTCCAAGAGAAGGCCCTACCACAAGGTCAGCCAGCGCAGGACAGAGACAAAGTTAGGCCTAGCTCCAGGCAGGTCAGAAACTTACTACGCTGCAGCAAGAACCAGGAGGCCCAAAACCTGCTAATTGGGGAGGATCCGGACATACACCCTTCACCCTACAGTGCTCCGGGGAGTGCCTGAAATTCCACCAGTAAAAGGTACTGAAGTGACTATCGTGTCCGTCCCTGTTCTTGCTCTGGCCCGGCGTAGTCTCTTTGTCCTGCATCCCCGTTCCTATACTGCCCTGAGGCCCAGCTCTACCTGTGGAGAGCAATACCATCAAGCTGCCCTATCATCAGCCTCAGTGGACTGCGCAGCGCTGGTGATCCTCACCAGAAACCACAGGTGGCGTCACAAACTCTTTCTTTTATAAACTTAACATCGATTAACGCCCTTTTAAAGAGAGACCCCAGAGTACGGGCCCGGGAGCCGACCACCGCGACCTCCTTAAGGCTAAAGGCCCGGGTAACCGAGTCATCCCCCATCCCCTGGGCAAGTCACTATCTTTAATTGTCTCTTACTGTAGTCAGAACTCCCCATTATGTGTGTGCAGTGGTCCGCTCCACAATGATTCAAGGTGTGTGAGACTGTCCGATTCTCACATAATAGGGGGCTCTGACTACAAAAACAAACATGAATTGAAATCAGCTACCTATCATGCCCCTATGTGGCCTTCAGGTCAATCTCAAGCCATGGCGTCTTGAAGAATGAACGCTCTGTAGGAAGATCGATCTTGTGCATGCCTAAATAGGTCCACCAGGGTCTTCCTCTTCGCATTGTTCCTTCTATCCTTCTATTCTTCCGACCATGATGTCCTTCTCCAGTGATTGCTGTTTTTATATGATGTGTCAGAAGTAGGCAAGTCGTAGCTTGGTGATCCTTGTTTCGAGTGACATGTCTGGATTGATTTGTTCCAAAATTGATTTGTTTGTTCTTCTTGCCATCCATGGTATTGATAACATCCTTCTCCAGCTCCACATTTTGAAGGCGTTGATTCTTCTGTCTTATTTCTTTATTGTCCAGGATTCACATACATATATTACCACAGAAAAGACCAGACTATGTACGAGCCGTGTTTTCGTCGCCAGTGAAATGTTCCTCGATTTGAAAACCTTGTCCAGTCGCTTCATTGTTGATTTGCCCATAGCTATTCTCCTATTGACTTCAGGTGTCGTAACTGCATCATCACTGCATCTTGAGTGATCATTAAACCAAGTATGTTGAAGCCCTTTACAACTTCCAGTTCGTCACCATCCATCTCTACTGTGTCCTGGTTGTACCCAGCAGTAGTCATTATCTTTGTCTTCTTTGTGTTGAGTAGCAGTCCCATGCTCGAGCTTTCCATTTTGACACTCCGTAATAAGTCCTTCATTCCATATACACTTTTTACTATCAATGTTGGATTGCCTGCATATTTAAGATTGTAGATGATTCGTCCAGCAATTTTGATTCTTTCTTCTTTCTTGGCAAGTTAAACCTTTCTGAAAATATTTTCTGCATATAAATTGAAGAGAAATGGTGAAAGGATGCAGCCTTGTCTGACGCCGCCCTCTACTTTGAACCATGCCGCGTCGCCGTATTCCGTTCGGACTGTGGCTTCTTGGTCGATGTAAAGGTTCCTAATGAGGCTGATCAGATGATTCGACACACCCATATCCTTCATGGTATTCCAAAGTTTCTGGTGATCAACACAATCGAAAGCTTTGCTGTAGTCGATGAAGCAAAAATAGATCTCCTTGTTGTATTCTTTGACCTTTTCCATTATCCATCTAAGGTTAGCAATCATATCTCGTATTCCTCTGGCTTTTTTGAATCCTGCTTGTTCCTCTGGCAGCTCTTTGTCAAAGTAAGCTTGTTGTCGTCTTTGTAGGATCTTCAGCAGTAGTATGCTGGCATGAGGTATGAGCACAACAGTCCGATAGTTTCCACAGTGGGCAGCATCTCCCTTCTTCGGAATAGGAATAAACACTGATCTTGTCCAGTCCTTGGACAAATTGCCAGTTGTCCATACAGTCATATGAAAAAGTTTGGGCACCCCTATTAATCTTAAGCTTAATGTTTTATAAAAATTGGTGTTTTTGCAACAGCTATTTCAGTTTGATATATGTAATACCTGTTGGACACAGTAATGTTTCTGCCTTGAAATGAGGTTTATTGTACTAACAGAAAATGTGCAATCTGTATTCAAACAAAATTTGACAGGTGCATAAGTATGGGCACCTCACCAGAAAAGTGACATTAATATTTAGTAGATCCTCCTTTTGCAAAAATAACAGCCTCTAGTCGCTTCCTGTAGCTTTTAATGAGTTCCTGGATCCTGGATGAAGGTATTTTTGACCATTCCTCTTTACAAAACAATTCCAGTTCAGTTAAGTTTGATGGTCGCCGAGCATGGACAGCCCTCTTCAAATGATCCCACAGATGTTCAATGATATTCAGGTCTGGGGACTGGGATGGCCATTCCAGAACATTGTAATTGTTCCTCTGCATGAATGCCTGAGTAGATTTGGAGCGGTGTTTTGGATCATTGTCTTGCTGAAAGATCCATCCCCTGCGTAACTTCAACTTTATCACTGATTCTTGAAAATTATTGTCAAGAATCTGCTGATACTGAGTGGAATCCATGCGTCCCTCAACTTTAACAAGATTCCCGGTGCCGGCATTGGCCACACAGCCCCAAAGCATGATGGAACCTCCACCAAATTTTACTGTGGGTAGCAAGTGTTTTTCTTGGAATGCTGTGTTTCTTTGCCACCATGCATAACGCCTTTTTGTATGACCAAACAACTCAATCTTGGTTTCATCAGTCCATAGGACCTTCTTCCAAAAAGAAATTGGCTTCTCCAAATGTGCTTTTGCATACCTCAGCCGACTCTGTTTGTGGCGTGCTTGCAGAAACGGCTTCTTTCGCATCACTCTCCCATACAGCTTCTCCTTGTGCAAAGTGCGTTGTATAGTTGACCGATGCACAGTGACACCATCTGCAGCAAGTTGATGCTGCAGCTCTCTGGAGGTGGTCTGAGGATTGTCCTTGACTGATCTCACCATTCTTCTTCTCTGCCTTTCTGAAGTTTTTCTTGGCCTGCCACTTCTGGCCTTAACAAGAACTGTCCCTGTGTTCTTCCATTTCCTTACTATGTTCCTCACAGTGGAAACTGACAGGTTAAATCTCTGAGACAGCTTTTTGTATCCTTCCCCTGAACAACTATGTTGAATAATCTTTGTTTTCAGATCATTTGACAGTTGTTTTGAGGAGCCCATGATGGCACTCTTCAGTGGAGCTTCAAACAGGAGAACAACTTGTAAGTGGCCACTTTAAGTAGCTTTTCTCATGATTGCATACACCTGGCTATGAAGTTCAAAGCTCAATGAGGTTACAAAACCAAAAAAAGTGCTTTAGTAAGTCAGTAAAAAGTAGGTAGGAGTATTTAAAACAAGAAAATGATAAGGGTGCCCATACTTATGCACCTGTCAAATTTTGTTTGAATGCAGATTGCACATTTTCTGTTAGTACAATAAACTTCATTTCAAGGCAGAAACATTACTGTGTCCAACAGTTATTACATATATCAAACTGAAATAGCTGTTGCAAAAACACCAATTTTTAGAAAACATTAAGCTTAAGAATAATAGGGGTGCCCAAACTTTTTCATATGACTGTATCTGTTGACACAGGCGTGTGATGACATCAACTGCTGCATAAGAAGACTTTATTAGCTCTATTGGAATATTGTCACATCCAGGTGCTTTGTTTTTGACAGAAGGTTTATCGCAACAAGCCTTCATCTTTCAAGATGTTCGGTTCGCTTAAGTTTTCTGTCTCAGTTTCTTCCCGTATCATTGAGTCATTCTTACAGAGGTGCTCCGTGTATTCTTTCCATCTTTTCTTGATCTGTTCTGGCTCAGTTAGTTCATTCCTGTTGACGTCTTTCAACATTCCCTTTCTTGGTTGAAACTTCTGTCATATCTCTTTGACCTTTTGGTATGCCTTCCTGGCCTTGCCCTTCAGATGTTTGCTTTCTATGGGAATTTAGATTGCAAGATCCAATAAGGACAGGAATAATAATACAGTGTTAACCCTTATTTTAAAGGCTTCTGACCTTCGCCCTGGCAGCTGGATATCAGCTTCTGGATCAAATCCTGACTAATGACATTCTTGCCTAATCAGTGCTTGGAGTTTATCACAATTCCTGTGTTTTATGTCTCCACTCACTTTTTCAGGATTGACCACTGGTTCTCAATGGGATGGTGACCTGAGGAACCCAAAATGTCAATATTTTTGTGACGACACAACATTTATTCTTAATTAGGCTAGTCATATTTTTCAGTAGGTCAGTTGACATAGGCCATGTACTTCAGAATTGTTCCACTGACTCATTAACATCTCACAGGAAAATAATGAATCACCCCAAAAGTTTCTTGTTCAGAGTAATTGAACTTAAGGATAGACTGTTGTTTGCATCCAGAGATGTAGAAGCGGAGATGTTTGATGCTCGACTAGCCCAAAAGAAGTTCTTGAGATCACTGAGAACGGAGTTAATCAGCAAAGACATCAAGTTGCAGCTGAAACAGCACCTAGAAGATCCTGGCATTCTGGATGAAGTCCTAATTGAAAAAATGAACGAGGCAGCTAGTTTGGAGTCAGAGAGCGAACAGAAGTTAAAGAAAGGCTCTGCTCCTAAACTCACCAAAATGAGTCAGCTGAAGTTGGAGACCCCCGGTGGCCAGTCCGAAGATCATAATGGAGACCCTCCAGTGCCACCTCCGAGAGGGAACCTTAAATCACCAACAAAAGAGAGGACCGCCAGCGCTGACTGGGAGGAAGTAATAGGAGAACTGCATGCTGAGTTGATTGAGGTGAAGAAGGTGATTCATTCCAGGCCAGAATCTGTACCCCTCAGACCCAGGAGTGGGTTCTAAAACAGAAGATACCAGGCTTGTGAAGCATGCCGTTCATCAAATAAAAGGACAGTATGTGTCCACTGTCTAAGATGTGGTGAGGAAGGACATTATGCCAAGGAATACCAATGGTCACGGGCGTTTGGGTTAAAAGATAGGAGGTTGTCAGTGCGGGGCGACTGGTAACCGCAACACGGAGGAGGCCCCAGAAGCAACTCCAAATCTCACCAAACCCCAGAACGGCGCATGAGATGAAACGGCTGCATCAGTACTATCCCCAAGTGTATTCCCGTCTACTACAGTTGCAAGAGAGATAGGGGCATCAGTTACTTAATGCCCAGTCCAGAGGACAAACGATGAACTCCTGGGAGGAGGATTCCTCGGTCAGTAAAGATAGCCTCATCAGCCCAATCGGTGAAAGGTGCTTTATACAGTGCCAGCTAGATGGACTCCTGGTAAAAGCCCTGTGGGACACAGGAGTGCAAGCGAGCCTTTTAAATGAAGAATGGAGAAGGCGCCACCTTCCACATACCTGCCTTCGGTCGATAAAAGAACTCTTAGGACCAGTGGAACTCCATGGCAAAGCTGTCAACCACACCGAAATCCCTTTCATAGGCTGGGTGGAAGTGACTTTCCAACTGAGGGCCACGAAGAATAGCAACACCATTGAGCTTTTGGTGCCTTTTCTCGTGACCAGTGATCAGAACGTGGCAGAGGATCATATCCTGGGTTATAATGTAATCAGTAAGGTCATCACGAAACACAAGTCAGGGACGCTGGTGGTGAATGCAATTGCCACATCACTTGCCATGCCCAACGCCATGGCGGAAAATGTGATTCATAGAGTAAAGAAAGCACAGAATACAATGGACCTAAAAGAAGTCAAGGTAGGCTGGCGCCCAACCATCATCCCTGCAAACCAAATGGTACAGGTAAGGTGTGGAGTCTGGGTAGAACCGGGAAGAAAAGTCCAGAAAAGACTGTTTGTGCCAAAAGACTCCTCAGAACTTCCGGAAGGCCTAGTTCAAGGTGAGACTGTGCTTACGATTCCTATTGGTGGGTTTGCTCGAGTGACAGTACGAGTGATGAATACTATGAAACACGAAATTAGACTGGATCCAAAGACTGTGTTAGGTCACATTGAAACCATTAAAACGGTATATCCAGCCAGTGAGAGACTCGCCCAGGGGTCTATCGTGAACTCAGTCTCCCCACCAAGGAACAGGAGTTGCGCAGGGGAGGAAATTGCATGACCCGCCTCAGGGTCCTGGGATCCCCCAGTACCCCTGAAGCACTTGTGTACTGAAGATATAGCGATAGCAAAACAGATGCCAAGAGAAGAGTATCATGTATTTTCTAAAGATGACTCTGATATAGGCTGTAACCCGTTGTTGCAATTGAAAATAAATTTGAAAGACACGATACCCACCAGAAGTTACATGTCTGTGCCGAAACCATTACATCGAGAAGTGAAAGAGTATTTACAAGATCTAATCAACAGAGGTTGGGTCCAAAAGTCAAAGTCGTCTTATTTCTCTCCTATTGTTTGTGTTAGGAAGAAGGACGGTACGTTGAGACTCTGCTGTGATTACTAAACTATCAGGAAGTACCTGGTTCTCTGTCCTCGATCATGGTATAGCATACCATCAAGGGTTTGTTGAAGAGTCCAGTAGACCCTTTACAGCATTCATCACACCGTGGGGGTTATATGAGTGGATCCACAAACCATTTGGGTTCAGTTCAGCTCCAACAGAATTTCAGAGGAGCATGGAGACCTGTTTGGAAGGATTGAGGGACGAAATCTGCCAGCCATACTTGGATGACAATGTGGTACACAGCAAAACCTTCCAGGAGCATGTTGAACACGTGAGGACCTCTGTACAAGATGTAATGGGTTACTCACCCTTCTTCCTATTGTATGGACGATCGCCAAGACTGCCAATCGACATCATGTTCGATACTCCGGTGTCAGAGACTTACAGAACTTATCCGGAGTACGTTCAGAAATGTAAGGAACGGATGGCAGAGGCATACTACATAGTGTCCAAAGTGGTTACGCAAGGACAGAGCAAGAGTAAGGAGTACTATGCTCGAAAATGTTATGGAGCAGAATTGGCACCGGGAAGCCGGGTGCTAGTCAAGAACATACGTGAGAAAGGTGGTCCAAGAAAACTTTATTCGTACAGGGACGACAAGGTGTATGCAGTCATAAAGAGGAAAGTCGATTACAGTCCAGTGTATGAAATCCGATTGGAAAGAGGGGACAAGAAAACCAGAATAGTCCCTCTGAATTTATTACTACCCTGTGATTATCTCCCACCACAACAAGACTTCCCAGAAGCAGACCGACATCGACCGAGATCGACTAAGAGACCACCACAGATTGAAGCTCCTGTGGTGGATAGTGACCTTGAAAGTTCCAATGAAGAAGAGCACACCCTTGTTCTTCTGGGACCGGCAATGAGAGGGATGTACCATCCTCAGAAGAGTGAACTAAGTCCCGGGGCTCCAGAGTTTGTACCAAGGAGTACAGGTGAAGTCCAATTCAGATCTGATGATCGAACAGCGGTCACTGGAGAGACAGATCGATGCTCAGGAGAAGCAAAATTACCATACCGTGTGGATTACAGAGAAGTACAGGAACTTACAGAGGCAGTTTCAGGAGCGTCTGAGGAAGCACGGGAAATGAGTGCGGCGGAATAAACTCCTGTGACCGAAGAACCCGTGGTATCTGAGGAACAACCCACCAGGAGGATGTCGACTCGAGAAGTGAGGAGGCCCGTGATGCTGACATATGGGACATTTGGTGAACCGAGTCAAGTGCCAAGGACTGTCGACTGGAAACAGGTATCTCTGTCTACGGACCAGGTAAGCCCACTTACTCACCACCGAAAGGCAGTATGGAAGATGTTGCCTAGTGGAAAGACTTGTTTTCATGCTTTTATTTTCCTTAAAAGACTTTGTAGAAACAAAGAACTCTTAAGGCCTAGTGAGAGAGAGAGCTGGTTGAAGATGTACGAAATGCTCCAGCTGAAGAGACAATGATTGTGTTAATTGTGTTAATTGTTTATTTCTTACAGGAGTACTACAAGAAAAAGGTCGTAGAATAGGTTGTTATAAATGTTTATAAATGTTATGCCAATTTGACAATGCCAATTTGTATATAAAGTTACTCAACTTTCACCACTGTCTCAGAATTGGTCAGATTGACCAATTAAGACGAATGTCAAGTACGACATTCAAAAAGAGTGTGACATGCAGAAGTAGTGCTGTTGCTTCAAAAGCATCCAGCAACTATTACAAATAACACAAGCACAGGAGACAGGAAGTGTTATGCTTCAGAAGCATCCAGCAACTAAAGGGGTTAACACAGTCACAGGAGACAGGGAGTGTTTTAGCAGAGCCCCAGGGGGATTGTGGGGAACTTGTTATTGTAGTCTGGCTGAAGCCGAAGAGAAAGGTAGTGTGTTATCTGTATCTGACAGAAGGCAACTGAACAGGATTCAGATCAGGAGAGAAACTAAACACAGGTCAGATAAACTCCCTGAACTAACAGTGCAGAGTATTATCAGGCAGGAAGATAAGGACTGGAAGGAATTGTGTCACAGGGATCATCTCCCTCATCAAACCCTCCCCCCTCCATCTCCATGCAGGATAAAGAATACTGTGTACTATTGTGTCCTTGTGAAGGAAAAGCCTGTGGTTGTGTATGCATAGAAATGTGCTTCTAAGAGATATAATCTATGCTGCATTATGCTACTGAAGAGACTGTAATACTGTGCCTTGTGAAGAAACTACTGTTTTGTTACAGCCTATGGTCACACTGAGTAACGGTTCCCCCAGGATTCCAAAGAATTCATGAAACCCATCTCGCCCTATCTGAACCTAGCGGCTTGCGTGTAACACTGTATTATATGTTATTGTTTGTTGGTGGTTCAATAATTTATTGCCACACTGTTTTACCCTCACCCTGTGTTGTCTGAGTAGTATTATGCCCACAGGTAAGGAGTACGTGCATTCAGTGGAATGAGCCCTGGTCCATGAGGTCTTTCCAAACACAGCTGGGCCAGCAAAGAAGAGCACCACTGAACCTCGTGTCTCCACAGTTTTGTCCACCACTTAATGTTTTGAGCCACTTAATTATCACCTTTGCCTTGTGACATGGTCTCCTTCATGCTGGAAAAACTATTGTTCATCACGTACTTGCTCATGGGTCATTGGGAGAAGTTGCTCTTGGAGGAGGATTAGATACCAAAATTGTAAGTGAGCTGCCTGGATGAAAATCAACTCCACACATGAATGGTCTCAGGATGCTTTAGTGTTTGCAGACACTGGACTCATGGTAGTACTCCACATTTTATCTCCAAACAATTATTCCTCCAGAATAATTGATGAAGAAAATAACTTTGCAGGGATTATAGGGAATGGACTGCAGAGCACTGGGGTAAAGTGATTTTCTCTGATGAAGCCCCTTTCAGACTGTTTGGGACACCTGGAAGAATGATTGTCTGGAGAAGGACATGTGAACGGTGCAATTAGTTCTGTTTGTTTTATGCCAACAGTAAAGCATCCTGAGACCATTCATGTTTGGGGTTACTGTTCATCCAGGGGAGTGGGTTCAACTGCCATAAAGCACACACCTTTCTGTAAATTGTATACAGACAATGCAAGAATAAAGTGTATGTCTATAAAGTGGCCTCTGGCAAGAAAGTTTTTAAAAAATAGCTTCCAAATGAAAGTGAAAACAGAAAAATTCACAAAACTTTCCCTTTAAATTTGTACAGAACTCCACAGTTGAGTAATCATTCACTTTGCTGTGTAGTCACAGCCATATTTTTTTTATTTTAGAATTGTTCTACATCAGTTTTATAGGAATATATGCCCCATCAGCATAGAGAGTTGCAAAGCAACCTACCAAAATGGCAAATATGAGTGTTGACCTCGGAACATTAAAGAAGTTGTTCACAACTTTTTATTACCCCCCAATGTATTCCCCCGGAGCCCCTGAGGGATTTTGTAATTACCTTGTGTTGTAGATACTGCCTGTGATTGACGCTATCGCTGGCCGCTCACAGGCATCACGTGACCCACCACTGATGTCACGTGAAGTGAGGCGTGACATCAGTGACGCGGTCTCTGCGGTGGATGCTGGGTTGTGGGTGGGGTTACCCCCCCGCGTCACACCCAGCATCCACTGCGCGCTTTCCCAATGAATGGGGAGAGGGAGAGCGCGCGGTGGGTGACGGGTGTGACGCGTGGGGTAACCCCGCCCACAACCCAGCATCTACTGGTGGAACGCAGAAGAGAGACCCCCGGCTGCATCCGGAATCAGCCGGGGGTCACGTGAAGCCTGTGAGCGGCCAGTGATAGCGCCTCTCACAGGCAGTAACTGCACTGCAAGGTAATTCCAAAACCACTTAGGGGCCCCGGGGGGATACACTGGAGGGGGAGGGGGTAAATAAATGTAGTGAACAACCCCTTTAATGCTCTAGTACTAACCAAAGCACCTCTACACTGCTGTTATATGAATAAGCCATCCACTCCATCATCTGAGCTGATTACAATAAATAAATGAAGGAAAGTGTATTTTCCAGACTTCGAAGAGGCAAAAAAAAGGTTAATGCATTTATGTAGCCTTGCAAGTGCCCCACTTTCTGAAATGTGTTCCACATGCAGCAATTATCTCCTTCCGAATCTGTTTTTGCTAGTCAAATATTCTCCTCCCATTCTTTAATTTAATACAAATGTATCCTGTAGGCGGTGGACTAAAGCAATTGTTACTGTTTCCAGAACCCATGGTTAGTATCCACACTGACAGGCGTGCCAGACAAGTTCTCTAGAAAACATACAGCATCTTATTTGATATTAAGATGATATTGCATATACTATATAGACAAAAGTATTAGAATGCTACACCTACAGGAGCTTTTATGACATCCCATTCTAAATCCACAGATATTAATATGGAGTTGGTTCCCAAGTTGTAGCTATAACGGCTTTCACTCTTCTGGGAACGTTTTCTACAAGATTTAGCAGTCTGGGAATTTTTGCCCATTCAACCAGAAGAGACAAGACACTGATGATGGAGGTGAAGTCGGGCTCACAATCTCAATTCTAATAAATCTCAAAGGTGTCGGATGGGGTTGAGGTCCGGGCTCTGTGCTGCCGGTCATGTTCTGACAAACCAAACTCCCTCAACCATGTCTTTATGGACCTTGCTTTCTACACCGGGGCACAGTCATAGGAAACAGAAAAGGGCCTACTCCAAATTGGAAGCTACACAATTGGAAGCTACAATTGTCCAAAATGTCTTGTTACGCTGAAGCAATAGGATTTCACTTCACTGGAACTAAGGGCCCAAGGCCGACCCTTGGAAAGCAAGGCCATAAACTTATCCTTCCTCCACCAAACTGTACAGTTCGCACAATTTCCACTGCTTCAAAGTCCAGTTGTGGCTGTTTCACTTTACTTTGTTCGACACTTGGCATTGTGTTTGGTGACATAAGGCTTCCATGCAGGCACTCCCTTTGAGCTCCCAGCAGGGGCACAGTTTTTGTTTGGACTCTGCAGTTATGGAGTCAGCAGAGCATCAGTGACTTTTCTGCTCCTCAGCATTCGGCCCCCAGCTCTGTAACGTTACAGGGTCTCCACTTTGTGGCCGAGTTGCTGTGATCCCTTCCACTTCTCAATAATATCACTCACAGGTGAAGAAGAAGATTTAGGCGGGAAGAAATGTCGTGAACGGACTTGTCACACCGGTGGCTCCTATTATTGGTCTGCTCTGGTATCAGTGAGCTCTGCACCCCCAGCCATGCTGTCAAAAGTTGGTAAAGGTAAACGGCATGATGCGGGGTTGCCAACCGTCCAGAAATTCCTGGACAATCAGAAAAAAAATGGCAGTTTTTCTGCTCTGTCTGTAAGTAAAATTTAGGGCGTTTGTCATTTTTTTTGAAGCTAAAGAAACTTCTACAGATTATTATGACAGTAATTGTCATCATTTTACAGTTTATAGCGAATGCAGGTGATGTCTTCATATCAGAGTTATGGGCTGTAGACATGTATCACTTATAATCATAATGATTTATTACGAGTTTTCCAATGTGTACGTAAAAAGTATTGTCTGACTGTGATTTTTTGATAAGTCATGCAGAAAAAATAAAAAGTCAAGTTGGCAACACTGGCATGGTGGTGGGCAGGATGTTACACATCGGGGGGAGGCGAGGGGCTGGATGTTATACACTTGGGGGGCGCGGGGCTAGATATTATACACTGGGGGGGAAAGGGCCAGATGCTATACGCTAGCGGGCGAAGGACCTGGGGGCATGGGATTGGATGATATACACCGGGGGGCAAGCGGATGGATTTTATACAGAGAGGACAAGGAGTCGGATGTTATACGCTGGTGGGGGGAGGGGCCAGATGTTATACACCCAGCAGCCAGAAGTTATACACAAAGGGGGTGAGGGGCCAGATGTTATACACCGGTGTGGGAGAGGGGCCAAATGTTATACACCAAGCGGCCAGATGTTTTACACAAAGACGGTGAGGGGCCAGATGTTATACACCAAGCGGCCAGATGTTATACACAAAGGAGGTGAGGGGTCGGATGTTATACACCACTGGGGGCGAGGGGCCACATGTTATACACCAAGCGGCCGGATGCTATACACAAAGGGGGTAAGGGGCCAGATGTTATACATCGGAGGCAAAGGGCTGGATGTCATACACAAAGGGGGCAAAGGGCCGGGTGTTTTACACCTGTGGGGGCGAGGGGCCAGATGTGATACACAAAGGGGGCGAGGGGCCAGATATTATACAGCGATGGCAATGGGACTGAATGGAAAATCTAAATTCAGTGAATAAAGAGAACCTTTCACTCCCTTTTTTATTTGTAGCTACCTGCCACATCATAAAGGAGCGGAGGGGCTATTAACATTTTTTTTTCTCTCCACTTGTTTGTGGAGATATAGGCTTCTGAATTTTACTATTCCCAATATACAAATTTCACCTCCAAACAAGGGGGTGTTAGCAGAGATTCTTTTCTGAGGACGTATGCTTTTTATCCTGTATGTCATTGTCCAATCATAAGAAGGCAGCATCGTACAGGGGAAACATTAGACACCCACAAGAGAAGGTGAAAACAGAGACTCTCAGCATGACCTGGTTGCTGATGTGTCTCACCTGATCATGCTAAGAACTCCTCACTCCCAACTCTTTCTACCATAACAGTCCCGGGAGAGTAGAGGAGCTGTCGGAGCAGTGAAGATCATCATGTAAGCAGCATATGTAAGCAGCGTTTGTCAGCGCTGAATATGACAAACCCTGCTTCCATAATGATCTTCACTGCTCTGCACTCCCCTCTTCTCCTGGGGCTGTAATGATAGGAAACAATGGGGGCAAGGAGTTCTCAGCCTGATCAAGTGAGACACCAGATCACATGATCCATCATGATCTTTTCTTCTTTTAAAGATACAATTATTAAAGATACAATTTAAAGTATACATTATTAAATATCTCTTTTACATCTGATGAAGCTGGGGAACTTACTTTGAAAAACATAGCATAATGGGGGGTATCATCCTTTCTTAAAATGTGTCATTTGATGGACTTGTAAAATACTTTGTTTGACATATGGATTTACAGCCATTCTGCTTTGGCTTTTCAAAGGAAGTACAACAGTCTTATCAGGTCTGAGAGGAAAAAAAACACAAAATGTCAGATTAACACTTGATTTCCATATTATATCTTTGAAGAAGAAAAAAAAATCATCTTAACTGATCAGCTCCCAATAATGTAGATCCATCATGATCAGAACTGTTGTGATCAGCTCTCTTACGTAATCCATCACAATTTCATTTTTTTACTCTATTCATAGTGGTGTCATGGCTTGTCTAATAACAGGAGCCATAAAAATATGACAGATGCACAACAAAGCAGATCCTAACAGAACCTGACACTCATATTAATTTGTAATGGTCCTATCCATTTTTCTCCAGGCACTAGTTTTATATTAGGATCATATCTTCCATTCATATCAGATATGACAAGTCTAAAAGGTCCATTTTCAACAGAAATATAATAAATCCTGGTGGATCCCATTAGATTATTTTTGCTGTGAAAAAAATGCTAGAACCTAAATGGAAGTTAAAAAAGCAGACAAAAAGAGTGTCTACGAATAAGGGTTTGCTCAAACTAGCGTATAAATCGGACGAGTGCAATCCGATAAAAAAAAGTGTGAGCGAACCCTAAGACAGTATATGGGAATATTTTCGCTTTCAAGGAGTAATGTGAACCCGATTTTAAAGGGTTATTTCCATATTTAGAAATCCATAGGATAGCTTGCTGATCGGTGGGGGTCTGACCTCTGAGACCACCACTAAGGCCACGTTCAGTATTCGGTCAGTATTTTACATCAGTATTTGTAAGCCAAAACCAGGAGTGGGTAAAAATGACAGAAGTGGGTGACGTGTTTCTATTAGGCTATGTACCCACAATGCAGAAATGCTCCGGATTTTTCCTGAGAGTTTCTGCATCTCCCTGGCAGAAAAAACGCATTCGGATTGTACATGTGGATTGTACATGCGGATTGTACATGCGGATTGTACATGCGGATTGTACATGCGTTTTCCTGCCAGGGACAAGCGGATGTGAAGCGTTCTGATCATGCGATTTCGCATGCGGGTTGTCAGGCGATTTCCAAGCGATTTTAGCATCACTTGGAAAAGTGCTTGACAACTTGGTCACACTATATAAATCCATGCAACCGGCATAGATTTTATATAATGTGACCAAGTTAGTTAAAAAAAAGAATAAAAATGGTAAAAAAACAAAAACAAAACATTATACTCACCTTCCGATGGCCGCCGGTCTCCTTATCCGACGCGTCCGGTCTCCCGGTGTCTCGCGGTTGTGTGAAAGGACCTTCCATGACATCATTTAGTCATGTGACAGGTCACGCGACCGCCAATGTCAGCGGTCGTGTGACCCGTCACATGACTAAATGAGCCATGGCAGGTCCTTTTAGACCATCGCAATCTGCCGGGGAGCCAGGACGCAGCGGAGAAAAGACCGGGGGCCATCAGAAGGTGAGTATAATGTATTTTTTTATTTTAAATTCTTTTTTTTTACAGGTACTATGGTACCAGGGTCTGGATGAGAGTCTCCTCTTCTCCAGACCCGGGTACCATCCGCACATTGAATTGCTTAATATCCGCATGTGCAGGCGTTATCATGCGGATATTAAGCGATTCAATGCAAATCAATGGCGGCAAAAACGCCGTGATTACGCAAAATAATTGGTAGTGCTGGGGATTTTTCTGCAATGATAATCCGCAGCAGAAATTTCCGCAGCATGTGCACAGCACATGCGGATTATCATTGGGGAACATTGCAGACCTTCTACCAAGCGTTTTTTAAGCATTTCTGCAGCGGAACTGCAGCTGCGGAAATGCTTAAAAAACGCATAGTGGGCACACAGCCTTATACTTTTCCTCTGATTGTTCCACTCGTGGTTTTGGCTCACAAATACTGATATAAAATACTGACTTAATACTTAACGTGTGAACGTGGCCTAATCCAAAGAATGGTGTTCTGAAAACACTGTTCTCTATATTCTGTGGAAGCAGGGTTGAAAAGCAATGTCTGACTTTCATTTGTTCATTTTCATAGATTTTTAATTTATTATTACTTTTGTCAGATTCAAGTTATTTCTGTGACCATTGTGGGTTTTTCTTTCATTAAGCGAGGGGTACCAACAATTTTGACCACGTGTGTAAATGTTTGACACTGATAAAATAGAAAAGCTTATATTCACCTCTCATGCTGGTGCCGTTCCAGCGATGTCGGCACTCGTGGTCCAGGGGCTCTCATACGGTTGTTATGACACGTAAGCCTGGCGCTCAATCAGTGCTGAGGTCACTGTCCCCACCTTCAGATGATTCAAACATCAAGAGGAAGTGAGAGATCAGCCGCAGCCCTGACTTCCTCTTGATGTTTGATTTGTCCGAAGGAGGGGACAGTGACACCAGCGCTGATTGGGCACCAAGCTCACGGGTCACAACAACCGCACGGGAGTCCCGGGAACGCGAGTGCTGACACTGAGGGAACGGCACCGGCACGAGAGGTAAGTATAAGCTTTTATATTTTATCGGGGCCAAGCGTGGGGTTTGAGAAGGGGTTGTCCAAGTAGTGGACAACTTCTTTAAGTATGAATAGAACCTTATTGAGGCCAACCTGCCATTAATGCATTCTTGGAAGCATGCAGAACTTTTCTATGGAGGTATTTGGTCATTATTATATGAATAGGCATATATTACATATTATTAATCCACCTCTCCCCTCGTTACTCCTCTGCTTCTTGCCTCTACAGATCCCTTCAATGGCTTTCAATTCCCCAACGTATCCAGTTCAAACTACTAACAATGACCTACAAAGTCGTCCATAATCTGTCTCCTCCGAATATCTCTGAACTAATCTCCCGATATCTTCCAACATGTAATCTCCGATCCTTCAAAGATCTCCTTCTCTCCTGCACACTTGTATGTTCTTCACCCAATCGCCTCCAAGTCTTCTCCAAGGAATCCCCCATCCTCTGGAATTCCTTGCTCCAAACAGGACTCAGGACTCTTGTTCTTTTGATCAGTGATGGTCCAACCGTGGGTCTCCAGCAATCAGACACTTATTGCAGCAGATGAGTTGAGATGTGGAGAACTGATACAATCTACAGATTTTTTAAAGAAACATTAAATTGTACAATATGAGCTCAAAAGTCTTTTCCACAGACGTTTATCTAGTCACAATGCTATGTCTGTAAGTCATTATCAGCTCGTAACATTAATTACTGATTATTTGTGTCAGGCTGGAAAAAATTACCTCATTGGGTTATAAGTAGCCAATATGGGGCAACTACAGTATATACATATATGGACTTATAGGGGTTAAACATGAAAAAAATAATGAAAATGTTTTGACAGAAGATTTGACTCCACATATTTCTTTAATGATGTGTCATTTCCACTTTTTCTCTGGGCATCACGTATCATGATTTCATTCTGACGATCTATATCGCTGCTTGATAAGATATTTTTGTAATTCACTTTGGAGGCTAAAGTTATTCTATAAGGTCACTGCTAGAAAAAAATAATATGAGTGTATTTTTGAAACCTCATTACAGGTGGAGGTCTTTTTCTGAGCATGAGTCTCAAAAGCAAGACACAGGTAACTAAAGGTACAATGCTGTCAGTACAAGTCATCAGATGAACACTTGGGATTTGCAACTATAATACATAATACACAAAAAATGAATGGAACACTTGCACATCACAGTATGACCCCAAAGATACCAATCTGTTCGGAAATAGAAGCGATAGTAAATGATGTTACCGGCTTTGGAGCAAATTAAAAATGAAAACAGGTTCACTGGAAGTAACAGCAATGGGAATGGAGGCTACAGACAATTATTCTCTAATTATCCTTCCTGGCAGATTTTTCTCTAATTTTGTATGTTGAAATTGTCTTTGTCACCACTGGTACCTGCAGCACATTCAGCTCCTTCAGGATGACACAACTATACATACATGCCATCACAAGTTTTGCCTCTTCGCACAGTCTTAAGAGGATGGAGCAAGTACCAGAATACGAGCTGTTTCAAAAGCTGAGCCGGAAAAGGTCATGTAAGGACATCAACCCAGTAGCAGGATCAGTTTCTACTCCTTTGTGGAGGAACAGGAGCACTGATGGTGTCCTAGAAAAGGACCTCCAGTGGCTACTGGTGTGCATGTGTCTGACCAGTCAGCAACAGCCTTCATGAGGTTCAGACATCCTGTAGAAGGAAAAGCATTGTGCAGCTCGAATGGCATTTGCCAGAAAACACCAGGCAGGTCCACCTTTGGCCCCTTGTTCTCAATACTCTCAATTGTGACACAAATGAGAGTATTGAGCATATGTAACAGATGTGAAAGTGTCTGGACACCCCAAGGTGATCATTGTGTTGCCTGCAACATCATCAAGCATATCCGGTTTGGTGATGGGTCAGTGATGGTCTGGTTGGGCATATCCTTGGAGGGTCGCACAAACCTCAAGGTGATCGCCAACGGTACCCTGACTGCTGTTAGGTACCGGGATAAATCCATACAGCCATTGTCAGCCCTAGTTCCTCTTGGTGCAGGACAATGCCCGGCCTCATGTGGCCACTCTTTAGGCAGTTCCTTGATGTTTAAAGCATTGATATAATTGACTGTTCGTTGACAGGTTTACACCTATGAGCTCTCATGTGCACTGCTGGTATTTATATATGTAGATGATACATACACACCCTGTATGGACACAAGCCGTGTATGTTACACACACATAGAACACACTCGTGTATATGTAAGGTGCCCAGGGCGGTGGCCGTGGGCGAGCTGCTGCTTCTCCACGTCCTGGCACCCCACAGAAAAACAGTGTCCCTGTCCATTAGTGTCATACTGTGTACAATGCAGTGTACTCACTTGCAGGCCAGAGACCTCCGCTGCATCCATGTCCTTAAGTCCTGGATCAGTCACACGCACATCAGGGGACACCTGATTCGTCATAACTAGTTCAACTTTACTGGACAGTTCAAGTACATCAGTCCTTAACACGCAGTATTGGGCACAGGACCCTCCAGTTCCAGTTTCATCAACACAGTACATTTCAAGCTCTTGCTCACGTTCAGCTTGGACTATCCCTATGCTTGATCTCCTGTCAGTCTCAGGGATTTCCCATCCAACACCACAGCACTCCGAGATCCATTAAATTTCCTCACACGTTTCCCCATCCGGTTTCTTCTGTATGGAAGAAATTAAGGTACACTTCCCAGTGCCTAGTTTGGGCCATAGGCCACGGACTTTACAGGAATGTCCACATTATGTATTCCACGTGCCTCCAATACAAGGCTTCTTGAACTTCCACTTGTCACAAACTTCACACTACATCTAACTCAGACTAACTAAACCAGGAAATGCTTCCACTTTTCGCTTGATCCCATCCACTCCCATGCTGGGCTCATCCCAAACATTTAACTGTATCCAATACTGTATACTAATAAGGCCCACCACTACCTATCTGCACTAATGTTCCTATCTATCACTAACTAAGCAGTAAACTATGTTCTATACTTTCCCTACCCCTGAGCTAAGTGTACCAGGTTACCTTAGTCATTACCAATACAATACCCACACTGCAGCAGTACCTATAATGCTCTATGCATTTTACACATTTGACAGTATACAATAAATCGCACTAAAAACCCAAGTCAATATTCACACTACAATTGTTGCCTTCAGGGACAGGCTTACAACAGTCTCTGTCATACACTTAGATATACAATGAGCACTACACACACATATGTATACACAGAGCACATACATATACATGTATAAAGAGAACATACATAGACATATATGTATACACAGTGCACATAGATACAGACACATGCATGTACAAAGTACATACATAGACATGTGTATACACAGAGTACCTACATACAGACACATGTGACTTGCCCAGGGGGATATGGGGGAAACTCGGTACCCAGGCCGATACCTTCTATGGGATGTCACGGCAGTCGGCTCCCCGGCCCGTACCCTGGGGTCACTCTTTAAAGGGGGTTGTTGCTTGAAGGGATGAATAACAGTTTTGTCTCGTGACGCCACCTGGGTTTCCCGGTAATGGGTACCAGCGCTGCTGTAGACCTCCGGGGGTGATGGGATGGCAACTGAGATGTTTCTGCTCCCCACAGGTGGGACAGGGTTGATGGAAGGGATACAGGTGAAAGGTGGCCCAGCTGGGCCAGGGGAGAATAACAGACACGCACACAGGGGGTTCGCTTCAGTACCTTTACTGGTGTAGACGGCAGGTACGGTCAGGGTACTTGGTAGGAAGGGTGCACTTCTGGACCCTCCCCAGAGAGCGGGTATAAGGCCTCCTGGTCTGTTTCTTCCTCTCTCTCTCTGAAGCTCCTGACCGCCTGGAACTAGGCCTAGCTTCTGATGCCTGGACCCTTAGAAGCGTCATAGACACGCAAAACGGCCGTCGTCCGCAAAAGGCGCCACTTCCCTGCATTTTTAATGGAAATGGAATAAAAGAAGATTTTATTACATTGGTGTGCCACCTTGCTTTCTTCATGTATGAATTGTGACTTACTTTGTTTCTGGAGGGAGTTGCACCCGATGGTAAGATTGATTGCTCCAGCTGATGAGGTCGAGCTTCTGGAGTCTCTGCACAAGGACTGAGTCACTGCAGTGCTGGTTGTCTGTGCATCTGTATCTAGCTTCTGTACTCTTTCACTCTTTTCACCTGTATGCTTGGTGGTAAGAACTTTCCTCTGGCTACCACTATCCCTGGACGCTGGGGCCTTCGTGGTTCCTAGTTCTTTAGATGATTGTAGCTTCAGGTTGACCAGGGGTCTGGAATCCCCCTGGTATACCTGTTATTCCTACTGGGCATAGAGGACCCTGTAGGCGTGGACCCGGTGTCCGGCTTGTGTTCTGGGGTGAGCCTAAGATGCTCCTCTGCCCCCAACACTTCTCTTCTCCTTGCCTTCTGCCACCGGCCACACTCTAGTGCCTCAGGCATCAGCACATGCTTTTGGCCAAGGCTGGCCCTCAGCACAGCAGCTAACGTGCTGCTTCTTCACTGATCTAAAGTGGCAGCACACTCTGCCTACCTAACTCCACCCTCCAGTATATATATCCCTAACAGGGCTCCCTCTGGTGGTATGAGGTGGAAGGGTGGAGGTGTTATGTAATGAGGGCCTCTTGTGGAGAAGTCCGTCCATGCACCCTTTTGGGTCCTGTGGTACCTGTAATAGCAGGGTGCCACACATGCATAAAAAGAGCACATACATACAGATACATGAATACACAGAAGACATACAGTACAGACCAAAAGTTTGGACACACCTTCTCATTTAAAGATTTTTCTGTATTTTCATGACTTTGAAAATTGTACATTCACACTGAAGGCATCAAAACTATGAATTAACACATGTGGAATTATATACTTAACAAAAAAGTGTGAAACAACTGAAAATATGTCTTATATTCTAGGTTCCTCAAAGTAGCCACCTTTTGCTTTGATGACTGCTTTGCACACTCTTTGCATTCTCTTGATGAGCTTAAAGAGGTAGTCACCGGAAATGGTTTTCACTTCACAGGTGTGCCCTGTCAGGTTTAATAAGTGGGATTTCTTGCCTTATAAATGGGGTTGGGACCATTAGTTGTGTTGTGCAGAAGTCAGGTGAATACACAGCTGCTAGTCCTACTGAATAGACGGTTAGAATTTGTATTATGGCATGAAAAAAGCAGCTAAGTAAAGAAAAACGAGTGGCCATCATTACTTTAACAAATGAAGTTCAGTCAGTCCGAAAAATTGGAAAAACTTTGAAAGTGTCCCCAAGTGCAGTTGCAAAAACCATCAAGTGCTACAAAGTTACTGGCTCACATGAGGACCGTCCAAGGAAAGGAAGACCAAGAGTCACCTCTGCTTCTGAGGATAAGTTTATCCGAGTCACCAGCCTCAGAAATCGCAGGTTAACAGCAGCTCAGATTAGAGACCAGGTCAATGCCACACAGAGTTCTAGCAGCAGACACATCTCTACAACAACTATTAAGAGGAGACTTTGTGCAGCAGGCCTTCATGGTAATATAGCTGCTAGGAAACCACTGCTAAGGACAGGCAACAAGCAGAAGAGACTTGTTTGGGCTAAAGAACACAAGGAATGGACATTAGACCAGTGGAAATCTGTGCTTTGGTCTGATGAGTCCAAATTTGAGATCTTTGGTTCCAACCACCGTGTCTTTGTGCGACGCAAAAAAGGTGAACGGATGGACGCTACATGCCTGGTTCCCACCGTGAAGCATGGAGGAGGAGGTGTGATGGTGTGGGGGTGCTTTGCTGGTGACACTGTTGGGGATTTATTCAAAACTGAAGGCATACTGAACCAGCATGGCTACCACAGCATCTTGCAGCGGCGTGCTATTCCATCCGGTTTGCGTTTAGTTGGACCATCATTTATTTTTCAACAGGACAATGACCCCCAAACACACCTCCAGGCTGTGTAAGGGCTATTTGACCAAGAAGGAGAGTGATGGGGTGCTACGCCAGATGACCTGGCCTCCACAGTCACCAGACCTGAACCTAATCGAGATGGTTTGGGGTGAGCTGGACAGCAGAGTGAAGGCAAAAGGGCCAACAAGTGCTAAGCATCTCTGGGAACTCGTTCAAGATTGTTGGAAGACCATTTCCGGTGACTACCTCTTGAAGCTCATCAAGAGAATGCCAAGAGTGTGCAAAGCAGTCATCAAAGCAAAAGGTGGCTACTTTGAAGAACCTAGAATATAAGACATATTTTCAGTTGTTTCACACTTTTTTGATAAGTATATAATTCCACATGTGTTAATTCATAGTTTTGATATCTTCAGTGTGAATGTACAATTTTCAAAGTCATGAAAATACAGAAAAATCTTTAAATGAGAAGGTGTGTCCAAACTTTTGGTCTGTACTGTACATACAGACACATGTATATACAGATCACTCACATATGGACAGACACATGTATATGTGGCGCCCGTGTCTATAGCGCCACAAAATATCTGCATGTGTAATATAATTCATATATATTGCCAGCAATGGTGAGGGATAAGTTCTCTGCTGTTTTCATTACCTACATGTATTGTTACTCGATCCCTTACTGGAGGATTTTGCACTTCTGCCAAATCAGGAATTTGTGCACAATCCCATAGAGGGGAGGAGGTGCTTAGTTGTAGTTTGTAGTGTGCTAGGAAGAAGCAGCATTATGGAGTTCACTGTGCAAGAGAGAGAAGTCTGCTCTCTGCATGTACAAGCTGCACAAGGCAGGGTCCAGTCCCTAGAGCACAGAAACTTCCAGAGTCTGTGCTAAACTGTGAGCCTGCTCAGTCTTCATATAACGAGTAGTGAAGTGTTTTCCCGGGAGCACAGCAACCGCACGGAGTCAAAGACACTGCTGCCAGAGAAAGTGAGTGTTCTGACAGGATTCCTGTTGCCTGCTCGCAGGAAGGGATCACAGATCCAGTAACTGTTTACCCTGGACCCCTGTGGATCCAAGGAATCGTCTAACAGAGGTAAAATTAGTAGCAGGAAGACTACACAACCTCACAGCAGAGAAACTGAACCCTCACCATGCAGGGCTGTCCAAACCCCTGTATGTGAACTGTACAGAAGCTGTTGGAGCTGTGTGTTGGATTCCAGTAAAAGATACAAACTAGTTATCACCCAGTCTAAAGCCAATTATTTCCTGCTGCGCCATTCCTGCTTCATCTCCCCTGGGAGCCAGCCCTGGTTGGGAAGGGTTATTCATCTGGCACTGCTCATCACCACCTAACTCCCATGGGCCCTCATCAGTGTCCGGCCATACCAGGCCGAACATCCCAACTGGCGTCATGAACCTTTTTATTATTTTATTAACTCCCCCACAATTGATAAAGACTGGCGCACGCCCCCGGTCAGACTATACCAGCACTCGGACCGCCGTGCACCAGTACCGTGACTGTAGCGGTCCTGCCGGGGTGGCACATATACACAGAGTACAAACATACGGACAGACATACAGTACAGACCAAAAGTTTGGACACACCTTCTCATTTAAAGATTTTTAGGTATTTTCATGACTATGAAAATTGTACATTCACACTGAAGGCATCAGAACTATGAATTAACACATGTGGAATTATATACTTAACAAAAAAGTGTGAAACAACTGAAAATATGTCTTATATTCTAGGTTCTTCAAAGTAGCCATCTTTTGCTTTGATGACTGCTTTGCACACTCTTGGCATTCTCTTGATGAGCTTCAAGAGGTAGTCACCGGAAATGGTCTTCCAACAATCTTGAACGAGTTCCCAGAGATGCTTAGCACTTGTTGGCCCTTTTGCCTTTACTCTGCGGTCCAGCTCACTCCAAACCATCTCGATTGGGTTCAGGTCTGGTGACTGTGGAGGCCAGGTCATCTGGCGTAGCACCCCATCACTCTCCTCCTTGGTCAAATAGCCCTTACACAGCCTGGAGGTGTGTTTGGGGTCATTGTCCTGTTGAAAAATAAATGATGGTCCAACTAAATGCAAACCGGATAGAATAGCATGCCGCTGCAAGATGCTGTGGTAGCCATGTTGGTTCAGTATGCCTTCAATTTTGAATAAATCCCCAACAGTGTCACCAGCAAAGCACCCCCACACCATCACACCTCCTCCTCCATGCTTCACGGTGGGAACCAGGCATGTAGAGTCCATCCGTTCACCTTTTCTGCGCCGCACAAAGACACGGTGGTTGGAACCAAAGATCTCAAATTTGGACTCATCAGAACAAAGCACAGATTTCCACTGCTCTAATGTCCATTCCTTGTGTTCTTTAGCCCAAGCAAGTCTCTTCTGCTTGTTGCCTGTCCTTAGCAGTGGTTTCCTAGCAGCTATTTTACCATGAAGGCCTGCTGCACAAAGTCTCCTCTTAACAGTGGTTGTAGAGATGTGTCTGCTGCTAGAACTCTGTGTGGCATTGACCTGGTCTCTAATCTGAGCTGCTGTTAACCTGCGATTTCTGAGGCTGGTGACTCGGATAAACTTATCCTCAGAAGCAGAGGTGACTCTTGGTCTTCCTTTCCTGGGGCGCTCCTCATGTGAGCCAGTTTCTTTGTAGCGCTTGATGGTTTTTTTCAACTGCACTTGGGGACACATTCAAAGTTTGCCCAATTTTCCGCACTGACTGACCTTCATTTCTTAAAGTAATGATGGCCACTCGTTTTTCTTTACTTAGCTCTTTTTTCTTGCCGTAATACAAATTCTAACAGTTTATTCAGTAGGACTATCAGCTGTGTATCCACCAGACTTCTGTACAACACAACTGATGGTCCCAACCCCATTTATATGGCAAGAAATCCCACTTATTAAACCTGACAGGGCACACGTGTGAAGTGAAAACCATTTCCGGTGACTACCTCTTGAAGCTCATCAAGAGAATGCCAAGAGTGTGCAAAAGCAGTCATCAAAGCAAAAGGTGGCTACTTTGAAGAACCTAGAATATCAGACATATTTTCACACACGCAGAGACAGTCAGTGTCATACAGGACAGGTCCTTCAGAGAGAGACACTCTTTGTAACCACTTATACTCCGACCAAGAGTTGAGGATTCTGAACACAGGAATGCTTATATTAATTAAAAATTACCTAAGAATGTTTAATAAAATAGGTTTTACAAACTGCAGAGTCAGTAACAAGAAGTTTTTCATAGGACCATCTACTTAATTGTAATTTTTAACTACTCTTATATACTACTAAAGTCTATTTTACATGGAAAAAAAGTTCAATTTGAATTATTAAGCACCATCCTGGTGTTCCAAAATCCCTATGACAAAACTTCCTATCTTGTGTTGTTATGGGGTCATTAGGGTGTTCACTAGTGAAAATGTTGAACATAAAGGGAAGGTGGCATAAAAAAAATTCAAAAATTGCAAACATATAATGTATTAATTAAAAAAAGATATATATAATTTTTTAATGGTATAAAATTCAAAAAATTATTTTAAAAAGTTTTGATATTTTCCACTTTTAAACACTGGGGGAGCAGCTGCTGAAATTTGCCATGAGAACCTAGTGCACTGCTAGCTCACATTACGACTGCAGTAGAAGTGGACAGGATCTGTTCCATTTCTGTGATGTCCCCTCCCCTTCTGGCTGTTTGCAAAAGGATGATGGAGGATTAAGTTTAGGATGACAATGCGGCGCCATTTTGTTGGTGACTACAAAGTGATACTGAGATGTGGACAGCGTCCCCGAAGACCGCTGTCAGAGCCAATTTTGTTAGTCGGTGCTAGGGTTAGATACACGTAGTGTATCACTTGCTGCGATTAGATACGCGGAGTGTAACACACGCTGTGATTAGCTACAGGGATCAGTGTAGTGTATCACATGTGATGGGATTAGATACATGGTTTTGGGAGTATCATGCAGGATGGAATTAGATACATGGCTCTGGGGGTATCACACAGGATGGAATTAGATACATGGCTCTGAGGGGTATCACACAGGATGGGATTAGATACATGGCTCTGGGGGTATCACACAGGATGGAATTAGATACATGGCTCTGAGGGGTATCACACAGGATGGGATTAGATACATGGCTCTGGGGGTATCACACAGGATGGGATTAGATACATGGCTCTGAGGGGTATCACACAGGATGGGATTAGATACATGGCTCTGAGGGGTATCATGCAGGATGGAATTAGATACATGGCTCTGAGGGGTATCTCACAGGATGGGATTAGATACATGGCTCTGAGGGGTATCATGCAGGATGGAATTAGATACATGTTCTGGGGGTATCACACAGGATGGAATTAGATACATGGCTCTGAGGGGTATCACACAGGATGGGATTAGATACATGGCTCTGGGGGTATCACACAGGATGGAATTAGATACATGGCTCTGAGGGGTATCACACAGGATGGGATTAGATACATGGCTCTGGGGGGTATCATGCAGGATGGGATTAGATACATGTTCTGGAGGGGTATCACACAGGACGGGATTGCATACATGGCTCTGGGGGGTATCACGCCGGTTGGGATTAGATAAATGGCCCTGGGGGTATCACGCAAGATGGGATTAGATGCATGGCCCTAGGGGGTATCACACATGATGGGATTAGATCCTTGGCTCTGAGGGGTATCATGCAGGATGGGATTAAATGCATGGCCCTGGGGGGTATCACGCAATATGGGATTAGATGCATGGCCCTGGGGGGTATCACGCAAGATGGGATTAGATACATGGCTCTGAGGGGTATCATGCAGGATGGGATTAGATACATGGCTCTGAGGGGTATCATGCAGGATGGGATTAGATATATGGCCCTAGGGGGTATAACACATGATGGGATTAGATGCATGGCCCTGGGGGGTATCACGCAGGAAGGGATTAGATACATGGCTCTGAGGGGTATCACACAGTATGGGATTAGATACATGGCTCTGAGGGGTATCACGCAGGAAGGGATTAGATACATGGCTCCGTTATTTCCTGCAGAGACTTACAGTGACACAGCAGAGTTGTGTCAGTGATCAGAACACAGCAGCGTGATAATTACTCTGCTGTGCTGTGAACACGGCGGTGATCAGCAGCCTGGTGTTGTACTACTAACATCAGGCTGCAGATCACCGCTGATCCTCACCTCATCCCGGAGCTCCACATCCCATCCCTCCTGTCACTGCTCGCAGTAAGCACTGAGGGCGGTGACAGGGGGAAAGTAAAGCTCGCAGCTAAGTTGCAGGCTTCGAAAAAATGGTGCCCATCTCTTTCCACAGCTGTGACCTGGACAGCCCAGGTCATAGCTGGAGGCAACCACAATGCAGGCACAGTCTCCTATGTACAGGGGCTGCTGTATTTGAGGTAAGTGTCATGCTTAGACACGTACACACCAGCAAATGCAAATGGCCGCCCTCAGTGGCTGAAGAAAAAATTAATAAATAAATAAAAATGTTTAACCAGTGCATTTAATTTTGTATAACAAATAATTTATTATATAATCAATAATTATATTAATGCAAAATAAGAATCACAGCACCTTCCGTTTAATTCCTGGTAAGTTCTGCCTGATAACTGTACACATTTAGGAATTAAGGATGTACCCTATCCCTAATTACATTTTATAGATATGATTCTTTTTTTCGTTTGTTAGTAAACCCATCATGAACATCAGTAGAATGAAGCCTGCAGGCAGCTCTCATGCTGCTATTACAAGGATTTTAAGTTTAGTAAATGAAGAACATCCATCCACAGGTATCCGTCCATATGGGCTGCAGAGAAGTACTAGGAGGCCATGCGTACAAGAGTACAAGAGCTGTGCTGACATCATGGTCACATGACAGGTAACATGATCGTGATGTCATCAAAGGTTCTAAAGTCCCGGAGAATACAAGACCTGTGGTGACATCGTGGTCACATGACCGTGATGTCACCAAAGGTCCTGAAGCAGTGTCTCCACATCAGAAGCTTTACTGATGATGCTATTATCAGTGTAGCTCCTGCTGTAGACATTGGGGGACTCATAAGGGAGTGGGGACACTGAACAATTGCTGAGTTTTTCCCCGTAACGCCATTCCTGCCTGCCAAACCTTTGGGACACATGACATTCTCATATAACGTGACTATACGGCGGAGACGAGGAGCAGGACACAGGCAAGATGAGTGTGGTTTGACGTAGCAGAGTTGTGTGTGTGTGTTTATGTAGCATACTTGCATGCAGATGTAGCAGAGCTATGTGTGGGGCATCATATTTTGGGGGGGTAGCTCTGTGAGAAGGTCTGTGGCCCTCTCATCTTGTAGGAAGGAATATATACTGTATGGAGGCTACATACTGTGTGTGGTGGGCATTACTGCCATTGCTGGTGAATGGGGCCCGGTGAGTAGAAGCAAAGGGGGGGAGCCTGGCCTGGGTGAGACACGCACATCCGAGCCACTGTATAAATGGCCTGCCCCACTGTGTGGCATGCTGTGGTCCGGGCTAATTACATTACTTTTCCCTATTAAGCCATGGGGCCCCAGTCACTCACAACCGCAGCTACTTACATTGTATGGCTGCAGCAGAGGGGGCTGGTCGCGTCTGACATCAGTGATGTCAGACGCTGCCAGCCCACCCTCTGTTCCAAAGCTGATGGTGCACCCTGGGCCCTTGCGGCACATTATATGCAGAAGTTGAGGGCCCGAAAGTGATGAGGTGCGCACGTCTGTCCGACCTCCCATTCGCCCACCTGGTGGCTCACCCACCCGCTACTCTTCTTGTGCCCCCTCCCTACTCGTGCAGTTGAAAGTTGGAGGCCGTGTCTGTCTACTGTAACCTATTAAAAATGGCAGGCAGCAGAGTAGGGCCCGGCCAAAAGAGTCTCCTTTTCGTGGTGGCGGGTTAAAAAATACTTTGGCCAAAACAAAAGCTGATGGCTATGTATGTGATCTGGTGTTCGATGGAAACGGTTAATGTGCGATTGGTGAGGATGTGGTGCAGAAGTGGAGTTTTTCCAAGAGTGGGGGGGGGGGACTGCGGAGGCGAAGCTGGGGTGGAGCCTAGGTGGAGTCTCAAGGGAACACAAACATTTTTCCAGATAGGGCCCTGAAATTTCTGGTGGCTGCTCTGGTGGTGGGCACTGTTGGTGCCATACTGTGTGGGAACACTAAAAGGCTTCACTCGGAGCAATATTTCTGTGTGGACACATATAGAGGACTGAGCGAGGTTAGGGAAATGACTTAGCATAAAATAAAAATTGGCGTGGCGTGTTTAGTGTGCAGCAGTGTGTGTTCCTCTTTCTTATCATTAAAAGTTGGGAGGTAGGATGATGAGTGCTTCCTTACTCGCCGTGTAGCATCCCAGAAAGCATGTAAAGAAGGGACAGGCAAAGGATGAGGTCGTGGGTGACAAGTAGGGAATGTTCTGAAATAAGTAGTAAATTCCCCTTGAATCCCGCGCAGCACCAGTGCTGCCACTCCAGTGGTCTCTGCTGGTACCTGATGTCATCTCCTCATCGCACCTGAACCTTGAGTCATTTGGCTAAGATATATGCTCATATGTAGCATGTAATATGGCACCTATGGAAGCCTACAATGCACAAGAGGCACCAGCGCTTCACGGGTCCAATATCAACAGTAATTTATTATTACAGGTTAAAAACGCATACGTGAGATTTAGAGCAGCACTTGCAATTAGGGCTCATTCAGACGTTTTTCACATATGAGCTCTATTCGTGTTTTGTAACCATGGGTGGACACATTATTGGTGCAATATGTGCAGCGTACAGGGGCCCAAGAGTTTAGGGCCACTTCCACCTCCACAATGGCAAGCAACTTCTGTCACCGACACATACAAGGGTGCATAATGATGAGCTCTTGATGATGAGCTGCAAAAGGCCCATATTCTGTTACTGCAAGGAGTCCCTCTTCTGTCTGTGTCCACTCCTGGAAAAATGCCGAGTTTTTTTTTTCTGCAGGTTTTCGCATCAATATACAGAATACCGATCCTCTCTGATTATTGTGTTTTTTCATGCACTTTTACATTTCTTTGATACTTTTTTACTGCATTTGAAGCACTGTTTTGATGTGTTTTTTTTTAGTACAGAAAATCTTTGACCCTGCACTAAAAAATACAATTGTATTTATATATGTGTTTTTTTCACACTCCTCATAGAAGCCTAAAAAGAAAAAGATGCAGCAACAAAAAAAACTATCATGGTCCCTTTTTTTTAATAACGTCCCCCATCCTGATCCCTTTCTTTAATTGTCTCCCATCCTGTAATAATGTCTCCCTACCTGGCACTTTTCTTTAATATTGTCCCCCATCTTGTAACAATGTCACCCTCCTGGCCCCTTTCTTAATAATGTCCTACCTCTTGGCCCCTTTCTTTAATAATATTCCCCCTCCTACACCTTTATTGAATTATGTCCCCATCTTGCTCCCTGTCTTTAATAATGTCCCCCATCCTGTAATAATGCATCCCCCAACAACTTGCCCCTTTCTTTAATAATTTACCCCCTCCTGGTCCCTTTCTTTAATTATGACCCCTAACTTGGTCCCTTTTTTTAATAATGTCCCTCGTCCTCTAATAATCTACCCCCTCCTGGCTCCTTTCTTTAATAATGTCCCCTATCCTGTAAAAATGTCCCCCCTCCCGATTTCTTTAATTAGGTCCCTGATCCTGTAATAATGTCCCCCTTATCATTGTCACTTTCTTTAAAAATGTCCCCCGTCCTGTAATAATGTTTCCCTATCATTTTCCCTTTCTTTAATAATGTCTCCCATCCAGTAATAATGTCCCCCTATCATGGTCCCTCTTTTTAATACTGTCCGCTGTCTTGTAATAATATCCCCCGTCCTGTAATAATGTCCCCATCCTATAATAATGTCCCCCTTCCCGGCCCTTTTTCTCTAAAAACGTCCCCACTTTTGTGGGTTTGTACCCTTCTGCCAGCGATGCTACACCCCATCCAGGGCTGCCTGTCTCCTGTATACCGGCTCTCCCTGATTTTCCTGTACAAGCTGTAACGTGTGATATAATAAGTAACCGCTGCTTCTGTTGTTTAGGAAACAATGTGATACTTATTAGTAAATCGCTAGAGGGCGCCTTCCACGAGGAGCAACAGGCGCATTTCTTCGAGGACTGTATTAAATATCACTGTGAGTACATGGACCTCTGCCTCCAGCAGAAGCAACTCCCATCCTCCATCCACTCCCAGCAGCTCCACCTACTACTACTCAGTGGAATGCACCAAGCCTGATCTATAGCAGAGAAGCCCATTTACAAGAAGCAGGACATGTCTCCTGGCTGCTAATGTGCACTGGGGATCCAAGGCTGAGCTGATCTTATGTCATGTGCAAAAACATTAGGAGCTCTTTAATAGTCTACCAGGCGGTGCAGTAATTAAGAGCTTATTTCCTAATTCCAGGCTGCCCCCCTCCTGGCAGTGTGGTGTGCTCTATTGTAATATTACATTAGTGTGCTGCCTCCTTACTATGCACAGTGCCCCACTATGGTGATTGACAGCCGCTCAGTGCCAGTCTGCAGCCAGCCAGGGACAGGGCTCCCTCTCTGAACACCAGGGCTCTGTGAACTTTGTATCACTGTTATCATCACTAGTGTGACATTGTTGGATGCCTACGCCCCACATCTCATTTCCTCTTTCTGCCCACTGATGAGGATATTTGATCGATGTCTTGGGGCTGTCGGTACGGCTCACGCCTGCGGAAGCGACCCAGATACTAAGTAACTAGCAAGAAGTAACTTAGAGAAGAGGCGAAGACAGCTGGTAAGTGTTGTTCTTGCGGCTGAGCTTGCATGGATATAATAAATGTAGATTGTCAGCTCTTCTTCGCAGACGTCTACATATTCGCTGTTTCCTTTTCTGACTGTAAAGCGCCGGGGGAACAGGTCAGTGCTAAATGATTATAAGGACACTGGAAAGGGTTAACCAGACTAGTCCGTAACTGTTGGTTTTGGTGCTGCATTAATGTAGAAAGGGTTAACTGAGCACAAATAAATATATATATATATGGGGGGCTATTCTGTAGTTTGATTGATTTGGGATTTGTCATCCGGGAACCCACTTTGGTGTTATAGGGGGTAGAATAGTGTTGGTCTCAGTAAGATGAGCATCTGTATGTATTAGTGTTGCGAGAAAGGGTTAACCAGTCCACCCCGTAAGTGCTGCCCGTAGTGCTCACGACGGCATAGAAAAGGGTTAACAGAGCAGATTTTACATATCGGAGCTATTCTGTGGTTCACATATTTTTTGGGTGCGGATTTTACACACGGATTTTCTAGACTGAAAGTTTTTGCATCGAAGATTCGTGCATGTTGTTACGCACTTATTCGGACTACGTGCGGGTTCTTGATGCAGAAACAATGCCGATTAATCTGCAGATTCAGGGTCCCCGTTGAAATGAATGGGTGAGATCCGTACTGGAGCAGAACAGAAATTGATGTGATGTGGATAAAAAACAAACGCACCAAATGCCAATTTCCACTCAGTTTCTGCACTAAAACCAATACGTGCAGGAGATGAAGTTCTAATTCATCAACTTTGCCGGTACTGCAGAATCCTGCGTATTTTAGGTGCAGAAAATCCAAATATGCAACGTGTGAACCCAATCTTAGGATAGTCCACCTGTCGCTCACTGCTCGGAAACCACTTGAGTTTTACCGATGGTAGATGACAATTAGTATTGGTGGCGCAAGATGTCCTGGGCATCAATATGCACTTGTGATGTAATAAAGGGTTAATCTACTCCATAGGCTATTAAGGCAATGCTGAACTGTGACGGCAACTGAGAAAGTCCTATATGTTCAGGCTGTACCCTAGGGTTGCTTGAGGCTCATACCACCTATGGGTATCCTCTATGTGCTTGCAGGTGTGGGGTAGTAATACTAGTGGTAGTAGTAGTAGTAATATTAGTGGTGGTAGTAGTAATAATATTAGTGGTTTTGGTAGTAGTAGTAGTAGTAATAATACTAGGGGAGGTGGTGGTAGTACTAGTAATATTAATGGTGGTAGCAATAACACTAGTGATGGTGGTAGTAGTAATAATACTAATGGTAGTAGTAGTAATACTAGTGGTAGTAGTAGTAATACTAGTGGAGGTAGTAGTAGTAGTAATATTAGTGGAGGTGGTAGTAGTAGTAATTATAGTGGAGGTGGTGGTAGGAGTAGTAGTAATATTAGTGGTGGTGGTAGTAGTAATACTAGTGATGGTGGTGGTAGTAGAAATAGTAGTAGTAATACTAGTGGAGGTGGTAGTAGTAATACTAGTGGTGGTAGTAGTAATACTAGTGGAGGTGGTGGTAGTAGTAATAATATTAGTGGTGGTGGTAGTAGTGATACTAGTGGACATGGTGGTAGTAGTAATACTAGTGGAGATGGTGGTAGTAGTAATACTAGTGAAGGTCGTAGTAGTAATAGTGGTGGTAATAGTAATGTTATTGGTGGTAATAGTAATACTAGTTGTGGTTTTGGTAGCAATGTTAGTGATGGTAGTAATACTAGTGGTGGTGGTAGTAATAATACTAGTGAAGGTAGTAGTAATACTAATGATGGTGTTGGTGGTGGTAGTAATAATTCTAGTGGAGGTAGTAGTAGTAATACTAGTGATGGTGGTAGTAGTAATACTAGTGGAGGTAGTAAAAACCTAAAGAGATGAACTGGAATGTAAGTTGGTAAAAGTGCGACATGTAGGCGCATGTTCACACTGGCCACTAAACAGACCAGACTCGAGATAAAAACAAAGTGAGAAAATACCCTGCAGTAAATAAATTGTGTATGAAAATAATATAGGGTACTTGGTTAACATAACTCTGATAAAAAAATGTAAATGCCATCCCAGCACGTCACGGTGACCTTATTCCTAACCTGTAATATTAACCCCTTTATCACCTTGGGTTTTTCCCAAAACATTGCTTCCTCACAAAAAGAATCAGCTGTGATCCCATGCTGTCCTGTCTGTATACTCTTTTGCTTCCTCCCAGGAGCTGTGGTATGATCAGACCATGTTCCTGTACGGTCAGACACAGCCATTACACAGTACACAGCAGGGGCACATTTATAACATTATCTCAGCACAGGGACATTTTATTTAAACACATCCAATTGTGGAACTTATTATTATTCAAAGATCTATTGATCAAAATCAACTTTTGTTCGTGGGAAAACCCCCTTAAGCCTTCTCACACTCCCTATAAGGCCATGTTCACATGTCTGTGTCGCCCACACGTATTCTGTGTTTTTCTTGGATACAGCACGTACCATATAATCTATTGTGCTGTTCAAATGTCCGTGTTTTTTCACTGACTGTGTGTCCGTGAAACTCATGGAGACGTCCGTTTTTCTCCAGCAGCACGGATGTAAAGTACCAATACAAGTTTATGGGTCTGTGAGAAACACGTACAGCACACGGATGGCATCAGTGTACGGTCAGTGTGCTGTACGTGTTTAACACTGTAATGTATAGGAGAAGCTTCGTAATATATTTAGGGGGCTTTCACATTGCGTTTTGTTACAGTCTCGGTGGCCCCATTGAGACTTATGTTTGACCCCCCAGCAAAATGGGCACCGACGGGGCCGTAGACTATCATGGTGCCGACAGAGTGAACGTGCGCGGTGGTGCATCATTCTCGGGTATGTACGCCAACTGGAGGCGGATAGCTAGACCTACTAGACTGCATCTAAATTTCCGCCTCCAACAGCTGTATAAGCGCACGTTCACTCTGTCGGACCATTATAGTCTATGGACCTGTTGGTGCATACACCCGAATCCCCTCTTGCAGGGGGTTCGGACGTAAGCCCCAACGGGGCCACCAAGCATGTAACAAAACGCAATGTAGAAGCACCCTTATCCATCTGTGAAAAACACTGATGAAATAATGATGGTAAAAACGGACACATGAACCAAACACTGATGGCAGACTGGTCCAAAACACTGACACCAGTACCATTTTTTCCAGTATGTGTTTAAACACGGATGTGTGAATGAGGCCTTAGAAAAGATCCAAGTGTCACCTGTGCCAGCACAGGAAGTGTTAACTAGTCATACCTTTGCACCCAGCTAATGAAGGGTTATACAGCTCATTTACAGCTCATTTTGTTATTTAGTGTAGTGCGTAAGTAGTACAGAAGAGTAAGGTTAACTTGATTTTTGGTTGCCGGGTCCCATTCATTACTAAGAGTCCATCACACCCCCCCCCCCCCCTCACAGCTCGATATGTTCATGATTATCATACTCTCCTTCTAGGAGTCCGGGACGGACATATCATTGGTACAATGTGATTGCAACGGGGTCCATAAGTCTGGAGTCAATATCTCTGCCTGGCGCCTGCCCGCTTTACCTAGCCATCCAGTGTATATGTATGTCAGGAGTCCTTTCTATACCACATATGTGCTGGCTGTTTTGCACAGCTGGCATCTGTCAGTAACTGCTGTAGTTGGAGCTTGCCCTGATCGTGGCAGCTTAACCCCTCACATGCAGTGGTGAACTGCAGCATTGGCTTCTAAGCGGATAGATGGGGAAAGAGCCCTCTGTCACCCCTTTAGGATCCCTGCTACACGATCAGTCACCCAGTGGATTGTTTAATGGCAAGCAGGGAGCTTCTGTTGGTGGTCAATTTGGACCTTGGGGGTCACCTGATTTCTATGTACACCCCTGTGTGTACCTGAGCAGGTATGGTGCATACAGACAATGGTGTCTGTCCTTGAGAACCTATTTAGTCTGACTGTCACATAGATGCTAAAGCACCTTTAAAAATTTGCCAAAGCATACACAACATGTTTCTGAGATACATCTCATCTCAAAAAAGTTGGAGCCTGACTCTCTGTACGTCTCTGCATCTGGTGATGTGGCTAACCCTGTAAAGTAAGAAATCCAGACCTCCCAACTTTTGAAGAGGTACTTGTATGGAGCAAGGCCGTGCCCACTGGCCGGGAGTAAGTATAACTCATACATACCCTCCGGTCCCAGCTCAGAAACCAGCGAAACCCTGCAGTGCGTGTGTTGGGGGGATTCATAAGTCTACAGTCACACAGATTGACTGCAGACTTATCATTTTGGACGGAACAACAACTTTAAAAACAGATGAAACCTAGATCAAAAACGGACTTACAAAGGCTCGTTTTGCCATCCATTTTTTAATGGCTCCTTGTAGACTTTAATGGTCGAGTCTGATCCACAAAACAGATGAGAATAGGACGTGCTCGGAGTCTTAAGGATCGTGCTCGGAGTCTTAAGGATCGTGCTTGGAGTCTTAAGGATCGTGCTCGGATTCTTAAGGATCATGCTCGGAGTCATAAGGATCGTACTCTCGGATCAGCACACTGACGTCTACAACAGATGTGTGAATGGAGCCTTAATCTGATGTCCAGAAGAAGAGAAAATTGTCATAAAACCACAACCTTTATACACCCACATAGATAAAGAGTTTGTTCACACGTTGCATTTTTGCTGTGTTTTTACAGCTGGAAAAAAAAATGTGTTTTACAGTACCAGCAAAGTGAATGAGATATCTGAAATCTTGTGCTCCTGCTGCTTATTATTTTCCTTGCGGATTTGAATCATCTAAGCGTTTTTTTTTTTAAGCAAATTTGCAGAATATCAATTCTTTCAGCGTTATTCACCCAATGAAAATGCATCAAAACGCACTTAAAAAAGCGAGTATTTTATGCAGCTAACACAAAATCTGCTGCAAAAACTCAACGTGTGCACATAGCCTAAAGCGGTTTTCTATAGTCTGTTGCTTTGTAGCTGACTACAACTCCCATCATCATGGCTTATTTCATCATGGCTTGTTATGGAGAGTTTTAATTTTCATATCTTTCCAGACTGCGTATAGACCACCAGACTGAACGCAAGGGGCAGAAACGCTGCAGATAAAATCCACTGATGATTTTGTAGCGGAAATGTTTGTGGCAAAGCTGCGCATTTCAAAGAGTGAAATCGGCTTTAATATCGGTAGCATAGATTATCACTCTGCAGATCCCAATTCCCCATTGCCGGTCAATTTATTATTATTTTCCACAACGTGCCTTTAAGATTTCTTTAAAATCTCATTCGAAGATAGAGTTGCCACAATACTGTAAATGCAGCAGATGGAAAAAGCTTCACATATCCTCATGGGAAGATAAAACTTAGAGCTTACAATCTAAATTATGTGCATATACATATTCATTATTTAATTTATAGACTTCTATTCTTCATATAATGCTCTGAATGATTAAATACTGATTATGAGATCCAGTAACTTCCGCTTGAGACTTTTATTACCGCTTTGCTACTTAACCTTTGCCCTTCGGAGAATATTTTGTAGCCAGTGATTTGTGTCCTGCGCTTTTGTTAATATTTCACCCTTTATATGGATATCCAGGGTGCAGAAGGTGTTGGCTGTGAATAATAAGTCACTATTACATTACACACATGCATTGTGCTCATTCTTCACACAGAGAAGGTTCTGGAAGTGCAAGGGTTTCCGCTAAGGAAGAATTATCTGCGCTTGACCTTCTGCCTCCTGTATAGTGTACGGCTAATTACATAACCACATATGAAATAGAATATGTATGTAATCTGCCAGGGTACAGAAAAGGAAACCTTTTATAATAAAGTAGAATAATGGATTTTGCTAAGTTTTAGAATATATAAAAAAATGGATAAAAAAAGAAAATCCATTAATTTCATTCTAGATTTCTACAAAATGTCACAGCCAAGGTTTACCAGTAGGTCATTGCCCCGGACAAAATGTCACAGCCAAGGTTTACCAGTAGGACATTGCCCCAGACAAAATGTCACAGCCAAGGTTTACCAGTAGGACATTGCCCCAGACAAAATGTCACAGCCAAGGTTTACCAGTAGAACATTGCCCCAGACAAATGTCACAGCCAAGGTTTACCAGTAGGACATTGCCCCAGACAAAATGTCACAGCCAAGGTTTACCAGTAGGACATTGCCCCGGTGAGTCTGCTAGGCTTCGTACCCACCGTGTCTACTGGTAAAAGCTTCATAAGGGTTTAAGCAATTAACTGCAAATAATCATGGCTACAAAGCTGGTGACTCGTACTATGGATCAGGTGTGTAAAACGTAACCTAGTGGCTTCCTCTATAGAAAAATTTTATATCAGGAAATTAACTTAAAGGGGTTGTCTAGTGTCAGGCTACATGTCTGCAGTCATTCTATGTGACTGCAGACTTGTGAATCCTCACATTGCCGCCGGGAGCGACAGGCGTTTGACCACAATTATGTGATGTGCATACATGCAGTCACATGCCAACTAGATGTGTCTGGCCTCACTCAATGCAAGTGTATTAGCTGAGGCCAGACACGTCTAGTCGGAATGTGACCGGAAGTATACAAATCACATGACCGCCCACTCCCGACATCAGAGAATCCCTACAGAACGAGATGTGAGATTCACAAGTCTGCAGTCACATAGAATGACTGCAGACTTGTAGCCTGACACCAGACAACCCCTTTAAGTTAGTTGCCTGATATTAAACCTTTGTAGAAGAAGCCACTAGATTACATTTTTCACATCTGATCCATATTATAGCCTACTTGTAGCCTAAGGCCAGACAACCCCTTTTAATATAGTAAAGCCTACTCCTGCCCAGTGGTCAGTGCCATCACTTTTTCTTGTTTTTACTGAATATTTGCGAACTTTAGTTTTCAACTATTGAAAGTGGTGAGGAAAGGTAGAAAGTGAGGAGCAAAATAGGGCGAGCTCAAAAAAAGATACATGATCATGTTTTGGACCAATATGGCCAGGTAAGTTCAATTGTATGTATCTATGTTGTCTACTCGCTCGTGGATATAGAGTATTTGCCCCAAAGGTCCATTTAGGACATTGGTAGTCCAAGTATATTTCTATTATAGTAACCCTCTGTTTCTCAGAATATTTTTTTTGTGAGCTGGTCACTATAGTTTCTTTTTTTGTTTGTGGTTCTGTATGAGATGTTTCCTACTAGAAAAAGACACTCATGGGGGGTTGTTTAGCCCCCTAGCATTTGAAGGGAGGTCCAAGTGATGGTTTAAAGAAGAATTGGATATAAGGATTGGGTAAAAGAGGGTGTACTGATGCTATACATCTCTAGGGTCCTAATCGGTGAGAGAAATGGAAGGAAGAATTAAGGTTTTCGGAATAATATCCCCGGGCAATTGCTGGCCTTCAATAAAAGCGGATGAGCTCTGCTTAGATCCTATTAAAGGAACCATGTGGTATCCTGAAATAGGTTGTTGTCTCCTTTCAGAAAACTGCGGTTGTTAAAACAAATCTATTATTTCCCTTTCCCGGGTACAGAGTTTAGTAGTCTCTGCCACTTCTCTCGGTCTCCGCTGTTTGTCTGCATATCATGTTGACAGCACTGCAGCCAATCGCTGAGCCCAGCGGCTGTGCCTGTGTAGTTGGCATAAGCTGCTGAGCTCACTCATTGACTGCAGCGCTGTCAACGTTACTTAAGCACTGCAGACAGACAGAGACTGAGTTAGCATCAGAAAGGGTAAGTAATTGTTTTGTTAGAACTAACTATCGCAGATTATAGCCCATAGTTTTCTGAAAGGAGACGACCCCTTTAAAGCAATCTTGGATTCACTGCTTGATAGTGGTATAATTGATAAGGACTCATCTGCCCAGTATATTCTGAGTAACAACAAATGTCTCTCTCTATATAAGTAGCCATGTTAGTGCACGCCATGTATGTAGGTTGGTGTTACATTGTCTTCTAATATACAATAAAGAAGTCTTTTATAATGAGGTAGAATGAGTTTTTCTGTGGGTTGTGCTGATTCTAAAAGATCCCAAGCTCACATAAGTTCCACATTGTAGGATCCAGGGCTGTGGAGTGGGAGTCGTGGAGTTGTAGTCTGTGTCCATTTTGCTGGAGTTGGAAAATGGACCAACTCCAACTCCTAAAATATATATTAGATTGGGTGCAGCATGTGCTGTAAATGTTTTCATAAGAATTTAGGAAAGTTATGAAATGTCCTATAAATGTCTGTTCTGTTTCTGATCTAAGGATCTGGGCTTTTAGTTAAGATGAATCTGTGCTGCACTTTATGTACATGCTCAGTAGTGAGGCCGGGCTGTGGAGTCGGAGTTGGAGTCAGTCGGAAGTCAGGGAAATTGAGGAGTCGGAGTCGGTGGTTTGGCTTACCGACTCCACAGCCCTTGTAGGATCTACATGTGCCGGTAAAATTGTATATTCTTGTCCAAAATCTGAAGACATTTGGCCATTGTTTTCTGCACTGTGAAAGGTTTGATTACACTTGGACCTCCGAAGTTATTAAAAATTGCTTCTTCTTTACGAAGGATCATTGCATTTGACATTTCATATTCAGCCAAAATTTAAGACGTCTTCACTATAATCCACCCGAATCTTGAAAACAGAGCTACTGTGCAATTATTCTGTTGTAAACCTCCCCTCTTCTCCTTTGGGAACCGCTTGGCCCATCTGCTACATTGTAATGTTATGACGGAGGTGTCTTAACATGTCTTTTTCTGTTGGATTTCCTGGCATTGGCAGAAGAAGTAGAGACTATGACAAGCACGCTCCTGTTTTCACTTTGAGTAGGTGGCACCTTTCCTTTTAGTGTATAGCACCAGTAACAGGCACATTATCACTGCCTTCAGCTAAGACCTGAAAGAACGCAACAATACGTGTTTGTAATGGATCCTACTAATTCGTTTCTTTTCAATGGTTTCTTTATAGTAAGCCTTTTGTAAGGAGTTGCTTGGTCCTTGACAACAGGAATGGCTTTAGGCGGGTTTGTGTTCTGTACAGTGGCTTCTGGTGTAGCTGTTGGGCATGAGGAGTGGAATCAAGATCTTGGGTAAATTATGGCAGAGGTAAAAGGAAAGGTGCCTTAAACGGGTTATCTGGGACAATTTAATTATTTCACTACGGGCCAAGAACTAACAGGCAGTTGTCAACTACCTGCCTGTTGTGCCCGGTGCAGCTCTCTGTTGACACAGACAGTTTCTGCTGGTGATTCATCAGCTTCAGTTGATGTCCTGTTGATAGATCAGCAGCTTCTCTTCTGCTCTCATCTGTTGACAGAGCGTGACTACAGACATCATACTGATTGACAGCCGGCTCCCGGCTTCCTAACTGCGGGGAGCCGGCTGCCAATCAGCATGCCGTCTGCAGTCACGCCTGGTCGGCAGAGCAGCCCGGAAAAAGGAGTTGCTCTGTTAACATGAAACAGCAGAAGTGCCAGCAGGAGATTTCAGGCAGGTAGTAGCCTCTGTTACCAACTACCTGCCTGTTAGTTTTTAGGCCATAGTAAAAAAAATATAAAAGCGTCCTGGACAACCCCTTTTAAGCTTAGCTTTGCTTCACAACCCCATGTCAAGGGCCCGTGTGTGGCACGGATATCTACTGGCAGAACTACTACTATCGTACACCTTAAAAGAGGGTCTTCTGCCATGCGGGGCCCTAAAATAATTTTCTGAGAGATGAGGATAGTAATTGTAAAAGTTCCTTTAGAACTATGTAGAAAATCACCATTATCTTCCTAAATGCAAAGTTAAACGACTTTCTAAATATTCTACTTTTAAAAAATGTCTTCATCTAGCTGAGTGATCTGCAGAAATATTACAAATCCATCAGCACTCCTGCTCAGTAGTGATGGCTCTTTCTGCTCCTCCACCCTCTCCAATCTCTTAGCATTTGAGATGGCAGCATGGAGGGGGCAGATCACTGTTAAGATCTTCACAGTGTGAAGAGGAGAGAAAACTTGTATGGTCTGAAAGAAGACAGAAAAAGGCAATAGATAAGAACAAAAGCATATGAAAAGGAAATAAATACAGGATAGAAGCTGTGCTGATAGAAGTGCTAATGAAGATAGCACCATAGATACAGACCTCACATCCAGCCTGTATTACTGGAAGATACACTCTTATAGATTAGGTAAATTTCTTTTATTAACTAAAGGTAACCATTGAGATATGTAAAAAATATTTTTTTCTATAGCAAGGGTGTCCATTGCCTTTTTAAATGTCAAACTGACCATGCACTTTAGATTGCTGTCAGCAACATGCGTGTTTGGTTGACGGCTATTTCTTTGAACTCGCCATACACACGCACACAATGAGAATAAGAGAGTATTGTGCTGCCCAGTGGTGTAACTTAAAGGTAGTGGGCACCAATGCAAATTCTCCAACAGGGCCCCTAAATGTTATGGGTCTATAATAGCAGTGGTATTTTAATAGGGGCCAAAGGGACCATTTGCACCCCCTGCACCTATTATGATTATACCCTGGCGCCACCAGATACCTTTACCTTTCCCGAAAGTAAAAGTGTTGGTCACAGGGGCGGACATGCCAGTTGTACAACTTGTGCAGCAGCACAAGGGCCCAAGAGGTTAAGGTGCCTACTTCTACCCCCAAACATCAAGCAGCTTCTATCAGACACACAAAGGAGTGCATTGTGATGCAAAGGGTCCTTATAAAATTCTAGCACAGGGGCCATCTTCTTCCATTCGACATCTACCATTGTGTTGAAGTCGGGATACCCCCATACGCAGTAGATCAGTGGGTTCAACAGCAATTAATATAACGTCCACGGTTCCTTTTAGATCACTATAGGTCATCATTTCGCTATTTTATTTTGAACCCAGTCCTATACGGACATACAGAAATTTACCACGTAATGAAGGATATTTCTTTGAGAGTACTCAGACCAATGGATTGGATTTCACTTGACCTATACAAACTGAATGAAGAACGTATTCAGTTCTTCAACAACAAAGGGCAAATTAGGCATTACAACAGTTTTAATTAATGACTTGTCTGTGTAATTCAAGGCCTAGAAGGGTTCCCCTGTGAGGAATATACTTTTTGTAGCCACTTCTTTGTCCTGGCTAAAAATCGAGGTTCCTGAACTTGGATAACCCTTATCACGATGCCATATGAGCTTGGATGGTTTAGCCTTAATGACAAATAATCAGTTGTTCTTGCTTATTTCAATAGTGGATCAATCATGGGAAACCTGTCTATGAATAGCTGTGATAATGATGGGTTGCGGAGGGAATGGGATGCCAAGACTTGAATAGTTGAATGATTATTGCCAAAAACCCGACTAACAAACACCATAAGCCCCATAGTTTTGAGCCACATGAGCTAAATTCTCCAAATGTTCCATCATGCAAATAAATGGAGAGACTTGTTCCAATTAGACAAGTATGAATATGTAATGGCAAGGAAATTCTGCTCGTTTGGAGATGAGACACCCTCGCTTTCTCAGTACTTTCTGCTATTTTTTAAGTCCTTCTTATAGTACTTTACAAATTGCAGCATCTCGATTTTACATGTTCCGGCTCATAAAAATGGCTGTACTAGGTTTGCAAGTACAAGTCGTAAATTTAGTGCCAAGGACAGAAACTGGATTCATTCTGAAAGATAAAAAAAAGCCTGTTCTAAAACCTCAGACTTTCCTCATGCTCGGATCTGAACTTGTCCTTGGCAACAATGAACTTTGTATATCTAATGTCGACAATTTTGACTCTGGTGGGACTGTCACTGGGCTGCAAAAAATGAGTAGGAGTCATGCAAATTAGTTTCAAAATAGGTTGTTCGCAGGGTTTTGAAGGTGTTTCTTCTTTGGAATTGAAATATTGATCAGTATGAGAGCTGTAATTCATCCATGTGCTGGGCCATTTTAACCAATCGTCTCTTGTAGGGCACTAAAAATTTTACTTTTGATATCAGAATCTGTTGGCTAATTTTTAATCATCCTTCACTTCATCGTTATAAGACGCTTGGTGCACCTTGGATGCTGCTGAGCGGTTGGGTGCCCCATTCCATATGTCTTCAAGTTATCTCCATCTGTCTTGCTTGATTGACAGCACTTGCTCCACTGAAGCCAGCCTCGTCTCCACAGGAGCTAGCCTCGTCTCCACAGGAGCCAGCCTTGTCTCCACAGGAGCCAACCTTGTCTTCACAGGAGCCAGCCTTGTCTTCACAGGAGCCAGCCTTGTCTTCACAGGAGCCAGCCTCCACAGGAGCCAGCCTAGTCTCCACAGGAGCCAGCCTAGCCTCCACAGGAGTTAGCCTTGTCTCCACAGGAGCTAGCCTGGTCTCCACAGGAGCTAGCCTGGTCTCCACAGGAGCTAGCCTTGTCTGCACTGAAGCCAGCTTTGTCTCCACTGAAATGTCGTCTTGCGCAGTTCATAAGTGTACAGACGTAGAACAGATTGCAGAACAATGCCAGGATAAAGGCTTTTCTGTGCATGCGCAAGGACTTCTACGAACAGCGCATGCGCAAGTTTCAGTGGAACCAGCCATGGCGCCTGTGATTCCTGCTCTGTCAAACAAGCGAGACGGAGGGTGAGCCTGAAGACATCTACATGGGTAAGTGTACTGAGACGCCTGTCCACGGCCAAGGTGCGCTTCGCGCCTAATAGGCATATAGGAATAAAGAAAGATTTATTAAAAATAGGTCAAAATTTTTCAATATTTAAGGTATCTTTTATTTATCTTCTCAATGCACAGTCGCTACAAGTTGTGCTTGGTTTAAAGATTTTAGACATTTACTAGGCTGACACGAGACACGCCATGATGTCGGAGGACTTAGTAAATGCCAGAAGTGCCAAATATGGTGGCAAAAAAGTGAAGACTGCCTTGAAAGACCTGGACGGGATGCCATAGTAGGGCCACCGCACAAAATATTTTGCTTGACCCTAGCTATTTTGTATGCTGCTCAATAGGTCGAATTTAGGATTGGAAACTCCAAATATTTGTCAAAGTGCCAAAGCTGAACATTTCCTCTCCTGGGAAGGGAAGGCTTAACAATGGCGCTGTTTACACATGTGTTTGGCTGTGCCTGTTACCAAGAACATTTATACTCTTTGAACCACCCCCCATGGAGTATTTGTGACCCAAAATAGTTGAATGGCAAAGATTGATCACTTGGATCAATTGCATTCATGGCACCTTAGCAACGGTATTGCCAAATAGTTTAGCCTTTATGACAAATAATAATCCCTTTTTTTTGGTCCATATGAAAAATAGAACAAACATGGGAAACCGGTCTATGCATTACTACCATAATGACTCCGATGGGGTTTTTGGGCAATAATCATTTACATCTCGGCATGCACTTCATAGACACAATAAGGTCCATTATGATTATGAGCCACATGAGCTAAATTCTCCAAACTTTCCAACATGCAAATAAGTGAAAAGAGCTGGTCCAATTAAGCAAGTGTGAATGCATAATGATAAGGAAATTCTGCTAAACTGGAGATGAGATGCCATTGTTGGCCCCGGCCCCGATGCACTTATGTAGTCCTACTTGAGAAAACTGTAGTACTTTAAAAATTGCAGCATCAACCTGTAGATTTTACACGTGCAAAGTCATAAAAACCAAGGAAATGAGCCAGAACATAAGTTGGTAAAAGAGCAATGTGTAGGCTCACGTTCACTCTGTGGCCATTTTACAGACAAAACCTAAGATAGAAACAAAATGAGCAAATACCCTGTAGTAAATAGTAATATTGCATGTAAATAACATACAATACTTGGTTAACACTATTTTGATCAAAAAAGCTTAAAAGCCATCCCACCACGACAAGGTGTACCCAATCGGGACAGTCTAGTATTAAACCTCACCTTGTATAAACCGACCTCAATATAGATGGGTAAAGCAGGACAGGGGCCCGACTGTTCAGACACCTGCTAATCGGAAGCTATATAAATGAAATACCGAGCTCAAAAAGGGGGAGCCACACCCCTGTTTGTACAAAGTCTAAGAAACTACAGCAAAGCCAAAGAAATGAGCCGGAGCAGTTAATAAATATGGCTATGACAGCTGGACCAGGGCAGTCTTCACTTCTGTAGCACCTCTGGCATTTACTAGACCCCACAATATCATCACAGATGTCATTACGGTCTAGTAAATGCCTTAAAGGGATCCTGTCAGCTCCTAATCAGTGTCGAATTCAAGCAAAATACCTCCTTGGGGACTGCATGCTGAAAAAAATCACACCTTTCATGTTAAAAACAACGGGCACATTTTTAATTTTTATTCCCATATGCTAATTAGGTGATCGGTGCACTTTGGGCGTGGTCAAGCGACTCAGTACACCTTGCCATATATGTGTTTTCAAGCTATATGTCCCTCTGTCTCTCTTGATTGACAGCTGGTTTCACAGGCGCCATCGCTGGCTCATGCACAGTGGTTCTGCAGCCTGTTCTATGCCGCTACACGTATGAATCGCGCAGGCATGTGATCACCATTGGCCAATCAGCTGAGAGCGAATAAGTAATTTACATATAGTTGGAGCTCACTAAGTGTTTTCCATAAGAACTTTTAGTAAATGCAGAACATTAAAGACCTCTGTCATAATGATGGATCATTTTCTGGAGGAAATGGTTGTGTGCAGTTCGGGGTCAGCGTTTACATTCTTGGAAAATGTCTTACTTCCTAATTGATGATGTAACTGTGCTTCCCTGGTGATGGGGTTGGATGTAGTTCATGCGTATACACTCATCTCTAATTTGATTCATTCTTATATACCGTACATAGAATTTGCTAATTTTAGAACAAAAAATTCCTGTACCCAGCTGTCATTTTCTCATCCAATTTGTTCATGAAATTGTATTCAAGTCTTCACATGTTATTTTATTTGGACTATTAGTTGTTCATTCCTGACATTCAAGTATTTGTGGATTTAGACTTTGTGCATAATAATTATATTTATTAGATTTATCTGAGAAAACTTGTCTCTTCTATAGTTATAAAATTCTTATATACATTGTGCAAAACTAAGAGCGCTGGCTGCGATCCGGATGCTTTTCTCCATATAAAATGTCTTGTGCTGCATTCTATGTTACGTGCCATTGCTCCAGTTGGTTTTTAAAATGCATTTTCTATAAGAAAGAATGTTAATCCTTAGATGGGCAGCACAGCTGTGCTGGGGTTTGCATTCCTATATTATAGCTTTAGGATCTCAGAATACATTCCTCCCTAAGGTGTTATCTGAAGCACCTCTATCTGCCCTGAGAGGGCAGAGCAAAGTATTGTAGTGCGCATGTGCCGGCTTCACTTCTGGATCATCTGCTCTTTAGCCTTTCCCAAAGCATGCGCACTACAGTACTTCGCTCTGCCCTCAGCAGGGCATGTAGAAGTACGCCTGCACAGGAGCATGATGGAGGACACTATGTGAATGACGTAGGACGTGTCATCCACACGTAGTGGGGATGGAGGACTGAGATTGCAAGAAGAGAGGAGGCACTGGATCAAGATCAGAGACGCCAATAGGACCGGACTGTCCGTGTGTATAATAAAAGCTATTTTTGGGCTCTGCAAACTGGATTGGGGACTTTTTTTTTACAGCATTCCAGTATGCTGTAAAAAAAGACCCTAATTGTGGTGGCCATACTTTATATACAGAAAACCTGGTGACAGGTTACCCAGGTAGCTGATTCTTTCTGTAATATAAAACATGTTTAGAAACAAGCAGCACATGTTTTACCTCTGAGAATCAGCTGTGATCCCGTGCTGTCCTGTCTTTATACTCTTTTGCGTCCTCCCCTGCCCAGGAGATGTGGTATGAGCAGACCATGTCCCTGTACGGTCAGACACAGCCATTACACAGTACACAGCAGGGGCACATTTATAAGATTATCTCAGCACAGGAACATTTTACTAACACATCCAATTGTGCAACTTATTTTTATTCCAAGATCTATTGATTAAAATGAACTTTGTCCATGGAACACCCCCTTAAATTTCCCCAGGTTGAAGGCTTGCACTGCAGAATATTGACAGAGAGCAGCTACTGTCAAGTAGAGACAAATGGGAGCACTTTAAATCTATATTGGTCAATCACACTGTAAAATGTATTTCTGTAAGTAACAAGTATATGCGAATGAAGTTATACCCCACATTGCTTACCCCTATGGTTAGGACTATTAATGACAAAAAAAGCATTTAAACATACATCTGAGGGGTCAACTCCAGCATTTAAAAACTACGAAGAGCTGAATAGGAAACAAATCAGATAAAGTAGAAAATGAAGCATAGTCAACCAAGGAAAGCTAGACAAATTTCAAAAAATTCTTTGGGCCTGATTCATCAAAGCTATTATGCCAGAATTCTGGCATATAGGCTTTGTAAAGTCAGAAAATTTGTCACACTCTGTTGTCGGGTATCCCGGTACCAGGGGCTCCTTCCCTGTCCCTAACGCTAGGGGCACCCCAGCTGACCCTATTTCCCGGATTACTTCTGAAGGTGAAGACGGCGGGGCCGCGTACATTGCCTGGGCTCCTCAATACACCCTCAGTCTGTTCCCTCCCCCCACCCAGGGAAGAGGGGAGTAGTAGAGTATCACAATACACCAACCAGATAAAGGAAAATAACAATCATACAAATATTTGCACACCAACAACAGAGGATAATACCGGGGAGAGGAGGATAGGGAACAGCCATATTAGGAGAAGGAGAGGATTAACTCACACCAAAAACCACACAACTGTCTTAGCAAAATTCACCATACGCCTTCTCAAACAACAAACCACCAAACTGCTAACCATGCAGCAATGAAGCTAGCTCTGGCAAAGACTGCTAGCCTGAGCCCAGTATATATAGGGGAGTGGCTAATGGTGAACAGCTGAGAGCATCACCCTGTGAAGCTTCCAAAAGCTCTCAGCAGCAGATTAACCCATGCACTCCTAAAAGAAACCTGCACCATTTAATATGAAGGTGAAAGGCTTCTAATCAGTTCAGGAGTAGGAGGAATCAGACGCTGCTGTCTTCTGACTCCTCTCTGTCGTGATAAACCCATGACAAAATTTAGGCGCAACTATGAGTTGATTTTAGCAACTTTTGGCATTTTCACTCCAGTTTCTCCAAGCTAGAACAAAATGGGCAGAGCTGGGGCAGGGCGGTGGTGTGGCAGGGGCATGACGCCACAGCTTTTCCTCATGATGAGCTGTGGTGTACCCTACATCAGAAATCTCACACCAACACCTAACTAAAGTGAGAATTCTGGCACGGATTGGGAGATTCTTGACTCCAATTATTAGAATAAAAATGTCTTGACTCCAGTACGCCCCATTAGGACCAACGTGAACAACGCCGGTCTTGAAGAATCGGGCCCTTTATACAGTTATATGAAAAAGTTTGGGCACCCCTATTAATCTTAAGCTTAATGTTTTATAAAAATTGGTGTTTTTGCAACAGCTATTTCATTTTGATATATGTAATAACTGTTGGACACAGTAATGTTTCTGCCTTGAAATGAGGTTTATTGTACTAACAGAAAATGTGCAATGTGCATTCAAACAAAATTTGACAGGTGCATAAGTATGGGCACCCTTATCATTTTCTTGTTTTAAATACTCCTACCTACTTTTTACTGACTTACTAAAGCACTTTTTTGGTTGTGTAACCTCATTGAGCTTTGAACTTCATAGCCAGGTGTATGCAATCATGAGAAAAGCTACTTAAAGTGGCCACTTGCAAGTTGTGCTCCTGTTTGAATCTCCTCTGAAAAGTGGCATCATGGGCTCCTCAAAACAACTGTCAAATGATCTGAAATCAAAGATTATTCAACATAGTTGTTCAGGGGAAGGATACGAAAAGCTGTCTCAGAGATTTAACCTGTCAGTTTCCACTGTGAGGAACATAGTAAGGAAATGGAAGAACACAGGGACAGTTCTTGTTAAGGCCAGAAGTGGCAGGCCAAGAAAAACATCAGAAAGGCAGAGAAGAAGAATGGTGAGATCAGTCAAGGACAATCCTCAGACCACCTCCAGAGAGCTGCAGAATCAACTTGCTGCAGATGGTGTCACTGTGCATCGGTCAACTATACAACGCACTTTGCACAAGGAGAAGCTGTATGGGAGAGTGATGCGAAAGAAGCCGTTTCTGCAAGCACGCCACAAACAGAGTCGGCTGAGGTATGCAAAAGCACATTTGGAGAAGCCAATTTCTTTTTGGAAGAAGGTCCTGTGGACTGTTGAAACCAAGATTGAGTTGTTTGGTCATACAAAAAGGCGTTATGCATGGCGGCAAAAAAACACAGCATTCCAAGAAAAACACTTGCTACCCACAGTAAAATTTGGTGGAGGTTCCATCATGCTTTGGGGCTGTGTGGCCAATGCCGGCACCGGGAATCTTGTTAAAGTTGAGGGACGCATGGATTCCACTCAGTATCAGCAGATTCTTGACAATAATGTTCAAGAATCAGTGACAAAGTTGAAGTTACGCAGGGGATGGATGTTTCAGCAAGACAATGATCCAAAACACCGCTCCAAATCTACTCAGGCATTCATGCAGAGGAACAATTACAATGTTCTGGAATGGCCATCCCAGTCCCCAGACCTGAATATCATTGAACATCTGTGGGATCATTTGAAGAGGGCTGTCCATACTCGGCGTCCATCAAACTTAACTGAACTGGAATTGTTTTGTAAAGAGGAATGGTCAAAAATACCTTCATCCAGGATCCAGGAACTCAAAAGCTACAGGAAGCGACTAGAGGCTGTTATTTTTGCAAAAGGAGGATCTACTAAATATTATTGTCACTTTTCTGGTGAGGTGCCCATACTTATGCACCTGTCAAATTTTGTTTGAATGCAGATTGCACATTTTCTGTTAACACAATAAACCTAATTTCAAGGCAGAAACATTACTGTGTCCAACAGTTATTACATATATCAAACTGAAATAGCTGTTGCAAAAACAACAATTTTTATAAAACGTTAAGCTTAAGATTAATAGGGGTGCCCAAACTTTTTCATATAACTGTATGTACATGCCATGAAACTAATTCTGCACAGGTTGGTCCTCTAAACTGTAGTAACAGGAGTTGATCATTGAGGATCAAGAGAAGGCAAAATTACTGAATGGGTTCTTCAGCTTTTTATATACCAAAGAAGAGCGAGCGGCAGATGTATCCGATCCCAATGCTCAAATAAGTCAACTAATATAATCAGTTGACTAAATATAGTTGTGGTCCAATGTAATTATTATATTGTACAAGACATCACTCAGTGAGAGTTGCGGTGCCTGAGTAGGGATCCAGTCTGTAACATAAATAGAGAAAAACTCAGGGGTTGAGAAGTAGAATAGTGAAAATATTTAGTCAGACAATCCAATTGCACAATATAGTTGACATTTTGGTCCTAAATTCTAGACGGAAAGCAACAGATTGCGGTAGTCAAGGAATTCCCACGAGATATAGCACGAAGGTTTAAAATACAAGTTCCCAAATCAGAATCAAATATATGTTAACATACGTTTTTAAAAGTTGTAAAAACTAACCAAAAACAAATCTCGCATACTTTTGATTGCAAAAAAAAAAAAAACATACCGTATTGCCATACTTATAAAGAATAGTTCAAGGTGTTATGTCTTTTCTTTATTTAATGCATTTGCCATTCTTCTAAAATTTGAACCATAAACTGGTATTTCCCCCAAAAATGTCTTTAAAAAATGCATGACTTACCCCGTATAAAACAAGGCCTTACAAAGCCACGTAGCCTTAAAATTGACACTGTCTGATAAAATTAGAGGAGACGAAAAACTGAAAAAAAAGTTCCTTGGCTCCTTTAAGGTTGAACTTTTTAGTCTTCCATCTTCATTTACGTTCAAAGAAACCCTGAGAGTTTGTTGTATTATCCAGTTTTTTGATTCAGGCCACGGCCCCACTATCAGTATTGGGTCAGTATTTTTTCTCAGGAGTGGGAGCCAAAACCAGGTGAGGAACAATCAGAGAAAAGGTATAATAGAAACAAGTCCCCAATTCTGCATTTATCACCCACTCCTGGTTTTGGCTCCTACTTCTGATAAAAATTACTGACCGAATACTGACCAAATACTGATAGTGGGGCCGTGGCCTCAGAGTGTTTCTCATGCTGTCTGTTCGTTCCGTTCTGTGGAGTTCTATGTACGACCCCCTGCCCCATGCTACTATCTCCAAGGTTGATTTCTGACATCCGCATATCGTGGACAATGACTTTCAGAATGATTGCGAGTTTCCTGACCCGAACTCAACATCCTCATGGGAATACATGAGGGCTGTTGAGTTTGGGTTGCCGTTTTTCCTTACATCAGATTCTGTGCTCAAAACCATGATATATGAATGTCTTGAATTGAGCCTAGCTCTGAGAGAAGTGAGGGAGTGAGCAGAGAGAGCTGTCAGAGCCAGGAGTAGGAGCACTGATTTATAACATTTTTGCAGAGCACTCAGCTAGATAAATGACTTGCAGACACGGTGCAGAAGACACTACTGGACAACCCCTTCTTAAGTGCCACACGTAACATAAATAAACTACACACCTACCAACTGGGCCAAGGCCACTCCTGCGATTTCAATGCTGTTATTCAAGGCCATCATGTGACATTATTTCACAACACAGCTGTAGTCATTTGGCAGCCGCTAATCAGCTGCAGCACTGACAGTTTCTTCAGATGAACTTAAGAAAGCTGCAGGCGATCAGCAGCTGCTGATTGATGGCAGTGGTCACTTGACATAATAATGTTACGTGACCGTCAGGAAATGAAGCACTGACAATGCAGGAGCGGTGCCATTTTGGGACTTATGTATGTAGGTTTTTTTATGTTATGAGGGGCTATTAAGAGGTTAAGAAGGGTTTTTTCAGTCTAAGGGCGCAGTCAGACCGCCATATTACTCGTGCGAGGATCACATCACAATCCTCGGACTGGCTGTCGGTTATTCTGGCCTGAGCGTGACAGCTACATAGAAATGCAGGCTGTCACGCTCAGGTCAGGATAGCCGATGGCCAGTCTGAGGATTGCAATGTGATCCCCAAACGAGTAATACGACCGTCTGACTGCGCCCTAAAAAGAAATCCTGCCGAATCCTAACGGTGTCACCATTCCCTTGTATTCGCCACAGGCATAGGCGGGTTCATTACCGCTTGTATAAGATTTGCATACTTGAAGTCACAAGCTGACTGTATTCTCAGTCGCTTCTTTTAATGTGACTGCACTATCTTTTTATTTCAGCCCAGGAAACCCCTTTAAGTGTGTTGTTTTGGGGTTTTTTTTTCTTAACAGCCCCCCAAACAAGCCACACTAGCCAGTCATATCTATGCTTTTATGTCACACAAGCTAGTATAAGTAATAATGTGATTTTCATCCCCGCATACTGTACTGCAAGGTCATTTTATGTATAAAAGAACATCCTGGTGATCTCCAGCATTGTATGAAAGAGAAAGCAAAGGTCTTCAGCAAAAAGGCTTCACTTACTCTAATGGAAGCATCTCAAAGCAGATCAGACCTTGTTTACCTACAGACAAGCAGCCGGCACTGGATACCTGAGCTGCATGCTATGCCGCTGGTTCTGTATTCAGATACACATTACATTGAAAGGAACACTAAATGTAGAAAATAGTAAAAAAATAACTTCCAGCAATTCTTCCTTTTTTTTAATTGTTATCTTCTTTCATTCTATCTCTTATTACAAAAAAAGAAGAATCTTGTGTCTGGCTGTAAAGCAACTGGCTACTGCAGGAGCCCTCCCCTACTGCTCTGTCTACAGTTGGAGCCCTGAATAGATCCCAGCCATACATATGAAGTAGATGTTCATTCAACAACTATGTTTTCTGACCCTTCCACCCCCCACCCCATACTCGTACAAGCCAAGCTTGAATGTGTTCTGTATGGGGAGAGGAGAGTAAGTCACTGCCAGGCACTTAGTGGCAGCTTATCTCCACGGAGGAAAAAAAGGCTTATACACATTCATAATTTGATTGAGTGACTGATTTTTTACAAATTCAGTCTGAACCCATTCTAAAACCCTACAATAAAGACGTATCAGTGTATTATATCAGAAATCACATTTATACATAAACAATAAAAATAATTCCGCCTCCAGAGATTATTTTAAATAAAGGGGGTGTTACCAGTGTGAGATATGTAATGACTGACAGTCTGCTCTCCTGATCTACATGTCTCACACTGGTAACTCCTCCTTTCATTTATATTAACCTCTGGAGGCAGATTCTCAGGGAGATCTATGTCTGGCCCATAGATCTTAACAACTCATTTACCTATTAAGAAAAATGTGGATTTCTCTGGAATAAGACATCAGATCGCAGATATCAAGGTATTATTTTATTCAACTTTCCTATGTCCTACATGCCCATATAGACGGCTTAGGAGGGTTGACCCTACTGATAGATTCTCTTTAAAAAATGCAACTCTTTTTCACATGTGCAAAAAAATGGTACCGTGTGTCATCAGTGTTTTGTCAGTGTGTCATCAGTGTTTGGTCAGTGTGTCATCAGTGGTTTGGATTTATGTGTAGTCAGTGTTTTGGATCCGCGTGTCATCAGTGTTTTGGATCCGTGTGTCATCAGTGGTTTGGATCCGCGTGTCATTAGTGTTTTGGATCCGCGTGTCATTAGTGTTTTGGATCCGTGTGTCAATAGTGTTTTGGATCCGTGTGTCATTAGTGTTTTGGATCCGCGTGTCATCAGTGATTGGTCAGTGTGTTATCAGTGTTTGGTCAGTGTGTCATCAGTGATTTGGATTCATGAATAGTTAGTGTTTTGGATCCGCGTGTCATCAGTGTTTTGGATCCGTGTGTCATTAGTGTTTTGGATCCGCATGTCATTAGTGTTTTGGATCCGTGTGTCATTAGTGTTTTGGATCCGCATGTCATTAGTGTTTTGGATCCGTGTGTCATTAGTGTTTTGGATCCACGTGTCATTAGTGTTTTGGATCCGCTTGTCATCGGTGTTTTGGTTCCGCGTGTCATTAGTGTTTTGGATCCGCGTGTCATTAGTGTTTTGGATCCGCGTGTCATTAGTGTTTTGGATCCGCGTGTCATTAGTGTTTTGGATCCGTGTGTCATTAGTGTTTTGGATCCGCGTGTCATTAGTGTTTTGGATCCGTGTGTCATTAGTGTTTTGGATCCGCGTGTCATTAGTGTTTTGGATCTGTGTGTCATTAGTGTTTTGGATCTGTGTGTAATTAGTGTTTTGGATCCGTGTGTCATTAGTGTTTTGGATCCTTGTGTCATTAGTGTTTTGGATCCGCGTGTCATTAGTGTTTTGGATCCGTGTGTCATTAGTGTTTTGGATCCGCGTGTCATTAGTGTTTTGGATCTGTGTGTCATTAGTGTTTTGGATCCGTGTGTAATTAGTGTTTTGGATCCGCGTGTCATTAGTGTTTTGGATCCGCGTGTCATTAGTGTTTTGGATCCGCGTGTCATTAGTGTTTTGGATCCGCGTGTCATTAGGGTTTTGGATCCGCGTGTCATTAGTGTTTTGGATCCGCTTGTCATTAGTGTTTTGGATCCGCGTGTCATTAGTGTTTTGGATCCGCGTGTCATTAGTGTTTTGGATCCGCGTGTCATTAGTGTTTTGGATCTGCGTGTCATTAGTGTTTTGGATCCACGTTTCATTAGTGTTTTGGATCCACGTGTCATTAGTGTTTTGGATCCGCGTGTCATTAGTGTTTTGGATCCGCTTGTCATTAGTGTTTTGGATCCGCGTGTCATTAGTGTTTTGGATCCGCTTGTCATTAGTGTTTTGGATCCGCGTGTCATTAGTGTTTTGGATCCGCTTGTCATTAGTGTTTTGGATCCGCGTGTCATTAGTGTTTTGGATCCGCTTGTCATTAGTGTTTTGGATCCGCGTGTCATTAGTGTTTTGGATCTGTGTGTCATTAGTGTTTTGGATCCGCGTGTCATTAGTGTTTTGGATCTGTGTGTCATTAGTGTTTTGGATCCGTGTGTAATTAGTGTTTTGGATCCGTGTGTCATTAGTGTTTTGGATCCGCGTGTCATTAGTGTTTTGGATCCGCGTGTCATTAGTGTTTTGGATCCGCGTGTCATTAGTGTTTTGGATCCGCGTGTCATTAGTGTTTTGGATCCGCTTGTCATTAGTGTTTTGGATCCGCGTGTCATTAGTGTTTTGGATCCGCGTGTCATTAGTGTTTTGGATCCGCGTGTAATTAGTGTTTTGGATCCGCGTGTCATTAGTGTTTTGGATCCGCGTGTCATTAGTGTTTTGGATCCGCGTGTAATTAGTGTTTTGGATCCGCTTGTCATTAGTGTTTTGGATCCGCGTGTCATTAGTGTTTTGGATCCGCGTGTCATTAGTGTTTTGGTTCCGCGTGTCATTAGTGTTTTGGATCCATGTGTCATTAGTGTTTTGGATCCGCGTGTCATTAGTGTTTTGGTTCCGCGTGTCATTAGTGTTTTGGATCCGTGTGTCATTAGTGTTTTGGATCCGCGTGTCATTAGTGTTTTGGATCCGCGTGTCATCAGTGTTTTGGATCCGCTTGTCATTAGTGTTTTGGATCCGCTTGTCATTAGTGTTTTGGATCCGCGTGTAATTAGTGTTTTGGATCCGCGTGTCATTAGTGTTTTGGATCCGCGTGTGATTAGTGTTTTGGATCCGCGTGTCATTAGTGTTTTGGATCCGCGTGTCATTAGTGTTTTGGATCCGCGTGTCATCAGTGTTTTGGATCCGCTTGTCATTAGTGTTTTGGATCCGCGTGTCATCGGTGTTTTGGATCCGCTTGTAATTAGTGTTTTGGATCCGCGTGTCATTAGTGTTTTGGATCCGCGTGTCATTAGTGTTTTGGATCCGCGTGTAATTAGTGTTTTGGATCCGCTTGTCATTAGTGTTTTGGATCCGCGTGTCATTAGTGTTTTGGATCCGCGTGTCATTAGTGTTTTGGATCCGCTTGTCATTAGTGTTTTGGATCCGCGTGTCATCAGTGTTTTGGATCCGCGTGTCATTAGTGTTTTGGATCCGCGTGTCATTAGTGTTTTGGATCCGCTTGTCATTAGTGTTTTGGATCCGCGTGTCATCGGTGTTTTGGATCCGCTTGTCATTAGTGTTTTGGATCCGCGTGTCATCGGTGTTTTGGATCCGCTTGTCATTAGTGTTTTGGATCCGCTTGTCATTAGTGTTTTGGATCCGCTTGTCATTAGTGTTTTGGATCCGCGTGTCATCGGTGTTTTGGATCCGCTTGTCATTAGTGTTTTGCATCCGCGTGTCTGTTTATTACCATCAGTTTGTCATCAATGTTTTCCACGGATGGATAAATAAATAAATTACAATAATAAAAATGCAAAAATAGAAAAAAAAGTGATATAAAAAAAACCAAAATGTTCTGAAGCAAAAATAGGCGTCATCGTCAAGGGTTAATAGCCCAGTGTATTACAAAGTTGAGCAGGAGGAAAGTTGCACAATGGTGATAATGAACTGTCTGGTCCTATCACAAAGCTCAATGACAAAGGCCGGTGGGTGCACAGTAAATTATCCGGCTGCATCCTCAGCTTGTGCCCATAAATCACGAACACCATGTAGACTTGTTTTGTAACATTTACACTTTTGAACTAATGAAGGAGACACATGGCGATTTCCACAGCTAGAGGACAGAACTGCATCTGACATAAGAAAATTCAATTACGGCTTTGCCAATAAGCAGACAAAGCCTGAGGCCATACGTAGTGTATGAACAGAGCGCTTGTGTCGCTGGCCCCGCCGCCTGTGTCATCTCTGCTACAAACACATCAATAAAATTGTTTTGTTACAATGTGCCGGCGCTGATGACTGTCTGCAGCCTGTTGTATCAATATCTGGGGGGCTTATATATCTGTTTTACACCGAGTATTTTTCCATAAAGAGCTCAGTGAAAATTGAGGCAATTACAGAGACCAGGCGGGCGCTCTTGGGGGGCACTTTCACATGGGCTGATTCTATGTCATTTTTTTACTGTGTCTTTTGAAGCCAAAATAGAATAATTTTGCACTTTCCTGGACCCCAGATCAGTAAATCTTCCACGTCCTTCATGATGGGTGAAGCACTGCTGAAGATGGTCCTGTAAGCTGAGCAGGTCCTCTGAGCAAATAGCAGAAAAATTGAGGCCGACCGCAGAGCTATAATGTTAAACCGCTTGGAGATTGAGCACATGACCCAGCAGACCACCGGCACCACAAATGGTGGTGAGGCCCAGCATACGTAGCAGACATTCGTGATTAGACATGAGGGCTAAGTACACGGTGCCAAGAGCAGCGCAATAAGACCTCATTCACATGTCTGGTTTTAAACCCGTCCGTGAAAAAAATGGCTCCAGTTTTTTTAATCAGTGTCATCAGTCTTCGGTCCATGTCCCCGTTTTTACCATCAGTGTGTACGTGTGGTATCTGTGAAAAAAATGGATGCCACACATACTGGAGACACGGCCTAAGAGAGTGGGGTCAAAGGTTGAAGGAGAAGGCTTTCAAAGTGAGATAAAATTTTTGATGGACCTTACGCTTTTCGCATGTATAGGCTACAACAATCCTAAAGAAGCTTTCAAAGTATTAAGGCTATGTTCACAGGGTGTATCAGCTTGGAAAACTTCCTATTAATAGGGTTGTCCAGGACCATTTATTTGTTTACTGTGGGTCTAAAAACTAACATGCAGGTATTTTCTAAAGGAGGCAACTACTGTTCAACTTTGCGCTGGATCAGAGCGGTCAACGATATCTCCTGCCCAGTGATTCGACTGCTCCACATCAACGAAGCAGCTCATCTTCCAGGCGGCTCTGTCGACAGGGTGTGACTGCCGCGTTCATGCTGTTTGACAGCCGACTCTCCACAGTTAGGCGCGACTGTATGACATCAGCAGTCACGCCCCGTCAGAGTAGAGTGGATGAGAAGCCACTGCTCTGCCAACGTGATGTCAGCGGAAGCCAATGAATCGCCAGCAGGAGTGGTCTGTGATGTTAGTACCAGGCAGGTAGTTACCAACTACTTGCCTGTTAGTTCTTAGGCCCATAGTGAAAAAAATGGAATAATCCTGGATAACCCCTTTAATTTTTATGAGAAATCCAGTTTCTGTTTTGAGCGATTTGTTTTTTTTTCTTCTTTGAGCTTCAGGTTTTGAAAAACATCTGTTGGAAAAATAGTGGGAGTCACTTCTTTGAAGCGAATTCTGATGGAATCCACTCAAAACTAAGGACTGTCAAATAAAACAACTGCAACCAAAACGTTGCAGGGAAAAAAAAACAGCTTCAGGAAAAGAAACTCCTCCAAAAACTCTAAAAAAAAAAAATTAAAAAAAGTATTTTCTGAAGTGGATTCGGTTCAAACGAGAATATAGCCTTAGGGAATGTTCACACTGTTTTCTTTTATGGATTTTTAAGTGGATTTACTTCATTAATAATAATAATCTTTATTTTTTTTATATAGCGCCAACATATTCTGCAGTGCTTTACATATGTTATCATCACTGTCCCCATTGTGGCTCATAATCTAAATTCCCTATCAATATGTTTTTGGACTGTGGGAGGAAACTGGAGAACCTGGAGGAAACCCATGCAAACATGGGGAGAACATACAAACTCCTTGCAGATGTTGTCTTTGGGGGGATTTGAACCCAGGTACCCCAGTGCTACAAGGCTGCAGTGCTAACCACTGAGCCACTGTGCTGGCCCTGTGCTAAATTCCACATCGAAATGTATTCAGAGAGTAGTAGAAGAGGTTTTTGATATGGATTTTGAAGCAGATCTGCTTCAAAATCCTCATAAAATAAACTTTGGTAGAAATTATCACCTATATGGATGTGTTCACAGACGCTTTGGTTATAGCTTTTTTTGCGCTCATTTATCTGAGAAAAAAAGTTCCATTTTCTATGTACATAGGATGTCCAGTAAGAAAAAAAAAAAACAATGTAGCAGGAACGCCTGACTCTAAGCTTGACATATACAGAAAAAGAAAAAAAATCAGAAAGTGTGAATATGTAGAACACATATTCCAGTGAAACAACCTTAAAGGTAATTAATAGTGATGAGCGAGCGTGCTCGCCACTCGAGTGAGCATTGGGTCGCTCGGGTACTCAACAAGTATTGCGGGTTCTCGAGTGCCATACTCGAGTCCCCGCTCCGCATGTTTCGCGGCTGTTCTTGCTATATTTTTTGATGAGGCGAAATCGACTTCATGGGCGAGTTGTGGTTTGATTGGCAGCAGAAATCCTAGTTCCACCCGCGGATACATAAACACTTGGGATGTTGAGTTCTGCTTACAAAGCTTTGTGCCAGCCTTAATTCTCAGAGTGATAAACTATTCAGCTCCATGTGTTCTATATCTACCTGAATCCTGGATTATATAAATAAAAGACAATGATATCTGATGAAATATTGCCTAAGCAAATATTTCTGCATACTTTTATGGCTTCAGGAGTGCAATGACGCACAAAACTATGCCCTTGGCATGCACTGGGATGTAGAGCTTGTGCACCCAATGCTGTCAACTCTTGAATTTTCGATGATTTATTACAGCTTCTGTAGGACACAATAGGGTTACATATACAAAGCCTATGCAATAGTTACTGTAAACTTAGCCTAAAAACAACTTGGAACGCGTTATGACAGATCCTGTCAACGGACCAAGTCTTCATGCAGTGTTAAAGAGCCATAGTGTCAGTCATACTCTCAAGTGCATGAAAACACCGTAGTGACAGTCATAAATGGAGATGATGTCTGAATGCGCACACCGCTCTTCAACGTCCTGGTGACATCCACACCGCATCCACATCAAGGTCCTAAGATCATCCACACCGCATCCACATCAAGGTCCTAAGATCATCCGCACCGTTCTTAGTGTTCACAAAAAACGCTCCTTTCTTCCACTAGAGACAATAGCCATCAGTCTGACTCACATTTGGCTCCTTGCATTCTATGATTGTTGAGTGCTTCAGTGTTGAGAGTCTCAGAGGTTGTATGATAACAAAGACACTTCATAGATCGGTATAAAACAGGTTCCACCTTACTTTATTTGCTATACTTACAAAAAGAATAGGATAAAACAGCATATCAATATGTCTTTGTATGATTAGTAGTCTGGTCAACTGGTTTCGCCTAAACAGGCATCTTCAAGGACTCCAGAATCTTTTATTCCAGTCCCACATTTTAAACATATCTTCTTCAAAAATCCTTCCAGGTCATGTCAAGTTGAACAGAATTATAATATACACTGTTAAATTATGAAAACTCAATAATGTTCAGCATCATCATCATAAAGTGTTTATTCCTAAATTACCTTCTCATAAAATTTGCTATCGTCCAGATTTTTTCAGGCAGAAAACAAAACATTCCACCAGACTTTGGTGCACAATTAAATACTTCTATTTTTCCAATTTTAAGTAAAAAGGGGCTTGTGGAAGCACTTTGAACTCCATTTGGTCTAGCTCCAGTGGTGTATTTTTTTTTAATTTAGACCACTGTTTTGTGTCGGCCTACTACAGAAACAGCTGGAATGGAGGCCAGACTGAGTCCAAAGTGACTCCATTTCACTCCTTATATTAAATGGCTCCGTCAGTGGTTCCATGTGAATCCTGTTTTTTAGGGATTTTAATTGAAATTTTAAAAATTGAGGGCGTCAAGTTTTTGTTTAGGATTTTAGGATTTCACTCTGCAAATGATAAAAATACAGATACTTATGCCTCATTGCCTCTCCCATTAATGAAGTAGGTACATGAAGTGTTGCTTCCCTATCTCTATCTGCCATACAGAGAAGCATTGCTTCTAAGCTCAAAAACTGATCATTTCAGAAAGAAAACAGATTTTACAATAAATAAGAACTACGGTAGCTATCATACATATCTCCTAAGTGTCCCACAAAATGAACCTCATAGCTGACCGTGTCTTAGGCTGTGTGCCCACTATGCATTTTTTAACCGCTTCCGCAGCTGCAATTCCGCTGCAGAAACGCTTAAAAAAACGCTTGGTAGAAGGCCTGCCATGTTCCCCAATGATAATCTTCATGGGCCGTGCACATGCTGTGGAAATTTCCGCTGCGGATTATCATTGCGGAAAAATCCGCAGCACTACCAATTATTTTGCGGAATCGCGGCGTTTTCGCCGCCATTGACTTGCATTGGAACACATGGAATCCGCATCACTGCATCTGCAGATGCGGATTCCATGCATTTCAATGTGCGGATGGTACCCGGGTTTGGAGAAGAGGAGACTCTCCTCCGGACCCGGGTACCATAGTACCTGTAAAAAAAAGAATAAAATAAAAAATATACATTATACTTACCTTCTGATAGCCCCAACAAGTCTCTTCTGCTTGTTGCCTGTCCTTAGCAGTGGTTTCCTAGCAGCCATTTTACCATGAAGGCCTGCTGCACAAAGTCTCCTCTTAACAGTTGTTGTAGAGAAGTGTCTGCTGCTAGAACTCTGTGTGGCATTGACCTGGTCTCTAATCTGAGCTGCTGTTAACCTGCGATTTCTGAGGCTGGTGACTCGGATAAACTTATCCTCAGAAGCAGAGGTGACTCTTGGTCTTCCTTTCCTGGGACGGTCCTCATGTGAGCCAGTTTCTTTGTAGCGCTTGATGGTTTTTGCAACTGCACTTGGGGACACATTCAAAGTTTGCCCAATTTTTTGGACTGACTGACCTTCATTTCTTAAAGTAATGATGGTCACTCGTTTTTCTTTACTTAGCTGCTTTTTTCTTGCCATAATACAAATTGTAACAGTCTATTCAGTAGGACTATCAGCTGTGTATCCACCTGACTTCTGCACAACACAACTGATGGTCCCAACCCCATTTATAAGGCAAGAAATCCCACTTATTAAACCTGACAGGGCACACCTGTGAACTGAAAACCATTTCCGGTGACTACCTCTTGAAGCTCATCAAGAGAATGCCAAGAGTGTGCAAAGCAGTCATCAAAGCAAAAGGTGGCTACTTTGAAGAACCTAGAATAAAAGACATATTTTCAGTTGTTTCACACTTTTTTGATAAGTATATAATTCCACATGTGTTAATTCATAGTTTTGATGCCTTCAGTGTGAATGTACAATTTTCAAAGTCATGAAAATACAGAAAAATCTTTAAAAGTGAAGGTGTGTCCAAACTTTTGGTCTGTACTGTATATAAACACAGTAATATATAAACATATGCGCAGGAATCAGGGTTATTTTTTACTAGTATTCAAGTGCATATACATTCTTAATATTGAAACTGCAACACCAAGAAGAAAAAGTCATGGAGTTATAGAAATCACAGGATGGTTAGACATGTTACTGATCTGCAGATGGTAAAAAAAATGGAAACAATTTTCAAAACATTTTGATTTATTCAGTACCGGGTATGAGCGCCATGCACAGAAATCCCAGCACTTATATTTGGCTGTTATCAGTAAGGTTATTAATGGTGGTCTGATGAATTTCCCTTGGGCAAATCATCAAGATCTTCTGCTGGCAGCTCATTTGTAATTGCCGACCAATAACCTCTCAGATGTGCTCGATGAGAGACAAGTCCAGGGACGCTGCAGGCCATTGTAGCACATTTAGGCCACACAAGCTGCCCACAGTAACATGAGCAGTATGTGGCCTGGCGTTGTCATGATAAATACACTGCTCCTGCGACACTTTGGAGAAATGGCTGTACCACTGGCTCCACGATTGATCCATTCTGTACTGCAAGTGAAATTGGATGTCACATATCAAGCTTAAGGCATCAAACAAAAGTGTCTACACAAACCATCAGAAGGTATTTGCACAACACTGGGCTACAAGCTAGATGACCAGCTACAGGTGCTCCATTGACCTCACACCTCCGCTGTCAAATGCTATCATTGTCAAGGGCAAGACAGCAATAGAGGCTGCAATAGAGGTCTGTCTTTTTCAGCGATAAGTCACAATTTTGCCTTTCATGTAATAATGGCCGGAGATTGGTCTGGAGATTTTGTGGGCAAAGCCATGAAGAGGCCTTCATGATGGAACGTCATACTGGTCCTACTCCTGGGATTATGGTGTGGGTTGGCATAATGTATAGTAGCCGGACCTTTCTTGTCTTGATTCCAGGTACATTAACAGCTCAGCACTAAATTGATTTGGTCGGTGAACCAGTGATATGGTCATTTATCCAAAGTGTCCCATGTTTCGTTTTTCAACAACCCCAGGCTGCTAAATGTGTTACCATGGCTTGCAGTGTCTTCATACTTGTCTCACATCCAGCACATCTGTGATGTTATTATCAGCAATTGCAAGAGGAGCTGCCAGCAGCAGATCTTGATGATTTGCTAAAGTGCATTCAGCGCGGCAGAACATTCCTCAGACGACCAGTAATAACCTCAATGATATGAGCCTAGGCTGTAAGTGCGGGGATTTCTGCGTGTGGCACTCATACTCGATACTGTATAAATCAAGATGTTTTGAAATTTGTTCCCATTTTTCTCTTCATTTTCATATCCGTAACATTGTCTATCCATCCAGTGATTTCCAGAAATCCATGATTTTTTTCTTCTTGAAGTAGCAGTTTCAGTGTTGAGGAGTGTAATATGAGGTTATGTTCACACTGAGTTGTTCTTAAAGTGCATTTTGGAACGGATTCTGCTCTCAAATTCATGCAAAAAACTGCTTTAAATAAGCTTCTTATGTATTTCAAGGGAAAAAAACACCTATAGCACACGTGGTATTGTTTTTTTCCATGTGCCAATTCTCTGTTCTAAAAAAAAAAAAAGCTCCAAATTTGGCTTCTTAACCAGTTAAAGCAGAAAAAAAAACATGTGAACAAAAAATGCCAAAAAGACACCAAAAAACGTAGTCTTTTAAAGCATTTATTATATGGATTTTTGGACAGAAAAATCCATGTCGAAAAACATGTGTGATACGTAGTGTGGTGGTGCTTAAATTTGCCTGTTTATAGTAATAATAAAAGCATTTTTCCCCCTTTTAACATTGGCCACATTGTTTACTGATCAGTTTGTACTGTGGGTTAAGCAGCTTAATCCACTTTTCAAGTTTATGACCCTCCCACAGTATCCACCCCTGTGACTTCCCGTCCACGTGTCAGTGACACCCACACATTCATGTGCTGGTGATGTGAGTGCAGTCATCATGTCATAGGAAGGTGCTGGATACGTCACTGTGGAATTTGGAGATTTTTTTTCTGTTCTAAAATGTCATACGTTTCATCTTCTGTTTTAAACTGTAAGAAGTAGTTGAATGCAGTTTGTGGGGAATATTTTTTCATAAGAATTTGGGAAAGTTATGAAATGTCCTATAAATGTCTGTCCTATTCCTGATCTAAGGGTCTAGACTTTTAGCTGAGATGAATCTGTGCTTCAGTAAATTTATCACTTAAACATGAGCCGTGTATGAGGGAGTCGGAGTCTGAGTTGGAGTCGGTGTCATGGAAATTGAGGAGTTGGAGTTGGAGTCGGAGTCGGAGGTTTGCTTACCGACTCTACAGCCCTGGTGGTGGCATAAATGCAGAGCTACCACTCTATTCTTAAAGGGGCTTTTCAGAGTATCATTGATTAGGTGCCATTTTTAGGAAATAAGAAAGGATAAATGTCCAATCACTGGGGGTCTGAATGATGGGGCTCCAACCGATCCTAAGACTGGGGGTTCTGAAGTCCTACATCTGAATGGTCATGCGTCTGCAGCTCCACTCTATTTATTGTATGTGGGACTGGCGGAGATTGTGAAGCACTATATACAAGTCCTATAAAGGCAAGGCATAAAGAAAGCAATGGTGCAGATCTGCCTGAAAACGTAGGACTTGAGCTGTACTGAGGATTAGTTGATGGGGCGTATGGTCGAAAAGATTCACAGCTAATTCATTATGTTGTCTACTGGCACGGTGACTAAATTTGTTTTTTAAAGTAACAGATTTCCAACCACTGGAATTTAGACAGGATTAACTATGGAAATGACATCACAAAAGTGTCTAGACCAGCGTTACTGTGCACATTTCTCGTCTTTAGAGCTGGATACATGCTAATTTGTGTTCTTTGTTTAGATAATTACTGAAAATGTAGCAACCTAATCCTCAAAAGTGGAAAAGACGTAACCAATATTTTGGTCAGGTCTTCTCTATGATGTGTTCATCGTGTTCATCATGATCTGTTTGTCGGGAATTTCAGATTTCCAGCTATTGAGTACCTGACTGATAGATTACAGGCTGTCCTAAAAAGTAGCCTTCCTTCCCGCGGGAAATTTCCTTTCTGCCCTCTTTCTACATCACCTCCATTTGTACAATAAGTACTTCCTAAAGTAACTTACTATTGGGAATTTATTATTTTTATGGACCTATAAGGTTATGTGCTTTTTTTGAGGCGGGCGAACCCGCTGAGTTTTTCAAGAGGAAGGCGCTTGAGGAAATGTCGGCTTTTTTATTATTATTATTATTCCTAAGTGCTTCTTCAACTTTTTTTTTTTTGATCATTTTTGTGGCATCTTTTTTGCTGGCGTTTTTCCATTCAACCCTGAAGAAACCAATAGCAGTTTTTCAAGCAAAAAACTCTTGTAAAACGCTCAAAACAACGCTCTCTTATGTTTTGATCCTTACCATTAGCGGAAAACGCCTGAAGAATGGTCCGATATCAAAAGACTGACCATCACTTCCAAACAGAAAACTGGTGGTGTGTACAGGTGCTTACTAAGAGTAGCTATCTCCATACATAGCTAACAAATAAAGTAGCACTCTGTAACGATATAGTATGCAAACAAACATGAAATATTAATTGCATTACCGTTCAAGAAAATAGGAAAAAACAAAGATACTTGGCACATAATTTGGCTAATTCATCCCCATGAGCCATGGAAAGGCGACCTTCATTGCTGGGAGCCTATCCTAATGTGATTCCTCTCCTGGGCTGAAGCCTACATTTAAATGGGATCCTGCTGTAATTAAAACCGCCACGGGCTGATGGGTGCTAGGTTCCCAGAAAAGAAGATCGCCTTGCCGTCGCTGCTGGGCATGCATGAATTGGCTAAATTATGTGCTAAGTATCTTTGTATTTTCTAGAGCAGCAATGCAATTCCAATTTCATATATTTCATGTTAACATGCTATAGCGCTACAGAGTGCAGCTTTATTTGTTAGTGAAGAATAAGCCGGTCACTTCTTTTAACTGCTTAGTGATTTGGAAACCTGAAGCGGAAAAAATCTACACTGTATTGACAATTTTGCCTATTAGAAATTGAAACTCTATTTCCCACACCACTAATTGTATATAGAATATAGTAAAACTTAACTTTTCTTAAATAATTATTTATGGTATAAAAGGAGTTAAAATGATCAGGGCTGTGGACTCGAACCTCAGTGTGATTGTACTATATGATCATTAGTGATGGGCGAGTATGTTCTGTTAACCCTTTCGGCGAGCATGCTCATGTGCTCGCCGAGTATCTTCAGCGTGCTCGAGTGTTATGTTATTGTCACTCGGTGCTCATGATTTGCGACTGTTTGACAGCTTTAATACATGCGTGGAATGCCTAAGAAACAGGCATTCCTTACATGTATTAAAGCTGTCAAACAGTCGCAAATCATGAGCACGGAGTGACGAAAACATAACACCCGAGCACGCTGAAGATACTCGGCGAGCACACGAGCATGCTTGTAAATCTTGAGTAACGAGCATGCTCGCTCATCACTAGTCAGGAGCCCTGAATAATAAAATTCTATCTATGCCCCCTCCCCAGCTATACATTAGGCAGTAAAACTTTCAATACAGATTATACAGCCATTCTGGCGTGTATTTTCATAGTAAACATGCCCACCCCATAAAGTCTAAGAGATCTGTTTAATAGTGCAGTTTGTATTTTCAAATTTGGTGACGAATCCACTTTAATGGATTCATAGTTTTAATGGTTTCTTTAATTGTAATGTAAAAGTTCAGAATGCTAAGAAGAAATGTAGAATGCACGGAGTATAGAGTCTGCTGCTGCTGTCTTATTATTTCCCCCCTAAGATATTTTTTTTCTATTACTCTTTCTATAATATTTGGTGCACTCTAAGCCAGATTTTATGTTTCTCTACTTACACTAATAAGGAAAAGCCTCTTTGTCTCACTTTTACTGTAAAATGTTTGCAGAACTGGTTTATCACAAAAAAAATACCTTTATCTAAACCTTGAAGCCTGTGTTATATTAGCTGGACTCTATGTTTAGCATCTGGCCGCGGCTGCACGCGGTATTAGGTGTAAAGACTTTAAACCTTGTTAACAATCTGGTATTTCAGGACGTCTGGTCTCGGGGCACATTCTTCTCTCTGTGTAATAATGGCGGCTTTTGTTTTCTCTGTGTACGTGCATTTTAAGATCTGTGTGCTCAGCTTTTACTTCTCCAGGATAATGGCCAACTCTCATGCCTGAACAGCCTCTTCAATATCCCTGGAAACATGGAGATTTCATAAAATACATCAAAATACTGATGGTCTGACCAGGAGCGGACACAGACAGAAGAGGACCTCTGTGCAAGAACTTTATACAGGGCCCTTTGCAGTCCAATAGCTCATCATAATGCACAATTCCACATACTTTGGTGGTAGAAATAGGCCCCCTTACCTCTTGGGCCCCTATGTGTCTGCACAGGTTGCACCAGTGCAAGTCCACTACTCACTGAGTCTGATAGTCTGAATTCCTGATCTACATGTCTCACATTGGTAACGCCCCCTTTCATTTAAAATAAGCTCTGGAGGCGCAATCTCAAGGAGTACGGCCCATAGATTTTAACAGCTCATTTACATATTAACATTACATATTATGAAAAATGTGGATTTCTCTGGAATAAAAAATGCGATCACAGATACCAAGGTATCATTTTATTAAACTTTCTATGGCCTGCATGTACATATACAATATATGGCTTAGGAAGATTGATTCTACTGACAGATACTCTTTTAAGATCTATGGGCAGAACGTAGATCTTGCTGAAAATCTGCCTCCAGTGTGAGACATATTATGACTGACAGTCTGATCTCACTACAGAGCTGGGGTGATTATAACTAACACAGAACAGCAGAGCTGAGCTTTGTCTCATTACAAACACATCTGCTGCTGTAGCTCTCGTCTCATAGTGCTATCAGCTCTTCTGCAGAGCTCTGCTGTCAGGCAAGTTGTAGGAATGACTAAGTGCAGTACAAAGGGAAGAGGGGGAGAAAGCCCAAACATTAGGGAAAGGGGGAGTGGAGACCCCTAGGCAGATCTAATATCCCTCTGCCTACCCTACCATCCCTATATAGGTTCCACACCTATCACCGAGCAGGACCTTAAACCCTGGAAGACCCTAGATCTTGGCCCTAGATAGGGAGGGGGAGGGGTGAGCACTAGTCAGGCCCCACTACAAACTAAAGACAACAAGGAAGACAAACAAAGGGGATTAACTTAGCTTGAACAGACACCAGAGGAGTAATGCCAACAGTCCTCCAAGGGCACCAGAGAAGATGCTAACTGACTGCTAGTGCTCCAAGCCTGTACATAGAAGTATCACCAGCAATTGACTGGAGCAAACTGAGGGTTTTTAACTTCTATGCAAGGGTGTGTCAATCAGCAGCAGGAGGGAGGTCGCCGCTGGGTCTTAAAGGCAGAAGGATAAAGAAGGTATCTGCAATGCCAAGCGCAGTGACCTTCTACAGACAGTTCCAGAGCGACTGTCTATTACACTTGACACACCCGTGACTTCTGCCTGACTATGACTAACACTTCATCAGCTTCCATCTCACAGGCAGTCAGTGTTGGGACAGGAGCAGTACAGCAGAACTTTGTCTCATTACAAACACATCTGCAGCTCTAGCTCTCCTCTCATAGTTCTGTTAATTCACTTGTGCTCTGCTCCCCCACAATGGCTGCCTGTGAGGTGAAAGTTGAAGAAGTGTTAGGTGTAGTCACGCACAGCTCTGCAGTGAGATCAGGAGAGCTGAGCTTTGCCTCATTACAAACACTTATAGCAGTTCTCATAGCGATTTCAGCTCTGCTGTACTGTCTCTTCCCCTATACTTGCTGTGTGAGATGAAAGCTAAATAAGTGTCTGTAGTCAGACTTATATCTGCTCTACTCCAGGCACTTTGTAATCAGTCACATACAACTCTGTAGTGCTATCAGGAGAGCAGACTGTCAGTCATTACACGTCTTACACTGGTAGCTCCTCCTTTTATTTAAAATAAGCTCTGGAGGCAGATTTTCGGGGAGATATATGTCCGACCCATAGATTTTAACAACTCATTTACATATTAAGACAAAATGGATTCTCTGGAATAAGAAATTGGATCGCAGATATAAAGGGATCATTATATTCAACTTTCTATGATCTACATGCCTTTATAGATGGCTTAGGAGGGCTGATCCTACCGACAGATTCCCTTTGAGATCCAAAGTTCTTGTTTTATCTTTAACATGTTTTGGGCCTCATTTAGATGGCCATATGGGAGTTTCATATCACCCTGTAGGTATTGCGCACTCTTAAACTTCTATTGCTCCATACTGTACCACCATTATAATTTGTACCCCTGAGATCTCCCTTTTATAGCATTGTGGCTTTTTGCATATTACTGGGAATTGGCTTTTACCTTTCCAAGTATCAATAACTTTTTAAGACTTTTTAAACAGATTCCATATGAGTTGGAGATGAGAAAGATTGCGGCATTTACTGTCAGATGCCATTTAATGGCGGTATTCTCTCTTCAATGTGTTTCAGAAAGATGGCACATGGCGTTGGGGTGGCTCAGTAACATGCAACCACATGGACTCCATGTGCCACCGTATAGCCTCTGACTATAGATTTTTCTATAGATTCAGAGATGTTTTCCTCTTATTTCTTTCCATGGTTATAATTTGAGCCTTTTTTTTATAATTTATGGTAGAGAAAGAACAGCTGAGACTCATAAGGTGTAATTGTGTCACTTATTTTTGGCTGCCATCCAATCTTCTGTTCTGTCTGCAGAGCGCTCTGCTGGAGGTGAACCCTGGTGTATCGGTGGTTATTTTTCTCATTGCTAGAACTGAAGTTGTACGTATAATGTGCAGCATTAATTAATTAGATTAGGCTTGCTGTGTTCAATGACGTAATGGCAGGGAATCGGTAGCCAAATTTACAGTCACGGATAAAGAACTGAATTTCAAATATAATCGAAGCAGAAATTGCTATCAATTGAACGGTATAAAGAACAATTACATAGAGCCTAATGACAACCTTTGACACACACAGTGCAGCAATGAATGTGTCGCATGGATTTATGTCATTCCACGTCAACTAAAGAATTTGCTTCTCAGACTTGTGAGGGCATCACAAAACTCGACCAGACTTCAATCACAGGACAATAAAAGTTTCACACTCCTTATCTATGAACTCTTCCAACATTTACTGACACAACTGTTTATCCCTCTCCCATAATGATAGTTCTGCTTTACGTCACTTGTCTCATCTATTGCATTATTTCTGTGTCTTATTGAGTATAAATATGTGACTCTTCAGATTTTGTGTTATACTATGCCTGATGAAGAGATCTGAGTAGTCTCGAAAGCTTGCAATTTGTTACCATCTTTTCAATTAGCCATTAAAAGGTATCAACCACTGAGGACTCTCAAATCTAAATATAGAGCCTTGTGTAAGTCTGACATGGGTGCCCTTGAAATGAAATTGGGTTATTTGGTGTCAATTCTTGTCAAACTTGCTCAGATCAGTCATGCTGGCCAGGAATATCTGAAGGTAGGATCTACTAGGATGACAGCTCAGGTGGAACTTCTTGTTGTTGCCTCCTTCCTCCAGTGATGAAAAGTTGTTCCTGGAGCAGAAACACGATTTCTGGAATGTACTCTTTCAATCCTGTAAGAATCAGACCATGTGAAAGCACGCAAGGAGTCTTCAGCTGCCATATCATAAGGTAGAACTATTCTGTGTAGATGACGCTTCTTCGATATAACATTCTTTGTGGCATAAAAGAATCGTCGGAATCTTATACTTCCAGGCGATAAATTGCTCGTACTGCAGTAATAAAAGTCTGGAAAGTAGTTATGAATTTCGTTTGCTTCTATTTAGGCTATGTGCCCATGATGCAGAAATGAAGCAGAAAATTTCTGCAGCATTTCTGCATCTCCCTGGCAGAAAAAACGCATGCGGATTGTACATGCAGATTGTACATGCGTTTTCCTGCCAGGGACATTCGGAAATGAAGCGTTCTTCACATGCATTTCCGCATGCGGGTGTCAAGCGCTTATCCAAGCGATTTTAGCATCACTTGGAAAGTGCTTTACAACTTGGTCACACTATATAAATCCACGCAACCGGCATGGATTTATATAGTGTGACTGTAAAGAATGTTTAAAAATAAAAAAATAAATCGATACTTACCTTCCGATGGCCCCCGCAGTCTTGCTGCGCTCCTGTGCTGGCTGTCGGGAGATTGCATTGCCCTGTACTGAAAGACCTGCCGTCGCATGACTGTGACGTCAGCGAAGGTCCTTCAGCCCTTCGCGATCTGCCGGCAAAGGAGAACAAGCACTGCGCGGGCCGCCAGAAGGTGAATATAATCTTTATTTTTTATTTTATTCTTTTTTTCACAGGTACAATGGTACCCAGGTCTGGATGAGAATCTTCTCTCCTCCAGACCCGGGTACCATCCGCACATAGAAACGCATATAATCCGTGTGTACAAATGTACTGACATGGATTATATGCGTTTCAATGCAAGTCAATAGCGGCGATTACGCTGCATGTCCGCAAAATTAATGGACATGCTGCGGATTTTTGAGCGCAGCATAAACGCTACGGAAAAATCCGCAGCATGGGCATTGACATTGCGGCTTGTCATTGGAGACCATGGGGGACGGATTACCAAGCGTTTACGCTGCGGAAATTCCGCAGCATAAACGCTTGAAAAACGTATAGTGGGCACACAGCCTTAATCTGTTTGGCTTTTTTCCTAAGTCATGTGGCAAGGCTTGTTAGAGAGTCGATATTGACTTTTAGGATTGCTACTTCCTATAGGTGGCACTAGAGTTCTAGTCATCTTCCTCTCTGAAGAGACAATTTGCATATTTAATTTCCCAGAGGAGCATTGCAGCTGAAGTCTCCTCACCTTGGCATGTCAGACTTGACATGTCACTCTCAGCAAGGAGAAATGTTACTCCTTGGATCCCAATCTGTTTCTTCAAAATGGATCTGACTAAACAAGTACATACACTCAGGTGCTACTCAATAAGAGACATGTTGTATAGTTCTACAGGGTTAGATAAAATATTGCCACAAACGTTTAGTTACTTTTAAAACACACTTGCCCACACAACAGCATGATGGATTGAAGAAGGTGCCCAAAACATTGTTTAGGCTAGGTGCCTACTGCGTTTGTGGTCACTGTTGGGTGCAGTATAGACTTTTGGCCTCGGTCTGTAAACTGATCCTGAACTCCTTTTCTGCCTCAAGATCTGAGATTCCCATACACATTACATGGTCGGCCAACCACGTTAAAATACCCGGCTTTTATCCAGTGAGTATAGGGGCCTTTATTGATTCCTTTTTCCCAGATTCAATCAGTCTAGGAAGTCGCTTTTGATTCCTCCTAATAAAATTGCCGTTTTCTTCCACATGACTGACACTTTAAGATTTTTGTTTTGTGTATGACCTACTCAAAAATAATAAAAAATAATCATTACCTGGTCAAGCTCTATTGTGATTGCAATGAAAACTGTTTTTTTTACCATGACTTACATCGTTACATCGTACCATGACATTACACTGTTACATCGTACACTATCAGTATTATTTTATGTGCACACAGCGTCTTTTCAGGCTGATTCCGCCTTAAAAAGCGCCACAAAAAGCACCGCAAAAAATGAACATAGTGCACAAAAATGTAAAAAACAACACTGCTGTGAACATGTTCAGAGTTTTGTAACTTCTTTCAACCTTCAAAGTTCCAAAAACTGTGAAGTGGTTAAAAGATGTGACATTTCATTCTTCGGATGGCTTTGTTTGGGAACCGCCTAATCTTTATATTTGAACATATAGGGAAAAAATGCAAGCTTCCGCTAAAAAAACAGCATAACCGCCAGCGAAGCCGCTTCAGGAAATAGAAAGTCAGCACCTAGGAAAACATCAGAGGTTCCGCCGGCGACTTAGGCATCATGTGCACATACCCTTTGTGGTGGCTCACAATTATCAAAAATGGTGTAATTTGCTCCCAATCTTTAGTGTATCTGTAAAGTGGCGCAGAGCGGTAGACATGACCGAGCTTCATTTCGGCTACGCTCTGGCACATTACAGTGACGCGCCCCCTGGGCCATGTTCTGTAGCGTTGCGCACGCGGGGAATACCCGGAGCCGGATCTGTTGGGGGTGGTAGTCCTCGTGGCGGTGACCCCTGTCCGTGCCCAGGGTGGTCAAACTAAGTGGCAGTGCTCGGCATTAAGATGTTATAGAGTTCGACTACGCCACCCGTTGATTGCGGCTATGAAGCCGCCGCTGCAGGGCAGACCGCTGAGGCCGGTGGTACGGTGGTGCAGCGTGGATGGTATAACCCCCAACGGGAGGGGTATAGCCTCAGGGCAGGTAATGAGGCAGGGAGGAATGATGGTGGTAGTGGTGGTGTGACAAGGAATCGCTGAGACGTGCGGTTGCAGTTTTCACAGCTTTACTCACAGTTCTTTATCAGGTCACTTGTGCGCAGTAAGGACCACCCGAGCCGTGCCGCGCCCACCAGGTGAGGGACTCGGTTAACTCCCAGGCAATTCCGGAGCGTGGTCCAGAGCTCCCCTCTCTTCCTTCCTACTGGCCGTCCCCACCAGGGACCCACCTTTGTCCGGCTCCCTCGGGCCTTCTGGTGGTGAAACCTTTCCCGGTTTCCCTGACCCTATATGGTATGCCTTCCTGGTGGATGTGGCGAGGGGTCGCGCCAAAACTTGACCACGACCTCCGGTTCCTGGCTAAGGATAATTGGCCTCCACCAGTTTGGGATCCGGCACCCTGTTCTGCCAACCCTTCACCCGGTATCTTGTGGGATCTCAGGGTTCCCTCTGTGCTTGCGTCTCTGGGCCTTTCCTTGTGTTTCTGTTCCTTCTCTCTCTCTGTCTCAGGTCTCACTTCAGGCTTGCCTCTGGAGCTGGGCCCAGACTGAGCCACAGCTCCCCGTCAGCCCTCTCTGGCTGAGCTCCTCTCCTCTTCTCCTGCCTGAACTGAACCCTGATCTAAGATGGTGCCCACCTTATATACCTCCCTCTATGTGTGAGCCCAGGTGACCAGCACCCAATGGGCTCCTACCTATGCCCAGAGTCCCTCCCCTGTCTGCTCCTACACCACAGGGATATTCCTCCCCCCTCCCCACTCCAGCCGGGGACAGACGCTGTCGTACCTGCACATCTATCTGGGGGGAGTACCGTTGATCTGTCCCCCGGAAATGGGGTGAGTGTAGTGTATGCAGCTAACTGAGCTCCGTTCCACACTCCATCCTTACCCGGGAGTGGAATACCACACCTCTGGTTCGAGGTGCAATACCCCTGTAGCAACCGAGTCCTCAGGGTGCTACATTCCCCCCTGGTAAACCACAGCACGTCCTCGGGCTGGAATAGAATAAAACAATTAGACATGCAAAAATTTTTAGAGTGCACTCACATATAAGATATTAACTATGAACTCATCCCTTTATGGGAGGTACTCTTCACCTAGAACGTTACAGGTATAAAACATTTTCCTATGACATTATAAAATATCTGGCTAATGCCACCGGAACTCTTTTGTAAAACATTATGCAAGATTTTGGCGTTACTGTTTTAGCAGCATAATAAACTTTCTATTATAAGACATTTTCACATACAACGTTTTCAGAACATATTCTTGATTTCTGGCCACGGTGCAACTTGTGACCAGGTAAAGTGCAACAGTCACCAATTCCGTAGTAGAAAAAACAGTTCCTTATAAAACCAATAGGGGGCGCTTTAAGAAGCGCAACTATTTACAGGGTGTTGACCGCTCTCAGTCCTCGGCCAGTGGGGAATAAGGAAATGGCTGCTCACAATCCTCAGCCTGGTTAGGGATAGGGGCACACAGGAAACAGTTCTTTAACAGTTCCACACTAGTCCCAACGGGGACCACACTCCAATTAGCAGCATGACAGGTACCCTTACGGGTAACTATATACAGTTTCAGTTACCGTTCATTAGTAACGATGTCCTCCTGCTCCTTCCTGAGGGTAGTCTTCAGACCCGTCCGGGTCCTCTTGGTCTTCCTCATACTGCATCTCCTCCTCAGTCAGCCGGTGTACATGAAGGGCGTATGGTCCTTTAGCACACTGATGCCGGGTGAAGGCGACCACATCACCCGGGTAGAGGTCACGTCCGCGGTGTCCCTCCGGCAGGTGGCTCTCGACATCCCTGAGGGTGACAAAGACGTCGCCGGGGGTTCGGTGATCCCGGATAAAGCCCCAGCCGTTCTCCAGTTGAAACTTTATTACGGTCCCGTTGGCGCGGGGACCGTGGGCCGTACGGGGGTTTCGTCGGGCCCGGCGTTTCTGCTCCGCGCTTTGGGCCTGCAGCTGTTCCTCGCGGATCCGCCTCTCTCGTCGTTCTCTCCCAAAGACCTCTAGCTGTTGACGGCAGCACTCCTCACGCCGGGCTGCGGCCGCCCGGGTCTCCTTGGTGAACCCCATGAGGTCCTCACCGGTCGGATCCCATGCGAATTGGGCGTCCTCCAACGGGAGCGGGACAATTTTGGCGGGCGCCGGTGCCGGGATCAGAGGCTCACACAGGGGCCGTTCCCTCCGGAGTCGGGGGTTGATGTACTCCGGTGGCCACACGAAGGGCAGCCCGTCCGGGCTAGTATGCTGCGCAAAGAGATCTTCGCCCAGGGGCAGCACTGTGGAGGTCGAGGGCGCTGTGGGGGCAGCGGTGCCCGGAGGTACTCGGCCTTGCGTCCAGGCCGGTGGCACTTCCTGTTTTGCCGCGCTCAGGGTCGAGGGGCGTGGCGTAACAGAGGGCGCGACCGCGGCTCCTGCCGCTTGAGGCCTAGTTGGGAGCAGCGGCGGTGCGGCAACGGGCGCGGTGAGTATGACTTCGGGCTCTGCGACGGGGAGCTGGGGCAGGCTTACGGCTACTGGACACGAGGTGATGACGTCCCCATTACCTGCTTCCATCCCTGCGGCTCCCTCTGCGGCGTCGTCTCCGGCCTTCGTCCCTCCTGCACCATCCTCAGGGGCAGACATGCCCCATGTTGCGGGTGGCGTCCTCTGCTGACGGGTTCCAGCCTGCTGGGCCATCTCCCTTCTCCATTCGGCCAGTGCTTCCTGCTGTACTCGGGCCATCTTCCGGGCCAAGGCCTCCAGCGCGGTCTGTGCACGCTCCCGATCTCTGGGGAGCTGTGCCAGGATCTCCACCAGGCCTTCTGGGGTGGCGGCCTGCAGCAGGCCCCGGACCACGGGGTCGGTACCGCTTGTCTCTTCCTCCATCCCCGGGTGCGATCTGTCCAGACTCCTCCAGGCCGCACCCATCTTCTCAACTTTGTTCTCTATCCGCCCCCATTGGGAGTGGCCCCGGGGCAACTTGGCGACTGTCAGTCTCAGGGGCAGCCCCCCCACACTGATGGACATTTCTATCATTGCAGTCTCTGCTGGTGGGGGCGGTTCCCGCTTTTGGCGCCCTTCTGGGACCACGCCCACGATGGGAGGTGGTCTCTTGTCACCCTCTGGCACGCCCATAATGGCGTCCGCTCTGCTAGGGCGGGAAATCGTCTCAGATGGCGGGAATCGTCTCCCAATGGCGGGAAACTCCGCGGATGGCGGGCAAAGGCTGCAGATGGCGGGCATACGGCGGGAAACAACCCGAGATGGCGTCCGATGGCGGGGACCCTCTGGAACTGGCGGGAGACTTCTTCTTACGGTACATGTGAACTTTTCTTCCGGTGGTTGCGGGCACGAGATCCTGCCGACTACGCCAAAGTTGACGCGCCCCCTGGGCCATGTTCTGTAGCGTTGCGCACGCGGGGAATACCCGGAGCCGGATCTGTTGGGGGTGGTAGTCCTCGTGGCGGTGACCCGGTCCGTGCCCAGGGTGGTCAAACTAAGTGGCAGTGCTCGGCATTAAGATGTTATAGAGTTCGACTACGCCACCCGTTGATTGCGGCTATGAAGCCGCCGCTGCAGGGCAGACCGCTGAGGCCGGTGGTACGGTGGTGCAGCGTGGATGGTACCAACGGGAGGGGTATAGCCTCAGGGCAGGTAATGAGGCAGGGAGGAATGATGGTGGTAGTGGTGGTGTGACAAGGAATCGCTGAGACGTGCGGTTGCAGTTTTCACAGCTTTACTCACAGTTCTTTATCAGGTCACTTGTGCGCAGTAAGGACCACCCGAGCCGTGCCGCGCCCACCAGGTGAGGGACTCGGTTAACTCCCAGGCAATTCCGGAGCGTGGTCCAGAGCTCCCCTCTCTTCCTTCCTACTGGCCGTCCCCACCAGGGACCCACCTTTGTCCGGCTCCCTCGGGCCTTCTGGTGGTGAAACCTTTCCCGGTTTCCCTGACCCTATATAGTATGCCTTCCTGGTGGATGTGGCGAGGGGTCGCGCCAAAACTTGACCACGACCTCCGGTTCCTGGCTAAGGATAATTGGCCTCCACCAGTTTGGGATCCGGCACCCTGTTCTGCCAACCCTTCACCCGGTATCTTGTGGGATCTCAGGGTTCCCTCTGTGCTTGCGTCTCTGGGCCTTTCCTTGTGTTTCTGTTCCTTCTCTCTCTCTGTCTCAGGTCTCACTTCAGGCTTGCCTCTGGAGCTGGGCCCAGACTGAGCCACAGCTCCCCGTCAGCCCTCTCTGGCTGAGCTCCTCTCCTCTTCTCCTCCTGCCTGAACTGAACCCTGATCTAAGATGGTGCCTACCTTATATACCTCCCTCTATGTGTGAGCCCAGGTGACCAGCACCCAATGGGCTCCTACCTATGCCCAGAGTCCCTCCCCTGTCTGCTCCTACACCACAGGGATATTCCTCCCCCCTCCCCACTCCAGCCGGGGACAGACGCTGTCGTACCTGCACATCTATCTGGTGGGAGTACCGTTGATCTGTCCCCCGGAAATGGGGTGAGTGTAGTGTATGCAGCTAACTGAGCTCCGTTCCACACTCCATCCTTACCCGGGAGTGGAATACCACACCTCTGGTTCGAGGTGCAATACCCCTGTAGCAACCGAGTCCTCAGGGTGCTACATTAGACAAGGGGTGTCCCAGTCACAGTGTGCTATGGGGTGCATCACAGTCACTTGTAGGCCGCAAGCCTCCCGTCTTCAAGCCTCTGTCCTCCGGAGCCACCACACACAATTCAGGGGACGCAGAGTTCTTTATAACAAGCAAACATTTACTAGACAGTCCAAGTTCATTAGGCGGGTACAGGTGGGATATGGCACAGCAATTCACCATTTCTTCCTCCTTAGTACAATTCCTCTTCAGTCTTGTCGCTAGCGCTTCCTGGACTACCTCCAAGCCCACTGATTCTGTCAGTCTCAGGTATTTCCTGTCCACCTCGGCACTGCACCCGGGACCGGCCATCACTTTCCATCTAACCAGGTCCCTGTCCATCTTCCACTGTATGCCAGAGGACACGATGTGTCCGTCAGCCCCTATGCCAGACCTTAGGCTCCGGACATAACCGGAGCGACTGCTCCAGATCCCAATAATGACTCCTACTGCCTGGAACAAGAGACACATGCTGCCCCTAGCAGCCCACCGCACCTGAACTTGACCTTCTCTATGCACTTCACTAACTTTCTCTGGACTCACACTATCAGGATATGCCCCCTTTTTTATTAACACTAGTGCCCACCCACTGGGCTAGTTCTATCATTAACTATTTCCTATCTCAAATACTAAACCTATTATCCTTATCCTATGTCTTATGCTGTTGCTAAACCACTTATTTATAAGATTATCCTTTACTCTACTCATGTTATGCATTAACACTTAACATGCTGTACATTACCATAATACATTACATAGGACGCACATCACATATAAAACCACACGACAGTATTCACATGATGCGTTTGTTGTCTTCAAGGGCAAGAACAGGCTAAGACAGCCCCACATCCCTACATATCCACTCAAATTCCACCACACCAAATTTGTCAAATGTTGCACCCTAATGATAAATTTGATGAAAATTACCCCAGCGCAATTTTTTAAGCATCTAGTACACTTTCCAATGTTGGACAACATCAGTGCAAACAATTTTGGGCCAATTAAAACTTTGTTTTGCATGTTAAAAATTATTGTAACTTATTTAAATGTATTCGTGTGTTCCTCACCCGTTATGTAGAAATGTCGTACTACATGCCAAAAGGTTAACTACGCCCCCATTTCTAATCATTTTTAAGTTTTGGTTCAGATGCCAAAAAAATCTGCAATAAATGGTGTACAACATTAATAAATTTGTCTCCAGTCTATGGCCCCCAAATGTCTAAATAACAGAGCCATACAAAGCCTACAGTATGTGATGCACAGAACTAGGCTAGTCATAACCACAACATGAATATCCGACTTTCCTATGAAACTCCCCTTCAGACTAATAACAGAAGTGATAATCAGGTAGCAGGAACAGGGTAGTGGGGAGTTTGGGAGTCAATTATTATTTTTTCCTATGTAGAAGGATTCATTTGGCACTCATTAAATTCTATTTAATGAACTGTTTGAATGGTGATAGTGTCGATTTTATTCATATATTTCTATATTCCTCATGTTTTTTTTTTTTTGTTAGGATTATTCAAAAATAATGAGCAAAGAGGCTAGAAATGACAATACTTGGAAGTTCTACATTGTGAACCACTATGACCATAATTGCATAAAATGAACCCCTCTGACTGAGATCATTAACTGTTTCCCAAGTCCGACAGAATTAAATGAGAGGACTAGTTTGCAAGCAGTTTGACCTTATGATCTTGTTGCCCTTTCTCGATTTGTAAATTGCTGTCTGATTCCAAGTTAAGCCATTTGTCTGTTTCTTAGGAGCTGGATTCAATGCTCAGAATATTTAATGACATGATGGCTCTTACGTTTTTTTCATGTTCTTTATTATTTGTTTCCAGGAAATGTTAGCCTAAGGCCGGCTTGACATCAAGTCTGGTGTCCCATGTTCATGATTTAGTTTGAGGAAATTAATCCCATTTCTCATGAATTCCCCCATTAAGTTCAAAGAATAACTATCTTCAAAATATGAAACTTTGGTTTCTGGTGGTGTCTGTCTGTCTCCCCCCCACCCCCCCAACACAATAGTGTAGTCTACCATGGCCTCCGGAACCATGTGTGCCCATTGGAACTTAATCGGAGACACTTCTTAATCCCGTTTTTCTGGCTTCAGAATGAAGCTCTGTATGAAGTCATGACTGGAGACATGGACTTCCCTGTATCTAGAGATCAGCAAAAAGATTTGCTCTACTTTGGTCAGGAGTCCACTTTGTTATTTCTTTGCATCCAGACCAGGGTAGTGCGAACTTCTTTGGCCGGCACTCAAATACTGCTGTCCTGGGCATCTCTTGAGATTACTGGACCTCACTTGATGTCATGAATTGGCTGGGTGGCAAAGTCGTGATGTCGGAGGGAACTAAAATTTATAAAAAGTGTCTAAGATGCCGACATTCAAGTGTAGACTAAGGAAGGTCGCGGTGCACTGTTTTGGCTTCCACCGAAGAGAACACTAACCAGGATAGAGCAAATCTTTTTTCTCATCTCTATCTACAGTTATATGAAAAAGTTTGGGCACCCCTATTAATCTTAAGCTTAATGTTTTATAAAAATTGGTGTTTTTGCAACAGCTATTTCAGTTTGATATATGTAATAACTGTTGGACACAGTAATGTTTCCGCCTTGAAATGAGGTTTATTGTACTAACAGAAAATGTGCAATCTGTATTCAAACAAAATTTGACAGGTGCATAAGTATGGGCACCTCACCAGAAAAGTGACATTAATATTTAGTAGATCCTCCTTTTGCAAAAATAACAGCCTCTAGTCGCTTCCTGTAGCTTTTAATGAGTTCCTGGATCCTGGATGAAGGTATTTTTGACCATTCCTCTTTACAAAACAATTCCAGTTCAGTTAAGTTTGATGGTCGCCGAGCATGGACAGCCCTCTTCAAATGATCCCACAGATGTTCAATGATATTCAGGTCTGGGGACTGGGATGGCCATTCCAGAACATTGTAATTTTTCCTCTGCATGAATGCCTGAGTAGATTTGGAGCGGTGTTTTGGATCATTGTCTTGTTGAAAGATCCATCCCCTGCGTAACTTCAACTTTATCACTGATTCTTGAACATTATTGTCAAGAATCTGCTGATACTGAGTGGAATCCATGCGTCCCTCAACTTTAACAAGATTCCTGGTGCCGGCATTGGCCACACAGCCCCAAAGCATGATGGAACCTCTACCAAATTTTACTGTGGGTAGCAAGTGTTTTTCTTGGAATGCTGTGTTTTTTTGCCGCCATGCATAACGCCTTTTTGTATGACCAAACAACTCAATCTTGGTTTCATCAGTCCACAGGACCTTCTTCCAAAAAGAAATTGGCTTCTCCAAATGTGCTTTTGCATACCTCAGCCGACTCTGTTTGTGGCGTGCTTACAGAAACGGCTTCTTTCGCATCACTCTCCCATACAGCTTCTCCTTGTGCAAAGTGCGTTGTATAGTTGACCGATGCACAGTGACACCATCTGCAGAAAGATTATGCTGCAGCTCTCTGGAGGTGGTCTGAGGATTGTCCTTGACTGATCTCACCATTCTTCTTCTCTGCCTTTCTGATGTTTTTCTTGGCCTGCCACTTCTGGCCTTAACAAGAACTGTACCTGTGTTCTTCCATTTCCTTACTATGTTCCTCACAGTGGAAACTGACAGGTTAAATCTCTGAGACAGATTTTTGTATCCTTCCCCTGAACAACTATGTTGAATAATCTTTGTTTTCAGATCATTTGACAGTTGTTTTGAGGAGCCCATGATGCCACTCTTCAGAGGAGATTCAAACAGGAGAACAACTTGCAAGTGGCCACTTTAAGTAGCTTTTCTCATGATTGCATACACCTGGCTATGAAGTTCAAAGCTCAATGAGGTTACAAAAAAAAAAAAATGCTTTAGTATGTCAGTAAAAAGTAGGTAGGAGTATTTTAAACAAGAAAATGATAAGGGTGCCCATACTTATGCACCTGTCAAATTTTGTTTGACTTCAGATTGCACATTTTCTGTTAGTACAATAAACATCATTTCAAGGCAGAAACATTACTGTGTCCAACAGTTATTACATATATCAAACTGAAATAGCTGTTGCAAAAACACCAATTTTTATAAAACATTAAGCTTAAGATTAATAGGGGTGCCCAAACTTTTTCATATAACTGTATATCTGAATGTTTATGTCGTGGACCTTGTTGACTTCTCAAGAGAAAGCTTTGATCAACATGTTGTTTACTAGTCCATATAAAGGGCTTGTACACCATATATTCCTCCCGACAGCCCCTTCCAACATATTAATGCACTCTGTATATTATCTAGGTTTTGTGGAGCCGAGGTTGTCTTTTGGCCTTAGTTTTTTTTCTACTGTATTCTTGTTCTCCTACATACACCTTTACTTGCTGCAGCCACATGGGGACTCTGAGAAGGATAATTGGCTCATATGCTGTAGAGGACATTGTACTAATGGCAAAAAAACACCTCTTATGAGACATTTTGTTCTTTTATTTTACTGTTCCATAAAATTAGAATGGTGAATTTTGCTACAGTTTTCTGGGAGATAGTTAAAAAATAGTTAAAAAAAGCCAAAGCAAGTCTTTGCCTTATTTCACATACATCTATATATTTTCTCTTTATCCTTTTTTTCCTTGTGAATAACATACTAGTTCAGCAAATAAATTCTAGCTATCCTGGGGGGTTTAGATATTCTTAGTAAAACATGATAAAATGATAAATTATGCCCAGCATGCAAACTGTATAATATTTCAGTCTCCAATTGTGATACTGATAAATATTGCAGAAGAGAGCCCCTACTTAGCCAGTAATGAGTAAAAGCCACATTTTAAAGGGAATCGGTCACACAATGGTCTTATAGAACAGCAGGAGCTGAACATGATGATTATGTATAGTTTTGTGGGGAAAAAATTCAGTATAACCTGTACTTTATCCACTTAAATCCCTTCTCTTTCTCTGCCTAAGAGTCCAGTGGGCAGTCTTATTTGTTAATTGACTGTTCCATATGAAGGGATAGTCCTACAGGGAATGCTGTCAGATGCTAAGTAGGACCACCCATTGGACTCCTGAGCAAAGATGGATGAACAATTTAATTGAAGAAAATTGTAAATTCTAGCAATTCCTTTTCTACAAAACCAAATATGAATCATTTTGGCTCCTTTCGTTCTACTTCGTAGCGTCCACAGCCAGGACTGTACTGTTGCAGGTTCCCTACATGTTACTGGTACAGCGTTTGAGTAGCATGAGTTTAGATCACCCTTTAGTTCAATGACAATCAAAGTTCAGTTTAGTAGAATCACTGGTGGTCGAGGTATAAAAAGAGTCTTAAGGACCTTTTAGACACTCCCATTATGGTGAACGGGCCTTCCTAGGAATGCTCATTTCTAAATTATCGGCCTGTCTATATAGGCCGGCAATCATTCAACCAATGATTAAAACATTAATTTGTCGGGTGTGATGATTTTCAAGTTTGCTTAAAAACTCCTTGTTCTCAGCAGCACATCGTCATGTGTAAGCAGATGATGTGCTGCCGATGTTCTCTGTGCACAAAACAATCCTGTTAATGATCATTCTGTGCTCATGGGAGTGTGGTTGACCCTCCTGCCATTTATATGCTCACTTGGCTTGAATGAGCATGCATGTGATCCCAATGGGGTGACCACCCCTGGCGATGTGTCCTCTTAAAATTGAAGAATTGTGCATTGAAATTTAACGTGCCATTTATTCGCATGAGATGGTCAGTTGGTCCTGCTAAAATCGTAGGATTAAAGCAATAATATTTTAATGAGTATGACAAGTTTAATAGAGCAATTCGTGTGCTAGGAATATATCCTTTGACTACAAAGCCATTACCTAAATGGAACCTGGTCATTCTTCTAGATGGAGTTGGTTTACAAAGACAAAAACATACAAAATTGTAAACCATACGAGCTACATGTATATAATGTCCGGATTGGAAGTTGGGACCCAGTGCAAAACTTTGGGCTGCTATATTGATTAAAGGGGATGTCCTGTGAGGACAATGACTATCTACTGTATATGCTACATTGATGACCATTCATCTGAGTGGTCATCATGTATTAAAATATGTACAAACCCTTGCAAAATTGGCAAAGCTTTTTTCTCTGATGAGATAACTCCATAGAAGGCAACCGGACAGGTCTCCCAAAACTACCAAAACAAAACATTTCAATAATATCAGGGAGACAAAAAAGGGAGAGGCTCGAAACGCGTAGACCTCTGTCCCTCTCCCTTTTTTGTCTTCCCGATTTTATTGAAATGTTTTGTTTTTACATATTTTAAATAACGCAATTAAAAGTCATGTTTTAATAATTTATACCATGGCGGATGCTGACATTTTTCTTCTCTACGTTGTTCTCTGCCAAGACGCCGGTCTGGAGTCCGTCGATCGCAATGTTTGATGGAGGCATTCCTTCCACTCTTGGTGAGCTGAACTTTTCCCTCCACCCCCCCCCCTACATTTTTCCTCCCAAAACTACCACCAGAATCTTTCAGAGCCATATTTCTCATCTTAATTAAGTGTGTGATGTGATGTTCCAAAACGTTGAAGCTATGAGCGGCAAAAAAAAAGTTAATATCACCACTGATGGTACTCTAATTAGCCAGGACTAGTCCGGCTTCAGGAGCTGTAATTATTCCCCCACGGTTTGGTTGACCTCTTCTTCACTGTTCCCATCATACCTTCAGTGCAGGGCGTTGTGCGCTTGTGTGAGATCTCCTACGTTGAAGCTATCGTGGGGTGACAGTGAAGATGGCCAAGGGACATGACCATAGCACCTGAGGCTGGACTAATTTGGGGGAATAGATGCCCTGTAAGACTAGTCTCAGCTAACTAACGTTTTGGTAAATCACACCCTTAATTAAAATGCAGGAATACGGCTCCAAGAGACACTATTTAAGGGATGAGTAATGAAATGAGTTGGCACTGACCATCACAAAAAAGAAACAAACAATCCTAGCTTTTGGCCAAGAACTTCAGACCTCGATTTCTCTTTTCTAGAACACAGTAAATAGAACTTGACTCTTTGGTCTTAAACTGAGTGACGAACTTCAATTACTTGGTTTTCTAGATCCTTAGCAGTATATACAGTATATTGTGCAAGTTCTGATGAGTGGAGAGAGTCCATCTGTTAATCATTTTCAGTATTTCGGTCTTATGCAAATTATTTACACAAGACAAAGCAATCAAAAAGTTATGGGAAAGCGTAACCAGTGGCAGCAAGTTACAGTAGCCGATGTTATCAGCTGCAAGTGTTCTCTTACAGAAGAAAGTATTGAGATCATCAAGACTTTCATGGAAACTATAATTTTGCTAGGACCACAAATCCTTTCACAGAGATCATCAAAACACCTCATAAAGGATATAAAATAAAGTATCGTAATGCACCAAATTACTTCTTAAATTACATTTTCATTTTGTGTATTTAGTTTTTGAAGCACTTTTAACAAGAGTTTCCATAATATTATTATTAGACATAATATTGGTGTACTAATAGATGGTCCCAGGGACACAGGCCACGGCCACACTATCAGTATTCGGTCAGTATTTTTTCCCAGGAGTGGGAGCCAAAACCAGGATTGGGTGATAAATGCAGAATTGGTGACTTGTTTCTATTATACCTTTTCTGAGGAGCTTCAGCCTATGCATCCACATAATGCGCTTCCTTAATATATTCTACAAGGTAGCGCCAAACTGCAGGTACACTATAATAGTAAAGGGTATGTTTCATAAAGACCAGTCCTGTTTGTATATTTTTTTTTATTTTAGGCATTTGGATGTCTTGAGCGAAATGGGCAGGAATGCTCTAACAGATCAGTTTCAACAGTTAGGACTCATTCAGATGTCCATACAAATCGGTCCGAGATCGGACCGCTATGCACAGATTGGCCACAGCTCTCCTGACCTGAGCGTCACAGCCTCAAAGAAATACATGAAGCTGTCACGCTTGGATTGCGAGACCCGAGGGGAGTCTGTTCATTAGCGGTCCGTGCGGTGACCGACTTACACGAATATCTGCATGAGCCCTTATTCTGGTACAAGCCCCATGGTGATTATTAGACTTGGGCAGATCGTTTGAAACTTGAATTCCTCGCTTTGTAGACTTTTCCATGAACATTTTCTTTGAATAAGTTCATTGCGAATCACAATGCTGAAAGGCCTCTATATGCCTGGAACTGTACTGAACCCTTTTGAGCTCTTTATTGCAAATACAGCCTTTTAAATGTCAAAGTGACCTCAACTTATTAGAAAAATAAGGAAAATTATATGGTAATTGGTGGTAACCAACAGCAGTATTTCGGTTGCGTGTACTGGTCTAATTTTGGACTATTACAACTTCGAAGCGTGCAAAAAATGTATCTATATACACATATATTTTACAACGCACACACTTTGTGAGTTAGAAAGTTATATTAAATTTCTGGATTATAAAGATTTTTTTGTTTGTCTTTAAAATAATAGATAAATTATGGCTTTCTCTTGTCACAAGCCAGAAAGCGCACTTACTGTGACACACAAGCCTTGGTTTCAGGATTTCGGTTTAAGTAGCAAAATTACATACGAGGAGGGCATTTTAATATCCCTCTGTCCTAGTGTGCGAAGAATTAAAAAAAAAAGAAGGCTGTTAACCCCCCCCTGATTGACTGTGCCAGACCATAGATGGCCACCTGTAAAACTTGTATACTTCTTTCAGAAGAAACAATTTTCCAAAAATTCATGGTGGCCACAGTGATGAATGTGTGCCATCCCTCTTTTCTTTGTTCTGGACACTACATGCAAGCAGCCACACACAAGTAAACATTAATGTGACCAGATGGTTGGGGTCCACCTTTTCCACCTGCATGATCCGTGAGGATCTGACCAAAAGTACCTCCACCACTTCTAAGAATGGGGGTCCTGTGTGAATGGAGCCATTGAGACCATGTGTGAACTCCACTCCATTTACTTTTATGGGAGTGCTATTACACATGTGTGACCTTCACTCACATAGAAAAGTCTTGTGAAATCATTGGGATCCCAAAGATCAGACTTCCACCATCATACATGTATCACCTCATTTGGCCTGTGTGCAGCAACGTCCCTCAGGCTTGATGTCAGATCTGGTAGAAAATAGAGGTGCTGCATGTCCCTTTAAGGAGCAAGCCCTTAAAAAAGGATTAGAGAATTAGAGATAATTGTTGCCTGTTCTTGTTTTTACACTCTAATTCTTCCCGGTGGTTTTTCTAAGTTATTTATAAACAGTCGGCAAACTTGTGGTTCCTGGCAGTGATTCTACGCTTTGATGTGGCTCTGCTTTCAGCTTGTTGTGTTTTTTTTTTGCCGACTGTATGTTTCTTTAGAGCAATTTCAGATTATTTTGGCTATTCTGAAACAGCTACATATTGTGGAATTTCTGGTCTACCTGTCCGGCAGGTTTAGATTGTATATATCATTAGGAACACAACATTCATCGTGTTTCCAAGTTCATGAGAATACTTACTGGGAATTTATTTCATATTACTGAAAATTTAGTAAACTGGGCAAAAAGGAAAAGATTATCTTAACAACCATTATAGTTAAGATATGTTTTTGGGGGGGTTTATAATATTTATTTGAAGAGGTCTTGCACATTAAACTATTATATACCATTATTATTATTCTGTTTACATATATAGCGCCATTAATTCTGCAGTGTTTTACAGACATTATCATCACTGTCCCCATTGGGGCTCATCATCTACATTCCCTATCAGTATGTTTTTGGAGTGTGGGAGGAAACTGGAGAACCCGGAGGAAACCCACACCAACACGGGGAGAACATACAGACTCCTTGCAGATGTTGTCCTTGATGGGATTTGAACCCAGGACCCCAGCTCTTCTGTGATAACCACTGAGCCACCATGCTGCCCACATGGCCAATTAGCTTGGGCCTTGGTGCTGCTCTAACGCCCAAACATAGAAATATATTTAAAATAAAATACTATAACAATGTCTTTCATTGCAATGAAAAAAGGATATTTTGCGTTAATAGTTCCAAAAATGAATATTGCCTGTCAAGTCATCCTATCTAAGGGTACGTGCACACCCATTTTTTTTTTTCGTTTTCTGTTGGAAACTGCTTCAAAAAATACTTCTTCTTTGGTGAATTTTTGAAGGAGTTTTCTCTTTCCTGAAACAGTTTTCCTTGTGTTTTCGAAAAGTTTTTTATTCCGGTGCCTAGTTTGGAGCAGTTTCCGTCAGAGGCTGCTTCAAAGAAAAATTGCTCAAAATACTGAACATATGACCTGCAAAGAGGTTTTATAATAGAAATGAATAGAAAGAGAATCTCATGCATTTTTTGAGCGATTTTACGGCATAATTTAGTGCAGGCCCAGCATTTAGAAGGAAACTAGCACACACAAATTTGATATAAGTAGAAAGGAGAACTTTAAAGTATGTAATAGGGACGTAACTATAGTGGGTGCAGGGGTTGCTGTCGCTCCCAGGTCTAGAAGGGCCCAAAAGGTCCCTTTGGCCCATGTGAGTCCAATACTCTTAAAGACATATAATAGTTGGAGGTCATGTTGGGGAATTTGCCTTGGAGATCATAAGCTTTCAAGATACGTCACTGGTCTCTGCCGGTCACTGGAAGACAAAACTCTCCTCTCTTTGACTTCCCATATGGCTGACTTTGATGCTAATAATAGTTGGAAAAGTAGCTTTGAAGAACAAACTGCTGCTCTCAAAATTGAAATACTATGTAGAATAAAGGGCTGGAAAGTAAGTTATGATTCTTCATTAAGGCCTCATGCAGACGTCCATGACTTTTCTCATGTGTTAAAACACGGACCGTTGTTCATCAGTGTTTTGGATCCGATTTTCATCAGTATTTGCCATCAGTATTTCATTTGTGATTTTTCACTGATCAAAAAATTAATAAATTAATGACAAAGCTTCTCCTATACATTACAGTGTTGATCAAGGACTGCACACTGATGCCATACAAGTGCTGTCAGTGATTTTCACCAACTCATAGACTTGTACAGTAGTGTTCAAAATAATAGCAGTGTGTTCAAAACATGAATTAAGCACAAATTCTTTATATTAGTTTTTATTTCCGTGCATTGGGAACATTGCACACTATTTTCTCATTCAAAACATGAAGAGGAATGTATATAATTTTTAACTACTTTACAGAAAATAACAAAAATGAACATTGGGCTGTTCTAAAAGATAGCAGTGTCTGCATTTGTCTTTACAAACTCACAATATGCACTCTTCTTTTTTATTTGAGGATTTAGCATTCCTGTGAATCACTAACCTAATATTTAGTTGTAGATCCACAGTTTTTTAGAACTGCTTCACATCTATGTTGCATAGAGTTAACCAACTTCTGGCACCTGTAAACTTATATTCCAGCCCAGGAAGCTTTGACTACATCCCACAATTTTTTGGCATTTGTTGACTTTGCCTCAGAAACGGCATTTTTGATGTCATCCCACAAGTGTTCTATTGGATTAAGCTCAAGGGATTGGGCTGGCCACTCCATAACCTCAATTTTGTTGGACTGGAACCAAGATTTTGCTTGTTTACTGGTGTGTTTAGGGTCGTTGTCTTGTTGAAACACCCATTTCAAGGGCATATCCTCTTCAGCTTAAGGCAACATGACCTCTTCAAGTATGTTAATATATGCAAACTGGTCCATGATCCCTGGTATGCGGTATATAGGTCCATCACCATAGTAAGAGAAACATGCCCACATCATGATGCTTGCACCACCATGCTTCACTGTCTTCAGAGTGTACTGTGGCTTGAATGCAGAGTTTGGGGGTCGCCTGACAAACTGTCTGCAGCCCTTGGACCCAAAAAGAACAATTTTACTTTCATCAGTCCACAAAATGTTTCTCCATTTCTCTTTAGGCCAGTTGATGTGTTCTTTGGCAAATTGTATCTGCTTCAGTACATGTCTTTTTTTAACAATGGGACTTTGCGGGGACTTTTTGCTAAGAGATTAGCTTCACACTGGCGTCTCCTAACTGTCAGAGTACTCACTGGTAACTCGAGACTGTCTTTGATCATTGTGAGGACCTGGCCACTTACTAAATACTTTTCCAGCACTGAGCACCCATTTTCATCTATCTTATTTTCGTATTTTGTTAGAAATTTGCTTGCTGTGTTTTGTTAGTGATTTGTTTGCTCATCAGTTCAACCTCAGGTATCTATTCCATTTACTGACCAAATCTCCGAGACCTTGGGCCATTGTTAACTTCGTCACCACAGATAGTCTCACATGCAAATCCAGGGGATGGGTCCCACCTGAGAAAATATCTCCACTAAGGCACAATTAGCTGGGGGAGGGAGGGATGAGCTCTTCTGCCGATTCAGGGGGCTGAGCCCTGTGCAGGAGAAAGAGAAGATTCATTGCTAATCGGACTGAGAGCTGGGTGGAATCACGGGCTGCGGTCGTGATATCCATCATCCGAAGGAGCATATGCTGTGACTGCCAATATACCGGCAGGAGATACAAAAAGCTGTGGGCCAACCAAAAGTTGGGGGACAGTGGGTATCACCTGGTACTGGGCAGTGGAACTACTGATCCCAGGTTGGAAACTCAAGGACTAAGAGAATTGCCTGTTGGACATTTACCTGGAATTGCTGTTCACAATGGTCGGAAGGAATAAAACTAATTGCATCGATAATCTGCCTAGGTGATTATTAAAATACACAACCACACATCTTTACAATCATCCTGGAGCTGATCTTTGGCTGAGCCTTTACCATTCTGGCTATTCTTTGATCCATTCGAATTGTAGTCTTCCGTTTTCTTCCACGTCTCTCTGGTTTTACTTTCCATTTTAAAGCATTGGAGATCATTTTAGCTTAACAGCCTATCATTGTCTACACTTCTTTATAAGTTTTACCCTCTCCAATCAACTTTTTAATCAAAGTACGCCGTTCTTCTGAACGATGTCTCGAGTGACCCATATTTCTCAGTCTTTCAAGGAGAAATGCATGTACAACATGTGCTGGCTTCACCCTTAAATAAGAGCCACCTGATTCACACCTGTTTCTTCACAGAATGATTGACCTCACTAATTGAACTCCACACTGCTATTATTTTAAACACATCCCTTTTCAATTCAAATACTCAGACTCAAAAACCTGCAGATCATGAATGCTGAGACTGTTGGTTTTCTTATAATCTACTGCACCAACTGGTAAATGGTTTGACATGTGGTAATAGAATTTATACCAAACACAGTGATTAATATGGTTAGTCATATTGGACTGCTATTATTTTGAACACTACTGTATGAGTAATTTTGACTGTGATCAACAACTGGCTTGTCTCCATGATTTTTTTGAGGATCATTTGGACTTATGAACAGCCCAATAGAATATAATTTGTATGTGTTTTATCCATGAATATCACTGTACGTGATAAACTGACATCTGAATGAGGCCAAATATGAGCTTGAAAAAATTCTATTAGAAATTGAGGATTCAAATACTTCTTATTATGCCAACCATTTTTAAAAATGAATCTGTCCTACCCTTCCCTAAGGCTATTTTCCCACGACGAGCTTTCGGTGAGTTTTTGATGTTGCAGTTTTTCTGCACCATTTTCTGCACCCATTAAGTAAAATAGGTTGCTTGAATTTTGTCGAAAATAGCTTAAAAAAATTCACCAAACACTCATTGTGGGAATGTAGCCAAACAGCCTGCCTTGTCCAGTCAACCCCAGTTGTTGAAAGCCATACATTTTCCATACAGCTATCTGTTGCAAGGGAAGTGTGATAGTACATGGTGGACACGCAAATTAACAACCTTTCAATAAGTACATGGATGGGATGAGTCCACCAAAAAGAGAACAGCATTCTGCTCTGGCTTTTAAATGGTTGTTTTATTTATAAGCATCAGTTTTATTCGCCATATCGTACTGTAAATCATCAAGCCTGTAAGGCCTCATTCAGACATCTCTGTTTTTCATAAATGGAAAACATATCCAATATAGTTTCTGGTGCAATTCACATGTCCATGGTTTTTTTTGTGCACTAAGGGCCTGATACATCAAATTGTTTATGCCTGGAAACTGGCGTAAAACACTTGCAACATTATTGTGCAGAGGCAGAGATTGCATTTTCATGCCAGTTTCAAGCAGCTTTGCCTAAATGAATGGAGCCATGGAGAAGCCAGGGCGGGACAAGGCGTGTCTATGCCAGCCCATCAAATACATAGAAAAGGGTGGCGTTTCTTACTCCAGAAATGTAACTCTAGTCCGTGACTGGAGTAATGTCTATAGCGAAGCACATGGAGGCGCATGCCACTGATCAGATGTGCCGAATTCATTAAGTGGCATATGCTTTTAAATGAGGGTGTGCTTGAATAAAATTCTCCAAAGTCACTAAGACTGGCGTACAAAACGCCAGTGGTATTGAATAGGTGCTTACATTTTTCAAAAGAGAAATAAAAAATAGAGATATGTCCATTTTTGATCAAACTTCCCAATTCAAATCAATTTTAGGGGAAGTTTTAAAAAAAATGTTTACATTTTTTTTTTGTATATGACAAAAATACATAATAAAAATGGACACAAAGACCAAAAGGGATTGAACACTGGATCCAGCACTTTCATCAAAAAATGTGTGGAAAAAAATGGTCGTGTAAATGAGACTTAAAGAGGTTTTCCCATGAACAAAGTTAATTTTAATCAACATTTTAATCAATAGATCTTGGAATAATAATAAGTTCCACAATTGGATGTGATTAAATAAAATGTCCCTGTGCTGAGATAATCTTATAAATGTGCCCCTGCTGTGTACTGTGTAATGGCTGTGTCTGACTGTACAGGAACATGGTCTGATCATACCACATCTCCTGGGCAGGGGAGGAAGCAAAAGAGTATACAGACATTACAGCAGGGGATCACAGCTGAATCTTTCTTTGAGGTAATACATTGCTTAAAAACAGGCAGTGAAATGTATTACCTCACAAAAACAATCAGCTGTGATCCCATGCTGTCCTGTCTGTATACTCTTTTGTTTTCTCCCCCTGCCCAGGAGCTGTGGTATGATCAGACCATGTTCCTGTACGGTCAGACACAGCCATTACACAGTACACAGCAGGGGCACATTTATAAGATTATCTCAGCACAGGAACATTTTATTTAATCACATCCAATTGTGGAACTTATTATTATTCCCAGATCTATTGATTAAAGTGTACTTTGTTTGTGGGAAAACCCCTTTAAATACAAGATTAGCTCTAAGTGTTGAATACAAATCCTTGTAGTTCAACTTTGGTTTTGGTAGAAGCCCATTACATTGTCTAAGTAGCGGAGACTTAATCATTACATGCTGCAGCAGCGATCATCCTTTAATAGTCTGGGATTAGCAGACATTTTTATCCGGCAGCTTGTCTCAGGTGATGCTATTTTTATGTTATCTGCATTAGGAAAACGTTTGGCATCTTTTCTCTTGCAGCACCGAGTTAACAAGATTTACTATATTTACTGCGCCGCACATGACATAGAACAGGTCACAATAGTTAAAGGGGTATTCCCATCTCCAAGATTCTATCCCAATATGTAGTAGGTGTTATAATAATAATATTAGCAAATACCTCCAATTAGAAATGTAGTATAGTTTTTCTGATTCACTATGTCTTTCCTCATGTGCTAGCATTGCAGGACCTTAGGTATCCATGGTTACGATCACTATCAACCAACTAACTATATCTGTGGTCGTAACCATGGATACCTAAGGTCCTGCAATGCTAGCACATGAGGAAAGACATAGTGAATCAGAAGAACTATACTGCATTTCTAATTGGAGGTATTTTCTAATATTATCAATATGACACCTACTACATATTGGGAGTTGGGAATACCCCTTTAAGAGAAGGGCCCCGTGGGCAGCCGAACCTTTCACTTTCTGCTCTCTGCCTTACTGATCTGTCTATTGCTTTCATATGCAGAAGAAAATACAAATTTGCAAGACGACAGCGTTAAAGAGGAACTGACAAGTCTGCGGTAGCATTTAAGAAGAATTTTTTGAAGTTTTCAACATAGAGTATGGAGAACAGTATGTCACAAATCTTTGAAGATTTTTAGAATTGCTATCTGAATAGTTGAGGGATTGAGCCTTCTGTAGAAGGGTTTTCCCACTAAAGTAAGCAATGGTATCTCAAGCATAGACCATTAATTACTGATTGGTGGTGGTCCACACTGGCAGACAAAGACAGAAAAGGGCCCCTGTGCAAGACAATATATGGGCCCTTGCAGTCCAATAGCTCATTGTGCACAATTTCACAGGTTTTGGAGGTAGAAATGGGCCCCTTTCCTCTTCGGCCACTGTGCGGCTTCGCAGGTTTCACCAATGATATGTCCGCCCCTGGTGGTCCCACTACCAGTACCATAAATCATCATGTGCCTAATTGCTAATTAGGCCTTGTGGTTCCTTTTTTGTTTTCTCTTGCAGCCATCCACCATGCAGCTAAACAGTTTAGGGTTACACGGAGGCATGTCGCGTTCCCATGCCCAGGTTGCTTGGGATCACTGTTGTGCAGGAATAATGCCGTAGGATATCTCTATCTGTACCATCGTCTTCAGAAATTGTCACCAATCAAAATGTTATTGCATTTTCTAGTTATCTAACATTTACCTTAGCATGTAAAGACTGTGTGACAAGGCCACATGTATCAAAGCGGCAATTTATGCTGCTGATATAAGGGACCCAGTCCACGTTGGCTTCATTCCAAATTTAATGGCTGCAAATGTCTCATGCAAAGTTTCCCTCCTCAGAGGACCTAAAATGTTAATATACAAGTGACTCGCCCCCTGGGCCGTGGGGCACTCGGGACCGGACTTCAGGGCAATGCTGGGAGTAGTAGTGGCGACCCGGTCCCGTGGCTCAGGGTGGTCAGACCAGTGGTAGTCTACTATGTGCTTTGCAATGTCCGACTACGCCACCCGTGGATTGCGGCTATTATGAACCGCCGCTGCAAGGCAGTCCCCTGAGGCTGATGGTGTGTGCAGCTGAGATCGTATAACTCCCCACGGGAAGAGTGTAGCCCCAGGGCAGTGTAGTAGATGGTGGGGGTGATGGTGAAGGGAGTCCCAGTACCGTTAGTGCTGGTGAAGTAAGAAGCACAAAGACAACATGTTGCAGTCCAGGGTCTTTTACTCACAGTTCGTATACTCCAAGCCACTTCGGTACCGGCAGTGACTGCCCAAGCCGTGCTGTGTCCACCAGGCGAGGGGCTCGGTCAACCCCCAGGCAATTCAGGAGTATGGCACAGGACTCCCTTCTATCCTTCCTCTGGCTCGTGCCCCACCAGTGACCAAGCTTTTGTCCAGCTGCCGCGGATCTATGCGGGTAAACGTGGGCCCCGTTTCCCGCTATCCTATACGGTGCCTTCCTAGCAAGGTTTAGCAGGGGGTCGCACCAAGTGATGATCACGACCTCCGGTTCTTGGCTGAGGATTATTTGCCTCCACCAACTTGGGATCCGGTACCCTTTTCTTGCCTGACCCGTCACCCGTAATTTCCTGGGTCCTTAGGGTCCCTTCTGCCTTCTTGTTTCTGAGCCCTTCTGTTTCTCTGTCACTCCTCCTCCTTTCCTGTTCCTTCTTCTCCTCCTTCCCTCGGCCTCTTCTCCAGGCCTACTTCTCCTTCTCCTCCCAGGCTCCGGCCTTCACCCTAGGCCTGCCTTTAAGCAGAGCTCCTACAGAGCCTCCGCTCCCTGTCTTCTCCTCTCACTGACTAGACTCCTGTCCTAAGATGGTGCCCACCTGAGTGTGAGCTCAGGTGACCAGCACCCAATGAGCTCCTACCTATGCTCAGAAACCGTCCCCTTCTGCTCCTACATCACTGGGTTTTCCTCCCCCTCCCCACTCCAGCCAGGGACATGGTCTGTCGTGCCTGCATTACTGTATAAATGGGAGCACCGTTGAGCTGTCCCCCGGAAATGGGGTGTGTGTGATGCATGCAGCTAACTGAGCCCTGGTCCATACTTCGTCCTTACCCGGGAGTGGAATACCACACCTCTGGCAGAGATGCAATACCCCTGTAGCGGCCGAACCCTCGGGGCGCTACACAAGTATGGGGAACAAACCTATTGATAGGGGAAAGAAAATAAGTTTTAGGTTTGCCAATTGCTCTTTGTATCAGGTGATATACTGTTGTCAACAACAGGGTGCCAAGATATAGGGGCATATTCACTAAAACTGTCTACTTGTTAGAAAATGCAAACTTAAGCCCTGATTCATTAAAGCTTTTCACGCCAGAAAACTGGCATAAAAAGCTTTGAAAAGTCGCAAAATTTTTGCACAACACAAAATTGAGCAAAAATGTTACGACTTTTGGCATTTTCACTCCATTTTCACCCAGCTCCAACAAATTGGGCATGATGGATCATGGCAGCCGGTGCTCATCAAATTCATGACAAGCTTTGGCGTCCCAAATGCTACAAATCTTAATCCAGTAATTGACTGGAGTAAGATTTGTGGCGACACTCACATAGAAGTGCAAACCACTTTGTGCTTCACCTGATTTATTAAGAGGCGAGTGCCTCTTAGGTAATCAGGTACCTCGAACGGGGACAAAAATTGTGCACCGCTTGACTTGGATATAGTCCATTAGTGCTCATTTATAGGCAGAAAATTACTTGAGTAAATGAGCTTTAACACTACAATGGAGGGTTTAGGGCATGCCATGGATCACTGTACTCTACAATAAAGGGTTTTGTGACCCTTGAGCTTTAGAAAGTGTTGGTATTTTTGAGGGTTTTTGACTAGTGTACATATTATGCTTAGCCAGAAAGGACCACCAGAATGCCAGAAAATTGTCCATTAAGCCCAGGTTCCAAGAGGACACAATCTTATTTGAATGTATTGATCGAACAGGAAGACCTAAAATGTATTTGCTCTGGTGAGCCTAAGGGATGCCAGCTCTATTCTGACAGCAGAACTGTACATTGTGTATGTTTACTGTACAGATTGCAAACTAGGATTCCAGTAGATAAAGTTTTGGTGGCATCTGAGGAATAATACCAAGATAGATACCCGTCTAGTCATATCTGACCCTTTGATACTCTATAGGCTGTACCTTGCCATGCTTCCCTGTTTTCCACAGCTTCTTTCAATTGCTTGATGTTCATTCCCAAATCATTCCTGATGGTATACAGCCAATGGGTTTTCTGTTTTCTGTTTGCTTGTGCCACTGACGATTTCGAATAACATCTCTCTTTCTAGTGAGTTTTCCATTTTCACAAGTCCATAATAGGTCAATTTTTATCTGGTAGGCTTGCCTTCTAGGGACATGACTAAGCAGTGAGTATATATGATCAAGAACATTTTTGTTGGTAATCCTAGCTGTCCATGGGATTTGTATAAGTCTTCTCCTGCATCACAGCTCAAAGGCATAAATTTTTCATCTGTCCGCTTTCGCGAGTGTCTACATCTCACCGCCATATGTCACAATTGAGAAAACAATCGCAGTGATCAGTCTTTGACGGTGATTGAGATGTACATTGCACTACCATATTTGGTCCATGCTCACCATGGATGCTCTCTTCGGTTGAACTGCCACTGTGATCAAAGAGGGTTCCCAATAAAAACGAAGCTGTTAACCACTTCTATTTCTTCAATGGTGATCTTTAAGTGGTCTGCCTCATTGGTGGTAGTCATGATTTTTGTCTTCTCGATGTTCAGGTGAAGGCCCATCCTCTTGCTTTCTTGTTTCATCTTCAAGATCAATTTTTCACGTTCTTCTCTTTCTCTGCCAGTAGGGATGTATCATCTGCAAATCTCAGATGCTGGTTCTTCTGATTATTTTCACCCCAACACAAGAGTCATGCCAGGATGGGGGGGCCCCTATTATACTTTTTAAAAGGTGGACCTCTTTGCATGTATTCTAGGATTTTTTTAATCACTTTATAACTAATCTCAATGGAACAAAGTCACCGAGTGTTTCTGAGCCTTGAAGCCTTTGGGATGAAGCAGAGATGCTGTGCCCCCACATCTATAGAATAAATAGCCTCCTACTTTTGTACCTCAGATTAATGACAAAAGCATTCATCCTTTTTTTTCCTCCTTGTATAAATAACGTGAAGGACTGAGTGTAATTAAGTAGCCTTATTGTTTGCTGTGTTTGAAGTGGAGTTAATAATTGATGCGGAGCTTCAGCCTGACTGTGTGAGAAAAGACCGCCATGTCATGTTGCGTTCATTAGAATAAATCTCAATGATCGCTTCACCTACAAAATTTTCATTTTAAAAAGTCAAGATCTCCGTCTAACGACTGATTCCTAGATTTGTTCTTCTTCAGAAAATTTTCTAGATAGCGGTTTGCGCATCTCGGTTTCCTTTTTTTTTAGTTTAGGACAGTGATAATATATTAAAAGGCTTAATGCCCATTGTTAACCTGGACGGTTAAGTACCATTTTACTTTTTTTTTTTCATGGCGAATCTCTCGAGCCGAGTACAGTACTTAGCTGCTTTGAGAGTGCTCTCATCACGCAAGTGTAGTAAAGGCAGCCATTATATAATGTATGGCCTGTCAGCTCATTATCACTGAGGCGCCAAGTACCTCACATCTCTGTGCTATTAGCTTGGATTCATTTTGTTTAATGCTCTCGGCCTGTATCCTAATAACTGGGTCAAGACAGAGTGACTTGTGGGCACCTCCTCGTCACCCAAAAACTAAATATTGTTCACACTATGGGGCGAGATTTATGACTCCGTCTATAAGAAAAACAATAAGTTGGCCATAGCAACCACTCCTAATGTAGCTTTTAACAGAAACTGAGCTCTGGTTGCAATGGCCAACAAGGTCTTTTCCTTGTTTTTTTCGGCCTGTATTTTTAAATGTAAGCTTCATTTTGAGTCGCCAGTAATATTCAGTAATATATTTTACTTCTCTGGATTCAACATTTCACCTTGTTTGATGTGAAAGACCTGGTCACACCTGACCTTTTCCATTACCTATGTCTAGGAAAGAACAAGAAATAGAATTTAATACAGGTGAAAAAAGAGAGCAGCATCGAAATGTAGATGAGTAAAAGTACCACGTTGGGCACAACTGATACTGTGTTGTGCAGAGTGTGAAAAGTCAGTGTATGACAGATACTAAGGGTTAGAGTGTGGGACGGGGGACTCTTGCTGTCGTATTCCTTTTCCTGAAGACAGTAATTGCGTCATTGTGATGTAATGTGAATAGTGTAATGGGTTAATGACGAGTAGTTTTACCGTAGGAACAGTTACAGTTAATGTTTGGGACTAGCCCGGAGTGGGAGGGGATAAGCTTTAGGGAAAGTAACAAGTTCCTGTCAGAGAATCAGATAGGGCCTGGAGTGCGTAGTGAATGGACCTAAAGGTCCAAAGTGAGCAGTGCCGCATTCTGGGGTGACTCTAAGTGAGAGGAGACTGAAGGAAAGGGATAGCGAAATCCGGATTACAAGAGACAGTGGCCTTCCGAAAACGGGTCCTAGGAGACGACACCTAACCACAAGACCCCAAGCTTATAACGCTGGAAGGTAATGGGCCTAAACAATACTGAGTGCGTGGGACAAGTGGAGGGTCCCAGGCTGGAGTTCAAGAGCGTCAGCTTTACCGGCCATACTGGCAAACTGAGGGGGAAGAGGACACGGAACCGCAGGACAAGTAGATGACACTTGTTGATCACTACTGTTGTGTTAAAGCTAAATTGTGGCAAAATGGGAAGAAACAGTGGAGATAGAGCCCTGGAGTAAACTACTGAGGAAGGAAATTGTGTGGAAAATGTTGTAAAGGAAACGTTCATAAGACTTTGTACCCACTACCTCCTGTATATATTCCTTACCAAGTTCCCGTTCAGTAAAGAGTTTATTTTTGAATGGTGGTCTCCCTCATTGAACTGTGCAACATCTGGTCCTGGAAAAACCCCACCACCGGTTACATGTGACCTGCACGGGTGTAGTGCCCACACAGCACAAGTCCACACACCCAGCCAGGAACCCCACTTTCATGTAACGTGCTGGGGTGCCACAGACGAGTGCCTCGCCCACGGCTACTCCCTCCTCGCCAAGTCACACTTGCAAATGACTGTATTTTCAGTCTAAGTGCGATCCAAAAAAACATTGGATCGCTTTCAGAACAATGTTATGCTATGGGGTTGTGCACATGTCTGATTTTTTTTTCTCAAACAGAGCCTGTCCAGATAAAACCTCGCAGCATGCCCAAGTTTGATCTGATATTCGGATCGCACTCGCCCATGCAAGTCATTGAGTCCATGGAAACCATCGGACTGCACTCGGTTGACAGTGAGTGCGATTTGCACAGACTGACAAAATGAAGAAGGTGAAGAAATGTTTTCCCCATCTTCTCCTCATCTGAGAGAATTGGATCACACTATGATTACACTCCGATCAAACACTGATCAGAGTTTGATCGGAGTGTGATTTGCATAATCGGCCCTATTCTCTTGGATGAGAGAACATATGGTTGTGTGACCCTAGCCTAAGGCTGTATCCACACTGCGTCTGTGCAGTTAGCCTACCGTAAATGTGGGGAGCTTTTCCTGATTTATACTACAATGTTCCTATGGGCAACCATGTATTCTTTTGGCCTCTGCCTGGCCGGTATGTATCTGCATATCGTTTGTTTTGCTGTATAGGAAAATGCTGAAAGAAACATATACCATGCTTTATACAGTTTTTACAATGGCTCTCTTTGGTGGATGGATGCCTGACTGTGTACAATGTTGGGCACATGCTCCCAACAGTGGGCTGAAACACAGTGTGTACATAGTCTAACTCCTTTAAGAAGAACCTGTCACCAGTAAGATGTTACTGTTTTACCCGGGGTAAATGCCACTGTTCTCCTGAATCTGACTTTATACTCCTTTCTGTTTTTGAGATATGGCCTCCTTATCCATCTATATAAATCTAGTTGTTGTTTTTTTCACCCAAGTAGGCATGGTAACAAGATCAGATTTCTATATATGAAAGAGGGGTCTATATCTCATAAGTGCAGTAAAGCGTGTGTGTGCTGTGGTGGACATCGTTACGGAAAAGTAGTGTGGTGGGCACGATCATGGAAGGACTGTGGCTCTCAGGAAGTCAACTCTTGTGTATGTGTAGCACCCTGAGGATTCGGCTGCTACAGGGGTATTGCACCTCAACCCAGAGGTATGATATTCCACTCCCGGGTAAGGATGGAGTGTGAAACTGAGCCCAGAGAGCTGCATGCACTACACACATCCCATTTCCGAGGAACAGACCAACGGTACTCCCACTTAGAAATGTGCAGGTACGACCGAGCCTGTTCCTGGCTGGAGTGGGAGGGGGGTGGTACATCCCAGTAGTGTAGGGGCAGATAGGGGGAGCAGCCTGGGTAAAGATAGGAGCTCATTGGGTGCTGGTCACCTGAGCTCACACATAGAGGGAGTATTTAAGGTGGGCACCATCTAAGATCAGGGTCAGTCAGTCTGTGAGAAGCCAGAGGAAGAGAGCAGAAGAGCAGCTCCAAGCCCCAGAGAGAGAGAGAGGAGAAAGGAAGAAAGACCCAGAGGGGGTGAAAGAAAAGGACTCTGAGAACCCAAAGTCCATCACCGGGTGAAGAGTTGGCAACTGGGTACCGGATCCCAAACTGGTGGGGGCTAAAGCACACCCTAGCCAGAGACCGGAGGCCGTGGGCAGGATCTGCCACGGCCACCCACCACATCCACCCTGAAGGCAAACCACGTGAAGGGTCAGGGAACCCAAGGCCAAGGGTCTCCCAACAGAAGGCCCGAGGGAGCTGGACCTAGGTGGATCCCTGGTGGGGACGGCCAGAAGACAGGACAGGAAGGAGGGCTCAGGGTCACGCTCCGGACTTGCTTGGGGGTTGGCTGAATCCAGGACCTGGTGGACGCAGCACGGCTCGGGTGGTCACTTGAAGCTGGAGTGACCGGAACATCAGCAGTAAGTAAATACCCTAAACTGCACAACCCGACTCTGTCTTTAATTACCATCTATGCTGCACCACCACAACCCCCATCCTCTGCACCTGACCCCCTGAGGCTATACCCCACCCGTTGGGGGTTATACTATCAAAAGCTGCACCAACACCATCAGCCTCAGCGGACCCTGCTGCAGCGGCGGCCGTAGTGACCGCAATACAACGGGTGGCGTAGTCGACATAAAGAACTTTATAACATCTGTAGGACTGCCACATACTCTGAGCTTGACACCCTGGGCACGGACCGGGTCACAGCCACTCGGAGACTACAACCCCCATCTGATCCGGCTCCGGGTATTCCCCTAAAGAATATGGCCCAGGGGGTGCGTCAACTTTGGCGTAGTCGGCAGGATTACGTGCCCACAACAACCGGGTACTGCGTGCCTGAAGAAAAGAACGAGTTTACCTCAAAAAGAAGTCTCCTGCCGGTTCCGGAGGGTCCCCGCCATCGGACTCCATCACAGGTCGATTCCCGCCGGTTGTCCGCCATTAACAGCTTTTTCCCGCCATCTGCAGAGTTTCCCGCCACTGGGAGACGATTCCCGCCATTTCCAAAGGTTTCCCGCCTTGGAAGAGCGGACGCCATTATGGGCGTGCCAGAGGGTGGCAAGAGGCCACCTCCCATCGTGGGCCAGGACCGAAAATGGCGCCAAAAGTGGAAACCGCCCCCACCAACAGAGACTGTGATGCTAGAGGTGTCTGTCAGCGTGAAAGAACTGCCCCTGGAGCTGACAATCACCAAGTGGCCCCGGGACCGCCCTCGAAGTGGGAGGACTGAGAAGAAGAGAACAAAGATGGGTGTCGCCTGGAGCAGTCTGGAGAGAGCGCACCCGGAGACAAGAAGCCTAGAGCTGAGTCCAGAAGAAGCTTACCCGGAGATGGGAGAAGAGCAGAGCAGCACCGGCCCGCTGGCCAGGAGCCTGCTGGAAACAGCAGAAGGAGAGCAGAGCAGCACCGACCCGTTGGTCAGGAGCCTGCTAGAAGCAACGACCCCACTAGGCTTAGTGGAGGTCCTGGCACAGCTCCCCCGAGATCGGGAGTGTGCACAGACTGCGCTGGAGGGCCTCGCACGGAGGATGGCCTGGGTACAGCGAGAGACGTTGGCGGAGTGGAGCCGAGAGATGGCCCAGCAGGCTGAGACTCGTCAGCGGAGCACGCCACCCGAGACGAGGAGACAGACCGCCTCTGAGGATGGCGCAGGAGGACTGAAGGCCGGAGACGGCGCCGAGAAGGGAGCCGAACGAAAGGAGGCAGGTAAAGGGGACGTCTCTACCCCAAGCCGGGAAACCGCGTGCCTGCCCCAGCTCCCCGTCGCAGAGCCCGAAGTACCCCCTGCCGTGCCCGTAACCGCAACGTCACCGCCACAGACTAGGCCTCAACCGGAAGCCGCAGCCGCGACCCCTGTGACGTCACACGCCTCGACCCCGAGCGTGACCAAGCAGGAAGTACCACCAGCCTGGTCGCAAGGCCTAGTACCCCCGGGCGCCGCAATACCAACAGCGCCCCCTACATCCGCGGAGCCACCGGCCTGGTCGCAGGGCCAAGTAGCCCAGGGCGCCGCCGTCCTTACGGTGCCCTTCACTTTCCAGGTGCCCCAGGCCTGGCCGCAAGGCCTGGGCAACCCGGGCGCCACCACCCCCGCGCCCATAAAACCAAGAGTGCCGCATCTGGGAGAAGATCTGTTCGCCCAACATACGTGCCCGGATGGGCAGCCCTTTATATGGTCACCGGAGTTTCACCATCCCCGACTCCGGAAAGAGAGACCCCTAGACGAGCCCCTGATTCCGGTTCCAAAGCCCGTAAAAAGGACCTCGCCCCCGCTAGAGGAGGCACAGTTTGAGTGGGACCCCACCGGAGAAGACCTCTTGGGGTTCACTCAGGAGACTCGGGCAGCCGCAGCGGACCGTGCAGAGTGCTGCCGCCAGCAGCTCGAGGTCTTTGAGAGAGAGCGGAGAGAGAGGCGGGTCCGGGAACAGCAAGCTCAAGTAAGGAGCGCGGAGCAGAAGAGCCGGGCCAGGAGAGACCCCCGTGCAGCGCATAGTCCCCGCACCACCGGGACTGTGATCAAGTTTAACATGCAGCATGGGTGGGGCTTCATCCGAGACCACCGCACCCCAGGCGACGTCTTCGTGACCAGGAGAGACGTTGAGTCCCACCTACCGGAGGGACACAGAGGACGTGACCTGTATATAGGGGACGAGGTCACCTTCACCCGGCACAAGTGTGCCAAAGGACCCTACGCCCTCCATGTGCATCGCCTGACGGAGGAAGAGCTGCGGTGTGAGGAGGAAGAACAAGAGGACCCGGACGGGTCTGAAGCTAAAGGTAACCACAAAGAAAGAGCAGGAGGACGTCGTCGTTGAGTACGGCAGAGTAGAAGCTGTATATAGTTACCCGTAGGGGTACCAAAGAAACTGTTGCTGATAATATAGTCCCCGTTGGGACCAGCAAGTGTGAACTGTTTACCCGTTTATCCCTACTACCTGGCCGAGGACTGAGAACGGCCACCTATCCCCTTTTGTATATAGTTGCGCGTCCTAAAGCGCCCCCTACTGGTTTTACAGGAAAACCACTTCCAAGAAAAGAGACTGTCGCGCTTTGCCCGGTCACCAGTTGCACAGTGACCGGAGGAGGAGCCAGAGGCGACGAGAATGTTATTAATATGAAAAGTTTTATGATGATGCTGATATATATATGATATTTTATATGTTTTTATTATGTTGTTTATATGAAAAAAAAAAAAAAATGTATGTTTGTGGATGTTTATCTCTTACAGCCCGAGGACGTGCTGTGGTTTACCAGGGGGGAATGTAGCACCCTGAGGATTCGGCTGCTACAGGGGTATTGCACCTCAACCCAGAGGTGTGATATTCCACTCCCGGGTAAGGATGGTGTGTGAAACTGAGCCCAGAGAGCTGCATGCACTACACACATCCCATTTCCGAGGAACAGACCAACGGTACTCCCACTTAGAAATGTGCAGGTACGACCGAGTCTGTTCCTGGCTGGAGTGGGAGGGGGGTGGTACATCCCAGTAGTGTAGGGGCAGATAGGGGGAGCAGCCTGGGTAAAGATAGGAGCTCATTGGGTGCTGGTCACCTGAGCTCACACATAGAGGGAGTATTTAAGGTGGGCACCATCTAAGATCAGGGTCAGTCAGTCTGTGAGAAGCCAGAGGAAGAGAGCAGAAGAGCAGCTCCAAGCCCCAGAGAGAGAGAGAGGAGAAAGGAAGAAAGACCCAGAGGGGGTGAAAGAAAAGGACTCTGAGAACCCAAAGTCCATCACCGGGTGAAGAGTTGGCAACTGGGTACCGGATCCCAAACTGGTGGGGGCTAAAGCACACCCTAGCCAGAGACCGGAGGCCGTGGGCAGGATCTGCCACGGCCACCCACCACATCCACCCTGAAGGCAAACCACGTGAAGGGTCAGGGAACCCAAGGCCAAGGGTCTCCCAACAGAAGGCCCGAGGGAGCTGGACCTAGGTGGATCCCTGGTGGGGACGGCCAGAAGACAGGACAGGAAGGAGGGCTCAGGGTCACGCTCCGGACTTGCTTGGGGGTTGGCTGAATCCAGGACCTGGTGGACGCAGCACGGCTCGGGTGGTCACTTGAAGCTGGAGTGACCGGAACATCAGCAGTAAGTAAATACCCTAAACTGCACAACCCGACTCTGTCTTTAATTACCATCTATGCTGCACCACCACAACCCCCATCCTCTGCACCTGACCCCCTGAGGCTATACCCCACCCGTTGGGGGTTATACTATCAAAAGCTGCACCAACACCATCAGCCTCAGCGGACCCTGCTGCAGCGGCGGCCGTAGTGACCGCAATACAACGGGTGGCGTAGTCGACATAAAGAACTTTATAACATCTGTAGGACTGCCACATACTCTGAGCTTGACACCCTGGGCACGGACCGGGTCACAGCCACTCGGAGACTACAACCCCCATCTGATCCGGCTCCGGGTATTCCCCTAAAGAATATGGCCCAGGGGGTGCGTCATATGTACTGAAACTAAATGGGAGAAGATACAGATTAGATACTAGAAAAAAACTTTTTGCCAGTGAGGGTGATCAATGAGTGGAACAGGCTGCCACGAGAGGTGGTGAGTTCTCCTTCAATGGATGTCTTCAAACAGAGGCTGGACAGACATCTGTCTGAGATGGTTTAGTGAATTACTTTTAAATAATTTTTAAATTAATATATCTTGTTACTTCATGTGAATCCAATTTATATGCTTTGTGTTATCGTTTACAGATGTAGATAAGCTTAAAGGTGTTTTTTTTTTTTTCCTTTACTGTAGAAATGTATAGTATGTCTATTTCACTGTCCATATGTCTGATCTTTGACCGTCCAAACTCTGAGACCCCTCAAACTAGTAAAGTGTCTCTTTAAGAATACTCATCTTGGAATGTGTACCACTCATCGTATAGTTCTCTCTTCTTGCCCAATGTTCGATCGATCAGGAAAGTTGGGGCTCACACTTTAAAGAGGTTGTACCAAGATAATAAGTTATCACCTATCTACTTGCTGATTGGTAAGGGTCTGACCACTGGGATCATCACCAATCGCTAGAATGGAGTTCTGCAGAAACCTGTCTAAATAGAGCAACGATCTGTGCACCGTCACTAGTGCTCAGCGGACCCATAGAAGTTCGGATTCTGGTACCTGACCAAACTTTAGTCCAAAGTTTGGATCGAGTAATAGAAATGAACCCGAACTTTAACCAGAACCCGAACCCCATTGAAAATAATGGCGAGCCGAACTTTTGAGCTAGAAAAAATCTCTCTCTCTTTTAAGTTCAGGTTCGCTCATCTCTAACTGTCACTCCATTTATTGCTTATGGAACTTCCAGAACTAGCTGAGCACTGTATTCTGCCATCTCTGGCAGTCCCATAGACAATGATAGAAGCAGTGGTGTACATGCTCGACTGTTACTTAATTCACCAATACATCAACATTGGTGGGGGTTGCTTCATTTGGACCTACTGCAATCAGCAAGTTGTCGCTTTCACTGAGAATAGGTGATGATTTAATATCTTGATACGACCCTTTCAACTGGGCTGTGTAGTCGGTAAGCTTAACCTCCGACTCCAACTCCTCAATTTCCCTGACACCGACTCCAACTCCGACTCCACAACTCCGACTCCCTCATACATGGCTCATGTTTAAGTGATAAATTTACTGTAGCACAGATTCATCTCAGCTAAAAGTCTAGACCCTTAGATCAGGAATAAGACATTTATAGGACATTTCATAACTTTCCCAAATTTTTATGAAAAAATATTCCCTACAAACTGCATTGAACTACTGTACCCAATTTATTATATATTTTTGTAGTTGGAGTCAGTCCATTTTATACCGACTCCGATTCTGACTCCGACTCCACCAAAATGGACACCGACTCCGACTTCACGACTCTGACTTCATGACTCCGACTCCAACTTCACAGCCTTGCCTTTCAATGAGTATTCGAGCATAAATAGCCACGCTTTTGCCAGGAATAAAGGATCAGGCACCCCCATACTCGCATTTATGATGATCCCCCTCTAGCAAAAGATTAATAGATGATTTTGTTAAAGAGATTTGTATCATCAGAAAATAACCGGCATAAGGCTTGTTTGTTAAATGTAGTTTTGCTAAGTTCTGATAATATATATTTTTTTCAATTCTCTACATTAAAAACATAAATTTAGCATTTTCACACTGGCCACTAGGACTAATACTAGACTCACGCTTTCTATTCATTACAGAATATTTTCAGCAGTCTCATTATCCATGCAGGCAGGATTACAATGACAGGTAAAGTAACATCTCTAGCTACAGTATATAACACCCAGTAAATGGTAAACAAATCAATAGAGTCAGAGCCAGTCTATTGCTGCTTACATCTAGGTGGCTGCTGAAAAGAACAGGAAATATGAATCTACTATTTGACCTAATGGGCAGTGGCAAAATTATATTTAGTGATAATAAAAAAAAAAAAAAACGATCAAAAGTTTTGAGAATTTTTATTATGAAATTTTCTTTATTTTTTCGATTTAGAGAACTTTTTTCAATTTTCCATTCTACCATCAAAATTTAAAAAAAAAGACATTGTACACAAAAGCCTGATGTAAACCAATACATTATTTTTATGATAACACATTCCTTTTAATCCTTGAACGTCCTTATCAGTAGTTATCTTTTATTTTGTTGTTAATTACAACAATCTCAGCCTCCTGTAGCTTTTTATAGTTACTATATAAAATGTAATATTCTTCTTGCATTACTAAAAGTTCTTGATGTATTATTCTGCATCTCCCGCCGCACGCAGCCTGACACCCTTTGCTTCCGGGCACCGCAGGGTCCTCTTTTATCTATTTACAGCTGGTGTAAATAAACATGGGACATCCGTGACGCATTGCAGCGGCTTCTATAAGCTTGGAAAGTTCCATCTACTTAGAAAATGATTTATTAGTATCATTGTCCTTTTTTTTTTCTCCAATGTATTTCATTCTTTAAAAAGAAACTGGTATTTAGAGAACAATTTCTAATAATTACAAGAAAAATTACTCACAAATTCTGATTGGTCTAATATATAAGATTGTGCTATAAGAGTTTATAAGGTTTTTATAAAGTTATTGTAATCTTTAAACAATTGTTATGTGTTAGAAAATTGAAGGAGTTTTCTACTTGCCTGTAGTGCAGTAAAAGTTTGTTTTTGCATAGAATTTTTCTTAGGGGGTTTCCACTACTTTTATATTGATGACATATCCTTCTACAGGTAGGTCATCATCGATATATCATCGGTAGGGATGTATAAATAGAAGAATATGTAAAAAGCTGACATCTTGCAGGCTTTGATCTACGCAGCTTTGTTATGCTATAATTCATATTTTCCGTATATCTCGCTATCTATAATCCTCGCTTGCACTTTAGTCACTGTATGACAATGGGATACATGGAGCTTGCATTTTGCCCTTTTGTATTGTTCGTAGCGTGTTGCAGTTTTAACACTTTTACCACTGAGCTTCTCACGTACACAAAATGTGACAATACACTAAATGTCCCACTACTTCGGGCTAAAAGCATTAGCTTTGTTTCTTCTCTTACAGGGTCTACGCCAAGTGATACATTGCTCTAATTTGGGACTTGATGCTGAAGTCTTCTTATTAGTAAGTTGAAGAACAATTTTACCATGTGCAGAGTATAATTGACGTCTGTAAATTAATATTTATAACAGAGACCAACCTTGTGTTTACTGGAAGAGATAATGATGTGTAATCCATAAGTCATCTACCATCTTAAAGACTCTTAGGATGGAACATGAGGCTGGGTTTCTTACGCACATAGGATTAGTCACAATTTTTTAATACATGAAGGTAACGTCACTATGCTTTTAGTACATTGGTAGCACAATATTCATATTGCACATAAAGTTTTTCCCGGTTGGGAACATAACCAATTTATATGTTCCACCTGTCCGTAATGGTAAATTGATGAAGGGCGGTGTACTCCTATAACATTATATACTCTGTTGGGTATATTTTAGTACATTGTTGAAGTATATTTAAAATTATTTGTTCAAGACGTTAAGCTGTGTCAGGTGCAGTAGATAAAGTGGGCCGCCTTAGGCGAGGGATCGATATTTACTTATTATATTACTTGATTAAAAAAATCACTGTGATATCATTGTCCTTTGGAAATGCTCTTTTTCTTCTTAATAGAGAATAATAAATCTCTCTGTGATATTGCTGTTTTAGAGTATGATAAAAAATCATTTGTGAATCTTATGCAAATTTCTTGAAAATCACTTGAAAAAAGTCTTAATGCAAAAAGTTTAAGCATAGCATAGCCTTAACCTCAGTCTTATTTACAGGTAATGTTGGCCATCTTGGGAGCACCTAAATGTGGCATTAAATGAGCATCATGGAAAATCCATGCCTCCTTTTTACAGGCCATGCCTGTTTTTCACTCCCTGAATGTGAGCTTTAACGCCAGGGACCATTTGATGAAGGAGCATCCCAGTGGGTACGCACCTTCTTCTAAGCATTGCTTTCTGAGCATTTTTATTAAGCTTATATATGTTCGTATACCTGGGAGATTTAGCAACATTTGCTAGAGTTGGAAAGGTCTTACCTTTTTCCGAGAGTTGTTGACAGGCAGGGCCTTCATGAAATTAGTTGTTATTGCTAGCCTCCCGTGCTTCTATGCTGGCATTTAGGCATTCCTACTTTAATGGCACCGAAGGAGCAGACAATGGACTGGAGGTCACCTTCCATGAGAAACTGTAAGCAGGTAAGGTTCAGACTAGCTGTCATGTGGAAGTCAGTGCAAGTTAGTAGAAGTTAGTAGAAGGACCCATGGATCCAGAGAGACAGTGTCAGTTCACACCATGGCCTCAAAAGCGTCTATGAGAAGTGTGAGAACTTGTGAGTCTAAAGAGAGCTTGTAGAGTGGGAAATCCAGAAGATGCATTCCAGCCAGGTCAGAGACCATGCATAATGAAGACTAGTTGCCCGATGCCCTATGGAGACTGCACCAAAATTTTCTGTGTGTGTTGGTTGGAAGTATTATAGACCAGGGTCATGATATATAGTTGGGCTCATGATCATTCAGGCTTCAATAAAAACTGTTATATTCAAAGTGCGTCTGTTAATATGTCCGACTGTACACACCATGATGCATAGAGAGACAATAAACTTAATGGCTACAGTAACTTTAAGTGGTGGAAGTATAAAAATAAAGTCCTTTATTTTAGATACTGTCTGCAACGTTCTACTGGGATGCTACCTTAAAAACAGTCCTGACATTTTAACATAGGTTTTCCAGGCATTTCAATGTGTCCAAAACAAAAATAGAGATTTTCATTAGGTTATTGATATAGAGATATATCAATGGGAGTATTCCTCAACCTTTTGTATTCAAACTGCCAAAGACGTTACAACCCCACACACCTGCTGAAACGTGAGCATGATCTGAAGGGATCGCACACATGTCCTATGCTGATGAACAGGATTTGTGCATGATACCTGTTCATCATATGTGCGTCTGGCAGGTGTACTATAATCGTCGCGGACTTCTCCAGATGACCTCTTTTTAAAAGAGATGTCTAAGATTTTAATAAAATGGATTAGCAGCAGGAAATCCTAAAATAACTGATACCTTTTGTTATGGATCCCGGTGGTGGAACCTCTGTGCTGCGGTGCAAGGAGGGACCAGAGGGGAGTAACTAATTATCAACTCGGACTGACCAAGGTCGCACGGCAGCTCAATCGACTCTGTGAACCAGGGAAGGACCGAGCAGAGGGACCAGGTGCTACTCTGGGCCTGTCCTTGTATGAGAGCAGGTGACTCCCACGTGTCAGAAGGCTGTCCGGTACTGCAGATGAGCACGGCAGGCGGGCTGACGGGTGATCCGGGTAGACGGGCAGGCAGACACCACAGGTAACTGGCAGGAGCCTCCAGGTAGGCTGGCTGGTAGGCACGGCAGGTAAGTGGTACGTTCTCCGAGTAGGCAGACAAGCCTGGCGGATTTGGACTGTAGGCAGACCGTCGGGCTGGAGAGTGTAATTGGCTGACGAAGACAGGTAGACAGGCTGGCGGACTGGACTGGTAGGCTGGCGGACTGGACTGGTAGTCAGGCTGGCGGACTGGACTGGTAGTCAGGCTAGCAGCGGGACCTGAGGGCTGAAGCAGAGTTTAGCACACAAAGCTACAACCTTGCACGGGCACCTCCATTTTGGAGGAGGTGCCTTTTATATGAGAGGTCCTCTGGCCATTAGCCGGGGACTCCTTAGGACGGCGCGTGCGGCCCCTTAAAGAGGGAGGGAGTGCGCATGTGCACGCGCCCTAAGCACAGTGCCCGGGAAGCTGCGCGCGCCAGCAGCAGCAGGAGCGGCGGTGAACGCCGGGCGGGGAGCGTGGCGGTGAGAGGGACGGCGTCTCTGCCTGTCAGGGGGCAGAGACGCCGATACTACACCTTTTAATTTCTTTAATCTGTCTTAATCAGTGTACGTAAATATTTGCAAAGCGGAAGGTATTCTAGAAAAAAACAGGTTTATGTCTACATACTTGAAGTGTTTCCCATCTTATCCCCTACCTGCATGTTCTTACTGATCTGCTGATACTGTTAACAGGTACGCGGATGCAACAGCACAGACAATGAGAAGACAGTGGTACTTAACAGACAACTATTTATTTGGCTAATATGAATATCTATATATATAGGCACGGTGTCAAGGGTAACAGTGAACAATGACAGTACAGTAAATTATGGCACAATTAGGACACAGGAATGCAACTAAACACGATATCTACACAACGTTATATACGTGTATATACTGTGTGTATATATATATATATATATATATATATATATACATATACACACTGTCCTCTATATCTCACAGTTAAATGACTGTTAATCAGTAATGCCTAATCACTACTGGGTCCGTCACCGTCGTCTTTCTTCTAGGCGGCTCAAAATGTCACACAGGCCCTAACGGGAGTCGATGATACTGCCATCTAGGCCGCAAGTCCCAAATTGGTGAGTTACTTGGTACACTGTACGTTCATCACACTGGCTGTCTTCGTACCCTGAAGCATGGCTCTAGCCCACACAAGCTCACCTGAACATCTCTCTCTGCAACCTGGTTATCTTCCTCGACCCTGGGTCGGCTCACTCAGCTCGGATCTCTCATCTCTGGATCTGTTCACCCAGATCTGGTTACTCCATCCTTCTCTCGGAGCTGGGTTCTCGGTCCTTCACTCATAACTGGCTTCTCGATGATTCACTTGCATCTGGTTACTCGTAATGGTGGCTATAAGCCAACTCCACTGCACCGCACGTCTGTCCTTCTACATGTCTGGCGCTGACCCCTCCCCTTCTCTTTCTTCCTGGGCTTTTTATAATTACTAACTGCCCCACTACTGTAACTTGACCTGGTGTCTCCTCTAATCTTCTCCCTCAGGGGACATGTGTTCCGCTCTTCGGTTCCTACAATTTTCATTCTCTCTTCTTTCTCTATTCTTATCATCTTTTGGTCAGCAGATGGTGATGACTGTCGCAGACACTCGGATTAAACGCTATTGTGTGTATCTCTTTACTCGTGCATCCCCTTACATTATCACCCTACACATCCTTTCATTACTACTTATTACTTCCATACAGTTTCATGTTCAGGACTTTCCCCTCCCTCTCCTCTGTGCTAGAAAACCCTTCTACCTGTCAACTTTCCATAACAGAGTATTTTTAATGACAGACATTTAAATTCCAAAGTGAAGGAAATGGCCATACATTAGTTTTAGTGAAAGTGATGGCAAAGCCACCACCCAAGGATGATGACCTCTATATGCTGGTTATGGGCTCATTTTTGTGACATTTCTGCAGGTGCAAAGACAGATGAGATAAAGCCTCTTCTGGTAAAAGACCACATCTCCTCCTAATATGGAGACCAAAACACTTAACCAATTCACCCCAGAGGGAACACGTACAAATAAAATCTGATACTGCAAAGTAATAAACTAATTGACAATTCAGACTATAGGATCGGGACCCGATTCACAACCTTACAATCCATGAAGAAATAGGGGTGATGCATAGAGTTTGGGCCAACCTTCTTCACCAGCCCACGGCCATCACTGAGGTGTCCTCTGTGTACTTTGCATATCTTAGATGTGCAATTCCCGTCAACGCCAAGCAATTAATCTGCACATTTTGTCCATCTGGTCTCACCTTTTGGTTGTTATTTTTAGACTGAAGATAAGTTCATGTAAACTGTGTGAGGTTTGTATTTTCTGCAAGTGGAGCAAACGTCACGATGGCTGCTCCACAAAAAACTAGGTTAAAGTATCAGACCTACAGTGTAGACGGGTGTCCTTTTGTAAGTGATAAGCTGAATGAATCATTGATGTCTGGCGGCACGGCTTGTGCGTAGCAGTCGCCCTGATTCAAGGACATTTATCTGATCTTGTTTTCACACTTAGGTGAAATTATGCACCACATTTTCTCAGGAAACTTTCAATCCTGGAGCTCAGAATATGTATGTGGGCATCTTATGTATGTAGATATTATACAACACGATGGGTGGCCTAGATTAGACCATTAATTTACAAATACCATTTACAGCTTTATTAGAACTGGTCCCCCATTTAAGACCCTCATCTATTCACCAGGTTGAATCCTGCAAATTCCTAGCGGTCTTGACTCTTCAATGCATTTTATGAATGGCCAACTGATTTTAAAGGGCACCTGTCAATCATTACAAGCTGCCACAATAATGATGAGTAGCGGCTCCTATGATCCTCATCTGCTATGTTGAATTAGAGAACTCTGCCACTTTGCAACATAATTTTCTCCCTGGCCCACTCTCCACTTTAGGCGGTAGACGGTAGTATCTTCTGGATTTATATCCACCAGTTCTCCGTACTCGTCCTATTTGTGTAAGAAGAGGCCTGTCAATTATGGTGAGCCTAACATGGGGTGAACCAGATCTGCTTAGCATACGCATTTTCCCAGGCTTTATTACGTGAACCAGAGGAAATCTGCCCAGCATACGCCTCTCCACAAGCCTAATGGCGTGAACCAGAGGAGATCTGCCCAGCATATGCTTCTCCATAGACTTAATGGAGTGAAACAGAGGAGGTGTGTCCAGTATACGCTTATCAAATTATAAGTATGTTGGATATGGATTGAAATTAGAATTGATTCCCATGCTATATTCATCTTTCTCTAGAATGGTCCTACTTTTTAACAATGAGGCAATGCCATGTTGCCTTGACACACGACCACAGCAGCTAATCATTGGCCACAGTGGTGATATGTTGATCTTACTGACATGCATAGAGAATTAAAATGAACATTTCCTCCTCTAACTCATTGTTTTGTCCTTAGCATATACAAATGTACAGTATATGCAAATGTACAGTATGTACATAAGAGCATTTGTGAGGTCAGACACTGATGTTGGGGAGAGGCCGGGTTCAGAATCAGAATCCACCATTCTAGTTCATCCCAAAGGTGTTGGATGAGGTTGAGGTCCGGGCTCTTTGTGGCCGATCATGTTCTTCTATACCAAACTCCCCCAACCATGTCTGCATGGACCTTGTGCACTGGGCACAGTCATGAGCAACAGAAAAGGGTCTTCCTCAAACCGTTTCCACATAGTTGGAAGCTACAATTGTTCAAAATGTCTTGTTATGCTGAAGTTTTAAGATTTCTCGTCATTGGAAATAAGGAAACTAGGCCGACGCCTGAAAAGCAACCCTATATCGTTATGCCTTCTCCATCAAACGATATAGCTGGCACAATGCAGTCAGGCAGGTAACGTTCTCTTGGCATTCACCAAACCCAGACTCGTCCATCAGATATTGAAGATAGAAGTGTGATCCATTACTGCACATAACACATTTCCACTGCTCCAGAGTCCAGTACCTGCTGCTGTACACCACTGGATCCGACGCTTAGCATTGTGCTTGGCGATGTAAGGCAGCATGCAGCCTCTCCAGCATGGAAACCCATGCCATGTATCTCCTGATTTACGCTGATCCCAATGCCAGAGGAGGTTTGGTCTTTGCAATTATTGAATCAGCAGAAGATTGAAGACTTTTATGCCCTTTGCTCTGCAACACTCAGCTGCTTTAATAGTCTATAGGACTCACAGTTCAGATCATTGAGGCTTGCACTTTTTTTTATCCATAGCTTTGAGTGTGTGTATATGTGTATAATATGTGTGTGTGTGTGTGTTTATACATATATTTGTATGTGTGCATTTGAACAGAAGTTGCTAACCATAACAACATCTTTTTCATAAGTTTTTTTTTCTCCATGTTAAAACTTGGCAGTATGTTATAATGATAAATGCCTTCTGCTCCTTCCCCTCCGATCCCCCAGGCTGACAGCTAATCTGCAAATCAGACAAGGCAAATGTATGTTGACTCTACAGAGAAAGTTTCAACATCTGTTTACTGACAGATTTGTTACTTGTTGTGTTACTAGTATTTTTTTTTTGAAGGTCACATATTTTTAACCAATGAATATGATGTAAAGTGATAAAGTAAAACTCAGCTTATCAATCCCCTGTACGTGTGCCCAGACACAACTCCATTCCGACGGCCATTTACTAGCCCCAGTCTCAGGATCAGTAGTGGTCTCAGCGATTGGATAACTTGTAATGATGGTAAAACTTATTTAACAATATTTCATCTATGATCATAAAAATCTTCTTGCCTGAAATTGACGAGATCCGGACCATACTAGCAAATGACATGGCAAAGTATAAGAATGTAAAAGGCTATTCCCGTATATTGAAAATAGTTACAAACCACAATATTAATATATTGTTTCAGTCTTTTTTATCCTTCAGATTTTCTCTTGATTTCCCAAATATACCTAATTATATACTCCATGATCCTCTGGTTTGTGGATATGGCCTGGCTTGGAGGCTGTACTAACTAACACACACAGTTGCCCTGGACATTATCCTGGCTGCGTATGCACAGGACCGAACTGGAGTTTTTGACACTATCGTAATCTAAACCCTCAGTACAATATTTAGCCAGCAGCTAAAATAACTTTTCCAATAACTCTAGGGATCCAGGCTAGATTTGCTCAGACTATGATCTATCAATTACAGACCTGTCTTTTTTTCCCCTCCTAGAATTTCCTACTGCTAATGTATTGTGTCAGATCAACCATTCCGGAAAATTTTTGCTTTAAGTGCAACGGGCTGCAAAATGAATGTATTAATTTAGTGATAATAACATTTACTCCAGTGTGACACTCTATACGTAATTCTCCGCACATCACCAGATGAATCTGTTAATAGATTATGGCATCGTGGGCACAGAGACAAAATATCCATCAGATCATTATTACTGCAAAAATGAACAGAAGTGAAACTTTAGATGTCGAACAAACATGTTTTTATATCATCACGGCTTAATTTTAAGAAAGGCAAAAGGGGCAATTGCCTATACCACCTAGAGGCAGGCTTGGACTGGCCCACTGGAGAACAGGAGAATCCTCCGGTGGGCCCCTGTGCAATGTGAGCAGTACTTGGCACATAATACTTGAATCACTATGTAACTATGTACAGTCAAAGGCAGCATCTTATTCATTTAACAATCTACCCAGTTCATTGTTATATAAATTTGTCATTGAGGATAATGTCACATTTGCATGTAGCTGAAAACAGGGGGCCGTGGAGTTGGTTACCGGTGGGCACCCCAGTCCAACACTGGTAGAGGTACTCCTCCTCCAAATCCTTTGTGAGCTTCCCAGATACTCCCAACATTATTAGTGTATGTCCTTTGAAAAAAAATGCACAATGCATGATAAAATACAATATCCCACATTGTCCCTAACAGGAACAGGCTGCCCTCGTACACCTTAGGGCAGGGGTGTCCAAACTTTTTTCTAAGAGTGCCAAATTTGATGAAGTGAACATGTGCGAGGGCCGATCATTTTGCTTGACATTCTTTGGACCATTAAAATGAATGCAAATAAACTTTTTTTGCAAAGTTTATTGAAAACGGCATACTTTTTATTTTGTGACTTGGATGACAAATCTAAACAGGTGTTTAATCAATCTGCCTTAAAGGGGTTAACCCAGACATACCCCCATTCTCACCCAGGAAGCCCCTCCCCGACTTGAGCATCGAAGCAGTTTATGCTCCAATGTCCTACTTTTGCCCTGCACTAAATTGCGCAGAGGAAAGGCATTTTCTGGAGTTCTAGTGACATACCCGGCTCTCCACGGGGCTGGCAGAAAGCCCAGTGACGTCACCGGCACTGATGGGCGGGCTTTATCACCAGTAAACCAGCTAGAGCAGCGCTAAAGCCTGCACATTAGAGCCGGTGAAGCCTCCTACCGGCAGTGTGTCATTGTAAATAGCACAGGGCAAGGGAGCACATCGGAGCATGAGATGCTTTGATGCCCATGGCAGGGGGGCTGCCTGGGTGAAAAAGGGGGTATGTCTGGGTTCTGAACTTGGACAACCCCTTTAATATAATAAAAACAGGAAACTGAGATATCTCAGGAACATTTTAAAGTACATTACACAAAGTAATGTAAGGTTGTCTGTCAACTTATAAGTTCAAAAAATGTGAACAGGAACATAACAGCAAGTATACATGTGTTCAAATATATAACTGTCTATCCAACTGACATTAATTGAGATTTTACAACATATTAATCTCAATTAAAAAAAAGAAACTAGCCTGCACTAATGTGAAGGGTGAAACTGGGATCTGGACTGCAGCACATAGACTAGGTCTGGTTCAATGGCCGTGGTTTTGATGCGCAAAATGTCACGCAGGTGAGAGTCACTTAGTCTTGTCCTCACGCGGTTCTTGTTAAAGTTCATAACAGAGAATGTCTTCTCACACAAATATGTTGAGCCAAACAAGCTCAGGGTTTTCTTAGCCAATGTTCGAATCTCTTGAAACCGGCTCTTATCCAGTTGGCGGTAAAAGTTAACAAGAGAGAGCTGTTGATGACGACTGCGTAACTCGCTGTCACAATGTAGCTCAATGAGCTCGAGCTGCAACTGATCAGGAGCATTGTCGGGGTCAACAGAGAATGGAGAGGAGAAAATGCTGATCTCCTTTTCAATAGCTGCAAAATCTTGAAAGCGCCGTTGAAACTCCCCAGCCAGAGATGTGATGTCTGCTGCATACCTGCTTATTTGCGCATGGATATCATCCTGTGGAAAACTGTTAATTATTTCCTGTAGCGCTGAAAAATGGATGGTATTGGGCGGTGTTTGTGACAACTGCCTTAGGAAAAGTTGCAGCTTTGTTCCAAAGGCTTTGAGGTGTGAATAAAGTTGGTTCACCGCTGCATCTTTGCCCTGAAGATTCATGTTCAGTACATTCAGATGCTTTGTTAGGTCGACTAGAAACCCCAAATCAGCCAGCCAAATTGGATCAGATAGTTCTCGCATCGTTTGTCCCTTTGTTTCCAAGAATTCTCCTATTTCCTTTCTGAGAGAGTAGAAACGTTGCAGTGCAGACCCCCGACTGAGCCATCTTACATCGTTATGATATGAAACATCTTCATATTCAGCCTGGATATCCAGTAGAAACTGTTTAAACTGGCGGTGGCACAGGGCTTTAGAGCGGATAAAATTAATGGTCTTTAGTACCGGTTTCATAACATGATCATATTGGAGATGTTTAGCACAGAGAACTTGTTGATGAATGATGCAATGAAGTTTAATAGCTTTGCCTCCTTCTTCGCTCACCTTGTTACAGATTAGGGTTGATAATCCACTTCATTCACCAGTCATGGCAGGTGCCCCATCAGTAATAATCCCAGTAACTTTGTTCCAAGGCAGTTTCATGTCATCTATGGCAGAACTAACAGAATCAAATAAATCTTTCCCTCTTGTTTGATCCTTGAGGCTCTGGAGGTCAAGTAGCTCTTCAGTCACATTCATTTCATCGTCCACCCCTCTTAAAAAAATCAGCAACTGAGCAGTGTCAGATAGGTCCGTGCTTTCATCACAGGCTATTGAAAAGAAGTCAAAATCAGCTCCTTTTGACATTAACTGTCTCTTAATATCCGATGAAATTTCTTCAATTCTCCGTGCTACAGTGTTACGAGCCAGGCAAATGTTGGAAAACTCTTGCTTCTTCTCGGGACAGACATTCTCTACCATTTTCATAACACATTCTTTGATAAAGTCACCCTCTGCAAAAGATTTGCAATTTTTAGCAATTAACGCTGCCACCTCATAGCTCGCCTTTGTGGCATTTTCATTTGACTCACGGGCTCTTGTAAAAAATCGCTGTTGTGACAATAAAACAGCTTCAAGTTGCTTATACTTTTCACTTCGGTCGTGCCCTGTTAGCTTGTCGTATGTGCTATGTCTCGTCTGATAGTGTCGCTTGACATTAAATTCTTTATAAACAGCAACGGTCTCTTGGCATATCAGACAAACACAGTGATTCTTTATTTCAGTGAAAAAATATTCTACTTTCCACTTGTCCTGGAAGCGGCGGCCCTCACTGTCAACTTTTCGTTTCTTATTTGTAGTTGCCATTATAAAAATTGGCCAGAAGGGGAGAGATTAAAAGGCGCAGAGGGTGGAACAGCAAAAATAAGATACTGCTATATGCTTTATAACACAGGCAGAGAATAGCAAGCTGTGCAACAGTCGCACATCAGATAATGGAATTATAGCACAGTGACAGGCAGTCAGGGGTTAATGAAGGGTATGACAGCTTGCTACCACAAGCTTGTGTGAGAGCCCTGCTGGCCTAACCTTTCTGGAGGTGTAAGGTGGCGCAGGGACTTATATATAACTTAATATATATATTATTTATATAATTTTACACAACTAAGCTGAGGTCTTCAGCCTATCTGACCTCTGAACGTCTTACAACCCCTGGGGGCTGGAGATCTCGCACGTCGCGAGATCTTGGCTGGCCGGTTGCCGCCGCTCAGTACTCCGGCGCAGGGAGAAGGAAAGCCGAAATCTCGCGATGTCCGAGATTTCGGCTCTTCTCCCTGCGCCGGAGTACTGAGCGGCGGTGGCGACGAGAGCGGCGGTGGCGACGAGAGCGGCAGCGGCCGCAAGGTACATGCTGCTGGATACCTGGGGGCCTTATTAGTCCGGACCGCGGGCCGCAAATGGCCCGCGGGCCGGACTTTGGACATGCCTGCCTTAGGGTATGTGCTCACGATGCATCCAGACCTGCAGCCCAGACTCTGTGGAAGAACCTCCAGCGGCTTCCGCTCATCTATGCTAATGAGCGGCTCCATTTTTTTTTTTTTCACATGCGGACTTTCCTCATAGAGGTAAGGTCTATGGGGAAAGCCTGCATGCGGACCCGCCGGAGAAATTGTCATGCTGTGGTCTGGAAAGACGCACCGCATGTCGGTCTCTGCGGGTGTGCCGCAGACGCATGCTGGGCATGGGATTTCTAGAGATCCCATCCATTATGCTGTAACATCTGGCCGCTGCGGGTTTGATGCTGCATAAGTCCGCAGCGTCAAACCGAATCGTTGGAATATACCCTTAGACTTTTAGGAATTATATGTCGCTCTCCTGGCATTTATTTAATGTGTATTACCAGTTAGACCAGGGGCCCCAACCTTTTACTCGTGGGCCCATGATGTGTGGCACATGTCTCTCTACCAGCTTGGCTTGGTGTTTAGCACCATATCTAGCAACCAGCTAAAGCAACCAGAAAAATTCTCTTTTGTGAATAGCCTGCACAGAAGAGCAGATCTGGATGTGAATATTCTGTCAGGGGTGATGAGGGAGAGACATAAATTTTGTAAGCTAGAGATTGCATGATATTGATAATCATAGGGGTGCTTGATGCTGGACGCAATAGTGTGGTGAGAGTCACTGATTCGGGAATATCTAATGGGGGTTAAGTGGGAACCTTTGGATGTAAGAATACTACCTGTATTGTAAATTGGTACACGGTCTCAGTTTGCTTTCAATGGGGAAGCTCTGGCTATTCTCACATCGTCCTGGTGGGTTCTGTGTGTTCATTACTGTGGGAGGTGGAGGTGGGCCCTGGATGTGGCTCATGACCATCTCTGAGCTGAATGGGGCTCTCAAGGTAAAAAAAAGCTTGTGGCCCGCTGAGTTAGAACAAGCCATGAATTACATAATATTAATGGAGAGGTGGCCCATACCAATTGTTTTCTTTTGCCCACAGCCCTCTATCAACCATGATCTGGCACTGTAATTAATTATCCGTGACAAATTCAAGGCATTTCTAACACACATCCACTTAAAAAGGACCCTTCACCAAATTTTTCACATTAAACTAGACACAGAATGTAATAGTGGCTGCAGAGCAAAATAAAAGGTTTGTTGATTTTTTTTAAATTCACCTTTCTGTTACTGAGATATTAGCAATCAAAGTATTTGGCACCTAATGAGTTAACTTTTGTTAAGTTAAGGGTGTTATCAGACATTTTTCACTGGGGACATGTACTTTTCCCTGTATGAGTTGCCCAACCATAAGACTATGTGCCCATGATGCAGAAATGCTCCGGATTTTTCCTGAGCGTTTCTGCATCTCCCTGGCAGAAAAAACGCATGCGTATTGTACATGCGGATTGTACATGTGTTTTTCCTGCCAGGGACAAGCGTTTTTCACGCGTTTTGCACATGTGATTTCGCATGCGGGTTATCAAGCGCTTTCCAAGCAATTTTAGCATCACTTGGAAAGTGCTTGACAGCTTGGTCACACTATATAAATCCGTGCAACCGGCATGGATTTTATATAGTGTGACCAAGTTAGTTAAAAAAAAAGAATAAAAATGGTAAAAAATAAAAAAAAACATTATACTCACCATCTCATGGCCCCCGGTCTCCTTCTCCGGTCTCCCCGGCGGCTCGCGATGGTCTCAAAGGACCTTACATGACGTCATTTAGTCATGTGACAGGTCACGCGACCGCCAACGTCACATGACTAAATGACATAATGGAAGGTCCTTTTAGACCATCGCGAGCCACCGGCGAGCCAGGACACATCACTAAGGAAACCGGGGGCCATCAGAAGGTGAGTATAATGTTTTTTTTTATTTTAAATTCTTTTTTTTACAGGTACTATGGTACCCGGGTCTGGATGAGAGTCTCCTCTTCTCCAGACCCGGGTACCATCCGCACATTGAATCGCTTAATATCCGCATGTGCACATGTAGTCATGCGGATATTAAGCGATTCAATGCAAGTGAATGGCAGCAAAAACGCTGTGCTTACGCAAAATAATTTGTAGTGCTGCGGATTTTTCCGCAATGATAATCCGTAGCGGAAATTTCCGCAGCATGTGCACAGCACATGCAGATTATCATTGGGGAACATTGCAGACCTTCTACCAAGCGTTTTTTAAGCGTTTCTGCAGTGGAATTGCCACTGCGGAAACGCTTAAAAACTCATAGTGGTCACACAGTCTAAGTAAGCAGCAACAATCAAAGAAGAATATGCCGACACCATAGGTAAGAGCAGATTTCTTAGTGTGTGAGATGTAATGATACCGCTGTGTACTCCTGGTCTAACCTCCTGTATGAAGTGTGTGGTGGGAGGGGCAGCACAGCTGAGTTTAGCTTTGTCATATTACAAACCCTTCTATCAGCTCTCCTCCTCTTATCGCACTGTTGGCTCTGCTGTACTCTCCTTATCCTATATTGCACGTCCAGAGATCAGTCACATTTATGTCTGTTGTGCTCAGGCAACTTTTAATTGCGAATGCCAGCATTTTGGAGGAGGTTCTCGGGATTCCCGACCAGCGGCCTCTGACTACTGACGTAGCTGATGGTAACCTAGTCTTATAGCAATGTCTGTCTGTGTTCAAGAATGCAAAGTAGTTTGCTCAATAGAATTAATGGAGTAATATACTAAAGAGCTGTGGTCTCCAGTATGCAGCTCACCAACTTTTGCAAAACTACAACTCCGAGTGTGTCCTGACAGCCTGAGTTGTAGTTTTGCAATAGGTGAGAGACCTCTGCTTTAGAGATTGGCAATCTGGCAAATATGGAGATTGGGGAGATTAATTTCCCCTCCCTATGGGAAGTTTACTTTTGTGGATTTCTTCATCTAGGCTGCCATCAAAAAAGAGTAGAGAAAGAAGACCGTAACACATAAAGGAGGGACTAGCACTAGACGAGGGTCTCATTTTGATGCATTGACTATTTTTTTTCTTCCTGATTCCAAGTCCTAAGGAGACATATTTATAACTTATTAGATGCCGTCGTCATATCCAATCCGTCTCAGAAATCCCTTGTAATTTTTACAGCCGAGTAACCAGCCATGTCTTGTTGATCTCTTCCTGGTAATTTGCTGATTGTCATAGTGACTCTCTCTCGAGGGTGCTGGGTTGGGTGGTGACCAACCATATATAACAGGTTGTCATAGGCACCAAACATTAAGACATGATTAATCCCCGGAGAACGGAAACACTATTGTGTCAGCTATAAAGAGGAGCATAGTAATCTACCCGGCTGCAGCCGGAGCCGCATTTTAGTAAATAGGGCAGGCACAGGGTTAAAAAAAAAAAAACATCTGAAGGATATTAAATCTCACAGATCAAATCTATAAAAATAAATTAACTTGCATTGATCACATATCATTATTGCAATATCTTCTCTGATCCCGTAGGCACTAACGGTAAATCTATCAGATGCTACTATATTGTGGGTATGAAGGTACCATCTCAGAGTGAAATGTTTCATGGTATTGTGGTATTTTGGTATTGTGATGTTTCCATCATTAAATATTTTTTCTTATCCCCCATCCACATGTATTCTTTTTGAGAACGTGGGACCATTGCCTGCTGTCAGAATTGTGGAGGTGGCTGGGTGTCTCGTCTTATACAGACCGTGAAAACTGAAGTTTTAAGAAATTGTAAAAGACCTTTTACATGGTCTCTGTACTTTCAGACAGCGTTATCTCATTGATAAAGTGATTTGTAGTTTGTCTATTTATCACATTATTTAATCAGGATGTTGTCTTTCCCCACTTCATGCCTTCATTCTGTATAATTTACTGTCCACCGCCTGTTGTCAAGTGCAATCTGTCGTTAACAGCAGGGACTGATTACAGGGATTGCAGGAGGGTCTGTTGTCTCTCTCTGCTCCTGCACTATGGCATATAGACGTAATAATGAGTTGAGCTTTCAGTTTAAGCTGGACAATGCATTCTGGGTAGTGAAGGAAAAGAAGTTCCAGCACCTACAGTGCTGGCAGAATGCTGATGGCAAGCTATATCCCACTGTAAAAGAATGGATAGCAAATTGCAGAGTACGGGACAGTTTCTGGATATTTAAGACAGATACGTGCACACAAAGTATCTTTTACTATATGAATTCAGGTTGTTGGCTACAATGTTACACATGTATTCATAGAATGGTAATTTGTAGACTAGACATTTACCCAAACTTAGTTTACTGTTATGTTTAAGCCAAATATAGCTTTATTTTCCATAGATTTGTGGTTTTATTTTCTGTTATACCCACTGACCCATGGAAAGTAAATGTTACACTAATAAAACACTGGGGATGTGGAGTCACTACGCTGCCAGCTGAAGAAATGGCCATCTTATATTTCACGCATGAATCAGAGCAGGCGGCTGGTCCTGGAATAGTTGTTTTTGCCAGTGCTTAAAAAGCTCAGCGCTATATTGTTATTCAAGCAGGAAGAACTGTAATCCCTGTAAGCTGCCACAGTTTACTTTGCAAAGAACAGCCATAAAGATGCTGTATTTACTCAGGCAAATATTAATTGGGGGAAAAGTAACCGATGTGATTATATTGATACAAAGTACAAACAGTAATTTGTGGAAAAGCAAGCAAACGTTGCATTGTAAATGTAGATCCGCTCATTCTCTGTGTAGTTTAAAGAGATTTTGTCAGCACTAAATGACAATTTAAACCAAGAACAGGTGCTCGGTGCACCCTTGGTGTCGCCAAAAAGTTCAGTGCACCATCCCACCTCCATCTAGTCATGAGACCTGGTTTGTAGAACATGCAACAAACCCTGATGGTATGGCAGAGACAGATGCCAAACTACTTGAATACTCAGGCAGAGTATTGCCGCCTGAGGTGGCCAGTGGTCTAATGGCCAATATAGTCTTGGGGAGTGATATCAGAGGTGCGCAACAGGCTACCATAGTATTCTGATGCACGCAGGGTCAGAAGAAGCCAGCTACAGCCTAGGACATATGAATAAAAGGTAAACCATTTTGATGAGGTTTAACTTACAAAAACACATGGATAAAATAAAAATTCATTTCAGGAAAAGGTACAAAAAGTCCTATTTTTTTCCCTAACTGCACTAAATATTGTTATGATATACCAATCTGAGGTGAGATTAGAGGCGAGCTGGCGGGGTCACATGATAGAAGTCAGACAGAAGATCGGCAGCAGTAAGCAATTTTTATAGGTTGTATATTAAAAATTTGCATAGGGTTACATGGGGCCAATAGGAAAGAGGAAGGATTGTAATCCAGCACCAAAAAAAATTTCAAATTCCAAAATTATTCTAAGAATTCCATTAAAAGGTTCATGAAATAAAAAGATCTTGAAAGCTTACATGTTTCCGAGTGTTACAAGTTCTTATGAGTAAGGACTTATTACAGTCCAAAATGTGTAACGTTTCTAGATGTTTTTGGATTCCCTATTTATTGTTTGCACCTTTCAATTGATTTCTTTGAAAACATTTGGAATTGTAACATTTTTTGGTGCTGGGTTACAATCATTTTTTTTCCTATTGTCTTACTTGAAGAATCCGAGAACCAGTAACTGAGAATTTGCCAGCATTTCTTCTGATGCATTTGTGAGCTGATGTCCTTTTTTCATTTTACATGGAGACCGGTTTTTAAAATAAATATATTCTCAGAAATCCATATTAACATCCACATGGATGAGAGACTATCCATAAGAACAAGCTGGAAAATGTTTAAACACGTCGCCTCCATTTTAGGACAGATGGACAATAGGATAAATGGACCGTTTTTCTTGTTCTTTTCCCCTTTAAATAGATATTGATGTGACTGTGCATTGCAATCTGAATCTTCAAATGCAAGAAAAGCTTCATAACTGACTTAGAAAATTATTTTTCCAACTTTTTCCCCTCCCAAAAAATTATTCTATCATCTTCAGTTTTAAAGAACACAATGATCCTTCTTTGAGGGCCAACTGGAAAAAATCTTATGAAGAGAAACAAACAATATGAATATGAAGGAAGTCAAAGGACAAAACGGCTAAAATCGACAAAAAATAGAAGCAAACAAAGAATTAAAGAGTCTAAGATTGATGTTTCACTTGTGAAAAATTCTCAGAATCCTTTCAGAACTGGCAGATTGTATAAAATGTAAGGAATCTTGATTTTTCCTTGGACGATGTTCTGGTAGACCTCCCAGAATCTGTTTTCAGGCATCAACATTTAATTTAGTTGATCTGAACGAAAAGAAACTTGAATTTGAAGCATTAAAATAACAGTGATTTTGAAATTGTCTTAGACTTGGAAAATTGAAGATGAATATTATTCTGGAGGCGAAGAAAAGATTCATAGTTGTTAAATTAGGCAAATAAAATGGCCAATACTTAGTTTTTGTCTGAACTGTGTGTGTTTTTCCCTTTAACCATTTAATGGCCTAGGGCGTATTAGTACGCCCCAGGCCATCACCCCCGATTCTTACAGCTGACATGTGCCCGCAACAGCCACTGGTGGAATCGCGATCCACCCACGGCTGTTAACCAGTTAAATACCGCTGTCAATCTCTGACAGTGGCATTTAACAGCGCCGCGCCGGAAGCGTGGCATTAGCCCCGCCCATCGGTGACCCTGTCACGTAATTGCGGGTCACCGATGCGTGCGCATGACAACCCGGGGTCTGCAGCAGACCCCTGTGGTTGTCATGTCTCGCTTGCTATGAGCGCCACCCAGTGAGCATTTCTGCTACACAGAGGTGATCTGCTCATCGCCTCTGTGTAACAGAAACGATCAGATAACTGCAGCTTCTAGTCTCCTATGGAGACTATAGAAGCATGCAGAAAGTGGAAAAAAATGTTTTTAAAAATATAAAAAGAAATAAAAAATATCTAAAAGTTTAAATCACCCCCCTTTCGCCCTATTCAAAATAAAATAATAATAAATAAACCACATACACATATTTGGTACCGCCGCGTTCAGAATCGCCCGATCTATCAATATAAAAAAAGAATTAATCCGATCGGTAAATGGCGTAACGAGAAAAAAATTCTAAACACCAGAATTACTTTTTTTTGGTTGCCGCAACATTGAAATAAAATGCAATAACAGGCAATCAAAACATTACATCTGCCCCAAAATAGTTTCAATAAAAATGTCAGCTCAACATGCAAAAAATAAGCCCTCACCCAGCCCCAAATCCCGAAAAATGGAGACGCTACGGGTCTCGGAAAATGGCGCCTTTTTCTTTTTTTTTTTTTTTTTTTAAGCAAACTTTGGATTTTTTTTTCACTACTTAAATAAAAAAGAACCTACCATCATGTTTGGTATCTACAAACTCATAATGACCTGGAGAATAATAATGGCAGGTCTGTTTTAGCATTCAGTGAATGTAAAAAAAAAAGACCCAAAAAACAACCGTGAAATTGCATTTTTTTTGCAATTTCACCGCACTTGGAATTTTTTTTTACCATTTTCCAGTACACGATATGGTAAAAGCAGTGATGGCGTTTAAAAGTATAACTTGTCCTGCAAAAAATAAGCCCTCACACGGCCATATTGACCTAAAACTAAAAAGGGGCTCTGGGAAGAAGGGGAGCAAAAAATTAAAACGCAAAAACGGAAAACCCCAAGGTCGTTAGACTTGTCAATCCTCACAGAGCACACACTGATCGCTGTGAGGATTCTCCGGTGCCATGCATGAAATGATTTCGGTGGTCCAGATGGATGGAGTGGAGGATGGCTGGTTGATGGACACCCCATGCAAACACGGCTACGGCGCTAACAAGGAGGAGGTGGAGTAATGTTTTGGGCTGGAATCATGGGGAGAGAGATTGACGGCCCTTTTAGGATCCCTGAAGGGGTAAAGATGAACTCCATAATGTATGTTGAGTTTCTCAAACAGCACTTCCTTCCATGGTTTAAGAAGAAGAACCGTGCATTCCGCAGCAAGATCATTTTCATGCATGATAATGCCCCGTCTCATGCTGCACATAACACATCTGCATCTCTGGCTGCTATGGGCATAAAAGGGGACAAACTTATGGTGTGGCACCCATGCTCCCCTGACATCAACCCCATTGAGAACCTCTGGAGCATCATCAAAAGGAGTGTCTATGATGGCGGGAGGCAGTTCACATCTAAGCAACAGCTCTGGGAGGGTATTCTGTCCTCATGCAAAACAATTGAAGCAGAAACCATCCAAAACCTGACAAATTCAATGGACGAGAGAGTTCAGAAGCTCCTTTCGAACAAGGGTTCCTATGTGCAAATGTAACATCACCTAGAATAAAGTTTTGAGTTGAAAACTGTTTGATTTCAGTTTGTAATAACCTGCTAATGCTTAGAATTTCAAAAATTACCATTTTTTTGTTCTTTATTAAAATGAAAAGGTTGAAAACTCTGCTGTGCATAATAATTTGGAACATGCATTTTGAATGCAGTTTGAGTTTTTTATTTTTTTTTAAATATACTGTTATCGTAGGCAGTTTGTACAAAAACCTTTCAATTCTACTCTAATAGTTATTTGACTGGAAAATTACAATGACTGCAATTCATATAGGTAATTTTGGAAAATCCGAGAAAATATTATTTGCATAATAATTTGGAACACAGTGTATATAAATCCATGCAACCGGCATGGATTTATATAGTGTGACCAAGTAATAGTTTAAAAAAAAAGAATAAAAATGGTAAAAAATACCGATGTCCCCCGGTATTTTCTCCGCTCCGTCTGGTCTGTTGTATGGGTCGCGGTGGTGTGAAAGTACCTGCGCCGATGTCAGCGGTCGCGTGACCTGTCACATGACTAAATTACGTCATGGCAGGTCCTCACACCACCGTGACCCATACAACAGACTGGACGCATCGCTGAGGAGACCGGGGGACATCGGAAGGTAAGTATAATCTTTATTTTTTATTTTAAATTCTTTTTTACAGGTTCCATGGTTACCTGGGTCTGGATGAGAGTCTCCTCTTCTCCAGACCCGGGTACCATCCGCACATAGAATCGCATAATATCCGTGTGTGCAAATGTGCTGACACGGATAATATGCGTTTCAATGCAACTCAATGGCGGCAGTTACGCAGCGCTTCCGCAAAATAATTGGTAGTGCTGCATATTTTTCCGCAATGATAATCCGCAGCGGAAATTTCACAGCATGTGCACAGCACATGCAGATTATCATTAGGGACCATGGGGCACGTATTACCAATCATTTTTTAAGCGTTTTCGCTACGGAAATTCCGCGGCAAAAACGCTTGAAAAACGCATAGTGGGCACGCAGCCTTAAGGTCCCTCGTGTCACGTAGTGAATAGGGACTGTGGACACCTACTAGTCCCTCGAACTAGGGGCGCCTTAGTCTATCTCTGTCCCCTGGATTACTCCTAGCTAAAGCCTTGTCTGTTCCCTCCCCCACCCAGGGAGGTATGAGGCCAAAGTGTATAGGATAGCACTAACCGACAGACAGGGATAAATGAAAACTACAATCATACAAAATACACACACCAAACAACAGAGTGGAACACAGGGGAGATATAGGAGAGGATGAGGATGTGCACACAAATGAACTCCAAGCAACAATCTCCTGAACAACTCTCCAAATACTTACTCCAAACACGAACTTTCCCTCCAACTCCTAACCAGGCAGTAAGAACTAGCACTGGCGATTCCCAAGTGCCAGTGTCCAGCATATATAGCAGAGGGGAGTGGCCAACACTGAACAGCTGAGACAATCCAGGTTGGAGAGCTCCAAGAGATCAAGTAAACTGATTAACCCTTGAACTGCCAGCAAGGAAAAAAAACTGCACTGTTTAATAAGAAGGTGAAGCAGTTCTAATCAGTGCAAGGAGTTCATAAAACCAGATGCCGTAATCTTGTGAACCCTCTCTGTCGCTGTATCCGCGTTACACCTGGAATTGGTGGAATAGTAGCTAAACTAGAAGGTTTTTCTGTAGGAGTAACTTCTTTACCAACCCACAATACCAAGCAGGAGAAACTTTCTTTTTGCATATCATGTCACATCTCTAGACTTTCACCACATTCAGTAATTTTTAAGGAAATGGAGGGGAGGTTAATCCAACAATCATGAGGTTTATTTCTCAAAATGTTTGAGTCTAAACTATGCCACACCTTGAAATAGCACCGCCGTGCTATTTTCACATCACAAAAATTCTTTTACGTTGAGTTTCTTCATGGTATTTTCAACCCAAAACTAGATAGCAACAGACTGGTTTCCACCATTGGATACATGAACAAAAGGAGATTTGCTGATTTCACTGCTAACCAGAGAGAAAACTAACTGGTTGGCACTATTTCATCTATAGTATCATCGTTAGGTAACTATTCGGTAGGAGATGTAACCTGACACCCATAGGCGGATTATAATGAGGGCAATCTGGGCTACCCCCCGGGGGCCAAGGACTTCGGGGGGGCCATGGCCAGATTGCCCTCATTATAATATGTGCGCCTGCTTCTTCTTCGGCCGGGCCAGCACTGCACCTGTTAACATCCCTGTGTGCTGGCCCGGCCGCGTCACAGCTAGGAGACACGGCCCTGTGCGCGGTCTTGTCTGCTAGCATGACGTCACGCAGTGCGCGCCCTGCACTTCTGCACCAGAGAGGAGCTGGACGACTGGAGCCGAGCCGGGGGATGGTGAGTGTGTGAGTGAGTGTGTGTGTGTGTGTGTGTGCAGGCAGATATCATTGTGTGATGTCTGTTTATATGTATTTCTGTGTTTCAAATGTGTTTATGCATGTATGTATATGTGTGTATATGTTTGTGTGTGTGTGCGAGACTGCGTGCGGCCTCATGCTGTCTCAGGGGGGGGGCGCCATGAGGCCTCCCGCTGTCTCTGCGGGGGCGCCGTGCAGCCTCTCACTGTCTCTGGGGGGGGATGTCAGCATACTTAATTGTGCTCAATATTTAGTCATAGAATTAATGTAAAAAAATTATTATAATTAATATATTAATATTGTGCCAAATTAATTTCACGTGAACTATCACATGATCTATCACAGGGGATCATGTGACACGTGATACATCAGGTGTGTGTGTGGGGGGGGGCCTTCTAAACTGCTCGGGGCCCTTGCTACTCTTAATCCACCCCTGCTGAACAGTCAGTTTGTCTTGCTTTGACCATAACATATTTGATTTGCTTTTCAAAGTGAATGATGAGTTCAGGAACAGGGAGAGGCAAGTGGAGAAAGGAACATATGTGATAAGATATATCACAAAGTTTCTTATATTCACTTGTACTAATTTGTGCAATTTATTTTTAATATTTTTTTTTATAATTTTATGAGATTTCTGGGTATGTTTTACATTTTAATTTTATATTATTTTACATTATCTTTAGCGTTATACTTATTTTGATTTGATTTTACGTTTCATACAATTTTTTCAGAAAAAAATAAAAATGAATGGATTTTTTTTTAGTGCTCAGAAAATATTTAGCATTTTAATATGACGTGTCCAGGCTTGTGATAGCCAGAGGGCCGGCTTATCTGCCTTATCTTGATCTTGCATTTGGAGAAAAATGCTTTTAGAAAATTTGAGTTGAAAAGAATTACCTATATTTATATTTGTGTTATTCATCCTTATTTTCTCATAATGTACAGAGAAATTGAATTATACCATTAGTGCCATATATATTTCGGGCTCCAGGCCCTCCTGTAATGGGTAATATGTTTGATTTGCCAAACTCTCCTTCAGGGCACACAGTACAGCAGCTGCTCTCTTTCTTCTTTTTTGTATATTTTCTATTAGTTGTGGCCTTACTTGAACTATGTCATTCTTATTATTAAGAGTCTGCTCTTTCTGCATGGCTTTTTCACCATTAATTATGGCTTAGTTAGTGTTTTATGTAAACAGCTGCAAATTAAAGCTATTAGTGTTTTATAATGGCGAGTAATTACGGTACCCGCACCCGTAGATACTAATGCCGGGTTAAGTGTAGCTTACACAATGCTTTATTTTTTTTTTTTTAGGGAAAACTGGGAATGGATCCAAACTTCAGAGGTAGAAAGAAAGCCTTTGTGTTTATTTAGTTTTTTTTTTCTTTTTTAGTATTCAGCCCTGGTTTTCCATAAAACAAAAGGCAACTTATTGTCATAAGAAGGCAGAGTCGTAATGGGGGAAAAAAGCAAATGGCCACAGAGAATGTTAAAACAATTTTCAGCGTGACCTGGTTAGATTGATGTGGCTCAGTTGACCACACCGAGAACTCGTCACTCCTGTCATTACTGTGGCAGGAGAGGAGGAGGGCTGCAGCGTGGAGTGCCAGATCACAGAAGATCATCATGGAAGCAGCATTCGTCACAACCTCTGGACCTACTACAGGTATTGGGAAATAAGGAGACTAACAGTAGATGTCAATACCTATGGTAGGTCCAGACTGTTGTATGTGACAAACTCTGCTCCAATGATGATATTCACTGCTCCCACTGTTACACACCTGTTGCGGTTTTCCCATACTCTGCTTCTTTCCCCTGGATCCGCTGCCCTCTGTTGTGCTCCACGTCAGGTTTTGCAGATTGCCCGACGTAGATCAAAGACATCATCTCCCTAGATCTATTTAAGGCTCATTGACATGTGGCGCCCCTGCGGGTTCAGTCGCCACAGAGGTACTGCATCTCACCCAGAGGTGTGGTATCTCACTTTCAGGTAAGGAAGGAGTACTGTCCGGGACCCTAACACCTGCATTCAACACTACACTACTCCAGACCAGCAGGAGGGGCAAGATGCGTCGCTCTCCTGCTGAGCCCTGTCTCTGGCTGGAGTGAGGGGAACCAAAGTAGGGGGGAACCATGTAGTGGGTGTGGGTGGAGGAAGTAGATTAGGGGAGCACTTGAGAAGGAGGATATAAAAAGGGGAGCAATCTTGCGAGTGTGGTTAGTCAGTGGAGAAGAAGTGGAGTGGTCAGTCTGATGAGTTCAGTCAGAGGAAGAGAGTGTGTGGAGCAGGAGCTCAGCAGGAGCTCTGTTCAGGAGGAGGGCCTAGTGAGAGAGGCCCAGGACAGAAAGAAGAGAGGAAAGGAGCAGGTAGGAAGGCTCCAATAAAGCAGAAAAAATCCCAGGGGTACGGGCAGTGCTGGAGGCCACCCGTACGCCCGAATCTACCAGGCGGTGGAGGGATTGAGCCGCAGAAGGGGACTGGCCCCTAAACTAGCAGAGTTCTTCAAGCCTCAACTAGGTAACCAGAGGGTGCAACATTTCAGGTGCTGCAGCCAAAAGCCAGATCTTACACAACAAAAAGGTGGCCATAGAGGACCCAGGGGACAGAGAAGACGTCGCCCGACAAGGTCCACGGTCACTGGCTTGGGACACTGGGTGTGAGGTGCAGGGAGACGGCCAGAAGGAACACACAAAAGGGGGTCCCGTTATGTACTCCGGAGGTACCTGCGGGTTTGCTGAACCCCTCCCTGAGTAAGCACAGGTCGACGTGGGAAGTTACCCTTGCCCTGGTAACTTGGAGTCTAAAAATCGTGAGTAAAACCCTGAAGACTGCACCCCACTGTCTCTGCGAATTATTACTGCGCCATCATCCCTTGCACTACACTGCACAGCAACATCTATAACATCACCATTTCCTGCCTTGGAGCTAAGCTCTGCCTGTGGAGAGCTGAACCAACTCTGCTGCACTAACATCAGCTCCAGAGGACCTGCTCCGCAGCAGCAGCTCCCTTTTGCCACATACCACAGGTGGCGTCACAAACTTTACATAAAAACTATAAATCCCCTGTAAACATCCCCTTTTATTGACTGCCCTGGGTCATGGACCGGGTCACCACCACTGTGACATCTCCCCTAGCAACGACCGGCCCGGCACAGAGTACCCCACGGCCCAGCGGGCTCGTCAGGCACACACACCTGTCTCTTGGGATTGAGACTCTGACAAGACCTGTATCACACATACCTCAGTCGGCAGCCGGGAGCACGGTTGTGATATGTGAAGAAATGTGTTTTAACCCACTTTGTGCTCAGTGATGAGATCACCAGCTTCATCCTCCTCTGTCAGTCGGACAACTTTATAGTTGTGCACAGAGACTAACTGCACCCAATTGGAAAGCAAATAAATATTGAGGAGGATGAAGCTGGAGATAACGCCCTTTGTGCTCAGTGAGTAAGAGGTATATTTCTTCACATGACAGTCGTGCTCCTGGCCACTAACTGACGTATGTGTGAAACAGCTTTTGACAGTTGAGACAGAGATCTTGGGAGCTGTATGTCTGCAGTCCGTCCTGACACATAACTAGGCCGGGCTGCAGTTTGAATTACACTGACAAGCAAAGGGGTAACAATGTTTTGAACTTTTAACTTCCAGGCTCCATATCTCACCATCCACTACAGCTTCGAACGTGAGACTACCATTATTTTATAGACAATCATCTTGACTATCTCATGCATAAATCCTTTCAACTATTTTGCATATGATTAGTTATGCAGATTCTTGTCATGTCACTGCATTGTTACTGTTTTGCTCCTAAAAATCAAAATTTTAATTTTTATTATTTTGTAAATTCACCTTTGACTTTCAACACTGCCTGAATCCTTCTGGGCATGCTCTCGATCAGATTCAAGCATGTATCAACCGAAATCTGATCCCAGGTCTCTTCTACAAATTCCCAACATTGGTGCATACTGGTCGACTCACTTGCAGTGGCGTACCGCCAATGGCGGCAGACCACGCGACCGCTATGGGGCCCGGCAGGTGAGGGGGCCCGCGACGGCCGGGCGGGTCCGGCGGCTGTGCTGTGCTGACAGTGCTGTATGCCTTTAATTAAATGTAAGCGACGCCCGCCGGCAGCCGTATACCTTCCTCTAATCTTCTTCCTCTCTGGTTCCTGGTCTGCTGCTGGCTGAATGCTCTGGCTGGATTTGCATAAGAACGTCACGCCTCCTGGCTGACTTAGCTTTCCAGCCAGAGAGCAGCAGTGTGCAGGGCCCGGGCCGGAAGCAGGAACTCAGCACATGAGGGTGTGCACATCCATTCTGTGTGGACGGAGAGAGAGAGATGGTGAGCAGGGCCGGCAGTGTGTTTTTTTTTTTTTTAATGTGTCCCTTCACTGTGCTGGCGCTGCACTTTGCTGACTCCTGAGGGTGGAGGTGGAGGCCCCTGGCTGCAGACAATGTGAAGGGTGGATGGAGGTGGGGGCCCCTGGCTGCACACAATGTGGAGGGTGGGTGGAGGTGGGGGGCCCCTGGCTGCACACAATGTGGAGGTGTGGGGCCCCTGGCTGCACACAATGTGGAGGTGGGGGCCCCTGGCTGCACACAATGTGGAGGTGGGGGCCCCTGGCTGCACACAATGTGGAGGTGGGGGCCCCTGGCTGCACACAATGTGGAGGGTGGGTGGAGGTGGGGGCCCCTGGCTGCACACAATGTGGAGGGGGGAGGGGGAGTCCTGCACACAATGTGGAGGGTGGGGGAGGGGAGTAAATAGGGCTCTGGGGGGGATGCTGCGGGCTTGTGGGGGCCCTAAGGGGGATTGTGGGGGCTCTGAGGGGGGGATGCTGCGAGCTTGTGGGGCCCTGGGGGGGATGCTGCGGGCTTGTGGGGCCCTGGGGGGATGCTGCGGGCTTGTGGGGCCCTGGGGCGGATGCTGCGGGCTTGTGGGGCCCTGGGGGGGATGCTTGTGGGTGCTCTGTGGGGGATGCTGCGGGCTTGTGGGTGCTCTGGGGGGGATGCTGTGGGCTTGTGGGAGCTCTGTGTGGGGCCCAGGAGGCATGAGGCATTACATGGGGTCCAGCCTGCGTATGGAATTACATGGGGCATTACATGGGGACCAGGCAGTATTCTCTAAGGTGCATTATATGGGATCCAGTATTTTGTATGGAGCATTATATGGGGCTCATAATACTGTATGGAGGACTATTTGGTGCCCATAATATTGTATGGAGGACTTAGTGGTGCCATAACACTGTATGGAGGACTATACTGTCCGGTCTGCACTGTGCGCTGTGAGGATTCACCGGTTTCTGAGCTATTGTAGAATTTACAATAGATATCACTCATGACATGTAAGAAGTCAGTGAAATCTTTGCATTGTACTATATCTATATCTATAATTTCTCTGCGGTATTTGTGCATCATGAATCGTGGTATGTGTTAAAGGGGCCACTGAGACTCTTTCGCCCGGGGCCCATGAAAACCTGGAGGAGGGAGCATCATGTGACACTCTCTCTCCCATTATTCCTCCTTTGCGTCTGACGCAGTGGGGTGATGACGCTTCACGCTCTGTCAGACAGTGGAGCTGGCAGCTGCTGAGGTGATGACAGAGACGCGCTGCAGAGACTGAAGCAGAGGGGAACGAGGAGCGGTAAGTATGTATTTATTTTTAAATCAGTGTGTACTGATAATACTGGAAGACTGGGGCTGCATTTTACCCTATGGGGGGCTGCATTATACTGTGTGGAGGACCATGGCGAGTGTCTTCTACTGTGTGGAGGACCATGGCGAGTGTCTTCTACTGTGTGGAGGACCATGGCGAGTGTCTTCTACTGTGTGGAGGACCATGGCGAGGGTCTTCTACTGTGTGGAGGACCATGGCGAGTGTCTTCTATTGTGTGGAGGACCATGGCGAGGGTCTTCTACTGTGTGGAGGACCATGGCGAGTGTCTTCTACTGTGTGGGGGACCATGGCGAGTGTTTTCTATTGTGTGGAGGACCATGGCGAGTGTCTTCTATTGTGTGGAGGACCATGGCGAGGGTCTTCTACTGTGTGGAGGACCATGGCGAGTGTCTTCTACTGTGTGGGGGACCATGGCGAGTGTTTTCTACTGTGTGGAGGACCATGGCGAGTGTCTTCTATTGTGTGGAGGACCATGGCGAGTGTCTTCTACTGTGTGGAGGACCATGGCGAGTGTCTTCTACTGTGTGGAGGACCATGGCGAGTGTCTTCTACTGTGTAGAGGACCATGGCGAGTGTCTTCTACTGTGTGGAGGACCATGGCGAGTGTCTTCTACTGTGTGGAGGACCATGGCGAGTGTCTTCTACTGTGTGGAGGACCATGGCGAGTGTCTTCTACTGTGTGGAGGACCATGGCGAGTGTCTTCTACTGTGTGGAGGACCACGGCGGAGTGCATTGTACTGTGTGGAGGACCACGGCGGAGTGCATTGTACTGTGTGGAGGACCACGGCGGAGTGCATTGTACTGTGTGGAGGACCACGGCGGAGTGCATTGTACTGTGTGGAGTGTGGGGCAGTTGGGAGATCATACTGTGTTGTGGTCACCATACTTTACCCTGGGAGTTGAAGTGGGGTACAGTAGGGACATTATACTGCGCATGTGGAGGAATTCACTATGGGGGTATCATACTGTGTTTGGGGGACACTTTTGTTGGTATCACACTTTATGGGCAATGAAAAAGGGATCTAGGACTTCAGCAGGAGGAAAATTACTATGTAAAGGCTGGAAGGTTGTGAGATCTGCTCTTCTGTGACCCCGACAATTATTTTCATTTTTACAATTAGAACTTCTGCTATGGGGCCCCATGATTCCTATGTACGCCCCTGCTCACTTGGGTATGTATACAGCTTTTTCGTCAACTGTGCCCCCAAGTGTTCGATTGGTTGAGGTCTGGGGGCTGTGGGGGCCAATCCAGCACTTCTAATTTATTGTCATTGAACCATCTCTTTGCTAAACTTGACGTATGCTTCAGGTCGTTGTCCTGCTGGAACACTATGTCGTCCTTTTCATACCCATAGTACTCGTCTTATAGGATACTCACATATAGCTCAGCATTGAGACCACCATCATTCCTGGTCAAGTAACCAACGCCTTTGGTGGTGAATCAACCCCATATCATCAGGCTTCCTCCACCGAACTTAACAATTCCTTCAATTTCTCAATCCGTTAGCCCCTTTTTCCCTTGTTTCTTCAAGACCCATTTGCAGCCATCAGAGCCTAGTCTATTGACTTTCATCTCATCGCTCCAAATCGCCCATTTCCAATCTTCTACTGTTCACTTTTCATACTATTTTGCAAACTTGAGCTAACACTTCTTATGACGATATTGCTGTCGAGGCTTCTTCACCTATTTTGATCCACCATTCCAGACTTGTGTAACGTGCATCACATGGTACTTGCATGGATGTCTGTTATCTCACTATTACGAGGCATACAAGCCACCTCCACTGCCATGTTTGTTGCGCCAGAACTCATAGACCTTGTAATGAGCCAACTTTTTGACTCCTATATTTTTCCTGGACGTCCACCTCTTGGCTTTTGAATGGATGGACGGACTTCATTTTGTATTCTTCCATCTGTCATGACGCTCACATGATGCAATTTGTCAATTTTCTTGGCCAAGAGATCGCAATTGATGAGCTGGATGATACTGTTTCTCTTTCTTGGGAAATTGTCTTCATGGCTGCTCCTTGATTCGAACCAGTGACCTCTCACTTGGGAATCAACCTAATAACACACTGAGCTATTAGGGAATGTGAGAACAGGTTGTAATTTGTAGTATACAGGAAGAAAAAGATTTTTCCACCACCAGGAGAAAAACAGTAACAATGCAGTGACATGACAAGAATCTGCATAACTAATCATATGGAAAATATTTGCAAGTCAAATTTATGTATGAGATAGCCAAGATGATTGTCTTTAAAATGATGGTAGTTTCACATTCGAAGCAGTAATAGATGGTGAGATATGGAGCCTGAAAGTCAAAAGTTCAAAACATTGTTACCCTTTTGCTTGTCAGTGTATATCATGGATGTCATTTTATTGCGTTCTCGGAGAACCCCTATAATGACATTTTCTTTTTATGATTATGCAGCGTCATAGAGGGGGGAAAAGTAAATGCCCCCAGAGAAAATTCTCTGTTTATGTTCCCTTGTACTGCGTACAGTAAAATTCAGAAGGCCAGATCACGATGACAGCGTGGAGAAAAAGAAAAAAAATATCTTAATCAGCGCATCAGACACTTTGATATGTTATGCCGTTACAAATAATATAGTAGTGAAAGATTCTCTTTAAATACCATTAGGGAGGAAACCGAAGTTCCAGGAGTTGGTTCACTGCTCACACTTTACGTTTGACATGCCACTGACCTGCTTATTCAGATATATTTCTATTTGAAACACACAAACGTTGAGCAATATGGACCTGGTGTTTGACTTCTAGAGTCCGTTGCTAAAGCCGAGCATAAACCTGTATCCAATGTTCATAAAAACCTTTTTAGCAGGAGCGGCCAGACTGGTCACCTGGCAATTCTGGCAAATGTCAGATGGGCTGGTCCGGCCATGGGCCACATTTCTATGCTGTTAACAGTATCAGCTTCCTCAGAGGGTTAAGCACAGGAGATGTTTTGTATTATTATAAGGACATACAGGGTCATTATTATATGGGATCAAGCGGGAATATTATTAAAGGAGGCACAGGGGAATTATTACATTATTATTATTAGTTCCACAGCTTCACTGACTGTAATGCGCTGCGGCGCATGCGCACACAGTCAGTGAAGCTGTGTAACTACACACAGCATCACTGCGTACACACGGGGAGCCACTCGTCGCAGCCTACAGATCGGCAATGCGCAAGCGCAAGTTTTAAACGCCGTTTCTAGTGACGTCGGCGCAAATCCGGGAGCAGAATGCAAATGACTGAAGCTTGACTGAACGCCATGAAGCACAACCCCAATGACTAAACAAGCAGGCATGATATAAGTATATAAAGTGCTTTTTACAAAAGATTATAGCACTGATTTTAATGAAAAAACAATGCAATGGGGGCAGTTTACATGCTCCATCTGACATGACAGGTTCCCTTTAAATTGTTAACCTTCTAAGGTGTATGAATGCAGAACACGGCATTGATTCCATACCTGTAGTACAATACATCACATACAGTTACAGTTTACATTATTATTAGTAGTAGTATTTGCTGTTCACTTATTTTTTCTTACAAAAGCCATTCCTATCCATAAAGCATTTTTTTCTGACTTTCATAGAAAGCGTCTGCTAAGGATTAGTCTGAAGTTTGTGGCTTGCGTTTGATGCTCAAAGAAATGTGTGACCGGCTTCTGTAATGGATTTCTGTTTCATCTCCTAATTTAATAATGCCTTTTTATGTTCTTAAGCTGCTGACGAGCTAGTAAGTAATGGCAGTTGTAGATAATGTGCGCATTTGCAGCACAACAGGCTGGATTTTATGGCTATTTTTTTTTCCATAATCTTCACTCCCTTCTTCTCTTTTGTGCTCAGTCACATTAATGCATGAAGTGACTTTCCCAGTGTTACTTATTGCCTTTTCATGACGCAAGTATCACATTTTGTGCAGCATTTAACTACAGACAGGAAATTTGCGTTTTACAGGTTTCCCTAAGGGTGATATGGGGAATTGTTAACCTTCACTGGCACAGAAATATTAGTCTTTTATTTTGATTTATAGGGATGTCCTAGCCTAACGTTAGTAGCCAAGAAGTTCAAATCTGGTGTAACTGGTCGCAAAAATGAGTAATACTGGAGGATGTGACTTAGGTGTAAATTCAGAAGGTTGAAAGTGTAATTTTTGCCTTCATAGATGTATATTCTTAGATTAAAGCAAGCACTTTCGAAATTCACAGTTTATTGAAATCTGCAGCCGTTCTTTATTTACTAACACTTTTCCTCTGTTTACAGTTCATTTCCTCGGAGACTGACCACTGTTGCTTTATAGCTTGTAAGCGCTGCACTAAAGAATGCCAGGATTGGGAGCTAATAGTGCTCTCCAGCAACACTGGTCAGCTTTTTGCAGTGCGAGTGCTTTCAAGCTCAATAGAAAAGAGATTGTGAGCACTGCACATGTTTGGTCACCCTGCTCACAGCAGTGGTGGTCAGTCGCCTAGACAATGAGCTGTAAACAAAAAATTCATTCTAAAATTGATTAATCATTATCAAAATCTAAAAATTATAGCTTTGGTCTCTTAAACTAATAATGCTCAGCCTTCTCCCTCTTCCAAAAATATATATGGCTGCCTTCCCTTCCATCAACAGGACCCTCCTTTTCCCAAGTATTTACAGAAGAGCCTCCTCCCATTTCCCTATAGATCAAAGCAGGACTTCTGGCTGTGCCCACCCATTGTTCTAGTAGTCATACTGTAGAGGGGAGCACCCAGGGCCACTACCATGACGCTGTGTGCCGGGACTATCTTTTCTTCGCCCAATGTCCCCTCCACTATTAATGACTGAGACCGGAGTTTGTGCTGCAATGGAGGATTTGCTGTACTCACTGTCACGCCGTCCCTTGGACCATGACCGACACCGACCGCAAGCAAGACAGGAGATCATAGATGCAGGTTAACAGACTCACTTTTACTGTGCAATTCTTCCATACATGGCTGCAGTATACAGATCAAGACAAGTTCTTTGGTTAGTGAAGCCCCCTTGGGATTTTGCCTTTCCAATGTCTGTAGATGCTTGAGACGGTCACTGGGGGTACTGCAGGCACTGAAGCTCCGGCCTCACGGGGTTGAGCAGAAACCGGAGTGTAGCCATCGGGTTCCTGGGTGTGGGTCCCCGTCTCCATGGTCCGAGACGGTTTCTGGGTATCTGAAGGCTGACCTCTGGGCTGAGTGGGTACGGTGGAGTGTCGTCGATGTTGCCGTTGCGCCCGCTCAAACGCTACCTCCTCTTCCCAGCGTGCGGTCTCCTCAGCCGAGGCACAGTCCATGTCCTCCGATCCCTTGGTATACTACACGGTGTGGCTCATTTTGCTCTGTAGCAATAGCAGCAGCTCCGGACCCACGTCTTCTCGTGTGCTGTGTTGAAGACAGAATGGCGCCGGCAAGTCACTTCTGGTGCGTCTTCCACAAACTCCGCCCTTTCGGCGGACGTACCAGTGACGCGGACGACATCTCTGCAGTCACTCCTCTGAACTCTGCCTTTTGGCGCGCCCACTGATCTCGTCGTCTCTTACCAGGTGAGCCCTCTCTCCTCCTGGTACGCCCTTTCTTCCGTACGGCTCTACCTCTCTTGGGCTGCACTTTGATTCTGGACCAGCCTGTGAGGGGTGGTCATCTGGTGGGCCGTACTCCCCATTTTTGCGCCTTTGGTCTCTTACCACGCCCACGATGGGCCGAACTTCTGATTCTTCTCCGACACGTGGTTGCTGCCATCTTGTGAACCACATCGCTGTCTGCCATTTTGGGAAACTCACCGCCATCCACCATTCTGGCAATTATGTCACGATTCTTCTTTAAGGTACTGAATTCTTCATTTCTGTCACTTACCTCCTCGCCATCCACCATTCTGGCATCACCATCCACCGTTTTTCAGCTTTTTCTTCATCTGCATGGCACTTGTTACTTTCTTTAACTTCCCGCTATCCACCATTCTGGCGTTTTTATCTTGTTTCTTCCGTAGTTTCCCCGCTTTATTTGTTTTCTTCATTTTTTTCAGTTTTTTTACTTTCTAGGACCTGATACCCTGTTCGCAGCGCCACTTGTAGAGGGGAGCACCCAGGGCCACTACCATGACGCTGTGTGGAACTATCTTTTCTTCACCCAATGTCCCCTCTACTATTAAGGACTAAGACCGGATTGTGTGCTGCAATGGAGGATTTGCTGTACTCACTGTTACGCCGTCCCTTGGACCTGGACCGACACTGACAAGCAAGACAGGAGATCGTAGATCCAGGTTAACAGACTCACTTTTACTGTGCAATTCTTCCATACACGGCTGCAGTATACAGATCAAGACAAGTTCTTTGGTTAGTGAAGCCCCCTTGGGAATGAGCCTTTCCAATGTCTGTTCTCGTCCATTCCTGAGACTCAACATCTTCCGAGACCTGGCTGAGAGACTCCTCTCTAGAGAAACAGAGGCCTCGCACTGAGCACCTCTCACAGGCCAGGAGCCTAGAACATTACCAGCGTCCAGATTCTGTCTCAAATGTGTCCTCATTCTGTTCAGATAACTTGCACTAGTAAACACTTCTTCACTGCTGATACTGCTGTTGGAGTCTGCTTTCCTATCTGCTCAGTCTTCCTCCACACACTGTCTCTCTCTGTGTTTGGGAACAGAACCTACCCCAGTTCTGTGCACTCAGGTCTTGAACTCAGGAATGGAGTGGCCTGGCACAGGCCTCTCCTAACGGCAGACGTACACTGCCTAAAGTTCCTCACTCCTCACTCTCCCCTCCTAGACTGTCTGTAACCAGGAAATGATTTTCTACACAACTGCTCTAATGCTGTAACTCCTCCCAGCTAATGATGTAACCCTTGGCCTAACTCTCTGGTGTCTAAGCAGTGTAGTGCAGCTGAATCCCTATCTATTGTTTAGTTCCCCCTTCTGGGCAGACATCCCGCATCCCAGGGACGGCCTTAGGCAAAGCCTATGGGAGAACCAGCATACAATAATCAGCCATAGGGGTTTCACACAGCAAAACACTCTATCAAATAAATAACTATAAACACAATTATTAACCCCATTTTGACTCGACATCTTCATCACCCAGCCACCCCGTACAATACAAAGGTGTACCACTTTTTCCCCAGTGGTCACGGCAGGACTTTTCCCTCCCTTCCTCTATTACAGCAGGGTAGTCCCACTTCCTTAGTAGTCACAGAAGGACCTCTCTTCATATACTGACCACCCACACATTCCCATGATGCTGTTATTGCTAGTACTTTCATAGCTCATGTATGCATGGTAAATCCCATAGGTTTGGTCCATGTATGTTGGAACATTTAGGTAATGGCGCTGGCTCTTAATAACCTCACAGGTTGTATTATTCTAGAAATTGTTATTCCAGGGTTTACATATAGGCAAGGTTGTCTCACCACCAGATCGAAAACGTGTCTTCTCTCGGTGTTGTCTTTGATCACCATAGCTTCTTATTTCGGAAAGGAGATATTGGCACCTTTCTTTATTCTTTCTAAGGCTGGGGCTTCGTGTGTAACATCTGTGCTGGTTACGGCTTAGGGCCAGGTCAGATCCAGGAGGTCACTTCAGGAACAGAATCCTAAATTATGCGGATAGTCGAAATTCAAGCCGAGGTCAAAGAACAGGAATAATCAGGACAAAACCCAGGAGCACAGCACAGAGGTATATATCAGGATAGCAAAACTATTGACTGGCTCTCATGGGTTTATATAGAACAGCCCCATCCAGTGCTGACAGCAGATACAACCCCGAATTAGCAAGATTAACCCTGGAGCTTCTGGACTGTTCAGAGCCACAAGTCCCAGGAATGTTATAGGATTGATGCTGTCAAGCATCACCAGCACCCAAGGCGCGGCTCCGCCTAGCAGCTGAACCGGCACAGATGTTACATCATGGTGACTGTGAAGACAATTGTGACCGATTTGCCACATCAACGACTTGCAAGAAATCCTCTTTCTTTTCTCCAATCTTGGTAGGACAATGTGATCCCCACTCATTTTTATTTGCTATTTCTTGTGGGAATAATTGTGGCCTTTCATAGGGTCTCACTGCCCTTCGCGAAACATGAGTTGACCAACATGACCTAGGTTTTTGTTTTTACTTGGGTACAGTAGTCACCACTCTGTGCTGCATAAGCCCTGACTTCCAATAGGAGACCATCACAGTTTAATCCCAGCGGTCAAGACCTCTTAGAAGGAAATCCGATATGTTATGGCAATATGTGACCAACATGAAGACAAATTTAAAAATACCTTACACAGTTTGCTAATCCTAATCCATCATTTCAACCACTGGTTCCAACAGACTCCAAAAACTAAATTATGGAGCCTGAGAATGGATACAAAACATTGGTCATGTCCACTGTATTATGAAGTTAAGAGGTTTAACTCTAAAATCTGCTTTATACACGGAAATGCTGACTGCCATCGCCTCTCTCCTGAGGGTACAGATGATTCAGACCTTCTCAACGTTAATCTGCTTTGGACACGATTCTGCTGTGAAATGTTGTGTTGCCGCATCTTAATTTATCTCCTGTAAATCCTATAACCTGTTAACTAAGTCTAATTAAATCCGGACTTGTCTAAACATGAATTGTCACACCTGCGCTGTCTGCCCCGGCCGTAAACAATGGAAAAAATATTGCTTCAAATCCATAGTAAACCTAAGGCTATGTGCCCACGATGCAGAAATGCTGCATATTTTTTCCGCTTCTCCCTGGCAGGAAAAACGCATGCGCATTTTACATGCTTTTTTCCCGACAGGTAGAAGCGTTTGTCAAGCGTTTTTGCATGCATTTCTGCATGCGGGTTATCAAGCGCTTTTCCAAGCGATTTTAGCATTACTTGGAAAAGTGCTTGACAACTTGGTCACACTATATAAATGCAACCGGCATGGATTCATATAGTGTGACCAAGTAATAGTTAAAAAAAAAAGAATAAAAATAGTAAAAAATAAAGATTATACTTACCTTCCGATGGCCCCCAGTGTTTTCTCCGCTGTGTCTTGTCTGTTGTGACCTGTCACATGGCTAAATGACGTCATGGCTGGTCCTTTCACACCACCGCGACCCATACAACAGACCAGACGGAGCGGCGAAAATACCAGGGGCCATCGGAAGGTAAGTATAATCTTTATTTTTTATTTTAAATTCTTTTTTAACCGGTACTATGGTACCCGGGTCTGGAGGAGAGTCTTCTCTTCTCCAGACTCGGGTACCATCCGCACATTGAATCACATAATATCCGTATCTGCTAATGTACTGACATGGATAATATGCGTTTCAATGCAAGTCAATGGCGGCAATTATGCTGCGTGTCCGCAAAATTAATGGACATGCACAGCACATGCGGATTATCATTGGGGACCATGGGGCACGTATTAGCAAGCATTTTTTAAGCGTTTTCACTGCGGAAATTCCGCGGCAAAAATGCTTGAAAAACGCATAGTGGGCACGCAGCCTAAAATAGACAGAGTTGTTTATGACGTCCAGGATTTTTTTTAGTTCATACTGTATGTATGCTTTGAGAAGGGGGTTGGACCAGATGACCCAGGAGGTCCCCTCCAACTCTACTATTCTATGATTCTATGTCCGCTTGGTGTGTAAGCGGGTTGGAATTTTTCATGTTTTTCTGCATTTTGAAAAATTGTCTCCTACAAGATGAGAAAACAATGCATTTTAACCCCTTAAATGAAATCTGTCAGTAGGTGTTTGATTTGCAATCTTGAGAGCAGCATAATGTAGGGGCAGATATCCTTATTCCAGGGACGAGTCACTTGTTCAGCAGTTTTCTGTAGTTTCAATACAATCAGTGTTTTATCAGTAGGAGATTATCCTTCAGGACTAGGCATCATGTGCCCCATCACTGATTGGCAGTTTGCTGACAATGTACAGTGTACACAGAAAGCTGCCAATCAATGGAATGGGCGGGGTCATACAGGGCTCAGCATTCTGAGCACTGCTAGCTCTACAGCCGAGAGAAAACAGGGATTCTATTAAAATTGCACCAAGCAGCCCAATAAGTGGCACATCGCTAGATTCAGGGTCTCAGGCCCTACATCAAGATGCTCTCAGATTAAATAGCAAAAACCTGCAGACGGATTCCCTTTAAGGATCCAGCCAATTTTTATTTTTACTCTTTCGTTTAGTCCTCCCCATCTTCCAAGAGCCACAGCTCTTTTATTTTTCAGCATTGCCGTATCAGGACTTGTTTTTATGCAGGAAAAGTTATACTTTTGAGTTGTACCATTTACTTTAACATAAAATGTTCTGAAAAAAAAAGAAAAAAAATCCTAATGAGGTGAAAAAAAACCCGCAATGCCACTATAGTTTTTTTTTTTTTTTTTTATAGCGCTCATTTACAATAAAAATGACATGGCAATATGATTATTCAAGTCAGTATTATTACGGCAATACTAAACTTGGATACATTTTTATTATTATTTTGGTGACTGAAAAAAAATTGGAACTTTCTAAAAAAAAAAAATTCTTTAAGTTCACCATTTTTTAAGACCCATGACTTTTTATATTTTTTCGTCAATGGCACTGTGTGTGGGCATGTTTTTTTGTGCTTCGAACTGTAGTTTGTAATGGTACAGTTATGGGGTACAAATAACATTTTGTTCGCTTTTTATTGCAATTTGGCTTTTTTTCCCCCCTTTACTTTGTTTACTCTTTATGAGTTAAATAACTTTATACTTTGATAAATCAGATTTTTACTGCTGCAGTGATCCAACACCGACTGATCTTTTTACTGTTATTTTTTGACAAGTGGTCTGTACTAGTTGCATTGAACAGGAGTTTGATGCAGCCAGTGCAAAACATAAGCTGAAAAAATCCCATCATGTCTGATTGATGTTTTGAACAATTGCGAACGATTGTCGGTTGTTTGCTATTTTTTTCAAAAACAAGGATCCTCCCTACTTTATAATGTGTCTGTGTGGCGCCCCTGAGGGTTCAGTCGCCACAGGGGTACTGCACCTCAGATAGAGGTGTGGTATCTCCTCTTCCAGGTAAGCATGGAGCATCACACAGGACCCCAATTCACACTCAACACTACACCACTCCTGTCCTGTAGGGGGTATAAATGCACCAGGATAGAGGAGATGGGGGGGAACCAAAGATAGGGGGAACCAAGTAGTGGGTGAGGGTGGAGGAAGCACTTGCAAGAAGCACCTATAGAATCATGTATAATAGATGGCCATCTTATGTTCAGGGTCTTTGATTGTGGGTCTTCTGTTAGGGTCCAGCAAGAGTCTGTAGCTGGCTGAAGATTCGCCATCCTCGCTCTCTGGCCTTGAGACGAGGAGCGGGTCAGAGTTAACAAGTGTCTCTGCCCAGTCAGGGTCCCGTTCTAAGAAGGCCTTGGAGGGGAGCAGAGGAGATAGGCTCCACAGGCGAAAGGAGCCCAGGGGGATACGGACGGAGCGGAGTCGCCACCTGTATTCTTCACTCTGGCCTAGCCAGAGGGACTCCTGCCGCAAGAGGGGTGACCGGCCCCCGATATCTGACTCTGTACTTCACGTCCCTGTTGGAAAAGCCCGGAGGTTTAGTGGATCCCAGGGAGGAACACAAGCGGGAGGAGATAAGAAGGAGAGGAACACACCAACGGGGTCTTGACAGGTGCTCCTGATCTACCTGGGAAGTACTGAACCCCCCCCTTCCTGGTGGCCGCAGTACGCCGTGTGTAGCAGAGAGAAGCTTTGCGGCTGAAAGTGCATCTAAAGTGAGTAAAGACCTGGATGACTTCATGTACCGCCTCCGCTTGTTTATTCCTGTGCAGCACTGCACCCACCATACCTCCACACAGTTCATCAAACACTGCCCTGAGACCTACTCCGCCTGTGGGGAGTAGTACCAACCAAGCTGCCAGAACATCAGCCTCAGAGGACTGTTGCAGGCTTTCACCAGAAACCACAGGTGGCGTAGTCAAACCACCACTCATCCAAAAGCCCATTTTTCATGTGACAGCCCTGGGCACGGACCGGGTCACGGCCACGATGACATCCCACACCACCACCATACATTGACCCAGCACCGAGTAACCCCACCGCTCAGGGAGGGCGAGTCATCTGCTGTTAGTGAAGAGGTGACTGCATATGGGAGTTCCTAGAATAGCTGACTCCTGTACTCATGATAGATTTGGGTCCCACCACTGGGACCCGCTAGTATCAGACAATCTGAAATCGAGAATACCCCTTTAATTACTAAGGGAAATCTGTTCAAGCACAGTTTAATGTGTCCATGAACATACAAAGAGAAGAGGGGTGGCTATAGTATAAAAAATGCTCCTTTACTTGGTCCTTAAAGGGAATCTGTCAGTAGGATCAACCCTCATTAATCGTCTATATGGGCATGTACAGTACAGACCAAAAGTTTGGACACACCTTCTCATTTAAAGATTTTTCTGTATTTTCATGACTTTGAAAATTGTACATTCCCACTGAAGGCATCAAAACTATGAATTAACACATGTGGAATTATATACTTAACAAAAAAAGTGTGAAACAACTGAAAATATGTCTTATATTCTAGGTTCTTCAAAGTAGCCACCTTTTGCTTTGATGACTGCTTTGCACACTCTTGGCATTCTCTTTAAATGAGAAGGTGTGTCCAAACTTTTGGTCTGTACTGTAGGTCATAGGAAATTGAATAAAATTATACTTTGATTTTTTCAATCCGATGTGTTATTCCAGAGAAATCAACATTTTTCTTAATATGTAAATGAGCTGTTACGATCTATGGGCCGGACATAGATCTCCCTGAGAATCTGCAGAACTTAATTTGTATGAAAGGAGTCGTTACCAGTGTGAAAGATGTAGATCGGGAGAGCAGACTGTCAGTCATTACATTTCTCACACTGGTAACGTCTCCTTTCACTTAAAATAAGCTCTGGAGGCAGATCTATGTCCGTCCCAAAGATCTTAACAGCTCATTTACATATGAGGATCACACTATACCACAGTGTCTAAAATATTCTCCGGGACACTGATATAAAATTGATTTTGAAAAGTAGACAACCTCTTATTGGACGTGATGTACGACATTATCAAAATTCTAGATAAAAATAAAAAATACAATATATAAAGTGTTAGAATGGGGCTGATGTATTTCTGTAATAAGTCTGTTGCTCTCCAGGAGAACATATTAAGCAGGCTGACATGCCCCATAGATAACCTTTCGTTGTCAGGCAGCAAACTGTGCTAGTAATGGCCCTCATAATACTACTCTGCTGTGCTGATGTCATAACTGATAACGCCGCTGGCAAAGTCCTGATCATTCATCACTGCTGTTGATTCAGTTCAGGATTTAATTAAATGAAAGCTGTAGTTTTAAAGAGATATTCCAGGAGATCCACAGATAGCAGTGACATATGTAGTAATAGTCATCTTACCACTAAAAGAGAACCTGTCACTTGCAATAAATACTTATTTTTTTATTAATTGATGTAAATGAACCTGAACAACGATTCCTGGGCAGCATGAAACTCGAAAACGCTGAAGCCACCAAGGACCGGGACCGAGCCACATGTCAGACAAGAGGGTCCCCGGCAGCTGCTCCCCTGGAGTGTCAGGTTTCTGTATACATGAATGCAGGGAGAGACTTGTCAGTCACTGGCAGCAGGCAGAGAGAAGCCATCGGGGACCTGCCAGTTCGACTAGTCTCCTGTGCGGTTCGGTCCCCGATGGCCATTAAGCTATTGTCATGGGGATACAGCGACAGAGAGGGGCCAGAAGATTGTGGCGTCTGGCTACACAAACGTGTGCACCGATTAGAACCTCTTCACCTTCCTATTAGCCGTGCAGGTGTCCCTTGCTTTATTAGTCCAAGGGTTTATCAGTCCTGTTTATCTCCTGGACCTCTCCGTCCTGAGTTGTCTCAGCTGTTCTGTGTTGGCCACTCCCCTCTGGTATATATGCTCACCACTTGCTCTTGGGAGTTGCCAGTGATAGCTTACAACTACGTGGTTTGGAGTTGGAGGAGTGGGCTGAGTTTGGAGAAGACGTTTGGAATTGTATCAGGAGATATCTGCGTGACGTTTGTTTGTGTGTCTCCTTATCCTTATTACCATTCGATTTGCCTCCCCTTCTCCTTTCCTACAGTACAGACCAAAAGTTTGGACACACCTTCTCATTTAAAGATTTTTCTGTATTTTCATGACTATGAAAATTGTACATTCACACTGAAGGCATCAAAACTATGAATTAACACATGTGGAATTATATACTTAACAAAAAAGTGTGAAACAACTGAAAATATGTCTTATATTCTAGGTTCTTCAAAGTAGCCACCTTTTGCTTTGATGACTGCTTTGCACACTCTTGGCATTCTCTTGATGAGCTTCAAGAGGTATGTTAGTGGTGACGTGGCTGCATGTGTCACAGCTGTCTAACAGCCGCGACTCAAACGTAGATGCTGAGCACGCCGAAAATACTCTGCGAACACCCGAGCGTGCTTGCTGAAAAGGTTAACAATACATGCTCGCTCATCACTACTCTGCGGTTTTTGGAGCATTTCTCTCTATAGGCTTGTTCTGAAAAAAAAAACACATGAAGAAAAAAAAACGGGCACTTCATTTTTAAGCGTAGAATCAAAATTTTTCTGTACTATTAAAAAGCGGTAAAAACTCGGCTTCATATCTGCCCGAAAATCGCATCAAATAAGCGGGACCAAAAAAATAAGGACCAAAAAAACATTTTCTTCTGCTCAGTATACAGGCACCATAAAAATACATTGTTATACATAATGTATTTCTATGGACTTGTATGAGCTGCTTCTGGATTAATTGCCTGCATTGTAGAGTCAATTTAACTAAATCCTCCTATATTCACTATTGAGAGCTGTAGCTCAGTGGTTAGAGCTGCAGTGTCTGGATACTGAGTTTCTAGTTCAAGTCCCAGGCAGATGTGATCACAGGAGAAAGAAGAGGTTAGTGTAATTCAATTAATTAATTTAATTAATAATGTAATTTATTCTCTGACCAGTGAGCGACCCCGCCCCTCCGAGGAGGAGGAGCTACAGAGCGACATCAGAGAGGTGAGTATGAATAGAATCCAGGAGAACAGCTGAGCCGTGACGGGACAGTCCCGCAGAATACGGGACGGTTGGGAGCTATGGTGGTGCCCCTTGTTCCTTCCCTCTCTGTGGCAGAGCTCCCTTCCCTATCTGTGCTGTGCCGTGCACCATCTTGCTTCCATCAGAAGAGTGACAGCTATATTTTTCTCAGAAATGCCATAGCGTTCCAGAATTAAACATACATGGCTGAAATTGTGCAGCCAGTGTCTGATACATGCTGCCCGTCATAATCAAATTGGGAGAACTGGTAGTCTGTTGGTCTGTTGCATGCAATAAACGTTCCTGTCCCACCATTAACCATGGAGGTTACGAGCTAAACATTACTTGCAGGAAATCTTCTAGAAGTCCCCTTTTGCTTTATGAGTTGGCGACCAAAACATACATAATAGTCATTAATATTCTAAGTAGTATATATACTGCTATGTATAATTTCTTGGACTCCCTACCTTTCAGGAAAATTCAGGACCCTCTGAGAGCTCATTGACCATCCTATCCAGCCAAGGAGAGAGTTGGTTGGGTATTGTGTAGCCAGGAGTGTACATAGATATCATGGGGCTCTATAGTAAAGGTCTGTATTGCCCATACCCCCTAAAATAGAATTAAAAAAATATATGGCTTGACATAGCGCATAGCAGCAATTGCACAAAAGACCAGCACTCACGTATGTTTGTAGTATACAGGATTTATTCCATATTCTTCTCAAGCATCAGATGTGACGCATTTTGGCTTAGCAAAAGCCTTTTTCAAACAAAACATGGAGCAGGCACTACAATATTCCTTTCATGGCGTCCACACAGTATGATGCCTCCTGATCCAGTATGATAACCTCACAATGCCCCTCGTGCAGAATGATACCCCTGCTATGCATCTCTATGCAGTATGACAGCCCAATAGATGCCCCCCCCACAAAGTATGATGTTCCCACAGTGAATTCTGTCACTCATTTTGACCCTGCATTCTCCACACTATGGTGCCCACCACAGTGCATTCCTCTCACAAGGGTCTCCTATACAGTATGAGGCCCCCACAGTGCTACCAATACAGTATTAGGCCCCCATAGTTCCCACAAAACAGTATGATGTACCCTCTGTTCCCCGAATACAGTATGATTCTTCCACTGTGTCCTAAAACAGTATGATGTTTCCGCAGTGCCCCCAATAGAATAATATGTAGTTCCTACCTCATATATGAAAGTACTAACATAATTAAACAAGAAAAAAAAGCTCACCTAGCCCCATTGCCCCTAACCTAGCACTGCTCTGCTCTCTGCTATGTGTGGACTGAGGCACCATTCAGCAGATGCATACTGATGACATCATTGTGCCTGCTGCACTGGAACTCAGTCGCACAGGCCAAATGATAAAGCAAAAAGTCGACTGTATCTAAGTTCTGAGGTTGCAGATAATGTTGAAATTGGGAAGCTGAGCAGGGGGCAGGGTCATTCAGCACCAGGCGTAAAGGCGTTATCGCAATCTCTTGCTGTTATTGGCAGTATACCACTACACATGGCTCTTCCTGTTAATAAGGTCTGATGAAATTTCAGGTTTACAGATGTACAAGTGCCACAACGGGTTAGATCGGGACTCTACCCCAGAAACACTCTATAATACCCCCAGAGTGAATTCCTCCACACGCACACTATGATGACTCTACTGTACCCCCCTCAACTTCCCCAGCAAATTATGATGACCCCAACAGTATAACTGACCTACATACAGTATAATGACCACACCCCTCTCCAAACAGTATATTGTCCCCCACACAGCCCTCCACATGGGCACTATAATGCACCCCTCATAGTCCTTCATATAGTATAATGCACCCTATAGTCCTCCTTATAGTATAATGCACCCCCATAGTCCTCCATATAGTATAATGCACCACCCATAGTCCACCACATTGTATAAAGCACCCCATAGTCCTCTATATAACATATTGCACCCCCCATAGCCCTCCATATAACATAATGCACCCCCATAGACTTCCATATAGTATAATGCACCCCATATAGTCCTCTATATAGTATAATGAACCCCCCATAGTCCTCCATATACTATAATGTACCCTCCATAGTCTTCCATATAGTATAATGCACACTATAGTCCTTCATACAGTATTATGGCCACCACAATGTACTCACTAATTTAAAAAAAATGCTCCGTTCTCTGCAGTAAGTGTTCTATAGCGTTGTCTTCACTGCATGGCACAGGGGTCATGATGAAGTGATGTTATCGTGCCCTCTGCATCCAGATATGCCAGTACAGTTGAATGTGCGATGACAGGTGGGGGGGCCTGGTGCCGACGCTGGCATCGGCTCCAGGCTCCTCTGGCTCACGGTTCCCCATAGCAGCCACGTGGTCTGTACGCCACTGCTCATCTCCTCCACATCCCTACACAGTGACATCTGCACAGGTCACAGAGCATCCTCACAACATAAGTCAATGAACATACGTTATGTGACTGATGTAAATTCTGAATGTTATTAATATAGTAACATAGTAACATAGTTTGTAAAGCCGAATAAAGACTTGCGTCCATCAAGTTCGACCTGTTAGTTCTGTAATTGCTAAAGTTGATCCAGAGGAGGGCAAAACCCCAAATGATTTAGCCAATCTTCACCTGAGGAAAAATTCCCTCCCGACTCTGAAACCAGCAGTCAGAATAAATCCCTGTATCAACCTACTATTTTATTTTATTTTTAAGTATATGCTGAAATCTGCCTGGTATCTAGAAATGCATCCAGTCCCCGCTTGAACTGGTGTAGTGAATCCGACATTACCGTCTCCTCACTCAGTGAATTCCATATTCTCACTGCTCTTACCGTAAAGAACCCCTTCCTATGCTGGTGCTGAAACCTTTTCTCTTCCAGTCTTAGTGAATGCCCTCTTGTTACCGTAATATCCCTCCTTTTGAACAAATCCCGGGCAAGATCTGTATACTGTCCCCTAACATATTTGTACACATTTATTATGTCCCCCCTCAACCTTCTCTTTTCCAGGCTGAATAGTCCTAGTTTTGCCAACCTCTCTGGGTATTGCAGTCCCTCCATTCCCTTTATTAATTTTGTTGCCCTCCTTTGTACCTTTTCAAGCTCATTTATATCCTTTCTATATATTGGGGCCCATAACTGAGCACAGTATTCCAAGTGTGGTCTGACCAGTGCTTTGTACAGTGGAAGAACAATGTTCTCATCCTTTGCAGCTATACCTCTTCTGATACATCCCATTACCCTGTTTGCCCTTACAGCAGCGGCCTGACTTTGGGCACTCCAATTTAGTTTGCTATCAATCAAGATGCCCAAGTCCTTCTCCATCTCTGAATTCCCCAATGATTTCCCATTCAGTGAGTACTGGTGACTTCCATTTTTCCTTCCCATATGTATGACCTTACATTTCTCCTCGTTAAACCTCATTTGCCATTTAATGCTCCACCTACCCAGCTTATCCAAATCCCTCTGTAGGTCTGCACTGTCCTCTTTTGTATTAATTGTTTTACATAACTTTGTGTCATCTGCAAATATTGATATTTTACTATTTATCCCGTTGACTATGTCGTTAATAAAGATATTAAATAACATTGGGCCTAGTACAGACCCCTGTGGTACCCCACTAGTGACGCTTACCCAATCTGAGTATATTCCATTTATAACCACCCTCTGCCTTCTATCCTTTAGCCAGTTAGCTACCCACTTGCAGACATTTTCCCCCAGCCCCATCATTCTCATTTTGTATACCAACCTATTATGTGGCACGCTATCGAACGCTTTTGAGAAGTCGAGATACACGACATCCACTGGTTCCCCCTGATCTACTCGAGAGCTAACCTCCTCGTAGAAGTCAATCAGGTTTGTTTGGCAGGAGCGATTCCTCATGAATCCATGTTGGTCCGGGATTAAAAGATTATTAGCATCAAGATGCTCCGTAATTGCCTCTTTAATGAAGCCTTCAAAAATTTTGCCCACAACGGACGTCAGACTCACCGGCCGATAGTTTCCGGCGTCACTTTTCGCTCCCTTTTTGAATATTGGCACTACATTCGCCTGTCGCCAATCAATTGGTACAGACCCAGTCTCAACAGAGTCCTTAAATATAAGATATAACGGTCTGTCTATCACATTACTTAGTTCCCTTAGTACCCGTGGGTGTATGCCATCAGGTCCTGGTGATTTGTTTATTTTAATGTTACTGAGGCGTTTCTGTACCTCAACTTGGGTTAGATTAGTCATACTTAGTGGAGGATTAAGCTTGTCACTTTTCATTTCTCCTGTTCTATTTCCTTTGTGAAAGTTGTCGAAAAAAAATTATTTAATAGATTAGCTTTATCCTCATCTTTCTCTATGATTTTGCCTTCCTCACTTTTTATCGGTCCAATATTATCCGATTTAATCCTTTTACTATTTATATACGTAAAGAACAGTTTGGGACTTGATCTACTTTCCCTAGCAATACGTTTCTCTGTTTCCTCCTTCGCTATTTTTATTTGTTTTTTACAGGTTCTCGTTTTTTCCTTGTAACACATTAGTGCCTCCTTACTGTTTTCCTGTTTTAATCTCTTGAATGCCTCTTTTTTGCTATTTAACGCCCCTTTTACGTTCTTGTTCAACCATATTGGTTTCCTCTTATTTCGGGCCCTTTTATTCCCATACGATATATATCTCTCGCACTGAGTATTCAGAATTCTTTTGAAGGTTTCCCATTTACTATTCGTATTCCATTGATTACGTACTTTGTCCCAGTCAATAAGTTGAAGGTTTTCTATCAGCTGATCAAACTTCGCCCTCCTAAAGTTTAATGTTTTTGTTGTTCCCTTATTGATAACCCTACTGAAGGGCATTTTGAAGTCGATAATATTATGGTCGCTATTACCTAGGTGCCCCCCTATCTGTACCTCAGTTATTCTATCAGTCCTATTAGTCAATATTAAGTCCAACACGGCTTTCCCTCTCGTTGGTTCCTGCACTAGTTGGGAGAGATAATTATCCTTAATATTTGTCAAGAACCTTTTTCCTTTCTGAGATCTACAGGTTTCTGTTTCCCAGTCAATATCCGGGTAGTTGAAATCCCCCATTACAATCACTTCATTATGTTTTGCTACTTTGTCTATTTGTCCTAATAGCAGATTCTCATTCTCCTCTGTTATATTTGGTGGCTTATAGCAGACCCCCAGTAATATTTTATTATTATTTTTTGCCCCCTCTATCTCTACCCACATGGACTCAACCCCCTCTTCTCCCTCTCCTATATCTTCCCTTAGTCTGGGTTTTAGACATGACTTTACATATAAGCAGACTCCTCCGCCTTTCCCCTGTTTCCGGTCCCTTCTAAATAAACTATAATCTAATAAATTTACCGCCCAGTCGTAGCTATCGTCTAGCCAAGTCTCTGTTATACCTACGATGTCATACCTCTCCTCCGATATAAGCGCCCGCAGCTCATCCGCCTTATTGGTCAGGCTTCTTGCGTTGGTCAGCATGCAAGATAAAACTTTGGGGTTATTTAGCATCCTATTCTTCTCTAACGATCTAACTGTACTATCCCCACCCCCCTCTCCACCCTCATTATATTCACTTCTCCCCTTCCCTCACATCCCACCTATTTCCTTGGTTCCCCCCCCCCGTCTCTAGTTTAAAAACTCCTCCAACCTATTAGCCATCTTCTTCCCCAGCACCGCTGCACCCTCCCCATTGAGGTGCAGCCCGTCCCTACGGTAGAGCCTGTAGCCGACCGCGAAGTCGGCCCAGTTCTCCATGAACCCAAACCCTTCTGCCTTGCACCAACTCTTTAGCCACTTATTCACCTCCCTAACTTCCCGTTGGCGCTCCTGTGTGGCTCGCGGGATTGGTAGTATTTCTGAGAAAACTACCTTGGAGGTCCTTGCCCTAAGCTTCCTACCTAGGTCCCTGAAATCATTTTTAAGGACCCTCCATCTGCCACTCACTTTGTCATTGGTGCCGATGTGGACCATGACCGCTGGGTCTTTGCCAGCCCCACCCAGTAACCTGTCAACCCGATCCGCGATGTGCCAGACTCGAGCGCCAGGGAGGCAGCACACCGTTCGGCGATCCCGGTCTTTGTGACAGATTGCCCTGTCTGTCCCCCTAATAATAGAGTCACCCACTACCAGACCCTGTCTTGCCTGCCCTACACTTCCCCCCTCCCCCTCATTACTGGAGCATACACTCCCCCGGCGGTCAGAGGATCTGTCGTGCTCCAATAATGCCGGTTCTGAACCAGCCTTCCTATACTTCTTCCCTCTATCCCTCCTAACTGTTATCCAGCTCCCTGCCTGTTCAGCCTGCACTTCCCCTCTATGCTCCACCCCCAGTATTGACCCATTGAGTGTCTGCTCGGTGAGCAGCAAACTCCGTTCCATGTTGTCGATGCTCCTCAGTATCGCTATCTGAGCACTTAGATCCAGAATTTGGGCTTCCAAGTGCACGATATGCTCACATCTCTCGCAGCAGTATGGATCCTCGAGCGGTTGCCACGGAATGCATACATTGCGCAAGATGTACACTGCACGGCTCCTGCCAACATGGACGTCATTCTAAATATGGGGATACAGTCAGTATATATATACAAGTACAAAACACAATTATTTATATATAGGTGTATGGACGGGGATCAATTAGGGATGTGCAAGTGTATCAATTAGATATCGGCGGGGGATCAGTTAAGTATGGATGGGAGATCAATTAAGTATCAAGTATGGACGGGGGAATCAGATAAGTAGGTCAGGTGGATTAATTAAGTAAAAAGTAAAGTAAAGAAAGAATGAAATACAGTCAGCAATTCAGTCAGTAATGTTGGAGAGTACAACAGCTGCAGGCTTATGCTTGAGGGGGCAAATGGTGCTGAATGAACTGTTAAAGTTAATAACTTTTTCTTTGTGTCGATGCAGATAATGATTGCTGTATGTTGTATGTTACAAAGAAAACACTTCATTCTACCACATAATCTGAGGACTGATGATTCTGCTGAAAGCTGAAATCTGCAAGTTATTGCTCAGGTGGTAATAGAATAAAAAATCCAGAGTCAGGAAGTAAATAGAAATGAGTAAAATAAAGGAATGTGTATCAGTTTTAACATTTGGTTTTTATATTCCTTGTTGATTATCTTTAATTTCCATGGAGTTCCTACATTCTACACACTGCAGCGCCTTCCTATCTGTGAGGGCTCTATAACGATGTTTATCTTGACCCCTGTAGTTCGAAAACCAAATATCAGTACTACTAACATAATATATGCAATAACAGCATGCAACCCCCAGGCTTGTGAGCCACATAATGGGTAAAAATAGTAGAAACATGTTTTTTTTGGATAAAAGCAGCTTTGTATTTCTAATCTTCTAAAACCCATGAATAATTTGCTGCAACCACGTATACAATAAAAAACAAAATGTGCCTTATTATGGCGGTATTCCTTTAAAGAGGACCTGTCTGATGCTCAAAAAAATTTTTTTAGTGCCTTGTAAAAAAGAACAAAAAAAAAATATCTATGAGCTCAGCTGATTCTGTTGCCTTTTTCTCTTTTGTGCTACGTCGCTCCATTGCAGAGATATTCACATTTGTTGCTTTTGGATCAAGACTGCTTGTAGTGAAACTGGGCGTTTCTTCAGAGTCTTCTCTGGGGGCATGCACTTTCACCCCTCCTTCCCATACGCTGCCAATCACAGTTTGGCAGCATCTAAGACTGATAGACTGCTAGATCGGGTTCCGAGCTGTGATTGGCAGCATCTTAGAGGGAAGGATGAAAGCACACAACCCCCAGAGAAGACTCTGAAGAAACGCCCAGTTGCTCTACAAGTAGAGATTTCACATATTGTGTTCCAAAACCAACAAATATGAATATCTCTGCAATGGAGCGACACAGCACAAAGCGAAAAAGAGCAGCCGAATTAGGGGAGCTCAGGGATTTTAACAAGGTATTTAACACATTTTTTTGAGCAATTAACAGGTTCTCTTTAAAAGGAATGAAAAATTGCAGAGAAATCCTCACACTGTACGTGAGACAGCTGACTAATAACTCTCAGCAGAAGTTGAGAACTAGACAGATGCTGTAGGGAGAGCCAGAAAACCTGTGGATTCCTAAATATAGACCCAGACACAAATGATGTACAGTAGCATTGAAGTCTGGACATGGGGGAAATGAAGAGAAATTCTCAGTTACTCCTAATCAATTCGCCTTCGTAAAGTGGCTCTTCTGGGACAAGCGATCTATAATGTTGTTTTTCCTTAATACAGAGTATATGACGGTACCAAAGCAATGTAACTCTGCGGCTCTGAGCTCAGTGTCTAGACTTAATGAATTTTCATTGATCACTTACTATGTAACATAGTACTGCAGGCCAGGAGAAAGAACAAGCAGACGTCTTGGAAGTTCTTGATCTGGGGATTGCATCCTCTAGGATTGGGGGAGTACCGGCACGTACGATGGAGGGTGCATTTAATGTATGGGGGCACTTGGAAAAAGAAAAAATACACTTGAGCATTTTATTTTTGCAGATTCACAGTTTTGTTTGTTTTCTTCAAATGGATAGAATAATATAATATATCTGCAAGCAATATCATTCTTTCTACAGCTCCACTATATTTCACAATTTACCAATCAGATTTTAGTCTAATTTGTAATTTATTCTTTGAAATCCTTGTTCATTCTGGTCACAGTAGTCCAATGGGTGGTCCTAATTTACCCCGCCCACCGGACTCCAGAATGACCAGAGAATATCAAGAAATAAAATACAAGTTATGATAAATCTTTTCCCCACCATTTTTTATATTACCGAAATCTGCTCAGTTTCTCCTGCCCTATAACCTGATGGCCATAGATTTGACAGCATTTCCAAGCTGACAGATTACCTTCATCTTATTGCTGACTCAATGGATGGTCCTGGAGCTAAGGTGTAGGGAACCTTGGGCCAGATTAACAGGAACAAGTACCAGCAGCTATGGGGTCCTAGAGAAAAGGGGCCAAAGCCTGGTAGGACCCATCTTGTTTCATATTACATGAGAGAGCCTGAGCCCAACTCTTCAGAGGAATTACAAACAAGGGGTGATGAGAGGGCCGAAATGTCATGGAAAGTGTAAAGATAGTTAAATAGACAGCAAGACCTATTGTTCCGCTTGTCGAAACTCATAACTAGAATGGGAGAACCATTTTGAGCTTTGATGTGAAACCTTTTCATTTCAGTGTATGACACTGGTGCCAGGAAACCTGCATGTGTTGCTTTGAACTAAATACATGATTACCATGTTTCCCCGAAAATAAGCTCCGGCATGATTTTACAGGATTTTTGGATTGTGCTTGAAATATAAGCCCTACTCCAAAAATAAGCCCTAGTTACAGGACCAATGTTTGAGGGGGGCTGGGAAAACTGGTCAATTGCCCTCTCTTAGGGGCCCCCAGCATTTCTATTCTGAGGTTAATACTGCTTAATGACCTTTGGTGACATCATGGTTATGTGATCATGATGTCACCAAAGGTCCTTTTACTGCAGAGTCTAGAGGAACTGAAGAGGAGACAGACTGGTATGTACCGTATGTGCAGTGTGTGTATATACATATGTATGTGCAGTGTGTGAATATACATGTGTATGTGCAGTGTGTATATACATATGTATGTGCAGTGTGTGAATATACATGTGTATGTGCAGTGTGTATATACATGTGTATGTGCAGTGTGTGAATATACATGTGTATGTGCAGTGTGTGAATATACATGTGTATGTGCAGTGTGTGTATATACATGTGTATGTGCAGTGTGTGAATATACATGTGTAGTGTGTGAATATACATGTGTATGTGCAGTGTGTGTATATACATGTGTATGTGCAGTGTGTGAATATACATGTGTAGTGTGTGAATATACATGTGTATGTGCAGTGTGTGAATATACATGTGTATGTGCAGTGTGTGAATATACATGTGTATGTGCAGTGTGTATATACATGTGTATGTGCAGTGTGTGTATATACATGTGTATGTGCAGTGTGAATATACATGTGTATGTGCAGTGTGAATATACATGTGTATGTGCAGTGTGTGAATATACATGTGTATGTGCAGTGTGTGAATATACATGTGTATGTGCAGTGTGTGAATATACATGTGTATGTGCAGTGTGTGTATATACATGTGTATGTGCAGTGTGTATATACATGTGTATGTGCAGTGTGTGTATATACATGTGTATGTGCAGTGTGTGTATATACATGTGTATGTGCAGTGTGTGAATATACATGTGTATGTGCAGTGTGTGAATATACATGTGTATGTGCAGTATGTGAATATACATATTTATGTGCAGTGTGTGAATATACATGTGTATGTGCAGTGTGTATATACATATGTATGTGCAGTGTGTGTATATATATGTGTATGTGCAGTGTGTGAATATACATATTTATGTGCAGTGTGTGTATAAACATGTGTATGTGCAGTGTGTGTATATACATGTGTATGTGCAGTGTGTGAATATACATGTGTATGTGCAGTGTGTGAATATACATGTGTATGTGCAGTGTGTGAATATACATGTGTATATGCAGTGTGTATATACATGTGTATGTGCAGTGTGTGTATATATATATGTGTATGTGCAGTGTGTATATACATGTGTATGTGCAGTGTGTGAATATACATGTGCAGTGTGTGTATATACATGTGTATGTGCAGTGTGTGTATGTACATGTGTATGTGCAGTGTGTGTATATATATGTGTATGTGCAGTGTGTGAATATACATATTTATGTGCAGTGTGTGAATATACATGTGTATGTGCAGTGTGAATATACATGTGTATGTGCAGTATGTGTATATACATGTGTATGTGCAGTGTGTGAATATACATGTGTATGTGCAGTGTGTGTATATACATGTGTATGTGCAGTGTGTGAATATACATGTGTGTGTATAAACATGTGTATGTGCAGTGTGTGTATATACATGTGTATGTGCAGTGTGTGAATATACATGTGTATGTGCAGTGTGTGAATATACATGTGTATGTGCAGTGTGTATATACATGTGTATGTGCAGTGTGTGAATATACATGTGTATGTGCAGTGTGTGTATATACATGTGTATGTGCAGTGTGTGAATATACATGTGTATGTGCAGTGTGTGTATATACATGTGTATGTGCAGTGCGTGAATATACATGTGTATGTGCAGTGCGTGAATATACATGTGTATGTGCAGTGCGTGAATATACATGTGTATGTGCAGTGTGTGAATATACATGTGTATGTGCAGTGTGTGAATATACATGTGTATGTGCAGTGTGTGAATATACATGTGTATGTGCAGTGTGTGAATATACATGTGTATGTGCAGTGCGTGAATATACATGTGTATTTGTAGTGTGTGAATATACATGTGTATGTGCAGTGTGTATATACATGTGCATGTGCAGTGTGTGAATATACATGTGCATGTGCAGTGTGTGTATATACATGTGTATGTGCAGTGTGTGTATGTACATGTGTATGTGCAGTGTGTGAATATACATGTGTATGTGCAGTGTGTGTATATACATGTGTATGTGCAGTGTGTGTATATACATGTGTATGTGCAGTGTGTGTATATACATGTGTATGTGCAGTGTGTGAATATACATGTGTATGTGCAGTGTATGTATATACATGTGTATGTGCAGTGTGTGAATATACATGTGTATGTGCAGTGTGTGAATATACATGTGTATGTGCAGTGTGTGAATATACATGTGTATGTGCAGTGTGTGAATATACATGTGTATGTGCAGTGTGTATATACATGTGTATGTGCAGTGTGTATATATACATGTGTATGTGCAGTGTGTGTATATACATGTGTATGTGCAGTGTGTGAATATACATGTGTATGTGCAGTGTGTGAATATACATGTGTATGTGCAGTGTGTGTATATACATGTGTATGTGCAGTGTGTGAATATACATGTGTATGTGCAGTGTGTGTATATACATGTGTATGTGCAGTGTGTGAATATACATGTGTATGTGCAGTGTAAATATACATGTGTATGTGCAGTGTGTGAATATACATGTGTATGTGCAGTGTGTGAATATACATGTGTATGTGCAGTGTAAATATACATGTGTATGTGCAGTGTGTGAATATACATGTGTATGTGCAGTGTGTGAATATACATGTGTATGTGCAGTGTGTATATACATGTGTATGTGCAGTGTGTGTATATACATGTGTATGTGCAGTGTGAATATACATGTGTATGTGCAGTGTGTGTATATACATGTGTATGTGCAGTGTGTGAATATACATGTGTATGTGCAGTGTGTGAATAACATGTGTATGTGCAGTGTGTGTATATACATGTGTATGTGCAGTGTGTGAATATACATGTGTATGTGCAGTGTGTGAATATACATGTGTATGTGCAGTGTGTGAATATACATGTGTATGTGCAGTGTGTGAATATACATGTGTATGTGCAGTGTGTGAATATAAATGTGTATGTGCAGTGTGTGTATATACATGTGTATGTGCAGTGTGTGAATATACATGTGTATGTGCAGTGTGTGTATATACATGTGTATGTGCAGTGTGTGAATATACATGTGTATGTGCAGTGTGTGTATATACATGTGTATGTGCAGTGTGTGTATATACATGTGTATGTGCAGTGTGTGAATATACATGTGTATGTGCAGTGTGTGAATATACATATTTATGTGCAGTGTGTGAATATACATGTGTATGTGCAGTGTGTATATACATGTGTATGTGCAGTGTGTGTATATACATGTGTATGTGCAGTGTGCGAATATACATGTGTATGTGCAGTGTGTGTATATACATGTGTATGTGCAGTGTGTGAATATACATATTTATGTGCAGTGTGTGAATATACATGTGTATGTGCAGTGTGTGAATATACATATTTATGTGCAGTGTGTGAATATACATGTGTATGTGCAGTGTGTATATACATGTGTATGTGCAGTGTGAATATACATGTGTATGTGCAGTATGTGTATATACATGTGTATGTGCAGTGTGTGAATATACATGTGTATGTGCAGTGAGTGTATATACATGTGTATGTGCAGTGTGTGAATATACATGTGTATGTGCAGTGTGTGTATATACATGTGTATGTGCAGTGCGTGAATATACATGTGTATGTGCAGTGCGTGAATATACATGTGTATGTGCAGTGCGTGAATATACATGTGTATGTGCAGTGCGTGAATATACATGTGTATGTGCAGTGTGTGAATATACATGTGTATGTGCAGTGTGTGAATATACATGTGTATGTGCAGTGTGTGAATATACATGTGTATGTGCAGTGTGTGAATATACATGTGTATGTGCAGTGCGTGAATATACATGTGTATGTGCAGTGTGTGAATATACATGTGTATGTGCAGTGTGTATATACATGTGTTTGTGCAGTGTGTGAATATACATGTGTATGTGCAGTGTGTGTATATACATGTGTATGTGCAGTGTGTGTATGTACATGTGTATGTGCAGTGTGTAAATATACATGTGTATGTGCAGTGTGTGTATATACATGTGTATGTGCAGTGTGTGTATATACATGTGTATGTGCAGTGTGTGTATATACATGTGTATGTGCAGTGTGTGTATATACATGTGTATGTGCAGTGTGTGTATATACATGTGTATGTGCAGTGTGTGAATATACATGTGTATGTGCAGTGTGTATATACATGTGCATGTGCAGTGTGTGAATATACATGTGCAAGTGCAGTGTGTGTATATACATGTGTATGTGCAGTGTGTGAATATACATGTGTATGTGCAGTGTGTGTATATACATGTGTATGTGCAGTGTGTGAATATACATGTGTATGTGCAGTGCGTGAATATACATGTGTATGTGCAGTGCGTGAATATACATGTGTATGTGCAGTGTGTGAATATACATGTGTATGTGCAGTGTGTGAATATACATGTGTATGTGCAGTGCGTGAATATACATGTGTATGTGCAGTGCGTGAATATACATGTGTATGTGCAGTGCGTGAATATACATGTGTATGTGCAGTGTGTGTATGTACATGTGTATGTGCAGTGTGTAAATATACATGTGTATGTGCAGTGTGTGTATATACATGTGTATGTGCAGTGTGTGAATATACATGTGTATGTGCAGTGTGTGAATATACATGTGTATGTGCAGTGTGTGAATATACATGTGTATGTGCAGTGTGTGAATATACATGTGTATGTGCAGTGCGTGAATATACATGTGTATGTGCAGTGTGTGAATATACATGTGTATGTGCAGTGTGTATATACATGTGTATGTGCAGTGTGTGAATATACATGTGTATGTGCAGTGTGTGTATGTACATGTGTATGTGCAGTGTGTGTATGTACATGTGTATGTGCAGTGTGTAAATATACATGTGTATGTGCAGTGTGTGTATATACATGTGTATGTGCAGTGTGTGTATATACATGTGTATGTGCAGTGTGTGTATATACATGTGTATGTGCAGTGTGTGAATATACATGTGTATGTGCAGTGTGTATATACATGTGCATGTGCAGTGTGTGAATATACATGTGCAAGTGCAGTGTGTGTATATACATGTGTATGTGCAGTGTGTGAATATACATGTGTATGTGCAGTGTGTGTATATACATGTATATGTGCAGTGTGTGAATATACATGTGTATGTGCAGTGCGTGAATATACATGTGTATGTGCAGTGCGTGAATATACATGTGTATGTGCAGTGCGTGAATATACATGTGTATGTGCAGTGCGTGAATATACATGTGTATGTGCAGTGTGTGAATATACATGTGTATGTGCAGTGTGTGAATATACATGTGTATGTGCAGTGTGTGAATATACATGTGTATGTGCAGTGTGTGAATATACATGTGTATGTGCAGTGTGTGAATATACATGTGTATGTGCAGTGTGTGAATATACATGTGTATGTGCAGTGTGTGAATATACATGTGTATGTGCAGTGTGTGAATATACATGTGTATGTGCAGTGCGTGAATATACATGTGTATTTGTAGTGTGTGAATATACATGTGTATGTGCAGTGTGTATATACATGTGCATGTGCAGTGTGTGAATATACATGTGCATGTGCAGTGTGTGTATATACATGTGTATGTGCCGTGTGTGTATGTACATGTGTATGTGCAGTGTGTGAATATACATGTGTATGTGCAGTGTGTGTATATACATGTGTATGTGCAGTGTGTGTATATACATGTGTATGTGCAGTGTGTGTATATACATGTGTATGTGCAGTGTGTGAATATACATGTGTATGTGCAGTGTATGTATATATATGTGTATGTGCAGTGTGTGAATATACATGTGTATGTGCAGTGTGTGAATATACATGTGTATGTGCAGTGTGTGAATATACATGTGTATGTGCAGTGTGTGAATATACATGTGTATGTGCAGTGTGTATATACATGTGTATGTGCAGTGTGTATATATACATGTGTATGTGCAGTGTGTGTATATACATGTGTATGTGCAGTGTGTGAATATACATGTGTATGTGCAGTGTGTGAATATACATGTGTATGTGCAGTGTGTGTATATACATGTGTATGTGCAGTGTGTGAATATACATGTGTATGTGCAGTGTGTGTATATACATGTGTATATGTAGTGTGTGAATATACATGTGTATGTGCAGTGTGTGTATATACATGTGTATATGTAGTGTGTGAATATACATGTGTATGTGCAGTGTGTGTATATACATGTGTATGTGCAGTGTGTGAATATACATGTGTATGTGCAGTGTAAATATACATGTGTATGTGCAGTGTGTGAATATACATGTGTATGTGCAGTGTGTGAATATACATGTGTATGTGCAGTGTGTATATACATGTGTATGTGCAGTGTGTGTATATACATGTGTATGTGCAGTGTGAATATACATGTGTATGTGCAGTGTGTGTATATACATGTGTATGTGCAGTGTGTGAATATACATGTGTATGTGCAGTGTGTGAATATACATGTGTATGTGCAGTGTGTGTATATACATGTGTATGTGCAGTGTGTGAATATACATGTGTATGTGCAGTGTGTGTATATACATGTGTATATGTAGTGTGTGAATATACATGTGTATGTGCAGTGTGTGTATATACATGTGTATGTGCAGTGTGTGAATATACATGTGTATGTGCAGGGTGTGAATATACATGTGTATGTGCAGTGTGTGAATATACATGTGTATGTGCAGTGTGTGAATATACATGTGTATGTGCAGTGTGTGAATATAAATGTGTATGTGCAGTGTGTGTATATACATGTGTATGTGCAGTGTGTGAATATACATGTGTATGTGCAGTGTGTGTATATACATGTGTATGTGCAGTGTGTGAATATACATGTGTATGTGCAGTGTGTATATACATGTGTATGTGCAGTGTGTGTATATACATGTGTATGTGCAGTGTGTGAATATACATGTGTATGTGCAGTGTGTGTATATACATGTGTATGTGCAGTGTGTGAATATACATATTTATGTGCAGTGTGTGAATATACATGTGTATGTGCAGTGTGTGAATATACATATTTATGTGCAGTGTGTGAATATACATGTGTATGTGCAGTGTGTATATACATGTGTATGTGCAGTGTGAATATACATGTGTATGTGCAGTATGTGTATATACATGTGTATGTGCAGTGTGTGAATATACATGTGTATGTGCAGTGTGTGTATATACATGTGTATGTGCAGTGTGTGAATATACATGTGTATGTGCAGTGTGTGTATATACATGTGTATATGTAGTGTGTGAATATACATGTGTATGTGCAGTGTGTGTATATACATGTGTATGTGCAGTGTGTGAATATACATGTGTATGTGCAGTGTGTATATACATGTGTATGTGCAGTGTGTGAATATACATGTGTATGTGCAGTGTGTGAATATACATGTGTATGTGCAGTGTGTATATACATGTGTATGTGCAGTGTGTGTATATACATGTGTATGTGCAGTGTGAATATACATGTGTATGTGCAGTGTGTGTATATACATGTGTATGTGCAGTGTGTGAATATACATGTGTATGTGCAGTGTGTGAATATACATGTGTATGTGCAGTGTGTGTATATACATGTGTATGTGCAGTGTGTGAATATACATGTGTATGTGCAGTGTGTGTATATACATGTGTATATGTAGTGTGTGAATATACATGTGTATGTGCAGTGTGTGTATATACATGTGTATGTGCAGTGTGTGAATATACATGTGTATGTGCAGGGTGTGAATATACATGTGTATGTGCAGTGTGTGAATATACATGTGTATGTGCAGTGTGTGAATATACATGTGTATGTGCAGTGTGTGAATATAAATGTGTATGTGCAGTGTGTGTATATACATGTGTATGTGCAGTGTGTGAATATACATGTGTATGTGCAGTGTGTGTATATACATGTGTATGTGCAGTGTGTGAATATACATGTGTATGTGCAGTGTGTATATACATGTGTATGTGCAGTGTGTGTATATACATGTGTATGTGCAGTGTGTGAATATACATGTGTATGTGCAGTGTGTGTATATACATGTGTATGTGCAGTGTGTGAATATACATATTTATGTGCAGTGTGTGAATATACATGTGTATGTGCAGTGTGTGAATATACATATTTATGTGCAGTGTGTGAATATACATGTGTATGTGCAGTGTGTATATACATGTGTATGTGCAGTGTGAATATACATGTGTATGTGCAGTATGTGTATATACATGTGTATGTGCAGTGTGTGAATATACATGTGTATGTGCAGTGTGTGTATATACATGTGTATGTGCAGTGTGTGAATATACATGTGTATGTGCAGTGTGTGTATATACATGTGTATGTGCAGTGCGTGAATATACATGTGTATGTGCAGTGCGTGAATATACATGTGTATGTGCAGTGCGTGAATATACATGTGTATGTGCAGTGCGTGAATATACATGTGTATGTGCAGTGTGTGAATATACATGTGTATGTGCAGTGTGTGAATATACATGTGTATGCGCAGTGTGTGAATATACATGTGTATGTGCAGTGCGTGAATATACATGTGTATGTGCAGTGTGAATATACATGTGTATGTGCAGTGTGTATATACATGTGTATGTGCAGTGTGTGAATATACATGTGTATGTGCAGTGTGTGTATATACATGTGTATGTGCAGTGTGTGTATGTACATGTGTATGTGCAGTGTGTAAATATACATGTGTATGTGCAGTGTGTGTATATACATGTGTATGTGCAGTGTGTGTATATACATGTGTATGTGCAGTGTGTGTATATACATGTGTATGTGCAGTGTGTGTATATACATGTGTATGTGCAGTGTGTGAATATACATGTGTATGTGCAGTGTGTATATACATGTGCATGTGCAGTGTGTGAATATACATGTGCAAGTGCAGTGTGTGTATATACATGTGTATGTGCAGTGTGTGAATATACATGTGTATGTGCAGTGTGTGTATATACATGTGTATGTGCAGTGTGTGAATATACATGTGTATGTGCAGTGCGTGAATATACATGTGTATGTGCAGTGCGTGAATATACATGTGTATGTGCAGTGCGTGAATATACATGTGTATGTGCAGTGTGTGAATATACATGTGTATGTGCAGTGTGTGAATATACATGTGTATGTGCAGTGTGTGAATATACATGTGTATGTGCAGTGCGTGAATATACATGTGTATGTGCAGTGCGTGAATATACATGTGTATGTGCAGTGCGTGAATATACATGTGTATGTGCAGTGTGTGTATGTACATGTGTATGTGCAGTGTGTAAATATACATGTGTATGTGCAGTGTGTGTATATACATGTGCAGTGTGTGTATATACATGTGTATGTGCAGTGTGTGTATATACATGTGTATGTGCAGTGTGTGTATATACATGTGTATGTGCAGTGTGTGAATATACATGTGTATGTGCAGTGCGTGAATATACATGTGTATGTGCAGTGTGTAAATATACATGTGTATGTGCAGTGTGTTTATATACATGTGCAGTGTGTGTATATACATGTGTATGTGCAGTGTGTGTATATACATGTGCATGTGCAGTGTGTGTATATACATGTGTATGTGCAGTGCGTGAATATACATGTGTATGTGCAGTGCGTGAATATACATGTGTATGTGCAGTGTGTGAATATACATGTGTATGTGCAGTGTGTGAATATACATGTGTATGTGCAGTGTGTGAATATACATGTGTATGTGCAGTGTGTGAATATACATGTGTATGTGCAGTGCGTGAATATACATGTGTATGTGCAGTGCGTGAATATACATGTGTATGTGCAGTGCGTGAATATACATGTGTATGTGCAGTGTGTGAATATACATGTGTATGTGCAGTGTGTGTATATACATGTGTATGTGCAGTGTGTGAATATACATGTGTATGTGCAGTGTAAATATACATGTGTATGTGCAGTGTGTGAATATACATGTGTATGTGCAGTGTGTGAATATACATGTGTATGTGCAGTGGTGTATATACATGTGTATGTGCAGTGTGTGTATATACATGTGTATGTGCAGTGTGAATATACATGTGTATGTGCAGTGTGTGTATATACATGTGTATGTGCAGTGTGTGAATATACATGTGTATGTGCAGTGTGTGAATATACATGTGTATGTGCAGTGTGTGTATATACATGTGTATGTGCAGTGTGTGAATATACATGTGTATGTGCAGTGTGTGTATATACATGTGTATATGTAGTGTGTGAATATACATGTGTATGTGCAGTGTGTGTATATACATGTGTATGTGCAGTGTGTGAATATACATGTGTATGTGCAGGGTGTGAATATACATGTGTATGTGCAGTGTGTGAATATACATGTGTATGTGCAGTGTGTGAATATACATGTGTATGTGCAGTGTGTGAATATAAATGTGTATGTGCAGTGTGTGTATATACATGTGTATGTGCAGTGTGTGAATATACATGTGTATGTGCAGTGTGTGTATATACATGTGTATGTGCAGTGTGTGAATATACATGTGTATGTGCAGTGTGTATATACATGTGTATGTGCAGTGTGTGTATATACATGTGTATGTGCAGTGTGTGAATATACATGTGTATGTGCAGTGTGTGTATATACATGTGTATGTGCAGTGTGTGAATATACATATTTATGTGCAGTGTGTGAATATACATGTGTATGTGCAGTGTGTGAATATACATATTTATGTGCAGTGTGTGAATATACATGTGTATGTGCAGTGTGTATATACATGTGTATGTGCAGTGTGAATATACATGTGTATGTGCAGTATGTGTATATACATGTGTATGTGCAGTGTGTGAATATACATGTGTATGTGCAGTGTGTGTATATACATGTGTATGTGCAGTGTGTGAATATACATGTGTATGTGCAGTGTGTGTATATACATGTGTATGTGCAGTGCGTGAATATACATGTGTATGTGCAGTGCGTGAATATACATGTGTATGTGCAGTGCGTGAATATACATGTGTATGTGCAGTGCGTGAATATACATGTGTATGTGCAGTGTGTGAATATACATGTGTATGTGCAGTGTGTGAATATACATGTGTATGCGCAGTGTGTGAATATACATGTGTATGTGCAGTGCGTGAATATACATGTGTATGTGCAGTGTGTGAATATACATGTGTATGTGCAGTGTGTATATACATGTGTATGTGCAATGTGTGAATATACATGTGTATGTGCAGTGTGTGTATATACATGTGTATGTGCAGTGTGTGTATGTACATGTGTATGTGCAGTGTGTAAATATACATGTGTATGTGCAGTGTGTGTATATACATGTGTATGTGCAGTGTGTGTATATACATGTGTATGTGCAGTGTGTGTATATACATGTGTATGTGCAGTGTGTGTATATACATGTGTATGTGCAGTGTGTGAATATACATGTGTATGTGCAGTGTGTATATACATATGCATGTGCAGTGTGTGAATATACATGTGCAAGTGCAGTGTGTGTATATACATGTGTATGTGCAGTGTGTGAATATACATGTGTATGTGCAGTGTGTGTATATACATGTGTATGTGCAGTGTGTGAATATACATGTGTATGTGCAGTGCGTGAATATACATGTGTATGTGCAGTGTGTGAATATACATGTGTATGTGCAGTTGTAAATATACATGTGTATGTGCAGTGTGTGAATATACATGTGTATGTGCAGTGTGTGAATATACATGTGTATGTGCAGTGTAAATATACATGTGTATGTGCAGTGTGTGAATATACATGTGTATGTGCAGTGTGTGAATATACATGTGTATGTGCAGTGTGTATATACATGTGTATGTGCAGTGTGTGTATATACATGTGTATGTGCAGTGTGAATATACATGTGTATGTGCAGTGTGTGTATATACATGTGTATGTGCAGTGTGTGAATATACATGTGTATGTGCAGTGTGTGAATAACATGTGTATGTGCAGTGTGTGTATATACATGTGTATGTGCAGTGTGTGAATATACATGTGTATGTGCAGTGTGTGAATATACATGTGTATGTGCAGTGTGTGAATATACATGTGTATGTGCAGTGTGTGAATATACATGTGTATGTGCAGTGTGTGAATATAAATGTGTATGTGCAGTGTGTGTATATACATGTGTATGTGCAGTGTGTGAATATACATGTGTATGTGCAGTGTGTGTATATACATGTGTATGTGCAGTGTGTGAATATACATGTGTATGTGCAGTGTGTGTATATACATGTGTATGTGCAGTGTGTGTATATACATGTGTATGTGCAGTGTGTGAATATATATGTGTATGTGCAGTGTGTGAATATACATATTTATGTGCAGTGTGTGAATATACATGTGTATGTGCAGTGTGTATATACATGTGTATGTGCAGTGTGTGTATATACATGTGTATGTGCAGTGTGCGAATATACATGTGTATGTGCAGTGTGTGTATATACATGTGTATGTGCAGTGTGTGAATATACATATTTATGTGCAGTGTGTGAATATACATGTGTATGTGCAGTGTGTGAATATACATATTTATGTGCAGTGTGTGAATATACATGTGTATGTGCAGTGTGTATATACATGTGTATGTGCAGTGTGAATATACATGTGTATGTGCAGTATGTGTATATACATGTGTATGTGCAGTGTGTGAATATACATGTGTATGTGCAGTGAGTGTATATACATGTGTATGTGCAGTGTGTGAATATACATGTGTATGTGCAGTGTGTGTATATACATGTGTATGTGCAGTGCGTGAATATACATGTGTATGTGCAGTGCGTGAATATACATGTGTATGTGCAGTGCGTGAATATACATGTGTATGTGCAGTGCGTGAATATACATGTGTATGTGCAGTGTGTGAATATACATGTGTATGTGCAGTGTGTGAATATACATGTGTATGTGCAGTGTGTGAATATACATGTGTATGTGCAGTGCGTGAATATACATGTGTATGTGCAGTGCGTGAATATACATGTGTATGTGCAGTGTGTGAATATACATGTGTATGTGCAGTGTGTATATACATGTGTTTGTGCAGTGTGTGAATATACATGTGTATGTGCAGTGTGTGTATGTACATGTGTATGTGCAGTGTGTAAATATACATGTGTATGTGCAGTGTGTGTATATACATGTGTATGTGCAGTGTGTGTATATACATGTGTATGTGCAGTGTGTGTATATACATGTGTATGTGCAGTGTGTGTATATACATGTGTATGTGCAGTGTGTGTATATACATGTGTATGTGCAGTGTGTGAATATACATGTGCATGTGCAGTGTGTATATACATGTGCATGTGCAGTGTGTGAATATACATGTGCAAGTGCAGTGTGTGTATATACATGTGTATGTGCAGTGTGTGAATATACATGTGTATGTGCAGTGTGTGTATATACATGTGTATGTGCAGTGTGTGAATATACATGTGTATGTGCAGTGCGTGAATATACATGTGTATGTGCAGTGCGTGAATATACATGTGTATGTGCAGTGCGTGAATATACATGTGTATGTGCAGTGTGTGTATATACATGTGTATGTGCAGTGTGTGAATATACATGTGTATGTGCAGTGCGTGAATATACATGTGTATGTGCAGTGCGTGAATATACATGTGTATGTGCAGTGCGTGAATATACATGTGTATGTGCAGTGTGTGTATGTACATGTGTATGTGCAGTGTGTAAATATACATGTGTATGTGCAGTGTGTGTATATACATGTGTATGTGCAGTGTGTGAATATACATGTGTATGTGCAGTGTGTGAATATACATGTGTATGTGCAGTGTGTGAATATACATGTGTATGTGCAGTGTGTGAATATACATGTGTATGTGCAGTGCGTGAATATACATGTGTATGTGCAGTGTGTGAATATACATGTGTATGTGCAGTGTGTATATACATGTGTATGTGCAGTGTGTGAATATACATGTGTATGTGCAGTGTGTGTATGTACATGTGTATGTGCAGTGTGTGTATGTACATGTGTATGTGCAGTGTGTAAATATACATGTGTATGTGCAGTGTGTGTATATACATGTGTATGTGCAGTGTGTGTATATACATGTGTATGTGCAGTGTGTGTATATACATGTGTATGTGCAGTGTGTGAATATACATGTGTATGTGCAGTGTGTATATACATGTGCATGTGCAGTGTGTGAATATACATGTGCAAGTGCAGTGTGTGTATATACATGTGTATGTGCAGTGTGTGAATATACATGTGTATGTGCAGTGTGTGTATATACATGTATATGTGCAGTGCGTGAATATACATGTGTATGTGCAGTGCGTGAATATACATGTGTATGTGCAGTGCGTGAATATACATGTGTATGTGCAGTGCGTGAATATACATGTGTATGTGCAGTGTGTGAATATACATGTGTATGTGCAGTGTGTGAATATACATGTGTATGTGCAGTGTGTGAATATACATGTGTATGTGCAGTGTGTGAATATACATGTGTATGTGCAGTGTGTGAATATACATGTGTATGTGCAGTGTGTGAATATACATGTGTATGTGCAGTGTGTGAATATACATGTGTATGTGCAGTGTGTGAATATACATGTGTATGTGCAGTGTGTGAATATACATGTGTATGTGCAGTGTGTGAATATACATGTGTATGTGCAGTGTGTGAATATACATGTGTATGTGCAGTGCGTGAATATACATGTGTATTTGTAGTGTGTGAATATACATGTGTATGTGCAGTGTGTATATACATGTGCATGTGCAGTGTGTGAATATACATGTGCATGTGCAGTGTGTGTATATACATGTGTATGTGCCGTGTGTGTATGTACATGTGTATGTGCAGTGTGTGAATATACATGTGTATGTGCAGTGTGTGTATATACATGTGTATGTGCAGTGTGTGTATATACATGTGTATGTGCAGTGTGTGTATATACATGTGTATGTGCAGTGTGTGAATATACATGTGTATGTGCAGTGTGTGTATATACATGTGTATGTGCAGTGTGTGAATATACATGTGTATGTGCAGTGTGTGAATATACATGTGTATGTGCAGTGTGTGATATACATGTGTATGTGCAGTGTGTATATACATGTGTATGTGCAGTGTGTGTATATACATGTGTATGTGCAGTGTGTGAATATACATGTGTATGTGCAGTGTGTGAATATACATGTGTATGTGCAGTGTGTGTATATACATGTGTATGTGCAGTGTGTGAATATACATGTGTATGTGCAGTGTGTGTATATACATGTGTATATGTAGTGTGTGAATATACATGTGTATGTGCAGTGTGTGTATATACATGTGTATATGTAGTGTGTGAATATACATGTGTATGTGCAGTGTGTGTATATACATGTGTATGTGCAGTGTGTGAATATACATGTGTATGTGCAGTGTAAATATACATGTGTATGTGCAGTGTGTGAATATACATGTGTATGTGCAGTGTGTGAATATACATGTGTATGTGCAGTGTGTATATACATGTGTATGTGCAGTGTGTGTATATACATGTGTATGTGCAGTGTGAATATACATGTGTATGTGCAGTGTGTATATACATGTGTATGTGCAGTGTGTGAATATACATGTGTATGTGCAGTGTGTGAATATACATGTGTATGTGCAGTGTGTGTATATACATGTGTATGTGCAGTGTGTGAATATACATGTGTATGTGCAGTGTGTGTATATACATGTGTATATGTAGTGTGTGAATATACATGTGTATGTGCAGTGTGTGTATATACATGTGTATGTGCAGTGTGTGAATATACATGTGTATGTGCAGGGTGTGAATATACATGTGTATGTGCAGTGTGTGAATATACATGTGTATGTGCAGTGTGTGAATATACATGTGTATGTGCAGTGTGTGAATATAAATGTGTATGTGCAGTGTGTGTATATACATGTGTATGTGCAGTGTGTGAATATACATGTGTATGTGCAGTGTGTGTATATACATGTGTATGTGCAGTGTGTGAATATACATGTGTATGTGCAGTGTGTATATACATGTGTATGTGCAGTGTGTGTATATACATGTGTATGTGCAGTGTGTGAATATACATGTGTATGTGCAGTGTGTGTATATACATGTGTATGTGCAGTGTGTGAATATACATATTTATGTGCAGTGTGTGAATATACATGTGTATGTGCAGTGTGTGAATATACATATATGTTATGTGCAGTGTGTGAAATTGTATGTGCAGTGTGTATACATGTGTATGTGCAGTGTGAATATACATGTGTATGTGCAGTATGTGTATATACATGTGTATGTGCAGTGTGTGAATATACATGTGTATGTGCAGTGTGTGTATATACATGTGTATGTGCAGTGTGTGAATATACATGTGTATGTGCAGTGTGTGTATATACATGTGTATGTGCAGTGCGTGAATATACATGTGTATGTGCAGTGCGTGAATATACATGTGTATGTGCAGTGCGTGAATATACATGTGTATGTGCAGTGCGTGAATATACATGTGTATGTGCAGTGTGTGAATATACATGTGTATGTGCAGTGTGTGAATATACATGTGTATGCGCAGTGTGTGAATATACATGTGTATGTGCAGTGCGTGAATATACATGTGTATGTGCAGTGTGTGAATATACATGTGTATGTGCAGTGTGTATATACATGTGTATGTGCAGTGTGTGAATATACATGTGTATGTGCAGTGTGTGTATATACATGTGTATGTGCAGTGTGTGTATGTACATGTGTATGTGCAGTGTGTAAATATACATGTGTATGTGCAGTGTGTGTATATACATGTGTATGTGCAGTGTGTGTATATACATGTGTATGTGCAGTGTGTATATACATGTGTATGTGCAGTGTGTGTATATACATGTGTATGTGCAGTGTGTGAATATACATGTGTATGTGCAGTGTGTATATACATGTGCATGTGCAGTGTGTGAATATACATGTGCAAGTGCAGTGTGTGTATATACATGTGTATGTGCAGTGTGTGAATATACATGTGTATGTGCAGTGTGTGTATATACATGTGTATGTGCAGTGTGTGAATATACATGTGTATGTGCAGTGTGTGAATATACATGTGTATGTGCAGTGTGTATATACATGTGTATGTGCAGTGTGTGTATATACATGTGTATGTGCAGTGTGAATATACATGTGTATGTGCAGTGTGTGTATATACATGTGTATGTGCAGTGTGTGAATATACATGTGTATGTGCAGTGTGTGAATATACATGTGTATGTGCAGTGTGTGTATATACATGTGTATGTGTAGTGTGTGAATATACATGTGTATGTGCAGTGTGTGTATATACATGTGTATATGTAGTGTGTGAATATACATGTGTATGTGCAGTGTGTGTATATACATGTGTATGTGCAGTGTGTGAATATACATGTGTATGTGCAGGGTGTGAATATACATGTGTATGTGCAGTGTGTGAATATACATGTGTATGTGCAGTGTGTGAATATACATGTGTATGTGCAGTGTGTGAATATAAATGTGTATGTGCAGTGTGTGTATATACATGTGTATGTGCAGTGTGTGAATATACATGTGTATGTGCAGTGTGTGTATATACATGTGTATGTGCAGTGTGTATATACATGTGTATGTGCAGTGTGTGTATATACATGTGTATGTGCAGTGTGTGAATATACATGTGTATGTGCAGTGTGTGTATATACATGTGTATGTGCAGTGTGTGAATATACATATTTATGTGCAGTGTGTGAATATACATGTGTATGTGCAGTGTGTGAATATACATATTTATGTGCAGTGTGTGAATATACATGTGTATGTGCAGTGTGTATATACATGTGTATGTGCAGTGTGAATATACATGTGTATGTGCAGTATGTGTATATACATGTGTATGTGCAGTGTGTGAATATACATGTGTATGTGCAGTGTGTGTATATACATGTGTATGTGCAGTGTGTGAATATACATGTGTATGTGCAGTGTGTGTATATACATGTGTATGTGCAGTGCGTGAATATACATGTGTATGTGCAGTGCGTGAATATACATGTGTATGTGCAGTGCGTGAATATACATGTGTATGTGCAGTGCGTGAATATACATGTGTATGTGCAGTGTGTGAATATACATGTGTATGTGCAGTGTGTGAATATACATGTGTATGCGCAGTGTGTGAATATACATGTGTATGTGCAGTGCGTGAATATACATGTGTATGTGCAGTGTGTGAATATACATGTGTATGTGCAGTGTGTATATACATGTGTATGTGCAGTGTGTGAATATACATGTGTATGTGCAGTGTGTGTATATACATGTGTATGTGCAGTGTGTGTACATGTGTATGTGCAGTGTGTAAATATACATGTGTATGTGCAGTGTGTGTATATACATGTGTATGTGCAGTGTGTGTATATACATGTGTATGTGCAGTGTGTGTATATACATGTGTATGTGCAGTGTGTGTATATACATGTGTATGTGCAGTGTGTGAATATACATGTGTATGTGCAGTGTGTATATACATGTGCATGTGCAGTGTGTGAATATACATGTGCAAGTGCAGTGTGTGTATATACATGTGTATGTGCAGTGTGTGAATATACATGTGTATGTGCAGTGTGTGTATATACATGTGTATGTGCAGTGTGTGAATATACATGTGTATGTGCAGTGCGTGAATATACATGTGTATGTGCAGTGCGTGAATATACATGTGTATGTGCAGTGCGTGAATATACATGTGTATGTGCAGTGTGTGAATATACATGTGTATGTGCAGTGTGTGAATATACATGTGTATGTGCAGTGTGTAAATATACATGTGTATGTGCAGTGTGTGAATATACATGTGTATGTGCAGTGCGTGAATATACATGTGTATGTGCAGTGCGTGAATATACATGTGTATGTGCAGTGCGTGAATATACATGTGTATGTGCAGTGTGTGTATGTACATGTGTATGTGCAGTGTGTAAATATACATGTGTATGTGCAGTGTGTGTATATACATGTGCAGTGTGTGTATATACATGTGTATGTGCAGTGTGTGTATATACATGTGTATGTGCAGTGTGTGAATATACATGTGTATGTGCAGTGCGTGAATATACATGTGTATGTGCAGTGTGTAAATATACATGTGTATGTGCAGTGTGTTTATATACATGTGCAGTGTGTGTATATACATGTGTATGTGCAGTGTGTGTATATACATGTGCATGTGCAGTGTGTGTATATACATGTGTATGTGCAGTGCGTGAATATACATGTGTATGTGCAGTGCGTGAATATACATGTGTATGTGCAGTGTGTGAATATACATGTGTATGTGCAGTGTGTGAATATACATGTGTATGTGCAGTGTGTGAATATACATGTGTATGTGCAGTGTGTGAATATACATGTGTATGTGCAGTGCGTGAATATACATGTGTATGTGCAGTGCGTGAATATACATGTGTATGTGCAGTGCGTGAATATACATGTGTATGTGCAGTGTGTGAATATACATGTGTATGTGCAGTGTGTGTATATACATGTGTATGTGCAGTGTGTGAATATACATGTGTATGTGCAGTGTAAATATACATGTGTATGTGCAGTGTGTGAATATACATGTGTATGTGCAGTGTGTGAATATACATGTGTATGTGCAGTGTGTATATACATGTGTATGTGCAGTGTGTGTATATACATGTGTATGTGCAGTGTGAATATACATGTGTATGTGCAGTGTGTGTATATACATGTGTATGTGCAGTGTGTGAATATACATGTGTATGTGCAGTGTGTGAATATACATGTGTATGTGCAGTGTGTGTATATACATGTGTATGTGCAGTGTGTGAATATACATGTGTATGTGCAGTGTGTGTATATACATGTGTATATGTAGTGTGTGAATATACATGTGTATGTGCAGTGTGTGTATATACATGTGTATGTGCAGTGTGTGAATATACATGTGTATGTGCAGGGTGTGAATATACATGTGTATGTGCAGTGTGTGAATATACATGTGTATGTGCAGTGTGTGAATATACATGTGTATGTGCAGTGTGTGAATATAAATGTGTATGTGCAGTGTGTGTATATACATGTGTATGTGCAGTGTGTGAATATACATGTGTATGTGCAGTGTGTGTATATACATGTGTATGTGCAGTGTGTGAATATACATGTGTATGTGCAGTGTGTATATACATGTGTATGTGCAGTGTGTGTATATACATGTGTATGTGCAGTGTGTGAATATACATGTGTATGTGCAGTGTGTGTATATACATGTGTATGTGCAGTGTGTGAATATACATATTTATGTGCAGTGTGTGAATATACATGTGTATGTGCAGTGTGTGAATATACATATTTATGTGCAGTGTGTGAATATACATGTGTATGTGCAGTGTGTATATACATGTGTATGTGCAGTGTGAATATACATGTGTATGTGCAGTATGTGTATATACATGTGTATGTGCAGTGTGTGAATATACATGTGTATGTGCAGTGTGTGTATATACATGTGTATGTGCAGTGTGTGAATATACATGTGTATGTGCAGTGTGTGTATATACATGTGTATGTGCAGTGCGTGAATATACATGTGTATGTGCAGTGCGTGAATATACATGTGTATGTGCAGTGCGTGAATATACATGTGTATGTGCAGTGCGTGAATATACATGTGTATGTGCAGTGTGTGAATATACATGTGTATGTGCAGTGTGTGAATATACATGTGTATGCGCAGTGTGTGAATATACATGTGTATGTGCAGTGCGTGAATATACATGTGTATGTGCAGTGTGTGAATATACATTGTA